>NC_044573.1:86192045-89159545 GCF_901933205.1 Camarhynchus parvulus | reverse complement strand
GGTTGCATACAGATTTTGTTTTTTAAAATCGTATGCCCAGGATTTTTCTGGAAATAGAACTGTCTTAGTGCTATGAAAGCATACTAGTAGTAGCTCAACTACTCCGACACTGCCATGACTTTACACATACTTTCTAATGAGCTGAGTCACTACCAAGACTTCTTATCCTTTCTGTTCAAAATTAGGATGGAGACAACTTACTAATAATCACAATCACCCTGCCCTTTTATTCAGGATTTTCTCCTCATGTAGAGTTTCACATGGCTAATAGTATGCAATGTGCTGAAAAGCAAAGGAATTTATACAGATTAAGAATTCTACTTCTGACAGCCATGAGGGGTTTCAAGTAGTAAAAATATGATGTAAAATACTTCTTACTGATTGAATAGTCAATTGTAGACAAGCAGGTAAGATTACTAACTATATTAATGTAAAAATCAAATTGAATCTGTAGTTATGTGGAAGTATCCAGAAAAGTAAAGATGTGTTTTTGCTACAGTATATGTAGTGCAAACTGCAAATTATCTCCAAGATCTTAAGATGTCACTCCATACTTTTCAAGTAACTGGGATACAGACTTAAAAACACACATATCCTTCTATTCCCACATCTTTTGGAATCCTAGGAATATTAAAAACCCTTACAATTCACTAATGAACAGTATATTCAAAAACCAGAAAATGCCTGGAGTTAATCAAACTTGCTGCTTTCACACTGCCTTAACAGCTCAGAAAAACAAAGGAACACAGAGAATTTCCACATGAAAGAACTACTGCCCAAGTGGCATTACCATATCTATGCCTAGAGGAGTAAGAGAGACAGTCCTACAGTACCTACCTCCACAAATGAGATATGCACATCCTAAACAAAAGCAGAGGGATGCAGATAAAATACAGCATGTTAATATTAGACCTGTGACAGAAGACTTACAGCGCTATAAATACATGCACGCTACCCTGAAGTAGTAAAACTGGGTATAAGATAATCTGCAGCGAAGAGTTGGGTGGGGAGCAGGAATCACATAGCACAATAACCAACTGAGGTGCATTTTAAAAAATCTTCCTTTTCATCACTGGAGATAGGCCATCATTAGATTCTGAATACTGAGCTAGCAAATATGTTCGCATACTGCAGTGAGAATATCTTTTGGTGATTACTCAAATTCAATGTGAGAAAGCTTATATCCAATCAGAGACAACAGGACCATGCCAACAACTGCCATGTTGAGAGGGAAACTGTGTCACTTTCAAACACCTTCTAGATTTTAATTAAATGAACAGGTATTTATGGTGGCATTGCCAAGATGCAGAATACACAGGAAGAAGTACAGCTGTATCAGCAAAAGATTTAAGCAGAAAAGGCCTGCCTGGCACAGAAGAGAAGCTAAAGAAAAAAGAAGAAATTCACTTCTTACAGTAATACCAGATGCCCAAGGAAGAACAAAAGGGCTAATAAAGTGATGAGAACTATAAGCAGGGCAAACTTAACCAATTCCATGTGTACAGTAGGTCACCATGTGGAGATCTCTATTAGTCCTGCAACCTCCCTATTCCCTCTTCTTGGATACTGCACAACAGCACTTCCAAGTTATTTTTGGAAGTAAAGTGGGGGAGGGAATCTGGTTAAGAAAGCAGGAAGATACCCAGGAAGAAAAACACATGAGAACATTAGGCAGAACACACCAGCAAGAAACTGCCTTCTTCTTGTTGTTTTCAACCATGTTCAGCATTTACTAGTGCAAGATCTCTATCAGTATGAGTTTATAAGCTTCATGGGCAGATCCATCTTCTGGAAGTGGCAAGAAAGAATATCAGGACCGTCCTTTCAGTGGGTACTTTACTAAAGAGGGGGTGCTGTATCAATATTACTAAGGCTGCTGAGAGGAACACACAACGCTAAGTTCATCCATGTGACATCACTGCAGAAGTACAGGGAAATTTAGAATAAAAAGTGGGAAGTATGTATGTTTCATGACCTTCACATAGTTCCTCCAGTGCTCTCACACTCAATAAGCAGAGCAAGACAGTACCTAAATTATCACTAAACAGCACTATTAGATTTTTTATGCAAACAAAAATGAATCCAACATCTTTCAGAGAAGCCAGAGAACCTGTACAGTATACCTAATAGTATACCCAGATGTTCTAATTTGACAGGATTGTACATGTCTTTCAGAAGCAATACAACATAACTACATGCATTTACACTTACATCTGATTTTTAGCCGCTTGTCTCTGAGCTTTCCGTTCTTTCCTTTTTTGATCTGGTGGCTTAGCAAAAACAATTTCAATGTTTTCTCCCTCTAAATCTTTGCCATTCATTTCTTCCATTGCCTGAAGGAATTAACCAGACTTTAAATATACTTCCAAGCACATCTGAAGTTAATTTTCTTCTACCTTTTAGAGTATGCATTTTTAAATTTGTTATCCAAAGCCAAAATAACAATATAAAGCTAAAAAAAAAATTTAGACAATCAGACAGCACAGCATTATGGGGTCCAGTTAGGCATTTCTTCTGAACTTGGCTCTCAAACCCAGGTCTTCATATATCAGTTTAAAAATCTTCCCCTCAAAACTGAAAACAGGCTTCAATCTTTGCAGGCTGTTACAGTTAATGAACTGTCCTCTGAAAGTGCACATTTTGTAATCCATTAATAAATTCCTAATGTGAGCACACATGCCAACAGCACAGCTTAGTATATTCTGCTATTCCTTTATTTTACTTGCACTTTCTTTTTCAACCAGAAGCCCAAAATTAAAGAGTTATTCTGATTACAAGGAAAAAACAGACAGATCAACCACGAAAACCCCCAACTCCTCCCCAAATCCACACCATCACCTCACCACCTCCCCACAACCTTCTCCTCAAAAAAAAAAAAAGCAAAACAAACAGCAAACCATCAACTCCTCCCTTACCCTCCTTGCCATGTACAATTCCCACGGGCCACAGTTATTACTATAAGTTAATTTTGAGCAGAGGAATCCTAAAGATTTTACCACTTTTAGGGACTCTACATAGCTAAGCCCTGACAGGATATATGTCTCACTAAGACTCTTCCCATCATCTTCCTAAGCATCTGCTTTAAGACATATGGATATGTAAGAAAACTGAATCCCCCTGTATCCTGCATCCACCCACATAACACAGAAAAAATGGATACACTACAGGCAGATGGGGAATTACACTTTCCTTTCCTTAACAACACATGACATCAAGACTGGGCTAGCAAAATCCAGGAATGACAACTACTAAATTGTCCAGGACCCCTCATAAAAAAAAAAAATTATTCCTGGAAAAATAAATAAAAATATTACCTAAGTTTTTATCACCTGCCCTAGAGAAACTGCTTTAGATTTCTACCAATAATTTGGTGAGAAGAGTCATTCAACTTCTGGCACTTGAGTTTCAAATGGTAACAACATTATTATCTTAAAAGCTCATCTGCGGAATTACTTAGTGCAGGCGCATTAAAGATCCACTTTTCAAGCTAGAATTGCATCATCCTAGGAGACACCCAGAGAGGACAAAGTTATCAGCGACAGTGTGTTACCAATTCTCCAGACAAAGCTTCTTCTCAAATTAGAAGTAGCATACAGCTTCTAAGAACACTACTTACAACACACACACACAGAGTTACAGTCCACTTACCTTTACAGCACCATCCCGTTCATCAAAATGAATGAAAGCATAGTCTTTTAGCTTCTTCACTCGTTCTAGCTTTCCAAATTGACTGAAGGCCTTTTCTAGAATCTCCTCTGTTACAGTATTGGCAAGATTGCGTACAAACAAAACTTTTACCTAAGGGGGGGTTAAAAAAAAAACAAACAAGGACTTAGGAGTATGGTCTAATTCCAAAACACAAGATGAAGCTTTGCAAGTTACTGCTATTGGCAGCACTGAAGAAACACCATTACGTTTTCTGTACAGCATTTTACATACATATGAATATGTATACATAAATAGTCACACAGCATGAGTTAGCTCCAAAATTCCCTGACAGAAACATTTAATCTGTTATCAAACATGATTACATAAGTATTAGTATCCTGAAAGTCAATCCAATTTGTGTTAGTGCTTAAAAGGATCCTACCAGCAGTTATCTTCAACCCAGAACACTATCAAACTTGAGAGAAGGTAACCAGAATTGGTTACACACAAAACAATTAACTTATCAAAACATTTAATTGTTTAGAAAGGCTTTAGCTCAGTTATTTGCAGAACAGTCATCACTGTAATATCTAGGTCAGAGGTGACAGGCCTGCAGCTTTCAAGCTGCTTAACTTGTGTTTCCCATGCTATAGCTACACCAAACACCTAATGTCAGGACTGTACTTGCCTGAGGGGCACTCAGTGACCTGAAGCCACTGCTAAAAGACAGAACTGCAGACAGAAAGGGGATACTAAGGCTGACACTGGCCAGTTACCCTTCAACTTTCTCAAGTCAAACTGTGCTGTTCCCTTGAGGAAGAGTCACCCCCAAATAGCTGTGGAAGTTCATTCCCTCCCCTGGCTCACTAAAGCACACAGTGGGACTCTTAAGCTACACAAAGACCGCTCTCGCAGCTTCTAAAATCAGAAAGACAGGTAATCATCCAACTCTTTACTAAATGATCAATATAAAGATTCATCAATCACCAAGTGCAAAAGATAAAGGAAAATCTAGAGCAGTCTGACAAAAGCTTAAAATAAACCCTTACTTAACATAGCAGATGACATATACCGGAAAGCAGGAATCACCTATTATTGACCCAACAGGATTGAAAGATTCATCCTGGTGTCCATGCCGAGGCTGCACATAATGACCAGACATGAGCATGTTTACACGATGCCATCCACGTGCTCTCACAATTTAAAAGACTCTTCCAACTTGTCAAGAAGAGCTCCTTCCACGTGCTGGCACCATGCTCTGACAGTTTAATCACCTCCTACTGCCAAGGAATGCTCAGTCTTACCTGCCTACAATGGAGCTGCCAGTCAGCTGCAAGACCTGCAACTTCTCTTACATCCTCTCTGCTCCTACTGGTTTCAAATTAGCTGATGACATCAAATGACACTGCATGTGGCAGCACTGACTCCTGACCCTGAAGGTCAACCAAGTAACACGAGGTGTGAAAGGACCAAGGAAAGCATGCTTTGATTTCTGAAGCAGAGCTGTACTCTGCTCCCACCACATACAGCAATTTCAATAAACCCAGACACCATTTTTGGAGGAACTGCAATGTAACTAAGTTACAAAAAGAACAGGTCAGACTTCCATAAATCTGTCTCACTAGCTGAACTAGGGTAGGATGCAGATTTGGAAGAAGGGTTACTACAGACCCTAAATCCAACCCAGTGTATCAGCTCTGGACTTTGGCAATAGTTACTTCTGCTGATTCTCAGGAGATCATAAAAGTCATAGCCAACTCCACAAGGAAAGCTGTTTCCTATTATTTATTAAGCTTCTCCTACATGTCTTGATGGTAAGAGCAACCTTTATGTATTGTAACACATACATAATAACCATTTTTAGTAAAATATCCTAACTGCTACCTTAACCTTATTCCATGGAAATTAATTACAGGAAGTTTTATGATGTAATCAATGGGTTTGAAAACCACTAACTTTTAAACAAATGTTCCATATTCTTGTTCTTTAGAAAAGGATGAAAACTAGAACCTCACAAGGAACCCTAAACAGCCTAATAAATCCATGATGACTGACATGATTAAAAACTAGATAGCATAATCACTATTTTTTAAAAGATGCACTAATATAGTGTTTTTTAAAGAAATAAAAAAAACAACTAATTTAAATTTCCCCAGTGTCGACAAATCCATTAATCTCCAACAGCTGAATTTTTAACACCTTTGCTCATGTTACTGATTAGAAGTGTAACTGAATGAGTCAAAGATGATGTAAAAGCTATTAGGCAGGTTAAAGCATAGGGTGAGAGAAGATGAACCCATTTTTACTTAAGCCAGCTAAAAAGGAAGGGAAGTGGAAACAAAAGAAGTCTTCTTCATTAAAGCTCACACATTATTATACCAAGAATCCATAGATACTTGTAACAAGCGATATACCCAGCACCAGCATTTTGTTTTCAAGGCACAACTCACATTTTAAAAACTGCTTAAGATTAGACTATCCCAAAACCTCTGGTATCTGCTCCTTTTCCTCCTCTTACCTACAGCACAAACACTTCAGGCCACATTCTCCAAGGGATACTAGCCCTGTCTCTTGTCCTGTAATCTGCCAGACAGCCACAAGCATAAGACTTTATTTAGCTGCTTAACCTGCCACTCCAGAACGTCCTCTGCAGCCTCAGCCATCCTACAGAAATCAAGTAAAATATTAATAAATTTAGCTAGACTACAGGTGTAAGAGGCAACAAAATGACACTTAGGAGAAATTAGACTATCAACACAGCTGCTTGACAAGTTGGAAAAAATTTCACTTTGGACCAGAAGGCAATACCTTAACCAATTATACTCTGATCTGTTAGTGCAAGCACTTATCTCCTGTAGCACATCCATCTAGCTTGAGAATCTAACTTCATCTCTCATCATGCTCAAGCTACTTTGTATTTAAGATAACAGTCCATTTAAATTATAAGTATTTACCCATATAGTGCTCTCCACAACATTTTATCAGAAGGACAAAGGAAAAAAGACTCGAGTAGACATTTCAGAAATTTAAATTAGTAAGTGTCCATATACGATGAAACAACATGCTGCTTCTGAAAGATTTAGAACACTGTTCACCTTCTGGCTACACGTGTGAATTTGTCTTCCTTATAGCTTGCTCTTATGGACTTGCGTTTCTAGCAAGAAAACTGATGACCAGATGATTATTCTGATAAAAACAACCTACTTCTCCTAGTCACAGTTTCCTCCAGAGCCTTCTACCATAGCAATGTGCAAGATGACATGGGTCAATAGCTTTCCCTTTGCTCTGGACTAACAGTAGTCAGCAGCACTGACAGCCAACCTGCAGCTCATATCCAGGAGATTACTGACTGCAGCAGCAGCTTCGCCGCTCTTTCTCTTAGAAGAAAGATACCAAGAACAGAAAATAAACCTTACACTTAGAGAAGGGCCAGATACAGTCAGCTTCTGCACAGGTACAGCGGGTGGCCAAGAAAGACTGGAGTAGAGACTTTCCTTGTTGCAAGAATAAACTAAAGGATGCAGCCAATGAGGAAGGTCAGACACCAATTATCGTCTCAGTTTCTGTCTTCAGACACAACCCAGATGGTCTCTACTTTTTCAGTATTATTCACAGAGCCTCACATTTCCATACATCTTCAACCTAAGCTTCATGTCCTATCTTTGGCATGTGGCACCAGATGTATTCAAGTTGATTTTATCCATGTTTTCTACATTTCTTTCCTTCATTTCCACGTTTCTTCTCTTTTCATGTCCCATTTCAAATACTAAACAATAGAAGGTATTAACATATTCAAATAAAACTGTACAGTAAATGGGGCAAACCACAATCAAGCTTTCATTTCTTTAGCCTTTTACTCTGCACATCTGCAAACTTACTTAGGAGAGATGCTTGATTATGTCCCCTATCATTTCCTTTCCATCTATTTTGTTATATCAGCAGAAATTGCTGCTTATTTATTTTGACAGTTGGGTGGATTAGGTCTCTTCTCTTTTGAGCCAAGACGGGCTACCATATTTAGGTAGTGCCACCTTCCACAAATTTGACCTGCAAGACCCCTTCCCTACTGCTGACAGTCTATCATGCTGGGCAAGAAAAATAAAGTCTGCAGACAAGATAGTCCAAAAGCTTCTGTAATACCTGTATTACAAAAGCAGCTTTTTCCCTAAAATGAGCCCCCACCCCAACCCTTTTCCCTTATGGCTCACCAAAGAGGAGATCCCAGCCAAGCTATCTTACTAGGTCCATCAAAGTAGGACTCCAGCAAGTGACGTGTCTCAGATGAGAGTAAAAGCACAGACGAAAAGCAAGCAAAGAGAAAGAGATAAGGATATGGGCTAGCTAAGAGATTCCATTAAACAACTCAGCTACACAACACAACTGAAAAAGACAGGGTTGGGCAATATCTGATGGGGAAAAAAAATAAATTGGGTAGTTTGTTTCTGGCAAGATACCAGGCACATATATAAAACAACTGCTACAACATACTTCAAAATGTTAACAGTCCAGACTTCACCTTCACCTCAATATTCAAAATCCCAAATATTGCCAGTCTAGGTATTAAAAGGAATTAACTCCCCCAAATTAAAAATAACTGCCAAGTTCCAAATACAAGCTAATTGCTAAACTTCTCAGAAGTAACTGCTAATAGAAACTTTGAAAATACATTTGTGTACATCTGAACACTGACAGATTCTTTCTAAAGCTGAAGTGATACAGTTCCAGGTTTAAAAAGAATTACGGCTGTTCTGTGAGAATATCTCTATTTCCGTCCTTCCAAATACTAGGGTACAAATCCATTTTAACTCCAGGAGTCACCACCATAACTTCCACGTAAAAAATTAACAACATCATCGTATGTGTCACTTTTTGGCAAGAATTACATTCACTATTCAGCCATGGGAACACGAAATATTATAAGGCCATATAGTTTTTAAATCCCTATAATTTCTGAGGTATATTCATTTCTTATCATCACAGCTACAACATCTCTGTCAAGAAGGCTGAAAAGATGTTATTTAATTTTAGGCTATTTCCAGGAAATACCTAATTTGGGACAGAGCACTTTAAATGTACTATGGTCCCGTTACAGCTTTATTACCTTTGCCATGACTTCAGGATCAGGGTCTTCTATAGGGTCAGCCCATTCCACTGTAACAACATTTCCCCAGACTTTCACTTTGCCACTCATTAGCCTACGTCTGGCCTGAGCAGCAGTTTTGTGATCTTCATATTCAAGAAAGCAGAAACCCCGGTTCTTTTTCTTGTCATCAGGCTGATGATACAATATGACATCTGTAAGACCCTCTGAAATGAAATAAAATATTTGTTATGCTTTCAATCCATTGATTTGCTTTATAAACTGCAGGTTGTCTTTGTAGCTATGGAAGAATACTCTTTCTCTATACTGAATGGAGGAGAGTTAGGGGCAGTCAAAAGTTTTGCTTTGTCAATTATTCTCTTAAACCCCTCTCAGTTACAACACTTTACAGCGTGTGTTTTCTCCATAATGTCTAAACAACAAGAGATAAAAGTTGCGTGACTCCAATACCTAAAAAGTTTCTTGCTCCAAAGAACCTGAAGTCTGTAATTCAGTAACAGAGAAACAGTATCTTTGCAAGTTAAAATGTTATCAAAAAGAGATTCTTAAAATTTAAGAATTATAAATCTCAGAACCAGTTACATTCTTCTGCTTGCTTCAGTTTTGCCTCAAGAAGTTTTAAAACATCCATTAGTATTGAAATTATTAAACTTTTAATTCAAATTGCTTTGAACAGATTTTTTAAACATTACACACTTACTCCACAGGTAGAACTTAGAACCACCCATCTAGTCTAATTACAAATATCTCAGCCCTCAGCAAAACAACAGTTTTTAAAAAACCCAAACAAACCCCAGCACATAATGTTGAGATAAATGCTGTGTGGGCTTGGTTTGTTTTCATCATCATTTAACTATAAGCTAAAAGACAGCTCATCACTGACCACATTTGACACCTTCCAGGTCTATAAAACCTAGTCACTGACTCACCTGTAACTTTGCTGAATTCTTCAACAATTTGCTCCTTGGTTTTACTCTTAGGAATAGAGCCAACAAAAAGCCTATTATTGGCAACAGAGATGCATACACCAATGTGTTTTCCAGACCGAATTTCATGGTTATTGTACTGCAACAAAAAAATTATCGGACAATCATCAGTTACAAATAATTTTCACTCTCTGCAACAGCAGCATACCAAATATTTAACTTTGGAAAACTCAGTATTGAACAATTTACTAAATTTTTGCATCTTAACACATTTTTACGATGCATATTCAACTACTTTGAAGAATACCCATGTTTTCTAAAGTATCTCCACAATTTCAGCCAACAATTATTCTTCCTTCCTTGTTTGAGTCTCTTAACACTTTTTTCTTTAGAAACTTTTTCATATAGAACCATGCAAATCATCAAGGTCAAGGCTCCACCCTTCACAACCATGCAGAAAAAAAATGCAATCTCTATAGGCTGTAGTTATAAATTCTAGATTTGTGTGTAATAAAAGACATGAGTTGCAATTAAAGTCAAATTCACTTCTGAAGTTCCACAGTTAACAAAAGAGAGTAGTGATCAGGTCTTCTCCACAAAATGTTCAAGAGCAACTGGCAAATACTTTCCAATGCATAAATATTACACAGGCAAAGATAGGAAACAGCAAGAACAACTTTCTAATGACTTGAAATCCTGACTTCTGTTAAAATGCTTCTCCCATAATATCTGGAAGATACCCTGAACATGTCAGCAGTTTAAGGGGGAAAAAAAAAAAGGATTACTGTAGACATCTGTTAAGAAAACATCAAAAAGTGCCTTTCATTGAGATGCAGACACAGACATGCATCATCCAAATAAACAGCAGGGAGGACAACTGCTGGTATATCAATCCACTTCTAACTGGAAGCCCTGCAACAGACAGTTCTTTAGCTAAGAAAATGAATTTTGTGGTCAACATCTTATTGCCAAGCAGCAGGACAGATTTTCAAAATTTCATGTAACTATTTATTCTATGATTTATTTTGTGCTTGATGGTAAATCTTACTACATAAGCTACTTATCCTCTACCCCACCATGCTTTTTATGCAATAAAATCTGGTGGAAGATGTTTATTTCTGTTTATCTTGGGCAAACAAAAACTCCACTACTGGAAGTTTTCTAAGCTAGGTAACAACTGCACCAAAAGTGAGGAAAAAGGAGAACTGTACGTGTGAAAAAGATGCAGAGTGACATCTTCACAATGAATTATGTCTCAAAACATAGCAGGAGACAACAAAGGATTTCTATCTCCATATCTGTTGCCCATGTGGCAGAGGAACAGTTGATTTTTAAGTAGGAAGCTGAAGTAGGAGCAGCGCTAGCTGCATATATATTATCACTATTAAATATACACATTAATGAAGAGACAGATTTCAGTAGCTAAAAAAAGGAGTCTTCTAAAGAAACACCTTTAAAGAAGCTGATTGTCTATTAGTCTGAAAGTGATTCTTCACTAACTGAAATGTACACTAGGAAACATTTCCTTGCATTAGGAAACTTTTTTTACTGAGAGGGTGCTGGAACAGGCTTCCTAGAGAGGTGGTCAATGCCCCAAAGCTGTCAAGGTCTAAGAGAGGCATCTGGACAATGCTCTTGATGATCAAGATGACAGCAACAATTTTGGTCAGCCATGAAACGGTCAGGCAGATGGACTAGATGATCACTGCAGGTCCTTTTCAAATTAAATACTCTCTTCAATATGGATAATAGAAAGTATTATCCAACTATTCCTGCTGAAGTCTTATCACTGAAGTTTGGCTACACATTTAATCTAATGCAAGAGTCTGTCATACAACTCAGTATGTTGTATAAGAGTAAAATTAACAAAGTAAAATTAATATTTTCTACCATTTTGCAATTCCACTGATAGTTTCTGGTAGTTTTTTCATCCTCCAATGTATTAACCACTATTTTTCACCTAACTATTTTTCAGTTAGGTGTTCTTGACCATCAAGTTGGTAATTTTTAGGTAAATGCTTTGCATACCATCTGCAAACTCAGATTAGCCATAAAAAGGCTCATATCATGATCTGGGTAAAGTGCCAAAACAGTCAGGCTACCAAAGCAGCTATGTCAGCATACTGCTTCCCCCTCCTGTCACCATGGAATCTGTGTCTGAAGTCGGTAGCAGAGATTGCCACCCTCTAGACAATGTAATAGTTTTGGGTTTTTTCTCATTGACTTACATAAGAACATACTCATGAACAAGTCAAAATATGCAGGTCTGTCCTGTCACTTTATTAACCTAAATTTTCACTACCAATTTTAGTTTACTAGGAGCAAACGGCAAGCTGCACCTCCATGCATAGTTAGCAAACTGCTTAATTCATCTGTAGTTCCATTCTGATCAAGCTTACACCTGTTCTAGTCAAAAATATACTGAATGCTTCAATAGTTTTCAGTACGTTTTCCTATAAGGTTCACCTCAAAAGTTTTTATTCTGTACATATCTACAGTAACCTTATTCACACAGAAATCTTTTCAAAAACCTAACTCTAGCAACATCATATGAAATAGGAAGGAGAACTGAACATGTGTGCAAAAGAACACAACTGGAGTTTTAATTCTTAAACAGTATAAAGTAAAGTAAACATGCTAACGGGGAAAAGTGAGATAAAAAAAGTAATACTTTGACAGTGAATGCTTGTGTGAACATCTGAGATGTCATTTCTACTTAATTAGCAGAGAGTTAACCACACTGAATTAAATACTAGTCACAAAAATAGGAGAGAATTTCCTTAGTTGTTTTCAAAATAGTTCTGTCTTTGCTTAAGACAAAAATGGAGTGATACTGTGGCCTGATACTGAGAAGAATTACAGATACGAAGAGTAATTAATTATAAGTGGCTTAAAAATGCATATGCATAAACAAAAGCAAGACTTCAACCTTTTAAACTGCAAGATTTCTTGTTAAAGAATAAAGCACGCCAACATTAAGTGTATCCAGAAACTGTAGTTCAGTTTTACATTAAGTTGACCTGCAGACCGTGGAAGATACATACAGCAGTCACAAACATGAATTGTATGCAAAATATGTTATATGAACTCCAAGAGCCTGAAGATAGGTCAGTTAATTCTCTACTGTAGTTTGGTATTAACAAAAACATAGCTGTCTCTTATCACTCAAAAGCCTATAGGCAATGCAGAGACTTTTAATCTCATTTTTTTTCTATATTGTCCTGAAAAAAAAAAGCCTCTTGGAAAAAGATGGGAAATAACAGAAGAAATATTATCCCAAGGAGTCTAGAAAGCTGGGAAGTTGCATACACCTGAGAAGATTACAGGCAGTATCAAAAAGAACACCACCTGTTAAAATAAAAGGTTATGAAAATGGCTAGGACTAAGTGTTCAGTGTTCTGAAACAGTCTTTCAGCAGCATCTCCCATGCATGTGTAACTAATATAAGTTACAGACCCACAATTTTCAACTGAACTCAACAGCCACAACTTGCTAATACGCCTGCAAACCACTCCTAGATAACTTGGGAAACTTACATACCAAACTAGTCAGTCAATTATGGTTGAAAGCACTCCAAAAAAACCTGACACATATCACAGAATCCAATTTAAGAGTAACAGTACTTTCTAAGAGTTTAGCGTGAAAGTTGAAATACTGCTCCATCAACTGCAACACTTCTCAGCTATTACGCTCAGCGGCTATTTAACTCACAAGCAGGACATAGTGTGCTTTCTTCCTGCATATCAAAGATCAGACATAAAGGGACATCAAGCAGCTCCTTCCCTTGTATCGTTTAGTGGAAGACTGAGGCTAGGATCTGATGTTACTTTTCTGGAAACATGACTTGAATGACTTTCCAGAGCATGCTACCTTTAAGCAAAATCCAGCTTAATGGAGAAAAATTGATTTTTTTCATTTACTAGGTGCCTCTGAGAACTTAAGTGCTTTGTTTCACTGTTCTGCTAAGTTTAAAGAGTTAACTCTTAAGCGTTCACACACACTCTGAACAGCTAGGTGGACTATGAAAGTAGAAGGAGAAGACACAGTTATCCCCAGTATATCTAACTGCACACTGGAACAACCAACTGGTCTTATTTAAAAAGCTAATCAGCGTACACCACATTGGTTTTGTACTTCCACTTTTGCAGATACTTGTGGGCTTTCTCAAAACAAATTCCCAGCTTGATTTGTCTCCACCAATTGACTTATATGTCAATAGGTAACTTAGTTTAAGCTATACCTCATCACAAACCAAGGTTTTTAGTTAACCCTACTATAGCAATACAGGATCAGTACACTTCACAATGTGTATCATTAGCACTAGCAAGTCATACACACACTAATCTTGGCCATATCAGTGTAGCAGTAACCAGCTCAAAAATTCAAATTTAACTTAGGCAGGAAAATACATGCCCTATGCAAGGATCAGGGTAGTGTTTCTCACCACCCTCTTCTTTAATGATAAAACCTGAGAAGCTTATTAGGAGTATATCACATCAAACTATTTCATACCTCTGTGTAAAACAGAGGGAATGCTCCTTAGACTGGCAGGATTTATGATGTTTTCCTGTCAGCTGCAGCAAACAGAACAGACCTTCAATGCTCAAGAGACATTTTTTTCCCCATGTGAAGTATCTTATGAAACTCTGTGACTTTGAAGTACTTTTCCAGCACGGGCCCCCTGCTGGTGCAGAAACACATCAGGAGTCAGAGACACCCTGACCAGCACTGCCCTTGCACCACAGCAACTCTAACACCACCACTCTCCAGAATGCATACATATGCAGACAGCTCAAAAGTCACTACTGCTAATACAACTTTGATTAATAATAAAGGCTCATCTAACTGGACCAAACAGCAGCCCATCAGTTTTTTTTTCCCTGTCCCTAATGCAGTCAGAAAATCTTCATATGCAATGAGGAAATAAATTTAACACCTAGTGGAAATTATGAAGTAATCTAACAATAACAGTTTTACCTTAAGCATTTAAGCACTAGGACCAGGAGGACAACTGCTTCTGAGCCAGAATGCACTTCATCAAAAAAGAAAAAAATTCAAGAAAACTTACCAGTTTAACAGCTTCCTGAGCTGCTTCTTTAGTACAAAAAGTGACAAAAGCATATCCTCTGTTTAGACCAGTTAGTGGATCCATCATTAAGCGGAGATCCCATATAGGTCCGGCCTTTTCAAATAACGGAACAAGTTCATCTTCAAACAAGTCTCTCGGAATCTTGCCCACAAATATCTACAACAGACATACAAAGCTCTGTTTATAAAAAGTATTTCCAATGAGTAAGTCTACATCTGCATAAACATCTTCTCCTTCTTACCTCTGTACCAACAGAAGGTTGCTGTCCTGAATATACAGACTCTGGAGGAGGTCCACCATATTTCCTCTGTCCAGTAGTCACATCAAGAGTGTAGCCAGTTCTCTCCAACAGTGCCTTCAAGCAAAAACTTAAGATTTTAAAATCACATACAAACTGAGCAAGTTTAGCTGCACTTCATTCACAGACAGACATGCTTCTAATTCCTTTTAAACTGTACTGCTTTGAAGGTCCCACTTCAACAAGAAACTTGCAAAACAATTAACAGAACTATTAGGTAAAGAAACACTGCTAGAAAATTAGAGATTCACATCCAGTTTTCCACCCCAATTCCTTCATTTTCATTAAAAAAAAAAAGCCAAGTAATATAATAGTAACAGAGCTTCCCTTTAATTAGGAAGATCTTAGTCTGAGCCACTTCTTGTTTTGGCATGTCCAATCCTGCAGACGTTTATGCAGAAGAGTTCCCTGCACTTAATGAGATTACTCATAAGTGTGAAGTTAAAGAACACATGTTTAAGTGCTTACACCCCTGGAACACTGTACAGACTGCTTCAGGTACCCAACTACCAAAGTGATAGTACTACTTCCTTCTCTTATCCCCCCTTCAAATTCCTCGTGGATTTATACAGGATCCCAGGACAACTAACCCTCACTAGAACCACTACATGTAGTTATAGATATATAGTCAGATATAGTTACAGGCATAATAGCAACTTAAAATGTTAGCTGACATTCAGTATGTAAACACATGAGAAATTCCTCTGAAATTAAGTCTTTCATAATAATTTTGTACAAAGACAAATCAACTCTACACACAAAGAAACTGCATATTAAACAAGCCAAAGAGTCAAGAGTTAGCAATTTTACAACAGCAAAATTGCAGTTATTTTAAATGCTAGAGCCATCAGCAGTAAAAGCCATACTACTTGAAGTTATTAACCAAGTCCTCATAATACTGTTGTTTTATGTGGCAGTGACAAAAACTGCACCAGTTTTGTTTTAAATTTATAATTAATGGCACCTCCTCAAAGTAAAGAGAAAAAAGGATTTTCTGATTTTATAGGGTACACAGTTATTTGTAACAATCATTTTATACTATATATGTGTAGTGTCAAAGAAGAAAGATTCTCTGGGGTTTTTTCATGACATCACCTAAAAATGCTTAGATGGTTTTCCTTCTATTAAGCTTTGGTAAAGCTGCTAATCACAGTATTTTAAAACAAATCATTATATGCCTAACTCTTGAGAAAGGAGTTTTTTGCTAGCAGCAGATGTGGTCAAAAAAATAATTTACCCATTAAGACAGTTTGGGATACAGTTTATGAGCAGAGTGATTATGTCATAAGACGTGGGCTAAATCCTAAATCCATTACAATCTGTTTTTTCAGACATGTGGTATCTCCTCTCTGTTGTGGAGTTGCTCTAAATCTGAACTAAGGGGGTGGAGTGGAAATAACAACAACAAAAAAACAGAACACAAAAAACAATCAGCAATAGCTGAACTTAAGCATTTTGAAGTTGAGTAACTATGCTGACAAGTATGCACAAACTTTTTACTGCAAAATAGAGTAACTGTCTCAATAACACATAGAGCAAACTGTGAAACCTTTTTCACTGTTATATGTTCAGTTCCAGCAATATATTAACTTTCTACTTGAAAAGGAAGAAGTGCAAGACAAAATTTCAAGTGACAGCTTTCAACAATGACAAATACGACAAATACTCTAATAATCTTTTAAAAAAAAACACAGCTCAAAAACAACCAACATAACTATCACAACAACTCAGAAAAACAAACAACAGGTAGACCTCATAGCTTTAATTTTTACTGACATACCTTAATTTTTGCCTCATCTGGTCCTTTGCTAGAATCTGCCACCTTGGTCCCCTGTTTTTCCCTCTGCCTGTATGTCTTCATGACTCCACATAAAAAGGCACTTTTGTTCTGCAAAAGATACAATCTTCAGTTCCAAAAACATGACAAGCCAGAATCTCCTTCTACCTTGAACTAATACAGTGTTCACTTTACATATCACATATGATCACTGAAGAGACTCAGACCTCTTCCCAGACAACTAACAGTTTATCCCTCAACAATTATACTGTAAACTGCTAAATGTTACCTGAACGTGTGAGAGATCACTGTCTTTAAACTGCTGAAGCACTGCCAGTGCACCTTCTTCATTGAATTCCTTTAAAGCTTCAATAGCTCTTTCATCTAGATCACTATGTGCAACTAGGCCTAGAGAAAAGAAAAAATTTACTAATTATATTTGGTCAGTAATCTTTGTAAAACCTAATGTAGCATCCCTAACACATTCCCATGACCTCTAAATCAATTACTGATTAAAGTAAGTTACTATGCATAAAAAACAATATAGTTCCTTTGAAGTTAAATATTTAAGGATATATAAGCATTTAATTAAAACTAAAAAGAGATAAGACTCAGAGTAAAAGTTACTACATTTATGTGTTCACTTGACTTCTGTGAAACCCAGATGTTACATGGGCCAAGTTTAATTTCAATATCCTGAATCTGAATTCAGAGGAGTCTATCAAAACCTACCAAAGCCTGACTTAGCTTGCTTAGCAATGGTACCTTGGTACGCTTTTAGAAGACTATAAATACAAATAAACTGCAGCACTAAAAAAGGCCATCACACTCCAAAACCAAGCCTTAAAAACACTGGCTATTACCACATCTGAAAAAACCAACACCATAACTTCTACATCCATAAACCCAAACACCATGTCAGGAAGTATCACTTACACACGAAGATGCATACCAAGGCTTTAGTTTCTTACTGTTACCTACAATTACCGCAAAAAATGCACAAAGACCACATCACCTGCTCCTCCTAAAAATCATCTGTTGCCTATTCCAGCTGTTGCTCTGGTCCCCTGCATACTTCTTCCCACCCGTCAGCCCAAGTAGCCTGGGACTTTCCTCTGAAAGATACTACAATAAAATGAAGTACTGAGTCTAAAACATCCAGATTTTGGTAAGACTGCAGTTCCCAGATTTTGGAAATCACAAAAAGTTGCCATTTTAGCCCAAAGACAGCAGAATCCAATAAAATATTGTACGTGTAGTTTTGCAAGTCTTAGATCTTACCTGCAACGTAAATTTCATCTAGTTTTTCAGCAACTTTCTGTGGTAAACCAGCATCAAGCAATGTCTGGAAATGCTCAGAATGGGTAACTGCAGCAGAAGTATCCATGGGCTCTTCAGTACCATTCCCATTAACATGTTCAGTAGCCATGTTTCCAGGTATCTGTTCAAATGCAATAAGCATCAAAATTAAGCTAGATACATCTTCGGGTAGAACAATTCAAGTGACAATACATGCAATAGACTATCCTATTCTTTGAAAGTCGTGGGAAAAAATATAAAAAATAGCAGATCACCGCCCTGACACTTTTTTTTTTAGCTTTGCAAGGCGCAGGAAATTCCTCACAAGAAGCACTAACACAAAGGAAAGCCCTAACACCACTGCCTAGGGGGGGTGGGGTAGCTTTCACTGCAGGTTTTATACAACCCAGACAGACACTGACTCACCTCCCCTCTCTCTAACACACTCCCTAAGACACTCCGAACAAGTTAGAAATGGAGCAAAAAGGCCAGAGCGGGGGTGGCAGGACAAGCAAACCTGCCACATGCACCGCGATACCGTCACTGACACTCGCTGCCGCCTCCACCGCCCGCTGTAAACTCGCTGCCCCTCGGCTCACGCCGCCTCTCCAGGCCCCGGGCGCGGCCGGGATCCCTTCCCGCCTCCACTTCGGTGCCGGCCGGACAAGCGAGAGGAACAAAGCGCTCTTCCCAGCCCGCACCCACCCACGGCGGCGGCGGCCATGAGCCCGATGGAAACACGTGCTCCGCGCGTTCAGATGTCCTACAACTTCCTCCAGTGACCGACTTCCCCCCCTCCCCGCAACACTCCCGCGGGAGGAGAGGCTCCCCCCCGCCCGGAGCCCCGGCCATTCCCCACCTCTCACCCTATTCCCCCCGGAGAGCGGGTTGCAACACCCCGGGCCCGATTTCACCACTCGGCCGGGAGCTCGCGGAGCCTCCCGGCCCCGCCGCCGCCTCCCGGCCACACTCCTGTCCGGAACAATGCAAGGCCCCGTTTCCCAGCCAGGAAACGCCGTTGCCCATCGCCCACCGCCTCCCGACGTGACCGGGACCACGCCAAACCCGGGCGGCCCCGCTCCCTGCGCACACGCTAGGCACCGAGGCCGCGGTTCGCCCCCTGCCCCTCACGGGCAATGAATGGAGCGGCGGGGCCGGCGGGACAATAAGGCGGGAGCCACGCGCCCCGCGCCGGCCCGGCTCGGGTGGTGCCTCGGCCGCCGCCGCCACGCCGGGGCCGCGCACCGGCCCGGCCGGCCCCGCCCGCCGTGCGACAGCGGCGGTCACGAAGGCAGCGCCAACAGCTCCTCCACCCATCGCGCAGCGCCCCGGCCCCACAGCGCTGCAGGGCCCCAGCGTGCGCCTCCCGCCCTCCGCCGCCTCAGCCCGCTCTGCCACCCGGCCCGCTTCCACCCCGCCAGCGCCCGGCCGCCCTAACCTGTGTCTGTATGCGGGGTCAGAACCGCCGTGTGCCAAGGGTCTCTCGGGGCGCGGGTCGCGGCTCGGCGTGCTGAAGCGCTGCCCCCGTTCCGCGCTCCCGCGGCGGTGTGTCCGGGCAGTGCTGCTGCTGGAGCTGGCGTAAAATGGCGGCCGCTCGAGCGCTCACGCCGCTGCTGCTGCTGCTGCTGGCACCAGCCCCGGCCCCTTCCACTCCGCGCGGGGGGGGCGGGCGGAGGGCGGGCGGGAGCGGAGCGGGGGGAGAGGGAAGAGAAGAGGAGGAGGCGGAGGAGGCGCCGCCGCGCGCGCTGGCGCAGCCCCAAAACCCGGGGTCTCCCAGGCAGCTCCGCAAGGGTTATATCGCCGAGCCCCGCCCGCGCGCGCGCGCGCGCGCGCCCGCCCTCCCCTCCGTTCGCCCCACGCGCGCGCTCTCTGCCTTCCATGCGGAGCGGCGCGCGCCGCTGCCTCGCTGTGTTCCTCCCTCCTTCCCGCGGGAAGCGCTGCCCAGGGAAGGCGGCGGCGGCGGGACGAGCCCCGCGCGCGGACCGCGCGCTCCCCGGCGCCGCCCGCCTGCACCTGTGCGGGCTCGGCGCTGGCGGCGCGGCCGTGGCCAGACCGGGATTGGGCGAGCGGCCGTTCCCACGGCACGCAGGTGGCACAAAAGGGGGGAGAACGGCGGCCGCAGGAGGGGGGGCCTGGGGAGAAAGTCTCGGCCCGCGGCGGGGAGGGGACGGAGGAGACAAAGCCACGCAGACAAAGGGAGGGGAGAGCCACGCTTTGTGTGGCTGCCGGCCAGGCGAGCCCGGCGGCGCTCGGCGTTCCCGCACTGGAGACGGGAGGCGCCTCACCCCTGCCCAGAGGGGCGCCCCGCGCTCGGCACCGGCCCCTCGGACTGCCCGCCCGCCCGAGCCGCCGGGCGGAGGCAGAGCTCGGCCGAGGGGAACGGGAGTTTCCTTCAGGCGCCGCGCGGCGTGGCGGCGTCGAGCGGGGGTCGGCGGAGGGAAGGCGCTGAACGCAGCGCGGGCTGGGGCGCCACGCAGCTCCAGCGCCGGAATTCCGCAGAACGGGCCCGGGAACGGGGCCTTTGCCCCGCAGGCACGCTTGGAGCGCACCCGCGGTGCTGATTTAACTTTCTCCTGATGGCCCCAGTGGAATGCGGGTCTGCCTGCACAGCGCTGTCAGAGGCGGGCTCCGTGCTAGAGCGTACACTTCACAATCCCAGTTCTGAGCACGTCGTGCTCGCTCACCCCGCATGGGAAACTTGGAAACCGACCTGCCGATCTCTGCCAGAGTTGTGTGTCCAGATAAAGACAGCAAAACGGAGGCAGGAAGGCACATAGAGTATTACTCACTTCCCCAGAGGCAGCTCAGCCACAAGTTGAGCAGTGCCTGCTGCCCCTGAGCCCGGCCGAATACTTACAGCATATCTCCAGTACTTCAAAAACACTCGAACCTGTGCAGTGGAACAAGCACAGACAATTACAGGGTTAGTTCAGTGTCAACAAACGCTCACATGCTGGCGTATAAATATGTGAAACATACAGCTGGTATTCAGTGATACAAGGAAAAAAAAAGAGATCTCTTCAACTATTCGATTCAGTAAGACACCATTAAAAGCTGGACCACTCAGATTTGTCTGAAATAGCAACAAATACAAGGCAGATGTACACAAATAATCCAGCTAATTTTTAATTCAAAAATTTGATAAAAGGTAATTTTTATTCTGACTTTGCTCCACTTTTACAAAAATGAAACCTCCTGAAAAAAAAATTAGTAAAACAAAAGCTAACTTTCCTAGTGGAAACCTGAATGGTATTTTTAAACATATCCTTCATAAAAATACATATTCTTTTTTCCATTCAAAAGTTAATAACTTTTTCCAAGAGCATAGCTGTCAGCTGGGCAGTGAAAGTAATATTCTCAAAAACAACCCTGGGGAGCATTTTTTCACATTTCCAATTTTTCCAGTTTTGGAGGATTTGCACCAAAGCATGTTGTTTTCAGATGTTTACAGGAGGTGTTTCAGTGTTACGTTTACAGTACAGATGTGGTCCAGAATATTACCTAAATTTCATAAATGCTTTTGTTGTCTGGAGCTACTGAAAACAGTGAAAAATCACAGCTTTAGGGTTGGAAGGGACCTCTGGATATTACCCAGTCCAATCCCCTGCCAGGAGTTGGGTCACCTAGAGCAGGTTGCTCAGGAACATGTCCAGCTGGGTTTGGAATTCTCCAGAGAGGGAGATCCACAACCTCCCTGGGGAGCCTGTTCCGGTGCTCTGCTGCCCTCAATGTAAAGAAATTATTCTTTGTGTTGAGGTGCAACTTCTTGTGTTTTGTTATAATTCTCAGCCAGTCTGACTAACTGTAGGTGGCAAACTCTTGAGAAAGTAACTCCTGCTTTCAGGCCCATTTTTAGAGGAAAACTTTTTTATGCATTTAACTTTTTCCACATAAAATGGAACCAAAACCAGTAAAAATACTAGGATTAATGCAGTGAACAGATTTGCACCCTTACTTAAAATCACAGCGGACCCAGAGTTGCAGTTATTTGATCCTTTGAAATTTTGCATAGAAAACAGGAAGCACAGAGTCCAACACACAATTCCTCCAAATATAGTTCCATTATTAGGCCTAATATCAAAGCCAAAAGTGGCATGCCCAGGAAAACCCTGAGATTAGTTCACTTGGGTAGAGCATCATGCTAATGAGACCAAGTCACAGGCTTAATCCCTGCATTCACTTAAGAGTTGGACTCAATGATCCTTGTGGGTCCCTTCCAACTCAGAATATTCTGTAATTTTGTGAAAACATCCATGAAACCAGTGGGGGTGTTTCTTTTTAACCATGTAAAACGTTGATTGAAAAAATACCATTGCCAAGAACACCTGCAGGTACTTACCTGGTGACTTAGATTTACATGAGGAGCTTCTCTGCTCATACCTGGAAGTTTGACAGCTTCTCACCATAATGAAATTTGTGTTGGATTCCTAAATTTTCCTGGTATATGAAAACCCTGCCTGCTTCTGTTCCATTTATAGCCATTGCAGAATCACACTGAAGCCACAGCTGGACTTCTGTTCCTCCCAGCACATCCATGTAAAACCAGCAATTACAACAAGACCAACTACAGAGTAGCACAGATAAAGCAGCAAAAAATAAATTTAATTTGACAAATAGACTAAGAGACTATTTTTTGCTTTGGAGCTACTTATATACAGTTAAACAATCATATCCTAAACAAAGAACAAAAAATCTAGGAAACTCAACAGGAATCTTACCTTCAGTTTTATGATGCCTCACCCTTCCAAAGTGTGTACTCATTAGAAATTGAGGCTTGTCTGTAGAATTCACTGAACTTGAGCTATGAAATGCACCAGCTACAGCCCTAGAGGGTGGATCACTCTGGTCATGCAGCAAATGTCATCACTTGTAATAACAAACCAAGCCCCTTGTGCTGTGTCTGCCACAGCAGAATTCTGAAATTAACGAGCCACTCTTGGGGTTTCTCAGCAGTGTGCTTTTCAAGCCATTCCCTGCCCTTAGCCTGCTTGGTAAGGCTGCCAAGTTATTAATATATCTATATATAATAAAGATACTTCAGGAAAGAATTGCTGTCTGTATTTTATTCAAGGTAGTGCACAGCTGACTAGTGGCCTATTTGCCCTGCGAGATCCTTGGTAAAATAAAGCTATTTGGGGAAATACCTGTCTAATTAAAAGTTTATGCTATTTTTCCCTTTTATCAGTCAAATTCACTGTCTTAAAAGATAGGTTCCATTACAAAATGCAAGGCCTGTGTCTCTAAGGAGAAAAATGCAAGTCAGAAACTAATGAAAAGGAGATGATCACATATATGAAACTTTATTCAGAAAAATACTTTTCATATGTGACTGTCTCAGTCTTTAATATGCAGATTTGAGAGTCCTTCCATTCTACAAAAAGTAGCTTACCATCTAAAATGGTCATATGATTTCAGCAAAGAAACTTTACTAACATAACTAATGGTAATATTTTCTTTAAACATTCTTTCCAGTTATATCCTTTGTGCATATTCAAACTTTTTCAAATCTAGGCAGGGTAGCACTTCTTAAAATTGGGGTTAATCCCCCTTATATTTAAACTATTTCTAAAGTTAACTTTGATCCTGCTGATTCTTCAAACACTCCACTTCTTCTAAGTCAGGAAAACAAAAGGAGCAAACAAAGCATTTGCAAATCCAGTATGATTCACAGCACCAGAGGCAATGGGCACAAACTGAAATACTCTGAACATCAGGAAACACTTCTTCACTGTGAGAGTAACCAGGCACTGGCATCGGTTGCCCAGGGAGGTTGTAGAGTCTCCATTGTCCAAGACATCCAAAACCTGTCTGGACATGGACCTGAGCATGCGGTGGGCCTGCTGGATCAGACAGACAGATTCTGTGATACAGTTCTTTACCCTGGATCCAGTTCTATCCATGAATTGATGCTTCTTTCCCCCTCCCCCCCTCCTCACCCAGTCAAAAACCCAAAGTAACTAAATTTTAACTAATTTTTAATTCCTCCAGTTCTGCAAGATGGAAGACAAGTCTGATCCTACAGGCTTGACACAATGCATTTCAAGGCTTTTGAGGTTGAAATCACCTGCATTCTGCTTAATATTTGCCCAGATAGTTGCAGGCAGAGAACAAGTGGCAATGAGGAAGAATGAGGCTTTCCCAGGAATTCTTATGCTGTTGAATTTTATGTGTAGACTGAAGGTGTTAAATTCTTCTCTCAGTTTTGTTTTATGTCTGTGCTATAGCAACACTGCCTGTGAAAGAAAGGATATCAAACTGCTCATTTCTGTAAAGTATCTATGTTATAAGTATTTTTTTCCAATATCAGTCACTGGTGTTGCCTCTGCCTCTTCTCAGTCAACATCATCCCCAAACAACAGGAACATCCACCTCCAAAGAAACGACTCCAGAGCTGACTTTGTAAGAAAGAGGCACAAGAGAAGCAGCAGAAGGTAGTTTAGTTCACATTCTGTTACTACTTTACGTTTTTTTTCTAACTTATATTAGAAGGTTTGAACAGTTGTTTACCAGCTGAGGGTTCAGAGCAATCACTGTAGAATTCAATGTATTTGCAGTATGCTGTAGGCTAACGTGCAAGTATTGAAAGAGGACTGGAGGAGGAAAGCACTATTTTTGCATGCTCAGAAGACAGTGAAGTCACTTCCACATGTATTATGGAAATGCCAACTGAAAGCCATCCCAAACTGACTATTGTCACTCAGAAAATAGGCCCAACCTCGCAACAAAGAACTACAAATGGCACATGCTTACTGGCAAAAAAGCAGTGCTAAGATATTCAGAACCTATACCTTCGGTACAGATGAGACAGATGAGGAAACATAATGCGGCCTACAAGTCAGAAGTGGCATGGGGAAAACTAGAGGATAACTGCTCACTCATTCTTCCCGCAGAAGAACCAGGAAACATTAAATCAAACAGGCAGATAGCCAAACAAAAACCCCTACTTTTACACACATAGAGCTAAAGCTGGGGGAATGCATTGGCACATGAAGTTGTAGGTATTTCCATAAACCTCCAAAATAACTAATTAATGGAAGAAATACTCATCTAAAATTGCTAAATGCAGAGATAGAGATAATCATCCCAATTTAAATTTTGCAACAGAAATTAGTAGAGGAATTGCATAAACTGGGGGAGCATACCAGAACATAATATCATATCTATGCTTGCCCTATCTATGTATTTTTCTATTAGCCAATATCCACCACTGGAAATAGAATATTCTGCTCTTCAGTCTAACAATTGAAATACCTTGTCATTGCAGCAAGGAGAACACGCAATCACTAATCTCTTCCTTTCTTCCCAAATCCTTTCCACTTCTTGGAAAAGCATACATGCAAATGTTCCTCCAAATTCCCTCTAATCACATACTCCTCTTTCCACTATAGACCTATAAATCACAAGCTTCCTATACAAATAAGCCACAAGTTTATCAAGGGTGGAGGAACCATGAAAAAAGGCTTCCCAATCTGACCAAAAAACATTGCTTTACTATTGCTGTGGATACAAGGGCGAGAGTTAGGACACAACTGCTGCCTTTTCTATTCCTGTTATCCTAAGCATCTGATGCTTTAAAGCTCTTAGTGGAATGCTACCATTAGGTCAGTGCCTGGCAAAGCTCCATGGAAAGAGGAGACAAGATATTCAGCAAAGAAGTGACAGGAGAGTTACCCCATATCCTGCCCTATTTTCCTCAAATTAGTATGGAAAGGTTGGAGGAAGAATGTCCTAGTGCATTCTGCCATATGAGAAGGACTCATGCAAGAGAACTGCAGAGAGCATTCCTCATCAATATCCATCTTCAAAACATCTCCGAGTCATCTCAGGACAGTGGTGCTGTCCTGTCCACTTGCGCAGTGTGAGGTAGCCAAGTGCTGAAGCTGCAACTCACCAAATACAGCCACAAATGAAAGTGTCAATAGAGAACTTACTGCTGTATTTAGCCCTTCCTTCACCCCAGACACACATCCAGCTTGGCCCTTACATCCCTGCACTGCCTAGCAGCTGTAAGGATTCCAGTACTTGGCACCCTTGTAAAAGGCAGCTGAAGGGAAGAGACCTTTGGGATCCACTTAACCCCATGTAAGTTACTTACTGCGCTAAGCCCATCTCCGAAGGCAGACAGCATGTCACTGGGTCACAGAATGTTCTTCTGCAGCTCTGGGCATCTTTCCCAGGAGAGGGAAGCACAGCACACCACAGACACAATGGCCACAGCCATACAGGAGATGGACAGGTCATGGGCTGCTCTCCAGATGTAAGGCAAATATGGAGAGCACAGCTTGCATTCCCACAGCTAAGCTCTCACCCACCTTAACTTGTAATCCATGCCCAAATATTAAACTGCTGCCCAGGCTTTAGCTGTCAGACTGCATTAACCCTTTATGGTATGGATGATCAGTAGCCAGAAATTGGGCTTATGTCCCAGGCCTTTTTAGTTGGCTGGTAATTCCATGGCTGATTACTCAGGAAAGTGTCTGATGCAGCAGCTGCAATATACAGCTTTCAGGTCAAGTGTTCCAGGCTACTTAGCATGTAACCAAAGAACCTAAAAATCCTTTCAAGGATGGGTGAGCCCAAATAACCTTGTGTCTTCAAGGTCCTTGTAAGAATAGAACAAGCTCACACACACACATTTATGACCCTTGCCAGGTGCAAGGCAGAAGTGACTACCAAAATGCAGCATTTCTGCAGATCCCAAGAGCAGACAATACAACCTTTTCTGTACAAATGATTTTTTATTTTATTTCTTAAACATATGTGGAGAATGCTGCCCTATGGGAATTCTCATTTACAGCACAAACATCAGACCAGAGCACAGGGATAAACTCTGACTCTATCAGTACCTCAGACTGTGCTTGCTGCTTTTCAATAATCTTCTTTTCAAAGATCCACTCTCTACTTCTACATAGGCCTTGAGTGATACTAGAATTAGATCTTAACCTAAAATAGAGGTTCAGCACATGTGTATAACTTTTCCCTTTCCAGCTTGTGCAGCCTTACCAGGAATCTCCTCATAGTTTTGCACAGGGCAGTGCAGGCAACAAAACCTGTGCTCAAACCTGGTACAACTAATGCAGCTGTATTGTGCTGCTAGAAGCACAGGTTTAGATCTTTAGAGAAGCAAAGTTTTAATTTTTCACGGCAACTGGTAACTAGAAAAAATAAATTGCTATTCTGTGATCTGCAGGGGACAGATAAAGAATATTATGCTTTTAATCTGCTTTTTAAAAAATTGCAGTTAGTTTGGATCCTGTAAAAAATGTAAAACGTTGTTTATTTCTTTTTTAAAGTTCAGATCTTAAAATAGCAGTAAGTAAGAACATTTACAGGGAAGTTTCATTTTGAAAACTTAAACGTATTAGGGTCAATTTAAAAAAATCACTTTATGACTGGGTAAATACCTGGCTAATAAATCTGTGAACTTGTATATTGACACCACATTTAAATTAACCAAAACACTTCTAATAGCTCTTGTGTTTTCCAGCTGGAGTTATGTACCAATGGAGAGCAGTGTTTGGACGCACATACTGAGCAGCAAGAGGAGACAATGCAACTGTGTGAGAATATGCATTTTTACTGCCAATACATCAATTCTTAGTTACAGCAAAATCAATAAAAATAGCTGAGTGAGCATGTCCATAAAAAAACAGTTAAAATCACTGATGACAGTTAACTGCAGAAGTTTCTAAATTCTTTCAGACCCTTCCAGGTCAGGCATTTGTAGATTTTACTGCCACATCCACATCTTATGTGTCTCAGAAGAAAAATTATAAAATAATTCTTACCCAAGAGATGATCTTGTGTACACTAAAAGGCAAAGGTTTGTAATTTAGTGCCAACTTTTATCCCTTTAAACATCTATTAAAAGACCAGTCCTGGTTAGTAAGCTTGATGCATGAAAACTGTTACCAAATTTCAGATCAACAGTATTGATACAGACCTGCTGCAGCCAAAAGAGGCAGTGAGGAAAGTATAATTTTTTTTTAGTCTGAAAATATTTCAAACTGCTCCAGTCTCAGTGCAAAATGGTTAAAAGTAGAACCAGAATTAAGAAGGGAAAGCTATTAAAGTAGAAACTTATGTAAGCTATGCACAAAAACCCCCAATCTACACTAAAACAAAAAACAACACAACAAACCCCAAACGTGAGACATTCCTAGCTTAGAAGTTCACTTGCTTTCTACGGCCCAGCGAAGGTGACACAAATGGTTTCTTGCACGCTTAGGCTGATAGTAGTGCTGGTAACACATCAGCTTTCCCTCTGAGCCTCTGACATCCCAACTGCTAGTCAGATGTGTTAGCAAGCAATGAGTCTATGCACCCCAACAATGACTATGTTCATGTTAAGGTTAAATCCCAGCAAAAGGGGAGACTATCTCTGTGAACCACAGAAAATAAATGCTTCATAACTTACCATTGCTTGGCCCAAGACAGTATTTTCTATATTATTTATCTTAATCACCAAAGTTGAGCAGTAGGATTAGACTGTATATGAAATCAAGACAGCCCAGGAATTTTCTAAAACCTCATTACCATGCTTCTTTTGGAAGCTTTAGCAGAAGCTCAGAATGTTTTGCTTCCAGGGCCAGATGCCAATTCTGCTGATAGTCCTTTTTGCTGCTGCTATAGAAAAGGCTGTCATCTTCACAGACGTTAATTTCTGCCTTTTTAATGAATTCAAGGTGCCTGTTTCCCAGCCAAACTTCAAAACAGTCAGGGAGAGAAGAGCGAGTTCAACCAAGCCTATTTCTGCAAAATTGAGATATTTCTGAAAAATGGTTATGGCTTTTTGGAGAATATTATACAAAGTACAGTTGAGTTTTAGCCCTATTACATTAATTGTGAGTATAGAAAGGTTTTTATTTAAAATAATACTCACCTTCCACTTTTTTTCCTAACACCAACTTTATAGCCTGAAACTTTCCAGCAGAGAGCTCAGTATGAACACAGAAGTAGAGAAAGAAGTATTTCCCTTCCATATCTAAAACAACCTGAAGCCCTGCTAGGTGTCCTTACTGACAGATCTGCATTTGCAGGCTCTGTCTCTGATTTCTGAAGAGCAAATCCCGGCTGTCAAATCCCATCAATTACAGGAGCTGGTCTTTTCTTAAAACTCATCACATATTCCAATTTTGTTACTTTATCCTCGAGTCCCAGAGATCTTTCTTTTATTCCCTTCACAGAAGTTTCATATATTCTTACAGCCCTTCTGGGATTAATACTGAATGCTTATGTAGTAGTGTTACAGAATTTTATGGGTTTTTTATGTTTCACACATAACTGTTAAAAGGAAAGCAATATAGGACTAGTATAGAAGAGGAGGAATAGTATCTTTAAGAGACTGTGACAAAACTGAGTGCAATATAAAAGTTTTGGACACCAAGGTCCCAACCTTGGCCCAGAGTAAGAAATTTTATGGTGGGAGATAGAGCAGATTATCTGTAGAAGTTTGAGTTTTCTATAAAAGATGTAACTTCAGGAGAGACCAAATATGCATACTTCTTTTGTCATTTTAAATGCATTTTAGTAATTGATAGTCAACAATACTTTAGGATTTCCTGGTCTCACCTCAGTGAAAAAAATCACAACTAGAGAACTCCAAGTAGCCCTTAGGAAAAAAACCAGCAGACAAAACCAAGAGACAGAGTACCTCCAGGAGCGCTGCTCAGAATAACAGAATTCCTCTTCTTCTCTTACAGGAAGGTGAGAGAGTTTCATTATAGTGAACCATTCTGGTCACTCTCAAGCTTCTTCAACCAAAAACCAAAACTAAGTGGCTATTTTTCCCTTAAAAGTTAGTGCTGTCAGGCAAAGGCCATCAGGAAGTCAATGGTCCTTACGCCACAGGTTTCTTCACATCTGCAGCTCCTAGAAAATCACATTTGTTTATATTTGTAAGGTAAACGCTTTAGATTTTCCCATATCCACCACAGCTCAATAAAGGGACTGCACTTTTATAGAAAATACATCAAGCAGTTGCTACAGTTTTTCAGCATTATTTTTTCAATTATAAAACTAGAAACTACATAATACTCTCAGGAGAAAGTACTCATAGAATTTCCAGTCATCTTCTCATAGCATTTAAAAACACAGCAAAACACCTTACAGCCAAGTCCTGCCAGAGGATCACCATATTAAGATCTCTTTACACGGAAAAAAAGCTTCCAGCAGCCTTACATCCTGTATGTCAAATTAGCAGAACTATACTGAACAACTTCTTACTAGCAACAGAAATTAAGTTGAAGTACATGTAAATGAAGACAAGCCAGTTCAGACAAGTGTAAGAGTACTACTTCAGAAACATTTTCAAAAGCTTAGACACTATTCCCTGCCATGCAGATTTTTGAGGAAGCACTCAGCACTGAAATAGTATCTATTATAAATTGCTGTTTCAAGATGTTTTAGAGGTAACTCCTGTTCCTGCCATTAAATTTTTTATATTGTGTGGTTTATAATCTGTGAAACAGGAAGAGGGAAAGGAGCACTAATTCCCACAAACCAAACTTCTCTTTCTATTTGCAGTAGCAAATAGGCAGTTTAATAAAATTATCAGGATCAGAAACTACATAGTCCAACTACTTTCAGAAAATGCTTATTCTAATATACTCTGGGGAATGAATAATCATACCCTAAACTGTTTTAGTTATGAAGTCAAAATGACATTAAGAACTGCCCCTCACCATGTTTCAATATTGTACTTTTCTGGTGGAGTGCATGAAACAAAAGACAGCAATTTTGCTTGTATTTTTTGCTGCAGAAAATGACCTAACTACTAGACAGAGCTAACACACCATCAAGGTTTCAGCTGGGTTAGGTAGTTTTCTTCTCAGTAGCTGGTTCTTCTTAGTGCCATGGTTTGGATTCATTATGAGACTAGAGTTGATAACGGTTGGATGTTGGGGTAGCACTACTTAGCAACAACCAGAAGTCTCTGCAAGTCAGGAGGAGCTCAAGAAGCCGTGAGTGAGCAAGGCCAGGACAGCTGACCCAAATTGGCCAAGAGGATATTTTATACTAGCATTTCATGCCCAGTACATAAACTGGGGGAAGCTGGCCAAGAGGCATTGATCCATCACCCAAGGCTGGGTATGTTAGCAGGTGATCACCAATTGTATTGTATATCATCACTTCCTTATCTTGGGCTTTCTCTTTGTTGTCTTCCTTTATGGTACAATTATTATGTTTAATTTCAATTATGTTCTCATTTCAACCTATTGCTTTTACCTTTCCTCATATTCTCCTCTCCATCCCACAAGGGCAGGTAGGATGTGGTACTTAGTTTCTAGCAGGGCTTAAACCTCAAGACACACAAGAGTTTAAGTCTCAAATGTTTTTCACAGGACCCTAGTATCTGCAATAGTCCTTGCTCTGAAAGAAACCAAGGTAAGCCTAGAGGAAATTATTTCCTATTTTGTCAAGGTGAGATGAAACCCAGATATAGCAATAGCTGTATATTCTTCTTCAGTGATCTTAAGACTATTTAAAAATACTTTTACTTTCCAATCAACTTACCAATTTCAAAGGTCTAAGCATTTTGTTTTATTACAGTCCATTCATCTCTTTCTTTCCACAAAAAAAGACTGAACTTCATTTTGGGACAGATATTAATCATTCCTCACCTGCCACTATAAAACTAGTACCATTGATGCTGGGAGAGTGCTCCTTCAGTTACAGAGAATTCCAGTTTCAGGGAAAAAGATAGTGTTTATTGGGCTGGTGAGAAGCCTGAAGCATAGCTCAGGGATAAGAGCACACATAAGTACTTCATGTTTTCCCACCCAACACAGCTCAGTTAAACAGCAAGGCTGTCCTAGCACAGGGGCCCTCACTGAACTTCACTTACCACTGTTTTCAGTAACATGAGAATAGAAAGCGACAGCAGCTTCAGAAAGGGGGAAAAAACCAAGCTTTTACTTCAGCCCCCTCCCAATCCTACCCTCCCTACACTTATTAACATATCCACTACTTCATCGATTTTAGAGCCCACATATCATTCATGTTTCAAATCTTTTTAAATGGAGATAGGTCATAATTGCAAAGTAGTATTCAAACACAAATGAAAATCTCAGAAAATTCCCAAGAAAACTGCTGGAAAGACTCTGTATACTTCTCCTGTTCCTTGTACTGGTCATCCTCAGACAGAATACTGAACGAGGCAGACTTTGTCCCACTCAATACAGCCATTCTTCTGAGCATCAAACACCACTTTGTCCTCCGGAGCCTGCAGGAAGTTTGAGACAATGGCAGAGAAGTACTGTCTTCATAGCCCTGATAGCTCAACTGGACTATCAACTAAAAAGCCACATGATGTTTGAGAGGAAGTAGAATTCATCATGCTAATTGTACTTTTCCAGTTTATATCCTCTGAGGGAAATACAAGGGCAGACAAGCAAAAATGCTTGTAAAACCAGTTGTAACACCCAAAAAAAAAAAAGAATGCACATCATTAGACATGCATTTACATAGCATATAAAGCCTCCATGTGTACTCCACTAATCTGAAATTATTATTTTTCTGTTAAATTCATTCATACTCCAGAAGATAGCTCAAAGATTGTCCTCTGGGACAAAGGGAGGGAGCATGAAGAAAAGCTACCAAAGTTAGGACTGAACACTCTTTAGTATTAATACCTTTCTCTTTGGGCAAAGTCAAACACTTGCTGATTCTGCTGCATCCATGTTTGAATGTCCTATAGAATGCTTTGATTTATCAACTCATTTCTGGTTTTTAATTTTTATGGCAGAACACATACCCCAAACTTCAAATGGCAAATTTATACAGTTAAGAGCTTTCCTGCAGGAAAGATGGTAGGAACCCCAACACCAGCACACCATACAGCAGCAGCCAGTCACACTCTTCTGCAGGATGGCAGCCAGACAGCATGGCTTATTCTGAAATTCCTGTTCACTGGGATCTGATACTTCAAGCAGGTATCACACAAGCACCGGCAGTCACATAGCAGTGTGGGTGCTGTGGCAAGATAACCACTGCTAGCTTAGTTTCACTCACTTGCAACTCTTGATTATAGATCACAGCCTTCACCAGTAAGACAAGTTCTTCAGCAAGACAAAACCTCCCACCTTAATAAGGACCTTGTTACTTCAAACATAGCAAAGCATTTATGCAGAGCTACTCTCGAATTTGCCATGCGGTTGCAAGGTACTTCTCTTTCTTGTAAGCTCAACATTCATTTAATAACTAAGTCTCTGCTGGTTTTGCCCAGTTACTAAGACTGATAAATAGCAACATTCCAGAACAGTTTAACCACTGATTACTTGGACCACAGCCCACCAGCCATGTGACACTTCCAGCTCTCCACTAATGTTAGCACAAGACTTCACTGGACTAAAGCACAAGAGCAGCAAAATTGTTTCATGCTGTTTACTGCACAATCTTAAAAGCTTTGAATTTAACAATGTGGTTTGTAAACCTGTAGTTTCATGAAATGCTTTTGCAGAGAAATCTCATGCCACGTGTTCCAAATGTGTCACACAGTAACTCTCGAACACTACTATCTCCTTATCTCACTTGTATTAAACATCACTCCAGAAAATGTACCAGAATTCCACAACTGGTTTGAAAGCATATTAACCCCCTCCCACAAGGCAAAAAAGCCATCTTTAAGCCATCAGATAAAAATGACCTTGCTACATAATTTTCACTGGTCTTATAAACCAAATCCTCTGGAACATGTCATGGTTACAACACTAATTCACGTCTGTAAACACTCAATACCCTATACTACTAATACACATTTTTTTATTGGCTACCAATTTTCAGTAGCTCTGAAGTACAGGATTGTTCCTTGAGAAAGCTCTACAGCTCAATATTTAATATACCTTACCATTGGCCACATCTACCTTTTTTTATATGCTGAGGCACCAATCTTTTTCATGATTTAACATTCTGAGACACACCTCCACCACACTCATATGCAGTAACTTTATTTCCTGGCACTCTTTATCTATTGCTGACAATCCTACCTTCCAGATCATCCCCAACAAATGCGTTAGAACACAGAGCCAGGCCGTCATGAAGTACTTTGGGTACCTGAAGTGCCACCCACAACCCTAAACCTTATTCTATTTCATCCCCAGCATCACAAGATACACTCTTTCACCAAGTTTACTGCACATATATATAGCATTCTCTTTAAAGGTTAGCATTCTGTATTAACATTAGCCTGAAGATTTTATTTATTGACCTTTATTCTCAAAAACACATGCCACTCTTCTGATCCTGTAACAAAGTCACGTATGCCTTTGAATACCTAACAAAGTACTTACCAAATACTGCTACTCTATCAACCATCTCTCTGCTCTTTGAGACCTTAACATCCAGAAGAGACACAGCTAGGACTGACAACTTCTACACTTACCAATCAAGCAGCTCTACTAGATGCTGTTAACAGCACCCACTTTTTGTAGATCTGCAGTGGGCAGAAGATTGATACTAATCTTACCTTCTGACTTCTTGAGTATGCAGTCAGTAGTTTCGGTCCTGGAGTCACTCAAGCACAACATGAAGCTTTGTGTGCCCAGTACATGCTGCACCAGTCAGCACAAGGCCACACTGCCTCCATAGCTCTAGAGAAGTACAAGCAGTCAAGGAACACCATGGTGCGATCCACAGCTGACATGCAACAGCCATGACTTTTAACATCCTTATCTTTATTCAAAAGCATGTACAAAGCATAGCACATGAAAAAACACACCATCCTCAGTAACATTTGTTAACAGAAACAAGTATTATTGAAAGCAATGAAGAGAAAGCTATGTTCTAGTTTATTTCTGCAGATCTTGATATTCAATAGACCGATTTACCATTCCTTGCTCAAAAGGAGCAGCCTTTAGCCAAAGTAGCTGGCCGATGCTTAATAAGCAAACCATAGGAGATGCTCAGTGAGCCAATGCACTCCTGGAGTTCAGTCAGATCCTTAGCATCCACTTCAGTAGCATGATGGATACTTGTTTTTGACATTTCCAATGCTTTATGTGCTGTTCCTGGTAGTGTTTATACTTCATACTACTTTGACAGAAAACTGGACTTTACATGGAATTTGTCATGGATGAACAGGTGCATCCCATGAACTCTAGGGTTGTTTTATACATTTTGGACCATTTCAAACTGATTCAGTAATAGGTCTATGAATTTTTCATTATGCTATTGTCATTTTTCTGCTGTTATAAAGAATTCCTGACAATAAGGCTTCAAAGTCATGCTTCAAAGCCAATTTTACTTCATGAACACCATGAGCTGTCTTTAAATTTACTTTACTTTTGGTGACCAAATTATGATTCTTCATTCCTGTGAAAGGGACAGCTTGCTGAATACAGCAAATCTGCTGCTACTGTCATTACAGCACCAGCTTTTTTTAAGTGACTGTTTAAAGCCAGCTTAGGCTGGAAGATGTAGCTGAGGGTGTGTATTCTATTCGCCATCTGCTAGAGATGGGGCAGTTATCTTTATCTCTTCCACAGCCAATCCTCCCTCCAGGAAGACATCTTCTGTTAATGGGCCTTTGGCTCTCATTGCCATGACTGATCCCATTGTCAGATGCTCCACCCAGAGGGAGGAGCCAAGCATTCCTACCTGGATATAATCTGAGATTTGGAACACCACAGTCAGCCTTCTCCCACTGGATTCCCAGAGGAGCAGCTTTCTTCTCCACTGGATTCCCAGAGGAAGACCATGCCCATCTACACCACCACTGGACCTTCAGAGGAAAACTATAGCCTTCTACAGGATCACTGCTTCAACAGAACTGCACTTGTCACTCCAGGAGGTTTGCAGCCACCATTTAATCAGACTGCTACCAATGCCCTGACCAACAGGGTTGTCAGGCAGGCTGTATTCTGACACTTGCCAGTGCTGGTCTGTATTACTGCATTTTTACTTTTATTTTTCCGAATAAAGAACTGTTATTCCTACTCCCATATCTTTGCCTGAAAGCCCCTGAACTTCCATTTCAATGGAGGCTCCTGCCTTCCTTAGCAGACTTTTCAAACCAAGACAAAAGCCCAAGTTCCAATGTATGTAACTGTTTTTTCCCACAACCAACCTCTTTCCCCCAGAGAGCAAGCAAGTACTGTTGCCAGTGTATTCCTCAAAAGGCAGTTCCACTGTTGTGGTCCTAGCTTTCTCCTGCTGAAAGGGCAGTCCCATAAAACCCCAACTCCTCACTCCCTCAGTAGATACAGTGATGCAAACTGTAAACACTGTCTTTTTCTTTGCTTTCACTGTCTTTACAGGGCCTGCCTGTGAGCTCCAGTCCTGAGTTATCACAGATCTTTAGTATCTGCAACACTGTGTACCCATAAGGTATTTTAAAAGGGTAAATAATCAAGGGGTTTTCCATATACTCCATCCCTAATATTACTGCTACTCTTCCGACAGAAGACAGCTCAGTATTTTGGAAAGACGGTGTTTTAAATATGCAGAGACAGTATCTACTGAACAAACAGAAGCTGTTTTAGCAGGCTTTTAAAAGCGTGGCATCCCACTCCAAGCCACAATATCTCTTCAGGTGTTACACCTCCTTCTGGTTACATCATCCACATTTGTCAGGCAGCTCTGACAAAGTGCTCCAATTCAGCACTGAAAAAGGAGAACAAGACCTAAGTAAAATGGTTCATCCAAGGTAGAAATTTCAATTTGCAAGTAAGCACACAACAGTTTGTATTAATATGTTGCTAATTCTGAAGAAACGAAAACAAACCAACAAAAAACCTAAACCCACAAAGACTAATACTTCCCAGAAAGTTTAAATAAAGTATTTTGGTCTCGTCTCAGATTCCGGATCCGTATAGAGCTTTTCAACAGGAATTCAGGTTCGGGATAGGATCATCACAGATGAGACAAAATCAGTACATAAACAAAAAATTTAGTAGGAAATATGCTGTAAAGTTTCTGATTGCTTAGCTTTTGTATTACAATCTCTAACATTTTGTTATATATCAGTAATAATGTACATTTGTTTAAAACTTTTCATGTAGGTTTGAAAGCTAACCAAGGTTAGGCACAGCTATCAGCTCACACTGTGCTTGGGGAACAAGTGTTTTGTAAATGCCAACTATGACTTACTGCATCAATTGATCAATTAGGTTTGTAACTATCACAATGCAAAAAGATCTGAACTGTAAACACAGTTACTTTAGACTTAGAACCAGAAAATGTTAAGAAGATTTTCACTTACGTACCTGAATAAGCCAAAAGCACTTGTTCCTACTTGATTTCTATAAAACACGTTTTCCTGTAAAAAAGACATTTAATAGTTCAGAGCAGCTTTCTTTCATCACTCAAAATACAACCTGCCATCTATTTAGCCTCTTATACAGACCAAACTACATTATTAAACATGTGCTGCATTAGTATCAGCACACTGCAAGTTCTGTGAACCTTCAATCAGAAGTGTAGTCATGTCACTGTAAGATTTGTTTCGCTTCTCTTGCCCAGCTATTGCTCAACCTGGGTATGAACTATGACAGGAAGGGGGAATTACACTTAATTATCAGGATATCTGATACTGGCAATTTGCTTACCAGGATCAAAAATAGTATTTACTGGAATTCATACCTTCTATTTAGACACAGCATTCAAGCATCTCTGCAAAGACATAAAATGCACTGGTTAGTTAATACTAACAAGGTTTGCTATTTCCAACTTTTCTCTAGGTCAGCCATGAAGTCATTCCCCTTTCTACTTGCTAAAGTACTTGCTATCCTACTGTCTAAACAATACAGCATCTTATAAGCATCACTGCTGTGCAAGAAGTTTCATTTATACATTTGAACTTCACATACTAGAACAAAACCTGTTGTTCAGAAGAAGGTACTGGTAGCTAACTAAGTATTTAAAGGTACCTTTCTTAAATAAGAAGTAGAATAAAGTTATGGATGTGTAGCAACACAGGAAAATGAGATGTTCTCCCTTCTCTAGGTTCTAACTTTTAAACTAAAACCAGCCTGTGGACCCAAACACCAGTGCAGTAAAGCAAATTTCACTGAAAAATGTTAAGTTCAGATACTTAGGTGGGAATGAAGTTCTTGAGAAACCACTGCTATTATTCTTATAGCACAGTAAGCATTTGTGAGCATTCTTTTTGCTTTCCTCAAGTACATTATACCAGCCCTAGAAGTAATTTATCTCTGGAGCTGAAACAGCTTAATTTAGAATTCACTGCAATTTACCATCAAATTCCACCTTTGTCATTAACATAACTTTTCCTAAATGCTCACATCTGAGCCCTAAATTAACGGTCCTAAGAGGACTGAAGTGCAAACATCACCACTAGCTTTCAAACACCACCAACACTTCCTGACCACACCTGACTAGCGCTTGTTATTTACCCACTTTAAGGCAGAATACTTGAAGTCTAACACTTCCTCCTCTCTGCTCTTTAAAGACGCAAGCTTCTGCAACAGAGGACTTATTTTGTTAACACAGACCTGAGGTGGGTTTAAATATTGCACCAACATTCTTATTCACAGCCTGGTGCATGCTGGCACCTCACTTGTACACAGCAACAGCATTAAACCAACACCAACTCAGATGATTTATGATTGAAAAATCGAAAGTGGTTTGATCTCAGTAGCCAGACCCTCATGAAGTTGCTCATCAATGTACCAGGTTTGGCAGTTTTAGCATGATTCACCATTATCTGCAAGTATCAGTGACAGGAACTGTAACACCACTCATACAGTCATATATTTCACAAGACAACCTTCACCTCTTTCACTAGCAATGTACTATAAAGGGAATAAATTATAATCAACAAAAAATGTCTGCTGTTTAATCAATAAATATTACCTCTGTTTTATTTCCTGTTGCGAGGAAATCTTCCTTCAGGACATGTCACATTGTCATCACTAGAAACTGTTCAAGCCATTCTAGAAATTTGAGTAAAATCCCAAATTACAACAAGTTCATGTATAATATAAGTCAGTAAGAACAACCAATTTCTACTTTTATAACAACCGGTTATAAGCATTTGAGTAAAATTTAAACGAATACAGATCCTGGAGTTTTTTTTCTTTCTTTCAAAATAGTGAGGATAACAACTATACATTTAAAAAGTGAATAGACATTTCTATTAAAATATGGGAGCATTTGCTTATTTATATTAATAAGCGTCCAGATGTCCTGGTTTTTTTTGACTAAACACTATTTTATACTTATTTCCCAATAAAGTTCAAATTCACAATTAAAAGCTATTCTGAGGTAAACTTGAAATTTAGTATGAACACTTCAGGACAGGCATTTTACCAACTACTCCAACATAAATATCTATTCCTAAACCCCCAGCTCACGCAGTTCTAGATCATGTCAAAGATGCCTAAAATTACTTATATCTCAATTTTAAAGCTAATGATATAACTACTAATTTAATCCTATGCATCTTTTTCTAATCCATTTGTTGTTAATTTATCCCCACTGATCATTTAGAACATACACGTTTTTGAGGAAAATCCACTTGTGTGTACCCAGTATTCTTCTACTTGGGATGGTCCTTCCATGAGGTGCTAAAATTAAAAATAAGCAAAATTATCTTTCAAACTAGAAAACATCTCTTGCTGTGGTCTAGCATCATCTCTCATGTTACCATGTCAGAAACATAATCACCAAGCAGTAAAAACTGACTTTTACATTAACCTAAAGACCACCACACGCAAAAATTATCAAATTATTTATCACTTTGATGGCAGTAATGAAAAAGCAATGTAGTTTTTTCTTTCTGTCCTGCTCAGTAGCCACACAAAACTGACAACTCTCTGGCATTTCCCATACTTGGACAGACATCAAATACAGAAACCAAGTTATGAAACACAAGTGTTTATTGACTTGGTCTAAAACAAAAGTGCATTTCTAGAGCATCATTAAAAATTCCAGAGCTGTTACCTTAATGTACAATGTACTTGGCACCAATGAAATACTCCTCTCCATCACACCTAAAAACAAACACGGACAGCCTTACAACTTGAAATCAGCAGACTTGCATTACCAGGCCAGCAAGTCACACACATTATGAGGCAATGATCATCAACACCATCTCTAGAAGCAGCATGTTAAGTACTACATCACCAGCTTGCAGGAGTAAAGCAGCAAGAAATGCAGTTTCTAGCAACAAAGGGGTTTCAAGTTACACCCACATGAAATCGCGTATGTAAAGCATTGTAGAAATAACTGCACAGACCCACTGTTAAACCTCGGTCCAAAGACCTTTTAAGGAAAGGTTTTAATCACTTTGTAGAACTGATTTAAGTTGGTTTAGAGAATTGTTTTAATCACATAGCAATTATCAAAATCCACCAATTCAAGCAGCTTAAGAAATTTGTGACAATACATTATCACGTGAATGTGCTTATTAAAAATATCTCTCTGTACTACCCAGACCCAGTAAATGCATTGGGCCATGAAAGGTAAGCTATCACACATTTTGTTCCCTATCACAAAACAATTAAAGCCATAGAAAGCTTCCACTTCTTGCATGCAATAAACTTTATGCTTACTGAGTGTAATGAACTCAATAATCAAGGGTACTAATGGCTTAAATTCCAAAAATTTACTGTTCAGTAATCTAAGGTGTGACTCAGACTGTCAGACAAGCGAATTAAACACACAATGAATGCACCTGACAACTTCCTATGTAAATCCACCCACATCCTAATCTTTGCTTGCAGGTAAGAGCCTGGAATTGTAGATATATTTAGTGGGATTTCCCGTTCTTTTTGAAGTACTATGGGTTCAATGACATCAGCATTTCAGAGAGGGGACAAAAAGGCATCTTAAGCACACAATAGGCTTCTGTCAGCACCTTGGGGTGACAGTGGTTTACTTTTATAACAAATGTGATGCCATTGCCTTAAAAATATAAAGAAAATATAATTAGTTAAAACACAATCTCATGATTTACATCAGGTATCACTTAAATATTGTGGGTCTCTGTCACAGACACATTTTCTGAATACTTTTTCTAGGATTTTTCTCCTGAGAAGCCTCAGAAGAAAAAAAAACCGGTAATTATCTCCTGCTGTGGAAAGCAACAGGTGTATTTTGATTGATTTTATGTAGTTGTTTTTAATTAATAGTCAATCACAGTCTAGTTGTCTGCATGTGCACCAACCCTCTGCCACATGAACAAGGTGGTTTTGCCTTATCCAGTATTTTACACACGAACCCAGAAGGCTGTCGCAGTGCCACGGGCAGCCGCGGCTGAGGGCACGGCAGGGCAGCACCGCCGCCCCGGCCCCGGCTGCCACGGGTGGGGATCAAAATGGCGCTGGCCCGGCGGCGCCACGCGGATCACCGCCGCCTACCGCTCCCAGCCTGCCCCGCGCCTCGGGATGCGGCTTCCGGCACGGAGCCTCCCGCGGGGCATGCTGAGACATGTAGTCCTCTCTAAGTCCCCTCGCACCTCCGCGGCTCTCAGCAGGGCGCCACGCACGGGCGGCTGCGGCCCCATAGCTGGATTATGGTCGCCCTTTCCCTGGCTCTATTCGCGCCTCCAAGGGTGAAAGCTTCTCCTGCCGGCTCCAGCCTCAAGCACTACGCAACCTGCGGGCGATCCTCCCGAAGGTTCAAGTAAAAGGAAAAAGCCATTCTCCCTTCCCACCCCTGCCGGGGCAGCGGCAGACACCGCATCCCACGCCGCCTTACCGTGCGCCACCATATCAGGCGCTCCGCGGGGAAAGAGGGGGCGGGCCGTGCGCTCGTCAGCTTTATATGTACGCTGCGGGGTGGGAACGAGGCTGGCCACGCCTCCTGCCGCGCGGGCCGAGGGGCGGAGACGCCGCGCGGAGCTGGCGCGGGAGCGCGCTTGGCTGGCGGGGCGCGCGGAGGGGCGGGCGCTGAGGTGCCGGCGCGCGCTCCCGCCTCGCTGGCTACGGTGTGGCCGCCATGGGAGGGATGAACGGGCCCGGCCGCCGGGCTCGGTGCTGTTCGTTTGGTCTGCCTTACGGGTTTCATGTTTAAAAGGCTGAGCGGCTTTATGCGAGTTTTTAAAAGGAGGGCAGGAACCGACCTGCTGCAGGTCGCCTCCCAAACTTAAAGAACGTGTTTCCCGAGGAATCACAGCGTCAATAAGGTTGGAAAAGATCCGAGGTCATCGCATCCAGCCTGTGACCGAGCACCACCACGTCAGCCAGACCATGGCACTGAGTGCCACATCCAGTCTCTCCTTAAACACCTCCAGGGATGGTGACTCCACCACCTCCCTGGGCAGCCCATTCCAATGGTCTGATCGCCCTTTCTGTGAAGAAATTCCTCCTAATGTCCAGCTTAAACCTCCCCTGGCACAGCTTATGACTGACTGTGTCCTCTTATCCTGCTGCTGATACCCTGGGAGAAGAGGCCAGCCCCCATCTGGCTACACTCTTCTTTCAGGGGGTTGCGGTGATGAGAAGGTCACTCACCTCCGAGTCTCCTTTTCTCCTGGCTAAACACCCCCAGCTCTCTCAATCACTCCCCACAGGACTTGTACTCCAGACCCCTCACCAGCTTTGTTGCTCTTCTCTGGACTCTTGTCCTTCTTCTAGTGAGGGGCCCAGAACTGGGCACAGCACTCGAGGTGTGGCATCACCACTGCAGTGTACAGGGGGACAATCACTGCCTGGCCCTGCTGGCCACACTATTGCTGATCCAGGCCAGGTGCCATTGGCTTTCCTGACCACCTGGACACACAGTGCTCACGTTCAGCTACCAGCACCCCCAGGTCCTTTTCCACCACGCAGCTTCCCAGCGGCCCCCAGAGTGAATACTTGTTTCTTATATCTATCTTCTTTTCTTGTTCCCTGGAGCACCCAACTGGTTAACCTTGTGAAGGTATGGCTCAACTTTCCTTCAACCTAATTAGATGTTTCTGAAACATTCACCACAGGCGCACCCATTTCTACTTTTTGGAAGTAGCTTTTGATACTATATCCCTGTATAACATTACAAGTTGTAAGAGCTGAAAAATCTCCTCCTACCCACAGCTGGCAAAAAACTGAGCTTTCTGCAGTTTCTCACTCTACACATATAGTCTAAGGATATTGTTCCACAGTGAATCTAATAGTGGACTTTAGGAAGAACTTCTGTACTGTGAAAGTGGCGGGACACTGGAAGAGATTACCTAGACAAGCTGTGGATGCCCCATCCCTGGAAGTGTTCAAGGCTGGGTTGGATGGGGCTGCAAGCAACCCGGTCTAGTGGAAGGCTTGGCAGGGGGATTTTTTTATTATTTCTGGGTTGTCTTTAATACTCCTTCCAGCCCGAACCATTTTATGATTCGCCCTATTCCACCACAGTTTAGCCACTGGAAATTGTACAGCTGCACCTTGTAAAGTGACTTAGTCTCCATCTGAATCTACCTCCTGTACTGCTGTGCAAGAGTTATTGAAAGAAAGTCTTAGAGAAAGTTGTCTGGGCTGCAGTGGGGATAACAGGAACACTACAGCCTAGATGATGTTCAAACTAATGGGAAACCACATCCTAAATTCTCATCTATGGGGGATCTCACTAGCTGTTTATAAATAGGGGGTTTTTTGTCTGCCTGTTTATTGGAAGGTTTAGTATATCAATCAACTTAATTGAGGAAATAAGGAAAAACAAGGAAGGATGAAGAAAAGCTGAAAAAAATGTTTGGTGTTTTGACAAGTTATTAACAGTATGACAAAAACCAGTGTTCCACATATGGACTCTTTTTAGGAGGGTTTAACTGTTGGAAACAGATAAGGGAAATCTAGAATAGTGAGTTGTAAGGTGCGAAAATACTTGGCAATTTTATTCCTAAAATTATTGAGACTTATACTACCAGGAAAACAAAACAGCTGACAAATTTTAAGCAAGTTTTGTTCTGCAGTCCATGGCAGCAGATGACACTCTTCTCTCTGCTTTTCTTCTTATACATCCTATTTTACCTGTCTGAAATCTTGAATGTGAGCTGCAGTTGGCCCCTTTTCTGCTGTACAGGCATGAGGAGAGAGGTCTGCAATGCTGCCTCTTTCTCTGAGTGCCTCCCACCACAGCTGTTTCAGCTGCTGTTTCTGCAGGAGTGAGAGTGAGAAGCTGTAGGCATTGGGGAAGAGCTGCCAGTGCTTCAGGGAGTTCTCAGCAGCCCAACTTGGGCACAGACAAGCAACCAATTTATGCTGTTGTTGCCTTTCCATCTGACTTATTCAAAAGGCCTTAAAACTGGTGCTTGCCACATGGCACAGAAAATATTGAGCCACCCTTCCCTAGTGACATCAGGGTTAAAGACAAGCGAAGTAATCACAGCCATTAATCACTACTCAATTAGCCCTAAAGAAAGAAGGCAGCTCCTTACCATTCCTTTACTAAATGCTAAATAATTCCATATTTCTACCAGTGCCTGTCAAGGGCTTTTACTGCATGTTAGTTTCAAAGACTAACAAAGCCTGGAATTTCTTACTGGGGAAAAAACACAATTAAGCCCAGACTACATTACAATAAGTATAAATGAGTAGAATTTTAGTTTGCATTTGATAATAAGAAGCCTATAAATGGTGAATTGAGTGAGGGCTGTCCAGGGCTGCAGGGTGCTCTGTAGTGTGAGCTTTGCAGGGGAATCATGGGTGAGCACCCAGTGTGGGGAGCCTCACACTGCAGGGCTACTGCATCCTGGCTTTGGAACTTGGCAGAGGAAACTCCTCATCTCTCTGTTAGATTGGAGGGTACAGGTTTACTAGCAGAGCCTGAATGCACTGCTTTGCAAACCCTTTATCCCCAAAGAAGTGTGTCTCATATTTCTCAGCATCGCCCAAGGCTGCTAGCACTGGGCAAGCTTGTGGGTCAAGTGAAGCACAGCTTTACTGTAGGTAGGCAACAATTACAAGTCTGAATAAAGTTAACCAAACCAAAGTAAAAATGTACACCACAAACACAGATTAGTTTTCAAAGTAGGGTTCCTTCTTTTGCATTTCTTCCCCCTCCTTCAGGCTTCCACATCTTTAATCTATATCCCAGCTGTCTGGATGAGGGTGCAAGCAGTAGAGCAAGAACTGGTCCTCTATTGCCATCCTCCAGAGAGATCCTAAGGCTGGTCTGAACCACAAGCCTGCTTGCCATAAAGTGTTAGTTTATAGATGAGTTGCTTCTGAATTTAGCTCACCACAAGGCTTCACATTCATGCACAGTGTCAGCACTGGCAGAAGGAAGTGCTGGTTGTGAGATAATGGGGATGTACTGGATTGACTCTTGTGTTGGCCCACACAAATGTATGTCAGCCTGGAATTCTGGTGTGACTACCTCCATTGCTTTTCAGGTCTAGGCAACTCTCTCAAAGTTCTCTTTTCTTGTCTTAAATTATTTCTTTCTTGTTATTTCTCTTTATTTCTATCTTTCCCCCCACTTCCTTTCTGTTCCTCTTTTAGGTCTGGCTTCCTGGATTTTCTCCAATAACATTGTAGCTTTGATGACTCATGTCTCTTGGTTTAGTTTGGGGTTTATACCAGTGCATCCTTTGGGATGCTGAGTTCCCTTCCCTCTCACCTTCCCAGCAGGAAGTCTATTGTATGTAGCTTTAATTTCTTCCTTTTCAGAACAGATAGTACTCATTGAAAATTCCTGAGCTGACTTTGCCATATTTCACATTATGCCTCATAAAATGCTTGAGTTGGGAAACAATTTAAGTTATGAATGTGACCCTGTTTTTAGTGTTTTGCATATACCAGATTTTTCTTATTTAAACTTTTCAGGTCTCTCTCTGATTTTTTTAGTCACTTCAGTGTCACAGAAAGACAAACTTTTTTTTCTTTTTAATAACAAATGAAATAATAAAAACATTAGAACAGCTGTACAGGGTCAGATGAAAGGTCTAGCACCCCCCCCCACTAGTACCCTGCTGCCAACTGTAGCCCAAAGTAAATGCCTCGGGAGGGGAGTAGGGATAGAACAAGCATGTCCTTCCCCAAGTATTTGCCCAGCCTCTGGGAATGTAAAGCTCAAAAACCTCCTAGAGGGTTATTATTTTTGTACGCATGAGAATATAACAATCCTCCATTAATTTCCTACCCATCAAATTGTCCAGTCTTTCCCAGAGCCTTTATAAAATTTTAGCATCCCCAATTACAATGTCAAGGAATACCAGAGCTTAATTAGTGTTACAAGAAAATGCATCTCCTTTAATTCACTTTGTATCTGTTTTCTGTTTGCTCCTTGCACAGTTTTAGAAGAAGCAGTGGGTACTCGTTCCTTCCACAGTCATTCCCTCATTGAGCACCCATCCCGCAATCTCTTCTTCATTTATTTAATCATTCCTCATAGGGGAATCAGTTCCTACCTTTGACTGTACTCTCACTGATCTGCTTTCAACTTCTTTTGCTTTCTTTTTGAGATGGGACTCCCAGACTATAGAGTCTGTTCAGGAAGCAGGTATGACATGGGCTTATGCAGAGCTACCATGATGTTCTCTGCTTTCTTTTTTTTTTTTTGTTACTTAGCACTTCCTAAACTCCGGTGTCCTTTTTTGGCTGGCTCTATGCATGGAGCTGACATTTCCACAGAGCTGTCTGTCATAACCATGGGCTCTCACATCAGAGCAATAAAGGCTGGAGCCCATCGTTTTGCATTTGCTGTTGTGTTTGCTTTCCTTGGTGAGTGGTGCTTTATATTGGTCTGTGTCAAATTTCATGTCTTGCTGTTGTACTCACTCAACCTTTTTAAGCTCTTGCAGCTACTTTCACATCAGCAATAAATAAATGATTACAAGTTTTTTTTAACCCTCTGCATACCACCTATTTCACATAATTCAGTAAGTTCACCAGTGTAGGTCATGCAGATTCCTGTGGTGGTTTTCTTCCACATGAAAATTAACCATTTGCTTCTACCTTCTGTTTCCCTTCTTTTACCTTTTATCTCACTTCTGCTTAGTTTTCTTAAATGCATTTGCCTGGAGGCTTTAGGGAACCTATGCCCTAGATCAATTTATCACAATCTTTATGATAAGTGTGTTCTGACCATTGCCCTACAGATCATAATTATCTAGATACACACTAATTCTAATTTTTATAATAAGCTTTTTGCTAATTTCCCTGGAATAGATGTAAAGCTTAGCGGGGTTTAGTTTTCTGGATTTCTGTAGAACCTGTTCAAAACATTATAATTCTGTTTGCTACTTTGCCTTCTTTAGCACTAGAGCAATTTCAAGAAGGAGCTCACACACCACAATTAGAAGTTTGAGTTTCACTAGCTTCCTCTAAAGCATCATTTGTTCGTGTTGAAACTGCAGCATCTTCAAGAAGTTGGAAGCAATTTCCCTCATGAAAGCCTCAAAAGTGGTGTGGTGCAGGGAATTTCCCCAGATTTTTCACACAGAACACAAGAGCAAAATAATTAATGCAATTACATGGCCTAATATTCTCTGAACAGGCTTCCTCATGAGGGTCAGATTCATGAATTTGAAAAGGTATATATTGTTAGTTTTGATAACTAAACAGTGTTACTCTGATGTGTAATGTAAGCTCCCTATTGCCCTTTTACAAGCCTTGAATGGTGATTTTGTGCCTTCAAGACAGTGTTTTCTGTTTGTCTTCATACCAGTTGTGAGGATCTAATGTGTACTGAGTGTTCTGTTACTTTTGTTTTTAACAATATCTTCATTTTTAGGTATCTCCCCTTTCTGAAGATGAGCACAGTTGTGGCAGATATGTGGTGTTTCTGCTGCAAAGTTAACCTAAAAGTACAATGGTTGCTTATACTGACATACTTGGTTTGGTGCCATAATCTAATCAGTTTATATGGCTAAAATTACCAGTAAAGCATAACTAAGCTTTATGCAAGAAATCCCTCAAACCTTCTTCACCTGGTTAGCTAAAAGAAGAGACAAAGTTGGTGTATTAAGGCAGGCAAACTAGTTAATATTAATAATTTCAAATTAAATCAGCTAGTTTTTCCTTTATTTACAAAGGCAATTCTGTGTGCTGTCTCTAGGAGTACATCATTGTAACTATTTTATTGGGCAAGAGAAGCATTCATTATCTTGAGCTACTGCAGCAGCATGCCCAAAAATACTTAAGGGAAATTTCAGTGTGAGTCTTTGTTAGTGGTTGGGAAGAGCATTTTCTCTGTGTTTACATCTCTTCTATATTGTTCCACATAAACAGCATATTACTGGAAGAGAATATGTTTTATTTAATTGCTGTATAATTGCTACTTATCTTACTGGCTTTTCTCATCCTTAAGTGATGAGATGAACAGATTCGGGTGAGATGAAAGCATTGAAGTGACAAGATGGGAGAAGAGCAAACTGCTATTTAATGTTCTTCTCACAGCTGTATGACCCAGCCATTTACTGCTATCACTTGCAATCACTTCATTAATTAATGAGGCATAGGGAAAATAAGGCTTTCTGTCATATTTATACAGCCTTGGCAAATTAAATGTCAAATCCATTTTTAAATAGGAAATATATCTTCATGTTCCTTAACAAGAGGCTGCTTCTGACTCTTAGAGAATACAAGGCTGCTGATCTATTTGATTTTTACCAGAACTATTCTTAATATTGCCATCTTTCAGAGCCTTTCTTACAAATTGTATCTTATTCCTTACAATATCCTAAAATCACACTCTACAGAGTCAGGAAAAACAACACATATTTGCTTTGTTATTTTTAAAATGAAATACCATGTGAGCTATTATAACAAAATAGAAGTTGTAGAACTGCATTCCAGTATCTGGAATTAAATCTGGATATGATAAGTACAGAATTCTGGGTAAGAAAGAGGCACTCTATTTGAAGTGGATATTTCTCAGACACTTCTTCAACTGCTTGGAATGTTTCATTTGATAAAGTAAGAAAATCAAATAGGCGTACATACTATTTTAATAATTGTATTCATGTTAAAACAGATACAATTTAAAAAAATTAAAAATGTAGGAAAATGTAACTACCTTAGCTACAGATGTAGGAAAATGTAACAACTACCTTAGCAACAGATGTAATTGTGCATCAGCTCTTCACTTACTATGGTGCATAAGTCTTTCCTCCTATGAAATTTGCAAAGATGCAGGTATTTTCAAATATTTTATTATTATCCATGTTGTCTTGTTCTTAAAAGTTAGCAGGTTTTGTGAGTGAGTGTGTCTTGCTCTCAGCAGCTCAGTTTTTCTCATACAAGGAGAGATCAAACAGCACTTTCTACAGTGTTTTAACTTTACAGTTAAGTAGAACTTAGCAGCTCCTGTGCAAAGGGATCACCTTGTTCTTCCCTCCTCCCCTGTCACTACTGCAGGATGCTACAAGCAACTACCTGGTGCAGTAGAAAACATTTTTTAATTTTTCTTCTGCTTTAGTTTTCTAGCAAATCAGCCACCTGAGCTGACTTAAACTAACCACTAGATTTAACAGAAAGGAAGTGGTGGGAACAAAAACTCTGGGCTGGGGAATTGTTGAGCAGGGTGATGTCCCTGACAGCTAACACTCAGGCTGCTCTAAATATGATGTGAAACCTCATGCCTGATCCCTCCAAAATGTGGTGTACTCCCTAATCAATTATGCCTAAATGCAAGGATTCAACCATTAAAATAAACAATATTTGATGTTTAAGAAGTCTGTTGTTCACTGATATTTAGTCTCATACTGAAGAAGACATTTTCTCTGTCTAAATAAAATTAAATTAAAGAAACAATTTATATTCAGAACAGTAAAACTTCTGACTGGTCCTACTAATGAGCAACACAATTGTGATGCTGTGTCCTAGGATATATAAGATTAATGTGTTCAATGTTTGATGGTGGGAGTTTGTATTTGTAAAGAACAGAAAGAGGCAGGCAGCATAGTTAATCCTATAACCATGATAATATTCATTAAAACCCAAATAAGCCATTTGAACTGTGTAAGTAATTTGTTAACTTTAAGAGAAAGTAAACTAATATTGATGACTTCTTAGGAGGGAACTCATGGCATTGCAAATTTTTACCAGGTAGACAAGCACACATTCCCTGTCCTGATATTCTTGACTTGTCCTGATATTCTTGACTGGAGCAGGTAACAGGCCTCCTGATAGTGGAGAGACTGCATCATTTTGTCATGGAAGTGTTCATACCAGGTGGCTTCTGCTGAAGGCCCTCCTATGATCTAACCTGCTTTGCCTGGTTGTGCTCTCTTGGATATTCACCAGAACTCAAAGGAGCTCATCCAGTCTCTCAGGGCAACAGAGGGAAAAACCTGAGCATTTCAGAACTTGCAGGCTCCCTCTGTGTGCTCAAAGCAGAGAGAGGGTAAGACAAGGCCATCCTGGTTTTTGGTCCTCAGTTTTACATATGCTGTGTAGGGAAAGGATGGGACAAGGCTGCCACTCCTTGTCAGCACCGGGAACATGCAGCTAATAGGCAGACGAGATTTCTTCATGCACTTCATGTGACATGAAGCAATTGCTCTGCCAGAGGTAATGAGCACACACTGTTTCTAAACACAGGGCCTTTGCAGAGCAGAGGAATTGTGGTCTGAAGCTTGAGTTGACTTGAATCCTCTGGTGCTCCTTAATCTCCATTTGCTGCCAGACTCTCAGGGTGTACTCCCATCAGCATCCTTTGCAATCCTAAGCTAGGCCCTCTTGGGAGCCAGGAATGGATGATCAGGAGGTTCTCTATTCCTTCTCAAAAAAGCAGTGCTGGGGGAATTTTCAGAGGCACCAGTGATCAGATCTGAGTGCATCCCTCCTGGGAGTAGCAACTGACTTGGCCTCCTCCAGAGGAACTCCTAGGTGGAAGCCTGTTGTGATGTTGTGCAAGATACAAAAAGGTCTGGCCACTGCCTGTTCTCAGATGAGGCAAGCAGCCCACTGCCCACGGGCAGCCTGTTGTTACGTAGGGGAACTTAGGATGCCAGATGGGGCTGAAGAAGCTGCTGAGTGGCCCTGGTTGCTACATGCACAGTGAAAACCATTAATATTTGCTGTAATGCAGCTGACTATTCCCACAGGAGCTGTCACAATTGCCAGAATTACCATATGACCCTGGCTGGTGCCAGTTGCCCTGTTATTTGCTATCTTTCATTTCTCTTGAAGATTCTGCAGTTTATTGGCATGTTTAAGCAGTTTCTATGGACTGCAGTGGGAGTTTGTCACAAAGCCTGATTGTAGGGTTTGTCTATTACATGCGAGTAAGGGATAAACTAAGATAGCTTTAGCATAATTAATACGTATTCTACTAGGAGTGTCATAGCGTTTGAAAACCTCACCCAGCCTACCTGACTGGCTGTAGGCAGAAGCAGACTAAGAGGTTATCCATGTCCTCTCCCTTTGGGAATCACGTGGGTCCAGGTCCATGTGTCCCTCTCCTGCTGTTGCCCTACTTTGAGTTACTACAGACCTCGCTAGGATGTGCAGTAACTTGATCTTACTTTGTACCTACATTTCTGCAAGAAAGGCAGGGCTTGCCTTGCAGGCACTGGGGGGGAACAGCAGGTAGGGAGCGAGGCAGTGGCTCTTGCCCGTGTTTCTCCACACACTGCATGGGACAGGGCTATGGCCTGTGCAAAGCCAGGGATTGCTGAAGGTTGCAGCAGAAGAGCTGGTGGAGGAGAAATGTGCTGCACGATACTGCATGACAGAACAAAAGGCTGAAACCTTGTTTGAACTAGTAAGCAATCAGTTTTGCAATGTTGATCAGACATGTACACCTGACCTGCAGCCAGTCTGGAGATGCTTGATACAGGAGTGGATGAATTTTCCCCGCTCAGTGATTTTGAATGGGATGACCATTACGATCGTTCCTCTGTAAACACAAGAGGGCACTCCTGCCTCACTCCTCAATGGTTTGTAGTGCACGGAAGTTTTTAGTGTAACAACAGATTTGCAGTTCATCGATTGTACATGCTTTGATAACACAACACCACACATTTATAAGCATTTATAATTCGTGCACTTACAGGCCATATTTAAGAAATGTGGTCTTAGTTTGATGCTTTCTTTAAATGTATGTATGAAGAAAAGATTGAATTTAATCCTGATCTCAATGCAGTAAAAACAAAACTGGTATGTCCTTTTAACCAGAGTCACACTGAAACTGGGGACTATGGCCTACTTGTTTGGGTTTTAGGTACATTATCTCATGGAAACAGAGTTTACTTTTTTTTTTCTACAGTAAAAAAAGTCTCCAAGAGCAACTACAGAGAGGGGTAATGAGATTTAAAGTTGTTACTCTTGCCAGCATTCGTGTCTTGAAGTAGAATGTTGGCAATCCATTCATATAAGCTTTTCTTGTCCACTCATTTTTGTCTGCCTAATGTGCTATGCTATCAATGCTTTGCACACTCCAGTCACTTACACAGGAAAAAATGTATTTTAAGCTTACTCAAGAGCCTCTTGGCTGTAGGGGTCAGTGTCTCACTTGCTCACTCAGGAAGATTTTAATAACTTTTAATATTGTTCAGCATAGTAAAGGAAAAGCTAGGCTTGTAAAGGAGAACTTTCTGTCCATTTTGAAATACAAATGAAATCCATAAATAATTATCCTTTAAATGTAAATATATATATTTACACACCCTGAAGTCCACTGTGCTAATTATCTCAGTGTAAATGTTTACAGTTCCTTCATTTGGAGAGAGTTATTTGGTATTGTCTAAAGCTTTTCTGTGGGTAAACAAATTTTAACTGCACATTTAGCCTCTTCAGATTCTTTCTGCAAGGTGTATTTCCATGCTATTTCGTGTAAATGGGATGCACTTTTCATTGTCCCTTGATGGTCCCCTCCCTGTGAAATCTATTTTAGCCTCTGTTTCCCATATAAGACATAAAATGTCAGGCAGTGTAATAAGGAGTGGGATGTGAGGAGAGAGGCCTGGCAGTGCCCCATGGGTGATGGCAGGTTTGTGTACATGAGTCTTGTCCAGATTCCAGCTTGGTGATCTTCCTCTGTGCTTCACACCCCTTCTTCTCACCCTCATGCTTCTTTAGGGCATTATGAGCTTCACCACGGATTTCTTAAACAACTCTTCCCTTGGCCAGCAGGTCTGATGTCTCTCTTTCAGAACATTTTTGATTTGAGATGCTGAAACCAAGAAACAGAAGAAGGATCAGCACTATCCACTACAGCACTCTGGGGGAAAATTTGAGGGACTAGAAGTGTAAAGTACTAGAATAAGAATTATGTGAGTGCTGACATTAAAGGCATGTGAGAGTGAGCTGTGGAGATTTGTATTGCATTTTATTTTCATGACACTACTTTTTTATTTTATGGCCCAGCAGACCCATAAGCTCATGCCTGACTGCTTCATAAAGTAGAATGTTAAGTGTGGTTTGAAAAGATTAAAACCAGACAAAGTGTTTGTAAAGTAACTTCATAGAAAAATATTGAGTGTAACTGAATTGTCAGTTACCAGTTGCTTCTTCAAAGAAATCTGGTTTAAAAAAATGTGCATTTTGCCTTAAACAATTGAAGCAGTGACAGATCCTTTTGGGTTATATGTGCTCATTTCATTTTGAGGCATGATCTTCTCCTCAGAAATAGTGAATGATTTGTAAGTATGGATGTTTCTGAAATGATGGTCATAAAAGTTGACTTTTAACTATGTTAATAAACCATATTGAAGAGCCTGGCTGCTCTGCAGAAGGCCTCCTCTGCCAGCACCAGGAAATTACTCCCCCAAGGAGGGTCGATAATGATTATTAAAACAGAAGAAATCAATTTGAAATGTTAGTGACTCTCTTGTAGGTTTTTTCCTTTTCCTATAAATGGTCCTATTCATATGCATGGCAAAGTTGGGACAGGAGGACAAATTTGTTAAAAGTAGTATAATTTGAAAATATTTTGTGACTATGAATTTGGCTATGAGACATTATTGTAATTAATTATGCAATTTATTATTGATAATTATTAATTTTCCATTCCTGTTTGTTTTTGATTGAATTATGAGGCCAGTACATCCCATCTTCCATTGCAGATAAACCAATTTCCCAGTCCTTTCTCTTGTCTGAGCAACATGAAGTGCTCTGGCCAGAGATGTGTTGGTGCAGTGGTTGAGTAATGGCTGTTACAACCACAAATGCTGTGTAGAAGCTTTTTTACCCTGACTTTGAGCTGTATATGGAAAGCTTTGCATTTTGTGCAGGCAGCTCCTGATGCACAGGGCATGCTGCAAAGCATGGGGAGAATCCTGTGGCACTGGAGGCAGCATGGGGATGTGCTGAGGCCAGTGCTGGCTGGGGGCAGCCACTCTTGGCAATGTAGGCTCAGTAACCTCCATTGGTCAGCTACACTTTAGCAATAAAGAGTTAAACTTCTCTGTACAGTCAGACTTCAGTTTTGGATGTGTTTAAATAGTGCAGGAAACAATTGCCAAGGAGAGAACTTGCGAAAGGCCTTACACCAAAAATATTTGTTTAAATCACATTCACAAGTAAAATAACAAAAATGGTTTGCTTACAGCATTGGTGGATGGTAGTTTAAAAACATCCTGAAGGTTGATCCTGGGAGAGATAAGTCAATATGTCCTGAATCTTATCCACGCTTGAAAACATGAGTCAAATTTAATTACAGACTCTTGGGTGGTTGCCTGGTTGGAGAAACCTACCACAGTTAGTGATGGAGCAACTGCCCTCATGGAAACCACCCAAAAGGAAAAAGAAAATTGAGATGGATTGTTTTGAAATAGTATACAAATAATGTGGAGTATTCGTATACTTGACTGGCGGTACAGAAATTAAAGGAGTGATGCAAGGAGGAAAATCAGTGAGAATTATGTGGGAGATCATGAAGCAACGGCTGTAGACAGAATCTGCCACAGTAGTTCTTGTTAGTGAAATAAAAGCTTGCTTCATGTTATTTGTGTGGTATGAGAATGGGACAGAAAGATAAGACACAGAAGTGTTCCAGTTTACAATTATAATAACTCAGCATCTACTGACATCAGAAGTCCTTCAACTGACTTTGCTTGACCTTTAGTCAAAATTTACATCACTGAGACATACCAGAATGGAGACAACAGAATAATTTGGGTGAGCATCTTAGAAAATAAGACACAATGCTCTAGCCATCTGCTGCCAGTGATCACCAGCAAAGGAAAGGCTCTGAAAAGTTCCTGAAATTCCAAACAAAACATCCCCAAAATGCTGCTGAGCAGAAATGTCTCTTGAAATGTAGGACTGTGCAATGTCATGGTTGCCAAAGCGCCATTCAGAAACAAAAATATGGAAGTGCTTGCATTGCTAAGTTGTATTTTGCTGCAACGACTACAAAGCTGTGCCTTGTCTCACAGTCTCTTTGTGAAGCTGCAGTTTGAGAGTGAGGCTACAGCTTAAAACAATCTGGTCTCAACATCAAGGATGTACAATTTTGAGGTCTCTATACCATTATTCTAATGAGAGATCAAATTGTTTAGTGGGATACTTAAAATTTGACTTCTAATATTCATGGGCATGATCTACGGTGCTTCCTGCATCCTCACTCAGTGCTCCAGAGATAAGCAAACCAAGACACCCAACACTGCAGTTTGGACTCTGATAGCTAGTGAGCAGGTAATAGCAGCTCAGAGTTACTAATTAGCATGCCTAGACATGGCACAATTATTAATCTGAGTGGATAATTTCTGTTTTGGCAAAACAGTGGTAACCAGGGCACTATGAGAGGGAAAGGGTTGAGTCATGTGAGGGCAGAAACAGTCACAAGTTTGCATACATGTTGCCATTTTACACAGAACATTTTTAATGACTTTTTGAATGCCTGAATCAAAACAGAAAATGTGTAGTTTCCAATCCCTAGTGTCAAAAAACTTAGTTGTGTAGTGTTATTCAAAATGCCCCCTCCACCTCCTCTTTACTTCCTTAAATCTATGCAAGGCACTGAGGATTCCCATAAGGAATTCAGATGTTCAGAGGTGCTGTGTTTGTGCTCACTGGATGTGAAGACAATGAGGATGAACCCACTCTGTGGTGCTGCAGGAGCTTATTTGCTTCCTGAGCACTGACTAGGAGACCAGAAACCTGCCCTTTGTGTCTGACTGTAAATTGAAGCACGATTCAAAGAAGTCAAATAGTGAATTTTTAGAAGGTAGAATTGCAAGTAAAAATTCCTGCTGTACATGAACAAAAGGATTTTTAATAGTTCTCACATCTCTCATAAGTTCATTGTCATTAATCTCATGAATCTGTCCTGATTAACACTGAATGCAAATCTGATTCTCCTCTTTCATTCTGCCTCTCAGGAAGGGATTCCCTCTGGAGACACACTGGCTTGCCCTAGAAGCCTCTGTCTGGTAGTAGACAAGTGGTGATCACATTGCAATTGTTCTCTAAATGGTGGGAATTGCTGGGTAAGATATCAGCAGGCATGGAGCAAGTGAGTTACAGAGAAGTTAAATGTGGTGACTTGTTCTGTTCTGTCAAGAGAAGGAAGATTTTTTTTTCCCCAGAGGAAGGGAGATAAAAAAACAGGATTCAGAATGTACAGATCTAGGAATGAGAGCCTTATCCTTGCAGCACAGGATTGCTGTTCTCAGACAGCAGACCGTGATCTTTGTATGGGATCTGCAAGGCAGAGCGACTGTGGTTTGTTAGGCTTGCTCTGTCTGAGTTTTTTTTTACATGTTTGTAGCTTGGTTTCACTTGGTCTAGCTGTGACAGCAGTTTTTCTGGTTGACCAGGTGTCTGTGGTTAATTTCTTTTGCTTTTGTGTGTCTTTGTGTTGTACAACCATGTTTCTGTATAGATATTTTAGCAGACAGTTATCCTATATGTGGAATGAGGTATTTATAGCTCTAACACAGTGATGTAGTGTAGAGAAATACAACCCTGGTGTGATAGCATCAGCCTTGAGAAATGGAAAAATGAGACACAGCACAGAGGAATGCAGGCGAGGGATGATGAGAGATAGGGCCCTGTCCTGGCACTGGAGACCCCATGGCTATGAACAGTTCTACAGCTGCCAGATAAGGAAGCGCAGATCTGGACAAAACTGGATGTAGGGGTAACAAAGAACATAAATAAGTAGATTTTTTTTTTGCTGTGAAATGTATGTCTGAGGTGCAGGGAATCTCTCACAGTATTCTGGACATCATCAGTGCAGAGCCACCCTAGAAATGATAGGACAGCTACACAGCCCACCTCCAGTCAGACAAGTGGAGTAGACCTCTGCAAGGAGGGAGCCCAGTTTTCCTGGGACTGACAGGGGGTGCAGACTTAGAGGAAAAATCTCAATGTCTCAAGGTCACATCACACTTTACTGCAAAGATAGGCAAAAATAAGGACACACCACCAGTAGCGCTGGCATAACACTGTAGGATGTAGCATAGTATTTATGCTTCTGTCACCAGAAGAACACAGCTGAGAAGCATTAAAGTTGAGAATAATTCACTTAGTAATTCACACTTAATCTGTGTAAACTAAGTGTATGCATAGGTTTTCAAGCTATAATATATTGTTTTTTATGTGAGTCTGTAGATTGTCTACAAAATACTCTGCAAACATCTTAACAGTCCTTCAACAACTGTTTCAAAGGTGTTTCTGTAAATTGAATATTCTGTTATTGCTCTTCCTGATTCCCTCTGTGAAGGGGAAAGATGATGAAGTGTGGTTTATCTCTGACAATAGATTTACTCTGCCCATCTGAAAATGCCCAGTACCCATGAGCTACTGCTGCTGGCTGGTTTGTTAGTCTGTGTGATTTAAGGCAGACCCACTGTACCATAGTAACAAATGGGTGTTGTCCCTTTCAAGGCATGTTCTCTCACGCTGATGATAAACAGTCTCCCTGGTTTGGGCCATCGTCCAGAAAAAAGCAATGATACCTACAACAAACCTCAGATCTTGATTTCTCATTTAATTGCATTTCATGTTGATGTTAGAGTGTCCTCTCACTGTAGTATTATCCTTAAACAGGTGTCAGGAAAAGACTGGCACATAGTTAATTTGTGTAGGTGGTTTTCTTTTCACAGATATATTATTGTCATGCCTGGTAGTGCAGCAATTTGTATTTGTTTCAAGCAGGCAGACAAACTTACTCTTGTGTCTCTGTGCAAGGCAGGACCTGTGGTATTGTAATTCAGAGACTTCTTCCAGAGGATGAGAAATAGCTGTTGATGGAAAACTCCATGGCTCAGGAATCAAACTCTCTACCCATAGTCCCTAAATGAGAGCAATGCAGCTCTTTAGCGTTTAGAACTGTTGGGGTTTTTGGCGTGCATTTATCCTGCAGTTTCATGGTGGACTAAAAGCAGTCTAATTGCAGAATGTTGTTGTCCCAGCTATCAGTGCATGTTCCCATCCCTGCTCTTGCATTGGCTCAAGTCGTGCTTCAGGTGTTCATTTCTCAGCCAAGACTTCAGTAAGATTAGTTCCCAGTCAGATCAGCAAGGAAACCAAGCTCAGCCCTAGGTGGTGAAGGCTGAACCTGATGTGGCAGAGATGCATGGGTGACACAAGGGCACCCATTCTGTGGTGCTGTACTTTTTGATCACCTTGTTGTGGTCATGGTGCTGCATCAACAACAGATGTGTGTCTTACATCTGTATTTTCAAGGCTGACAGAAAATGACAGGGGCTAGACTCAAAGGATGAGATTCTTCATCACAGCCAGTGGAATGATTGAAGCCTTATTTTCTGCAAATTTCTACCTCAAAAAGCCTGTTATCTCGTTTTATGATTGTTCAAGATCCCCCATGTTTGCTCCCAAAATTTCACTTTTTAACACGTTGTGAATGTAATGGCACTCTTTTGGGTACTTAGTTGAGAGAATTTATAGAGTGCTAAATATTAATTCATTAAATGATCTCTGAGAACCTGGCAAGAGCATGGAAGATGGGAATGAATTGCTGTGCTAGAATTGCTGCCACTCAATCCCACTGAAAGAACCTGCAGCTTCTCACACAGTATTTTGAAATCTTTCTCACAGAAAGATTTTGAAGGGTGGTCATATTGCAGAATGGTAGGCACCAACAAATATCTTCTTAAAAGGAGAAGGTTGGATGAAATGTCTCAAATAAAGCTCAGCCCCATTTTTGTAATATGATGCTCTTACTCAAATCAGCTTGAAAGCTTGCCAGCAAAGCCATGAGTAAGCCTAAATTGATCACATTTTTACTATACATATTTTAAGGTAGCTGACATTGATTTGATATTATGGTTCTATTTTAGTGCTTTGTAAAATGAATGCCTTAACTCATTTTTCTCATCCCCACACTAATACAGTGTCCCTATTTGTAATCTGTAGAGGCAGCTGAGACATACTATATACAATTCTAGAAACACACTCATTAAATTATTATGCAGTTCTCGTGCATCATAAGAACATGACGTGATGTGAATAATGTGTCTTCCACACCAGATTTATGTGTTTGCATTCTTGTTACATTTCTCTTTCTGCATTGTTTGTATTCTTTCAACCATTTGTAAATATACTTAGGTGTAAGTTATACCATGATGTCAGCTGCCCTTTGTTACCATGGTCTCAAGACTGAAGTAATTACAAAAAAGTTTATTTCAGAATGCAACATAGGCTCTAGACTTATACTTGGAATTCTTGTTTCAAGATGAAACACTTATCTTCTCACATAAATCTGGGAGGGGGCAAATTAGAACAGGTTGTTGTTCCCAAATAGAGGGACAACATAAATAGCTGCAACTAATCCCAGTCTGCAGAGATCACAGGAAAAGTCTGGAAAAAGGATGTCTTATCTTTTGTGAATAATGACCAGGATGGCAAACACTTAAGCAAATGGGACATACATAGGGCCCTAAGGGGATGCACCCATGAATACTGAGGGAGCTGCCTGCTGTGTACACAGAGAAAGAATTACTGCAATTAACTTTGAAACTTCCATTTTTAATGGTCAACACAGATGATACTCATAAAATTTAGATCAGTGTAATTCCAGATCAGTGTAATTCCAGTTCGTTTCCCTTGCCTGTACAAAGCACATCCAATCCATTCATGATGGTTTTCCTGGAACACCAGGCTTTCAGCTTGTTGAGGTACATTGAAAGAGGAACCTTACTTGAATATGGAAAATTTACAGCAATTTGGAAATTAATTATTAGTGCATCATATTACCCTGCCTTGGGGTCAGAAATATCCATCAGAGGGGTAGGGCAGGTGCCTGGGAAAGATATCAGTGTAAGCCATATAATTTCTCATGTTGCTGTATTGTATCAGAGACCTTGGGTTTTACAGCTTCCTCTCATTTTTCAGTCTCCTCATTTGCAATCTACAGTAATGTTGCCACTGTTATTTTGGTAAAGTAGCCATGGTTCATACATCTTTGCAGGTATAGCTACCAGAACTGCTTGTTTCCTATTTTTTTTTAACACAATGCTGCATTAAAGCATTTACAGGTTTCCTAACTGCATGTAATAATTTATGACTATAGCAATGTTTAACTTATGAGACAATATACCTCTTTGTGGTTTCCCAAATAAAGGAGACATGTAACATCTCTAATATAAATTCATAGCAGTAAACTTTCAATAGGTAGGAATTTTCCCCCAGATGCCCAGCCTTTTGGATTCTCTTAGTTTCGTGGTGTTTTCTACCTCCATTCACCCCAGTACTTGTTCTTTCGTGTTGTATTCCCACTCCATTAGTGTTACAGAAGGCTAAAATGTTTTGATTTGCTATTTTTAATTAAACCACATGGTTCTTATCACACATTTTACTGCTAAGATATATAATACTATTTGTTTCCTTTTGACATGGATAGGCAGGCTTAGTAAGAGTGAAAAGGTCCAGGTAAGGCATATAGCCATTCTTTCAAATTTAAAGACAACTTTCTATAAAATGGAAAAATTAAAGGAACCCATAAAATTCCTGTTGTAAGAACAAAGGGCTGCAACAGTTAGTGATTTTTTTCCCCCTAGGGATTCTTTTTGCAAAACCCTATCAACTGAGCATGGTGAGAAATAGTTTTGAAAAGCTCAGGACTGAATGGGTGTGAAGCAACAGAGTCGACTCTGATCAGCAGAAATACATTTCTAATCAAAAAACTCATCCTGCTCTCCTTAAAGCAAATTACAAATGAAGAGTGCAGCTCCTTGTCTGAAAAAACAGATTCCACCTTTGATCTGTGAAGATCTACCTCCTCATCTTGAAACCACAATTTTATTTTGTAGTACAGGATTTTAGGCCCTTGAAGCAAAATGGAACAAAGGGCAATTGTACAATCAGATTTCTCTCCTGATGTATTGAAAGAACAGCATGGCATTACTGTAGTAGTTTTGCTGCTTTAAAAAAATAATTGTTACAATTGGTTTCCAGATCTTCATTCTCTTGTCTCTGTGTTGTCTCCTCTAGAGGGCAATTTAACACAAGCCATACATTTATGAGACTTTTAGGCTGGTAAGTGCTCTGTCAGTGATAAGAGAGGTTGAAGAATTTATTTCCATTTAAAAGGCCTGAACTAAAACCAGCTAAAACTGGTTTGTGTGGCTGCCTGTCCATAAAAGATTTGCAGGGGTCTGCTTAGACTCTTAAGCGTTCAGAAAGGTGTCTGTGCTCCCAGGGTCACATTGGCCTTTTCCAGTCCTGTAGAAGGTCAAATACAGGTTTCTGAATGTCCTTATTTTCCAGAAGAGAGTCCCTTCAACACAGGCTTGGGGACATCATCTGCCTTTTTTCTGTATTCCTTCCCTCTGCTTCCTTGAAACTTGAAAAATAAAAGAAATGCATTACCAAGCATGAGCAAGTAATTGATATTCATGCTGCTGCTGCTGCTCAGCTGCCTGCATGGTAGTCTTAAGGGCATCCTGAGCTCATGGTCTGGCCACTGGGCAGGTGCTCCAGGTGCTCAGGGAGTCATTGCTCCTTGTCGAGGTTGCCACCTGCCTGCCCTTGGGAAGCTGTGTCCTCTCTGTGCCTCAGTTTCCATGAGCAAGAAGAGGACAACAAACAGCTGCATCTGATTAAAGTGGTGTTTCATAGGGCTCACCAGGTCTCTTGAAAGAGAGGTTCTGTAGAGGCCATTGTCATGGGCTCTACAAGAGCAGGAGATGCCAGTCCTCTTAAATGGAAGAAAATCCATAAATATCAGACAAGTTGATGACCCTGCTCTCAGAAACAATTTGGAGAAGAAGTATTAATAGTCTTGTAGTGACAGTACATTAACTGGGTTCAGCCCTGTTTTTCTTATCTTTTTAACCATAAGAGGTTCTTATTTCCATATTCTTTAACCTAAATTTGCCTTTTATGTTTGAAGGGGTGATACACTTTTTTATCAGATAAAAGCCTGTAATGTAAAAATAGGGGAGGAAGACCTGCTTCTTTCTTTTTCTGAGCATAACTGCCAGAGACTTCAACCTGTTTTGCTTGTGCCTAGAATAAATCTCAGCAATAGCAAGGCTAATCAGTAATTAATGAAGAGCCCTGTTGGTAACAGCTGTAAAATGCAGCTGGGAAAAATGAGAAGAAGGGCAAAGTGCATTGCTTAAAATAGAGAAACTTAAAGTCTAAGGAGTTCCTTTTATGTTGGTATGTATTGGAGAATGATGCCTTTCAGAGGTTTACTGAATTATTTGTGCAGGTCATACAGGACCTTCCAACTCAGGAGGGCTGGACCTAAATCTTTCTGTCACAAAGGCCTATTAAAATAGCACAGCTTTCTATGAGGTGGCCCCCAGAACAGTAGACTGGAACTCATCAGGCAGAGGATATGGTGGAAGTGAAGTAAAAATGGAGTGTCTTGAGCTAATCTTTAATTTTTTGAGCTGTGTTTGAGGTCTCCAGTGCAATTAAGATAAACTGGGAATTGTTTAATTTATAACAGCTACCTTGATCAGCATAAATCTGTCCGCTTCAGGGCTGTTCCTTTTGGTTACTCTGGTTCTTCTAGCTGCTATATGAGGCATCAAGTCAAGATTTCTATAATTTGAGGGACTTCCGTGACACAGGCAGTTTTACTGTGGCTTTTCAAAATGTTTTTGAAACTCTACTTTTAGAATATCTTGTAATAATATAAACTTGATCTTTAAAAGCCCCTACTTCTCACACAGTCAGTAATTGCCAGAGGTACAGGAAAGTTTTTCATCACTGAAATAGGAATTGACCAAACTGACTGGGAAACTGGCAGTTTGGAACAATGCCAGCTTCCAAAACCCTGGGACAGTAGCATGAATTAGGAAGATGGTTTTTTGACTTTGAGGTCTTTGGCTTTTAATTAAATATCTCATACCAGGAATAACCAGCTTACAGGAGCTGTTGTATTAAAATCAAACCACCAATCTGTGTAATTTGCTATATTGGATTGGATGTCTGATCTAGCTTTGGCATTGGCGAGTACTTGATGCTGCAGTAGGAGAGAGGTCTTTAGTAATGCTGATTGAATACAGTTCTTTATTTTGGAAATTAGGATTTTCCCCTGGTCTTCACATATGACTTACACCCTTGATGGAGGAAGCTGGATTTTCTCCTTTTGTTTGAATTCCTATACCTAAAAACCTGGCAGATACTCTGGTCCTGAAAATTCTCCATTGCGCTCATGTGGAATTTGATGGGAGTTGCTTGGCATATTGGTTTTGGCAAAACTCATGGTTGGTTTATTTTACATATAATGTTTTGGGTTTTCCACATCAATTTGCCATGGAGTGTTAAGCTTTCTCTTTCAAATTGCTCTAAAGCTGCACCACAGACTTGAGTGCAATGTCAAACATGTAACAAAATACATAGTTAGGCACAGCCTTGCCTGTCTGAATGCAAATGTTGCCTGAGGTTAATAGTATGAATTTCTGCTTGAATATCAGCAGAAAGCACTGTGAGTTTCACAATGTGTCAGTTTGCAAACGTTGCTATGCTAAATGAAACTGGGCTTATTTTTTTTTTTTTTTTGGTGGAACATAGCAAGATCTCAGAGTTGCAGAGCTAATTTTATTTAACAATAGACTTGTATTCTTAGAAATAAAACTGGGTTAATTTTAACTCTGACACAATCAAAATGTCCAGACTTCTACACAGCAGACAATTTCTGCAACAGCACTGTGAACTTTTAGAAAATTTTGCAATGTTTGCAGTCTTCAGCAGAATCTTACTAGGTTTTATAAGACACCTTTCTCTCAAATTAGCTACTGTGGCATGTGCCTGGCTTCAGTATACTAGTCTATTGCTCCCCAGATGGGGAAACACAATACCTTCTTCAGTGTGTACCCTGCAGCTCTTCTAGGGGATATTTCTTGGGGTGCCTGGGTCACAGGTACTTTGCATTTTTTAAAAAATTAGTAGGAGGAAAAAAACATCATTGCATTGATGTCCATGAAGATAAACTACTGACATATTTTTATGTGAGTTACTATGGCACTTGTGTGAAGCAATACAATTCCACAAAATTAAAATTAGTTTAATAATTAGGAATTTAACGGGGAACATTTTAACAGTGATATACTCCATAAATTCTTGTAGCATTTTAACAAGGTTATGTGTCATAAATGCTTTATTTTATATTTTATTACTGTATAACTTGTAAAATATCAGATTTCCAGGACTTGGAGTTAAAAATTGTCAGCTCAGTGTGTGTGCCCTATTGTATATATGGCATCCATGATCTACTCAAGATAATATTTGCATGCATGGCCTATAATTGTCTTATCCCTTAATTAAATAATGGCAGTTTTCCACAGTTCTCGAAATAAATTGATACATCCTTCCTGAAGTACCGTGACTAATGTCTGTGTCCAGCACTATTTGCATATTTAAAAATAGAATCTTTCTAGGTCCAATGTGACTTTTGAAACAAGATATCTATCATAATAACTGAGAATCCCTTGATTTTTCTGCTGCAAAGCCAGAGATCAAATCTGAAAGTGTCAACTCAATAATTTATTGCTATTCACTGAAGTACTCTGGTCTGTGTTTTTCTTAAAGCAGGACTAATTTTGGAGGCAGAATAACTTGAAGCTGATTCCACCTTTAAACTAAGCAACAATGTTAGCTGCAATTTTATACATTCACATTCTAGTTTAGTTTTCTGTACAAAATTACCTTTGGCCTCAGATCAAGAAATGAGATGGATAAGCACATCCTTAAGTGCTCTGCTGCATTAGTGCCTAAAAAGCACAGCCACTGCTGACATAACACCATTGACCTCGGTGGAGCTTTTTACTGATGAGCCAAACTATGTGGGCTGCTTTGGGTATTCCTTGGATGTAGAGGGGAAAGATGCCAGTTTTCAATATCCTGCCATATGTGCTGTCCTTTTCAAATACTCTGTCATTGCCTGATAAAAATAGCACCTAAAGTTTGGTACCTCTGAAACATGAACGCAGAACCTGCAAATTGATGAAATAGCCTGACTCTGTGAAGAGATGACATGTCAAAAGTAAGTGGGAATGCAAGAACAAATATGCTGAAAGCAGTACTTGGTGGGTTATGTAGATTTTCATCTTCCTTGAACTAAATGCCTAGCACCTGAAAGGATGTGGATGTGCCTTTCTTTTTCTGGGTTCTCCAAGTAAACAGCTGGTTTAAACCTTCTTATCCTGACTGCTGCTGAAGGTCTTTTGTCCCAGTAGGAAAATGCCACCATGCAGAACAATCTCTTCCCACGTTGCCAGAAGCATCTTGAAGGGAGTGCACCAAGGGTGTGTGGCTCAGTTGGAAGCAGTGCTGCCACCTGAATAGCATGAAAGGTTGGGAGGAGCAATGTGGTGATGCATCAACAGGGATCAGTGCAACAGATCCAGTCAGGACAGGAATGTAAGGTAAGGTCCTGAATATATATATATGTGTGTGTGTGTGTGTGTATGTACAAATATTTGTGTGTATTTATGTAGCTAGAATCTTGCACTGTTAGATAAAGTATTTGGAAGCACCACCAGTTAGCCAAGCTGGCCAGACCTTGGTTTTCACTTGGCTTTCATCACTGTACAGCACTAGCTTGTGTTTAGTGCTTTTGGGCAGTTTAAGTCAACATATCTTTGACATGTGGGGGAAAAATAATTCTGCAAACAACAGATGATTACTTTTCTTTGAAAAGCTCTGATGCCTTTATAATTTGAGGTTAAGGCATCACATCTGCCAAAGAGCACCCTTTATGCTAGGTGTGAACTTTGCATTTTACCATTAATATGTGTTCAACTTTGATTAAGTTTTCACCATTTGCTTCTGCTTATTAAATGTTAATCACAGCTTAGACTTCCATAAATCTCTGCAGTTTCCATGTACACTGAGCAGTGCAGCTGCCTTGCCTTCTTCGCCTCCTAGACCCCCAGAGAGTGATGGAAAATGGGAGGAGGGCTGCCTTTCCTGCATCCTTACAGATCCCCAGGTGTTTTTATCCTACAATGTGCATAGAGAAGCTACCTTATTTGACTCCAGAGTCAAGACACTCACTTGGTTATTGGGAAAGGGAAGAAAAGGCACTTGGCAGGGAATTATTTCAGAGGCAGAAAATCTATGATTGGGATTTGAAGAAGAGAGGAGAGAGAGGAACCAGGGACTGGTAATGAAAAACAGTGAGGAAAAAGAAAAGGATCTTAAGAGGAACTGCAGTGTGGAGAGTAGAACTTAATGCTGGAAGGGAACAACAGCACTCTCTGAGGATATTGAAACCTGAGGCAAGATTCAGTGGCAAGTAATGATGCCTAATTTAGCTATCTACATGTAGAACTTTATACAGGTAACAGATTTTTAGGCTCTCATTATAGTCAACCTTGCAGATTGCCCTTCTGTCACAGCAGCTGGGACCACACAGCAGCACTCACACAGCTTTCAATGCCTGTGAGAGGGACAGCTAACCTTAACCCTTCTTGGGACAGCTTGTTAAATTCCTCTAAAATCTCTGTGATGTAGCTACTTCAAACTGCAGAAACTGACCCTGGGTGTCCTCTCTAGTCCAACATGCCTGAATTCTTGAGCCAAAGTATTAAAAAATATCTTTAGTTGTGAATAACTCATTACCTTTATACAGTTCCTTATAGGAAATACATATGCCCTCTGTCTTGATCAGTGTATTTGTCTTTACATCTGACCCATAGCAGTCCAATACAGCCTTGTGGGATATCATAAAAATGGGATAGGTGTTTGTGGTGTGTCATAATGGCAAAAGGGCAAGGAGGAGAGAATTAACTTTTACAGATTCCTGTTGTGTAGATAGTCAGTGAAAATTTCTGTCCCACACAAAAAAACTAAGTATTTAATAACAGCAACTAGCAATTTAGGCTGGAGCATGTACTGTGTTTATGTAAGAACATATATTCTACAGGCATTTAAAAGAATATCTAATTTCCTTAATGATTCCTCTAGGTTAGTATATACAAACCCCTGGCTATCTGTGAAATCAAGTGTGATACAAATATTGTTGGTTTTGGATACTAGCTTATATCTAAACTGAATTTAAATTTTCTTCATTACTTTATCACAGGGTTTTTTTGTAGCTTTTTTAATAAGAAAAAAGCAGATACTAATCTAATGTGGGTTAGATTGTAGTTTGAAGGTTATTAGATGTGTACCTAATTTACCAACATAATTTGGAGCCAGTCAGCTGGGTGTCTTGCTGTTTGCTGTTTGAAGAGGTAATTCTAAATGAGATCTTTCTGAAATGAGGAATTTATTTGAGACACTCACTCTCAAGTGCCAAGAAGGCATCATTGTCTGAATTCCCTGAGTTTTCTAATGCTTACCCTTGCTACAGAAACAATGCATGATTTCATTACCCAAGCTGTGTTTCAGATTGAACCCTTCAACAGTACTTGGAAAGTTCTAGGAAAAGACAATGTTCCCTGGCAGTTTTCTGGGGGAAAAATGTTAAATGACTTTTTTTACATGTCAGTGTTCGTATGCTATCTGTGCTCATCATGACAGAAGGAATGACTGGAGGGTAATGAATAGGGAAATACTTTGATAGCTACTTTGACGTACAAGTTTTTCTTGGTCCTTTTGGGACCTTTCCTTGATCATTCATTTCTACTCAGGCAGCCTGTGCTTGCCTAAATGCTTTCAAGTCCAATTCTCAAGAAATGTTGCTTAGTGCAATCAAAGGAGAGGGTACCATCTGTACAAGGAGGCTGCTCTTGTCATGGGTATGTATTAGAAAATTTCTGTCCTGCCCTATGCTGGATATGTCAGCTGGAGTCCCCAGGACACATATGGGGGATCATTGGCCAAGGCATTGAGGTAGAAGAAAATGCAGAAAGATCATTGTGTGGAATAAGCCAGGAAATAACCCAGGAGCTGCCAGAGAAGTTCCACAGCTCATTCTTAGAGCAAATCTTCCCTTGCTGAATTCATCCCAAGTTTTCAGCTCTTCAGTTAGAAATACAGCTGCTCTGCAGCCACATCCTCTTTGCTGCTTGAGATCCTAAAGATGCCCGTCATACCCCTCTTCAGTCATCTCTTCTCCAAGCAGAAGGACCTGCATGTGTTCAGTTTTCTTATACAGAAGGACAATCATCCTTTGATCATTCCCTGTTCATGTTTTCAGTTGAGTAGAGCAAAACAAATTACAATAAAGGAGACATGGATGCAGAAAGACTTTCCTAGTGGCTTTGCATTGTTCTTTGTTCCTTTTCTAACAGTCGTTGACACCTAACTTATACCAAAAATGTTGGTGGAAATTATGTCTTAATAACATCCACTATAAAAGTGAGATTTTCTTTATAAGTGATTACAGTCAAATAAGAGCCTATCCCTTTGATTGTAAAGCTGGGTTTGTTTAAAATACTCTAAATACATTTACTGAATTTTACTTGCCCGTTTTTATCATTCTACAAGGTCCTTCTACAGTTTTTTACCTATCCTGAAAGCTTACCACCAGCAAATGCTTTAATTCTCCTTTTCATCCTCTTCTCAAGATAATTTAGGGAGATATTGAACTGCACAAGCAAGAGCAGAGATCCCTGTGGTGCTTCATTTAGAATCCCTCTCACTATGGAAATTGCTCATTTCAACCACATTCCCTCTCTTTAATCAGTTCTTCGTTTATGTGATGGTGTTTCTTCTTATCCTATAGCAATTTTGTTTACATGAGTCAACAAACAGTTATTAGAGAGAAACGCATTAGCTAATTATTAAATCATTTTACATTCATTTCTGTCTCTGGATGTTGCCAACATTTTTCATTTTGAGAAGCATTCATCTGTCTCTCACTGCTTCATTAGTGCTTTTTCAGTCCTCACTTTCAGATGCCTTATATTCATAGGCCTTAGAATGATCCTCATAAATCTTTGGAGTTGTTGGGAGCCAGACAGAATTCTCTCTTCATCAAGCTATTAATAGCAGTGGAAGATATACACTGTCCATCTTGCAGATATTTATGCCTATAAACTGCTAGAATCCCTTGGTCTTTCCATCAGTATGGAAACATATAATTGGATTTACTTTCACTGAAGTCTCAGAACTGCTGTTGGTTTCTCATTTCCAAATTTGTTACCTCTCTTACAGTATTTGATGCAGATTGCATCACATATTCCATTTGCCATATTCCAAAGATTAATATCCAGTGATGTTACCACTGAGACTGACCCATTTCCTATAACCTCATCCAGAAGTAAGGGATTTTAAGTGCCTGTCTCTGATTTAATTTAACTAAGGTTAGATTCCACACATACATTCCATTTTAATATCCTCTTTTTAAAAACTCAGATGCATAGTTAACCCTAACTGGTTTAATATAGATTTCAAATATCTCTAAGACAGAGCAGCTGAATCTGGGATGAGAGGGGTGAAGAGGAGGTTGCCACTTGCCTGGGGAGCAGTGGGACATGCTTATGGAGAGAACAACCCAAGACAAGAATCCTTTCAAGAAAAGGGAGAGAAGGAAGTGCAGAGCCTGAGGCTGTGACAGATGCAAGGATACTTGGGACTAAAGAACCAAAGGGCTGTTCCTGGTTAGGCATTTTGGGTACAGATACCCTACTTCCAGGAAGTGGAAGAGCACTTTGCCTTGTGGATGGGATCTGTACTCTACCAATTTTCTTTGAGGGCAGTAAGAGGTCTCTGCCTGCCCTATTTAATACTCCAGGTGTTGCCTGTCTCAGTGGTGACAGAATGAGAAAATGCTTCAATTTGGGCAGTTTTCTGCAATTCAGAAAATTGAATTGACTTTAAAAAAAACCCTGGAAACAGAGGCTTGCCCTGCAAACCCATAGTGGATAGGGGAAACAGTATTTTATTACCTTTTTTACTTCTTTTCAGCCAGATTTAGGACTATGGGTTTTCTCTGCAGAAGAAGTTGAGAATATGCATTTATACTGCAGTGAAACCTGATTTTCCCAAGTTTAAAACCTTTATACTCCCATTTGGAGAGTTTATTTTGGAAATATATGCTTCAAAGCTCTTCTAGCTTGCTCTCCTGATGCAAGAAATTATGCATCCATTTAAACATCTGAGTTTCTTTCTCTACAGCATTGCTTTCTGCATAATCAGCTTGGTCTGTATTTGCAGCTTCTTTTTCAATGAGAGCATTTCAAGCTCTCATTTTCTTAGTCTAGATTTTAATTAATTGAGCTCTGAGTATTTTTACACCAATATGAGACATGCAGTTTTTCACTACTTATGCAGATATGCACTGTTCTGCACCATAATTTTTTTGATATGAATATGAATTACACAGCAATTGACCTTGGGCTCTGCTTAGTCTGTGCTGACTGCCAAGCCTGTGTTTTGTCCTCTGCATAAATAGCAAATCACATCACTTCTTATCTGGCTCTTTGTACCAAAATATGCTTTCCCTGGGGACCCATTTGCATTGATTGCAATAGTCATGATACTTTTCACCTTTCTGTGCTGCTTACACGCCCTTTGCTCTCCTCATGGGTTGTACAGTGACCTCCAGTGCCTTCCGGCTCGCTCCTTATATGTTATCTGCATGCCTTCTGCTTTCTGTGCCATGCTATTGCTTGAAAATTTGGCAGCTCTGAAACCCCTTTTTTTCATAACTCCCCTCTCCCAGAGCTGCTGATTCAGCAGATTTCAGTTGTTGCAGGGACCAGTTTGGAGGTGTGTGATTTAGAGACATGGAATGAGACTGAAAGCAGAGAGCTAAGGGATCTGGACTGGCTGTAGGTGTCATCTGTGCCCCCCTGAAATTCAACTGCTCTTGCAGCCCAAAGGTGGCACCAAAGGAGAATAACAGTCTTTCCAAAGTGACCCTTGGAGCTGCTCCAGTGGGTGCTGATACCACACGTAGGATGTGTGTTTAGGACAGTCCTTGGGGGTGCTGAGTGTTCTTCTGGGAGGCCAAACTAGGCCTTGGCACCTCACACTGTGCAGTACTGATGGAGGGAGATGGTGACTCCCAGCCACCTTACCCCAAAAGTGTGGTGTGGAATCCCCCAAACCACCAACACCAGCAACAAAAGGAGGCCCAGAGGCAACCACCAGGTATGAGGGGAAACAGAGGAGCAATCCATAGCATCCCAGCTGGAGCTGAGCACATCCACTCCCCTTCTGGCTCACAGCCTCCTGGCCAGCTCGGTCTCATAGGTGCCAGGTTGTTTATTGCTGTTCCTTTGGCAGGCTCCAGTCCCAAACAGACAGATGCTTATGACCCATTGCATGCTGCTGCAGCAAAGCTGATCACTTGGAAGGCTTTGTCAGGACATGGACAAGTGCAGTGCACAGAAGGGTGCGGCAGCTGAAGGGATGCTAAAGCCAAACAGGATGAAGCTGCAGCCCCATCTATTTCATGTCTAGTGTGGTTTGCAGGGGCTGCTTTCTATGATAGCAGCTGATAAACTCTTCAGTGTCAGTCCAACATAAATCCCTTCTGAGCTGAGCTGTGCTTTGAGAAATTTGTGATCAGAGCTGAGATTAGCCTGCTGTGACCATGTGTATGGGTTGTGGTTGCTTTGCTTTGGATGGAATTATGTGACCCCGAAGCAAAATTTTGTGGATGAAACCTTGTAGATTCATGTTTATTCATTTAAAATTTCTATTCTTAAAGGTAATTTTCTTCTAAAATTGTTAATGTATCCTGATAGCTGTTGGGAATTTAATGTTGTCATTTTCCTTGGCTTGCTGTGAGGGTTGTGTGTCACCTATAATTTATACAATATGGTGCTTAAAAGGTCTAAGTGCTGTTTCATTATTACAGGGAGCTTGGAGAAACAACATGGCTGAGAAAATTAGCTGAAGATAGCCTCTAGAGATTTATGCATCTCAAGAATTCTGTGATCTCCTTTCGATGAGATTCATTAATAGCGTTACATGTGTAGTTATACCTCCAGCTCTGCCTCCCAGTCCTGAACTGTGATATCAGAGAAAAGCTGCAGTGCTCAGAGCCTAGTGTTGCTAAAAAGTCAATGAATCCCATCCTGCACAGGCCAAGCCTGCTGAAAGAGTCTGCTGTCATTGCAGTTTTGCTGGTGAAATGTCGGAAGGAAAGCACTTGCAAGGACTGTAGTTCAAAGATAGTCCAGTACAGTTTAGTTCATTCCAGGCACTGCTTTTTCCAAAGAGGGCACTACTGTTCCAATTTAACCACATCTGTACCAGCAGCTGCACCTGGAGGGACTTCGGTGCTCTGTCTCCAGGAAGGTAGTGTATGTTTATAACTCCTACCAGTAAAGCATGCAATAAATGCAGCCAAGATTTTTGTTGGCAATGATACAACCTGAAAGCCTGGAAGACCTCTTTCGAAAAACAAGGAAATATGGGTCACTTGGTAAGTAACAAAAAGAAAAGTCAAAGTTAAGCAGAATTAATGGAAAAAAAAACCAACAAAAAAACAAAACCAGGAGAAGTAGAAAAAATAGTATTTTTTAAAGATATGGTGGCTAAATGACCAGGCAAAGAAAATATTTGCCTTAACATCGCCAAATTTAATGGTCTTTTACTCTGTTACTTCCCAGACGCTTCCAAGAAAAATGGAATCTGCTGTTGTTGCTTTGAGCTACTGGATGTCTCAGAGGGACAAGGCCACATTTCTAGAGGAGTTGTTCACCAGGGTACTCACAGACTCACAGAATCAGACCATAAGCTGAGTTGGAAGGGACCCATCAGGATCATCGGGTCTAACTCCTGGCCCTGCACAGGACACACAAAGGGTCACACCCTGTGCATGAGAGCATTTTCCAAATGCTTCTGGAACTCTGTCAGGCTTGGTGCTGTGATCGCTTCCTTGAGAAGTCTATTCCAGTGCCCAGCCATCCTCTGGGAGAAAAACTTTCTCCTGATATCCAACATTCACCTCCCCTGACACAGCTTCAGGCTTTTAAGGTCCCTTCCAACCCAAACCATTCTATGACTCTATGATTGCTGACCGACAGCTCTTCTGAGAGCAGGATGTGTGTATTTAGCTCATAATAAAAGTAAAATGTGCAGAAGTTTCAAGCAAATGAAACAATTAGAACTGAAAACCAATAAAACTATCTAAGAGTGTGTTGTTCCATAAGGAAAAGCCAATACTTAATGTATTGCTACAACATTTACTCAACCAGACATGCAACAGGAAACAGCCGTTAAACTCTGGAGTCAGCAGCAGTAAATCATTGGTGTTTTCAGCTTTAGGCAATAACTGAGATGAAAGCCCTAGTGTTCAGAGTGGATTAGTCAGGAGAACAAGAAGGAACATGTTAGGAGGACAAGCTGAGGGCATGGCAAGGCTTGGGACACTCCATTGTGCAATTCTCATGGGCAACCTCTGTAATATTGTGTTTATATTGCAACAGACAATGTAAAGGTGCTGAACTGAGTCACATAACCCAGGTCAGAGTTAGAAGAAAGCTGTGTTCCAGTCACGTGGTCTGCTCTTGCTGCTCCCTGATGTGCTCCAGCTTCCTTCACTACACTTTGTTGTGTACTGTGGGAGCCTGCACCATGCAGACAGGACAAGCTGCCTGAGGATCAGCTAAACATGCTCTCACCAGAGGGAATAACATTTATGTGTGGCACATGGATGTCTTACAATTGCAACTTGAGTGTTCATTTCTTAGAAAAATATGCAGGAAGGGGCAAAAGGGTCTTTTGATATTCAAAGCACAAATCAAATCACCCTCACAGGCTGAAGGCTGCATCAGGGACCTTGGAAATTTGGAAGGGTGCACACGCATATGCACACAAGCAATTTTTGCTTGAATTTTTGGCAGCATTTCCCAAGCACAGAGCACAGACCAGGCCTGTACCATCTAACTGGGAAGCACCATAAGCTGTGAAGACTGCAGTATTAGGGACCTCAGCAGCTCCTCAGAGGGATTCTGCACAGAGAAGGAGGCTGTTGTGAGGAGGTCTTCTAGCCACAGAGCACCTTGAATGCATATACTGAGCTTCTGCAGGGTCCCTACAGATTAAAGTCCTTTGTAAAATAATTTTTAAGTGCCTAGACCCTTTCCATTCCACTCTTTTTGAAGAAAGGAATTGTGGAAGAATGGAGTGCCATGCCTAAAGTTCCAGAAAAATCATTATCTAGCTCTAAATCACCTGGGTAAATGGATGAGGCATCATCCTGTACTGATGTTTCATATGCATGTTGTATTCAACACTCATGAACCTGGTGTATAAGCAATGCAAAAAATCCCCCAAACCCCAAGAAATTTGTGTTAGAAATTCCAACTACACCAACCAGAAGTCATGACACTTCTCTACAGCTTTCACCTGTTCCTTAACAGGTAACTTGGCATCTCAGGGAGCTAAGCAGTGTGTAGGAGATCACAGACAGGGGGTTGTGCAGCATACCCTGATTTTTAACCAGCGGCGAGGAAATAGGCTGTGGCTAATTGGTGTGCAGAAAGGACTGAAGGGTTCAGTGAGTAGCTGAGGCATTGCCTTCAGAAAAGTTAATCTGTTCCAATCCATCAAAAAGCAGCAAAACAACTGGAGTATAAAATGACCAGGCATGGAATTAATTTGCTTGAATGCATGGAAGAATTTGTGTCTATGTGATGTATTCAGATATAAGCTCAAGGATTTGCAACATACATAATTAACTGGTGTGGCAGAGAGGTGAATCTCAAATGTACTCTCAGTATCAATAAAACATACTGGAAATAATAGATGAATATTCCTAGATCAGGCTAATATAATTTCATCATCTTCCTTCTGAAATCTATATTTTTAAACCAAGGAGCTGATCTAACCCCCTATATTTATGGAAAGGCTCATACTGACTTCAGTGGGCTTTGCATCAGGCTTCTGACAAATATCACATGAGTTTTTGATGTGCTGAAAGCTGTTAAAACACATAAACTTTGGGGTTTTCTCAGTTAAGCAATTATCTGCCTTAATTTTTCAAAATTCATGGAAGTCCACAATAGACCTTTGGAGTAATATACCAAAAGCTCATGCAAAGATCTACTTATTTCAGTTTAAAATAATTAGTAAGGCTAATAATTAGTTAGGAGTGCAAAATCAGTTCGTTTTCTTTATCTCTTGCCAGCAACTAGAGAGTGCCCGCATGGAAAATTTCTTTCTTCTCCCTTAATGGCCAGAGAACTTTACCAGTTTGTTTATAGTCAAAATTATCTGAACCCTGTTGTGCCCCAAAGTGAAATGAAATAACATGTCAAGAGTTTCAAATTGCTGATGTGAAGCTGCAGTTGGAACATCAAGAAATCCTGTGATTAGAAAACATCCCTTCTCTCTTGCTCTATCTCTCTCTCTCTTTTTTAATTTAAAGAAATCACATCAATCAGGAGGAACAGAAAATTCTTTCAATGGGCTTTTTGTCATCTGATAGTGAATTACTGAAACAGCTGCTTTGCAGGATGCCATTTATTACGTGCTGCTTTGAACAGATATGCCGCTCACAATTGCTGCTGTCCTATGCTCACACTTCATAAAGAGAAGGAACCTGCTAGTGCTAAACATCCTGATCTCACATTGTTATTAAAATTACATCTGGAATAGGCCTGGCCCTTTATGTTTTAAGTTTTTGTGTTGTCATGGACATATTTCCCCATAATGACAAGCATAACTGACATATCAAAAGAAATTTGTTTCAAGGAGAGCAACATTTTGCAACTGAAAATTATACAGGCCAAAATTTGTCACCTCATACAGCAGATATAGCAGTTCTTCCCTGTAATTTATTGGCATGGGTTCCAGCAAGGGCAGTTTTGCCCTGCTTGGAAAGCAGTCTTTTTATGTGAGCAGAATATAGATAATCTCTTCTCTCTTTACTTTATTTTCTACATATTTTCAGTGCTTCCTGTAGTCAGCAGAATGACTAAAATTGCTGTAAACTCCCTCCAAAGCTTTATATATATCCAAGAGTTTGTGTTATAAAATTTAGCAATAAACTTTTGTAGCATCATGCTGCCATGGAAGAGCCAAGGAAATTCATTCAGTGGGAGAGCCATGACTCCTTTCTGCTCACTTTGATCTGCTCAGATGTTATAAATCTTTTCCAAATACTTAACATTAGCTGATGAGGAAGGGGTTTCTGATTTAGGGTCATAAGCTTCCAAATAGTGCTGTGCACTGAATTGCTAGGATGCTATCACAGTGTTTGCCCTGCAGCATTCTCTGAGATCCCATGGATCTAACTGAGTTCCTTGCTGGACTCCTTCACTGCCTGTGCTACAGTTGGTCTGCTGCTAAACTTTCCTTCCACGCTGTAAGCCTCTGTGCAAGGTAAACACTTCCACTCAGCTTAAGAAAGGCTTGTTTAAAATACCCTTCTCAAAGTACTAGCTGTTCTTTTTGTAAGCAAATAAAAACTATTCTTGCAGCAGGTGTTTCATATTAGGAAAAGTCGATAAAAGAATTTGGTAAAGTTTGACATACTGACAATTATTCCCCTGCATAGCTGCAAACACACACAACGAAAAATCTATTGTAGGTTGTTTGAGACAGTTTTTGGTGTAGAATTTTACTTCAAAGCAAGAGTAACACAGGAAGAGAGTGTGATTTGCTCATGATTTCAGATAGTTCTGTATGATCCATGGTTTTTGGAGGTATATGCCTGCACTTTGCCATTAATTAGCAGTAATTGGGAATACATATTTCATATGTACAGATTGTGGAAAGGTGATCACACTGCCAAGTGCAAAGTATTATTTACCAGTATTTTTGTAGGTGGATTTGTCAGAGGACCACAAAGTGTATAGCACAGATTTTGCTCTTTATAAAATACATTATCCTATATAGCAAGGCAACTACTTTCCAGAGCAATGGGGAATATACAGAAACATTGCAATAATGGTGGTTGAGAAAGGGCATCACTTTATCACTTTGTTTTCCTTCATCCTTTACACCCCTTGAGATTTTTATCTCCCTGTATAACTCTTCCTTTAGCCTTATTTTCTGGAAAGGTCTGACAAGGTCTAGGGCAGTGGAGTCAAATTTGGAGTTCTTTTGAGACCATTTTACTTGTTGAAGTTTATTAATATGTCTAAATTTAGAAAGGGGTGTACCTATGCAACAGCCTTCTGAGTGTGCTGTGACAGAAGACATAGTAGTAACCCATAAAACATTTCACTATAATGCATACTTGAGAGTACAGAGATGTAAAAATTAGATGTTTAGAAATCAGTGCTTTGAAAATGCACACCTCATGTTTTTTCCTCAGGTGTAAACATGATTCTGGGTTTTGGATTTCTTTCTTTAAACATTTGAACATTTCTTTCTTTAAAAGCACAGAATATTTCTTTAACTCTTGAAGAAAACTTTGCATATTTATAGAAGCTCTTTAAAATGCTTAGGGAGGCAACAACTATTTCTGTTTCCCTCAGGAGATACAGGTCAATCACAAATGTGAGTCCATACATACTTGGTAGCATCTGCTGATCTCAACAGCAGAGAAATAAAGTGTTGCTTGGGTGGAAATGACAACAGATATCTGCAATTCTGAAGTCCATTCCTGCAAGTCTAAAGTAAATTCCTATGACCAAACTTATTGAAGCACCAGGATTTCATGCAGTATGGTTAAAGAACATCCCTAAAGCTCAATCTGAAGAATGCAAGATTAATTCCTTTCCATGACAATCGTGACCATGTGAATTCTGGGGATGGTCTTGACCACAGTGCTCATGAGATGGTACCGTTCAGGTTCCTGAGAGGACAGAGTAAAGCAGTCAGGAAGACCACAGCCCTGGATATCAGAAGAGCAGGCTGTGGCTTATTCACAGATCTGCTTGGAGAAATCCAATGGGATACAGCTCCAGAGAGAAGAAAGGTTCAGGAAAGCCGGTTGCTTTTCAAGGATCCCCTTCTTTAGCTGAAGACAGAAGATCTGCACAGATGAACAAGCAGCTCCTGACAAAATTCAGACATAAAAAGGAAGCATACAAGAGGTGGAACAAGGCATAGGGTAGCCTGGAGGAATGCATCATGAAGGGTTGGGCTTAGAAAAACCAAAGTCCACCTGGTGTTGAATCTGCTGAGGTATGTAAAGGGCATCAAGAAAGGCTTCTACAGGTACTTAGACAGCAAAAGAAAGACTTGAGAAAATGTGGGACAGCTGCTTAATAGTCTGGGGAATCTGGTGACAAAGAACACGGAAAAGGCCAAACTACCAAGTCTATGTCTTTACTGGTAAATCTGACCTTCAGGCATTCCAAGACCCTCAGACATGGGAGAAAATCTGGAATGAGGTTCAGCTGCCATTAATTTGTGCCATATTGTATCTAATTCTTCATTTACACTGCATGTGGTTGTTTCAGTCTGTAAACTCTTCTAGGCAAGGAAGTGTGTTTGTTAATTTGGGTTCAAATAGATGTTACGTGTTTTATGTTGAAGAGTGTCTCTGGGGGTGTTCTTAAAATAAGTTGCATTAAATGGCTTTGCACTTTCTATGAAACTATACTCCATATTAACAATCTCTGCCTGATTCTTAATTTAGTTTCTTTTCCTGGTTTATCTGCACATGTGCAGATAACCATGCTGCAAATTCCCAGCAGATTTCAGAGGCCACACTTACTTGCTGTGTGCCCTAATCCACAAACACCATGCCATGCAGTTCAGTCTGCTACACCAACTCCTTCTGACTCCAGGAAATCTTGACAGACAACAGGACATCCCCAAAGAGGAAGGCATGGGAGTCAGGATCTTTCTCACTGCTTCCAAGAAAGAGGATTAAAAATGTTGGTGTTTTCCCTCCATGGGTAAGTGAATAAATTAGGTTGTTATTTCTTCCTTTTGCTGATCCATGGTTTTACATGTATGTATCTAATTAAGTAGAATCCATACTGAAATAAAATTGCCATGGCAGTAATCTTTTAATTCTAGGAAAAAATAAAACCTCCAAGGCAAAAAGCATTGTTAATTAAGAAAATAACTTTAATGTTTGCAGATTATGCTGACCCAGGAGTGAGAGAGGTTTGCCTTGAAGTGTTTTCCCTCTGTCCCAAGGCTTCCTCCTGCCTTTTAAGCCTTTTGTTTCAAAAGACTCTTACACTTTAGTTTTGCTTTCACCTGTCCTCTGTGTTCTCCCCTTGTTCTTTAGGAGTTTTTTGGGGGAGTGGGTTTTTTTCGGGTTTTGGGGTTTTTTTGTGCTTGCTGACTTTTCTTGGAAATAACTCTCTCTTTTCTGTCTGTTTTTGGCACTTTTGCAATGTACTCCTGCCTCCCTTCTCCCCCTTGCCCTTCTATCCCTCCTGTGTCTTCTCCCACTGCCATTGCTGGTTTTCTCCCCGGCACCTCATACTTCTCCCCTTGTGTTGGGTCCCTGTGGCAGGATTTCTGTTCAGGACTGGAGCTGTCCTCTGACAGAAACCTGTTCATCCCAGGAATGTAACTGAGGACTTAGGAAGTCCAAGAAGTGGCCCAGAAAACTGGGTTCAGTTTTCACCCCGGTGTTGTCTTGTGTAGATGGGATATTCACCTACACGAAGCAGCATGATCTTTCACAGGCCCTCAGCTTGCTACTGAGTAGCCTTGTCGTATTTTACTTGGTTTTGAATCATAGAAACAGGGAATAAAAGTAGTTGCTGAAAGAATGGCAGAAGGACAAAGATTTCAGCCCAACGGAACTTGCCTTGCACAGAACTATGCAGAAAACCCCCAATATTAAGTTGTATTTGGACACACTGGCCTAAATAATAAATTTTCCACAGGTTTATGAGGAGTGGCATAAAATGGAAATAATTGAGTGTCATTTGAAATATTTTTAAGTGAAGGGCTCCCCAGCATGTAAGTATAAATATTATTATCAATATATAAAAATAATAATGTTGTTCTAAGCTCTGCATATATGAGTGACTAAAAACTGTTGATTTCAGCAAAGTAGGAAAAACAGATTGAAAAGCATCAAGAGAATAAAGAAGAAGTTCTTTCCCTGAAGAAATTACCATATTGCAAGGAGGTGATACTGTGGCCCTAACTCCAGAAGTCTTGTTCTCAGAGCACAGCGGGGTTTAGAGATCCCTGCTGCTACTGGAAGATAGGAAGAAAAATCTGTACTTCACCAAGGGAAGCTCTTGGCAAAGTTCAGCATAGCTGTAGATACATATTTGTTAAAGGTGGGAACACATTTTATTTGAATTCTATTTTTTGCTACAAGCACTGGGCTCAGTCCAGAGCAATGCTGTCTCTTGCCAGTGAGGTAGCAATGTTGACTCAGAGCAGAAACTGGCCCTAAGTGTTTCCTTTTTTGTTGTTGTTGTTGTTGTCTTTCTTCATTACTGAGTGAATTTTACTGTAGAAGAAGTCAAATGTGAAATCAATCATTGTATTGGACAAGATGAGTAATATTTCAAAAAAGTAGTAAGTACTTGCAAACTGCTTATATTGCACAAGCAGTTGTTTTAGTAGATGTTAAACTACTCCAAATCATCAGGCATTTTTCTGGAAGAATGAGTATTTTTGAAGTAGGAATGGCCTTCTATTTCACTCTTGCAAATAAGCATCTGTTAGAAGATAATAATTAGAATTTAATTTTTCTGTCTTTAGCTATGAAGGAGGTAAAGCATTTGCTTATTCTAGCCTTGCTCCCTCCTCTTATACTCAGGCACTATGCCCTTGGCAGCGATTAGGATTGTTCCTCAGCAGCCACCAAGCTGCAAGTTTCAGTTCCACACCATGTCCCTACTTCCCTGAAGGAGCTGTGTGTGCTGAGGGCCTGGGGGACCCAGCTGTGCTGGGGTTGTGTCTGGCCTGAAAACTTTCCCTTTGAGGAGCTGGTACCATCTTCAAGGGGGAGGGAGGCGACAGGCTGGAGGTAAGACAGCAGTGTCCTCTGTGACTGGCTTTATGAGCTGCAGCTCCTGCCTTCTTGTAATTTGGGAAGACCAGTCTGGAAACTGCTCTTTGGTTCTCACCAGCAAAACATTACGTTGGACCACCATGTTGACAAACAGAGGCATTTAGTACGAGACATCAGTGGGTATCAAACCCCGAGACACTATATAAAAAGAAAGTGCTATTTTCCAAACGAATACTCTGTGTATTCTATAATTTATAGAATTTATCAAGACTGACTGATGAGCCAGTGGTAAGTCAGGAATAGCATTTGGAAGTCTTATATTCCAGATGTGATCATATCCTCCAGATTATTGAAAAGACTAATAAATCCAAAACAATTCCTCAAAAAAATGCTGAAGCTCATCCCAGCAATACTATCTTAAATTTTACATTGATCTCAGTATGCATCGTCTGCAGGTGGTTCTCACCTGAGGAAGGGTAGTTGAGTGAATTGTGTGTGCCTGTTCTGCAGCACAAGTACTGCCATCCGTCCAGGTGGGAAATCCTCTCCTGTGCCAGGCAAATGTCCATGCTTGGAGCTGGGCATGTAAAGCAAGATATGCTGAGCTTCTTAGCTTCTGAGCTTATGTATTCAGTCTCTCTTATAATAAATGAACTCTATTAAAAAGTCAGTGCTTGGCTTTTAAAAAAGTAATACCACATTTCTGTAGCTACTGTAGTAGTTTCTGGGTGCAAATATTAGAGCAACCATCCATTCTGGAGCAGATATTACTGCAATGTCAGTGCCAGTGTTATGTGATGAATTACCACAGGTTGTTAGTGGCTCACTTTTTTCTTCAGGATTGGTTGAGATGACAGATTTCAGTAAATATCAGCCTTATACTAAATTTTTATCTCTTAACTAGTGACTGTAGAACTGTTTTGCTAATCTTGTAAGTTATGTGAAGGACTACGCTATAGAATGACATTAGTGAACACTTGAAAGAATCTCCTGCTAAACAATACCCATTATCACTGAGATAAAGGTAATTTATGCTCCATTTGGGTCACTAATTTTGTTTTACCACAAAGTAGGCATTTGCTTAGGACAGGAAGAAAAAATTGAAATATTAGTCTGTGTGCACACTAAGTTTTATAGTGGTAATATACATGTAATGCAATCAGTAATAAATCATTTGTGTCTCCTGCTGTTTATTAAAATGCTTGTATAGAAATGGCTAAACAAAAAATTAAACACTCCTTGGAAACAGAGTCAATTAAGTTAAACTTTTGCCATTGTTTTGGAAGCAGATATGTGGTCATGTTTAACCCCAATGAAAGTTAGTGCAATTTACCTACCAATCTGTCCTGGGGTAAGCAGAGCTGATAATCTTCCACTTTGTATCAGAGTCCAAGTCTCAGACTTATTCCAAAGAAATATTACTCCTTCAAACACTCTTTCTTCCTAAGCAATACTTCTTATCTCACAAATTTGCTTTAAAACTGTTACAATGATGACTTTCTGACAAGGTAACTTTCCTTCCAGTTGAATTATTTCTGAGAACCCCATCAAACTGAGCAAAAAAATATTATTTCCAGTTAAATAATGGATATGGAGACTGTGCCAAGCAATCAGTTGGGATCAGGAGATCTCTGGCCTGACAACAAAGCTCAGTGGCTAGTGTTATTAATTTCTCTGGGCTGTAAAATTGCTTATTGTTGCTGTCCAAATTGAAGAACCCAGGATTTTAAATAGTTGTAATAAATAAGAAGGTTGTATATAATTTAAAATGTGGGTTATATAAAAATAGATTTAGTGTCAATGAATCATTAGAAATATCAGGTCAAAGGGGCTGCTACCAAGAATTGGGAGTCTCACTGACTTCCATGGAGTTACTCTAGCAGTGCTTTTGCACAGTGATTAATCTGTAAGAAATGCCAGAAGCAGAAAACATAAACTGTTGCAGCTTGCAAGTGAAACCCTAAAGCCTAAACAGGAATATGAACAATTTAGGGATCATAATGCAGAAAATTCTATTAGGAAGAAAAGAAATAAGATAGGCTGGAGAATTGATGGGAGGAAATGCTGGAATGACAGCTGGCAGAAAAAATTATTTCTCTAAGCTAATTTTTGCTGTCTCCTGCAATAGTTTCAAATTGAGTCTGGGAACACTGGAAGGGAATTTGGAAGCTGAGTAAATGATTGCATGGAGGGAGAGTAAGCAGCAAAAAAGAAAAGAGGTCTACTGACAGGGAAAAAAAAAAGAATGATTTCCTGTAGATTTATGGTGAATTTAAATGTTTGCTGAAGAATAATGTGCAGAGAGCTGAAGCACAAAGATAAAGGACAAACCTCGCCTCTCCAAGGTGACAAAGAAATCGGCTGGTATAATGCAAAATGCAAGGCCCCTGCTTAAACTGATGCATAAATAACATTTCACATGCTTCTGTGCTTTGTTTGACTTGGCTCCTGAACCTTTGCATCAGTAAGTGTGGTGATTTATGGAAAAGAAAAAATTCTCAAAAGATAGACTCTGGTCCTCACAGCCATGCGATGCCGGGCCACATTGAGCATGGGTTATTTTGTCGGGAGTGCAGAGACCTCAGCTGCATGATGTGCTCGTTTTCACTGGGGTGGAGACAGCTTTCTCCACAGTGGCTGGGACAGGGCTGTGTTTTGGATTTGTCCTGAACACAGGACAAATAATAGAGAGATGTTTTTGTTATTGCCGGGCAGGGCTTACACTGAGCCAAGGCCTTTTCTGCTTTTCATGCTGCCAGGCCAGGGGAGGCTGGGAGGCTGGGAGGAGACACAGCCCAGACAGGTGACCCAAGCTGACCAAAGGGACATTTGAGACCGTGGAACATCATGCTCAGTGCATAAAGTGGAAGGAAGAAGGAGGAAGTGAACATTTGGAGTGATGCCATTTGTCTTCCCAAGTCACTGCTAGGTGTGATGGGGCCCTGCTCTCCTGGGGATGGCTGAACACCCACCTGCCCATGGGAAGGAGGGAATTCATTCCTTGCTGTAGGAGTGTCGGGGGTCAGCACAGTTGTGACGGATAGAGATGAGAGATCTCTGAAGCCAGGTAGTGGAACTTGCGGTTTATTGCAAAGGGCCTGGGTGCAGGGCCCTGCTGGGAGCTGCTAGCTGCAGCTCAGAGCAGGCCCGAGAGAAGAGAGGGGTAGAGAGGATGAGAGGGTAAGAGAGTAAAAGCATAAGAGAGTAAAAGGGGTAAGAGCTAGGAGGCAGGAGTAAGAGCTAAGAGCATACAAAAGTAAGTAAGTAAGAGCTAAGACTGCGAAGTTCCCATTACAATACAATAAATCATCTTCTGTGTTGAATATTCTGAATTCTCAATAACCAATCTAGTACAAGATACAAATCCTATAGCATTTCCATACAGCCTATAAGAATCACTACATTACCATACTGTGCTACATTTTAAACCCTAAAAACTACTCTTTGGACCCCTTCTGCCAAGCTGGCTGGGTCTGCTCTGACCCTTGGACATGCCTGCAAGCAGAGGGAATTTTTTCATCAAAAGGGGATTACCTTCTTCAGCCACACCATTGTTTTCCCATTGTTCAGTAACTAAGGGATCTCAAAGGTTGCTTTCATTTCAATCTGGCTTATAGTTTCCATATTCTCAAAATCTTTTGCCAGGCAATCATATTATAAGGCTTTCCTGTTTCACCCTCCCCAACACTTGCTTTGCTTTGCTTGAGTCAGTGCCTTTTGCTTTCCCTATTAAACTGTGTTTGTCTCAACTTGTGAGTTTTCTACCTTTTACCCTTCTGGTTCTCTCCCTGTTCCTGCAGGTGTGGGGGTGACTGGGTGGCTGAGTGGGGCTTGGCTGCTGGCTGGGGGTGAACCATGGCAGATGGTGCAAGTGCAGTTAAGAACTTGGCCCGTGCCAACCCTGGTTCATTGCTGTAAATGAGCACTTCCACTTCAAGGTTTCCCTGTTTCACTTCTGTCTCTTGTGACTTCAGGTACTCATCCCAGTCTGGTCCAAGCCGCTCTGTCCTGGCCCACTGCTGCACCTTCCAATACTCAAATTCTTGTCTGGAAATGGTAGCTGGACTCAAATCTTGTCTGATTTTCAGAAGCATATATCATTTCTCAAACATAAGATGTATTTCAAACGTGTATTAGGAGCCAGTGAGCTAAACCTCTGCAATATGGATAAGGTATGAAGTGTCTTGAGTGTTTGAGATGCCTTAAGCAAAGAGTGGCAAGAAATACATAAATGGATGTTGATTTCTCAACCAGCAATTTAATTCTTCTGGCTAATTTTGGGTTATGCAGGCTAGGATAGTGGTGGTATGGATAACTCAGCTCCTGCCTTTAAAAGCAAACCACATCCTAAGGGACTTCCTCAATAAACTAACTGTGCAGTCCTGCTCCTTTGCACAGTTGTTTTGGGGTCAGCAGTGTCCTTGTGCTGGTGTGGTGAAGAGAAGCAGTCACCACTGGGGGAGCAGGAGGGAAAAGGGTCAGATTTAACTGCTCACAGTTAAAAGTGGCAACATGGGTCTGAATTGTTTTATGCTTTACAAAAAAAGGCTTGTGAAAAGCTTTGACATGGCAGAACACATCCATATTATTTTAAAATAAAATAGCTCTGAAAGATCTTTTATGTCACAGAAGAGGTTAGTCTTCATGATTCTTGTTTTAACATGATTTTCAAGGACTTAAAGAGATATTTTAATAAGGACTAGAACTATTATTTTCCAGATAACCACAGAAATATTTGGAGGGAGAGGTAATCACCTTTTCTTAGACCAGCTGATCTAGCTGTGAATTTAAGGAAGTTGTGCTAGGGTCTCTAGCTTCACTGGCTTGTTGGCCAGTGGCATCTTGAGGTTTTTTTGGTCTTCTTCATATTACCACCTGACTTCTTCCCTCTGTGCTATATTTCACTTCTCCACTCCTGTTCAGAGCTGTTTATTGAATCACACTCTAAACCAAAACATTGAATTCATCACGATTTACAAAATTTCCCTCCTATTTGCCATTCCAAGAAGTTCTATACCATGGGATGTCTCTGATGCCTTAGGATTTTAGCTTTTGTGTTTTTCAAATCCTGTACTGCTTTAGGGTATAACTCTAAAACTCCATAGCTTGTCAGCTACTGTTCTCCCATTTTATTCAGACAAAACAATCCCTCTAGGCCTGTAACTCAAGGACATCCTACTGCCCCAGGCCCTAAAAAGTATAAACAAAAGGGAGTTGAGGGGGAGCAAACTGGGGGTATGTGACTTCATAACCTGAAGCTGTAATTTGGAGGATTAACCCCTGATATGTAAATGAACCAAACTTAAAATTGTCTGAAAAACTTGTGACCATTGTCCATTTTGGGTGTAGCCACTTGGAAGCTTTTGACTACCCAAGATGCACCTTTTGAAGGCCTTTAATCAATGCCCACTTTATTCTCTCAATCTTGACTAGCCTCTGTTCTAGGTAGCCACTCCAAGGCATCAGCTCATGTAAAATTCTGTATGCAAAAAAAATGAAATGTCAAAATACTCCAGGACCTGAGCCTGTGTTAACCACAGTGAGTGGACAATGCCTGTGTGCCATGTCGTACACCCCAGCAGAAGCATTGGGGAATCTTCCAAATGCTCAGGGTTTGACTGAAGGTGTCTGCTGCCTCCATGGCTGGGAAGACAGACAGAAATAATCCTCAGGTTTTGCTTAGAGATTGTTTTTAGGAGGATGCTCAGAGACATCTTGAAGCCCCAAGGACAAAAAATTAAAGAAAAACAGAAAAATAAAATGCAATAGGAGAACACCGGATAGTCTCATTAAAGGCACAAAGATGAATTCAGCACTTCAGGCTTTACATTCACACTCTGCAACTGAGTTGGAATAATACCATTGTTTGAGAGCAGAAATAGGTGATAAAATGTGACAGCTGGGGCTTGTTCAATGCATGAACTTCTGGCAGGGCTATAAAATTAATCAGATTCCTGAGAATAGCATGACTCACCCTGGTTCTTCCAAGTCACCTTTGATTGCCTGCCTGGCTATGACAGCTAAGCGCTGCTTTGTTGGGAAGCAGGTTTCTAGGACAAATACCTCTTCCACAGGCACAACAAGGGTAACCTCTGAGGCCTGGCAGGCAACACTGGCCATGGCCAGCAATCTACTCAGATGTAGTGGCAGCGATGGTCATGAGACACATCTGACCAAGGGGCCATGTTCAAAGCAAACCAAATGGTCCTAAGTCACTGAACCCCCAACCACTGCCTTTCCCAGCTTGGCCAGGGCTCTCTTTCTTCCACTGGAGGCTTAGCTGCCTTCTACAGTGCCACTTAGAGCTCTTTATGTAGTCCACTACTTGGGTTTCCTTTCTTCTCACTCATAAATAAATGTCTTTTTCACTTACTCTGGCTTTACAGTCATCTTCCCTACAAGCTTTAGCCCAGGAACACATAACTGAAGTGACTGGGCCAAACATCTGAGAAGTCTGTATCATCTGCAATTATTGTTCAACATCACAATTTAAAAATATTTTCATTTTTGCTTACATTAGTGATTTGGTGTTTGGAGGAAAAAGTCATGCTTGTCTCCGTGCAGTAGTCTATCATTTTATTCATAATTTATTATCACTTGGAGTAACTGCAAATAAAGAGAAAACAAAATTTTCAGGAAAATATTTGTATTTTCTTGGGTATAAATTTCACTCATAAATGTATTTTTCCATTCCTCTGGCTTTACAATACACTATTCACTTTCCCTACAAGATTCAGCACAGGAATGCATAACCCAAGTGACCAGACCAAGCATCTGAGAACTCGTGTGTTGTGACAGTGGTCACTGGGGTTTTCAGGTGAAGTGAGAGACAAGAACGTTGACTCTGTGATCAGCAGGCTTGATTTATTATTTTATTTTTATATATATATATATATATATATATATATTACAACTATACTAAAAAGAAAAACAAGGAAAGGTTTCCAAAAGCTAGCTAAGCTAAGAATAGCAAAGCAAGAATGATAACAAAGCAGCTGGCTCTGACTGAGAGTGAGAGCCAGCTCTGCTGTGAGTAGTCACCGGACCCGAACATCCACAGGGGACCAATCACGAATCCACCTGTTGCATTCCACAGCAGCAGATAATTATTGTTTACATCTTGCTGCTGAAACTTCTCAGCTTCAGCAGGAAAAATCCTAAGAAAGGATTTTTCATAAAAGAAATGTCTGCGACAGTGTGTTTTTGATATCTCTGATGAGAATGGAAAAGCTCTGCATGTCCTCGCTCATGCAAGTGAGTAAGAGCAACCATGTAAGATGTTAAATATTCTGTACTAATGGACAGAAATTTTGAAAAGCTTAAGCAAGGAATTTGTAGTTATTTCAGCTCAAAAGATGCTGGTCCTGCCATGTTTTAAGGAATCTGTAAGAAAGACATTATTTCTTAGAAAGGGAAGCCTAGGAGCAAATCTAGGCCCTGATAAGTATGATGAATGGGTCTTTTGTGATCAGACCCAGAATTTCCCCAGGGAATTTGCAGTGAATATGAAGAAATAGACTTCACTGTCACACTAATATGTGCATATTCACACTACATCTCAGAAAGCAGAAAGAGAAACTGCCCTGAATCTGTATTTGAATGTTCTTTGCATTCAGTCAAGAGCCTTTCTTTCCAATCGTGCTTAAGATGCTGTTATTTATAACTCTCTGAATTAGGAGTCTGCTTTTTGTGTTTGTAGGAAAAGTTACTCTATAATGATAGCCTGTAGTTGATTAATTTCTAATGAAAAAATACCATTTCTGTGTTTTCATTTTGTTCTCTGCAAATTTTATGATCCGGTGAACAAACAGCATTTCAAAAGGATCTGTGATAATTGAAGCTATGTAAATAGTTTTGATTGATTTTGTTTAAATAATATGATTGGATTTTATTATCTGTGTCACTAAGCCTGCACTCACTTATCTGAAAATTGAATATCTGAGTTGATACGATGCATATACAGCAGTATTTAGGATCTCTGCAACCATGCAGTTCTAAAGCAAATCTCATCTTTGTGTCTGTTGCCAGCTCAGTTCTTGGAGAAGTTGTTCTGCTTAGCTGAATTCCTTTCAGAGAAAATTGAACCAAAACCTCTGTTCCAGGTGTGCATCAAATGTCCTGCTATCTCTAGAAAGGCACAGTGATCTAAATGAATCCTTCAAGCAATTTTGAAATTGCTGGTGATGGAATAGCTGGCCTAGGTAGGATAGCAGATCTAGGGGAGCCAGACTAAATCCAGTCCAAACCAAACCCCATATGGACATGGAATGGACACTGGGGACTTCAGCACCATCTGCTTTGTTCTTCTGCTGTGTCAAAGTAGATGCTAGACCAAAAATGGCCTACAGTGTCCCACTGTGGTCAACAGAGTAGCAGGTTGGGCAACAAGTCTCTTAGACAACACTTGGCTTAGAGTATCAGAGATACATATTTCTCTCTATTATTAAGGGATTATACAGTGGCTCAGACATCAGTCTTTTAAACACCTAAGTTAAGGCAGATGAATCCCACCACCTTGATTTTTTGCTCATGGCTCTCTACTGAGACATTCTCAGATGGTTCCATCTCCTGGCTAGGTAGGATGGCTTCATATGGAGAGAGAGGATTGCACATGCTGTATTTTTCAGTGCCCATCTTTTCATTCTTCCCTTATTCCTCTGTGGTTCCTGCTCAAATGCAGGTTTGGAATGAAATGGAGGAATTGGTCTGAGTGTGACCCTGCTGAAATCAGCAGCAGAATTGCCCTTGGTTCATGTGGTGTAGCTCTGCCTGATTTAGCTTGTCTTCCAAAGAGCTTGGTACTTCTGTAAATCAGATCCCAGGAGCCAGGAGAGGAGCACTCAGCTGCTGATAGACACTGAGGAGTGAGGTTGTTTGACTCCCTTGGCAGTTCTGGGCAACAGCAGGAAGGATGGGATAAAGGCACTGGAGAGCATCCAGCATGGTCTGGCCACAGTGGTGTCCTTCATCCTCCTCCTGCAGCAGAGCAAGGGCTGAAGGGTTACTCTGTCTGTGACTGTGGCTCCTGTTCAGGATCAAAATGGTCTGTCGGATAAGGATCCTATAGAAAACTGGTGTAGGAACACATCCTGAGGGACTGCCATGGGATGTATTGTACACCAATGACCTTAGTCTTGGCAGATCCTAAATTCTCTTTGCTTGGCTCCCCAACCTTAACAGTGCTCTGTAACTTACTTCTGTTACCTTGGGTTTTTTAGGCTCCTAAACCCCCACAGGTATTCACAGAAATTAGTCTTGTGGCATAGTCCTGATACTTCAGCTGGCCTTACAGCCTCATTGAGCCCATCTTGAGCCTAAGTCATAGGCTCAATTGTCCATGCAGCTCCTTTAATCATTCTGTCTTTAAATTTTGCATTGTACAACCTATCCAATCCAATATCACACTGCAGCCCTTTCTTAACCCTGCATCGCATACAAAATATATTTATTGGTTTGATTTTTCTGTGCAAATTAGCAGTTGACTTCCAAGAATTATTACGCAAGCTTTATGTCTTGATTTAATAAATTTGTGCAAGTGAAAAGCCTGGGAGGGAGAGACAAAAGCATCATTGCATGGGTGCTTTGAGTTGTTTTGCTGGCAATTTATTAGGCTAATTGGGCATCACTAGCACAGTGATTAGCTAAAATGAGAGCCATCATTTTATTTATTTACAATTTACAAGTATTAGCATGGCAACACTTGAGCTGCTGGCTGCTGGTATTTTTTATTTCCCTTTTGATATTTTCAGATTCTTTATTATTTATTGTACCACAACAAACTGTGGTAGAAGAGGTATTTTTAAAGCTTTCTGTTGAAACTGTGAAGGTCCCCATCAGTGTCATTTCCAACAAGCATGAAAAAGTTTCCAGCATCTTTCAATAATTGTCCACAGAGTAACTGAGCAACTGAGCCATGTATAACAACTTGTCCTAAACCATCTAAGAGTTAATGCTGTAAATCCAGGAAAAGTTGAACAAATTCATCATAAACTTTCAGGAAAGATTTACAGCACAGGGCAGCCTGAGTCTTGATGATTTCTGTGCTGGCAGTAGTGGGAAGTGCCTGTCTGCAATTTAAAGGTGCTCTCTATGCCAGCCCTTTTGCAGCCTGTCAGTAATTAGCAGCCCGTGGGTGTGCAGACCTGGGAAGGGGAATGTCAAGGCCTCTAATTTTCTTGAGGAGTGCACCCTGCTAAGCTATGCTGAGACACAATAAGGGCTTGCCTGCTTATTAGCAACTTTGAGATCACAAAAAATGCACAGACTTCCCCTATTTTTCTTTAACCAAGCATGGGCCTCTTCACATCCCTCTGTCACACAAAACATGTTGGTGTCAGCACATCTGTCACACGGACTCCCTGCGGAAAAACCACAGCATCTGATTTTCCAGCTGCAGCTGGGTGCTCTCACACTGCTCTTTACTTCAGCCCAGCTCCAAGCACATCCTCTGCAAATAATAAACTGGCTCAGGGACACCACCCTGGCCAGGTCTCTGCCCCAGAGAGTCCACAGGCAGAGGCAGTAAAGGTTTTGGATGGGGCTCATCTTCCTCTCTGGTCTGAGCATCCTTGGCCTCCTCAGGGGGCAATGGCTGTGCATAAATTCTCCCTGCCAGATAGGCATGCCCTGCCTGGGCTAAGGAAACTGCTGTTTTCTTTTAAATGCATGCTTTTTTTCTCAAGGGAGAACTGTGTCTTTTTTTAATATTTATTTTTATGCAGTCTGTCTGTCAATCTTCCCTCCAAACTTGTGATTATGCCAGACAGCTTCAGCCAAATTTAAAGAGGGCTTCTATTCATTCTGGATCTGCTATTTACCACCTGCTATTTTCATCTGCTGCCACCTGATTTTTGTATCAGAAGAGACAGTGAATTGTCACTGCCTGTGTACCTTTTCTCTGTGGTTTTTTCCCCCCAGAACATCTGTGTATAAACTGCAGTCAGCAGAAAAAATAGAATGCCAAAGAATTGTCAAAATAAAGTAAGACTCTTAAACTCCCACATTCTAAATTTTGGCACAGATTTGTTTGGTTTAAACATGGCTTGCACTGAGCACCTGGTAAGTGTTTTAAGCAGCCACTGCATGGCATGCTGTGTCCTGCCGTTTTCAGATTGCAGAGCTGCTGTTCATGAACAAGTAATTTCTGGCAAGATGACATAAAATTACAACTTTGCCAGTCTAATTCTCACTACTCAGTGCTAAAGTGAACAATACAAAAGTACCTGAAAACAAAAGAGTCAAATCTTACTGTGCTCAAAATCCAAAATAAGATTATTGTATTTCAAACATATGTATTAAAATGAATCGTGAAGAAAGGAAAGACAAGGAGGGAAAAGCTGGGCTTGGCTAGTGCTGAGGAATGAATTAGGAACCCCTGCAAATAGAAACTAAAGGTCCTTGCTGGCAGAACTCTGTAGGGATGAGAATTTAGTCTGGTTTTAGGGAATACAGAAAGGCATCTGAGCCATTTACAGCAGATGATGGTCACATCCTTAATCAATTTTGAAACAGATACTGGAAATTTACACCAGAAAAAATGGACACCACTTTCACATCATGTAACTGAGGTTAGGACAAATAATCTGACCTGCAACACTTCAGGTGCCATCCATACCTTTATCCATAACTTTCCAGTGAGCTGTTACACACTTACGTACAATGGATTTGAGCCTGAAGAGGAACAAGATGAGATTTTGAGCAACTGGTTTCCAGAGCAGCAACAATGCTTCACTGGGGCTGATTTTTATTAATGCTAGTAAGGAAAGTTTAAAATTAATGCCTTTCATTAAAGCCAAAATCAACAGCTATTATTAGCTAGCTGTATATAAATATATATGTATCACCACAGTTTACTCTGCATATGGGTAGCTCTTGTCTCCATGAAAGACAGTCCTCAGTGACACAATGTACTTTGGCTTGCTTTTTCCCCCTTCTGTCTCCCACTGACAAATGTGTATGATTTTGAGGAAGGAGAAGCACAAAACTCATTCCAGAACACATTTGTCAGTCATCCTTGTAGTGCTAGTGATTTAGACTTGTAACTCAAATCTGGTAGCATTAGTATATAATTAGCTCTGAAAGATTCAAAAATTAAAAGATTGAGTTAGAAACACTGAAGGAAAAAGTGTCTTTTCTGGAGTCTAGTCTGGACTGTTTTCTTTACCAAGTGCTTCCTCAGTTTTTCCCAATTATAAACTGTAATGCAGGGCCTAGAGTGCAGAAAAAAAGGCTAATCTTTTATCTCATAAACTCCAATATAATGATGGGACACAAATGATTAGATGACAAAAATCACCCTTAAAATGAACCCATGCATAATGAGTCTGGGTGAATGGCAACAGGTATTACTCCATAAATATTCTGTATTTAGTACCACAGAAAATGGTTTCAAACTAATTAAAAAATATATTCATATGAGACCAGGTTTTCCCTGTACTTCCACCATAATCATCAGGACCATGTTCTTGTTGTTTCCTCCTTCTACAATATTATCCACACTGTGGCATCCTGGACCCCGACACCCGGATAAGCCTCCCCCAAGTCCACAGCACCTCTACAGCTCTTCCCTTTTTTTCATAGATCTGCCACAGTATTTTTAGCCTCTTCCCAGCTTCCACTTTCCCTGCAATACACTGTTTTTCTTCACTCCCTGCTTTTTACTCATCTTTTGACCTGAAAATCAAGGAGCTGGCAGCACAGGCTGTAAATGACGTGAACTGATGTGGATGGTGATTTCCTGACCTACACTTCTGCTGCTGCCAGGCAGTAGAGGGGATGACTGAAGTCACTCTGTCTCTGTAGAGGAGCTGATACAAAACTTACAGCAATTCCTTTGAGATCTGTAGCGGAATGCACCAAGGATTGAAAAAAATTGCTAATGAGCACTGGCAGGGACTGATAGCCTGGACAGCAGCAAGAACCTCATCTTCTTGTGAAGTGTTTCCAATTTTTCCCCTTTACCCCTCACCCTGCTACAGTCCCAAAGATTCTTAGATGTCCCTGGTGGCTGTACAGCATGTGAGTTTTCTTTCCAAGGGATTAATGAAGCTGGCTTCACAGAATCTGTCGTGTCCTTGACAGAGGACATCTTTCCAGGCCTCTGAGTGTCTCACATAGGATGAGAAACCCACTGTGAAAACCAGAAGTGTCATGATAATTTATTTACTGATGAGCCAGGATGTGAACTGAGACCTCTCCAGTTCCATCAACTGGCAAGAACCTTCTATCACTGCAGCTCCAGGCTGAGCTCAGGTGAAAATACCCTTGAAGTTAAATTGCACTTGAAGGCAGGGATCGTCTTTTCAGTCTGTGCTCACACAAAACCTGCCAGAGGGTACTGATTCATCTCTGGGCTTCCTGGGAAATACAGTCACATAGACATAATGATTTCCTTACCTGCTTCTGCCCTCCAGCCTGTTCTGTACAAAGTAATGTAACATTGCATTACAGCAAAGTAATGCAAGTAATGCAATAATTTGTCCTCCAGTTCCTGTTGTAATATATAAGCCAAAGTGTGAAGTAAGGCATTTTACACAAAATTTAGATTAGAAGAGTGACTGGAGTTGAACAACAGAAACAATAGCAATGGAGTGTTGTCCAATGTTACCTGCCTTTCCAGCATGACATTTCTCCTTCTATTGTCAGTACTCACACCTGTATGCGAGCAAATCAAGCCATGAGGCACAGAGAAAGGAAAAGCTGGGTAGACAGAGGAGCCTTCTTCTTCTCCAAGCTGCTATTTGTTCCTCCATTTAGCAGGCTTCAATTTAGACACAATTTTTAAAGCAAACCTGTGAATAACTGTGTGGACACTCAGAAACCAAACAAGATGGACATATGGCCAGCCCATTTGCACAGTGGAGTGCTCTTATTTAATTATCATACAGTTTCCCTATCGGCTTTCTGGTACATTACAAATGCCTCTCTGCATGTTGCAGCATTTTAGCTGTGCTGTGGAAATTAAGGGTTGTGAATTGATTTGCATCTTTTCGAGAGAAAGAAGTGCTAAAATAAGGATAAACCTCATCCTGTGCTCAAAATAATTTTAAAATTCCCTTTCTGGTCCATGCATCCACATTTTTTTGCCTGAGTTGATGAGCCTTTTCTATTGTATGCTTCTGTTTGCTTCAGATATGCTTGCTTTTAAAAGAGAGTTTTGGTTTCAGCTTGTATAGGCACCCATCTGGGTTACCTGCTGTGTGGACCACCAGCTGCTTGATGTACAGTGGCCTCTTGATCAGAATCACTACACTCTGTTCCTTCCCAAGTAGGATTCAAATGAGGCATTTGGAAGTAGTTGTAAAGCTCTGCAAAAGTGTAAGCAGTTTCAAACTCCATTGCAATCCCAGTGCGAAAACTGGTGTTACAGTGAGGAACATCTCTCCAGCCCACCTCCAAAAGTTGCCAAGCAAATAAAATGAAATCCCATCTCTCTCAAAACTAGGAAACCTCATGCACTCCCTTTCACCCCTGATACTGGGAAAAGCCTGCACTGGTGCCATTGCAGCTAGCAGATGTGCCTGAGTGAGGACAAGGGAAGAATTCCAAAGGGAAGTCTTTGGGCCCACCCCTGTGTCCTTCTACCAGTTCCCTATCAGATTCTGCCCTCAGATTATCTGCCTTCAACTCCCACTGGAAAATGTCAGAAAGATTTATGGGCAAATAGCCAAGGGCAGAATTTGGCAGCGATAATGAAAAAGCTCCCAATTAGTGTCAGATAAAGATGACAGACTCGATCTGTCTTTGAGAAAGCTGAAGCCTTTTGTGTGCTGTGTCGTTTTTTAGCTGTGCTCTCAGGTCCCTTTCACTGCCTTCACTTACATCAGCTGTGATAAAATGAAATCGCTGAGGCAAAGCAATTACACTGAAAAGTGCTTGTTCTGGCTTGGCCCTCTGCTGTTATGTTAGTGAGGGCTGGACTTGCTCCTGACAGAGATGAATGTGTTCTGTCTGTATCTCTTCTCCCCAGGAAATAAAAGTGAAATATGAAACAGATTCAAGGAAATAAGATCACAAAGCTTGCCTTGTCTGCTTTTCTGCCCATGAAGCCTAGGATATTCAAAATTGTTATGACCCAGTTGGCTTTCACAGCTTTTTCAGTTCTGTTTATGGTCAAGCTTCTGTCACACTGATAGAGGAAATGCCACATTCTCCAGAAGGAGTATGAGGGAGGACAGTATGGAGCTCCTATGTGATGATGATGAGTTCCCCTCTGAGTGTTCTGATACAGAACACTGCCAGAACACTGTGGGAACATTCCTGACTCTCTGCTCAGCGTGGGTGAGGCTACACTTGGAGAACAGTGCCTACTTCTGAGCTCTCCAGTTGTGGTGGTGCATCTGCCCCTGCCCTCAGGACTGCTTTGTCATTGCTGGAATTGCTGTTAGGAATTTGGCCTTTCTGTCATGAGTTGGGCAGTGAAGCATCCCTCGACCACACTGGAAACTCTTGCATGGCTAAAGTGAAAGCATCACTGACCATACCAGGAACTCCTGGTGCCTGGCTGAGGTCAAGGATGGGAGTGTAACTAAGTCACTGTTGTAAGTGTAGTAAGCTCTACAGAATCACTTTATAAATGTTAAATTAACCAATGATTAAGTGCTGCTAAACCCTGTAGATATAAACTGTTGACCAGGCCTGGGACTGGTAAGATTGGACTCAGCCACACCCAGACCATGTCAAGGGTTTAGAAAGCCAGGGGTCCTCCCTGAAGCCAGGAGTCCTGTCATGAACCTCATGTGCCAGCAGAAGGGTCTCCCTTACCTACACAGCCTTATCCTTTGCATCCCCAGTCTCTGTGCAGACCATTCTAAAGTGGTTCCAAGCTTATTTTCCTTTGTATGATTCATCTGTGTATAGATAACAGAACGAAATCTTGCCACAAAACTTTGTTTCATTTTCCACAAATTTATATCAAAATCTGTTTTTGACAACACCTTTGATGGTGATTTTTTAAGCAACTCAAGCCGCTCATTTGTGACAATTTGGTGTAGTCATCAGGATCCTAAATTGGGATTCATGACACTTCAGCATGAGTCACATGGACTCAGTTGTGTGACCTTGGGAGACTTTTTCAGAAGTTAACATCTTCCTTGTGTCTCATATCTGTTTTCCTGCTATATTCACCCACTAATGGTCCCATACAACCCCTTCCCTATGTGATTGCTCTGTCCTTTTCAGTAAATATCTTTGTGCTACCCTATTCACTGATGGTTCAAATCCTAGCCCAGGAAATCATTAGTTACCTGCGTCTTAGAAGTCAGGACTGATCCTACCAAAGGCTGCAGCAGTTTTCCTCCTGGTTGTGTGGAAGTTTGGGTTCATCCCAAAAATTCCTGTGTGATCACAATTTTTGCACATCACTTTGCAGTTATTCTGCAGTTATAGCAGTTTTATTGTGTTTTGGTACTTTTGATTCACTTTCAGAAGCTGAGATCTGAAGGCTTCCCCTGCAGGGACCTGCAATGTGGCGGAAAAGACACCTAAACCAAGGGACAAGTTTCCACTGGTTGTGGTCAGCCTGAGACTCAGTCACTGCATAACAAACTTCTCAGTCTCTGAGACAGGTTTTACTTTCTCTCCCTTTACAGGTCTGTGCTACGTTTTTATAGATATATTTGTCAGATAAACCTACAAAATGCAGTATGGTCTGACAGTGGTTGTTCACTTATTTCAATCTATTTTGATGCTTAATCCACATTTCCATCTTGTTTATAAAGCTTGTTCCCTCTCCACACCTCTTAGCTTTTTTAAAGAACATTTTTCTACATTGAATTATTTAATTTAATAAGATTTTCCAAGTGACTTGGCACAAACACTTTTCAAATCACTTGGGACATAAGTGTCTGCATCATATTTATTCAGTCTTCCCATTGTGTTCAAGCTATCAGGCACAGACCTCGCAAATACCACATTCTCTCAGCCTCTCTTGAAATTTCATCACATTCCTTTAAAGAAGCATTAATGTACATACATTGGAAAAAATCTGTCTTAATGCTGAAATCCACAGGCACAGTTTGTGTTTTATATCCATGATTTCCAGGTTTTGCTGTGAGTGGCCTTGAAAAGTCATGCCGTTGGCTGGTAGCAGTGGCCATGTTGATCCTGCATTTCATATATTTCTTTACACCATAGTCTTTATTTGAAAAAAGCACCCACTAGGTCTTTTTTATTCTCTTTTCACCTCCTGCCTTTAATATTTTCAGCCCTTGGAATGCACAGAACTTGTTGCTTCTCTGTTTGTTGGTGCTCCCCTAAATTCACTGGGCAACTGGAAATGTGGTGGCCAGCCTCCCACCCCCTTGTGTCCCTACCAGGTTTGGTTCCTCATCTGGGAAAGGTATTTTTTGACATCAGTCACTCTGGTCTGTGAGCTTGGATCTTTGAATGCCTCCAGCAAGGAGGAGGTGAGTGGCAGCTGGGTGTGGAAATGAGCAGTGGCCATGTTGTCAGACACCTTCTCTGCCTCTGCCTTCCAACATGCTCTGCTGGTGGCCAAGGCATGTGATGTGATGGATTGAGGGGACTTAAATCTGTCTCTGGCAGGTGTTCTAGTGAAGTGGAAGTCCTCAACTTCCTTCATGGAATTTTCTGTTTAAAAATTAGAGCAAAAGAGGGTGTGATCATTCTTGACACGTTTCGATTCCTGGCAAAATAGGCTGCAAATCTATAAATTAATGTCAAAATGTGTTCTCTTACTGACTTTTATGAGCTCGAGACACAGACCAAGGAAAAGCCAAAACACAGCACAACAAACTTCCCTGGGGAAAAAACCAGGTGTGCCAGAAATCTCTAAGGAGACAGTTATTATCCACCTGGGAATGTCTGCTTTTTCCTCTGGCTTAGACTGCTCTGCCAGTCAGAGCGGAGTATGGCCCTACAACTGGAAAATGGGATGGAAATGGGGTGGTGGGATGGGATACCATTCCCTTTGTGCCCCAAAGACCTCTGTGTGTTGTGTCAGTGCTAGGCTGACCACAGGGCACTTGACCACTCCTCAGTCCTTAGCCCCTGACTGGGCTTCCCAGTCTTTCCCTGCTCTCCCTGCAGGCACAGGTACTGAAGTGTTCCATACTCCCCCGGGATCATTCCCCACTTTTATTTTTTTTTTTTGGCAGCAACTGTCTAACTGTCTGAAGCTAATCAGTTCATCTTCTGCCCATCACAGTTCACTCTTTGATGATTCTAATCAAGTGGTGGGAGGATTTGTTATGTCTGTCAGCAATACTCTGATAAAAGCAATCTCATTCAGTAGCAGGAAGAACTGCACAGTCTAATTATGGTTTTGTAAGGAATAGATGGGATGGCATCTTGCTGGTAGGATGTGCCCTGGTATCAGGAAGCACACTGTAATGACAGACTCATAACAAAAGATTTCCATTTAGGATTAGTAGGACCCTAAATGATGAGAATTTGCTCATAACAGAGAATGTGCAAATAGCATTTTCAGTTAACAGCAGTGTTTTCCAACTGACATTATGTACAAGCTTTTTTTCTTTTTTCCTTTCAATGTAGGCTTTAATACAGGCATAGAAGAGGTAAATTAAAAACAAACAAACAAACAAACACAATTATGGAAACCAATTAGGACTATGTTTATTGTGAAAATAACTCTTATTTTTATTCTGTGCCAGAGCAATCTGGTGCCCTGAACTACCAGAGACTCCTGATTCTTTGATATGACAGGGGTAGTCTGCTCACAGGTAGTACACTTATTTAAGTAATACCATTTAAAAAAGCCTAAATTGGATAAAATAAACCAAATTTACTTCATTAACATTAAATTGGTCCTTTTTGCAGCTTCTTCTGCAAATTAGGCATATATAAACCAGGACAAAACATTTTTAAAGGCACCCACAGGCCAGACCTATCTTGACATTTATTAGTGACTAAAATCACAGTCCTGCTAATGGAGAAGAAGGAGAGGAGGAGCCAGGTGAGAAGCAGGGCAAGGCAGTCTCACAGCTGGGGAGTCCCTGCTGGTCCCAGGCTGCTCCCAGTGTTGGATCACACTGTGGCTACCAGCTGCTGAAGGTGGGCACTCCCCTGCCCTTGTAGCCCCAGAGGGAAGTGGGGTGGCCCTGGGGTGAGGCCTGAGGTTGAGCACCCCTTTAGGAGAAGGAGTCACCTCCTGCCTCAGGGAAGATCTTGGTCATGGACCAGTGCTTGGTCCTTGGTCCTTGGTGCTGCCCTTTAGTTTGTGAGGTGTGTAAATGTGTGTCTTGCTGAAAACAGTCACTGTGGATGCCTGGAGTCTGTTCTTCTCCTTCCTCCACTTTTTCAAAGATCTGTTTCCAGCCAACACTGTGCCCCCACTGCATATCCCTTCAGCTTTCTCTGGCAGTTCAATTTTTTCAAGCTGACCTTGCTTTTTATCCTGCATATAATGCCTGCTTCTAAGCCCTGTGTAGCTGCCATAGCTCACACACATGCACACACGTGCTCAAAGCCCTTCAAATAGCACAGCCCCTTTTGCAGGTGCACTAAATGCTCAACAAAATGGTCTGTAACATGCTCTAGGGGCAGCTCCTGCCTGGTCCCAGGGGCTCTTCCCACAGCAGCTCCCTTTCTCAGAAAGAGAGAATTGCTTCATCCACCAATGCTGGATAAAGAGCAGCTATCAAATTTACCACTTCCCTCTAAAGTAATTTCCCAAACACAAAAGAGCAAAAAGTAGGAGCAGAAAGTGCAGCATTTTGTGGTGAAGTTTTGTGTAATGGGGGAAAAAATCCCTTCAAACCCCGGTCTACCTAGTCTGGGTTGCAGGACGCCTTGGTCAAGGCGAGGTTTCCCTGCTTCTGCCTGGAGTTATTTGTCTTCTTGTCCTGGTTCTGGTGGTAATGATGGGCCGGGAAGCAGGGGCCAGAGGTAGGCAGAGTGCCTGGTGTCCATGGGCAGGGTTTGAACTCCAGCGCTGGCTCTGGACTCAGTGTGGCTTTGTAACCTGACAGGTCGGGCAGTGCCTTTGCCTGTTCTCAGCATGACACAAATGGCATCATGAGGCACATGGACAATTGCCCCAAACTACACTGACATACCTGAATAGGTGTGAAATATCTCTGCACTGCAACAATGCAACAGCTTCTACAAGTATCTCAAAGGAAGGGGCATGATGTGCACGAACAGTCACTGCTGCCCCAACAAATTTGGAAGGCAGTGCCTCTAAAAGTAAGGAGAATATAAACAATATTCTGACTGCAGCATGTTGCCCTTCTCTGCAAGCAGAGGGATGGCCAGGTCCTGCTGCCTGCCCTGCTCAACAGGGCCTGCAAAGTTGTCTGCTCAGAGCTAGTGCCATGCTAGTGCCTAGTCCTTTTGGTTCCAGCAGGACTTTTCCTGTGGTCTGAATAAAGCATGAGACCTTCTGAAATCAGATAAACATATTTAGAAACAATTGTAAGAAACCCTAAGTGAGTGGCTCCCTGATGCCCTCAGGAAGGCTACAAATGCAGTATTTCATATTAGCTATGAAAATTACATTTGCATACAACTCTCTGGAGAAGTCTGCTGCTGGAGACGTGATGCTGCTGTTGCTTTCACAGCTCTGCACTAGCACACACCATAATTATCTTTGCAGAGAGCATCACTCCCTAATGCCCCCACAAAACACCCTCAGCAGCAGGAGGTCAGACGTGCCTGTTAACTCACAGAGGGAGCAAGGGGAGCTAGACAGTGAGTGAAGACTGCAAGGACTAAAGCTCACCCAACACCCAGCCCTCATGCTGGGCAGAATTATTGGGTGGGAAACGTCTTCCAGTGGAAAATGTTAGTCTGACAATGTTGGAACCCAGGAAATTCCTCTGGCTGCCCTGGAGGACTCGAGACCCTGACAGGGGACTCAGTGGCCTTGGCATGGAGTCAAAAACACACGTGCCTTTGGTTTTAGCCCTTGGAAAAAACAATTACCAACCTTATATGAGGATTCACAAGCCATGAAAGTTTAAGTAGAACGATAGTTAGTTTGTTACAAGATAGAAAAGTAGGATTTTGAGTTTTTAGAATGGGGATTCAGAAGCCAAGATAAAGGGATTTGGGCGTGCCTTGTCCTTCTTCCTTCTTCTTAGCCTCCATCTCCTGGGTGATGTTGGCACTTTTAGATTGGTTTAGAGTAGAAACAGACTGTCTAGCATAGGTGATAGATATTGGGAAATTATTGTAAATAATGTACACATAGTTTTTAGTATAAAAGTTAACACCGCCCTGAAGGCAGTCAGTGTGCCTCATGACAACACTAAAAGTGCTCTAGAAATGGGCAGATACTCAGGTGAGTGGGCAGCTCTCCTGGATTTCTGCACACCTGGTTCTATCTGTCCTGTCCAGATCCCTCAGATCCCACCTCAAAAGTTGTGGGCAGAGTTGAATGCACAGAGTAATCTGCTGCTGCAGACAGCTTGATTCTGATAATAATAACAGCTTAACTGGTGAAATGATTTCTAATGAATAGTGGATGTGATATTTTTCTTTTCCAACTGTAATTTGAATCAGAAAAATGGTAATTTCTCATCTTTTTATTGCTGTGCATTCCTTTCCAGCTGCCGTATGAGGGAGAAAAGATGAGGCCTTTAAAAGTACAAAAATCTAAATCAATAGGAAACTGTGCAGTAATTTTAATTATTGTCAAAGAATTAAGAAAAGGCATCTTGCCTCTCCCTATCAGCATTTAAACAATAAAGATAAATACTGTAATAATTATTTTCCTTGTGCAATTGCTAAAGACAATAATTAAGATGGTTTAAACATCACTGGAGACACTTTGGGAAATCAGCTGGTAGGGAAGGTACAGCTGTTCAGATAACGCCTCCTTTGGCAAGGAATTCAGTACAAGTCTCTTATAGAGAGCATCATGTTGTTTATATTAGTTGAATGAACTTTGATAAGTACTAACTTACAGAAGGTGACCACAGCAGAATTGGTACCTGTTGCTCGCTGAGCTTTGCTATAATGAAGTAAGCTTCTTGAAGAGTAAACAGAATAGCCAGGAGGAGAGGGCTTTGTTGATCAGATTTTGAGGCACAAGGAGGTTTAACATCATGGTAATTAATCCTGTTTATATATATGCCAACTAACAAATGTGTGTATAAAATGTCCTGTTACAAAATTGGGTATTACCTCATTATTCTGTCAATATTAAACTGATCCCTTGCCTGTTAAAAAGTCTTGGTTTTTTTTCAGTGTATCTGGGCTATTCTTTTGATGGGTAGAATTTGGAAAATCCTTGAGGGCTTATAGCATAGACCCAAAGAGAGCTTATCACTGAGAAGGTAACAGACAAGACTGAATGAGACTACAGCACTCTAGATCTAACAGAGGAGTGACTTGAAAAAGGTCATTGCAAGGATCACTGGTAGAGCCAGAAAACAGATCCCAAACTTCAGGGCTTGAAAATAATTAAAGCTGCATATGAATTAACCTTGCCTAATAGTAACTGAAGTGACTAGCTGCCTTTCCTCCACCATTGCACCAATGAAGGGCAATGTAGAAATGCAGACTGAAAATATGGTTAAGGACATAGCTATCCAGCTTGTGGAAATTCATGAGGGTATGTGAAAGAGTGGAACTGAATGAATCTCTACTTTCAGGTCTGAATCAATAGTTAGAACTCTCCAACCTGGTTTCCAAATTCTGCTCCTTTATTAGATATATTCCCCAGGTGTCATTTCCAAATAACTAGAATAAATTAATTGGGGACCAAGCCAAAGACATAAACTGCAGCGAGAAAAGCCCTCTGCTCACTGTAAAGAGCAGGTGCCTAACACTGAATGTTTTGTCCAAATGAATGTAATGTCCTCCCTCACACAGTCGTGATCCAGCATGCAGTCCCATAAAAAAAGGGATTGGCAACAAACTTGGAGAGCAGGTGAGCTTGCCGTGGCCAGCCAGTGGTGCAGCCAAGCCCAGGCTGAGGGGAATGGCTGGGGCTCCGCAGTGCTCTTGGCAAAATGCTTTCCGCAGAGCTGTAGTGCTGTAAGCAGCGTGTGGGATCAGCCACTGGAGGAAAATCAGGCTCGATGCAGATGTGAGCCCGCCCTTCACCTGCCAGGCGTTTGCAATGTGTGTGCTCATCAGCAGGTGTCACTGCGCCATCGGCTGCACGGGTGTCGCACCGCGGCTCTGAAATCATCTGCAGCCTGTACGAGGGGTTGTTTCGCTGTGCCCTCCAGGGGTGTTTGCTGAATAGGGAACATTCCCGGATGGATCTTCCTTTCTTTCCTCTTTTAACTGGCTTATCAAAGAAGCTACCTTTCTTCTTGCTACTGAAACATTGCCCTCAAAATGTGCCCTTGGGATATAATGATATGCTTGAGACTTCTATCAAACCTTTGGTTGCTCCAGACAAAACGTTAGTAGATAGTATGTGGTTCAAAGCCCCAAAGCCTGTGATAATTAATTCTCCTTGTTGTCTGATGCTGGCATGCTGTGTACCAGCTATTACAATATTAACAGTGTAAGCGCAGTAGCAGCGAGTGGAAAGATGCATCTGATGCATCTGCTCTCTATTACCAGGGAGCTCCGTGTTGTTACAGCAAAAGAGTAAGAAGGAGAGTGAGTTACAGATGATTAGGTAGAAATGTGGTCCAAAAGATGCTCTGAAGACTGATTCCAGGCTTTAAATTGTCCTGGAGGATAATTCATGGATTAACACTGAGTTACTTCCTTAAATGGGAGCCAGCTGAAGATGGCCTGTGGATAGTGGACATAGATTTTCTGAAAAGCCAAGCCAATTCACAGATGGAGCATTAGCATAAAGCACTTTCTATTCGAGGCTGTGCTTGGTCTTGCTAAAAGGGCTGTGCTTTCAAAGTCCAATGAGTCAAAGACCTCAAGGGCGCAAACTCCCAAAGTGAGCAGGTGGAGACAGGGAAACAAAGGGATTGAGATCAAAGTTAAGAACAAAGAGAGTGACTCTTGGATAACTGGATGGTTTTGTTTGTGTATCTCATTTGGTAGACTGAAAGAAAAATTGCCTTACACGTAGTTTTTACAATTTTATTCAGCGTCAAATTCAGTAAATACCAAAATTGCACCAGAAAATAACCCTTCATTATTAGTACAGGTTTAACATTTAATGGGAAAAAAAGATGTTAGCTAAAGTTCCTTGAACCTGCTGCCTTCTGGAAAGAGGCAACTTTAAAAAATCATCTATATTTCAGTTAAATAAAATGCCAGCTGTTTACAAATTGCCAGCTGTTGTCATTAGCAGCATTTGCCACTTATTCTCCACATTCATTCAAGTCCCACCTTTAGGCTGGCACTTCCAAAATTTTTTTCAATCCTGCTTCTTTGCCAGATATTGACTCCTTTAGACTCAAACTGCTTTCAACATCAATTTTTCTGGGTGGTGAATCTTAGCACAGATTTCAATATGTATGTCTATTACAGCCACTGACCACACATGGTTTCAAAAATAACAGTAACAACAAAAGGTACAACAATTACATCTCATCATAATACAATAACATGTGAGTCTTATATGACTCTCCTTGAATCAGGTTATATGCATACAAGGAAACATTTCTAAAAATGTTATATGGAAGTGTCTTTAGAAACTTGCACTTTGCATTTCATTATAGGTCAGCATCTTTCTATGTCATTACTTGCACATATATGTATATATATGCATATACATATATATATATACCTTGCATATTAGTTTTGCAAGGCTTTAATTTACACAGTGGAAAGTTTACTTTTTGTGGTATCAATACATTTAGAGTCTTAATACAGGACAGCACAATCTTTTTATTTGTAGCTGTTTTCAGTACAGGTGATAAGGGATTCCTTGATATTTAAGGACTGTTGTCAACAATTTATTTTAAGAGTAGGAATTCTGAGAATTTTGATCAAAATATTCAGTCCTGGATTGTTTCCTTGTTTATTTGTTTGTTTGTTTCTTTGCCCTAGAAGCTGACTATTTTCACTTATAATAACAAATCTAAATGCTGTGGAAACTGTGAAAGAGCACGGACCAGTTTATTCTTTCCTTTCCAGTGTGACTTGTGGCACTGTTTTGCATTGATCACTGCTGAATGAGTGTTACCTCCCTGCTCTCTAGCTGGCACCGGTCTCTTTACACAGAGAGCAAATTTACTCATGCCCATTTTGAGTGATGGAGCTGGTCTATAACCAGCTTGATATTCTAAATGCTGGAGGTTAGAAAGGAATCAGTTACAAATGCGTCTACTCTTGAAACAGTAAAGGATTAAATGCCAATATCTTCTTAGCAGTTCACAAAACACCCCTGTCCTTAAAGCTTGCTCCTGTTCGCTTTGTGAACGCTGTTCACAGGAAGTTCAGTGCTTTTTCAAACATTTATTTGCATCTTTTTGGTAAAAGACAATCTTATGGTTAACTTTTGGACACAGATTTTGTTCTTTCTTCTCTTATTTATATATGTTCAATTTTTAAAATACATTTGCATTTACTTTATCTGCAGCATTTTAGTAACACTACAGGAAACCCATTTGCCACAGGAAGAACTGCCTGCTGAGCTCTTCAAAGATGCAGTGGTGCATATGACTCTTGCTAGGTAGAGTTTTCCAGTTCTCCAAAATCACATTATATTTGTGATATTTCATTCTTTAAGGTTTTGTAAAGGATTAACTGTCAGCTTGCCTGATATATTTGCAATGATTCCTGCTAGCATTTAATGGTCAGGTGTCTTCAGAAAAATCAGATGCTGAAGTACTGGAAATTTCAAGAGCGTCAAAAACTCATCTGCTGCTGCTCAAATGTATTGGTTTCTATCCCTGATAGTAAGAGTCCCAAAGAGGCCTTCTACTTTCTCACATATTCTGTAGCCTCCTTCTCAAGGCCAAGAGCCTGAAAGCAAGTTTGGAGTTTGATTTTAATCTAGAGTGTGCACATCATTCAAGGTCTCCACACAGCCATGTCTGCTTGTTGGGATTTTTAAGCCTCATGAACAGTGGCCATTTTCTGAATTTCAAAGTTATATTATCATACCTGTCATGGCTCCTAGGTTGAAATGGTCACCTCACTCCTCTTGGGTGGGGTGTACATAGAAAGTCAGACTGCCTGAAATCTCCAGACATTGCTGCCTCTGAAGGAAGGGAGGTTCAGTGAGGTGTCAAAGGGATCACAACTGCACTGACCTTTGCTCCTTAACTGACACAGTCGCAGATCATCTCATATGCGGATGTATACAGCAGGAGGATCTTTGTAATAAACTTTTATTTCAGTGTTCATATTAAAGTATATCTCTGTCTATATCTGTCCATAGTCAGATATACACAACAGATAAAACACACATGCAATCACAGACAATGCACTGGAGCCACCCTCTGCTTGTTTGTTTGCAGCTGGAACAATTAGAACTCAGGAATGAAAGCTGAAGGGATATTCATACTCAGGTCCTTTTACAAAGTTTAAAATGTTTCTGGAGGTAGTGGAAAAGACTAAATATTAACCTTGTATCATCCTCTGTTGGGTAGCAGAGGGGACTGACATGATTGCTTGCAAGTAAGGAGCTGGCAGCAGCAGCAGCATGTCTTAAAGCAGAGGATTAAAATGGCATAGAGCTGTGGGAGAGAAGTGAAGAGGTTCCCAAACGACACAAACATACCTGGATGGTGATTTTGGCAGGGGTGTATGTAATGGGTTGAAAGAGAGTTAAGGTGCCCAAGGTGCTGATACAGCTGTTCAGCACCTCTGTCACAGTAGCCACAAACATGTCACTCTTGAGAGTTGTGGCTCTTCTTGTCTAATACTTTACTTAAACCCAGTATCAGGGCTAAGCTTGCCCCTAAGCCTCGTTCTGCACTCAGTGGGTAAGGGAGCACTTTCAGAGGGCAATTCACATAGTCTCCCTTGACTCAGACTTTTCAGGTGGGTTGCATTCATGTTTCCTGGTATCTATTTATCCCCATTAGATATCAGAATAGCCATTGCAGTCACTGAGTGACCTGAGACAGCTGGAGTTATGCGGACTGAACCCTGTTCTTGGAACATAAGTAATATGCACACTGATCTGTGGGGACTCACAGTTTTGGCTACAGTAACTGGGATATTAATGTATAGATATTAAACTGCATTTAATAAGCTTTTATTTTTAGTCTGACAGCTATTTTTCTCCTCCTTTTTTAATTGCAGGAACTGCCATGGAGCATGAATCAATTTGAAGCACATGATGAGTGAAGGAAGAGTGGAAGAAATATCTAGAATAATCCCTCCCATATAAAATTGTTCAATGGATTGAGTAAGGACATATAGTTGTAAAAAGGACAAGAAGGCTTTTGGAGTATCACAGTGGTATTGTATTAAGTAACATGCTTGGAAAGTGTGTGATTCACCTCTATTTTCATACAATTAATTTGTTACCCTCTTTTAGTGTGTCCCACACACCACAAAACCAGGCTGAAAGCCTACCCAGTTTTTGGCTATGAACACCTGAGGGAGGTAAAGGTGAGATTGTTCACTCTGTGCTTTGGCCACCTTCAGTAAGTGGCCTTCAACTGTTTGCCAGCACTCTCAAAGCTATCTTTAGGCAGAGATTCCTCCATATGCACAATGAAAGCAGATTATTTCCCTTTAGTTCTGTGGAGTCCCATAAAGACAGAGAAATTTTGGTGGGACTGAGTGTGTGCCATGTGATTTGTGTCTAATTCTTTGCTATCTTTGGGCTTTCAAAGCTGACAATGAGAGCTGACAGTGTGCTGGTGGTTTGGAATTCAACATCAAACAAATAAAGAAATCTTAGTCTACTCCTATAGTTAAAACCACTAAGGTTTTCTCTCTCTATCTCCATCTTTTCACAGAATATCTCACTTTTTTATTCCTTATCACTTCTCAGCATATCCTAGAGCTCATGTATTAATTTTTTTTCAGAAGCATTTTAAATGCCTCCAAAATCATTAATTACAGTGGTCTGAGCTTTGAAGAATAATTTCACTCAGAAACTTCCCTAAATCCTTCCTATTAGGGAATAGGGGTTCCACTTCAATGGAGACTAAGCAAAGTTTTTATGTGGTGCCAGTGTGAAATTATTATCAAAAAACCTCCTAGTCCATTGTTTTCCCAATGGAAATACTACCCACCTGTCTTGCTCTGGCTGGTCAATCTTGCTTTATCTTTTGTAGGCAAAATGGTGTTTCATTTGGATGGAAAATTTCTCCTGATACCAAACACTGCATTTGAATTGAGGAGGTAGACCCAGAGCTTTGTATTTCATCTGTAAATCCTATTGCTTATGCTGCACGTTAGTTTCTTCCATGGCATGGATTGTAGAGAATTTTGCATCACCTAACACAAAAACACCATTTCAGCTGTGATCTGGTATACATTGAAAGTTTGACCACATTTAAAAAATTCCAGTAATCTGGTACCCAATGGAACTGGGAATATCTGATAAAAACTACTCCCAGAATTTCTTTGTGGATGGACATTTCCCCACTACCCCTGCAAGGTAAGCTTTGAGGGCAATTATTTACACTTGTGGGATGTCCCTCTCCCAAACCTGTTAAGTGTCCAGAGTTATGCTGTGTGTTTCTGAAGGCTTTCCCTGCAGATGTGCACAGACTGCCAGGCAGTGCCCATGGCAGGTGAGAGGCCGTCCTGTAGCAGGTGACATCCCACTTTTGAAATTGCCTGAAGACAGGTGGATCATTTAGACTTTCTCAGGGGAGTGATATTAAATTTCAAGTGTCCTCGGGCTGCCTGGACCTGGTAGACCTTCAGGTTCCTTGTTAATATTGGACAGAGACTTTACCTTCATAATTTCTTTTTATAGCTGGTATCTCTAACTGCAATGAGCTATTATCTCCTCTCACATTGGGTGTATTTGAAGGAAAATGTCTTTTGCCATGTTTTTATATTTGCCTATCTGTGACTACGCAGTGTACATTTGTGGAGCAAAAGACATTAAATGAGTAGATGTCATGAATCATAACACTGTTAGTCCATCACAATACTTTTTTGTCTGAAATCATTTGGGAATGAAACAAATACTATTTTTACACTCTCTCTGCAAAAAAATTGATGCAGTGTAACTCAATAAATTTTTTGCCATGCATCAGTAGGTTGGAAAGCACAAAATATTTACTTTCAATTGGACCCTGTTATTACAGTATTGAGCAAAATGGAGAAATGTGCAAATAAAATTATCTGGCTCCTTCATGCTTTCTTGTTTATAGCAGACAAGGTTATTGCTTCACAGATTTCTGCTGACTAAAATGCCAAAGCTGTCGGGATATTTCCAGGAAAATTATTATGTAAAGATTAAAAGACCCATGAGATAAAAAATACAGAGGGAAAAGCAGTAAAAGCTGAAAGGGAAAAGAACCAGAAGGAAATAGAGGATAGAAATGAAGAGGAGCAAGGAGATACCTAAGGGGTTCCATCTCAGGCATGACTTCACACCAAATGATTCCCATGTTGCCTGCAGGGATTTCACAGCCCCAGAGCATCCAAGGAGGAGCTGCTCTTGCTGTGGAGCAGTGCAGGGGACATCTCTGAGCCCTGGCTGTGAGAGGCAAGGAGGAGAAGTTGTTTTGTCCTGCTGAGTAAAGGCTGTCCCTGGACTCTCCTTACAACCTTCTTGGCAAAAGTGGGTAAAATGCAGCCTTGTGAGTTAGGAACTGCCCAAGCAATAGGAGATTGATAGTTCAATAAAAAGCTCTCTTTGCATGTTCAGCATTGTGCAGCGTTTCATCTTGCTCAGCAATAAGACATTTGATCTAGGTAGAAAGTGCCTCTGCCTTCAGTTTCTTGTCGCACCAACTTGACCATGAAGTTTCCATTTAAAAGAATAATCTATCTTGGTTTAATATGCAGAAAGTTTCTGGATAAATTAGTGATAAAAATACAATATAATTATAAGCAGACACAGACAAATTTGTCTCTAAATCAGTGCACATTTAGTTGCAGAAAAAGGTAAGGACCACTTGGTGAAAGTTAATGTTAAGGTACAACTTTTGAAGGGGTCTGCAATTTCAGATGAACTGTATCAATTTGTGTGGATTTTAATGGAGCTTAAACAAACATTTTTGAAAATCCAAGCTCCAGGCCTTTCCCTAGAATGAGTGATAATATAAAAGAGGAAATAGGCATCTGCCACTCTTGTGTTTCAGCAGTCCAACTTGTTCTTCAAAACCATTTTAATTCTGGCTAACTGTAGTGAGCACATCAAGGAAAATGCAGCTTGAAACAAAGACCCTGACCTCCAGTAACACTGCGTTACGATCTTCTTCTCATTCCCCTATGTGGCCTTGCACAAAAAGGTGACACAACAGTCTTTCTTTCTGGCAGCCTTAGGAAGGTTTCAGCAGCCACCTACAGTTGTAGGTATTACTTTTGTATCAGCAAGAAAAGAGCAGAGACACTTAGAAGCAGATTTATTCATCCCGGCTGCTGTCAATAAATAATATCTCCTTGTTTCTGGTAATAGCATCACTTGCCAAGGAACATTACCATGTACTTTGTCTTGCTATTTTTGTTTCAGAGTCAGTGGCTGGAAAGCAAAGTAACTTAACAAATGTTCTCTAATCTTTTCCCATTTGGGTGTTTCTGATTTTTGGCATGTGCATAAGATGATCAAAACACAACCTGAATTAGGGCCTTTTACTGTCCAGGACCTTTCATTGACAAACAAACCAGTCCCTTACTTAGGAAGATATAGCATGAGTGAGATGTATCAATCCTTATCAAAAGTGAGAAACTGAACTTGCCTCATATCAAGTCCAATTAGAAAATTTCTGTTGTAAGTCTTTGCACACAATCAATTTGGATGCAAAAATGTATCATCTAAGAGTTGATTAGAGCATGGTGCTGATAACACCAAGGTCACAGGTTCCATCCCACTATGGATGGAAACGCATTCACTTAAGAGCTGAACTCGATTATTCTTGTGGGTCTCTTCCAATTTGGAATATTATGTGAAATTCCTTAGTTCTGTGATGGGATTTCACAGGCACAGAGCAGTCTGACTTTTGCAGCAGCAGCAGCAGCAGCAGCAGCTCCCTTTCCCTGTGTTGCTCACAACATTACTCTCATTGACAATCATTTTTATCGGTCCTATTGCTACACGGTGGGAGGTAGAGCAGTGAAAATATATATCCACAGGGAAATAAAAGAAAGCAGAATTTCTCTAAAGATTTCTCAGTAAGTCTGAATCCAATTTAGCTTGCTGGGTGTGCTGCAGATGGAGTATGTGATTTGCAAATCTCTCAAGCAGGAGCGTATTTGTTACTTTATTTGACCATTTTACCTGCAATTGCATTCACAAACTTGTCTGTATCTTGTAAATGGGGTCTATTTATCAACTCAGGTCTTCCCTGGTGCTTTGGTGCACTTTTATTACCCGCTTTGCACTGCTCTTTGGAGCCTTGCCTGCAGTGCCATCATAAACATATGCAGCCCTTCCTCACTTGGAGCTGAACATGAGATGCTCCACTACATCTGAAAGCAGGTACTGCCTGTGAGACTTCACATAGTTTTCAGTTTCACTAAATTACCCTGTGATGTGATTTGGTAAACTCACTGCAAACATAAGACGTGTGGCTTTAGGGCTCAGCAGGGAATTCTTTTCCTACTGTGTTTTCTGCTTAGCTGTGATCTGACAGCAAATGTAATTCTGTTGCTTTTATGGGCTTGTATGCCATTATTTCAAAATATCGTGGGCCACAGAGATGATCTGCTCCTCAGATCTGGTGGGCGCTTTTAGAAAAGCCCCTCTGAACTTTAGCCTTTCATACCTATATGGGCAGCAGTCAGGTGTGAAACATTGCTCTGTATTCACTGGTACTGCTGTCTACGAAGAGGAATTACCAGGAGGTGACCTTGTTCTTCACAAGAGACCATGACATTTCAGTATTTCTGTGTACTGATGCTGATTAAAGGTAGGATAGATGCTCCCTGAAAAGGGCCTGAGGAGGATGTGTTTGCCTGCTGCTGGAATTACCGCTCCTGGAAATGTCTCAAAAGGTACCATAAAAATTCCTCAGCAAGCAGGGACAGAAGGAAGATGAACTGATGAGCAGGGTAGATTTTCACAGAGATGCTCTCAGCAGAAGCAGCAGATCCTGGCATGGCCTGGGAGGGTAACTCTTGTGTGAGGGCTAGAAAAGATGTTCCCAGAAGTGGCTCTGTTCTGTGTATGTCCAAGGGACAGGGCTCAGTGCTCAGTATGGATCTTAGGAACTCAGCACTCAACTTAGGATAAAATAAGAGCCGATGTTTAAGGATGGTTCAAAAAGTTGCCAGACATGGTCCTTTTTAATACAAAAATCAATCTTCCTAAACAAACTGCTGACACCACCAGCACCTGCTGTAGACATGCAGAGTTATTCCTGCCCAAGTGCTCTGCTGCCCAGAGACAGCACAACAGTGTTCCCAGCTCTCCTTCTGTTGTCATGAAGCTTGAACAGCATGCAGCATTTCCCCCAAGGTCTCGATTTACCCAATCTTATGATTATGGGATCAAATTGTGGTAATACAATTAACTTCTCCACCTCCAAGGCGTGACTGAGAGAAGTTCTGTGACGTGCAATGGATTGCAGAGAGCTGCTTACTAACGTGCTGTGAAGGCAAATAAAAGAGAGAAAAATAATCAAACATTCTTTACTTTGAAATTTTTTTAAGGATTGCCTCTGTTTTTGAGATGTTTGGATCCCGTCTTCGAGCTGGCAATCTTCTCTGGAGGTCTTGCTGCTTTTTTCTACTCAGTCACTGTTAGCTCTCACTCTTGGTTCAAGAAATGATCTGCCTGAAGTGTGCAGGGATATAGGTGGGCAGAGTCCAAAAGGACTCCTTTGGGCCATTCTTTCTTTTTCCAAGGACAATGTCATATTTGTCCTTCAGACCCTGATTTTCTTATAGTGCTTCTTGAAATTTGATTCAACTGTATGAACAAGATGTGAAGGCAAGGTTTCAAATCTGGAGGTTCACACAGGGAAAGATGCCTTAGCATCACATACCAGGGTCTGCAGACCTTGCTGAACTTTCTGACAGGAGGTTAACTCCCTCTTATTTCTTCCCACCTGAGTTGTGCCCTTTCCCTGCATCAAGTATTGCTCTTCCACAGTTGTTACTCTGCTATCTGCTGACTCATCTACTACCCTGGATGGTGGGAAACAGTTTTCTTGTCTTCTACCATGATCTCTTGATGTTCAGACCTTTCCATCTGATTTTGGCAGAAGGGGGTTTTTGGCAGTTTTACCACAGTGCCATTTCCATCCAATATTCCCTGGAATCCTGGCTTGTTAGATGATGCTGCTTCATTAAGACTGGATGATTTACTTTTGGCCAAGCACAGCTAATCCTTGAACACCTAAATATTAATGAGAGGATCGCTAAACTACATCTGGCAGTGTTGTTTTTCCTGCACAGCTGGACAGCACAGAAAAATTTGAAATTTCTCCCTCTGAAGATTTTGAACTTTGATCAGAGAAAAGAATCAAAATTGGATGTTTTGTAGAAAAGTAATTGTGACTCTCAGCTGAAATGCGGGTTTTCCACTCATTTCACCTTTTTCTGTTACAAAAAGAGGGTCATCAACCCTAACTTTTCAGGTTTCACAGAAACATGTATTTCTCGAGAATGCTTATTCTGGCATCTCCTCAGGCTATGCATGGAGGGGTTACTGTAAACTTTTCCTGTGTTTCCTTTATTCCACCTGGGAATGTGAGCTGGAGGGTTTGGATCCCTTTGAACCGCCAGTGCTCTTGGCAGGACTGGGAAGGACAAGGAGTAGTGATGTATGGAGTGGATGCTGCAGCCACAAGGACAATCTGAGAGAAGGAAGTTATTGCATCAACCCAGATACCTCTTTGAGGTTGGGATCAGAGGCATAAGCCTGAAAGAAAGAGTTTCATAATAACTGGAATCAAGCCTCCCTGGCACAATACCTTAGTACACACTGTTTAATTTTACATCTGAGTTTTTGCATGCCTTAGGTAGGCTACGACCAAATGGAAAGGAAGTTTGTACTTTGTGTTGCCTGGCTGGACATGAATGATGAGACTGCTAAATCAGGTCTGGCCTGACAGGAGGGATTTCTGTTTTCTTAATGAGCTAATTATATTTTTTTTTCCAAGTCATTTGCATTATTACGTGACTAGATATTTAATACTCTCTAACACATGGCCTGCATTGCACTGTGAGCTGGGAAAATGGCCATATTCTCATTGTCCATTTTAATTTGGGAAGCAGACAAATTACAGTTTGGCAAGCTAAAGTTATATGCAAATGTTAATAAGCACCTCTGCACAAAATGAAGATAAACAGAAGCAGAAAACGTCTTGCACCTCCTTTCATATATTTTAGAGCAGCTTTCATTCCTAAAGACTTGCTCTGACTAGCCATTCATGTAAACAATAACCAGTGTTTATGTGATTTCTGCAGAACACTTTTGGTAGTAGAAGACTTCCAGTAGCGAAAGCTGCCTTCTGGAGACCCATGCACATCCAGAAGAGGTTTGGTACATGCCCTGGCGAGGGTGCAAAGCAGCACCGGTTCCCCACCAGCACCCTGGATGAGGCCACCCTGATTCAGGGAAGCAGAGAAGAGGCTCTGCTTTGACGTACACAAACTTTGAAATGCCACTTGCCCTTTGGGTTTTTTTGATCCTGACCCAGACTGGTTTTAAATAAAGATGTAGTCTTGCTGCTCTTAAATCTGGGAGATCTGCACCAGAAAATCCTGCCCAAATCTTTCCTGACTGAAAAGTTCAAAACTGCATCTTCTGAGTGGAGCATGGGCTCATGGTTGCAGCTTTGCTTCCATTAGCCTGATCAATGTTAGCATCCCTATAGTTGGGCTTGTAAGCCCTCGTGGGTCAATCTGGGATACCCTTAGGGGATGACCAGGATGATTCAATGCAGACATCATTAAATGTACTCCAGACTCAGCCCTCAGCAGGTCTGGTCTCTAGAACTAAGTTAAATTAGAACCAACCAAAGTCCTGATGTTAATAGTGCTAAACCATAGGAAAACAGGACAAAAAAAGTCAGAAAATGCTCTCCTCAGTCTTTGTGTGAGTAAGGAAACCCAACCCCTTCTCTTTGTTTATTAAAAAAATAGCAAATTATACACATGCTTGTCTGCAAAGAGAGGTAGGTAATTTAAAAGCAGATTCTCCCATTAAATGGACAGATGATTCTTCTATTGCAGCAATAATTTTAATAGGATGAACACACACGAATTCTACTTGTTCCCTGTGTCATTTTTGAGATCACCATAAGCTGGTGCTAAAGGTCAATAGAGGTTAATGTGTAGCCTTTCAGGCATTGCAATAAATTGCAAAGGAGCCTGCAAGTTTTTCTTGGTGGATCAGTCTCAATTATTAGACAATTCAGCATCAGAAAGCATCAGGGAATGGCAGGCTTTATTTTTTCATGCAGAGACTTTATGTTTTTATAATAGCTAATCTATCAGGTTAATTTGATTGCTCAGGGGGGAATGCAGGCAGCAGACTATTTCAGGAGGGCAAGCAGCAGTCCCATAGAACAGATCTTGTAGACTATGTTTTTGCAGATAAGCTTTCAATTATCTCCATACTTTTGCTGGATGTGTGCAAACCCCTTTAGCCTGTCATGCTGCTAATCCAAGTCCAGTGAAACCAAAAAAGAAGTTCCCCTTTATTTCAGTGAGCTTTGGACCAGGCTTTATGAGTCACTGTTCATTCATTAAAAAGACCCATTGCCAAAATGAATGTCAGTGGGGTGGATGGCTATGTGCTATTTTGATGTGTTCCATTACTTCTAAATACTTCTGCAACTGTTTTAAACTGTAATGTATGTCACTGTTCCACTCAGGGTTGCTAGGAGATAGACCTGGGCTGAAGAGGCATAGGTACCAAAACCGTACACACGGACGTGTTCCTTGTGAAACCAGGGCTAAGCAAACTGTCCTGGTATGATCTGCCCCTAATATCAAGTCAGGATGAAAATGCCACCAACTGAATCTGTTTCTCCCACATGCATTTTTAAAAAACCTTCTTCTTTAATCCAGGAGATTTGACTGCATTAATTCTCAAAGAAGCAGTATATCAGATACAAAGGGAAGTAGGACTTTGTTTCTAGCATTGGTAATCCAAATGTCAGTCTCTGCCAAGCTCCACAGTGTGTTGTTTTACTCCTCACTGCCTGTACTGGACTGTTCCGTGCCTGATCCCTTGCTGCTATGTGTGGTGTCTTAAGCTGAGATCCAGAAATCAGATAACTCTTGGCTGAAAGTACCTGTTCCAAAACAGAGCAAACTTTCAGAGTATATTTATTTGTATGAGTTTCTTGATCCGCTTAAATTTCATTCTGATAAAATATTAGAGGTGGTGCAATACCATAAGTAGTCTTCATGTACAGATGAATGGCATTTTTGGTGCATTGTTTTTGGATATCATAAGCACAATAAGCAGGAACAGATTGTGAAAGAAAAAAAAAATTCAATAGACTACCCTCACGAGGAAGCACTCTAAACAGATGAACAGTTTCCTAGAATCTGAAGGACACCCAACAGTTCACCACTCACCCCGGATACTGTACCTTTCACCCTAGATCCTATGCCACTTAGATCTGCAAATTAACACTTGGGCATCAAAAGCAGATGAGTTTTCATTAATCACTGATTACCTGGTGCTCCTGCTCTGACCAAGACCTCACTGTCAGGGCTTACAGACCAGTGCGGAGCAGAGGAGGATGCAGGTGCTCTGGCAATCCTGGTTGACATCTCATTGTTGGAAGTTTCAGTGGAAGAAGCTGTCAGTGAATCCCATGGCATTTAACACTGGGAAATAAGTCCTTCACCTAGGAGGAACAGCCCCATCCACCAGTGTAGGCTGGGGGCTGACTGGATGGGCAGAAGCTCTGCAGAAAGGGATCTGGGGGTCCTGGTGGACACGAGCCAGCAGTGTGCTGGGCTGGGCAAACGTTGCCAGCAGGTCAAGGGAAGTGTGTCTTCCCCTCTGCTCGGCTCTGGGGAGGCACATCCAGAGTACTGGATTCCATTTCAGGCTTCCCAGTGCAGGAAAGACATGGACATGCAGGGCTGAGCCAACCAACCATCAGAAGAGATGGAGTAGAGAACGTGGTGCCAAACTCTTCTTGGCAGTGCAGTGGACAGGGCTACAAGAAGACAGAAAAGTTGGAACTGGAGAAATTATCATTAGATACAGAGGAAAAATCATTCATTGTGAGACTGGTCAAACAGAGAAACAGACTGCAATAGCTGAGAGACATTGTTGAATCTTCATATTCAGAGTTTTTGAAGCTCTGCTGAACAACCTGCTCTCACTATTCCACCTTTACATTGGGGTCACAGCAGCTGTCCTCTGGAGGCCCCTTTGAGCCTCTGTGGATCTGTGACAATGAACTGCTGAATAAATCTTGCTCAACACTGCTGTCAATCTCCTTGTCTTCACATCTTGAAAAGCCTTGGCAGCAGAAGAGGCCACGGCAGCTGTCATCAGGAGAAGGAACAGCTCCCTCCAAGGGCCAGGCCTGCCAAGTGACACTGGCACAAACTCCTGACAGTAGCTGACGGGAAACTGGGGAGTTAGCAGACTAGAAAAATCATAAGCAAATGCTCAGGATCAGAAGTCATTGTAATGGAAACAGAGAGCAAATCTGCAAACCTTTCCCAAGTAGTTTTCTTTCTAAGTAGTGTCTAAATATCATGTGAATCCACCTTTTGCACTGTACCTTCATATGCTGCCATGCAGAAAGACTGGCAGCAAAGACACCATCACTCATCTATGTTCCTGTGCTACTTGAGGAGCTGAACTGTGGGCAAAAGTAATCTGGATGTGTGGAAGCATTTCTCTTTGTATTTACAGCTCTGCTATAGCACAGATGCTTAAAAACGTTCCACTTTGCTAAAGATATTTTATATTCACAACTGAAAGGAAACAGTTCGCTATTTTGTCTTTTGCTGACTTTTGCCCAAAAAAGATATAAATTTTTTGAAGATATAAGTGATCTGTCCCTGAATAACAGAGTCCTGGTACTGACCTGTTGTCTATGCTCCCCTCCCTCCTTCTGTCCTTTACTGCTCTGAGTTAACACCATAGCAATAAGGAAAATTACCAGAGAAGCAACAGCTTTAAAAAAGAAAAGCATTTAAAAGTTAGCTTTTCAAGAAGAGTTTATTTCAAAATGCTGGTTTGAAATGAGGTACAGTGGTATGAATTGTTGACAGACAAAAATGAAATCATCTTAGGTATGGGAAGATGCTCTGCCTCAGCAAATGTGCTTTACTTTGTTTTTTCTCAAAATACGTCAGCAGTGATTGCAAAAGAATCTGAGGGGTGAATGCAACCATTGCAAAAGGACATATGGAAGTCAGAAACTGAAATCATATACATGCACATAAAAGTGGCATGAGACAGCAGGTCATATTCATTTCATCGCCCTGGAAGGGGCATGCAGTCATTTCACCTCTAATTACACAGCATGTTTTTGACTGAGATGTCTCCTCCCTTCAGCTGCACTTGTTAAAAGCATTTAAGCACATGCTAAACTCTATTGTGTGAATAATGCTGTGTTCACTTAACAAAGGCACTAATGACTTAATCTCCTTAAGACTCTGCTAATTCTTAGGAGAATTATTTCCTACTGTGGGAAGTACTGTGACAAGTAAGATTATGACACAGTGGACAAAACTCCCTGGTCCAGAGTATAGGAAATGGAAAGACTTCTGAAGAAAGCCCCTGTCATACTGCATCAATTATCTGAGCCTGTAATATTGAGGCTCAGTTTTACTTTCATGTCACTGACACACAACTTATAGGTATGTGCCCATGTAGAGAAGATATGACAATAAATATCATCATAGAAACCCCATGCAAAATTCTTTCATCTAATTGAAAACATGAAAGGAAAATTATGGGAACACCACTTCAGCCAGAAAGGTGTTCAGCTCAGAAGCCTGCTCAGAAAATTTGTCTTGATCATGGGGTTGAAAAGAAGAAGCTGCCAGACTCCTGAAATGCCTGGTACTCCTCTCTGTTCAGAATAAACTGCTGACTCTAATGACTGTCCTTTCAGAGATGGTCTATTTTAAGACAGTGGATTTACACCAGAAAGAGTGATCACTGGAATGACAGCATGCAGTGAAGCAAGGCAAGACAGAATGGGGGTTGAATCATCTGCAAAGGGATTCCTTTCATGCTCATGCTTTAGAACTGGACTTCACATTAAATCTTGTGAAACCTGGGGACTGGGAAGAAGGAACTGACAGCCAGAGGCTCAACAGTCTCTTTTGTGGTGCTGAGATGAGGATGCCCTGTGGCATGGTCTGGAGCAGATTTAGCCCTCCTATAGAGCCAGGTGTGCCTGATTTTTCTGTCTGCTATTGAGTATCTACTTATGTGCTTTACTGAACTGGATTCTTAATTGCAAATTAAGATTCTAAAGTGTAAATATTCTGTCTCTGGGGAGCTCATAGTGAAATGGTGGGTATTTCAGGTGCAAGGAATTGCACCCTGTTTTGTCTCCTGTTTATTAGTGAGCAACCTCTGACTCAGTGCAAGACCTTACAATTCACTGTAAGTTTATCTCAGTCTAGAGTGCCCACATGGCTCTTCTGGAGCATGAAGAAGCCCTGAAAATTCCTTCCTTCAGTGCATTCCTAGTGGTGGTGGGTTTTCCCATACCCTCACAGACCATTTCTGGGACAGTTAGTAAACATTTGCCCGTTTTGCCTGGGTTCCCTCAGTCATTCTTCATTGCTTGGGCCATGTCCCACAATGCAGTACAACTGCTTTCTGCCATTATGATGTTCATTAGGATTTATTTTTGTTCCTGAGTACACTGTCACAGCTATTAATGAAATAGAGTAAGTAATGTATAAGCTTAAACAATAATAAATGTGGTCTATCTCTGGACATGTATAACAATATAATTAGAAAAACAATATTTCTTTGTGCATAGGATTCACTTTTTCAAAGAGGATTTGGCCTGGTTAAAAGACAAGTGATAGTTAGACCTGCATGACCACAAAGGAATCAGCATACAGAGCTGATCAAACAAAGGAATCAGAATCAGAGCTGCTGTGAGTGTTGCTTTGCTGCATTTTTATGGCTCTTTCCTAAAAATTATATGGCTCCTTCCCAAACAACACTGGGACTCAAGGAATAAGGTGCAGATTTTCTCCTTTATGAAATGCATGAAAAAGTGAGAATTGCAGGTTTGTTGTCACTCTTGGTGATACAAAATGCATTATAGATACAAATATATAGTAAGATCTGGTCTTTGAGAAAAGGTGCTGCTTTTTCAGTGGTGCCACAATGACTTAAGTTTCTCAGAGTTATCTCAATGAGTCAAACTTCCATCAGCTTGTAAGAGCTGAGATTGAAAGTGATCCCACCTTTTCAGGGTCTTTCCCTCTGCTGAACACTCACTCTACACAATTATAGAAAGCTGCTAGAAACTAGTCCTTGACACTGATGAAGTTAAGGTACAAAGCTTGTGTGCTCTAGTAAAATAAAAAATATGTTATTTATATTATAGTATTTATAGTATGCATCATAATAATATGTAATATATATGCATAAATATATAATTGTGCATTGCATACATTTATTCTGCTTACACGAACACTAACTGCAATTATATCTTGCTTCAGTAAATAGAAAATAAACACTGAAAGCATTTTCATGAAAAGGAGAACTGGAGACAACACCTAAAATTTCTGATCTCCCTTTCAAGAAAATTACAAGAGGTAAAAGCAACACAGTTAAAAATTAAGGACCAAGACCATGGAAATATTCACTTGATCTATATATAGACAAGTCTCCTTTGAACAAGTCCTATTTCTTGTCTGTATAAATGCTTATAGAATTATTTTGGTTGGAAAAGACCTTTAAGATCATTGAGTCTAACCATGAACCCAGAACTACCAAGTCCACCACTAAGTCATGTCCCTAAGTGCCACATCTTTAAATACCTCCAGGGGTGGGGACTCAACACCTCCCTGGGCAGCCTGATCAATGCTTGACAATCCTTTCTGTGAAGAAATTTTTCCCAATATCCTATCTAAACCTACTCTGCAGACTAAGTTAAAGCTCAAAGCATAATTTTTTTGAGCTTTGATTGGTCTTTTTTAACAAACTGGTATGAAACCTGACACTTCCTCTCTAAAAGACACAGAAAATTGGGATTTCAGCTTTAAAAATGGTGTCTGATGAATATCAGTGTGAAGTGTGCAGGATTTAACAAGCAAGTGGGCAAGCCTCCAGTCTGGCCTGAGCAGAGCTGTGGCAGCTCCCATCCACTGAGAGCCTCCAGGCTTCTGGGATGGTGCCTTCTGGCAATGATGCCCATGGACTCAGCTGGTTGTTCTGCCATCTTGATTGCCAAATTTTCTATTCTGGACATTTTATTTGATGGTATAATCCCTAGATTTCTTGCTGTTGTCCTATTTTTGCAGTGCTGCTATTGCCTCGATTGTTGTGCCTGACCATCATTCTTCTGCTGCCTTGCACATCAGCTGCCCCTCGCCAGTCAGAAATGTGGGAAGTCACAGACAGCTGCAGTGATGGGAACCCCTGCCCCAAACATGGGTCATTTGGAAAGCCAGAAGAGGGTGTGAGGATCTGTTTCAGGACTAGATGTGGTAGCAGCAATGTGAAAGGGGATGCACAGGCCTTGTCACGCACCCAGACAGCCCTGGACTGCTCTGGGAAGGGTCTGTGCTGCCTTTGCCTTCTCCTCCTGCTCCAGCAAACCACCCCTCACAACAAGCAATTCTCTTGGGGCCTCTAATAAAAAGAACAGCTAATAGAAGCTGCCAGGTATGCAGGAATAGGGGGCATCTATGTCTGTTCTTCATAATTCAACAGTATTGTAACAAATAAATGCCTCCCCAGGGCCACCTTGCAAAGGAAAACCTCTGAGTCCAAAATGCTGACTGACCCCTCAGACTGACCTCGGGCATCATCTGGCTACCAAAGGTGATTATAAGGGTGACACCTTTCTTTATTTTGTATATACACACATATCTGCCTTTCCCTTGTGTGTTTCTACTTGTTTTTCCCTGCTTAGTCTGGCCTTGCAGTCCCTTTTAAAATGTCTATGGAGAAAGTCTGTGTGATTACTTCAGTAACATTCTTCAGAGAATTTCAATCTAGCATGACAATTTTCATAATAGGCATAGCCAACAGATGTGTTTCATTTATATACAGAGCCTGGATTCAGCAGCCTGAATACAGAGCCTGATCTTTATGTGGGAAACCTTTTCTGGCCATCACTTTTCAGTATCTCTAGTATCTGCAGTTGCTGTTTGTGTCACAGTTGACTTTTCAGAAATATTTCAGTATGAAAATTTTGTCTGTATGAAAGGAGGATCAAACCAGTTGTCTGAGCCATTTTCCTTCAAACTGTTGTGTTGGCATGACTGAAACCTTGTGGTCCGGGGCCAAATTACTGCTGCCTGTGAGCAGATGCGGGAGGAGCTGGATCCACTTGGCAGGTGGAATCCAGAGCCACTGGACCCACAGGCTGTACTCTTTGGGCTCACAATGAGTGATTTTCAGACAGCACAGTATTGTATTTTCATTTGGGATTTCGAAGTTCTTCTTAGCTGTCACATTTGGGAACATTATCCCAAATAAGAGCAGGAATGATCCATTACTGAAAAAGTTGGCTTAAGCTGATATGCAGGCAATTCCACTGGCCTTGACCTTTTCTAAAATGCATGGCAAAACTTTTATTTCCCTCCCACCAGCTGTTTCTGGCTGGTTTTGTTCATTTGCCTTTGTAGACTAGGAACTATCTGGGGCAATGTCTGTGCTGTGTTTGGTCCTTGCCTGTCAAGACGCACAAATTGTGAGTCAAATGATGTCTTCATTTGCATTCACACTTTGCCATGCTCTCAGCAGCTTTGCTGGGTGGAAATGGATGCAGGATTTAACTCCAGAGACTACAGATCTCTGTGAATGTTTGAATATCCTATAAGTTTGTCCAGTAATAAGAGCCTTGAGCATACAAAGTTAGAAGGGAAATTAAAGACTGTAGTAATTTATAGAGGGTACCACTGATCCAAGTACACACTGAATGTTTGGCACTTAAACTCCTCTGTGGCTTTGGATGTTGTGTGGCCTAGACCCATTTCTCCAAGGGAGATTGGGTCAAGTGTCAGTGTTTTTGTGGGAAATTAATAGCAAGTGCAGTTTTCTAAGGTCCTCAATGAAACAAGGTGGATGAGTCCTATAAAACTAGGATGAAGATGGGATGGTAATAAAGGAACTCTCATAAAGAAAATGCCTGCAAAATGTGAAACTCAATAGGAGCGACTCCAGAGAGATGAACTTACTGTAACTGCTCACAAAGAGGCTGGGTTGTGCCTTGCAGCAACCAGCACATCTCCTCTTCTGTTTGCTGCCTTCTGCACTTGACAGACAGGCAGCTGAGGAAAACAGCTCTCATCCAAGTGCAGGGTCATTTGTCCCCCTGGTTCTGTGAAATTCAAATTCCTCAGACACAAAGCTCTTTGTGCTGTAAATGACAGGGAGCCCAGGTTACAGCAGCAGTTCAAGGGAGGAATATCTCACATCCCATAGGGAGAAACTCAGACATATTTCCATACTGTGGGTAGCTTCCTCTGTGACTGATCTTGCCTGAGCAAGTTTACTTCCTTGCCTTATTCATAAAATGTGGGTTATTTCAGGCACCTCTTATCTGGCCTGAATTCATGCCCATCCAGGCTATAAAACTTCAGAAACCTTGCCTATTCTTTTCCCTGTTTTGTCACCTTGTTTAGTAAATATACTGCTTGTTCCCAGAAAATTTGTTTTTCTTATACATTGGTATGTAGGCATTTCCCTAATCAGTTTCATCTTTTTCTTTCAAATCTTAATTTACTGCAGGCTGAGATTCCTTAGATGATACAGACTTGCACTGACCACTCTGGAGGTCACAGCACTGGAGCAACAAATGGAAATGAAGGATACCTGCACAATCCCTAAGCTACACTTTGGCAGCCCCCATTGAAATGACACAGGGTGCAGACCCTTCTGGTCAGCATCATTGCTGCCAGCACTTCTGGCCCTATGCAGAGCATGGAAGAGTTCCCACTGACAGCAGTGAGGGCTGTGTAAAGCCTTTTTTTGTGTGAACTTGTCTGACGTGGCATCCTGGAATGAAATCCCACAACATCCTCTCTGCCTGCTACTGCTTGGCCAGTCACTTTCTACCTCCATTGGCAAGTGGGGTGCACAGAGGAAGAGAGTTAACAAAGTGAAGTGTTTCCAGCCTCCTGGCAGCTCACATTTTCGGGAGAGAGCAATGTGGCTGCCTTTCAGTGCATCACAGCCATTTGCAGCACAGCCACTTGGAGTAGCTCTCATTGTGCTGTGATGGGGAGGAGGTGAGGAACAGAGGAAAAACGTGGCTACTCAGTCCTGAAAGACAGGCTGAGCTATAACCAAGCAGTTTCAGAAGCCAGTCAGGTGGGAGGCACTCACAAGGCATAGAAGAGGGTATGCAGGCATCTGCCTGCGCCTGAGCAAAGGCATGCTGAGGCGCCTCAGGGCTGCAGGAATATGCAGTTCTTCACCCTTGGGGAAAGAAGATCCTTCTGCACTGAACACAGGATGTTACAAATGGCTGGACTGCAGATGAACACTTGCCATGGGTACAACAGTAGGAATAAATTCCAACTGTCTTGTCTCTGATGGGACTTGAGACAGTGTGGGATACCCTGACCAGGGCACCCTGAAGCTGATGGGGATAGGAATACTGCCCTTGAACCACCTTTCTGGCATGGAAAATAAGGAGTGATCTCCCTTCAGAAGGGAGGTAGTGGGAGCCTTGCAACATGCACGGAAAAAAATGGATTCATTTTATTGTTCCCAACACAAGCATTCCTTTGAAAGTTTCCTGTACATTCACAGCATGGCAAAGCTGCAAGTGAAGCAAGTGCTAAATCAAATTCATTACTTTTCTCACACAGCCATGAGAGAAGGCACAGTTATACTGGAAAAAGCAACACCATCAGCCCCTGTGGATGTGAAAGGCTGATTTACACCCCCTCTCACACTTACGTGGCCTCAGCAACAGCACTGGGGATGCATAAACAGCATTTGGCCACTATTTGGGAGTTTCTTAGTTATGGACATAATTAGTAGCAATTCTTTCACAATTTATCAAAAGAATTATGGTAAGAAAGACAAGAACAGGAGTCACAGTGTATTTAAAAAGGAAAGTTTGTGCTACTGGCTTCTCTAACAAGTCAGTGGGAAAATTGTCTTTGTCTATGGAGACTTTGCATTTACCAGATATTTGATATTTGAGGCTCCTACAGGTGGCTTTTAAAGAGGTGAATTAGACATGATAAGTTTCAGAGTAAATAATTTCTGTTACTTATTTGAAACATGATCGGGTTTTTGCAGAATAATTTATGATGTTATGACTCTAGCACAGTGGCTTTAAAGAGTCTTCAACAATGTCCATCACTCAAATAGGTTAGGAAAGATAATCTTATCTATCCCCATGAAACAAATGCTTTGGCTGTGCTTTTCATCATCCATTCATAAACTCTCTCTGTTTTAGAATATCTTTGCAAGAAATCCGCCAGGGTGAAGCTGAAAAAAAAACACTTCTAGAAATGGGAATCTGAAACGTTTCAACAAATCTAAGATGAACTTATTTTACTATCCATTGCAGGTGAACAAACACCCTATCAACACCTCTTACCTGAAGTGTGAAATTCACAGTAATAAATCTCAGATTGTGTCCAACAGCAATGCAATATTTCCATGAGGCTGCTCTATCCATAGTAAATAGGTAACTATGGAGACTGATGAACATTTGACTGTAATCAGGGAAGAAAGAGTGGGGAAATCGAAGTTTTCTTTTCTCATTTGCAGGCTTAGGGTATGCTTATATGTGCTGATTTTTAACAGCTGTCTGCATCACTTGAAGTGGGCACCCCAGCCAGGTCTAAAATCTGCAAATCCCACCTCAGGGAATTTTCAGGGAAAGAAATTAAAGTCACTGTAATGCTAAAAACTCCACTAACCTGATCCAGAGAGAGACCTTAGAAGGAAGAAACTCTTCTTGAATACATATATATTTAATGCTCATTATTTTCCAGTCTATATGGGCCAGGAAAAATACATGGCTTGTGAGCTAACACCTGCTGCAGCACTGCAGAGCAAAATGCAGAGGCTGAGGAGAGCAGCACGAGGGGAGTTCCATCACTTGCTGCTGCTGGGCCTCCTTGCTCAGAGGCCTGAGCTGGGGAGATTGTTGGGGACTATATTTACTTTTGTCCTCCTGAGATGTTTCACATTCAGTGGGGGCTCTGGACATATGCTGTATCCATAGAGCCCCACTGATGTCAGTGGGGTAAATGTACAGAAATCAGCCTCACTGACATAATCTCTTTTGTGCTGCTGTCACTAGCTGAGAACAAAAGCTCAAACAGAGATCCTAGGTTTTCGAGTGTGATCACGGCAGCTAAACACCAAACAGGTGACTTTTGCAGCATCCAAAAAGTCACCTACTGAGCAACAGGGAGGCACAGATTTGCAGCAGGCTGCTGTGAGCTGTGTGAAGTGGGAGGTATGGCATGCTCACCCCATGGGCTTCTACTGGTGGGTGCTGCAGTGAGGTCTCTGTGTACTTCTGGGGATAAATAACTAGCCATGCTGAGCCATGAGAATTAGCCTGAAAGGGATTCAAAGGGAACAGAGCTTGAAGATAATCCTGAAGGAGGGCAGAGATCAAGTGGTGGGATCCTACAAGCCAGTGGGATGTATGAATATGCCTAATTTTCTATCTGCAACTGACTATAACCTCTTCCTTCAGCTTTGATCCCTGCACCTTCAGGTGAACACAAATATGAAAACAGCGTGTGACTGGTATGGACTCCCTCAATCCAGGTAGGCATTTTCCCTGTAGAAATTGTGCCTCTGAGACTCTGTGTCTTATTTTACATCTCAGTGAGGTCCATACTTGCAGTAGAGTGGTGGAAGATGTTTCACTGGAAATTACTCACTCTGTTAATACTCAAGTGTTCTTAACAGATATTTTTCTGAAAGCTCTCCCCTCTTGACACACAAGTCTGAGCTAGTATTCCTGCTCTGGTTTTCCCCCTCCTTTGTAGCTGATGGGGAGAAACTGGAGCATAGATGGATGACTCACTGCTCTATGGAGCACATTGACCTGGGACAAACCAATTTCCATCTCTCACTGCTGACATTTGAGTTAGCAGATGCAAGAATTTCATCTTGAAGTTGCAGGCATGAGGACTGTCTCTGTCAGAAGACTCCCCCTTTGGACCTGCTCAGGTCTCATTTCTAAGGCTGAGTTTAACCTGTCTGCAGCCTCAGGCTGTTTCCATGTTCCTTTGCACAGTAGGAGAAGACAACAAGGTAAGTCACAAGGTAAATTCTATAGTTTTCTACCTGAAATTCTCCTCATTATCAGGATCTGTTCCTCAGCCAGAAAAATTGTTAACCAAGTCCTTTCCACTTGCATAATTTAACACTCAAATTCTCACTCCAGAGTTTTTGCAGCAGGCGCTTCTCATTAATAACACATATAGAGCCTCAGCATCATTAGGATGGGATCTAGCTAGAGGTCATCCCAAATTCTTTCTTTCGTGAAACAGTTCTCCTTGGTGGAAGCTCATTCTGCCTACCTGTGTACCTCTGGCATTAAATTTTTAATGGCTTCAACCATTCTTTCTTAAGTAATTCAGACACAAGGATTAGTCTTGGATCCCCACTTCCATAATTTCTTGTATATATATAAACTTCAATAGATAAGTGTTATTTTTATATGTATACCTACATACACTAGCTATACACACACATGTTAAAATTTCAGTATGTATATATAAATACAAGATTCATCTAAATATTCACAAGTCCACTCAGCCTGATGGGATTCATCCCAGACACTGAAAGACTTAATGAATGTCATGTCAGTACTGCTCTCAACCATCTACCAAAGGTCTTGGGAGTCTGGGAAGATCCCTGCTGATTTGAAGTTGTCCAGTGTTATTCCAATTCACAAGAAAAGACCTAGGCAACTACAGACCTACTGGTCTAACCTCAGTTCCAGGAAAAAATATGGAGAAGATCATTTGGGTGCTACTGAAAGGCATTGAAAGAACAAGGCAATGATCAGGCACAGTCAACATGGCTTGGGAAAAGCTTTCAAGGGAAAGCTGTTTTACTGATTTGACAACTGCAATAAGGAAACCCACCTAGTAGATGAAGGGAAGGCAGTGGATGCAGTTTTTCTGGATTTTTAGTAAGGCTTTTGATAGTGTCCCTCACAGCATCCTTTTGGACACATTGCCCAGCTGTGGGATGAGTGGATTCACAGTGTGCTGGGTGGATTCGAGGGCTCAAACAGTTGTAGCGAATGGGGCTTCATCTGACTGGTGACACTCAGCAGTGTTGTTCCTCGGGGTTCACCTCCAGGACTAGTCCTGTTCAATGTATTTATCAATGAGCTGGATGCAGGAGTTGAATGCACCATTGGCAATTTCATTGATGATACCAAACTGGGAGGTACTTACTCTCTTGAGAGGAAAGAGATAGCTCAAATCTTCATCAGAGATGCTCGAACTTAACATTAGGAAGCATTTCTTTACCAAGAGTGTGGTCAAACACTGCAATAGATATCTTATTGTGGTGGCTGATGCCCCAAGCCTGTCAGTGTTTAAGATGAATTTGGATAATGCCCTTAATAACATGCTTTAACTTTGGGTCAGCCCTGAAGTGGCCAGGCAGTTGGATTACAGAATGGATTGTTGCAGATTCCTTTTACTGACCTATTCTATTCTATTCTATTCTATTCTATTCTATTCTATTCTATTCTATTCCAGTTTTAGAGGGGTTATAATGTTTGGAAACCCTCTGCCCTACAAAGCATGATAACAAACACACATAAATTTGACCTAAGGCATGACTACAATTTGTTTTATTTACCTGCTTTTCCAGACAGCAAAGATTCTATGGACAGAGCATTTTGTCATGCAGCTACCTCTCCAGTGTCTGTTGGGGTGTGAAGCTTGGTGGAGAAAGTAACTGCGCTTCCTCTGCAGGGACATCTGCTGGGTGACTGCTCTGATGTCTTTATTTCTCCATTTAGATTTGTATTGCTGAGGTTTATCCCTTATTTTTATAAATCACTGGTGTGATTCTCTGGTCTCAAAATTGAGGCCTCAACACAAGCCAAGTGAAATACCATCAAGCCCATCACCACTTGCAGTGATGAGTGATTTTCTTGTAGAGGGTTTGAAGAGCAACCTGGTTGCACGCTGCCCTGGCAGCCACTCCTGCAACACTAAAGGATACCCTGGGGTGCTGGAAACATCTGACACCATCCCCCTTTCTGTAGCTAATTTATCTAATGGATCCAAGGTGAGGTCTGAAGTCTTAAGGACCATTAACTTCTTCACACTGTTTCCAGCTCCTCACCCTCTGACGTGCATGCACTTGCCAGCGTTTATATCCAGATCCACCAGTTTCCTGAGGATGCAGCTGTGCCAGCTCTGTCCACCTTTAATTAATTGCTATAGGGAAGACATTAGGATGTGAATAAGAGCATAAAATTCCTTCAAAAGGTTACTGGTCTGTCCAAAACAGCAGAGGCAAATTAAACTCATTTTCAGAAGGATTTCTTTAATCTGTGGTCCCCAGGTCAAGGAGAGTTCAAGCTAACCTCCTAGAAAAGGAGTTTGCTGCACTGGGCTTAATGGGGAACAATTTTCATCAGTGAAAGAATAAACCAAATAGGGTGCAGCTGAAGGAATTTAATTTTGTAGCTATGCCCTCCTCAAACTTTTCCATTGGATGGATAACTTTTCTCTCATAATTGTGGACTGTAATGAGGATCTCATTACAGACTCAATGCAGACATACTTTCTGCATTTGAGGCTGCCTTTCTTATTTCTTAGCATAATTTGTGTTTCCCCTGTCCTCTCTTTTTTCCAGGCTGGCATTGCATTGATGTTTCCAAGAGATGCAGCACTGTCTTCCTTTCCTCCTCTTTATTCTTCAGACTTTATTTTGACGCCTTGTCTCTTAATATTTCTCTTCCCAACTTACAAGTTGGAAAAACTTCTCTCACCTTTACACATTTTCTCTTCACAAACTGTTTAAATCAGAAAAAAACCCATGGGACTCCTTGGTGTTTACTGTCATGTATGTCTGTTAGAGCTGGGAAGAGGTAAATGTTATGAATTAGTCTTGCATGTTCTTTGATAGTTTATTTTTTTTTAACTACCTGAATTTATGTCCTAGCAAGCAACATAATCTTTTGGTTTTCTTCTACTCTTTTACCTTAGACTTGTAAGTTGAGTGCACCATACTTAAAATTCTATCTAGACTTCATTGCAGGGAAAAGTCATTGCAAAAAGTAATTTTTACAGACAGCTTGTTCCAGGAATGTGTTTCACACTCCTCTCTTGTGGCCAGTTAAAAAAAGCCACAGAGAAACTGTAGTATTGCTTTGTAAGGAAAACTTTGGGGCCCTCAGCTTAGAGGAATTAAAGGCAGATATGTGAATGGATGCTTCTCTGACCTACAGTTTCAGGAGCTGCAGTATGAAATGTGGGGGATTTCAGTCTGCAGACCTGGGGCACAAACAGCTGTGTGGGGAAGAGGATGTCAAGCTCACCCCTCTGTGGTGCTATTGGAGGGCTGTGTAATTAGGGCCTCCAGATGGGGCAGTAGTCAGTTGGTGGCCATAATTACACAGCCAGGAGCAGCCCAAGCACCCAGTGCCTCATGGCTCAGCTCCTGCAGGAGAGGACACTCACGATGCTGTGCTGGGAAGGGGAGGAAACTGGCTAGTTAAGGCCAAAGGCAGCTTTTACACAAACAAGGTATAACACAGACCCTTTCCCCACCATGACCCAGCTCCTGAGGCATTTGCAAAATACCCAACCACCTCTGGTTGGGCTGCTAAGGAGCACAGGGGACATGGGGACAGGCAGCTGCCAGGGACCCCACGGGTGCTGCAAGAGCTTATGCCCCTCCTGCGTGGGCAACCAGCACCTGGTGCAGGCACAGCTCTGTAGGGTCATTCTTGCAGAGCTCTGGAGCTTTGAGCTGAGTAAAAAGGTGCTCCCATGACTGCTGTGACTTGAATTATGTGGAAAAAGGAAATTTCTCTGGGATGTCATAATGATGAATTTGGCAAGTTCTGCATGAAACATCATCTCTGCAGCCTGGACAAATAGCCTGTCAGTAGCAAGTGCAAGAGCACCTGGGGTGAGGGAGTGGGAGAAGTGCAATATTTCCCTTCAACACTGCATCAAGCTGAGGTCCCATGCACAGGCTCTGCTCTACCCAGTCCTGTGCTTAGTGAAAAGCTGCTCCAAAGTTGCTGGGGAGGAGAGGAGCTGCCAAGGACCATTCACTCTGCACCAGCTCTCAGTGCTCAGCTTTGGGTAACTGCTACTCTGTGATCCCTGCCCCTGCTGAGCTCTCTTTAGCTCCCATGACCCCTCCTCTCTGCCACAAACATCCTTTGCCTTGAGCTGTAGGCAGAGGAGACCTCAGTCCAATGACTAAATTCGAGTGGCAAATGCCCTTTTGCACATTTTGTGCTGGTGAACGAGTTGTTTTCCCAGTGGAGATTTTAGTGTTTAGAGGAAAAACAAAAACTCTCCTGGCAAACTGCCATGAAGAAGATTTCTGTGTCTCCAAGGCCATCTCTGTCAGCTGAATGAGCAATTTCTCTAATCCTCAGGCTGACATAATTCTGAGAGCAAAACTTCTTAAATGTTTATTCAAGGTGTCTTTAAGCCACCGTGCTCGGTCTGTGTGTCACAAACTTATCTGCTACTCATGTGGCAAAAAGAGTTGGAAAAAACAGACTTGTGCAGGACATAACTCTGCAAATGAAGCCTGAACTGGAGCCACCGAAGAACCAGGATCACAAGAAATAAGTTATTCTGTGGCTAACTCAGAGGCTGCTAAGATGTATGGATCAGAGGAGGCAGAAATGCAATGGCAGCAGTGAGAGGAACAAGGCCAAGGTGTCTGAGGATGTGTGCTTGTTTATGATTAACCCATGGATTATGGAGGTTTGTGGCTAAAACCAGCAATTACTGACTGGCTCACCACAGAGCAAAGAGCTTAAAAATGTAGCAAATTTGGGATTTTAAAATAGGGCATAACTTAGTTGGAAGATTTGCTAAGCTTTATATCATATCACAGCAAGTTTTAACCCTTTGCAGCCATAGAGTTAATTGAAAGAACATCCTTTATTTGTCTTCACCAAGGGCTTTCACGTTTTCACAATTTTTTCATCAGTTTGCTAAATATCCTGTGCACACAAGGGCATTTTGATGTTTGTTCCCTCTTCTAGCCACTGATTTTTAAATGTGATACCTACACTTCTGATCTTCCCATATGCCTACAATTTTATGTGTTCTGGATTCCCTCTCCCACATAATAGCGCTAAACTGTTCCAAAGAGTTCCACAATTCAGTTAAATATTGCATTAAAAAGCACTTCTATTTGTTTGTTTAAAACCTCCTGCCCAGTAATCATATTAGATCTTCACAGTCCTTGTGTTGTGCAGAAAATCAATTGTTTTTCCCTGTTACTTTTCCCTATCACTGTAGCACTAGTTCTTGTCTGTGCAAAGTCCCCTGTCTAATCTCTTCTCTGCATGCTGGAGAATCTAAAACTATATTTTTCTGCTCTCAAAAGAAGGTTTTCCATATACCTAATCTCTGTAGTTTTCAAATTTATAGTATTTTTAAGCTGGGATGACTGACGCTGCAAGCAATATTGGAGATGCATTTATATGCTTTTATAAGGTAGTGTAATCATGTTTCCCATTTCCTTCTCTCTCCCTGAGATGCAGAAAAGGCTGAACACTGCATTCTCAACACTCATCTACGGCTTCTACCTCCACTACCTAGACTAATAAAATATATTAAATCCAAATACACCAACATGCTGTACTCTAGTGCAGCAGTCATACTGCTGACCACGTCCCACAGTTTACTTTGTCCTTCTCTGAGCACTGAGTGACATTTCCAGACAACAAGTCACACTGATATCAAGAGCTCTTCTCTGGCTCATAAGGGGTTAATTCAGAGGCTGTGGATGGGGATGATGCAGCAAAGATAATTTGCTCCTTGAGTTTGTGCTTTTATTTGCACTCAATTTCGCCTGCAAGCTCATTGCCCACTTATTTAGTGTTCTGGTGACAATTCTTGCAGACAGTTTTAGATTAGACTATCTTGATTTATTTTGTATTATCTTCAGGCTGTGTAGCACATATTACCGCTCCTTTTCCATCAGCACTTTGAACTGTGTCACACTCATACAAAAATGGCTGGTGCAGGTATGTACAGCATGCACTGAATGGTCCCAGTATAGAATCTCATGCACCCTGCCAGAAACCTGGTTTTTAATTGTTAATCTCTGGCTTCTTGCAATTAATCATATATTAGCATGACATAGAACTTCCCTTCTACTCATGGCAGCCCAATTTCTTTTAGAACCAATGGTAGGAAATTTTGTGCTGAATCCCAGCTGGACCGTGTTTCACAATGTGTGCCTGCCACTGCTCACACACTTGAAATGTGAGTTTTGCAAATGTTGCCTGTAACCCTGTAATCCCCTCCTGTGAAACAGGAAGGTTGAACGTGAGAGGAGCAGTTACCCCCTCCAGGATGGGCCTGGGAAATGAGGATGATTTAGGCAGCTGCCACCACATCAGAGCCTTCTCTGTGGTGGGCTGCAAGGCATTTGCACCGTGTGGCAGTGGCAGGTTGGCTCAAATGATGGGAAGGTTCATCACAGCCAGACTAATGATGGGTGGTGAAAATTCAGATGGCTGAAGAAAATTACTGAATTTTAGATAGGCTTTGAGAAATCAAATGAGTTCAATGGCTGTTCTACCATCCAGAAATCGGTAATACATTAGTGGATGCACTGGAAGTAATGTTTGAGAGTCTAAAAATAGGCTGCATATACCACTCCTTTTGCTTCCCCTGGAGTGCTGAGAACATTCAGTACTTATTAAACAAGGCATTAAAAAAGGTTGGGGTTTGCATATTCCTTTTTATGAATTCCTTTTTGAAAAACACCAGAGTAGTCATTTATAGCTGTTCTACTTGTGAGAAGTCATTTGACCAGACAAAATTAAAAGGAGGGGATATACCCCTCACTGGGCCACAAAACTTACTGCTGTGATGGAGTCTGGGGGTTCCTTTTCTGCATGAAACCTCATGCTCAGCTTGACCACTTCTCAGAAGATTTCCTTCCTACAAACCTAGGAACTGGAAAACCTTTGAAGTAATGACTTGCAGAAGAGAAACAGGAGAAATCCTGTTTTCCAGGCAAAAGGTCAAAAGGACAATAATTACAGGGTGATATTTCTTTAAGTGACAAGAAAGTAAGTCTCAAGGACTTCCTTCTGAATTTTGTTACAGGGGACTGAAACAGCTCCTGCACCCGCCAGACCAGAGATTTTGGTCACCAAAAAAACCTATCGTGATTACTGTGAGTCAAAATGTCCTTGGGGGCATTTTTTCCCCAAAAATTGTCCAAGAAAATCACCTGTGAAATCTGATTCACAAAAGCATGTAAACAATATCAACTGCACCTACATGTTATCTAAAGCCTTGGGGCTTGTGTTTGCTTGGTGTATTCCCACACCCAGTGTGGTGTCATGTGGAGAGAACCCAAGAACTCACATTAGATTTCCCACAAAGAGTTTAGCACAGGCAAGAAGAGCAGGGAAAATTTTTCTTTCAAGCCCTGGAAAATGTATCTGAATTTAAGACCAAGAGCTTGCAGTCTAAGTTTCGATGGATTTATATTTGTGGAAGTGACTGCTATTTTTACTCTGGAGACATTTTTCTGCACCTTGGACTTCACACATGCTCCTTGCTCCATGGCCTCTCTGGAGCTCTAATGGAGCATTTTGGGCTAGAAGGAATGAGCCATGTCTCCTGAAGGTGCTGCTGCTGGGGCTGTTAATGGAGCTGGCCTGGCTGTATCATGTGTGCCACTGTGGGCCTGGTGATGAAACCATAGAAAGTTCATGACCATAACTATTTCTTTACATATAAAGCCACTGCTCTACTTCAAAGTTTGACAGTGGATGTAAGGGAAATGTAGTTCACCAAATAGGGGAAAGACTGATCAAAACCAAATTAACCAACAAGTTGTATTTAGTTTTGGGAGCACCAAAGTGTGTATCCTGAAATACTTCTATTTTTATATTCAAGGATAGCATAAAGTGAATTTGATGATAAGTCCTGGGTGTCCTTGCCTACATGCTCGTGACTCCCACAGCCCTTGTCCAGGAGATCCTGAGTTCACCCAGCCTCTTGTGCTGAAGGCATTTTCTTGGTAGGTGGAAATGGGTATTTGAACAACTGCTGTCTAAATCTGATCTCATTCCCAGGTAAGGTGCCAGGACATTTCTGTTATCCTCCTTTAACCATGTTCCATAAAGACTGAGCAACCTTGTACTTACTCAAGTCAGACAACCAAAATAAAAGGAGGGATTTAAGACTCCTTTGAGAATGAAGCAATGAAATTTAAGTCTGTGCCTCTGAAGTTCTTCACCAGAGCTAGATATTAATAGATACTTTCTTTTATTTCAGAGGGAAAATGTTTTCAAATTTCCTACAGCCCCTGCTTTCATGGTTTTTAAAAATTAAATCAATAACTAAACAGAAAGAGTGGAAGAAAATACGAAAGCTCCTGTGTTTAGTAAAACTGTGCAGTTTTAAGTAGATTAGCAGCATTTCCCTTCAGAGCCTCTATTTAAACTTTATTCTACATAAAATTCTGAACAACATAAAAATTCCCCTGATCTTGAGAAATCTTTTGACATTTGCAAAGGACTTTCAGGCAAGCTGTTAAACAATGATATTTTCCTTTGGTAATTGGTATTAAAAAATTCTCTCCCTCTGCTTGTGTATCAGGGGCAGACAGAAAAGAAAATTTCTAGATCCAAAATTACAGGGAGTCTGGCAGTATAGATTAAAACCCTAGTGCTGACATAGCAGGGTCACATCTGGAACTGATGGCAACTTCAGTACCACAACTCTCCAAAGACTGAATCTTCTGAGTACAAGGTGAAAGGGATTGCTAAAACTGGGGGAAAGCTTTCCATCCCTTCCTGACTTGCACTTACTCTACTGTGTCTAATAGCTGTGCTGGTACTCTCTTAGCAGCTACTAGTAAATATCATAGGTTAAAGATCAATTTATCTCTGATATGATGAATATTTACTTACTTTAACTTCCAATTTTTGGCATAAAAACTTCTCTTGGTGTCAAAAGTCACTTAATGTTGTGATGGCTCCCTTAAGGGCTGTTACTGCCTATCTTGTATAACCCAAATACATGTGCCTGATGGAAAGATTTGTAAGGTGTATCCATAAAATGAAGTGTAATTTATTTTCTGAAAGGTTTCAAGGCTGCAGAAAAAAACTATTTATGCTACAAATTACATCAGTGGTTTCTAAAGTAGTTGAGTCTGTGGACTGCTGCCAGCCCATAATGTCTCTCCCAGATGACCACACAAAGTCCTCACTGCTCACATTGAAAGCACCACTGATGTAATTCCCAGCTCTCTCTGTGAGCTACTCACTGCATCTATGGAAGTCATTGGTGAAAACCAGGTCCATAACACTGGTGGCCATTAACTTGCCCTGAAATCTTGAAAATCACAGATCCTGCCCTTCATTTGGCTCCCAGTCTCATAAGAAATCCAAGCAGTACAGATACTTTGAGTGCAAAAGTTAAGAGCACCCACTGCAGTTTGTCAGACTACAAGCATGGGAATTTCTTTTTTCCTTTCTGAGTTGGTGAAGTACACAGCTGACTCTGAATTATGCATGCCTACAGTAATTCTTGCATTGAATTAAATCACTAATCCTGGTGTAAGTGCTCCCTCTGAATTAATTTTTTAATTCATTTTTTTCCCCTCTGTGTCTTTCTGTTTGGTTGATTATGGTTTTAAAATTGGGCTGAACACACAACACAGGGAAAATAATTTTACCCATGTGCCATATTGCCTAATGCCATGCTATCAGTGTAAAATCCTTACTACACAGAAACAGCTGAACACTTTCTCTTTGGCGATTCAGAATTACCAGATTATTTCAGCTATCCCAAATCCCAACAGCAAACATGCAGATACAGTTCCTGTTGCAGGAGACATCAGCTGCAGGGAGTAACAGCAGTAGGGTGATCACTCCAAACCCACATCATGCCTTGGGATGAGCTGTGTGCTACCTGAACTGAAGTGAAGCAAACAGCATGGCTCTACCAAAGCACTGTCCCTGCCTGTATGCATCCTTCAACCTGGCTATTAACCCTGGTAGGATGCTGCAGTCCCCAGGAAAAGGGCAGGCTGGCCAATGTCAGCAGCTGCTGAGGCAGGAGGATGAGCCTGCCCATGGACAACATGCTGTATCTGCATCCCAGACTTGTCCTCAAGGAGACACACATAATTTCCTTCAAATCTGGGGTCTTCCTCAGTGCTGGTGCTTCATCCTTCATCTCCTGCTCGGCTCTCATGTCCCACAGAGGTTTTGGTACCACTATCACTGCTGTGACTGGCCCCATAACACAGTGTCCACAGAGGCCCCACAGGGCTGTACCCTGTCCCTGCCTGCAGCCCCTGGGAGGGAGGATGGAGAAGCTGTCACAATGCTGCCAGCCCCAAGGGCAGCACCCAGAGTGGGATCAGGGGTGCATGAGGCACAGGGACTGCAAGTAGTGCCCTGTCAGCACTGAGGAAAAGGAATGGACTCCCTCTTACATCTGTGTGTTTGCTGTCTGCACGTGATTCCCATCACTGCCACATTCAGGGGACTCTGCAGCAGGGTTGTGTAAATGTTACTCAAACTGATCCCAGCTTTTATGTGTCCAGCTGATAAGGCAGGCCGGCAATGCTCTAAATTTGGAATTGTTGGGAGCTGTTTGAGACGACAAACACAGACAGAGCCATACTGAAGTATCCTGTGGCAGCACCTCCAGTCACAAAATGGCGTCAGTCCGTGGCAAATGGGCAGAATGAGCAGTGCAGGACAGCCCTGCTAACGGCAGCACCGTGGTTTTATATCAATAGTATCAACTGGTCAGGCCTTGAACAGTTACACTCAGATGGTGGATTGTGTGGATTATGTTCAAAAATGGAAGATGCAGGAAATGGCACTATTTGAACTGGGTAAATGATATAAAAGTAGACAAGTCAGTCTAAATGAGCAAAAAACCACACACATCAATTGAAAATCTGGACTCTTGCGTGACATTAAAATTTTACTGCATTTACTGCCTAGGGTTAGGGTTAGGGATACGCCTGGAGTTAGCGTCTCCAAAACCCCAGAGCCCAGAGCTCCAGGCACACTGCAGCTGCCAAAGGCATCCCCAGGGAAACGCAAAACTGCCACAACAGGGCTGCCTCCACGGCTTCTGCCTCGGGACCAGCCTTAGCCCAAGGCTGCTTTTACTGCCTAGGGTTAGGGTTGAGGTTATGCTGAGATTGATTTTGACCTTTTTCCTGATCAGTTGTGTCAATAATTTAAAATATTACCCGGAAGGTGGGTGGGTGGTTATATCTTTTTTTTTTTCTCAGAAAGGGTCTATTATGAAGTATGCTCACCATTGTGCTTGCATCAGTTTTGTGGAGCACCTCAGGCTGTGTGCCATGGGTGGTTTCTGCATACTGAATTTACTGCATGTGCTTCACATTCTCCCCCAGCTTCTACCCAGTCTGTGGTCCTTGGAGAGAATGTCTGGAGAAGAGGAATGCGGAAATACAAGTTAATGAGACAAAGAAAGGGCAGTAGGAAGACTGAAAAAATTAAAGTTGTGACAGAGTCTTCAACTTGCAGAAGGCTTGTGCAAACTCCCTTGTATGCTTTATTAGAAAATTAGTAGCTTGGACTTCCCAGAGAGAGTCAGCAAGTAAGTTTGATAAATGCAAAGTTGTCCTTCCAAATCTGGTCTCTGGCACCAGACATAATGGGGTTTCTATAGGATTTGAGTATCTAGACCCTTTTTCTCCTCTTTGGTACCCCTTTGGCACTGTTTTCAAAAGGACGGTATTTGCACCTAAGATTTTTTACCAGTATTTCTTTCAGACTGTACCAAAATTCCTATCTTTCATGTTACCTACATTTCTCCTTCTGTTCAAAAACAACCTATTGTTTGAACAGGAAAGGTTATTTTTTAGTCTAACCTGATCTGTAGCACTATGTTAATCTGTTTCAAATTGAGTTTTTCATATGTTTTCACATTTCAGAATTTCTACTAAAGCCTATAATTATTACAGATCTAATTATTCTGTCACTTATACACTTTTATTTATATTTTTGGCATAATTGGCTATTTGATTGAAAAATACTTCCTTTATGACACTGTTTTCCTTTGACAGGGTTCTCTGACCCTCACCCAAGAAAAAGACATTTTCCCTTTCCTCGTTACTGCAATTATATCAGGAAATGATAGCTCGCTGAATGATACAAATGTCAGTGAATATTGCTCTCTAGAAATCCATTTGTCCCTTTTCCACCCATAGGCAAAAGTTAGTTGTTTGCTTGAAGGGATTTGAATTTCACATCAGCAAGAGCTCTCAGTGCCAAATCACCCTGATGTGCAGGACTCGCTAACTCGCTGCTGCTGAAGGACTGAACTGCTGTCAGTTCACGACATGGGGACATCCATGCAGATCATGGCATAACCCTGCAGATCACAGAATGGGGATATCTGTGCCATGGGGATGTCTGTGCAGATCACAAAGTGGGGAGATCCGTGTCACCAAGTGTCGCAGACATCTCTTTGTGAAAATCCTTTTCTTTAGGATTTTCTCTTCTGAGAAGATGAGGCCTCAGAAACAGAATGTAAACAATGGTTATCTGCTGCTGTGGAATGCATCAGGTTTGTCTGTGATTGGGCCATCTTGAATGTTTACAATTAATGGCCAACCACAGACCAGATAGCTTAGACTCTCTGTCCGAGCCGCAGATCTTTGTTATTCATTCTTTTCTATTCTTAGCTTAGCCTTCTGAGGAAACCTTTCCTTCTATTTCTTTTTAGTATAGTTATAATGTAATATATATATATCATAAAATAATAAATCAAGCCTTCTGAACATGGAGTCAACGGTCTCGTCTCTTCCCTCATCCGAGAACCCTTGTGACCACTGTCACAACCAAGTCCCTTTACACCAGCTGAGGATCGATCCACACCCACGTGCGCTGGGCGTGGCAGGTCAGCAAAAGACCTGGGTTCTGTGAGCTGTGTATTTACTGACTGGAAAGCCATTTAATTCCTCAGGAAATTATGTTTTTCTGTTTGCTTAAAACAATCTATGGGAAATAGTAAAGGTGTGAAGTATAGGACAAAGGGTTGATAAACAGTCTTTGTGGCTGACAGCTTTGTCTGCATGGTCCCTACAGGGCAGAACTCTCTTGTTGGAAAGAATCAAATCCTAACCCACTCGTTCAAAGATATTTCCCTGAAGTCATTGAGGAAAGAAAGGAAAGCAAGCAATTTAAGGGGAAAAAATGGTCTGGAAACAAGAGTAAATCCTTTCCTCAGAGCCTTCTCTCAAAACATATTTTCAGAGTGAGTAGATAGGATTCATTGCACTATGTCATCATAAAGAAAACATTAAACTGACCATAGGAATTGCACCCTGAAACTGCCTATTTCTTTTCAGTGATTATAAAAGGCAGTGTCCAGCTACCAGCACCAGCTCAAACCTCTTCATTGCAGAATCTCATGTTAGATGGAGGAGCTTTCTCCTTGCTGTGAACACTTCCTGGTGATGGGCAGAGTGATGATTGTGCTATGTTTTCCCCCTTCTGTCAAGGATCCTAGTATCTTTAGGTCACCTGGAGCAGATTATGATGTAGCACCATTTTATTTTATAATGCTGGCTGGCTGGCACATGCATTATTCATGGGAGCAGTAACATACAGTGTATGATTTAAAGGTGGTAATTGCTCATCTGTATATTCTAGGGAATAGCCCTGCTATTTGAAAATACTCTGAAGCTCCTAAGCAAAATCTATTTTTTCTCTCAACTGGAAACAGATTTGGCTGATAAATGTATAATTGCTGTAGCATGCCAAGAGATGCTTTAGCTGACAAGAATATTCTGATAGTAGAGGCAGGAATTCAGCACTGTATCTTAAATATAGGGCACAAATTTCCATCTAATCTGAAGGCCAGAAGTAAGAAGAGTAAGGTTTGGAATGGCTCATATTTTTTTCTTATATGAAATTGAATCACGAAATTATAGAATAGTTTGGGTTGGAAAGGACCTTTAAAGGCCACCTAGTCCCAACCCCCCTTCAATTCGACATCTTGAACTGCAATAAGTTGCTCAGAGCCCCTTGCTTGCACTCCTCATAGTACTAAAGGTGTTAAAAGCCGTATTACCACCCGCCTGAGTAAAGTAAGCATGGATTTATGGTGCCCACCAAGCTCTGGGAAATTTTGGTTGCGATAAGGTTTCAGGCTTTCAAGTGGAAGTGGGGGTCATTTCTGGCAGGAGTAGAACCCCTGGAGACTACTGAGAATGCCACAGTTTTTGGGAAAAACCTGACCTTGTGGAATGTGGGTATGGAAAGTAGGACAGGCTGTGAGCAAATTTATTTCTTTGTGTCATGCTGGCTGTGGGTTGTGTCACCTGTGCTAACCAGACAGGTCAATGAGGCACACAGGGACATTTGACCCTCCACGAGATGGCAGAGCTACCCTTTAGCACACCACAACATAAAGCAAGGACTTTCAGGCACTTTGAAGAAAAAAAATAAAGCATATGAATTCATAAAATCATACTCAAATTAGCCCTACTTGTTTGAAACTGGAGGTAGCACTTCTTGCATGAGCCTGCTGCACTATTACAGTCCCCAGCTGCAAAGCTCCTGGTTTTATCTCCACTCCTTCACCTGGGTGAGGAGCCAGTTTCCTCAAGCAGCCTTGTCCCATCTCAGGCTGCTCCTGTCCATCTCCTCCAGCTGCCCAGGGCAGCAATCTGCAGGAGGAAAAACAAGAACAGAGAGGGAAGCTTTGTCCCTCCTCATCAGGCAGCGAGGGAAGAGGCCAGTGAGGAAAGTGATCACTACCATGAGGGCAGCAACCCAATCCAAACTGAGGAAAGGCATCAGATCTTAGGACTGAAAAAAAAATATCACAAAGCCTTTTCAATAAATAGAGTATTTTTATTAAGCAATTGTTTGATACAGTGTAGACAATAATTGGCTAAATTAAGTCATATGGAGCAAGTGACCCTGTATTCACTTGCTAATTGTAATTCTCTGCCGTCTGTTCTGGGAAATAAATTAATTTCCATTCTTGCAGGAGTCAGCGACAGGTGTATGTACAGCAGCAATTATCTAGCAGCAGCATAGAAGAAGCTGTACGCTCCCAGCAGGGCTGCTGGCACATTCCCAGGAGCGCTGCCGGGCCCCGTGCGGAGCGGCGGGGATGCGGCGGGCGCGCCTCCAGCTGCGGGAGCAGAGCGGCGGCTCTGACTGACATCTCCAGCCCCGATGTACATCGCCAAACAGCAGCACTGTGATGTCTGGGGATGATTTCTGAACCTCCCCTGCAGGGAATGAGTCCACGAGAGCTGCCGCTGGTGCACACACGGAGCTGCAGCGCTGCTCTTTGCCTCACACTGCGAACGAAGCTGCGCTTCAGGACAGGTACTGAGCTCTTCCCTAGGGGAGCTGAACCAAGCCCTGGAAGGCAACGCCAAACTGAGAACTCCCTGTCTGAGGGCAGGGGTTTACAGATCCCTGCAGCACCCCTGCCTGTGGCAAAACCAGGGGGAGATTTGAAAAGGGAGAAGTTAGAGACCAGCACAGCATCCTGGAGATTAACAGGTCTTCTTTTGTTTATTGCTGAGGCACGAAGTGCATTGCAGGTGTGCAGGGAGTTCCATCGGGGCTGCTGCTGTGAATCCCAAACTCCCTGGTAAAAGAAGGACCTGGGCTGTGTGTATTTGAACCCTAGCTAAGAAGGGCCACCAAGTACTGCCAGAAATAGATCATGAGTGCTGCTTTTACAGGATTTTTATTGACTGCCATATATCAGTCTTGCTGAAAATTTCTGTGCACTTTTCCATTTTTCTCACAAATCTACTTTCCCTCCCACAGCAGCTCACGAGGAATTAATGAAATAGTTTGCCTGTAGCTGCAGGCTGGCACTCAGGATTCTACATTTACCTCCCAACTCTGCTGCTGACTGTCCCTTTATTAGGTCCTGTGTAACACACTGTTCTGGTTCTGCCTTGGATAGAGTTAATTTCCTTCTTAGGTGGTAGAGTGCTGTGTTTTGGATTCAGTAGGAGAATCATGTTGATAACACACTGATGTTTCAGTTTTTGCTCAGTAGTGCTTACCCTGTCAGGGGCTTTTTGGTTTCCCATGCTCTGCCATTGAGCAGGTGCCCAAGCAGCCATGAGGAAACATGGCCAGGGTGGGTGACTTGAACTGGCCAAAGGGTGTTCTGTGTCATAGAATGTCACATCCAGTGTATAAACCAGGGGGAACCGGCTGGGAAAGGCTGATTGCTCCTCAGGTATGAGCAGGGCATCAGCGTGTGGTGAGAAACCATTGTGCATCACTTGTTTTCCTGAGTTTTACTCCTCTACCTCTCTACTTGTCTTTGCTATGAGTATTATTATCCTTATTACTATGATTGCCATTAGCCTGTCATTACAATATTTTATTTTGTTTCAGTTATTAAATTGTTCTTATTTCTACCCATGAGTTTTACTTTCTTTCTGATTCCCCTCACTGGGGTTGGGGAGTGACTGAGTGAGTGGCTGCATGGTACTGAGCTGCTGGCTGGGGTCAAACATCTGATTTGTCTAATTTCAGGAAAACACAACAGAAACACAACACCTTTGAAATTCATACTATTTTGCTAAATCTCCTTAAAATAGTGGCCTCCAGGTTATTGAGGATGGGACAGAAGATACAACAGGTCTTCTGTGAGCCTTCTCTCCTCAGAAAAGCAGGCTAAAAATGATAATTTCTGGTTTTGCTGTTGGTCCTCATGTTTAAAAGATGCAGTTTCAATCTTTGATCCCAATTCTGATTCCAGCTGCAGCACTGGACAGTGGAACACTTCCACTAGTTTTAGTGGAGTGAGTCTAAATTTTCACACCAGTGGCTGAGGTCATAAACTTTTCCTTTCTATTTACCAGTAACTATTTTCTCTGTGTTACTGTGACCTTAAAAAAAATAAACATTTTAAGATACTTTGAATGGTAGTTTTACTGATGTTAAAGTATAATTTTGGTTTGATTTTTGCTGCTTCCTGCAGACATGAGCAGAGGGAGTTCTTTCAGTTATATAAAAATATTCTACATTAGATGCCACCTTTGGGGTCAAGAGGGCTTTCATGGGCACTCGCAATACAGCCAACAGCAATGTGACTTTTATGATAATGCAATTATGTTGCTATTTGTGAATGAAAATAGCAATCTTCTGTTTGCTGAGATCAAATGTCAGACCTCAGGAGGGGTATTTCACAGACCCCAAGCTGGTCAGCAGTCACCTAAAAAAGAAATTAATGCTGTAGATATCAAGTCTTCTAAAAAAACTCTGAAACCCCCCAACAAATAACACTGTATCCTTGACAAGGTGATATTAACTTAATATCACTACATTTATTTTAAGATTCAAGGTAACTCTTTTACTAGGGAAATAAAAAGACTCAGTGATCAGAGCATTACAGTTTTGTTTGCAATGTAAGGTGTTTATTAAGTCTCTGAAAGCTTTATCATCATATTAGGTTTTGCCATGAAACATTCATGAAAATAAACTATTTGAACACTTTCCACTAAATGCCTTAAAACAAATCCCTCGATGACTTAAAGCTAGACTTTGTACTCAAGGCAAATAAAAGGTGAATTTTCATCTGTATTTACCAGCTCTTAACATTAAAATGTTAATACAACCTACTGAAAAATAGTTCTAACCTTTAATAATTTGTTGAGATATATGAAACTATACCAAAAAGTATTGCAATTTAGAAAGCTGAATCTCTAAAAATTTTTGATGGGTTTTGAACCTTCTCCTTCTTATTTTCAAGGCCTCCCCTATGCTCAAGAACAAAAGCTTGAAATTTGCTGCATTCAAGCATAACAATGCTGCATCTAAACTGGAAGTCTGCCAGCCACTAAGTACATTAAAGAAACTTAGAGACTTTTTAGACAAAAGGAAAAATGTTTTGTGAATTCACAGTGAGCAACATTTTTTGCTAGATAAGCCATGCACTGCTTCTTGCCTCTTTAGTAAGGTCCTTTGATGAGGCATAGGAATAGGAGTTTTGTTTGCATTAGGTGACAGATCCATGTCCCTGACCTTTCTGAGAATTCAGGATGATTTCTTGTTTGCAGCCCACTGAAGACAATATTCATCTCCTTAGTCTCGCTCCTCCTCACAACCTCATTGAAACAGCACATCTTTAAAATAAATGACAAAATAGGAAAAAAGACAAACACCATTTGATGTCTAGTTCAATCTGTATGTGAGATCACTGAGTGCCCTGCCAGGTAGGAACTGGAATGGGCTGATGATACTGAAGGGATCTCGCGTTCACCCGGGGATGCACACATAGCCTGTTTCTGATAATCCTCCTCAAAATCCCCAGAGGCAGCCCTACCACCTTCCTGCCAGACCTCAGAAAGCCAATGGCCATGTGTTTGCTAGCAAAAAATGTGCTGTTCACAGAACCAAGGGCGCCCAGATTGTGAGTCCTAATTACTGAGAAACCTTCAGGGCTGTGCCTTCATAGCAAATGATTCCACACGGCAGGAGTGGATCAAGGGAATGAAGCAGCTAGCAACGGCTCTGCACTAGTGCACTGCTGGTAGATTTAGCTCTTCCCCTGGGATTAGATTTTCCAGCCCCTCGGAGGAAATGGTGCCTCTTGCGTGTGGTTTGAAGCTGTCCATGGTGCTGATCACTGACGGCTCGGCGCTCTTGAGTTCCCCTGCTGAAAGCGCCACTGGAAACCTCCAAACTGAGCTTCCAGGCTGGTGCCTATGGAATAAATCCACTGTGATCACACCAAAATTGCACCAATGTGCAGGAAACTGGGGTAATCCTGTCAAAAAGAGCAAAGGCCTCAAAGCAAAGACAGATACAGATGAACTTTAAAACATTTATGATATCATCTAGACGTATATTTACTGGTATGACCTTAAGGTGTTCTGGCTAACTGGAGAACCAAACCTCATATCAAATTCCTAACATAGCTTTTTTGCATTACTTTCCAGTAGGAAACAAGCCTATGTTTAACATTTTTTATGACCTTGTGTAATTAATTAACATAATATGGCCTATTTGTCAAATTATATGAAAGTAAAAATTACTTGTGTTCAGCCCTCACAAGGTTTTTAGACTGAGAGCAAACTTCAGCTAAAAGTATCACCTGGAAAAGAACTCATTTTTTATATTGAAAGTATGAATTGCATATTTTGCTGTCTACCAAAAGCAACTACTTGTACAAATTTCATTTTATGGCCTCATAGAATCAGTAACTCAGAATCTTTATTTGGATAAAAAAGGTAAGCTCCTTTCCCCTAGCACCACAAATTCTGACTCAGCAATATCAACTAGATTGAATGCAGCTACTTCTATTGATTTAACTCAATCTAGACTAATTTTTGAGGCTATTTCCTAGCTGAGCTAAAGTATTTCTACGAGCTATCATTTAGGCTGCTGTAAACCAAGCAGACACCAGTGACGTGTACTACTCAGTCTGTCACAGTTAAATGAGAGCAAATTTCTTCAGCACAACTCAGGATGTTGAAGAGGATTTAGAGGAGAACTCCTCATTAAAAAGAATAAAAGATGAAGAGAGAAAAAGAATGACTGATCCTTAATGCTGGCACTTGTTTCTAACATGGCATGCTAACTTCCTGATATCTCAACACTGACCCTTACCCTCTGGTTTATACATGTTTTCCTACTGACAGGGGAGTGCAGCTGAAAATGAAACTATGCACACAGATGAATTAAACAGTCATTCCTTTAGAAATGAACAAAATCCCAGTAACTATTCAATAATCTGTGAGAATTGTGTCCTGCAATTTCAGCCTAGGCTATCTCATAGAATTCCTGACACTTGAAATAAATGGAACACCAAATAAGAATATGTACTTTTAGAGACTACTTGTTTTTAAAAAGCTAAATGAGAAAGGATGTAGGTCCCTCTTTTGGACTAAAATAGTCTAAATTTGGAGGCTTTCTGGTCCTCACTGTGAGACAGGAGGTGAGTTTGCTGTGTGACAGAGTTCACACAGGTTCAGAGGTGCCTGGTGGTGCAAAAAGCGGTAGAAAAGGTCACAATGCTTCTACATCAAGTACCATCCGGTTTCCACTGTTGTGAGTACTGGAAAAATTTGGGTAGGCTGCCTTTCACTCATCAATGGATGTACTTATTCCACAGTGACCAGCTGCAAGCACCCTTTGTAAGCAAACGAGGTTCTCAATTTTTAACTCCTTCTCCTCTCATACTTCAGTTCCAGTTGCACCTGCTCTATCCACCCACATTGCTTCTGGATCCCCTCATCTCAGAAAATCACCAGGAGTTGATAGTTCCCCTCACTCCATCAGTCTCCTGCATTTTCTGGCTGCTTTCTTCATGATACTTTACAAGAGCCAGTTGAGGTATTGGGAACATGCAGGCTCCAGCACTGGAGTTGCATAGTCCTGGGAGAAGGGACTGCAGAGCAAGGGAAAAAAAATCTCCTTATTTTCATTAATAATGATGAGAACACTGCCCATTTTCTATCCTGATGACCAGTCCACCAACTTAAGGGCATAAACAATGCTCTACTGGGTCTTGTTGCCTAGGATCACATCTCCAGCAGCAGAAAACAGTGAATCCTTGGGGAATGATAACAGAGCAAGGTGCGGGTACTGGCAACTACCTCTAGGATGCATATGAATCTTAGGGATGTCAAAACTTAATAGTGTATAGATGGTGTCACTTTTTTTTTATGAACTTGTTTATATTTGTTACCTTTTCAGCTATGACAACTACATACTACATACCAGGTGAAAGAAATACTCCTTTTGTTAAAATCTGTTGAGCTCAATTAGCAAATGTGCCTGTGTTCCTTTATTAGTAAAAAGAGTAAGCTATTCCTGTCCATTTCACCCACACTACTGTTGATTTGTCTGAATTTTGATTTCCCAGTCAGCCTAAGGCTGGGGAACTTCTGAGCTTAGTTGAGTCATAATGGCCATAAGAAGGAGAAAAGGAACAATCTGAGAGCAAAGAGTTCTGGAGGGTTGTATTTGCTTCTCTTTCCTCCCACAATCCCTCTCTCTGCCAAAAGAGAGAGAGAGTCCTCCTCCACCAAGCACGACTGCCACTGCCCAGCCATAGAGGAAAAACAGGACTAGGCAGTTTAAGCTACCTTTACTCTTGCTAAGTCTAAAATGTCAAAAGAAAAATGCTTTACTGTTGCTCTAAATTTGTTTCTGTAATGTATTTGAATAATTAGAAACCACAGCAGCAAATTTAAAAAAAAAGAAATCTCCAAATGGTAATTACTCATCTCCAGTTGGTCAAAACAGTTATTTTTCCCAAGAAAACCTGAAGTTTTCAAATTATATTTTCATTCTTATATATAGCAATTCAATTTGAATTTTTGTGCAATTTTTTACTATCTTTTCACTTCATAATTTCAACATTTGATTAAAAGTTTCACAGCTTTTTCCTATTTTAATGTTTTTCTTCATCACATTGTGATGCAGTGTTTGTGGTATTGTGAAACAAAATGTGACTTGAGAGACATTACAATTTGTATTTACATCTAGGATTAGGGACAAATTGTTACGTGCAATTATTGCTGCATAATTGATTCAAAAATTTTAATCCCCTTTTCACAGCTGAAAAAAATTCCTACATTTGTCAATGTAAAAAAGTGTGCAAGTTAAGAAATGCTTTTTAATAAGAATATCAGACAGTGGGTAGGCTTTGGTACAGTAATGAGTCCTGATTTTCTCCAGCAATTACTTTTATCTTTTGATATGTCTTCCCTTCTTTTGTTTTCTGCTACTTTAAAGTTACTGCACATTTTGTTTCTTTGCATCAGGAGTAATCTTTGCCTTCTCTACTGATTTGCCAACTTCTTTTGAAGTAAATTTTCTTTGTGCTAACTATTATTTAGTATTGGTCTGTCTTTAGGCAGCCTTAATTAGAAGTGCAAATTTGTTTTGCAGGCTGCATCAAATGTAGAACTTCAAGACTCTAAACAGTTATTCTCAAGTGTAAAGTTTGGGATTTCTTTAGAAGACTTTATCTTTTTAAGACTTTAGAAGACTTATATATTTACAATACAATCCAACCAGGGAGCTTCAGCTGTCCTGCAATTCTATAAATATAAACATGCAATTGTCTCAGTGTGCACTAACAGACAAATTCTTCCTGGCATTCTATTGAGCGTAAGGAACCTGTGCAAGGCACTCACATCCATCTGAAGGGTTATTTATGCTTTGCTTTGCTGTGTGCTATTGATAGCACAACTGGGCAGGATTTGATCTTAATGATACAAGAAATCACTGTCCCTCTCAAGTCAAACACATTTCTAGGGGCAATATTTGCAGCAGCAGCACAGCAGGGCTGATTCCTCTCAGTGCTCACAACTGGAGATACCTGCAGCGGGGCCCAGCTCACTCACCTAGGGCTGAGATACCTAGCTCAGTCTAGTATCTAGATCCCACTGTGGTCAAAGGTGAGAGAAAAAGAGCTTCCCACAGGCAAGGATCTGTCCATTTGTCTTCCACACCAGTTTTCAGTGAGGATAACTTCCAGGATGGAACTGAGGACTGGTACCTGACACTCAGAGGCAGAAGTGAGAAGACACAACTCTGCAGTAGTTTTTAATAAAACCACTGCTGCAGACAACACTGACATCTTGTCCAAGTATTCATATTTAGCAATGGATCTGTTGGAGTCTGTGGTGCTGCCTCCTGCCCTTCTTTGCCTGAAAGACTGAGATCAGGGACTTGGAATAAACACAATCTACCTGTTTTAAGCATGTAAGGAAGACTCACATTTTTCTGAGACTTCAGGTACAAATACATTTTCCATACTGCTCCAGATACAGGGAAACATGGACAAACCTATTCTGTGAGTTTTAAGATAAAAACTGCCAAAAGCTGAGGAAAAGGTGGAAGAAACACACTTCAACATTACTTTATTACCTAATAAGGTCACAAAAGGAAAAAACAAAACTTGATTTGTGGTGCTGGATTAATCTCATCTGTCTTTGGGGTTGAATATTGGTCAGGGTGCAGACACTGGATTTAAGTCTCCCCACACAGGTGTCCAGAGGCTTGCTAACAGCTAAGCTCATGCTGCAGTCAGCAGCTCAGCTGGGATCTCTTAAATGAATGGGATTGAAAGACTGCCACGCATACTTGCCAAAAATAAACATTTATAGGCAGAGCTTTTGGAGCCTGTGACTTTTTTTTTCTATATTTATACCATTATTTTCAGTATTTCTTTCCAATTCATTTGCAGTTAAAGAAGGCAGCCTGAGCATCATCTGAAAATATTTGGCAGAGAGAATTAGATAAAGGGCTCTTTATCTTAGATTTTATACATCTTGGTGGTAGGTGGATGGGTGATCTGTGATTGTGTGGTGCTACAAAAGAAACAACATAAAGTGTGAAAAGCAGAAAAATCAGCAGGAAAAGGAAACAATTTCTGAATCATTCTATTTTAACTGCACTTATTCAGTGCCTGTGATTTCTCTTTTCCTTTGACAATTAATACATAAAGAGATCTCTATAATACATTCAATTTTGTTGCTAATTACATGGAAGAAAGCTTTCTTCATGGGAGATGAGTACTTTTATTAGCAAAGACATGAAACAGTGTCTTAGCAGGAAGGCATAGGTGGGCTGTGAGCCCTATGCTACAGTATTTGCAATATAACATATATTATATTCAAATAAATGATATATGATATATGATATATAATATAATATGATATAATATAATATAATATAATATAATATAATATAATATAATATAATATAATATAATATAATATAATATAATATAATATAATATAATATAATATAATATAATATAATATAATATAATATAATATAATATAATATAATATAATATAATATAAATTTTTGTGTTTACATTTTTATTATTATAATACAACAATGACTGTGGTCATGCATACATGTTTAATAAAAATTAGCAATAATTTTTGTAACCTGAGGCCTGAAATGACAGTCCATAACAAGATACCTTTATTTGTTTTCCATGAGTCACAGCATTTATGTGGGGTTTAATTTGTTCTTCTCTTTTTCAATTAAAAAGATCTTCCATAAAGTAATCATTCACTTACATGGGCTGCAGGATGAAAGAAGAGGATATTCTGCCTGACTTACAATTTCCCTGTAGCAAGAAAAATAAAAAAGTTGTTTGCATTAGGAGTGACAGCAGATGAGATTCATTTAATCATGAGATAAATCTCTCAAACTAAATATAACCTCAAGACTCTCACTCTCTGAGGGAGTGAAACACAGAAGACCTTGGGGAATAAATGTAACTATTCTTTAAAATGGTCAACCTTTTAGCAAGAGCCCTCAGGCACTTTTTTGGTGACTATTGTACCCAATATTTTGCTGAAAAACTCCATTTGTTTCAGCTCAATGTCAGGTTTTAATTTCCCATGCTGTCTTGCAGCTGAAAGCAGCAGTAGGAGCAGCAGTGATGAGCACAGCATGGAACACAGCCCCATGGGGGTCAGACAGGGAATCCTACTGCCACCTTCTAATTAACAGAGCCAGCATGATAAATGGATGTCTCAGTCCAGCACCTCCCATTAACAGCACAGGGGAGCAGGATTTGGATGATCCCATCCAGTTCCAGCTTCCCATGCTGTGGGCTCACCTGCCTCAACACTGTTGGCATCAACTGCTGGCTGGAGGTGCTAAGGAGCAATATTCCCATTCTCACACTCACACTCCTTCTCTGGATATCTGTATGGCACGCTGGAGGATGAAGGTGCCATTTGCGATATAAGACCCTTCACCACATAATGTAAAATGCTCTGCTTTAAGTCCACCACTGTTATAAGCTAAAACAAATGCTGTGGGTTGCAATTTCCTAATCAAGCTCTAAAAGACTGCAACAGGTATACTAATATGCTGAAGTGTTTTTTTTTCATAAGATTGGTTTTCAAAGTCTTACTCAATGCCTTAACTTCTCTGTCTGTGGCTACTTAGTCATGATTCGGTTCACCTGTCACAAGATTTAACATAGATATCCTTGAGGCTATAACTGAGCAACAATTTTTTTGACCTAGAAAAAGCAAACCCAAACTTAAAGGAATTTGACCTACCATTCAGTGAAGGTGCCTGGTAAAATCATCAGTAAACTCCTTACTGGAGCAAAATCAGGACATTAGCCATGTTACTCAGAGAGGAAAAAGAAATTGAAACACAAATATGCCAAACAGTGTTATCTAAGGGTCATATTCACAAACATTTCTCCATTTATGTTCTGCCTGAATCACAAAGATCTGCTCCCACTGGCTAAGCAACTCATCTTCTGTTAGTGGAAAAGTCTCTGCAATTTTAAAATCAATATTTCAAACATCATATATATTCTTAAAAGAATCTCAGTTCTCTGTCTTTAAATGGAAGTACAGAGAAAAAACCCATGCTTTTGAAGGAAAATGAGGAGACTTGACTGCCATTAGGATGAAGCAGGAGAGACTCTGAAGCAAAGTTGGAGAGTGCTGTGTGACACATCATCCCTGCCACTCCAGGTGTGCAGGCTGGCAGCTGTTCCAACCTGACACCAAAGTAAATGTGGGAGATGCATGTGGCAGGTCTGTCCTTCCATGTAAATACGCACAGACAATTTTTTTCTGCCCTTAGACTGCAAGCCCTGCTTTCCCAGGTACGGGCTCTGTTTTGCTATGGGGATCAGTCCAAGCAGCAAATTTCAGGCAGGCAGTGTGGCTACAGGAGGCTGTGAGAGCACCTGTCTGTCCCTCTGCTGGGTAGCAGCAGGAATACAACCCCTTCTCCTGTGTGATCTGCTCCTTCCCGGAGCCAACAGCATCCCTCCCCGCTCCTACCGTGCCAAAGCCCCAGAGGAAAGCTGCTGCGGCTGCAGGTTGTGCTGATGTGGACTTTATTCATTTTAATATAGAAATTGAATAAACCCACAGCTGATAGAGGTCTCTGGGGTCTCCTACTAAATGACTCATATGGTCAAGCAGGCAACCATTTATCACTGCAGAAATACCATCATGGGGACCACCAGGCGAGATTACATCCAGGCCCTGCTGTTTCTCTCCAAAATAGCTGCAGTTCAGTTTGGGGGTGAGGTTGCGTGCCCAGCATAATGACACTTCTGCTCAAATGTCCTTGACCCAGCCTCCACACCAGATCTGCACAGGGGGCATTTCAAAAAAGATAACATTGCATTTGCAAAGCAGAACATGATCCCTTCCTATCTTGACTCATTTGATGACAGTCCTGCTATTGCTGGCACTGCTTTAAAAGCCCGTTGGTTTTCTCTGTGCAAAAGGGGGAAAAATTGAGAAAATAGTACAATTGTAGTGAACATCTTTCCTGATTTTTGGAGTATTTATACACTAAATAATGCAATTACTTCAACTGAGCTTTATAATCATAATCAGTTTTAGTTAATTTGGCATAGCTTTCTAATTGCTGTTTTTCAACTTAATGTAATTTGGCAAATTCTGTTTCAAATGCATTTTAAATCTGATTTGGAATAAACAAGGTCAAAAGTCTGCTGATATTGCTGATGTTAAAAGAAGTAACTTTGAACTACATTTTATTTACAGAAGTGATTACCTAGTGACCTTTTTTCAAGTTTATTTTATCCTTTTTCCTTTGGAATATTTTAACCAAAGCATTTTTTAAAAATTCCTAATATTGACCTTCAGTTCCCAGATAAATGGTCTTGCAGTGCACACAAGATTTTTAAAAGTGTCTGCAACAAGCTAGAAAGCATTATGAATTTTCATAAAACCTTGGAAAATATAAAAATAAACTTTCACTTTGGAATCCCACAAAATGGAAGCATACAGATAATTTCATTAAGTATTTTATTTTTTCAACAGTTATTTATTGCAAATATTCTCTTCTTTGGTATTTTATTAAGTGTTGAGGGAAAAAAAATCTTTATCTAAAGTCAATTATTTTCTCTTGAAAAATGATCAGGAAATTAATTTAAAAAGAAAAATAACTCTTCTCTGCTTTCTCTGATGTCCTGCCCAAGGCACTGGAGAACTATTTTCTTTCCATTCCTGTCTAAAAGATTTAAATCTGAGAACTGTAAACTTTTTAGTCCTTTAAAAAGGCAGTGACTTTAAATCCACTTAGAGGAAAGGTTATAAATTACATTAGGCTCTTGTCTCCAGCTACAGAGAGGGAGTTAGAAGACCCCTCTTTAGGCAGGGCAGACAGACACCAACAGTCCAGTAGTGGTCTTGTCTGGAGGAAAATGAGATATTTCTTCATGCCTCCTTCTTCTCCTGCCAAGAGGAGCCATCATTTCCTGCTGTTTTGGAGCCCATGGAAGAGGCAGGTCTCTACTTCGTTACTTATGTTAACTACACAACATTATTTTTCAATTGACTTAAGATCATTTTGCCCATGCAGAAAGTCCAAGTCATTAACTGTGTGAAAAATGTGGGCTGGAGCATGTGTTTTTTCCTCCTACAGCTTCTCCAATCTGATGCAGTGCCAAATATATTGAATTGCTGTTGACTTTTTATTTATTCCAGAAGAATTGTGAATAATTTTCCCTTAAGGTCAGACAAAACAAACAAATTAAAACAAACATACAAAAAAGCTTCAAATCCAGCCTGTCTTTGTTGACGGAGTGGTATAAATTGTTACTGTGCCTATTTTTGATGCCAGGGATTCAGTTTCTAATTTTAATGTATTTAATCCAAAGCCCAAGGGCAGTTTCATGAAATAAAACAGGGCTGTTTTGCAGAAATGTAGAGAGGTGCCTGCATCACAGAAAAATGGGAACAGAATCAAGTTCCTATAAACTTTTGGCTTATGCTGTGGTACTTGCACTGGTCTTCCCTACTAATTAGCATACAGGAATAATTCCATTTCAGAGGTTTGTTAAATTCATGATTCACTGACTTCATGCTGTATGAGCTGTGCCTGTGTACTTGCTTAGCAAAATGTTATACACAATGGGATTGAAGACCAAATGAAGATTCAATACACCCTTTGTTTGATTTAAACTTTACTTTGAGAGTTCTAATTCAAAGATTTGTTAAGATTTGACAAAAAGACGCCACAGCAAGCCTGGGCAGCAAGACTAGGACAAGCCTTACTGTCTTGTACAGTTGAGAAGGAGACGACATTTATGCTTAAATATTGTTCCTTGAAAATTGTCCTTGAATGGCAAGATGAGAAGAACAAGCAGAAACAAGAATGGAGGAAGGAACACATGCAAGGAAGAGACCAACTTGTTAGGGCAGGTGACATGATGGGCTGATGAAGCAGCTGCCGGAGCAGCAGGCCTGAGGTGAGGTATACCTGGCTCCATGAAATCTGTGTGGCATGCTGTGCTGGGCCCTTCAACACATATGGCAGTAGTTGCCACCTGAGGCTGTGGCCCTTTCTCTGTAACCAGGGGCCAAGGACTCTCTCCCACATCAGTGCCCACAGCAGCATTTGAAGGAACAGCAGGAAGATTGGGCAGACCCCAGCCACCTTTGAACACCAGTCTGTCATACCCAAACTGGCCCTAAATGAATCCCACAGTGAGCTATTGCTACTGCCAGGGGACAGTGGAGCAGTGCTGCAGGGGTCTCTTGGGGTACCTGCTCCTGAAGGGGGGGCAGAGGGAGCTGTACCATGAACCAGCACCCACCCTTGCTGGTACCCCACACAGGACTGCAGTCCTGGGACGCCTGGAGGAAACTCATGGGACTACTTGCTAATCTTCTGTTCCATTTCATGGCACTTAAAAGGAAAGCAAAACAGCCCACTCCACCCTTTCTCTAGATGATCTCTACCCAGACACCCAGCCCCACTCTGCTGTCAGTGGCCTTCTGCCTGTATGGCTTGTTCTGCAGCATAAAAGTCCCCGCAGATTTTGGCCCTGTGTCTCTGAACAAGGAGTTCATCAGCTGACAGCTGACGCAGATTTCTTTTACCGTAGGCAATTTTCCAGCCTCCACATTCTGGAGCACAGCTCTAAGGAAGAGACTGAAGCGAACAAACAGTCTGTTCTTCTCATGTGTTCCTTGGAATACATGGGGTTTGAATCCTACAGATTGAGTCCAGTCTTGGCCTGTCAGTGTGATCAGCTGCAGGGTACCAGAACTCTGCTGGGACCACCCCACAGCAGGGAGGATGCACAGCCAGGGAGCCATGGACCAGCACCCCTGTTTGTGGGGTACCTCTGGAGATGTGCCAGCAAAGTCATTAGTGTTATGTCTGTCCTGTGCAATGAAAGAAATGACCCAATCTTGTGTATATTTGGCATACAGCATGTCAAGGACACATTTTTGCCAAGGACATTGTCTAACTATAGCACTTGATGGAAGCTGCTGACAAAGCTGTGTGCTCTGAAGGCTGTGTTTCTTTCCTCACGATTCATTGCAAGGAAAACCCCATCCATTTAAGGAGGTCAGCTGGAACTGGGTCAGGACATCTGGCTGGGGTAAGTTTTTTGTGTGTCAGTTTATGCTCTGCATCTCCATTCTGTCAGTAATTGTGGACACTGGGTACACAGGATGCTTTCATACATGACCAATAATGTGTAAGGAAAAGCCACAAATTGTATCACTGAAAGTAATTTTAAATTTGATTGTGAATCCAAGTAAAAGTGATATTTTAGAACTTTTTGAAGCAGTGGTTCAGCTTCTGTCATTGCTCTGCTACAGAGCTGTGCAGATGTTTGTAGTAGTCACAAAAAAGGAAACGAGGGCAGGCTGCACCAGAACATTTCAGAAGCCATTAATAAGACTTTATGTTGTTATTCTGAAGGGCATTTTCTGCTGCTCTCAGCACAACATTGTGACTGGCCTTCCTGAGATGGAAGAAATGAAATATTCTTTCTTCATCCTAAATAACTGCAGCCAGTGTAAGAACAAATCCCAGGGAGGACAAGATGATTTGCGGCTTCTGTACACGTGAGGAAACTCTAATGTTAGACCTACAAAAGCACCCAAATGCCACCAAGCTTCAAAATGTCACCTGGCTTTGAAATAGGAGCAGCCAATCTTTTTGCAGCACCCCAGAAGAGAGAGAAAAATCTGACCTTGGGCTTGCTGAGCCATGGCTCTAATCCCTGTGTGGCAGCTGAAGCAGGGAAAAGGGCATCTACCAGTTACAGATTAGAAGGAAGTGGCAGCTACAGCCTTTGACAGTGGCAGCCCACTCTCAAGGACTTGGCCCCAGGCTCAAGCGAGGGAGCAGTCACATCACTTTCTGCAGTCTCTTCTGGGTACAGCATTCCCCAGAGTGGCACATTTCAAAATGAAAGATAGTTTCTGCTTAGGGGGCAGGGAGAACGAAAATTTAATTCCTTTTAGGAGAGAAAAATAAGATACTTTGTTTCCTGAGGAATTCTTGCATTGATGCATTTACTTTAATCCCATTTTGTCCCATTGGGACAAAAGTACTACACAATGATGTATTTCAGGAGGGACACTTACCTGAAAGATATTTTAAAGAGCCACCATACAATCCTTTAATTTTGGACCTTATGATTAAGACACAGCATTGCCATGCAGAAGTGTCTGATACTGAACTGGCTGGAAACAGTGCTTCAGGTCATCCTGCAAGAGGTGGTGTTTCCCTGTCGAGGGTGGCATATCCTGGGCTGTGGGAACTGGTCCTCTGGGAGCCACTGGAGTGCCTGAGGTGGGATAACCCATTTGCAGCTCCATTGTATATCTCCTGGGATTTACCACACTGCTCCATCAGAGAGTGGCTGTATCTGTCAGGGGACTTACAGCTCTTTTAAGAAAAAGAGCTCTGAAAGTGCAGCTCCTGTGAGACTGCATCAAAACAGAGAAATTCATTATATAGTGTTACACAGAATTGTAGAATCACAACTTGATATGTTTCAGATCAGTCAGACAATGCAATTAATCTCTAAGTGATTGCAAATAAAATATTTTTATTCTGGAAAGAAAAGAATAATTTGAATAAAACAATTTTTGACCTTTTTTCCTGTTTTCTTATTCTCTCTACTTTCCGCAGAGCTGTATGTCTGTATGTATGTAAGCAACTTTGCAGCAAGAATCTACCTTGTGCACATCATGGATTTCTCTTCTTAATGCAGGCAACCCTGCTAGTTCCTGAACTTTGCCCATCTGCTCGAGCCTAAGGGGCAGCAATATTAAATTAATCATAGTCTGACATTTCTTTGATAACTGACATTTGCACAAACAAGACCTACATGCACATGTGCACGTTAGGAAATTAAAGTGTAAAGTAAATAAGATTATCCTTGTGTGTTTCTCCTCAAAAACATATTGCAAGTCATTATCTCTCCCTCTAATGACTGAAATTCTGTGTGCAAAACAGAGTAATTCAATTTACATATCTGAACGCATGCCATTTTCTTGCTGTTGCAGGGCCTGTAGTGAATGCCCTGTAAATTAAATCATGTCATTGTCAGGAGCCAGTGGAGCTGCGGGCGGATAACTCCTCCTGACACGTCGCGTGAGAGAACAGACACACACCGGCAAGTTCTGCTCCTGCTGTCCCTCCGGAGCACTCCTGGCGATTCTGGGGGAAGGCTTCTGCCACTGAGCAGCTCTCCTCTCCCTCCAAAGGCAAACCCTCCTCCCAGCTCAGTTTTGTATCTCTTTGCAGTCCCACACAAGCCAATAAGGCTTTTTCTTGTCTCTGATGGTGAGACCAAGATCAAGCCCACGAAAACTGGGGGAATTTCAACCACTTGGCTAGAAGTTCACAGGACGTTGAGAAGTCCTCTCCTTCTGTCCATTGACAGCAGGCGTAAGGCTGTTGGGTTGGTAGCTACCTCAAACCCCCTATGTTTCAGACAGATAATATGAGTTGAATGAGTATGAGGGACAGACACTTTGCAGTTGGTGCAGGTGTGACTGAGGGTATCCACATGGGATGCCACAGAGGAGGAGCCCAGGCTGACATGCTAATTAATTTAAATACCAGGATCTGACTGACTAATTAATTTAAATACCAGGATCCACTGGCTGACATGCTAATTAATTTAAATACCAGCATCCACACCATGTCCAGGAATGCACTGGGAGAGCAACCAGGCACTTCTCACTGTTTTCCTGCTCAGTAAGTTGATCATAAAGAGTTTATTCTTTTTCAACACATAAAGATGCTGGGGAATAAAATTCCCCATATAATAATATAGATAAATATCATCTATTATTATTATATGAGGAATAAAATGTGGAGCAAAAAGTTAATTCAGGAAGCACTTACTACACTATGTTCTGACATGAACTCCAGCAGTCAAGAAAGAGGAATAGGTATTTTCTTTTCCCAGCTCACACACATAGTTTTGAGATCAGAAAAGATTGTGTTGTCAAATGTCCATATCATTAGGCATCATAATGGGCGGGAATCAAGCACTTCAGAAATTAATTTTTCAGCCTGGCCTGACAGTCTCCAAAGAATCCCTCGCTGGAGGATTTTTCTATGGTTTCTTTCTGCATCAAGGAAAAAAGAATTTGTCTCTCTCTGCTGCAAGCTGCAATCCCTTCACTACCAACTGATAAATGGCCTCAGATTTTATTACGTTTTCTTCTTCTTTTGTTCCTATTATCTCTGCCACCTGTGATTTCTCTGCTCTTTGTAGAACCTTATTTCCTCCAGATTTAATTCCAACTGAGGAAAGTATACACTTATCTTTTCATCACATGAGGCCATTAATCTCTCCTGGAATGGTAGCTCTTGCTGAACCACAAGCACAGACACAGGCCAGGCAGACAATTTGTGGAGAGCACACCTGAGGAGAAAGACTCGGGGTTGTTGGTCAATGAGAAGCCGAACACACTCCTGCAATGTGTGCTTGCAGCCCAGAGAGGTAATCATTGTCTGGGCTGCATCAAAAGGACAGTGACCAGCAGGTTAGGGATGGGATTCTCCCCCTTTACTTTGCTCTTGTGACAGCGCTGAGTCTAGCTCTAGGGTCATGACAACATAAGAAGGACACCATCACGCTGGAGCAGATCCAGAGGAGGCCCATGAAGATGGTCTCCACATAGAGCATCTCTCACAGAGACGGGCTGAGACAGCTGGGGGTGCTCAGCCTGGAAAAGAGGACGCTCTGGGGACGCCTTTTAACACCTTCCAGTGTCCTGGGGTGTCCTGCAGGACTGCTGGAGAGGGACTTTTTACAAGGGCATGTAGCGATAGGACAATGGGTAATGGCTTTAAACCGAAAGTGGCAGATTTACATTAGACACTAGGAAGGAATTCCTTACTATAACATTGGTGAGGCACTGGAACAGATTGCCCAGAGAAGCTGTGGATGCCCCATCTTTAGAAGTGTTCAAGGCCAGCCTGTATGGTGCTTTGTCCAACCTGATCCAGTGGAAGGGATCCCTGCCCATGGTGGAGGAGTGGGAACTAAATGACCATTATGGTCCCTTCCAACCCAAAACATTCCATGATTCTGTAAGACCTGCTGTGGTTTGAGAGGCTCACCAGAATTTCATGCTAGCATTCCTCTTTCTGTCATCAGAGGGAGCTGTAGATGCTGAGAAGGTGGTTCTGGATTGGTGTTCGTCATATGTGACAGTATTCAGGGAAAGGGTTTTGCTTTGATAAGCATCCAGGGGCCATTGGGAGTGTAACAATTCAGCACAGGCGTCCATGCAGGATTTTCCGGAGATCAGGAGATGTAGGGTACAACAGCAATCCTGTCTTAAGCCCCACAGCAACCAAGTGCTTGTGTTTCAATGTCTATCCCATGTCTTTCAGGGCATGCCACATAGCAGAGTCTAAGACACCCTTATTTGTAGGGAAAGGTAAATAATGAAATACTTTGACTATCAACACTTCTTTACTTCTCCCATCACCTCTCTGGTGCCACCAGAGGAAGCTCCCACCATGGGGCAGCACTGCAAGTGTCAGGAAGCAGCTGAAGCACACCTGGATTTAAAGTTCCTTTTTTTAGGGGAACATACATCTGATCCTGTCAGAAAACTGGAGAACTCCTTAAAAGGTACCTGTCACCTCTGGACCAGCTTTTGAAAACTCATGTTCTTGGACCAAACAAAAATGTGTTAGAGTTTACAAATGTGATGCTGGGGTAAAATGACATTTTTCCATTATAAAAGCTCTCTTCACTATTTAAATGAATGAAAGAAAAGGAAAATCTCATCGTGTTAAGCCTAAGCATTTAGTAGTGCTCTCATTTCTTTTCCCTGTTTTTTGAGGTGATTATTAATTTGTGAATTCTGAATATCCTTCTGGGCTACAAAAATGAGAACTTTGCTGCAGTAGGTGTAAAAAAAAATCAAAAATGATCATAAAGAAAGCTGTGAGTGGATGGATGATGTTGTGAGTGACTGACAACTCTCTTCGTGTTACATGATTACAGCCCTTGCAAATGGCCTTGCCAAAATTGTGAGATTCTCAGGTTTCCAGCAGCATGTTCAGACATGGTATCTCCTTCACTAACGAGGACAACAGAGCTGTCTCTGCTTAATGTTATAAGGAGGCAGATTGGGTTGAGACAGTTTAGCATTATTTGATATGCTTTTAGATACCCTTGCAATCATTCCTTAACAGCTCCTCACAGTAGGAACAGGATTAGCTTCTGCAGCCCTGCTCAGTAACATCAGATGCTCTGTTCTTTTTGGCATTTGAGATATGCAAACACCTGATGGTTTTACTGACCAGTGTCCATAAAATATTCATTATTATTAGATTTGTGTCTTACTTGTCACTTGGACTTGCATTTATTGAATATTGTCTTTATTTTCACCATGAAATTTTAATTTACTGTTCTTAATGTGTAAGTCCAGATATACTGCTTCATATCTTTAAGCAAACAAGACTAGTACAGTGGAAAAGCTGTATTTTCCCCTCTATTCTTATATTCATAACTATTGCATTGAGGTTTTACTCATAGCTAAATCTTCTGTCTTTCCTTCAGATAAAAGCAATTGTGTTTCCTGGGTGTACAAAGTGAATAATTTGCTCTTGCTTGAAAAGAAATTTGGGTTCTCCACACCAGAAGTGGGTCACTCCAAAAGCAGGAAAACTTTCAGCAGATGTTGTGTTTGTTTTGAAGAGAGAACAGGAAGAAAGTGAGCATTGACATCATAAGGCGCAACAAGCATTGCAGATTCAGAGTTTTCCTCTAGCAACCTGAGATTGCCTTTGCTTCTGCCATGCTGGAAGCAGCTCTTAACTGTGGAAACTCTGACAGCTCTCTGCATGGTACAGGAGGTTAATGCAAAGCCAAGTACAAAACAAAAACATATTTTTATTCATCAGCCTAGTCTTACAGAACTGATCCTAATGCATTCCTCTGGGAAAGAACAGACTCTTTACAAAATCAAGACAGAGAACTTCCCATAAACAGAAAGCCTTGATTCTCTCAGACCTTTTCATTTTACCACTTCTTCCCCTATTATGCTCATTAAACATTAAGGAAAAAAAATTAAGAATCTAATAAATAGGAGTCTCTCTTTTAGCTGGCCATCTGGTTCAGGTGGATAATTATCTTCTGACATCTGTTTAGTGATATGCACTATACAGCAGTACTTAGATTTGTGATCTTAAGCCATTTTCTACTTGACACAAATATATCTGCAGCTGCAATAACATTCTAAGGGTCTGCAGGGTCACTTCTGGAAAGTACCCAGCACATTCAAATTCTAATACTACTAAATGTTAACCAAATTTGTTTACTGGCAGTTAAACTTGTCAAAAGATGTGCATCCTCCACCTCTAGCCTTGAAAGACACAGTGAGGATGTTAAAGGGAAGGATTTCTGCCTTTATATCTGCCTTTATATTTGTATTTTCTGCAACACTATCATTGCCCTGCCAGGAGTCTGTAAGGCTCTCATTGTTTTTCCCAAGGAAGATGGCAAAAAAATGTGCAAAAGCATCTTAGCATCTGCTCAATTTTTCCAGCCTAAAAGAATCAAACGTGCATCAATTGTAAAATTGCAACGCTGACCCCCATATGGTCTCCTGTTAACTCACCAGCTCCTGTCACTGCCAGGGGTTTGCTCCATCTGAAAAGGCTCTTTCTCTGTCATGAGTTCTGTGATTAAATGCTCTCTGCTGAAAATGCCAGGTTATTGAGTGGGAAAGTGTGAACAGGAGAGGTTCTTCCTATGATAAATAAAGCCATTTCCGAACATCTAGCAGAAGAAGTTTCAGGATGTTTTGCTTTAATAGTTTCTAATTTTTCTTCTAGTCCAAACCAGCTTTCAAAGTGCAGATAGTCCATGCTAAGCAGAGATGAAGATGATCAAAGGTAGGAATGAAAACTTAGACTCTTTGACTGTACTGATCTACAACTGATTTTAGATACCCATTTACAACAATGCTGTAATGCAGCTACCTGAGCAATTTCTGCTCAGTAAATTTGCACAGAGTTTCTGAGGTAATATGGTCTCTGCCTTGGCCCTGTTCCTTGTGAGAATTTCCCATAAATCCTCTGAAGGACTGTGCTTGGTGACAAGCACAGCCTTCCCCTTTGACCAGCCCTGTCAGCACAACTGGGATCACTTTTCCCTTGAAAGCACAGAAAATGTCACCACCTCTTCCTTAGGTGTTTGCCCAAAACTTGCTGCAGGGTAGACAGTGACAGTCTTGCTGTGTATGGAGCTCTAACCCAAAAGACAGCACTTCATAGCTTGTCTCATCAGACTTTAATCCAGGAGCAGGCAGCGTAATGTTGTGGATGCTTTATTATAAATCTCTCCTCCGTCCCACATGCAAACCAATAATTTTATCCTGGGGACTTGGGAGCAGAGCACACTGCACAGAGGAGCCACAGGAAAATGCTGGGGATATGGATGCATCCCTGTCTCTGTCTCCCTGACTGTGGGTGACAGACACTGTACCACAGAGTGGCTGGAGCTGACAGGCACCTCTGGTCCATCCCTGTCTCCAGCAGGGTCCGCTAGACCTGGTTGCCCAGGACCATACCCAGGTGAACTTTGAGTATGTCCAAGGACAGAGACTACACAACCTCTCCAGACAACCTGTTCTGGTGCCTGGTCAACTTCACAGGAACAGCACTATTTTTAATTTTGTTTCAGTTTTGTGCACATTGCCCCCACTCACGTCACTGTGTACCACTGAAAAGACCCTGGCTCACTCTTTTCACTTTCCCATCAGATGTTTATACACATTGGAAAGATCCCCCTGAGTTAGACCCAGCCCATCTCTGCCCCATCCTATACAAGCTCTGATCAACCTTTTTTGATGCTTTGCCCTCTGCCAAATCCTCCAAGAGACGATTGTTGCTGCTGGACTTGGGCAGTTACAGAGGAATGACATCCACTCCATGTTTAGCTATTTCATGTTGTACACAGCATCTCCTGAGGTCATATTCATGACCTGGATGAAAGATCAGTGGGGATTTTTAGTCACCCTTCTCTTACTATAATGCTCTAAGGCAACCCATCTTCATCACACTTAGCAGGGTCTTATATATTAATAGGAAAAAAAGATTTGCATGTAAAACCTGATACTCCCTTTGTTGTCTTATTAGATACATCCTATTTTCAATTGTTCTGAAATAATGGTTTCAAATTTTTTTGAACTAAAATTGAAAAGAAAAATCAAGGAGTTGAGGTTAGTGTAGAGATCAGGTTGATGTTTCTAGAGACAAAAGCTAAAAGAACTGACTAGAAACAATACTATTTTTATTTTGGTTATGATGTGACTCATATATTGATAGAATCATAGAAAGGCTTGGGTTGGAAAGGATCTTAAAGATCATGTAGTTCCAAACTCGTGGCCATGGGCAGGGACATATTTCACTAGACCAGATGCTCAGAGCCCTCTCCAACTGTGCATTGAATACTCCCAGGGGTGGGGCATCCACAGCTTCTCTGAGCAACCCACTGTCTCCTACTCAGTGTGCAACAGATATTAAAATAAGGTTCAGAATTTACTTTCTTCTCAACTTTCCTCACCTTCTAATGTACTCATTTCCTCACCAATATATGCCCCTCGAGGGAGAAGGAGGGAGAAGACAAACAATTTTTAAGAAGATCTGTGCATAGTCATTAAGATCCAAGGTTCCTGTAAACCACCTAAAACTTAGGAACAACATTACATATAGCACCACAAAACATTGTTTATTGAAAGGAAATTCAAGGCTTTTGCAGAACAGTTTTGGCACAACCCCTTCCGAGAACAATCTATGAAACACCTCTTCCTCCTTTTCTCCTTGACAATTTCATAATGTGTATTTCATGGACAGAAACTCTGTTTGTCCTTAACAATCTCAAGAGATTTATATGAATCCAGCATCTCTTCCTTCTTTAAGGTTTATGGAAATCCAATTATTTTCCCCCACAGAATAAAATCTATCACACTAAGTCAGCGTAATACTTCGCTTTGTGTACTGTGGCAGTTCATTTGTCAGAGCTGTGAAATATTGCATTTTAAGGACAGCAATCAAGCTCTCTGCATGTCATTTCTGTTGACATTCTGCCCAAGGTCCATTTAAGCTTAGAACTTGACTTAGAGATCTAGCAATTTTATAGTACAACACTTAACACAAATTACTTATCTGAAAGCAGAAAAACTACATTAGTGCAACATGCAGGTGTCTCAATTATACTCCAGCATATGTGCTTTAACTTTTAGTGCAGAAGTTTTCTAATCCAGTTATCCTTGTAAATTTATTCATAACAGAATCTACAGTTAATTATTTGCTAAGGTAACTGTGGTCCATTTTTACCATGTTATCATGTGTATCTACTGCATTTTCAAATCAAGCCCATGAGGATTTAATATTTCAAATCAGGCTGTGTGCAATTAAACAAAATCAATGCTTAGGTAGTTGTTATTTTGTGTTATATGCAGTAAAACCAGGTCTTTTTTTTTTCTTGTTTTAAATCCCAGGGATTTTTGCAGTGATTTCCTTATTGTAGATTGAGAAGGTGTAGGTCATTTTCAAATGGCTAAACACAAACGTATATTTTCATCACATTAACAACATCCTATCTGAGCCCGATTAAATGAGGCATTTGCCAATTGTGAGATGTTTCTCTTCTATCCCACTTTAATTGGAGGCAACTGCTCCAGCTGGACTGGCTGTCTTACACAGAAGATGATGACATTGTTAGCAGGGTACAGGTTCTTCTAACCATCTGTCTCTAATGGCAAGATGTTGGGCTATCTTCAGCATTTTCCTATTGGCTGGGATTTTCAAAGGTGATGAAGAAGATAAAATTTCTGCTCCTATTTCTTTGGATCTGCTGATCAAACACACTTAGGCTTCTCAGGTAATTCTAGCTTTCTTGCAACTCTGCTTAATGACCTAACTATTCTCAGTCTATGGAGACTGATTAGTACTACATTTCCGTAGAGGCATGCAAAAAGAAAAACTGTGGAAGCCAATGTTGTTCTTCTGTCATTCATACAGCAATTGTACCTCTCAACTCAGACCATTGGATACTGAACTCCTGCTTTCCATCTCCAGTGTGTGTGCAGCTCTGTTTTCCTGGGACCTTTGTGCAAACCTAACAACAGCCTCGGAGTGTCAGCTCTCATAACTTCAAAAACTGTAGGTCAGAAATAAAAATAATAGGAGATTAATCTAAAAATAGAATTTAAACTACTGGATAACACTGGGCAGTAATCTTCCACTGTCTTTCTTTTTTCTGCTCATTTTTAATACATTTCAAAATTTGGACAGTCAATATGCATTTCTTACAAAGAAATTAAAGCCCCAGGTTTTGTGATGCTGTTTGACTTCCCCATTTGCTGGTCTCTTCACACTCATTCCAAAGCTCCTTGCCCCAGCTTTCAGCATTCCTGCAGATGTCCTCCACTCCTTTTCCATGCTGACAATGAATTTCCTACTCTGCACGTCATGGCTGGAGTGGGGTCTCTTCCCACAGCCTCAGAAAAGCATTGCACTGGTCTGCAAATGCTTCTGCTATCTGTTGCATATCTGAAGATTTTAGCCATGCCAGTGCCACTGAGGGGACATTGCAAGTGACTGCAATAAATGCTCTAAGGCTGATGCTCTTTCTTCTGAGAGAAATGGTCCCCTAACATCAGGCTGCCTTTTCAACCATGCCTGAGCTCTGGCAACCCTTTGTGAGAATTAATGTGAGTTCCTTGTGATCTCCTGATCATAAATTTCATATCCCTAAGACACATGGAGCAACCCTCACAGTTATCTGTAACCAGAAAAACAGCTCAGCTTTCTTTCAAAGTAAAAGCTTACCACAGCCACATTAAGAGCACGAGATTCCCCATTTCTTTCAACCTCTTCCCAACCACTTCAAAATGGCCCTTCTGCAGCCAGAGGGAGCTGCAGACAGGGTCTTCATTGCTCCTAGAGCAGGCATTCTCCATCAGACCCACTTGCTGAGGGTGAGTGCCTTGGCAAAAAAGAAAGCCTGGAAAATGGGGGGTTATTACCCCTTAATACCATAATCATGGATGTTGAAAGAATGTACTATTTGCCAGTTTCTTTTGGAAAAAGATAACTCACCCACTGGGATTTTTATTAGCACATTTAAAGCCTTGGCTCCTTCTCTGGACATAGGTGGATGTGATTAATGTGGTTTTGGCTGTTGTGTGTTTCTTTCTCTTCTTAGGTGTCTCCAAGAACATTGGAATTAAGCATTAGACATTTTTAAAATGCAAAGCTTCAAAAGCTGTATACACCTCCAGTTTCCCTGAAGACTCCAAATGAAGTAAGAAAGAGCTCAAGGGGGCAGCTGAGACTCAGCCTCTAATGTGAGATGCAGTATTAATGTTACATTGCTAATGGATTAATCCTGTGTATAGACTAACCAAAAACTTATATTCTGTCTTTTCTCCCAGAGGAAACACTTTATAGTGAAAAAGACAATATATGAAATGAAATACAGGTATAGAAGTCTAAGTGATAGGTCTGTGAAACAGAGCTGAGTAGAAGCAGCAGCACTAGTATTGGAGATTTGGCAGCAGGGAGTGACAAACATAGAGGCAGAAAGAGATCTGTGGAGCTGAGGTGAGGATGTGTATTGCACAAATAATGTGTGCATCAGCAAAGGAGTGGCATCACAAGGAAGGAGTAGGGAGCAATGGAGACTGAGGCTGACCAGGAGAGAACTGGTGGATGTGCAGTTTGGGTCAGATGTGGCAGAGGATGCCTCAAGGTGGGTAACAATGGGAAGCTGACAGGGACATGGGCAGATGACACAGGGAGGCATACAGGATGAGCTGAGCAAAGGTAAGCAGCTTTCTGTGGGCTGGTGTTGACACAGAAGCCTCTCCCTAGGACAATGGATATTTGACACTGTCAGCCTTCTAGCAGACTTGTGACCCTCTCCTTCCTTTATATGCTTTTTCTTCTTTTTTAATGTGAGAGAATAAGCTAACAACTAAAAAGGCTTGTTATTAACACCAGTGCAGAACCCTGACTTCAGGCCCCCAGAGAATGTTTCATTCTTAGATATGAGACAATATTCTATTTTTTTTACATATGAAACATCAAAAGTGATAATATGGAAAAGTGTAAAACAAAAAAGAAAGGGCAAAAGGAACACAAAAGCATCTAGAAGACCTCAGAGAGAGAGCGGGTCACTTGGGAGGTTCAAGGGAAAATGTGATCTCTCCCTGAAGGCAGGTGAGGGTGCAGGGATGGACAGGAACAAAAAGAAACCTCTAGTTCTGAATATCCCAGGGTCTGATTTGTCCAACAGTCCACACACCTAAGTGGAGAAGCCAGAATGTTTTTGCACAGTGATTTTCAAAATCTGTAGTAATTTGGAAAATATTGTACTCTTAGAAGAATAAATTTCATGTTGTTAATATCAACTCAAATGACATTCCCAAATGACATTCCTATAGAAATAAGTTTTCTAACAAAGGTCATTTTACAGGCAGTGGGCATTTAAAGTTCCTAGTGGCTAAAAAGTATTGGACTTCAGTCCACATGCTTCTGAACCTTTGAGAACACTTTGAGAAACTGGGGACTGGGAGAGGGAGCACTGAAGACTTGTGTTCCTTGCAAAGCTGCATAACTGCTTTCCATTGCATTTTCAGAGATTCTGGTATCAATTCCTGCAGCTGGCAGATGTGTGAGATATCTGAGGGCTGAAAGCAGTGCATAAGCATCAGCTCAATCACAGCCATCACAAAGGCTTAGTAGGGACCATTGTGTCTCAGTAAAAGCTGAAACCAAAAGAAGTTGGTATCACAGCAGAAATAAATGGTGAAAGGATAAAATGTTGAACTTACCTGTAGAAGGACTTACTAAAATGTTGTGTGCTGGGTTTTTTATAAATCATTGCGCTATTTTCTTTCTAAACAAGACAAACTTAAGGGCTTGATAATTTTTCAAAGGTATTGACATTGCAGGTGTGAGCAAAATTTCTATCTCTATGTGTATGTTTTTAACAAAAGCACAATCTCACTGTTTTTGAAAGGAAATACATTGCAATCAGACCATAGCAGCATTTTTAAATCCTGTGTAATGAGCTGAAATAATGAACATGTGATTGTAAAAGTCAATCAATTTGTATCCTTATCCCACCTAGAGCACTTTCTTCTGAAAGGTAAAAAAATAATAAAGTATTTTAAAACTGTATTAGTTTAGTGTAATGTGGAAATGGAAAATGATGTTTTGGAGCAATTTATTAATTAAATTTTTTTTTGAGGCAGAGAACATTTGGTTTATGTACAGTACTAAAGAACTGATTTCCATATGACTATCCCAGAGTGTTCTTTCCAGTCCTGATTAATGTTTTCTGGGTATTCACCTTTGAAAGAGACATGAAAAAATCATGAATTGTAACATTTGTATTTAACACTATATCTGATCTCTGTGTATGTTAGATGTAATTTATTTTTTTTTTTAAGAGAAGGAACAAGGCTAATGGACAACTTTTTCAGAAACAGAGTCCATTGCTTGTCCTAGTTAGTCTTGTCAGAATCACAGGCTAATTGGGCTGGAAAGGACCTTCAAAAGCCACCTAGTCCACCCTCCCCTGCCAAGGCGGATACCTAACTAAAATATGCTGTAAGGCAGAGTCTGCTGCCAGAGGAGGATCTCAGGTTTTTAGTTGGTTCAGTTTAGGTTTGAGTGGGAGGAATTGAGAATAGATGAGAATTTCTTACAAGTGGAAGATGATTTCCACTAAAATAACTTTTAAAATTCATTAGTCTAAGGAATTGGCAGAGAAAAAGCAGCAGAATTAGTTATAGAGTGAAAAAAGCAAACTAAGAAAGTAGGAAATTGGTGGGAAGAATTTCTAGACAAAGTCAAGTGATTTAAATACAAAGATGTGCCAAAGACTGACAAATATTAAGGGAGATTATGTGAAAAGCAAAGAGGCAAGCTGGACCACTGCAAAGGAAAAAAATAAGATAATTAGACCAATAGAATTATCCTAGGAATTGTTTTGGAAGTTGAAAATCAAACAGATATTTTGAAAAATATGGAGGGAAAGAGCAGTCTTCAAATCAGAGGTTAAGGTTAGAAGTGAGGTGAAGACTACAGCAAAATTAAGGAAACCAAGATAGAGATGTGCTAACTGTATTAAGAACAAGTCTAGATCTACCACTTCAAAAGAGAAAAAACAAATTAATTTATGCAAGAATGCAGAGATATGGTGTGCTTTCTTGGCATAAAAAGAGTTAACTCCAATCATTGAATTACTAGCTTTCATTTGAGGTGGTGATAGAGGAATAGGAAAGAAAAGGAAGAGAGATGTGTGCAAGACATCTGATGAAGAGGACTGCAAGAGGGAAAACAACTGACTTACCTTTAAAGAGCAGAAAAAATTGAACCCACGATATCACATACCCATCAGTTCACCTTCGATCCACGGAAAGCATGGATCTAGAGGATAAGATGGAATAAAACCAGCCAGCACAGTCCTGTAAATAATGCATCCCACTGAACCAGCCTACTTCTTTTCTTTGGCAGAGTAGCCAGCCTTGTGACTTTAGAGGGTTGTTATGATTCATTCTGGTTTTAGTGAGGTTGTTAAAACTGCAGTAGACAAATATCCTGCAGATACAATCATTAAAAGTGGGTGTATGGCAACGTGATGAAATCCTCTTCACAAGAATTCATCAAAGATTCTCTGTCACTCTTCAAGGGCATTGAAGTGTAGTTGTACAGGGGTCAGAGTCATTAGCAGTTTCAAAATTGTGTTTAATAGCTGAGATGAAGGAACAGAGCACGTGAATACCAGATTTGAGAATGACACCAACCTGAGTGAAGAGAAATAGCAAGAAAGAACAGGAATGTAAAGTGGTTCTCAGTGAGATGAAACTCAGTAAAGTCAAGTACAAAATGCTAAATTTAGGCAGAAGACTCCCGTGTATAATAGAACATATCTGGCCGAGTGTCAGCACTGCAGGAAGAACCCACACTGAGTTATGGGATGAAATTATGAAAAAAAAAGAAACATTTTATTCAGGAATATATTTTTAAAAATTAGCAAGATGGGATCACATTTATAACTGTAGAATTCTAAAGTGGAGGTCACTGACTTGGAGTCATATATAGAACATGACATCTGAAGGGCGTTACTTAGTTCAAGGACAGGGAAATGAGGGAGTCCAGAAGTGAGCTCCAAAAATGTGATGTGGTTTACACAAGTAATTTATGTGGGAAAGAAAAATGTAATATTTTTTTCTGGGAAATGGGAATATGAGCAGACTGATCATTGAGAAAACAGGATACAATGATTTATAAGCTACTGAAAAGGTAAAGCTATGCTCACTGTTCTCCTTTCCAGCTCAGCAGAAATCTGCTCACTGTTCAGAAAGACAATCTAGGATAAGTATTGGGAAAAACCTTCAAGCAGGATGGTGAAGAATTGGCACAACCTGACTGGAAATGCTACAGAAAGTCCTGCTCTATAGTTTTTCTAAGAATGTGTTAGTTAAAATATGTGCCCAGGCCTGGCAAATGTAAATTCAATCCTGCCTTAAAGCCAACTGCAGTGTGCCCAGGAGTCTTCTGCTGACTGACTTTTCTATAGTTGCCCTCCCTTTCTGGTGCTTTCATCAGGTTCCCCCTCCAAACAAACTATCTGCCATGTGTCTCTATCCCTACTATCTTCTCCAGGCTTCCCAGTTCACTGCCTCCCATTGCTCCAGGAAACCAAGAAAGAAATTGGTGCCTGTCAATCAGAAAAAGGAGGAGGTGCATTCTGGCACCCCAGGTCTTGGACATCTTTAGATGTATGCAGTTATCCCCACCACCCTCAGGCCTCCAAAGGGTGCAGGATCCCTCCATGTAACAGTTGAATTGACACAAATGCATGAATATTGATGTACATTCAATACCTCAGCTCATCTTTGGTTTTTTTCAAAGACCCTGGAAGGTGCATTAATGATGCAGGTGGCAAGGGAACTATAAACAACAGGTGTCAGTGGGAAGAGGGGGTGCCTTTGCCATTCACCATTCCTGAGGCTGCACAAGCTCAGAGCCTCCTGCACCTGCAGGCAGGATGGTCTCTGACAGAACAAAAGGCAGTGGAGCTAGAAAGAGTGGAGAAGCCTGAAACTGGTGCTGAAATTATGGCCCCAGTACAAAAGTTTCAAGTGCCAGGTAACTTGAAGCAACTTTTTCTGCAGTCAGTGAGTTCAGTTTTTTCTCAAATTAAATAAATGACTGCAAAAACCTATATCCTTGGATGCCCTAAGGACTAGCTGAAAACACAGTTTAATGTAGTTTTTAATATCATTACTTTATTTTCTTCTGCTATGTATCTCACAGTAACAAAATTTAGGGGAAGACAGCCCATAAGTATTTTTTACAATTACCCTGTTAGTGTAGTATCTCAGATCTTTGCACTAGAATATCTGTGCATGAGTGCATCCATCCCTTCAAGAAAATATTTATCTTGTGCTGAAAAGAATAGTTCTAAAAAATTCCACAATAAAATGTTTTAATGCAGTGATATGGTTGTGCTGTGATTGTGTATTTCCTTTTGTGGTGGTTTTTTTAAGAACAATTCAAACATCTATTGTCCCAGAAATAAAATCATGGCCTTAACCATTGCTATAAGCCTAACTCAGCCACTATACTCAGTATATCCACAGAAGATGTATTTATGCTTTCCCTTGCACAGTGCTGAGCAGGATCTACCTCTGTTTGCCTTATGTTCAGTCATTTAGTCCTTCAAAAAAGTCTGCCTGTGCTAAACCACATGCTAAACCATCTTGTGTGTATTACATCATTACTATATTTCCCATCAGAAAACCCATAAAGTGCTTTCAAAACGTCACTGGATGTAGTTGGCCTTAATGGGACAGGAAGGAAGCAGAGTAAAGGCAGTGTGGCTGTGCACTGCAGTGCTATATTTCTTGGTTTTCCAATATTCTGAGTGTTGCTGAGCTCAGTATTCTGGAAGGACAAGACTTATCTCACTGACTAACTCAGAAAGGATTTATGAAAAAAAAAATTGCCTCTGAAATGGTGGAAATTAAGTAGCATAGATCCAGAATGAATGCTTGCAGGGTCTGCACACTCTGTGATGCACTGCAGCACCTTGGTGGCGTGGCTGAGCCATTTTGCTTTGTTTGTCAGTAATGCATGGGGCTCATCTGCAATTGGCTTTACATTATAGGTTTTACCTGCAGGCAGATATGCTGATGTCAGATTAGCTGATGACATGAGTGGCACAGTTGACACACCTGAAGGATGGGACACCATCCAGAGGGATCTGGACAAGCTGGAGAAATGGGTCCATGTGAATCTCCTGAGGGTTTAGTAAGAGCATGTGAAATGTCCTCTGCACCTGGACCAGGGAATTCCCAGTATCAACACGGGCTGGAGAGTGAGCAGAGTGAGAGCAGCCCTGCCCAGAAGGACTTCAGGGTGCTGGAGGATGAGAGGCTGGGCATGACCCAGCCATGGGCACTCACAGCCCAGAAAGCCAAATGTGTCCTGAGCTGCATCCAAAGCAGTGGGGCCAGCTGGGCAAGGGAGGGCATTCTGCCTCTCTACTCTGCCCTCACAAAACCTCACCTAAAGTCGTGCATCAGCCCTGGGGTACCCAGCACAAGAAGGACATGCCCCTGTTGGACCAAGTCCAGAGGAGGCTACCAAGCTGATCAGAGGGATGGAGCTCCTCCCCTATGAAGGAGAAGTTCACGTGAGAAGCAGATCTCAGAAAATGCCTGTTCTGTTGATGACTTCAAATAAAGTCCTTCTTCCCTAGAGTTTAAAGGAGCGTTAGCCAAGCAACTGATTGCACCCATGAAATGTGGGACTCTCACCCAACATTTTGGCAGAAGTCTTAAGGACCACAAGTGTGTTCTCCAGAGTGAGAGGAGTTCTGGGTGAATTGAATTCCCCTTCTCTGAACATCTGTTTCTGGCATGCACATTGTATATGGACATTTGTGCCGTCAATTTTAACACACTGAAACATTTGTAGAGCTAGTTTTAAGCTCGGGCACATAAGCTGCCCTGCCAGAAGTGGTGCACTTGATGTGAGATAGGATAGTATTTGACAGCAGGAGGGCTGAATTCCCAAAATCCTCAGCCAAGGCTCCTTTAGCATGATAAGGCATGTACACCTTTTGCAAGGAGGGTGCCTGCAAGCATAATTGGTTTGTGTTGGTGTCTGCAGCTGTGATAAAAATTGGAGCCGAATATCCAGTTTTCCAGTGGATTTTGTACAAAACAGGGCAATGCTCAGCACAGTGAACAGCTTTTTCAAAAGCTGTTACTAAGAGCTCTCTCAGGGTCCCAGCTTCAGCCATGAGGAGTGCTCATGCAAAAATTGATGTTACAGTGATCGCCAAAATCCCATTTCCTTCCACTTCTATAAATGGAAGCTTCTTTCCCTTGTAACAGTACCTAAAAAAAAACCAAACATGAGCATTTAGAAATGGTTTGCACCAAAGAAAAAGTTTAAGTGGTGTCGAAAACACCAAAGCTTTCAAGCTTTACTTAAGAGTTACAAAACTACAGGGTCTTCTCAAATCCTGCCTTCTACTAAAGTTAGGCTTTATCCAGTTTAGCAGGAGGAAACTGCAACAAAATTTATCCTGTGAATTACAAGTGGAGAATGCTTGTATTAGAAGACTAAAACACATGAACCAAACAAAACAAAACAAACAGATCTAAAAAATGAACAATTAAATCCCTGAAGAAAATGTTCTTATCTCAGCAACAACAAATTTGTGCCAAATTCATGGAACCTGTTCAGAAGGCTCTGTATTTTTGTCTTTTTTGGGGGGTGAGGTGATAAAAATTATCTTTTTTAAAAATTCTAGTATTGGAAAAGAAAGCAAAAATAAGAATCAAAGATGATTAACCACTGGACTTTCACAATGTTACAGTCTGTGTAAACACATAACTGTTGCAGTCCTGTCCACTCCAGCCATCTCTGAACTTGCAGTGGACACTCTGGCCTCCCAGCTCCTCACGCCCACTCCCCCTCTGTGCCTTCTTTCTGTGGTTCAGGCTTTCGGTCTCTGCATTTATCACTCCTCCCAGACATCAGCTACATGAAGAGACACATTTCTCTCCTAGGCTGCAGTCCCACCCCTTTCCTTCTTGCCCTGCTCTCCTTTTGGTACTGCTTTTCTTACCCAGCTGATTCCTGTCATTTTCAACACAAAAAATCTTCATCCAGTTTCAGCATTTCCTTAACAAAGGGAGTTCCCACTCTTTCCTCCACCTCCATTTCTACAACCTCCCCAAATTTCCCTTGTTGATATTTTCTATCAACTTCTACAGTACAGGTGATCCTACACTTCTCTGCCCTTCCATCCATGACAGGGTCTAATGCTGAGCTTTTGCACTTATTTCAATTTTCTTCTAAGTGTGTGCTTGGGATGTCTCAACTCATAACTAAATAGAGTCTTTAGTGTAGCAGTGTTCTTCAATGCTTTAAGCAATTGTCAAGTGCACAAAATTTTGTGAGGAAAACAACAAAATGAAAAGGTTTTTTTCTTTTTCTGTGAGAACAAACAATTTAAGCGGTGCTTTCTCCCTGAATGTCCAACAATATTCAACTTCATGGCAGTGGGAGCAACCCAACCATAGTTCCTTTCAGGATATTTTGTGCTCACCCCTCATGGAAGAGCTTGGTGGAATTCCACCCACTGGAGACGGAGCTTGAAGCACTGACACACCAGAGCGTGGGAGGTTCCCAGGAGTAACGTGCCATTTGCTGGGATGCTAGTGCACCACATGCTACAGAAAATTGTTTTCTCCATTTCATTAGTCTTGCTCTTTCACTTGGTGCTTTTAAAGACATTTGAATGTGTGCATTTTCCAGGATGAAAATATATTGCTAATAGACCGACTATTTGCATAAAAATAACAGCAATAACAGCAGTATTTGTGTAGAAATCAGAAATGTTCCTGTAGCTTTGAGCACATTGAACAGTTGGTTGCCTTACCTGTTGCTGGCCAGCTGTGTGACATCTTGAAAGGAGGAGAAAGTGTGTAGGTTTTCCCTCTGGGGTCCCTCACTGTGCCTAGTACAGTGAGTGTGGCAATCCTTAGAGAAAAAAGGGGCTGCAGAGAGGCCATTAGGCACAGAGGGTGGAAGTTTGATTACAGCCACAAAAGAAGTACTGGATCATGGGGGTAAGTTCCACCTCCCCACAGAGAGGTGAAAGTTACCACACCCAACCATGCTATCGGGCAAGTGAGCTGATTAGGCAAGGTTGATTGCCTCAGCTCCTCTGTAGTCAATAGAGAGGAAAATATCTCCAGAATGGGTTTTGTTTCGTCCTGAGGTGGGTGGATAGGAAAGGAGGAATGACTCATCTTCTGGGTTTGCACCTCTGTCTTTATTCACTATGGAGGAAGCTTAGTGATGAGTTATCACAAGGTCCAACCTCGTGAAGTGCATGAGACAAGTCACACTCAGAGTACCTGCGGCAAGCCAGGTCCACACTGGAGGAGCTGGGGCCCTGCAACAACTGTATTCAGAAAATTCAGAAAATTTGGTATGTAGCCATATTTGAAGACAAAGATCCTGAATCCTTCTGTGTTCAGCATCCTTATCTGGCGTTCGAGCCAGAAGGAGATGCTGGAGGTGAGCTTCTTCAAAAAAATTATCTCCCAAACCACACTTCTGGGTTAGTGGAGAGAAATCTGGCAGTCTACTAGCTACTAGGCAGTCTGTAGCTCATTTTTTCTTAAAAACTCTGTTCTCTTAGTGTTTATTTGTAAGGATAATTGGTTAATGGTTATTCAGCATGGACGAGGAGAAGAAAAAGGAAAAGAAATAAATCAAAAACACAAATATACAGAAACCTGAAAAGGCTGATTGATGGGCCACTTAATGAACCACACAAGTACAACCTTGAAGAGTCATATGTTCAGACTCAACTTTGAAAAGGTAAGAAAAAAGCAAACAAGATTACAAAGTGTCATGTGGGGAAGAGTGATCTTATTATAAGCTGAGGGGAGATGTGTGACTGTTTTAAACTTATTACATAAGATTTAGGGGAAGAACCAAAAGGACACATCAAGGTGAACATGGAAGGGACAAATGTCGGGAGAAAAGGGTTATGGGGATAACCAAATGAATCTATGTATTATTAGGTCAGTATGCTCACCTGGACAGGCTTGTGCCTGAGCACTGTAGTCTCTCCTGTTCCCCTATCAAACTTGGTCCATAGCTGTCTGCTGAGTGTGCCCTCTTCCCTGTGTGCAATCTGTCAGCAAGTTTCAAGCCACACAAGCCAATAAGTACAACAGGTCTGTGGCTGGGAGCTGGAGGAACCACAAGTCTGGGGTTGAGAATTTCACCCATTTTTTAAGGAATATGCTGCACACATACTCCCTTGAAAACTCGGATACTTTGGAGAAGGACTAGAAAGAATATCTCCTTCTGCACACAGGACTTAAATCACCACAGAAAACATAATTGCCACAGATGAGTCCTCCCTCGAGTTGTTCCAGTTTGCCCGTGGTGGATCTGTAAGCAGTAACAACTCTTGATATGAATGACTCTAAAGCATAAAACTCAAGTTTTTAATTTCAATTTTAAAAGTTAGGCAAAGCTTTCACATAAAAGGAGATTTCTTTTTTTTTTATTAATCAGATATTTAGTTATGCTGCTTTGATTTTCTCTGTAGTCAGCAGGACTCTGCTCAATTAGTACTACAGACAACCTAATCTATGGCAATAATAAAACACCAGAGGAGATTACTATTAGTTTTTGAATGATGCAAGGAACAAATAGTCACTGCTTAATTTTCCATTTGGTTCCACAAGAGTTACCACAGGCCTTAAGAGACTGACAGAAATATTCACCAGAGCCAAGTGAAGTTCATGACTTTTGGGAGCTTTTTGTGGTTTTCCTCTCAGTGTATTTCTCTCATTTACCAGGCTGACTCTGGACTACAGCTAATATTATTGATGCCATCTTCTAATATGCTCTGTAACTGTATTGTTTTGCATTCATTTTTTCCTCAGCCATAGTAGAGGTACTTTCAATCATCCATCTTCTCAGAAAAAGGACTGATTTGTCTGTAAAAGCCATTTTTTCTCTCTGATTTCAAATGAGTGGGTTACTTCCTCCCCACCTGGGAGGTGTTTTTTGAAACATTGTTTCCCAGGTGATTTCTCAAGCCTTGATCTATCCAAGAGCCTTGGGATTATAAAGGATTCTTTTCCCATAAAATTTTAGATCCAATGCCTTGTTCCCATTTATATATTTTATCATTGTCTGACATGTTTATCTTATAGTTTCAATAGCATTTTGAAGAAAGGGATAAAAATACCTAAGTGAGGAACATAGAGTACACCACGTTCTCTTGACATGTATTTTGTGTAAATAATAATTCTTGGCTTTTTAGTCTTGTCTTGATATAAGGCAACTGAATAAAAAACCCACTAAATTGTTGTTTTAAATAACAGTGCCTAAATACCAGGAGCTTGGATTTGAAAAAGGGCAAAGAAAGAACATTAAAATATATATCCCAGAGAACAGAGCTCCAACCACATCTATTCTCTTCTTTTTTTCTCAAGTCAATAATTCTTATTTATCTCTTTCATGACTAGATTGAGCAAGGAATAAATTATATTCCTCTAATGTCTCTATTAGATTTATTTTAAGAAATATATTGGATTGGGGTCTATAATAAATATTTGAGTTGAAATCACATAGCAGAACCTATAGTTCAGGTTGGAAGGGACATTTGGGGATCATTTAGTCCAACTACTCGAAGCAGAGCTCATTTGCTCATTCCAAAGTTTACATCAGACTGTTTGGAACCTTTGCCTGAGTTTTGAATTTCTGAGGATGGAGATCCTGCAGCCTTCTGGGCAGCCCAGACTTGTATTTCACTGCCTTCACATGGGACGTATTTTTCTTAATTTGTTCACAATTTCCTCTGCTTCAACCTGAGACCATTGCCTCCTGCCTTCCTGTTGTGCATTCTGAGAAAAGCCTGGTTCTGTTTTCTTCAAAACCTCAGTGATGGAAGTTGATGACAGCAGTTGGCTGCTCCTAAGCTTTCTCTTTTCAAGGTTAAACACACATAGCTCCCCCTAACACTGAAATTATTTTTCAGTGCCTGCAACTCCTGGAGATGGTGCAAAGGGCTGGTGGTGCAAAAAGAAAAAAAAAAAAAACACTTCTGTAATAGTGCTGGTTATCTTACAATCCTAAATGCAATGGTTTGCTCCCTTAGCTACATATCTTGCTAATGGTTTGCAAACAATTTCAGAAATACAAAGTCACATGTTGGTTAGAGAAATAAAAAGTTACTGTCATAACCAAAACAGTGCTGTCTCTCTCTTTTCTTCATATGAGTTACCCTTTTTACTTCAGCCTTCCATTTTGATTTTATGATTTATGTAAATTATACCCAGGAGAACAGTGGCAATTTCTGCAATGCCCCAAAGTCTGTAGTTTGAGGAATTCTTACTTTACAACTGAGGAACACCAGGTTCCCAGCATAGCTCTTTGCAGATGTACATCTCTTGTAATACATTTTGTTACTAATAAAGAACAACATCTCTCATCTACTTGCCATTCTATAAAGACATTAGCTGCCATACAAAAACAATGATAGGTAGGGAACAATTAAAAAGCTTTATCCCCAAATAAAAAACTGCTGCAGATCTGTCACTTAATTTCGAATAGTGACTGTGCAGAGCTGAGCTAGACCATGTTTGTGGGTAGCAGTAATTTCTTCTATTAGATAATCTAGTACATTCATAATCTGCAATATTGTTTTTAAACCTAGTTCATGGAAGCTGGTATCTCACACAGACTGGCACATAGTGTCCAGCACATCTGTCACTTTAAATGAGACAAAATGTTCCACATTCAAAAGAGAGCCTGTCATTTTCCTGAACTCACCTCATCACATAGGAGGGCAAAGGCAGCACAGAATAGCTGAGGTTGTAAGGGATGTCTCTGAATATTGTAGAGTCCAACATCAAGGCTAATGCAGGGTCAGCTAGAGGACTGTGTCCTGTCAGGGTCTGAATAACTCCAGGGATGGACATTCCAAAACCTCTCTGGGCAACCTGTGCTAGTGTTTGGCAACAGGTAATAATTTTTTTCTTTACATTAAGATGAAATTTAATGGATTTAAATTTGCTCCTGCTACCTCTCCTCCTGCCAGTGAGCACTACCAAGAAATCTCTCTTTATTCCTTCTCTTCTCAGGCTCAACAATTCCAGCTCCACAGTCATGAAAGGTCCTCCAGTCCCCTCAGCACTGTTTTTGCTTTTTCCTGGATTCAGTCTGGTATGTTCTTGTCTCCCAGGTGCTGGGACCCGACCTGGACCCAGTATTTCAGATGTGCCTCAGCAGGGCTGAGAAGAAAGGAAGGATCACCTCCTTCAACCTGCTGATAATGTTCTACCTGCTGCTCCCCAGGGTACTGATGATCATTTTCAGCATGAGGGTGCATTTCTGGCTCATAGTCAGCTAGAACCCACAGGTTCTTTCCTGTAGAGCTGATTTCTGTTCAGACAGCCCTCTGACTGTACTGCTTCATGGGGTCATCTTCCACAAGGTAGAGGACTTTGCATTTCCCTTCGCTGAGTTTCATGAGGCTCCTGTCAGTCATTTCTCCAGCCTGTTGAGGTCCCTCTGGATGGCAATGCAATCAATACAACATCTGCAACGTCTCCCAGAATTTCTATTTCCTTTGCTCTCCCTGTGTTATCTTTGGTTGTCTTTATAAGCTCCCATTTCTGACTGATTTCAAACTTTAATTGTAACCCAGAAATTTAACTGGTCTGATTATTATCCAAAAAGTTACATTCTTCTTCCCAAATGTTTTAACCAGGCTGTGCTCCATCAGATGCTCTGCCTGTTTTGTTGAGCTTTTACCCCTGCACCTCCCAGTGTATCTCATAGGGGATTACAATTCTGATTTCACCTAGACCCATTTAAGAGAAATTCTTTTCCCTAATTAAGGAACCAGGAGAAAACTACCAAGCACTCTCTAATGAAGTTATTCAGTATCTTCAGTTTAAAGCAGTACTGCAAATTTTTCGTATCTGAAATACCCACAGCTAGTGATTTGTGGGTAATGAATCAATCTTGGATTCATCAGGAACAGAATAAGGTCACAGTTCTAATACTGTTTTTTTAAATAGTTTCAGGCAAGATTTCCTCCTTGAGTGCTTTTCTGTTTATCAATTTGCTTTGACTCTCTTACCTTACCTCCAGCATATGCCAAGGTGCAAATACTTAACATCACGAACAACTACCAAGTGGCAGCACTTAATGCTGAGTTTATAAATCAGTCCAGAAACTTATTTCTACAAAAGCAATTTTTCTTCATTAACTGAGCTGTTGACATTGAGTAACCACCACACCGTCTACTTAGTTGCTCTAATTAGTTCCTTGGAAGCATTTACCTTTCTCTACTGGCTAGATGGGAAACCTAGGATCTGAACAATTAGTAACTTGAATCATACATTTAATTAGACACAAAAGTTGCTTTGAGTGATGGTGAGAACACTTTGTCTATTCAGACCCTCCAGCTTTAATAGAAAGTAAAGATCTATGACATTCTGGCACTGCATTATTTTATAGGCACAGAGCAAAAACAACTGAACAAAACATGCTAGTAATTCAAAAAAGCAGTGTAACTCTGACTAATTATCTGCTTAAGTACTGAATTTTATATCATTCCCACATAACCCACCTGTAGAAGCAGCACTTTTTGTTCCAATATTTAGATGTGTATAAATCTGTAAGAGTTGTGTAAGTTATTCCCAGGTTACTACTTCCATCTTCATCTCTCTGCATCTCTTAGATGTAGGAATGGTAATGTAGTTCACTTCTGAGAAGAAAACAGGAAAATATATACAAAGATGCTAATTTTTAATTGAATAAAGATGGAACCCTAATATTTTGGAAGTACAAAAAGTGGAATCCAGTTATCAGATGTTTCTTTCAAAATAGCCACAGATGAGTTGTTTTCTAAATGAATGGGATAGCAAAGCTGTAACTGTGGTAAGTGAATTTTACTCACAATTCTACACCACATCTTTTGATACTTCTTGTTCTTCTAAATTTTTAACAGGTGAACTTTCTTGAATAATTCTTCCTAGGACTTGTCTATGTGCAAGCTGAACAGCACCTAGGGCTACCACATGCATCAAATAGAGGCTCACTGGCAAAAATAGTTCTACTGGCAGGATATATTTTGTTCCTTTTTCCTAAATAAAATGCATGGCTTGATTTTGGTTTTTTGGGGATTTTTTTGATGAAGAAAAAACTTTAAGCTCATCACATGTAATTTTACCTTTCTGCTGGTACTTCAAGAAAATCTCAGCTAAGGAGGTTTTCTTCTCTATATTTCCATTATTGCATGTCAGGCAACACCAACCCCATTGTTGATGGATATCAGATTATGTTCCAAATTTTTTCTGCGCAAGAAATTATGGGTTTTAGCCTCTAAACTCCGTGGAGTGTCTTCACTTTCCTTTCTTTGGGTAATAGCAAAGTGTGGAGCTCATTAGTATTTTGGACAGAGAGCAAAAGAAATCATGGTTTCATGTGAAAAACCTGTAAAAAAAACTTACCATTTTTTCTCCAGTTTCCAGTTCTTCATTGAAAGCAGACCCACTCTTTAGCACCTCTTGCTGAAATGGTGTCTGCTGAACTTCCAGTGAGACCTTAGGGGATTATTTTATTTCTTTTTAGAGAACAGTAATAAATAAACTTGAGAATATTGCTTTAGTCAGCTTTTCTATTTACTTTCCCCAAACACATTTCTTAACAAGATGCTAACAGATTTGTCCTTTCATATGCTGTCATTCCTGCAGGAGTTAAAATCTGCAAGAACATTTACCTGAATTTGTGTACACAGCAATTATTTCAAATTGTAAAGTTAAGACAGATTGTTAGAAGGAGGCCAAAAATGGTATTAAAATGAAAAGAACAAGCTAATGAATCTGTGGGGGCTCTTTATTGACAGTTTTATGCTTTCTGGCAAGAACCATGGAGAGAAAAATAATACCTTGCACTGCAGTAATATTTTCTGTCTTAGCACCAAGAGAAAGTTTTACAAATTTTGAACAGCAGAAATGCTCAAATCTGGTTTTGGGTAACCCAAGAGGATACAAATTTTCTTTTATAATGCTAGGGGTTTGTCTCTGTTGGGAGCACTAACATCAGGTCACAGAGCTCTTTCAGTTGCAAGAGATCATAGTGATATGTCTGTAGCACGTGTCTTACCACACTGGCCATGAGCTGTTCTTCCCACCAGAGCCAGGAGAGGCATTTGGATGGCCCTGGGGCTGCTCTTCCTGCTGTTTATTGCTTCCAGGAAGGAAATGATAAAGTTACTGCAGAATGTGCATGGCCACTAACAGCTAAATCAAGGACAAATGCAAACTGACAGGACATCCAGCAGCTCCTATTGGATGGGCAAGGGCTGGTCATTCCACTGCCTCTGACACCACAGAGGATGTCAGAGCTGCCACCTTTTTGGGAACAGATATTCATATCTAGCTTGATTTGCTTTCTTCAAACAAAAAGAAATCTTGTTGGATTTCTGCAATGGGTATTTGGAATAGGTACTCCCTTCCTTTTGCTTGGGTCAGTTCATGGGGTATTTTCTCTTTGGTGCCTGCCACTTCCATCCACTTCACAAGGCTAAAACACATGCCATGGTCCCTTGAGAAACCAGATGGAAAGCCATCCACTAGAAAGGAGCATAAAAGACATATCAAATAAAGTACTCAGGACAGTTCACAGTAGGGGAGAGATATATCCAGAATAACAATGACTCAGAGAGGGATTTTATAGGCAGCAGGGAAATGCTGCATCAAGGGAAGAAAATGTTTACAATTATAAATGATTAATAAGCATGCCAATTTTCTACCTCATAATTTTGATCAACTCCTCTAAAGCCAGCTTCCCCTCTAATGTGTTTCTGCAGTACACAGCAAAGCCAGGTTTGTTCCACTGCAGCCAAAGTAATAGAAAGTTTCTGCATGTCCCCTTAGTAGCTTTTATTTTTGTCTCAAGAGAAATAAGAGACCTGGTGTCCAGAGCCTGCTACTTGGTTGCCATTTACCACACAGGTGTCACTCCTGAAAGCTCAACAGGTTTTCCTTTCCTTGAGTTCTCTGCCAGCGCTCAAAGCTTGGTGTCCCTGATGACAGAGGAAAAGACAGGGCATGGGTCCATGCTCAGCAGCTTCTGGAGCTCCCCAAAACCGACAAATGTCATTTTCGGTCACCTGAGGAACCCTAAGGGTCCTCAGTTTTATGCGGCTGGAGAAACCAGCAGCTGAGGAGCCTCAGCACCTCTGCTCCTTGGGGAAGATCCCAGAGAGGACCCGCTTGAGCCAGAGTCAAAAATTCCTTGTTGACGTCCTCTTCAGCCTCTTTTGCTGGAAGACAAACAAGTACCAAGAACTGTGAGGAGGTGCAGCTGGATGCGCTGCCTGTGCCCTGAAAGGTGTGAGGCTGCATCAGTTCCTTATCTGTTTGTAACTGCATGGATTAGCTGGCAGGAGCTACCCCCATACCGTGGAATGCCTTCCCTGTTTGAGTGGGATCCCAGACATTTGTGTGCACTGCAAGTGTGGGTGTCCTCTGCTACATTCATTTTGTCCTCCGAAGTTGACAGACAGAAAAATAGATACATGCAGTCCCAGCTTATATAATGTATAAGGAATGTTAAATAGCCATTCTGATAATCTCAAGTTCTTTCCTGATTAAAGAGCACCAGGTTTATATTTCACTCTGCATATAAAATTGCAAGGCATTCATTAACTAATCTGTAATCTAATATCTTCCAGAACATCCCATAAAATTTTTCCAGTCAATTTCCAGCCAGTAACAAATTTACTAATGCCTTCATTTTCACAGAAATATTAGGAGAGACCATGTATTTTCATTATGTATTAATGGCAGACAAATTTTACACCAAACAATTGAATTTATAAGTTTATAGGAAAAACAAAAATTGTTTTTTTGAAAAGTAGTTTCATGCAGATGATTGATTTGCAGTCAAGTGTATTTCAATAAACATAAAGAAGTTAATAGCGCAGGTGATAAACATCACTGTCTATTCCAAAAATGTTCTAAATAAATATAGTTCATAATTTTCTGTGATTGAACAAATGACTTGCAATAAAAGGACTGATGAATTCATATGACATCTTGGAGAACAGAGCAGAATGATCAGGCTTGGGCCTGACCCTTCATCCATCATCTGTGAGCTCCCTGTAACATTTTGTGATGGGATAGGCTCCACCTGGTTCTGAACACACTTGCTACTGGTTGTGAGAAGGTAATTCAGCTGAAGTTTCATTCATATATTTGCAAAAGAAGTGCAATAGCTCCAGATTGCCCTCCCGCTTATTTGTCCCAAAAGGGCAAAGAGAGGAGCAAGGATCAAGCACTAACTTGTTGGGTGGCATAACACAGACAAAAAGCCCCAATACTTATGCCACTACAGAAAACCCGAGGCTAAGAGCAGGGTGAATTTGATACAAATTAGACCTGTGTTGGGGTAGTGAGCACAGGTCTCCAGAGCTTCTGTGGGTTTGATCTTCTTCCCTCTTGCAGCCTTTCTGTCTGGTGCTTGGATGAGGCAATGCTGGTCCCCAATATGTTTGTATCAATCATGCTGGACAACAACTGCTCTTGTCCAGCTATTTTTTTCGCTTCCCCAGTGTAATAGGGCCCAAGTCCTGGGATTTCATGACAAATTTTCTCTTTCTTAAACACAGTATTTTTCCAAAACTCTGTTATGAGAGGAAACAATAATTTAAAAAAGCAAAAACCAAACAAAACCCAAAACACACAAACAAACAAAAACAGAAGAAGAAAAAAGGAAAAACCCCACAAACAAAAAAACCCACCCGATTCCAAATCTTACAAGTGGTTCAATAGACACTGATGATAGTTACTAAAATACCACGTAAACTTGCCGCAATTTCAACAAGCAGGACTAGAACAAATGACGATAACAGATTCTGCAGTCCCTCCTTTCCTAGAAAACCTGCCGTCCTGGGAATGCCCAGTTCAATTCACGGCACATTGACTCGGGAATTCCTTCTCTGAATTCAAAGCCTTTTCATGCTGTTTACGGCATTGTGAGTTTCTCAGCTGAATCTTTTAATCTTGCCCACAAAGATGTTTAAAATGGAGTGAGATTTCTAATACAGCAGAGGTTATTTCTGTGTCCTTGGCTAAGCAGCAAAACATCATCCCCTGCTGCTGTACCATGCCACTCTGCAAGCTGACTGAGAGTCCCTGCCACAGGAGGAGGTGCACTTCACTAGCTTTGTCTGTTTACAATACACGGTATTTTGCCCAGAGGTTTAGGAAAATGTATTGTATAAAATTTTTATGAATTCCATTCCTTATGTCTTGGGGCTTGCTGCATGTTGATAATGATCTCTGCTTATGGCCCGGTGTGGACATGAAAATGCATCAGGAGCTGGCACTGTAAGCCTCTAAAGGAAATCTGGACCTGAATAAAAACACCATGCCTTGTTTTGTCTACAAATAACTTACAGGTTTTTAGTGAGCACATTCCAGGCAATTAGAAAATGTGCGTTTTTACTTCCTTTTGTGCAAATGAAGTGAGAAACAGGTAGCTGGAATGTAGGCAACAGGTATTTATGGATGTTTATCATGCTGAAATACACTGTACACATGACTCTAAGTCATGTACTTTGATTACCCTGAATTTTCTCCTTGTCCATCCTCTCTTCTCTACTTTCACATCTTCTTCCTGCAAGATCCCTTTGGATGCAAGGTGTAGGTCCTTCAGCTCTATCTCCCTCAGTAACACATCAAGTAGTCTGAGAATATTAAAACCTGCAAACCTCAGTGTTCTGGTTTTGGTTGGGATAAAATTAATATTTTCCCTTGTATCTCATGTAGTGGATGAGAATAAAGTTGATACCACACTGTTTTAGTTGTTGCTGAGCAATGCTGACTCCAAATCAAGGATATTTTCAGCTTCTCATAATCCTAGAGACGAGGTTGAGGAGGTGGGATCACAAAGCTGAGAAGGGACACAGCCAGGACAGCTGACCCAAACTGGCCAAAGGGCTACTCCATGCCAAATAACATCATGATGATCAATAGAATTAGTGGAGCTGGCTGAGGAGTACCAGTCCACTGCCTGAGGACTGACTGGGCATAAGTCAGCGGGTGGGGAGCAACTGCATTGTTCATTATCTGTTTTGTGTATTCTTTAATCATAATTTTTATTATTTTTCCCCACCTGTTTTTTTGTCCTATTAAGCTGCCTGTATCTCACTGGTAAAAATAAGTGGGAGAAACAGATTCTGTCCTTCACAGTCACCCTGACCATTAAAATTTGTAAAGAGGAAATATCTGAAAATAAGAACATAGACTCCCCAACACAGGTTATAGTCTCATCTCTTTAAAAGAATTAATGAATGTTTAATCAGACTTTTATTTCAGGTATTTGTAGACCTTCAATAAAAGGAAGTAGATATATAATTGAGCTGCCTGTAACAGCATTAATCTTTCATTAATTTGATTTCTCCATGGATATTATATTTTTACAATACATTACAGTGTGCCACAGGTAATTAGTCTTCCTTCACTTTAGAAGTTCTGATCTTTCAGGTGCAATTCTGCGCTAAAGAATTAAACAAAAACAATTATCAACTGAAAGTAGATACTTGAAGTGATTCCCCAAACTAAAATGACTGGTCACTATTCCTCTTTAGGGCTGAAATTCATGCTAATAATGAGGGCTGTGGTCAGGCATGGTCTGTGCTCCCATTCCAGGTACCAAAGCTTGTTACTTTGGGCTTCACCTGAAGAAAGCGACTGGAGCGTGTTCCAGCTGCTCCAGCAGCTCCAGCAGTTCTGCTCTAGCCCTCACCTGGGCTTTCCTGTGAGAAGGTCCCCTGACTCTACTGCCCCTTGACTCCACCTGCCCCAGTTCAAGCATGAACTTACAAGAAAGGTTGCCTATCAGAACAGTTCTCTTCCAGTTATATCCATTTTGGCGGCAACTGGATACAGGAGATAAACTAGCACAATTTTATACTAAGACTGAGGAAAGATGTAAATGCTGCAATAGTTGCAAATCGACTAAGATTTTGTTTTGATTTGTTTGTAGTCAGAATTTATTCAATCTAGAATATCACACACATTTAAAGTTGTCATGAGTATTAAAAGTAGGTAGCATGGAAATATTTTTGGTAGGACCATGGATACACTTTTTTCCCAAGAGAAAATAGCAATACATTAGTAAAATTGAAGAGGGATTTTCTTGTTTACTCCTGATCTACTCAGAGGAATGTGGCACTGCAGCTTGGAAAAGTGTTTCTGCAAACATTGCTTTGGTTCTGGGAGTTTGTGTCAGTGGCATTGAAGGGATTCACGTACTTTGAACAGATGCCTTGTTGAGAGGGGAGCATGGATGAGCAGTTGGCTCTGCTTCCACTGGGGAGAGGTGACACAGCAAGGTAGAGCTGAATGGCCAGGCAGCCTGAGTGAGCAGAGGAGGCTGTCCAGGTGCAGGGAGAATTTTCCCACTCCTGATGAAAGAAGTTTGCCTGAATCACCAACTGTTTCAAGTTGCAAGAATCCCTTCTGGGAGAGTGTTATTACATCTCTTGGATGAATTGCATTTCTGCTAGCCACAACTTTCTTCCTCCAGATGGATCTTCCTATGGAGTTATCCTTTTAGTTTTCAAGACTTAGCTTTCCCAACAGTATGTGCTGGGGGATTACATTATGTGGAGGATTCAGGTAGTTTTACTTTAATGCTGCATACATCCAAAAATGTGAGTGTGGCATTCACTGATTTTTCATCAAGTTTCATCAAGTTTGCCTTTCTTTATTAAACATGAACAGACTTTTGAGTTCAGCAAGGCTGCTACGAGTAGTATGCTGTATTTCAATGTAGTTGTACAATTTCAGTTAATAACTCACCTTCCGGGTTTTAATAGCTTTCCATTCAGTTGAGAATATTAAGACAAAAATCAACATGCAACTTCTGTGCATATAAAAGTATGCTGCTTTTCCAGCCATGGCTACCTCAAGTCTGGGAATTGTCTTCCCCTATGTAAGTGTAGGAAAGGAAGCCCCAAAGTCCAATCTAACATACAGGAGAAAGGATACCTTTGCTCTCTCTTGGAGCAGGAATTTCTGAAGAAGCAATAAAAGAGCTGTTGGGACAGTTTAAGGCAAATCTTCCAAGAAGTTCAATGCACTTTTTAATTGATGTTTTATCCATGTGTTTGTCTAACTGGTCTGTATGTCTTAACTTTCATCTGTTATTTTCCCTACCATTATATTCTCTTTATTCCTTTTAAGTTCTGGTCCCTCTTATTTCCTGTTTTTCTACTCTAACCTTGTTTCTCTGTGCTCTCTTCTGTTCAACTTTGCTTCACTTTCTTCCAAAACTGAAGATGAAGGAATTGAAGCAGTTATCTATAATAACACCAACAAAAAAGAAGCATGACATGAAAATCTGCTTTTGAAAGATAGATACTGGAAGCTTCATTGGAAGCTCCAGATAAATGTTACAGCAGCATTAAAGGAGCACGATTTTACAGAGGTTGTTTTGTCTAGTAACAGGTTCTGCTGTTGGCAAAATATTCCCTTGGAGCCTAGGTATTCAGCCCATCTCTCTTTCTGTCTTGTCTCTAACAATGCCTTCCCCATTGTCATAGAGGTAAACTTTAAAACATTAGTGGCATATGATTCAAAAAGAGGCATTCAATTTGAGGCATGATATGAAGCTGTCATACTAACACTGTATTCTCCCTGTAAGTTGAACTTAATGATATGAATCAACCTTAATGGAAAAAGTTGCACTTCACATTGCATCTTGGGCTTAGCATGGCCTAATGTCATAGTCCATTTGGATTTCTCAATTTCACAGGACAACATACTCCCTTAATTAAACATTTACGAGTTCATAAAGTTCATGAGGAAAGAAAACAAACACGTCAGTGGTCAAACATGTAAATTCATTATTGGTTTCTTAATTCAGAATTGAATTATTTTTATTATTGTTTCATAATTTGTAATTCATAACCCCTGCACCTATGAGCAGAATGGTTACCTGGCTGATGGTGAAAGTGTTTATACTTCTTCCTCCATCAAGTTGTGGGTGTCCCCTCTATCACAGGGGATAGAGGTTTTTTATGCTTGGAGGCATAAAAATGTCAGCATTCTGTCTGCTCTTGGATCTGCTTCAGAAGCTTCTTGAGTGAGCTGACATGTCCCTTTCACCTTGCACATTTGGTCTGTACCATTTCTCTAAGTTAGTGGATTCTGAAGGAGCAGACAGGCATTGAATAGACAAGGATGATGGCTGCAGGTGACAACAGCTGTGTGACCTTTATAATTTCCTGTCCATCGTGTCCCATTGTTGCTCTTGCTTTGACATAATGGCAAGGATCCCAGCACACAATGGGCCATGGCTGTGTGCCAGCTGAAACCAGAGCTGGAACAGAGTGAGTAATCACACTGAATTAATTCTGAACCAGAAGCAGTGCTCTGAAAACTTTGTCAGTCTGAAGCATAGTGGGGTCATAGAATAGAATACAATACAATACAATAGAGTATTTTCAGTTGAAAGGAACTTACAACAATCTCCAACTGTATGAACACTTATGGGCTGACCAGAAGTTAAAACATGTTATTCAGGGCATTGTCTAAATGCCTACTAAACACTGACAGGCTTGGGATATTGACCACTACTGTAGGAAGCCTATTCCAGTGTTTGACCAACTGCTTTGCAAAGAAATGCTTCCTGATGTCCAGTGTAAACCTCTCCTGGAACAGCTTTGAACCAGTCCCATATGCCAAGCCCCTGGACATGAGGGAGAAGAGATTAGCACCTCCCTCTCCACCTCCTCAGGAAGCTGTAGAGAGCAATGAGGTTGTCCATCAGCCTCAATTTTTTATCTTTCTCATTACTATTTCTTTTTCCCCTAATATTCCACTGCATTAGTTACAGTGGGAGAAGATATTCTGCTATTCTCAGTTTAAGTCATTCTTCCTTTCACATACATGTTGGGTCAATGCATAAAAGATTTCAAAGTGTTATTTGCACCTGCCTGCCAAAACAAAGTGACTTCAACTAATACTGTGGCAGATGCTCATGTTGCTTGGGTTTTCCACCACAAAAGAAGGCATCTTGTGTGGTACTGATACACTGATGTATCATTTTATGAAATTGAATTTAATGTTCTCATAAAACACTTATGTTCTGTCTGTTTATTCAACCAACTCCTTAGCTATCTCCTAGTATGGTAGCAAGGCTCTTATATGGTTTGCTGCAGCCTAAACATACGAAATGAGTGCTGAAAAGTGAAGCTCTGTGTGGTATTAGACTGTCAAACCCTTCAGCCTCCCAGAAAGAGGGCAGAGCAACTTGAGTGCTCCTTAGGGGCACTTATTAAGCCCTGGCACACATAGATCCAAGAGTAGCTGGACAGTCCCCAAAGTACACGCTGAATATAGGAATGAGTATGGATATGCCTTAGTGCCCTTGTCGCCCCTTTGGCTACTGTACCTCAAACACCTACTGCAACCCTGGCTGCATTGTCCCATCTCATCTGTTTCTGGCTTTGAGCTGTCCTCACCCTTCCTCCATCCCTCTCATCTCACTATTGAACTGTGTGTTTGTGCTTCAAACCAGATTTTGCAGTCCTCAGGCTGCTACTGGGAAGGTTTTGTGGGAGGTGTACAGTGTGACAATAGAATTTTCTTAACAATACTTATGCCACATTATCCTTCCCACTGCTGTGTTCAAAAACTGTGTCTTGATCCGTTTCAGGCTGTCTGTTCTCAGCAAACTGGGTAAGTGTGGTCTATGGATGCCTTAGGAATGGCCTGAATTGCTAAAGCTGTGTGGTCAGTTATCCAAAATAGTTCCCTGCCTTGGAAGTACTGACTGCTGTTTCTCAAGGCTTGCTGCTCAGTAGAATACATTGTAGAGTACATGGTCATCATCCTTCTGTTCTGATATTTAAACCCAGGCAAAGTAGCAGCATTACCCAAACATGGAGACTGATCCTGAGAGATTTCCTCTTACAGTTCTGACCCAGGCAATCAAAACACTTTGGAGCTGGATTCAAAATATCAGTTCCTCTCTTCTGTACTGTAAGAACTCACTTCAATTCAGCTTCATGTGATGGTAAAAATACCTTAGTTATTGAAACAGACTATGTTTTAGGATACTATTCTGCATTCAAATTCTAATATTTTTCTTTCCTTTTTGCTTCCTTTTCTTTGGTTGAAATGCAACATCTCACTCTGAAGATCATTACCTTTCATCTCTCTCATAATGTTTAAAAGACAAGTATTTTCAGTTGTCAATCCTTTTTTGTTTTCCTTTGTACTGAATAAATTATCCAGATCAGGAGGCAGGGCCTTCATGTGTGAAGTATTGGGTATTGTAAATGTTTTAAAACATTTCAAACTTTTTCACATTACAACTCCAACCTCCTAGGCTCAGATTTTCCCACAGCACAACTTCACAGTCAAGCAAAACACAGCAGCTCTAAATCAGCTGGTGTGCAAGTGCCAAGGGAGGGAGTGGGCAGTGAGAGACATTGCTGCTCTAGCCCATGCTTTCTCCTCTGCAGATCTGCCTGTGCTCCCTGCAGACACACAAACAATTCCTTGGGAACACAGCAGCAAAATAACTGTCTAAATCTTCTCCTAGATATCAATATCTTGGTCCTAAAGAATCCTATCTGCTATTGCATATGTGATATACCACATGTGGGAGGAGTAGCACACTGTACTATCTGTTTGTGACATGGAGGCTAAAAGTTCCAGATTTCATTAGCCATCCCTATTGTGAGAAACATTTCTTTCATTTTTCAAACCAAAAAAACGCTCTCTGTGTGCATTATAAACCCTGCACTCTACACTTCTACTTCAGCCCTTCCACTGCCTAATGTGCTTGAGGTAAAAGGATCCCACAGTCCATTTGGCAAACAACTGTAAATTTTCTGGAAGCGCCTTCTGACAGTGTACACAGAGCAATTAGCAACTCTCTTTTTCCAGAAGGGTTGCAGCAGCTTGGGCCATAACTGCTTATGCCACCCTCACAAGGCCCTGCAGGGCGCAGTGATCGATCAGGGCTCTAATTTAATACTGGGACTGCTGCCGCTGCCTGTGAGGCTGTTCCCCTGCTTTTTCAGTGCTGCAGAATCTCCCCCAGGATCCCCAGGGGAACTAAGTCATAACAGATGCTCATCATTGGTTTAATGCCATTTGTATTGCCTAAACATTTTTGTTGTTTATGATCTTGGGAAGATGCAATCAAAAGAGTATGTGGCTTATCTGGCATGTTCAGTGTGCAAGAATAGAGGGTTTAGGCTCTGTGCCTCATTGGGTTCCATCACTTTGATCATTTCTATTCTTCCTGTATTTGTTAAACCACTACTCTGCATTTAGATAATTCAATCCCATGCCTGAATGCTACTGAAAATTAACAAGGGTATGCTATATTTAAAGATTAAATCTCCAAAACAGTGTGATGGAGCAGTGAAGAGAGAAGAGCCATTTTTCTTGCTCTGACTGTCCAGCTGTAGTTGTCATGCACTGGGTTTCCAACAGCCTTGCATACTTGCAGTGTTTGGTGGACCCAAGTTATTAGGAAAAAAAGGCAATAAGCCAGATTTTCACCAAGAAGATGCCCAGCCTTTGGTGATCTTCTTTGCTTCATAAGATATCAAAAGTTTCTCAGCATCATTAGCAATAATTAAGGATTATGTCTGTGGAAAACAGTTTATACTATTTGACACTTTTTCTGTGACAAAGCCTATGACAGCAAGCTAATTTTATTATGCATTTTATGATACATCAGAAAACACATGAAATACAAAGCTCTTGATAATGAGTTGTTTGTTGATTTTGCCTTATATGAACATTCTGAGTTTCATTTCAAAACCATTACTTGGTTATAAAATCTTAGCTGAAAAGTTTTAAAATTTAAACAACCATTGAATAGTTTCCATATTTTGAGAATTAATGTGGTAATTTTATGTCATAAGACATTTAGGATATCTTTCCCCATCTTATATTGTTCAGAATAACTTTTCCTAAATCTGTGAATTTTTCAGGAAGGAAACATTCCAATTCCCCTTCAATTTTTGAATTAGTGCTGGCAGTTCTTGTTAGTTGTGAAGCAGGATGAAGAACAGAGTGAAAGAGAAATATCTTTCAGCTGAAGCATTCAGTCAACAAGTCACAGAAAAGAGAAAAAAAACCCACACAAGGCAAAGCTTTCTTTCATCATTATAAGTCTGAAGAGATTTCCTTTTTAGACTTTTTCCTTTTTAGGGTCAGGGAAAGGGGGAAAAAAGACAACATGAAAAATGTAAAGTTTATGCAAATATCAAAATTACTTTGTAAATTAAGTTTGTTTTATAAGTTAAGCAAGTATGAATTACATACCAGGACTGACATAACAGACTAACTGTCTGTTAAGGCTCACTGACACAATGTGAGAAACCATCTTCCTTCATCTGCTGAGTGAAAAAGAGGTTGTAATGGGAAATCAGATGGAAAGAAAGAGGGGACTGATGTGTTGTCAAACTGTGAGTGCTACCCGAGCCTTGAGGGCATTGGTGCAAGTTGCAGCCCACCTTCCCACTCTCCTGATGGCAGTTCCTGCCCTCAGGAAAATCAAGAAAGATGTTTGTACCTCCACTCTCATTAAACTTCAAAACTGACAAGCTATCAGGGTATCTGCAAGCCTGAAGCAGGCACTACTGCATCATCTTTTCCTCAGATTGGAAGTTTTAGCAAGGACAATTTATCTCTTTCATCTCTGCCTCTATCATTATCTATATCTAAACATTTCTATATGATCTGTAACAATATCCTGTATCAATAGGGATATATATGTGTATTTATCTCCATCATCTTTATTGCTATCAAATAAAAGTTCAGCTTTTGGACTAATCAATTGAGAAAAAATGAAAAATTTTTGCATTATGCCAGGCCCATAAGCAAAAACAAGCTAGCAGTCAGCTTTTGTTGTTTTGTTTGGGTTTTGTTTTTCATATTTAAACTGACAGACAAAAGCAAGGCTTCCACGTTTTCCTCATCTTTTTTGATTTGAGATATAAATATGTTCCATTGTGATTTTGTTACTTGAAAGTAAATATGCTGCAAATTGTTCAGTTTCTAAGTGATAAAATATTTGATTTACTATTTAATATGCTTGTACAACAGAGATAAACTAGGAAAGCTGCCTTGTAAAGAAGTAATTAGGAAAATCACATAAAATTTAGGATGAAACCTTATTTTTATCTGCCTGTGAACACAGAATAAACTGTGGATCTGTCACTTTTACCTCTTCATAAGGATGAAGCTGAATAGAGTTTCTCCTGGCCCCCAAACCATCAAGTTAAGATGCACTCATAGGTGGTTGTCTTTCCATGGTGCTCCAATGCAATGAGACCTTGGGTGAGGAACAGAACCTGGCTCAAGTATTGCAATCTGCCTGATCTGAGCTGATTTGTCTTTTCATGTCTTGGTTACACTTATAGCAGCCAACTATTCCGCATGTGTTTGCAGAAGTTCATGTTTTCAGTCCATCTGTTTAGCAAAAGTAGACCCCAATGCACTTAGCATTGTCCACATTGTTCATGAAGAGGTGAGAAAATAGTGGTGCTATTTTGGTGCCTAAAGGCGTGCCCAAGATATGGTCCATGCATCAAATATGAAAATTAATTTATCAAAGATGTGGAAAAATTATTTCAATTGTCTCAGTGATCTGACTCATCTGCAAGTCTTAATATATGTCTTGTTATTGTAATGGATTTACATGGCACAGTGACCTCCCAGGCCTGTCTCGACTCATATTTTGCCATGAGTATTGTTGCTAGAGTAGAATGGTTTACCTTGTACAGCTGTGAAGTATATTTTAATTACATATTTTATAATAAGTATATTTTAATTATTCATTTTTATATTATTATTTTATATTTTATCATATTATTATTTTATATTATTTTCTTGTAGCCCACAGGAGCATGTGGTGATCTGCTGTTGGAATTGAAGAGAAGGTGGTGTCTTCTCACAGATTCATAAATCAGATTTAGAGATGTGTGGCAGCCACAGGGCTGCACGTGCTAACTCCTCTCGGAATAATGTGTTTCTCAAATAACCTTAGGCAGTTGATGCTGCTGGTGTTTTTCTTTATGCCATAGCACTTCCCCATCACAACTGTCACAGATTCCCTGCTGAAAATTGAAAAAAGCCCTAAATCTTCTAAAATCACCATGCTTTTAAGTAACTCAGATGAATCTTGGGTCTAAGTCCTCACAATGCATAATATTGAAACTAAGGCTTCTTTGTGCTCAAAACCCATCACAACAAATTCTGAAAGGCAGAAATGGGAGATATCAACAAAACAGACATTTTCTCATTTTCCTTATATATACAGAGCTCTATATCTGATTGCATGTTTCTTGTAGAAGTTTGGGTGTTTTTTTTTTCATTCCCCTAACAATCTTTCCTGAAGGTGAAACTTCCATAAATTTGTAATATATGAAGAAAAAATATTTTCCCTGGCTTTGGAAGAAAATCCAGGTTGGGAATACTGTCCATAAGAAGAGAAGAAGAAAATGTTCTTTGGAAGTAGAATTGCATGAATAGTATTGGTTTTTAAAGAGATTTATTATCTTAGTACAAGAATTTAAGTGGAGTTACGTCAGACTTGCCATAAGCGCTTCTCTCTCTCATCTCACCTGGGGCAGGTGCAAGGTAAAAGATTGGGAAAGATGTGAGTTATAAGACTAAAAAGCCAAGGTAAAAGTTAATCAAATCTAGCTGAATTCAGTATGGGGAAGATAAAAATAGCAAAGTTTAGTTGCTACTCAGAAATGTCTTCAAGACTTACAGAAATGTAAGCTTAGAAGGAGGAATGAAAGTGAGGGAAGAAAGGCAAAAAGAAGCTCCTAGTGAGACATTCAACAGGAGAAAACAGGATGAGAAGGACTTTTCTAACCACTATAGAAAAGTATTTGGAAATATGTAGCAGCAGTGAAGTCAAGAAGGAAAAATGCCTGAAGATTTCTGGGCTGATCTAGGAGGATATTTTGATTTTTGTCTATTTTAAGAACTAATTAGTGAAGAGAAATCAAGGTCAAAGTAGAGAATACCATTCACCTAGAATTAATAGCACTTTCAGTACTGAGAGGGGCTAGGAAAATTGTGAATTCCGAAAACTTTGAGAGCATATAAATAGCATTTATATGCTATTGCAAGTCTTTGCCTTCATTCTGCAATTCCAGAGAACTGAGACAAAATATGCTGGCATAAAATTTGTATAATGAGGTGATAAATTGGTTTGTTATTTTGAAGAGGGGAAGGACAGTGAAGAAGTGACAGATTTGATTTGTAGCCACTAGTTAATGAACACCAGAAAATGCCATTGGATATTAAATGGCTAATTATCATATCTACAGCTAAATTGGTATCTCAGACTCTTGCACAGGATTCCTTTAAAAAGAGAGTAATCAGCTTAGTGAAAATATCCTTGAATGATAGCTTTACTCCAAAACATAGCCTGAAAATATTAATAATTTAGTCAAATTTTGTGAACTAAAATTTAAACTGCTTTATGAAATCATTAGCAAAAGTTGCCCTTAGACAATAATTTCCATTGTTTAATCAGCCCTTTAGAGCAATAAATATACTTGCTCTGCAGGTGGTGGATCTTAAGAAACTTGGAGAAATGTGCATATCTAAAAGGAAAAGCAAACAGGTGCTACCTAGCTGCAACTGTCGAAGGAGTATTACACAGTATTGGGCTTTTTCATGAATATGTAATGTTCCTTGGCTACCACAGAGCCAGAACCTCCCAATACTGCTCCTTGTTCTCATATGTCTTATTCCATGGATGCCCAAGGCATCCTCTCCTGCTCCTCTTCCAGGAGAATTCCCTGGGAGTAGGATAATCTCTGATAATTAAATCCCTTCCAAACAGAGAGGAAGAGTGACTTTTTGTTACTCAGCTCCCAGTGCTGGCTGCTGTTAATCTGCATGTAAATGGGGTTTCTTTTCTAGAGACCTGATGTATTCTGCAGGCTGGTTTTAACATAAATCTGGTTTAATCCTGATGGATGGAGTGAATCTCAGTTTCCTGGAAGCTATTACAGGCTGTGTTCTTGATGAAACTCTTCTGCCAACTCAAGACTTTTGACTGAGCCCAAAGAATGACAGTACTCTCTTGCTTTCACTTTAATTTTTGCCCTGCTGACTAAAGCTGACATATTAAGACAAGAAAAAAAGAAAATATAAGCAAACAGCCTGAGATCTGTTTTTCTCTCTGGGTCTTCTAGACATGTGGAAAAACGTAGAGCATACCCAAAAGCCATGATTCCTTTCCCCCACTTTTCTTTCTTTTGGAGGAGTAGAAAATAAAGAAAATAAACATCACAAAATACATATTAACTGTAGATGGTGTGCACGTGTACTCAAATATGTGCATGATGCAGAGAATGGCAGGCAACAGAGAGAGAGTTACAGCCTTAGCAGGGGCTGGTAGAGGCACCTATCTCAAATAGAAGTGAAGCTGTGTTTTGTAAGTCAGGAAGATTGCCAGAGCCTGATCAAACACAAGGCCAAGTGTTCTGAGAGCTGTTTTTGGGAAGAGTTAATAAAAAAGAATGCAGTCTATGTACAGGACTTCATATTTATGTGTAGGACTCCTTTTAGGTACACAACCAATTTCTGAGGTATTTATTTCAGTGTTTCAATAATAGTAAGGAAAGGCAACAAAAGCAGTAGAGCAATCTTCATACATTCTTCTGCTAACAAAGTATCTCTCTGCTTTCTATTGTCAGATTACTTTCATTCTAATTACAAGACCAGAACTTCCCAAATGCATCTCCAGAGAAATCCCTGAATGATCTCACAAGAAGAAAATATTCAGAATGAAACTTCATCAATTCACATCTTCATAAAATCACATTTTGGGGAAAGTGATTAACGGATATTCACAAGTGAGAGGCAAATGTCTGATAATGTTAACACAGGCTTTGCAACCAGCTTCTTAATCTGTGGGAAGACAGCCAAGATAATCATCTTTACTTTAGCAGCTTTTGAGATTTAGATGTTGCTGACCAAAACAATCCGCTGATGGCAAAGACAGCTTCCTCCAGAGCTGACTTTGACAAAATGAATTTTTTAAAATATTTTTTTTCTTATGTAAATGCAATTTTTATTTTTTCCTCTTTCTTGGAGCAGGCAGAGGTTCCACATGAACAATAGATGCCTTTGTTATAGGAAGCACACACACCATGCAATGGAGTGAATGATAGGATGGTTTATCAACCATTTTGTATCTAAGAAGTTTTTAAATATATTCCTTCATTCCCATTTACATCTCTATTTTAATGCCTTTGGATACTAAAAAGTCTGTGCCTTGAGCACTGTTATTTACAGTGAGAAAATCATCTTTCAGTCTTAAAAAAAACCAAAAAGAGCCAAATTTATGCTGGCATCTTTATCCAACAGAGGAAATCATCACATCTTTCTGTCTTCCTCTTGAGAAATTCAGTGCTTTCGTTTGCTCCTGTTCACTCATGAGCACTGAAGTTGAATGTGTGGAACTGAGTTTTATTTTGGGTACAGAAAAAATTCAAACAAAATACCCCAATAAGCAGTTACCAAATTTCTAACATTACCTAGTACAGTCTGTGGTTGAACAAGGGACTGCTCCCGGTATTAAAAATTCTCAGATTTATCTCTGTTCTTGACACCAGTATTTAGAAAGTTCAGGTTAAACCACAGCATCAGTGGGCTGCTGTTACTGCTGTTGCCATGGGGCTGAGATAAACTCAGCAGTGAGACCTCCAGCAGCCTGTCGTGGATATCTTCAACCAGGGACTCAGAGACCTTTTTAACTCCTGATCAGCCACACACATCAAATGTGCTTGTGTAGGTGGGACATAAATGTACAGCAGTACTGACGTTCCCTCTTCCCCCTTCCAAACATATGCCCCTTCACACACCTCAGTCCACTGACATGGCATGTTGGATACAGGATCCAGACAGGATGGTTAGGCAGACTGTCACTCCAAAATGAGCTCCAGAAGCATCCAAGAGATCTACCTGTAAAATCAAACTGGTCTAAATGGTGTGCTCAAATGTGAAAGCAGAAAATACTGGTGAGAACATCTTAAGGATAAACAACTCTCTGGAACAACAAATTGTTTTGCCTTCATTTCACTTGTGTTAGAGAGTCTTCAGCATTGAAAAGAGATTGAGTAAAACAGTCTGTCTTAACCTTTGGTCCAGAAGCATGACACTGCATTAAATTTGCATTGGTTCAAGCTAGAGTGACCCGCAGGGTAAGGATTTATTTGTATTCATTGAGATCCTTTGGAAATACTTAGTTCAAAATGCCATGTGGGAAGCCAAACAAATCACATTGACCTCTGGGAAGAAAAAGAAAAGGTAATAGGAGTATATTTGTATTATTAGATCTGTCTGATTTTGCTCCTTGAGGAGTCATACTTGAGGAGAGAGGAGGGGTGACTTTTTTTGTCTCTACAAAAATCAACAACTTTGAGAAAGAAATCTGTTCTTCTTTTTTTTTTCCTGGTCTTGAACTCAATCCAAGCATAAAGAACAAGCAGAAGTACACAATGTATATCTTGTGACTGATTTGAAAATAATTCTATAATTCTTATGAATTTCCATGGAGTTCTACTGAACAGGCAGACAAGATTAACACTCAGAGCATCTTTGAAGAATTCTATGTTCCTGTTTTACTTTACAATGAATTTACAGCAGTATAAGCCAGTATGCTTACCAAGACAGGAAATATTTACATATAGCTTTACAATAAGTTAATATCATCAAAACATCTGTCCAGGTTACTAAATTAATGCATTGTGAAATTCCATTGAATTCACAGAGTTTTGATGGCATGACTGAATTTGGTACATTATTTTTCTTCAATAATAATAGAGCACACCTGTGGAAGATATAACTTGAAAAGAGAAGGTGCTGGTAGAGCTGTGAATCTCCAGGTGCTTTTAGACCTGTAAATGAGGGATGAAGCTGATCTAACTCCTGTAAATGTACATGTCTGACCTGCTTCCCTAAGGTTCCCTGTATAGTCACTGGAGAGAACAGATGCCTCTAGAGTAGGATTTACATATCATAAAGCAAGTACCTGGAATGGGTCATGTGAGTTATATCCTGAACAAACCAATTCCTCTCAAGAGACTGCGGAAGGAGTCTCAAATGTCTGGTTCACACAAAGAGGTTTGTGCCTTGTAGACTCTCTAGGTGAGGTGAAGCTGGAAGGATCTGTTGGATGATCCCCACCTGAAAATCCTAGGCCCTAATATTTCAGTCTGATGTCTCTATATTATGCTTGGATAAAGCACACCCTGACTAGGGGCACTGGAGCATCAAGATTTGAAGACCTCAATGGATGGATTTGCTCCCTCCTCCTAAGGCTCAGACATTTAACATACCAGCTGAAATCTGGGGACAATATACCTGGGGTATAAGTCATTTAGCAATACATGCAGAGAGATTATATCTATTTTAAAAAACCAACAAACAAACAAACAAATCCCCTAATATTTCTGCTAACTTTTCTATACACATGCATGTGCAAGTGTACATAAAACATAAGACTACTGCATCAAACATAAGCTCTGTCTGGCCTGACATCAGGTCTCTTAGTGTGTCCTAAATGAATGCCTAGCGAAATAAATAAGACCAGACCAAATATGTATGACATTTCCATGACATACTCTCCTTGTTTCCTGCTTCTTACCATTCAAGGACTTCCCAAGCCAGACATTTTTCCTATCCTGACTGGACCCAATGATATTTTTGACCTCAGACTCCTTCATTGAGTTCTCTTCATCCCTAGAACTTTCAGCATCTATGATATCTTCTGCAGAGGTGTTCTGGAGCCAACCTACATTTGAGGGAAATAGTCACTTACTGCTTTGCTGTTGTGGAAGCTGGCACCCACCTCTTTCACTCAATGCATCCTCATTCTTGTGCTGAGAATTTATTTTTGTTTCAATGGTGCTAAGGTCTTCTCTGTCAGCTGCTTGAATTTGGTCACACCGTGACAGTAACTTTGGCTTTGATGTCTTTCCAGATAGCCACAAAATCCATCCTGCAAACTGGTGAAGACTACAGACTCCAAAAGATTTGGTGACATCATTCAGGGCTTAACTCTGAAACCATAACTTACTCTTCCTGGAGAAACTCTACCATACTGGGATTTTAGATCAATCTGCTGCTTATTGCCTTTGAAGCTGGAACAACTATAGGCCCAAATATTCCTTTCGCCCTTTTTTTACTGTCCAAGGAATCATTTAATAAAGTTTTCAAAGGGCTGATTGAATTTTATAAGCAGCTTTTCCATGGTTGCTTGTTTGGTTTCCCCTGCTTCATTGTTGTTCCCGTGCTTTTCTGCAAGTAAACTAATGTATTTAATGCCTTCTGGCACGAATGTTCAGCACAGCTGGGAATTCCGGCTGAGCAGGAGCAGAAAGCCAATTCTGAATCCCTAACTGCTTTCATCACATGAAAGGGGACTCGTGGAGCTTTTTGTAAATAGTCCTGGTGTGTGTGACCCAGAAAATGACACTGAACCCCAGAGGTTAGCATCTTAGTCCTGAAGAGTTAACAACCTAATCCAAGATAAAGACTTGACAAGTCACAGCAGCAAAGCACATAGGAGTAAGGATGCCAGGGTTGGCTGTGATAAATAGTTTCAGAATAAGTTTGTAAAGCCACAAGTAATTCAAATTTTTGCTTGCTTGTTTTGAGATGTAAATAAATGCAGGCATGTTCCCCAGGCTATGAGCAACTGGTACTTTTCTTCACTAACACAGTCAACATGGATCTCAAAGGCAGTCATGAAGAAACAAGGGATGACTTCAGAGCTTAACATGGGGACAGACTTTCATTTGAAGAAAGCAGAAACAGGAGCAAGGAAATTGTTGTTCTGATGGCAGAAGGAGCACCAAATATGTTATTTGCACACAGCCCCATGCAGTTCAGGAGCGGCACAAAAGACAGCAAAATTTTAAACACACAAAATAATTAAGAATCAGAAATGTATCATACTTTCCTCATTCTTGGTAGGGCTTTCATTCTTCACCACACTGAAGCTATGCTTTTTCCCTCCATCATTTGTGATTGGTGCTATTGTTTAAGTGGCTGTGAGGAGCTGAGAGCTCGCCTCAAGCTCTGTGCCAGTCACAGTCTCAGAAGCTGAGAACACAGCATTCTGCACCACTGTGGGTGCCTCAGTGCCCAACCCAAATAGCAATTCACAAAATAACAGATCAGCCTGGGAAAAGGTGCTGGAGGAAAGTTCAAGCCATCCAGAATTATGGCACTTGAACTCCCGCCACATTCAGGATTAACACATCACTTCAGTGCAAATGCAGTCAGATCTGAGAGTGGCACTCTTGAGACATGCTCCTACCTGGGACAATGACCTCTGCTGTTGGTCAGCACAAATCCACAGGCAGGACTGAGCTACGTGGTTTATCCAGTCCATGGGTCTTCACTTGAATCTGTACACTCAAAAGAAATGGAGCTGAAGTCAAATGTGGCTGTAGTTGATCTCACAGGTGACTGGATTTTCTAAGTCATTGTTGTGGGGCTGACACAGCAGGGTCTTGGTTTTGGCTGGGGTCTCTGAACATCACCTTAAAAAAGAGAGAAATTCAGATAGTAATATTTCAAAGTTATAGGTCTTAGCACAGAGGGGCTGAGGGTTCTGTGTTTGTTTCCAGTTAGTAGTACAGAAGGCTGTTCTTGCTGCGAGCAACAAAATGAAAATTATTCAGGCTGAGGGTAGGCATTGATTCAGAGAGGATTCCTGGAAGTTAGCTGGAGCACAGCTCATTATTAGCCACTTACGCATTCTTCTGCCAGGTAAGGTATTGCCTTTATTTTAATATTTATGGAGAGGCTAGTCAACACAGAGGTATCTGACAGGTGAAACATGCCAAACAAATACGAGGTTACAGCAAATTAACAAATGATGTCTCACTTTTCTTTTTTTTTTTTTTTTTTTTTTGAAGGCAGAGTGGATTAGACAACAACTGAATAGGAGACTGACATATGATAATAGAGCAGAACTCAGGAAAACAAGTCATCTGAAAACCTGAGAGACCTGGTGATGCTGAACATCATGTGAGACTTAGTGAAACTGCCACAAGGCAAGTTTTGTTGTCTCATGGGGCTTCTCTGCTTACCATCAATTACTTTTCCACAAGAACCTCTGCATTTGCTAGTTTATTTAATCCCATGCCATAAAGCAAGAACTATCACTGTCAGGGCTGAGCAGTACCACAGCAGCTTTCACTATGTGACCTTTCAGAGTGATGTGGAGGTTGGGAACATGACAAAGATTAAAAAAGCAAACAAACATATTCTCTTACTAAATCCATTATTTATATTTTCTGTCTCCCTTCTTAAAAATTTCCAGTAGAAAGTTAATTTATGACTAACATTTGTGGGATTTTTCTTTTACAAATAAATCATTTCTTTGCATATATCATTAAAGGATGTGTTGCTGTCAGGTCTGGTGAAACTGTAATTACAGTGAGTGCAATAAATAAAAGCATAATGGCTCCACTGCATAAATAATGGCTCATTATCCCAGTTTTATTGGTGTTTAGTTTGCTGAGCCAATAAGTCCTCCTGCATTTCCAAAGAAACCGTTCAGATCTGAACAATTCTGCTACATTAAGTGAAAGAAACAGGGAGGCAGTTTTTGTATAGAGAGGACCCTTGGTCCCACTGATAGTCCCTTGCATGGGCTTGCACTGCTGCTTCCCAGCTGAAGAGGCACGTCAGCATCCTGCCTTGCCATGGCGCTTTTCCAGTATGTGTGGTACCAGCACAGCAATGCACTGACTTGACAGGGTGTGTCCAGCCTGTGTGGTGCTCAAAATTCCCACTGGGGTCAGCTTGGGGGGATAATGCTTTGGGCCTGGTAACACTGCTTTGTGCCATGAGTATTGATGGGAGATTTGCTCCAGCCTGAGCCTCAGTGCTCTGCCACCACTGTCACTCCAGATCTTGCCCCCCCCAGCTCCTCTGGGACCCTTTCATGTTTCCATTTACTGAGTCTTTCCCTTCAATTCTCTCGAACACCTGTTTCAGTACCCTTGAGTGAGATTATTAAGACATCAATGCTAGTTTGAAATCTGCCAGCCTTCTCATTCCTCTTACCTGCTGTGGGTAGGGTGCTAGCTCCTGTGTTTGCACCCTTGTATGTATTGGCAGATACCAGTAAGTCCAAATAAAGCTAGTATTTAAGACAGCAATCTGCATGGCAGAGTCTGAAGGTGAGGTTTTCTCAAGCCTCCAGCTCACTTGCCCTGCTCTCCAAAGCAGGTATGATTTAGTCCTGTGAGGCAGCCACAAACCATGTTCTGAATGTTGGTCCCAGGGTCCTCATGGCATGACATGAGGCTCTGAAAAGGTTGGAGGTTACTCTACATATTTGGCACTTGAAGCATAACAACAAATGATGTAGAAACCTCCAGCTCATTGGAAAGTTTCAGCATTCAAGCAAGGAAGAATCAGGAAATTCTCATCTGAGGTGCGCTTGGATGAGAACTGGTTCTCATACAGGCTGCTTCTGACATCCAAGTTCATGGAATGTTTGTTCCCTGCATCAAACCCACCTATGGGACCACTGACATCACCAGGGGGACAAAACTGTGTTCCAGATGATTATTAATTACTCTTTCAGGCAATGTCCCCCTGAGGGGACATGTCAATCAGCTCATCTTAAATGCAAGGCATTGAGTGGTAACAGACACATCTTCAGGCGAGACATGTAACCAAATTACCAAGGCATCACAAGGTACTGGTTGTCACCCAAGTCACGGTCACAGCCTATGCCCGTGCTCCTTTCCCACGGTGAATGGAGCACTTTGCACTTGCCGTGGGTCAGAAGTGCCTGTGGACATTTTCCCTGGCCCAGCCAAGCAGAGCGACCCAGTGGCTGCAGTGCCTCCACCAAGGCTGAGCCACCTGCTTGCAGAAGGAGGTTGCAGCCTCTCCATCAAGGGTTGGAGCTTCCACATTTTAGATGCTGGCCCTCCAAATGCTGGATTTCCTTTAGCAGCTGACACCTTCCTAGAACTGATGACTCCTTTTACCAACCACTCTCAGTGATTCTTGCTGACCTGTGTAGCCAGCTTTTCATTGGATTGTATGCACCCCAATCCTCAACTCAAGTCACTGCATGGGCATTAATGAGAGATGAATTATCGGCACAGAATTGCTCATTGCCCCTCCCTGGGGCTGTGTCTCCATTTCCAGCCATCCCACACTCGTACCATGTACTTGTCCCTGGAGCCTGGCAAGTTGGCTCAGTTTAGCACACTGTCAGCACTCTTGTCCTGAGCATGGGTGTTGCTCACACAGCTGCATCCCTGATTTTCAGGCATTACCATGGAGAGTGGCACAAAGCCCCTTCTGGCTCCCTTTTTGGTCCTGCCTGCTGGCTTGCATCTTGGAGATGCCGCATAGGAATCAACAGACTTCACCACATTCCTCCTTTCTTTCCTACTATGGCATCCAGGTTCTTTATTTTCATCCTACCTGTCCAATTGCAGATTCACCTCCCAGAGCTTACTTAAGCTTAATGGTAATTGTTTTCCTTATAATTGCATTTTGCACTGAGGACGTGCCAGTTCTTTCCCAGTGCAAAACAGCTAGGTCTAATACATTGCCTTAATTTGTTTTCCAAGTGGCTAAATTGCTGTAATTGCCTGAATCCCCCTTATTTGAGGCTTTAATGAAGAATTGCTGAAATTCTCTTTCGAACTCTGTGTATTTTCTTTCATGTATGCTCCCATAATAAGAGTCCCTTCATCTGCAGGGACAGCACTTGTCATCAGTGTTTTATAGAGAAGCAGAAATAAGAAATTGCCCTAAACTGTTACTCAGAACATTTATTTTAGATGATATTGTCATGTATCTTAGTAAGTTTTTCACTGAAGGCTGTAAATTATGGTGCAGAGAAAACACAATCCCTGTCTTTCAATTATAATCTATCTCGGAGCTAGAAAAACCATTTCTAGCAGTCTGGGCCATGCCTGCCAAGTCGTGCACACTGCAAAGTAATATATAAACAAATAATAAATATTAGGCTACAGTAACTTCTCTACTCTTGGGAATTACTGTATTCTTGGGCAATTACTGTGTTTCATTGGAGTTTTCAGCATGTTGTGAACATTTACATAATTGTTTCAAAAGGAACTGTAGATCTTGCCTTCAACATATATATCTGATATATGTGTTCCCTAGATTGAAGGTTGAGTGCCTTAAGTGGTTTTTTTTTCCCTTTAAACAGAAATACATGTAGGGAAAGAATAAGACTTCTGTTATCATTAAAGCATTTAAAAATCAGTGCTTATATAACTGCTGTTATATAGTTCCATTATCATTTTTGAATAGCGCATTACCCGTAATTGGTTTAAACTTTACAGCCATATCTATCTCACATCCGTTATCAGAGCAGATTCAAAGAGTGCTGGCAATGTGCAAAGACAAACAGTACTAATTGAATGCATACAGTCTCATAAACTGAGTTTTCAAGAAATTGACCTGGTGCAGAAGTCAGTTTGACTCTGTCAAACTCTGCTCTATTGAAGCACCACTCTGGGCTGTAGGTGCCTCGCTGCTGCAGCACAAGGAGCTTGATTTGTGGTGGTTTGCATGACTGAGCACTTGCTCAAAACTAAATTAAAAATGAGCAAGGGCTCAGGAATTCTATGTAATGAGTTAATATTTCTGACAGTAAAATGTTTTAATGACTGATTATAATTCTCCTCAAATGTATTCCAGTTCAGATTGCTGTCTTTTTGAGAGGAATATATGGGGATATTGACATAAGCCCAGGACTAACAATCAATGCAGGCTGGCAGTGACCAAGGAAGACAAACAAGTCACTATTCTTTTTTCAGCAACAAGCATTAGATGATACCCAGATTCACTTATGAATATGTCATTGTATGCAAAGATTAGTCTGGAGCTTTGTCAGTGTAGCAGACCCAACAACCTTGAGCCTTCTTCTCAGGATGTGACTTTAATTGCAGTAGATTTTAGCTAATTTTATAAAATGCAGTTTTTAACCTTTAGGGGGAATAATTTTCCCTTCCTAACTGAAGATCCTTGAGATGGCCCTGATGCTTCCTTGACTGGCAGAACAGACACAGGTCCCTGGAGTTTCTGCTCTGCACCACCAGGGCTCCAACATTCTCTGTAGGTACAGTAACAGCAATGGCAGATCCCAAAAGCTCTTTATGTGCATGTCACATGTTATTCTGAGCCATCTAAAAATAACCATTAGCACTGTCACCACTGCAAGCTACTTGAATCAAACAATGTGTAGTAGAGGTCTGTTTACACCACGAGCTTCTTCAAACACAGTTTTTATGGGGGTGAATCTTTTTTAAACCACAGACAAAGCGCTGTGGTTCCCTGTGAGGCAGGGAAGCAGCAAGTAAGGTTTGGAGGACCCCCACTGCTGTTTCTTTCCTCCACTGAATCTTGCAGAACTGAGCACTACCCTCACTGAAGTAAGGAAAACACACCCATTGTCAGATTTCCATAGCTCATTCTGGACACCAATCATGGCATTAACTTCTAACCATCTCACAGATGTGCAGTGCCCCCAGCATGATGATCTAGAATCATAGAATATCCTGGACACAGGAGGATCATTGAATCCAACTCCTGACCCCACACAAGGCCACATAAAGCATGTATCTGAGAGCATTGGGCAAACACCTGTTGAACACCAGCAGGGTTGATCTTTTCCCTGGGGATCTTGTTCTAGCACCTGACCACCCTCTCTGTGAAATGTCCAGTGTGAACTTCCTCTGGTGCAGCTGTAAGCCATGCCCTCACATCCTATCAGACACCAAAAAAAGAGATCAGCACACCCCTCTACACTCCCCTTTAGAGGAAGTTGTAGACAGCCCTGAAGTCATCCCTCTATTTACTCCTCTCTAAGTTAAACAAAACAAATACTCAGCCATCCATCATAAGTCATGCCCTCTAGTCCTTTCATCATATTCTTCTCCCTCCTTTGGACATGTCCTAATGTTAAAACATCCTTCTTACACTGTGCAGCCCCAAACTCTGCACAGTACTTGAGGTGAGGCTTCACCAATGCTGAGAATAGTAGGACAACCACTTCTCTATCCAGTTGGCTATGCAGAGCTGTGCCCACATAGAGATGTTGCCTGGTACAATTAAAGGAGGTAAGAGGAATCAAGGCCCATCCATACAGCAACGTAGCAGCTGAGAAAGAAGAAACAAGACCTACACAACTCCCCACCACTACCCTCCTTTGCTATTTCCACATTATATTTTCCAGCCTTCCTCACCTTTGCTGCAGGACTGGGTTATATACCAGGAGGTGAGGAAGACAATCAAGGGCTGCTGGTGGGACTGCCATGATCACTGGATGCATAGGTATTATCTTGTAGTGGAGATACATTCAGTGATATAGGAAGGAGAAGCTACTCAAATTCAATAATGATAAAAATACTACACTCTGTACTTCCTGGGTCCTTCCAGGATAAGTTGGCACTTCATAATGCCATTTGTAGAAAGGCAACTCCTTTCTAAAGGAGGTTCTAAAAATTATGCTCTATTAAATAATTGTAGAGTCATTTATAAAAGGGAAGAGATTTAAAAAGAGCATTAATAATGCCTCTGCTTCTGCTGAAGTCCCCTGAATGCTACCCTGAGTTACAATTCATTCCTCTAGAGTACTCTGAGCATTATATATTTCTCTCTGGAATATGTATTGCCTTTATTTTAACTAAAAGGATATGTAAAGCTAGCTATTTTTAGTGTAAGGACTCTACACTAATTCATTTTTTTCTTTACTCATTTCTCCTTCATTCCAGGAAAATATGATCCTTCCTTGAGAACATGGTTTTATTCATGGCATTTATTCCTCTGACTGATGAGGCTGATTGTGCTTTTCTGTGAGCAAGGAGCATTTACCTGAAATTAGCTACTTGTAAAACTCCATGTTAGAGATATTCTTCACCTCAAGTAAACTTCCTGGAGGAAAGAGTGACTAATCTTTGGAAAGATTAAGGGATGGGAGGAGAGAGGGGGAGAGAGAAAATAGAAGACCAATATCACACTTAGTTTTTTTTCATGAAGCACACATACACCACTCAGAAAGGGACCCAGTTTAGGCTGCTCATCACAACAGAAGGAAAGAGCTGATTCAGTGCATCCTGGTGCAAAAAGTAAAACTGATGTCTTGAAAACAATAAACATTTCTACTGCCTCAAAGAGAACTTTACATAAATTCAGAGTTTCAGTAATGCTCTGCACGTAATCAGAGCTGTCTAATCTTGTCAAACATTTGCCCTCTGGGAAACAGGTACTGCCATCTGACAGGCAGCTCCATTTTAGGGACTGGCAGCTGAAGCACCTGTAAGAGCTGCACCAGGATCTTCCTTCCAGCAGCAGTGACATTTAAGCTGGTTTTGATCCTCAGGCAATTTTAGCTTCCAAGCATAGGGCATTTTTCCCCTTCTATTATGGAATGTAATCATTTGTACCCCCTGTAAGTTTTGTAATACCCAAATCATGTTCACTTTCATTGGGGATTTTTTTCCTTACACAAATAACCAATGTGAAGGTACTTTCTCTGTGAGTCATTTTCTTTGCAGTTTCCAAATGTTATCTCACCTGAATAAGCTGTAATTCCTGTCCCCCTTGTCACAAGGATCTTCCATTTACCCTCTAGGAAGTTCCCTCTGCTGAGGAATTGAAAGCCCTGCAGCAAAAATGAGAGAAGCCAGAGAAGATGGAGGCATTTTACATAGCTGGAAGCATCAGAGCTGGAAGAATTATATACTTTTTGCTTATCCCAGTCTGGGCAGATGCTAAAGTACAGAGGAAGGCAAACTCCCAGTGAGCTGTATGAAGTTCAATTCACTGACTGGGTCATGTAACCTCACTTCTGACCTCCTCCTGCATCCTCCTGGCCTACCCTCCCTGTTCAGCATCACCACTAGCCTTCACCCTCTATGTCCCACTGCCAGCGTAAAGAGCTGTAAGGCTCCCTTTCCTGTGCTTTTTCAGGGCTGGGACTGATTCCTCAGACTGGTCCACAGCCCAGCAGTTCTCCCAGAGCCCATCACTCCTTAGGAGCTGCCAGGAAAATTGTCAATTGCTAATGGGCAGGCAGCAGGATGGCTGGGAATAGCAGCATCATTAAACAGCACTCGCGGCTTGCAGCCTCCAAAGGGAGCTCTGCCCATTCTCTGCACTCCATAGGCAGAGTTTTCCATTGCTGCTGACATTCCTTTCCCTCCTACGCTCTTCCTGCTTGCTCTGCCAGCTGCTTGCCTTGCCCCAGAGATCCTGTGGACAGGAACCATTCCTGCCCTGTGGCTGGAGGAGGCTCAGACTGGAGCTCAGCCTTCATTCCCAGGCCCATGAACTCACAATGTAGGAGGTAAATAGCACACATCATAATTGTCACCTCTGAATAACACAAAACAATGCTTGCACTCCATGCCCACAGGTTATAATTTCTGTGGCAAAGCTGAAAACATGGGACAGATAAAGGAGACACGCACTTATAAAAATTGATGGTGTTTTCCTTTAGATCAGCTCGTGACTTTGTAGCCAGCTGTAAAACAGCCATGGGGGAAAGGTCAAAGGAGAGCAGAGTTGGGTGAATTGCCATTCTGGTTCTTGTCCTTCCCATGCCTCATAAAATTAAATAATGATACAGTAAAGTGCAGTTGCAGCCTCACTAGGAGATGTCATAGCTGCAATAGCTTAATGAGCTTGAAATGACCGAAGAGTGTCAATAGATAAAATCTATTGTGGGAAAATTGCTAATGCTCAGCACAGCAGGGAAACACTTTCTGAAATCCCAGAACGTTCATCAGTGACACTTCAGACTGTAAATTCATGCAGTATAGAGCCATATTCAGTACTGTAATAAAGCATTAAATAAAACGAGTACTAAACAAAATCAGAATGTAAAGTGTTACAAAGCAAAATGTACTTTAGAAACTTGAATTTTGGAAGGTTTGGGAGTTTTTTTAGAATTTTTCTTTGTAAACATAGGATATTAGAGTAATTAAGTCCTCAGAAGAGCATCAAGCAACTTCCCCTGATTCAGACACATGGCCAAGCTTTATATGTTAAAACAAACTGCTTCAAATCAACTAAAAAACATCCTACATCTCAGTAGCAGTCCTTGTGAATAGGCGTGAAGGAGGAGGTATCATGGCTTGATTTTATTAAAGTTTCTTGTGTTGATTCAATTGCTTTCTCATAAAGAATCTAAGGAACACATGTTCAAGACTGTTAAGGGATGGATGCAAAACTAGGTGCAGACCCTGACCCAGGAGCTATGCAATCCAAAATTTGCCATCAAAAGGAAGGGTTGGGAATTAACTGTTCTGCCTCTACCACTGCTGAATGTACTGAGCTGGTGGGAGGCAGGCAGGACACAAGGAACAGCTAGACAATCTATCAGAAGCCCTCTGTCATTTCTTGTTACCACAAATGTCAGTAACATCACTGAATGCCCAGACCCAAGTTCAGCACATGAGATAGTCTAAAGCTCTGTTTGGCATATGGTCCCATTTGATGTATCAGACCTAGTATGACACCCTGTGCCCAGCAAAGGCTTGGGTGACTTGAAAAATGCCAAGAAGATAGCAGTGAGTATGGCAGGAGGTCCAGAAACCCTGTTTGTAAAGATTTAGAACAATGAATTGAAGAAAGATGGGAACTGTCATACCAAACACAGTTCAGATACCAATAAGAACCCAAGAGGAAGGTAGACAAGCATTGCCAGGGATTGGCAAGTATGCAGGTGAACCAGGGTGGAGGCAAGAGTAAGGATCAAGAAGCTCTGATGATTCCCCAAATCTAAGGTACCACAGAAGTGGAACACCAGAAAGGGCAGAACATCTGCTTGTTCACAAATCTGTTGGGCAAAAGTCCAGACCAACACTTGTCCAGACCTGTGAGCAGGCTGGCCCTGATGAGAGGGACAAGGGCATGAGACAGTGGTGCTTTCCAAGATCAAAGCAGAACCATACCATCCATAGCCTCAGTGCAGAAAAGTCAGTGCCACCCACCTGGGGCTGGTACTCTGGATTTGCCACTTGATTTTATTGAAACTAAGAGCGCGCTACAAAGGCACTAAGAAATTACTAAAAACCCATTACTGCTCTTTTGGTGTAAGCAAGGAAAATAATTCAAATTAGAGTCTGAGAACTGTGTCTTTTATTCCTTCATATGACTGCTTCACTTTCAGAGCTGTATCTGACAAAAAAGCTGGTCTCCTTGACAACAACATGAAGCCTTTTAGACAGAGTGATCGTGCTGCATGGCTCATCACAACTTCCAAGACACTGCTACTGGACAAAGAGTACTCACCCAAAATAGGCAGACTTCTATTGTATGGCTCACAGTAACAATTTCCTTTGCAGCTTTCCCTGGGCAGTGAGGTGGGTTAGAAACCAGGGAAATGTCAGGACAGTGAGTTAAATATTTCTATTCAGGATCAAATAAAGCACAGTGATGCACTGCTGCTTTTATTTTTTTTTTAACCTAAGATCCTTACCTGTTTCTTGTTCTAACTAGGAGTGAGAAGTCATATAAATAGATTGTAAGAATTCTTTAATATTCATCTATTACTAGCAATGGTCTGTGTGATTCAGAGTATCATATGACACTGAGGTTGCAGCTCTTGACTGTTTTCAGGCAGTTTACTCTTTTTTCCTGCTTTTTATTCTGATGTAAAGAACAGGCATAAATATCGGCAAATGGAAATACAGAAAACTACTGAGAGGTCTTACCTGGATCCTTTAATTTCTGTCACCCAGTTTTGCTATGTGCATATCACAGTAATATTGATGTGCAACAGTGGAAGTGGGATAAATTTAATTAACACCTTAACGGTGGAAAAAGAATAAATTAATTAACACTTTCCTCATTTGAGTGCAAAAAGCTCTGGAAAGGAATATTGCCATTTGTGAGTTTAACTGCATTATTCAATTTTATTAACATGACAGGGTACTTAGAAAACTAACTAGGATTCAACTGTTTCCACATTTTTCAGCTTTTTCTGAAATGCCATTATAGCCATGTAAAACAGAACAGAATAATAATAATAACAATAAAATCTGTATTTTGCTGGGTTTGCTCTGAGAAGAATCCAGCTATATAAGCTATAAGTAATTAGATCTCATTTTAAATGACTTGATTACTTCAATATAGTCATCAAAATTTCTGCTTAATTCTGAAAACTGCATTTGACATCAGGAGTCAAAAGATTTTGGAAACCAGCAGCCCCAAGCAGCAACAATCCAGATGGTACAGGCCAGCAGAACGTTCAGCCTCTGCCTTCAAGGCAGAGGCACATATTTAGAAGGCCCCAGAATGGCTGCTCCCATTTGCTCAACCTTGTGCTGCTGCTCAGCTCTTTCTTCTGTCATCTCTGGTCTCTCCAGGATGAATAGATATGCAGAACAGAAAATTTGGTGTTAAAACAAGTGTGTCACACATCCTTGTATCAATTCCATCAGGACTGACCATTGCTGGTTAGAGACAGGATCAGGGCAATTATTTTCCTTCAGTTACTCTCTGATCTGGACATTGTTACTAAACCAGAAATGAAATAGGAGAACGAGCCAATAGAATAATTCAATGCACTGGGAGATACATGTAAGTAAAGATGTAAATTAAATGGTTTGTGGAGGAAATAGCATATTTAAGAAAAGAGTATCTGACATTTGCTCAAGGTTAACATCTGCTATGTTGGCTGGCCATTTTCTTCTCCCAAGCCAAGGTGATGAATGCAAAGAGAACAAGAAAACATTTGCAAGATTTAGCTTCAAAAGAGTTCATTTTTCATTTTTTAAAAAAAAGGCATTCAGAACTCATTCCTCAATTTCTGCCCTGGTGAGCCTGGGACATGCTTTTGACAATAATTAGTCAGATCCAGTAAATATAATGATTAAGCTTTATCTAATCTCAATCCAAACTCACAGTCAATGCTGGAAAGAACTTGATTCTGACACAAAGTCCCTCCCAGGTTTCAATGCACAGCACAACACATTGCCCGAAGCAGTCCAGCCAAATAATCAGCCCATATCCAAGGAGATCCATTCAACACAAACTGGCAAAACAACTGCCTGCCTCTGTTTTGGTCACTGCTGCTCACTGCCTCCCCTGCACCCCATGGGGCTCTTTGCCCTGCAGGTCTGCTTGCAGCTCCTTTCCTCTGTGGAGCTGTGTGAGGCATCAGGTGCTTTACAATAAGCAAAGGATTCTCTAAATGTGGAGGCACTACAGTGATGCTGGAAGCTGTGGTGGCTGGAAGCTCATTTACTTCAGAAACCTGTGAAGGTGCATTTAAAGGTGTGGTCCAGAGACAGCAGGAAAAAATCTCATAATCCAAACTAAGGGGAGAAATAGCATATTGCAGTAGAGATAATGAAAGACTGGCATGTGCATCTAAAACACACCATCCTACCCTGCCCCTAATCTCCCTTGTGGGGGGATGATTTGTATGTACTCCTTTCTTTGATCTGAAGAGCACAGATCCAAGAGCATTTCCTTTCTTCCTGCATCCCATTGTTTCTGCTGTCACATCTCTTCCTCTTTCACCACCCTGAAACTGATACCATGCTGCACTCACAGCAGCAATCACAACTGTTATTTTACTCTGAGAGCTCTATTCATCATCAAAAGTTAAGAAGTTTCAGCACCAAATGTTCAGCTTGGCAGAGGCAAATAAACCAATATCTCTGTTTCCATGCCTTTATATAAAGCTCTTGTTAATGAGAGCGCAGAAGCACTGTTGTGATTTTCCCAACATGGTTTCATTGCTAAAGAAGTTGGGACTTTTTTCTGCCCTCTCTGCTCCCTTGCTTCTGTTCTGGTTTGAAAGCAAAACCAGCGAGAGACTCCAAGTCAGAAACACAATTTACTAGGAAAAGAAAACCAAAATACATGCAATAATACAAAAGAAAAACCATTGACAATATCAGAAAACAACCTGATACCCTGTTGGTCAGGGTCTTGGTAGCAGCGCTGGATTGGTGGCTGCAGTCCTCCTGGAATGGCAGATGTGGTTCTGTTGTAGCAGTGACCCTTTAAAAAGGGTGTAGTCTTCCTCTGAAGATCCAGCAGAAAAGGCAGCCATTCCTCTGGGAATCCAGCGGAAAGACAGACTGCTCTGTCCCAAATCCCAGATTATATCCAGATGGGGATGCTTAGCTCCTCCCCCCTGGGTGGAGCATCTCCCAATGGGCTGTAATCATTCTACCAGTCATGTGGTGGGTCCATTAGACAGAAATGGCTCCTGGAGGGAGGAGTTATCTCTGAGTCATGGGGAAAGGCATTGATGGGCCCATTAACAGGAGATAAGGAAGAACCAATGCCCCTCCTGGTTTCAACAGCTCTTGAGGATGGGAATAGAATATATCTTAATATTGTAACCTAGGACATCTTCCCAGAGGAGAGAAAAGCGAACATACAGATTCCACATGTTCCCTATGCGATGGGGACCCTCTGAAGAGAGAGCTGGAGGAGTCAATGACTGCAGTTCCCAGACATTGTGGCCCACACACAGATGTCAAGCTGGACAGTTTCCCATAGAGCTCTTTGCACTTGCACTATTTAACCTGTGAGAGAAAAAATCACTCAAAATGATCCTGAGGATTATTACCTGTCCTCACCAGTGCCACATGAATCAGAGTCTGGGAGCCATCACCTGAAGGATAAAACAGAAAATCTGAAGCACTAGTGAGCATGTGTCCAAGTACAGCTTCTCCATGTATTGCAAGGGTTTCAGCAAAAACTTCAAGCCATTTATTTTTATAATCTCAGCACTTACAGACACTTGTACCTGAGATATTCAGGCATATGGGATATGGCTATGGGCTGGATAGCCAGCTGAGAAAGTGGGAGGTGAAAGATGATGGAACCACTGGGTGCACCAGGACATAAACACAAAGAGCAACTCTTATGAAGACCAGGAACCCTGTAGGGAGAGGATACAGGAATAGGTGTGATGATGGAGACAGCTGGACGCTTCCCTTTGTTTTCCATCTCCATGTGCTGGAGTCCTTCCTTTCCGCTACAACATTCTGTTCCTCCCAGTGGTTTGAAGTATTATTACTCACTATTTTCTGGCTCCTTTCTCATTTGTCATTTTTTCTGTTGTACACAGCATGGATTTTCTTTGTTTCATCAGTTCTTTTTTGGCCCAGCTTTGTTCCCCGTCTGTTCCTGCATAAATTTATCCTGGTGGCTGGCCATTATATAAAATATTGTAGGAACAGGATGTTCCTTTGAAACATAATTAAGGATAGAATGTGAACAGCTGATATTCTGGCACTTTCACCAGGAAAAAAAGAGGGGAAACTCTTTCATTGCATGTCTACTTTAGATGAAAGTTGTGCTGGACAGAAGCCAGGTGGTGCAGTATCCCCCAAAAACTTCATTCTTCCCAGGCTAGGACAAGAAGCATTCTCAAAGTCACCCTCCCACATGAGTGAGGGCAGAATTCAGTCTGCTTTGGAAAGGTCTTTCAGTCTTTCAATGAAAACTGACAGGCACTGGTGGGTCCACTGCAGCAACCTGGCTTCTTGTGGGATTTCAGCTCATTCTCCCACCAGTCCTGTAGCCCCCAGGGCAGTTGTGGTGTGCATGGGGGAAGCTGGACAGGCACAGAAAATTTCCTGTAAGCATGACTTTGACAAAGGTGTGTAGATGGTGGTGTCATCAACCACCTGCATGTGAAGTCTCAGGACTAGGCAAAACCAAATATATAACTTCTGGATCTGCTGATGGAAGAGAAGGATGAAAAATTGGACAAAGCCCACAATGGATTGTGAGCAGTTTGGAAGACATTGAGGTACTCTGGGAGTTCCCAGGTTATTAAACAGAGTTAAACACTATGTCACAAGCTAATCTTACCTACACAGAGAAGAGACACTCAAAATAAGCAGCTATTTTTAGCCTAATTGCAGTCAAATAGAAAAGAAATATTTACAAGTTTACTGCAAAGAGAAGCTAAGCATTATAACATTTTCCTAGTATTAATGGTAGCTGCTCCAGGACCAGAATTTTTTGAGAAGAAATTAAGTGCCTTTCCAGGTGCTGCTGAATGTTTCAAACAGTGATTCATCTGGGATTGCCCCTCCAGCCTGTGCAGAGCAGCACCATAGCAGAGGTGATCACTGCAGTCCTTTTAGGTTTATAGCTGACCACATGTGCTTAATGAAAGTTTTTTCTCAGGCTGCCTGGCATGGGGTTGCATATGGTGGATGTGTCTTTACACAGTGTGCAAGATGTCTCTGCTTTTCAGTGGGTGGGATCTGAATCAGAAACAATCTGCCTCGGAATTCCTGAGGCTAAGGAACAGCCTGAAAGCCCCCACAGGCATTAACATGTAAAGCAGGGGAAAAGGCACAAGGGCCGTGGACTGAAACGCACTGCACAAATGCTGCCTCCAATGGAGCAGTGAGAGCTGCTCTGAGGCACCACTGGAGCCAGACTGGCATTTGGGATCCTAGCAGGCTGAGGCCACGCTGCAATTCAGTGCCAATGCTTTGCACAAGCATCATGTGAGCAACCTGATGAATGGAGGGCAAAAAGCAATCAGGCTGAGAGATAAGTCAGGTTTTATTCTTTATCAGAGCATTCACACTCTATTCTGTGTTTCCCCTGACTTGTTACGTATTTCATACTGTATGTTAAACAGGGGTATTAGGAACCAGAGGTACTCTGGTCTATCTTTATAGAAAATATATTAGTCACGAGGAACACAAGAAATTGTCATCATCCACTCCACTCTTGCAAGTTCACCCATTGTGAAAATGTCAGGGTAGGCTAATTTTATGCTGCATAATGTATTTGACCTACTCCTTTCACTCAGATGCACTTGAAACTCTTCAGCTGATCCTAAGCAAATCTTGCAATGAGCACTAAATACCCAATGTTATTGATTTATGGTTTTATTGCTCTATATATGATTATAACTGTTGAACACTGTTCAATAGGTCAAGTACCCTCTTTGCTTAATTAATTTTTGCCATAACCAGTAACCTGAAGGAATGTTGGTAGAAAAAAATATAGAAATATGCAGGCTGCAAACTTCATGGAGCTAAGAAGGTCCTTTACATCCTGCATTAATCTTCCATCATATCCTGAGACAAATACATTGAGTGTTTTCCTTTGGTTGGAGAGATGCACAGAATTGGAATGTTACGAAAAATTCTGTTTCTTTGTCACCTACAAATAACTGGATGTTTAATCATAGATACACACACACCACACATAACACTCCTGGTGTCATTCCCTCTGTGCAAGCATCCACCCTCCACCTTCAGGCAGCTCCGTTTTGCTTGCCCATGATACCAGTCAGTCATGCTGTATCCAGCCCCGTCCATGCTTCCAAAAATGCAGCAGCAGGCTGCAGTTTCAGTGAGGAAGATCTGAGAGATTTCTGCCCTATAGCTAAGTACACACCTGGGCTTCCTTTAACTTAATTTTGACAAATATTGTGGCTTTGACCAGAAGACAATCTACAGCAGGGCTCCTCTGCCAGGAGGCCCCTGCACCACAAGCAGTGATCCCATTCCTGAAGCATGGCACCTCAGGCAAGTTTCAGTAGGTGTCAAGGTCTGTGAGTCACCTAATGCACCGTGCAATGTCTCTCAGAAAGAGCAATACCCAGCCCTGTGGGCATGTCTGAGAGAATGGATTATGCACAGACATCCATTTCAGTGTGTTGGAGGGTTTATCAGCATCCTGCTGGGGTCCAGTCCCAATAAAGCTGCCCCCATGCTCACACAGACAGGGCTCCATTTGCAGGGAAGGCTGATCCATGCCGACACCATTATGCCAAAAAGCAGCATGCTGCACATGCCTCTCAGTGTGGACAGGACAATTGTCACATGGCAACCCCAAAACAGTCAGGTTAACAGTTAACTTATACATCTCTGATCTTTTGGGAGTTTCTCAAACACAACTTTTAGATTTTTTTGCTCTACAAGGATGCAGTGTTTTAGTATACATTCAATTGCTCCATCAGAGAAAAGTGAAATGGCATCTTTGTTACATTCTGCAGCAGAACACAATTTGCATGCTTCCTTTTATTTATTTGCACAGATAAATTATTGGCTTTTCTATCTCTCAGGCACTATTCAACTTTAACTCTTCTTCCACATTTGCAGTCACCCAGCAAATTCCATTGCATTTTCTTATTTATCCTTACTTGATTCTCCCTTGAATGAATGTTTAACAGTTGGCCCTGAGGGGAATACCTTTCCTCTCTCTTTCTTCCAGAAAGGGAATGGGAATTGAACAACATGGAAGGAAAGAGAAAGGTGGAGACGTTTCCTTTTTCAGGTAGGAAGGTCACTGTGACATATTGAGATTTGCCTCTCATTTTATACCCTCCTTGGACAGACAATTCTTGTAAATCTGTAAATCTTCACAAGCTGATATTTCTTCCTGCACTCTGGCTGGGTTGTTTCAAGCAGATACCACACCATCCTCATAAAAAATATATTGGTGACTTTCAGCTGCAGGGATCTGCCTGGCAATGGCAAGCCCTACTGCAGTTTCTGCAAGTCCCTCTAACCCAGGCTCTTGCACCTACTGTTCCCTCTGCCTGCCATGGCCTGACCATAGTGCTGCAGCTAGACCTGTATTGCTGTCCTCCTCCTGCCCCTCATAGTTGTTTTCATTTTCTGATGCACAGATCTCAACCTCAAATCCCATTGCCCCTTCTATCCTTGTTCCAGGGTGTCCTCTCTCTACTCAGATCTCTAAGCATCTTGGTTTTCCCTTGCCCCCTTTATTACTCTCTTAAAACATCCAACCTGCCCAATTTTCCATTCTCTCAAGCTGGGAATCTATTTTTTTTCGCCTTCACCTGTTCCTGGAACATTTCTTTCCTCACACAGGGGCAACTCCTTTCTTCTCCCTTGCCCTTCTTCAGCCCAGTTCTGATGGTTGCAGCAGTAAACCCCACGCTGGTCCCCTGCCTCTCCAGTCATGCTGCATCTTTTCATCCTACTCAGGTGGCATCTCTGCATATTGGAGGCATGACCCTCCACAGCCTGATTTCCCATTGATTCTAGACTTTAGTCAGTCAATATTTTACTGTAAATGCTCAATGCTGCCTCCGAATGCGTCTCTTTATAGAACTGAATTCTGACTAATTTCTTCAGAAGATTTCCTTCAAGCAAGCACTTAAAGCTTCAGAGTGTATCATGTTTGCTCCTGGATCATGGCTCAGACAATTTACTTTCAGTGAAGTCACTGGATTTCAGGATATTTCATTTCTCAGCAGGTCATAAGGCTTATTTTCACTTTCATATTTTTACTGAATTGAACTGAATTTCTGAATTACTGAATTTCTACTGAATTTAATCAACAATTGGTATTGTTGATGTGTTATTCCAAAAAAAAAGGCATTAATAAAACCCCCTAAGGTAATTCTTTTGCAATAATCTCCTTCTTGCCATGAGAGGAGTTTGTTATAACCCTGACATCTTTTTCTGGTCTGTTACAAAATATACACATTATGAAGATCCTGTAATGTACGCAAATTTTATTTTTTTAACTTTGTACCAAACACTTTTTTTCTGCAGCTCTTGTATTTTTGTGTACCTGTGAGTGACTCTGAGCCCTCATCTACTACTAACTGCAATGGGCATGTTGTGAAAATACATCAGCGTGTGCCTATTAAGGCTGAAAGCAGGAGGTGGCATTTATCCCTGTACTTTCTAACAGGACCAGAACCCTAGTCCAAAAACATAATGTCAGGGAAAAATAACATAGCTCTTCTAGCTGTGTGACTTTTTAAAGCGTTTCTGCTAAAGATGCAGCTGTAAACAGACAGAGACTTTGAAAAACTCAGGACAACAAACTTTCTGAAAGTCAAAGGAAAACCTGGATGAAATTTTACTAATATTTTAAGACTTTGGAGTCAGTAGTACTTGCTACAAAATGTTTACTTCCAGAAAGAAAAAGGATATTACTGTGGCTTAAATAAAGTTGTTTAATATACTGCTTAAAAGAATAGACAATAAGTCACAGGGGGGAAAAAAACCACCTCAGACTCAGGAAAATATTCAGAGAGAGCACCAGTTTCCCTATGGCAATGAAGTGTGCACAGGAAGTCAGCAGAGTGTGACCAAAATGTGCAGCTTTGTCTTTACTAAATGCAGGGGTAGAGCAAGTGGGAAATGATGATTCTTGGGAATAAATTATACAAAGAGAAAGAAAAAAGAACTTGATTACTTGAGGTTCTTGGACTGCCAGTTTATTTTACTCTGGTTTTCTCTTGTCCTGAGTATTATGAGAAAGGGACTTGATGCAGCAAGGTTGGATCTTGTGCAAGCACCATTTGTGGAGAAAAATACAGAGATCAGGAGAAACTCTTTGAGCAAGACCATGAAGAACATGAGTACCTGATCCATGGATATCATTAGGATGTCTGAGTGCTGTCAAAAAGGGAGCAGTGGAAAGTACAGTGAAACCTGAGCCCAAGTCTGGAATGCGGAGATTTTCTTATGAGATTGTGAAGGGAAAACCTCCAGTTTTCTGGGTGCTGATTTGTTGGGAGGTCTTGTTTGATAAAAGGTACAACAAAATATCTTTCCTCAAGACTTTTCAAGGCAGGCAAGCAAAACATTTTGTTGCAGAGTTTAAGAACTTCTTGGCCACAGGGGATGCCAAACCTTATCCACTTTGTATTAAGCCTTTGAAAGTCTGACTTCACTTTTCCTGAATGGGCTTTGTTTTACCCTGGAGGTGCTGCAGCTTCTGACAGGCTGAAGCACAACCCACAAAATTTTGTCTCTCATTGGTCATGGCTCCAGGAAGATTCTAGGGGATGATTACTGGAAAAGGGGCTTCAGGAAATCAACTGGGCCATGTGCCATTGGAGAAGGATGTCCAGGAGTGATGTCCAGGAGCTGGGGCTGCCTGAGCCTTGCTGCTGTTCAGCCACCCAGCCCCACACAGGGTAATCTCCCCACAGATGACAGCAGGTACCACCCTGGCAGTATGCAGGATTGGGATGATGGAGGATTGCAATGCCTGTGAGTCTGGAAAGCAGTCATCACTTTGATCCAGACTAGTGCACACAGACAGCACAGCTGCACCAAAGGCTCTCAGCCACTGGCGTAGAGGTACTGCTGTGATGTGCTTGCACAAGAAGCCCATGCCATCTTCTGTAGTCCTCTGTTAAAATCTTAAGGATCTATTTGTTGGTTAATTTAAAATGCTGTAATCTTTCATCCCCTTTAACAAACAGTAATGCAGAGGGACTGGGTTTCTCTTGGATTGCCTAGAAACACCAGCTGCTGGTGTTCCAGGTGGCAAGGGATGCTCCACCTTTGCACTCCATCACTATTAGCAATAGAGAAAGGATGGCACTTCACTGGAATGGGAATTCTAAAAAAATCACCAATATATTAAACATAGGAAGAGAAAGGACTAAAAAGACTGACATATTTTTTTCTATTCTGTTGGGCTTGTCCAGAAATATCACAGAAACCACCAAGTGACAATGGTAACTTGTATCCCATGGCAAGTGCACACCTTCCCACTACTGACAGGAAAAGGCATCAAGGTGGCTAGCACAAACCCAGCAGCGGCAGCAGACAGAGAAGCGATGAGAAAGACTTCACCTCAGGCTGACTGTAGTTCTTTTATTTGATATTTTCCCAGATTTTCCTTCAGCTGGCCTCTGATTTGCTCCTCAGTTGGACCTGAGGTGACCTGTCATTTCCAGGCTGCAAAGACAAGAAAATGTGCACTGCTTAATCACCCTTCTAGATGGACCTTGTCACTTTGCTGAATTGGATGCATTGAAGATGTCTCACTGTTGTAGCTAATTCCCTGCACAACACAAACAGCTCTGGCCAGCTGGCCAATGTTCATAACTACCTAACATTTATCCCATCTAATTCCCAAAGTGAAAACAACTTTGCAGTTAGTGCAGATCGCTACCAGTTCATTTCTAGCAGAACAGCTCATCTAAGTGCTAATAGAAGCTATCTTTGATCACCAGTACAGTCATGGAGATTTAGACTCCAGTTGAAGTAATTATTTCCTTGACCAGCATAGACAAAATGAAATGGTGCTAAAGATTGAAAATGCATAGAAGAATATTTTCATTAAAAACTGAATATAACCATTCACCAATTTTAATTAGAGTGGCATCATTTGCATTGCTCTAGTTAAAGCTTTACTGGAATTTCTGGTATGAGTAGACTTCCATTTATCATAAAATCTCAATATACATTTGCAGTGGTGAGATAAAACTTGACAGGGTGTATTAGCTTGGTTTTAAAATGTTTTTTAATGCTAATTTAATAGATATTCAGTGTAAGTAGAAATTTAAACCCAGCTTTGTGAAGAATTAAATGTCCCTCCTCTAGAGCTGTGTTGTATTAGAGAATCTTTTTAGCATTAACTAAAGGAGTTTCCTGCCCTGAAAAATATTTCCTGAGTTTTCAGGGTTTTTCCTACTTTCTAAATTATGATGAGGACAAGATTGTGCCAAAGTTATTGACAATAACAAATACCAGCAGAAAAATTAGTATTGTCTTAAACTAGCTGGAAATGCCAGCATCTGATTCTCTCTCTTGATGGTGAAAAATAATGCATTTCTGATTCTCTGCATCCGTTGTCCATGGCTCACTACAGTATTTGGGCCTCAGTCCTCAGAACTTCTTGCACTGCTGTGTCCCTTGATGACTTCCACACTAATCCTCCCAGGGTCTCTTCTCTAGATTTGCACATGAATTTTGCCTGTGAACTGAGACCTTTTCCTGGCCTGTGGGTATTTGCCACCAGCTGTAGTCCAGTCTCTTCACCAAGGAGCTCTCTTCCTCATCACAGTCCTCTGAACACCTCCTGAAGGAGTTCACGTACACTTTTTGGGGAAACACCTCTCTCCAAGTAGCCTTCCAAATGGATACAAAAATTTCTATGGCACTGTCATTTTGCTCCTTTTTGTCCACTCACACATGCTCTCTAGGTATCTCTTTTACTTTCTACAAGCACTAACAAGAGGCTGTAACTATTTCTGAGCACTGTTATGCCAGATTGCTTGGCAGTGTCCCAGGCTTCAGTGTGCAAGTGAGCAGAGGCTGTGCAGGTTCACCTATGAACTAAAGATCAAATTTCTGTGTAAGCATGGCGATGGGCAATCCCATTTCTGGTGCACAAAGGGAGTGGCTGCACAGATGTCATCAGCTGCAGGTGGAGAGTAGAAATTGGTCTCCATGGAGTAAAACTACATGTGCCATGCCTTCACTGAGCTTTGTGCAGAAAGATAGGAAGAGAGCTTGCAGAGCAACTGCCCCAGTGTAGAAACATTTCTGAGCTGAGGAAGGTGGCATTCAAGGAGAAGCAGCAGAGAAAGATTGAGGAAGGGCAGGCTGGTCAGAAAAAAAAATGTCTTCTTCCTTTCACACATCTTGGCAGTCAGTGTCTTCTGAGTTTGCATTTAAAGGACACCTTGTTTGAGATTTTTCTACATATTTATTAGGAAAAGAAAAAACTTTGGAATTATGGCAAAAGCTTTCCTTTCATCAGACACGATAGAGTGAATGAAAATATTTTGCTCAGCTCTCCCAGTTTCTTTTCTTTGCAGGTAGCACTGAAATAACTCCCACAGACTCAAAAGGGATGCCTATGCTCAACCGAAGGTCTGAACCAACTCCTGAGATTCCACTTAGGTTTTATCCAGGTCCTCCCCTTTTTCTTGTAGATAAGACAAAAAGTGATTAAGTACAGGTTGTATGTGCACAGAACCCTAAAGGCAAACAAAATTTGACTACTTAGCTATGTGCATCCCTTTCAGGCAGAAGGAATAGAGTTGAAGGCTGATTCTGTACTTCTGAACCCTGTGAGTTATTTATCTCACTCCAGAGATACAGCTGGGGCACTGCCAATGCAAAGCAGCTTTCTCTTATCCATACTGACTGTCATAGAGACAAGCCCCACTTGTTATCCACATCCACACTATGGTTACATATTCCAGCACTAGGTGCTGGGAGATAATTGTGGTGTATTTGTAATGTCCTAAGCAGTACTCTATAAGTGATCCTAGAAAGTGTCCAATAGGTAATTGTGGGACAGCTGCCCTTCTACCACCAGCTTCAGGTACTGAAGTTATTTTTGCCTGACCACACTGCCAGACTTGTCAGCCCTGGACACCAGTGTGTTCTTGTGGTGGCAGCTGAGTCAGCAGAATTTTGGGGGGCTACCATTTGCTGAGAATGTCACCCAACATGCAGGGGGGAGCCAGGCAAGGCAGGTTTGGGTTCTGCTCACAATTTGTGATGTTCCCCTTCCTTTCTGCCTCCTGAGGACTGACTCAGCATATCAGAGGGACCAAGGTTCTCCCAAAATAACATCTTCACCCATTGCTCAGCAGGCCCCCAGAAGTGCTGTACCTGTTGTTCATGAGGGAGTAACAGCTAGACAAGCAGCTCCTCTCTTTGTTGAGAAGTTCCCTCCTACGTTGCCATGGATATGATGACCTCTTTGTAAACTCCTTTTTTTCCCTTTTAGTATAAGATCTCTACTATGATCCTACATTTTGATCCATACTAAACAAAATTTTAAATTAATTACTGTTCTGCATGTATCTTGTGATCACCAAACTGTTCTGCAATTTAGTTACTTCTGATTCACCTTCTGCCAATCATCACCCAAATCATCACATTAAAAGCAAGGACAAGGAAAACCTAATTTGGCTAAGTGAGTTTTTCACTTGTTTCATGTTTCCTTGAGAGATGCTTTGGGCCACAACAACAGAGCTGAAATGTATGTGGTGAAAATAGTTTACAACCATGTTCCCACATGCAAGCGAAAGAGATTCAGAACTTCATCAGTAATGCTGGAGAAAATTATCCATGTTAACTCTCCAACTTATTTATTCATCAGCTGTGCTTGTTTACACAATGTATGGAAGGAACAAATTCTGGGAATAATAAAAAATACATTCAGGTAAGAAAATGAAGCCTGAACTCCAAGTATCTAAGAAGAAGTCATTGTGTGAGGGGATTATTTCTACTTTTTTGATGACTGTGATAGGTGTGCATGTACAGACCTCCTTTAGACATTTTCCTTTAGAAAATACCACCTAAGAGCACCATTCTCCCTCTGTTATTTGTTCTTGAGAGTCACTTTTCCCTGACAACAGCTCCATTTTAGGCAAGCAATGTGAAACCTCTGTAGGTGGATCTGAAGATTGAGCACATCTGCATTAGTGTCAGAGTGGCCAAAGACAACAGCAGAATCTCACTCACCTCTTCCTCTGTCGTGCTGCAGTCCCTGAAATGTTCTGCTTTGCTCTCAGCCAAGGACTTACTCCATTTCAGACTCTGCCTTTAAGATGCACCACACTACAGTGGCAAACACCTTTACCCACGACATAAGGGGTAATTTGTTCACCATTTTTCTAGAAAGAAGGCTAAAGCTGGACTCCCTATTGTTCCTATCTGGTTGAGCAGGGAGAAAAGATAAACTTGGGTTTACAATACCTTTGTCAGCAACAGAGATGAGGAGAGACATATTTTGTTTTGAAATAGTTTGTGGTTTGTACCCCAGATGCTGCCATCCATTCCCCCTGGGCTTTGACACCACGAGGCAACCCCCCAGCATGGCAGACTTGTTGTTCTCTTCAGGAGATGGCATCCAGAGGACATGGTAAGGGTCATTTGGCTCCGCACAAACACCCAGGACATGGGAAGTCTGAGCTGAGCAGTCAGACAACTTAAATTGGTGTTTCTATAACAAAAATCTGAACAAAGAGCAGAAGTGTGTGCAGGGGCGAGGGAGGGGGAGCTGTTGTTAAAATGCTGCTGTAACTTAAAAGAAAGTAAATGGTTACAGTGCTTTGTGCACTGCTATTTGCAGCATCATTAAACCTCCCCTGAAGCCTTGCTATTGGAAACTAGATTTAGCCAGGGCCCATTATGAGCCCAGACAACTGTACAAAATTGCCTGTTTTTTTCTTATAATGATGCCTAAAATATTTAGACCTGTGTGACTCAAATCAGGCATCTCCCTATTTACATTCCTAAATTAGAGTCCATTTGTTATTCATGACTTGCTTACCTGTGACAAATAGATTGGGTTGTTCATACAACTCATCTTGTCCTTTCTCAGAGGAATTTATTGTCATTAAATATTCCTAATTTCCTTGCAGCGCACTGTTCTTTCTGGAATGTAATCCATTCCAGAGCTTTTGACATTCTACTTGTCTGTCTCAGGTGGCAACTAAATATGAGAAAGGCACTAGCAAGAGCTGGGTTTTAAAAAGTCCTCCTAAATATTTATCCAAATTTAATCGATTGCTTTTCACATTTCTATAAAAACTCAGTATTGGAATCAGTACATGGTGTTGGCAGAAGTTCAAGTTATGAGTTTGCTGAGGGATTTTCTGACTGCATCCAAAGAGCACGGTAAAGAAAAATGCAAAACATGTAAAAGTATTGAAAATATATTGAAAACATTTAAAGTGTATTTCAGAGATGAGATGTCAGGATGTTTCTGACTGATTTTTCCAGTTGATTTCTCCCAGTTACAATCAGGCACCACTAAAAATGTACCTATAGCAAAATTTGATCTGCTTAAGCCACTTTGTTGGTAACAACATTTTTGTTGTTCACCAAATAATGACGAAGCTTTGAGGTAGGAATATATGTTTCTTGGAAGGCAGGACATATTCTATCTTCCATGGTTCTGGTGGTCCCACTGCCCTGTGTGTCCCAGAGGACTCAGATAAGCCACGCTGGCTGTCATCTGGATGTCCTTCCTTCACACCAGCATGGCTAAACAATGTACAGCTGGGGAATGCATCCTTGGGCCCCCAGAGAAAAGAAGTGATGGAGGCCTTGCAGTGAGGGGTAGCTCTACAGTGCTGCTCCTGGGATCTGCAAATTCCCTCCTTTGTGTTTGGATAGAATAAGATCCTTCCTAAGTCTCAGTATTTCCCCCCTGACCTGTGATGTCTGATATTGGGACACAGATATGCTGATCAAAAGGCCATCATAAGCTCCTATTGCTTCTGAGGGGCTTCTCAGCTCTCTGCCAGGTACATCTCTCCCTCTCTGGAGGATGTCTGCATGAGTTCTGTTTTGCAGGACTGGGGAAGCCTTCCCTCTCCTCCCAGATGGACAGCCCTGCCTGAATTTCCTCCTCCCCATCAATCCCCATACTGCAACATCCATACCCAAATCTAGTGCTTCTGATACAGCTGATGTAGGCAAGCTCAGCTCCAAATACACTCACTGATGGTGTGGCTGAGGTGCTGTAGGGCTTACAAGGCTGCGCTCCCAAAAGGTCCCCAGAATACCCCTTTGACTTACTTGTGAATTTCAACAACTTCACAGGTATCTCTCGTCTCAACCACGTGCAAAACCCAGCCATCCTTTTGGGCATCACCTGTGACTTGTGTCAGGTGCCTGTGCTGGCACCTGCCACATCCAGCATGTTCTCTGCTGTGCCCAGCAGTGTTCCCAGCGCTGTCCACTCAGCCAGGACTGAGCTGGAACCCCGTGGCTCCCTGCAGCACTGCAGGGAGAGGGGCAGAGCTGTTCCTCCTTCCAGCAAAGCTTAGGGTGGGAAGGAAAAAGGAGATCATATAAATCCAGAGAAACACTGTTGTTCCATAAAATGAATGACACATTCCCTTCACTTGCAACAGCTGACAGCAGCAGTTTGCACAGCAGGAGCAACTCCAGGCTGCAGCACATGACCAAACACACAGGGCCAGTCATTTCTCTTCTTGGTCAAGTAGATGCTACAGTTCATACAGGAGGCTTGTTCTCCCTTCTTTGCAGCTCCACACCACTGAAACAGAAAGTATGGGCTTATAAATATTGTGTAATTGAATCTTACTCTGTGTACTGTATGCTGTCAGTGGCCTTTTCTCCCAGTCACACATCTTTCAGCGCTTGCTGCTGTGATTCCACATTAATACCTCTGTCTGCTGCTGGAATGTGCACTCACTTCAGCAGCTCCTTCCAACAATAGCACTATTAAAAATAATGAAATGTCAGGTTGTGCTACTGTGCACCTAGATCCATTATGGAAATGTGCTGCAGGATGGTAGCAGCCTGAGCCAGTCCTCCATTGGGCTTTCAGAGGGGGAGATCCAGAGAAAGACATCTGTGGTTTTAAACAGCACCTGGGTTCCTGTCCATGGCTCACCTTTGCCTGAGCAGTGCTTCTCCCAAAAGATGTACAGGGCAACACTTCAGTGGAAGAGGTGCTAAACATATCTTGCTTTTCTTACAGTCCTTCTGTTGGTAGACAGAACCCCTGCTATTTTTATCCCCCCAGAAGTGTGTGAATTAAAATGAAATGAGAGGAGGTTGTATACTCTAGAAGGAGCAGACTGGCATAAGATTTCAGGAGATTGGGATAAACTGAACTAATACTGTAGGAAATGAAAATGTAATGGACACTGTACAGTCAGTTTTAACTACTGTTCACTATACTGTCAGACAGATCAATAATATTCTGTCATTACTGATTTCCACTGCAGATAGATGGAGTGTTGGGGAAGGAGCAACTAAATTATGGGGAAGGAGCAACTAAATTATGTAGAAGATGCAAGGAGCATGAAGAGTCAGGTAACTGGAATTTCCATGCAACATATGTGCGTGAATTCTCTTAAAACAGGCTAGCCTGATTGCACAGACAAGTTCATTTCCATCTATATTAATCCTCTCACTGGGAATTCTCCACCTGCTTCCTCTAAATAATCACAGGCTAAATGAAATGAGCCTAAAGGAATGCAGACTAGGCAAAGGAAACACTGCTTGGTGGTGACTGAGTGTGAAATATCTCTGGAATTACATGCAGAAATGTTCTACCCATCCCATGTGATTTGAGCCTGTGCTGGTGTTACACAGAAAACAAGCCTGGCTCTCCCTCTGTGATCCCACAGCATCTCTTGTGACAAGGATGCCTGGGCTGTGTCACCTGCCTGTGTGTTGTGTCAAATACTCACGAGTGCACACACACACACATAGGTGGACAATAGGACCTAGCAATGGCGTACAAAAGATACAAATGGCATAGACAGTGGCACATAAAGTTGTTTCCGAGCAATCTGAGATTCCAGAGGGAACCATCTTCAGATGCTTTTGTACCTCCAGGACCATGACCCCCTTACTGAATAGGGCTGACTCACTGCCCATTCCCTCTTTCTGTGTGTGTAGAAGCAAAACATCAGAGCAGCATTGCCCTGCATGCACACTCTCCGTTATTCCCCAGCCACAGCCATGAGTAAAACAGACTGATCACATGAGGGCCATGAGAAGGAAGCAAAGCTGTCAACTTGTCAGGGATTTTGACTGAGCAACAACCCTCAGCAGCTGGGATGCACCTGGTAGCCCATGCACATAATCAGGCAACCACCAGCAGCAAACAGAGCAAAGCAATCGTTCCATGTGTGCTTGAGAAACACATGATCCATAAAAAGCCCCATTCCTAACAGCGACGTGGCTAAGCTGGGCTCTGCCATGTCAGAAAGTTTATAAAGAGTCAGAACAGCAGAATCACAGCAGATAGGTAACTTCTTGCATTATCTGATAGTGGTGGGAATACTTATTTGACCAACCCCAGCTGGAAGCATGGGTAGGATTTAATTGCTTGATTACTTGCAGCTGCTGTTCTAAAAATGTTAGAACATACAAGTTCTCAAAACCTCTGTATACCTCCTTGACCCATAAATTTTTCTGCACTGTTAGATCCTAATATATCTTCAATTTTGGTGATAAACCCCTGAAATTTAGTGACCTTCTAATTGGGCATTGCCACCTTTGTTGTGTTTTAGGTAATGTGGAACATTACATAAACATTTATTCCAGAAAAGGCAGGAATAGAACATATGATGTCTGAATAAATGGTTTCTGCACAACTTGTTCCAAGCGTGTGATCCACGACCCCTCAAACTAAGCAAGCTTTCTTATCAATTTCAGCAGGCTTTGGGTGCAACTAAAACTCTTGCCATAAAAATACCTGAAACAACTTTAATTTAATTCAACACAGGAAACTGTATCTAGTGTCAGACTGAAACAGAATTATAGCCATTGAGTGTCACTTTCATTTCATCTTTTAAATACATAATGAGATACATCCCTATTAAAGGATCATATTATCCCTTTCTCTATATATCACCCCTCAACATCACCAGTTAATCCTTTGATATCAGCAATGGCAGTGTTTTCAAACAGCATCTCAAATCAATGGTCCATGCCCATTACAGTCAGACTAAGAACCACACAACATCCCCAGCTAACAGCAACCTAAGCTAATGTTACAGCAGCAGCACAAAAACACACTGTCATAAAATTTACAGTCATCACAGGCACACCTCCAGGAAGCAGGATAGATATAATAACAGAATTCCCGTGGGATATGATAGCAAAAAATAAGTCCAAGTTTGGGGAAATTCTTTGGGAAAAGAGTAACACAATGCCTTCACTCATAAGGATTTTATCAACAGTAGCTATTGCCTACAGACAGCTTCAAACATGAGCTGCTTTGAATGCTGAGTGTGAAACTGATTTTACTTTTCATCACTTCAGCCACATTTTTTCTTTTCTGTGTAATTTCTTTGTGTTCATATTTCAAATCATAACAAAACACTATTATTTGCTTGATGTCTCAGCAAATGTTTGTTATTAAGCTGAGAAGATACTGACTTCCAAGGTCTTAAGATTCTGTTTCAGTTATTTCTCATCTAGAAACATGAAAATTATTTATGTGCATTTCTTTGTGGTTTGTCAGAATAACACTAAACTACAGAAAAATAAAAGCAGGGGAAATCATTCAGTCACTGCACAATAAGGGACTGAATTGCATACTTCAGTTTTTAGCAGAGAAATTCTGAGTGTGTTCAGATATACTGACTGTTATACTGGACTCTCCCCATACATACAAAATCACTAAATAACTGATAAGAAATTTGAATGAATTCTTAACCAACTTGGAGTTTAAATATTGACTGGATAGTCATAAGCAAAGGGTTTGTAGGAGACATCCTGTTCTGTTCACTTTATGGTGAGTAAAAAAAATCCCATAATTAATTTTAGGTGGCCTCTAAATAAGAAGTACTTAGTTTTCTGTTAAAAATAGTTTGTGCTTTGTGTTTGATCACAGTTTCATCAACACTGGGGTCTTTTATCCAGTCCATACAGGAGCCCACAACAACTCCTGTGCTAATAGTGAAATACCATTGAAAATCAAAACCAGAGGTACATTTTATGGAATTTTGAAGCCCCTTAACCACAATTACATTTTTTAACGTCTTTTTCCAAATCTATATGCCAGGAAAATTTATATAATGGTTCACCAACTTCCTATCTCTTCTTGTTTTAGGAAACCCTCTAAAACAGCCAGAAGAAGTGAACACATCTTCAGTCAACATGCAGCATCTTCATACAGCATCTTTGGGTGATCTGAGCCCTCTGCCCTGTGAAAGAAGAGGGGTCCTCAGGCAGTGCACAGGGCCTGGCAAAAAGGCACTGCAGCACCATAGCCCCAGGGAAGCTGGGCTGAGAGAAGGTGAGATCCAGGGGAGTTGAAGCTTGTATGCTGTAGAGCACAATGCCAACCAGACAGGCTCTAAGCAAGTCAAAAGCCTGTGACAAACACCAGCCTTGGTGGAGCATCGGTTGGGATATATCACACTAAGGTGTTGCTAAAGCATTAACCAAAGCAGATTCCATACAAGCTGTGAGCAGTAAATGAGCTGCCTGTGCAAGAACAAGCTACTGAGGTTGGGGAGGTGCTACAAGACAGCATCCAGCTAAATATGCCTGCAAAACAACCAAGGGTGAGTGATGGAGTAAGGGGGACATTTGGTGAACTCCTACCAGTGCCACTGAGAGAAACGGCAAGAACACACCCTGAGTAAGGCACACTCATAAGACAATACTGATTATTTTGAGCACTGTACAAATAGACAAGTCACAAACAGACTTTGCCCCAGCACATCAGAGCCAGAACACGCTGTGCCTGTAGCAGGCCACAGACATTAACACTTTGTCTGCTGGATGTGAGTGGGTTGGTTCTCTGTCCTCTGGGCCGTGCTCCCAGACTGGCCCTTGCTGCTGAGCTGACACTGCAGCTGCTCTGCTTGGAGCAAGAAGACATCACTGACAGCACCAAGCAGCACATCACAGCTCCAGGGTGTCTGAGGCTGCACTACTGACATGTAGACAAAAAAGGACCAGAGAACAACAGCAAACTAATGACCAGTTGACTCCTTCTTGCTGAGGAGTATGATTCTGCCAAGTTCTGAATTTCAGTAGACTTATTAGGACAGCATTTTTTAAAAGGGCAGCTCTGCTTTTCCCTGCAGAAATAGCATTTGTTTATACCTCAGGGTCCTACTAATGGCCAGGGACCACCCATGAATAACATAAGCCTGAGAATATTTCTGAGGAGCTCAAACATAAAATTACACATTGTTTACACTAGCATTTTTGGTATCATCTGTCAACTGTTAACTGCAGAAGTTAACCCAAATAAATGAGGATGCTGTTTTGTTAATTTGCTTATGAGAAGTAATTGCAGTGCAGTGGATTACTGGTTACTGACAGCACAACAGATCATCTTTTCAGAGGGAATTATCTCCTTAGGAAGATAACAGGGTGTCATGCAGAGCTCAGAAAGAGGCAGTTTTGAGAAAAGGACTAAAAAGGACTATGGTGAATCTGGTGAGTCTCTCTTACAGCATCTCATCGTGGCCAGCACAAGGTGCTTCAGAGAGAGCTGCAAGAGCCCTTAAAATGGGCTTTGAATCACTCTAGTGCTGAACAAGGACCTGTTTTAGAGTGGTTCTGTAGACACCTGTGTCTGAGCAGCCAGTCACCACGTAAAGATGGACAAACGGGTGGGAGCAGCTGCCTGCCAGTACAAAACAGCACCTCTGGAATCTGCTTGAACAACATTTCTCTGTTCCCTCCTAGATTAGCATCATCCTGCTGCCCTGAGATTAAGCCGACTGATCAGCACTGCTTTTGTTTGCTAGAAAACTGCAGAACAGCTCAGATTTGCCCCCAGCTAGGATTTTATAGGATCTACAGGAAAGTCTCAAGAGGTTCTCAATCTCCACTAGGTCATGGCTACCAGAATTACTCAAAAGAAGTGAGATTCATTTCACTTCACTGCGCATATCTAAACGTTAATCATCTTCAGCCAAGCAAGTCACCCTGGGCTCCCTTCTGACTCAGTGGAGAGAAATGGGCCCCTCCAAAAGGCAGCTCATTTCATCTTCCCATAGAGGATGCCTAAGATGGATGAGATGAGTTGCCTTCTGGAGACGTCTATTTCTCTCCATTAGCTATACAGAGAGCCTGAGGTGATGTGCTTGCACGCTGATGATTAACTCACAATGTCAGAAGCTAAAGGCAGATGAATCCCACATGCACAGCATCAGCATTTGAGCAACCAGCCCTGCAGACAGAAGGGATGGGGTTACACAGCACACTGTTGATAGCCACTCTGGTGGCTCCTTCTAGCACTGCAGAGATGTAGTTGGTGACATGTCCATTGACCATCTGGGAAAGAAATAGCAGCCTAAATGCAAAGAATGGATCAGGAAAGGAGAAGGGCAATACATTAAAGAAAAACAAAAAGAAATGTGTGCAGATAGCAACCAGCCCATAATTCCCTGCTGGGTGTTTCCTGCCCAAAACATCATGGCTCAGCATGACCAGTTATATCTGAATGATCCAGAGCTGAAGTAGGGCAGATTGTGGTTAGGCCACAAGATGGTCCACACTACTTTTCCCTGTGGATCCACAGTTCTGCCATGATGGATATTTGGTAGACTGAACAGGTGCATGCACACATACCTGAATGCATATGCAGTGTTGTCTGAAAGGCACGTTCCTTTCCATAGCAAGACATTTGTGATAGCTGAAAGGAAGCAACTCAGCAGGCTCTATGTCATCTACTTACAAATATGCCCAGCAAATCACTGATCAGGTTGGAGGAGTATTGCTGGGATGCAGTAAGAGACAATCCAGTTATAGTGACTCTTCCCCACCATGCAAGCTGAGTACTCATCCCCAGTATCACTTTACAGAAATTAAAGAGTCCTCTTATCACCACTCAGAGCTGGGCAGATAAGACACAAAACTCTCTTGAGTACCAGCCTGGTGCCATAATTACTGACTAATGCTGCCTCTGTAGCCTGTCACAAGAACAGTTTTTGGCAGTCATTTCAGCTCTTTTCACAGTCACATGAAATTAATTTAATTAGTTTTTAAAATCTAAAGAATAATGGGATTTAATTGACTTAATGTGAAACTTTCTGGGCTGTCACTCCATCCAGCTTCCGATCAACTTGAAATCATTCAGCTGTGAGTGACTGATATTTGTGCCTTTCATTGAGAACACTTTGTCTCAGTTAAAATCCTTCCTTCCATGCTTAATTTTTGCATAATATTTTGCATAATATTTTATTTTTCAGTCTCTCTTTTCATTGTCTGATACCCTGGATGAAGGGCTCTCCATGTGGGATTCATACAGCCAGCTCTTGCTCCTGGAAGTTTGTTTTACCTGTAGCTGCAGTATTTTAGGGGAAAGTATTTTAGGGAACTCTACACTTTAGATGTAGAGTGGCTGCCTGTGACACAGGTCAGAATGGAGTCAGACAGCAAGTCGTTTTATAAAACCATGCACATAGCTAAATACATACCAATCATGGTGATGGCCCTGCTATGGCTCATGTATGAATACATATCAGCCTTATCATCCTCCTCTAATGCCCAAACAGAAGAGATGTCAGAAACTCTGTGGAAAGTCCAAGACACAAATTTTATTCAGCACTGATGACCATGATAAATGCTTGGGAATCTCATTCCTTTGTTGTTCAAAATTTGAGAAGTGTATTATCATCATTAATGAGATCCAGAGATTGCTCTTTATCTGTGTCATCTTCCACTGTCATTTTAGATCATGGAGCTCTCCAGCAGTCTGGAATGCACTTCACCAGAAGGCACCAGGACAGATCTCTAATTTTTCTGTCCCTTTGGTGAAGTGCGAGAGACAGGAGCAGAAAGTTAGTGAACAGATTTTTAAACCAACCCTCTACATTAAACACAAGTTTCTAAAGCTGTGCATAGTAATACCAATTCTGATTAGTGACAACCTCATTAGAATAAAACAGAGGTTCTTTTACTTCCATTCTTCACTTGATAGCATCCCATGAATCTATCCTTCCTTAGAAAAGTAAAAGCCTTTTAAGACTCTCCTGTGGGATTTTTATCCAAATTATTGGGTGTGGGGAAGCTTCCATCCCACCTATTTTGGTGGAAGATCTAGCATCGAAGTTGCACTTGACAAAGTTAACATTACTAGTAGAAATTCTGTCATTCTCAGGGAATAACTACTTGATTTTGAGTCATTGATGGCCTCTAAACTCTATGGTACTTCCATAGGGTATCTATCGCTCTGTACAGTGTATACATTGCAAAACTGAGCGACTCCACTCCCGTGTGCTCGGACAGCGTGGACGCAACGCTACAATCCCAAAACACACTCGCAAGCCCACATGGTTCTCACTCCAGCTCCACCTGCTCCAGGAGCGCATCTCCGGTATCTGTCAGCACCGGGTGATCAGGGACGGACTGCGAAGAGCGGGCAAGCCCCGAGCAGGCTCTCCGGTTCCCAGACAGTCCCCGCATCAGGTACGAGCCCTCGGAAGCTGGCACACCTCTCTCCCTGCGGCTGCCCGCACCGGGGCGGGCTGAGCTCCACCGGGAGCGGGCTGAGCCAGCGCCGCAGCTGGCCTCCGGGCAGGGCTGCAGCTGCAGCCGCCCCCGGCCCGACAGGGCCCCGACAGGGCAGCGGCAGCGCCCCCGGCACGGGCCCGGCAGCGCCCCCGGCCGTGCCTGAGCAGCGGCAGCAGCCGCGGGCGGGAGCAGCGCCGGGGGCTTGGCCGGAGCGGCGGCAGCCGGGCCGGGGCAGGGTCCGCCCCTTCCCCTGCCTCGGTGCTCGGAGCCGCCGTGGCCGGCGGTGCCCGGCAGTGCCCGGCGGTGCCCAGCAGTACCCAGCAGTGCCCGGCGGTGCCCAGCGAGCTGGCGGGCGGAGGTGCTCCTCGGCGGGCGCAGCGGGGAGGGGGCGGTGCCGTGTTGCCGCCGCCGCGGAGCGGAACGGAGCTGCTGCATCCTCATCCTCATCCTCCCCTCCCTCGGCGCGACCCCGCCGGCTCCCCCCGCCCAGGGGGCGGGAAGGCAGCGGGCTCTGCCCGCGGTGGCGGCGCGCCCCGAAGTGGCTCCGCACGGCGTTTCCCCCCCGCCCGCTGCCGCCCAGCGATAAATCCCGGTGCCGGGGGCAGCGCGGCACTTGGCGGCTGCCGCGCTGCGGGGAGGCGGCGGAGCTCGGCCCCCTCCCCGCGGCGGAGACCCCCGGCAGGAGCAACAGGAGCCGGAGCTCAGGTGAGCGCCGGGGCTGGGGGCGGCGCGAGGAGGAACGGGACCGTGCGGGGGTCGTAGGGAGCTGCGGGAGTGTGCGGGGCGCTTCCTCTGACATTCCCCGCCGCTGCCTCGAGGGGACCGGCTGCGAGGGGGAACCCCGCTAGCACAGCGGCGTGCGGACAGCGAGATGCTGCCTATGGTTTCTCTGTGAACCGTGAAGTTTTCCTTCGTGAGCTTTGAGGCGGGGTCCCGGAGGGCTCCTTGAGGGCTGTGGTACCGCGGGAAGCTCGGAGAGGGAGCTCGGAGAGAGAGCCGCCCGCCCAGCGCGGCTTCCCCCGCACCCGGTGCTCCCGCGGTCCCGGTGAGCAGCGCGCTCTCCGGGGCTGTCCGGGATCCCCCGTCTCTGTTCGTGGTGCTGCGAGGTCCTCTCCAAAGCGCCTCGCAATAGGTAAAAAGGTCAGTGCTCTCCCCTTGCTTTCTCACACCTGAGTGGGGCTGAATGGTGAAATGATGCGCAGGATGTGAAAATAGTTATTCTCAGTACTGTACGAGGTAGACTGTATTCCTTGCTTCGGGAATGGACCTCCGGGGGCATGAAATGCAGATGTTGAGCTGTTCATCTGCCTGATAGTCCTTGTGACTCAAAACGAGCAGCAGGTGGAATCGAGACCTTCCTTTAGCTAAAGGCTGTACGGTCCTTCAGTATCTAGAGAGATGGTGAGCAGAGGTGAGGATTCATTTTATTGTTTGTAACCAACCTTACACTTCAGGTTTGGGTACACAGCAATTAAAAAACATGCTTTTAACAGCATAAGGCATTTAATCTGTATTTAGTTATTTCCTGGTGGCTGGGAATCTTACAGAAAAAAATCAGAAATATTCAGTTTCAAAGGATTGGAATGGGCATGAGATCATACATTGAAAAAAATGGGGCTCTAAGTTAAGAAAAAGAAAAAGGAAAAACCCACCAAATCGGCACCTCTAATGATGCACTAATTTCCCATAGAGAGACATGTAAAAATAGCATCAACCCAGCAAAGTGCTTGTTAAATTCAAGTGAGGGCTTACATACTATAAGCTTCAGTGGCGTTACTCAGAAGCTAAAGGTGAGGCTGAAGGCAAATGTGCTTCTGTGATTCCCCAAACCAGGGCTTAAGTACTGTTCATTGAAGTATTCAGTTGCATGAATCACACTCATTCAAAAGTTCAAGGCAGATCAAATCAGGGAAAACATGGACTGAACAGCATTGTCAGCCTCTCTGCACAAGAACTAGGTAATCACCAGCCCTGTGCATTTTTCCCGGGTTTTTTTAGGAAGTCTTTAAGTATAGAGTGAGCAGCTCTTGACTGTCTTGAAATGTGGATTGCAATCTCCTAGGAGCCAATATCCCTCCATGATCATGGATTGGCTTTAGCCTACCTTTGCATTTTAGTCATGTGTCAAACTTTGGGACTTGGGAGGGCACATTTTATGGTATCTGCCCAATTTAAAAAATACAAGAACACAGAAAAGCTCTTATTTCTAAAAACCATGATCTCAAATTCATTTATAAGCACCAAAACCATAGATTGTCAGGCACCAGATACATAGATAATTTTCAGGAACCAGAGAACTTACCAGCATGAAAAAAGGACAACATTATATAATTAAGATGTCCAAAGAGTAGCATTTATTTCTACATATCTTTGTTCTTCTGCAAGGTACTCTTGGATTCCTATGAAATTAGAGAAAATTGTACTTAACTGTTCCCTGGTTTTCCTCTCTTGACAAAGTCCTGTGCATGCTGAAATAATCTGTATCCTTGAGTATCTTCCCATTCTTTTCAAGATGCAGATAAACATGCCTGTCTTAAGAACTTTAATAAATTTAAGATGTACATTTCTCGTATTGTTATTTAACAACTTCAGGAGTGTACAGACAGAGGCAGTGTTGGGTTTGCTGTTCTGAGCTTCAGCCTGTTGCTGTTGATAATGTGCCTTTGTTGATGTTGGGGGCAGTTTTGGGTTTTTTCTTTTTCTTTTCTCTGTAAAACCCACTAGCTTCACCAAGTGGCCACCTAAAGACAGTGGATGTCAGCTTTAAAATTTGTGTTTCCCTGATCCTGGTATTTCTGCTGAAATCCTGGTGCCCCTTGCTGGCAACTGCATTAGTAAGTAAAGAGGAAACTGGCAGGAGCCCCTTTCTGACTGAGGGGTTTGGATTTAGCGTAACTTCCCTGTAAGAATGATATGTTTAAGGCATAAGGATCTCTTCCAGGACACAAAGGAAGCAGTCTCATATATTAAAAAGGGAGGGAAAAAATTCCCAATGCAAACAGCAAGAAAAGCCTTAAATCAGTTGGAAGCTGTTTGGAGTCAAACACATGGAGTACACCCCAGGAGAAAGAAAAAGGTCACCAGGCCAAACTCCACTCCATCTAATTACATTAAGTATGTCAAACTAATCCCTGGCACAACTTGACTGAAAATATTTCTCTGGGTCTCCTCTGTAAAGTGACTAGTGTATTAAAAAGGCAAGAATCTATTTCTCCACATGTTCATGTAAATAAGCCTGTTTATGAACAGCTCTCTCAACAGCATTTGGCCTGTGTAAAATGAAACACCTGCCCAAGATTTTACTTATGCAAACAGCTGGTGGATAAGCCCTTCTAAACCTTTTTACACAGAAAAATTTGGGCTCTTGACAGTTCTGGCAGTAACAAATATGGGGTCTGTGGAGGTGACTGTGGTGGGAAGTTCAGCAGGTACAGATGAGGTCAGAGTTTGAATGTAGCTGGGGTGAAGTAGAGATGTGATCTGCAGAAGTGAGTTCAGGAAGGCCAGGTAGGGAGCATCATGCTGACCTGGGAATAATCGGCTGCACAAATGTGATATGGAAAGCAGCTTGCCTGGGAGCACTTCTGCCACTAAAAAAAGCAATGCTGAGAGAAAGCCAGACCTTTCACAGTGCTGCACAAGGAGGATTGCAATCTACAAAATGTGTGGTGGGATTTGGTCCCACAGCTCGATGTTGGTGGGGTTTGAAGGAGCCTACCACTTGGGACGCAGCTGTCAGTTACCTGGTGAGGGTGCAGGGAAGGGCTTAAAAACATGGCCTGAGGGAGATTAATCAGGCTCTTTAACCTCAAGAGTGAACTGAAGCAAGATGTGCTTGTGGCCTCCAGATTTATAAGTCTGCTCTCTGCGCAGCCAGTATGGACTCAAGCCCCCCTGGAACCATGGTGTTGGACCTGCTGAGAAACTTCCCACAGGGAAGCAGCAGTTGTACTCCTATCCAGGCAAGGGAACAGCCTGAAAGAGTGACAGGGTATATCCTTAGATATCCTGGGCTTGTGTAGCACTTGGCAAGGGTGCTTTTGTCACAGGGAGCTACTCCTACAAAGGGGTATTTTTCTTTAGTCCCACAGACAGCAAAGTCATCTTGGGCAAAACAAAGTTTGGGTGTCTACATTATTTAGAAACAGAATAAGCACCAACATCCACCCCAACATCTAACTCCTCTGCTCTCATGGAACTACCCTTTTCCTTACTGTTTCCTCAAATCCAGAATGGGATCAAGGAGCCAAAATGCTGAAAGGTCCCCCTGTTGAAGACAAAGCTTAATCTTACAAATGGCAGCTGCCAAGGCTGTGGCTGATGCGCAGGGCTTTCTAAATGCCAGTTGTCTTTGCTGGCTGGATCCTCTTGCCCAGCTGGCAGCTTCTTGGCAATACATAATCTGCCTGCTCTCCCTGGAGCTGCAGGGAAACACCTCACAAGGTGACTGCTGGGGGCAGGGGACTTGTCCACTCCTGCATCTGCTCTGGACACCACCCACATTGCCAGGGTTTCCTTCTCCATCACCTATAAGCACTTCCCTTCCCAAAGGGCCTGTGAGACATGGGATACAGCTTCTTCCTGCCCAGCCCCACTCCTGCAGACAGGCACAGAGGGACATCTCTTTTGGGAGCAGGCAAATCAAGTATTTGTCTGTTGCACAAGCTCATAACAAAATTGCCTTTCAGAGTCACCCATGCTCTCCCAGGGGTCTGTCTGGGATCCTAAAAAATGGAGTTTTTGGTAGCACCCAAACCATCATTCACTCTCTCTGGCACTATCAAAATATACACAGTAGTACCATATCAGCAGCTCATCAAATACAATTCAAAATGTTTGGGGGACAGTGCATTGCAAGTCCCCAGCGTTGTCACTTGGTTACTACCACTGGAAACCCTGTTCCTTTACACTTTGGCCAAATGCCATGGCATCAGCCTGGCAGGGAACAGGATGCACTGAGACCTGTAGCACCACACTTGCAGAATTATCCCTTTTTCCTTGCAAGTCTTTCCAAGTACAGATATCCTGGAGGAATATCATGCTGACAGCTTCTAATTATGCTACTGGTTGATTTACCAATTTATGCTCTTTTAAGAGCTAGGAGTCAAGGAAGGCCAGGAATGATCCCTTCCCTGAGCCCACATCTCCGATGAAGTGGCATCTCTTTGGCAGAGCCTTTCAGAGGAGGGGAGTAAGACACATCCAGTTCTCCAGGATGGGCAGCCCCCAGTCCCAGCGTGGGCTGCCTGAGCCTTTGCCTGTTTCCTATCCCTCCAGACACCCTCCTTTTGCCTCTGGTTGTTTTTGCAGCTGCCTGTGCTATGGCAGTATCCCACAATTTTTGACAGGGCCCAAATACACTGACTAGCTCCAGATCAACCTCTTTTTTTTAATCTGTTTGGAAAGATTTTGGTTTATACTTATAGCATAAAGCAGCATAAAAAGGCAAGATAGTTACAGACATACACATTTATTTACTTTAATGTATTCCTCCTCACAAGCTAAATTAGACAGATATTTCTATTTAGGTTTTAGTGGTTCTGGCTTACTTTGTTTGTTTCTTTTTTATAATCAAGCAAGCCAGGCTATCTGTTACCCCAGACAGAGATTGCTACCTGCCCTGCTGTTCTGCTCCTTTGTCCTTTTTTTAATTTTCTTTGTTTTTTAATACCCATTACAAATACTCACATAAATACCCATTTCCAACTAGGATAAGACCATACAAATGGGTCCCACATAGCAAAATGCTCTCATGAACTGTGTCCCATGGGCTGGACGCTGTGCTGCTTCTGTCTTCCAGTGTCTTTCCTGTAGGAGACAAATCTGAAGCCAAGCATAAGAACTGAAAAGCACCATTCAGAAAGATTTATGATCCTCTTTCATTAGGGATGCATATGTGGAATTATTCCCTGCCTGAAAGCACTGACTCAGAGCTCACATGTAAATTGCCAGGATAATTCCACTATTCCATGTTTCACAGAATTGAATGTTCTGTGCCTTGCTTCAAGTGTTTGGTTGATGAAAATCTTTCCATTTTCTCATAGAGAGAGTTTTGTAGTCTGTTGAGCTGTAAGTATGTTGTCCTGACTTACAAACACACAATGAATGCCAAATTAATATCTTAATTTTAAACTGGACAGCTTCCTATCAGCACCACTCTGTTCTTGCAGTAATGCTTTTGAGTAGTAGCATTTCTCATATGTGTGAAGTTCTGCATGAGGGGAAATACTTGGAACTTAGCAAAGCTGTATCCATGTTGTGTCTTAGCTTCATATCCCAAAACATCCAAAGGTGCAAAACCTAAGCTGGCTGCCAAGCAAGACCCTGTCATGAGTGTGGGTGATCATAACACACAGGCACAATTCACATGTTTATACCACAAATAACTTAATTTTGATCTATTTCCTATGACATTTCATTAAAGGACATTAAAACAAAGTGCTTTTTAAATTGCTGAAATGGGTGAGTAGTTAGCATCCAGTTTAGAAAGTGAGTGAGGTCTGAAATGGGTTACAAGCAGGCACACATGTTTTGTTTATTAGCTATTTCCCAACTGATTCTGCCCAACTCGTTAGGATCAGAACAGTCTGACCAGAGTGAAGCAGCCCCAGCTCTGTTTGACACAGCTTTCAGGGTTAGCTGCACTGCTCAGGTGGATTTCCATACAATTCATGTTTCCCTGAGTCATGACAGTTAAGTGTCCACTTTTCCTGGTGAGACTAATGCCTTTCTAGCTGTTGTATTTGAGAGGCCAGCATAAAGCAGGCAAGTGCTCTGGCAGAGCAGTAAATATTTGATAAAACTGCTTTGCATGGTGTGAGTGTGAACTTCACAATGTGGAGACAGCTTAAAATCAAATTATGGTGTACATAATCTTCTTGAATTAAGAGCCCAGTTTGTTACTGGTTTTGTTCACTGGACTGAAACAAAGATCTGAAATTCCTGAATAATTGGACAAATTATACGTTTGGGCTGGTATGAATAGGAACACTCACCTGAATTACAATTGCACGCTCCTGCTGTATGTGTATCTGAGCCTTTCTCTGGGCTGCATTTCACACAGCAGCTGTTTGCTGAGCCCTAAGAGAGCTTTCAGGGGTATTGAAGCACACTGTGTTCCTCTGAAAAACAGCAATCATCCTGTCCATGTTGGAATTCCTCCCATGGGTCCTCAAAAAACTCACCCATTGAACACAAGGAAGGGTTGGGGGAGGTCTTATTGGCTATTTGAGCCTTTTGCTAATAGGGAGCCTCTGATCTCCTTCTTTGGATATTTTCTAGTTGTCAGGTAACATATGGTCATAGAAGAAAAAGCCCCCCTCTTACAGGGGAGAGAAAAATAAACAAAAAGAGTTAGTAAGAAGTAGTAATAAACTCTTATTATAGTATGAGAAACAGTAGTTATCTAAGATCCTTACGATTTGTGCTTGAAGTAGATTTTCTGTGGTGGGACTGTGCTGCCTGAGTGAGCCTCTCTGGGATCTGAGGGGTCCAAAATGCTGTTTTGGGCATAAGGACTACAGTCCTAGCTGCTCCTACTTGTGGAGAAGTTTGGAACAAGAAAGCAGGAAAATTTCTACACAGAATTATTATTATTATTGTTGTTAAAGAAGTGAAGCCAGCCCTGCATTTAACCTCTTAGGTATGTTGATCTCTGTCCTGAGGAGCTTGAAGCTCACACAGATTTTCTCTTCTCCCTGGTAGCTGCAGAAGTGTCTGTGAAAGATGCATGAAATGGAGAGATCTTCCATGAACAGCCATTGTGTCAAATATGCTCTGAAACCTTCTCATATCAAATGGAAATTGACACTTCTTAATGACTTAGTGTAGTCCAGTTGTCTCTTAGAAAAGGCTACAGTATTTAGTGTCAAAATATCAGTTGTCAGTTGCTGTTGGTTTTAGGCTCTGTCTTATGATTAAACATACATACTAAACTGCTAAGGGTAAATACATATCATACAAAAGTAAAGATTGCTTGTTTCCCAAGTGTTTGATAATAGAAGAAGTATTTGCAGACACTTCACTAAAAGAAAAGCCAAAAACACAAAAAAAAAGAAAAAATAAGAATACTTGTCATATTTCATAGAGGAGGAAAAAAACATATAAAGAAAATTAGATACACTAGAGACTTAAGCACAGCTTGCTTTGAGGCAAGTTTGATATGTGGGTGGGTGATAAATATACTGGGATTTACTGGTGGAGGTATTTGTAAGTGTTTTCACTTGTTGTCAAAAAGCGCAGCATGGATGTTTGGAAACTTAAAATCCTGCAGATTCTGCTGACTGTTCCTGTTAGTAAGTGCTAGCAGAGAACCCTGCCCTGTGCTGATGAAGAGCAGCAAGAAGAACAAGTGAGAACATCCTGGACAAGCCTTAGGGACATCCAAGCTCAGGGAGGGAGATGAGCTTGAGGCTCATGCTAAGGCATCACTTTGCATTACCAGGAAAGCTTAAATCTAGAGCATGGGCAGGTCCAGGCACCAGGGCCAGGGGAGAAGCAAGGACTTGGCCCAGTCACAGCAAAATATTGGGAGAAAAAATCCTGCCAATTTTCTTGAGTCCCTGCTGTCTCTACAAATTCACTGCACACGCTTTGCGGGTTTGTCCATGTCCACTGGAGCCAATAGAGGTCTGAGAACTGCTGAGCATGTAAATTAATTTTTAATATATAATCAGATAGGGAAGAAAATGTTACTTAAATGTCTTCCACACCCTATTAAAACACTTAGTTTTTCTTAAGCTCATTTACTTTATTCTTTGGTTGTGGAGGAAGTTTTCAAAGGTAAAATTCTATTATCCTGTCTCCTTTATAGTTTGGGGACTTCAGAAGGTGTGACTAGATCCAAGTGCAGGCTCTTCCCAAAGATATTAATATGTAATGGAGCTTTTGCACACCCTGTGTATGAGACCCAGGCTGCCACACTTAAAATGATCCAGAAGCTTCTCCTCATGGACAGAGTGAGATGACAATCATCACTGTTATATATGTAGTAGATTAATTCATGCTGTAAAGTTAGAAATAAGTATATATAAAATATTAGGAGGAATCAAACTCTATGCTAGTGACTGCTCTGGCCAGGAACTGCATTCTATTCACATTCTGACCAGTTCCCGGACAACACTAAAGATAACATCAAGCCAGTTACCATATGAATAAGCTTGCAGCCTCCCTGACTGAGGACAGAGTTATGCATATGGTAACCCCTTCCCGCACAGCCTGAATGAGACTGGCTCAGGCCATCGGGATTTTCCTGGGGCACCATGCATGAGAAGATATCATCTGGACCTTCCCGGAATGGAATGTCCTGAAGAAGCTCACAAGACCTGCACCTGGAAAGGATTAAGTCTACGCACTCAGGAAATAGCATCCCCATGTGAATACATCTTCTGCCTGGGTACTCAGACATTCGGACTTTGTCTGCTTCTACACATGCATGGATCCAACTTTACATGTAAAGGGACACAAAGAAATATGTAGTCATCTCTGCCTCAGGCAAAATAAACTGTATATAAACTGGCTCCTGTGAACACTCGTGTGTACCTTTGGGGGAACGCTGACACACTGTCAGCAGGAACCCAAGGGCACCCAGCGTCTGTGTCCAGGGCAGATGCTGTCTTGGCTGTGGTTGATTTCATGTTTTTTAATCGAAACTTCTATTTTTTGTTAATTGACTTAATAAATCTTTGTCGATTTTTTTATAAATTAGCTACAGATTTGATCATTTATAACAATCACCATCTGCTGGCCACACTCCACACCATTCAGTAATGCTTGTGACCAGGGGACATTCATCCCTGTCTGTATTCACCCTGGCCATCCCTTGCCACTGATTCTGCTTGGCATCAGAGGATTGGGGAAAAAATATAAATTGAAAGGGTAGTTCCTGAGCAACCAGACTCAAATGATGGAGAGAACCCTGAGAGTCTGCCTCCTTAACTAAAGCAGTTTCCAACAAGTGAATGACATTGAGCTGCAGCCATGCTTTATGGGTGCCCCAGGTGTGACAGCTCCTGTGTCACTGATCAGCCCCATACAGGAACATTCCTTTAAACACATACAGGCTTGTCCCTTAAAATGCTTCTGGCTCTTCCTGCTGTGCAGCTGTGCCCTGGGACCTCCAGGTGCACCACTGCCAGCAGCAAGCAGTAGAGCTGTTACCACACAGCCTTTGGAGCTTGAACTTAGAATGGAAAATGCAAGAGTAGGTTAAAAATGCAGAGGCTAGCATTTGTCTCATCTTGTGCTTTAATTTTTACAGCACAGCTTAATTTGATGTTCTCTTTTTCATGTATAGCACATTCTAGTCAGCCATTTAATAAGAAATTCACCTAACATTAGGAGTCACAGTAACATAGTCCTTATTTACTGACAGATTTATAGCCCAGAAGCTTACAGACAGCACTCTGTCAGCTGTGGGATGATTTTAATGTGCAGGCAGCATTTTCATGGATAAAATTACCATTATTTCATAACCAAGCTATTACTTTCTAACCAGGCACACAATGGGCATTACTCAAGAGGGGGGAAAAAAAGATATCTTTCTTTCAGAAACTATATTTTGAATGCATGTAAAATCTCTATTCTCTTCTCTTCTCTGATACTGATGATACCACAGTTTATTTTCGGAAAAAATGTTTTTTCTCTGAAACTGGCTTATAAAATAATGGTTTTTAAATATTATCTTCAGCAGAAAAGCATGGTAATTTTATTTTTAGTATTTTAGGCATTAAAAAATTGATTCAGCAGCACATAGCTTAATGGAACTTTTAATGTAACAACCTTTAAACAATTTCACTATCTAGTACAGTAGTACCAACGCTGATGTAATTTTGGCCCATTTTAGATAGTGTGCTTTTAAGCTGTTCCATGAGGCATGAAATCCTGCATGTGTGGCTCAAACTGTGGCAGTACAAGGCTGAGCGACTCTGCGTGATCGTGAAAATCATTCTGAAAATCAACCAGAATTTCCACTTATGCTGGAATGGTTTCTGGCAGATAAAGGGCAGGGGGAGGGGGAGAAATAAAAGGATGTTACAGGGTTGAAAGGAGCTTGAAGTACACAATGCATGTAAAAGTAGACCTTGGGCAGTGATTACCAGCCAGATGACGGTAAGAAAACCATCAGCAGGTTATGTTCACTGATAATTGCCACATCCTGACCATCTAGACATGCCTAAAATGATGGAGTTAAATGACCAAAATTCCTTGGTGTATCCTGGCATTCCTGCACTGAAGTGTCAATGCACAGAGATCTAGGTAGTCATTGGAAAGATCTAGATGGTCAGTGCTTCTTGTGGAATCAACGTTGCCTTCAGAAATGTCCCTGGACAACTGACTATTAATAGGTCTCAAAAATGATGTCTCTTTACCTAATACCATCATTCCCTCAAAAATTATATTCAATTTCTCTTACAAGCCTGTCAGATGTGCTAAAAAATAGTGCCCTAAATTGCTGATTTTGTCAGCTTATTTAGGCATAAATTTTCCTTAAAGCCATTTCCAGCACACTTTCCATCCTTCATATTCAATTTCAGCAGATGTGTTGATGCATCACCTACTTCCAGTTACACTCCAGTGTTAACTTTTTGTGCCAGTGTTTATCCCTGGTTGCATTATCCTTTGCACTGAATTCACAAGTGGATGTGGATATAACCAGCATCTTTGGAAAGAACCAGAATGTCTCTGATTATGTGGAGATCTCTACACTTCAACTGTAGACTCTTTTTTTAAATCAATGTCATCCACGCAAAGAAATCTACTTCCTGTGACTCAAAAAGCCCTTACATTTTTCTGACTTTTTGTGTTCCAAACGTAACCTAGCTAAGAAAAAAGAAAACCATGACTTATGGTTCCATGGGGGATGAAAAGTGAGCTCTGTTCTTTTAATGGCCTCTGCAAACTCTGTTAATGTCCTCATAAGTGAGATATATTTAACATCAGCTGTTTTTTTTCAATGGCTGTTGCTTCAATTACTAGAAAGTATTGCCACTGTTTGTACTGCTTCTGGGACTACAAAATGAAAAGTACCTGGGTTTGGTTGAAGGAGAAATCCTGCTGGTGTACTTCAGTTGGACCAACACTCAGGTTCTACTGTTCTTGAGGTTTCTCAGTGCATCATCTTTCCAGGATGGTCAGCTAGATGGCAGGGAGCTCAGCTCTGATTTTCTTCAGCCTTTCCAGAATTCTGACTTTGGTGAGACTTTCAACCACCCCAGTATTCCTTAAGTGTTGGTTTGGGGTTTTTTGTGGGTATTTTTTTTCAATTTCCCCTAGTCCTGTGATGCCTGATCACCATTTGCAAGCAGCAACACCGCTCATCCCCAGGGGGAGGGAACTGGTCCCAACAGCCCAGCCATGGTGAGAGGAGACACAACTAGCATTCTGTCTGAAAACTGCTCATCCCCTTTCTCTCTTGTTCTTCACAATGTAGTCAGGGAATATGCACACTCCCACAAAGAAGCACTCAGGAACAGGGTAAAAATCCAGTGAGGGAATATTGCTGGAGCACTTCAGAGTTGCTGTAGTTTTGTAGATGATGTGCTAATGTCCTTCATTTCTAGCTGATGCTTTCTCTTAGTATGCTCTCTCCAATGGCAGAGCATATGCACCTCTCTTGGACTTAACAGGCTAAGACACTGAAGGGAGGCAGGCTGATCCTTTTCTTTAGTCTCAGAGCCAGGACCAAACAGAAACATGGATAGAAGCCATACGAAGCTGGAGGGAGAGCACATTGCCCCTGTCATGAGCTAGTGACAGTGAGACAGGAGGGGAGAGAAATTTCGCGCTAGCAAGCAGAGCCTCTGAGGTCCCGTTTTTAGCCCAATGCATTTCCCCAAAGCCCCACATGGGAGTGTGGGGATAGGATCTCTTGCTCCCTGTTCCAGCAGTGAATAGCCAAACCAGCAACCACCATTAGACACCAGCTTCGTGGATGCTTGCTTTCTTCAACCTGCATGTTCCTTAGAACGAGCTATTAAAGACTGTGTAGAATGTTTTTACATGTTCTTCTGATTTAAGGGCATCAAATTCAGCCACTGTTGCTTAGGTAGTGCTGGTTTTGCTATTTCCCAGCAGAAATTAGGCAGAGGATCTGGGATTCAGATGTTTGAGATTAATGGGATTGTTCAGTCGAAGCAGTGACAAAATAGAAAGTTATTCCTAGTAGAAAATGTAATTAGTCCCCTTCAGATCTTCAGTTTGACAGTAGCACTAACATCAATTATTCTCTGTTGGGAATATTCCATTTTAACAAGGTTCACTGTAATATCATCCTTTCTCAGTAGTAATCGGAAAAAAGAAGGCCTTTTCAAATCATTGTCTTGTTACCTTGAGATTTTTAACATTTAAGCCTCCCACTTATCAGCTGATGCCTTGCATTGACTTCAGCACCTGAACAATTCCAATACTCTCAAGTGTCTGGAAATGAACTCTTTTTTTCCTCCCTCTTTTTTTTTTTTTTTTTTTCTGGCAAGAGAAAATCAACAGTGTTTCCAAGCTAAAAGGTATTGTAGAAAGTAAAGTTAAAATCCTCAGGGTGGAGAAAATATGTCAAAATAATCTGGCAAAGCTATGAGCCCTGGTCTCAGGGAGAAAAGGTAGCTCTACTGTATTGGTTTCAGCTTAATCATGAAGTTCTGGGTCTCAACTCTGTTCCTGCAGGTGACAGCAGTTCTTTCAAGCAGAGCATATCATCAGCAGCTTCTTCCAAAGGTATTAAATTATCAAACTCTGAGCTCCTCAGGTGCAAAATACGCTTCTTTGTGAGTGGCGCTGCTGTCCTAGTGCACACATCTTGGGGAGCTTCACGGAGCCTGATGCAGCTTGTGCTCAGGCCAAGGAGATCCTTCCTCCAAGCCAGCATTCCTGATGAAACCTTGCAGCCCTATGCAGAAGTCACACTTTCACTTACTTTCTAACCTTGGTGCTCCCCCTCCCATTTCACCATCTCTAATCCAAAAATCCCATCTCCAATTTAGCATCATGTGTTTGAGACTGTTGAAACATGCTTAAGGAGATTTAAATGCACAGCTGTGTGACTCAATCCCCTTGATAGGTTTTATAATCAGCCTTTATGCATAGCTCCAAGTTATTTTGAATAGAGGACTGCTGAAAATAACCAGAAAAAGAATTAAAGAAATTTTAAATGATCTCTTTTCCCACACCTCCAGATTGAGATACTCTCTGGTTAAATATCTCTGAATAAAGCTGTTCTAAATTAAATACCAGCTTTGGTGGTATATAAGATGAAGCTGGCAATAAAAAGTACATAATATCCCATCAAGATGCTGAAGTCTTAATCCAGAACTCAGTGGGAGCAGTGTGCACTGCTGCCAGCACACCTGGCCACGGTGGCTGTCTCACAGAGTGCTGTACCCTTGTGTGGCCCATTTCTGCCTGCCTGGATTTGCTGTTCAGATGTCCGGGGCAGATTGCCAGCTCCTTCCCAAATGACACCTTGGGAGGTTGTGGGACAAAATTACATCACTGTTGTGACTCAGACAAAGAGTAGTGAGAAACCAGTGAAGGGTCTGGAGCAAAAGAGTCTTATGAAGGGTCTTATCTAGGGCAGTTGAGGGAGCTGGGAGTGTTTAGCCTGGAAAAAAGGAGGCTCAGGGGAGACCTTATCACTCTGTACAACTAACTGCCTGAAAGGAAGGGAATGTTGGTCCCTTCTCCCAAGTAATAAGCTAGAGAACAAGAGGAAAATGTCTCCCATTTCATCAGGAGAGGTTTAGATTGGATGCTGGGAACAATTTTTTCACTGAAAGGGTTGTCAAGGATTGGAGTGGGCTGCCCAGGGAAGTTGTGGAATTGCTATCCCTTGAAGTGCTTAAAAACCATGTAGATGTGGCACTTAGGGACATGGTTGAGTGTTGGACTTGGCAGTGCTGGGTTAATGGTTGAAATGGATGGCCTTAAAGGGCTTTCCCATTTTCCAAGGGCTAAACATTTCTGTGATTCTGTGACTGCCACAACTGGACAACATCCAGCTTCAGTCCATGGGGCCTCCAGAAGGGTCACAAAGTTGGGTGTTCTTTAAGGGCTCTCAAGAACCTTTGGGTTCAGCAGGGAAGCTGTTCTGCCTCCGGAAAAGCAGAGGGCTCCTGCCGAGAGACTTGCTCCTGGCTGCTATACTATGGAGGCAGTCCAGTTATTGTAGGACCTTAGATGAAAATGAAAAGGCATATTCAAATCCAGTTGTGCTGAGTACTTCAACTTGATACTTTGAAACATTTATATGATTCTATTGAAACCCTCATTTTAGTTGATGGGGTTGTTTTTGCAAATAACAGGTCACTTTTGAGATGTAAACATCTTAGAATTGGTTGTAAAAGCATTTTTAAAGTAACTTGTCGCTTATTTACTCTGTCACCAGATAATTTCATGTGCTAATGCACTGGGAATGTCAAGCTGTGCTAATAAGAACAGTTTTCCTTCTATTTGTTGTTACTCCTATGTAAATATAATTAAGGCAAAAAGTGTCTGAGGGGTGCCAGATCACATGCTTTAAATTAGCTTCCTTTTTGGCTCCTAAGGCAAACACACCCAGAGAGACCCAGGGCTAAGGGCAGCACCTTACCTGGAGCCCCTGAGCCCATATCTGTGCTGGTTCCATGCAGGAATCATGGAGGGTGATTCACTGGGAACTAAATACGTGTCTCATCTTCAGCATGACAACAGATCCAGCAACTGCCTCTGGAAGCACTGTCCCATTTCATGTTAGGTTTGTGCTGAAGGTTTGTGTTGTGGCAAGACTCCAGCAAATGTGGAGTCTTGGGAAAACTGGGATTGGAAGATTTGGGAGTGAGTTTTCCAAAATTTGTGTGAAAACTGATATTTGCCAAGATCTCTGTGTTAGTCTCATGAAAGGAAGGTATGGAGTGATCTCAAGGGCACATGTCTGCATATCTGGAGAACATGAGCCAGCATGACAGCAAAGCTTCCATGCAGCACAAGGGTAAGTACACAAGGGCACACTGAAGACATCCAAGATGCAGAGGAGGACAGTCTTTGAACACGACTATATCTTAAGGGTAAACTTTGAAATTTGCCAATTATTCTCTAAAGCACCACAGGGAACTTGCAGTATTCCGTGGCATTCTGGCTGGGCATGAGGCATCCAAAAGGTAACTTCATCCGTCTGCTGGAGGTTTCCGTGTGTCAGAGACCAGGCACACAAAAGGGGGGCTTGAGCCCAGACTACCTAGCAAGCAGTCTTTTAAGGTACCCTCACTATACAGACAGTCATTTGGGCACTGGTCTGTGCATGCTGATGACCCCTAAAAAGCAGTCTGGTTTTGATTAAGTACCCAAGAGTGGTTTCAGATGCCTGATGTAAGACCTTTAGAGATAAGGAGCCTAGCGTGACTTGGTCAAAACACTCCATCACTACACCATATAATTTGAAGCATATAATTTCACACTGTGTAATCCATCAGAGTTCATCTATCTCAACTAAAAATGACTTTTGTACATGAATATATGAAACCCTAATGCTGTCCCATTTTCCAGTTTCCATAAATTAAATGCGTTCAGTAGAAGACTGAGAATATATAAGTGAAAGCATCAACTCTCTGCCCTTTTACACTGGCAAAAGGTTGTAGCAGACTACAATTAAAAAGTAGTCATAACTTGTGCCACAAAAGAACCCTGGGGTGAACACAATTAGAAAAAGAGAAATGATGGTACGTTGCCTCCATATGACAGAACTGCAGATGGACAGTGAAATGTCAGTAACTTGAAGTGAGACTGGCTGCTGTTGTTGCTATTTTTTTTAAGCTACTCCAACATCCTGTGCCAAATAATTTCAACAGCTTCCAGCTATGAGGAAATACATAGGCAAAATTTATTGCTGTAAGCTTATATTCAAGAGGAGGATGGAGTAATTCTCTGTGCTAATCACTGTGCTGTCAGCACACTGCTGAGTTGTGGTGTTTACTGGATTATGAACATAGTGTTAGGAAAAAACCATTGTTTTTCTGTTTACATGGCTTTTTTTATGCTAGTTTCACCATCTTAACAAAATGTCAGATACAGTTGCCTCACATTGGTTTCAGCAGAGAGATCAAGTGGAATAACCTGTCAATACAATAACGCTCACAAAGAGGCAGGGATGAAGACAAACTGTAGTAAGATTGGTAGTATAGCAGCATCATTAACCTTTTTTTCTTTCCTGCACTAAATTTTCCACAGACAAGAGCGTTAGTAATTTTAACTTTGATTGAGAACTGCTATTATCCACTCACAGCATGTGGGAGCAAACAGGCACTTGGATAAATCACAAAAAAGAAAACCACTTAACATGCTGCTTCCCTCAACAACACCTTTTTGTGAAGGTTGCAAGGCTGAAATGCTGCAGTGAGAGCACATGTGAAGACAGAAGCAAGGCTGCAAAAGCCTCCTGAAGCATGCTCAAGGTCAGCCCCTCTCAAAGAAGACCAGAAGGTCACATTTGACTTAAAAGGTATTCTCATATGCTTAAAAATTTAAGTAATTAAATAATTCAGTGAATGAAAGCCGTCAGGATTCTAATGCAGTGTTAATGAGGTCTTTCAGAAATCATGAAGATGAGCTTCATGAGTGACACAACTGGAGCCATTAGCAAATTCATCCAAGAAGAATCATCCATTAAAGGTGAGTGCCTGCGCGTCTCAGTGCAGAGGAGCACGAGGAGGAGCACAAGCATTCCTGTTTGTGACCACTGCAGAGAAACACTTACAGATAACTTCTGAACTGCCTCACTTTGCTCCTGCAGGCACTCAGCCCTCAGGTGTGTTTGTCACCCTTCAGCAACAGATGAAGCAGACAGTGACTCCACCAACATGAGTATGCAGGAGGTCATCTTCTCTACAACCAGGTCATCTTCTCTACAATCTCTCTGCTGCTCCAGCAGATTGCTGGGTGAGAAGCAAAACAAACTGATTTGAAACATGGGGTGCTTCACACACGGTCACTGAGAAGAGCACAACTTGCTGGACAGTCTCCACAGAACTTCAACACTCTTTTGGAATGGCGTTTCCTACCAAGTGTGGCAACCGTGTCAGCGTGACAAAAGACAACTAGTCCTAAAGGCTACAGCTGCTCCTTTGACATGGTTGGGACAACCTCCAGAATAAACTTTCAGCTCCTACTGGCTCTTACTGGATGTATCTTTGACACCAAGACCTCTTCAAAGTCACAAAATCAGAGGATGTTTGGAACTTTATCTGTGCTGTGTAGAATCCAGCAATAAATTATTCAAATTCAAAGGTCTAATAGAGTTAATAGAGCATATAAAACTGTCTATTATGTGTCATCATATTTAATTTGCTGCAATAACCTGGAGATGTCCAGGTTTCAGCCTCTCTTTTGCAACCACCTCTGAGAAATGCTGTGCCAGCTGAGCAGTGTCTGTGTCACCAGCACCTCTGCAGCAACAGGCAGTGCAATGCTTCCAGAGCATTTGGCTGCTTCTCGTCTTCCATTATGGTCCTAAGTGAAGCAGTGCCCTCACCACTATGGGGAGAGCCACAAGGGACCTATGGCCTGGTCATCCCCACAAAGAGTGGGTGTGCAAGAGGGAAGACCCAACCTTCAGCCACCCACAGACACATCCTCTTCTGGGACATGAGCTTTGGGGTTGCTCAGGCTGCACAGAAGTTTGGTGCATCTTGCCAGGAATTTAGCCAGAGGTATCTCCCTGTTGTGTTTTGTGGTTTGTGAGGAATGTGATATACTACCCCCACAGCTTGTCCTGCTGCTTGTGCCCTGTAATAGTGCTTAGCCAGAGAACAGTGACTCACTGGTGTCCCGAGCCCACAGGATGGCGGGACCTGGCTTCTCACAGGAGCTAGGGCATCACAGGATGCAGTCCATGTCTGTCAGCCTTTGGTCAGATGGGCTTACGTGCCACAGCAGGTAGCAGGTGGCTGTGGCAAAACAGGCATGTTGGGAACAAACATATGTAGCTGAAGCTTACCTAAGAAAAGCCAGTCACTTCAGATGCTGCCCAGATGAGATGTGGTACTGATGCTGCTGTCATTAATTTAACATTATTCATTCTTATCTAAAAAAACTTTCCCAGGTAGATATGCATTTTTATTTAAACTAGAATAAGATTAGGTGGCTGGTTCCATCTTGTATTTTCTTGTAATAAGTCCAACCTCCTTCTCCAAATGTAAAAGACAGGTTAGTCACCTGCAAGTATGTTGTGCCATGTGAAGGATCACATGAAATGATTGTTCAGGAGATTAAAGGTCTCTTGGGAAGGGGCAGCCCAGACATGACCCATCTCCTTGTTGGGCAGGAGTGTGAATCTGCTGCAGGGTAAGGAGGCTCTGCAGCAGGATCTGGAGAGGCTGGATCAATGGGCCAAATCCAATTATATGGCATTCAACAAGGCCAAGTGCCAGGTCCTGTCATTCAGACACAACATCCCCACGCAGTGCTACAGGCTGGGGGAAGAGTGGCTGGAAAGCTGCCCAGTGGAAAAGGACCTTGGGGTGCTGGTCAACAGCAGCTGAACAGGAACCAGTGTGTGCCCAGGTGGTGAAGAAAACCAATGGTGCCTGGCCTGGATCAGCAGCTGTGTGGCCAGCAGGAGCAGGACGGTGGCCAGCCCCCTGCACTCAGCACTGGTGAGGCTGCACCTCAACTGCTGTGTCCAGCCCTCACCTTAAAAAGGACTTCTTGATACTGGAGCAAGTTGGTGAAGGGTCGAGTCCTATGAGGAGCAGCTGAGGGAGGAGGGTTATTCAGCTTGGAGAAAAGGAGGCTCAGGGATGACCTTATCACTCTCTACAACCTCCTTTCAGGCAGTTGTATCCAGGTGGGTCTTGGCTTCTTTTCCCAGGGAACCTGCAACAGCACAGGAGTGTCACATTCATATTTTCTGAAAAATCCCTTTGCCCAGGTTTTTTGTCCTGGGAAGCTGAGAAGCCTCAGAGAAAAAGGAAAACAATCTTATCTCATTTGCTTCTCCTTTGTTGTGCTCACATGTGGAATGTGTTTGGAGATTGTTTATCCAACAGGTGGTTGTTTCATTGGTTTCTGCTGTGAATTATTTTGACTCATTGGCCAATTACAGCCAAGCTGTGTTGGGGCTCTGGAAAGAGTCACGAGTTTTCATTATTATCTTTTTAGCTTCTGTAAGTATCCTTTCTGTATAGTTTAGTCTAGCATTCTTTAATATAATACAGTATCATAAAGTAATAAATTAGCCTTCTGAGAACATGGAGTCAGATTCATCATTCATTCCTGCCACAGAGCACCTTGCATATACAATACAAGAGGATATAATCTCAAGATGTTCCAGGAGTGATTCAGACTGGACATTAGAAGGAATTTCTTCACAGAAAGGGTTGTTGACTTTGGAACTGGTTTCCTAGGAAAGTGGTGGAGTTATTGTCTCTGGAACTGCTTAAGGAAAGACTGGACATGGTGCTTAGTTCCATGGTAGTGGAATGGTAGCATCCAGTCAAAAGTTGGACTCAATCTCAAAGGTCTTTTCTAACTTAACTATTTTGTGGCTCAATGCCACCAAGGATGCTGCAGCTGGAGACAAAGGATAACAGAGGACAGCCACGACATGTCAGAGTCTGCCTCTGAACCTCTCATGTCCTTCCTCAGTGTGTGAAGGTGGCGCAGGGCCAGAACCACCTCCCTGCAGAAAGTGCCTTGGGCTCACTGATGAAGTTCTCAGCAGGACAGGACAAACAGAACGCCCTGAGCTCTTAGGCAGGTGTGCTGAGGAGATGTTCCAGCAGGGGTAGAGCCCTCCTGCAAAGGCCAGTCACAGTTCCACATTCCTTTCGACATATTCTGTTTTGGTGACTTCAGAATTCTAAATTCTGTATCATAAGTGGTGTATCATATAAGCCCAGAAATAAACCCAGATATCAGTGACACAGAATCACAGCAGCTCCTTTTCTTAACCCAAAGTCTACTCTGTTTCATTGGTACAATGCCCTAGAGACTCTCCTATGTGAAGGAAGAATATTTACCTTGCACAAGTTTTGACAGAGGAGATTTTTTTCTGCCTGGTAGAGTCTTCAGGACCATCCTGTTCAGAATCTAACTCTGTCCAGTTAATGTCACCCAGGTTGGTAAATGTTTGCTTTAGAGACAGAGAAGAAGTGTTGCCTAGTGAGCAGTGTGAACCTTTAACAAAGCAGGAGGGGTGTCGGGCCTGGCAGCCTGTTCAGAAAGGATTAGAGCTGTTATCTGTGTGGATGCTGCCCAGCATCTCCCACTGCAGGTAATGCTGGGCTAGGTATCAGCTGCAAAGCTGACAGGACCCAGGAAGTGAGGCAGCCACTCTTCCCACGTGGGATGAGGAAGCCTCAAATGCTGTGAAAGTGTTGTTCCAGCCCTTTCTGGGGTGAACAGAGATCATGTAATGTCAGCTCCTTTCTTTTTGTTACCTGGGGGGCAGATGAGTCAGCACAGCTGTGGCATTCATGATTAGAATCCAAATTCTCAAACTGATGAGGATCTTCAGGTCCATGCACTTTCTTTAAGTATTTAAGGAATAACATACTGGTTGTACAATTTCACAGTAATTGTGTATGTACAAAACATACACAATGCACACGTTTTTAGTGCCTCTGTGAGTTAGAGAATGTATGCTGCTTTAATGTTATAGAACTGATTAATTTTAAGACACTTTGCTATATTTACCTTTGATCCCAAATAAGTTCTACCCAAGCCTGTATCTACCCAAGCTTCCTGAAGCAGGTGTCTGGTAAAGCAAAAGAGACAAACGTCTTCCATCCCCTCATCTTCCCCTTCATTTCTGAGGCAGAATAAATCGAAGCTTTGCTTGTGCTGCTGATTAAAGTATTCTGGTTTAATCCAAAAATTAATATTGTTCTTAGTGAGAAAAAAAATATTTCACACAGTAGGTGTGAAATATATTATGCCCTTAAAATCAGTCTTCTACCACTGAGAGAAGCACCTGGGGGAGCACTGAGGTGGAATTCTGGTTAATTCTTTTTTCCCATGACCCTGTTCTTGTTAGCATGATATTAATATATCTTAATTGTTTTGAGTATGAACTGCTGCAGCAAAATCCAACCCAGGGCAGGACAAATGGTCACATAAATATTTTTCAGGTTAAAAGGGCTATGATGTGCTGGTCATCATAGAATCTTATTAGCATAAACCACAGTCTTCTGTATTCAGTATAATCTATTCACTATAGAAGAGGAAAGTATAAATTTGGTATATACAGTTTGTAGCTGAAAAACAGAGGCATTGCCCTTTTTCTTTCTGCATCACACATACCAATTCCTGCTATTTTAATGTATACTACTTTCAGCAGACTTTGATTCATCATATTTTATTGCACCTGCTAAAGGACAACTCAATCTTTGTAGTGAGTGAAATTTTGTAATTACTCCATATGTGTGTTGTATCTGTGAGTTAGTGTGCCTATGGTTTTTGACAGCAAACTATCACTAATTCGTATAATGACATGTCTGAAACAGTTGACGTCGAATAGTTTTCATAATGTTTTTTTGCTTATTCTGTGTTTATATTATGCTCCAGATAAGTAATTAAAGTGCCAGTCATGTGAGCTTATTTGCAACTAAAAGTCTCCAAAAGCAGACACGTAGTTTAATTATTCCTAGCAATTCACAAAAGTAAACATTTTAGCTTGGTTGTGTGTATTCCAAGGGTTTCAGGGGAAAAGTATGTCTTCATTTGAAAGCTACAGCTAGACATGGCTATTGCTAAGGCCCTGGATTATGTAAATGCAGTGGCTATTTTATTTGGGAAACCGAAAAATTGTTTGTAAGTGCTGTCAGCTCAGCTCATGGCTTCCACTACCAACAGCAAAGTTCTGGAAATAAAAGCAGGAACTCTTTTTCATGGGATTTTTCAGGATCTACTGACCACATTTTGCTGGAAATTTTTGTTCAAATCACAGCTCAGGACCCAACCCCTGGAGCATTTGCCCTAAGAATGCAATGCTAACATGAGTTCAGTTCAAATACAAACTTATACTGCCATAAATGTACAGCAGCAACTTTGGACCCTCTTCAACTGGAAAACAGAGAGTGCATTGGGCCACCATGGAAGTCAGAGCTCAGCCAGTCTAACATCTGAATGCCTCTGCCTCAGCAGGGTTTGCACCTAGGGCTTGTACAAGAAGTGTTTTCTCATACTAAACAGGAGTCTGTCCTTGACCTTTATGTTGCTGTACACCACATGTCAGCAATTCATTTCTCCTGTGCTTGCAGCGAGCACACTGCCCAGATGGAAATCCCACGCTCACAGTCCCAGGCAGCAGGCTCCTGCCATCAGCCCAGTGCTTCTCTCCAACATGAGACATTTCCCTACATGATTAAGGACCCCAAGCACATTCTGCTACAATAAAACTGTTTGTTCAGTCACAGAATATTCCTTTCAAAGCAAGTCTAGAGCCATTGTGTGAGTCATCTCCTTTATTTTATCAGTGCAAAATAGGGTGTATATTCACTAAGGCTTAATCTGAAATCTTTTTGCTCACAGTGATAACTTTTCCATTGATTTCAAAGGATCTCAGATCGAGCTTTGAGAATTACTAAGTTTTAGTCTGTCAGATTTGTTCATTTGAGGCCTTTATGAATTGCAGAGCAGTTGTGTACAGAACCAAGTCATGTGGAGATTAAATAAACTCCATTGACATCAGTCTCCTGACACGGAATAGCAGCAAGAAACAAATATTGACTAGAAAAACAACGCATGTACAGTGACATTTAGCTTGTATAAAGTCATAGTCTCCACATAAATGCAAATAGCACCATTTCCCCAGAGCTGAATAAATGATATTCATTGGTAAATATTTGTGTGTCTTTGACATGTCTCTAGCAGCAATATGAGAAATTGAGGTGGAAAATACATTCACAGGTGAGAATTCAGTGCAGATTTTTCTTAAAGTTTTTCTCTCAATGCATTAGGGAGACCTTGAAAAGCAGATGCTTCTCTTTCTACTTAGTCACTTAAATGCAAAGCATCAGAACTACAGCAGACCACAGCAGACTCAGCTCCTGTCAGTAGCTTCCTGACCCTGCCACTCATGCTGTGCTACATGGCAGGGCTCCAGGTCTGAGAACACTCCTCAGAAGAAACCCTAAAGTGGCTAATTAATTTAGGAGCTTCATACTGGTACTCAGAAGGGATTTATGCACCAGGAAGCTACTGTTTAACTATCTTTATATGAGAGTTGGGGATTTTATGGACCAGGTTTTCAGTGACCTAAGCATCTTTAATAATGTAGGACCTGTATAAAGTCCATGCAGAGGCTTTATCCTCTGTACAAGGAACAGCAGCACAGTTCATCAATATGAGGAATGAGCACTCAGGCTCTTCAGCTCAGGCTCCAGAGAAGACTGGAAGCCCAAATCATCACAATAGAGGTCTTTAAAGCCACAGGTGACACAGAAAATGTGGCTAGGTAGTAACTGTTCACCACAGAGAACAAGTCTTCCCTACAAAGTTGCACTCCTAGAATCATATTTAGGTTTGCTTCAAACCATAACACAATGAATAAAGATTAAATAGGATTTCAGGCATGTGCCTAGAGATGATAAACCCACTTCATGGGCAGCTTACAGTGCTGCTGAATTTCTAGAACCAACTCAGCATTCAGCCAGCAGGAGCTGCAAAAAAAGTCTATCCTACTGTCTTTACATGGTCTCCTAGTCACAAACTGCATTTGCCTCCCTGGAGGTGCTAGCAAATGAGGCAGTGGACTGTGCCTCCTGCCAGGCCTGTGTACAATATGTGAAGTATTAGGCTTGCAAACTGTGTTGGGATCTTCGACTCAAGGAAGTAAAAATAAGGATTATCAGCATGTAAGAAAACCCAGCTGTTCCCACAGCAACTCTTTCAAGTTACATTGGACATAGTCCTCTTATTCTTCTCCTCCTCAATTTTTAAGATGTTCCAGTGAGGTGCTTTAATAGTTTGCAAATGAAACAGACTTGTTTCTAATGAAGGATTTTTTTTTAAAATAGTTTCCCCACGTGGGATTTTGCTCCAGCAAAATAGTCATGATTTACAACAATTTCACAAGTTCTGCATGATTTCTGTTCCAAAAGACCATGGGAGGAGCGTCACTATAAGGCAGTTTTGTTTCTAGTTACAAAACAAATAGAACATTATTAGTTCAAAGGATACTAAACTTCAAAATAACCTCATATTATTTTAAAGGTTACATAGAGGTCTATGGACCTGGAGTTACTTGGAGGTCTGGAGGTCTGTGGACAGTTCTTCCGTTCTCCACATAAATGCAACCAGGGGAAGTCAAGAATTTTTTTTAAGAGTAAACATTATTCAAAATGAGTTTGAATAATGGATTTTCTTTTCATTATACTATTCAAAAGGAGAAACAAAGATTTTTTACTTAGAGAGATTACACTGTTACTGACCAAGAGGACACTGAATTATTTTGTTCCTGGTTCCAGTTTATAAAGACTTTTTCAGAAGAAATAGAGTGAACCGCTCTCCTTCTGAGTCCTCCAGCGCCTTTTCTGTGATTCTGTATTTCCTTCAAACACCAAGAAGCTATCTCTGCTATTCCCAGCTAAGAAACAAGGGATCACTTCAACACCAGGCTTCCAGTGCTGTGACAGCATGGTCTCTGCAGCTGGAATTAGTGTGGTTTTGTTTAGAGTTTTTTAAGGTGAATGTCGCTGCAGTTTATTTTGCTTTGGCAAAATGTTTCTGGGAACTGTTGTGGATGGATCTTCATCTTAGTTGCTGGCAGACTGAGTCGTGGCTGCAGGAAGTATTGCAAGTTTGGGGGATGGACTCGCCTGCTCAGGACCTTTCAGATATTGTGTGCCTTCACTTCACCATTAAACCTTACGAACCAGCTTCATGAATATCTGTTCCTGGGCCACTCATCAGTGAAGCACCATCCCAAGTGTTGTTTTCCTAAGGAGGGCTGTAAGCGCTGGTGATGGCACACACTTGTCTGCCCTCTCCCCTTACCAATTACAGGGAGCGATCTCGCACAGTTTAGCTGCCAATGTCTGATAGCATATCTCATTATCCAAGCTGTCCTCCCACCTGCATTTTATCTGATTGCAGGTTTTAGTCATACAGTCAATGAATAAATAGTCTGAATGGAAGGTTGAGCAGTAGGAGGAAGGATTGCGAAGGGCCCCAGGACCCGCCAATACCCAGCGTCGATGCTCTTTTCTTTTGTGCCTGTGTGCACCGTGCTGAACCATTCAGTGGAACAAAAGGGAAGAGAAGAGCAAAACAGCCAGGCCAAAAGCAGCAGTGGGTACTGGCAGCAGCACAAAATCCTGGACAAATGTCTTCCCTTGTCATAACCATCTGTTCGATAGCCAGTGATTTGGGTCTGTCACCAGGTCTTTGAGGTTTTCATGTTTTCCTGAGGCATGAATAGATCCATAGCAGGGATTGGTGACATGGTCAACTTCATAAAACAACAGAGGCTAAAAGAAAATTTAAAAGCTTAAAAAATTTACTTAGAGGAGAGGGAATTTTGGTGACACAACATGTTGAAAAGATGTGTGTACAAACTGAAGTAGGTCCTAAAATACAGAGGAAAAGTCTTTAGTAGTGAAAAACTTAGAAATATGAAGTTCAAGAAATGTAGTCTTAACCACAAGTTTTCGAAAACAAAAAATTAATCAGAGAATAATGTCTCTGTGAGAGTGACTGCTAAGCATGAAGGTTGCAAGGGTCAGTAACAGGTACAGATTGTATTTTTCTTTCCAGATGAGAGGTTAAGTGTGTAGTTTACGTGTCTTCCAGGCCTGGCTGTTTACTAAACTGGGATATCACCAGGGATCAAGAGCACCTTTGCACTGAGAAAGGATCAGGTGAGAAGCACAGCTTTGGAGTGGTTAAATGCTGCTCTGGGGCAATCAAACAAGCTTGCTGCCTCTGTTAATATAGATGTCATGCATGTACCAGGGGAGAGCATGTCAGCTAACTTTAATCAAGTTAACTCCTGTAACAAGGCTGTGTAGCTGTGGGAATCAGGAACTCCATGAGTGAGAATTTACAGTTCTTGGCTGGGTGAATTAACCCATTCAGGACTCCATGCTAGTGTAACATTATGTTTCTGTACCCAATCTAGCTCATTTCAGCGCTTCTACAAAAGCTGTCTGCAAAACAAATGGAGGCAAATCACATCATCTTTTCATTTTCTGTTCTTTGAGACACATATTTATAGTGAAAGAAGGTTTCTATATCCATAAATAATCTCTGGAGGAAGAATAGGTACAGGGAGAAGTTCTTTCTGCCACAATGTGGTGGAAAAGGCAGCGCTTACCTGTTTTGACAGTGTAGGGTTGTACAACTGATTGCTATAAATTCTACCTCAAAAGATTTTGCAAGATCCAGCTACCCATGTCTCTTGGCTCTATGGTATGGGAAATTAGAATCTCTGGTGTCCATAAGTTAAACATCTCAAGATATAAGGCAGGGCATGAAAAGGGTATAGTGAAATGAACTAGCAGGAATGAGCTGAAATTTACATGGATATTTTGGGTAGTGTAAAACAAAAGAGACTTTTTACAAATACGGTGCTAAGGGTCTAAAGGGATGTGATTATGAGTTTTGAAGTTATTTTTTCATTTGATAGTCCCTTGAAAGCAAATTATTATAAATTTACAGTGTTATTTATTGCAAAATATTGCAACTACAGTAGGGTGCTACTCTGTTTTTTTTTTAATGAGAAATCTGTGTGTTTCACTACCCCAGAGAATTTTATTTATGTCTGATGAAAACCAGGATTCAATCTGTATTGAGTCCTAGTTTGTATCAGGTTGCAGCTCACCAGCATCTTGCCCACTTTCACTGCCTCAGATTTACTAACTTTCATATTGAAAGTAGATAAAAATGAGTAATCATCTGTGAATGATAATTATACCACTGCTTGTGGGAGGGAGCATGGTTTGAAGATCATCACTAATTATTGTTTCTCATTTGCACGTGCCAAGATCTGCACTACAAAACTCACCTCTATAGTGTAATGCTGGTGGAATTATTTTTAAAAAACCTGCAAAACTGCACCAAGGGTTTTTGGAGGCAGCACCTCCTCTCTCCCATCAGTTTTCCCCCAGGCTTCTAATTTGGGAAGGAAATCCTCCAGGCTGGCAAGGTTCAGTGGGAAGGAAGGTGAAATCTTTCTGATATGCAAGTGGAGATCCCCTTTCCCATCCTGAGGGAGTTGAAACATCGTGGTCACCCTGGCATTTAACCTGGGCTCTTCAGTAAAAGAGACAGAGAGCAACCTCACAATATACAGTGACAAGACACAAATAACAGTGCCCAAGCACTGCTTTGCAGCTTGACATTTTAGCAACCTCCTGGACAGGATTTAGTTTTCAGTGGAAAATAAGCAGTGCCACGAGGGTTCTGGCACACACACACAGCTGGCCTGCATGAACACTTGGTTTTGCTCTTGCAAGAGGACAAGAGGACACAGACTCACCTCTTTGCCCTGAGGAGGTGATGGGTAGCTTCCAAACCATCAGGCCTGGTGCAGGCATCAACACAGCAGCACCAGAGTGCTGTGTCCCTCTGTCCCCTGGGTCCTATGCTGGCTGGGAATAACCCAGACCTCCCTGCCTCCCAACAATGGTATCAGGTTTGACTCATGTGCTCTGGTCTGAGCAACAAGTTGGGTTATTGCCCTGATTTTGGCTGTGGATGAGTAAGGCATATTCACTTTTTCCCTTGTTATCTCTTCTTCCACTTCTTGTTCTTTTCATCAGACTTGACACTCCCTTTCTCCATCTCAGCCTACTCCCAAAAGAACAACTCTGGCCAAATCACCTCCTCTCCATCAGTCCCAGTTTTGCAGCAAGCAGTGAAATCTGGTTTCTGATAGAATTTATATAGGCACGCTCAGCTTTATATGTGATTACTATTTGGGGCAACTGAGGTGCTGTGGGTTTTGCAAGGCTGTGCTCCCAAAAAGCCCCCAGTGCTCCCCTCTACTCTTATGTGAATTTCAATCACTTCTCATGTAACTCCACCTATAAAACCCAGCCATTCCTGGGGCCATCATCTGTGGCTAGTGTCAGGTGCCTGTGCTGGCACCTGCCACATCCAGCGTGTTCTCTGCTGTGCCCAGCAGTGTCCCCAGTGCTGTCCACTCAGCCCATCCACTCTGGCCAGGACTGACTGAAGCACAGATATCCCTGTATCCCTAGAAATCTACATTACACAAAGACAGGCTGCAGGCCACTATATCCTTGATCACAACATGCTGTGCTTTGGCTGTTTATGACAGGGTCACTGCATGTATGAACATTAGTAGGATGCCCACAGATGAAACTCACAGCTCTGCCTCCACACACCTTGCTTGCTACTGAGTCCTTCCAACCTGTCTTTCCATCATGCTGCCTGTTTCAGTGGTGTGCACAGGTTGAATCTTAACTTGAAGGTCAATTCTATAGGTCAACTCATACAAATTTCATAGTAATTTCATTCCTGGCCTCATTCAGTCTGTGTAGGAAAAGGTTGCATCCGTAAATCTATGGCCCCATAATGCAGCTACAAATTCCTCAGACATGTTCTTGTAAAATTTGGGGTTTCACACAAAAATAGCCATTTCCTTTATTGTCCTTCCCCAGTTTATGCTTCTGTAAGGCAACCCCAATGCACCGTCTAATAGTTTGCTTTTATTTTGCCTACAACTGGCATCAAAATCTCATACTGTGGCTGTGAATATGAGCTTCCTGGTGAAAACAAGATTTTGTTTTGCTGAAAATTTTGACACAGGTTGGTGTGATTCTGACCATCTCCATTTTCTCAGCTTTTGCATGCAACTTTTCCACATAAAACATGTTACAAACAGCATCAGTGCCTATCTAAATCCGTAATGTGACCTCTGCAGCACTGACATCCTTAGAAACCCAAAGCAACACCAGCATGCCAGGGTACAATACTTAGTATTTGGAAACCTATAATCTTCAGTTAAACTCAGCTGTATCATTTGATTACCAAGGAGCCATGAAGTCCAAGATTTGTTGACTCTACAAAAGCAACACTAGAAAGTTGCAAATGAAAGGCCTGAATTTCAGGGCTTTGTACATAAAGTTGGAAGAGAAAACCTCTTTGAAGGAAGAGGAAGGGCACTGAAGGTATAGCATCCTTTCATAGTTTGAAATATTAGCATTATCATAAACGTGCTAAGTCATATTTTCCATAAACTGTCTCACAAATCATGGCACAGATTCTTGCCCTTCAGAGCTCCAATAGTGGAAATATTGAAAGTGAAAAGCACTCAGACCAATTCAGAGTTTAACAGAGTCAAACTGATTTATTGCTGTCAAGGGCACAAAGATGTAGCAGTCGTACAGCGCAATAATTGCTTAGAGGAAATGTAAAACCATGGATGTGAAGGAACCAACCTGCCTTGTACATACACGTGCGCAATGCCAGTTCCACTTGTTTGCTCCAAGTGATATTATTCCATTTGTTATGAAATGGTGGAAATTTAAGGGCCAAGGAGTGGGAGTCAGTCCAGCAGAAATTCAGAGTGCTCTGCTACACTGTGGTCCTCTGCTGAGAAGAGGGAGATTTTTTTATGGCACGAGGAGACACGGACATTGCTATCTCACAGCCTCAAATTGTCCAGTTCCTTTTAAGGAACAATTAATCAAACTCTTCCCCCTTTCTTCCTCCTAAACAGCACTCAAAGCCATTACCAATAATCAGCTACATGAAACATGATTGATTCCCATTTGGAGGAAGCCAGATGAGTTTCTTGCATCAAATATGGGAAATTAGTCTGTGTGTGTAAAATCCTCTCTGTAGGAAATGACTGACAACCTAAAGTGATACAGCTGCAAAACATAAACACAGCAGTGCTTTTAGTGAGAGCACTTTAGATAACTGTTATTAATGTCCCTTCCAAGATGTCACTTAGAAAACCACAATCAATTACTATAGTGATAGCAATACTATGTATAGCAATTGCATGCAAGTGATGGAGATGCTGGAAACCAGCTATTATTGCTTAGACATAGTAAAGTTCTCCTTGTTAACACTCATGTTATGACCACAAACACACCTGCATTTTTAAAAGATTGATGATAAGTAGCATTTAAATCCTGCCCTCCTAGCAAGGTCAATCACTGGCATCTCTTTGTAAATCACTTCCCAGTTTAAAACATCATTTCCTTCCTGGGCCAAAGTACTCTCTATCTGCGTCTTCTATTTCAAAAGTAGAGGGAAGACAGTTGGACAAGCAAGGACAATGGGAGAGTGGCTGGGGAGGAGGCACTGCAGGAGAGTGGACATGAGCCCTGGCTGAGCCCCAGGAGGCAGTGTTGAGATGGCACCAGCAGCTCAGGAGAGTCTCAGGCTGCTCTGGCACAGGAGATGAGCTGGGAGGTGAACAGACAGGGCTACAGTCAACTAATCATAACTAACTAGTTGTAATACCAGTGTGTATCCTCATCATGTGGGTAAGGGAGGACAAGAGGCACAAATTTAAGCTGTAGAAGAAACCTTCGGCTCTCAAAAGCTGAAATTACTTTTCAGCATTTAAATATACTTCCCTAATAATACTGGTTTAGTACTCTTATGTGGTATTTATATTGTCGGAATTGCTAAGGGCTCACTTCCCATGAGGAGCACAGGAATTAAAACTGAATTAACTCTCCAGTGATGGGTTTGGATTACCATGAGCTTGTGGGGTCTGAGGTACTTGCAGGCAGGGATGATGCTTTGTTTTATATTTTTCCCTGTCTTCAATTATTGCAGTGCTTTCCAGGCAAAAAAGTTGGCCCTCTTGAGCAGTAGCTGACTCATAAAACCAAGCTCCCCTGTGTTATCAGTGGTATCCTTTGTCCTAAAGGAAATCTGATGTTTAGATCTGATTAATTTTGTTTAAATACAAGTTAATTAAGGAAAGCAAAAATTTATTTTTCAGAGTATCCTTGAGGTACAGGGAACAGGTAGAGCACAGAAAGGATTCTCCTTGGGATACATCAGTGTAGGCCATCTGGGGGGAGAACCACAGCAATTCAGATCTTACTGGGTTAAACCTGTCTATAGGCAGAGAAAGTGGTGGGGACCACACAGGGTGGGGGGATGTCCCAGGGCCATGAAACTTCAGGGCCCCAGAGGAGTGAAGGACAAGGAGAAAGAAGTGCTGCTTGCATCAAGAAGCATCACAAGATCCCCTGTGTGTGTGCAACAGATCAACAAGTGGTTGCGGAGGAGATGTGAATTCCATGGTGTCTTCCCAGTATCTTTGAGTGTGCTTGTGGCTGGGGTACACTCACTAAATGATAATGCTGAGGAAAGGATATGGATTACAGTTGGGTTTGGTCTGTGCTCTAGGTGTGCAGAGAGGGAGAGAAAGCCTCTTTGTTTCATCCTCTGATTAAAGCATCAGGCATAATGAGGGTGCAAACTAAGGAAATGAGAATCTGGCTTGACAGAAAAGACTCCCATGAACAATTTATGAAGAAGGTTTGAGCTGATATTTTGGCTTTAGGCCTAAAGAATCAAATTGACATTTCCATGTGTGGTAGCCACGTGAATACTGATGGATGGATTTCCATCTGACTTCTCTAGTCAATTTTCAATAAGCAGGCCTAATATTTCCTCCAAGGCTATTCATAGTTTAAAACTGTTTAAAGTAGTTTCTTAAGAATGGAGAATGCTTTGGGAGGAAGGCAGTTCTGCTGTTCCTTGAGCAGAATTAAAACTCACATTTTGCTAACCCAGAGACTACAGCAGTCCGGATCTGCTTTTCTAGACTCTATTCCACAAATGGAAGTTTTTATCTGAAGTTTCTATTTTTAATTTTCCCTCATTCAGCTCATTCTGAAATGGCACTCCAGTTTCTGAAGAAGAGCATATATATACAAAGCTAAGCAGTCAACTAGCTTTAAATGCATAATTCCTCATTCAATTTCTTAATTCCTCATTAGCTTGCATGTGCAAACTCAGAGCCTGATCCAACTCCCACTGGTATCAGTGAGAATGGGTTTCACCTCTCAGATTTAGCCATCTAAAAACCAGGCGTGTATTCTAAATGCAACTGTGGAGGAGCCACTTGTAGTGAAAATAGAGAAAGATCAGCATTTCCAGGATATGATTCATAGCATCTTCCTTAAGGGTTGTATTGAGAGGGGACAAGTGTATTTCCAGCGGCCGCTATCTTTTTCCCCTGCTTGTAAAGGGAGCCTGTACAACTAACCTAGAAGCCTCCTTACTCTGATAAATGAAGCCAGGGAAAGAAATCTTTCTGTTTATTTCAGTGGATAAGGATTCTGACTTTCAGTTTTCCACATCCTTTATGCCCAGATAAATTACAAATGGGTAAGCAAGGTCCCAGAGGTCATCCCAAGCTGCATCTCATGGACTGTTAACTCTGGCTTCAGTTAGCATTTGGGATGTATTGAAAAGACATGTGAACTTCTGAAATAAAATTAAACTTTGTGTTAATTGTTGTTCCTTGCATCATGCTGGACTCCCTGACAGGGAGCACAATTAGATTGAAATCTCAAAGCAATGGCAGAAGCTTTTTGTCTGTCTCCTCTAAAGACACTCACAGTGGGATATGTGAAATGTCAGGAATAATTAGACAAAACTATATGAGCTCCTAGCAACACTGATGTGCTGTGTAAAAACAAGCATTTGCCATAAAGCTTTAAACATTGTTGAAAACGTGCATGATAAAAGTAACTTGAATAATTTTTAAGTACCGTTTCTAATATATCAATACAGACATGGATATGAAAAAGCAGAATAGAAAGGTATGAAATGTTGGCGTGCCTTTGCTCAGGTAGGCTGCTCTGCTGCTTTTTTTCCAAAGGTGATATATAAAAGTAATTGATGCCTCTCATATAGCAATTAAAATGAAGAGGCAAATTCCCTCAGCTCTTCATCTGCTGGAGTGTATTTTAACAAGCAGGAAAAGGGCTAGCTCCTGGTATATCAGTATCACAAAGATCATAGACATGTTGGTGAAAAGGGACCTGTGGAGGTCCCTTAGTCCAGCCTCCTACTTTAAGTAAAATCTCCAAAATGAAGAAGGAATAACCATTTCACATCAGCAGGAAATCTGGCCCAAATTGCCCTTTAGAGAAGAAAAAAAATGAATGATGAATGCAGAGAAAGGCAAGAGAAGAGAAAGGAAAACAGACCAAAATTTTATTTGAGATGACAATATTAGAAATGCAAAACTTTTTTAACAAAAGGTGAGATTATCCTAGATTGACTAACAGATGTCTTTGTGTCTTCCAGGAAAACAATGAACAATTAATTTCTTCTTTCCAGGAAGAAACCTGGAAGCTTTTTTGCTGCTCTGTTGAATATGGGATTATAAAAAAGTTTTTAAAAATTGCACATAGAGCATCTTTTTCAAATGGATTACTTCTGAACCTGGAACTCTTCATTACCAACTTCTTGCATCCTGGAGGGGAAAATGAATTTCACAAATTGCACCACTGAAGCCAGTGAGGCTGCAAAGCCAAAGACAGTAACTGAAAAGATGCTCGTTACCCTGACCTTGGCCACAATCACAACCTTGACTATGCTGCTGAATTCTGCTGTAATTGCAGCAATCTCCACAACCAAGAAGCTCCACCAGCCGGCAAATTATCTCATATGTTCACTGGCTGTGACAGATCTCCTTGTTGCTGTTCTCGTCATGCCCTTGAGCATCACTTACATAATGATGGATAAATGGACTCTGGGATACTTCATCTGTGAGATCTGGCTCAGCGTCGACATGACCTGCTGCACGTGTTCAATCCTTCATCTGTGCGTCATCGCGCTGGACAGGTACTGGGCCATCACAGACGCCATCGAGTACGCCAGGAAGAGAACGGCAAAAAGGGCTGGGCTGATGATAGTCACCGTGTGGACTATCTCCGTTTTCATATCAATGCCCCCCCTGTTTTGGAGAAGCCACCACAGCATCAGTATTCCCAGCGAGTGTCGCATTCAGCATGACCATGTCATCTACACTATTTATTCCACATTTGGGGCATTTTACATCCCCTTGACTTTGATCCTGATCTTGTACTACAGAATTTACCATGCTGCAAAGAGCCTTTACCAGAAGCGGGGTTCAAGCCGCCACCTCAGCAACAGGAGCACCGACAGCCAGAACTCTTTTGCCAGCTGCAAGCTCACACAGACGTTCTGCGTCTCAGACTTCTCCACGTCTGACCCAACCACAGAGTTTGATAAAATCAATGCATCCGTGAGGATTCCTCCTTTTGAGAATGACTTGGACCCGGCTGGCGACCGGCAGCAGATCTCCACGACACGAGAACGAAAGGCTGCTCGCATCTTGGGGCTGATTTTAGGTGCTTTCATTTTGTCCTGGTTGCCCTTTTTCATCAAGGAACTACTTGTGGGCCTCCACATTTGCACTGTCTCTCCAGAAGTAGCAGACTTCTTGACCTGGCTTGGGTATGTCAACTCGCTCATCAACCCTTTGCTGTACACGAGCTTTAATGAGGATTTCAAGCTGGCCTTTAGAAAGCTCATCAGGTGTCGAGAACATACTTAAAAGTACTGAGAGATGATGATGCTGGCATGACTCCTGGCCTTAAAAATGAGCAAAACTATTTGACTCTGCCACTGTTCCCCTTGATAAAGGGGATTTTTGTGATTGCCTATCTGCCTGACTGTTCTTCAGCCTGTAATTCATTATGCCATTTTTTAATCTCTAGTGATATTCATAGTAAAGGGTTTGAAATAAATTTATTCTACAAAGCAAAAGATTTTTTAGAAATGAAACAACAAAAAAAAATACTAGTAGTATTATGTACTCATGTCTCTAAGACATTTTGTGTAATCAATGATTCAAGAAGCAAACAACAATATTCACTTTTATACTTTTTCCATTTAAGAATCAAACATCTAAATCATGTACTGTATAAACTAAACCCCATAAATACATATTCAAAAATTAATAAACACTTCATGGTCATGACAGCTAAACAGCACCTCTTTACTACGGCGTTGTGAAAAAATTGTAACAGCCATTTAGGAGAAAAATTACCACCATTTCCATCATGGGTTGAGGGAGAATAAACTATTCCTTTCTTCAGGAATATACTTCCAAAACAGAAAGCAAAGTTCAGTTCATTGCATCTAGAAATGATCCCATTTCATAACCCAAAGGCATTTTAAAATGTGGCTCTATTCCAGATTTACATTCAAGGTTTTGGGCAGACAGCTGTGAGATTGTTTGGCAATTGAGAGGATGCAGCTAGCAAGTGTCATACTTGTGAAACTAACTGCACATCTGAGCAGTCACACTTCCAATACCATTAACCTTATTCTTCAGGCCTTGTGCCTTAGTCATTTCTGGGGTGCCACACTTCACCTGAATGTTGTGGTGCACAACCCCAAGGATCTATGGATCTTACCCCCAGCAACTCAGACAACTGGATATCTTCTCAGCAGGCCAGCTATATACAGAAATTAAAAAACATCAGTTAAACCTAATTATTTCTGAATATCAGAAAAAAAAAATCAGTAAAATAATTTATTTTAAATAGCAATCTGCACGTATGCCTTGTTCTTATCTCACAGTTTCCAATGGCAATCTTGCCCACTTAACCTATGGTCAGGTGCTCTGGTAGGATTTCTTGCTCTGGAAGTCCTTCACAGACCTACTTTCCCTGTCCTGAGAGACAAAAAGTCCTTTGTATCCTATCTTTTCTGCTTATGGAAGTTAAAATTTTCTGATTCAAATATTGTGGAAATCAGTCTGGGAAGGGGGAAAATCAAAGCTGAGAATTTGGTATTGTCCATTTGAAACTCCTAAGCACTATTTAAATATTTATTACCACCTTGCACCCTTTTCTTCCCTGTCTATTTTTCTGGACAAATTCTGTTTGAATTACACCAATACACAACAAAGGTAACACCACATATGTCAACCTGACATCCAATAACGGTGAAAACTATAGTATGGCAGCTCCAAATCCATCAAAACAAATACTAGAGGTAGCAAAAGTGTTGTAACAGCACTGAAAGCCATCTCTGAAAACTGTTTTGGAAATTTACAAGATGACAATCATTTTTCTTATCAAGAGTCAAGGAGGTGTAAGTAATATGTGAGTAATAAACTGCAAATGGAACTGGGAAATGACATCCTTATTGGTGAGAGAAAGCATTTGGCTGGAAAGATGCAGTGCTACAAGGTGAGTGTAAACCAAGTCTGAAGGTGACAAAAGCATGACCTGCTGCTTACCCACATGCAGTGGGATTCTTCTTCCAGGACTCCCTGCCTGAGTTTGGGACGTTCAACGCCAGCTGACCTTCTGAAGCTACAGTTGCAGTTGCCTCCATCAGATACCTTTGGATTCCCTACTAGCAAACATCAATACCTAAAAAGAGAGGAAAATTATCTCAGACACCGAAAACTTCTTGTAGTGAGGAAGCACAGACATCCATTATGGTTTTTCCTTTTTGCAGCTTGTTGGAGGTGGAAATTGTTGATTGGAATCAGGGAAGTGTGTCCTGACCCTGCCTATCAACAAAGCTTCCAAAGCAGCTCCCCAGAGTCAATATGCTATTTAGGGGGGGGAAACCCCCCAAAAAAAAAAAAAAACCAAAAAAAAGGAAATTAAAATAAAAATGTGGTATTTGTAAGAAGTGCTGCAGCATATTTTATTGTTAAAGAACAAGGATCCAGCACAATTTCTGAAACAAGTTGACTGTGGTGGAGAAAACAGGACACACAAGCAGTTATGGCTAGAAGAGAGTAAATTTTGGTGCCTCTTGGGTGCTCAGGGGTGCCCAGCTGCTGTGATGACCAGAAAGGGAAGAGTAAAAGCGCAAGAGTGCCCCAGCAGACTGTCTGAGCCACCCCAAGGAGGTCAGCTGAGGCAGAAGCTGCCCCCCAGCCAGGTTCTTTGGGGCTGTCTCTGGCTTACTGTGGGGTGGGTGGGCTGCACAAGGGTCTTTGCTAGGAGAAGGAAAGGGGTGGGAGTGACAGTGCTGGTGAAAGGTGTTTGAGAGGGGAAAGCCAACAAAATGAGAGATGCTTCCTGCTCTGACTGCTGCTCCTAAGGGCACACAGAATAATTTAGCTCCGACAGGACCTCTGGAGGCCAGTTAGTCCAAGCCCCCTACAAACAGCGAACCTCAAAGTGGGACCAGCCTCACAGCTCAGCGCTGCTCCAACATGCTGTGGGCAGTCAGTTTCCTCCTGGAAAAACAACAGCTCAGTCAACTCTGTTGCCAAGACTGACACTCATTTAAAGCCCTAAGTGTGGCTGAAGGGCTGGAAATGCTGGCTGTGACCTCCACAGCAGCTGTCATAGGCAGGTAGCAGTGCTTCGGAAACAGGGATGAAAGCTGTAATATACAGGAGCTGCATCATCTTTATTTCTACTAAAAGATTCCTTTTAGTATGTGAACACTGCTATTACCACTCCAACTACCAATCAGGTTGAAAGCTGTATTCAATTTTAATATTTAGAGGTAATTAACAGGAAAAAACAGATGGATGGCTAATTTCTGTGCTTTCCTGTTGAATAAAGACTCACCATTCACTGCCAGCTGACTACTGATTTTCTAATTAAGTCATTAGCTAAAACAGAGAATGTTTTCCAACAAATGCCACTAGATTGATGAAGATGTATGTTTTCCCTATGATCAGAATTAAAGCCAGGAACAATATAAAGGATTGGCTACTTAAAACAACTCAACTTGATCAGAAATTACCAATCTTCTCATGAAAATGAAAACTTTTGCTAGCCTGACACCACTGTTTGACAACATCTTTTCTTTCATTTTTTTTCTGTTACGTTTTTGCTGTTTTTATGCTGGGTTTGGAGACATTTCTTGACCTGTACATGGCAAATCCCCATTCACACCTATCCTGGATCAGGCCCACCCACTCCATGTTGTGCAGTAGAAGATCTTCCCAACAAGCTCTTAGTGATGTATTCAAGACCTAGAGACTACCTCCATCTTCATCAACCTCTCTAAACCATCCTGCAACCCCAAAGCCTTATTTTCTCTAATGGTGCCCTTGCAGAGGTATCTTGCTTTACAACCCTCACTTCCTGCCTGTCCTGCCCTCAGGTTTCTGATTCTGTCTAATCCCTAAATTTATTGTGGTCCTACTAGAGCAAGCCCCTGTTCTCCCCCCCTCCCTCTCTGCAGTTATCAGAATTCCCATGATTGCGGCTGTTCAAGTCTGCCAGATTTCACTCTTACATGTATCCAGGCCATATCCAGAAAATTTTTACTCTCTGTAAGCAGCCAGTGCTTTGGAGTGAGTTCATACATTCCTGAAGACTGCATCAACCAACAAGTTGTCCTCCCCAAAACACAGACTCTTCAGATGTTATTTTACCAATTTTTTTATCTTGCTGCCTTTCTTCTTTAACCTTTCGTTTTGTTCCCTTTCTTTCACATTAAAATTGACCCTCATATTGTTCTTTTATGGACCAGTATCTTTGCTTGTAGGGACCTGTCCCTGTGCAGGTTACTCAGGTTGCACTCCGCTCCTGCTCTTCTGCCTGTGCCAACCACAACTCTCTTCTCTGCAAGCTTTGTCCTCACCACCTCCATGATCTTTCCACATCTCTCCTGTTCCTTGCAGCTTCCTTCTCAAAACCACTTCTGATATGGTAAAACTCCTGAAAGAAAAGCAGTCACCATAGGCAGTGAAGGAATTTGTGTGTGTGTGTGTGTATTGCCTGTCTTTTTTTCTCCACCTTTTCCATACAGATCATATCCTCTTCTGAGGTGAGCTATCTCTGAAGTGCACAGCATACACAGGCACAGCAAAAACACACTAAGAGTTGCATATGTCCTGAGCCACTTGGATTTGGCTCACGTACAGTACTTTAAAGTTGTGGTTCCTCACCACAACGATGTGCCAAGTTGTTCACAACACAGGATTTATTTTGTTGATCTTCCCATATGGAGAAAGATAGTGGGATTGAACTTCCCAAAAGGTTTAAAACAAAGCCCCTGCCTCACCAACTTTACGTAAAAGACTGTCACTCTTCAGACTGCACCTGAGCTGTCCAGTTTTCCACAGTTATCACTTCTTATTTCTTTGTCCTTTGCATGTGCGAGGAAGGAACAAAAAAAAAACTCCAAAAAACTCCACAAAAACAAAACAAAAAACCCAAACAAACAAAAAAACAACTTTAAAAATTTTGGTTTATCCAAGACAAGATATTAAAAGAATAAAGAAATCTTTTTAAGGACTCTATTTCCACTGCTGTGTTTTGAATTCCAGTTATCAAAAAGTAAAGAGCATTAGAGTATTGAGGGGAAATATAAGCTTTCAGCTTAAGTGCAGAGATAGTCCTTGTGCCCGAGTATTGTTTAACCATTGCAAATATCAATAAGAGACAAGTTGGTTTATGTTAATCCTTTACACAGCCAAATGATTTCTATGAAGAATTATCTCAAATTGCTTTATTGCTTAAGTAGACATAGTAAATCTTGTGATATCTTTTATTGTTCAAGTAGTATTTCATAAGAGTCCTATGCAATATATAGTCACCCTTTCTAATCACTGTTTTTCACTTGGGGCCAATTTTTTTTTTTATTATCTGACTTTGAATAAATTCCAGGTTCATCAGCTGTAAAATTATTCTTCAGCATTCTCTATTTTACTCTATGTACATTTGCAAACATTGCTGCCTTCCTCTCTTATACTGCCAGGGGATCTTTACTTCTTCATTAATCCCATGCAGGTAATCACCTATAGATGATGTTATATGATTAAATTACTCCTTCCTACTCAGCTAATTTCTATGCTTCTATGAATCAGTGCTTAAATATAAATTTTTGATGCTGCTGCTATGAGTAGAAGATGTAACTATGAATGAGCTGTGGGAAAAAAATCACGATTAGAAAATTATATTAACATCTTCTCAAAAACCTAAGGGAAAGAGACTCATTTCAATTTTTTACCTTCTTAATCACTTTTCTTTCCTTCTCATTTCACTGTTTCCTGGCCTGTGAAGCCTGTTTGTTAACTTTTTCCCATGTTTATCTTTTTCTCTTTCTTTTCCTTGGCAGCTTTCCTCAGCACCACAGAGGCATCTGGTAACCTGTAGCAAGAAGCAAAGCCACGTTGTGCTATGTTGATACACATCACCTAAACATCTACTCTTGGTTTTAGGAAATCAGGCTGCAGGCTCTGTTCTATGGCACTGTTCTGCACAGCCTCTACTTCAGCTTTACTGCAGTTTTACTACAAATCATATTTATAATGTGCATCAAGATTGTTCCAAGTGAAAGATGCTTGTATTAAACCATGGTTTCTTCCCATGTGTCAAAATTTTTGAAAACATCTTTTTAATAATTCCCCCTCTCTTCTACTCATCCATGGGGTTTCTATCAATAAAAACTAAAGCCACAGCTAGCATGGTTTCCAGATGCAGTAAGTGGTGCTGGAAATGCCCACTCCATTCCTCCCATTGCCCCTCATATTTCACAGTCTTCCAGTTGCTTCCGCTGCATACTTAAAACACATTAGCATATAGAGCAGATTTCTGAAGTTTTTGTGGGTTAATTTCCTGCATGACAGGTTCTGAGCCTCGTTTCTATCTGGTGCAGGATCCCTTATCACTGAGGTACTCAAATTTTCTAATGTACTGCATCTCCCATATTCATTTTGTACCTTTATGCCTTCGAGTTGAGGCATAAAGCATCATCTCCTTGCAACTACACTTTAAAAAAGATGCATGTTTTGTCAATTAAAAAATAAAACATAATTTTTGGGAAAAGGGGGAACAGAACCCCTATTTATTTGTAAATTGTTTTGTGCACAATTTGAAATGACTTCTGGATATTAGACTTTAAAAAGAGCACCAAGAAACAAAACATAAATTCCCACATGCGTTCCTGGACAACTTGCAACATGCAGTGACCCTCCAGTGGATTTTACAATAAAATATTGTTTCTCTCCAAATGACATTTCCAAGGGAATAGGAAGTTCCACACAAAAGACTTTCACCTTTGTAATGCCACAAGAAATATTACCTCAGTCCTTTATAGGAGGAACAGCCCTCCAAGTTGCTAGACTGCTGGGTTAAGCCTCAACAAGCTTATTTCTTCAATAAATAGAAAATGAGGCTAACACCTCCAGCTTGAGAATTTTAAATCAAATTGACCACTAAAATAAAGTCTATCAGGTAGAGTTTTCCTTTTCTTCATACATATTTCAGTGCAATTCCTCATTTGTTTGTTGGTAAGCCTGCATATGAGAAATTAAAATAATCACTTTTTAAATTCAGAGTAATGAGAAAATACTCTCGCATTTTTCCAATTTCAAAACTTTTCTGTATTATGACTGGACAGTCACGCTGAAGCTGGCAGAAAGAAAAAAATAATCCAATTAGATTCACAGAAGTTAATCTAGGACTGCAAAATTAAGCGTGGTTGTCTTGGTCTGCTGCTTGCATATACACGCAAGTCACAGATCAAAATCTTTTAATTTTTCAGTACAGCAGTTTCACTACTTACTGAAGAGCAGGTTATCTGTGGTTTTAATTATGATCAGTAGGAGGTTGTACCCTTTCGTACCATGCATGCAGAGCCCACAGCAGGAAGGGGACTGAGACCTGGGCCTTTATGGCTGGCCTAGACTGTGCACTGGGGACGTGGTGCCACCACTGCTCCCTGCCTTCCTCAGAGCCCAGTCTTCCCCCACACAAATCATGGCTTCCACCTTCACCCACAGGACTCAGGGCACCTCTGACCAAACAAAAGTGAGAAGTGTGAAGGACTGACCCACACTTCCTTCTTGGCTGTGCACTAAGCACTTGGCTGGAATTGTGTTCCCCAATGCCATCAAACCAGCAGGTGCGTGACAGAGCAGGACGGGCATCTGGACAGTGACAGGCTGCAAATAAGCCACCTGCACAACCACCACACCCTGGGCACCTCTCAGCAAGGCACTGCCCCAAAGCAGTCACTGTTCCTCTCCCTGCAGCACGGTCCAGCACACCAAATGTGCTCCACACCTGCAGCAGAGACTCCAGCAGAGCAGACCTGCCTGGAGCAAGCAAAGATGCCACGTTCATCAAGCCCTTCTAGCACACTACAGCAGGGCACACAGCAGCCAGGGCTCAGCATCATCCCTCAGTGGGGCTGTGCTTGTGTGTCAGCCTTGCAAAAGCTTGGGCTGCAGCATCCTGACCAACATACCCTGGTTAATGCAGAAAGGACACATCACACGTTACAGGGATGCCTTCACCCTGCCCAGCTGGGCTGCTTTCCACTGCCAAGCCCTTCTTTGTATGGCAGGCAGGCACACAGCCCTGGGGCAACACCAGACCGACCCATGGGATAAAACAGCCACACAAGGGACAGTTTCTGAACCTCCCCATTCCCTAAAGCAGACTAACAAGTTCTGACAGTCTACAGACCAATACAATCCCAAGCAGGAGAATCAACCCTCCTGTAAAAGGAAGCATTGCTGCGCTCCACATCCAGAGGCCCTGGCTGGAAGCAAGGCGTGTCTCTCCTACAGACACTGCAGTGGCTGCTCTGGCTGACAGTGCTGCCAGTGTTACTGGGACCAAACCTCGCTCCCACACAAAGGCAGCCAAGGCACACAAAGACACCGAGACAACTGAAAGGTTGTGTGGGCAAAACCAAAGGAAGAGCTGATAAAACCCACCATCCAGTGACAGCATCAACCCCCAAGCTCTGTGGCTGGGATTCCTGACACCTCACACAGCAGCCACCCATGTTCCCAAAAACAACCACTGCCAAGGCCTAACCAGTCTTTAAGAGCCTCTTGAGGCGACAGCAACTTCTCAGTTCAGTGCCCAGGTTGAACAGCTGAGAAAATGCAATGGAAGGCATCAAATGCCCTTTTTTTTCCCCCAGGCTGGGGAGCAAAAAGCTGCTGCCACTGCAGCCCCAGAGCAACCACAAACTTGTGGCTTTGCTGCTCTCTACCCTCAGGATGGGCACAACTATGGAATAAGGCAGTTTTGGTCTCTAAAACTGATAGTTTTGTTTGCCCTTGAATGTGCCATGTGGCAACCACCAAGGGCAGCCTTGGCACTCAGCAAGAGTCAGGGATATAAAAGCTCGTGGGGCACAGAGAGCACTGAGCAGCTCCCATTGACTCTCCTGGCTAATTGACATCCTCTCGCTAAATTTGTTCCTTTTCCTCTCCCTCTTTTGAAAAGCAGTCATTACTGACGGATCCTGCTCGAGTCAGCACAGTCTGACATTGACACATAAGTCTTAATATCAAACCCCTCAAGGTTTGAATCAAACTTTGCAATATTTGTAAAGTAGCTATAGCAGGACAGTTGTGATTAAGCAACTGCATTGTGAACATTGTATGCTTGGCTAATCTTTTGTTTTAAGGAAGAGGGAAGACAATTCCAAGATGAATGGGCTGTCTGTCTGGGAGCCACCAGGAGTGAAGTCAGCAGAACTGAGCATTAACTGAGGGAAAGGTAATTCTGGCTGTGGGAGATTGCAATCACTGACTCATTGACCAAAAAAACCAGACCTCAGACTCAAATGGAGGGGAAAATTACACAGGCAGGCTAATTAGCATGAGAAACAAGAGATTTAGTTAGCAAATAGATATTTGAGTACCAATTTAAAAAAAATATGTAATTTCTAACCAATGAATGCTGATGTCGATGCTATGAAAACATAATAGTGTAAAGTTTTGATGCCCAGTAAGCCAGCCTTTTGCTCACCTAGCTCCCTACTTTGCACAAATTAGAATGAAAAATGGAAATATCTCACCTTGGTGTGTAAATTGGTGCCATGCATCAGGTAATGAGTCTACATTTGGGACAACAGTCTGACACTGACACCCCAAGTCAATGGTAATGACTAACAGCACACAAAGTGTGGAGGTCCTCTGGGCCAGCTGCACTCCCTTTGGAGATTACAGTTACTTCCATGCTAAAGAAACAGCTGAGGTGTCTCCTAAAGGAGAATGTTTTGAGAGAACGAAGTACTGAGAAGTTCTGGAGTGTGGTGATCTGTTTGTCATGTTTATGTTTCATATACTGTACACCTGTAAAATTTTGGAAACTGGATCCAAAGTCAAAAAATTCAGTGTTAGACCTAGTACTGTCCTCAACTACCTTTGAATGAGTCTCTTGGTGTACAAAATTGGGAGCTATTTTTGAAGGCTGTTTGAAAATCTGCCTTATAATCTGCATTTTGGAGTTATAATAACCAGTAATGTCTGGATCTGATTACGTTAGATGAGTGGCTTTTTCTTGGTCCTCTCTATTTTGTCTCTCTTCCACACATTCCCCCATTATACTGTTGGATTAATATTTTACTGTGAATCGTTATCTTCAGCCCAGTGGGCCAGTTTGACTTTGGCAACGGCACAGAGATTGGAACGTGCTTTCCTCAAACTTTAACCAAAAGCCAAAACAAACACGAGAAGCAGGATGTTAAACAGCAGCAGAGGTAGGGCATACCTTGGATGAGGGCTGATGAGCCCTCTAATATGCTCCACACTGAATTTCTTGACAATTTTGTATCTCTGCAAGGTACTCTGCACTTGGTGGCACTCTGAGATCAACCCTTCTGTCATCATAATGACAGGGGAAAATGCCAGGAAAACTGAAGAAGTGACAAGTGAAATGTATTATGCTTTCACATATATATGTGCACCATGAGGGACAGAACTGCCATCACCAGCCTGAAACCCACAGGCTGCTGTCATCTGAGCTAAAAGGAGTGCTTCCCTAATAAAAAGCCTTGCCTCCTTGGCAGGGCAGCAGCTGGAGGCAGAGGGAGTGTCACACCCCCACACAGACTCTCAGTGCAGGGGGCGGGGAGGGCTGGCCAGCCCTGGCCCCAGCCCTGGCACTGGGCTGTCAGGGAACAGGCACGGCCCTGCCACCCCCACGGCTCTCACCAGGATGCTCTGATTGAACAATGACACAGCTCAAGGCTGGGTTGAATTCACACTTGCTGAGTATTGTGCTCCTCTGCACAGGAGTGTGATTGCAGGGTGGAGATAAGAGCTGCAGGGAAAACAAAGGTATGGAAGTGAACCTCCTGCCAAGGACTGTTCTGCCTTCATTCAGCTGCGATGGACTTTGCCACGGGGCTGTGGATCCCAAGGAAGTTGGATAGAGTCAGTGCATCCTGGTGTCTCATGTACCATAAGCCAGAGAAAAAGCACTTTTACCTATACGGAGTCTGATTTTGTTTTCCCCGTTTCAACAGACATCACATATTTGTAACAGCATCACTGAAGAGTTTGATTTGAAGAGGCAGCCAGGACCAACCCCTCCAGGCACGATCCCTGGGTTCAAAAGCACAGGTGCCAGCCCCTGTGCACATCTGTCACCTTTCTGAGCTGGGGCAGGCAGTGGGAAGGCAGCAGCTTCATGCCCAGCACTTGCACCTGAAATTCCCTTTCTCAGGATGGTCACAAGCCATCATCAGAAACACTCCTAAACACCCAGCCTGCTTTGTAGTGTGGACAGGTGTCTGTGTCAGAGCTCCAGTACCCTGAGGGGAGCTGTGTCTGAAAAAGGAAAGTTGCTGTTTATTAAGTTAACTAGGAAGTTCTGTTTATTAGGAGGGTGTATTTCACAAGCAGGCTTCAAACATCATTTGTTAGATGTGTAACTTGCCAAAATGTTATCAAAAATGAACATGCACAAGCCTAATAATCAAACAGCTCGTGAAAATCATTATTTTTAAAGGGAATTTTGAGCTAAGCAGAAAGAAACAGCCAGGAGTGCTCAGAGATGAATCTTTCCTACAGGCTTTCACTTAGGTTGATGAACTGCCTCCACGCTCTATTGTTCCCTGTTACTTTACATTGAATACTTTCCAATGGTAGTTTTCTGGCTTTTAACCTACTTAAAACACAAGTTGTTCCCACAGCTCGTGAGGTCTGCTAGTCACACAGTTCTTCATATAAGTCTTTCCATTTTCCCTGGAAACCCACCATCTCATGATCCTTTTAACCTATCTACCGGTATATGTAAGGTGATCGACAAGCAAGCATCTTGAGAAGCTACATTAATTAAAAGCAAAAATCAAATACTTCCATAGATGTAAGACCTCTCTTTGGCACTAAAGCAGCTTTGCCACTTATCTTTCAGATTCCTGCCAATGTAATTGCTACATTTTGCCTTACAAGAAGCTCATTTTCTTGCTAGCACAGGAAATGTAGTACTTGGCTTTCTTGGGATTCAAACATTTGTGGTGTCCAATTTGTGAATGCCTTGTTTTCTAAAGGCAAAAAAGGAAAGTTATGATCATTTCACTTATCCTTCTGCCTAAAAAGAAGAAAGCACAGTTGCTCTTTGCCAGAGGTACAAAATGTATTGAAATACCAAATCGTCAAGGCTGCATCATACCCCCAGCTTAATGAGGCTGAGACTGGGAGCTCAAGAGGGATATCAGAGACTGTCTGGAATGGAGACAGGTGGGACAGGACATGGCTGCTTATGAAAACACAAAGTTTAGATGCACAAAAACACCTATATGTGTGCTGGCTTTGTCTGCTCCCTTGACATCCAAGAGGGATTTGTCCAGCATAGACTTTAGAATCAGGGGCTGTGATTCACTTCATCCTGGAAGATACACCTGCACCCAGGCATGACACAGGCCTCACACACAGACCCGCAAAGCAGCAGCAGGATACTTTAGGGCACCTCAGGAGCCAGTGGATGCCTACCTGGGCAGTGGAATTAAGCCCTAGATTTTCAATGTCTCCAAAGGGAGCTTGAACTCCTGCAGGCAGCTGCACATCAACTACACTTGAACACTGAAACACAGTCATGCAAGAATAAGTTTTCTGCTTTGACCTTTTAAAAACAAAGCCTTTTAAAAATACTCCACACTCTCTGTGAAAAGCCTATTTCTTAGGTAAAAACAGTTTTCTTCTTTTTCCAGCCAAGCATTTGCTTTGGTCTGTCTTTGAATCACATAAAAGAATTTTCTACTGCACATTTTCAAGTTTGTCATGTGTAGGTCAACAGGGTGCTGGGAACAGCAAGGCTAGCCAAGGAAATAAAGGTGAAAAAATAGATGAAGGAAATGGCCACCTTTTTGTAATGAATACCTGAACATGCAAAGAGAAAAGCGATGCAAACAAGGCCAGTCTTTCAGGTCACCTAATTCCAAAACCTGGAGATAAGAATAAGTTTCTGCACACACACACACACACACAAAGAGAGGCTTAAAAATATCTGTTGAAAGGTAAGACAGTACAACTTCTCTGCTCACAAGCTCATGTGATACGTGGGGCTGTGTTAACACAATTTTTATTGAGTGTATTTTTTTATCTGATAGGGTATCTGTGTTGTAGAAATATTTGTTAATGATCTTTTGGTCTATAGGAGAGGTAGGAAATGCAAACATGGTGGAAGGTCCTTGTCTTGACAATAGCCATGTGTCCATGTGTGAGCTCCAGCCTGCTGACCCCCAGGGCAGCCCAGTGTCCTCGGCTGCACAAGAGAGAAGCACCAGTGCCTTGGGGAGCAGCATGGTTGGGGGATTTGTCTCCAGGTCCATGGCTTCACCTGGCTCTGTCAAGCCTTGAGGACTGCATCAACACTGATGTGCTCATGAATGCATGAGGTGATCATGCACTACCACAGACAGGGTAAATCATGGCAATATCAGAAGCATCCCTACAGATGTTTTTAACATTCCAGTTAGTTCCCATCTTTGTCTCATCACCATTCAGAGGCTTGTGCCTACCCACAGACTCCTGATCTTGCTGTGCTGGCCTTCCCACCTGCTCAAAAAGGGAGGGAAAAGCAGCAGGTAGTGCTTGCATACCCCAGGTACAGGGGCATGCCACAATTCTCTGTCACCTGCGGATGTCTGCAGGTAACTACAAATATCCCAGAGCTATTTTAGGAGCTGAACCTCCAGCACCAGCACCAGCCAGTTTTTCACCCACCAGAAGTATGGCCCATTGATGAGAGCTGTTGCCATCAATTGTGAATCTACTATGTCTTACCACTAGGGACAGCTCAAGCACCTGTTGGGAGTACCCTGTACTCCTGATTCAGAAGAGTGCCAGGCTGCTCACCTGAGGATGTGGATCTTCCCAGTCCTGGGCTCAGAGCAGAGCAGCCAGCAGCTTTGTAGTGTCAGTTCACCAATGGCCAGCTTCAATCCCTCAATACAGATACAGGTAACTGCTTTCTTCTGAAAGCTCACATCAGGAACCCATCCCCACTGCCCCATGTAGGTGCTAACCATCCTCACCACAGAAGCCACAGAACTCATCTGCTGCCTCTGCAGCTCGCTCCCCCTGTCTCAGCCCAGGCCTCACCTCCCCCTCCCATGTAAGCAGTGTGTCTGACTGGTTTGGGGCTGTTGGGCCTGGACATCCCTCCAAGTGAAGCAGTGGTTATCACAGTCACAATCACAATCACAATTTCTTCTTAGACCGAGGCACCAGCAGTCACTGCCAGATTCACTCACAAAGCCTTTCACAGATACAGTGCTGGCATACTCTGGAACCCCGTTCTTCCTCCGACACATGTACCTATAGTGACACCTAGGGTGCTCGATGTGACGATGACACTTGCCGATTTCACCACCACTTCTGGCATCCCAGCAATCATCATGCTCACTGGGAGACCAGCCTTGTTGTCATTTCCCAGCTGATGCTGTCAAGCACAGATTTTGGTGGCCAAAGGCCATCTGGCACTAACTACAAAGCCACAGGGAGCTGAGGAGGCTGCCTAGATCACTGTGACCAAACTGCAGTACACACACCCTGGGGAACTGGGGGGAGCAGATGCTGAGTGGGTGGAAGCTGACTGGATACTGGGAATGTACTTGCCCAGCCAGCTGACCACCCTGGACACAGCTTTGGTCCAGGTGGCTTCTGTAAAAGACATACATCATGTCACCTCAGGCTCTGTTCAAAAATCTAGTGAGAGAAGGACAGACATCAAGGGAAGCACAGGGAGCATACAGGGAAAAGGCAATGTTCACCAGCAGTATCAGGAACATGCTGTAATTCACACAGGTCTGCTGTACACCCCTCAGGTTCTGAATTAAGAGGAACTCACACCTGAAAAATAATCAACCTGCCCCACTCCTGCTCAGTTCTTTAAAAACTGTAGTGCTGTATGAGCCAGTCTGCAATATTAGAAGCAGCAAGTGCTACACTCAGACTTTTTAGAATAGGCTTCCTACATAGATCACTCCATCCCTTACTTCATTTTAGGAAATAAACTTCAATTAAATGTGAAGCATTAAACTCAGGTCTGTTAGGCTGACTATTTGCAGTCACAGTGATCCAACAGTCTGACAAATACATTGTTGTGGTGTTTACTCCAACAGACTTGTCTGAATTAGATAATCCATCTCAGAAGGAGCAGATCATAAGGCTGGAAGGGCCTCATCCATTCCCTAGCCTCAAGGCAGGGTCACCTACAGCTATGTCACGTCTGACAAATATTTGTTCAATCTGCTCTCAGAGTTCTCCAGTGATGGAGATATCTCATCTTCCTCAGACAGCCAATTTCCCTGCTTCATTTCCTTCAGCAACAGAAAGCTTTATTCACTATCTAACCTGAATCTCCTCACTTGCTACAATTGGGTCATGTTGCTTTTTATCCCATCTACCACCAACAAAGAGAAAAAAAAATGCCCTATTCTTTGCAACAGCTTCTGAACCCTTACCATCCAACAAATCTTCCTTCATATTCTGGTTACGTCTTGCCCATAAGCAGATTGCAGCTATTTGGACATTACAATATCAAAAATTTCCCTCAAAATGTCATGCATTTTAAAAACTTCCACTGTGCAAACTGCTGCTGTGCTGCATTTGCTTCACAGACCTCCTGAGACACCTTCTTCTCAGCTCAGCCATGGAAGGAGGCACTAATACTCCAGTCTCTGCCGAGAGTGTTTGCTGACAGCAAACTTCAAATTTGCTTAATATTTATAATTGCTGAGTAAACTTTGGCTGCACAAAAGTACATGGAAAGCGAGCCAGAAAAGTTGGCTGTAGACAGACACTTGCTGTTCAGTGGAGGAAACCATGCACTGCAAAAGATGGTTAAATAAACCAGTTAAATAAACAGCAGTCTTCACTGTCACTTCCTACCTGCACCCTCATCCAGGGTCTGCCTCCTGAGATTCTCAGTAATCTCCCTCTCCTGACTCATCAGCCTTCTCCTTGAGGCACCATCAACAGCCTCATCTTGTTCAGTGTCCTCCTGTCTGCCTCAGGCCCCAGGCAGTGCCACTGCCCAGGCCAAACCAGCAAGTTCAGCACTGCTCAGCAGGGCAGATGCTGCTCTACCATCATGACATGTAGTGGTGGCAGCACTTCCAGGCTCATCTCACCAGTTAGCCAACACTCAGGTGGGATTTATTTCACCTAGTTTTGGCCACCCAGAAAAGAGGCACCTGAGCTACTCATGTAATCTTGTTCACAACACAAGGGCACAAACAACCCCCTGTACAGGGACATGTCTCTCTGTACTAGTTATAGAGGCAATTAAAAAAATTTCATTCCTACTGAAGAGAAATAGTTTCCTTCATCAGTACCCAAGTCATTGGACTTCACACAGTTTCTAGCAAAATTCAAACAAGAAGCAGCGTTTGAAGAAAATACCACTATCTCACACCTAACAATGGAAGGGTCAAGGTCAGCATCAAAGCCTCACTGCATAGACAATTACTTTTTCTTCAGATGCCTGCTTTTCTGTGGATCTCAGTGCACAGGGAGCCTGAGGCCCATGAATTGCAAGTGAAAAAGATCATCAACTTCACCTCAGGTCAAGGGGAATAGAGACAAGAAACCAGCCTACATTCAGTAAACAGCTCAGAATGACATGCTTTCTTATTATTCCTCTGCAGCTGGGTGCCTATTACAAGAAGTACTTACAAGTTTGAAATGCCCCATCCAGCCTACACTTAACTATCAGAGCACTCTTCAACAACTCTTAGTCCTGGAGATAATAATTATGGGAAGCACACAACTTAAGAAAGGATGTGTTTACCAGAAAAATAAAATCACCTTTAGCAGCAAAAGAAGTCTCTGATTCATACATCTGAGCTGCAGGTTTTACAGCCAATTGTTTTTCATATGCCTCACGTATATGCAGGAAAAAGTTGCTTTTTGGTGAAGTACATAAGCCCTGAACATAAAATAACCATTTATCCTCAGGTGGCATTCTCAAATATCCCAGGCAGGCACTGATTAGGAGAGGAGAGCACAAGTGACTCCCTGCTCAGCTAGCAGATGGGTGGCAATCCAGGTGTCCAGCAGGTCTAGGACGAACTGGTACAATAGTGTCAGCCCTTCTCATTTGAGATAGTTGTTAATTACACAGAAGTGGCTTTGACTAGTTCTTTCCATACTTGTTCCATCAGGCATGTTCAGCCTGACATCAAACTTACATGTTCTTTACCCATTCTCTGAATTATTTTTAGTCTATCCTTGACCACTTCTTTCCCTTTCTGACCTTGATGTGGAGAAAAGCAGAGAACGTGCAAAAGTATCAGGACTGTCCTCCCCCCACAAATATATTCTTCTTCATGAGGGGAAGAGGAGGGGCAGGCACTGATCTACTCTCTCTGGTGACCAGTGACAAGGACATGAGAGAAAGGCCTGAAGCTGTGTCAGGGGAATTTAGGCTGGGTATTAGGAAAAGGTTCATCACTCAGAGGGTTGTTGGGCACTACAAGAAGCTCCTCAGGGAAGTGGTCACAGCACCAAGCCTGACAGAGTTCAAGAAATGTTTGGAGAAGGTTCTCAGGTCCATTGTATGACTCTTTGGAATGGTCCTGTGCTGGGACAGGAGTCAGCCTTTGATGATTCTTGTGGGTCCCTTCCAAATCAGGATATTCTGTGATTCTATGATTCTATGTAGCTTCTGATGTCTGATTAGTTTTGATGGCACCTGCTGGCAGACGCAGGATATGCCACTGCAAAGCAGAGAGGAGCCAGCAGACAGACACAGACTGTCAACAGGAATACATGACAAAAACCAAAGTAAGGCAGAACTGAAAGGATAGGTCCTGCTGAAAATCATGATGTCTTGTGAGGAAATTATCTTCACCCAGCACCCAAACTTGCTCCTGTGCTGGTGGAAACAAGACCTTAACTGTACTACATGCAAACAGAGAGGAACCTTCAAACAGCACAACACTACCCAGAGTCAGAAATCTGAGGAGAGGCTCCAGGCTGAAGCCCAGCTGAAAGGCAGAAAACACATTTTTGCGGCAGTAGAACAGCATGGGCCTTGATATGGCTGTAGAATGTATCTGTCAGCTTCTTCAGACATGAGAACCACAACCTCTGATTGTGCAGGACTGACAGAAAAACCACTGTTTGGCACCAGCTGCTAGGACCAGAGATCTGTGCTGCCTGCTGGTATTGCCACCATCCTGAGCACCAGCAGGACTGTCCAGGCAGGCACAAACACCACAAACATGGTACCTGTGTCAGGATTAATTCGGTGTAGCAGTCACATTCCTTCCCTGCTTCCTGAATCACCTTCCTTTACCCTTCTGCTTGGAATTAGTGGCTAACCCTGAAACTGGAGTGAGATACTGAACCCCCTGGACAGCCTGAGGAGTCAAGTGAGATGGTGGAAGGACCACAGGGAGCCTTGCCAGTCTCTGCTTGTCTCTCTCCACATAGGTGCAAGGGTACAAGGAAGGCAGGGAAGCTTAAAATCATGGTACCACTAAGGGCTGTAAAACTAGCAAGCAAATCAACTTGCAAACTGTTGCTGTGAAGAATTTAATTACTTTTACAGTAGGTTCTTAAATTTTGAGGCTTGATCTGTGCTTGTTTTTCAGCACTTGGAGAACTGCTATGCATCCTGGTTTCTAGGAACACTTTGTTCCTTGAGACACGTGGCAGATGAAAGAGAGATGCAATTTGCCTCCTCAAGAGAAGTGGATGCAAGATCCTAATGGAAAAGGCATAGGGAATATGTCTGTCAGAGCAAAGAGTAAAGAAAAGTTACACCAACAGGGCTGATGGTGATACCTCTTTCTTGGGGTCAGTGTTCAGTGACAGGCATACTTGGAGCCTGAATCCCAAAATGTATGCCACTGTTGCTGCAATAGTTTCCCTGAAATTTTTACCTAGGGAATTCAGTGGCACTTCTGATCAGATGGTCCCCAACCCATAGCAATCCTCACAAACATGTAAATTGTTTTAAACACTCAGGATGAAATGAAAATTTATTTTGTGCCTCACTACAAAGCACAAGGACTGAGTAGCCATTAAGGCAAATGCCAAACATAACCATAAACAGTGTCTGGGATTCAGGAGATGTTTGAGTACTATATTCTAGAAGCTCAGGACCTGTACACAAAAAGTACAGACACACAGCCATCTAACACCACTGGTCCTTGCTTCCTAAGGTGAGTTCAGGAGTTCTCTGTCCCTGTCCAAACTTTCCCTCCAAATCAGGAACCATACTGGAACAGTCCCAGGTGTTTTCTGCTGAACCAGATTGGGTATTTGTGCTACATGGCATAAACTGACAACTGACACAGTGTCCTGGGTGTGCCAGCAGGCCACCAGTATGAATGTCCAAGTAGATGGAATCTGCACTGGTAGTGTCTGACAGTAGCCAGGGAGAAGGGGATTGTTAGATGGAAGACCATGAATATCCATTCATCTCTGCACCCCAAATCCTTGCAAGGCAATCCATGAGGAAGGTTCACAAGCCTGAGGCTTCAGAACAGGGGGTGACCCTCATTGTTGAACTGGTGGTTTAGCACCAGGCACCATAACTGGTCACAACTCAGGGTGCAAGTGGGGAGTCCCACTGGAGGACAAGAAATATGGGCAATAATCTCACTGAAAATCAGAAGTGACTGGGCAGAAAGTGTTTTAAATTAAAAAAAATCCCCAAATGTAATGAATTTTAAAGGAATGAAAATTCAGTTTTGTGGAGATGGAAGAAAAAACATGCTCTTCCATGTTAGAAGAAACAAGAAAATGAGGATTTGGTGGGGTTTCTTATTGGTTTAGAGTGGCTTTTTGAAACTTTTTTCTGTTTTTCCAGCCATTTCCTCTTTGTTCATTCTATACTGCCATCACTAAATGGCAGGGTGAGGACAAAGCAGAAACTGTGTGAGGAGAGCAAACAGTGAAAATGTGACTTTAAATTGTGGTTTAAGAGCTGAACCATGATAACTATTTGAAGAACTTCACTTATTCTATATGTTTGTTGCTCCGGGATTTTTAATTTTAAAAAAAATTCAAAATATATTTCTGACTTCCAAACAAACCTGGTGTTTATTTGACAGGCTGAACTGTCTTTGTTGTTATCTGCAGTCTGTGTTTTTGTAATTGCATAGATCGAATACCTACTGAATCCACACCATAGGAAAGGCAGGAAGTGCTATCACTTAGGTAACAATGTACTCTCAACAAGGCATATCTTGCAATCTCTGCATGTTACGTTTCCAAACACCCAGATATTCCAATGCCCTGCATGGAAATAGTTAACAAAGCTGTCTCCTTCCATGGCAGCTCACATTTTAGCACTCTTGAGCAAGCAAATCCCAAGAGAAAATTCTGCCTTAAAAAATCATGATGAAGATGAAAAAGTCAGCCCTTTCAGTTGTTTGAAGCCTGAGCTTTAAAGCCAATTATAATTCAAATTATAAATACAGTCTATTTCTGCCTCACATTTTAAAGAACTGTGAAACGCCAGATGGCTTTTCTGTCGCTGTGCCCTACCATATAAGATATATTTTTATGGTTTCTGATCTCACTACAAATAGGGCATGAGAATGATAAGCTGTTAATGTAAAAATAATTTTCCGTGTGAACTTGCCGTGTCTGGAGGCAGTTTCTCAGCAGGCTGGGAGATGCCCTGCTTTTCCACCACTGGATGGCATTCAAGGGCCATAAATACTCACACTGGGAGCTGCAGCAAAAGAAAATGAAAACATAAAGTGTCCAAAGCCTTTGGATTCTTGGTAATGCTTCTGTAATGTATTCATGCTTTCAAGGCTCCTAGGAAATAAATCTGGAAAGATAAAAAAACAGTTTCGGAGGAGAAAGGAGCTTTCCTCTGAGACGAAACTGAATATGCATGTAGGATGTGGGACCGGAGATCTGAAAGCAGCATTCCAATTAGGAGAATCCAACAGTCATATCTCGGCATCTCAGTCAACATCAACATTAATACAGGTTGGCAGGAAACAATTCGATGTGTCTTGTGTTTTTCCTACCCAATATGGACCCAACAGGGAGAGAAAAAGTGAAAAGTATTAATTTGACCTTGGGTCTTTACAGACACAATGCCCCGGTCGTGCAACACCTGCCCACACAAAAAGCTCTTTAAAGGGTTTCTGCCTTTGTATTCCTTCTTTAGAGCTCAGCCCCGTCCTACCGCCAGGCAGCATCATTAAATCCTCCCCATCTCACGGCTGAGCGGCTGAGAGGAGGCTGGGCTGGAGACCCCCTGGGGCCCCTTCCCACCTGAGCCGCCCCGCACTTCCAGCCCTCATTAACAATAAAGACAGACTGACATTTACCGACTGACAGCCCCCAGAGCGGGAGCAGCATTTGTGGGGGTGTAGCCCTGAGGGTCTGGGAGTGCGAGTAGGGTCGGGGTTGCCGGGGGACAGCGCTGTCCCACAGCAGCGGGTGTGCCCGAGAGAGGATCTGGGAGTGTGGGTAGGGTCGGGATTGCCGGGGACAGCGCTGTCCCACAGCAGCGGGTGTGCCCGAGAGAGGATCTGGGAGTGTGGGTAGGGTCGGGATTGCCGGGGACAGCGCTGTCCCACAGCAGCGGGTGTGCCCGAGAGAGGGTGAGCGCTGCAGGGGCTCTGCAGGGCTGAGAGAGCGCCGCTCGCTTCAGGCCGGCAGCGTTCCCTGGGTTTCACCAGGTAACACCTTTAAAGGAACACACAGTCTGCATCTCTGCGGTACAAAGGAAAGTTTGGAAGAGGAGAGACGACAGAGCCACGGCCTCTGCTGTGTGAAGATGGAGTATGAGCAACAAAACACTCATCAGGAAAAGCTGTGATATTCTGGGCAGCCAGTGCTGCTGCCAAGTCTGTAGCTTTCGCTATGAAGTCTAGCTATGAATTTTTGTTCCCTCTTTAATTTTTTAAGTCTGCCTTGGGAAACGAGTGTTGCTGCCACTTGCTGAGAGTGTGGTTGGTGGTGGTTCTGGCCTCACTTGCCCAGAGGTGTTTGTGCTTCTCAATCTGTGCTGCCTGGAGGGCTGGTCACAGTGTTTGTGGTGGGGTGCCCAGGAGTCTTTGCTGCAGTTTAGTTCCATTTGGGGTATGATAGCAACAGGATATGTTTCCTTCTGGTGAGGATTTAACTCAGGGGACAGGCGCCTGCAGGTAAAAAGGGGTGAGGTCTAAGGATACCTAGGTTAAATTGTGATCTTCTCTAGCTGTTATACAGGGTGTTTCACAGCAAAAAAGAAGTTGATGTGGCTTAATCTTCCTAATGTGGTGAATGTGTCTGTAGTATTCCAGTATCTCATAAAAATATATACATACTCTATAATAAATACATTATGTAGTGTTTAATACAGATATAAACATATATGGTGTTATATATTTAAATATTCATATCCCTAGAGATGTGTCCTTTGTTCACAGTGGCATGTGGGATAAAGTCCTCACAACAGCCTGGTGGAGCCTTAGCACCCAGCTACAGACAGCTTTTATGGGTGCTTGGTTGCTGGTTGTCTGGAGAGGCTCAGGTGGGTCCCTGGATCTGATATGATAACTTGTAATTATCTCTCTAACGTAGCTTATGAGGCCTAAAAAGAAAATAGAGGAGTTACAGCAGTCCTGCCAGTACAACCTTGTTCTCCCATCCTGGGCACTGTTCAAACCAGGGCCTGAGGGCAGGGAGCAGCTCTCAGGGAGCAATTTTCTGGTCTTCTTTCACAGCAGTCTGCTCAGGAGACTTATCAGATACAGATCTTGTCCAAACCCTCCTCCTGTAAGGCCTTTTTTATCTTACCTGAAGAGGTGGAAGCAGGTAGAGGGGTTGTCAGTCTTAAACTACTATCGACCATGCAGAAGATTTTCTACCCAGCCCATTGAAACAGGGTTTTACAATAACAGAAGCAGAACAACTTCTTTTCTTCTTGTGGAAGAAAACAGTAACCACGTTTTTGACACATAGTAGTATAGTTCAATGTATAACAGAAGAAATATGAAACATCAAGGGCAGAGCTTTAACTCTATCAAAACACTGAATTGGGTTTTAGAAACTACAAAGCACAGTTCAAACACATAGTAATTTCTCAACAGAGATTATGCACACAACAAAGGCATTGTGTTCCATCTGACACATTCCTCATGTAGGAATCCCAGCATTATCTTTGCCTCATGGCCATTCTGTAATCAAGCAGCTAAAAAGGAACAAATCTTCCTTATTACCTCCAGTACCCTCACAGCCCTATGGACACCCAGAATCACATCAGCCACTGAGATCAGTTGTTCTATGGTCACCACCTTTTGCCTGTGGAGCCCTTACACCCAGACCAGGAGCCAGGAACTCAATTCGTCCTTGAGGTGATCTGCAGCACAACACTGGATAGATCCAGAGCATAACCACTGGACTCATATGTATTGTCACCAGCTTCCTCTTCCCAAGCACTTCACAGAAATCTATTGCATCCATGGCACCAGCAAAAAGCCCCTGGGCTGATGCTGCCCAAGGATGGAGAAAATGAGGAGCCCAGAAAGGCAAGTTGTTATAGTAAATTGCACCGTGCTGTCTCTGTGTTTATTATTCTGAACACTCTGCTGGTTTTCAGTCTCCCCACTGCTAGACCACACGTCTAGAGCAAAATTATGTTTTCTCTTCTGCTTGGGAGAGAAATTATTCAGTAATGCTAAGAAACTAGAAGACATCCTTATTAGGAATACTGTTGCACTATGAAGCCCTGTATCATTGCCCCAGCAATGGTTAATGCCTCATGCCCAAGGAAAGGGAAAAAAAAATTAATAAAACCTATCAGAAACAAGTATTTGATCTGACCAAAAAGCAATAAAAAGACCCCATTCCTTCTAATGCCTACAGGGCCAAAATCCTGATTTGTTTATGCTTCCCATTATCTTTGCATTTATGGCTGTAAATGTTACTAATGGCTATGCAATTACCCATCTCTTTTAAGCATTAGCTTACAGCTCTGTCAGATTTCTACCTCCAGATCTGTGCTTGGAGGCCCCGTCAGCTGGAGCTATTTCCCCTGGGCTCTCAGGCAACTGCGCACCCTTATGTCTTCCAGTAATACATGGCTCAGTGTTCTGCCCTTTTATTTATTTTGTGACTTTTCAGAATTGCTTTGCTGTTGTATCCTCCCCTGGGAATATATTTACATGAAAGGAACATTATGAACCGCTTAGTATAAAGACTTAAAAGAAGTGAAATGACAAACACATGTACAAACATAGTTATTCCAAATCAAGCTAACTCAAAAACCTGCAGGGGAAAGAAAAATCATTCTCCCTTCATGCCTTCATCTGGCCTTACCTTACTTAAATTATTAGGTGTACACTTGTGTTCAGGTGTGAGAACAAGGAATGACGTTCTCTATCCCTGTCTGCTGAGATGACGCCTGATGGGCCTTTGCAGTCACTAGAGTATCATTATGAAGAAGATGGGCAGAAAATAATGATGGGGAATAAAATGGAAATTAAAAATAAAACAACAAGCAAACAGAGAAATAGAGCATGTTGGCTTTTCCTCTTTAAACACTGATTCCCTTAGCTGTGACTGCGTGGTAGAAGTTACCATGTTCATACAGGCTAGCAGTGACTTACTAGAGTCATTTCTGGAAGAAAGAGAAACAGGGACAGGAGCTGTGTTTGGAGTGGTGGTTTTGTTTCTGGACTGGCCCTTCTCTAGGCTGTCTCCATGCAGAGGTGTAGGAAGTTCAAACCTTGCTGTCTCTGAGTCAAACTATAGCTAGCCCTGCTCCAAAAGAAAAAACCCTAACAAAATTTTCAAGAAATGAAAACTGACTCCAAACCCTGCAGCAGAGTAAAGGCAGTCTCAGCAATGACCAGGGGATTGTTCAATCTCTATCAAGCAGCAGTGTGAGACAGCTTGAGCTGGATACTAAGACTTGGAGTGTTTTACTATTATAATACTGCAGAAGATGGAAACATGCCAAAATAATCCCTAAAGAGTGTTTTTAGAGAAGCTTAAGTTGCCACAAGGTTGGAGAAAAGGTTTCTTTTACAAAGTAGAAGCTAGCTAAAGGATAGAAAACAAAGGGTAAGGCTGACTTGGACCTTTTTCTTACAAGAGTCAGTTTTACTCAACATAGTAATCAGAAAACTAGAGAAGGAAATCCTCTGTGACGTTTCCAGATTCATAGATTGTACTAAACTCTTGTTCAGGCAGCCAACATTTATGCTGAAGGTGAAGAAACCCAGAAAGACCAGACAAACCAAAATGGTCAAACAGATGTTGGATAAACTTCAGAGCATATAAATATAAGTTAATGCTTTTAGGAAAAAGTAAGCCAAACCACAGACGATGCCAAATGCAGAACTGGAAGTGACATGTCAGAAAAAAAGAAAATTAAGAGTCATTATGTACAAGCCTCTGGTTTCACAAGTCTCTGGGCAGCAATATAAGATAAAACAGCATCATGAAAAAGGGTACCAGGGCAAGACAGAGGGCACAATTGTGCTGCTTCGTGTAACTTTGGTATTATCACACTGGAGTACAGGTCAGGGTCTGCTCTGTGCATCTCAGGAAGGGTAAAGTAAAGTTAAAGCAGGTATGGGGGAAACCAACCAAAATGATCAAGCAGCTGCCTTACGAGGAAAGCCCTAAAAATGCTGAGGTTTTTGTGATAGAGAAGACAATGCTGAAAACAGGAACAGTTGAGTATTACAAAACAATTAAGGGAATATCTAGGAAATTAGTTTAAAATAGAGTAAGTCATTTTTATACTTCTCTAACTTATTGTGACAGGAAGTTATGAAAGCACATAATATCAGCAGGTTCAAACCAGAGTGTATAAATTGGTACAAAAGAAGTGCATGGGTAGATCCAAAAAGAACAAGGCAGAGATGTAATCCCTAGCAGCCCTCAGTAAACCAGTGTGGATACTGGCACATGTGGGAGTGAGTCTGTGATACTGTGGGAGTGGCACAAGGGAAACCAACTGCAAGAAATGGCCAGAGTCTTGTGATCCCACAAAAAGCATCTGATACTGCCAGAGTCAGAAACTGAGTGCTTGGGTAGAAGGGTGATTGACCTGAAAGATGTTTCTTATTCTTTTAGACCATCAAAATTATGAAGACAGATTATTTTAAAAACAAATTATAAAATCAATAAACCCCAAATTCTCAAGAAATTAACACCGAGCTGAAGTCCTCCCCCAAAGCAAATTTCCTGGCCTTTTGTTTCCCTCAACCAAAAGAATAGTGGTTTCTCTCATACCCCCAGACCTAGAATGGTTTGCCAGAGCAGTAACTATTAGATTTACTGCTTACACATGTGTGCAGATAATGGGATGGCATCTTACTTCAACCTGACAGCAGGCCAAGTGCTGGGTTAACATATGTCAGACATGGGAGACTGCAGAGCAACTGCAGAGCAAACCCCAGAAATGGTGAAATCCTCCAGACACCTGTTATAACAGACACCTGATTAACTGTTAGTTTTATTTCATCACCAAGTGAGTTTACAAGTTTCTTGGCACCTTCTTCAAATCAATCTTTTTTTAATGACAATTTTCATTGATGCCCTTCCCTCCACTGCAAGAGACTCCTGCTATGTATGCACATATTGAGGTGAATTCCAATTTAGTAAGGAGCTTTTTCCCAAAAGGGAGACAGCCTGTGCTTTTCCAGAACAAGCCCTGGGATAACTTCTTTCCCCCTCACCACTATTAAAAAACATGGTTCAGGCAGTGTTAAAGGGAGGGAAAAGGACTTCTTACTTGGAACTTATCAGTCTTGCTAGGAGTAAGAGGTCTGGTCTGAAATGCCAATTCATTAAAATCCCTACAGCTTGAGAGCTTTATCTTTCTGCCAAGCAGATGCCCTTCCTGTTCTCACCAGCTGTGGGCTGGAAATTGAAAGGTTTTTCAGCCTAGCACCTGGAAGCAGTGGGGCGCTCACACTGTCTGTCTGTCCACACAGGTGTCCAACAGCTGCTCCTCAGCAAATGTTTAACCCTCTGGTCAGTTTTGAGTATTTTTGGATAAAGAGTAATGACCTCAGCTCTTGGAAGGTCTTAGCAGCTCTGTGAAAATAAACACCTACTAGTGGTAAAATATAAAAATTGGGATCTGGCCAAAAAGAAGTAGCACCCCTAAGAAAACATGCTGGATGGACAAACAGCAGCCCTGGCTCTGGATAACGGCTCTGCAGCAGCTCGGGAGGACACCTGACAGGACCACCAGGTGGAAGAGGGGTTTGCTGAGGACATGGCAAAATGGATTTTCAATGAGACGTGGCACAGATAGTCAGGAAATCAAGCTTCACTAGCTCCTCTGCTCACAGAAGGAATTTGTTATTAGGACTGTGGTGATGTAAGTTTATATAGGTCACTGTGACAGCAGAAATATATCATTTTTATCTTCAGTCTGCTTGATCTTCAGCATTTTTAATCCACAGTATCGGTCTGACTGATTCATTGTTACTTATAAACCACACTGACAAAGACTTCATTTTATCTCTATGCACAAATACCCTGTTCCTAAAATATAGAAGATGTACATTGGCTATCTACATAAACAAGGGATTCATTTTTCTTCTGATTTTATGACATTGTTTGTCCGTGCCCTCTTGAATATATATGACCAACTGAGCCTCTATTTCAGCCATTTTATAATGCAATGAAATTGTATTGTGCTGGTTTTTCTGTTTTTCTTTCTTACTGCAAATATGGTATTTAGTCCCTACAAATATAAATCTAGATCATCTTCCAGCACTCCTATTCATATCCCAGTTATTCTTTATTATGGTCTGCTGTATTAACTTCCTTATAATATGTAGCATTGTTTTTCCTAGTCCTGACTGTAAGTGGGCCCACTGATCTACCATTGTCACTCTTTCAACCATGGCCTGGATTTTGCTCTTACTTTCAAGTGTAAAGAAACACATTCTGACCTCATTCTGACAATGACCTAAGAAAATGTATTCAAATAATATATGCTAAAGATGTAAAATTTGGCTGCTGAATCCTGTGGACTTCAGGACTTGGGGATTTCTCTGGGCTTACTGGTGCAGTCCAACTGTGGGCACACAGGGACTCTCCATCCCAGTCTGTTGGACACAGTTCCTGTCCTTGTGTGCAGGTTTGTCCAGCAGAAAAGATGGGCATTTGTCCCAGAGAGGCACCAAGGAAACTGCACGGAGATTACCCAGCAGACCACTGCCTTCAGCCACACTCACATAAGCACAAACAACCCTCACCCTCCTCCCTTCTGGCTGATGAGGATTGAAATCCTCTATGAAAACATGCGTCCTCACTTTTGAGATTCATGAGTGCAGTTACATTCACAGATCTTTGAATATCAACTCAGCTAGCCTGTGCTCCCCTACCTAGACCAAGTGGGTCTCCTCCTACTCTCCAGACAGTCCAGCTTGAAGTTTGCTAGCAAGAAAATGTGTGGACCACACATTCATCTCACAAACCTCTCCACAGTCATGGATTCCTTGAATTTAGCACAGCTTCTCTGCCTACTCATGCCCTGAACCTGTGGCCCCTTATTCAGCATGACCTCAGACCTTGAGCCCTTCCAGGTTCAGGCTTCCTCCTGCTCATCAATTAGTCCAGCTTAAAATTTGTCATACAATTACACATACATGTCCATACAGGATTAAATTAACTAGGGAGAAAATAAGTATATTTTTTTATTTACATGTGCTAATATTTAAACCTCTCCCACATAAATATACACCCTGGTCCCTTCAATTGCTGACAACTTGACCTACCCACTGTCCCTCCCTGATGTCTAGAGGAAAATAATTTCATCCCAGATGATGAGTGTTCTCTTTTAGAATGATAGAATCATTTCAGATGGAATAGACCTTTAAGATCATCTAGTCTAACCATTAACCCAGCCCTGCCAAGTCCCTTACTTAATCATGTCCCTAAGTGCCACATTTACACGTCTTTTAAACACCTGCAGGTTTGGTGACTCCACGACTCCCTGTACAGCCTGTTCCAGCGCTTAACAAGCTTCTCTGTGAAAAAATGTTTCCTAGTATTCAGTCTAAACCTCCCCTGCTGCAACTTGAGGCCACACCTCATGTCCTATCACCTATCACCTGTTACTGAAAGGGGAAAGGAAAAGAGACAGAGCCTCACCTGGCTACAGCATCAGTTTAGGGAGTTCTAGAGTTTGGTTAGGTCTGCCCCGACCTTATCCTGCTGGCATACTGGTCTCGCTAGTTCGTGTCACCAAGACCTATGGGTTCCTTCTCCAGTTGCTAGCACTTAGGCCTTGCAGCACTCACACACGGGATACAAAGTTTTGCCAATTCCCCAAGCACCCACGGAACCGACAGGAGGCTCATTCCCCCTTCCCACTGCTTAGGAAGCCCAGGATGCCCCCCACTGCCCAAGTGCCATCCCTAATGGCCCATCAGCTGGGGGCTGAAGGGGTCTGGTCTGTCTCCTTGTTTCCCTTACCCCCTGCTGATAAGTTCGTGTATCTGCGTGCTTATTCCATCCCTTTCCTTGCTCTGTTGCTACTCCTGAACCGAAAAGTTAGAGCCAGAGAGCTTAAAGAGGCCGGTGCTCCCCCATTCCACACAGCCTCACAATACACACTCTGCAAGCTCTTGGTGCCTGAGGTAGCCTGAGGGGGAGAGAGATCCCCCTTGTGACTTGTGACTTGAGGAGTTCACGACTAAAAGCAAAAGAAAAGACCCTGAAAAAACGCCAGGCATCCTATCAGAACGCAGGGCTAGAGCATCTCTCTCTCTTTTTTTTCCTTTTTTTTTTTTTTTTTTTTTTTTTTTAATAAAAAGCATGGGTTTCACTCTAATTGGTATTTCTATGTTTTTACAACACAAAATGTGGAAGTTGATTCAGAAGTTGCAAACAAAAGTTTCTTGTGTGGCTACTGCGGGCAGCACAAGCATAGGTAGGCAAGCAAGGGTTTGATTCTGGCGGAGGAGATGATTGAGTAAGATGTCATCCAGGAAGGTCGGCAACACAAAAAGGCACATCACTCCTGCAAGCAAACGTCAGGGAACCTGTTTCCCTGCTCTCCTTTTCAGTCCTGTCAAAGTTATGAGCAAATACAATACCATTCCCAAAGGTAATTATGCTGCAGCTTCAAATCACTCCTCTCTCGTTGCCCAGGAATCCCAGGTAGGACCTGGCTTTCCTGCAAAAGTAGCCACATCAATCGCGTTTAATAAAATTGTACAGCAGCTTGGAATTGTGAGTCAGCTACAGCAGCTGCTTGACGTGTATTCCCGCAATGTTCGAGTGATGATCCGGAATGAGAAATTAGACTCCTCATCCTGAAAACCTGTGCTGCTGGTGTTACTAAGCTAGTCCTAAAGACCATCCTACCGAACTTTCTCTCCTCTAACCACAAGTAACGTGGAAGCAACTGAGGCTTTCATAAAACACTAAGAGGAAAGCTTTCCAGAATATTGAAATTTTCCAGAATAGTAAGAACAGTGAAGCAACGAGATCAGTCTCTTCCATAAAATCGGTTTTTTTCAAGAGGAAATCAGGCAAAACATCTCCCAGGAATGGCGCGGTGAAGCCAGGACATAAGAGAGGGTTAAGGGGTTAAGGCGTGGAGATCAGCTTAGTGAGGTTCATTGAACATACACTGAAAAACGCTTCTCCAAGCACCTCATCTCCTCTACAAAAGAAAAGCCTTCCTTCTCTACAAAGCCCCGTGATTGTGTTCTTAGCAGATAGCACTGAATTTTCACTCCTGTAGACAGAAGGGGGGATGACTGATGGGTTTAAACGATCATTAGAAGCCGATCTTCAGCTCCTCAAGTTCCCCATCACAGCTTAGCCCTGGGGGTCCGTCTAAACTGCTTCAGTCATTTGGCATCGGCACAGGTATCAGCCACGGCCGTGGCCCGGGACAGACCAGCCACTCTCGCAGTGCCACTCAGGAAATCCTCCCTATCCCCACTGGAATCTCTTACTGCTGTCCTCACAGCTTCAGTTGCAGGGAAATCCCCCACAAATATATCTGAGGCTTTTTGGGTCACCACATTTAAACTCTTGCCGCCAGTCACCGAAGCAAGGATGCTCTCACCCCAGAAATTAGGGTGAAGAGCAAAGAAATCCATTCACTTCAGTTCCCTTGGGCAGGCTTCAGACTTGCGAGCAGCTCCTCCAGAGCCCCCGATGCAACCTGCTACAGCTAAAGATTTTTATACTAATGTCAGGTGTTATGAGTACATATTCTGTGGTCCTCTTCTCACCTAACACATTCCCTACCTTTTCCATTTGTGTACCTGGGTCTAGCACAAGGCATTTGGGAATTACTAAAGCCCTATGCCTTGATGAAGACAAGCAAAAGGTAAGCAGCTTAAACAGCTAATACTCTTGTATGACTACTCTATTCCACCATTGCTACATGAAAATGTACAAAAATTCTTTATACTGTTTGATTTTGCATCATTTGCCTACCTATATGGGAGGAGATTAAACTCAGAGAAATATAAAAGATGGCACAGAAAGAGTACTGTGCATAGGTTATATTATACTACTCTACTTTCTGCCCATCAGGTAAAATAAAAATGGAAGAAAAGCAGTAGGAACAATACATTGCAACTTCAAAAAATGTAATCATCAAGAGAATAAGGGGAAAAATAATTCTTCTTCTGTTCAGTTTCCCATCCCTCTCTCCCTTTTTCCCCTCTCTCTCCCATTTAAAAAATCTAGAAATTTAAATTGCATCAGAATCTATTTTTGTCTGTTAAGCTAATAAATCACCATTTTCCTCAATAAACATTGATGATTTAACTGACAGTTTATTTTAAAAATAGATCAAGCATTTGGTCATGCAAGTGCTGTATTTTATCCCTAATGGAAATAATTACACTTAAATGCATGAAGAAGCAAGGAGAAAATAAAATAGCCATCTATCTTATCCAGAGGTCTACCCAGAGTCTTTACCAGAAAACATAAGGTTTTACATTGTGGTGCTGTAAAAGCTGAAAAACAAATGTTCCATTCACTGTTGTCCTGTTGTCCTTGACCATTAACAAAGGGACAGGCTTTAGGATTTATGATAGTAGCAGGTACTGCAGTGACAATCTGTATGGTTCTCTATCTTCACATTGTCCTTAAGGGTAATCTTAAAAAAAAGAAAACACACACATATGACAAATAATTAGGATTAGCTGTGCAGCAAAAACAACATTGTCAAGTGAAATATGTCTGAAAACTTTTTCTTAACTAAAAGTACTCAGGCCCTTTGGGGTACATGTACTAGAATGACCTCAACACCAACCTATGAAGCTGCATCATCACTGTTTTTGGAGCTGTAATGTGAAAGTCTTCAGTAGTGGCATGCACAGTGACACAATATGCTGCTCTTTAACTTGGACATTCCTCAACGTGTCTCATTTTCCGAAGTGTCTAGTAACTAATCTATGGAAAATCAGAAAGTGTCCTTAAAATACATCAGATGTGAATTACAAAAACAAAGGCAACAAACCCAAGAGTCACCTTTATACTTAATCTCAACCAAATTCTAGCTGCTGCCTCAGGGCAAGTATAGCATTGTCAGTGTAGGATAAGATCTATGTTCTCCTCAGGTGAAGAGCCAGGATTGGTTCAGCAGAGTTTAAAGTCAGGTGTCTGGCTCTCATCACAGCCAGTGGAGACCCAGTGCTCTCCTCAGCTGCACCCACTGAACCGTCAATTGTCATTTGAGTGGTCAGAGGGGATCTCACCAAGCCTCCAGCCATCACTCTAGAAACACTTTAATGGGTTCTCTGTCTTCCAGCCATACCCATATGACTTCAGTACTCTAAGGTATTTCAAATGCACCGAGTCTGTGAGTGGGTAACTCAGCTGAACCTCTAGCTGACACATTTAATGAGCCTGATTCAGGTCACCACAGGATAGACACCTTAGCTTGTTTCAACTAGCTCACCATTTATTACATAAAATGAAAGGTTTCTTCACTTGGAGCAGAAACACTCCCAAAATAATCAGATTTAGAATAAACTTTAAAAGATCCTTTCCAGGTGAATGTTAAATGCTCACAGTACTTGCACACATTTACAGTTCCCTCTTGGTCATACTACGAAAAAGTAAAACACCATCTCAATTAATCTAATGAGCAAAGATGATTTTAGTCCCTCATTCCCATACATGTAATTGATAGTATTGACCAAGCACCTTCTATGAACACCTGTCTATGCAGGAAAGACACAAGGCAATTGACTTATTAAAATCAAATACACACTGCATAGCATTTAAGGGGAGGGCGCACATCCAGGAGAGTTGAAAATACTGGGACAAGTCCACCACCAGAGCTGCAGGTGTCATGAGACAAAGCAGTTTCATAGAGTTCAGTGGCACTGCACCAATTTCCTCATCCCAGCTGAATATCAGACCCATTACTGGTTGATGATTTAATTTCTTCTTTATAAAAAAGAAAGAACCAAGGCATAAAGGACATAAATGCCAAGGATTCTTCTCTCAAACTGCTCTCCAGTGTCCTCCAGCAAAACCATATTCTTTACTATTCACTGCTTCAGCTTAATATTGCATTCTAAAAGAAGCTAAAGCAGACCTTATTCTCACCCTCACCTTGGTAAAAGCCTTTGCTACACAGCATGTTGCTTCTGATGTAATGTTCTTTGGAACAAGCATAGTCTTCTTGGACCTCATTGGAGTGGGATAGGCACGGGAGAAACAGCACCCAGTGCACTGGTAAATGGGTGCTCCTGGCTTGGAAAAGAATCTGTTCTCCCCTAGCTTGCACTCTGGACAACCTGCCATAAAAATATAAGGAAGAGAATTTTACTTGGTTTCCAGCTGTATTTTCATTTTCAAAAAGAAAGGGAAAGTGCAGGCCATAGAGGAAGCACAAGCTACATTCTGTTGCTTGATATCTGCAGAACAGAAAAGCACAGCACCAAAGCTCTCCTCTTTAGGTTTTTTCAACTCTGCAACACATACCAGCTGTAAAACAAGCTGTGGCTTTCTAGGTACACTACAAGCACTCCTGGATCTTTTCTGGTTTTCTTTTCAATTTTGTTGATACTTGTGAAGGCTTGTTTCTGTCTAGAGCACTAGCTACCCCCAGAAAACTTCCTATTAGCTATAGATAGTTAAAAGCACCAGCAAGATTTGTAGTGCTTCTTAAACATTGCCTGTTTTTAGTCAAGATTTTGTTATAGAGCAATTTTTAAACGTTCAGTGGTACCAAGATTTTTGTACATCACATTTTTTTATATTTTATTTAAGGCTAAATAAAAAACCCTGCAACCTCCAAAGTACCCTTAAAATCTAATATATGTCTTTCATAGAATGCTACACCACCAGCATCCCATATTCTGGGATCTACATAGGGAAAATATTCTGCATATTATGAGGAAAAGCTGTGGTTCTGCTGTTCCTAATGTTACGTTGTAATTTAGTTCACAGGAGTACAAGAAACCAAACATTTCTATTCAATAGTGTTTCAAGGATTAAGTTTACCCATATCAACTTGAGGACATGGTCATCTGGGACATCGTTGACCTGGAGAAATTAAATTTAAGGAAGAAATAGGAAGCATGCTCATAGTGAAATGATCTTGATTCATTATACCCTCATTGTCAATAAATGCAACTGAATGATAAAATTTATGACCGCATTTATAACATGTGAAAATTTAATTAATACTCTTTATAATTGTTCTATTTCTGAATGCTGAAAGCGGCTTACCCTGCATGAGAAACTCTCCATCTGGGAAAGTATGAAGAAGATGTAGAAATACAGACAAAATGGTCAATGTGACAGCTGCATACTTCCCATAGCAATCCATGATCTGTCTAGAAATACAAATACACACGTTTCTGAAGGCTGAGACCAAAGGCAGCATGAAAAAAACAAGACCCCTGCCTGACGGGGATTACTAAAGTGGAAAGAAACAAAGTTTATGAGCAAAACTGATATGCAGTGCTTGCCAGTGCAACGAATGAAGGCAGTGGAAACCAGCATCTTCCTAATTAGATAGAAAAAAAAATAGAGGAAAGAGAATGATCTGATGCCCAGCTAAGCAGAATGGCTAACAGGCTGATGATGTGATAGTCACAGGTGTAGGACAGGTGGCAAGGCCGGGTGCTGGGTACAAGTAACTTCACCTTCTCCCTCCCACCTGCCCAGTGAGTCAGTTCTGGCAGAAAACAGAGAATAAAGGAATTAAAAGCAGCCAATAACGATTGGGAGGAGAAAACATTGGCAACAATTTTGGAAGCACTAGAAATAGGCATTTAGAAGAGGTATCCAAAAGCCAGTTCAGTGTAAGCATGTAGGTTTGCATATAGGCTCTATGCAACCTGTGGTTTTCCTTCTCTGCCTGGACTTTTCCTGAAAGCTTTGGAAGCAATGAACATGGCTGTCAGGTTCCTGAGAAGCAGCTGTCAGCCCTCTGTGACCTGTTCCTTCAACAAGAGTCAGCTGTGCCTGCAGGAGAACGGTGGTCCTTCACACCCTTTAGATCCACAGCCTCTTATCGTCCTGCCAAACATTTTGGGAACTGAATTGTACTCAACAGCATCTATGGAGCCAGCAGAGTGGATCGGCTGGATCCCTCCCTCCAGAAGATAAAGCACTTTTTTTAAGGTTGTTTTCTGTATATCCTCTTTCCAATCCCTTAGAGGGGATGTGACTGCTGACAGACTTGCCTGCACTGGAATACAATTCCGCAGTTTAATGTTAAGCCCTGCTCCATCCAAGGGAACATTCCTCAGAGTGCAAAAAGTCAGCTGGAGGGCCTCATGCACCAACAGAAGACAGGCAGACTTTTCCAAATGATCTATTGCTACATCATCCTGAGCCTTTTGATAGCCTAAATGCTTCAATAGCTCCAATAAAAGAAGCCAGCCACAAGAATAACACCACAACACTACACAGATTATCCTGTTTTCCATGTTTTTTGCTGAAGGCACTGTGGCATCCTTCACCCTAATTTTTCCAAGAAGATATAATGCTATAATTTGGTACATTGTAATGGCTCAAGGGAATCCCAGAGGGAAGGTATTTTACATTATATTAACCAAAAGGGGAATTGAAATTGCAGTTTTGCACTTCCTCTATTGAGTCAGATTTTCAGGCTCATACCAAAACCACCAAAGAGACCTGAAAATAAACCACAGATGTGACCTTCTCTACTTTTCCAGAGGAATAGCTGCTTTGTCTGATGGTCTTACTTGAATTTTCTGACTGTGCCCATGCTGTTAAACCAGTTAATGTTCTCACCACTCATTGCATCTCACCGACAAATCAAAGGAAGCTTCTACTTTGTTCTATTAAATATTATCTTTCCTGAGCTACTGGAACAATACATAATGCCTGAATTTCAGGAGCTCTTTAGAAATATGGTAATTTTAAATCTTTCTCAGCAGATTAATTCTCATCTCATTATTTACAAGATCTTGTCTTTTTCTGTTAAAGACTCTAAAAGATGCTCTAATACCACAGGTTGTGTAGTGTTTGATATTTGACATCAGTTGCCACCACTGAGCAGGAGAAAAACACAAAGTTACTAATGAAGAAGTTTGGGACCCAATCCAAAATCAAAAATTATCTATGTTTAGCTGCAATCTAATTCTAGAGCCTCGTTTTCTCTTACTTACAAAGTAAGCTTAACTCTAAGCATTGATGTTTTAGTCCCAAAGTAACTTTTAAGTTAATGTTCAAAGCAAAGACTTTGACAGAATGGTAGGAGGAGGAAACTTCTGGAAAAGAAGGGAAAGAGAATGTCAAAACATATGCAATTGCTCCTCTGTGTCAGTAATGAAAAAATAAAATTATATTACCTCCCTTGTTCAACAAGAATAAATGAAACTGCAGGATGGTGTTTGAAGATGAGCTGTCCTCAACGCTTGGTGGTAAGTTGCCAAAACTGATGCATGAAAAAGTTGCACCTTTCTTTTATACCAGTAACAGCTAGATCATATTCCTCGCCCACATCTAAGCCATTGGATCAACTGTACATTTTCTCTAATGACTGAACATCACTTTATGTAATTACCAGCCCACCATGCTGATCTTATCTTCAACCTGACTTTCATAAGGATTATTTTTTTCTTATATAATGAAGAAAAAGGTCAGATTGAGAGCACAAAGTCAGTGCTGTATGAGTTTCCGGGGGAACTGAAACACTGAACATCCATTTTTTTGCTACAGTTTTCAATGAATAGAAGCTTATTTTCAATGAATAGAAGCTCATTTTCAAAAGAGAACAAATTAATTTTTTCTAACACTTGTTTTTAAACTGGGGAATATTATTAAAAATATATTATAAAACACTACTATAGAAATGGCATTGTTTTAGCAGAGAATAAAAAATAGTGCAACAGTGATTGATACAAACATTTAGAAGAAATGTTAGTTTGTAAATTCCCATTTGAATTTAATGCCCAGAAAATGAACACATGGATAAACATAGAAATTTAGAAGGAAAACCTTTATAAAGGTTGAGATTTCTTGCAGGGTCTTATCTTGTTTTTAGAATAAAGCTAATGCAATGGAGGCACTTCTGAAAACTGCATCAGAGTGCAGGTTAGAGACTTGTAAGTCCTCAATTTCAAGTGACAGAATCTGTGTAGAGCTGGCTAAATAGGACGGGTCTTACTCTGACTTCTGGCACCGAGGCCAAGTGGTACAGCCGAGCTCGCATCCATTGCATGTTTCCTTTCCTCTTCTCAAAGGGGAGGCCAATATTCGGACCCCTTTTGGGAACAGCCCCTGGCAATGCAGACAGCCTTGGGTCGTGCTCAGGACCCTGCTGTGTTTCCAAGGTCCTGGAGAGTTGAGGGAGGTTCACTTCAGACGTAAAAGCTCACTGCAGAAGTGAAGTGCCTAAACCCTAGTTACTCGCTCTGGGTTGCCCTTACAGACAATGCAGAGAAATAGCCCTAAACATCTATTCCAGTACAAGATTAAGCCACTTTTACCGTGTGCCTATTTTTCATCATTGAGAACCCAGGGTAGCTACCTTGGACTGATCACTGTTCTACCCGGAGAGATTAACAAATGTTTTATAGTTTAAAAAAATTCTTAAACACCCAAAGGCTTAAAATTACCTTTTTAGGACCTGCTTTGTGTCACACACTGATGGAGATGTGATATTGAAAGAGACCCCCTGCAGCTTCTCGTGTTCCTATGAAAATGAAGCTTTTGTTCACAAAACAATCAGTCTCTTACAACAAGTTTATTGTATAGTTGGATTTGGTGAATTGCACCTCTGTAGATTTCTGCTCTTCGGTTTTCTTCTCCCTTGCCCTGACTCTTCTTAATAACAGCAACACCCCCAGACTCCATTTGCTATTTCAGACACATTTATCACAACCTTTATCACCTCTGCCTTCACTAACAACCTCACCTGCTTCAAGGTGTCAGACACCTTTTTCTCTTCTATTTGTTCAACTCATCACTGTAACAAAGTTAAACTCAAAACAATTGTCCCTAGCCTATGCTTGGCTTGAAATTGGCTCCTGTTTCACAACTGAAGACGGATTTCTACACCTGTAAGTTTGTCTGGTTTTTTTTTTCAAAAATGTGTGCTGGTCTAATAAAAGATAAATAAAATTTCAAAAAGTCTCTCTCCCCACAATTTTTGCTTCATTTAATAACAAAAGCATACAGTTGAAATTTGAGAGCTATTGGTAAGCATAGTTTATTGAGAAGTGCTTCCCTGGAAGACAGAAGCTTAATTTTTCTTGTCATTCAAAGCAAATTGATGAAAATTGCTGAAGTTTATGGAGTGCCTCTGTCCTGCCCATTTCATACTCACCTCAGCTTGCAGTCCTTTGGGAAAGCCAGGATGGCTTGTAAAAGCCAGAAAACTGTTTTCATAACAATGAAAATAAGTAAACTTTGTATTGTATATTTGATGCTTTCCTATGTATTGTAGCAAATCATCTACTAGTAAAAAGCAAAAGCTATGCAAAACGTTTATTTCATGAGAAGGATTCCAGCACAGTGACAATGTTATCCCCACAGTGAAAAAAATAAAAGAGCCCACAATCTACTACTCTTTCCCCATCAGAATGTATTAGGAAAAAAAATCTTGTGAAGTCAATGGAATTACACTGGCATAAAAGATAGTTTAAAAAAAGCTCCTATATTTATTAAGAGGATTTCTTACTTTAGCCGCTCCAAATCTCCAACTAAAAATACTTGGTCAAATCTGTCTTAATGTGTGAGTGAATGAGAAATGAGAGAACGTGGCTCACTGTTTTGGAGGGGGAGAGGGCACCCTCTAGCTTATTAAACCACTTAGCGATACTATCACAAGTATTTTTGCCACACTGATATCATGATTTTATGGTCTGTACAAGCATATGGATGAAAATATAGGTAAATTTTTTTAATTAACTGGACCATCAAATATGCTTTGCCAAGATCAGTACTTTGCCATTCTGCATTAGAAAAATGCAACAAATTGCTAAACTTCTCAAGTTTCTTTGAGGCCAGTGTGTTCCTAAATTGAGCTGGGACTCTATTAAGGAGCATACATGACACTAAATAAAGCCCTTGTTAAGGCTGAAATCAGTGTGAGCTCAGAACCTAAATATTATGAAGTTGCAGAACTTTTGGCTCTTTTCTAGGAGCTGGGTCCCTACAGCTCCTTCTCTGGCTGTCTCTGGAAAGGAGAGCTCACGTCTCCTCCCTTGCTCTTCCAGATGCTGTCTCAGGGTATCTGTCCTACTTCCCTACTTAGCAATATCTGCTTATCTGCAGGCTGCTTCCTGATGCTGCCTCTTCCTTGCTAGAGGAAAGCTTTTCTACTTTGTCACTCAGCACTGATACCCAGCACTGTCTGTAAAAAACTGGGGAAGGGCTCTTGATTCAGAAAACAAATGCTTCTATTCAAAAATAAGTCCACTCTATCGATTAACAGAAACACACCCCCCAACTGTGTTTACATGCTAGCACTGTTAAACAGAATCTGCCTATTTTAATAAGGGTAATACAAGGTTTACCATACCCCAGCAGAAAATACTGTAGAGCACACATCTAACTGTTGGTTTTTAATTACTGCTGTGTTCATCCCTGCCTCCTTTATTGGTCTTCCTAATCCCTGCTGACAAGTAAATGAGTAGGAATAACCTTTAAAATGAAGTTTTGATAGCATTTTTGGCTTGGATGGACAAGCAGGTTGAGCTTTGGAGGATATATTTTTTTTTTCAATAATAATTAAATTACATTTCAGAACTTCCTCCAAATGCAGCCAAAATTCACCCTTCATCATTTGTGCAAAATCAGAAAAGAGCAGTCCTCCATCTGAGAGAATGGAATGCTCAGCAAATGCCAGAAACTCCTCTTTCCTTCTCCCTTGCAATCTTCAAATGCCTCCTTGATATCTTTGTCCAGCCCAGCCCTACAGGCTGACACAGCACTCACAGGTGACAGCCTGCACCAGACCCTGCACCAGAAGGCATCCTGAAGCGCTGGTACTATCTTTTGCATTTTGGATGTCACTTCATTTCTTATGCTATCTTCCAGACATTCCTAGGAGGAGAGAGGTTCCCACATATCCCAAGTCACTCCGCTCTGCTCCGCACTGACTTAACCAAATTATAAGGATGGCTGAAGAGAGAGAACAACCAGAATGAGTGAGAGCATATCTTGGAGAGAAAATATTTGCGGGGTATTCAAGGAACAAAAGAAGTAACTTGAGTGCTCAATAAAGAGATATGCAGGTATTTCAGTATTCCACAGAGTCTCCCTACTCCTTGTCAGCTTGATCCTAATTTTTTTAGCTGCCGTCAGTTTATTCCCAGAGACAGTAACACTAGCTTAGTGCATATATATGTGTGTGTACATATATATATATACACACACACATTTATATCTGTAAAAAAGGCCCCCCAAGGCAACAGAAAATACAGATAACACCATTAGGAGGTCGCCTCTGCTGAAATACTTCATACTGTATATGCAAAGAGTGAAAGTCAAATTTTCTATTCTTTTACAGATGCTTCAAACTGGTTATCTAAAATTATCTCTCAAAGCAGTACTTCTTGGCCTCAGCCTCCTTTGTTTAAAATTGACAGGAGTTCTGCCATTATTTCAAATGACACTGGATCAAGACTTTTAAGATCAGCTATTAGTGTTCTCAAGCTTCAACCAAACATTGATTATTCTGAGATAATAAGTCTTTCAGTACTTATTGCACATAAATAATTGACTGAAAAGCCTCTCCTGCTCTAAAACCATAGTGTAAAGCGGGTTCACTAATATATATTTTTTTGTCTGTTCTTAATGGAATTAATATTACAGACTATGGCACTTCAGAAATACCTGCAATAAACATTACTTCATGCAAGCTAAGTAAAAACTGTGCCACTGAAGAAAATCAGAAAGATTATAAGGACTAGATATATTTTTCCCCTTTCTTACTGCGATTTTCAAGGTCAAAATGTTTAATCATTGCTTGTTATTAGGCAACTTACAGTACTAACAGGATGATGACTCTTGTTTAGCTCTGTTTTCATGCTTCTTTTATTAATAGGTTTATTTGAAATCCAATTCCTTTGAGCAAATTTAGAATAGATAATATTATAATTCTCATAGCATTGTGGGACAGCAAACAAAATGTTATTAACATGTATGTTTTACTTCAAGGGCTTTAGAGATTGCATTTCAATATTCTTACTCTCTACTTTAAATTAATAAAAGTAACTACACCTCATAGGATGACTAAACGAGATTACAAGGTCAGGAAGGTCCATTCCTGTGATGTATAATGCTGCTGAGTTGATGTAACCAGGTTTGTTAGAGTCCTGAAACAGTAATTATTATTAATTTATTTATTATCAGACAGAGGTAAACCACTGGACTGCATAGACTACTGATCAAACCAATTATGTCAATGAATACGTTCCTGCACCACAAGGGTAGCCCCACAAGGGTAGCCCACGAGAGATGGATAAGGCTGTCTTACTTTAAACATATTTCAACATTTATCCCTTTTCTTGAAAAAAAACCCACAAAACACACACACACCCCAAACCATATGAGTGCATCATTGCATGTGAGGTTTAGACTTGATAAATAGCCATGTAAAATTGAAATGTATGTCTCCAGTGCAGCTAAACAAAGATCAATAATGCAGGATGTCTCATTTATACAACTAGCTATTTCAGCAACTCTCATTATCTTATGCAGTAATAATTGCTCAGATAATTAGCTATTATCCTTTTCTAGTCCCAAATCTGAATGCTTTCATTTGCTCACTGCATCACCTCTTCTATTAGTAGAGGTTTATATTATTAATTGTTTTCACATTTCATAGAACTGTATTTCTTGCTTTAAAAATGAAAGCAGAAAAAATGCTCAGGTTCCTCAACTTCCAATCAAATTGCAGCAAGCAAGAAGCAGCCTACATTCCTGATAATAAAAAAATGCACTCACACAGAAACTTAGCTGGAAAAAGGCTTCTGAAGAAAACAGGTTATTTCTATCACATCACCAAGAGGATCATTACCAGGTTGCTGTTACCCTCTCTTACTGTCCCTGCACAGAGAAAACTGGCTGCCAGGTAATCTGGCTGAATAAAAAACTCACCATACTTCAGTTCCATATTGCAGCAGCACCTAAGAAACTCATACAGAGAACAAGCAGATAATGGCCCCCTGCCCTGGAGAGCTCACCATCTCATACTGGCTTTGGGGGACTAAAGTCCTTCCCCTAAACTCCTTCTGTTCAACCCACTTGGGCATTTTTCTTAAGCCATCAGATGTCAAAATGATGTTCTGGGCTTCACCAGAATTTTCAGATGTGGCCTTAGGTCTACATAGTGCAGCAGATCATTTCCCTCACTCACAGTGGTCTCTTCTGATCCTGTCTAAGCCATCCCTTCATACAGCCACCTGCCCTTTGGAGGAACTGTGCACAGCATTTGTTTCACATTTGCCAGACACTATCAGAGCAACTAATAAAGGAAATTAGACATGATATTTGGCTATTGGTGTGAGTCAGCACATGGAAAATGGGCTAGAGAGATATAATTAATGCCATGTTGGAAAGCAAAGAGGGCCAGTGTTGCCCACCTCCATACAGTTGTCTATCAGAAATAAAAAAGGCTTAATTTACATAATAACACTTCAAAATAGAACTTACAGTGCTTTGAACGCTGGCTATTTAGAGTTTATTTCCCACATTGTTGAAATTTAGCCATTCTCACATAGCAGAACAGTAACCATTTGCTGCCAACAATATTGCATGGCTGTCTTCAGGGGCCAGCAATCCATTAAATTTACATCTCAAGTTTAGGCTAAATATCTATCTAAGTAGACTATAAAGGTCTAAGATGTAAATTTTGGAGGAGGGAGAAGGCAGGGAAGGCAGTCTGAAAACCAGAAAAAATTTTAAAGTTCCTATCTTATCTTATTTTGTGATCAACACTATTTCTTAAGGTAAGTTAGAACACGAAATGACTGAATGAAGTCTCCTGTTCAGATGGTCTAGATGGTGTGTGTGTCCTCTTTTCAGACACAAAAATACAGTAGGAAATGCTTCAGGGGATCACTCCCTGCTTCAACACTCAGGAATTACTTTATTCACGCAATATTCTGTGTGCACTTCAGTAGTAAGCTGTCAAGAAGTATAGATTATTGATATTTTACCCTTGCACAAGTGCACATAAGGAAAAAAGCTACCACAGTGGGATTCAAATCCCCTCAGCTTTAGACATCTGCAGTACATATGGCCAATGCCCATGCTGGTTGCTCTGGCAGTCAGTTGAAAGACACAGGCATAGGCTGCCAGCTCTCACCTTAGAATAAAATGGGTGATGCCCTACAATTGCTTGCTCCACTGGTTACAGACAGGTCAAGAAAGCTGGCTTGGATAGTCATTTTTTAAGATATTAATTTAAGATACCCATTTTTTAAGATATTCAGAATGAACTAGATCCAGTGCAAAGCATCTTCAATGTTTTGTCTAATGTGCTGGAATGAATATAATCATGTTTTTTTCTTTTGCAGTCAGATAACCTAAGAGACACACTGTAAGTAGTTCTCTGTAACTTCCCACAACATATCCTGGAGGTTAGAAAGGAGGATTGTTAGAAAGTGAAGATTGATCTTATCTTCTAATTGCCTTCCAGATTCTTTCTCTTTGTATGTGTTCTTTGTAACCTTTTGTTTTAGTAGGTACTTAACTTGAAAATTCTCTGAAGCAAAGGCTATCCTTTTATCCAAATTATTTTTATCCATGATGTGTGGTCCTAGACAGTAAAACAACTACAGACCAACACTCTGCTTGCTTGATACTGAGAAGGGAATGCTCTGTATCCTTTGAAAGGATGGTGCTGCAAGTGCAGCAGACTTTCAGAAATGTAATCACCTTCCCAGAGCTATTCACAGGTAGAAGTAACTTCACCAGGACCTAGAGTCTGATAGGCATAGACAAGTCCACAGACTAACACAAAATGCATTTAACAATATCAGGTTTGAAATCATAGAAATACGTATTGAGGATTGTCAGCTGGTAGAGTCTTTAGTAGAAGCAGACACTTACAGACTGGCAAAAATCATGCTGGCATACAAAATCTTTAAAATGAACCTTCAGCTCCAGCCTCAGGATGTTGATATCTGAGAGTGCAATACATGCTACTCTAAGAAGACAATCAGACTGTTTGGCTAGCAAGCTAATCAAAACATTTCAATGTCACCACTTGTTAACTGACTGTATTTTTTTTTCTTGCTAATATCCTTTACATTTTTTTGTTGTTTTTTAAAAAAAACATTTTAAAAGCCATACCTAGATATTAGGTGGGAAATTCAGAGATAGTACAGCTTTGCTACTTCTACTGGCTAGGACCAAGCATATATATACTACCAAGCAAAGTATGACTAGGAAACAAATGTTAACATTTGATATGCCTTGTCAAGCTGAAACATACATTTTTAATTTAAACAGAGATTCACTGCAACACTGAACCAGAGTGCATTGGCCAGTGAAACCAGATTTGCTGCTGTTTGATATGCTGCAGAACACAGCAATACAAGTGATTCATTACAGCAAATAAGGTCACGAGTTTATCATTGATTTATTGGTTTAAAGGGTTGTGTGTGTGAAATCAGCTCACTCTTACAGGGAAAAGTAAAGCTCAGTGCCAATATCTTTGTGTTTTAACAGTTTCCTGGCTGTTTGTTTAAGTCTTCCACCAATGCTATTTTAATGTGCAGAGAAAACAGAGGAAGAAACATTCTTGGCAACTTTTTCACACTGACATCCATAGCAGTATGCTTTAAAAACCTATATGAAGCAAATAATGAATTAGTACTCACAAACATATGATTAGTATTCCTCAGAACACAACTTGCAGAATTGCTCAGTGCAAACAGGGAGGAGAGGGAATGTAGTGAGTGATGAGTTCAGTTTCCTGGGGTGTACAAAAGAGTCCTCTGTGATTACCATCAGTTTGTGTTGGAGTCACTCATCTTGCTGTCTGTGAACCAGTACTGGGTCACAAGTTTCTGGGTGGTGGTCTAGCAAATGTTTCCAAGAAATATGAATCCTATGCACATGCTATCCCTCCCACTCAACCAAATCCTACATACAAAGTTGTGATCAGTGCCAGTTACAAACAAGGAATGAGCAAGTGCTAACCATGGAGTAAGTGATTCATCAGTCTAGCAAATTAAAGTCTAACAAAATGAAATCTAATGCAGATAAAAGAGTGGGGAAGGAAACTGGGGGGGGAAGCATACACGGATATTAAGTTATGCTTTCATTATTTACCGTATTTGGAATGGATCTCTGGCTACACATAATCTGCAAAGTTTACTTGAATGAGCCTGAGATTTGCCTCATCAGACAGAGGCAACTGCAATTCCAGACAGACACCTGAACTGACTTTCTAGACTCCCTCAGAATCAAAAGTGGGGGAAAAGGCACTTTTAAGATCTATTTCTGACAACTATCTCAGGCCAAGACAAATTGGCCACTCTCCTTGGTTATAAGGGGAACCTAGACATCTATCTCAGATGTAAACATGTGCAGCTGCACTTCAGATTCTTACATTTGGCCAGATAAGGTTCACAACAAGCCCCAAAATACCAAAACTTCACCTTTTAGCGTCCCACCTAAATTTACTCTATCTACTCCCTATTTCAATCACTACAGTTTTTGTCAGAGCATCACTACAGGCACCAAGGCTCTGAAAACAGGTTTAAAAACGCCAAGGCAGGTATCAGCAGAGGATCCAGAGGCATTCTGCAGGCACCAAACGGCCCCAGGATATCCCCCGCTGTGATACGGCCCCGGATCAACACACCAGCTCAGCCACAAAAGCAGCAGAGACTCGGCAGCGTGCTGCCACATCTGAATTACTGCGCTCAGCTGAGAAGTAAGGCTTGCCACGGGAGTCCCAGCAACACCGGTGCCGCCGGATTGCTGCTGTACTCAGCATCAGCACGTTCCAGGCGCCTCCGCACAGCTTTCCCCGCTCGGGTGGAGCTGACACGATCGATGTGCCCGCGGCCACATCCAGGACTCGGTGCTTGAGGCGACGCTGGCACACGCCCGGCTTCAGCACCTCGCAGCAGCCAGCCGTGCCTCCGCTCGCCTCTGCGCTGCCGCCCGGCCAACACCCCTTCCCAGCCATCCCGGTGTGCTCAGGGATAACATCCGACAGCAAGCAGCATTCAAACACAGCGCAGGGCGGGGGATCACACCCGCTCCCCAGCGAGCAGTCTGCACTGTGTGCAGAGCAGGCGCTGGTGTGAAGTCTCATTAAGTTCGGTAGTGTCGCAAGTCCCAGCGATTTCAGAGGCATTTAATCATGTACTTACACGTTGGCTGAGCGGGGAGTACAAAAGTGTACGCGCTTTGCTGATTACAACAATTTTTTGACACTAAGCACACGTTGCAGAATGGTATTGGAATTGTCAAGCACAAGTTTAGACAGCCCAACCTTTGATCTCACAATACTTAGGGAGGGGAAAAGTTAGAGGTGGCTAAGTTAGCAGGCTGTTGCATTTTTAGTGGGCTGTTAGTGGGCTTTTGCATTTTCCGAGCTCTGCCACGCTAGCTGGTCCTTTTCTTGGACGTGGTGTGGTGTGGTGTGATAGCCTTTTGTAATTTAGTTGTCTTCATTACCTAAGGCGAAGGCTTGCTTGTGCTATTGGCCTCACTTTTCCTATCCTTTCGTACTGGGAAGAGTTCATCACAGACAGAAACCGACCTGGATTGCTCCAGTCTGAACTCAGACCACGTACGACTGTTAATGGTTGAACAAACGAACCCTTAGTAGCGGCTGTAGCACTAGGATGTCCTGAGCCAACACAGAGTTCGTAAACCTCCCCGTCCACACGGACTCTCGGAGGAGATTGCACTGTTATCCCTGGGGCAGCTTGGTCCATTGATCAATTGTATTGGGTCTGGATGCTATTAGCATGTTGAGGGGTTGCTCTCAGATGAAATGAACCATGAATGTTCACAGAACTAACTGAAATAATGTTTGAATCATTAATGATGATTTTCAAGAAGTAACAGCAAGCAAGGAAGGTTCAAACTGTAGAAAAGTATAAATGCAATACTTATTTTTAGCAGAAAGAATAGAGGACATAGAGCATTTTATATTGTCAACCTAAATTTTAACCTCTGAAATGGAACAAATTATTAAATAAAAAATCGGTAGATACCTGGAAGATTACGATTATTAAAAACCAGTTGAAATGGGTTAGTCATGAGAAAAATGTTATCAATTGATGCTAATCTCATTCTCTGACAGGATAATTGCTTTAACAAATAAGTGCAAATAGCAGATATGATGCATCATGACAATTACAAGCTTTTGACATTGTTCCACACAGCATTTTACTAAGTAAGCCACATCAGTGCATTCCAGAGATAAGTAGCAACTCTGTAGGTGCACAATATTTGTAAAATTGTTCTCAAAGCACAGTAATTGATGGTTTGTTGTCATTCTGGGAAGCTTTCTCAGGAGGAGTCCCACAGCACGTCATCCTGGGAACAGTTTTATACCCCACATCCATTTAGCAGCCTGGGCGATGGCATGTGAGTGCACTGACACAGCTAGGCAGCGATAGCAGCTTGGGTAAAGTGGCAAAGTGCTGTGAAGGATGGAAATAGCACTAAAAATGGGTCTTGAAGAATCAGCCTAAAATCAATCAGACAAAATACAAACCAGGCAACTCTTTGGAAAGAGAAATCTAATGAGGGCAGAAATTTAAATACAGAATAGGAAACGACTGTGTAGGCAGAAAACAATGGGGGAGATCACAAACTAGAGCCAACAATGTAATAGATGACACAAAGAGTAATCATTCCACTTAGCTCTGGCAAAGTGCCAGCAAAGGAGAACTGAGTTGGGCACTGGACACTGTGCTCCAAGAAATAAAAACTGCAGTCCATCACTGAGGGTGAGGGACACGTATGCCAGCAAGGAAAGTAGGAAATACCAACTGTGAGGAAAGCTGAAGGAATGAGGTTTATGCGGCTTAGAAATAAGGCGGTAAATTGCGAAATAAAGAGCTCAAGGAGAGGTATTATAGTGGCACTCAAAAATGTAGTAAGCTGCCATAAAAGATATGGTGGCTATTGTTCCACCGTGACAACTAGAGAAAGAACAAAGATCAGATGAATTTCCAGCAGGGATTTAAGTAGAATACTGTGAATCCAATCAAACAGTTCAGATTGCAAAGCATTTAAACAAGCTACGTTAGTCCTGAGCCTGCATCTTTTGAAATGCCACACAACAAATTTGTTTGTGTGATTAATAAAAATACTAAAGGTGTACATACATGGTCAGCAGTGAGTTTGAAAGGCTGTTTGGTCTCTGTAAGGTAAAAGTGACCCAGTATTGCTACATCATCGCAAGTCCACATCACAATGATTTGCTGTTCCTGTAAGCATGGGCTTGAACAGCAATGGGATCAGACCCACATTTTTCCTTGCACAATGGTGCCTAAGTAATGGCATGCACATCTCAGATCTTTTAATGTAACATAATTTAATGCAGGTTTTGTATTTGAATAGTATGCATAAATCACTGCAAAAGAATTGCTATCTCACTATAAGAAAGGAGCTACTAAACTGTGTGTACTAGACAAAGGAAATATTTTTCAAGAGGTTTGCCTGAGGGAGGATTTAACAGAGGAAGTTAATGCATTCCAGCAAGAATCTCCATCACTATACCAGTGGATTAATTGTAAGTAAATCTAAGGCTCTGAGTGAGGAAAATTTGTAGCATAAGGAACGTAGATGAAAAGTGTGGGATGGCTGTTGAAGATAAATACATACTCAGAAACAAATTCTTAACTGGCTATATTTTTTCAGCATTTTGTTATTTCCATGACTAACTCTCAGCTATAAGAATGAGATTTTGATTTAATTCCAAGAAATCATTTTTTAATCAAGAATTCATTAAATTGCCATCTTTTCATTTTCACTGTAGTGGTTTCTTCTTCTGTGCAATGATTTTATCATCTGATTGCAATCAATATTGCTGTAACAGGCAGTATATGTAGTTCATCATCAGTCAGAGAATGGTAAGGGATTACAGAACATTTATACTATCTCTTCTTAAAGTCCATCCCTCTACCTCCTCCTCCTGTCATTTGCAGGTTGTACCATTTTTTTCCCTCTATTGAAACAGGGATCTATATTTTATCAAAGGCTTTCAATATTAATTTGCTGAAAAATTCAATGAAATATTTTTTAAAAATAAATGTGTTGCTGTAAAACATGCTCTTGAGAAGCAGTTTTACACTTTATCATAGCAAAGAGCTGGGTGTCAACACTAAGTAATTAACTGGTTATAAAACAGCTATATCATGAAGAATCAGAAATCATGCAGAATGCAGATCAACATGAAAAACAAAATGTTCTTTTAACTGACCTTACACCTACACCTAAAGTAAATTCTTCCTTTACCTATTAGCAGGATTATCTGTTTTTATTTTAAATATACTCTCCCTTCTCCCTCCCTAACTTGTTCACAAGAACAGCCCTATGTTAGTGCCCAATCTCTTTCCTCCATACTCATGAAAAAGATTCAGCATGTAGACATAAAATTAAAGTAACCACCAAAAAAAACAAGTGTTTCTGTGGAATCCTCCTAACTGTGAAAAGCCAAATCTTACCAAATGGGGAAGAGAATGAAGAAAAGAATACAATGATGGGAAAACACATCCATCTCCAGACACCGTTCTTTCTCTTAATAACTTTTTAAGGTATAGCTAGAACTCTGCTAGATTCTCTTAATGAGAACTAAACTATTGAGGGTTCAGGCAGTGTGCACTGGGAAGCGAACAAAGGAAAATGATAAACAGAAAACACAATTGGAAAGGTAGAAAGGCACCATTAATTATAGGTATTAGCACTGTGGTTTGTATTAAATTATGTAAATGAGAACATATCCACTCCCTCGCTTTTAAAATGGCTCTGAAAATATTTTGTTATATTTCCGTCTGAAAAAACAGCTCAAGCCATAACCCAGGCTGTATTTTCAAATGTGCTGTCCTCCCTCATCATTAATTTGCTCCTTTCTGCAACCTGAAAATGGATATTGCAAAAACTTTTTCCATTTCTTACCCCAGCTTATGCAAAGACTCTGCTCAGTTGGTTTTTTTCTTGCTGTCAGACATATAGGTCATGTTGATCACTGAGTGATATACAGACCTAAATCAGTGATTTTGAATACAGGTGAATGTGGACCCAGCCTTGACAGAAGGCAGCAGCATCATTAAGGAAAATGTGACTACATAAGATTCATTTTCTTGCCTCTTTTGGACTTTATGTTAAATTTGCAATTAATTTTCATTATCAGATCCCTTTGCACAAATCTACCATTCTACCACTTTCATGAAGTTTCTTTTGTAACCTTCTGAAGGAACACTTACATGCCTCAGAAATAGCACTATTTATTGCCTAACATGATAGCCATGTCTACTTGAACATATTCAGTAATCAGTTAACCCATTTTTCTTCACACACTACCACCCTGCAGCTTGAAAAGCTTTTGTCCTAACTAATGCTTACTTCTACTGTTTCCAGACTGAAATTACACTTCTTTTCACCTTTTGTTTCTCTAGGCTAAATGAACCATTTTTATTCTCTTCTCATGAAACAGATTCTCCATTTTACTGATCTTTGAGTCCCCTCTGTACCTCCTGTGGTGCGATCTCATCTTTCCTGAATAATAGTGACCAGAATTGCATAAATCATTTCAGATGAGGTGAGACCAATGTTTTTATCTGCAATATCTAATGGAAATAGCTGACCTGGTATGTTATGTGATTTTAGCAACTTTTTTTGCAGCTGGATTATGTCTATGACTTGGTCATCCTCAACTAATGCAACGAGCACTTCCTACCCACTGTTGCTTCCAAATAATGAGGTTCTTCTCCCGCAGAAAGTATTGGTATCAGTCTCCTTGTATGTTGTGTTATTAAAATTAATCCATTCTGTTATTAAGGTTCTGAAGGTCATCTAGTCTTGATCCTTCTCATATTGAAATTGTCTCACTGTTTTTTATCATCAGCACATTTCATTATTATAGCTTATTTTTTCCCCATACACCATTAATGGAAATTTCTGGATGAATAAAGATCTTCTGATGTTTCAGACGGGTACGTGATAGGTTTTTTTCTTTCATCTCAAATGTGGAAACATTTAATATCTTCTTTCTCATTAGCCCCTGCTTTAATTTCCTTTGTAAAGGAAGCTGAGCTTCTCAAAATTCTCACTTTATTCCTACCCTTCTTAATATTTTTCAAGTAATCATATTGTTCCTTTCCTTCCAAGCTTTTGATTGTTCCCAGTAATCCTTTTGAAGTGGTTATTTATCAAGCTGGGACTGACTGTCGCTCTTGTTTGAGACTTGAATTACAGATATGTTTTTTCAGAGAGATTTGTCAGCTTCCAAACTTTTTCCACAAGCAAGTCCTCAACCACCTACATGCATTTGTCATCACCAGCTCATTCTCCTAATTTCTCAAAGTTTGACCTAAGAAATTAAGAACCTTAATTATCAATCTATTTTTGTTCCAAGTAGTATTTTTCCTAATTATTCTTCTAAAAACCATTTCTCCATTTCTAACCAGGCCCTGCATCCCAAAACATAAAGGGTATCTGATGTGCCTCCTCTAAATGACAGCTTTGAGATATGAGAATAGAAGCATGGAGCTAGGAAAACACCAAACTGGAAATAATGAATCAGTCAAGGAAGAGGCAAGAATAAGAGAACAGGGAAGAGTGTAACTGAACCCCAAAGAAATTTCTGATGGTGAGGAATACTTACTGCTATAAGCCCTTATCTTAAATCTTTATTTCTAGCACACCCAAGTAATAAGCCTTTCCTGTCTTCTTGACAAAAAATTCTGTCTTTGAACTGGTGTAAAAGCCAGGTCCTTTCCCTTCCAGTCTTCCATCCTTTTTTTGTTCTTTCTCACCATCTTCATAGTCTTTGTTCTTGGACTGTTTTGGTTGAGTTCATTTTTTTCATCCCTCCTTTAATTGTCCTTCCCAATACATGCATCTTCCTCATCTGCTTCTCTCTTCTCTGTCTTTTCCGTTTTAACAGCAAGTGGATTATTTGACTATATTTACAATTACAGTCAACGTTTCTTCTTCTGCAATATAAGCCTCCTCTCTCTTATATTCACATTCTTCCACTGTCACACAGCCTGCCCCACAGGTCCACGAGGAAAACAGGTATCTGAAAAGAACCTCTGCTCTGCACAATCTCTTTCTCCTGTCAACATTAAGCAACGGCTCTTCTCTTCCATGAGCTCTATCCACCATAGTGTAGCTTCTGTCAGGAGTCAAATACAGGATGAATAGCAAGGCTTTGTAGTTGTTCTTTATTCTCTTCCTCTTTCTCAGGCCATTGCCACACTTGAATCAGTAGCTGTCATCACATTCTCACTTTTGTCAAGAAAAAAACCAACTCCTTTGTTTTTCACCACTGTTTGTGGTCATTCCTTCTACTTAATAATTATTTTCTGGGTCTCTTAGATATAAGACTGGCAATTCTCCTCCTGTGAGTCATGATTAAAGACAGGAGTCCACCCTTGCACAAAGCTCCTGGAGGCTTAAGTGCAAGTCCTCTTCAGGGTAGCACTGAAGGACTGAAGGACAGGCTACTTTTGGCTTGACCCTGAGGAGAACAAAACAAACAACACTTACTCTATCCTCTCCAAGTGCTAACCACTGGCATGATTGAGAAACCCATACTCCCTTCCTCCTTCCTTCCTGGCCTGGGCTCAATTCAGAACACCCCCTGGTCAAGGCAGAAACAATACAGCAAGCTAAAGCAAGGACAGACTATCAACTGGGGTATTGTGGTTTACCCTTAAGCGAAAATAATTGCAAACGGCACAGTATAGGACAGAGTTATCCAGAGGAGGAGGTATTTTAGATCCTGCAGATATATTAAGTGATTGAGAAAGAACAAACAGGTCTTCATGCCATTTCTAGCATTTGCATGGTTGACTAATAATGGTGTTATAGGCGGTTCGGTAGTGAGGGATACACACAAACCAGATTTACCCAGTGCTACATTAACCTTAAATGGAAAAGCTGGAAGTTTTCTGTTCTTCTGCTTGTAACAGAATGGATTTCCTGTGCAAAAAAAAGTCAAGAAACTTAAAAATGTTTCAGGCTTACAAGTCGCAAATAAGATATCTACTTGGATGCTTGTATGGAAAACAAGAAACATACCACTTTGAGTTCACTGCTATGACCCAAAGTGTGGTCATTTTTGGACCAGATTCCCAAGCCTGTCTCCAAAATGTTGCATATTCAATGCTCTCACTGTTAATGTCTACATTTGCAAACTAACAGTTCTGGAAGAACCTCTTTTCTTCTCAGCTCTGATTTAGTGTTCATTTCACCATATGCCTCAGCTTTCAACTGTGTGCAAGAAGCAGGTAGTGCCATTTGTCTTTTTGTGACAAAAAAACCCCATCAAATCAATCCCATGGTCATACAAGACAAGGTAGTGGGTGTGGGATACTGAGTTACACTTGAGTCAGTGCAAGACTGGAAGGCATGATCAGGGCTCTGCTGGTAGCCTCTTCCAGTCAAAATACTGTTACACCCAATTTAAGTTTGTGTAACGTACCAGTGTTCCTCATTTTTCAGATGATGTGAAATGCCCAGTTTAAGACAGCACTGGCTGGCTATGAGAAATGATTCAGTTCAGTTCAGGCAGGGCTCTCGGTGCTGTAACACATTTCCTCCTCAATCCCTCAATGAGGGCTGGCAACATGAGGAGCGTGAAGCCATCAACACACGTCAACTGGTGCAACCTAGAAGACTGCAAAACATGTATCCATGCCAATTCAGTGTCCATCAGATCCATGTTTTCCTTCTCAGAATCAATGACTCAGGCCCATCTCCAGTACTTCCAACACCTGTGACAGACAAAGGAGTCTCCTCAGCTCATTCAGTAGAGGCAGGGAAGGACAATGTCCATCACTGGAGCTTTGCACTATTGTGAGTACATCACCAGTGTGTGAGAGGGTGTTTGGCCCAGCATGCAAGGACAACAAAGCCCTCCATGACCTCCAGATCTCAACTGCTTCATTTGAACAGCCAAGCTACACTTCCCATTTCCAATTACAAAAGCAGGATGATCCAGATGTGAAGACAACTCAGTGGCATCCTTCAGGCTAACACACTTCCTATAGAGGAAGAAAGGTGAGGTAATCAACAAGCCAAGAAACCTCGGTGGTGTGGGCCACGGCCCATCCAGCAGTGCTTCGTGCCACATGGTGCTCTCAGGTGGGAGGAAGGATTGGATGTGACCCTTAGTGCCACGGTCTAGTTGATGTCATGGTGCTCAGTCATAGGTTGGATTCGATGATCTGAGAGGTCTTTCCCAACTTAATCGATTCTATGATCCTGAACTCGAGGGACAGCGACCAAACCGGACAGATACAGGCCGCCCTCACCGCCCCGAGGCCGCCGCCATTTGCGGCCGCTTTGCCGCCAAAACGCGTCGCCGCGCGGGCGGGGGAGGGCTCCGTCACGTGGCCGCGCGGGGGCGCGCCCCGGCGCGCGTGGCGTGGCGTCACGTGAGGCGCGGAGGCCCCGCCCCTCCCCGGCCCCAGTCCTTTGCGCCGCGGGGGGACGGCGGGCGGTGCGCGCGCGCGCGCGCCGCGCGCTCCCGCGCGTCTCCATCTCCTCCGCACGTGACCCCCCGTCCCTGGAACGTGGCATTGTGTAATCACGTGACCCGGAGCGGAGCGGGGGGAGCCGGGGGAGGCAGGCAGGGAGGAAAGGGGGGCGGGGGGGCTGCGTACGCGACGGAGCGGGGTGCGAAGATGGCGGACGAGGAGGCCGAGCGGGAGAGCGGCGGCCCGGGCGGCGACCTCCTGGAGCTGCGGCGCCTGCGGGAGCGGCTGCTGGAGCTGGAGACGGGGCTGCGGGAGAGCCGCGAGCCGGCCGTGCAGGCGGCCACCGAGTACTGCAAGCAGCTCTGCCAGGTCAGGCCGCCTCTTCCCTTTTCCCTTCCCTTCCTCCGTGCCCTGCCCCCGCCCGCTCCCTCCCCTCCGCGCCGGGGTGTGTGTGTGTGTGTGTGTGTGAGCCAGGCCGGAGCGCGGGCGCCGGGCGGGACCAGCGCCGCCCCCGCCGCGGGGAACCCGCAGCCGGCGGCCCGGTGCTGCGGCCGGCGCGGGAGGGGGGAGCGGGGACTCGGTGCTCGGGACCCGGCCGCGCGATCGACGCCGCCGCCGCCGCTCCTCCTGGGCTGAGGCGGAGTGGCCCCCGCGCCCGCTGCCGTTCCGGCCCGGCCCGTAATCCCCATCCCCCGCTTCGCCTCCCCCCGCCCCGGTTCTCGCGGTCTCCAGGCCCCTTTGTTGTGCTCTGCGGCTCGGCTTATCGAAGGGCCCTTTGTTCCTGGCGGTGGCGGACCGGGGGCCCCCCCGTCCCCGTGGCTCCGACACCCCTCCTCCCCTGGGGGCGAAGGGAGGGAGGCGGCGGCCCGCGAGGTGGGGGCTCCGGCGCTCCTCCGAGGGGCCGGGCAGGAGCTGGAGTCCGTCCCGCGTCCCTCGGCGCGGGGCTCCTGCTCTATGTCCCTTTCCTTCCCCCGCTCCCTTCCCTATCTCGTACACGGGAGGGATAGAGTTTCTGCCATGCTGGGAAGGTGACGGTGGTGGTGGACTATACAGAGTCGCCGGTGGTGGTGGCAGGTCTGTGGTGTTGCTCCCCGTTTTCCTGCCCTATCAAGGGAGCGCAACCCCGCCTCGGGAGAGGGCTCCCGAGCCGGCACTGTTTGAAGCACCATTGTGTGTAATTATTCAGCCGTCGGGAAAAGGCCCGCTTCCCGGAGCTTGGGCTGGTCCTGAGGCAGGGCTTGTTTGCAGGTGTTTCTTCTGAGCTGGTAAACCTGCGGAGTATTTGTTCCTAAACAAACTTTGTGGTACTAGCTTCACGGACTGCTAAAAAAGCAGACCATTTTAGTCACGTATGTGTCTATACATGGCCTTGATTTCTCTTAGATATCCTTTCTTGGACAGCATTAGGTGCATCCCAATGTATAAAACGAGTTCTCAAATATTTTAGGCCACAGAAACCGCTACTTGTGTAGCTTTACTTTGTTTAGTAGTCTGGCTGACACAAGTGATAGTGTTTGTTTACGCATTACTGTCACCCATTCATGGACGGTCAGGCAAATTACTAAAAGGTGGAATGGGTAAGAGTGAATTCACATGGTTAGTTTGAAATGTGTTTTATTTATGATTTTATATCTAGTTTGTTAAGTAGTTGATTCTTGGTGGCCATTGTAGCATGCTAATTTTGCATCTGTCACTTTTGGATTAAACTAGACTCTACTTCCTACTAACCAGGAAGATTTGATACTAAATATTTTAAGCATAGTTTTATTTAATTTTGTATATACCGTATTCATATGTCAGGTTCGTTTTCCTCTGGTCAAAATGTATCATATTGTGCCTGGTTAGAATGTCCATGTTGATGCACAGAAACATTGGTTTATGTTGGTTCAGATGAGTGTGTTCCTAGTCTATTTTATCTTTGTGTCTACTTTCTTCTTACACTTAGAGGTGGAAATCTGCCTTTCCTGGCTCCGGCTCGACTTGTGAATGAGCTGTTCATTGAACTGAAGTAGTGTTGGGTAGGTGGGAATGAAGACACCATCCTTGACACGTACAGAGTAGATTACTGATGTCTAAGCAGATTTATCACTGAAATCGTGGTTATGTGTTCTTAGCAAGTGGCTTCTAGAGTTGATTGATTGATTTAAAGTTTAACAAGTATGAATATTCTTGTCATTACTTTAATGACCGTTATGAAAGTCCGTTGTAAAGGCCAAGTTTACTACGTTTTTTAGCCATGCACCTTTTCAAAACTAGTCTCACTGAGCAAATCAGTTGTGTAGAAACTGACATAGAAATCATACTGTTTTGAAATGAGTTACTGTTCCTTCCATACCAAGATTTATAGTACGGCCGTATCTGTTTTTGCAGGCTGAAGGCTGATGTGTAACCCTGAGGGTTGAGACGTGCCATTCAGTGTTGAAAGATCCTGCTTTTCAAATTTTGAACAGAGGACTAAACAGATGCTTAATGTATTAAAAAGTGTTGTTAGGCAAGCGTTTTTGTACTGGTTCAGCAGGCGTTTTTTAAATCTGTTCACCTGTGCTTGTGGTGCCAGAATACTTATCCAGCCTCTTCTGCAGTTTTAATCCTTTATTTGGGCTAACACAAAATAGTATTCGTGATTCAGAGAGTAGGCTTAGCTACTTAGCTTGCACTGCATGACACGAGTTGTAGAAAAACCATGTAATATAAAAACCATCTCAGAAATCTCATCCAAATAACAGTTTAAAGGTATCTGCCATGCTTTCTAGAATCAAGTCTTTGAAAATATATGCATGAAAGAAGGATTTGGTCAAATATATGAAACTGAGAGTTGTTATTTATTATATATATAAATTGAATATATATCGCTTGTTTATATCTTGGGTCTAGAAGCTCAGTAATGAAGAAATATTTTAGTATTTCTCTCAGTATGATTTCACATGATTTTTTTTCCTTCTTAGTTTCTACTCATGTAATAACTGCACAGATCTTGAAAGGTCTGGTGTCCTTGTTTTGTTTTGCCAGGTGGTCACTCTGGAGCCCAGCAACCACCTAGCTTGTTGCCATAAATTAACTTTTATTTTTTTTAATGAAGTGGGTAACAGCGTTCAAGAAATAAGCTTAATGTCAAACTGATGAAAGCTAAAGAATGTGCAGTAAAGCATGGAAAGATCCTTAGGTTCAAAGGCAAATAATGGATTTAAGTATTCTGTTCTTATTAAATGAAGTGGGAGCTGTATAGCCAAGTCCTTTATCTGGTTTTGAAATACCTCAGTTTGAAATACTTTATTGTTTATAACCCAACAGTGTAGAATAACTATTAAAAACACAGAAAAACAAGACCCTTGTACCTTGACAGAAAATGTTATAGACCTGTTCTCTTGTAAGAATAAAGTTTATTTTGATGTATTTTATATCCAGCATTTCATTAGCTATAAATATGTTTGTGTGTTGCTGCTGATTGCTCTGTGAAATGGTGCAATTATTCTTAAATTTTAAGGGGATTATAGACTGGACTTTAATCCTGTACTAGATCTGTGTGATTGTAGTTCTGTTCTCCATTGTCAGCCTGCAGTAGAGAGCATTATTTTCATTGTTATCAAGTGGAATTCACATCCATGTGGGTGTATGTAAAATGATTTTTAAATTTTGATTTGTGCTCTTCCATTGCAATTCACTAATGAGCAAATCCTTGACAAACAGTTATGTTTTCACAAACTATATGAGTGCAGACTGTGGCAGACAAAACAAGTGTCTTCAGTTGTAGTGACTAAAAATTGCAAGTGTAAATTTTGCAAGAATTCAGAATGATCTGAAGAAGCTTGCTGTTCTTGTCACCATGTGGTGGCTGATTAGATTATTTTCAGACTTGGCTCTTAAAGGTGACCAGTTGTTTATATTCAGTTGGAGAAGACCAAAATGTATGTCCAGGTTTTTGTGCTTGAGAGCTAGGTGAATGTGCTGCTGGTGGGTATGTCAGAGCTCCTCACTATGGGCTGTGTTCGCTTCTAGTTGTCGCTACACGGTGTGCCCCTTTTTTAAAATTTTATTTTGTATAAATAAAAACAGATTGCAGACTGGTAACAAATTTTCTGTTGTCACCAGGTGGTTGTGAAATCTTTGTGGTGCTTCTACCTCTTCTGACTGTTTTTCTGTAGTTTGACATGTTTTGAGTCTTCCCTCCTTTGTTATTTTGACACTTCATTTCTTTCCTGAATCTACTTCTAAGGGTTGGGTTTTTTCTCTCCTGCTGTACTTTGTGGTACAAATTCTCCAAAAGTGTAAAACAGTTTGGTTTGTTCTAGTGATGTACAAGTTGTGAGCATAAAGTGGCCTGTATTAAAAGCATAAGATACAATTTGGATGGTTGTGTGGCCTTTCCTCGATAACTTTGAGTGCACTTCTGGTTCATTTCTTGGTTGTCTTGTCTGCCTATTATAAAAAAGATCATGTGTTAAAATGTGCTAAAAGTGTGCTTAGCTGTTAGTAGATGCATTAATATCCTTCTAGTGCTGGCAGTTTACCCAGTAGTAACCTTGAATATTCTTAACACTAGTAGCAGAAAAGGTGTAATGATGATAGGAAAATGGGGGTGGGGGGCATTTTAAAAGATGCCCCAAAGCTTCTTATAAAGAAAAATTGTTTTTAACAGCTCTGCCTGTACAGTTTGTTCCTACTGTTTTAAGCTGATTTTTACTGTGTGTTGAGGTTCTAGTGAAGTACTGGGACCTTAAGGTCTTACCCTATTTTTTTGGGTGTGCTGTCATGCTAGAGTAGATCTTGGTAGTATTCAAGGATATATAATCTAAGATGTCCCTCCTAAAAGCAGACCTGCATATCTGTACATAAAAACCTTTTTATTATTATTACATATTTGTAATCACTGTATAGTACAGGTTTCTGCTAATTATTTGTTCCTGTTGGAGGTTAGGCGTATGTTTTTTCTTACAAATTCTCCTAATAATCTTACTATAATTGGCATTCAGTTTTTATCCCTCACAGACTTGACAGCTTTCTGGTGCTGTCACCCTTTTCAACTGTCATTGTCTTCCTCACTTTTAATCTCTGTATTCTCAACTTCCTTTTCAGACCCAAGATGACAGAAATAATCTTCAGTTCTATCCATAAAATTTAAAATAAAGCATTTCTTAAACCTTTTACTTAGATGTTCTGGATTTATCCAAACCCAGAGTCTGTCTCAATCTAATGACAAGGAAATGTTTCAGTAGGCTGCTTTATTTTTTCCTGCAGGAGTTAGAGTATGATCCCTTGCCAGGAGTAATTCTGTGTCTAAAGACTTCAACAGCCTTTGAAGGATGTTTTTTGCTGTTTCCTTGAACACCTGTAGTTGTGATGTAACCATAAGATTAGTGTTCACTGATGGTGAGAAACACCACCAGCAAAACATCAGGTGCCTTTTTAATATAAGTAAGAAGACATTTCCTGTTTTGTTAATATCACGCCTGATTTCTTACTCCAGACAACTTTAAGCAGACTCTTCACTGAGTGGATAGGTAGATGTCCATCTTAGATTTTGTTTAGCTCAACTGCTAACAGCGATGTTTACATAATACAGGCACAAACTGATGGGATGTAATTGTTGGTAAGTTGATATTTTTTGAGCTTTCAGTTCAATTATGCCCTGTCTAATCAAGTCTGTGTCTCTTCTTTTGGGTATGCATGGATTCCACAGCTTCCACTTCTTTGAATAGAAAGTGTTTTCTGTGGAGTCCAGTGAGGGATTTTTACACTGAGGTAACGCTTAAAAGTTTCTGTTACAATATTTCTGTCTTTTTTCGTTTGCCTCTTCCACTCCACATTGCTTCTGGTCTCACACTTCCTTTTTTTTTTCTAAATACATTACCATGAGTGCAAGATTCCCATTATAACTTCCAATACTTTTGATTTTACTTTCATACCTGTGACCTCCAGATGTTCTGGTATTCAGGGAGAGATGTACACCTGCCAGAAATAGCAAGGAATCTGCTAAAATATAGTACATCACACAGATTCCCAAGTGCATGAAGAGAAACACCTGCCACCACTGTGTCATCATGCAGACTTTCAGCTGCCTCAGGCATTTTTGTGCTACTTCATCACTGTGAGACCTGACATGTCAAACAATCACATTATCTCTTTGGATGGATAGAAGGTGGATAGAAGCAAAACCCCCTGATTTTTATTTTTTTTCTTTTAGCTAAACTGCATGGAGTTAGGGAAATTGTCTTGGTTTCAAATAAAACAGTGAGTGTACCTATCCAGTTAAAATATGCGTAATAAATTTTTAGAAAAAAGCACCCTTGCTGTTTAGGGTAAATCTGATAAGTGACCATAAATGTTCTAATCCTTGTCCTCAATAGTGGCATCAAGCCCCAGCATCCTACTAGGCTGGAGCTGGTCTTTGTTAGAACTGTTGAGATCTGTACTGTAAGGTTTTATTAATAGATTTTCCCGTATTGAAATAAGCCGGGTAGACCATGATTCCAAAGCAGCATTGATTATTGATAGGCCATAGCTACAAATGCTTGTTTAATCTGTTCTCAAAACTATCCATTGAAGAAGATTCAAAAAAGTTCTCTGCATAATACATGTCAGTTTAGTTTTCTTTGCCTTCAGTAATTTCTTCTGGCCACCCTTGCAGTATAACTTAATATCTTGTTGTGGCTTAAGACTATTGTGATTTATTGTATCCCATGTAGATAATGGAAAGTAGCGTATTCTCTTTCTGTTGGAAGCAGCTCTTATATTTTCAATGCTATTTTTAGTTATTTTCTACTTTTTACTTTTGAGAACAGTTTTTGCAGTTCTTGATGTTAATTTTTTCCTATTTCCCTCTTTCCTTTTTGCTTTGTTGCTATATCCTTGGAACATATGGGATTTTTTGAGTTCTTAATTGCAGGGAAGGTAGTAATCTAATAGGAATTTGGTAAGAAGGTGACAGTCTATCTAAGACTTATGATTTAACTTAAAACATTTCCCCTTCCAAGTACAGATATTCAAGACAAAAGTGATAGTTCTCTGAAGCTAACAAATTAAGGCAGTTAAGAACATGACAAAATGTAGATGGAGGGATAAAAATTATGAAAACTTCAGTGTGTTGACAAAAGCTCATCTTTCCATGTAAGTTCATCAAATAGATGCTTAGTGTCATAGTTACCCTGATGCACATATTTTGCAGAGTTAAGTTACTTGATGCTTTTACTGAAGTTACAGAGAAAACCCTTTCTATCAGCAAACCACCATTTCTCTACGAAACACTTCTAGTGAAAAGTTAATACTCAGAGGTCAAAAAAATTTTAATTGGTGTTTTTTAAAGGCCTCCATGCATATCCTTGTGCAATTATAATACAGTGTGTTTATTTTCAAGAGGGAAACTAGCCTGAGGTTCTTAGGCCACCAGCTTCTTTACAATGATGATGTATAACAATTTGCAAATTTTAGTTTAAATGACAGGTAAACAGTATGGCTTGAAACTGTCTTTTGAGATAGCATTTCCCATTTTATTAGGTCTGTGCTTTTGCACTGGTTAACAACTTAGTGTGTCATGTTTTAGGAAGTATGCAAGTCTTTTTTTTTTGAGGTATGAATTATTTTTTTATGTTTATTCTTCCAAGTATGCATTAAAGACAACTCCAGGGTATTATTTCTCAGGTCTTTCATCTCTAAGGATGAAGTACACTGCTTTCCTTTGTGAAGAGTTAATCTAATAACACCTTATACTTGGCAGAGCAAAGACTTTCAGAAAGAAGATATATGTAATGTCAAAAAGGTAGTGGAGCTTTATAAAACTATTCTCTGAAAGTAGACCTGATCCAGTGGGTAATTGGACCAAACTTGGAAAAATGTGTGCCTGTTTTTGGTAAAAATAGTTTGATCAAATGTTTCTTCCATCTTCTCTTCTGTAACTGTTGTACAGTCTTGTGGTATACAATATTTCTAGCTTTATGATTTCCTGTATGTAGGTAAAGTAAACTAAACATTCATCAGAGAAATAGGAAAATCCTGTGCTAACCAATGTAACTCTCACTTGATTGTTACTCATTCTGAACCAGTCATACAATTCTTTGTTCTTATAGGAACTCATGTTACACGGACAACTACCAAAGCTCCATCCATCTTCAAACACTGACTCACTCCTTATGTTCATTCTCTCCTAACTGCTGGACAGGTGCATTTGCTGCTTTGAGGACCTTAAATCCCTGAAGTAAAATTCTTTAGGAGAAAGACCAGTCTTTATTTATAACTCTCTGTTGTCTTTTGGATGAATAGAGCAGTTTACATTTGTGCTGGTGTAGCATTCTCAGTGTCATGTATATTAAAAAAACCCCTCAGAATCTGGAAGGATTCCTCTTCAGTTTTCAGAATAATGGAGAGAATGGGTTCTGTCGAGTAGACAAATCATGTTTGATATTTGTATATCTAACAGACCAAATAATTGTTTCTGTGAATTGGTAAAGTACATTCAGTGATTGGGCATTAAATCATGAATAAGGAGCTCCTCAGTCTTGTGATTCATAGAATGTTAAGGGGTTGGAATGAAACTTTAAGATCATCTAGTCCTAACCCCCCTTGCCATGGGCAGGGACACCTCCTACTAGAACAGGTTGCCCAAGGCCTTATTCAGCCTGGCTTTGAACAGTGCCAGGTTTGTGGCATCTACAGCCTTCCTGGGCAGCCTGTTCCAGTGTTTCATTACCCTCACAGTAAAGAATTTCTTCCTAATATTTAACCTAAACATTTCTGATTTCACTGTGTACCCATTACTTCTTGTGCTATCACTACAGTTCCTGATCATGAGTCTCTCTAGATTTCCTGTAGGCCCTTTCAGATACTGAAAGGCTGCTATGAGGTTTCCACACAACCTTCTCTTCTCCAGACTGAATGGCCCCAACTTTCTCAGCCTGTGTTCATAGGGAAGGTGCTCCAGTCCTCTTGTCAGCTTCCTGGCCCTGAACTCTTAACAATTGCTCTAACAATTCCATGTCCTCCTTATGTTGGGAGCCCAGAATTGGATGCAGTACTGTAGATGGGGTCCCACAAGACCAGAATAAAGGGGAGCAGTCGCCTCCTTTGGCCTGCTGGCCATGCTCCTTTTGATGCAGCTCAGGATTCCATCTGGCTTTCTGGGCTGTGAGCTCACCCTGCTGGCTCATGCTGTCTTTCTTCAACCATCACACCCAAGTCTTTCTCTGCAGGGCTGCTCCCAGTGACTTCTCTGCCCAGCCTGTTGGTGTGTCTGGGATTGCCCTGACCCAGCTGTAGAACCATGCAACAACAGCACCTCTTTGAGCTCCATGAGGTTTGCACAGCCCTCACCTCCATCCTTCCAGGGTCCCTCTGGGTGGCATTCCTTCCCTCCAGCATGTTGAATTCACCACACAGCTTGGTGTCATCAGCAAATGTGCTGAGGGAGCGCTTGGTCCCACTCTCCCTGTCACCAGCAAAGGTGTTGAATCAGCCCCAGTACTGACCCCTGAGGGGCACCACTGGTCTCCGTGTGGACAATGAGCCTTTGACCACAACTCTTTGCATGTGGCCATCCAGCTAGTTCTTTGTTCACAGTGTGGTCCATCCATCCAATCCATGCCTCTCCCGTTTGGAAACAAGCATGTCAGTGCAGCAGAGCATCAAACACTCCTGAAGTCCAGGTTGCTCTGCCCCTGTCCACCAGTGCTGGTCCTGTCATAGAGTGCTTGTTTCAGGAGCCTGTGATGATATACTGGTTTGTGACACAGGGAACACAAGGATAGGTATGAGTAGAGAGTAAATGTTTAGAATCACAAAAGACACAATCTGAACTTCTTTTTTTAAATCGTTGGAGGGTTGGTCTTATGAAGAGAATTGCAGGGATAAAAAATAGCTTTTGTTTATGAATCTGTAATAGTTAAGATGATAAAACTTCATAATCCCCATTCTACAGACTGGGAGCTTACATAATGTTTTTGGTGAAACTTGTGCAGTGACTGAACCCTGCTTTTGGATACCTAGCCAGAATTGGTCATCATGTCAGTGTGAGAGCAGGAACTCAGAGTTCTGCTCAGGTTTGCCAACATATTCAGGAGAAAGTATGGCCTTGGCTCCTCTCCTTTCCCACATGTGGACATCGTGATAGTACTTTGACACTGGTAAAAGGACACGGGTGGTTATTAGACACAGTGTGAGACATGTTGCCTTGTTCTTTCGCTGGAAATGTCAATCAGATGGAAGGCATCCTTTGGGCTGCCAATTTGACTGTGCTGAGTAGACAGGTCTAAAATGAAAATTGAGTAATCTTTCTACTGAGGATGAAGATTATCAGTTAAGTTATGATCAGAATTAAAAGGGTTTGAAGTAGCAGTGGGAGAAGTTGATAAAGATGGCTAATGCAAAAATGTAACGTAGTTGAACTATAGAAGTATCGTAATGTCTCATTTCACTTATGAGAGAGCAAGTTTAAGTCACCTATGTTGCAGGAAATGTACATATTTCCAGATTAGACGCAGTTATTTCTGGCTGTCTTCCTATTTTTAATCTGCCCATATGCCAGTCTGATAATTGAAAGAATAGGTAAATTAGATTTCCTGGCAGTGGATGAAAGTTTACTGTAATGAACATCCCGCCACATTCATGAAATGCTTGTTTAATAGCCAACTGCTGAATGCTCTTTTTAAGTAAACAGACTAAAATATGAGTGTTGGGATGACAACATTGAATTGAGACATGATTGAATATCTGACTAGAAAGAAATATAGCCTTGAACTATAGCAAGTTCACTTATATTAGGATGCAAGAGAGAAATTTGATACCAGTGACTAGAAAGAGCCTGTTAAATGCAAAATGTTTAAAGATTAAAGGCAAGCCTAAAGAATGGTAATTTCTGTTACTGTGTGTGACAAAGCATGAGGCTTAATGAAATTATTTACTGGTGTTTTAAATAACTTACTTGTTCTAAAATAGTTTATGGATGTAACCAGAGGCTCTCCATTAATTTTCTAGGTTTTTCTTCTAGGTCTTTTTCTAAAACTAGCTGGGGTTTGAATTCTAAGCAAAATAGTGCCTAAAAAATAATAGGACAAATAGCACCAAGGTAATTTTGCTTTTGCCTCTTTCAGTTTAATAATTAGCAAGCTGAGCACCTTCACTATGTGTTCAGCATGCCCAGATGAAAAACATGCAAATTGCTTGTGCCTTTTAACTTATATTTGGGGAGAGAAATATCTCTCTGTCAATTAAGAAAGGTTCTGTGTTTAGTAATTAACTTTCAGTTGTCTCCCTTTCCTGTGTTTTGGTTTTTTTTTTAAACTTTCTGGGTGATGGATGGTATATGACATAATTACTTATGAGAGTTGTAGTAGAGCCCCACAAACTGTTCTTCTATTTCTGCTTCTCTAGTTGCTGAGGTGCTTTTTTTTCAAACCCTCCTCCAACATAGACTTTGCCTTAAAAATATAAATATATTTTCCAACAGCATAGTTATCTCTCTTGGTTTTGTATCTGTAAATTGAGGGTAGTGGGTACTTCCCCTATACTCAGCTATATGCATTAGAGAACAAACCTGAGATTTTTGTTGTTGTTGTTGTTACATTATCTGCCTAGTGATGTATAAATAGCTGGATTAGAGGCATGGGTAACTTTTTATGTTTGTGTGCCTAAGAGTTGGGGTGCTAAAGTTCCTGAAAATTGAATTATAACAATAGTTTTAAAAAATCCTCAAGAAATTGATAAAGAAACTTACCCTTAAGATTATGACATGGATTCTTCCCACAATCTGTGTTAACTCAGTTAGAGATGTACAACCCTGAGAGTTACTATCAAGGAGTTGTAAGAAGTCATCAAGGTCATTTACACCTTAGGTGGTGTAAATATGTGTAGGGAGAGCAGAGGGGAGTTCAAATACTCAGTGCACTCTTGCATTTTCAGAGTCATTGAAATCTGTTTAGTAATTGCATATTAATGGTAACTAGAGCTGCAGTGAGTTTTATTTTTAAAAAAATCCACAGAAGTGACCTAAGTAAAAGTGGTTATTTGAGGCGAATCTCTTTAGGCAAGAGTTAAAAAGCAGCTAATGTTAATTCTTACTAACTTTCTATGTTTGTTCAACTTTCTTATTTTCTAATTTTGTGGAATGATAAACAATATAATATGTAGTTATGTTACAAGCTACTGAATATATGTATGAATGTGTAGTGGTTGAACAGACTGAGAAAATGAATCATTCATTGCAGGGTAGTTGGTTACGTTCACTGGATTTCAAAAATATTCTAATTCTTTCTAACAAATCAAAATTAGTCAGCAAGTAGTATCAGTTCTTTAACAATTAACCCTTTCTCTCTTTGTATTCTGAACTTAACTGTTGTCTCTAAAAAGTCTCCAGGGAGGATAGCTTTTCTTAAGTATGAACAGAGGAATGAGTTACTGCATGTCTTGATTTTTTGCTGTTTCTGTGAAGCTCCTTTTCCTTTTCTGATGGAGCTTGAACATAAAACCTAGATGTGTATTAATTTTTCCAGTTAATTTTTCCAGTTTCACCACAAAAAAAAGTTCAGTTATAGATCAGTTATTTCTCTGTATTCTGGTTTGATAGGCAAGATTTTAGATTTACTTGATCAATCTGAGAATAAAAAAAATTAAGAGGATGATGGGGGGAGAATGTTTATTAAAAAAAGGCTTGTAAATGGATAGAGTTTTGCAACACTTTTACAGATTACCTTTAAAACTGTTCAGGAAACTAGTACTTGAAGGTATTTGAGCTCGTGTTTTCTTTGGTTAGATAACACCAAAAAAATCAGTTCTTAATAAGTGATGGGTATCTATATCACAGAGTGCATACCTGTGTATCTGGGTTCTGAAAGTACCAGTAATAAAAACCAGTGCTACCTTGTAGATGGTACTTCAAATACATGGGTGAGCAGAACTTGGGTGGACTATTTTTTTGCTTGTGGAAGGAGAAACACGTTATACAGACAAGAGTATGAAAACATAGCTGCTCATACAGTCTAACAAAACTTGCTTTTAGTGTTCTGAAATTCTCTCAACCATCTCTCTCAATTCATCTACTAAAGAAAGAACAGTTTTCGAAGTGTGAACCAAAAGAGTGAGTTCCTATATGTTAATACTCTGGATCAGACACAGGGCTTGCTTTGAAAGTGATCTGATCATCCCTGTTAGCACACTTCTTTCTATCCCTGTTAGCACACTTCTTTCTACATTGTGGAACAGCTTTGTAGTGTGGAAATTGTAATGTCTTTTGGATGAAACTAAACCAGAAGCTGTGCTCCCGAAGCAGTTGCAGACAGTCTACTTCAGCTGCTAACGAGTATCCAGTTAATGGAACCAGCTGAATGCTAGTCTGAAATACAACCACTTGTGATGGGTTCACTGGAGACTTGGGTTCTCAGAACCCTCCTTTCTGCTCTATTATCTACTCCTTGTGCATTGCACTGGAATGATATAGTCATTGTGAGCTTTTTGTGGACCAGAACCTAATTGGCAAACTCAGATTCTGGTTTTGAAATTCATCTCTGAATGAGTGTTGACTCGCTGATTCAGTGCTTGCTAATCTTGACATGACTTTCCCTCGCTTTCAGCTGCTGGGTAGGGAAGCCAGTGATGTTAGGATAGGCTTGCAAAGTGTGAGAGCAGCTGGAGTTTTCTGTTTGAAGGGAAAGGAAAAAACCAGCAAAGATTGGAACTGCAGCCTGTCAGTGGAGGAGAGGAGTTGTAATGGGAAAAAAATTGGATAGCTCTGCACCATGCCTGCAGAAATTGAGAGTGAAAACAATTGCTTAAATACAATCTTGCAGTAAGTGATGGAATTAAGAGTCTGGCTTCAGTCTTCTCTTCTGGGCTCAACTCAATATCTCCATTAGAATTAAAGCGTCATCATCCGATTTGTCAGCCAAAGGAGTCTTGGCTTTCTAGAGCTATACTTTGCTTAACAACTTTATTGTGAAACAATTCAGAAGACACATTCAAGTAAAAATAGCATATCAACAACTTAAAATCTTGATTGGCTTTAGAAATGAAAATTGAGTACAAATTGAGAATGATGTTCTTTGATCAGTACCATAATTTAAATAGTACTTGTCCTGTAGAAAATACAATTGCATTAGCTTATGTCACCCATAGTTTTGTATATGCAGTCTGATACTGTGTACCTACTGGAGTTTTGCTGTTTGATTCTGGATTGTTTTGTATTATAACACATAAGAGCTAATATTCTTGCAGCAGTTGTGTAGCTACAAAATCAAGGTAACAGTGCTAAGCCCTGGTAAACAAATACTGAATCAGTTAAGTAGTGCCAGTTTTAATTTGTATCATTGAACTGCTTTGGAAATTATTTAGAAGTACAGTGCTGTGTTGTTTTGATGTAAAATGACCTCTCTGTGTACAGTTCTAAATAAATAAAAAGTGATTTTGTTGATTTTATTATGGCAAATCTGTGATAGTAGTATTTTAGATGGGTGCTCTTCTGTCTGATGCTTGTGGACCGGTTTAAAATATGTGTTTTACTATGTAAGTTTTGTTCTAACCTACAAATCTGTAAAATAGCCTGTACAGTATCCCAACTGAAAAACAAAATAGAAACAAGTCATTTATGTTTGAGCTTTTCTGTTGGACACAGAGGTGAAAGGAAAATAAAGATTGATTATGATCATGGTGATGTGGAGAATGTCTTGATCAGAGGGTTGTCATACCACAGCAAAAGCAATAGGTACTCATACTTTTTTCTTCCCTCATTTTCCCCTGTGCTTTTTTATATGGGCAAGAGATGGGGTTTGTACTATGTAACCGTTTAGTTTACTCTTAAATGCTTTAAAAATCATCTGTTATTGTATTTCTAATGCCTAATGGTAAAATCTCATGGGCAGCCTGAGGTAGACTTGGTTTAAATTAGACATAGAAGTAAGGGGCTTTTTTAACATGCAGAACTAGTTGAAGAACTGTTCAAGTTTTTGCTTGAATGCTTTGTTCATTTGACATCTTAGTTGGGTAGTTTGTCCTTGTACAAAGTGAATGTAAATGCTGATTGCATCCCAGTGATTCCTTAGCTGCCTGCACTTTCCTCAAATAAAGTGGGGACCTTTCAGGGGAACCTTAACCTCACAGTTAAAAAAAAAAAAAGTTGCAGCAGTTGGCATTTTATGTGGTGAAGGGCTTGTTCTCCATCTTCTGGTAAAACACTGAACAACAAGGAGGAGAGAAAGGCAAAGAGAAATCACAAAAGTAAAAGATAGTTTTCATGTCTAGAAGCTTTAGATCATCAAGGCTGAGAACAATTGTAGTATAACACTGTAAAGATTTTTTTTGTGTGTGTCCCTTTAGGATGTAACTTCATCTGGTACTAATGTATTGGTAGGAAATTTTCTTGACTCCAGATATGTCTAAATTTGGATTTCTAATTTATTTTTAGTGTCTCAAATACTTTGTTAAAAAGAACACGTTATGAAGCTATTCTGAACCAGTCGTTCATTTTCCTTACAGGAGAGAGGCAGCACAGGCAATGTTGCTGTGTTCTCTTAAGTTCTGATGGTCTGGAAATGCTTCTTGAAGCAATTCTTTTTTAGAAGCTGTGAGGACGATTGCCCAGTGCATGGTGTTGTGCTCATTGGTCATGCCTGCTATCATCCTAGTCATCTTCTAATTGAGTTTTTGACACTGAATTCTTGGGGTGGGGATGATTTTACTATTGCAAGCCAAGACTGATGCTCTACATGGAAGGGGAGATCTGTTCACTTACATGTTCATTTCTATTTTACCAGTCTGGTTCTGTGACTTCATGTGATTCGGTAATGATACTTGCACAGGGCTGGAATTGCACAAAAGACTCAAGGCCAGCAGCCTGGCATAGTTTGTAAACTATCATAAATTGATCTTAAAAGCAGACTATTATCAGCTTTCCAGGAATTTGAACAATGCTGTCTTCATCATGTGCTCAGTTCTTTAATGGTTGTAGTAGTCAGTGAGATTATGCATCAGGCTCACAGTTTTACTCTGAAAAATACGGCTTTCAAAAATGAACTTGTCTTGAATGAGATGAATGTTTAGTCTCAGCCCAAGATTCAGTGTAATAGGTTTGTTTCCCAGAAAACAACCCAAACAAACCAAAACTTTTTATTCTGCCATTGTAAAGTCAGAAGATAGCATCAACATCATGACTAAACCTAGTGGCTTGATCAAGAATCCGCATCAAGTCAGCATGTTCCTTGTGTTTCATGACTTAGGATTCAGGGCCTTTGTCAGGGACTAAGCTGTCTTGCAATTTCTAGCACTTTCTCCATGATCTGTTGCCATTCAAGGACTTGTCACCTCTGCATGCAATTTGAGAATTTTTTTCCTGGCTATCCTAAAAAGACTGGAGAGCATTTAATTCTGTTGTTTGTATTCCCCAAAGCAGTGTTTTAGTGGCCATTCAGCATTTTTTTTACTCCTTTTTTAAAGGTGCTTTATTTCTCACTGTAGTCTTCTGTTCTTGGTCTGAAGAATTTATGCATGTACAATAAATTTATTTATAACAGCTTTATGTTTACCTTGCAGTTAGAATATAATTCACAGATTAAAAAAAAACAACTTTTTGTTCATCTATATTTAAGGTAGGTATTTCGGTTGTGAATTTATTGGTTTAAAAAGCACCAGTATATTCATTTTTTAAAAGAAATGTCTTCATCTTGGATATCTCAAAGCAACTGCATAAACCTATATATTTATGAAATATTTTTAGAAGTTTCTGTATCTGCTGGTTTAGCTGCACAAATTGTAGATCTCAAAATACTTGGTTACCCTAGTATCAGGATGTGTGCACACCCTTAATGTGACACCATCTGGGAGCTGTGCTTGTGCACAGTTGCCTTGCATGCTTCTGCGATGGAGCGCTGCACATCTGAGATTGCTCAGTGTTTCCTGTTGTTGTCAGTTGTCAGTGAGCTTATCTGCTGGCAAGATGTGACTGGTGGAGATTCTCAAGTTCGAGCAGAGTTGTGTCTGCATGCACATTGCAGCACTGATGAACAGTCCTTGGGGAACCATGGATACTGCGAGAACTTTATTGAATATTTCATGGTGCTCCTAACTTCCCTGGGAAAGGAAAGTTCAACCAGCAGTTTCAAATCTGGTTCTGTTTTCTTTTGAGTAACAGTTAAATGTAAGCGGTTACTTGTTGCTCGTTACTACCATACCTGAAAGGTCAACAATGTGAAGAACATGCATGGGAAATACTTTTTCAGAGAGAAGCAGATAAGTTCCAAAACTGCAACCTAAGATTATAGACCCTTGGAGTTAGGATTTGGGGGGGTTGGGGGGTGTTTTTAATCTTACTAATTGGGTTATTCTGGTAATTGAATAGTAGACAGCTTCTTTGTTGGAGAAAAAATACAGCAGAGAGAAATTTTCTGGGCCTCTACTAGTCAGACTTCCAAATCCATGTCTTCATTTAGTGATTATCTTCAAGGTGTGGAGATCAGTGCAAAAGGCAACAAAAATGAAGTGCAGAATCATGAAGGGGAAAACATTTTTTGCTAGAGATGTAGTAAATCTCACTTTTCTAAGCTTCAGTAAAATTACTTTATAAGTGTCAAAAGCAGAAAGACGGCAGTTCAGGAACAAGTAATTGCATAGGGTACAGAATATTGGGGTACATTTCCATTTTAATTTCAGTTCAGGTTTAAATGGTAAGAGTCTTATAGCTTACCTTCAGGGCCACACTTTGTTTTGTAATACAAAGAGAGGATTGTGCCGGTAATACAAAACCAGGAGGCATCATCTGTTCTGTTTGCTTCACAGGTCGGCATGGCTGCACTGTCAGTGTTCTTCACATTCAGCAGCAGTCAGCATAGGAAGAATTTCAGTCAGTATTTTCATACCCTTACTGCTCCAGTGTCTTGCTTTGCCAGCTTCTCATGGCTCATTGTTGCATGTTTTAGTAACTTGCACATTGACAAGCAGGAGTGAGACTATTACTGTGCATTACATTCTTAAAACACAACTGTCTATATTTGAAAGGTTGTTCATGCTCATCTGTAGTACTACACAGGAAATTTGAGGAAGCAAGAGTTTAAATAATTGCAAGTAGACAGTAGTGTGGAACTTTTACAGGTCAATATTAGAATTGCCATTATCTTTTTGTGCTGTTCTTAGCTGACCACAGGCAATATATTTCATGACCTGAGGGAAATAAATACAGCCTTGTTTTTCTCAGTTTGCATGGAAAAAGAAAACATCTTCTAGATGATGAGTTCTACTTGAACCGTACGTATGTGGTAGAAACAGTATATGGTACTATAAAATAGTTCCTTTCTCTTTTGTTATATGTATTTAACAGGCAATGTCTGGCACTAGATCTGATTTTCTAACACGATCTAATGTAGAAGACAACTGTTCACAAAGAACATCCATTTAAATCATATCTCACTCCCCGTGTCTTATTGTCAGATAATAGTATTGCCATGGTAAGCTGATTTATTCCTTAAAAAAACCTAAGTCCTTGTCTTTCAGGTTGTGAGCTGACCATTGACTTAATTCATTGTGATGTGTGTATCTCTGTTGTTACAAACTAAATTAACGGAACTGTTTGCTTTTCAGAGTATCTGAAAAATGACATATGATTTTGACAAGAAACATGTACTTTCATGTACTTTTTGAAAGGAAAACTAAAGATTTTGGCACTTGATGTTTTTGAACTACCTTTGGCCAGAATAATTGTGTGAGATCTTTCCTTAGTAGCCTAGTAAACTTGAAGGCTTAAACAGACAAACTTCAGATGTTCATATACTGAAAGAAATCATCGTTATATCTCTTCCCCTGCTTTTTAATTTCTCTAGATTATAATCTTGTAGGGTGGAATAAGATAGCAGAAATCATTTTCATGTATTGTCTCACCATAAGTCAGGGTCTGGGAGATCAAAATCACTTCTAAGTGAAGGTCATGTTCATGACCACCTGAAGAACCTGATTGTACAAAGCTCATTGAATCATAGAATGGTTTGGGTTGGAAGGGACCTTAGAGATCATCTAGTTCCAGGCCATGGGCAGGGATGCCATTCACTAGATCAGGTTGCGCAGGACCCGTCCAGCCTGGCCTTGAGCAGTGCCTGGGATGAGACTTCACCACCTTCTGAGTAAAGAATTTCTTTCTAACACCTAATCTAAACTCACCTGCTTTCAGTTAAAAGCGTTTCTCTTGTCCTTTTGCTATCTGCCCATACAAAATTTCTTGCCCCCTCCTTTTTATGAGCCCACTTAAATGCTGAAAGGCCACAGTGAGGTCTCTCCAAAGTCTTTTCTTCTGTACGCTGATCAACCTCAGCTCCCAGCCTTTATTCATAGGAGTGCTGCTCCATTCCTCTGATCATCTATGTGGTCTCCTCTAGACCTGCTCAGCCAGGTCCATGTCTGTCTTTGTGCTGAGGACCGCAGGTGCAGCACTCCAGGCTGGGTCTCACAAGGACAGAGTAGAGAGGGAGAATCCCCTCCCTTGACCAGCTGGCCACTCCTTTTATGGTGCAGCCCAGGATGCAGTTGGCTCTCTGGGCTGTGAGCACACCTTGTTGGCTTATGTTAAGCTTTTTATCCATGAGAACAAGCAAGTCCTTTTCCTCAGGGCTGATCTCAATGAGTTCTCCCAGTTTATACTCACATGTGGGGTTACCCTGACCCATGGGCAGCACCTTGTACTTGGACTTGTTGAACTTCATGATGTTCTTGTAGACACAGTTCACAAGCTTATCCAAGTCACTCTGGGTAGAATCCCTTTCTTCTCTTGTGTCAGCTACACCATTCAACTTTGTACCATCTGCAAACTTGCTGAGGGTACTCTTGATCTCAGTGTCTGGGTCATGGATGAAGATACTGAAAAGCACTGATCCCAAGATAAAGTCCTCAGGGACGCTTACTCTGGATCAAACTATGCTGTATGTCTTCTTCCTTTCAGTCCATTTAAAATTAAGCATCAAATTGTAAACCAGTCCAGAGCAGTTAGTGGAACTTGATTTGACTCAAGTGGTTATGTTATCTGGCTCATTACAGTGTACAGCATCTCTCTGCATCTTCCTCTGTATGGTGATACCAAACTCAGGATCTCCAATTCATTTTCATTTCCTCATGATCCGTCATCTAGTGACACAAGCTGTGACTGGTTATTAGAACATACCTGTCACCTTCACACGGGAGATTCTTAGGCCAAGAAAAATATTCTTAAATCATGTGCATGGTTTATATGGGAGGCTTGCTTTACTGCTTTTCTTCAGTTACCCTTTCTTGACTGGAACCCTCACTTTCCTTCAAAATTTCTGTTCATGATAGCAGAAGCTATTCCTCACCAGCTTTGAATAAAGCTTGATGTGTTTTCTTGAATCAGGCCATTGGTGGTTCCTCTGAAGGCAGCTGCTCTTTTGTATCAGGTGGTTGTTGGCAGGTACCGGCGGAGTGAGAGGTGTGGTTGTGTCAAGGGGAGCCCTGCCTCTGTGGGAGTGCTCCATGTGAACAGCAAGAGGCAGAGTGATCTCACTGAGAGGTGCTGGAGCTCCTGCACCTGCCTGTGTGCGTGGAGCTCTGTCATTGCTTTGCTGCCTCTGCCACTGTGGAGTTTATTTCATGGAGATAGTTCCTTCAGCCACTCTTTGTGTGCAGCTCCCTAAGATTCATCTCCACATAATACAGTTGTGTCATTTCGTTTGGATTTCCTCCTGTGTGGATGTGCTTGAAGAAAGTCACTGAAATAAAGGCTTTGCTACTTACTGCAGTTGTTTGAGAGGTGCAGCTTACCTGTGTGACCACTGTCTGTCACTTTCCCAGCCTCTTTGTCCTTTGGGTGTAGCAGGGAATGAAAATGACAGTCCCAGGCATCTCCTTACATAAATTTAAGTAAACTTACCCTTATTCAGGTGTGTTCAAGGTAAGAACCTGTTCTTCAGAGCTGAAGAAACATGTAGGTGTGGACCATACACGTGTAACTCCTGTTAACAGTTAATAATGCTGCCTTTTAATGTGAAATGTATTTTACCACTGCTTTGGTGTTGTAGGGCTAGTTTTAGCAAAGAAGATTGTTCAGTAGATCATTCTCTGGTGGGTGGGTTGCTACAGCAACAGTCTTGTAAGGGTTCTGATAAAGATTGAAAAGTAAGGTCTGAACCTTACCTGTGGTTGTATATTTTTTTGCAGTTTAAATCACAGGTATAGTACATATTTTTATTGTACAGGTCAAGATTATTCCACTTTTAGAGGATTCTTGGCTGTGTAAGCTGCTGCTAAAATAAAATGCCTGTTTCAGTCTCAAAGAGGAGCAAAACTTTTGCTGCTGTGCTCAGAATACAGTACTTGGCTTGATTAACAAGCATGTCCTGACTAGGGAGATAAATAACTTAATGAGGCCCAGGGCTGGGGGTAAAATTCTTTCTTCTTCTGGTTGTAAGCAGAGCACAAAACTGATTCATTAAGCAAAGCAGAATGAATTTGATTTTCTTTGTATAATGGCAGTGCTGTATAGTCTAGAGACATTCAGACAAGGAGATCTGTCATACTAACGAATATTTTTGAAGGGTGTGGTGGGTGTAAATGCTTAATATAGTTCACATAATGGCTTGGAAGTGGCTGGTCTATATATATGAGATAAAAATAGCACTGTTTAATGCTGAAATTAGTGCCACTGTGTTATAGTGCAAATTTCTTCCTTTTTACATTGTGTTTGTCACTTTAAAAAGATGGTAGTAACAGGTCACCAACAGTCTGAATACTTTTTGTTAGATGGTGTATTCTGAGAATTTGCCAATCTGTTGATTATGTCTATTTTGACTAACTGCTGATGAGCTTCAGATCTTAAAAATGAGATTTTATTTGCTTCAGTTTGTTCTCAATAATCTGAATGCAGATTGAGGTGGTCTTCATTGGTCTATCATAGTTTCTGCCAGTGCTTTTATAATTCTTCTCTCATCCAATTTTCTGGTATTAATGACTGCATGGTATTTCTGCAAAGTTCCTGTTTGTCTGGGAGAATTTCTGCTTGGTTGTGTCATAATGGGTCAGCAGTCTTTGGTATCCCCCCATGTGCAGATTGGATGGTGATACTACCTGGCTGGTGGTTCTTTAGTGTGCTGACCACTGACCATGAAACTTGAGATCTCCTGATCTTGTTGCTACAGGTCTCAGTGGTCACTTGCCATGTTATTAATCAGGGTCTCTCTACTGAGCCTGACGGTTTTTTCCTTAGGTTCTCATATTTGCAATGGCAGGTGAGAATATTCTTGATACTCTTCAGTCACACTTCTTAGACAACCAATTGTTTAGTTATATTTTCCTGCCTCCTTCTTTTTTCTTACCCTTTCTTCTTGTCCTCAACACTTTGAGACACTTCCAGGATATGTTTCTTGGCTTGGTAGCAAAGTTGGAAATATCCTTAATTTACCAAAGCTTACATTAATCTTGCTGTTTGCTGTGATCTTTTGAAGAGGGGATGAGTAAAAGTAGGTGTTACTGCCTTGGTATTATATGTTAGCTACCACTTGGGAGGTTAGTTATTGTTGTGGTTTGGTTTGGGGTTTTTTAAATATATATTTAGTCTAAAAAGAGAAGCATGTTTTTTCAAATTAATCAGAAAGGGAAGTAATTCTGTGACAGTGTTAGTTTTAACAATTTGTCGCCAATTACAAAGCTAATTGTCTGAGCTAAGTAGCATTCCAAACTAATGCAAAGAATTTTCCCAGCATATCTGTGAATCAATATGAACAGTAAGCTGTGCTGAATTTCAGATGAGCATGTTTGTCCCTCTTTTATTCAGTCTCACCAGCAACTTGTTTTCACATTTTCTCTTTACAGGGAGAATTATCTTTTAAGCAAGTGTGAAATCGGTTAAGCTGTAATACTCTTTCAACAAAAAGCACTTGTGTGGTGTTTTCTCCAGTACAAAAATGCAAGTCATTCCAAAGCACTTAAAAGAAGAAAAAGTTTACTCCAAAAGGAAAAAGGATTTTATATGTCTGTGCTTTCTATTTTAAATTTTCTGCAAGTACTATACCGTGAAAGGTGCAGTATTGATTGCTCTAGCGAATTCTTAACAAGAAACAACATCAGTTTGAGGAGAGAGGGTTACTTTTACAGGTCTCTGGCTTTCATGTAAACTGAAGCTTATGCTATTCACTCTTTTAATGTGACTACTTTGGTCAGCTAGACAAGGGGCAGAAGTTATTGCCTTTTCTGTCCAAAACATTGCCCCAAGACCCAAAACCTGAAGAATATAAAGTATACTTTCCTGGGCTGTTTTTTGTTCAACTTTGCTGTTTTGCCACTAGCATCCTTAAACATGTCGCATATGACAAGTCAGTAATGGAAATCACAGTATACTTCTGCTTATGAGAGTATTAAGACAAAGGGAGACTTTTTGCTGGAGTTTCTTTCAAGATTCTTTGAAGGCAACTGCTTTGTTGTGATCTGATTATTCTAGTGCATTGAGCAAAATTGCCAAATGGTACTGAACTACTGTTTGCTAATATTGTTAGCTTGTTTATCTAGTCCTCCTCTGCTTTTTCTTACATGCTTCGTCTCTGTTTTGCTCTTCCATCTTTTCTCTGCTGTGATCTGTGGTGCTTTTTTGCTGTTCTTAGGAGAGCATCAAATTGAGTGTTACAGTAAAACAGACAATATTCCAGTTAGGTTAAGGGTTCCAGTAGGAAGCACTCGATGCTCAGAAGCATTTTCTGCTGCAGGAGAGAGATAGAGTATGTAACTTCTTTACGTGTTGATTTACGTAAGATCACCTTTAAAACCAAACCTTTAATGCAGCGCTTTGCCAAAGCTTGCATATTTCTTACCTTTTATGTCCTTGAATGAGATATTTTTGGGTTTTTGTTTTGGGTGAATGATATATAATGTGGTGATGGTATTGTAATTGCAAATGACCATATGAAACAGATTTCTGATTCAGTTCAATATAGTTGACATTTTTTATTGAGAGGATTTATTTGGATATTAAAATATAAGAATTTAAAGTATGTTCTTAATATTACCACTGACTAAGGCAGTACAGACAGATAATGCTGAATTTAACTTAAGCTTAGCTTTTTGCTAAACTAGATTTGAAGACAAGAATAAATCTAGTTTTGTTTTGTCTTGTTTTTTTAATATGATGGCTTTCATTTTTCAAATAGTTAACATTGGTTTTCTTACTTTCTGATGCATGAATTTGCACCAAGTTCTGTTTTATCATTTGAGTTGCATTGTATCCCAAATATAGCAAGTTCTTTTAGATAGTTGTACTAATATGTTAGAAATTAAACAAATTTTCAACATTTAATTGTTAAATGAGTTGAGAACCACTTTATTCTGTTTCTTATTTAGATGTGTGGGAAACTCTGTAGCAGAAGAGCTTTGTTGCTCAGAGGGCTCTGATTTTCCTTACCAGAACAAACCTTGTCAGAATTGAAACAATGTTGTCAAAATCAGTTTAATTACAGCTGACCTTAAAAAAAAAAAAAAAAGAGAACTGTGACTTCTGCTAAATGTCCTTGACACAATGAGCTCTGTAACATGCTTTCACACTGACAAACCTGATTTCCTTCTGTGCAGACAAGGGGATAATGGCAGATGTTTTTCTGCCAGACATCAACAGGTCCTAGTATTTCATCTCCCATAGTATTCTTCTAAACAAATCTATTAAATAGTCCACTGCCTGAAGTGTGGGTCCCAAACACTTAGTAGTACCAAGTCCAGATGGCAGCCAGCTGCTTGTGGCTTCCTCTCAAAGCTGAGTACTGGAGCAAATAGTCTCTTAACTTCTTTATTAGTAACTGAATGAAGGGATAGAGCATATCTTCAGCACTTTTGTGGATGATAGTGATTTGGTGGGAGCAAGCAAGGTAAGAGAGAGATCCGAGAGGCTGTTGGGAGGGAGCTCAGCATCCGGGGGTATGCACTGACACATAGTTTGGCCGAGGTGAGCACAAAGCTGGGGGGTGGGAGGGAGTGTAGCCCCATGCACCAGTAGAGGCTTGGGACCAGCTCTGGGGCAGCAGAGCTGTTCTGAGCAGCTCCAGTGTGCCCTGGCTGAGCACTTGCTACACTCTCAGATGTGCTAGCACCAGTTTGAGGGGGATTAATCCCTCTGTTGAGAACCCGTGGGACTGCTTCTCTAGGTACTGGTGGAGAAAAATCCTAATAAATGGAATTCTAAACTTTCAGAAAAAGGTTGCCCAAAAAGGCTGTAGAGTCTCTGTTCTTCAGGATACACGCAGCTCCATCAACATATTCCTCCAAACCATATATCATAATGGCCCTGCTTTTGGCAGGGCGTCAGACAGCCAAAACTGCTCTCTCTTACTCTCAACTTTCTGCACTTGCCTCTCAAGAAGCAAACAGCAAAATTGGTCATTGTAATATGACAGATTCCATGCAACCTGCCATGGTGTAGGGATTAGTTTGCAATCCATCAAGTTACCCTAGGCCTGATAGCAAAGATCCATGGGGGATGTGGTTGGGATGATGACTTTGCCTAAATGTGTGTCTGAGTCCCCTGGCATTGACTGAAATGAATAGAAGTCTTCTGCACTTTGGTTGCTGATGTTTATTTCATCACTTGCATGAGTTTTAGTTTGAAATCACGATTTGTAGGTATTCATGGGGCAAGTAGGAAAACAATTTTTTTACTAATGAGTTTTTGATGCACAAATGGTATCTTTAAAATGCCTAGAACATACTAATTTCAGAGCCTGTAAAAAGCAATGGCCTGAAGATACCTGTATCTTCAAGGTGGCAAGGCAGGGGAAAAACAAAACTGTTCCTGGAAGTAGAAGATTAAAATAAAGACTTAAAACTTTCAAGTTTACTTGCTTTAGAAGCTGAACTGTAGAGATGAATGTCTAAAAATTAGTTTTCAGTCCCTTAACTATGATATGCTCTTCAGGCTTCTCTATTTGGAAAATAGGAATGTAAAATGAATCATATGATGTTACCACAGGGAGAAAGTGTCAGTCATAACGTTTTTATATGATCAGAGAATGATTGTGTGTGGGGTCTTAAGTGTCAGTTGTTAATGAAACAGTAAATTTTAAGGAAAAAAAAAGCATGCTTTGAGAATATGTAATTCATATTAAGGAGATCTACTAGTGAGAAATTTGAAATTTTAAACTTACATTTGTTCCTGATTTTTGGATTGTTTTTTTCCTTTTCCTAAATAGACTTTGTTGGAATATGCAGAAAAGTGGAAGACATCAGAAGATCCTCTGCCTCTGTTGGAGGTGTACACGGTGGCTATCCGAAGTTATGTTAAAGCACGACCTTACCTTACCTCTGAGTGTGAAAACGTTGCCTTTGTGCTTGAACGTTTAGCACTGTGAGTATGGTGTTTTGGTTACTGAAACCAGTCTGTATGGTATTAACTTTTCATTGCCTAAATGTTTTCCCAATCCAGTTATGAGCACCTACCTTCCTCATGCTGTATGCTGTCTGTAAGGGAGAATATCTGGTTGCTTGAATTAAGGCAAGGATTCCTGACCTAGGACAAGCCAACATTCCTGGCTTAAAACACTTTGTTATTATTGATCTGCATACAATCTGAAAGGGCATCAATTTGCACAGGCTTTAACAGAGTTGGATTTGATGATTTTTTTTTTTTATAGTGTCTTTTAGAGAGCTTGCTTTTACAGTTTCTGCAAGAGTGTTCATGGCCTCTTATTCTTTCTGTGTTCAAGGAAACAAACTGTTTTGTGGCTGGTGTTTCAAACAACTGTTTTGATATTAGAATAAAGAATTGTTGATTATACAATTTCAACGTCAAAAATTTCCTCAAATAATATTCCTTTTTGACTTCCAGAAGCTGTATTGAACTTCTACTGTGTCTGCCTCTGGACTTACCTGAAAATAAATGGGAAGAATTTCAGGCTTTTGTACAGGTGAGTTTAGTTCATAAAATAAAGACTGAATAGCTTTTCAGAATGGTTTGGAAATCTTAGGGGATATTAAGTATGTAGCCTGTCTGTAAGGAGCAAGGCCTTCAGCTGGAAATCCTGCATACTCTGCAGTAATTGCTGAAGGTGATATCATCTGTCTGCATGCAGCAGCTGTGGAGAGAAAAAATAGCTACAGATTATTGAAATAAAATTTGTGTTTTAAAATATAGTTGACTGTAAACACTCTTAGAAATGAAATATTATCATATAAGTAATTCTTTATACTGTTGTACGTTTGAAATTTATGTACTTCAGTTAATACTGAAGGGTTTTAAATCTCTCACAAGACACTGACTGGTTAAGGTTTGAGCACTGCATTAAAGAAGGGTGTTGGAACAAGTTCTGCTTCTCAGTATTTATCAGAAATACGTAGTGGGAGGTCCAGCATACAGTTTTTTAAAAAAAGAAAGGAGAGGGGGGAGAAAAGAATAATAATGGAAAGACAGCTACAGTTACCTGAGGATTCTGAGCCTAAATAACATAGGAAGATGAAAGGCTGATTATTTTAGAGTGAATTTTGACTAGCAATTGCCTTATATAAATCAATTCTGAAGAGATGTGTTTGATGCTGAGAAGTTCCACAGCCTTGAGAGCAGGTGGAAAAGTAAAAGAAAAATGAGCCATTTCTTGGCTGGGTTTTTTTAAAGGACCAGTGTAAGTTGTGTGTTGCTACTTAAGCCACAAATTTTTGCAGGTATTTGTTTTGCTTCCAAGTGTACATCTGCTCACAGAATTTATTCTAGTATATAAGTGCCATGGAAGATATTTTCAATTGATTTTAAGACCCCAGCCTGTTTAATCATATTTGCATAGAACTATGCAGTGAGATCTTAACAGCTAAAATCTTTTGACATTATAAAAATATTTTTTTCACTGTCTCCAGTACATAGAAATTGAGCTGCTGAAGAGTTTGAGAAGATAAAGTTTAGGCACCTGGTACCAGAACAGTATGTGGACTAGAGAAATTGCTCATCCATTTTTAAAAGAGAGGCCTATTTCACAATTTAGTTTCAGAAATTTCAGAAGTAGCCCTGTTAATAAATCTCAAGGTGAGTTTGAAGCACTCAGTTGTTTTGGTTTCTCAGCTTATATCTCAGGCAACAGAGGCAGAAGTAAAACCTGTATAGGCTGAATGTTAAGATTATTTTGTTACACATTTAACTCTCTATCTGGTAAGGTGTTAATGTGATAACATAAGGTATAAAGGGTATGAAAGACACATTATGTCTTTTTTAAACACTACCTTGTTTTGTAAAATATATTTTTCAGGTGGCTCATAAAAACTTGATGGAAAATGGCAGCCAGGAACTGCACATTTTAACAACACTTACACAGGAGAAGGGAGTGTGGAAGAACCCAGTATTGTGTGGTATTCTGTCCCAGGAACAGTTGGACCCAGATAAAGGTAAAACTTAGAGTTATTTACTTCAATTTTGTGCTGCATTGAAATATTATTATGATCAATGGAAGTTTTTTGTTCAATACAGTTTGTAGTAATTTATAAGCTATATAAATAAATACTCATGTAGCATTTTCTGAACTATTAAGATAGTATGTTCATGGTAACATACAAATAATTTAATGTTGGTATTTGCATAAAACATAATCATGCCTCAAATTCTTTTGCCATTTTCTTTATAAGTCATGTGAAGGGAGTTTACATACAGGCTAATTTACAGTGGGGTAAGTTCAATACTAATCTGCAAAATTTATTTGACATAAACCCAAAAAAACCCTGCATATATATTTTTAAATGAAAATGTCATTTATTCTGTTATGAAATGCCAAGAGAAACTTTACTGAAGTTCATTTAGACCCGAGTTCTGAGAATGGCTAACAGTAGTTGCATAGGGAAGAGTATATGATCAGCAGAGGCTTACAAGGATATAGTGCCCTGATAGATTATTTTTGTTTTGGTCATTGCAATTCAGAAGTGGTATCCTTGTGCGAGTAAATCTTAGTTGTTTTTTTGATTCTTTGTCTAAATGGTTTTAGAATCTGTGTAAAGCATCACACATAAGCATCTATGCCAAAGTTGCACAGTTCTTATATGAAGTGAAATAGTTCCGCTTAGTGTCTGCATCCTTTTAGCCTGGTGCCTGCTTATTTCATATGATATTTTCTATCTATTAACAAGGTAACTCTTCTCACATCTTTTAATGAATGCCTCACAAGACCTGATTCGATAGACTGCTATCATATCTCATCTTCTCTCTTCTGTAGTGTCTTACATGTCTTCCAAATTTACTGTCCCATTCCTTGTATGGGTAACTAAAGGTTTGTTCAGCAGTCAATATGATTCTCTGCTTTCTGCCACATTCCTTTCAAAAATATATACTACTACTACTACTACTATTATTATTATTATTATTAATAATAATAATAATAATATAATAATCCTTTCATAACATTACCCTTGCTTCTTGATTGAGCATTGAACCAATTTTTTCTTAAATCAGAACTAAACAAGACATTTTCTTGAGGACTAGTACCTATTTCAATGTTAGGATTTTCCCCTATCATGCCTGTATGTACAGTTAGGCTTGTATTCTTTTCCTCCATGAAAATAATTTTGGGGGTTTTATCAATATTTTAATTTTATCTGTTATGCTGTGTTATGGACTGTTGGCATGTTTTTACTACCCTGCTTTTGTCAGCATATTTTGTCATGGCTCTCTGCCCTTTTCCAAATGTTTATAAAAATGCTGGATGTAGGCTGTCCCTGTACAGATCTACAGAAACCCACTGAAAGTTTGTTTGGCTTTTTTTTTTTAACTTTTCATTAACTGATAATTTATCTGTACAAGGCTCTTCTTTTTACTGCCAAGAGAGCTTGGTATCTTTGGGAATTTGATGGACTTCTTTTAGTGCTTTTAGGAAATAAGTTGGATCTCCTTTTATTCAAATTACCACAGCTCCCTTGGATAAGTCCAGTAAATGTAAAATATGATTTTCAATTTTTTTTCCAGAAGTTGGGCGTACTCTTTCTCAAGATTTGCATTTTGTTGCTTCTTTTAATTACTTATTATACACCTAATACAGACTTTGGATTTGTATGTAGTCCTGAGTCTCACAGAGTACTCCTTTACTAGCTTCCTCTCAACCATACTGCAGCCATTGTAACTTGTAATGTACTTGGAAGAGAGAGGTTTAATTAATATTTAATTGCCTTGTATTTGAGTCTTGAGACCTTGCACATGAGTTCAGGAATGGATGAAGAGGACACAGGGCAGTAAGTAAGATTGTGACCATGGACTTCAGGAGAGCTATCTTTAACATCTTTAAGGAATTTCTTGTAAGAGTCCCATGGGAACAGGTCCCGCACTGCTGTCAGACATTGCATTGCATTGCATTTGCATGGTGACTGGACCTGCTATTACTTCAGGTTTCACCTGCATGATTTTTTTTCTCAAGGTTGCAGATGACAGACAAGAAGCACTTGTATTTGGAAAGAGGAATTTTCTACATTTCTCCACTTCATTAATTGGTTACGGAAGGAAACCTTAGTAAAGTTGTCTTAATTTTGTCACATCATAATGGATCTTTTGTCTTACTGCCTCTTCTTGAACTAGCTTAATGTGAGATCAGGACTGATATTAATCTAGAATTAAAACTGATCTGAATTAATGACAACTGTAAATTAGATTTCCTGAAGTCATGTGGCTGTCTGTGCAGCCTTATTGCTCAGTGTGCCAAAGACTGAAAGTTGAAGTACACCAAAGTGTTTAAGGCTATGCCATAGCCTATGCAACGTAAAAACAGTGCACTTCCATCCTCAATTTCTGGCAGTGTGGCTTGTGCTCTTTAGCATGAACCTGCTTTTCCATCCTCGAGGTTATAATTTTCTTGTAGTGATGGTATAATCCTTCAAAACTGTCATTGATATCTTCTCTATTGATACTGAGGGTGAGTGCAGGAACTGTCTAGAGGAAAAGGACCTTTGGTAACCTTATGAAAAGCCAGACTGCTGCTGCTTTTTTGGTATCTAATTCTAATTATCCTTAGAGATTTAAACCTGGATGCCAAGAGTTGGGTTCTTGAATTTTTCATAAGTTTAAATGTAGTAGGGAGGCATCTAAAGAATATCTCACTGAAAGGGGGATCTGGATACAACCATCACTATCCAGAGATTGTCAAGGTGGATAACAGGCAGACTGTAACAGCCAGCATGGATCTATTTTCAGTAATTAGAGCACCTGTCACCGGACGGTTGAATGATACCAGCAGCCTCAGTTTTGAGAGGAGAAAAACCTTGTTTTCATCCTGGGTATATTCAAAGCAGCCATCTGGAACTTCTTGTACCCTTTCTCTAGACACTGTGCCACCACAGAAGCATCCAGGATTGATGCTGTATTCAGCAGAATTGTGCTGAGATGTTTGCATGAAGGATTCTGAGTCCTAGCTCCTGGTAGATATGGAAAGCGTTAAGTCAGTTCTGAGTCACCCGTAGTGTGAATGCATATGTGGACTAACACTTGAAGATGACGGAGGAGGTGTCGTGGCTCAACCCCAGCCAGCAGCCAAGCCCCACTCAGCCACTCCCTCATTCCACCACCAGCAGCGCTGGGGAGAGAATAGGAAGGGCACAGGTAGAAATCTCATAAGCTGAGATAAAGACAGCTCCCCAATGGCATCCCATTGGCCACGGTCCGCTTTCCCCGCCCCCTCTCCCCTGGGGTATAAAACCCACTGCAGGTAAAGGTTCAGCCTCTTTTCTGCCTGGGTGGTCACTGTGCTAGCAGTGTCCTGCCCCAAGCCAATAAACTGGACACTTGTCCCCAGTGGGAAAGAGCGCTTCTCGTCTTTTATCCATTCATCTGTGCAAGTCTGTGTTGGGCTTGGGTTCGAGCTGGCTGGATTGGACCCATACAAAGCCCAGAGAGCCACGGATTATCGCACATAGCGAAAGCAGAAGCCATGCACACAAGCAAAGCAAGGAATGAATTCCCTGCTTCCCATGGGCAGGCAGGTGCTCAGCCATCCCCAGGAGAGCAGGGCCCCATCACACCTCAGGGTCACTTGGGAACACAAACGCCATTGCTGCAAACGTCCTCCCCTTCCTCCTTCCTCCCCTGCCTTATATACCGAGCATGATGTTCCATGGTCTGGAATGTCCTTTTGGTCAGTTGGGGTCACCTGTCTGGGCTGTGTCTCCTCCCAAGCTCCCCCAGCTTCCCCACCAGCCTGGGAGTACAAAAATCAGGAAAGGCCTTGGCTCTGTGTAAGCCCTGCCCAGCAATAACAAAAATATCTCCACATCATCATTACTGTGTTCAGCAAAAATCCACAACACAGCCCTGTACCAGCCACTGTGAAGAAAATTAACCATACCCCAGCCAAACCCACATTGTTTCCTGACTAGCAGCTGAAGTTCTTGGAGATGGATTGTCCGTGTGTATATTCATCTCCTGGCTTCATCCTCCCTGGCTAAAGCAAGGCTGATAAGACATAAAGGTGGTGGATTAATCTGTACCTATGCTACATCTGATGAGGGGTCTGGTAGTAGGATTATGAGTGCTTTGTAAGGCAAATATTCTTTGTGGTCTTTAAGTCAGCTAAAACGTGGCATTAATCTGGACTGTCTTCCACAGAGAGCCTGTTAGTGCCTGGAGCTTATTCCTGCTCTCATGTGCCACTAATCTGTGGATTACATTTTCTCTGGTTTAGTCCATGTATGGTGCGAGCAATACCTGTAGTAAAAGTTGATATCCTTCATGTGAACTTGGCATGGAATTGGTAGTAGGGCCTGATATGCCAGCTATGGAATTCAAGGGAATCAGAGTGAAACTCTCTCAGAGTGAAAAGGTTAGATCCCAGTCTGTCCAAGTTAATTTGCTAGACTTAGTAGATTGTAGTACCACCTGTCAGATGCTTTTTAAATTTTTTTAATCTTCATTTTCTCTCATGTTCTGTAATTTTATATTTTGCCCATACCTTGCACAAACGTGTTTGTCGATTTTAATGGATGAGGAAGCGTTGCACAAAAATTACATTCAATATTTTTCCAGTAATTGTTCCCATTAAATATGTCAGGGTTTACACTCAAAAGTTAAGTGATTTGTTCTGGAAAAGCACTTTTGTCTCAAAGCATTTTTAGAAATTTCTATTGTTATGGTAGGCTAGCAATTTGTCCACAATACCTTTTGAAATTGACATTGCATGATAAAATATATTTATCCAATATTTTAAAAATAAACAAAACCTTCCTCAGTAACCTCAGAATCTCATCCTTGGGAAGAAGTTCCCCACCATAAACTTAGTCCTGTAACCCCAGCACTGGTTTTTGTCTTAAAATGTCAGCTTTAGTTCAGTTACAAAACAAATGTATTAAAATTCATGTTTTGAATGAGCTTTCAGATGTTAAACATAATGGTTATAATCACTGGGATTAGAATAAAGGCTTAAGAGCTAATATGTAACTAGTAACCCTGAGGTCTTCCTGTGTCTTGTTGAGAAGATAACAGAAAATGTGCTGATGCTTATGCAAGGTAGGCTGGCTGAAGCAGTAAACACAAAAGGAAGGGGATTACTGAACACTAGCAGATAGAATGTAATGTTTGCAATATTCAGTGCAGCAATTATAGTAATAAATCAGAGTGAAACATCTTGGATTACCAATATATCTTAAAGTCTAAGGTCTTCCTGTATCTTGTTACAGAAATAAGGTAAAATGTTTCACTGTTATTCCAGGCAGACTGTCCAGGACTAAACATTGTGGGCGAAGGGATTATTGGTACCTGGTAGAGGAAGAGCAAGGCTAGGCTATTGAATGTGGTTAGTCACAGGGTCATTTGTGGGTTGGCAGGAGTGTGAATGTCTTTTATAATGCATTGGTAATGATATTAAAGGAACATTTATCTGCTGTTTAGAATGTCCTCTAATAGAAACAAAAAATGTTTACTGTCTACCCATTGTCTGTTAGTGTGCTCTGATGTTCCTTTGTTCCTGCATAAATACAAATCTGGTCTTAGCTTCATTGCCATGGGGAAAGGAAGAAGGAGCTCATTTGATTTGAATATTCTTACACATCAGTTAGCCATTGGTCATTTGTGCTGATCATTTGTAACAGGGTACTAGGATAAGGACAAATAACTGAGAAGGTGGTTGAAATGAAAATTCAACCATAAATCTGAAAATGCCTGCAGGATGATGATGGGGTTTAACAGGCCTGACTTCTGCAAAAGGCAACATTTTCTGCCTAAAAGTCTTGTGCATTAAAGCGGTAAAGAAAACAGTTGACCTGATTCTGATTTCAAGATAGACTTTTAGCAGTGTTCCATATAAGCAGCTGGAAGAAGGAGAAATCGTGAAATGAGGACAGTAGTGAATCAAACTAAATAGTATGGGAAGAAGCAAAGAATGAGATGAGCTTTTTTTTAATTAAGTAAACCATGTTTTGTGTTATACTAGTTCAAGTATTACAGAGAGAATTAGTTTTTTAGATGTTGAAAGTACTTACTTCATCAAATTGAAACAGGATTTGAAAAGTCAAGAAAATATAAATTAAGTGAATGGGCAACATGATTTAGGTGAAATTGAGGATGAGGAAATTAAAAGGTATATGATGAAAGTTCCTATCAAGATGTGTCAGAAAGTGAGCACTGTAGATGACCAGAACTACTACTTTGGGACTACTCAAAGGCGGGAAAAAAATCTTATTCAGAAATGATCAAGATTTTACTTCTAATACTGAAAGCATATCATGAATGTGCTAGTTTTCACAAAAGAAACAAAAATCATTAGAAAAAGTCTGCTGATTTTAAAAGATGTGAGAATGTGTTACAAAATTGAAGTGAGGGCAATTGAAAACCAAGGGGTTTTTTATGCAGTATATATCTACCTTGTGAAAACAAGGAGGGGATGATGTCAAAAGGATTAGAGAAAAGTGATTGTCTATGTATCTAGCTTTAATAATTGACTTTAAATGTTCTAGAGGTAGTACTAAACCGCATGCTTCAAAGCTGAAACAATTTTGATCTTGAAGATCTGGATGAGATTTATATTTAAGATTCAGAACATTAACCTGTGTTCCCCTTTTTGTAAAATTTTTATGCCTTCTATTGATTACCTAGAGTTGGATTGTTAGTGTAGACTACAGAGTTTAACTCAGGTGGGAGCATGTTTGAAAAATCCAGTTCAGTACTCACCTCTTTTGAGTTTTAGACTATGCACAGTCAAATGTATGCAAGATATGCCTCTTTTTTCAAATGTGGAAAATTCTTTGGTTGAAGAACCATAAAGTGTTTGACTGTATTCTGTGGGTGTATAATACGAAACATTTCACACCAATAAAAACAGGTTCAGAAACTTCTGTACTTGTCACATATATCCTTCAATAGCAAGATCTTTAAAAGGCAACGTTAGCAAAGGCATAGCGCAAGTGTACAGAGGATGTGAGAGTAGTGGCTTTGTGTTGTCTTTCTGTAGAACTATAATTAAATGGTATCTAAATATTTTAATATTTATATGGTCTCTCAGTCTGTTTTGTGTGCAGCTGTTTAGCCAAGAATTTAGAATGAATTAAAACCTGCAAGTATATAAAAGGTCTGTGACAGGGAATCTTTATGATTAAGAAGTGCAGTTCACTGAGAAGCTTTTCCTTCATCTTTGCTTCGTATCTTTTGTATCTGTTTTGATTTGTGTAAATTTTAGGGTCAACCATGATGAGTAAATGCAGTCTGTTAACTCTGTAACATGCATATAATGTGTTGGTTTTTTCCCTTTTCTTTTTTTTTTTTTAGTGAATGAGTTTTTGGTGTCGGAAGGCCCTGTCCTGCTGGATATGCGTATTAAGCACCTAATGAAAACAAAGCAATTAACACAAGCTACCGCCCTGGCAAAACTCTGCTCTGACCATCCAGAAATCAGTGGGAAAGGCAATTTCAAACAAACCTACCTGGTCTGTCTTTGTTCAGGATCACCAAATGAAAGGCTAATGGAAGAAGTAAGTAAATAATAAAAAACTTTTTTTCTTAGACGTCTTAGACTTATTTCTTTAATGGTAGTAAAGTCACTAATCATAAGCTGGTGTTCTGTAGAATAGGTTTTTCTTTTAAAATATGATCTAAAATATTTTGGGGTTTTTTTTTCATTCAAGTCACTTTTAAGCTGAGTAGTAATGACTCAAAGCACTCATGGAAGTGAGTGTATTATTAGGTCATTAATAGACATTTTCTGGCTGTGCCATAACTTTATGCTTGATTTTACTTGAAGTATTTTAAAACTCTGCCTCAGACCTCCTTAGTAAAGTGAAGTTAATAATTTTCCCACTCTTATTACTTGAACTATATTGCTTTTTGTGTATACCTAGTACATAGAATGGGGCCCTGTAGATGCTGCTTGCAGTTCAGAGAATAAATGTAACTTCGCCGAAATTCCTGGGTGCAATTGAAGGTGAAATCAGATCTTTGATCTGGTTTGTAATATAAAATCCTTCTAATTTAAATACAGATGTCAGAGAGGAGATGACAGATTTGCTCTTTTGCATTCTTTCAGGTGGCATCTTCATTTCTCATCCCACTCCAAAGTTTTAGCTGAGCCTTTTTCCTTCTTGAAGGAAAACAAACTGCAAATGTCGCTTTTCTTGTCTGCCAGTGTCTCTGCTTTTTATTGCTGTCATCTTTTAATATTAAATATTAAGCATATTGCAATTGAAGCTAGAGGGAAAAGAGTTGTGCACTGATTAGAGCTGGAAAACTTTCCTGCCCTAGATACAGATGAAATTCTAAGATGACAGCTTCTCACTGAGCGTGTTCTTCAGATACTCAGTAGAATTGGATCAGTCTTGCTCTCCTCCCAGCTCTGGCTGCTGCAGACCCTGTCAGAACAGGCTCAGGAGGGGCTGTGACAGGGCTGTGTGATCTTACCTTTGTTTGCTGGAGACATGCAATGGAACTTTGAATTTATGACCCTGCAAACAGGCTTCCTTCATTACTCAGCCCCAACACAGAATGGGCTGGTTCAGTGAATGAACTGTGAATCCTCTGGACAAAAGGAATGGGTTAACCTTGTTTCTTTGGATGCCATAACATACAGATAAGTTCATACTGGGTTATCAGAGAGAACCTAATCCAGGTGTTTCTGAGCTTTGGATTGCTTAGATTAGCAGCTTCGGGTAACTGTTTGCAGTATTGCTAACAGTTTTGGAAAGATCATGTCTTACTAAGAGAAGGCAGATAAGCTTTAACATGTCAGGGTGGACTTAAAAACTGAGAAGGGCTGTCATTTTTGTAGTGTGAGAACAGCAAGAAAATAGTAAAAAAAAAAAGGTGCAAAAAAGTATATTATCGGTGTGGAAATTTTTATATCCATTCAGACTAGGTAGGAAAGTAACATCTAAGCAAGTTTTCAGCATGGTTTCCTAATAGTTTCCTGCAATAATGTGAAGAATTCAGACCTGCAGTATATGAAATGCTAGACTGACAAACTTGATGTAGAAACCTTTGTTAGAAACGGGGTCTCTTAGGAAATGTGACAGGCTGGAAAAGCTTTTAATGAAGTTCCCTTATTGTAACTTCGGTTTGCTGTATTCTTCTCTAAGCTTTTAATTGATAGTCCCTGTCTGAGATGGGGCACTGAGCAAAGCAGACCTTCAGTCTAAACTGCTATTACATTTATACTGTTCCATGTTAAGAAATGCAGTTTTCTCTAGAAGATGACTTTGAGATTATTAAACCTCCAGTGACATTCAGTGAAGGGCTATTAGTATATTTACAAAGTGTCAATTTAGAGGTGTGAAAATAAGTAGTTGTACTATTCAAAATTGTAGTTTGATTGCTGGATGCCGTGGTACCCAATCCAGCTGTGCTGCCGCCTTACCCAGAGTGCCGGACCAGCTGGGTGTTTGGGTGAGCACTTCTGTTTCTTGCTTTGGGTGGTCTTGTGATTTCTCAAGAGACACTTCCAACAGTGCTGTTGTCATAGTCAAGCTATTCTTCAGCTGCTGGTGTCAAAGAAAAAATACCAGCATGTCCTGCCAGATGCACTAATGGATGTAATCAAACCAGTCTGCTGAGAATCAAATTAGACAGTATTGTTACAGCAAGTGCACTGATTCAGTACTGATAGCTGTCTAGTAGTACTGGGCAGCTGTGATTTTTCCTTTGATTTGCCATAAAACTAAGTACTTCCATTGGTACTTGACAAATAATTTATATTGCACAGACTGTAGTGTTCCTCTAGAACAGCATTCAGATGACCTGCTTCTTACTGTACAGCTTTCCTTTTCTTCATATCTTTGGTTTTTTAAAAAGTACTAGAACAGTCATGTTAAACCTCAGATTCATTAATCATCCAGCTCATTGTGTTAAAGCAGTAGTGACATCACTGAGAAGTAAACTGGATTAGAATTACAAGTAATTTTCTTTTTTGTGTTAAGCTGCAATTTAAAGTTATAAGTCTTCATATCACTGTTACCATATGTATGTGATATATATTAATAATTAATATACTTTAAAATTTTTAGGTGACTGGGACACTAGATACAAATAAGTAATGTCTAAGAAAAAGGCTTATGTTCACTCTAATAAGACAGTTTTTCTGGTGGCATAATGAGTTTTGATACTAGAAATATACTGATTTGCTTTCAAGCTCATCTCTGTCCAACTGTTAAAGTTCTGAATTATTGTCTTGCAAAGGCTAATGTGACTGTGTGTTTGAAAATGCAAGCACTTTCTGAGTCTTGTTCTTCTCTTTCTTCTCTTCTAGATTGCAGAAGTAGATTGTAAAGATGCACTAGAAATGATCTGTAACCTGGAATCTGATGGAGATGAAAAAAGTGCTCTAATTCTATGTGCAGCATTTCTATCTCGCCAGCTGCAGCAAGGGGAGATGTACTGTGCGTGGTGAGTTTGAATCTTATTTTCTATCTAAGAACAAAAACTTAGTCTGGGGAAGATACATAAGCCATAAATTAACTTTCTTTACCTTGATAAAATCTGTGAGCTAAACAGAAAGGAGATAATAAGACTCTTGGAAAACTAAAAAATAAAAAATAAATGGATTTTGCAAGATAAGCATCCATTGCAGGAATTTGAAGGATATCTGTATGATGAGGCAAATACCAATAGCTGGTTAATAATTTTTCCATAGAAATAAGAAATTTAATAACTGCAGGCAACTGGTCAGCATTATGTCAGCATTTAATGAGTAAGTACTGTTCTTTCTGTCCTGTAATAACACAGTGTTTCTTTTTCTAACAAATGTAGAAAGGAAGAAGCTCTTTACTACTACTATAACCACAATAATAAGCTAGATGAAGATACTTATTGTTTAGGGCTTGCTTTCTTAATGTGGGAACAAGTAACTGGTCTTTGTTGGCAGATATTTGAGCTGTTAGAGTTTTAATTTCCTTCTGCTCACTAGCAAACCTGTATAATTCTTGAAGAATTTGCTTTGTCTGTGCATCTCTGTTTTATGTGCAGCAGCAGGAGAAAACTGCTAATGCAGCATTTTGCTTTAAGAGATTCTTCTAAAGTTTTGGGTGATACAGCATTTTACAAGGTACTAGGCTCTTTGCACCCGAGGAGGAATCAACAAATAAGATAATGTAGATGCTGTGATACTGTTTGGCTTTGGGGGCTAATTCCTTGCTAAATCACAGTCACATCCAGCTCTTAAAGCAGAGTAGCTTTAGAAAAAGTATATCTACCACAGAGAAAAGCCAATCTTCTGTAGTAATTACTCTTAGTAATTACTAAGAGTTCAGAAGTATACAGTTCCAATCTGTGAATAGTAAATTACTGTACAAGGCTTCTTTTTTTCCAAGGCCACATAATGAGTAAACTATGTAGCATAAATTGTGGTAATACAGGTTTTATTCTGAACTGTCCTTCTGGAATTAAGCCATTGTCATAATTTTGAAATTTAGATACTTAGTAGTGTGGATATTTTAATAAAAGATAAGGTGTAAATAAATAAATTTCAGGCTTTTTCCTTTCTCAAAGACAAAATGGAAACTGTTCTCAGACTTGCATTTTTTGTTATAAGACTAGTGGTTGCATTGATGGCCCTGAAATATTGTTCTCTTGTTCTAGGGAACTGACTCTTTTCTGGAGTAAACTGCAGCAAAGGGTAGAGCCTTCTATTCAAGTGTATCTAGAGAGATGTCGTCAACTTTCTGTGTTAACTAAGACTGTTTATCACATTTTCTTCCTGATTAAAGTAATTAATTCAGAGGTAAGGATACTCCCGAAAGAATATTTTTGGCACTTTCAATGGAATGGTAATCAGGAAAATTTATGAAAACTTCTTTGACATCCTGTCTTTCTGTATAGTATCAGTTTCAGGGCAATCCTAATTGGTTTTAGGAATGGCCATAGCAACTTCCTGCTGCAGGTAAATTATAAATTGATTCATTTTGAATCATTAAAACTTTGGTTCCTTTGCAAAAAGAGTAGGATTAAACAGAAAAGCTGGATGCCACAACTGAGATGAAGAAAGAAGCAAAGGTGAGGTTATGGCCTCTAGGTTTGTCTGTGTCCTCTAAATGTGGTAGTTTTCTGTAAGAAGGCCCTAACATTCCTCACCATTATTTTCCATATTTCAAAAATTACAGAAAATTGAGAGGACCAGCTTATGAGGAAAGGAAATGAAGGGTGTATGTTAATATATACGAAAAGGAAAATTACAGGAAATTAGAAAGAAAAGAAGAAACTACAAAAAAACCCCAAAAACTACAACTCAAAACCTTTTGAATTGCCACTTATGAATGCAGTTTATTTTGATAAATGAAATGCTTGTCACCTGTGGGCTTAGGTCCAATGTTGTATTAAAACTCTGCTTACATTTCTCAGCCAACCTTGTCATCTAGTTTTCTTAGTTTCTTTAGTAGTTGCAATATTTAATATTGATAGCTAAATTGAGCTCCTATGAAGATTTCTGTAAGCTGGGAAATTAATTCTAAGAATAAAAATTCCTGGTTTTGTTTTTCAGTGTTCTGGTACGGCTAATCATGGGCTTTTAAATTTAAAGATTTTTTCCCGCCCTGTAAGATGTGAAATAAATTGGAATTAGAGAGGGGGAGGAAAATAACTTTCACAGAGTCTTGTGATATTAAGATCTCTGCCTGCTCTGTGCCATATTGATTTTTCTCCAGTGAGCATTTACTTGTTGGTAGAAATTGGAGACCATGTAGGTAGTAGACTTGTACATTCATAAATTTGCTGAACCTTATTCTCATGTATGCCACAGCCTCTCTCATGCATCCCTGGCAGCATAAAGAGCTTGTAAAGTCAATATAAATGTAAATAGTGTTGCCTTAGGGTATGAATGAGTAAAGACCACATGACCTTTAGAACATTCAAATGATGGAACATTTAACAAAATGTAACTACACTCACTGCCTTCAGTTGGACTGAAGCCGTTTGTGCAGTTGAGGTCAGTTGACTTTGAAGTGACATAATTTTTAAAAATAAGAGTAAAGCTTTTACTTTAAGTGATCTCTAAGTTATAGATCTTTCTGAAGATCATGTGTTTTTTCATTAACTGTAGCAGTTTCTGCCATTTGATTTCTACCCAGTGTTAAGTTGATGTTTCATAGAAGCTCATCTCAAATACCTGTGGCACAACTGATAGGCTTTATTCCAAGGAAAAGGCTCAATATTGTTCTCATATAAACTGAACACCTCTAACATACAGTCCAAAAGTGCTCAAACTAGACAGGACATACAATTAATTGGTCTTTAAGTTGTATGTGAACTTCAACATTTTTAGTAGCATGAAGAGAAATTATGCAACTTAAGGAATAGCATCTGAGGAAAATCCATTCTGTTTCTTGAGGTAAAAAGTACTACTGTTAACGCCAGGTGCATTTTTTCTGACACTTACGATTGAATAATGACATCTTTTACTTAAAACTATAGAAAGAGTTAGATAAAATGACTTACTAAAATTAGTCTTGCTTTGCAGATTGATGGTGCTGGACTTGCAACATGTATTGAACTGTGTGTGAAAGCATTGCGCTTGGAATCCAGTGAAAATGCAGATGTCAAGATATCTATTTGCAAGACTATCTCCTGCTTACTTCCAGATGATTTGGAGGTGAAACGTGCTTGTCAGCTGAGTGAATTTCTTCTGGAACCCACTGTGGATGCATATTATGCTGTTGAAATGCTATATAATCAGCCTGACCAGAAGTATGATGAAGAGAATCTTCCAATACCAAATTCTTTGCGCTGTGAGCTCTTACTTGTACTGAAAACTCAGTGGCCTTTTGATCCAGAGTTCTGGGACTGGAAAACTCTGAAGCGTCAGTGTCTGGCACTTATGGGAGAGGAGGCATCCATCGTGTCATCCATAGACGAACTAAACGACAGTGAAGTTTATGAGAAGGCAGAGGATGACCAAGAAGATAATAAAGAAACTTCTCTGAATGGCCTTGCTGGCATTGATGAGGCTACCAGCCTTCTTAGGGGTATCAGAGATGAAAAGCAGAAAAAGAGAGAAATCAAAAAACTCAGAGAGAGGGGGTTCATATCAGCTAGATTTAGGAACTGGCAAGCTTACATGCAGTATTGTGTGTTATGTGACAAGGAATTCCTAGGTCATAGAATAGTTAGACATGCACAGAAACATTATAAAGATGGAATTTACAGTTGCCCTATCTGTGCCCAAAATTTTAATTCTAAAGAAAACTTTGTTCCCCATGTAACTTTGCATGTGAAAAAATCTAGCAAAGAGAGATTGGCTGCTATGAAACCACTGAGGCGACTGGGAAGACCTCCAAAAATAGCAACTGCCAATGAGAATCAGAAAACTAATTCTGTATCCAAACAGGAGCAGCGACCCATTAAGAAGAACAGCCTCTATTCAACAGACTTCATTGTGTTTAATGATAATGATGGCTCAGATGATGAAAATGATGACAAAGATAAACCTTACATACCAGAGATAGTGCCAGTTCAAAAGCCACCCCCTGTTAATGAATTCACTTGCCCTGTAACATTTTGCAAAAAAGGCTTTAAATATTTTAAAAATCTAATAGCACATGCAAAGGGCCATAAAGATAATGAAGAAGCTAAACGTTTTCTTGAAATGCAGAGCAAAAAAGTGATTTGCCAGTACTGTAGACGACATTTTGTAAGTGTTACTCACCTGAATGATCATTTACAAATGCACTGTGGCAGCAAGCCTTATATCTGCATACAGATGAAATGTAAGGCTGGCTTTAACAGTTACGCTGAGCTGCTCACCCATAGGAGAGAGCATCAAGTCTTCAGAGCTAAGTGTATGTTTCCCAAATGTGGCAGAGTGTTTTCTGAAGCCTATTTACTCTATGATCACGAAGCACAACACTATAATACCTATACCTGCAGAGTCACAGGCTGTGGGAAGGTGTACCGCTCACAGAACGAACTGGAGAAGCATGTTGAGGATCACAACAAGCAGCCTGAAAAAGAAGAGCAGCCTGAAAACCAAACTGATCAGCCTGATCTTAGTCAGCCTCCTAAAGCTAATGAAAGTACTGATGGAGTTGCAGTTAAAGAGGAATTGACATCTCCTCCAGCTGAAAACAGAAGCAGTTTCATTGAAGAAGAAAACATCTGGAACCAAATCAAAGAAGAACCAGTAGGGAATGAAAGTGTAAATGCATCGGTGAGTGTACTGCAGCAAAGCAATTCCTTGCCTAATGCTGGTTCAGAGCAGTCTCCTATGAGTTCAATAAAAACAGAAGAAACAGTTCCAGCAGGCAGCATTAAGATGTCTGTTGTTAACCAGAAGATCCGAGATAGCTTTGTGAAAAGAGGTAAATTGGCTGCTACTGCCAGTAAAGTAGATACTACTAAACCTGGAGTCCAGCAGTTGTGCCCATCAGTTGACTCTTGTCTTCCGGTTTTCCAAGAGAGAAATGAGGAAGGCTGTCTCAGTCAGACTCAGAATGTTCAAACTGTGACCTCAGACACATTAAAACCAGAAGCCCTTGAATCAAAAAGCTTAGAAAGACAAGTGAGCATCGTAAATCCATTCAGCATGCAGAATCAGACAGGGTATCGAAATGGTGTACCCATTTCCAAACTTGAAATTGAAGACAGTATTAAAGCTGCAGCTAATCTGTATAACCTGCCTTTAAAAACTTTAGAAAGTATTACTTTTATTCCATCACAGCCTAATATAAATAGCTCTTTAGTTCCAGCTGTGTCACCAGCAGCCCCAGTTCAGAAATTTAATTGTCAGGTTGAGGGGTGCACTCGAACGTACAATTCATCACAGAGCATTGGCAAACACATGAAGGCAGCCCACCCTGATGAATATGCTGCTTTTAAAATGCAGCGCAAAAATAAGAAACCGCGGAAATCCAGCAATCTGCAAAACGTGCCGAATGATGGGAAGATTGTGTATCTTATGCCATCACAGGTGGGCAATCCCAGTGGTGCTGCTTTTATTGCACAGAACAAATCAAATTTGAATCCCACCTCTTCCAGTCAAGTGCAGCATGTCTCAAGTACTCTTTTCCCAACCCACCTAGAAAATCTGGCGAATCCTATGTTGCCTATAGTGGAAAGTGTCATAAATCCAAATTTGTCTGCTCGTATTAAAAGTGAGCCTGAGAGTGTTTTGTGTTCACAAATGGAAAATCTGTCTGCTGCAACCTTACCTTCCCAGTTGGATGATCTGGCAAAAACAGTTATGCCTCTGAATATTGATGGTGGTTCAGATCCTTTTCTTCCTTTGCCTGCAGAAAATGGTCCAATGTCTCTATTTCCTTCATCAGCAGAGAATCCTCCAAATTCAGTCTTCTCACAACTGGAAAATAACACAAATAGCTTTTCTTTGCAACTAGAAGGAAACGCTAGTTCTGCCTTCCCAAAAGAGGAGAGTGTTGATCAAATATTTCCTTCACAACTGAGTAATGAAAATAACTTCAGTGAAACTAGTTCTCAGCACCCAGCTTCAGAAAAGGTGAAAAAAGATCGTGGCAGGGGCTCAAATGGGAAAGAAAGGAAGCCAAAGCATAACAAGCGAGCAAAGTGGCCAGCAATAATTAGAGATGGCAAATTTATCTGTAGCAGGTGTTTCAGAGTTTTTACTAATCCTAGATCACTTGGTGGTCACTTATCTAAGAGGTCTTACTGTAAGCCTCTTGAAGGATCAGAAATTTCTCCAGAAGCTCTGCAGGCTAATGGACAGTCTTTGCTTGCCAGTATGATTCTTTCTTCAAATTCATTAAACTTGCAGCAACCTCAGGAGTCTGCCTTCAATCCAGAGACCTGTTTTAAAGATCCATCATTCCTCCAGTTACTTGCAGCTGAAAATCGTTCTGCACTGCAGACTATGTTTCCACGGGCCAATGTGACTAACTTTAATACCAGTGGGAATGAGGAAGGTAATCAAATTATAAAGCAAGCCTTGGAAACTGCAGGCATCCCGAGTAGCTTTGATAACACACAAGTACTTCCACGTGTGGTTACAACAAGCTGTGTCTCTGGTACAACCCAGATGAACGCAGCCATTCTCCCCAGCTCAGCCACGCCCTCTCTGCTGCAGACAGTCTGCAACCCCAGTACCCTGCTGTCAGACCAAAACAGGACCCTCAATGCCAAAATTCCTCCACTAAACGAATGCAAGACTTTGCCTGGTTTTGCAACAGAGGACTTAATGCTAAAGACTGTTGAAAATGGCTTGTGTCCTAGCTCATATTCTAACACTGCTGCAGCAGCACAAAACTTTGCAGGGAACAGTTCACGAGTTTCAGTTATAAGTAGTCCCAAGAATTCGGGATCAAGCAACTTGAATAAGAAGGGAACCAGCTCCTCAAAGAGGAAGAGAAAAACACCTACACCCCTGCTTGTGCCCAATACATCACAGAAATTAACAGTAAACAATGCAACAGTAATGGGACTTCTAACCAAAAGCACTGAAGGAAACATGCAAATACAGGGAGAAAGTTTTCAGTCCAACTTGCTGGCAAATTGTGGCTCTCAAACGGTGGTGGAAAACCTTGCACAGAAACTCAGTAATGTTGACAATCAGTTATTCATGGCCAGTATTAAAGATAATTTCAAAACAAACCTTGAGGCTCATACAGTTCTGCCCCCTTTAACAGTAAAAACTGAAAATGGGGATTCCCAAATGATGGCTGCAAATTCTTGTGTGCAAGCAAATTCGGAAGAACGGATTTCACAGGACAGTGTTATGCAGAACTTCGAAAAAACCCTGGAAATAATTAAAACTGCTATGAATTCACAGATGCTTGAGGTAAAAACTGAAATTCAGGATACTGTTGCTGCTTCAGGACAGAACTTGCAAGTAAATAACACCCAGGCTGCTTCAGAAAATTCAGCACACAGTGTAAAACTACCCACTTCTACACAGTTTGCTGTGCACACAGGGAATGTTACTGCTGCAAAGGGTAGCTCTGCTCAGGCTGAGATACCTCAAAAGGATGATACTCAAATGTCAGAAATTTTGGAAGGCTTGCAAAAACTGAAGCTAGAAGATGATTTTCCCATTCCAATCTCTAAGACTGTTTCTCAGTGTCCTCCAGCAGATAAGCTAGCACCAGCAGTTCCTGTTGTTTCACTTGAAAATAAATCCCTCATCCAGCTATCTCCAGAGGCAAGTAACATTCAGTTTAGTGATAGAGTTAATAAACCTTTTGTATGTCAGAATCCTGGCTGCAGTTACAGTGCTATGACAAAAGATGCATTATTTAAACACTATGGCAAGATCCATCAGTACACTGCAGAAATGATACTAGAAATAAAGAAACATCAACTGAAGTATGCCCCATTCAAATGTGTTGTAGCTACCTGTCCAAAAACATTCACAAGAAACTCTAATCTCCGAGCACACTGTCAGCTTGTACATCATTTTACAACAGAGGAGATGGTAAAATTAAAAATTAAGAGGCCTTATGGCAGAAGATCTCAAAATGAAACTGTAAACACAGCCCCACAACCTCTTGAAATAAAAACTGTGCAGACACTAGTAATAGAAAACAAAACTGTAGCTCCACTGGTCAAAGAAACTCAGATAAAGGAAGCTATAGAGCCTGTAAAAGTATTGGAAAAACTTCTACCAGAAAATAATATTCCTGAAAGACTGGAAAAACCTCCCCAGGTGGTTTCTGTTCCACTGGAGCAGCACAATCCAGCATCTTTTGATGGTATGCAGGAACAAACCAAAGTACGCAAGGCTAGGAAGCACAGGAAGGAGAAAGAGGAGAGGAATGGTAGAAAGCCTGTAACAAAATCTCTGGAGTTTCCCACTAGGTACAGCCCTTACCGGCCGTACCGGTGCGTCCATCAGGGCTGCTTTGCAGCTTTCACAATACAACAAAACCTCATTCTTCATTACCAGGCTGTGCACAAATCAGACCTCCCTGCTTTCTCTGCTGAAGTAGAGGAGGAGAATGAGCAAGGCAGAGAGGAATGCGAGGAGGTGGAAACCAAACCTGCTGTCAGAGAGTTCAGGTGTGAGGTGAATGACTGCTCTCGTATCTTCCAGGAAGTTACCAGCTTGATACAGCATTATATGAAGCTTCATGACATGACCCCAGAGCAAATTGGAAGCATGAAATCAGCTCCAGAGGTGGGAAGGTTTTTTTGTGATCAGTCTCAGTGTAAGTCTTCGTTTACAGCGTATCTTAATTATGTTGTGCATCTTGAGACAGAGCACAGTGTTGAGATAAAGCCAAACAAAGTAGAAGATGATGGCATGTTCAAGTGTGACTGTGAAGGCTGTGACCGTATTTATGCTACTAGGTCTAACCTCTTGAGGCATATTTTTAACAAACATAATGACAGGCATAAAGATCATCTAATAAGACCCAGGAGGCTGACACCAGGCCAGGAAAACATTTCAAGCAAAGCAAATCAGGAGAAACCGTTGAGGTCTAAACAGAGAGGACTCAAAAACAGATCGGGAAAAGAGGGTAACAGGCTGTCAGTGAAAACAAAACGAAAGAAAAATGTGAATTTGGAAAATAAAAACTCAAAAGGAATACAGGTTCAGGAAAATAAGGCTTATTCACTGAAGCGCGGCAAGTACGTGTATTTAATAAAGGCCAGAAATGATGCCTTATCAGAATGTACCAGCAGGTTCATAACTCAGTATCCCTGTATGATAAAGGGATGCTCGTCCGTAGTCACAAGTGAAAGTAACATTATAAGGCATTATAAATGTCACAAACTGTCCAAAGCTTTTACTTCCCAACACAGGAATCTTCTTATTGTATCTAAAAAACACTCTGTCTCCCAAGTAAAGGAAGCCTCTTGTGAGCAGGAGGAAACTGATAAAAAAACTGACGTGAAAGAGCCTGAACCAAGTTTGACAGCGAGCAATAATGATTCAAGCACAACTACCTTATCACAAAAGGAAACTGAAAAAGGTGAGAAGGATGAAGTAGATGAACTGACAGAACTATTCATTACTAAACTAATTAATGAGGATTCTTCAACTGCTGAAAACCAAGCAAAAATCTCTTCCAGTGTAAATAGTGACTTGCAGGAGACCAGCTCCTGCCCCTCAGAGAAGCAAAAATCAAACAACCTGAAAAGAGCAAATAAAGAAAAAAATGTATCTCAGAGTAAGAGAAAGAGAGCTGAGAAAACAGAGGATGCACTGCCCAGTGGTGTGAGTAGCCTGCACAAGGAGGAAGAGACTGCTGTTGCCATTCAAACAGCTGAGGAGCAACCTGCGGCTTTTGACTGGAGCTCGTTCAAGCCAATGGGTTTTGAAGTGTCGTTCCTCAAGTTCCTTGAAGAATCTGCTGTGAAGCAAAAGAAAAACTCTGAAAGAGAATACCATAGCAGTGGAACCAAAAAAGGATCCCATTCAAACTCTCGGAAAGCCAGCGAGAAGGCCCCCGTAGCAAGCGATACCGTCGCTGGGTTGTGTTCTGAAACTGAAACCCTTGTACCGTTTGCCAACCCATCACGGCTTCCATGTGGTGATAATGTAAAGATAGTGTTAGACAAAACTCTTAAAGACTGCACTGAGCGTGTGTTGAAGCAGCTTCAGGAAATGAAACCTGTGGTCAGTTTGAGAAAGCTCGAAGGATGTTGGGAGGATAATCCAGAGGTTATAGCTGCAAAAGTAATTGTTTTGGGTACTGAGGAAGGGGAATCAAAACACTGAAAACCTAATGTGTTTAACCATGACCTGTAATAGAATTTATTTTGAATAGGAAGCCATCAAGCATGCTAGTAACTGTGGAGCTCTTTTATTTTGAAGTGATTTAATCTAGCAAAAAACATGACATGAGTCATGTAAATGTCTTATTTGTTTTTATCCCTATGGGACTTGAAGAAAGTAATTGCTTCAGTTTTGTAAATACTTGATCAAGACCTCAACTTTCTATCAGATTGTCCTTTCCATAAACTAAATCTTTGTGAGTTGTCTGTGATTGGTATCTTTCACCAGGTTACTTCTCATGTATAACAGTTTTCTTTATTTGTAGATACATTTTTTTGTATATATTTATTATTGTAAATCATTTGCTGCCACCAGCAGTCTGTAAGTCTAAACTATTAAATGACACATTTATATTCGGAATTTTAATTTGTAACTAAGTGAGCAAGTTTTTAAAACTGTCCTTTAATCATTTTAAATTAAGAACTTTTGAACTAAATCTAGCTAAGTCTGCCATATCCAGTTTATTTTGCATAAAACATTTATTTACAGAAGAAAAGCTGGATAAGATCACATTTCATAGGTTAAACGTACTGACACGCTCTCATTTTTGTAAATTTTAACATCCAGTATCTATGGATGATATTCATATGTAGTTAACACATAAATATAATAGTTTTCTTATAGCTACATTTTTCATTGCTTTTAATTGGTTACAAAGCATTTATGATTCCATAATAAAAATGGAAATGTGAATAAAAATAGTTTGCTACATTGAAGATTTAAAACAATATTTGGTATTAAAGAATCCGTTGTGAATGTGATAGAAAATTAGTAGTGTGGAGCAGTGTATATATTTGAGGTGGTGATTTGTGAAGTAGCCCAGTATTGCCTTAAATAAAAACACATTTCATTTCTTGTTTTATACATGTGATCTTATAAAGGTTATTTTTGTTTCTGTAACTTAGATTGGTGTATAGTTTAATTTTTGTTAAAAAAACAAAACAAAACAAAAAAACTTCAGAAACCGTTTTTGTAAATAGTGGGTTTATAAAACAGATGGGTTTATTTTGATAATACCAGTTTGGTATCTATCTATAAAATACATGAGTCCTTATGCCATACCATTAAAAACTAAATAAACAAGGCACTTTCTGAAAGGGAAGTGAGATGGTGATCTTACAGATAAACTCGGTGGTCGTGCTCTGTTGGTGGCATGGGCTCCCTTTGCGCTCCTCTGCCTCTTGCTGACTGCATGTGGCACCAGTCACAACCTCTCTTTTCCACACTGGAACGAGCCTCAGAAGCTGCTGGTGCTGCTTGTAGTGCCCGGGACTGGAGCAATTCCTCTGTATGCTGCTAACTGAAATGACAGGTATCCCGTTTGTTGAGTAACCAAAAGTGTGAATGCATTGGTGGGAGCTGTCAGTACCCAGGAATCTTCAGTGTTGGTTTTCATGCGTGGTTATGTTTGACTCAGCCAGCTGGATTGTGTGGTACCAAAAACTTTTCTTGGATTATTATCATTACTGGATGTGACCTACCTTCAGTAATATAAAACAGTCTTTATCTTGGGTGAGATTGGCTTGATTTTTTTTCTATAAACTTGTCTTGCTGTGTGAAGCTTTTGCATTAAATGCTAGATTTGACTGCTCATAAGCTATTCACCTGGAATCTCTGACAGTTTTCCTGAATATCGGTGCAGAAGGCACCTTCCTACAACCAAATGAAGTGACTTATTGCAAGAGTGAGGATTATGTGTGAACAGCAGCAGCATTGGACCTGGGGCACAGCCCTTGGTTTGCTACATGGTGCTAAATTGCTTATCTTCGCAGAAAGCCCGTGCTTCCATTTGAACAGAGCCCGTCAGCTCCTCTCACTTTCCATCCCTCCCAAGTGACCAAACTCTTATTATGCCACGTTAGTAAATCAAAGGTGCAGTCTGAGAATGATAAAACCAAAACAAACCCTTGCATTGTGACTCTAAGAGGGATTATAATCATTACAAGTACACAGTGCCATTTTCTACCTGCCAGAGGCCGCTGGTCCCCCTGGATGGAGCTGCTATTGGATACCAGCCATGGTGATTGTACAGGGAACTTCTGCAGGGGAGAAGAGGGCAGAGATCCTCAGGAGAGGATCCTCAAAGCTCACCTGAATTCTCTTGTTTTCAGCTGTACCTAACCACTTCAGTCACTGTCAAAGACCTCACAACTGTTAGTCTTTAGAAGAATGTTTGTGTTGTGTAAGTTGAATAGCTTCAACATTCCCAATGGTTAATACTGTATCATTTGCAGTTCTTGGACTGAGAATAGTATACAGCTATTTAGCTGCACAGTGTTATACTAGAATGCCATTTAATAAAAGAGAAAAGGATTAAAAAAATCCAATGCCATAAATATTCAGGAAGCAATTTCTGATTTGGATCTGAATTTCTAAGAATAAAATATTTAATATTGTCTCATCCCAATCAATCCAATTGAAGCAGATGCTGCACCTATATAGTTAGTACATTCCATGGCACACTCCCTTTTAGGTGGTTACTGACAGGCTGTCCAACAGGTAAGCTAGTATGGGGTTTGTTGTTTCCTTTTTAAATAGCAAACAGGAGTATTTTGAGCTTAAAATGTACCAAAGGCAGGGTCTGATTCAAAATGTCACAGACTGCAGAGGGTACTCTCGTTTGTAAAGCCACCAACAGAAACTCCCAAGGAGATAAATTTGGTGTTTGCATTCAGATGTTTTACCTTGGGTGATACAGAGAACCTCCCACCCTAGCAGTTGTAGCACACCTGGATGGGCAGCTTCTCTGGGGCCTGAGGCCACAGCCCTGCCCTCGGGGCTGCTCGGTGGGATGGGGCTGAGATGGCTGAGCCAGATGTACCAGCAGCACTTCAGCCTGCTTTGGGGTGCCCCAAAGATGCTCTCGCCCTCACTGCCCAGTCCCCTGTCTTCTGCCTTTTCTTTCTCCTTCCTCTGTGTCTCTGCCTTCCAGAATTGTCACCCATTAACTGTGGAGCATTCAAGCAAAGGTCCTTTCTTTGAAGCCCCATGTAGCCATCAGGAATGTGCTGCCTACAGCTGCAGGTGTTGCTGATAGGGAAGCAACCAAAGTGAGGGGTCTGTCTGAATGCAGAGCATGGACTGTTTTGTGATCAAAAGACACCTTTAAACTCACAGTCAGCCTCTGGTGCTCAACCATGTCTGTAAAGAAATCTGCTATTACCTGAGCACTAATTCAGTGTAAATAAGAGTAGTGGTTTATGCCCACATGTTTCAGGGTGGTCCTTCTCAGCAGGATGGGGGGACGGTGGCTTCTAGAGCATTCTGCTGGGACATTTGGTTTAGGATGCTGGATAGTAAGTGAGCAATGCTTGTACAAACAGCACTGGAATCAGTTGTTGGGGGTCAGGTGAGGGGCAAGTAATTGGCTAATTGTTGCAATTAGTTTCTGTGCCAAAGAATTGGTTGGGGCTCCCACCTGTGTGCAGGGGAGGAGGGACAGGGACAGGGGCAGGCTACACTGGGGTTTAGGTTGTAGAAGTTCCTGCTCATGCGCTGCTCAGCCCTACTTGGAGATTTGGTATGGAGATGATAGAATTAAAGGGATAGGAAATGGGGCCACTGGTACGGGAGAAGGGAATAGAGGAAAGAAACTATCAGCAAATAGGGAAATATTTTGTCTGTGTCTTTTTTTTCAAACCTCTTCTCTCCCAAGGCAAGAAACCTTGGATTTTAAGGAAAATGAGAGTCTACGTAAGACACAGATCTTTTGATGTTTGCAGGGATGTTTTGAAATACTAATGAGGTAAATATTTTTGTATAATTGTGCATGCAGTGATTATGTTATTTCTCCATTACAGTATGGGCTCAGATTAGCTTCCTATCAGTTGCTTATATCCTTGCAGAACATAGCACTTGAGTTCAGTTTTTTAAAATGTTAGTCTGAGTGATTCAGAAGTTTAGGGACCAGACCTGTAAACTCATTTGAACCAAAAATGTAGCAGCAATTGCCTTCAGGGGTGCATGGATGAGCGAAACTTAAACTGGAGAACAAAGGCATCTAAAAGCAGAGAAAGGGAAGGAGCCAGTAAAAGACTAAATGGTTGCCAAGAGCAGGGGTTCAGAAGGCAGATCAATTGGTTTCTATTCTCTCAGGTTAAGGGATGCTCATTTCCTTTTCATTAGTAGCCATATCAAACACTCAGATTTTGCAGCACGTTGTGAGGGCTACTTGGCAATTTGCTGCGAGTGAATCGGGTTATGTGGAGTTGGTCCATAATAATTTTTGATAATATTTCTCATGTAAGGTACTGGCTTTGTCAAATCTGAAGCATCCTCCAAGACTCGAAACGTTGCTTTTGGAATTTATTTATAATTTCTTGGCTGTTGGAAGGTAGAATTAAAAATAAACTTTGAATATCCATTCCAAAGAATTAGAGTTCTTCTTTGATGGGAAAATTTTTGGTCTAAGTGGTAATCTCTGACCAACCACAGAGCTTTAGGGGGTCTCTAAAACACTTCAAGCCCTGACTTAATATACTTTTTTTATTAGAGAGCTGCTGATGCACTAATTTTATCAGAAACCTGTGGTGGCTAAACTGTGTTTGCTTCTCTTCATTTTCTATCAAATAAACCTTACCTTAAAAACAATAAATTTTTTTTCATTAATGTGCTCTTAAAAATCTGTCCACAGTTATTAAAACCCAGATATTTCAGAAACATTTTTTTTATTTTATAGTTTTGCCCTTGTCTTTATAAAATTATGCATGACAGGCCAAGATAATTTTGGGGTTTATTCTCAGTTACTTAAGCTGCGGCAGTTGCAGTTTCACAGGGTTCATGGGCAGTTTTGCTTCAGACACTCTTTGGTGGGCTGTGTCCAGGAGCTGCAAAAGACTTTCTAACTGCATTTCTGTCATGAGCCACCTTCTGTGTATGTAGAAGTTTAACAGAAAATGTTCTGAATTATATAAAGTGCCCTGTCTCTATGTAAGCACTGACTCAGCATCAATCAAGAGTTAAAACTATCTGGCCCCAAGCTGGTATCTGAGGGACTGCTGTTGCTGCTAATTTCAGCAGCAGCAAATGTCTTCCCATATTTGATAAAAGTTCGTTTATTTTATGGGAAAACCAAACAAACAAACAACAAATCCTACCTTGAAAATCACCATCAAAAGTGCATATCTTGTTCATTAGTTGCTAAGTTTTGTTCAGTAACTGCTACTCATTAAATGTAATGCATTGTAACCAAAGCTACGGGGCTGGAGGGGGCCTCAGAGAAAAAAAAAAAGTAGTTAACCTGCTTGTGCCACTGTTTCTTCCTCCTTATTCTGGCACTAACAATAAAATTAGTTCAGCATTCAGGCAGCTCCACTTCAGCTGGTTTTTCTCTAAACAGTGCATTTTGATCAGGCTCAGTATCAGATGTATGTCCAAAGGTCTTTCATTCCAGCAACAGAAAGAGAACACTACCCTGAAGGAAGTTTTTAAGGCACTGCTTTCCATTGTCTTAGAAGCCTAGGTTCAACAGAAGACATGTCTTAGATGATTTCTGTCCCTTTCCTGTTAGCCCAAACAACACAGATAACAAAGAGCAGAGGTGTGTGGTGTTTATGAGATACTTTGAAATTTGGGGGAGGGAACAGGTGATTCTTTTTTACTTTGTTTCTACTGGAAGCTTTTCACATTTTTAGATTTCATGTGTTCTTCTGCAGCAGAGAAATCTACTGAAGGAGTAGCATATTTTCAGCCTTCCTAAAGGGACCAGATTCTAGGCTTCTTAATACCAGGGACTACTGGCTACTGTATTGTTCTGCTGTATTGTGTGGTCTGCATTTCTCTATTCAGATCCTAGGGAAGTAGGAATGATCTTTTCGCTTAAATGCCACAGAGCACAAGACAAGTCTAATGACATGGGAGCTGCTTGGTGCAGGTGGCCAGGAATTAACTCTGTACCCTGGTACATGCTGCTTGCACAAGTTTGAGCAAGTGCCTTTGTTAAAGGATACTTTTTGATTATTAACACCCTAATATCTGTAAAGGCTCAATTCCAGAAGGAGGTGCTCCACAAACAGCTAAATAACCAAATCTGTATTTATCACATGGCCTAAACTAGATATGTCTACCTCTTCTGTTTTTGAGATGTTTTATAGTACAATGGAGTGGACTCGTGACTATCCAGCTCACTTCAAGGCACAGCAATCACTCTATGCCAGCACTTTCCCATTGCCATTTCAGCAGTTACCAGGTCTGATCCACCCACCTGACAAATCCTGTAAACCCCTTGCTGTTCATCTTAATCAATCCCAGGTTCTTCCTATCTCTGCATATAAAAAGCCTATTTTTTCTTGTACCAAAGCAATTCTGTGTAATATTCAGTACACAACTGTTTGAGCAATTGTTTCAGCATGATTTATCATAAGCATCTGTGTTTATATTAAAGCTTCATGGAATTCTCAGAACTTCTACATTTCTTTTTTCAACATGAAAAGGTCTCAATGATTCTATGTACAACATACATAATGTAACCAAATTTATCAGCTCAAGTAATGGGGAACTAACAGAGAAACAGCATTTCCTATGTAACTATCCTTTCAAAGGATAGTTCTGCAAAGCACTGATTGGAAAAGCAATTTGTCAAAAACAGCTTGTGTAATGGGAGGGTGGTCTCCAGCCTTCTTTCAAGTCAGCGGGGAATGTTTTTCATGTTCATCTTGCATATTCAGAGGCAAAGATGATGAGCTGTTGTGGAGTCGTCCTGCAGCTGCTGCTCTGTTGTGCCTGATGAGTTCTGATTCGCAGCAATTGCCTTTTGAGCCTTGCTGCTTCTTCACGTGTCTCTTCAGATAACATTTTGTGGAGTATTTGAACATCAGATAACTCAGTTCACTTAGATTTAATACAATGCACAGGCATGATGTTGCCACCAGAAAATAGAGGAAAATCATTTTTTCTGTGGGTTTGGAAATAAAACAGTCTACAATACTGGGACATGGTTTTATGTCACATTTCACAAGATGTGGTATTTTGAATCCGTTGTACAATTTATAGAACAGAACAAGAAAAAATATTTCAAGTCCTGTTTTTAAAATGAGGCTGATTAGGTAAGTGCACAGCAATCCACCATCTGTCTTTCCTGGATTTTTGTAAAGTTTCTGGTTGTGGTGTTTCTCTCTGTTCTCTCTGTAAGCAACATGAAAGACAACCAAGAGGGAAGGGGTGGAGACCATGATTAATTGCAAAGCCCAAAATCTGATGTGAGAGACAGGGAAGAAATGGTCAAAGCAGACATTTTCACAACCAGGCTGCTTGATATTGCATTCAAATTCATCATGTTCATGTTTCCAGATGTTTTCTGCAGCAGCAACATAGAGCAGTAAGCGGAACAAGAACACAACAGCTACCCAAATTCTTCCAATTCCTGTTGAGTATTTATTCACTCCACTCAGCAGATCACGTAGGAACACCCAGCTCATTTTTCTCATCAAGGAAAGATGGAAATGCTATATCAAAGAAACACAAGATCAGAGAGATGCATCCTCTTGGGTGAAGACAAATGAGACATTCATTCAACATGAAATATAACCAGTAGTTTAAACAATTTAAAATTATTAAGCATTTAGAAGTAATTTAATATTATTAAGCATTTAAATAAGAACAACAAGCTGATCTTATTTCTGATAATTTAATAATTCTGATACATTTTGAGGCTATTGAAGAAAATTTATTTGCTGTTTAAATACATTTTGTCAAGTAGGTTGAAGTCTAATCATTCTGTTAAGCTGTCCTCTGTAAGAAATGTGCCTGTTCTCCCTGAGGGTCTCCTGACTGTCAGGTAGGGCTTTCTTTGGCAAGTTCAGGCCAGCACTACCACTGAATTGCACTCAACTTAGCCCTGTCAGTTATGCAGATACTACACACAGTCAAGTCAGATTTCACTTTTAAATTTATGCATAGGAACCAAGTGTCCCATACTAAGTTGACTACAAAAATGCAAATTGATTCATTTTTGTCTGTGGTCTAACTTTTGGGTAAACTTGTGCAATATTTTAAATATTTTTCTGCTTCATTGGATTTTATTTATTGTATTTCTTACCATTACCCCAAAATATGTGTGCATATTTTGTGTGTGTGTGTGTGTTACAGTTTCTTATCTGCACAAGCCTTCCCTTGTCCTAACTCTAGAACACTTCTTTTGGAAGAGCTACCTAAGGAGCCACTGGCAGGGAGACTTATCAGAGTAAAAAGAAGACCTGAGGTATCCACCCAGAATATACAGTCACCTTTGCACCTGGGCCCATCTCCAGAGATCCTTAGGGGTATCAAGCTCCTTTGTTTGTAAGAGCAAAAAGTGGATGTATTCCTGGCACACGGAGTAGCTGGGAGACATGAGGTGAGGACAGAAATCACAAGTTTCCATGTGTTATGTCATTTAATGTCCTCATGGCAACTTCTGCTTCTGCAAGCTCTGCCTAGCAGGAGAGAAAATGTACCCCTCTGTGGCTGCAGGGTCACACACAAATCCCACTGACCCTGCTGTAGCTGTAGGTACTGCTGATGGAATGAACAAGTTCATCTGCGGGCAAGTTTGAGTAGTGATCAGGCCACAGCATCACAAAGCTCCATGGAAAAAAAGGTATTCAGGCATTGGACTGGGCTGCCCAGGAAGGTGGTGGGGTCACCACCCCTTCAAGGTGTTCTAGAAATAACTGCATGAGGCATTTAGTGCCATGGTCTAGTTGACCATGAGGTGGGCATCAGTCAAAGGTGGGACTCAATCTTGGAGGTCTTTTTTGACTTAAATGATTCTGTGATTCTGTAAGGCTCAACACACATGGAAAGCTCAGTGCTTCTTTTGCTGTCCCTCAGTTCTGCAGCCCTTCATGACCTCTGCCCATGGTCAGGCTTCTGCAGGGAAGCAAGGTTACTTGGATATTCCATTAGAGCTCTAGCTTGAGGTGCTGAGGGACAGCTGCAGAAATTAATATATTCCTGATTTATACTGCCAAGAATGGTTACCAAGCTACTCCTTTATAAAAAGACAACAGGGAAATACCAGCTTATATCCTTTCAGACATATGCTCCTATGCTTTTAAATATGTTTGGCAGTGTGGTTACTTTTTCATTAAAGAGCTATTCCTGCCTTCCACAAACAGAGTTCAAGCAGAAGTTTAAATCAAACTTTTGAAGACATGAGCTTCAAGGCTTTAATGCCTTCTAAATAAGCATACACAGTCACAACAGTCTCAAAGGAGCTGAACAGCAAACATGAACACTCCACTATGTAATAAATCACAGGCAAAGAAAAAAAGCATTCACTGAGCAATGTTAGCGCGTGCACGTGCATCTTGTGGATGAGCTGTCCTGTGGAGATTTGAAGGAAAGCCTAAGAGGCCTCTTCTAAGGCTTTAAGATGTGCACATGGACTGTTGGAGGGAATTCTGGATTTTGTTATTCCATGTAAAACAAGCGTGGTTGCAAGGGGGCTTTTGCTGGTGGCCACAATAAGTGCACCATCCTTTTCTAAAGTAAAAAAGCCTCATTCCACCTATCAATCCATGGTTGGAGTTACACCAGTTCTGAGCCTCCAGGTGAACGGAAATGAAAGATATGCTGGGTCACCAGCAAGGCACAAAAATCAATGGGAAACAACACTGGTGGAAATCAGGCTGTGGTTATACCTAAATACAGATTGAGAAATTTACCTTAAGGTCTCCTTTTCCCAAAGCTGAGCTGCTACTTCCTTAACTGAGCAGGAGGAGGAATTAGAAAAGAACAACTTTACACTTTCTTTGCCAATCCCACATTGAGAAGAACAATATAAAGGAGAGTAAGAAGTCCTGACCAAAGAAAACAGGGGCCAGGAATTTGACTAAAGTCAACAGATCCTGTGCAAGGGGCAAATTCCTGCCAGACAGATGACTGCAGGGATGAAATTCCTGCAAAGCTAATTTGCAAGAGAGCAACACATTCTGTTACCTAGATGTTTAGTAATGAGGCATCAGGGATTCCACAGAACTGAAAGTGGTTCCTGGTCAGTGTGCTCGGTTGAAGAGAAACTAAAATTTATTGAAGGACTGCAGGGCAGGTCTTGTGGCCCACAGTGCTTCTGCAGCCAGAGGTCTGCAGAACTTTGGTTATATTTTTTCCAGTTGCAGCCTTAACTTGATAACGAGAAATGGCTGTAGAGAACAACCTTCAGCTTCAAACCTAAAGGACCATAGAGCCTCTTTTGTAGAATTGTTTGTAACTAGCACAGCTCCCCTGTTCAAAGGAGCTGCAAATGTGCTTTGGAAAGGTTATGTTTGCTTTATGACCACTGTTGCTATAGATGTGGATGTTAACTGATGCTTTTGCATCCTTTGAAAATACAATTAATTCACTGAAGCGTTGCAAAGAACACATGGAATGAAAAAAAAATGAAAATGGACTTCAAAGACAAGGAGTTACTCAACAGGTAAACAAGAGAGAATTGATTTATGGGACAGCACAGGCACAAGACTGATGAGGGGTCAAGTTAGCTCAGGCTAGAGAAGACGCATTAAGTGGGCTGTATGAAATTCAGAGCAAGGTGAGGATTCAGACAATGAAAAAAGAAAAATCATTTAGTAAGCACATAGCTGGGCAGTAGGAAAAATATGACTGTGGTATTTTGTTAACACTTCAAGAAGTGGCAGTACACATGCCAGGAGACGCTGAGTAGTGTTGGGGCATGATGCTTTAGCAAAATTATATTCTGGCTAATGTAAGGACAAGAGAGGAAAAGTGTGATCCAAATCCTTGCAACCAAGGAGAGATTTTAGCCTTAGAATCTGGAGAAGGTTCATGTTGTGCAGAAAGAAACAAAGGGAGTCAAGAAGGGAAGCTAGCTAAAGAAATTGAGTAGATTGTGGGAAATGTAGATGACATCAATTTGTGTCGGGTAATGTCCAATGCTGAAGCTAAAAATGAATATACTCAAAGTTTTAAGAAAGTTACAAAAGCATTAAAGGGGGATTCCCTTGGCACTGTGGACATAAAGACCACAAAAGAGACTTGGCCTCTACTGGAAATTACCAAGGAGGCATTAGAAAGAGTTAAACAGTAGAAGATAGGTTATTTGCACCAAGTACTCAAGGAAACATTAAATGGAGCAAGAAGTGAAAAGCAGGGATTTGTGGTTAGACTTACTTCAACCCTCTGCTCAATATACACATGCATACCCCAGCTGGAACAAAAGCAGAAGATTAGCAATATGTTGATTTGTTTTTCTCATTACTAGCTGAAGTGTGAGTGGTAAGCATGAAAACAAGATTTGCCAGTCAGGAAATAGAGCAAATAATCTCTCTTCCTCATCACATCCATCCTTTATTCGCTATATGGGATTTAAACACCCCCACCAACATACACATACACTTTGTCCTGCTCATGAGAGGCACAAATGACCAGAAAAGGCTTCCCATTCTGTTTCCCTCACATATATCAGTGACTTGATTTTCCCCCTTGGGGTTGGGCACATGTTCTGCTGAGCAAACAGAGTAACCTGAATGCACCATTAACTTCTGAGTGTGCTGAATGTACTTTATTGAGTAAAGTGTTTGAATAATGCTACTGTTGTTGAATATATTCATCAAATATTAATTTCTGTCGTTCACTGATGCCTACAGGAGGTTGGCTAATGTGCATTGAGTAATGCATCCATTGAAAAGCACAGTGCTCAGAGAATTACTTTACCTAGATTTCAATCAGCTCTGCTAATTTAATTACTTTAAAAGCAGAAAAGGTATTTTTGTGTGGAGGAAAATGGCAGGCAGAAGGCAGTGACAGGAAAGTAAGAAAATGCAAGAACAAACTGAATAACAGGAGGGGAAGTGGGGAAGCATCCTAAGTGTTAGAGGCACAAAGGGCAGGCAACGTGGAGCTCAAAGAGCTGGCAAATTACAGGAAGAAGGCACAGTATTTTGGGAAATGGAGATGGAACAGTGAAAAGTAAGAGAAAGAACACAAGCCTCTGAACAGTGGATCTATCAATTCTGTACAAGCAAGCTAAATTATCCTCCCAGTCTGAGAGATGGAAGAGCTCTTTTTTCTGATCTAAACATTGCTGGGGAGTATTTGCTGCACCTACAACTTATCTTTATTTATTTATTTATTTTTAATAACAGGAAGAAAGAGAACCATAAATAGTGACAAAACATGATAAAGAAGAGAGCAGAAGTAGAAATCACATAGGATATAGGACCATAAAAAAGCAGAGCTGGTAACAATCTTTAGAGTCCATTCTCTCCTTTATTCTTTACACTTCAATCAAAACATCATCACAGCACCTTTTTTCTTCCCAAACACCAAGGATCCTCTCAGTGTTATGAGGAAAATAAAAAACAAGTACTGGCACAATGGTTTCCATAAACAACCAAACAAATAATGAAGCTTATCTTCAGGTGTTCATTTAGTAACTGCTTTTTGCCCTTGTCTTTTCTGTTTGTTGATATAAGGAGGCATGCATCCATTTTATGGTTGCTGAGTCTGTTTCATGAAGTGCCTACTACTTCCTTACTGACTACCATAGGTGTGAGGTCCACAGGCTGAGAAACACCGATTTGCTTTGTTCTCTGGCCCTAAAAAGGCTTAATTGTGCAGAAACTGTTCCTGGCAGTTCAGTCTATTCTTAAGCTGATGGAAGCTCCACTAGTCCCCTCAGCATGCTGCTCTCATTACTCAGTGCTCTACTAGAGAAGAGGAGGGATTCAGGAATCCTCCTGGGAACACCAAGGAACAGTACCATTTGATTCAAAGTCACATTACCAAGCTGCACATGTGCCAGCTGTGCAAACTATTGCACATCTGCAATAGGAGCTGAAAAACTTGCTGCAAGTCACTAACCTTGCAATGACTTTGCTTCTTGTTCAGTGCTGAGCGTGCCACGGTGATCTCCAGGTCCTTATGAGAGAGGCAGCAAGAGAAAACAGAAAACAATTATTAACTTTGCCTTCTTCAGAAAACTCACCTCTTTTTATTAAGTAAGTAAAGTTCTAACATTAATGTAGTATTGACACTCATTTTTTAAGGCTCTTCAAAAACAAGCCAGGTGGAACATGACAACCCCTGAGCAAACATAGCCCTCCTGGGTCTGTGTCCTGGCCAAGCTGTTCACTTCTGCCATGACCACTGCTAGTCATTGGTAGTGCAGCAAAGCCCATGATTCTAAGGCTGATGTGAGCCAAAACTTTCCCACTATTTCATCCTTCAGGTGCTTCCAGAGGAAGGAGAGGCCCCCAAATGGCAGAGGTAAACATACTGGCAATAGCTTACTCTTCTCATGTGCAGACAAAAAGTACACACTGTAGATACTTTAGAATGAAATTCATTGATATGAACCCTTCATTAACATGTAATGGGGAAAGGGCATCCTCTCCTACAAACATTGCCAATCTAGACAGAGAAAACCTGTGCTGTCAAGGGGCAGATGTGGCTTATCCAGCATCACTCAGCACATCAGAGGCAGAGCTCTCATAGCCCAGTCCCTTGCTTTCACCTGCCTTAGCTTGCTGATTCTAACCTCTCACAGTTCCATGCCTATTATCAACTTTTAACTCCTTGGAGCAAGAAATAAGCTCTTTGGTCCACTGGGAGATAAACCCCTAACTACTGTGATATTAAAAGCAGAAATAAATAGGGCTTAAAATAGACATGTGGTATGTAAAGACATTAGCCTAAATACTTATTTGTCAACCAACTACAGGAAGGAAAAGGAAACACTAGATGGAAGAGGGCTCAGCTGGTGATTTAGCACAATACTGGAGCTGATTGATTTGGCTTTACATCTGACTTTCACATGGGTTTCTGCAGTGGCTTGGGACAAATCTCCTTTTTTTCCTGTGCTCCAGGATCTTAGTTGCCAAACATTCACTTTCCTGAAAATACAACTTGTAAACTATGGCAAAATCCCATCTTGTTTTGTATTTAGGGAAACCACAAACATCACTTAAAAAACCAGCAGCTGCTGAATGTAATGCTTTGCCAGCTGCTAATTGCTATGGTCTCTTCTCTGCAGCAATGAATGGTTTTTGACAGGGCAGAAACAGTTCACTGTTTTCTTTGTTACTTGGTAAATAATGTATTTTTAAAAAATTAAGCTCAGAAGTAGCCAAAATTATTTAATTTTTAAAGCCATGATATTCCTATCTCACCTACATGACTACAACTTCATTTCTCATCACCTTCATGCCAAACAGATAACCCATCACTACCATGCTTTCCTGATGTAAACAAAAATCTCCCTCCACAGCAAATGATCTTCAACATTAATAAATATTATTGCTGCATTCAGGCTACTGTTACTATTGTCACACCTTAGTCAACTTGTAAAATAATAAAAAGAATTGACAAAATCAAAAGATTTCCACTTGGACAATAAATTGTCACTGGCATTTAACTCTGTAATATTATGAAGCTGCAATAGTGCAACAAAAAGCAGATTATATCCATGGCTTATGTTGGCTGATGGGACACTTGCATGAGGCTACTATCAGTCCTATTTAATGTTAGAAAATCAACTTCTCATTCAGTGAAACTGTATTTTATAACAAGAAAATCTAACTTACCTGTGTCCCAGTGAATGATTACAGCTGGATCCCAGCTTTCTTGTGGAATTAACAATCAACAGCTCATTTCTGAGAAAGGGAGTTACTATTTTATGCCTGGGAAATGGGAACTGCTTATCTCCTAGGTAATACAAACTAAATGAGTGCAACCTGATCATCTCTGCTGGCACACAGCTCAAACCAGAACCATAAAGCAGCTTGTATCATCAGAAAGATATGAGGAAACTGGCATTTATTTGAAGTTGTAGGATTTATCTGCATCTCTTTTGAGCACCCATTGGCATCAGCTCAGATGCTGCACTCTGTGTTTTCATAGTAGCACAGCCTGAAGGCATGTATGCTGTGAGCCTTAACTCACACCGTTTGCTCTTGACATTTTACATCAGATCTGCATTTTGTGTTCTCCTGGGCAAGTCAGCTGTCCACAAAACACACATATTCTCCCAACAATACATTACACAAATGCTCAGAAAAGCCTTTCTCTTAGAATTTTAGCATACAGTGGTTTTCCCAAGCAAGTGAAGCCTGGGTTTTTTTAATTGAAATGTGTTTTGTTTACTGTACATGCTAATCAGTACCCACACTGGCCTACACAGCTGAACCGCTCCCCACAGGAAGCCTAGAACTTTACTCTCAATAACTAAGCAATGGAATAAGTGTTTATGCCCTGCCTTATGCATCTCATATCAGAGCTTTGGTGGCCAATTTTACCTAGGATGTAGCTGTTCTGCTGAGCAACATTACAAAATATGCAGAAAGACTGAACTCCTTGCCTCTTAAATGAATTATTCACACTCTAATTTATTCATAGTATAATTTAATTAGCTCAAATTTACTGTGGCTTTTATCTGGGAATTACATGTGAATGTTTGGTAGTTTTACAGAGAGGAAACTATCACACATCCCTACACATGTGCCTGAACCTGCACCTTGGTACTGCCCCCAGAGAAGCTGATGCCTTCAGAGGGTGGCTAAAGGTGCCAGAGCTTGGAGCTGGCCTGCAGGTAATGCAAAGCTTCCCAGATATCTGCTGGCAGCTCATCACAGTGGAGAGCAGGCAGTCTAGGAAGCTCCTGGAGTGTGTGGAAGGTAGCTCCCTGACACAGCTGGTAAGGGAGCTTGCCAGGGCAGCGCTCTGCTAGACCTGCTGCTTGCTGACAGAGAAGGGCTGGTGGGAGGTGTGGTGGTCAGTGGCCATCCTGTGCACCCCAACCACAAAATAATAATTTCTGGTCCTTGGTGAAATAAGAAAGGGGGATCACCAAAGCCTCTACCTTGGACTTCCAGAGCATGGACTTCGGTCTGCTCAGGACACTGGTTCACAGAGTCCCTTGGGAAACAGCCCTTAAAAACAAAGGGATCCAGGAAGGTTGGACATATTTTAAGAAGGAAATCTCAGAGGTCTAGGAGCAGGCCATTGCCATGTGCTGGAAGATGAGCTGGTATGGAAGAAAACTGGCCTAACTGAATAGGGAGCTTTTACTGAAACTCAGGGAAAAAAGAGTTTGTGACCTTTGGAACAAGAGGCAGAAAACTCAAGAAGTGCACAAGGATGTCATTAGGTTATGAAGAATAAAAATAAGGCAAAAGCTCAGCTAGAATTTGATTTGGCCACTGCTGTGAAGGATAATAAAAAGTGGTTTTACAAATACATTAACAACAAAAAAAGGGCCAAGGAAAATATCCATCTTTTACTGGCTGCAGAGGGGAACACTGTAACCAAAGATGAGGAGAAGGCTGTAGTACTTGATGCCTTCTTTGCTTCAGTCTTCAACAGAAAGACCAGAGATCCTCTGGGCAACCAGTCCCCTGAGCTAGTAGTCAGGAACAGGGAGCAGAATAGACCCCCTGCACTCCAAGAGGAAGTAGCTGGTGGACTGCTGAGCCATTTGGACCCTCACAGGTCTGTGGGATCAGATGGAATTCACCCAAGGGTAGCGAGGGAGCTGAAGAGCTTGCCGAGCCCCTCTCCATCACTTGTCATGAGCCCTGACTAACTAGGGAGGTCTCAGTGGGATGGAGGTTGGCCAGTGTGACTCATCTACAAGAAGGGTTGGAAGGGGGATCCAGGAAACTACAGAGCAGTCAGCTTGATCTCAGTGCTGGAGAAGGTTATGGAGCAGAACATCTCGTGTCATCATTCAGTATGTACAGGACAACCAGGAGATCAGACCCAGCCAGCCTGGAGGTAGGGAAGACAGGTCCTACCTTACCAACCTCATCTCCTTTTATGACCAGGTGACCCACCCAGTGGATGAGGGAAAGGCTGTGACCTGACCTTCAGCAAAGCCTTTGAAACTGTTTCCCAGGGCATTCACCTGGAAAAGCTGGCAGCCCATGGCTTGGACAGGCACATTCCTGTCCTGGTTTAAAACTGGCTGAGTGGCCAGGTTCAGAGAATGGTGGTGAACGGCGCTGCATCCATTTGGCATCCAGTCACTAATGGTGTCCCACAGGAATCAGTATTGGGGCCAGCCCTGTTCAACATCTTCACTAATGATTTGAACAGGGGGATAGAATGCACCCTCAGAAAGGCTGTGGATGACACTAAGTTGAGTGGGAGTGTTGAGGCCCTCTACTTGAGGACAGGAAGGATCTGCAGAGGGATCTGGACAAGCTGGATCAATGGGCTGAAGCCAATTTTATAAGGTTCAACAATCAACACTTCCATCCCTGGAAGTGTTTAAGAAGTGACTGGACATGGCATTTAGTGCTATGGTTTAATTGGCATTGTGAAATACAAAGCTGTGTTTTGTGTCAGGTACATACAGGCAACGTGTGTATTTGTGGTTGTAATATGTGTGGAAACCGACCATGGGACAGTTATAAAGGCGAATTCTAATAATAACTGAGGAAAGTAAAGCATGGAAGAAGGTCTCTGAACCTATCTTTTGTTTGCAATTAACCTTTATAAGTCTTAAGTTGATTTAGGAGCATTTGAATTAAAGCGTTAAGGATGTTGCTTTTTGACAGGAATTTTCTGCTTGTAGTTAAGCCTTAAAGAGTTTTGCAATAATAACCTTTTGAAGTATAATTTTAGAATATTGCTTGTAGTAAGGATCTTTGAAACTATAGCTTTAGAATATATAAAAAGGAAATATGCTTATCTCACGCCTTAACAAAACAGTGAAAAGCAGCTTGAGAAAGGAAGATGAACATCAACTTTAAGATTAATAGTTTCAGCCAAGGGAAGCTGGACATCACTGTTATGAGATTTATAGTCCTGGCAATCAAAAGGTGGACCCACATCTGGACAACTGGACCTCACCAGATGGGATACTTCTTCCTTCTTTCAGAAACCGGACCACCACCATCTGGGGATACTCCTTTCTGGTATACATCCTGAGAAAAACTAAATCACAATAGTGTATAGAATTGTGATGTAAAAAATGGCAATAGAAACTGCTGAGAAAGCTTATGAGTACCCCTATAAATACCTGTAAGCCTCAACTATCAGTGTGCAGTTGGAGGGAAAACTTCCCCCACTGTACCCAGCGCTGTATTGCTCATACTTACCATATTAATTAATAAATTGATTGCTGCTTGAATATTGGCCTAGTCAAGCTTCTCATTTATAACAGCATGGCAGTGTTCTGTCAGACACTGGATTCACAGATCACAGAAACCAGAAGGGACCACAAGGATCATCAAGTCCAGCTCTTGAGTAAATGGCCCATACAGGGATTGAAGCCACAACTTCAGTGTTATCAGCACCATGCTCTAACCAGCTGAGCTCCTCTCAGGATCTATGATCTGGAGGTATTTTCTAACCTTAATGATTCTATTATTCTGTGTGGTGTTATCTATATACTGAAAGACAACTGTAAGGTGCAGAAAATCTGAAGAGTTCCAGAATGCTGTGTGTCAGATTCCCTTACAACAGAGTGTGTTCTGTTGAAACTGTGAAATTTCTACCCTCTGTAGTCTTCTTAGGAGCTGTGTTCCCTGCCTGAGATTAGAAAGCGTGCCTACATTAGAAAGGATTTTAAGTTCTCACAGCTTAAACTGATTGGGAGTCCTGGTGTCAGCGGCAGAGGTTAGTCCTGGTCTGTGCCTCCACTTCCAACTGCCTTCCCAACTGCATTGCCCTGCTCATATTAGACTAAAAAATAAACTTTTTTTTTTTCTGGCAATTGACCAGGGAACAAAACTGGCATACTGCAAAGCTGAGCAATTATGACATTGCATGCAAAGAAGTCCAGAGCAATTACAAGTGAAAAGAGGTCTCCCCTTGCCCTTCCTTTTTGAAGATGCAGTCTTAGCTCAAATTTGTCTTTAAACCCCATGTAAGGTATCTGGCTGTACATTGTTGTAGTGAGAAAATTCAGTGCTGCATATGTTTCTCTGCTCTTCTTTTGTAGTAGAAACCACCTTTTCTTTCTAGAGGGGATGCTTTGAGTTTTGATATTCTGTTCCCAGTCAGAACCAATTTACCCACTCAAAAATGAAAGTAGAACCATACAAAGTGCCTTTTTCCTTCCATACTGAATTCAGCTGAAAAAATTTATAAGCTTGATCAGTGTTTGAAGAACAACAATTGCTTTAATCTTTGCTGGAAAGCACGGCTGAGTGATTTGTTTTGTCTCACAGAGAAGGGCTGGCTAACAAGTATTACGGAAGACATACAAATAATGTTATGAAACACAGAAGAGTCTTGGTTTTAAAAAGCATATTGCCTTAAAACTGTTTGGGATTGTAAGTGGTAGGGTCCCAAACAGTGCATGCTGCTGTCTGAAAACAGCTTTCTTTCAATGGGAACAACACAAAGGAGCAAAAGCTGCTGAAAATCAGCATAAGGACTCTTGAGACTGACATGAGCAGAGCAACAACCACGCAGAAAACCCTCAATACCCTCAATGCCACCCCTGTCTAGCTGGTCTGTTTGTTTCTTATGCATTTATGTCCTTAATATAGCCATACTGCTCCACATGCCTCAGTGCAACAGCGATTACTCTCATCATTAGCTTTGAGCAAGGAGGGGAAAAGTACTTCTAATTACTAATTTTTGCTTTCCCTTCTCCCCCAGATTTGTTCAGCACAAAACAAAAAAAAGTCCCAGTTGTCAATTCAAATTAAAATATTGTGAAACTCATGGTGCTTAAAACATTTAAAAATAATTTTAAAAAGTGAATTTCACATTCATATATCAAAACTCAAACATGTGATGGTAGTTGCCCCTCTCACTACAAGTCATATCAGTGCTGAAGTTCCAGTGTAGTTGCTAAAATATTTTTTTCAGCCCACAACAGCTCTGTGTCTCTAAAGCAAGGATAATCTTATCAGTACTTGAGGCACCCTATCTTTATTCCGAAGACAATGTGAAGCTCTGTTCTTGTGCAGTAGTTGAAACAAGCAGGAGCTGTGAGGTCAGCCAGCCGGGGCAGGAGGCACGGTGCCGCTCCCCGCCCCGCTCCAGGCGGCTGTCGCACGCTAACCGCGGCTGCGGGGCACAGCGCCGGCTGCGCTCTGCTCTCTGCAGAGGCTCCTCTGCAGCTCAAACGATAAGGGCATGTGAGCCTCAAGAAAAGCAGAAATTGCTGTTAGGTTGTGAATGGCTGTGGCACAAAGCACAATGCTGAATGCAGAATCCCAAAGGAATTTAGTTGAAAGGAAAATAAATCTCAGTAACAGGCTCAGGTTTAGAAAAGGAAGGGGTTTTGTGTGATTTCTTTTCAGGAGAGATACTCGGATATTAAGAGGATGGGTGACTCAGAAATGCCACAGATGTTTACTATTCTACACTTTTATAAAGCCTCTCCCACAAAATATACCAAACAACTGCATAAGACTTAATGGAATGAATGTTTCAACATCCTTTGGGGTCAGATGATAGGAACATAATATTCACATTAAAGATAACATACAACACTTTCCCACAGTCATAAAGCAAAACTAGAAACAGTAAGCAGTCTAAGCTTTTCATCACTGCACAGTTAATCTGGTTAGTTGGCACATGCTTAACATATGCCAAGTACCAGCATTCACATCAAAGCCTAAGCCTGTTTCTATATCCCTCTCTGCTTCTCTTTTTACACACAAAGCCTTATCCTGCAGCTCTTCACATGGAGAATATATTCTCTTCAGCCAGTGGTGTTTTCTGTACAGTGTAGGACCTGCCCCTGTCAGTGATGCCTGGGCCCTACCTGTCCTTTATAAGATGGGAAGTGCTAGAGAACTAGCAGCGACCTAACAATCCTTGCCACCAATATATTGCAAATGTGTTCTGGCACAAACCCATCCTACCAAAATCTGGAAAAAACTGTCATGTCCCTGGCCGACTTTGGATCAGAATTTTTATCTGCATGGGTGGTGTATTTTCTGGGAAAGGGTACATGGGCCAATAAGTGAGAGTGCTTTCTCTCTGTTGATGTCATTCTTTTGGCTTCCAAAACGTGGGGGGAAAAATTGCTTGGGAGCTGTATGCAGAATATCTCCTATATTACAGTAAAACATCCCTCTTCCCCTCAAGAAAACCAAGCTACCTTCCCAAAAACCAAGCTCTTGCAAAAACCTCGCATTGGCTTCTTTCAATTAGACAAATATGAAAACAAACAAAAGCAGCATCACTCAGATTTTCTACTCAATAGTTTCCAAACAAAATCAGCTGCGTGGCATATGCCACCAAAACAATAGCTACCAGATTAGCAGATGGTATGTTGTGAATTAATTGTTGACACAAACCCCAGACATACCACTCAATCCTCTCCTGACACCTAAACTTATTTCCCTATTATTTTTCTCACCTCATTATATTTGCTCACAACAAGAAAAAAAAATTTAGATACTCCATCTGGATTTAGACATGAAAAGTTAACCTGCAATTTATAATTACTCTGCTGTATTTAAAAAAAAAAAGGCAAAAAGAAAAAAAAGGCAGTTTGATTACTGCAGAATAAAAACATGGAACAAGAAGCTCTGTGAGCCTGGATGGATACCTCTACATTTCATAGAATTATAGAATCATTAAGGTTGGAAATTATTTCTAAGATTATCAAGTCCCACTGTACACCTAGGGTGACTGTTTCCACCACTAAACCATATCCACAACTGCCACATTCACATGCCTTTTGAGCCATTCCTGGGCAGCTTGTTCCAATGCCAGATTGCCCTTTCAGTGGAGAAATTTTCCCAATCCAAACTTCCCCAGTGCAACGTGAGACCATTTCCTCTTGTCCTGTCAGTTGTTACTTAGGAGAAGTGATCAACCCTCACCTCACTACAACCTCCTTTCAGGCAGTTGTACAGGACAATAAGGTCCCTCCTGAGCCACCTCTCCTCCAGGCTGAAAACCCCCAGCTCCCTCAGTGTCTCCTCATGGGACTTGTGCTCCAAACCCTTTCCCAGCTTTGTTGCCCTTCTCTGGACATGCTCCAGCACCTCAGTGTCCCTCTTGTAGTGAGGGGGCCCAGAGCTGCACACAGCACTCAAGGTGTGGCCTCACCAGGGCCAAGCAGAGAGGGACAATCACTGCCCTGGTCCTGCTGGCCATACTATTGCTGATCCAAGCCAGGATGCCACTGGTTTTCTTGGCCATTTGGACACACTGCCAGCTTGTGTTCAGCCACTGCTGGCCAAGACTTCTGTTTGTTCCCTCCTGCCTCCCTGGCTGCAATAAGCAGACACTCCACCAAGTGCTCTCACTCACCCTCCAGGTACAGAGGAGTGTGAGCCAGGGCTGGTGAGTCCAGAGCTACGTGTGCTAATCCAGCAGCTCACTGCTGCTAAAACTGTAATACTGTCTATCACATCTCGGTTCTGCCTGCTAGTTACCTAAGGGAGCGCTGATCTGTGTCCCTCCCTTCCCTACAGGTATTGTTTTTTCCAAAATTTTAATTTTCTCCCCTACTTTATGATGTGGCTGAAACTGCCCGATGGCATTGAAGGCAGAAAGGGAGGCACAAGCAGTCAGAAGCAACCACATGGGCTTTGTTTCCTCTGGACTTCAAGAAATTTTATTAATTTTACTGTTTACAAATAAAAGGAAACAAAACATCACACAGCAGCATTTACATAACCAGGAGTTTCTAGACACCCAAAATCTTGGGTTTGGATCTACACAACAGAAGTTGGACACTTAAATTGTAGCATATTTTCCTGCTCAGCCAACTGTACTCCAGAGACTGTCTCCACATGAATCTTTCTCATTCCAGCACTTGGGATCAACCAGTTCTGGGCTCCTCAGTTACAACAAAGATATGGAGCTCCTGGAGCGAGTCCAGTGGAAGGAAAGAAAGATGACTTAGGGACTTCAGCATCTCTCTTACAAGGAAAGGCTGAGGGAGCAGGGCCTGTTCAGCCTCGAGATGACACAGCTAAAAGGGAACCTCCACAGCGTCTGTCAGTCCTGCAGGGAGGCTGAGGAGAGGATGAAGGCAGGACTGGCTGTGACCATGGCCAGGTGCTAGGAGCGGGCCCAGCAGGGAAGGGCCCGTCTGATCCAGCCACCTCCTCCCCTTATCTCCCACTTATTATTTTGGAATGCTGCGTTGTCTTCTGTGCCCTTCACTTTAAAAAGCGCATCGAAGTGCTGGAGTGTGGCCAGCAAACGGCAAGAAGGCTCTTGAAAGGTCTAGAAAACATGTCTTATGAGGAACAGCCGAGGGAGCTGGGGTTGTTTAGTGTCAAGAAGAGGAGGCTGAGGGGGCCTTCATCCCTCTCCACAACTCCCTGGCAGGTTTTTGGGGCCGGTCTCTTCTGCCGTGCCTGCGGTGACTGGACTAGAGGGAACGGCCTTGAACTGAGAGAGGGGACGTTTAGATTAGACATTAGAAAAAGATTCTTCACTGTTAGGGTGGTCAGGCGCTGAAGTATTTCCCTGGGAAGCGGTGCAGTCACTATCCCTGCAGGTGCTCAAGAGGCATCTGGATCTAGAGCTGGGTGATTTAGTGCTTATGGGTTACAGTGGTAGTGTCGGGTGGACGGTTGTACCGGATGACCTTAAAGCTCTCTTCTAGCCTTGATGGCTGTATGACTCGGGCAAACAGTTCCACAGCCCTCAACAAACACAACTCCTCCCGCCGCCACACGGATGAGGGGAGAGGAGGAGCGGGGCGGGGCGGGGGCGGGACCCGCTCCCCCCTCCGCCCCCCCGGCCCGCGCCGCCGGCCTCCGCCCGGGAGGGGGCGCCAGCGCGCAGGCGCAGCCCCGCCCCGCGGGGAGGTGCCGCTGGCTGCGAACCGTGAGTAAGGGGGGGGGTTGCCGCGCGAGGCGGTGGAAGGGCCGGGAGGTTCCCGGTGTCCCGGGAGTTCCCGCTGGGCTCTTCCAAACTGGGGCCAAACTGCCCCCTTCGTCCCGGTGGCGGCGCCTGGAGCCCCCTCTCCGCCCAGAATGGGATTGTGCGACTGTCCTTGCGCTGCCCTTCCCTTCCTAGGGGATCCCCAGCGCCCGTGTCTCCCCTGCCCCTCAGTAATCAGGGGTAGCCGAGGGCGAGTTTTTCCACCTTTGCTCAGGTGGTCATAGAATGGTTTGGGTTGGAAAAAAATCATCTTTGGGTTAAAAATCATCTCGTTCCAACGCCCCTGCCAGGGACACGGACGCCTTCCACACGACCAGGGTGCTCATAAGCCCCATCCAGCCTGGCCTTGAACGCTTGCAGGGATGGGGCATCCACAGCTTCTCTGGGCAGCCTGTTCCAGTGCCTCACCACCAGCAGAATAAAGAATTTCTTGCATATGCTAAGTAGCTTAAATTTCCCCTCTTTCATTTTGAACCCAAGGCATTTGCCCTGTGAGTGCAGAAGTGAGACCTGAGTGCTGGGCCTGCTGGGGTGGGTGGCTAAAGTGACTGCACTACAGTGGTGCTTGGGCTGGCCTGTCATGGAGAACGTTTTTTGTAGAAGACTTTTTCCTACGATTGTCTTTTTAGCCAGTGGTCTGAAGACTGATGCTGTTTGGTCCACAGGTAGCTAAAGCATTAGCCAAAGGCAAGTGAAAAACCCTAAGCCCATTATCAGGAGATTTAGATTTGCTGTATGACGATGTGAATTTCCTAAGGTTAATTTTAGGATGCACAAAATTAACAAGATCAAAAATAAGTGTGTGCAAGCTGGGAATGTTAGGTGACACCAGGGGTGATCAGTAATATTTACACCAGCTAAAATTGATGCTGTAAGACAAACCGAGTGTGAATTTGCATTCAGTGAATGCAGCTCTTCCAGGTTTTTTACAGAAATTCCACCTGTTTTTCATTCTACTTCTAGGAAGTGTTCAACATTAAGCAACATGTCTTCCACCAAACCTCCGAATGAAAATGAAACACCCAAAGAGAGAAAACCAGGACTGAGGAGTGTTCAGACAACTATGCTTTTCCGAGCTGTGAACCCAGAGCTTTTCATTAAGCCTGTAAGACAGTCGTTCTGAGAGAAACTAAATATGCTTGAAGAGATACAGTTGCTTTGAAGTGATCATTACAATTCTCTGGGCATTATATAACCATCTCTTGTTATGCAAACCACTCAGAAATGTAACTAAAAATATTTTTACTTTTTTTCACTCTTGACTATGGAGAGCACAGAACATTACAATGCTTGTTGCAGCTTTTATTTCATTGCTATATTGTCTGATTCTTTTGCACCTAGCCAAGTTGTTTTCAGAGAGACCTGTTTAGAGGTATATTACCCATGTAATTTCACAGGTTAAATAATATTACTTTTAAGTAATAAAAACAACAGGGGTTTTGTTGTTTTTAATATTTAAAAGGGAACAAATCATAGAATGCAAACTTTTTTGGTATGAACTGAATTGATTTTTGGTAGCTTTTCAGTATTTTAGATTTTCCTTTTTCTTGCTTTTATAATTAAGTTGATGATATTCGGGTTTTGTCTGCATTTGCAGAACCCAGAAATGAGTGAAATTTTGTGCATATAATAAGTATAGATTGAATAAAAGTGGATTTTGTGATAAGAATACAAAGTGTCGTTTAGAGGATTGTAATCAAGCAGGACCAGAGTGCATTGTCCCAGTAGAATATCCAGATGAATTCTGTTAAAAGTTTGTAGTGGAGACCTTCAGTAATTGGTTTTGTCTGGTTCATTTATACTCAGTCACCATTTCCAGCCAGCAAAATAGAGAGTACTGGGCAGTGTGCTGCTCTGTCTCCAGAAAGAATCTTCTTTTTCAAAGGGAATTCCTTTTGCTGTCGGAAAATTCAGTCTGCAAGAAGGCAGTGATGATTTTTTGCAGATGTCACAATAGTTTACAGTTCAGTTTCTAAGCTGACATAGAGGAATGTAATGTTTGAGTTTAATGAAAAATGTTTTGACTAAAAACATTTACCACATTTTTTTTCTTGTCAGAACAAACCTGTGATGGCGTTTGGACTGATAGCAATTAGCCTCTGTGTGGCCTACCTTGGTTATTTGCATGCAACAGCAGAGAATAAAAAGGACCTCTATGAAGCAATCGACAGTGAGGGGTCCAGATACATGAGGAGGAAAACTTCCAAGTGGGACTGAGAATGTAAGAAAGGAAATCAGTAAATCACTCAGAGAACTTTTCCAGGCAATACTGGTTTTTTCTCTTTCCCTTGAAATAATGGAGAAATGTCTTGCTTGCTATTTAATCCAATCCAATCCTTTATAAAATGCTGTGCCTGTACAAATAAACTGCAGTAAAGATACATCTGAAAATAAAAGTGATTTTAAGAATTGCCCTCTATGATCTCCACAGAGATCTTTGTCAGAAGACATGAAATCACTTTGGACCTCAATCAGTATTAGTAAATGCCTTAGAAATTGACATGATAGTTCAGCTTTCTCTTTGCTTTGATTAAATGAAGTCAGAGGTTTATATATATTTTTAACAGAATGAAAAATGTATTGTCTTTGAGAAGAAAACTAGATATGTTCTGTTGATAACAGTGGTGCAAGTAAACTAATTTTAAGGCAAGGAAGATCTGATGAAGCAATTGGTGAAGGGTTTTATTTCATAAAGGAAACTGTAAAATACTGGCCAAAATAATTCTTGGATGCTTAATCTACTCTTCCTTACAAATAAAAAAGGTAAATGAGTAGCCAAATAGAGAAAAAGTGAAACAAGTACTGCTGGTAAGAGAAAGGTAGGAGGAACTCAGCCATAATCCTTTCTGTTTGGCACCATATGACAGATCAGTGAGCAGGCTGGCTTCAGCCTGCCAGTTGATAGCTTCAGCTCCCGCTTGGCCAGTTTGTATAATCTTGACTAGTGAGCTGGACTGGTCTTATATCAACTGCATTCAAAAATTTCATTTCTCTGTATTGCAAAGTACATTATATTAATTTATTGCAGGTTACTGAACTCAGAATAAGGAATGGAAAGTCTAAAATCCCCAGGTACTTCTGTGAGTGCGGCTGGAGGGTGGGTGGGCATTGCTGTGTTTCCCTAGCACATGTGGTGGTCCCTTGTGAGCATTTGAGCAAACTGTAGAGGCAGGTGTCTTCCTGTTCAGCACCGAGTCCTTCTCCCATGAGCTTCCCAGCTGCTTCTGGGTGCCTGACGTTTCCTTGACAGTGTCCCATTAACCAGACTCCAGAACATGTGGTAGGAGGACACGTACCAGGCTGTGACCTGTTTCTGCCATGGACCCTTACTGATGTTATGTTGCAGCTTTCCATTCAGTTTCTTGTATTTGCAGACCCAACGAGGGCTCCCAGGGGCTGAGAGACCTCTTTGTTGACCCTCTTCCAACCAAGGTGGCTTCTGTCAGGCCAGAGAAGGAACATGCAGGAACTCCTGCTTTACCATTCTGGGAGTTGCTTTGGGTTTTATCAAAAGATTTTGGTACTGAAGATAAAAAAGGTGACTGGCTGCCTTGCGGGACAGCAGTTGCACCATGGGATTTCTCTGTCCTTCACTTTGAATCTGTAAGTTTACTCCTGTTCTTGTTTTAGAGTTAACTGTATCTTAAATTCAGTGGGGCTTTGGTTAAACTGCCTCCTTCCTGAGAAGGGAAGTGAGGTCTACCTATAGTAAAGCTTTTTTTTTTTAAAGGGGCGTTTTTGCAGCCTTTAAAAGCAGATTCTTCTCTGTGAGCCTGCTGCCCTACAACAGCAAGGTTCCTGGGCAAATCTAAGTTTGCAGGTGAGGAAACTACTTGCCTTTTGATTGGTGAAGGAATTTCCAGGTGAAATGATCAAATATTCAGGACTCTCACATGCTGTGCATATCCTGCAGAACATCAGAATATTTTTTTTTTATGTTTGTGAAGGATCTTTAGAATAAATCTGTTCTTTTAAAAACGGTTGCGCAGGATTTTAGCTCTTTTCAGTTCATTAAAATGCACAGGTCTCATATGTTTGCATGAATTTGACTAAATTATTCCCAAATCAGTGCTACAGGTAAGTATTTTTACCTGTTTTTCTATAGGCTTCTGGAATACATGCTTTGATCCTCTGCAGATGTCTGCAGATGAATTGAAAGCCCATTCTCTTATTTGAGAATAATGCAAGATTTGTGTTCTCAAGATTTTCAGTTATGTTTTGTGAAGTGAATATGGATCTGGCAGTTACTGGGGAAAAGAAAGCGGGACTGGAGGCATAAAAGATAATAGACTGACCTGGACAGGGTGTAGGCATGTACATGCCAGTGACACTTCCTACAAAAGCTGTCTGAGATAGGGCCTCTGGAATGTTGGCTGGACTCAGGTTGACCAGGTTACTTTAGAAAGGTTGAAGAAAGAATAGGTATTTAAGTTTGTCCTATTATTTCTTTGGCAGCTGCTGTGCAGATAACTGCTAATGATACACAATTTATGTATAAAAAAGAGATAAAGCAGTGCAAATACATAGAGGTATGTGGTAGGTTAATGAATGTTACAGTATCAACACAGGCATTTGCTGGTTTAAGTTCCTGATTTTTATCATAAGAACAATGTGTGTATAGGGATTAAAGGGACAAAAACCCCACCCAAACAAAACTGCTTTGATACCAAAATTTGTTTGCTCAGCTCTGAAAGCATGACACCCCTTATGCATCTAGAGGACAAACACACAGCGCCAGTATAGTTTCTTTTGTTCTGTGTTTTTCAATTTCAGTCTTCAGTACAGTGATAATTATCTATAAGGGATGATAACTGGCTTGACAAAAACTATGAGTCAAAATTATTTCCTGGGCAGAGGCTCTATGAGGTTTTTGCCAGTTCCTTACTGTCTGTGCTGACTTTCACATCTTTTTCCAAGAAGAGCAACAAAATGCTATGATTAAAATATCCAAAACTGTAGCTGTTGTACTGTTCCTAAGATCTCCTTAGATTATGTGGTGTGAATGGGACTTGTTGGCATTCAACAAAAAAAGCAATTAAACAATTAAAGGGCCAAAGCCTACTGTGATGCTGTTTAACTATTACCAGGGAAAGTTAGTTCTTTGTGGGTGAAACCAGCCCTTGCCCAGTAACAGTTGTTGCACAGGAAGCTGCATTCAGGCTGGAAAGGGTCACTTCATTAAACCCTCCCTTATCATCTGTCTCCTGGCTGCTACTGAATTGTCAGCATGTTTAAATCCTAATTGGAAAGCAAATGTTTCAGCTAGCTTGGTAAACAATTGCCAATGATTTTTCTCCTTTTACCAGCTTGCGTGTTTTCTGTAGTAACAGTAAGAGTTTTGCCTGCAAATGAGATCTGTCAGGAGTAGAGTTCTGACACTCTAGTAACTATTACAGAATGACACTGGAACATCACAATGATCAGAAGTTCTGATCTGGATTCCTTTGTTGTGCTGTGTGTTTAAAAAGGGTACCACCACCACCTCCCAGTGCTGCTTTTGATCAGATTCAGGAGTATAAACCTTCCAGAACACAGCATTAAACTCATTGTAAGGTACTGGGAAAGTTCATTTCTGAAATTCCTTTGTTTTATTGCAATCTGAGATTTAGGAAAACCCAAAGTCCTCTTGTTTCTATGTGTTCTGGCCAGTCATGAATGCATTTACATCTTAGTAAGAAAGAACTGCTCCATATTAGTAACTCCAGTATATTCAGGGAAGAAAAAGGTCAGCTGTTCTGCCGTGCATGAAGCATTCTGAGTTGGGCATAATGAAGCGTGAAAGGCAAAGGAGCTGCAAGACCATTAGCAGATGTTTTCTGAAGCTCAAGTACTTAGGTAAGAACTATGTTTGGTTTAACATTTGCACAGATCATCCCATCATCCTTCAACAGGACGCAGCTGGGATATTTAATCCTGAATCTCACCTTCTTACACCTGATTCTGGCTCCTGACCATAGACTGAAGCTCTGTACAGTCTCCTGAGGTTTGATTTTTTCATGGCATACCACAATGATAACCTCAGTGATGAAGGGGTCATGGTAGCATTCATATGTTTGAGGATCTAGGAAGAATCTGAAGTATATGCTGTGTCTGATTATCTTAGAAGTTTCTGATCAGCAGTGTAAAGTTTTGCAGAAATTACGTTGTGCACGGTTTTTTAATGTGTGTTGTGAAGAGGAATGTTTGGTTTCTGATTTAAACGATATCAAGAGTTTATCAATGTCCTGAGAGCCCTGGCAGCAGGGTGAGTGCCATGCCTGCCTGGAGGCATGAGGCTTCAGCCTTGCATTGACACGCACAGTGTGAAACATACCCAGAAGACCAGAGACCTTCTCTTTTTCAATTATTTTCTCTTCACTGCTTGATAAAATGGACAGGGGAAGAGCTGTGTCATCAAGGCACAACATGCTTTCATTACTGTGGCAATAGCCAGCATGACAGAACTGAGTGCTTGACAACAAGATTGTCATTCTGAATAATAATAAATAAAAAAGTTTTGTTTGGATTTTTTTGGTTTTTTTTTAATGCTTGCCATAGCCAGGACCTTTATTCACCTGAGATTTGAACTCTAGTGCCAGAAGAAGTACTTAGCCTGAAAAGCGACTGGCTTTGTGCTTGATGAGATGTGAGCTTGAGCTGGCTGGATTTTTAATTCCCTTTCAGAAGATTTCACTACCTTTTTTTATTGCATGAAGTTTATGGATTTCATTTTAAGTTCATTGTCAGGCATTGTTTCATGATTAGGTGCATTTCCTAAGGGCAATAAAGTACAGGCTTAACTTTAAATCTGTCCTGAAGGTTTGTGTCCATCAAAGCTAGTTAAGTGTTTAACAGATTGGCTGACTCGACCCTAAGTGAGGAGAAGGAAAACTGCCAACATACGTATATTCCTAAATGAAGCATGCCAGCTGTAGGTTTATGTTTCTCTATATGCTTGACTCATGCTTTATATGGCTTTTTGGATATCTGAAAAAAGACTGAAATACACAAAGAGATCCTTCTGGATCTGAGCCTTCCTGCTCTCTGCACCACTTCGGAGCTTTTCACTGCCGGAGCACCCGAGCGCTCCTCAGGCAGGCGTTACTCAGCGCGTCTGACACCTGCCATCCGTAGTCTTGCAGCCTCCCACCAGATGATGAACGGCTCACAGAGAATTGCTGGAGTGTTTTGCTTTGGAATTTTATTTTATACAAGTTTCTAAATAGCTATCTGTTTATACTGCAGGCAGTCAGAGCAATGCACTTGGCACCTCAAGAGGAAAAGCAGGAGGTTTACAGTGGTCTTAAGTTTTCAACAGAGTTCATTCCATTTTATGGAGCTGTTTTCCAAGGGAGCTCTCTCTCTTGCTGTCATAATATCTGCTGACAGTAGCCGGCAGAATCCTAGTTCCTTGTGTTTAACCATTCAGTTACTTGGGATAAGAGTGTTACATATTTTCATAGACCTGAGTGCTCAGGATGTGGATGTGTACCATTTGCCCTGATAATACTGGCTCCAGGGAGTAAGGGCTGGGGAGAATTCCCAGGTGGAGAATTCTATAGCTGAAACAAAATAAGAGACAGATATAACTGAAGTAATTGCATGTTTTATATTTGTTGGCATTTGTTTCTTGCAGTTCATCTTAAAAGGTGTGTTAACCTTAGTGAGCTAAGGTTAGCTAAGTGCTAACTAACAGTGAACTTGGACAGCTGGTAGTGGAAAATTTATTCATCATCTGTCTAAGCAAACACATCAATGCATGAGTGATTGAAGTGGGGTTTTAAGTGTAGGATAGTTCAAAGTCCATCACTCTACCAAACTAAGAAGTGAAGACAGTGAAGTCACTGCTTTCTTGTGGAACAGTTTAATTAATATAAAATACTTCAAACAGATATTTGGCACACTCTGGCACTATTTCTGACGTGTCTGTAAAGCCTTACCTCTCTGAATTATGGAAGCTCTGTGGATAACTGACATTCCATGTTCATTTCCCTCTTACATCCATGCTGAAAAAATCCAAACTTCGTGTTCACAGTTGTCTAATTAAATGCATAAACTGCACATAACACACTGTTTGCATGCGTGTGTCTCTGTGTGTTAGGCAACGTAAAGGGCAATTCTGCAAGCTGCATGTTAGAAAACCAAGATAATGTTGAAGTGTTTCAACTTTCCTTGAACAAACAGTTCAACAGGTTCTCTTAACACTGATAGCTAAGTAGACTTGTTAGTTCTTCTCTACTAGGGAGGACATAATATAATCATCATTCTGCAATGCCTTACTGATCACATGGAAGGAAGAAGTCACCCTGTCTTAAAGGGTTAGCCCGCTTTTTATCTGGGATACAGTGGCAGGGACTGATACAAACCATGGGAGCTACAGGAATAAGTGTTGTCTGTGGTGGACCTTAGTCCTGGACACCTCATTCATCCAGACAAGACCAAGGGTCCTGGTGAGTGCACATCCCAGGCCTTTCTTGATCTACAGCCTTTGGAGGCATATTTGGAGACAGGCAGCAGGAGCTTCAGATCTGGCCAGCTGTGTCTGTACATATCCATGCTGCCGACATACTCTACTCTGGGATGGACTTACTCAGCAGTGTATGCACAGCTCATACAGCTCATAACAGTCTGTCAGACCCTGGCATTGCTTCTCGTTGCCTCTTGGGAAGGGAAAAACATTTTGTTTTACTGCTTTCAAGTGTTAAGTTGAAGGTGTGTTTGTTCCACTTAGAAACAGCATGTCCTCTTAAGTCTATGTGCTTGGTTTTGGAGAGATGAAAGAAGCCACAGCTTGGCCTAAATGAGTAGCTTGGTAATGTAGATAAATAGACAAGATAGCAAGCAGTAGGATTGCTATGGCATCTGGAGGGCTATTCACCATGGACACTATTTGGTATTTCAAGGAAATATTTTAGCAAGTAAAGTAAGTAAGTGCAATTTAAGAGATTTTTTTCCCTTGTAGTTGTACTCACTGCACAATATTAATTATGATTGACTGCCATGTTAAAAAAAAGAGGCCATTTTATATTCTTTAGATTTCTGCATGCCAGGTACTGTGAATACATGAGCTACAGGTAGCTAAAAAAATTGTGGGCTCAGACATACAAGCAAGCCTTCCATTGCATGAAGCAGAGACAGCATGTGTTTGTTGGCTTGATTTTGTTCCTGTTTGAGAAGTATTGCAAAATAAGAAGTAACACTACCCTTGTTACTTGCAACTCTGATTCTGAGGGGGTCATTCTTTATGACTGTTATGTCTGAACGATGCAAATAAAGAATCTTTCAGATAACATCTGGACACTCGAGTGCCAGTGATGGCACATATTGACAGCAGAGTGCATGAGACTGGGGAGATGTAATGCTGCAGTGAATAATACAGAAAGCAGGATTTCTCTATTAGTCATTCAGGAGATGTCTAATAATTGCCAGAAAATACCACAGTCTTAGGAACAGTCAGACTTTCTCTCTAAGGCAGTGTTATGGAAGACTGAAAAGTAGGTTGTCTAATTACTGTAGCTGAGCTGCTGAACTAGTAGAGAGCTGTGGAGTATGGCTGAGAAGCAGCTAATTAATAAAATGGAGACATCTTGCTCGTTAATCCCTCAAAGGTCTGCAGAAGAGCTCTGTGACATCTTAAAAGGAAGATATGCAGATTGTGAAACCTTTGAATGCCTCACATGGAGAAATGAAGTGTGAACGGAACTAATGAGGCTGGTAGCATTTGGAATGTGAGTGCACGCGGTCTGTGCGTGTGAGGCAATTAAGGAGCCGAAGTGCCTGATGGGCACCAGAGCGCAGAATGAATGCACCGTGGCTGTGCTTGGGTGGAGGGGGAGCCACACTGAGAGAAACCCAGCCATTGGGACTGGAGTTACTGGTGTCATTTCCTTCTCTGGGCTTAATTAACAGAAGTGCAGCATTACATTTGCTGCTACTTAAAATACATATGGAGGAAAACAAAGTGAGTGACCGATGGCAGAATGCAGCAAGTGTCTGGTGGAAGATGCAGATATTGGAACAGCTGGCATTAATACTGGCTAGTAGGTACAGTACATCGGTGTATTGGGGATATCTAGGCAGGGTTCTGCCTGGGCATGTGTCAGCAGTGACCAGAGAGAAAGACAAATCCTAGAAGGAGGACTGAGCCAATAACAATGATGGCAACATCCTCAGAAGTGAGAAAACCTGTGCTCCCTTCATTGCAGTTTACTGGGACTAGCAATCAACTAGCTGTCTTTGGGTCTGTGAGCAAACCAAGAGTAAGGTAAACAGCTTGACTAACAACAGCTAGTAATCTAACTCCAAGCCTCATTCCTATTGCTGGGTCTTGCCTTTCTTTTGTATACTTGGACTTTTCCACTGTGTAGCTGCAGTCTGCTGTTGCTTTTCCTAAAACTTGAGTGACTAGGGAAAAATCCTACTCATCAAGGTGTCTGAGCACCATATTTTTCCATTATTTTTCTTGTAAGATTACATTATTCCTTCTTCAAGTCAGCTTTCCAAAAGGCACAGGCACTTCCAATTTGTTTATTCAAAAATTTAATCCACAGTATAAACAGGCTATTCCACTTCATTCTGTTTTCCTTCGTGGCTTCTTGGCAACTTAAACTGCTGATGTCAGATTAATTGTAGAGCTCTGGGTGCTGTATCTGCTGGTGATAATAGCTGCAGTCCCTTCCCTGTGTTGCCTGTGGTATCCCACAATGATACCTGGGGTTTCGGGGTTTTGGGATTTTTTACCTGATGTGCTGCACATTACAGGGGTTAGATTTCAGAAAAAGAGTAATTTAACTTTGAGTCTAACCAAGTATTGCAAGTAATAGGTTTTGTAAAAGAGTAGTTTAACTCTGAGTCTGGAATCTGACCCACTTTGACTCTATACCTAAGGTGTTAACCATCTTTGATATGTTTCTGATAGTCCCTCTTTAGTATGAGTTTTATAATCCTGATTTATACCCAGTTCTGATTTTCAATATGGATTTAAAAGTCAGTGATCTGGACCTTCAGCCTTAAACTTCACCTTGAACAATTTTGTCATTTCATTATATTGATAGGAATCTGATGCTGAGACACTTAGCTATTCTAGTGAGCACCTTAAGTACTTCTGTCACATTTCCATTAAATTACTAAGTATGTCTGTCTGCCAAATATGCTTATTTCTGGGTCAGCTGACTAGATGATTCCATCTTATCCTGTTTTCTGCTCTCCTGCTTCTACCTGGACAGCATCACCATTCATATTTAGTGACCTTTCAGGTGTTGCATCTAATTTCTCTGTTACAAAGGACATTTCTAGTATCACTAATGATCTCAATTTGAATGTATCTTTCCTATATTTTGAGGGAAGTTGTTTTTCTTCATACTGTTGTATTATAAACACATTCTTCATATACAGGAATGAAATTTAGGGACTTTTGAAAAAGGTCGTTGAAATAAGAGGAGATTAATTCTTAGGTTACATGAACTAGAATATTTAAATGCTTTAAATCTTTAGAGCTGTCATGAGAAAATTACTGAGGAGTCGACTCTCAAAATAATGTGCAGTGGGATACACATTCTCTTACATTTCCAGTCTGACTTGATATCTGATCTACACAAGCTGTTGTATACAGACATAGCTTTAAGTAACTTTGGAAATTGTCTCTTGAAGCTCCCAACCTCTTCCTCTAAGGCTTAACATCTTCATTCTGAACACCAAATGCTTGCACTTTTTGGCTTGTGACTTTCACTGTCCACAGGTTGGAGGAATCGAGATGCCAACACCTGTTAAGTAAGCTAGCGAGAAGGTCTCCCTAACCATAAATTCTATATTCAAAGCATAATTCTGGGGCACTCAAGAGCTTTTCAATAAACCATGAATTCAGACAGAAGTGTTCTTGATATTGTAAGCAGCGGTTATGTGCGTAAATGCATCACTGCTATGCTAATGTCCTTTAACCTGACTTCCAGCCCTGCTGTGGTGACAACATCACCACAGGTATGTTCCTTTGTCCACTGTGTCACCGCAGTGAATCCTGGTCAGACTACCTGGCATGAGCATGTTCTTGCTTATGAATCCATGGCTATGAGAATGTGAGTGAATCCTATTTTGTCTAAAATCAAAACTGCCTGTAAATGTAATACACAAGAGCCCTTTGTGTTTGAGGAAGAGGAAGGTGTAACACTGGAAAGGTGCTGCAAAGGGAGGTAGTAATGCTTCTCTGAGCCTTTTCATTAGTTTGTTACATAGAACTAACACAGAAGATTTTGGGCAACTGCACTCTCAAAGCTCATGTTCTTACAATTCTCATTTAGCTACATAAAAGTAGAGAACATTTTCTTTTGGGCACTGGCTCGCAGTATATCAGGCACTTTATAACCAAGGCTGTGGTACAGTCTTTATAGTAACACCTTAGATAATGAGTTTCAAATTAAATATTTATACAGCTTACCTGGTACTTCAGCATAAAAAGTATGAAAAATCTATAGCAGAAACTTGTGGAGGCTCTTGTGAAGTTGTAGTAGGAGCTGCCATGGTTAAACATGCATACAAGTCATCTAAAGGTGAGCAGTCCTGGGGGAAAAAAGTGTAGCCTATGGCTCTTGTGAAGAAGGCCTTTATGAAGAGTTGCTGTCAAATGCTACATAAGGTGTCATAAAATATGTGAGGCCTGTAAACTTGCTAATCCCAAAGAGCCACGGTGCATGTGTCTCAGATACGTCAAAGCATAAACTAGAACCTGAAATATTTCCAGCACTGGCAAGGTTAGTATCAAAATAAATGGCAGCTGGGTCAGCACTGGAGCTCAAGTGTCATTTTACCTCAAGGTACTCACTCTGGGGCTGCAAGGCAGCACTAAATAGGATCCTTTAGGAGTAACTCTTAGTACAGCCTCTCCCCCTTTATACAAAAGGAGAGGTTTTTTATTAAAACTGGAAAATTATTCTGGATTTGGAGCTACATGTTGAAAACAGGCTAAGTTCCTTCACTTTCTGAATCAGATATTAAAAAGTCCCTCACCTTGCTAAAAAGGCATTAACATTACTTTCAAGTAAGACCACATTTTAACATAATGAATTCCATTTTAAGAAGAGAGAGTGGTGAGTCCAGTCAACATATATATTTGTAGATCTTTTTTTTTTTTTATAAAACAGGATCTTTGCTCTTGATTCAATAGAGAACAAGGTAAATGCTTGTTGGCATGTTTAATGCATTGTCATGAGTCATGTGGGGAATACAGAGGAGAAACTAGCTGCTGCTGTAATGTCTGTGTTAAACTTCTCCTAAACTTATCTGTGAGATTGACTGTTTTCTGGTGTGTGTGTGTGTGTGTGTGTTAAAATTCTTTCCCCACTAGAAATTAAATGTCACATTAGTGGTCACTTTTGAATAATAACTTGGATGAGCTTAGGTTAAAGTTAACTCCCTCAGGTGTGTTTCTTCTTACAGGGCAACTGCTGAATTTCACAACAGAAAAAAACCCCAAACCTGTAAATGTGTTTGTCTTCTGACTTTAATCTATATTTATACATTGCATTCTTGTGCCAATGAAAAAACAGAAAGCAAAGACAACCGGTGCCATCACTGTGATGAGGAAGAGGAGCCAGCTCAAAGAAATGAAAAATCTCCCCATTTCTTAATGTGTTTAATCAATATCAGAAGATAGCTGTGAAATGATTATTCTTGTAACCAGCTTGTGTTAGTTTCCCATTTCTATTTAGGTACTGATTAAATATAAATGGTAATGTGTCTATGGAGAGTTGAGAATGGAAACTGATTAACATTCAGGAATATAGGTATATATTCAATAATATCCATCTCTTGGTTATTAAACAGATGGCTTCTATAGAAGGCTTGCTGACCTCTCCTGGATAAAGACTCCTAAATGGTTTGGACTGCTGTATTTGTTAATGAGAGAAATCTGATCTCCATCACAAGCTGGACTGATCCTTTCATCTGTAATAAACTACATTTGATGAAAATGATTGCTGTAGTCCAAGAGCAGAAAATTCCCATTCCATCTCATAAACCATGTGAAAGAAACTGTGTTTCAAAGCATGACTCAGACAAGGCTGTAATACTGGGTTCAGTTCAGTAAGCTGAGCTTTGTAAGTGAAAGCTTAGAATTACTAACTTTGCTGCCAAGGGTAAGTTCTTATTCTTTTAATTCTGCTGCCAAAAAGGGCTCTATTGGCAGGTACTGGAGAGTTCCTGGGTGACTTTGCTGGAAACCTTGCAATGTTACAGAAACCACCAGCCACCCAGTCTGCTGCATATGGGACATGAACTGTAATTCCCTGACATTATTGCTGGTCAATTAGAGGTGCACCCCTGTGACTGAGGCCTTGATCTGTGTCTCTGCTGTGCAAGCTGACACATGTTCTTGCAGGCTTGCCAATTCTGCACTGAGCAGAGACCATCCTCTTCAGGGCTTTCACCAAGGACAATGGGGAGTTGGATTCCTTTCATAGTATGATGTGGGACCACTATGATCTTGCCAGAGGATTCCTGGGAAGCTGCCAAAAAGACAGCAAAACTTTCTTTTATTCCATTCAGAAGGAAAATATCCTGGGATTCTCTACACACACCACACTAGCAGAGGTCTTTTCAGTATGTGCCCCCAATCTTTTAAACTTTAAATCCAAGGTTAAGGTGTTAGAATGTACATGGTTCAAAGATCCTCCTGAACAAAAAGCTTCTAATATTGTAAAAGCCTGAAAGCCTCAGTTTCATCTGTTCCCATGCTTGGTTCTATCTAAGCAGCAATATGTTGAGTGACTTGGAGTGGGTCTTGAAAGTCTGGCAGTGTAAAAGGACATACATGGTATTGAAAGACTTCTTGAAAGAACTGAGCTCATTTGGAAGTGAATAATAAGAGTTGAAGTCCATAAGCCTTGTTAAGTTCCTGAAGGCCCTGCTGCTTGCATCTTTTTTTCTTGTTTACTAAAATTATTTTTCCTTTAATAAAATTGTTCTTCCTCTAAGAATACTAAAACTGCGTATCTTTCTGTTCCTCTAGTGAAAAAACGACTTTTTTGGATACTGTAATCTGTAACATAAAATCATCATATTTTAATTGCCTTGCAGCCTTACTTAGGACAAAAAGATCTGTTTTCCTGCAATTTACTTATCTGTTCTTACCCAAATGCTGGTACAGGAAGCAGGCTGGAAAACGTGAGGGGTACAATGCTGTCTAAAGCCCAGGAGAACAGTAAGAACCATTATAACCCCACAGGAGGATGGCAGCTGATGTTAGGTGGTGGCTTTTTCTTGGTTCTCAGTAGGTTCCTGACAGGCCTCTTTCCTCTTGTACATGATGTTTTTTGTTAAATCCAACATATGGCATTGAGGAGTTTCTGAGTTCGAACATGCTGTGTGGATTTGTCACTGTGCACTGCACCAGGTCTCCTTCCACAGCTCCTGGCAATAATGTTCTTACAGCACCTTCTACTGAACTCTTTTAAAAATGGAAATTGTCCTTCCAGTAAAAAGTCATGCAGGCTTGACACCAAAATATGCTGGAAAAGCTGGATGTCAGTGGGTATCAGTATGACTTTAAACTGAGGATAGCAAAACTTTTCTCCTTTGCCCTTTCCTTGCAGGCTGTCTTAATGAATCTGATATGTGTAGATCAGAAATGGTGAGTCTGCCAAAGGATTTACAACTCTGGCAAGCCACCCTCTTGAATGTATGCTGGAGGCAGGAATTTCTTGAATATTTTGGAGGAATTCCTTTCTCCCTCTCCCTGAAAGTGACTGTGATGCAGTGTCACTCTATGTGCACATAGACGGGAGCAACAACAACTTTTTATTTTTTAAAATATTTAAGTGGCTTTGACTAATCTACCATATTCAGAGTCAAAGAAACCAGAACTGGTACCAAAAAGTGCAAAAAAGTTGCAGAAATTCTGAAAAAAATTGCAGAAATTGCAGGAATTCTTCAGTGAATTAGAGTCACACAGAATCACAGAATGGGTAAGATTGGAAGGGACCACAGAGGGCCATCTGGTCCAACCTCCCTGCTCCATCGGGGTCATCCTAGAGCACAAGGCACAAGATTGTGTCCAGATGTTCTTGAATATCTCCAGTGAGGAAGACTCCACAACTTCTCTGGGCAATCTGTTCCAGTGTGTGGTCACCTGTACAGTAAAGAAGTTCTTCCTCATATTCAGGTGGAATTTCCTGTCCATCAGTTTCTGCCCATTGCTGTTTGTCCTATTGCTCAGCACCACTGAGAAGAGCTTAATTCAATCCTCCTGGGCACCCTCCTTTCAGAGACTGATGGACATTAATGATATCCCCTCTCAGTCATCTAAAGGCTGAACAACTCCCTCAGGCTTTCCTTGTAAGAGAGATGCTCCAGTCCTCTCAACATCTTTGTTGCCCTCCACTGGACCTGGTCCAGGAGCTCCATGTTATATTCACATGCACAGTCATCTCTCAGCTTTATCTCCCCCTCACACATACACCTCACACTATAAGCATAGCCCATTTTTCTTACCTGTTGTATTTTCTTCTTCTCTTGACTTCAAATGGTAAAAACATTGCCTGTCAGTACAGATAAGACTTTCCTTCAGCTGCAGGCCTCTAGTTAGACCCAACTCTTCAATGGGACATAAAAACACCTTTTTTTTCATATGCTGGTCACGAGTCTCTTCTGCAGCTCATTGCAAGACTGCTCTGAGTCACTGGGATAGAAAATTTTTGACCAGCAAAGTAGTCCAATGACTGCCTCACCCACAGACGTGTCTTCATTAGAGGTAGGGGGTGCAATGCAGGAACAAAGTGGCTATTTCTTGAAAGCCCTAAGTACAATAGCATTCCAGTCAGGTATTGTGTAAATGTTTGATCTGCTGCTCATGTTTTAAGGTGTGACTTGGGCAGGTTCTACTTGACTGGGACATAAACAGATTTCTTGCCAGATATACCCATTGATGTGGAGTCATTAACTCAAGCTTTTGGGGGAAGTTTTACATTGTGGGTATTTTCCAGACAGTTCTAGAAGAAGTCTTATATAGAGAGGATACAGATCTTAGCAGGCAGTAAACTTATATTCTTCCTTTTGATATTCTATATTTATTTGCCTATCTAGATGTCCATTATCTAGAATGCTGTGAAACCTCCAGTGTAAGAAAGTGGTCAAATAAATGATCAGTCATCTTTCATCAAAACATCCTTCCAGAATTTCACAGGCACTTCTGAGAGCAGTTTGTGCATTAAGGGTCATCTGCAAAGCTGAGAAATAAGCTTTTAATGTTAGTCTGGGCTTCCTTCAAAAATTCTAACTTTAGGAGGAAGAGGATATTCTTCAGGATGAAGTAAAAGGGGATGTAATTTTCAGAGCTGGCTGAAAATATTGAAGGTCTTCAGAAATAAAGAATTGCAACAAGTGGAGTCAATACAGGCATGAAAATCCTTGCTTTGCTCCAAAGGCCCATTTCTCTAAATCTGCAAGTTACTGCTTTAATAGTGTAGGTCAAAGCTTGATCCTGAATTCTGTGTTTGTGAAAGACACTCATATCAATACTTAATGTGTTGTCTTTTAAATCTCATCCTATAGGGTGCTTACATTTTAAATTAATTCGATCCCAACTGAACTTTGAAAAGAGATTGTGAACGTTGTCAGTTGGACGTTCTCAACCTGGTGTGTGCAAGCTTTAAAGCTTAATATGATGTGTCTTGTATCAACACAAATTATTCAGTCCTTCAAACACTATAAACCAAGAACTTTGCAATCAGATTAAGTTGATAATTGAGAGACCTATTGGGAGGAGCTATACTCACCTAAGAATAGAGCAGTGATGTGAAATTGAGCTAGGAGCAGCCCTTTAAGGTCACTACTACTTAGACATCAGGAATATGGTGACACACAAGTGGAGAGAATTACATGAAATTCAAACAGATTAACGAAACCAGACTAAAGAGAAAGCCCATAGAAAACTGATTAAAGTCACAGATTAAAAGTAAAACAAGAACTTCCTTGTCTGTCTTATAAAAGTGAACATACCCAGATGACTACAGAGATGACCCACCTTAGCTGTTTCTGAGAACAAATATCCTTTGTTCATTATTGGAGAGCTTAAGATTGAAACAGCATGATGTTGCACATGTATTAAAGTAGAGCTAACTATGAGGAATAGTATAAAAAAAACTCGGTTGAAAGAAGAGCATTATGCACTATGGTTACCTGTTTCAGAATTTGTTTCAGTAAAATAATCCTGTTCACTTTCAAATGGAACAACACAGGGTTCAGCTAGTCAAAGAAAATCAGATTTTAATAGAAACTATAATGAGGTGCTTTTTTTGTACATAAATATTGTGTTTAAATACACATGTTTTAGCCTAATAGATCACCTGACAACAAATCGAATTTTCTATTTGGCAAGGCCAAATATTCTACAGCAGAGATAAAAATCAAACTCAGATTTTCAGATTGTGGTGGATTATCTATAATGCCTCTTGTCTCACGTGCAGAATGCCCATGATTTGCAACACTATAGAATCCATATCAAGGCAGATGGAAGTGCTTACACCACTCTTAGAGTGGGATTTAAGGAACTGCAGGAGTCACAAGGCTTGCAAAGCCAAGAATTCTAAAAAGTGAATAAAAGCCATGAAAGGACTGCTTTGTTCCAACAGGAATGAAAATGAGAGATTCACTTCCCTCCTGATCTGCCCCTAGAAAGCAGCAAGGGCACTTCTCGTGAGGTGCCAAATACTGGCCATGCATTCTCTTGGTTCATGTCTGAAAACTTGGACTGCAAGGTAATACCCAGGGTCTAAAAGGCAAAAATAAGAGCAGAAATCAGGGCAGGTGATTTGCTCACCAGTGAGTGAATTCTGCAAAGATGTAAGAAAGGCTGCCATAAGTAGAGGCCCAAGTCAGGTATATGAAGTTTCTGTTTCTAATGCAGCCAACTGTAAGTAGCTCTCTAGTTAAAAGACATGTAAATACTGACTAGGAATTCTGGGAGCTGTCAGTTAGTCTGCACTGGACTAAAAGATATTTCTTACAGCTTTCTGCTCTTGGTTGATGCTTCAGACTGAAAAAGCTATTAGCATGCTGCTTCCCTCATGTGCAGGTATCCATCCATATGTGCATGTCAAGATGTGTGTAACTTATTAATAGTCTTCCTTCCTCCAGGTATCATTACAGATATCTCTAGAAGAAATTCTAATTAAAATGAGACTTACTGTTTACAAAAAAACAAGGTTGTGTAAAAATGAGGTCTCCTTCAGGATGAGGGAGTTGTGGCATTGGCTGGTGACTCTTTTGAAATGATGACTACATCTAGCACTTCAAGGGAGCAGGACATGCTCATGATTGATGGTCATGTGTTTTACATCCTTGGATCTCCACATAGAGCTGTTACTCAGGAAATGCCAGAGGATACAACGGGCAAAGCTTTGGCATCAAGGACTCAATGTGAATGTAGGGATTTTCTTTCTGCTTTTTCCAAATAGTCCTAGATGTTGCAAGCAACCAACTCGAAAGAGTTGCTCAGAACCAGGACTTTTTGGAAGCTGTTACTTCTCATTATATTTCTCAGTAAAGCAATATCTTGCTGCAGCACGTGAGAGCACTTGTGTCCTACATTTATTAATATTGAAAACTCTTTTAATCTGCCGTTAAGATTTACTGTGCTCAAAATGATCTGCCAGCAGACACACTTCTAAGTACCTTAAAGCTGATAGGTATTCTCTTGCCAAAGTGCTCCTGATCTTGGTGCTGTGGTTAGGCACTTGGGTCAGCCTGCAGGTCTGTATGACTTCCGGCTTACACTTTGATAGAGGCTTGGAGAAAACTCCAGTTTCACTTCAGTCATGGGAAGGAGCTGGGGAGAAAGTCAGCATGGTAAACTGTCCTAGCAAAGGGCTAGGACATGTTTTTTCAAGATATGCCTTTGATTCAAAGTAAGCCCAGCTTGTGCTTCTCAAATGTTTGTGCTTGCCAAGGAATAGGACTTCTGCTCTTCTGCCAGCAAGATGGATTTTATGACCATCACTAAATCTTTTATTCAGATTTTATTGCTATAGTTGAACAGTTCCTTCTATATCACGTTTTGTGTACTTGTAATTTCACAAATTAGTTTCCTACCTCCTCAAGTTATTTTCTATCCAAATAATGTTTTCCATTTCTATTATCAAGATCAGCTGACATGCCAGATTGAAAAAACAATCACAGCTGGCCAGTGCTGAATATCTAAAGAAAAGTCTTAGAATTCATTTCTAAACTAAAAGGTTAGAAAGAAGTGCTATTTCAGCAATGCTTCTGGTTTTCTGAAGGTTATTAGACATTCCGTGATGTTAAAATACCACTTTTTTCCAGTCTGCTTTTGATTTAGTGCTGCTTTTGAAGATTGCTACAAACAGGCACAGCTCTCTAAAGAGTTTTCCTGACAAGAATTCAGCACAAATTGACAGGGTCTTAAGCCTTAATAGCTGCTTTAAGGGAGAGAGGTTGTATTGGGAATAGAACTGCTTTTGAGCAAAAAAAAACAAAAAAAACAAAACAAAAAAAAAAAAAAAAACCACCAAAAAACCCCCAGAATTTTGGAGAATAATTGAAATCTGCACATAACTACAAGGGTATCTATTTGGTTCTCAGCTCATTTCCTGACATGGGAAAAACACTGCAGGGAGGGCTCTGGAGTACTGTGGACAAAAATCCTCTTGCCCTCCCTCTCTGATTCACTGATCATTCCCTTCCTTTCTGACAGATGAATTAAGAGCATCCTTGTACATCAGTGAGAAGCCTGTAGCTGAATAAAAGTAAGCAGAGTGGAGAAGTTAATTTACAAACTGTAGAATAACCACATTCCCATTATTAGTGCACTTTTTCTTTTTGCACTAATGGAGTCAGACACAGCAGGATATTTGCTGTAAGATTTTCTCCTTCATCTATTTATTGGATAGTTGTAGTTCCGTAACTTTGGAATAAGTTCCTGTAGCCTGAACTGAGAAGAAAGTCCTCAGTCCTGCATGAATCTCCTCCCTGAGTCCTCAGTCCTCCATGAATCCCTATTCTCCTGATGAATCCCATCACTGCAGGCTGCTGCCCAGCAGTCGATTCTTACAATTGTTGAGCTCAAGAGAAAATTACAGCACCAGGGATTTTTTGCTGTTGTGTTTTGTTTGTTTACCGTTGCATACTGATGGGATATTCTATATGTTGAAATGACTCATCTAAACATTGTACAAAGAGGTGGTTACCTTTAAAAAAAAATCAATGTTTCTGAATTATTATCAAGCCCAATACTATCTAGGTATCCCATGAAATAGCCACACTCTGGCCAAATTACTGTCTTTTGAAACACAGCTCAGCAGGAATATGTGGCAACTACTTGATATAGATTGAGTCACGGCTTGGACAGGAGCACTCTCTGCTGGGTTAAGAACTGGCTGAATGGGTCCAGAGAGTGGTGGTGAATGATGCTGCATCCAGCTGGTGGCCAGTCACCAGTGGTGTCCCTCAGGGGTCTGTGCTGGGGCCAGTTCTGTTCAATATTTTTGTTGATGACATGGATGAGGATATTGAGTCTTCCATCCGTAAATTTGCCAACAACACTAAGTTGGGAGCGTGTGCCGATCTGTTTGAAGGTAGGAGGGCTCTGCAGAGAGACCTGGAATGGTTGAATGGATGGGCAGAGTCCAATAGGATGAAGTTTAATAAATCCGAGTGCCAAATCCTGCATTTTGGCCACAATAACCCCCCTGCAGTGCTACAGGCTGGGGATGGTGAGGCTGGACAGTGCCCAGGCAGAAAGGGACCTGGGGGTGCTGGTCAAGAGCTGACTGAACATGAGCCAGCAGTGTGCTCCGGTGGCCAAGAAGGCCAAGGGCATCCTGGCCTGTATCAGGAATGGTGTGGCCAGCAGGAGCAGGGAGGTCACTCTTCCCCTGTACTCGGCACTGGTGAGGCCACACCCTGGGTGCTGTATCCAGTTCTGGCCCCTCAGTTTGGGAAGGATGTTGAGACGCTTGAGCGTGTCCATAGGAGGCAACGAGGCTGTGAGGGGCTTGGAACACAAGCTCTGTGAGGAATGACTGAGGGAGCTGGGGTTGTTTAGCCTGGAGAAAAGGAGGCTTAGAGGTGACCTTATCACTCTCTACAACTCCCTGAAAGGTGGCTGTAGTCAGGTGGGGGTTGGTCTCTTTCTCCAGGCAGCAACTGACAGAATGAGAGGGCACAGTCTTTAGCTGCGTCAAGGGAAATAAAGATTGGATATTAGAAAAAAGTTTTTTACAGAAAGAGTGATAAAGTACGGGGATGGTCTGGCCAGGGAAGTGGTGGAGTCACCATCCTGAATGTGTTTTAAAAAAAGATTGGATGTGGGACTCAGTACTGTGGTTTAGTTGAGGTCTTTGGCCATGGGTTGGACTTGATGATCTTGAATGACTCTTCCAACCTAGTGATTCTGTGATTCTGTGATTCTGAGTCAATGATAAGTCCTGAGTCTAGCTTTGAGCAGATTTTTTAGAGGGATGATTAATGCAAAATTCTCTTGATTACTTTTATAAAGCCTTTAACTGAAATGGTAATGTAATGTTAATATTGTTTGGGAGCCTTTAGTAGTGATTCATCTGAATACAGCTGAATAATGCATCTTTTGCAGGAGTTTCCAGTTGAGGCACTGATGGTATGTCTGGAATCTCTCCCTCTGTACAGTGACTGCCAGAGCTCTCAAGGTTTGAAGGACAAATAATTGTGCTCTGCACCTTTTTCTGTAACCTGGAAAATACAGTGCATCTATTGTGCCTGCTAAGGGGTCCAGGCTAACAATAGTGCATTTATTAACTGGGTTTCTATACTTACGGGGTTTTTTCCCCCAGAAACACTCAAATGAAAGGTAAACTTTTTGTGCCATGTTATCTGTAATTTTTTTTCTATTTCTGAGTTAAAAGACAAATTAGACTTCATTGTCCAGCAAAATCTTGCTGCCTTGGTGGCGGTTTCATCCTGGGAATAAATTGTCTTCCCTGATCTGAGACCCCTGTCCAATGCTTAAGTCTAAGGTCCCTTCCAGTCAGCCTCATATTGCAATGAAACTGTGATGCAGTGGAAATTAGGGGGAGAAACAGCACTGGCATCCTCAGACATCCCTTCTTTAATGCAGAAAAATGTTGGAGCTGGCAGAAGTAAATAGAAGAACAGTCTAACATTCCTTTATCATATTCCAAAAGGGAGGGTCAGACCCTAAACTATATGCTAAATGATTGCTATAAATGTTGACTAGGATTCCTTTGAATGTGAACCATTAGTCTGCGCTGTGCCTCAATGAGTCTGCAGTGGTTACATACCTACCACTCACATAGCTTTTCAGGAGAGTCATGGAAGCTTTAAATAGCACTGCATGCTCTTGTGTGACCATGTCATTAAAGCTGAGCTGGTCAGCATGGTTGGCCAGCACCACAGCTTTGTGCTTCAAACAAGGCAGCACAAGCACAGACGTTTCCATTTGTTGATACACAGATTTGAGGAGGAAGAAAGAATAAAAATCCTTGCACCAAAACATTCTCAGCTTTGAAAGTCAGCTTTATTGTGAACTAATAGACAAGCTAAAAGAGGTGGCATGACTTGTCTGTCCTCACAAAATGGATTTCTGACTGTGACACTTCTCCATGACACTTTGGAAATAAAGCCAGATAGACGGAATGTATTTTCCTCTCAAAAGAGACAGGCCTTAGATTCCTGTGTGAAGACAGGCTTTCCTTGCACTGCTCCCTTTGAAACAACCAAGTGTAATCAAGTGGACTTTAATTTCTGCATCACGGTGCAAGGTAATTTCAGGCCTCTGAAGAGTAGAAAACAAAAACCTGCATCGCCCAGTTTATGTTTTAACTTCAGAGATGAGGAAAGGGACTCAGCTTCTGCTTGTGTCCTGCCCTGTCAGCTGTAAGTCCTTGCACTTAGGTGTATCATCTTCGAAGAACTTTAACCGGTGCCTTGGAATATTTATGGCAGCAGAAGACCTTCAGGCCAAGGGGCTGGTGCTCATTCACCAGCAGGGCATCCAGTCAGAGGAGCTCTGAGTGCAGAGAGAGACTAACCGAGCTGGAAGGTCTCTTTCAGATGAGCCATGAGTGGGAATGACTGGAGGGTTAGTGATTGCAGAATCCCTTGGTGAATGTGGCTGTGTTAATGGGACTCAGACAGATTCTTGCTCAGCCCAGCATCCCCACTGGGCACAAGGCAATGGGTGAAGCTTCAGCAAGCACTGCTTTTTGCCATCCTGGAAATTGTTATCTTCTGGGGTGCAAGCTCTCCTTTCACCTCATGTGCCTCAGGCCATGCCCTGAACTGGGCTGCTGAGTCATGTAGCTGCTACTGGGTTGTTTCCTCTGCAGATCAGTGGTGTAAGAGCACCCAGCTGCAACTTTGTCCCCACACTAGCAAAATGAGGGTATGTGCTCAGACTTGAGCAACTTTTTAAGTAAATCCCATCTTCCGTTTATAGCAGGATAAAGGGGTGACTTCCTAGACGTGACACCCAGTTTAATGTGATAGCAAATTCATCAAATAGCTGATATGCTTTCCCATGAATAAAGCAATAGGGTGTCAAACTACAGAGATTTAAAAACAACCGTGTGTGTTGTTTTTAATGACTCTTCAAACTAATCCGGGAATTCGTCCTATCACAATCCGGGAATCTTTTTACTGACCGTCTGTCAATGCCTCATATCGGCCGCCAGGGGGAAGAGTTTATCTGTCTTTCAGGTACCAGGCCTCCATTCCTGGAACTGTTTAAAAGTTTATACTAATTCTACAAGAGAAACCCAACTGATTTGGTTAGAAAACAGTGTTGTGCAACCTAAAGTCTTCAGTAGGTTACAAATAAGTTAAAGCAATTTTTGTGGTCTAGTACAGATTACAAACCTTCCCTGAAAGTATGCTTTTCTTTGGAAAATAAATAATTCCCTTCCCTTCCCTTCCCTTCCCTTCCCCTTCCCTTCCCTTCCCTTCCCTTCCCTTCCCTTCCCCTTCCCTTCCCTTCCCTTCCTTCCCTTCCCTTCCCTTCCCTTCCCTTCCCTTCCCTTCCCTTCCCTTCCCTTCCCTTCCCTTCCCTTCCCTCCCCTCCCCTCCCCTCCCCTCCCCTCCCTATGTGAAATATAGGTTAATACTACTGAAATGCTTAAAACAATAAAAGAATTTAAATTCTCAATATGCTAAACTGAAAATATATTCTTTCCTTCCAGCCTGCAGCCTAAAAGTGTACAGGCAGTTGGACATTTCCTGCTGGGATTTATGGATGTGAGCAAGCACTGGTAGCTTTTTAGAAAGCTTGTTTTTTTCCCCAGGAAATACTCCTGTAGACTAACATGACTGTGAATACTGGAGTAGGGGGAAGTGGGATGTTACAGTGTGTGGTTTTTAATTTAGGGTCAAGCGCCTGTTCACAGAGAGAATCTCTACATACAGTCCTCATCTGCTGTGCTTTGGTTTGCACATTACAGCAGGCTTTGAGCATGTGAATATTTTGTGTGAAATTAACCTTGAAGGAGATCTCTGGCAGTGCCCCTAATGCACTAATGCACTTCAGTCACAAACAAAGCACCGGTCACCAGGACCAGACCAAAGCTAGGCTGAAGTAACAACTGCTAAAGTATGTATGTTGTGGCTGCCAGATCCTCAGCCCCAAATGTTCTGCAGAGATCGTGCTAATTGCAGATGTAGACACAGACACATATTGAAATAGTCTGTAAACCATCTTTAAAGAGTCCTTAAATTGCTAAGCCAAAATTGCACAATTACACATGCTCTGCATACATACTAAAAACCTGGGCAAATCCTACCTGCAGATTCCTGCTCTCTCTGAAAATACTCATGTACTAAGCCTGTGAAGGTGTCAGCAAAAGTCTCGCTGACTGTTATGGGATGGGACCTGACTTTCTGCAAGCTCCACCTCCATCGCTACTGCTGACAGCGTTTGGTTGAACTCCGTAAAACTGTCTGCTTTTAGCTGATAATCTTTTCAGGAGGAAGTGTTGCCAGCACTGCTTTGAGCACCAAGCTTTATGACTGACTTGAAATTTGCTTTTGTAGGGGGAGAGCTGGCATTGGCACCTTCTCTTACTCCTTCTAATCCCCAAAACTACATTCTTCTTCTCCTCTTGCTCCTCCCCACCTGCATCTGCAGAAGAGCTGGTTCTTGTGTGATTTACCACGAAGCACAGTGGAAAATCTCTGTGACCCTAAGCTCACTAACAGCAACACACTTCTGCTCCAGGAAGGGCCTCAAAAGCTTCTCATCAAGCAATTTGTAGAAAAAGAGGTCCTGTAGATTCTTATGCTCTTGATGAAAATCTTGCTATAACTACTGAGCTGAAGGGTATAAATTTTTTAAAATATCAATGCAGAGGACATATTAAGAAGCCCCATTAGCTGTGCTACTAGAATGAAACCTAAGACTTTATAATGTCCGTTGCAGGATTGTTTTGATCCCTGTTCCACAGATCTTCCCAAAGCATTTCCCATGGGTTATGCTGGCAGTCCTTGCACTGTACCTTTGTACACACACTGACAACATGGATGTAACCCTGCAGCTACTTGCCAGGTAGCATAGTATCATCTTAATTTTACTGATAAGAGTGACTTGTCTGAGGTCACAGTGGAAAAAATTATCATCTTGATCTCATCATGATTCTCAGTGGAGTTCCCTCTGTCTGACAGCGTAAATCAAAGGGAAAAAAAATTAAATCAGTGGAAAACTGGTGTAGCTTTTCATCTGTTATCCCTACATTCCCTGTGCCTTTTGAGCTTATTTGATTGCCTTTCAGGGACATGGCTTTTAAATTTAATTAGCATGCTATTACTCTTTCCTGTATCTGACACAGAAAAGTTAGAATTAATTGCATATTGACTAACTGAACCACTTACAGCAAGGCCGTGCGTTCATCCAGCGGTGTGCCCACTGGTGGGTGCAAGAACTTGGGGCTCACTGGGCTGCTACTTGCAGGCTGTGACCTGTAGTACTTGCAGGCACTACACCCAGAGGAGCTGCCACCTCCAGCAGCAATCATGAGACCTGAAAGCAAAGATGGCTCTCTTGCTTGTGTTGCAGTTGCCTCATCTGTGCTGCCTTTGCCTACAGCATTTGCTGTGTACCATACACACATTTTGTTTATACATGTATATGTGAATTTATCTATGTATTGTATGCATTTATAGCTGTGTAAATACATTTATCTGTACTGGGTCTGGCTGGGATGGAGTTTGCTTGCTAACTTGCTTTTATGGGGAAGAGAGCTGGCATTGGCACCCTCTCTTTCTCCTTCTAATCCCCAAAATCATTCCCTGTGATGCTGTGCTTTGGATCTGTGGTGTGTTGTTAACAGACAGGTGTTTTGGCTGTGTGCTTTCTTGGCATGAAGGTTTTCTTTTTCCCACTCTGCCCCCCTCCAGCAGACCATTCATAGAGCAGTTTGGGTTGGAAGGGCCCTTAAAGATCACCTAGTTCTGACCCCCGCTGCCGTGGTGGGGGGGATATATATTGTATGTATGAGTATACATGGGTCTAGAGGAGGGCCATAGAAACAATTTGAGGTCTGTAACATCTCTCTCATAAGGAGAGACTGCAAGAGGTGGGCCTCTTTAGTCTTGAAAAGACTGAGAGGGGATTTCACTAATGCACGTAAATATCTCAAAGATGGGTGCCAAAAGGATGGTGCCAGACACTTTTCAGTGGTGCCCAGTGAGAGGGTGAGGAGCAGTGGCCATAATCTAAAGCACAGGAAGTTCTACTTCAACGTGAGGAAGAACTTCTTTACTCTGAAGGTGGCAGGGCCCTGGAACAGGCTGCCCAGAGAGAGATCATGGATCTCCCAAACCCACCTAGACACGTTCCTGAGTAACCTGCTCTTGGCGACCCTGCCTTGGCAAGGGGGTTAGACTAGATAATTTCTATAGGTTCCTTCCAACCCTAACAGTTCTGTGATTCTGTAATATTAAGGTACATATACGGTATGTATGTGTCATTATACATACGTATGTATGTATATTTACACACAGCTGCATACAGCCATAGCTGCAGACGTCCACAGCACGGGTGCGTGCCGAGACACTCACACCTCCGCTCCTGTGCCTCCCCAGCCGCGACTTTGGAGTACATGCAGGCGTGTACGTTTTGCACACACACTGCCCCATCTATCCTGCACAAACCCTGTCTCCCTGTGCTCCGTGTGTAAATTCCCATCCCCGCCTGCCCTCGCCGCTCTCCCGGCAGGCCGGGCCGGGCCGGGCCGGGCCGCGTCCCCATGGCAACGCCCGGGGCCGGCGCTCGGCCGCGGCCGCTCCCGCCCGTGGCCAGCGGCCGGGCGCGGGGACAGCGGCACCGGGGAGCTTCGGCGCCGGGACAGGCTGCTCAGCAAGCGGCGGACTCGGGCCGGGAGGGACCCTCGCTGAAGTGAATGTAAGCCGGTTAAGGCCGGCGTGCTTGGCCAGCATGTCCGGCGAGCTGACCCAAAGTGTCCTCAAGAGAATAATCCGCCAGGTGGGCCTGGAGTGCGCTGCCCAGGGACAAAGCCTCTCGGAAACCTTGGTGGCCTTCATGGTGAGCGCGACAGGAGGCGTTGTGGGGCTGGCAGCAGCTGAGGCTGGCAGGGGTGACCTGAACTTGGAAATATCTTGGTTTCCCTTTGCCTGCAGTGAGGTATTTTAAAGGGGCACTCAGCCCCAGTATTGGGTCCTAAAAACCTGGAAAAGCATTTTATTCCCCTGAAACCTTATGGGAATATAATGCTCCAAGAAGGCTGCAGGTCCTGAGTCCTGCAAACTCTCTGAACTGCAACTCGGAGCTTTCTTCTGCAGGCAGATAAACTATTGTTTTCTTTCAGAAGTGAAAAAGAGAAGTTTTACCAAGTTTTAATAACGTTTCTTCACACTCTTATAAATGAACCTGTGATGCATAGGTGAATGTTTAATGCAGCAGCTATATTTATTCTTCGATGTTCACCTCCTCCCTCTCTTGTGATGGATAATTTTGTTTCTCTGCTCAGACAGGGCCAGGTACTATAAATGGGCTGAATATTTGAAGGAATTGGCTTAGATCCCATTTAAAGTGAAAATTTAATGGAATCAGTCTCAGTATTGTCCTTGGTAGACAACTTTAAGTATCCTAAAAGCATTTTACATTTTGGCATCTCTTAGGAGACACAGCACTGCTGCAGAATATAGTCCGGATGCGCCTGCAAAGCTGTGTCTGAAGAAAGATGGGCTAGATTCTTTTTTTATTGATGATCAGCTCTTGATAAACTTGTATATAAATGTAAATGCTTCATAGCAGTACTGTTAATATGCTATTTTTTTCCCCTAAAGGTGACACTGCAGCTTTAGAAAAAAGATTGGACTCAAAAGCAGTATTAATCAATTAAGCAGGAAAATTTTAGTGAGTAAAAAATTTGTACAAGTGGCTGACAAGACACCTAGCATGAACACCAATTGCAAACATGCACTTATTTTCCTGCATGTAGAACACTATGGGTTTTTTTATTCAAATGGTAAATGTCTATATCAATGCATATAGCACCAACGTAGAAGTTTATAAACAACCATGATGGATTTTCAAAAAACGTTACTTAAGAAAATATTTTTCCAAGTAAATTTTAAAGGAGCTATATTTAAATATTTGTATCACAAATTAAAAAATGAAGGCAAGATGTGAAATGAAGTAATTTTGTTTCATTATCAAAGACTGAAATGGATAAAAAATAGTAAAGAAATATTGAATGCATCTGAGATATTTCAGAAAATAAAAAGTGAATTGCAAAGATGATATTTTGTGACATAAATTAATATCTTTCTTTTGGCAATCTCTAGGTGAAAGCTGTTGTGTTAGATCCAAGAAATGATTTTAATATGGATCGAACCCTTACAGAAAACGATATGCAGGATCTTATCCAGGTAATTCTGACATGATGTTGAGAGTCACTACTTATCTAAGACTATAGCATTATTTGCTACCTGTTCCTGTTAACTAAAATTACACTAATTCTTTCAAAATTTGAGTGCTGCTTTATTCTCATGGCTCTGTAGCTAAAGACTGGACTATTTTTCCATAAATAAATGCCTTAGAAAAGCTTTATATGGAGAAAATGGTAGTGAGGGGGCTCTACAGCTGTTGTGAACCCTTTAGTAGATCACTGTCAGTTCAGATGTTTCCCCAGAAATGAGAAAGAACTCACTTCTCTGACTTTCTTTTTAGCTCTGTGTTACCAGACTGCTTGACACAACAAACCCATCCCTAAGCACAATTAAGATGCAAGTTTACTTTGATATGAACTATGCAAACCGAGGTAATTTCAAATATGTTTTCATAGAAGTTGATGCTGAGTTTATAATTTAAGAATAGTAATTACTGTTAAATGAATCCTGTCAGTAAACAAAATAAAATCCCAGGAGAAATTTACTGTACAGGAGTCTGATGTTTCAGTATGGGTATAGTAGGGAAAAGTGTACATTAGATTTGAGAGTACACTCTTCTCGTGCTGTCTGAGAGATTTACTGAATATAATGTATTAGGTTGCTTGAGGACACTTACACTTTCAGTGGTTAGCTGCCTTCAGCAAGAAAAGCTTGCACCTGCACCCGTGTATCTGAAGGCACTCAGAACTCAGTATTTTATCAATATCCCTAACTGGGAGATTTAAGTAATCTTGAACAATCAGTTACAGCTTTAGCTGAGTACTTTTTTTTCTCATCAGTAGTAATTTCACATGGTCTAAGAATGAGAATTTGAAAATAAAATGAGATAGGGAAAATGCCTTTGCTGTAAATGTAATTCCTGATCTCAAAGGGACAGTGGAGGCTGGCTAGGAAATACAAGACATGGAACAAGCATAGACGTGAAAAAAACATTTCTCTGTGGGGAGATAATGAAAATGTTTTCCTGTTAGCATGGATTAAAACCAAAAATGAGCAACATGGGGAGCTGCTCCTAAATCCTCTGAACTCTATAAGCTCAGTAACTCCAGCAAGTTTTTGAGACCCTGAGTAGTATTCGAACTTGAGCATGTAACTTCAGGTGTCTTTGAAATATGTGTGTGTGTAAGTTAGGTCCTCCTACAGTCAGAGGAGTTCACAGAGCCAGAGACTTGCTGTCTAGTCTGGCCTGAACAGTTCTCAGGACTCTACTGACAGATGTTAATCATGCTAATTAACATCCCATTAATGTTTAACTCTGCTGGTTTTAATTCTAATGATGTGGCACTACGAACATCTCTTTCATGTACCCGTGTTTCAGAAACCTTAAGTTGATGCTCTGAGTGTGGAAATGAATTACACCCTCTGTATAAGGCAAATTTCAAAGGATTTAGATAGCTAAATCTATCTTTTTAAGTGTCCTTCTTTCCTAGATGAATTACTGAGTGAGCAGGAGCGTGTTCTGGAAGGAAAACTGGCTCCTGTAGTTAGAACCATCATTGAGAGTGGTCCACATACGCAAGAAGAAATGGAGAATGTATATCAAAAGATTGTTGCCTGTGTGCTGCTGAGATCTGGCCTGGGATCCCCAACAGATATTGAGGCTGTCAGGGAGGTAACAGGTCAGTAAACTCCCAGCTGTGAAATTGGGCTTTTCTTCTTGAAAAAATAAAATTTCACTTCCTCTTCACTGATATTTAGATACAAATGGGGTAAACTGTGATGAATGCTTGCTATCCAAACTGTTACTGCTCAGCCGTGAAGTGTAAATTTCCCATAGATTTCCTACCTGTTGCATTTGTTTAGGAGAGGCTATTTTTTTCTTATTTAATGATTTTCTTTTCTGTTCCCTCACATTGAGGGTTCTCTCCCACATTGTAATGCTTATAGCTGCCTTGCAGAGTATATTCCCCCAGACAGAAATGATTACTTTCATCTCACTCAGTAAGAAGGACAAAGAACAACAGCTGAAAGATCTTGCCATGCTAGTGACAGGAATTCGTTTGTACAACAAGCAGTGCCAGAAAGGAGGAAGCTGCATTGATGACTGTAAGTAAACAACTGCATTTGATCTGGGTATTACCAATTCATTCTTACTGGACTTCTTCATTGGAGCTGCTCCAATAATTTCCCATCTTAGGGAGGCATGTTATTGTTATTAGTATTTTACAAATTAGGAAACCGAGAATTGAAAATTGTGCAGATACTCTCAGGAAGCCCATGTCAGTTGTAGCAACGGAGTTGCATTTACCATAAAGCAAGTTTTCTCACATTCTTTGACTTGACTGTGGTATTTCCACACCTGTAATTGTAAGTATTTGCAACAACCTGACTAGTGAGATAGGGTGATTTAATCTGGTTTGCAAGTATTTGGAAATGCATGAATATAAGAACAAAATGTAGAAATCAAAATTTAATTGGAAGGCCATTATGCTCAAATATTGCACTTTAACTGTGTGATAATGATTTCATGAATTCTTTTTATACATATTTTATTGCATGTGAGTAGTGCCAGGCATCCTGAGCGAAGCTATTCCCTCGGCTACACGGACTCTGGATGAGCATCTGAACTCCTGCCAGCTGCTGGCCCACCGCTACACAGCCCTGCTGGAGGCCATGCAACAGGACCCCCAGAGGTTCTCCCACCTTAGGTTTCTTAAATTAAAAGAAGCACTGTTCAATGTGAGACAGTACGAAGCCTTCCTTTGCATCCTTCAGGTGAGGTGTTGTATCCTGTGGACTTTTAATGCAGGTGGAATGTCTTCGAGTTACCTACTTGCACAGGACAGAAATATAAGAAAAATATTTGGAAATAAATGAAATAAAATAAAATACATCTTTAGATAATTGTTTAGCTTTGGAAATACCTTTAAAATCATTGAGTCCAACCATTAACCTATTAGCCTGGCACTGCCAAGTCCACCATTAAACAGTTCTTTGCATACTAATTCTCTGCCCCAGAAGGCATGAGAGAAAAAAATCTCCTTGATCAATACATAAATCATCTCAGTTTTAGTCTGCAGACAGCCCCAAAATATATGGAGTCATCAAAGTCTTTGAAGAATACAATTTAAATTCTTACTTTGTTACTGAAGAGCTTTTAATTTGTCTTTTGAGAAACTGCAGTTTTTTATTAGTCTTTCCTGTATAAGGCATTGAAAAAAAGTATTTTTTTCTTTCTGTTCTCTTCATTGGGAAAATCCAGAGGATTTCCTATAAAAATTGAAAGTTTATGTGTGACTGAAGTGCCTGAACACCTGAACATTTAAGGAAAAATGTATTCTGTGGATAGCTAGAGTACATTTTGTTCCCTAAAACAATTGTTCTGAAAATAGTTGAATGAAGAGGCCCAGGTAAATACTTATTACTAAATACTTGATTTTTGGAGTGTGATACATTTTGCCTGTTGTTCTCTTTCCAGTCTAATGCAATTACAAGTGCTCAAGAAGTTGAATCGTTGGATGTTCAGTTTGAAGCAGCAATGATGTTATTGAAAAACACAGTGCAGGATAGGACTTCCATAGAGTCCAGAGAAGTTTTTGTAAGTATTATGACTAGGAAACCCATTACTTCTTCAGTAGAAAACATTATTAAAGTAAGATACTTTGCAGGTGTGTGTTTGAGTAGTTTATGTTTAGCAAGAGGCTATAAATTTTCTCTCTATTACAATATCAAAAATCTGTGATTTTTGAAGGGGCAGCTAAAAGACTTGCTCTTAAGGTAAAAAAAGGTAAGGTACCAAAAGGGAGCAAAGGAATTAAATGGTATTTTACTGTGTCTTGAGTTGTCATTATTTGTAGATTTCCTTTTTTGTATGTTTATATATTCTTTCTTTTGTGTGTGTATATATTCATTGCAGAAACTGTAAGAACATAATGATTGCAGAAAACAGCACAACAGAGTATGATTCTTTTAAAGTTCCCTCACACAACAATCCCTGTAATTACAGTATGAGTCATTGATACAATTTTTCTGAAGAAACTGGGTTGCTGTGATGGGTGTCAGCCTCTTTTCCCCTCCCAATGGCTTCTGAACCTGTGGACAAGTTTCAGTCACATTTGTCAGAGTGAAAAGATCTCAAAATATGTCATTTTCTGTAAATTTTATGGAGGAAAAATAAGAGCAACTAGAGACACACAATTAGATTCTTACCAAGATCAGGTCTGAAATGAGGTTTGTGTGCTCTTTGGCCAGTGAGCAGTCACTGAAAGATTGTTATTCTGTACTGTTGCACCCTTGGTTGGGAGCTACAGGACATGGGAAGGAGGTATTAGGGGGAAAAGGAATGAGTTCTGTGAACTACAGGTATTATGAGGGAGGCTGCTTAATGAGCCTGTGAAAACCTGGGAATGTTATGCTGGCATGTTATAAAGGAAACAGGAGAGAAATATGCTAGAAACCAGCTTCATTTAAATTTGCTTTTCTTGTAAGAACTCGTTATTTTGTGTGATTTGATTATCATTCCAATTCCTTGTGGTTGGCTGCTGCACCAGCATGCAGTTTCATACATGTTTTAGGTTATTTTTTAACATTCTAAGCTAACTGTTAGAAAGCAAAATAAAGCCTACTGCAGAGGGAAGAGGAAGATCATGACCCCCACCTACTCAGAGTATTTTTTACACGTCACATAAGAGCATCCAAGCTGGAAACTCATGGGAACAGCACTTTAACTGAATGATCCAAACTTCAATTTATGTATGCTTTTGATTTTATAAACCAGATGTTCTCGTTTGGAGGACATTTTCCCCTTTTGTCAAGCTACTCAAAGCAGTTTTTCCTCTTCTGCATCTTTGTGGGGCTTGAGTGACTGATATATCTTACCCTTTTCCCTAAAAGCTGTCTATTGTTGTTTGCTGCCTTCCTGGAATTTTTTTCTCTTCTGGTTGGTTAGTTGTTTTGACTTCTCTGCTGAAGAGAAAATATATAATGCCTTTCGATTTCAGATCCTTTTCAGCTAGAGATTTTTTTATTAACATACTATTTAAATAATTTTTCTTGTCTTTGGCTTGTTGCTGACAAGCTGGATCCTCTACAAAGGTAGAGAAACAGGGCATTCTGTCTTTTAAAAAGCATAGGATAAGGTCTATATTTGTAGCAAACACTTGTTTTAGGAAAAATAGTACATTTCATTAATATTCTTTGTTTATTCTATTAAGAATGTTTTTGATCTTCCTTTAGTTTCTTCCATTTTTGTAACCATAACACTTCCACAGCATTAGCAATGCTGATGAATTTCAGAGCTGGCTCTGTTGGCTGCTCTTATGATAATGTTGTTAGCATGCATAAAATGTGTGGTTAAGTGTGCGTTTCAGATTGGTTGAATCTCTTGCTGTAAATGCTCTCTGTGTGCTTGGGTGTAACAAGGCACATTTTATGTCACCGTCATTGAAAACAGCATTTAAACTTAAAGCTTATAGGCTGCTACTTTACATGCCTACACCTGTATGCCAACAGCATGTCAGTGCTGGGAAGGGCAGTCTCCAGTTTTGCCTTGAACCCTGGACCACTCTGGAGAGGCCTGCATCCCTTCCATTTGAGACACATGATGGGCTGGGTACCAACTCACTCTGGAAGCAGGGCAGACAAAATAACAAAACCTGGTAGTTTGTATAGAGGTGTGATTTTACCTACTTTGGTAATTAATCAGGTGTGTTCCTTCTGGTCCTTAGTCCTGTACACCATATTTTCAGTTATAAAACTGTATTGTCAGTGAAGTGCTAAATTCAAAGCATGGTCACAGAGTACATTTGTTTGAGAAAGGTTCTGAAGTAAAATATAGAAAAGTACAACTCTTGCCTGCGGGTTGACATGCTGGATATACTTGCTTTAGGCATATGTGATGGAAACTCCTCTTACAGTGTCCCTGGAATTTCTGGTTGCTGAAGGCCTTGGAGATCAGGTCTGCTTTGTTCATAGCTGAGATTGTTGTGCGCAGTGCTTGGGTTACACTGTAGACATAAAACAAATCTGTATTTCAGATAATTTTCTTTATGTTCCAGCCTCTGTTTATGGAACTTTCTAAGCTTTGGACCGGCTTTCAGGATGAAATGCTACTGCTAAGCTTCCTCACAAATATGGCTGACAATCTGCAACAATTCTTGGAAATCCAGTCACAGCTTTTTCCAGAGGAAATGCTAACATCTCTTCTGGAAGGAGTGACTGTGAAAAGTGATGAGGAAAGGATAAAAGAAACCATGGGTATGGAAAGTTGAAACTTTTTGATTTTCCTTAATTTTCCAAGATTTTGTAGTTTGAATTTTCTTTACAATAGGTGCTTTACAGAAGGTGTGCTATATTGATTTTTTTATACTCAGAATTTGCACAGTAAATTAAAATGAGCCTTGTAGGGTATAGATTTACATTTTCATGTAGTATAGCTTGTGATTCTGTTTTCACATATAAAATTAAAATAAAGCTTCTAGATACAAGGATGCCTTACAAAAATTTCAGAATGATCAGAGAATATTTATATTTTTTTAAAAAAATTTTGAAGTGTATTAATGTCTTTTTATACATTTCAGAACTTTGGAAATTGAAGGGTAGGGTATAAACAAAATGATTTAACAGGGCTTTGGTTACCAGAAGGGATTGTTTATAAGATGGTATCCCCAGGAACCAAGTTTTATGCCAGGGTGTTTGTAATGTATGTGTGGGTGAAAACAAAATCAAATATTAAACTATTATCTTCCTGTTGTTGTCCCATGTTTTCAAAGAAAACTAATGCTACTAAAGAAGGTTCTCACAGGACTGATTTTCAGTAGGTTTGCTTTCAAGGCAGGGCGAAATTCTGGCTTCTGAGATCTGGGCACTGCAGGTCATCCTGTCAACCAGAGTAATCTGGTCATCCTGTAATATCATTAGCTTTTAGACATCTGATATTTTAATATTGAAGTCCTTCCTTTGTTTTATCTTTTCTTAGAAACCAGAGTGAATGTTTCTGATTTCACGAACCAAGAATGGCTTTTTCCAGAGACTACTGATAACTTTGATCAGTTGCTGATCCAGTACCATGGTTTCTGTGCACATTCAATTGGTGTGAAAGGTATCACCGTACCAGGTATGCTTTGTGGTTAGATATTTTCCATACAATATATTTACACAAGGATTGGGAAAAATGTAAAGGCATTCTGAATGCATCCTCTTATGTCAAAGCTGGAATACTGTTTTTCTACGTTTGCAATTTTCACCCCAGGTAACTTATTTCCCTTGTTAAAGTATCTTTTTAAAAATACACAAATAAACTGCCCTTAGTAGAAGGCAGGATGGCTTTAAGAGGAGCAGGGGCAGAAACAAGATGTTATGGATAAATGTTTCTTCCTGCTCTATGTGTGTCTGTATAACCTACACTGCAACTGAATAGAGGTTTGGTTACTGTTGTTAATGTGCTGTAATGCAGGCATAGGGAAATGGCAATTCCTTCTGTTTTGTGCATCCATATGTGTAAACATAGCCATTCATGCCTACCTCATATGTATTTTAAATAGTCATGACAAAGTACTAAAAATCTTTCCTGAAAAGAATGCAAAAGTGCACTTGATTAAGTCAACTAATGGTAGGAATTTTTGGTCTCTCTAGGCTCATCTGTCTTGAAAGTTAGTCTTATTTCAACTATCCTAGTTCATGTTTCCCATCTTCCTGTCCTTTCTAGAACCTGTCCATACAGATTTTTTTAAAACCTATGGGAGTTTGGGAGGAAAATATGGCCGTTTACTAGTCAGTATTAAAGAACAGATATTTTTATGGCAATGTAATTTACTTACACTTAGTATTGCACATGAGAACAGCTGTCCATAGTTGGATTGAAGGTCTCTCTAGGCCTGTATCTGATTACTGCACATGGACGGTCATGAACACTTTAAAATTATGAGAATTCAAGTCAGAGTGATCTTTCCTTAATTATATCCTTTCAACCCTAGCAGTTAGTGGTTATGGGATTTCCTCTGATTAATGTTGAGTCTGTAACCTTCTGTTGAATAATCCTTCAAAGAGGTTTTAATTTATCTAATTGATTTTGGAATCCATCTAGAGTTTGTCATAGGATGTTCTTATTCTGAAGAGCCCCACAATTATAATTATACATGCTATGAAAAGGTACCTCTTTTTGAGATGATTTTGAGCTCTGGCTTGATAATTTCAACAAAGACTTGATAGTCCTTCTGTTAGGAAAATTACTAAATAGTAATTTTATATTGCACACAATTCATGGTTTTATAACCCCCATCATATTATTTCTTTTTTCTTTTTAATGCTGAGGAGGCTTTCTTCTTTAACCCCTCCTTCTATGAAAGGTATCACAAGCCTTTGATCACCCCTAGCTCCCTTTTACTTGTTCTGTTGTGTTGGAACAAAATGTATTATTACAAATATTATTACAGGTTGTTATAATATTGGTTTTCTTCTCTTCCTCTGTTTGCATACTAATAATTCCTTTTTTGACTGAGTGTGTTCAAGGTCTGTGATGATTCTGGTCTTTCCTGGGCAATGACATCTGAAGCCCAACCTGCCACTGTCCTTGAAATCAGTTTGTGTTTTCCTGTATAAGTTATTTGGCCTTTATTGACACTTTATTTTCTCTCTTAATTTGTTGTGTGGCTTCCCATCTACTTTATCTGCTTCTTCAGTTCATGTCAGTGTTATGCCCTTTGGTATAAATGCACTACTGATCTGCAATCAGATATTTGCTGAAGATTTTAGGGGAAACATTTGAGGGTAAAGACTGGTTTCTTATGCCTTTGCTATATGTGTTTTATCTGTTGTTTTTCTGAGACATGCACCTAAGGCATGCTGGATGTGGACTGATCAAAAGCAGTTTTACTGACCTAACGAAATAGAGTTTTCTGTATTTTAAAAAAGCTTGCTTTTAAGGGTTTATACTGAGTTCAGAAATGAAGGAAGTGAAACTAACTTGAGGCAAATACAGAATCTTGATTACAAATGTCTTTTGTATTGGATATCATACTCTTCACTATTTTATTTTGTGGGGCTTATTTTGAGTTAGTTTTTCTTCTCATTTTTAGGAAATCCTGCTATTGGAATTTTGAAGCACAAGGAGAAATACTATGTATTCAGTTCAAAAGAAGATGCATACATTTTTGCTGAAGATCCAGATAAGTTCATTCAATTGAATATAGAAAAAGCAAAAAAATATGCAGAGCTAATTCAACTGCTTGAGCTCCATCATCAGTTTGAATACCTTGTTCCACATACACAGGTACACACTGCCCATGCCTCTTGCTAAACAGCTACTGGGTCACTGGTTGGTCTGTCCTTTCTAAAAGAGAACAGATGATACCTATCTTTAGGAAAATAGTAAAATCCTCTGCCTGTCTGAAGGTCCATCTTTTCTAGGTCTTCAGAGTGTTGAAGAAATGTTTCTACTTAGTGTCATTCTCACCTTATCTATTCATAGGAGAATATGTAAATCCAAAGTACTCTGGCAGTGATAAAAGCTGCTAGTCCATAGCCTAGGCAGCCTTGTGTCTGATGTTTCTTTTCCTCATTGTTGCAAAAGTAGCTTAAAGGACCAGTAAATAAATGCAACAGAAGATATGTCAGATATCACGTTAAGTGGAGCTTTAGCTCAGCAGTCCATCCATGTGTGCTGGATGAGGGTGTAGTTGTATCTGGGGACAGGAGTTATGGAACATATTAAAAAATAAAAGTAGAGTCACCAATAATGAATGTGATGGTATTATTCTGGGAAATTCAAAGACTTGGTTTGGATTTATAGGCAACATTCTCTGTGATCCACTTGTGAATTTTAGATCCCAAGCAGTGGAAAGAATGTAGTCTTGAACTGGCCCTTGGTTTGAAACGTAGTTTATATTCCAGCTATAGCAGAGATGTGTGCACTTCTCCCAGTTATGATTTGTGATTTTTAGTCCATTCATGAAGACAAACTGGGGTGCCTGCATCATAAAATACTGGTGATGGGACCCATTTTTTCTAAAATCCAACAATTAAGCACTCACTAGGTAGACAGGAGCCTACAACTCAGCTGTGGCCTCTGTCTCAAAGGTTTTTTGTCAGAAATTAAATCCACCAGGTGCTTAATGTTTTCCTTTTAGTGGGGGCATGGGGAACAAAAATGTTGTTGAATGTAAAAATCATTATCCACTTGTGGTTTGCAGGTCTCTATTTGCTTTTAAAAAGTACTATACCCATATGCTATTTCTGTGTATTCTTCTCAATGCCTTGCTTGGCTTTGGTTGTTTCTTTTCATCCAGGCCAGAAAGGCAAGCAAAGGTTCGATGAAACCACCCCTAAAACGTGAGAGTGGTACTCAAACTGATACTCATATCTTGCCTCCAACTATTGTGAGATCCTATGAATGGAATGAATGGGAACTGAGAAGAAAAGCTATAAAATTGGTTTGTACTGTTATCAGATTTTCATTGTTGGATATAACAAATTTATAATAAATTATTCTTAATTTTTGCTCCTTGAAACATAAATCTAACCTTTTATTCAAAGACATATACTTCATTACAACTGGTCCAATTTTTTTTTCTAGATATTCTCTTTCCTTATTTTAGACTTCTCTCACTTCTTACATATTTTTCCCTGTTTTTTGAGCAGTGCTTCCACTTCTATACCTATTAATTTCAAATTTTTCAGTTGCCTTCTTTATGTAATAAGAGTTTGTTGTTTTGAATTTAATTGCATTAGATATTAAGGTTGTTCTACATTCAAATAAATTTATTTAGTTGAAGATACTACTATATAATTTCTTTGTGAGAAAAAGCCAAAGCAAATGTTAGTCATACTATCAGGATTTTCTGATGGATTGGAAATCACAGTCTGTCCATAGAAGGTTGACCACATATGTACATAAAAACTTCTAAATTAACAGTAAATATGTCAGAAGCTTCTTTCTAGGGTTTGCCAGCACATGTAGTTGTCAAGGTATAACACCCGATTTTCAGAATTCAATCAAAATCAACAACTTGTGAGTACAGGGAATATTGCAGTTAACAATATCAACTGAACATATAATACTAAAGGTTTTTTTTTCTTCTGTGAGCAGATGCACTGTGGAGGTCTGTGGCCTACTGGGCAGCCTATTTCCTTTCTGTTTTCCTTTTCACCATTAAATCTCTAACATTATGAAAGGAAACCAAAATTTTGGACTGAGGAGTCTTGCCACTGTTGCTAGCTCATAAAGGATTCTAAGAAATAGTTGTTACTGAGGTATATAAAGAAGCCAATTAGGTTTACAAGAAGCCTAATTAAAAGCCTCTTTTGCTTCTGTAAAGGACAAAAGTACATAAATAAACATAAGATGTGGTCAGTGGCTCTTCAGCATAAGCAAAAGTGGATATTTTCCAATATCTGGTCATGAAGACCATTCACAAACAAATTTGTAGCTCATTAGTTCAAAATATTTAGAGAAAGTACTTTTAAAGTACTAAGGGTGTTCTAGCCTCAGCAGTCCAAATGTGAGATTAGTGATAAGGAGCTGAAAGAAAAAATCCCAGATGCATGCAAAAGTGCTTTGACTATGCTAATTTGTAATATGGATATGATAAAACATTTAATAACAAAGTGATAAAATAACAGAAATAGTTTACCAGTGCATCAATGAATTTGATACTTCAGGAAAACATCAGACATATTTGTGAGTTTTGTTAGAGGATGAGCTCACATGCCTTTGGTGTTTTTTGTGTTGTTCATACCTAGCCAAAAAACTTGGAGTGGTATGAAATATTAAATTATTACTTTGTTAAAACCTATATGCTGTTAGAAGTAAAATTTTTAGCTCACATTTGTTTCTCTGTGCAAGTATAGTTCCTTGTAATAGCATACATTTCATCATTAAAACCCTCGGAAAAAAAACCAAACCAAAACAAAACTTAATATATTGTCTTTCTTCGCATGGCATCTTCTCTATAAGTTCCTTATTGTTTTTTGCTGGATTCTGCTTGATGACTCTGCATATAAGATTCAGTTGTAGATTAAGGTACCAAAATGTGCTTACATTTAGGTGCTTCACCTTCCATTCCAGCAGAGAGGGACGTCAGTAGTGGAGGCTGGAGAATATTTTAACTTGCCCTGATACAACATTTAGGACATTTGTCCAGCTGTATCACTCTCCAGCTTCCACTGACTCCAGTCTTCACTGACTGGACTGCACTCCAGGGACTTCCTCACTTACTTGGAGGGGCCTGAATTCCAGCATGAGACTGTATTTTATGTGTTTTGAGGACAACATTATACCATAATTTACAGTGTTTTACATTATTGCTGACACAGAAGGCTCAGTGGAATAAGGAACATTTTTTTGTTTTAAGTGCTGGCATTGGAATATCAACATTTTGTGAGAAGTAGTTTTGTTGTTGTATCTATGGCAATTTCTGTGAGTAACCAGCTTTGATCATAAATTGCCCTAACTTTTACCCCTTGTCCAGGGGCTAGTGAGCAACGCGGTATAAAAAGGCATTTTTTCACTTTTATCTGGTAATTTGTGACACCACCCTCTAAACCTCATCACATTTGGCAGAAACCAAAGACTGGAAGCACTTGCCATGAAAACATTTTATTCTAACAAAACAAAGGTGAAGCATTTAGCAAAATTTGAAGGACAATGACCAATGGTATGAAAATATTAAGAGACTAGTTTAAAATTTTGTGGGGTACCTAAAGTGCTGTTCACACATCCTGTTAGATGAGGATTTACCAAGTCACAGTCACAACTGTATATTGACAGGAGGGTAAGGAGGGCCATGATCCAGGTTTGTGAAGCCCATGGATGTAAAATAGACAAACACTCCTGAGTATACACTGGTGCTAAAATGTTCAAACAAAATTTTGCTTAATCTGATTCTTTTTGTGTCTTTAGGCCAACTTGCGCCGCATGTTAACTCATTCCATGCAGACTGATCTCAGCCACATGAGAAGGGAGAACTGCACCCAAGTGTACCTGCCAAAAGATGCTGGCACCCAGACTAAGCGTGACAACTCAAGCAATGTACCCAAACCCCAGATTTTCTTGAAAGGTCTCCGAGGAGGATCATCTCCCACTACTCGTATGGTTGCAGTAGACTTAACAAGACCACTGGATGAAACTTAAGTGAAAATGAGAAACCTGAAGCTGCATCTTGAATGTGTATATAAAAATCCCTGAATATATGTGAATTTAGACACTAAAGATTTTGCTGTGTCTGTTGATTACAGGAACAGTTGGTCTGTTTTGTTTATCTTATCTGTAGGGACTGCTGACTGGCATTAAATGACAGAAGTGATAAGCCTGAAGCACAGATTTTAAATAGCAGTTTAGAATCAAGATGTTCCCAAGGACTTTCACTTCCAACATTTAAATATGTAGCATTCTGGGATTTTACTGAAGTTTTAATGCAACAATTTGCTTGTTGAAATACTGTCTTTAAGTGAAAAAACTTACCCTAGGAGAGTCACTCAAATGCAACAGCTCCAGCCTTAGAGCAGAATTGTCAAGAAGGCAAAACCAACAAAATGAAACCAGTCTGGGTCTTTGGGCCTGTCTGCTTGTGCTGGCATTAACCCAACCCAATGAGTGCAGACCAAGGCTGGGAGGTTGAGAAGAGGGCTTCTGTCTTGGGTGGTTCTGGCACCTTTTTAGGTCTCTAGCAATTTCTTGGCTAAACAGTGTACTGGTGAGCACACTGCAAACCATAGGAACTTGACTTCAGGGGACCTTTTTGAAAGCTGTTTTGCTTGTGTTTGAAAAACTAAAGCACAACAGAGAAAAAGTTTTCAGCTTTATGTCACTGTGGCAAAGAATTATGTGCCAGGTCTGATCAATGCAACTGCAGATGGTATTTCTGTTTGTGAAAACACAAATTATTTGAGCTTCAGGATGAAACATCTTCTCAAATGGAAATGGGGTACTTTAAAACTGAGATTTTTTTGATGACAATAAAGACTTCCTCAAGCTGCTGTCTGCACAATGTCCAGGTGCACAACTGTGATTGCAAAGGGCATGCTAAGGTTTCTAAATATCTTTTTTTTGTGTGTGCATTGTGATGCAGTGTGGTTTCCTGGCTCGTAGCTAGACAAGATTGTGACAATGAAGATTCAAGCTGCTGAGTGATTTTTCTGTGGCATTGTGCAGGATAGCACTCTCTTGTTGTTTTCCAGGGTATTTGGTTTCACTTTTAAAAGTTTCTCAACAGGGACTAATCCCCAAAGCATTATTTAAAAAAATCAAAGGAGTGTGAGGGGAGCACTAAGAAAGAACTTTGCTAAATTGTTTTTGACTACATGATTTTCTCTGTTGGGAAAATAAACTAAGCAGCAGCAGCTAGATGTGCTGCTCCTCCATGTTTTTAAATTATGAGCGGGCACCAGTGATTAGATTTATTAATTAAAATGTCAATGCAATTACTAGCTGCATCTCTTTTCTTTATTTTTTTTTTTTGTCCAGAGAAAAATACCCTGTCACTTCTTTATTATTGCTGTGATCTCTCTGTATTATCATAATTTGCTTTGAGGCTTTTATGTTACAGTTCTTACCAACAAACTGGTATTTCAAGAATCCAGAAATACATTTTGTTTAAAAATAAACCGATGATTGAAATTTCATTTTATCCTGCTTTGTTATTTTCCATTGGAGAAGGTACTGCACTGCTGTAAAATACTGGGGAATGCAACTGTAACCTCCATCTCGGTTTTTCTCGCGGCAGAAACGTGTCGGTGGCTACGAGTTTGCCCCTGGCAATGAGAAATACGCGTGTGAGATTCCTGGATGTTTGGTGCCAGTGAAACAGCTCCGAAACGCGGCCGGGTGGAGCAGGATGCTCTCCAGGATATCCAGGCGGGACCGAGCTCGACTCGATGGTTCGGCGCGGCCGGCGGGGCGCTCTGGGCGGCCACGCCGCACTCTATGGTGCGATGGGAGGAGCGGCGGGGCACGGCGGGCGGCCCCGGCCCGGCGGTCCTGAAGCCTTCGGCGAGCACCATGTCGCCTCCGAAAGGTAAGGCCGGCGGTGCGGGGCGCGCGGCGGGTCCCGCGGTTCCTGGTGGGCGGCACGGCCGGAGAACGGGGACAATTTCCACCCCCTTTCCCAAGAGGAAACGCGACCCGCGCGCAGACTCCCCCTGCCTCCCCCGTGCCAGAGGGAGTGGAACTGTCCTCCCCGCTGGGGACTGTGGCACCGGGCGCCACCACCGCGGGAGCGAAGGGGGGGAAGGGGCTCCGCGGGGCCTCGGGGTCGCGCTGGGGAGGGGCTCTCCCCGCCTGCTTTCCCGCCCTCCCGCTCTCTTCCCGCCGCCCGGGAGCTTCTCCTCGCGGTGTGCCACCGCTGCATTCCCGGCGTGTGGGGGGCGGGTGCTCCCGGTACGGGGCTTCCCGGGTCTCCGGAACGCCTCCACCTTTAGGGTCCGCCACAGTCGCGTCTCCCCCTCCACCAGATCCCCTCTGGGAGCGTCTGACCGTGTCGCGGCGTCTTTGGGGCTTATCCCGGGGCGCAGGCGGTCAGTGCTCAGGGACATTCCCTGCGCCCACCCTGTGGGCACCGCAGGTGTCCCTGGAAACGCCGCCGCACCCAGGTGCATATTGGAGTGTGCTTACGTTGGACATAAGGAGGAATTTCTTCACAGAAGGCATGATTAGTTGCTGGAATGGACTGCCCAGGAAGGTGGTGGAGTCACGATCCCTGGAGATGTTTAAGGAAAGACTGGATGTGGCACTTCGGGGTATAGTGTAGTTCACTTGGCGGTGTTCGGTCATAGGTCAGACTCGATGACACCAGAGGTCTTCCCCAACCTAATTGATTCCCTGATTCTCAGGGATTCTGTGTACAACGAGGCCAGAGCCCACACGGTCCCGAAGCCAGAACCTCGGGCAAGCCAGGAGGGCTTAAATCCACCAGGACGGCTCTGCCTGCCCCTCTTCCAGCTCCCCCATGGAGGGCCTTGCCCGGGGCTCCCCAGCTCCAGCGGTGGCTTGGCCGGGCCTGGCAGTGTGAGGGGCAGGAGGCTCCCAGCAGGGTGTGCCGGGCACCTGCCACCCCAAATTAGCGGGCAGGCAGCGGGCTGTGCTCCCATGCCAGGCTTGGCCCGGGGCTGTGTTCCAGGAGCCCTGGCAGAGCCCTGAGATCAGCCGTGGAGATGTGTGGGAGGCTCGCACTTTTATCCTGAGGCTTTTGCCTGTCTGGTCCCTTTTTGCCAGAAATAATTTCATCCAGGTGGGATTTACTGGGAAAAAAACCAAAAGCTTCTTCCAGCTTTTCTTTTCTTTAGGCAGGTGTAAGTTCAGATTTATCCAGCAGAAGTTATGGGCACCCCAGCTATGCTTTCTTCTGCTCCCCTCACTGCAGTGGTACTGATGCAGACATGGGAGCCAGCCGAAGAAATGTCCAGGCCAAAAAGAATTACAAATACCTTTCTACATAATGCTGGAACTATCTAGTCTAGATACTAGATTTGTTATGTCTTGCTGCCTTTGGCTTACCCAAGTTTCCAAACCATTGCCAAACTGGGGCCTATTTTTTTAAGAGTAGCTACTAGAGTCAAGGATTAAGTTTAGTTTTGTTTGGTGGTGCATAGACTTAAAATCTTCGTGTGTCAAATCACAGCATTAATATCATTTCTGTCAGCACTGAAATGTCATTTGAAGATAAGTTTTTGTAAAACCAGATGGGGTTAGTTATATTTCCTGGTTGTTATTCCCTTGTATTTCCTCCCCACAATCCAAATTTAATTTAAAAATGGGTTACAGTTTGTAAGTCTCTTCTAAGCATTGTTAGTCCAAAAACTAATTGCCTCTACCTTTGAAAAGTGGTTACTGATGTGGGCAAGATTTTTATCTATGAGGAAGTAGCTAATTTAAATGATTGCAGTGGCAGGAGGTATTAACTGTACCTTGCAGAAATGTTATGCAATTGAAGATACCTCTGGTTTGAAAGTAAAATGAACCAAAGCATTGGTCGCACTGGATTCAGCAACTCATTCCTTTATTAAATGAACAAAGTTATTACAAAACTACTTATGCTGTATCTCAATCCCTAATCAGCAGAGGAATACAAACTTACACCATTTAAAACACATTTCTTTAGCATATTTAGAACATGACAGTGGCCCCAAAGGTGCTGCTGAATGACCAATACCCACCAGAGAGATGCCAAACATAACAATCTGCCAGTGTGAAAAAGGATTTTGTAGAAGCCACACATTTGCTGATGTCTCGTGGTGGGCTTTGCCTTTGTGCAGAGAAATCCCATTTGGAGTTGTGTGCTGTTCTCCTATCTGGTTCAGATGCAGGCTCAGCATTCCCTGACCTGGCAATGCACTGGAGTGGCCTGATGGAGCTCTCAGGCCTTGGAGGAGTGCAGATGGATGAAAAACTGCCTTCTTCCAGGGGACCTTGGACAGGCTAACGCCAAAATTTTGCAGGATAGTAGTTAGTCCGGGCCAAAATTGTTACAGGTATTGATGCTGTTGTAGGAATATATCAGTGGGGAGGACAGAGGGGATAACACAAATGATACACAGTCCTTGTGTGATTTAATTTTCTTCAAGAGCCTTAACCTTAGACCTTTCCACAGGGATTTTTTCAAGGAAGTCCTTTGTGTGAAGTCCCATCACCATTCAGAGCAAAATCTTCTTTTACTAACTTAAGTGGAAAATAGGGCTGACAGAAATGCTGCCTTTTTTTTAAAGATTTGCTAGATTTCTTTGCTTATATTGAACTTTTCCTCTCTTTTTGCTTTTGCTAGTCTGCCAATGCTCTTTGTGTCAGAGTTCAGTGTATTACACAAAGACGATCAGCTGCCATTTCAGAGCGAGTGCCTACTGTCAGCTAGAGAGCAGGAAAGCACTGAAAGACTTTTTGATTGTTATTAGATAAATGTTAATGTATGATTAGTTTTTTCTAGAATGAAGGATGATTACAAGGGCAAGAGAGCATCTAATTTTCAAACACTTGGGGGTCCTGTACAAGCTTCTTTGAGAAGGCTGTAAAATTCAACCAAAATTTTTTAATGGAAAGTGTTTCCTAACATTGTAATTATTGTCTGCTGACACAGTGGTGTTTGATACACCCCTCCAGCTAGAGAACACACTGTTTCAGTTCTTAAATTAAAATGGGGGTCACACTGAGGCTCTCTCTGTTTTGTTTCAGAAAATGTCAGCTTGCTGTTCAAGCTGTACTGCCTCACGGTGATGACCCTGGTTGCTGCCACGTACACAGTGGCACTGCGGTACACCAGGACAGTGGAGACAGAGCTCTACTTTTCAACAACAGCTGTGTGTGTCACTGAAGTTATCAAGCTGTTCCTGAGCCTGGGCATCCTGGCTAAGTAAGTGTGGGAGTGCTGATCACTGTTTTGAAAACCAGTCCTTGCTTCTAACCTCAGATTCTCGGGTCCTGAATGCAGGTATGTTTGAGAATGTGGCTGGATAATGGTGCTGTGGAAGGGTAATTTAGAGCAGGTTAGAGCTTGTGAGTCCTCATCAACTGAAACTGCTTTGTATACAGCACAATATTCAGGTGTATCCTTTCTACATATTTTCTATTTTTGGAATCAGTTCAGAGTGTCAGCATGGATTATCCATGATGTTTTGGTCTTTAAGATGATGATGATATAGATAAAAGTCGGACTTTGATCATCTGCTGTGAGCCATCATCTGATGAGTTACATAAAATTCTAACATTCCTACTAATAAATTTTCCCAAACAATGTTACAGACAGACATTTTGCTGTCTCTAATAATCTGCAAGCCAATACTGAAAGACTGTGGTCAAAAAATAGTAGTTTCTGTAATCCCAGACTGCTGCTAAGAACTAGAACTTTAGTCCATGCATGAGCATCTCAAGTAGGGAGGCAATCAGTCTGCTGCCTTTTCTCCTTTTCAGCATCCTAGGAAGAATCTTTATATTCAAGGAATATAAAGATTTTTTCTATATTTTCTGTTTTCTTTTATTTTTTCTATTTTCCAAAGCCCAGTTCTTGCTGCTGTGGTAGAATTTGTTCTTTTAGGATCTCTGTCTCTCTTTGTGGCTTGTGGTACATCAGAAGGCTGGCTGTTATGTGCTCATGGAGTCACACGATGTACTTCAGATTTTCATCAGCTCTTTTCCTCTTAACACACAAATGGCATTTTACTTGCTTTAGAAGTGAGGCGATATTTGAATTTGGTGAGGTAACTGTGACAAACTGCTTTTTTTCTTTAACCTTTCATTAAATGGAATGTGTTAGGGAAGGCAGATGCGTCCAGTGGGGAATGTCTGTTTTTCTTTACATGCACCCTGGACTTCTCTGTCAGCACAAAATGCTGGCAGAAATGACTCTGCTGACACGTGATTCTGCTGTGGTTCTCACTGTTTTAACCAATGAAGATCCCACTTCCTCTCTGGAGACTGTAGCAGCCCATGCTTCCCAATGGTGAGGGTAGAGGGCTACTTCTGGGTAGCCTCACCTGTGTGGGTAATTTGTTGAATCTTGTGCACCTGAGACTCAGGCTGTTTATAGTACACCTAGTGCAGCAGGGTAAGCAATTCCTTTTGTTAAGGATCGGTAATATTTTGTTCATTAAATGTACGAATGGTCTTTTTTACTTGAAATAATTAAAAACTAAATTACTTTTAACTCAGAAAGAAGTCTTAGCATGTTGATGTTTTTAGAACAGCCCAGCACAGCAAAAAGTGTGTGTAGCCCATTATTTTCCCTTTGTCAGCAGAGGCTGTGTAGAATGGAAGTGTAGCCAAGGGGGCAAGCATGGGCTGAGCTTTTCTTAGCTGGTGGCAGTAACTTATGGAGCTTGTTGTTTTGTGTTGACAGGTATGATGAATAATCTTTCCTCTTTCATTTTGCTTTTCATAACTCTACAGATCTGTGTTTTCATCACTGATTTATTTTCTAAGCCGGCAGCCCTAGTTTACTTTTTCTGGGATCATCATAGTACCCATCCTTAGAGCATTTCCAGTATTGTTACCTCCCTTTTGAAACAGGATCCAGAGCTACATGCTGTATTCAGGATGTGAACATGCCATGGCAGAGAGTAAAGGTGTTTTCTCTCTTGGCCTCAGTTCCTTTCCTAAGGATTCTGCTCATTTCTTTGAAGCTGATGCCATCCTTGAGCCCTCCAAGAACTACTTGCCCTCCAAGTGCCCTCCAAGAACTACTTGCATTTTTTTGCCAGGTCTCCATAACTAGATGAGAGAGAGTTGCTGTAATATAGGGGTGGCCATTTCTTATGGTTCTTTTTTATTTATTGACACCTGAGCCTTATTTACCAGTTAAAATGGTAAGAGTGAGATTCACTGAGCTCTTTGGAGGTTATAAGGTCTATTTTGATCTGGTCAGCTGGTGGGGTTTTTTTTCTCCATAGCTGAGGAAGAGATGGGCACCAGCAGACATTATTCATCAGGCCAAGCTCACCTCTCCTTGGTAAAGTGTCTGGCATACTGGTGGGTCCAAAAGTTGCCAGCTTTCTGGTAACCTCCCCTTTCAGATCACTTATGAATGTGCTGAACAGCATCAATTCCAGCACAGCTTCTTTCTCTTTCTCCTTTACAGCTTCCTTCAGTTTTAAATCCTAACCAATTTGTCTTACCCAAGGTAAGATGCCTTTGTTCAGTAACCAGTCCTGTTTTTTTACTGTACAGCAGCATACATTTGTGTGGGTGCCTTTGCTTTTTGAAAGAGGTAGCATTGGTAACTGCAGTATACAGGATACTAGAGTACAACTCTCCGGCTGTTCCAGCTGCCAGATTTGTTTTCTTACACATTATTACATGATGCCTTCACTGTTTACTCTTAAGGCATCTCCTGGAGGGCATATTGAATGGATGAATGCCAAAGAATTGTCTTTCAAAAGAGAAGCTTATGATAGTTTAAGCTGTGCTAACTGTTAACTGAAGTATACTCTCCATTTCTCATGCTTATTTAAAGTCCTGTTCACCATCTGGTAATAGTACTTGCTACATTCTTAGCTGGTACATAACTACTTAGTCATGGATGAAGAAAAGCAGAGCTGTTTTGCAAACTCTAGTTTTAACTTCTTTAACTTCTTTAACTTTTCTAACAAATGTGTTTTTCTGTTGCATAACTGATAGTTATTAGTATCTCTCACCTCTTCATACTTAAAAATTGGCTTTCTCAATGGGGTAATGAATTTATGAAAGGGGAAATGGCTTTGAAGTGGAAGAAAATAGGTATTAGGAATAAATCCTTTAGTTTGAGGGTGGTAAATCTCTGAGACAGGCTGCTCAGAGATGTGGTGGATGCCCCAACCCTGTGGATGTTCAAGACCAGGCTGGATGGGGCTTGGAGCAAACTGGTCTGGTGGAAATTGTCCCTGCCCATGGCAGGGAGGTTAAAACGAGATGGTCTTAGGGTCTCTTCAAACCTGAACCATTCTACAAAGAAAATTGATCATGTTTTAAAATTCAAACCTAGATCAACATCAAGAAAGCTGAATTTAAGCTACATAATTGTTTCTTTTCTAATTTGATCTTGCAGTGTACTTCTTTGGGCACCTAATTTTACATTATCAGCTGTACATGGAGGTTTGCTTCAAGTTGTTTTTTGGTCATGTACTGAATTCAACCTACAGTTAGAGATTGCTGGTAGGTGCATGCTTCAGAAAGCACATCTACTGCACAGATGAACTATTAGATAGTTTATCTTCTTGTTTTCAAAAACTAAAGGGAAGGTGGTGATTATTAGACACGTGTTATTCTTCATTGCTGACATTTTGTTCTTGAAGTCAAAGTAGACAGAAGTTACTATTGCTGCTGTGACTTTAAAAATGTGATCAACAAATTCACTGAGCATGGTCTGGAACAAAAGCAGTTTAAATATTATTTTACATATTATTTAAAAATATTTAAAATATTATTTTGTAGTTTAAATATTATTTTCTTGTTTGACAGCCCACCTTAGTATCAATGAAGAGAAGAAGTTATTCCTGCGTGGTTTTTTTTTTTACTTCTTATTTTTATAGAGCAGAACCATGTCTGTGCTAAATATATTTTATTTTCAGTTAGACATTTGAGATAGAAGCACTTTAGTCCAGCTGTACTTGGGAATTACCCAATTTCCTTGTACATTTTATCTCCCAATCCTAGCCAATGTAATAAATACATTCAGAAATGGAACAAACAAAAAAAATCTGCCCATGATATCAATGACTCCGAACATTTTATACAGTTCTGTATCTAATGCAATTAACCATGGTGAGCTGTAGCATGAACTCTTCCCCTTTCTTGTATTGCAGACTTCACTTTAACTGCTATTTGTCCATGGATTTCCTTGTCACGGTTATTCCCTGTGGACAGACATGTCTGGTTTTTTGTGTGTGCTTTCTGTTACGGAAAAGTACAAAAAGAATCCCTTGCAGCTGCCTCTGCCTAACAACTGCTCTCCCTACGGGGGAAAATAAAAGAGGAAAAGGAAGTCAATGCTTGGTGCAAGTAGGGAGGAAGGCAAGGAAGGAGAGAAATTTGGGTGGAAGGATCATGAGAGGGTAAAGCCTGTAAATCTTCAGAGAGGAAAAGTTGAACAACTGGAGTACAGAGTCAGTGGTTGATCACGAAAAGAAAATATGCTGAAACAAGGTGGTTAAAGCTATTTATTCATACAAGTGTGTAATAGAATCACAAGGAGAATTAAATTTAAGAGGAGTACAACTTACAAGTTGAAAGGCTGGGAGGCGGCAGGAATGATTTTGGATGTTGGTATTTGTCAGTGGTAAGCGAGAGAAGATTGGAAAGGGGGGCCGTGGGAGAACCGGGAAGAGGACTGGAGCAGCAGCAACAAGTAAGCAGCAAATGTCAGATTGATGTACAAGTGATGAGGGAGTACCAGTAATACAGAGGGCAGCTGTGAAAAGCTGAGTAGCAAACTGCAAAAGCAGCCACCAGCAAAGCTTTCTTCCCCATTGCCTGCTCTGTCACACACTGTAATTACTTAAAGGAGAGGTGTGAAAGGCAAAGACAGGGACAGGTGACAGGGAGCCCCCACACGCCCACCAGCCCTCTTCATGTGTGTGCTGCTGCTGGTCCAGCCTCTCCCACAGCACAAGTGAGACTGGGAGCCCATGGCTGACTGAGGAATGAGAAGTGTGCAAGGGTACAATCCTTTTTTGACTGTACTGTGAGGCCTAGTTTAAAGAGGATCTGGAAAATCATGGGCATTTGACATCACACACAAACATTAAAAGGGGAGATGTGAACAACAGCCTTCTGTTCCATTGCCTATATTGACACGCTGTTACATATTAATGCATCTAACTTCCTGATTCCAGAATGTTTCTCTTGCCTTCAGGGCTTTCTACTTGTTGAAAACCTCACTTGTTTTTTGCCAGTTAATCTTTTTTTTCTTTTATGAACAGAAAGTACAACTGATCATGGAAGATGAATTTTCAGCCCTCCCAAGGGATGCATTGATTTGATTTCTGTTTTAAAATACCAGTTTAGGAATGCCCTCCTTTATGCTAATATTTTATTTTGCAGAGAAGCTGGAAGTCTGACAAGATTAATAACATCTTTAAAAGAAAATGTATTCGGAAGTCCTAAAGAATTGCTAAAATTAAGTGTTCCATCTGTGGTGTACGCTCTCCAAAACAATATGGCATTCGTGGCTCTTAGCAACTTGGATGCTGCAGTCTACCAGGTAATACAGGTTTCTGCCAGTAACAGACCTGGAAATGTATTTCTCTTTCCTGGTTCATTAGGCACATGTGTCAGGTATCTGCCTGGCATGCAGCAGTCTCTTCAGCCTCAGTGTTAAAAGTGAAACTGTGCTTTGTTCTGTTCAGAGCATACACTGCTGCAGAGCTCTGGCTTTCTGAGCCAAGCCGCTCACTGCTAGAGTCACTTCAAATTCACATTGTTGTAGTTGGAGATGGATATGTAGGAAATCAATGAATATAAAAATCTGTCATTCTGTAGCTAAATTTTCTATTTTATTTTCTTGTTTTGGAGGAGTTTATAAAACCGTGTCCTCTACACTACATTCCCATCTTTTGTAGGTGACATACCAGTTGAAGATCCCTTGCACAGCTTTATGTACAGTCCTGATGCTGAGCCGTACCCTCAGTAAGTTGCAGTGGTTCTCTGTCTTCATGCTGTGTGGTGGTGTTACCCTTGTTCAGTGGGAGCCTGCTCAGGCTACAAAAGTACAGGTAAGAGTTAAAATTTTCCCTCTTCAGATAAAGAATAAATGGTCCTTGATCCTTGGCTTTCACCTTTACTGTGTACCAGTTCAGGCAGGCTTCTGGTATTGCTCTGGTCTCACTTTTTTGGAAATGCAACAGATTGCTACAATTAGTATAAATTACCACAGCCATCATAATCAAATGCACCATCCTAGGAGCGTCTGAGTAATATATTGTTTCCAGCAGTTGGCCTTGGTAACATTGTAATTGTTGGAACAGAGAACTTGGAATCAAAGTAGTGCAAGGAATTAGGAGCAAAACTCCAGTGCAATGTGGGTATGTCATTTAAACACACCCTTCAGAGGCGCTGACCTAATACTGTTGTAGGGAGAAACCAGTGTCTTCTGTTTCTTAAGTCATACTTGCTGCTGAGCTGCATTAGTGGGAAAGGTAGGTCATGCCTCTGGGAATACTGGCCACAGCCAAGTGGACAGGGCCTCTGAGCACTGTGAGAGCGCCCGCAGAAAGGGAAACACCACCCAGCTACACTGAGCTGACCTGAGGGCCAGCCCTAGATCAGCAAGGGCATGTGGTGCTGCAGTGAAATGCTAATAATTTTGCTCTACTTAATGAAGTAGCTCTGTGCCCTTGTTTTGGCTGGGAGAGAATTAAATTCCTTCCAGGTAGCTGGTTCAGTGCTGTGTTTTGGATTTAGTATGAGAACAATGTTGGTAACACTGGTGTTTAAATTGTGGCTCAGTAGTGCTTAACCATGAGTCCAGGGCTTTTTAGTGTCTCCTGCTCTGCTAGTGAGGAGGGGCGCAAGAAACCAGGAGGTAGTGTGGCCAGAATAGCTGACCTCAACTGGCCAAAGGGATATGCCTTACCATGGAATGTTACACCCACTATGGAAAATCAGGGAATTTGGCCAGCAGGGGCTGATTGGTGCTGCAGGATGGGCTGGGCATCTGTCAGCAGGTGGTGATCAATTACTTTGTGCATCATTTCGTTTTCTTGGATTTTATATCTCTCTCTCCTTTTGTTAATACTAGAATTATTAGTAATTTTTATTTTGATTTAGTTATTAAACTGTGCTTCTGTCAACCCATAAAGTTAACCTTTTGTATTTAATTCCTCTCCCCACTGTGGGGCTTGGGGGGTTATGTGAGGAGCTGTGTGGTGCCCAGTTGCTGGCTGAATTTAAACCACAGCACTCTGAAATTGATTATTGTGAATGACTGAAATGTTATATCCTTTTTGAAATAATGGTTGATGTTGCAGGTGGAGCAGAACCCATGGCTAGGGTTTGGAGCGATTGCTGTGGCAGTGTTTTGTTCAGGATTTGCAGGTACAGTATTATTTCTGTATGTGGGCTGTCTCTAAAGGACTGGAGAACTCTCAGTGCTTGAAACTGAACATTCTACATTTGTTAACTGTCTTCCTCTAATAGTTTATTCCCTCTGCCCATAACTGTCTTCTACTTTTGGTAATTATGGCAGATTCATAACATGATTACTCCCATTGTCAAGCAAATGATAGGAGCATGTACCATTGGTTTTACACGATGCAACATAGAGGGCTGGTTTGCAATTGGAAGTGTCTTTCAAATGCTGTGAATAAGACTGTAGGGAGCAGCATAATGACTCACTCCGTGCATTTAATTAATGTACATCAATTTTATAAAGTTTACTTTGCATTGAATAGCTCCCCTTTGGTGATCACATAAAATACTTGCGTTTTTTTTACAAGGGGAACTGAGCTCCTCACTTAGTTCTGTACCAGCTCAGTCCTGAAATACACATTGCCATAGTTCTGTAGGTGGAAAATCTAACTGGGGTGTGGAGGGAGCATGAAGAAGGCAAAGAGAGTAGTAGCAGGAAGCCTGGATAAACTCAGTGAAGGATTTTTGGTTTTGTTTATTTTTGTTTTGTTCTACAACCCTCCTCTCAGCGTAGTTTTTTCTCTGGCTTCTGGAGAAGGACACCAAAACTTTGGGACAAGTGAACTGGTGCTCAGAAATAAAGAAATGCAAGTTACTTGTTAATTTGAAATTTGACTCAAGTGGGCATATTCCCCTGACTGTAAACTGGATTCTTCTCTTCCCCCTGAAAAAAAAACGTACTATCACCTACCTCTAGTACTGGAAAATCTTGCAAGAATGATCTTTTGCTGTGCATAGATGCTCATTACTCATGGAAAAACATTCTGCTGGGTAGAGGAGGAGAGTGTCATTCTTATTTGGTGTCATTTCAGTAAAATAGGCACTTTGAAGCAGAAATACTAAATAAAACTGTGTAGAGCTCAGTCAGCTTTTCCTGGAAGGTTATGAATTTCCTAATTTAAATAGGTGCTCCAAAGCTGCAAGACAAAATACAGCCTTCAGAATCTCCTAAAGCTCCTGCTTTCCCAGATAATGTGGGTCAAGAGCTGTGCTTCCAAAGACCTGCAAACTCAGAGCACTGACAGGCTGATGCAGGCAGCATGAGACACTTAGGGCTTTCTTCTCCTGCAGAAGGATTGCAGCTTGGGTTTCCTTGCTGACAGCTGAAGCTCTGGGGCAGCTGGGAGGGACTGTGTGTTTCATCCACAGAGTTCCTTGTGCCCTTGGGGCTTTACATGTTGAAAATATAAATTCTATTTAAATTGCCTTCCTGTTTTTCCTTCCTACGCTCACATGAAGCAGTTATTTTGCCGTTAGACGTCCAGTTTCTGGACTGACTATGTTTTACGGAGTGTTTCATTAGTCCAGCAAAACGAAAAAAAGGTTGTGTGTGTTTGTCACTTAGAGATGGAAAAGAAGTTTTTTCTTCAAATTGCTGATCCTGTGATAATTTCCAAGTATCTGGGGCCACAGCAATGCTTTTAAAAGCATTGGAGGGATAATTTAACGGCAAATCCTTTGCGACTTACAACATTTCTGAGGAGTAGGTTCTCCTAATCAGCCCCCATTCTTTCCTTCTTCTTGCCTAGTGGATTTGTGAAATGTATATTCACAAATCTAGAAGCATAGTTCTATTGATTTGCCTACTGTTTTCTCAGTTTATAACATTTACAAGTATGGTTCATACTCAAGCCAAATTTCTGTTATGTTCGTTACACCTCGTTGTGCTCTGTGGGTCTTCTCAGGGGGCAGAAATCTCAAGGTAATTATTCTGGGTTATTTTAAAGGCTGAAATCATTAACAGTACTAGTTTGTTGTTGTTTACATTTCAAAAATTTATATTCTTATGAGATAGTACAATATTTCCTTGGTTTTATAATTATTTGAACCCCTGGAGTATAAATCTGCCTCCTCATTTATTCACCATAAGTACTCACTGTATTCTATTAAATTATAAATTGCATTTTTCACTAATAAAAGAGCAGAAGGACCTTCCTTGAAGCCAATTTGGGGATTTTTGGTGGGAGGGGAGGGGTATGTCCCTAGGGCTTCTAACACATGGGTCTTTGTGCCACCTTTGTTGGTTCCATATTAGTTTCTCACATTGTATGAAGGATGGTGTGTGATACTAATCACCAATAAACTTCTAGTCAATAGGGGTCTCACCAGAAGGTCATGGAAGTCACTAGTAAGAGTCCTACAAACTGCTTGCTTTGTTTTGAAATGTAGAGGAAATTCCAGAGCTTGGAAGAGTCCTGATTGGGTGAGCAATGGTTAAAAAGGCAGGTGGTGAGGGCCTTGCCAAATGTCTGCCTCTTAGTCTGACAAATGCCTCCCAAGTAGAATAATGAAGAAGTATTTGGGGAGTTTCAGTAATGCAAAGCATATAAATAATGCTCTTCAGTGTGGTATCGAGAGCTGGAGCTTTAGATTAAAATGAAATCCACTTCCTCAAAACCAACCTGTATTTTCAATTAGCAGAAGGCCTCAGTTTTGATTTGCTCTTGTAATCCCCTGAAGCTGTGGTTTCAGAACAAGCTGCTCTGCCAAGTGCTCTGCCAGCACAAAGCTCCTGAGGAGTTTTCAGTTTCAGTACTGAGGTAATACAGATCCTCCCTTTCTCCCCTACCCTCTGAGAAAAATTGGACAAAAACAAATCTAAAACTAAAATCAACATAAAATTATTTTCATGGAGGCTGTGGATTGAAAAGGGGTAGGGATAGGAAAGGGTAAGGCTAAACAGGATTGAGGGAGACCTTCCCGTTGAGTCAGAGTGGATCCCCTTGCTAAACTTACCCCGACTTGACCAATGGTTTAGGCCTGAAGGTTTTAACCGCGCTTAAACGTAACAGCCCAATTGAAACAATTTAACAAAAGATTCTGAGACAACAGTAACTCCTTATAGGGCTGAGTTAGTTACAAATCTGAAGTACTTGAGAATTTAAGGGAGGAACATTCATAGTCCCTGTGCTGTAGCGTATATTCGTGGTCACACAGATGTAAAGGAATTTGTACAAGGTGGAAAATGCCCCTGGAGTTCAGTGAAGTACTCCCATGGGATGCCTTTTCATCTTCTCAGCCGGCCAGGGCTTGAGCCTTGAGGAGTGACGGCACATCCCTGGATCCATCATTGGTGTTCAGCAGCGGTCTTCCACAGACAGTGAACTTGAGAGCTTGCTGGCTTTAAGAGGTTGTCTGGTTTTAAAATGCAATAAACCATGAATCATTCTTCTCACTGAAATATTTTCGGGTTTTTGTTTGTTTTGTTTTTTTCAGGAGTTTATTTTGAAAAGGTGTTAAAGAGTTCAGATACTTCCTTGTGGGTGAGGAACATTCAGCTGTACTTATCTGGGATTGTGGTGAATTTATGTGTTGTGTACATGTCAGATGGAGCCAAAGTTCTTGAGAAAGGGTTTTTCTATGGCTACACATACTACGTCTGGTTTGTTGTCTGTAAGTACCTTGTGGTTTTTGTTATTTGACATTGTTTTTCTTCTTTAACAATGATACAACTGATTGCAGGAAGCTACAAATTCAGTATGACACACTCTTAACCATGTTTCGAAGGATTTTATTTAAAAGTAACATTTTCTTGGAAATTATTCACTTATTCAATTTAAAATTGTGCTGAAACAGCAGCCTAAATAATTGACTAGCAAGTAGATCATCTTTAAATTAGTTATATCTTATTTACAGCGTGCCATGTAAACATCCCATTCCCCTGAATGATCTGTTAAATCATTAATTAGGACAATGTAGCCCAAAGCAGAAGCACACTAGTGGAGTAAAATGCATAATTTCAAGAGTAACCTCCTGCACCTGTACTTATGGTAACACCTTATCTGCTTCCAGTTCTGGCCAGCGTGGGTGGCCTCTACACCTCGGTGGTTGTTAAGTACACAGATAACATAATGAAAGGCTTTTCTGCAGCGGCAGCCATTGTTCTCTCTACTGTGGCATCAGTCATCCTCTTTGGCCTCCAGATAAGTAAGTGCCTTTTTGCCTTTGATTTGACGGCTGTGCTTGTTTTTTGCCTGCCCAGCCTGCTTGCACGCAGCTCCTACCAAAGCCAAACCTCTCAGTTTTACTGGTTTTAGCTTCAGGTCTTCTGCAGGACTCCTGTGCACTAATGCATCATTGGTCCCTGTTATAGTGCACAAAGGTGACTGTGCAGATGACTCAGCTTTCAAAGGCATCGGTGCTTTGTTCTTTCAGAGGCATCTGCAACTTCAAACAGAAAGAACCTTTCTGGTTTAAACAGCTTTATTTTCATGCATACTTTCTGATGCAGTTTAGTGTATGATTCAGCTTTTAATCTGGGACTGCTGTTGATGGATTATTATTTCTTGTTGGGTTTAGTACAGCCAGTGCCAAATTAATTCCTCAGCTATTTCTTCAAGGGCTTTACACATCCCTAATGAGTTACACCCACTACTGCATTAACTTTTACTTTCCCCATCTGTTGTGGACACCACCATGAGAGAAAGTCAAAGAGCAGCTGGGGTTGTGACTGACTGATGTGGTGAATATCTTTGACAGGAAACAGCAGATGGCTCTGGGCTGTTCTGCAGTTTTCTCCCCAGTCAAGTCTGCGTCTGATACTGTGCCCAGCACTCCCGCTCAGTCCTTCACTGTTGAATTGTGGGTAGTTTCCTACTTTAATCCAAAGATGGTGTGGGAAAATGGTGGGAAAACTAGCTTTTTGATGTAGTATTAGTGAGACAAAACTTAAGGAAAGTTTGCGTAAGGAGAAAATAATCAGTGTTTGGCTACAAAAAAGCACCATAAAGCAAGGGATGAAAAAAATTTTAAAAACTTACTTGGGCAGTGTTTTCTTGACAGTTGACACAAATCAAACCTGGACTAATGATCTTTCTGTGAAAGCCTCATTAATAGAGTCTCTCAATAACTCTGTCTAGACATGGAAAGGCAAAAAAGGTATTATCACAGGGTGCTTTATTACATCCCCTGGCTTTTTATGATTTAAGTTTATTGTAATGTAAGCCTCTACAGCTGGCACCTGGGACTGCAGGAGATGCTTTACTCTTGCTTTTATGACCACCACCACCACATTCTTACTATGAGACCAACTGGAACTGTGTGGGGATTGTAAACACTCAAGAGATCCCAGTGACAGAGGATGAAGCGAAATGCTGTGACTTACCAAGTTTGCTGTCTTGTTTAGTTTTGGGTAACTTCAATACTGTCATTCAGATATCATAACTTACATGGCTTGCTGAAGGTTTCTTATATGAATGTTTTTATTTAAACTATTTTGTCTCCTTTCAGCTGTTACCTTCTCCCTGGGTGCTCTCCTGGTGTGCATTTCTATTTACCTCTATGGATTACCTCGGCAAGACACCACAAAAATCCAGCCCTCAGAGACTAAAACCTCTAAAGAGAGACTTGCTACTGTGTGATGTCCATAAAAATGGACAAGAGAAAAAACAGACTTTAAAAAAACTACTTTTTTTTTTTCAAAATTAGCCTTAAGCTAGTCATGAAATGGTTTAAGTGGGATAGACTAAAAGCAGAAATTATTTCTGTTTTACATGTGGAGTTTCCAGTGGCTGACACTGAGGCTACACTGCAGCTGAGGAGCTGGCTGGGTATTTTATGGCAGGTATTCTTCATTCACATCGACAATGAAGAGTCTCATTTACAAGGAAAACCCAATGAAGGAACTGATCACTCAATTGTATATAATGTATATAATGGAGGGAAATTGGTTCTTTGTGTATTTGATAAACTGTCTTGCTCTTTGAGGGCAGAAATGCCTGAAAAGCTTCATAAAAAAAACTATTAAAAAAAGCAACTACTGCCACCATTTTCTCTTAAGATACTTGGCAATTGCAGTTTGATTCATGACAGGAAGAGTTCCTCTTCTAGGCACTAAGCACGAGATGCTGCAACTCTACAGGGAATAATCTTGCTTTGAGCATCACCTACCCCAGAGTGACTAGAGGTAGGCCTTCTTGTTTGGTTTTAAAAGTCAGATGAAAGACTCTGAAGCTATGGCTTTCCTTTTACTCTTTAAGTGTTTTTTTAATATCAGCTGTAGATGGTAAAGGGATCCTCTATGCATAGTATAGGGGAAGGTTTTTACTTGTTCCTGTACCTCTGGCTTAAGTGTAAATGAAGTTTCTGTCTAGATCTTTTCTCTCTGCACCTCTCTGCATACAGATGCTTGAAAAGGGCTCCTGTAATGCATGTTCACCTTTAATTTATCAGTGCCAACTGTACAACTTCAATGTCCTTCCTCATCTTCTGAGGCCTTCCAGATATTTCAACTCTACATTGAGGAGAACTGACCCTGGCGCATCTGGGCAACTCACTGACATTCACAGTGGAGTTGAAATGTGACCAATTTCATACTCTTGGCTACATTTCTTTAAACATGAATTGTTTTACTTGAAAGTGGGGCATGTTAAACACAGCAGTAACAAACATGCCTAAATTCTCTGCCAGTGGGAGAGGATGGTCCCCTCTGCCTTTTGCCAACTGTTCCACCACAGTGTTGCTCTTCGGAGTCGAGGCTTCCATGTTGGAAGGTATTGCCAGGCACCTGCAGGAGCTCACAGGTGCTGCTCCACCTCCCTACAGCAATGTGAGGCTGAGGGGTGCTAAGCAGCACCTGCCACGTCTGCCTGTGTGCACAGGGCTGAGGGAACACTGTGCTTCCTGTTCCACCAGCTGGGCAGCAGTCTCTTCTTGCCAGCCATCGCGTCAGTGGGTCTGAGGAAGGGCTGAGGAGCAGGGTGTGACAGCTGGCAGTTGGGCTTGGCTGAGGTTTCTGAAGGAGGAGTGCAGCACAACACCCAGGAAAAGGTCTCTGCCTGCTCTGAGTAACTCCTTTTATTACAACAGACAGAACTTGAAGCCATTGTGCCATTAGGCCTTGGTACACAGTGGCAACCGCAGGAGTGGAGAACTTTGCTTAGGGCAGCACAGTTAACACCACTTCCTCTACTAAAAGGATGTGATATTTACATGGCAAATACACAGCAGTTCTCTTTCATGGGAAATTCCAGGTAGAGTAGTCTCTTAAATACACTGCTGCCACTAAATGTCTGAAGAGAATGATTGTGATAGCCTTGCCCCTGCAAATGACTGTGCCACATCTGCTGGTAGCATGGAGAACACAAACCTGCCAGCACAGATGGAGTTTCCAGCCTGCAGCAGCAGTGACACACAGGAGAGGATGCATATTATTGTGGAAAAAATCATTTTACTATGACATATGACTTGACATGGGACATGGCCTCGTTACATTTGAGTTACTGGTGTAATGCCAAGAAGTTTCATTCCGTTGGCTAGAACTGAGCGCGCTGCGTGGAAGAGACAGAGCCGTGCCTGGAAAACAAGGAAAAAAGTCATTTTAGGGTAGTGCTAGAGAATAGGGTGTGGTTCTTGGGACAGCAGTTAGATGCAGAGGTGAGAACACTGCATGCAGCCTGTTCCTGTGCAGTCTCAGCCCCCACTGGGACTCGGATCTACACAAAACCTGAGTATTAAGGAACTCGCCAATGCTGCCAGAATTCACACCAGCTGTTGCAGCCCATTGCACTGTCAACAGAGGGACACTTTGTCAAACAAAGGAACGTGGAAAGCCCAGCCCTCGAGGCACAGCAAGCAGAGATGCATGAACAAGAATGCAATGACTAAAAGCTGAAAATGTTTCATGCACCAGGGGCAAGTACAGCCAGAGGATACCTCTGGAATCCCTCCCCTCGCTGTGCCTGGGTGACAGGCTGTCAAGCAACTATGGGCTGCTTTGAAATTTCACTCTCCCTCATTCAGCTGTTACACAGCTGCCTGTTTGGGAAGGGCTCTATCAAGCTTGCTCCAAAAATCATAGCTCTTGAAAGCTGTCACATTGCAAGATACTTATTTTTATTTACAGGATAAGGAACTGAGGTTTTCCTTGAAGTTTGATGCAGTCAAAGGAATGAATGCCTACAGTATCAAAGCTCAAATACAGACTGCAGCTCCACCAATTCCACTGAATGTTTTCCCCCCACAGCACAGCTCAACACTTAAATGTGATTTCCTACCAAAATCAAATAGGTAATTCCTTTTGAAATAGATGAAAGAAAATAAGAGAGGCAGTGTAATTAATACATCATTTACTGAGTTGTTAGGGGGTCAAACATTGCCTGGGAGATCAGTAAAAAGAATTTACCTTTATTTGGAATGGCACATTAACAGTTGTCAGCCTCTGTGCTTTAGCTAGAAAGGCAATACCGACAACTTGGGATATGTAGGTGGCAAGAGGGAGGAGACAGATTCAGTTCTCTCCTAATTCTTTATCTTCCCACATAACCACTAAAGGAAACCATCAAAAGTCAACGAGCAAGTTAAATGCTCAAATGTTTACTCTTTAAACATTTAGAAGGAAAGGTGATGACAAGGTGTTTGACTGGGTCTGGAGCAGTTGTCCTTAGGGAGCATTGTGTTTTTGGAGGATCAAGCAGAGCAGCCCTTTCCGGAAGGCACAGCTGTGAACAGCAATCCCTGCCTTCCCTAAGCGGTTCCGCCCACGGGAGAGCCTGGCTGTTGGCTCCTCCGCCTGCGGGCTCATGTATTCTCCCCAGTGGTGACACGGCTGGGCTGGCAAAGCCCTGATGGATCCTTCCTCCAGGCTCCAGCCCCCAACCCCGCAGTGCCGCACCTGTGCCACGGTGGGGGCGCTGCCTTTCACAGGGAGGGTTTTGTGTGCCACAGCTGCCAGGTGGCTGCAAGGGAAAATACAGGAGAACGGTGAGAAGGAGCAAGTCACTTGACAAACGCAGCAGTGCTGTGGGCTACAGAAAGCAGCAGAACTGGAAGAGCCACCCACAACTGCAGCATGCTACAGGCTGATTTCCAACAGCCTGCTCACCTGGCTGAAGGAGGGCATGGTTTTCTGTAGCCTGCATGGTGCTGATGGCATGCCCTGACAATTTCATTCTCCTAAAATAACCCCCAAATCATTTCCCTGCTTCACACATACCTTCCCACTCCCTGCCCTCTCTCCCCCCAAAAAACCCACAGAACAGTCTCAAGACTGATCTGGGAAGATCCTTGAGAGCGTATCATTCCCAAGATGCATGATTCTTTGCACAATTTCCTTAACTTGTTAAAGCCTTCCCCATACACAGGCTCTACAGCTTCCTCCACCAAGCCTACTACAGCATTTCATGGTGCTGTCCACTCCCTCTGGGAGTCAGATCCACAGTATGACTTACACTAATAACAAGCTTTGTTCATGGGCTGAGATAGTGGTTAAAAGTGGTTTGGATAAAATTTCCTAGCTGAAATGTTGATATTGAGAGGATGTTATCAGCTAAAATCTGCTCCTTAAGACATCATTAGTCCAGCATGATTTTGGGTTCAGATACTGTGTTTCAGCCAAATGATTATTTTTTCTTAAAAGCTGTTAAGTTTGTCAGGAGGGTCCTGGCTCCAGCCTTAATCTCAACTATTTATTACATTATTTGCTATCCTACTTTATATATTTCCTGCTTCAGGGAAACTGTGCCACAAATTTGCATCTTCCCACTATTTTTACTCTTCAAAGCAGTGCAGATGTGAGGGCTGCAGAGCCAGCTCAAGAAGACCTGTCCTCACTGGAGACACGGCCAGTATCAGCAAACACCTTACCTCAGTGTGAGGAGGTAGCTGACAATGTGCTTGGGTTGCAGATCCTGAGAAGATCTGTACAGGACCTCATCATACCTGTGAAGGAAGCAAAACGATTGTTTGGTGCTGAAGTGGTACAAGATGTACTCAGATAGAAGGCTCATCAGACTTGCTGAAGTCAGAACAGGCACACAACCACAGCTGTAGAATTAGCAAAACTAATCTTCTGAAGCAGACCTAAGCCATGTCATCAGCACACAATGATTATTCCTTCCTTGTTCACTTATTATTGAAGGAGATTGCTTTTGCTCCTCATCATGCAAACAGCTCAGGGAGGCAGGCTATAGCAAAGAGAACACAAGAGCTATATTTGTTCCTGGAACATTATGTCTGGTTTTACATCTCAACACTAATTGTACGTTTCTAGGAACAAAAAACGTGTTAAATAACCAAGGAAGTCAAAATAGTCCCTTAGAGGACATTGCCTTTAGTAAATGCAGCTTAGCATTTTAAGTAGATAAAAGGAATCTTGTAACATTAGAAAAAGACAAATCCTGGAATACAGAATCACACAGAATGGTTAAAGTTGGAAAAGACCAAAACGGGTGATCTGGTCCAACCTCCCTGCTCAAGCAGGGTCATCCTACATAACTTACACAATACACTTGACTTTGTAAGACAGTATTAGACAGGGTAGACAGGCAGTCATGATAGCTATGTTTTTTTTTCGTGTGTTTTGCTGTCCTTTTTCACAGCCTGCAAGAAGGTACCAACACCTGCAGGGCTGAAGAGATTTCAAATTCAGAGTGGGGACTGGACTTCCTGATCTCTGCTCAGATCCCAGGCCCATCCCTGCCAGCATGTCCAAGCTGAACTGCCATGGAATCTTCCATTCTTTAACACAAGCTGCAGAACTGGGGAGCACACAGTGGTAACAACAGCTCAGCAGATATGTAAGAGTATAAAAAAGTCCCAAGGAACAGCTCACATGTTTTCTGTGAAATACAATGGCACTGCATAAATAAGACACTACTGGTCTTGCTGAGAGCTGGCTGGTCCTGCTGTTGCTCAAGAGAGCGTGCAGCAAATGATGGGCTGCAGGCAGGCCTCTGGAGGCTGTCACAGTTCATGGCAGGGCTCTGCAGCCCACATCTGCAGGTCAAAGGAGCCACCTGGTGCACTGGCATGACTTTTGGAAGTCCTGATTTTAGACAGATGGCCTCAGGAAGGTCTTAGTAGGGTCAAAAAAGTTCTTGCTGGCACTGCACAGTATGCAATGCAGTATACTCAGTAGGAATTCTCAGTAGCAACTCTGAAAGCTTAGGTTGTTTCTGACTCCATCACAGGCTGTGCAACACTGACAACTCCCTTGTCTCCCAAGTTTAATTACACATCTATGAACTAGTGAAAACATAAACTGCTCAACCTAAAGACTGAATTAATGAAGAACACCACTGTTATTAACAGGTACCAGTTGTGCATGTTCAGTAGCTCTGAAGGATGCTGAGCCCCCAAATGTGCACACATGTACTTCATGTACCTCACCGCCTCTCTCTTTCCTCACATGACAAAAACAGAACATGAGGGACCAAGCAGATCTGCAGCTAATGTTTATACAGAGCTGAGCACACTTTTGTGAAGACAATAAATAATTAGGAGGCTTGTGTACACCAAGTATGTTCCAAATACTGCTTTTTCTATCATATGGCTTCTAAAGCCACGAACATTTCAAATGCTGCAATCCATGTGGCACAAAAGGCAAGCCATTGCCTCAAACAAGCCATTTTTTCTTACAATCATGCAGTCTGTGCCCTCTCAATAGCTCAGTGGCTTATCCAGATATTTATTTGAAGGGAAAAGGAATTTGGAAAGAAAACTAGACAAACCTGAGGAGATGCTGAAGAACAGAGATGGCATCTGGCTCTTGCAAGCATGACACATTCACATCAGTTAGCTCTGCATTCCCATGCATCTGTTCTAAACTAAAACATAAGAATGGAAAACAAATGTTGGATGAAAACCACCTCTTAGCAATGCTGAACAGAAAAACCACAGTAATCTGTGTTTTTACGAAAACAGAGTAGGCTCAGCTCAAGCTGAATGGAGCACTGAAACAGACTAGCTGACTTCAACCTAAGATTAAAAAAAATTAAAAATGTGTGCTGGCCATTCAATTATCAACAGGATTAAAGACATGCATGGGCAACAGGTCCAGAAGCTAAAAGGACTAGGGAGGTAGACAATCCCCCACTAATGGTACCCTGGAACCACCAATACATGACAAGGGAGTACAAGAAGAACAGACCAGAAAAAAGGATCAGGCTTGCACGTTCTCCCTGAACACCATGTCCTGCTACCACTGCCTCACAACATCAACCTGCTTCACACCTTTGGTCTCACCCAGGAAGGAATCTTACATGAAAACACATATTGAGGTCTGCTCTGGCAGTTCAGTATAATTGATAAAACTGTTCAAAGTGGACTCTTCTGAAACTCTTAAAAAAAATAATTAAACATGTCAAGTGTCTGACCTGAGTGAACAGGAAGGGATCTCCCTTTAATCTCGGCTGTCAACAGTGGGAAATAACAATGTTAAAAATAATCCACTAGTTACTGTGGGTAGCCAAAACTACCAAGTTCTGTGATGTGGTGTGTTTTACAAGTGTGGGCATTTTGGCTTTTACATCAGTTTCCTTAGTTCTAGGCAACCATTCCTCATCAGTGACACAAACCACAGAGAAGGTGTTCCTAGAACTGAGAAACTACATGAACAGTTAGTTCAGTTCCATGGAAATGAGGCAGAAAATTAATTTTAATAGGCCTGCTCTTCTGGAGAGTCTCAATGATTTCTATCTTAAACTCACACTTCTGCTGAAAAAGTGAACATGTGTCATATTTAAGGAGTTAGCATTACTACGTAGCAAAGCAGTGAGTTAATAAGGTTAAAATTCACGTCAGACTGTGTTGTGCAGAAATGCTCCTCTTACCTATGGAGTCTGGCATGGGTGTACTGCAAGAATACCCCTGTATCTCCCCGGCTCTGGAGAGCTCGCTCCCAGCTGAACTGGTAATCAGATGACAGAAGGCCCCGGAAGTCCTGGAACAATAAACTGATGTCACCCAGACACGGCTCTTCATCTCAGTTTGCAGCTTCTCACAGACACTGTAGACAGTGAGGCAGCTCAGACTCACCTGAATTATGAGTGCTGCAAGACCAACCTTCTCCGCTGTCTCCACAGGATCTTGGGTCTCTTTGGTTGCTGAAGAGAAACAGAAAAACATTGTTAAGTCTGTAGCACCATAATGACTCCTGCTCAGACTTGGAGATGCCAAAAAAGAGCAGACCTTCCACAACTGTAAACTAGCAATATGGAAATTGTCAGGATGCATGCAACAAGGAGTCCAGGATATAAATCTTTATTAAAAGCTGAAAACAGCTGTTTCACATGGGCTTTTTCCCACTTCCCCTTGTATGTGTAGCACAGATTTTGAAGTAAGGAGGGTCCATTATGACAGATTATGCAGGCTACACTGAATTCCGTTTCACAAATATGACAGCCAATCTCCAAGATCAGGGAAATGCAGATTTTCGTGAAAAACTGATAAATAGCTCCAAGTGATACAAGATGCATAAACAAAAAAAGTTGTTCCAATGGCTAATGGACCATTTGGATGTACATTTAGGGAGTATTCATGCCATCCACTGTAAATATCTAAACTGACTATACTGAGGGAATCTGAACTGGGAGAATCACAGAATGCTTTGGGTTGGAAGAGACCTTTAAAGATCATCCAGTCCAAACCCCCTGCCACGAGCAGGGACACCACCTCCTTGTCCATTTTACAAGGAAAATCATCTGTTTCAAAAAAGCTGAGGAGGTAGAGCAAGGAAGATGCATACTACTTAAGCTGATCAGATCGCTGACTCAATCCAGCACCTAACTCCAGAAGCACAAGAGGGGGCAGCATTTCACTGAGAACTGCTTGGATCTGTAGTGCATCAGGAGGAAACGATCCTGGAGCCACAGTCCAGTGAGGCGCAGGCAAACCCCCTCTTCAGCACAATCTGGGGCAGAGCAGTGACCTCTCTGGCACTCGGGAACAGCCACGAGGCTGGCAGGGTGACAAGGCAGCAGTGGCAGGCAAGTGAGGGTCACTCTTGCCAGAGAAAGTTGTCAGAGCTATAAATCCTTTCAATGAAATCTGACTGATCCCTGAACTCCAGCCCCAAATCTACTACTGACTAATTTGTCCCTCCAGAAAAAAACAATTGTCCCCAAAAGGTAGGTACCTTCCTTCTCAGTACATGATAAAATAATTTCACTGAATGTTAGAATTTGCAAATCTGCAATTTGGGGGAGTTCACAGAGTTGCAAAGAATTATTGTAATGTTGTTTATATTATGGTTACTACAAAAAGAAAGAAAAGGAGCATATTACTGTGATCAGTGCAATACAGGGAGAAGTGAAGGGTGGAAAAGATGACACAATGTGATCAACACAGAACATCAAAAGAAGCTAATAAGACCTGAAATAGCTAACTTTTTGTGGAAGTCATGTTTTGCAACATCCTTGAGCGAACTTCATTTAAAACATCTTCCAGAAAAATTACTTCTCCTCTCCGAGTCTTCATTCCTTGAACTAGACCAAAAGACACATGCTGGCACCTGTGTTGAGAAGCAGCAGGACCAAAATTATATTTCAATCAAGAGAAACATTTGCAGTGTTTGTTCAGAGCTGGATTCTCTACCAGGAAAGAGCAATAACAGCTGAATAAATAACACTCCAACGTGGGAAGCTCAGTGATATAATCAGTAACTCTCATTTCAGCAACTAAGCTCCATACTTATTATATAATGGGAAAATTATGATCAGAGTTATGATAGCCTGGTCATTTGTGTGCTCTCAGGAATCTCTTGCTAGTAGCTTTAGTACAGAAGCTCAATGCAATAATTTGCAATAAATTGAGGAGAGGCAGGATGTAGACAGATCAAATTACTGTGGCAACAGAGATCTCTTAATATAATTAGAAAAGGAGTCATAATAATTCTATTGTGGCCACATTAAGCTAACAGTATAATTAATCATTGCTAATAATAAAGCATTCACTGTTTCTGCTCGTAATAATCCCAAGCATTATTCTTGATTCAGAATCTAAGGTAATTTTAGGACAACTTTAAGCACTGTGAAAGGAGGCAGGCTGGTATTCCTGAAGGCTAAAACCCTATCTATAACCACAAAAGACATGCAGTCTGGCAGAGAGGAATATGATTTAGTCTGGAGATCCATTACTGACCTTTGCTCAGATTGCTAACAGTATTGGTAATTACAATGAATAACAACAGGGATACGCTTCCCTGCAATAGATACTTTGAGCCTGAAGCATGATTCACAAACTCAGATTCTGATCTCTGCTAAAATAAAATACTTTAAGAGGTAATAATTTAATATGTGACCACACAATATCCCAGAAGCTATGCCACGAAGTCTCTTAAAAATAGTTTCCCTTTTTCACATCAGGCAGTTATAAAAAAGCTGTTAAATGAGAGACAGGACTGTTTTTCACATCCTAAACACACAGCAATGACTCCATCCACAAATAAATCAGACCAGCAGGAGTGGACACACAGAATGAAAAGGCTGCTGATAAGGACCTGAGGCTCACACTGCACATATTTCTAAGGGTTTATTTCTCTGTTGGACTAGTACTAGTTGGCTTCTACAGGCAAAATGTCTGCTTGTACTCTGGAGTCCATTATTTGCACACCAGCATCACATCTTGTAGCTTAGTTTCATCCAAAATGCCTACATGATGTGTGCTGTAGCATGGTGGTGGACGGACACCAGCAGGAGACTCTCCTCAAAAGAGCACTTGACTGAAATTCCTATGTACATATTATATACATTCTTGAGGAAAAAGAAATTAACCACCAAAACCAGTATATAATTACTATTTTTAAGTACATACCTTTCTGCCCAGTCATAACCCATGAGCTTCAGTATTTGGAATAAATGTTGAAAGTGATTACTTTGGCTTTTATCTGTCTAAGGAAAAGAATTGATGCATATCAGAAAACACTACAAGTCTGATAAGGAGTACCTTTAACACACAAACACACAATACCACAATGCCAGTAAGTCATTGCAAGTAAAATTAAGACTCATGAAGACAAGCAAGACTTGAAAATTGTGACGGCTGGAATCTATGGCAATGGGATTTTGAATTATGTTAGAAAAAGAAATCCACCTTTTCAGAAGTGATCATTCTCAGACCATGAAGGCAAAGATATGAAGTGAAAGGAAACCTTAAAGGTCTTTAGTTTGACATGATCTGAGAGCTGCCCATCAAACAAAATATCTCCATTTTTATTTCAGAACCTTGCTGCTCTTGTTATACCCCGGGGTTATATCACCAAACTCCAAGGGTCCTTTGGCTTAGAAGCAGAACTCCCTCTTTGGCTGTCTGCCTCCAGAACCCAGTAGTTTCTATTGTCTCCCGCATGATTTGTAGTTTTACATCATAAGGCAGGTACATAATTCAAAAAATGTATAAATGATCACAATTTCATGACAGCGATGCACCCTGTGCTCTCTTGCACTTTCAGTTACACTCTCCTACAAACTGAAGTTACTTCTGACTGTAGGTTATGTTTAACAACAGCCTTCACATGTGTTTCTAGCTACAGCTGCTGCTATGAGGTTCATTTTCCTACCCAGTTGTTCTGACTGCCTCACTCAGACTCCTTTTTATCCCTCCTTATGAAACAGTGCAGAGATAACCAAATAATCACTATTTCTCATTTGTTTGCTGTTTTGGGACAAGGAGGAAATGCTTATCTTGTGTTCCTTCTCAACTACCCCTGTATGAGCACCTGCCTCCTCTCTCCTAGCTCCTCATAACCTGCTCTGCTCCTGGGAATGACCTCTCCATGCTGACTCACAAGCAAGGCTGATAAAGGGACAGCTGATAAATGAACAGCAGTGGCTGGTGCTTCAAACAAGGCTTTCCAAGTCCTTTTCCATGCACCTTACAGATGAGATGCATCTTTGCACAAAGCCAGACCTCTCTCATTAAGTGGCTGGCTTTAAGGTAGAAGTCTGCCGTCTGACAGCATGGATTATATTTAATTCTTCATATCTAAAAGCATTTTTATCTCCTTCTTGAGTGCAACATTCAATGGAATCTTAGTACCTCTTTCATACCATGCCACACATTTTAAGACGTTTTGAATATTTGGCTCATACCACTGCCTTTTTATGAAATGAGTAGGATTTTTTTAAAACCTAAACTGGTGAATGCACTGATTTACAGCATTACAAGTAGTAAACCCTTTTAATGTTCTTCTGAAGAAGTTGATCTGATGAAAATAAGACGATCTTGTGAAATAAGACTCTAGAGTCTCTAAATAATTTTCTTGTAACAAGATCAGCATTCTGAAATATGTTTGTATTTAATTATTAAAGACTAAAATCATTAGCATTCTCATTTAATCCCATGAAGTCCTCCTGCCTCTGTTAACACCGAGTAAAGTCCTAACTCACTACAAAGCAGTGCCACAAAACAGCAGCAGAGCTCAGCAAGGCTGCCAGTGCCCTCTCCAAGCTGTCTGTCCCACAAGTCTCTTAAGAGTTTGTTTCACTCTTATTTAATGACCCGCTTTCTCAGCCCTCAGAAAGTCAGAAATTATAAACATACTAACCATGTCCTCTGAAAATCATGCAACCTGAGCAAGGCTGAGAGGACAGGACAGGCTAATCTGTCATTTCCCACTTGGATGAGACATTGGCTGTGATGGACATGAGTCACATCACAGTCTGGCTGTGCTGTGTTTCTCTTTGGACTTAAAGGAGACCAGGGAAGCCCAGGCAAGGAATTAAACAGTGACTGGAGTTCAGCTACAGCAGCAGTCTGCTCAAGACTCTTGTTCAGATGCTTGCTCACACCATTAGCTGAAAGTTCAGCTGACATCCTGATTTGTGCAAAGTGGACAACTCATTTTTTTCTAGCTGTTCTTTCTCCCTTGGTCCCTGCTACCTCCTGGAACAGCAAACACATAACTGCCCACCCACGTGAACCAGACAGGAAGCATCCTTAACACCTAAAGCATTGCACTTTCACAGCCACACTACCCTGGGATGCTGATGAACTCACTGTTCCAGCCAGCAGGGGCAGAAGAGCTGCCACCAAAATCACACTATTTCCTCCCAAAATAACCATAACCAAAAAGTCCCTGTTCTATGACAACATATAAGAATGGCAAGCTACAGGAAACTTCCTGAAAACTGAAGCTAAAAGGAGGAATGTGGTTTAACTAGAAGTTGCACTTTAAAATGTCTATTTAATGTTTTGCTTAGTGATCTCTCTCCCTGCATCTTGTTATGTGTCACATTATATTGACTTTTGAAAAAGCTCTACAAAGAAGGTACAAGGACATTACCAAACATGACCACATACAGATTTTTTCCCATATGTTACTAATTCTGGACTTGATATAAAAGAACATGGCTTTTGTAATTTTTTTTTCTAAATCTGAGAAAAAGAAGATTTAAAAGCATCACATGATATTTTCTTGCTAATATGAGATCAAAAACAGTTTCAGAGAAGTAAGGAGACAGTCTGCTATTCATATCCATTATTGATACTGCTAGAAATGTGAAAAAACAAAATAATGAAACCAATAAATATAAAAAGATTCCCTGTCTACAACTGCTTCATTCATATTGATTAAGTAGTACTTTATCTGCATTTTCTACATAGTGAAACCAAGGCATTGTTCAAAGCCATAAAAATGTACATTTCAGATAAGATATCAGGACTTCAGAGTAGACTTAGTTTCATTCTAGACCATTAATTTCTAAATTAACATTTTAAAACCCTTTATAATAGTAACATCTTTTTCTGGTTTAATTATTAATTACAACATCTATAAAGAAAATAAAATGTCAAATCAAGTAAGAGAGCTCCTTTCAAACTAATTGCAATGAGTAGAGAATAACTTCAGAGCTAATTTCAATAAAATCATATAAAGGCTTGGGTTGGAAGGCACCTTAGATCATCTTGTTCCAACCCCCCTGCTGTGGGAAAGCGTGTCTCCCACTGTACCACCTTGCTCAGAGAACCATCCAGCCTGGCTTTGAACACTTCTAGGGATGAGGCATCCACAGCTTCTCTGGGCAACCTGTTCCTGTGCCTCAGCACCCTCAGAGTGACAATTTTTTCCTAATATCTAATCTAAACCTACTCTCTCTCAGTTTAAAGGTATTTTTCAGCCATTCTGGGGGTCATGCACTGAAACAGAAGCAAGGAACACTGCCACACAGAGGCACAGCTGCTGGGCAGTAAGGGCATCCACTTTACTGCCAAAAATACTCTGTGCCAAAGTCATATTGCAAACCAGAGGCCCAGGGTTACTGCAGAGAGTCAGCACCAAAGTGTGTGCTGAATCCAGAATTACTTACCACATAAATCATGGTATCCCAGCTGTGCTTATTCATTCTGTCTATAGCAGCTGCAAGATCTCTGAAAGACATAATGAGAAACTATTTGGACTTTTGTTCAGACATACCTCACTATTTGCCTCTTAGAAAAATAACCTGCTTTTAATGGAGGGGAGAGGACTTCCTGAAGAGAAGGATCCATGTATGCCTTACACATAAAAAAGGACGTGTACTTTGCTGATGACATGTCTGAAATGTTTTTTTTAAACCACTACCTAAGAAAGTTACTGAGGAAACTGTTCTTTGGTGCAGAGGAAGTCCAGTGTCTATCTGCCTGCTGGCACCTGAGAGAAACAACCCTTTCCTGGAAAATGAACCAGTGTTCAGCCTTAGCTTAAATGGTACAAAGCTCATCTACACACACAGGCACACAGGACTGTCCCAGGAGAACCATCAACCTTGTATTCCCACCTGAAAAAAGCATTTGCAATTGCACAAGACTTGCTATGGAATGCTGAGGGGAGGAACCAAAGATAAGAAAAGAGAAGGAGAAGATAACAGGGATGGGTGGCTTGTAAGTCAATTGCTGGTTATATGTGTGTGTAGCTCTGTCCTGCACCTCATCAGCACAGTCTGTCCTGTCTTCCCATGAAACTCCATTTCAAACTGTCCTGGGGTGAGGGGGCTTTCTCTTCTGTGTGCAAATGTGTTTGGAGGGTCAGCAGCTGCAGCTGGGGACTACAGCTCACGTAGGCCGTGCATCTGTGGTGTCAGACACTGAGGGGACTGGGCATGAGTGAATTGAAGCAGTAACAGCTGGAGCCTGACCAGGGCTCACAAGGTGTCACAGCCAACAGCTGGAGAGAGGGCAGACACACTCTCCTATGACTGACAGCAAATAGCAAGCTGAATAGCCAAGCAAGCAGGCAAAGTATCCCAGAAGTCTCCAGATGTGCCTGCAGAGATGGAGCACCCAGAGCAGTCTGTACTGTTGGCATCAGAGGGTCCAGGCTGACTGCTGGAGAGACCACAGGGGCCTCCAGCTATTAGAGGATACATAGTGCACATACAATACATATGTATATTGATTAAATTATTCAATAATACACTTATGACATATATAATACAAGTATATCTATCACAATATGTATCATGTACACATATGTATCTATACACATACATCTATTTCTTCACAGGAATAGATACTCATCCTAATCATCCAGAGGGGAACAAAGTGCCCACTGTGCTGAGTGGTTTTGGGCCTGTGGAGATCAGGTGCTCATGCTTATTCCTGGCTGACCTGTGGGCATGGAGCTGTGGCATCTGTGTCTCCATTTGGCTACAGGATTCAGCAGCTCCCTAATGCACAGGATTGACTGTAGCATCTCTCTAATACCCTTGCCTTGAAAAAGCTGTACAGAGTTTACCCTGAGGGCTAGACACTAGATTTATTTACATTCCTGGCACAAAGAAACTGTTAAGGCTTCCATATTAAAATACCCAAGAGGAATTTTAGGATACTGATGAGATGGCTGGAAAACAGCAATAAAATTGATGTTACAGCACTGGTGGTCCACTGAGTCAATGAAGGCAAGGCTGAACAAGCAATTTTTTCCTGTATCACACCATCAATAAACATTTTAAGCAAAAGTCTTTTTAAAACCTTTATTATTTTGCAACTATTTATTAGAAATCCAGAGATTCCAGCTTCATTTTCAAAGTTAGTAGCTGGAGGAAGTATTATGATTTATTCAAAGAGGAGATTTACTAACATTACTTAGGGGGAGGAAAAGTATTTAAAAGCCATTTTCATCCCATCATAGTTACATTGCTAGTTTCACTTACAACCATCCTAGAAATAAAAATCTTCAAAATCCATGCCATCAGTTATCAATGTGCTGATGTTCAAAAGTTCCCTGGCAGAATGACTGGCAGGGAGCACAGATGGGCTTACTTGCCTCGTTATATAAAGAGATGTCCCATCACTGCGCATGACGGTGGAAACTGTGGAGAGGTCTTTCTTCTCCGAGAGATCCACAATTCCTGTCCCTTTTCTGTAAGTCAAGGGAAAATACTGATGGCACTGCAGGCTATTACACAGGTGAGTTCAGGTAAGACTGAAGTCAGAGCCAAAACCAAGGCCTCTTGCCACAAGCCCCCTTCCCTCTAGACAGTCTCATTCTTTAAATGACCATCTCCTTTAAACCTTTTTGAAGACTGTTCCTGTAAGTTTGCTGTCACCACGGCTGATGCCAGGGGAGCAGCCTGCCCACATTTTGATGCATTCCATGATTACAGCTTCCATCCCAGTTCAGCCAGGTACCTCCTTCATCAAGGTAAGGAGCTCATCTAATTCTACTCATTAAATGGCACACAGAGCTACCAAACCAATCAACAGCCTAAAACACCATTAGGAGTTGAACACTGTCATTGTACCCAACTTGTCAAGGCCAGGCTTTTGTGCTAGTCACAGAAAATGAGAATGTAAATTTTAGCTGTGACTGCACAAATCCTCATGGTCTTCTACTAGAACAGCCACTAACACCACGTAAAGAAAACTCTTCCCCTCAGATTATGTACAAACCTCACTCATCTTATCTTGTCTGAAGTGCAACTGAGATGTTAAATAAAGTGCACCAACAGATTGAATGAACTCATACATTGTTTTCTGAAGGAGTCCTTTATCTTCCAACATCTTCAGAACTTCCTGGGCCTTCTCTTGGTAAAATGACTCTCCAGAATATTCATCAAAGTGCACTCCAAGACGCTGAAAAGTTACAAGAATATCAAAGAAGGGTAATAGCGTTAAGATCAAGGCTAATTATTTTTCTTCAAATTAAGTCAGATGATAGGTCACAGATCAGATACAGTGCAAAGATTAATGTTATTGTAGGAAATATCACTTCATTGTTAAAAGGAAAGGATGCTTGGATTTTGATTTAATTGATTTCTGCATTAGAATCAATCTCTCCCTGAGGCGAATATGGTGCTCAATGTAACATTAATGAGAAATCAGGAATAAACTGGTTAGAGCAATTCATACACAATTCTGAGGCAAGTCTCTTCCTTGCTGTGCTGGAGGTGAAACCAGTGGGCTGCAGAGGAGCTACCTGGACATGAAACCAACCCTGTTTTAAAAAGTACCAGCTGCTCACAAACATTGCTGAGCATACAGAGATTAAGCCTGAGGGTACATTCAGAGGAGACAAGATGACCTTAACTGTCAAACCTGGTCAGTTCATCAGTTCAATACTTTTTAGTTTAAATGAAATTGGGAGAGAAAGACCAAGCTGTACCAGTCATCATGTGATTAGTGATGGGTGACCTTCAAGATGTAGCTGCATACACAGCCTAGTACCTAATTATCTTCAGAGGCCAGCTTTCCACAAGAATTATCAAGTGTCTCACTCAGGAGATCTTAACCTAAGAGTACCTTCTTGGCTCCAGTGACATGCTTTGGGGAAGAAGTTAAAGCACAGACAGGTTATCTGGATTACAAACGGTTCCAATATTTTTAAGGTTAATTTTTAGTGGCACAAACATGTCCCATGAAACAGTGGACACTGGCTCCACTCATGAGATCACAGTGTACAACAGACAGCTGTGTATTAGCTCAACTCCACCTGCAGGGATCTCCTGCTGCTGTAATGTCTTACACCCAATTTAATATGCACCACTACAACATTAGATCAGAAATGTGAAAACAGAGTCATCTTCTAATAAAATTTATTACATGGAAACTTTTAAATTTGGTGGGTTGTTGCTGACTTCAAAGATAAAGCAAAACCAAGCAATATTTATTCAACACTGATTTGCCTTGCTGCTTAGCACCCCATTTTGAGCTTCAGGACTTCTGAGAAGGGAGAATTAGTCTAAAGGCCAATTACCTGGACTATATTAAATAAAACATATCTAGCACATCAGCAACTGTAGTGACAGCCTGCTTGGATGAGAAATCAACTAGTGTGCTTTTTCCCAAGCAGAATGAGGCTTAGCCTGGCACACTGAGAAAGAGCTTCCCCACAACATTCTAAAGTTTATGGGAAAGGCAATGAACTGGCAACCTTAGAGCAATCTCTGATCCCAAGTCAGTCCACTGCTTGGCAGTCTCCTACATAAAAAGGTGCTGTGCACTGTCAATTATGTTGATGAAGCAATGGAGAGAGAGATCTTTTTACCAACAACACAGAAAAAACATTTGGATGATTTGTACCTTATAAATCCGGATGTATTCCTCAATACTGAGGTCTCTAAATTGCTGCCAAATTGACAATGCCTGCTCATCATGTTCCTCCAGTTTTCTGAAGAAATCCTTAGCCAGCTTTTTTGTGTTTTCATCTTCTGCTGCTTTGTTAATCTGCACATACACCTAAAATACAACACTGAAAATGTTGAAGTAGTATAATCCTCTCTTCCAAAAAAAAGTTCTACAAGAACAATACAAACGCATTTAAAGACTATATTTTTAACATGAAAATTTTAAAAGACTTGTTTAAGCAACACATTCCCCATTTAAAGAGAGAACGAACAGCCCAAAACCCAACAGGAAAATGTGCAGCTTATCTTGAAAGAAGACTAATACCCTAATTCCTTACTGCTGCCACTATCATCCTCTTCAAAACCTTGAAACAACCGCAGCAGCAAAATATGGAAGAACTAATTTATGCACGAAAGGGAACGTATCACGGACTTTTAAACCACAGCCATGTCTTCAGAGGACCAGAAAATTGACATTTATGGCAACTGCACTGCCCAAAACTGAGACAGCAGCTGAAGCAGCAAAATCTTAGATAGACTCAGTATTTTACAAGCTTATATTCATAGGAAAGATTGATTTCACACACCAGCAGAAAAAGCACCACTTCAAAACACATCTCAGTTTTTGATACAGCCGGGCATACAGCTGAACAAACACTTAAAAATTGGGAATAACTCAGAAACTAATTTGGTCTCAAACAACTACTGTTTCAGAATCTTTTGCATCTTGATTGAATACTGTTCTCTACACTTAAAGGCAATTTTTTTAAGGTCATAAAGCCTACATGCTACTGCAATAGCTGGTATTTTGAAGCTTTAGTGTAAAATTCAAGCATAAAAAATTAAAATTCTAAGAGTAGACTGAAATTATAAATAAAAATGAAGTAATATACAGTGATGCACAACCTCAAAAATATGACTGCTTCTTGTTTTCTCTTTAAATCAGTCCTACAGTTCTAAAACTCCTCAGTGCTGAGAATCTATCAACTTAAATCCACAGGGTTCAGGGATGAGGGAAGAAGCAAAGTTTACCTGTGTCAAAGAAGTTGGCAAACTCAGAAGGAGCTACCCTGACATATAAACAATCTGACAGACATGCTTTCAGCTGCTGAGTACCCAAGTATTCAAACACAGTTGGTTCCTTTGCCACGAGACAGATTTGCACAGAACAGCTATCCTGCGGCACACTGCCTGACCAGCAGCATCAGCCACAGCTCCCATACCCAGCTCTGAGGAGGAGGCACAGCTCAGCTCTGTGGTAAGAAAACACCTGAGAGTGCCACAAAGGAACTCTGACTGACTAAGCCCCATTAACATGTGACATCTTTTAGAGGATGAGGGCTTGAACATTAGCCATCCTCTCCTCATGGTTACTGGGTCTGTGCAGGGCAGTACATAAATCCCTTATGTGTTTTGTGTCTATATCACACACAAAGTACCACTTAAGAGTACCAAAAAATCAACAAAAAGTAAATGCTAACTCAGATGGTATCAGGCATGTTTGAATGGAGCAAGCCAACAAACCATAACGTGTTTAATGCTGCAAAGACAAATCTAGTTGGTCTTCTCTGAACTTACCTCAAAAAGGTGTTGCAAAGGACTAGATTTCAGTTTTTCTTTGTTGCCAAAGGATTGGAAACCAACACCCAATAAGCCTTGAATAACAATTACATATAGAGTCAGACAACAGACCAGAGTATATTGACAGGTTATTTTGTTAAGTCTAGTCTTAACACTGGAACATTTTAAAAGCATATAATGGTGTATGCTACAAAAGAAAATCAAAAGCATAATCCTATTATTCCACTACATAACCATCACCGCCCCACCAGAAATATAACAGCTAGAAAACAGTAAGAAATACTGTGTTGATTTCTCAATTCCTCATGAAAGGAGAATTTGTGTTTCTGAACTTGTACAGACAATTATCTTTTACACAGCAACAAGATGTAAATAAGAAGCCACACAGTGGAAACTGTCCAGCAACGGAATATACTCAAAAATCCTTGTTTTGCTTCCACCCTTATTAGAATTATCATTTTAAGGACAATAAGAACTGGGATACAACACAGAATTTGTCATACCACTCATGCAATGTTTTCAAGGGAAATTTTTGCTGCCTGCTCAGAATATGCAGCTTTTTGTGAGCATCCAATTCGGTTGCAGGACTTTCCAAAAGCCATCTAAAAGGGAAAGAAATCCAAATCCCCATCTTTTTGTCTAAGTGAAAAGACCCCATTGACTCCTTCAGTAATATTAATCAGTCTGTCTCTTAGATTATCAGACACTGACTTTAAGGCCAGCTTATTCCTCTGAGCTGAACAAGGACCAGGACTGATGCAGGAATAGGTATGTAGGTATCCCTTTGGAAAACTCTCTGCAACTAAACAAACAGCACTATCTCAAGAATTTCCCTCTTAGAAACACTGAGTACAGAAGACCAGAAGAAGGCATGGCAGACTTAAAGAAGAAAAACAGGTCAGGTTTTAGGAAATAAAATTAGCATTTTATTAGTAATCCTACTGAAAGGATGTTTAATTAAGGACAGCTTGTTCTATGAGCAATCAGAGGTGGGTTTCCTAATGATCTCTCTTAGATATTAGTGTACCTAAACATTCCACTATCCAGTGCTGACTTCACACTCCAATCTCCAGCACAACTGTCAGTCTTTATTCAACCCAAACACATCCTTCCACACATTTTCTGTCTTTCCCATATTATCCCCAGACTTTGTTACACTCACCAGTTAATGGCAAGATGCAGCCCATGTTGGAACTGATTCTGACTTAGGGGTGCTGACTGGTTAGCCAGCAGGTTAAACACAGAAGTTAACTTTCTCTCCCAGAGAGAAACACATTGAATTTCTTTTGGCATTATGACAGTTGGCAGCCCAGTAAGGGCAGAAATACATTCTCATGGAAATATTTTTCTTTGTCAGACCTAGCTAAAGTTGCCCAATGGGGCCAAAATTTATTAGGAGCAGAGTGACAGGAAGACAGATGGACAGATAGTGTTACTGCATATGCTTTGTTACCTTAAGAAACCTGCCCCAAAACTGCTTAAAGGCTGAGGGCCTCTCTGCTGTGTTTCAGGAAAATATGTTTTCAATTCTTACATTTTAAAGCCTCTGACAATAGCAGTTGTAAAACCAGCTGACAGATCATTAATTACAGCACTGCTTCTGAGAAAGGACCATTACAGTAAGACTGCTATGCTATAATTCTGTGAAGCAGGACCATTATTTGTTATAATACTGCCATATATTTGAGCTGAGCTAGTCCAAATAAAGAGGGGAGGGAGTACCTACTTTGAAAAAAAAAATAGTTGGAACTACTAGGTCAAAAACGTGATTCTAGGAGTTGTGTGCTGCACAAATGACACACATGTAAATAAAAGGTACTGTGATCATTATACCTTCAGAAACCTTTATATTAAAATACATAAAATTCTTGATATTCAGATTTCAGAGTGCTACTTAGCGGCTTCAAAGGCAGACTGAATGAGGACAGCTGAGAAGCCTTTTATCCACACAGCATTTCACTGCTTAACTGTCATTGCCACATTCATTATACAATAGCATGGTGATAAAATCATGTCTAAGGGGCAAACATGAATGAAATATGCAAGGATGAAATTTACTCAGTTTTTGGTGAACTCATTCTGTGTTCAGTTCTTATGAAACAAATCATAAGTGAAACAAAGCTCTGCTTTAAGCTACAGTTTCATGCTATCAGCTAAAGAAACATGATCAGGAAAGACAAGCTGCAGGGGATATAATTTAATAAAGAATGTTTTATGTCCTGAGAATGTTACACTGCACTCTCTAAAACCCAGGAACTTAAGTCTAGAATGACAACAGGTAGAACTGAATGTATTTTAGTTATCTACACTTACAAATATGAATATAAAAGTGGAATGAAAGCAGGGTATTGTTTTTAAATTTTTAACCTGATTCTGTTCATGAAATTGATTCCTTGATGTCCCCAAAACCAGCAGTACCACTGAAACTGGAGATGGCAGCATAAGGCCTGGAATAATCAAAAGTCACCACTGCACTTTGTGTTTGCCATTTAAACATCCATAAATGGACAGTTTCCAGAGCCTACTGCAAAAGAAGCGAAGATTTCTAGTTTTCAGAGGTGTACCAGCTTTCAAGAATGAAGAAGTGGGCATGATTGCCTTTTTTAAAATGCCTAAAGATATGCCAAAACCAGCTTTTTGGAGGAAATTAGAAAAGGAGAGGAGATGTAGATCAATTTGAAATGCAAGACTAACAACAGAAGTCAAAGTTGTGAATGCTATGGATGGGTCAGTTGCCATAATACAGAGATAGCTATAGATCCAGCAATGGGACATAAATGATCTCTGGTGCGGCAATAAATATCGAGCCATGCATCCTCAGGCTGCACTTGAGAGGACTTGTCAGTCCCCACTGATCTGATGATTTCAGAGGAGATGGGGTTGCCTATGTGTGAGAGTCTTCCGGTCCCTGTTCACTTGCACATTCTCCATCTACACACCTCTCCCTTCTGCTACACTTTAAGGGGAAACTGAATATTTTGGGGAAAGTGTAGCGATGTCTCTAAAGACAAACTCTTTGGGCCCCAATGTGCCAAAATGTGGTTGCTGTGGAAATTAATTACACTTTATGAATAATGAGAAAAGGAACAACAAAAAAAAACCCCAAACAAACAAAAACCGAGCCAACCAAACCACCTCGAAACCAAGCAACCGAAGAAACAAAATCCAAACCCAAAACGTATAACCCCCAAACTACACATTTAGCTTGAGAGAGGAGCTACTGAGGGACAGTTAGATAAAATTTGTCCCGTTATTTTTTCAGCATCAGTATAGGTCATACTGCTGATGGATCAGTCTGGATTGTTTTGTTCAGATTTTTTAAGGAAATGAACTATACATTACCCCCATAAAAAAAGATATCATTCCTTATGAGCACAGAGTGAATCCAATGGGTCTACAAAAACTGAAGCTGGAAACCTAGACCATACTATACAGTAGAAAAGGGTACAGCATAAAAAATATTGAAACATACCAAACTGCATGCCCCAGTCACCAAGGTAATTTATTCTCACTACCTCATGTCCCAGCGCTACTTTGAGATTTGCTATAAAATTCCCTGGTAATGAAACAAAAATGGTATTATTATTCAGTTGTAGGTAGTCTCTCATCCCTATGGAACAGTTTTCTGGTTTTGTATCACCTGTATTCAAAATGAAGAGGAAAAGAAATCAGATGGAATACTCCACAGGATTTGCTAAAACACCTGACAACTGAAAGCAGCAGCAGCAGTAATTGTAAAAAGCAAGTTCCTTTCTGAGCAGGAAAAGAAAAGCTGTGCATCTCAACAGTGCCACAAAGTGTCTCACACAGCAGGGACAGAAATATACACAGGTGGATGGATTTACATGCACATACTGCAAAGTACAAGATCACAAATGCCACAAATAAGTGGCATTACACATAATTCCATCACAGTCAGGCACACTCACACCAGGTTAGGCAAGCACTCAAAATTCACAAACTGCTGTTAATTGTGATGCTAAAAAGAGAACATCAAGTCCTGAATCTCTACAGACTGCTGGAGCAGTTCTGAGCTCTGCACTTAACAGACTATGCTCCAAACTTGTCATATCATATATGGACGCATAAGGAAGTTCCAGGTGCTCTTACAACAAAAGCCCTTCATCTCTCCCCTGAGCTTAGTTATAACCTTAGAATTACAAAGAAGAAATACCCACATCCCATCCTCTTTTTTCCTGTGCTTCACGGGTACCTTTTAATTACAATACTGTTGCAAAGGATGCAGAAAGCTCTCTCCTTGTATTGTATTGTTATAACACCATATTATAGCTTGCAATTACTTCCAATTCCATTCTCTATAGTTAATTTGTTGTCTCACTCTGGGACAAACATTGCTCTACAGAACTACTTCTGAAAGAGGTTTTTTTCATGTAACAAAGGATCCAGAAATGGAACATAAAAAAATCCCCAAAATACATAATTTCACTCAACTATCTGTCCATGGAAGAAGCAATTACTTTACATAATTAATAACTATAAATTATTAATTAAGTATAATTAAAACCGGATACATTATTAGATACACAGAATTTGTAGGATCTTCTGCTACAACCTACTAGTTTTTATTGTGACATCAGGAAATGAGAGACAAATACAGTTTTCCATATACCATTAGAGCACTGCAGTAGAAATTTATTAATTATTCTATTAGAAATTACATAAACTGTCTCAGTAATACTGGCATAAAGTAATTAGCATATAAAAGCAAGCTTTTAGCAGGACAGCCACCAAGACATAATGATCTGAGCTGCTCTGCACTCCAGTACAAATTGAGAATTTAAAATTCAAAGGACTCTCCTAACACCTCAATGAACACTGCCTTGGGTGTCTTTGAAGACCAATTTTAAGCTACTTCATTTAATATTCACAGTCATACAACTATATTATGTGTGACTTCATAAATCTGCCAGCAACACACCACGTTCTTTTCTTCCCTGCATAATGAGCAGAAAGGTTTTAATTAGCAAGTGGAGCCTGACAGGGCCACTCACACCAGAGCAGGGAGATGTTAGCAGTGCTCCCCTGCCAAGTGAGGCAGGCAGACAAAGCAGCCCTCCCAGGAGGCAGGAAATGCACACTCACCTACTATGGTGGAACGCAGGTGTCCTATGTGAAACTTTTTGGCAATATTAGGGGAGCTGTAACAGATTTTAACAAATAACATTTGGTCAGTGAACAGAACTGTCAGATCACCAAGTTAAAAGAATCCAACTTGTGCTTCTAGAAGAGCTGAAATAAAAGCTCCATTTTCAATTTTCCCATAAGATTCCCTGATTAGCATCTGTCCTAGACAGCAAGTTTTCCCATCCAACCAGTTTTCCCTCCAGTATCAGTAAACAGACAGTGTTGTGGTTAAAGCACCCCACAAACAAGAAAAAAAATCTAACCAAAGCCCAGTCGTGCTGGTGACAAAGAACCAAAATTATCTTCTCACTTCTTATAAGTTTTGGACATATGGATCATTCTCCTCACACCTTTTACAGAGATAAACCAGGATGAGAGATCTTGTGTACAAGGATCAGTAACCAAAATTACATCTTTCCAGCAATGCCCACCCCCACCCCCCCAAAAAAAAAAACAAACCCAACAACAACAACAAAAAACCACAAAAAAACAACTCTCTACATAATTGTTTGCTCAGATAACAAGAAAGAAAGTTCAGCTATGAAAATTCAACCTCCAAATTAAAGCCAAATTCTTACTTTCTACAACTATTAAATATTCCCTGCACAGGGAATATTACTCAACAAAAATATTTATACATAATTTGAGTCAATCACTTTTCTTTCCATGAGTATGTGACAATCAACAAAATTGCACTGGAAAAAGATTTTGGGGGCTGCAATTAGCAAATACCTGCCTGCTTTAACAAGTCAGGGAAGAAGGTATTAAGGTTCAAAAAGAAATTCATTAGTGCCTGGAAATTCGGATTTTGTTTCTTCATAACAAAATAAAACGAAGCTTTCTTAAAAACTGAATGCTACTCTGTGTTAAATGAGAACATGCTTAATGGAGGGCTGTGTAAGGCATGAACTCCTTAAATACCAAAAACATGTTCTGGAAAAAAGCCTCAAATCCCTGAATATAATTTAAATCCTGCTTGTTGAATATATCAGAGTGTGAAATACAGTTAAATATAATACTGGTTAATATGATTTAACACCACAGGCATCACGCTTTCCAGCAATGAATATCAACAGAAAATACCAATCAGCAAACAAAGCACTTGTCTCAAAGGACCCCTCAGATGTGCTTACCTGAACTCAACCACTGCTTTTTGTCTGGGAACTGTAGAGAAAAGTTCACTTTTTGCTCCATACTCTGAGCCATCTTTCCACACCTGCTGCAGCACAGTCTAAAGCACAAATAAAAAAAACCAAAAAAACAACACAACCATACAAAAGAATTTCATCAACAGAAAGCATTGCCAGGAAAACTGTTTGCCAGCCACAAGGAAACTGATCCCACATCCTTTATTCACATTAGTAATTATTTGGTTTGCCACGCAAACAAGGTCTCTCATACACAGATAAAAATGCCGCTAACTTTAGAAAGCTGTATCTGATCAAATAAAAAAATCTAAGAGAAATTGTAGGCAAAGTTCTGGTGAAAATTAAGACAAGATTTTGTGAAAACTTTCTACTCTTTTAGTGCCAAAGACAGCCAACTCTTCCACCCCAATGTGTCCAAACAACTCTTCTTTCTCTCTCCCACCTGCAAGTCTGCAAGACCAGTATGAATGATCTGTACTAAAATATGTCTGCTTTGAAAGTCTGGAGGTGGTGTAAAATACCTTAAAATATTCCTCAAGACAGTTTGTGTGAGTTTTGTCAGTAATGTGCTCAAAGCACCAAGTCAGCCCCTACATAAACTGAAATGTGTAAGGTCACACAGGCCAATGCACCACAGACCTAATCTATGAAGCTGTATGAACTGGACAAGCTCCCTGAAGATAACAGAAGCCTTTAACAAAGTGAAATAAAGTGGAAATCTCACTTCATTCAGTGGAAAATTTTTTTCATTTTTCTCACTCAAGAAAATCACTTTAAAGTTTTTCTGCAACAGCTATTTTTTTAAGAAACAGCATCTGAAAAAAGCCTTTAATTCTGTTCTTATTATGACACCTAAGAAGGCAAGCTAGACACACACACAAAATTGACCTATAGACCTATTTTCTAATAGCCATTGGCTTGGTTACAATGTATATGTATACTTCAGTCAGGATATTAAGGAATACATCTTCCCTTTGGGATTTTTTTCCCCTTGATTTTTTTTTCCAGCAAAGTGTGTAATAAAAGATCTGCTATCAAATACTTCTATGTCAGATAAAACCAAAAGTATTTACAGGATGAAAACGTTTGAGTTGTACACTGTAAAAACTCAAAGTAGATGTAAATAAGCCTGCATTTTAAAGCAGAGAGATGAAAATGAAGAGTTATGATTATTAGTGAACAGTAGATGCATTGTTTCCTCACAGGAGGGAACTTTTTTAAGTCTCATTTCAAATTCTAGGTCTACATAACAAATCAGCAACAGGGATCTTCAGGGAAAAGACTTGTGAAAGACAATTTTACATAGAAAATACCTTCCTAAGACAGTAAGTAGTAGGTATTCTACAGTTTTGTACTGAGAAAAGTTATTTTTACCTTAAAGCACTTGAAAGACACTACTCACCTTTGCTAATAATTCCCTGTTAATTGTAAAATTCACTGTTCCTGGACCAGCGCTGATTGCACTCACTACTGAATCACATTTTAGCTAAGAGAATAAAACAAAACAGGAACTTGGAATGAAAACAGGTGAACTGGAAAACTGTCATTCAATCCACTGTGAATATTAATTTAATCCACTGTAAACATTAAATGTTATTTATTTGTTTGAAGCAATCATAAAGGGATCATTTCATCAATGCTGTTGGAAAAGGGACAATTTTATTGTTTCCCATTCATGGTTAATAAGCTCTGAATACAAGTCAGCTTGAAATGCCACACATATGTTCCACTTCAGACCCTGCCTGTGCACAGTCTGTGCTTCCTTTTGATTGGGAGCAGTAGCTGAACTCTTTGTACAGACAAAAGCTGAGATACGTTTGACAACTTACACAGTAGCTGCCATCACTTAACAAAAAAAAAAAAGTTAAGTGACAACATTCTGTGGCACCTCATGTCACAAAATAAAGCTATTAAAGGCCAATTTATGAAAAATTTCATGTACGATTTCCATAAGGTACATGTCTTGAAAATTCTGTACCTGGCATATTTGGCCAACCAACACCTAATGTCAACAGGAATTTGGGTCTCTTCACAGGCCAAGAGGTTTGGATCTCAACCTGTCAGGTCTGAGAGTTTCTTATTAAACTAGCTGTCTTTCATAGTCAAGAAGTTGTCTAAAAAAGGAAGAAGAGGGATGGAAAGCATATAAAAATATGACACACAATCACCTTCTCACTCGGTCAGTATCTATGAGAGAGGCAAGCTACACTCCCACTGAAGCTCATCACTATGAAGAGGAAATTGTAGCCCCATGCTAGGTCTCCAGCTTAGACAGTGACCTGTCCAGGAGAAATCATAGCTAGCTTTGAAATTCTTTTATTTTCACAAGCTCTGCTAACAACAAATTCCAATGCTAACTCCCAAGCTACGTGAAAAAAAAAAAAAACCCAACAAAAAAACATTGACTGTATTGACACTGAATTTTCCACCTTACTGGTACTTTCTACTTATGGGGCAGAGAGAAAACAGAAATACCCACTGGACTTTCTCCACAACATTTGTTCTGATAAATGTTTTCCCCATAATCTGTCATTGTCACATCAGTAGTTTTTATCTCTCTTTAATAAGAGTCCTCATTTGTCCTCTGCACAGCTTTAACCACCTCTTGTCCAAGTGGCCTGTGGTCCTTTAGTAGCCAGATGCCCCTGTGCCCAAGGCTTGGGCTAGGATGCCACTGTGCAGTACAGCAGCACTAAAAAACCCAACACAACGTCCCCTCCACAAAGAAGTAACAGTACAAAAACGAAACAGCAATCAGCCAGCCAAATGAAATCAAAAGCCCATGGAAACAAGACTCTTCTGACTTCCTAAAAGACAATTTTCAGTACTTCAGAGCACATTGCCTCATCTATTGTCTCATGGCTCTACTATTTAAGTCAACTGGAAAAACTTCCATCTATTTTGTCTAACCTAAATACCTGTATTTCAAATATTGCAGCCCATTTCCTCAGAAGTGACTAAGAGCATTCTGTTGAACCTTGAGGCACTCCAACTGTTTATCATGACAAAAACCAGTAACTGCCTGCATTTTTCTGTCTCTCTGCTAGTCTTTGATATATGGTTATATTCTGCTAGTTTATACACTGCTTACCTTCTTTGGAGATGACATGACCAAGTTAAACTAAATGCATCTCACTTATTCGCCACCCAACAAAAAAAATCATTCCTTAGAGATTATGGATTTTTATTTTCCTTTGCCTAGCTGGCATAGTCTATTTAGTTTGGGGGCTTGTATTGATGGTCTGTTCTTTACTGTTAAAATTACTCCTCCATGTAAAGCTGTAGGGGTTTGTTAATGTTTCAGGATTATTTACTGAGCCACAGACAATAAAGAAGGGAGGAAACTTGCAGCTTCCCAAACATTGGGAATAGCAGCTGTTTTTAAAATGACACACAAGGAAAAAAAAACACAAACAAACACCTTACTGTGATGATACAGTCATTGAAACAGATTGAGAGGGAGCCTGTCAAATCCTTGGAGGCTTTAAAACCTCATTGGATTTCAAAAGTCCTCAGCAACTTCATCCAAAACACCTGTACTGGGGAGGATATGGGAACAGACAACTTCCTGAGGTCCTTTCCAACCTGAATTATTTCATGTTTCTAGATCATCTTTCAGTTGTTTCAGAACTTTTGGTTGTATATCTGTGCATTGTCAGGTCTTCTTCCACCCGAGTCAGAATATCTATCTTGCTGGAACAGGCCCAAGACATGGATAACTCTAACACCTCAGCAGTGAAGAATGGCATGAGAAATAGTTTAGCTCCTCAGCAGTATCACAACTGGTTTTATTTGTCCTTTTTTCAGTATTAGCACCCCAGCTACTGCCATTTCCCAAACTGGCACACCTGAAATAACTGCTGCTCCAAGAATACTCAATTTCAAGCAGATAAGGATTTGAAAGTTAGGCCTGTTTGTCCCAGAGGCCAACTTTATCCATTGGCTTTCCAGAGCTGGGTTTTGCAGTCTGTTTTCCAAGCTACCACACACATTTTCTTCCTCAAGTGCTGGGCAGCAGCACAGACCATGGCATACCTTTAGACACCCACCTAACTTCACCAGCACTGTTTACTTCAAACTGTTTGAAAACAACAATTTCACAAGAACTTTAACCAAAGCTGCTTCTCCAATCTCTGTGAAGATGCTGTGTACAATTACAGTAAGTACAGCCATCAAACTACTCTGACCCAAACACGATGCTAGCAGAAAGAATACTTTTTAATCTTATTATGCCCCTTACACCTCTAGTCTGTAAGTTCATTATTACACACATATCATATGTGATGAATTCATGAGCAGCATACCCTTTCAGCAAGCTGCTGAGCCTGAAGATGCAGGTCCTGTGGTAAGCAATCACCAGAACTGTTTTCTATTATGGAAGCAATGGAGAGCTGGAAATCAGCAACATGCCTGAAAAAAAGAAAACATATGAAAATCAGAAAAAAAAAAAAACCTGCTGAAATGCTTGGGACATTTGGCAGACCCAACCCAACTCTGCATATGACAAGTGCAATTGCCAAGCATAACCCAGCCACAAATATCTGAAGATTCAGTATATTTAGAAAGGTGGATGAGAAGGCCAAATATCACTTTTGCTCTAATACAATCAATATGTACATATGGTGAGAACACCATCAGAATAAACAAACACCATGCTCATGAATAAGTAAAATTTACTTGCTAACATTATTGCAACTCTTGAGCAGGACAGTGAAAAAAAACCCCATATAACTTCACATTGGCTCTAAGCAGTTTCACATTCAGATCATCAGTGTTGAAGCATTTGCCATCCATGCACTGCCAGTAATTCATACAGACTTGTAAGCAATTATATTTACTTCGAGCTTTTTTAAAAAAAATACAAGGATTTAATTCCAGTGAACTATCTTATAATTACATTGGTATAAATGGTTTGGGGTTTTTGTCTGTATTTTTCCCCTAAAGTCTTGTTAAGCTTTTGCAATAATAGGCACGACATAAAATAATAAAACACGACCAACATTGTAAGAAAAATGTAAACAGCTACCGTTTTTTGGAGACAGGAACTGCAGATATGGACTTTATTAAATTCTCTGGTGGCAGATCCAAAACTTTTGAAAGCTAAATTGAGAAATGAAGAAAAAAAATGACTTAAGCAAAAAGACAAAGATCCAAGGAAAAAATACTGCTCCCTGTTTAAATACCCACGGGGGATGCACCTTTTACACCTGAAATCTAATTTCCACCTAGGTAAAAAAACAGCAAAGACTTCACAACTATTATGAACACTACAATAAAACAGAAACCTAAGAGGTGTTAAAGGAGCCTTAGAAAAAAGGCAAGGCAAATCACCACAGAAAATTGATTTTTTTCCTCACGAAGGATCCCATCGAACCTCATGGGATCATCGAATTCACAGGATACTTATGGACTGAAGTAGTCACGGAATGACAGAATGGTTTGGATTAGCAGGGACCTTAAAGATCTTCTCGTTCCAAGTCCTGCCATGTGCAGGGACACTTTGCACAGCAGGCCAGGCTGGTCAGAGCCCGCCCGCTCCGGTCTGGAGCACTTCCAGGGACGGTGCCAATCCCTCACACCCTCACTCCATCCCGATCCCTGCGGGAACCCCAGAGCGCCCCCCACCCGCGCCCGCGGGTCACGCCCACTGTGAGCCCCCGGCCGGGGGGACCCGTAGTGAGGGCACGGAGGGGACACCTGGCTCAGGGGGCAGTCCCGCTCCGCGCCAGCCGTAGGAAGAAGCAGTGCGTACCTGGGAAGCAATGGTCCTCCGGAAGGAACCAGCTGCCATAGCCACACCGCCCGGCGGAAGCTCCACGGCCAACCCTCATGCCCCCACGCCCCGCTCCTTTCCGCCCGCCCAGGGGCGGGCTGGGCCCTACCATTCTCAGGCCACAGGGGGAGAAGGAGGCCATTGGTTGCGCTGGGGGTGGAGGAATCGCGCGGCGCAGCGCAGAGGGGGCTGTACCACTGCTCAGGGGAAGGGGGGGGCAGCGGCGCGGGGACGCGCAGGGAGGGGGCGGTGCCTCGGGAGCGCGCGTGCGCGGGAACTCCTCCTCCTCCTCCTCCTCCTTCTCCTGCTCCTGCTCTCCGGTACCGGCGGGCGCGGGGCGACATGAGCACGTGCTCCGTCTCCAAGGTGAGGAGCGGGAGAGAGCGCGGGGGGCTCCCCAGGAGGAGCGCGGCCTGTGGGAGCTGGACCCGCGGCACCGGGCTCCGCCGCCTCCTGCGCCTGCTCCTCTTCCCGCCTCCTCCCGCCGCTGCCCTTCCCGCCTCCCTGGTGGTGCCCAGCCTCCCGCTTACCTTGTTCCGCTGCCCGGCCCTTCCCAAAGCTTTGCTGTCTCCTCATCCCTGCCCGGCCTCGCTTGTCCTCAGCGCGGTCCCACAGGATCACGGCGTTTCCTGGGTTGGAAGGGAGCCACGGGGACCATGGAGTGCAGCGCTTATCCCTGCGCAGGGCAGTCCTAGAGTCGCACCGTGAGTGCTGAGTGACCCCGCAGTGTCACCTGCCTTCCTTCCACAACAGAACCCATTCCTACCTAGAGTAAATCTCACCCAGAACAGAGCCTGGGGTGTTGTGGCTGGAGGTTTTGTACTTCCAGGTGGAGTCTGGTGGCTTTGCTTGCTGCCATACTCATTCCTTCCCTGCCCCAAAACTAATTCAACGAAGAAGTAGAATTAAAAGTGCTGTCCGCCGCACGTAGTGATAAATACTTGTTATTGCCTTAATATTTCCGAGTTGAAAGCTTTTATGTGGGCTGTGTTCAGAGCGGGCAGTAGGGAGAGTGCTTTCATCAGAGCGTCAGTGAGTAGCGAGACTTGAAATGTTGGGTTGAAACACTTCTTTCATCTCTTGTTTGGTCATACAGTGAGCAAGAGCAGTGGTTCGCAGCGTGTTTATCAGCGCAGGAAGACTCCTGCCCCTCCCGTGTTGTTCACTGAGTTGTGATATGCAGCTGCATCTTTGGTGTGGAAGGCACTGTGCAGGTGATTGCTTCCAGAAGTGAAGTGCTTCCAAACAAACGTAAGAGTTAATCTGAAACAGCTGGATTTCACTTTTGACAATGGCTGTTGCCTGATAGTTTGGCAGTGAATCACGTCCCTTCACCTTGCCTCCCACATCTTATATGTAATACTTCTTTGCAGTTTAATATTCTAGTTTTATTCTATTTTACTCTCAGCCGCATTTAGTGGTGTGGAGGAGCCAATGCTTGCAAAGCATTCAGCAGCATTTGTGTTTGGTTTGATTAAGCATCCACTCTTCTTTTTTGTATATGATTTATACTTCCTGTGGCCAATTCCATTTGTGCATGCAGCAGCATAAATAAATCCATAGGACACCTTTTTGCAGTTCCAGAGTATTTAGCACTTGTAGAATAGCCACTACTTTTGTCCAGCTGTTTTTAAATGGTCCCTAATACCTGTGGTAAAACTGGATGTGTCTGAAGGCATCTCCAGTTCGTGAGACTGTTTTTCAGAGAGGGTCAATATAAATATTGGTGTTTTACTCCAGTTTTTTATTTGTGGAAGAAAGGAAATAACATGTCTGAAGTCACTCAACAGACTGGTGACTGTGATCAAAATTGAACATACCTCTGGTGTTTGATTTTCACTGCATCATTCTTACTCTAGTGGCTGGACTAGGCTAGGTTGAGTTCAGCAATCCTTGTGTAAGCATCTCCATCGAGAAATACGGGATTGAATCAGTCTGTTTATTTCCAGCACTTAGGTGTTTCCTTCCCCCTTGCTGCAGCACAGGAACCTCACATGAGAATTGGGCAGTGCAATAACTCTTCAAAGAGATCAAATTCTGTAGAGAGGATGGGGGAAGAAATTTCAGATTTTCTAGAAGAAAATGAAAAAATCTTCAAGAACTCAAAGCTCAATACTTGAGTGATGAAAGAGGTCTAACTGCGAGATTACTTCTCTCTACAGGAATTTGTTGGAACAGAGGGTTTTATATGAACCTTTTCCCAACCATTTGTCATTCTGCTTCTAACCACCTACTTTTTTGAGTTGGGATGCAGTTCAGTGTGGCTTGGGCATGTCATTTCCTTTCCTTTTGTAAGTGACTTAATAATGCTTATTGCATTGTTCTGGACTGAGTTTTCCATTAATCTCTGCCTCTTACCTTTCATTTTGTATTTAGCTGAAACTGTACTGAGAAAACCATACTGATGTGTCCCTAGGGAATAATTTCCTTTTAATTCTAAACCTATTGGAGGTTTTGAGACATTTAAAGAATTTGCTGCTGGCCCAGTTGATGGTTGAATTGCAAAACATAGTGGAAAGATTAAAAAATTCCTAACAAGTGTGCTGGGTTACTGCTTCCACTAGTGTTCCAGCTTGAAACACAAATACAAAGGGGCAATGTGTAACTTGATATTCTTAAGAGGCTGGCAATTCAGTGCAAATTATTGGTTTAATGGAGCACTGAAATAAAAGAACAATGAAGTGGCCTCTGGAGCCAGTCATATTGATGCTTGTATTGAAATCTGTTTGGGGTTTTTTTGCTGTTCTCTAGGGCTGCTTTGTTTTTAAACCAAGTACCAAGAAGAGAAGATTCTCTGATAAAACAGGTTAGTACATTTTCATTTATATTTCTGTTTTTGAGAAGGGTTAATCCTGAAAGCTTCATCATATCTGATTGAGTTCATATCATGAGTTCTGTGATAGTTATGTGAGGTTTTTCTTACTGCTTGATTGCTGAAAACTCATTTCTTCAGAGGAATGCAAGGAAATTATTGACTAGAGTAAATGCTGGGTTTTTCTCATCTCCAGCAATCAAGATTGTATAGCCATCTTTGTCTTTGCACTTTTTTTTTTACAAGATAACATGCTACCATAAGTATTTTGCTAACGCAAACAACTTACCTGAAGGTCTGAATGAGCCATTTCTAAGCTGTGGGAGTCAGAAATTATATCCCATCTTTAAATCTCACATTTTGTATTTTATATACAAAATACATTAGGTATTTTGCCTGAGTTTCTTTTGGAAAAGAAGGAAGAAAAGCCATTTGTGGCTTCTGTCCACTAGTATTTACTGTGGATAGCAAATATTTGCTATACATTTTCTCTAAATGTGTATGCATGTCTGTTTTCATTTGAGGACTGACTTTTCTTGGAACCAGAAATAATGTATCTTAAATAATTGCTATTTGAGACTCAGTTGGGAAACTTACTGTTTTTATTCCCAAGTTAAACTACTTTTATCATCCTTAGAGCTATCAGAAGGGTTGACAATTTATATGAAAAAGATGGAAAGTAATGAGGTCAGATCTTTGTCAATTGCAGCAACCAAGGCCTGTGCACTTAGACCACATTGAAATTTTACCCCTTACTGGATATTATGTTTTTGTTTTTGTGAGATTAGACATGCTTGGATAAACTACTAAGCATATTGTTCTAGTTAGCAAATGCTTTGAGATGGAAAAATAAATTTGACCAGAGTAGCCCTAAAAGAGAGATGCAGAGCACACAGTTTCACAGCAGTTGGTTAGAGTGGTGGTCTAAAACATGTACTTGGATGTGCATCTGTCCAGTGTGGAAGCCCAGTCCTGTCCAGTGAGAAGTTTTAGTTGTGGAACTCCTCTGCATCAATAGTTGATAATACTGTCACACCCCACAAAAGGCCTTTTGAGGACATCTGTGCTTATAGTTTGAGTTTTGGTAGTGAAAAAAGGATATTATGCCTTGGTATGTTACCAGATAATGTGGTGGCTGGATTTTCTTCAACTGAAAGTCTAAGATCTGTGTAATCAGAGTTGGTTATTGTGAAAAACACCAATCACTTGTTTTTAAAATTTTTAAAAGTTTAATAGTAATAAATAAAATGGTTAAAAAAATAGTAACACAATTACAGTAATAACAATTTGGACAAATTGAATTACGACAATATGAGACAATAAAAACAAAGAGTTACGGACGTCCAGGTACCTTTTTCTGGGCATCATGAGACCGAAAAAGGACACCCGTTAACAAAGGATTATCCCTTAAAAGCAATAGCCTGTTGCATATTCATACACTTCATATATGATGCACATATTCCATTCAAACAAAGGATTCTGTCTGGTCTTCATCAACTTCTTCCCTCTAATCCTAACAGTGCCTGAGAGGCGGAAAGAAGTTTGTTTCTTCTGATAAGAAGGCAATAAATTCTTTTTCTCTGAAAGATTTAGGTGTCCTGTGGCTGCTATCTCACTCCAAGTTCTTTCTGCTAAACAAAGCATCTTGCATAGCATAGTTTCTATTTTAACAATTTTTATAACCTAAAACTATATTTAACACAGTGCTTAAGAGAATTAATACAGCATTACTTTCTAACACAACACATATAATATTCATTTTAATATTTGTAAAAAGCCAATCATAAAATACATGCATTTTTCACAGTTATGCATTCAAAGTGATTTTTCTTAGGGGTGCAAATGAGGTGATAGAGGAGACAATGAAAATGGAGGTGGAGGGATGTCTCTCATTTCTCATTTACAGACCTGTTTTGGTGGGTTTAGTGCTGTAGGAGATGATGCTCATCAGCTGGCTCTTTTACAGAGATCAAGCCATTGCTGGTGCTCCATTGAATGGCAGCCAAGCAGACCCACAAAGCTTTCTGAAACAAGAGCAAGATGATGATGATGTTTGTTTTACTTTAGTAATAAAGGCTGTTTGCTCTGATTTAGGCTTTAGCTTATCTAGAACGTGAGAAAGAAGCCTCTTCTTTACCTTTTGCCTGCATACTTGGGTAATAGATTCTGCTTGTTCCCTTGCTTATTCTACCAAATACCAGCAATTAATTAATTGCTTAAGAGAAAAGTCATCTCGCTGAAATATATATGTACAATTGGGCCCTTTTTTTATTCTCAGGAAAAAAAGTTTTGTTTTCATGAGCTTATCTTTGCTTTCTGTGTTTTCCAGCTCATGATTTCAGATGCGCAAGCAATGATTCCGAGGACACTGAGCTACGGTTTGTCACCTGTCAGTCTTTATGGAACCAGATCAAATCTGAAACAGAGGTGAGTCTTGTGCCTCACACTAAAGTGGTGCTTTCATTTGTAACAGTGCTGCTTGCTTCTTTGTTTCTGGGGATCTTTTTGACGTGCTTAAAAGTGTATGGCAGTTAGTTAAAGCAATGGGAGGGCCAAAAATATTGACTGTCCAGAATATAAAGTAGTGATAATAGATGCATCAAGTACACATTACTTGTAACCACAGAACTGTACACTTTTGCAGCTTCAAGCTGCTGCTTCTAAGCTTCTCTTCCTACTAATTGTCTTCTTTATTAAGTCCTGGCATACTGCTGTTTTAGTTCAGTTAATGCTTGCCAGCCCTCTGAGGATCTTGGGCTGGTCCTGACCTCAGTGTTCCAAATTCATACACAGCAGCCCAGGATTCACAATGGATTTATGTGAACATAGCTGCATGGATGTCAAATATGGAGTGACATTGCTGCAAATACGGCCTATTGAATTAGTATGGATGTGTGAATGGAGTCAGAATTAATTTCATACTGAACTGGGGCCTCCTGTCTGTTGTGTGTTACATGGCATGCTGTTGTTGTGTCCCTATAGCCAGCTGGCTTGCATTATAGTATGAATAATTGCTTCCATACAGCAGATTTCCTTCCCTCCTCTATTCAGTGTCATGGATTCTGGGCGGGTTCTCCATATTCCTCTGCTTGCCCTTGGGCTCTATAGATGTTAGGAGAATTTTTTTCCTAAAGTTTGTTTTGGGATGTGCAGTAGAAGCCAGATGGATGTAGCATGACATCTGGACCCTTGGGCTAAGCTCATAAATTCCTCTAATTTTTTCCTACCCTTGTTTTCTTTGAGGCTGTTAGGAGTTTTCCAGATACTTTCTTCTGGTCTTACTCCTCCTGATGGAAGACAATTCCTCCTATACCGACATATTGGTATGAGCATTTTTTTAGAGTTGGAATTGCTCAAGGGCAGATTACCTGAAGTTATTTCTGCTGCTACACAGAGAATTTTTTTCATACTGCCTCTGGTGTATCAGTGATATCTTTCCTACTGAGTTTTGAATCATCACCCTTTTATTCTACTGTTGACAAACATGGAGCTGGTGGTTGTTCTTACATCTAAAATAGTGTGGTAATTTAGGTTTAGAAAGTCTCTAGTGTGAACTCCTCAAAGCAGCATCATCTGTGAGGTCAGAGCAGGTAGGTGAGGGTTTTAGCTAGTCAGGATTTCATTTCTTAGGTGTTTTCAAACCCTAGTGTAGCAAATCTGACCCATGGCAGAGTAAACCATGTGGCTTGCTGGCTTGGGCTTTTATTCTAGGGGTTCTGGTAGCATGCTAAAGGAGCCTAGCAGGACTTTCTCCGAAGGTTTTGCCAGGGCACTGCTGCCTGATGATTTTTTGGCAGGCCTTGTGCTTGCGCTGGTGTTTTCCTGGTTCTCTGCCTGAGGTGTTCAGAAGAGGATTTGCCCTCCATGGCACTTTGTTGTAGAGCACTCTTGGTCTTTGTATGTCCATCATAAACTGTGCTGTGGTTGTGACAGCACCATCTGTCATCTGGTGATGACATCCTTTCGTGCTTCTAACAATAAAAAGCTGGCAGAAGTGTGGCAGGAACTACCCCTTGTTTTTGGAAGGTGAATTTTGGACTTGTTTTGGTTTCAGTATTGCAATGTGTCCCAGTTTTGACTCCTGGTGTCAGAAGTGGCCTTGCAAATGTTCTTATGATAAATCTCATCAAGGATTTACAGAAACATTCTTCTGCTGTGAGACGAGAATTTGTTCTAGCAGGATCTGGGCTAGAAACAAAAAAGCAAGTGCAGGGCTAAAATACAGTAATTTTTGCTCTAATATAAAGATAATGGTTTTCAGACTACATAACAAATAGTCATGAGAAAACCTGGTGTCATGGCAGTAACTGAATTTCCAGTTCTTGTGACTTCCAGAGTGGGAATGCCATGGAAGTAAGTGACTTAGTCACTTGAGATGCAGAGCAGCCTGGTGAGCTTTCTGGAACATTATTAAAACAATGCTAGTAACAAAGTTGTTTTGCCAAGAAAAGACTGGTGTATTTTAGAAAGCTAGGTAAATGTGTAATGCTGTGGCAGACTGAATTCCATTGGCACAAGTGCACAATGTAAGAAATACATATATGCTGTAATCATGCAGAGTAAAATTTGAGGTTCTTGTTAGGTCAGCTTAGCAAAAACCGTAGTGATCGCAGGAAGTATATGGTTTGATGGAATCTGAAACAGAAGCTCGGAGGATTGTTAAAGAATCTGTGATAATACAGGAATTATTACAATGATGTTATAATGCTGGTGATGTAAATTCTTCCCAAAATGTCATGTTACAATTTGTTCTGGGTTGCATAGGATTTATCAGGTGGGAGTTCAGAGCTGCACAATCAATATCAGAAAGGCCAGAAGAATATTCTTCAATAAGTGGAGGATGAAAAGACTAAAATTACTTTGTGTACAGTTTTATCAGTTGTTTAGGAGACCAACAGAAGCCCTTCTGTATTATGGAAATGGAGTTCAGGCTATTGAGCAGGCATCATGTGCAATCTCCTGGAGATGTGACTGTCACTCTGATAGTGACCTCTTTAATGCTGCCAGAGACAGCCTTTGCCGCTTTGCTTAAAATCAAGTTCACAACTGTGTGTGTTAATTTTTATTGCTAATAAATCTTGATGATGATTTTGTTTGGAGCAAGGGTTTAATCTTGTTTCTGACATGTATGTTCTAGAGTATATATTGATATCCTGAACTTCAGAGTACAGGAGGGTTTTTTGTCTGTTCTAGAATAAGGCATATCTTGGTTTAGGGACAGATTTTCAAAGGCACACAGATAAAAAAAAGAAACACAAAATACTACTGACATATATTTGCTTTTAAAAGTTTTATCTCCCCCCGCTTTCTGTCACCTTGTTGTGTGTTCCTGCTTATGCAGATTGGTGTTGTGTAAATAGTCCTGAATGTCAAAAGACAGTGTAGCAAACATTGGAGTCACATGGTTTAGTATTTTTCCTATAAAACATACTTAATTATTTCCTTTAATACTGTTTTTACTTCTTTCATCCCAATTAGATCCAGAAGAGCAGAATATTTGCTCTCATTTAGATATCTCAGAAAAATGTGTTTTGTAAGGTGAGAAGGAAGAATAGGAATTTCCATTAACATTGTTCCAGAAGCTAATTCTACTGTTTTTTTCTGCCTGCATCACTGAGGCTTTGTTAGTATGCTGGTGTTTTTCTCCTTCTTTAAAGCCTGTGCTGTGACAACACACACACACTTGCTTTTCAAATTATTCTTGAGGCACTTGACCAGAAGTTCCAAGATGGGAAATGGCTGTTTGCCACACAATTAATAAGTTAGTGTGGTTTATAGATCACAGGAGAATTTTAAACCCTGGGGTTTTAAGGGTTAAAGATTATGCAGGAAAGGAGTAGAAAAAGAACAATGCAGTGGTGTTTTCACGTTTTATAGGTAATTCTCTCTCTGTATGTTTGCAGCAAATACAGGAAAACTTGAATAAGCAGTTGCTTGATAATCTGGTGAGTTTTTTGAGCCGATCTCATTCTGACTTTCAAGAGAAGACAACAGAATGGACTTGCAGGATGAAGTTCAGAGAAATCCCTACTGCAGCTCTTGTCTTAGGTAATTTTTTAAAGATATTTTTTGTAACGTACATCTGATTAAATCTCACAGACACATCAAAGAAACTTACTGAGTCCCAGCAATTACTGTGAGCAATATCAGCCTCAAACATGTCAACAGAAGAGCTTGGGCAGGGAGAAGGAAGTCAGATAAAACCTCCTTCCCCTTTTGTTTATGTTGTTTAATTGTCCAGTAGGTCAACAACTCCCCTACAGGTCTCTCTTAAGCAGCTGTGAGTGATTTGAGATTTTTTTGTTTGAGACACTGGAGATAACTTTGATTAGGTCCCTGTTTCTGCCACCAGCATGCTTGGTGGTTTCTACTACTTAACCATGGGAATTATATAGCTTCTGATAAGTGTTCTTGCAGTGCAACTTTACATGAAGGAAAGTAGTGTCTTTGTCTTGGGAAAAGAGCACAGGGGGAAAAATAGCTGGAGATGAAGTTATTGAAGTTCTGAAGTCTTTTTTTTTTTCTTCCATTCTCCTTTTTTTCAGAGGTTTGGACCTATAAATCCTAAACCTGATTCAAGGCATGTTCATTACATTTTCAGTGGATTATTTTAGGGAAATTAAAATCAGGCTAGTGCTTCAAACTTACCATGTAGGCACTAACAAAGATTGGATGGTACTCTACTTTTGTAGGTAATAGAAAATGAAAAACTACTGCTTCAGATATTTCTGTGGACAAATTTCTGAATTGCCTCCTTGAGGGGCTTGTTCTTTTTTTTTTCTGTTTATTAAGGATATTAACAAAGGCAATAAATACTAAGTAGTTCATAGTAAATTCAGACTGAGTTTCACAGCAAATTACAGTAATTTTGCTGTTTACATGAGCTGTGAGAGGATCCACGTATGGATGCAGTATTCTTCTAGAGAAGGTGAATTTAACTTCTTGTCTGCAGGCCTTACATGGCTGTGGATGGCTTCTGAGGGATGTTAGAAAACCAGTCCTTATTGCAGGTTTGCACCTTTGGAAAACTTTCTTTTAAAAACCCCACCAAGCTATATGATGAAGGGTATTCACAGTGACTCCTTGTTTCTCTTAATCAGGGACTGTCAACATGTATGTCTAATCTTGCGCTAGTTTTTCATCTTTCCTCATAGCTGATGTGATACTTTTCATTCTTTCCTTAAATATTTGAGGTATCTTCTGTTTTTTGTCTACTGTTCAGTTTATTGTCCAATCATTGTGCTCACGAGTCATGAGAAAAAATTACTTAAAATTTTTGTCCTTTTGTCTTTTTTCTAGGTGTGAATATTACAGATCATGACTTGACTTTCAGAGGTCTCTCAGATGTCCTTCAGGATAACATTACTCCTTATGTAGCCTTGCTGGAAGCCAAAGATTGCCCTGGTAAATACTGCAATAGTGTAGCTGCTTCTTTTGAATAAGGTATCAAATCAAGTAGGAATTCTAGCTTTTGCCCCTAAATGCAAGAGTAATGGACAGAGGGATCCTGAAGACTTTCCAAAGATTTGTTCATACCTATGTAAGCAGAGCAGTAATGCCTCCTGTATGTTGAGGGGTATCCAGTGCACTTTAAAACACTGAAGATTGGAGTGCTCCTTAGCTGTAGCATAACAGCTAAGAACATGCTGCTTAATGTATTGCATGTTGATGTTGTAGGTTGGTTTTCTTTTTGTTTAATTGGACAGTGGATGTCTGCATTCCACTTTTTAAATGATTACAGTCATCATTTAGTGAGAGAATGGGCAGAATAAAATTGTCCCATCCTTCTTGCATCTTTTTTATTTTTTAAGTAAAAGGATTAAAATCACATATGGCAGCATCCTCAGTTCTGTGGAGTGGCTGCCTCTCTTATTTCCAGGTCGCTCTTAAAGCATGTGGCTGGAGCTCAGGTAAGATGGAAGACCAACATCTTAACCTCAGCTGTTGCCATCTAGGCAAATTACATGAACAGTATGCATAGCATTAATGCTTTCAGGAGCATGAGATGTGCATTCTGGAGAGAGAAGGAGAATAATTAGAAATGTGGAAAATAATGAGTAATAACCTTGGGGTGGTTTCTTATAGTATGAGACAGAGAAGTGTTGCCAGATAACCAAATGTCTTTACTACATTTCTAAAAATGTTTTGTGAAGGTATAAAAAATCTGATGCAGAAGCTGATGGGACAGCTGATGAAGTGTGATATAGATGTGGACTCACTGGAAGATGAGGACTGTGTGCAGGTTTCACAGAATAAAATACGTTGTTCAATGCCTTCTCTTATCAGCTGGTATGACAGTGTAACAAAGGTATGTTGTTAACCTTTTTTATCCCCCGTTCATCAAAATGCCTGACCTTTAAAAAAAAATTAATAACTCAGCTTTGTGTTTAAAACAGAAATTTAATAATTCAACTTTCTGTGAGAAAACGCCAAAGGTTAATTTTTAAAAAATAACATGATATTGAGGTGATTTGAATGTAATATGTGACACATAGAACCAATGTGGAGTTAGTTACTGATGATGTATGAATGGCAGAATTCTGAAACAAAAGCAAGAAATACTCTTTTATCATATGTTTAATTGGGAGCTGGAAGCTTAAAATGCAGTATCAGCTTCACGCCAGATGCTTTTTCCCAAGAGTGCTGACTTATTTTGTTTATTAAAACAAAACTTTACAGAAGAACAGCCATCCAGGGCAAAGGTACTGTATTAGTGCTAATGGGCCATGATGTCATCTGCAGCCCACACTACATTGGCAAGCAGTAAGGAAATAACTTTCAAAATGTTTTTGTGTCTTTGTGTTTGCTAAAGCTATTAAGTTTTAAGTTTTGTTTCTATCATGAATACAAGTTACAGCTGATTTTCTGATGACTTCATCAGAGCAGTATGATAAACCAATGTGTACTGAGTGCATGCTCTTTTTATTACTGGGTAAAGATATAGAAAATAAGCAATGTCTGTGTACACAATTCAAATCTCCCTCATTCCCAGCACAGTTCCACCAGTTCTGTCTCTCAGAGCTATTCTTGTCATTGTTGGACTGTGTGTTTAAAATCTCTTTACGCTTTGTACTTTATGCTGTGCCAAACAGAAGGAAGAAAAATGGCAGTTTTGGGTGCTAATAATAAATACAGCTCACAAAAAGTCAGTCATGTCAATTTGGAGTACTATAATATCATAGATATGATTCAGTCTTTTTTATTTTGCTGGCTTCTGTGTATTAATGTTTAATTAATGGCTTTAAAGAAAACAGATTCTGAAACTCCAAGCAAAAAAAGAAATTTCTCCTCTAGACACTGGCAGTCTCCTCCAGTTGTAGTCATATTCAAAGACATGGAAAGTTTCACCACAAAAGTTCTTCAAGACTTCATAGTCATCAGCAGGTAATGTGACTTGAACTTCAGTTCTTCCACTCCTTTACCTGTTTTCTATTTGCAGCTGTTTTGAAATTTAACAGTTAGGCCTGTGAAGCATTGGAATCAAATATTGTGCTGCTTCTTTGCAGCAGTGATTGAGCAAAAAACTATTTGCTAGGTTTTAGGGGTAAATTACACTAAAGCTAAACTTCAGACTGTGAGCCAGAGTGCCTAAAGGCCAGGTTGAGGTAAGGGGTGGCTGATTTAATTCTTCACATAGTAGCATTTACTGGTACTAGTTGTTAAAGAATTTGTGAATGTGAAACTAAATTTTCAAGCTATCTAGATCTTTTAAAATCGTTTGCAGAGTGTATTTTTGTGTGCCTGCTGAGGTAATGCTGCTCCTAAAGGTCACTAGCTTACTAATAGGGGTGTATATAAAACTTCCCCAGCTGGCCGGGATCTGTAATCAGCAGGTGACTACTTCAGGTGCTCCTGTACTTCTGTTCTTCTTTAATGTAATCTGTCTTCCTTAATGTAGTTCTTTCTCTGTCTTCCTTAATGTAATCTCAGGCAGGCTAATCAAAAACTCATGCTGCTCTCCAAAAAGAGCACCATGCACTTAAGTCCCCAGGTTGGAGCTGATAGAATTGGGGCTGCAATTCCTCAGCAATTCACTTGTTGTGCCACCAGCAAGAAATTGTATAGCTTGTGTTATTATCTTCATCTCAGTCTTAAACATGTTTAATAATAAAGGTGAAATGGACAAATGTGAGAGATTCCTCTGATTTGTTGATCACAAGTTCTGATTCCTTTTTAAGATTCTCTAAGGTTATCAACAGTGGACAGTAATGTATGAAGTTTATTGGTTTTATGTTTGTCTTCAGCAATTTCTTTTGAGGAGTTAGAGAAACAAAGTAATTGTGGGATAACAATTAAAATCCAAAGTCAAAAAGTTGCTGTGGCAAAAACAAAGGAAAGGAATAAATTGACAATTTTAACCTAGAAGGTATATAAGATAGCATATTTTGTATCTCCTTGAAACCACTAAAACTGGAAACAGTGAAAATACAGTGAAAACATTGTATTTTGTATAAATTATATGCTGTCCTCAAGGAATACACATTCAGTCCTGATTTTCAGTTCTAAAGCAAATACTAAAAAATTATCTGAAGATGAAGTTTAATCTGGAGAAGTTGGAAATTTTTTGAAGTGTGATTGGAACAGTCACTCATTTGCAGACATTGGAGATATTTCATATTTCTTTTGAATTTATTAAATTGTGTAAATCTTGTAAATTTTCTTGGCTGTTACCTATTTAATGTATCTTCTTATTTTTTCTTTGTATCTTTAAAAAAATCCTATTTTAAGACAGCTCTCTGAATATAACTTTTTGGGAAGGTAGGATCAGCACAAAGTTTACTGAAATGATGCTTTTTGTGCCACTTTCTGAAATCCGAATCTGAAAATGGAGTTTCATTTTCTTATCTACTTTAGGGCTTTAAATAGCGTCCTCTCTTTTTAATATTATTCCACACAAATTCTTCTTTTGGTTATCAGCAGCAAATCTTTTAATTTACCCCTTTCTGCTTTGAAACTCAGTGCTGTAGTAGGAACATAATGCATTTGTTACACAAGCTTCTATAATGTAACTATTACTTTTTTTTTTCCCCTCTTCCCCCATTATCCAGTCAGCATATCCATGAATTACCTCTAGTGCTGATTTTTGGAATTGCTACATCACCAATGATTATCCACAGACTACTTCCTCACCCCGTGTCCTCTCTGCTGTGCATAGAGCTTTTCCAGTCCCTTTCCTGTAAGGAGCACCTGTCTACTATAATTGACAAGGTAACTCCATTTCTAAATAGAAATGAGGAGTGTGTGTGTATTGAAGCACAGTTTACTTGTGTAGCCTTTAGATGCAGGTTTGTCTGAAGGTTTTGGAAAGGACTCTGTTCCTGAGAGCTGTGGATTTTAGATATTTCTACTTGCAGGTGCAGAGTCGTGTAATACTGAGAGCTCCCTTCTCATACTGGGACACACATGCACGCACCTGCTTTCATCTTCCATTTGCATAGCCTTGTGCAATTACATTTTGACATTCACACTTCTTCATTAAAATTGAGCTGTGATTTCAGTTTTACTTTGTTCCAGAAAAAGATAGCTTTGAAACTTAGCTAAAATTCTGAAAAATAAAGTTCAGCCTGTGTTTTGCCACCTGTCAAACATTAGCTGAGTTATCCATATGTTCAAGCCATGTAAATGTTGTGCCTGTGGATTCTTGGTAGACCACAGGATTTCCAAAATTTGTTACATATGCTGAAAGTAGTGGTGTCATTGTTTATTACAGCAGTCTCTGTTCTATTTGTAATTTTGCTTAACGCTATTTTTGTAAAATTAACTTAAAATGTTGCATTAGTGAAAGATACTTAGGAAAATGTGGTAAAATAATAAACTTTAAAAATCAATCTTTGCAAGGATATTTTAGTAGAAATACTGTTATTAGAAGCTGGCAGTGTATTTAGTATCTCATTTAGTTGAATGTTAACACATACTAATAGTTGTATCAAGTTGCACATATAAGCTTTACTGATTTGAATTCAGGAGAGAGTTTCTGCTGTGGCTACTTTTTCTTTTTGTCTCCCTTTTAGCTGCTTCTGACATCCCAGTTTCCATTTAAACTGGGAGAAAAAGTTCTGCAGGTTCTCATCAACATATTCCTGTACCATGATTTTTCTGTACAGAATTTTATCAAAGGATTTCAGGTAGGCAATGGTAACAAGAATTCAAATAATGGTTGTGAAAACAAAGAGTAATTACTAAGCACTGAAAGATTTCTTAGGTCCTAATACTGCTGAATTGCATGAAAAAATATCCTTTTGAAACAGTTTGCATCTGTGAACAGGTGGATATTTTAAAATCTTTACTGATAAGGGTTTAAGAGCAAACTTGTAGGACCTGTATGAAGAAGCAAATAAAAGCTTACTGTGCCACAAAACCAATGATATTTTAAGGTTAGGTTTAAAAGGGTGACCTGGCTTAGTGGGCAGAAGGAGCTGTATTTTGCTGTAGATTAATTTGTAGCTTTCTCACACTCCTGACAGAACTCCCCAGTTCTGATCATCTGTACTAGCTCCTTGGTCTCTGGTTTGTCTTGGCGTGAGTAGGCTACAGCAGAGTTTCTTCCCCACTTGAACTCCTCTGGCACAATTTCTGGACGCACATTTCCTGCCTTTTCAGGGAAATATCAGCTGCAGGGTCATTTACTTGGTGCCTCAGAGGGGGATAATACCTGTGCTCCAAGCAGTTGCGTAGCAATGTGGGAGTTACAGTTACCCTCTCTCAGGAGACAAAGTGGAAGAGCTGAGGGGGTTTCCAAAAAGAGTGTCTAGAAAGCACGATAGTTACATTATCTAGATGTATTTCTGTGTCTAGGTCTGCTTGTAGTTTTTGTGGATTGCAGACAAGAGTTCTCTGAAAAATGTGTAGGCCCTGTCATCTGTTTTAATGCAGCATTGTGAAATGGTTTCTTTCTTACCTAGTTCCATGTGTGACCCTGCTAGTAAAATATGCCCTTTTAATGTCATATACATTTAGAATTTCTCTGATTTTTTGATATATAAGATTCAATGATTACATGTGGCCGGGAGAAATATCCTGGCCATAGTACCTCTTCCTGAAGACAGACCTTTGTGGGCTTTCATAGGTTTCAGCTCCTCTTACTTGAAAGAGTCATCAAAGTTGAGTACTTCTGCATTGGCCTGACATGCAAATACAAGTTTTAGACCTGACAGTGTATGGCTGTGTCTTTATGTGTAAAAGAATTCAAGGATGAAGCAATTTCAGATCAGATTTTTGAAGTGATAAATACAAGACATCACAATCATTCATTGTAGCTAGGTGTGATGTTACATAAGAGGGGGGAAAAGCTGCTGAGGTACTGAAAATGAATAGCACATGTAGCAAAGAAGGTAATTATGTGACTGTGAACCACTGTATAATCAATGTCCTGTAGTGACTTGTGGAATATTTATGAATTGTAAATAATTTTTTTAAAGGAGTACCATTACTACCATTGTAGTATCTGCAATGTAGCAGTAAGAGAGCATTAAAAGGTAGATATAGCAGGGAGATTGAATTTTATTAGCATCCCTAGTTCTTGGTTTGTTTTTCAGCTCTGTATTGTGGAGCACTTCTATTCCCAGCCTCTCAGTGTACTGTGTTGCCACCTGGTAGACATTAAGAAGAGAGTTTATTCTTTATCACATGATCAGTGTGAAAACATTCGAAGACTGCCCTCTTTTAGAAGGTAAGGGTGGAAATAGATTTCTTGGACAATCATGTATTGATTAGCTTTAAAAAAGATTAAAAGAATCTGTAAATGTGGTTCTGTGAACACTAGCTCATTTGTGCACTTTCTATAGCAAAGGTAAATTGATCAAACAGAGGACATTTCTAAATAATTTCAGGAAGCCTTAACGTTCTAGTTCAGAGAGTACAGCTTCTGTGATGTGTAATCACTTGAATTTAATTTTTTTTTTCTTCTCGATCTTAATACAGAAACAAATTATTCTGACAGATAACCATAAATCACTTTTGAACTTGTTAAGCTGTTTTGAAGCATAATCGCTAGGGTTTTGGAGTGGCCTTTGAACTTGTTGGATTTTTGAGTCCTTTTGAATATTTCCAAAGAAAGATGCATATTTCTTATAGCAGCATAAGCATTTTAAATGTTTTTAACCCGAGGATCTTCCTTTACATTATAATTTTATGTTGGTTTTATTTTTTTCCTGCCATAAGGTATGTGGAAAAGCAAGACTCAGGGAAACAGATTGAACTGTTGACAAACGACAGCTTCTTAAAGGTAAAATTTTAAGAATGTCTTTGGAGAACAGAAATAACTTGCCCAATATATCACTTTATGGAACATAATAAAATACAAGACCAAGACATATCGTTTTGTATAATATCTTTCATGCAGAACATACTGTGCTTTGTGACCAGTAATGAGGAATTAGGATTGGCAGATCAAAATTCCAAATCTCTAGGGTTGCCAGGTCAGCCTTTATATGAAGCTGCCCAACTTTCTTACATCAACTTTTAGCTATGTCTAGAAATATAATTGCTTAAAAAGAAGGATACAAGGTTTATTTATGACCAGGTCTTTTCATGCTTGCCCAGACTGACTTTCTTGGAAGGTCAGTTAAGTGTTTGAAGAATGTGTAAGTTATCTTGGAGGTTATTTCATAACCTTTTAATCCTTCATAGCCTCTGCATAGTTCTGATTGAACTCAGTAGGGCAGAGTCTGTGTCCCAAGGCACACATTCACCCTACACCTCATACAGGATTAAAACTAATTTGTTACATGTTTATCTGAAGCTTTGCCAATGGGTTGGAGTCAGACTACTACTATTGTGAGCCCTTTAGGAATTCACCAACAAAAATCTGTGGGTATTTTCACCATTTGAGCCACTCCCAGGAGAAGCATTGCTGAAGGTAAAGGGTTTCTCCTGACTCTTCATTTCAAGTATTTGTAACCTGTCAGGCAAATGGTACTTGCCTGGTGTGTAAGGCTTTTTCAAGTGTGAAGAACAATGGTAATGGCTGGAGGGGAGTTAGGAGCAAGCAATATGGCAAGTACAGTTACAGTATTCAAGATGAGATATGATTTTACATCATTTTATGATCCATTGTCTTCATTGGCAAAAATAACATAAGCTACAGCTGTTCCCTTGCCCTTTATTTACACCTGCTTTGAAAGTTGAATAACCATCAGCTTAAACTTTATATGTTTTCAACCTTACATGTTTAATAATACACTCCTAATTTCACGAGCCTCAGCTTTTAACTTTAGGAAGGAGACTGGAATTCTCATACTTAGGTGCATATGATGCTTCTCACAGATTTTAATTGCAGACATTGGTTCTAATCTCCACAATAGAGGTGGGACCATTAATGCCTTGCCAAGCTGGCAGAATATTCTGCCTGGGGAAAAAAGGTCCTACTGCTGCATTAATGAGGTGCTGTTTATTCTGATGTCATGCTAATCTACAGTGTCATGCCCAGCTTTGGAAACACTTTCAAAATCACTATAGTAATCTTTCATGTGAACTTTGTGTTTCAGCACCAGGCCGCTTTAGTCTTTTAAGTCTTCCAGCTTAGCCCCTAAACCTGCAATACACTTTATCAGCCTCATTTGTATTCCATGTTATTACCACTTTTTTAATAACTATGGAAAGAGTTTCACCTACTTAAAATTATCAGTTTTGAAAGCAATTTCACATCGTAATTATTAACAAATCTGTCTGAAATGTTTTGTGGCAAATTTAATTTGAAACTATGTAAATGTGGCAATCTGTCTTTTATCTCTGTTCTGGAAATAATATTGCATAGACTTCTAATGACATTTTCAAACTCTTCTAAAATGGATTATGCCTTTTCACTTCACTATTTGGCAAAATACATTGCTATTTACTTATATTACCTATATCTGTCTTGAGCTATGACCAAGATGTGGGAAATACAGATGTGTTAATTCTTGGGGTGTGGGGAAATAAGGTTGATGAAGCAGCATTAGAGAGAACTTGTTTTCTTTTCTTAGCTTATTTTGTGGTGGGGATAATTTTTTTCATAATGATCGTACTTAGTATTAAAATACAGACTTGTGAATGTCTGCCCTAAGGTTTTAGAGGTTGCCTTAACAGTTGTTATATCAGTGACTCTTAAATTTCTCTTAAATGGGGAGAAAGATTGTTAATGTTTTTAATAATTTAAAACTTTTTTTTAACATCAGAAAGCTCTCTGTAGCACTGTCTTTGTTACTTTCAGTCTTTTCAATGTAATACCTTTCCATACGTCTGTACTTTCTTATATTGCCTGTAGACAAGGTTTTGCTTTTCTTTTATCTTTAATACCCTTTGTTTCACTTTCAGTCCAGAAAACTTCAGTGGCTTATTTTGTTTTTCTCTTTCCATTTGGAATAGTTTTCTCAGAGTTAGGCAAAAGGGTAATTAAGTACATAGAGGATTCTGTGGTTTTTCCTCTTTATTTTTGACTGAAGACAGAGGAAAGAAGATCTTTTGATTCACAGACTTAAATGTAATGACCACAAAGACTAGATTACTTCAGTACAGTTACCAGAATTTTTGAGTGTGGCTTTCCAGAAGCAATAAATGGCAGGCCAGTGATAATGTGGTACTATCCAGAAAATTCAGTAGCAGTAGTCAATAATTTCTATTTCTTAAATGTGATTTTTTTATTTCTGTTGTTCTCGACACATGAATAAGCAAAATCAAACTAAAAACACATAGGAAAATCAACTAAATATTTCTTTGTTTTCTGTGAACTGGTCTTTTTATGTACGTGCAATTAATAAAAACAACAGCCACCGACAGTATAAGAAATAAATTTTTAAATGCATTTGTAGTATAAAAATGCAAGTTTTCAAGTAAAAGTAGCTACGTAACTTCTCATTGCCTGCTAAAAGAATAGTGTATACTCTCATTGTTGTGAGATGACATTTCAAGTCTAAAGGCCTAAATATAGTTGAAAATGGTAGAATACTAATGCTAGTCAATAGCAAATCTCTACTGAGCTGGAGGAAGAAAGTAAAGGTAACAATATGCAATGAGAATGCAGTGAACTGTTGAAATACAGCTCATTTGCTTAGTGGTCTCAATTTAAGATTAATGATTTAAATCATAGCACACTACAATATCAAAAGTTCAGAGTAATTTTAAGTGCTTTATGGGAGTTTTAAATGGATGTCAGAATTACTTTTAAAATTATTCTATCACTGTAGGAAGAAACAGAGAAGTTGCTGGAGGACTTACATGTTTACCATGAAAATTATGTTCAAATTCTGAGATGTCTTCATGTTTTCACATCTTCTCTTCCGAAGTATCCTTTGGGCAAGCAGGTGATGTTCTGTTATATGTGGGTCTTGTTGGGTTGTTGTTATTGTGGTTTTGGTTTGGGGTTTTTTTTCCCCTCAAAGTATGACAGTTAAATAAATATTTACTCTTTATTTATTAATGTGCTGTTTTGCCCCCTGCTTCTTAAAATGGAGAGAGATGCTCTCTTTCTATGGGCAGAGGATGAGAGTTGGTGGTTTCTTTACTGGAATGGATGATACCTTGTCAGTCAACAGGAAGGAGTTTCCAGGAGGAGGCAGGTGCACAGATCAGCAAGAGGATCCACACATTGACTTTCCCACATCTGAGATTTCCTGTATGCATTGCAGACAGCGTACACTCTTCTACCACCTATTAGTTCACTAGTCAAATTCAGATGAAGAGACTGTTTTTAGCAACCTTCTGTACAGAAAAAAGCAATTGTAGGAGGAACAGTGATAATTGCTCTGTTAATAGTCCTATTGCTCTGATGCCATTTAATCCACCTTCTCATGCTAAGCAATTTCTTCCGCTGGAAGAGCAATTATATATTCTGTGCACGTGCACCTGTCTCTCAGTTCTCAGTGTATTCCATACTGTTACTAGAATCTGTCACTGACTACAAAAGCATCATGAACTGTGCTACTGTTTGAGAATAAAAGGATGTTTTAGCTGGGGTATTTGATTTGAGTTCCTTTCTGTTCACTGCAGTTAACTTTACCTGAATGTTAGTTGTTTGGAACCTGGTGCAGAGCAAGTCTCCAGCAGAAGCTTAGTTTTGGAAGATATTAAGAGCTGTCATTCCTTTTGCAATCATTCTTCATCTTTGGAAAACAGGCTCTAAAGGAATTGCATATTGCTTTGAACAGCTTGTTGTAAGATTCCCATATTACTTTGTAAAACACTTTATCCTTTCTTCACCTTCTGCATAACAGATCAGGGAGTTGCACTGTGCTTGTTTGGAGAACCGAGTGTGGGAGACAGAGGAGTATGAGTCATCTCTTCAACTAGCAAGGTGATTTTTTTCCCCATTTTGTTTTAATACCACCGTACACATGGAAAGTATCAGTCATCAGTTATTCTGGAACTTAAAGCTGGGGCTATTACCTGTTCACAGATAGTTTTAGGGTTGTTTGCAAGTGTAATTGGCTACTGTTTTCAGTTTGGTTTTCTACTGATTTCTGTGAAGTTCAGGTGGGTTCTCATATCTCATATGCCCTGAGTAATTTTGCTGAAACCACTGAGATTACTTTGTGTGAATGAGAATGAGTTTTGTCTTTTAAAGTATGATTATGGTAGATATTATCAATCAAATTATTAGTCTTAGTTGTCTTAATTTAATCTGTTCTGAAAATTAGAATCTCTTCCAAATGAATAGTAGCTGAGGCCTTTCTTTTTTATTTTACTGCTTTCCTTCTCTTCCTGATTTGCCTTAACAGTTTTTACAGGGACTGAGTTAATTTTTTCTGATACTGTGAGCGTAGGACTTTAGGAGAGGCTGTACTTGTGTTGTCTGTCAGTGTTTAAAATGCCAAAGTTGTCAAAGCCACTTTTCTTGATAGAAAACCTTTCAATTGCAATGTTGCAGCTAAAGACTTCTAAATGTGCTTTCCACAGACACATGGCAGTGTCTGTCTCCTGATAGCTGCACTCATTCAAATGATCACTTGGCTTTGTCACACAACCCTGTAACTGTAACTGCCTCTCCCAGACCCCCTGAGCTTCTCAGGTTTGATGTGTCTGGCAGTAAAACTGCACAGAAAAACCATTTCAGTGGTGGAAGGAGGGTAGCTTTCTGGGCTGATACACACACACAAGGAAACACACTCTTTAAACTATACCTTTGCCACACTGAGTGGTTCTTGCACATAGCCACTTTTCTATGTTCTTTCTTTACCCTCATCCCTTTGAAAGGATTACATCCTTGAGTTGTCATTTCTGCAGTCTTTCCTTTTTGTTCCTGCTCTGATTCTCCTGAATCTTGACAGCACTCAGTCACCTCTGAGCTCTTGCCCACAAATGTGTCATTCTGCTTTCTCTACTATCTGTAATCTCTTAATAACTCTTGGCCTTTTTTCCCTCTCTTTTTTCTTCTCCTTTGTTTAATTTGCTTTCATCCTCTCTGAATTAATCTGTCTCTTCTCCTATCTCAAAGTTGATGCTGCCATCAGATTCTGGCTTGCTTCCCTTTTATTCTTATCTGTTCATCTCCCTCTTGTTGTTCTTCTGGTCCTGGCTCCCGCTGTGGGAGCCTCTGATAGAAATACAGTGATTATGGTCTCTGCTTTCATAGATGGCGATTCTATGATTTTAATATTTTTTTTATTCAGAAATTCTGTCATTTTCCTAGCAAAAGTTGTCCAACAGAACTTCTTCAAGTACTTGGAATTCTAGCTGTGATTATCTTTTTTCAGCTTTTAACTTCTGTTTGCCTTTTTACAAATAATTCCTCTCATCTCTGCTTTTTCTATGTAGAATCTTGCTGTTATCTTTTAGAAGAAAATTATAAAATATGGTCTTTCCCCTTCTACTCACAATCTTTTTGTTCCCCTTTTGCTCAGGTTTAAAAGTTACTCACTGTTCCTTAATATCTCTGCCTTCCTGGGAGTCACATCACCTGTTGGTATCCTTATGTTCACCCTTCCCCATCCCTTACTCCTTTTCAGTGTTTTTTTGGAATCCATCTTTTTTTTCGTTGTATTTAGAAAGTAAAAAATGGAGAAGCTTTAGATCAGCTTATTTCTCATTTTCTAACAGAGTACCTCTTTTGCCTTTTATGAATTATGTTTGAATGTAAGTTTTTAAGTTTCTGAATTGTGTTTCTTTTGTGATTGGCTTCTCTACTTCAGCCTTTCCCTGGACAGGCTTTTATGCTTTCTGCTACAAGTGCTCTTCCCAAAGATGGTGTTTCAGGTAATCTCACTCAAGCAATCCAGACAGTAGTTATTACTCTACCTGAGTTTTCCAAAGTGTAAAAGATGCCATGGGGTAACAGAGAATGTGTGAGCTTAAGTTCATTTTGCATTAATTCCATCACAAGAGGGTTGGAGAGTGTCTCACTTGATTGGTTATGTGGAGTTAACTGGCTGGGATATCTCATCAACCTTTTGGGTGGCAAAACTTCAAGGACTTGTCTTCTGTCTAGATATTGTACTCTAGTTTTTGTCTGCTAATTATGGGTGGCTTTTCCTCACATGCTGGTTATCACAGTCCTGCCCTTCTGTGACTGGTGCTGACCAGCGTGGTATTGCTTCTTCAGGTGATTTCCCTCTTCAGCATTCAGAAGGAGTTTCTGTGGACTTCATTGTAGCTTCCTTTCTTCTTTTGCATAACTTGTCTGAATAATCAGAGTTAGATTTATTTGCTGCCTTTTGGTAATCTGAGATCTTCCTTCCTGCTTTAAGCCTAACTCCTCACCAAATTAAAATCTTAACCCCACTGATACCTGGCATACCTTGCAGTAATCTCAAACCTAAAATGTTGCAAAGGATCCTTTACTGTTTTCTCATATGTGATAACTGTCTTCTTGCTTTTTCTTTGGGCCTTGTAATCCAGTTGTTGTTGTTCATAAGCTTTTCTAGAACTTGCAGTTTCCTTTTGAATAATAGTAGGAAAATAAATTTGTTCTTTGCCATTCGCAGATCTCCAGATCTGCTTATTTTCTCTCCGTATTGGGTCTTTAACTGCAGTGTTTTGTCTGGCCTGGAACAAGGCTATCTTGTTTACCCATTATACTACAAGACAGTTTCAAAATGTTTTGTGTGGTCAAGGTCACACTTTCTGTTGTTAACTCCTGATGCTTTTCTGTACAAAACAAGTGCATCTGAAGGCAATATCTGACTTGCAAAAATCTGTAACCCTGAAGCAGATAAACTGAAGTTTTAAATGTTAACCTTTCTAAGCATTTAGTATCCATTGCCAGTTAAAAACTAGAGCTCAAATTGCAATTGTCCCTCCAGATATCCAAAGAGCTTCCCCAGCCTCTTCTGAATTCTTCCTTAAATTTCTTAGCCAGTTTTTAGGTAGCTGATACGGGAACCCACTGCTTGAGACACTGACCACCATGACTGCTTTGATATCTTTACATTAAGATTTCGAGACTGGGTGGTGCTCAGTGTCACTTGGAAGAGGCCCTAATAACTAAATAGTAAGTAAATGCTGAGCTGGAGGTTGGGCTAGATCTCAAGAGATCCCTTCCAATTTGAATGGTTCTGGGATTCTAGTGATGGTTAGATTTACAGCAATTAAATACAGAAAAAAGCATACAGATTTCATTTGAGAGTCATTCTGAGTCACAGAGATTAATTTTGTGGATGTGTTTACATAGTGAACTTTTTTTTACCATTTCATTTACTGGTTTTGGGAATGAATTCTGAACCCTACCATGAATTGGGTTTGAGTGTTGGGTTTTTTTAAACTTTGTTTTGATGTCTGACTCACAGTTTCAAAAATTGCAACTCCTGTGTCCAGCAAGTGTTTTTGGATAATCAGGAAAATTACTGTTCTGCAAGAAAACATGAACGACATCATCACCAAAACTAATTGGGTAGTTTCTTTCTATTAATGATAGCAGGAAAAAAATTGACTTTGCTGCTGGACTGGATGCTTATAATCCTGGAGATTTTTTCTTTTAAAAGGAGTTTTTCAATTTGTTGGGGTTTTCTTAAACTTTTTTCAACTAAGAACATTGAAAGCTGTTTCATCATTCTGCATTTCAACTTCAGCCAACAATTGTGTCTTTTAGGATGCTGAATAAGACTGATTTGGTAACCATGCTCCAACAGTGTGTGGAAATTTTGATGTCATCTTCTGGAAAGGAGTTTGATAGGGCTGTAGAAAAGTTGAAGGAGTTCTTGACCCAGTTTCAGAATCTAGAAGGTGGGTGTGTACCATCATGTATTCCTTTACAGATTATATAAAAGCTATTTTGTAATCTGACCAATGAGTAATCTGACCATTTTCCCTGAGATAGCCTGTCATCATATTAAACCATCATATTTGCAGGATTTTTTTAATACATGCACGAATTTAGGAAATGTTTATATTCTCTACTGGTATGTGGTTCGTGTTTTTTATAATACAGAAGAGTGATGTAAGATAAGAAATTGGACAGATCAGCAAACATTATCCCCTAAATCTCTCATACATGTATTTTGAGCATTTTAGCAGATGTTGTAGTTGCTAAAAACAAACTGGTTTTAAAGATAAATAGCAGCAGACAGGCAAGGACTGCATAAGCAGTCCTTATGACATGGAATTTAATCCAAATGTTTGTAAGGTTCCTTCCCCTGCACGTTCAGAGCTTAGGACCCCAAGTGGCAGTTGTCAGCTCTGCTGACAGGCTGTGGCCTGTCAAGCCCCTAGAACTGATTGTTCATGATCCAGGACAGATTTCAAAATTTGGCAAGGCAAATGAGTAGCAGCATTCTGTCTTTCAGAAGCAGGTTAACTGAAACTGCTGCATTTTCTCTGAAATACGAGTATGATGTATCCCAGCATTCTTCTGGAATAGGAATGTTGTTGCTTTCCCTGCATTATGGAGAAGCACTCCACAAAGATTGGCTTTTGAAGATTAATTGGTTATAATCTGGTCTGTTTTATGCATGTTAATTAAGCTCATTACCAGTGTTGTTACTGTACAGCATTTGGACAAGTAGGCAACAACCCCCAAATACAGTCAGTATTAATTAAAGTAGTCACATCACACTGTAGAGTTAACTGGGGGTTGTCCAAAAGAATCAGCTCTTGTCTGTACCATGTATTTTTTAATACTTGTAGTAAGAGCAGAGCTGTGGTAGAGAAAATAGGTCATCACTTTGAAAAAGCTGTGTATGTCACTGCTGGTACTAGCACTGAGGAATCTGAACTATGATGGAAAACCAAAGGTTTGTCTAGTTTGGAAAAAAAGAATTCAAGCAAAAGGCTTTTAAGTAGTTGGATTCTTACCTTGAGGAAATAAATAAGGAACAACAGCTCTGGGGATTCAGAACTTGCAGAACTATAAAGCAAAAAAGACAGTATTTATGTTTACTTAGGATTTGAAGATGAGTTTAAAATAGAGAAGGTCTACTAAATCCATGAATGATCTTCATTTCTTTTCAAAGTGGATTTAATTTAAGCTCCAAAGGAGAAGTGAGAAGGGGAAGTTAAGATATACTGTACGTGAATAGATTGCTGAGTTAGATAACTTTTTACTTTATGTGATGGTGTTGATCTTTAGTGAGGGTTCTCAGATGTCTGCCAGAAATGTGATGTACCCAAATTGCCCACAGAGCTCTTAAAGTGAAAGGATAGTCCAAAATACTGTAATTTATAACAACAACAGAGTCCATTGTCCTGACTGCCTAATGAACTGAAAAACATAAAATCATGAAGCTTGAACAAACAAAATATCTTCACATTCAGTCTATTTTGAGCTGCAGGATTTGGAAAATAAAAAAAAATGTATTGGTGTACTAGTGGAGAGGAAGTTTTCTGATTTGAAGTCTTCAACACTCAGATGAATGTCCATGGGACCCTGGAAGATACCAAATTGTTCTCTGCAGGTCACCAAAAAGCTTTTAAATATCATGATTGTCACTGCTGATAGAGCTTTACCTGTGATGTGTGGGTGGAATCTCCATCTGCCATCTTCTTGAATAAGGCAAGAAATCTAGATTCCTTTTTTTCTGATTATCACTCATCCTGGCACTGATTGTGCTTTGGGAGGTTTTGCTTTTATGTTTTTGCCTAAAAATTACTAATAATTGGTGTAATTGATCACCAAACTACGTTTCCATGAAGATGTAATTTTCTTATAAATTAAGGTGAGAATAAAACTGGGCAATGAAGTGCCTTAGCATGCTTCTGTTTGCTGCTCTGGTTGCAGTTGCTGCATTAGGTAGGGAGAACTCATTTCTTATTCATTATTTTTCTGCACATGAGAAGGAAAAAAAATGCAGCATGTGCCTTTTTGAATATTCCAAAAGCATGAGTAGTACCTAGTCCTAATCTGTCAAATTAACAAATGTTGAGGGTATGACCTAGGATGACCTAAACAGAATTAAAGTGATGTGCAAGGCTTGTGCTGGGCCCTTGCTCAGGGCTGTATCGTTACTTAATCACTGTTGGCTAAGCTGTACTGCAGACTCCTTTTTTAACAATCTTCTGCAAGATGCAAGACCCAAAAGCTGCCTGTGGTTGGGTCTGTGTGAACAAGGAACTACTGAGTACTTTGAAGATTGCTTGGGTTAGGAGGTTTATGTAGGAAAAGTCTACCCCACATATAAAACATTAGTTTTGTTCTAGTAGCAGAAGCTTCCCAAGAACGAGGTGTGTCCGTATCGCCACAAAAGGAGCTCCAGAAGAAGACAGACCTTTATCACCTTCAGAAGGTTAGGCCTGCCTAGGCTTTACTGACTGGTTCCTTAAATTAATGTTTTAAAATGTTCATGGTTAGTTCTTCCCAGCTTGCTGGAGCTCTGAGTAAAGGGTTGTGTGTGAATGTCTCATCTTAAAAATGAATGAATAAGTACCAACTATGTATTTCAGGCCTTCCTGACACATAGAAAATTATAGAAAATAATCTATCATAAACCAGGATTTTAAAATGCAAATTAGATGTTTTTATTTAACTTGTAATTTAGACATTCTGCCTAACACATATTTCTTTGAATTTCTCAAACTCCTACGGGTTTGAGAACTGAATACATTGGCCTAAATAAAAATAACTGCATGATTACATTTCAAACATCATCAGTGAGAACGTGCCAGCAAAAATTAATTATACATGTTAAACACATAGATTGTGTTCTCCAGAGAATAACTGCCTCCCATGTAGTCTTATGCACCACTTTTTTTTAAAGACTTTGTTGGAGTTGAAGGAATCGAGGAGGTCTAAGAAACTGACAAAGTTTGAAATGCTTCGTTTTGAAGTTGTTGACTATATAGACAGTCTTGTAAGGTGAGCCTTCCTGTTTTATATTCCTGCATTAGTTTGCACTATAAGTTGCAAATGAAATTTTACTAACATGTTAATCTTGTCAAAATTGTGTCTCGCTCCCTGTGGCACACTTTTTTTTCTCTTCCTATTCTTTCTTTGAGGGCTTTAAAAATAATAACTAAAAAAAACCAAAACCAAACAAACCATACCTCTTTTCCAAGAGATCAGTTGAAATAATTAGAATACAAATGGACCAACCTACTTTGGCTGTTGAGACAGTGTTGAGGGAGGAGTGGGTATAAGTGGCAAAATAAAGTCAAGAGTCTTTACCCTAATCTTTGCTGATCTGTTCTGCTTACAAAACTGTACAGATGTCAAGTGTGATATCCTGTCCATTTTGGGAACTGTTTTGGTGAGCAAGCCATAGCAGATGCAGTTTTGGAGGCAGCTCTGCAGTGGAAAATGTGAAAGGCTTGTTGTGGTGGGGGAAGAGATGAAGGCATTTGTTAATTATAGAGGGTGGGGGGGGAGGCAGAGAAGCTAACAGAAGTATCACTGCCAAGCAAAAAGCTTCAGCTAGGAAGGCCAAGATGAGCAGAGACTCATGGTGAGGCCTTAAGATGGATAAATAAGATCTGTGGAGTACTTGACTGGGCTAGCATTGTAGCTGCTGCCCTTATTTTTGAATTTGTCAGTGTCCCAGCTAGAGTTCTGTGCTAAATCCATTAGATATAGGGTTGATTTATTTCAGTGCAGTTCATCTTGTTTTCCAGAGATTTTTCAGTACTGGATGGAAAACGTACATTTTTATAGTCTGACAGCAGTAGACTTGTGTTGTTTCCCTTCAGCTGAAGCTTGTGTCTCCCTCACACCCCCCATACCTCATGCTTTTCCAGAAGATACCTTGTTCCTGCAGATGAAAGGACCCTGCATGAGATCATGTACTTCAACGCCGCTGCCGTTCTGCGGGGGCACCTGAACGCTGCCCCCAGGACCGCGCTGCACACGGCTCTGAACAGCCCCCACTGGTACCTCAAGGTGAGAAACTGCTCCAGTGCTGGACTCTGCTGCAAGGCTCTGTGAGCATGGTGTGCAAGGCTGAGTTTGCTGTTTCATGAATCTTGGCACATACTCGGCTGTTTTTGCAGAGAACTAGCAAGTGCTGATAAGCAACTGGGGACTTTGTTCGAGGAGCTGGGGAATCTGTCTGGCGAAGGTAATTCTGGGAAGAGTTCTGTAGGAGGAATCCATTTTTCAGAGCGTGTTCTAGCCATGATATTTTCTTTCTTCTGTAGATGTAGCAGAAAACTAATTTTGTCCTCCACTGCAATTAGGATGACTGTCCACAGGGAAAAATAAAGTGTCTGTTACTCTTTCCAGAGACTTTCTTAATAGGGCTGGTGCTCAGTCCTCACTATGTAGATTAGCTGTAAGGTAAAGGCTGTTCAGGTGGAGTCATAACATTAAAATAGCATAATTACAGCGTATTTGACCAAGTCCTTTGATTTCCTCTATAATTTTATTTTAATCCTTGTTGTACATTGATATCCTATGTTTTCTGAGTCCAAGAAAAGGATCAGCTTAACCCTCTCCTTTTCTATAAGAGAAAAGCAGACTGTTCTCCACTTCCTTCATAAGTCAAACTGAAAGGATGACCAAAAGAAAGACATAGACTAGGATTTGGAAAAGGAGTGAACATACATTTCTTTTTACTTGATTATAGAAGGTGCTTGAACTTGTTCTTATTGCCTAACATTTTTCCTAAAAAACGGATCATAATTTTGAAGAAAATATTGGTTGTGGCTGTATCTGAGTAATGCACTACTTGAATCAAAGCTAACACTTATCAGGAACTGTAAAGGCTGATAAAGATCAGCCTTTGAAATCTACATTTGTATTGAAATCTGATTTGTATTGGGTTTGCTGGCACTGTCCTCGATTTGAATGAGGGTTATCAGTTTTGCTGTGTGCAGGAGTTATTACTAAAACCATTTACAGAGTTTATTTGTGAGAACAGTAGTTAGCAAGTTACCATTAAAAAAGCCTAATATGAACCTCAGTAATTTATATTTTTAGAAAACCTGTAAATATATAGACTAGGACAACCAAGAAAATCTAACTACTGATGTCTTTAATAAGTATTCTGTTCTCTTTGATGAGTTGACAAGATTTAAAGCCCTTTGTCATCCTGTACTTTGTACTTGGACATGCTTTAACATATTTCCAGTGTTTTCTGAGAAGATTGTAACAGTAGCAGTATTGGCTGAGTACCTTGCTTAGCATTTTGATCCAAGTGAGTCAAATATTATCTGTCTATGACTTCTGCATGGTTTGTGTTTTTCTGCACTGTGACCAGAGCAAAGTTCTCCAAAACTAAAGAAGGCCAGGAAGGCCTTCCAGAAGGCCAGGACAGAAAAGTGGTTCAGTAGAGTACCAGTGAATGATTAATTTGTGATGCACTGCTTACAGGAGTCCAGTTAGTTATTTAGCAAAGCATGAGCCAAGGGTCATATTTATCAGGTTGGGGGGAGAAGAGAACCCAAAAAAACCTGCATCAAACCCAGTGTAATTCTGGTTTCCCTGATCCCTTGAAAATTTAACAAGCTGAAATTTGGGATACCAGCTCCCACATCAGGGAAAGAGGATTTGGTCCTTGGGATAACAGCATTGATTCCAGAGCAAGGTATGCTGTGTCCTCTGTCTAGCCTTGGGGCAGGGTCAGGCAAGAGCAATTCCTCATCAGCTGTGTTCTGGGTTGCTCCCACTCCTGTTCTGTTCTTTTGGGAGCAGCCCCTCTGTGCTGCACAGATGGATTCACAGCTGGCTGCTCGTTGTAGGGCAGCTTCCTGCTTGTCAGCCTGGGTATTTCCTCTCAGGACCACACGTGTGCTGCAGCCTCAGAGCTGAGGTTTCCCCACTGGCAGCTGCAGCTCCCTCCCAGCTCCCTCCACTGCTCTGCAGAGGCTTGGCCCAGGTACCACAGGGGAGGCTGGGATCTCTCAGGTGCTGCTACAGATGAGCCTGTTCCAGGAGTGTGCAGTTGCTCTGAAAGTTGCATCCTCTCTTGGTTAACTGTCCTGACCTTAAAATTAGAAAAGCAATGCAAAAGGTCCAGCATTGCCAGGTTGGCACATGGGTGAGTAGTAGAAAACCACAGAGCTGGGTGCTGTAGGAGAGGGGAAAGGGAAGGGTGTAGTGTTGTCCTTTTGGGCAGTGGTGAGTCTCTAGATCTAGATCAGCCAAAAGTGTAACCTCATGTGTGCCAGGTACTAACACAGGAGTATTGGAAACTGTTGTGGTACACTCCTGAGTTACAGAACTTTACCATAATACCCCTGAGTTCCTGATGAACTAATGTCAGCATTGTAACACTGTGAGGGGTTAGCTATATTTCTCTGAATTTTTCTGGAAACCCTCTTGTAATGAACTGACAGATACTAACCTAAGGTCTATAGCTTTTATGTTCCTTGTAGAGGAGAGTAAATAAACTTGAAAATTGCTAGATGTTCTGTAAATTGTGAAATGTCTCATAAGTGACAGAGTCCAAACTAGAACTGAGTCTCAAAAATTGCAGTTATTGAGATCTGTGGGTAAACTACAGATTCTTGAGCAAAATTTTTTTGCTTAGGCTTCTTTCCTGTCTTGAAAAGCATTTTTCTTTTGAAGATATCTGTCATTGCTACAGCTTTATAACTTCCCTAAAGTTGCTTGTATATTTTACTAGCATATGAAGGTGTTTTAGAACAAACTTCTGTGACCTGAAAGGAATGATCAGTGGTTGTTTTCATGTTAAGACAGCTGACTTAAAGAGCATGAAACTGAAAGGAAATGCTGTAAATTTCTGCAGCTGTGCAGAGACTTTTGCCTCTGGCTCCAGCGCCCTCAACTTCCCAAGTACATGGTTCAGTGCTGATGACCTTGAATCCAGGAGGCTGGAAAGCTGCCCAGCAGAAAAGGGCCTGGGGGTGCTGGTCAAGCGTGGCTGAACATGAGCCAGCTGTGCCCAGGTGGGCAGGAAAGCCAATGGCACCTGGCCTGGATGAGCAATGGTGTGGCCAGCAGGACCAGGGCAGTGATTGTCCCCCTGTACTCTGCAATGGTGAGGCTGCATCTTGAGTTCTGTGTCCAGTGCTGGGCCCCTCACTTTAAAAAAGACATTGAGGTGCTGGAGCATGTCCAGAGAAGGACAAAGAACTGGGGAAGGGTCCTCTGAGGAGCAGCTGAGAGAGATGGGGTTGTTTAGCCTGGAGAAAATGAGGCTCAGGAGGAACCTTATCATTCTCTACAGCTGTCTGAAGGAGGCTGTAGCCAGGGGGGTGTTGGCTTCTTCTCCCAGGGAATCTGCAACAGGACAAGAGAAAATGGCCTCAAGTTGCACCAAAAGAGGCTTAGGTTGGATATTTGGAAAAATTTCTTCCTGGAAAGAATCAGCATTGGAACAGGCTGCCCAGGGAAGTTGTGGACTCACCATCCCTGGAGAGATTTAAAAGACATGTGGATGTGGCAGTAAAGAACACAGTTTAATGGTGGCCTTGGCAGTGCTGGGGTAATCGTTGGACTCACATGATCTGCAAGGGCTTTTCCAACCTTAATAATTTCATGAATTTCCTGAAACATAGTATACTTAGTGAGAAATTAGACTTTTGCCTTTACAGATGCTGAGTTTCAAGACAGAGATAAATGATTGTTACGTTTCAATGACAAAACTCTGAGATGAGTGAAGCAATTATTTTTAGTACATATGACAGATCTATAGTAAGTCTTCCTCTTCCTTTCAGGGGGCTGGGGGAAAAATTACACTTTCCTATTTTCTACATGGCAAATCATGACTAGTTTCTTCTCCTGACTCCATAAAATGGAGTATTTCTCTCTCATATGTAAATAGAACTAGCAGAAAAAATGCATAAAAGAATAATCAGGTAATCACTCATTACAGCAGATGCTGCATAAGTGTTACAGAAGGAACACCAGGAGTGAAGAAGCTATGGAGGGGGTTTGTTGGTTTTTTTTTAATAGTATGCTTATTTTCCTGTTTGGTTTTGGTTTGGTTTTTTTTTCCTTTGTACCATCAACGTGCCATTAAACACACAAACAGTAAACATCTGCATAAAATACCTACTATCTGAATTACCTGAAATGATGTTCTGTCTAGCCCTTGGAATTGCTCAAGATTAGACACTGATCAAAGTTACTGCCTTCAATTTTTTTCATCAGAACCAAGCTCTGCGATATGATGGAGGAGGCATTTCTAACAAAGCCCCTGACATATGCATAGTGTATAAGCTTCATTTGGAATGTGGCAGATTGATCAATCTCGTGGATTGGTTAGAGGTATGTGATGCAAACAGTGCCTTCACCTGCTTTCAGTATTCTGATCTACCTTTTTGCTGCATGTCTGCTTTTCTTCAGTGCCCTTTCTGAGAGCTTGAATCATTGCATACCTTTATCCACAAGAACCCACAGTAACTCCAATAAGTCTTTCTCTATTGTGAATCATTTATTTCCAGCTCTGTTAATCTCTGATGAAACTATTTTTCTTCTGCTTCTATTTTAAGCTCAGCACAGGTCAGATTTTGTGCTTAACAAAATTGCCTTTCTTTTTTTTTTTTTGTCTTTAAGTATTCTGTGACACTTTTATGGAAACAGGCAAGGGGGGCTCTTGGAGAGAATGCTTGTGCCAGGAAAAGCCTGGGTCCTTCTAGCTTGATAACCTGTCTCATACTGTAGCCAAAAGCAGAGAGAATATAGCAAGAGAACATACATTAATATGATAAAGTCTCCCTGGCTAACAATCACATTTTAGCTCTAAGGTTTCCTAAACTTGAGTGGTTCTTCTGTATTTTGTAAACCTACCTGGATGTCATTACCAGTGTATTTTAGCAACCACAGCATCCTCTGCAAGAAACTCTGTAGCTTAACCACCTGCAGTTTAGAGGATACTCCTTTTACTTCTTCCAGCTGTGTTTTGTTTGCTGCTGCTGGTTGTGTATTGTATATTCCTACCCAGACTCTTGCTGTCCCTCAGTTTTATAGATTTCTTCACAGCCAACTTACCTCTATCACTTCTCCAAAATATTTAAGCAGTCTCACCTTGAGAATATTTTTTCAGTTCTGTAGTTTCTCTGAGAATGGGTCAGGACCCAGAACCATTTGAGATTTAAAATGCAGGCACAGGAGTTCAGAGAGTGATGTCTTGCATTCTGTATTCCTGCCATGGTAATGTGTAACTTTGCTTGCTCTTTGATTGCTGCTGAACTGACACACTCCTGGAGTTCTCCTTCCAAGATCTTATTCCCCCTGAGTGATAGCCTTCAGCTCAGAGGTCACTATTTTATATGCAGATCTATCTGTCTATGAACTGGAATAAATCTGTGCTGCTTTTCTCTAGGCTTTCTCAACTGTGGTGATGGCAGCTGAGGAACCAAATGCAGATGAAGCTTCCTCAGACCAGGTGGATGATGTTATCCAGTATCCTTTCTCATTTTTCTCAAGTTTGACATGGAAAGCTTACAGGCTTTATGAACCAGGGGTTTTAAAATACCCCTGTATTATTGTTTCATGTGCACTGATGAATTTCAGAAAAATTACTTTAAATAGCCTTAATATATTGAAAATGTCTAGGAAATAGATCAGTTGAAATAGTTGGGCTGGGAAGGGTGAGGTAAGAGAGCAGCTTTGGTCTGCAGGAGGTGTTTGGGTCTGAAACAGAACCAAAAGTCCATAAAACAAGTTGAAACTGTTTGGGTAAATCATCAGAGAGTTGGTATAGCTGCTGGATAGGGGTAGAGCATTACTGGGGAACAGATGGGAGGAGGGCTCTGACCTAGAGAGCACATGGAGAAATAGAGCAGTAGTTCATTATGTTCCAGTACCTTGCAGTTAAGAACTTACTTTGCACAGGACACCCATTCTGCTTGTTACTTTGTCCTGATCCTGAACTGAGTCTAAAAATATTTAATAGATGAGCATTAGAACCAAACCTCATGGCTACAGCAGTAGTGCTGCCACAGAGAAGAAATGAATAGTTGTGCAAAAATAGGCTTAACTAAAGGAATGATAATTATATGCTCTAATACTATACCTGGCTTTCCTGGCCCTTCCTTTTTTACAAGCTCTACTGTTAATTGTCACTCACAATAAATTTAATCTCTAACTCAGGAATATAAACCTGTATGTCAAGGAGAAAGCAACAAAGGCAGAGTGAATAAAAAGGAGAAGGTGGTGCCATGAAACCTCAGAAAAAATCTCTATAATTATCTATCCATTTTTTTGTCAAGGGACATAAAAGTATAAATTCTTCTGAGACACTTCTGAGACAGATTTGCTGTGGTTGTAGGCTTTCTCTTAGCAGTGGGAAAAGGAACTCTTCCTTTGCTGTCACATCATATGCATATGGCAGAACTACTGATCAGATTGAAGATTGGTGTTTCTGTAGGCGGCTCGTGCTCTGCCCTTATTTCCAACAATTTTATTGTGCAACACGTTTTGAAATCTGTGCTTACCATGACTTAGAAATCTTGCCCTCCTAGAAGAGAACAGTGTCTCTCACTGTCTCATCAAAAGTGTACTTGGTTTCTTTCCTTCACTGACATGTCCAGCGCTCGCTTTATTCGAGCTGTTTCTGAACTGGAGCTCCTGGGCTTCATAAAGCCCAGCAAGCAGAAAACTGACCATGTGGCAAGGCTGACATGGGGAGGCTGTTAATGTGCCACCAAGGTGCTAATAAATTTCCCAACAGAGCAAGGGCTCTGTTCCCACCACTCTACTTCTCGCTAATTTTGCATACTCAGTCAAAGTCATCAGTGCCTGAATGTTGTGAGATACATTCTGAGTGCCTGGGCAGGCTTGAATAGAGATGTTTTTTAATGCTCATCTTCCCTGTGTAATGTTCTGCTGTATTAATGCTCATGTTCCAAATACTGTATTGTTGTGCCGGTTCCAGTCTTCTTTGATCTGTAATATTTAACAGCCCGCTGATACAACTCAGACTAGCAAGCCAAAAGGACAACACTGGCTGTGTCAGCCAAAAAGTGATGAAGCAGTATTATTAACATCCTTATAAAGCTGATAGGATTTGAGTCATTATTATAAAATGCCTCCTTGATCCTCGAACTCAATTTAAAAATAAATAAACCAAGTATGCTAAAGAAGACAATGAACTTCCATGTTCAGCCTCTGCTGTGTGTTCTTCCAAACTGGTCCTAACTCCCTAAAAACTCCTTGAGGAAGAAGAGAGAATAATTGTGAAGATGCCAAGTTTTGCCCTTTGGCAAGAGCAAAAGTGAACTGTTTGAAATCCTTTTTCTAGTTGAAGTTGATGGGTACTAGCTGACTCCTGCTGTTAGGAAAACTTGTGGCAGCAGACTGAGACCGTGGCAGTTGTGCATCGGGTGGAAGGTAGGAAAATCCCCACCTAAAGCACGTTGTAACCTCCCTCTCTGCCAATGGTTTGTGCTGCATGCAGGCAAAGGAAACAGCTGTGTGAAAAGCAATGTAGGCTGAGCGTGTACCAGCACTGTTCATCTGATAATCAGTCTTCAAAAAGCCTTCTCAGACCAACCTTTACCCTTGACTCTGTGTTAAGGAGCAGATGTGTTTATACCAGTGTCTGTGCCCTGTTCTTCAACCATGGGAAAAGCCTTAGGAACCAAATGGGAAGAGCTGCATTGCCCTCCAGAGCAGTGCATCTGCTGTGCTTTGATAAACCCTCCACAATCACTTCCATAAGCCAGATCTGTACTGGGGAGGGGAGGTCCTGTTACAGAACCAGTAACTCAGCCAGCTGTTTCCCCAGCAATGTATATAAGAGATGTCAGGCTTGTTTTAAATACACAACTCCTGTCCTCTCTGAGTGTATTTTCCAGCTGCAGGAATTGCAGAGTCACAGCAACACGACCTGCTGTGTATAAGTGGGGGTCTGGTTCTAAATGCTGCCAGCCAGTTCAGAAGGGGGAGGAGGAGGAGCTTATCAGACTCTACTGCCAGAACGTACAACTTGGAAACAATGACAAAAAACTCAACAGCATGAACTTTTAGGATTGCAGTGGAGCACTTGCAAAAGTTTCAAGATGCAGGTAAAATATTCCCATTCTTCCCTGGTGAGCAGGCTCGGGGACTTGGTTCAATAACACACACAGACAGTTTTCCAGCAGCAGAGAGGAAAGCGAGGCATTTCAGCAGAGGGGAAGGCTCAACACCCCCATCCTGAACCTCACCCCATTTATCTCACAAACACACTTGACAAATGAAAGGGAGCAGCACCAAATGTCTCCATGATGTGCAAGAGGACAAGAAGCCAAGTGCTTTGCTGTGTGGCTGTCTCCTGCCACCCCCCTCCGCTAAACTCACCCCAGGTAACTTTCACACTCCCAGAGGGTAAAATGTTCAGAAATAAAGAGAAACCAGCCTCAACAGTGTGTGGCCTTTAATCCCCAAATGTGCAGGCAACATGACATTAAAACAGTAAAATGAATAGTTAATGGCTGTTTCTTCCCTTGAACTAATAACAGATTTGTACGGTTAAAGTCACATTTGCTGTGCTACATATGGTTTCTCAGATCAAATCTGTACTTGGTGCTTCATTTTCTTCAGCAAGGAGGGTAAGAAGGTTGAACAGTTAAAAACACAAACTAAACTGGTCATAAATTTAATTTAGTTCACCTTTCTTTCTTCAGAAGCTCGACTTCGCGATCAGTCCTACTTTCCTGGAAAGAGCTTAACATCACTGAATCTGGAACCAACATCAGTAACAGCTGAGACACCCTCATATACCTTAGCTGAAACAAATTTCAACTGGAAAATTAAAAATTAGTTTCTACAACTGTCTGCATAGTAATTACATGTTTTGCAGACATTCCAAAAAATCTTCACAGTCTGCAATGTTCACTTAAAGAAAACAGGACAAAAACACCCCAAAGTGCTAATGTCTGTAGTAGTTCTGAAAGTCTAGTGTAAAGCCTCACCTCTGAACTAACTGTATCATATTCTTAGGTAGCCACATCTTTCAACAGAACTACTGCCAAAAATCAGACCTGAATGCAAGTTAACACTCACTAAAATAATTTTCCAACCCTTTTTCTCTACTGTTACAGATGCTGTTCTTTGACACTTCTTTACACTACTGCACTACTGGTTTCAAACACAAACTTTGTAATTTTTTTTTTATCCTGAAGCCTACAACAGCAATAAACTATAAGAACAGCCCAGGTGCCTGTAAAAGCCATTTCATCACTGAGAATGACTTCCAAGTCACAAGCACTGGTTAACAAGAGCATAAACTTTTAATACTTCACCAGCCTCCATTTTTTCTCCCCACTGTGGAGTCAAAGCTTAAATCCTTCCCAATTCCCAACTCGGGAACAAAGAGAGCTTTCACAAAACAGAGTTTTTTAAGCAGAATCTGTGACTGGTCATGCTGTTCAAGTGTACACAGGCAAATCTTAAACATCAGTACACAAAGATTGCTTGAATCTCCTTCCTTTGCAACCCTGAAAATTGCTGAATGATCTTATGGTTATATGGTCTCACACCTAGACACAAAAATCAACACACACGACATACATGCTGCTTTTCAAGTACATAGTAACTGAGATCTGCTTGGAAAGAAATACATCACTACCTTAAAAACAGCTTAACCAAGATCTTTGGTTTCACTCTGTTAAGTTCCAATTAACTGTTCTCAGCTTGCTTGGCTTTTGGGTAAGACTGCAGTTACATACACATAACAGAAATATTCTACATGTGGCCACCACAAAGTGTAGTGCCACGAACTGCATGGTTACAGAACTGTACCCATTTCTCCTTGACTCTAAAGCCTTTGAAAAGGTTCTGCAAAGCAGGTTGGTTTTCAAGCACCACCTGGCTCCTCACAGTACCCCAACCTCCCTAGTTTTTTCAACAGCCATCAAGCTGCCAGCCATTTTCCTACTGAAGAGTATGACTCTTGTTAGACCAAGTCTTTCATGTGTGATTCATCACACTAGATACTGGCACTGAGATTAGGAAAAGGAGCCAGTTTGAAGTTCAAGAGAGAACAAGCAGCAGGTTAAAAAATGAAACATTTCAAAGAATGCAACCTCATTTCCAAAACAGGCACAAATTAAGCATACCACAGCTGTGATACATCAGCACCCACGGTGCCATGCTTTTCATCTGCCACAAGACTGCTTATTAGGCATAAATTTGGAGCAGTACAGGAGTGGCTGGGTGCTAGCATGACATCACTTCTTATTTATAGATCTTAATATCCCAAAAAAAAAGATAAGAACACAGAAAATACATGAGATGCATGAGGATGCCAAAATTTGCATGGTGGTCCAGCTAGCAGCAGTGATTTTCCTAGCTTGGGCAATTTAATAAAAGGAGGTCAAAAAGTGAGGAGCAGGAAGGAGAGGGACTGAGGACTTCAAGGCAGACAACAGAAATTACAGCCCTTGACAGTTTTATCTTCAGTGACAAAGACCTGAGGAGGGGAGTCTAGCAGAGATTTCTCATTTCTGGGATTCTGAAAATAGAGATAATCCAAATATTTAGGCAAGACAAGTTTCAGGGAAGTGAGCAGAAAATACTTGATACTGTGGCAATGTTCCAATTCTGAACCTTCAATCTCACTCCTAAGTGACAGAGTTCACCAAGCAGCAGAGCTCATCACAAGGTTTCTCTCATACCATAAGTAAGCATGAGCCAACTGCCAAGTTCATCTACCAGCTTCAGCTCGAATTCCTCTGTTAATCTGAGATGGGACATAGATCTATCACAGAGCAGACTTCCCTTTAACCAGAAGCTGACAGTAAATTAGAGAAGACGGCAGTTTATAATTAAATTATTATTTTGGAACTGCTTTCTTGTCCCCAGAGCAGGTAACTGAAGGCCTTTGGTAGCAATACTCCCACGCCACAACACACAGATCTAGACTTGCCATGTAGGAAATTTGCAGTGATTCAGAGACCCAGCACTGCCCAGACAGCAGCAGCAACACAGCAGTCTGTCAACAGCTGAATGTATCCAACAAGGCTCTCAACAACAGGCATTACACACCTTCAGCTCTTGCAACAGCTACACTATTCCAGCTTGCAGTACATGCACCTGCTCTGTCTCATGAACAGATTTCCTTTAATGTGTCACTGAAATCTGAAGGAAGGCAAGTGCAGCTGCTGTTTGAGTCAGCTGCAGCAAGTTACATCACCAGTTTTGTGTCCCTTCTGTACCAAACAAGCTTCCTCAACATAAAACACTACAGCTGATTTAAGAAAGATTTCTGTCTCTGAAGAATGACCTGAGATTTTAATCCACCTCCTTCTCCTGATCCAAAACTGACCCACCCACTATTGCTAGTAAATAAAGTTTTCATTTAAACACTCAGATTTAAGTTTATTCATACACAGCAAAAGTTCCACCTGCATATTAAAAACAAACAGATTAGAAGTAAATGTTTTATTCTTCCAACTAAATTCCAGTACTACAAGGGCAGTAAAACAATGATACACTGAAAAATTGCAGCAATAAACATTTGTTAAAGACTGATAGAATAAATAAAAACTACAAAAATGAGAAATCATATAAACCCATTCTTAACCCCCAAAAAAGTCATGGAATACAGAAATGCCCTCCTTCACTATTTCACAGGCAGTACTGTGGGCTATTTGCTTAAAATTGTCCTGGGATTACATTCTAACTTAACTGTGATTACAGTTCTGTTGTAGTGCACAGTTATGAAAACCACACTAACTTCAGTCAGAAGTGTCATTCTACATTTTTATTTACACAACCAGTGAAGGGCAACTTCTAGAACACCAGCTTTAATCCTTTACTTTTTCAAACTTATTAACATAAGAAGCCAAATCGTAATGATACAGCAAATGAGGCCACTGGTATTATTACAGGTAGCAAAGGTCCACATCCAGGTGGTACTGACATCAGGGAGCACTCCAAAACCAGTTGCTGCATAAGAGTGGTTGCCACTGACAAAAGCTTGAAATAACCTGTGTTCACAGGGGGGAAAAAATATGGCATTGCTGCAAGTCTTTACGGGGACAGCTTGCAACAATATAACAGGGTGTATAGGGCAGCCCACATATGCAGAAAGTGTGATTCATGAAACATCTGGAAAGAGAAAAAAAAAGAAGAATTAATGATAGCACTAACAAGTATCAGCTCTGTGCAAACCTTCTATGGTAGTATCAAAACTGGTTTCAAAACTAAACTCCAGCATGCTATGGGAAACCAGGTCTAGATGTTTTAAACACAAGCTGCATTTTCTCTCACACCTCCCATTCAATCTCAATACTCCATATTCTCAGTTTGGAATATTTTACCTTGGGGCCTAGCAGCTTAACAGCAAACAATGGCCATTTAAATTATTGAACACTTGGTAATTCAATGCTGCTACGGAGACCAGAAGAAAGAGATACTCACAACTGGCAGGCTGTTCTCCATATCGTCGCATGATCTGATCATGCGTGAACTTCACAAATGCGTCATATTGTTCTGCAAGGATGAAACATTACAAGTATGAGTATTAAATTTAAATCCAGCAGAAAATTACTGAGGGCTAATTTTTATACACCAAAGTCATACAAGTTAAACACACCCCCAAACTAGCAGTAGTTTTAAATAACTTAATACAGTTCATAGCTGCCATTTCTTTTTTTATCCTCCAGAACAATTAAGCTAATGTCCCCTTAATTAAAAGACTCTCCCATACAAACTTCTGTAAATGAGAAAGATGGCAGTAAACTCAAAGAGAATTATGCTGCATGTAACAAAGATCTCAATATACCTTACACTTGCTAAGTATCACACACTGTATTTTGAAGAAATGAAGTGTGCCCATTTTACAGATCCATAATGGGAGCAGAGTAGAAAACATGGCATAAAGGTCAGTACTAGGGGTGGAAACATAATTTGTCTGCTTCTACCACTACCAGATGTAAGAAAATTAATTTAATGAAATGGAAACACAAAAGTACAGGAAAGGGATTTGCTACAGAGTTAGAAATTGTATTTGCTGACTGCCAGAAAATCAAAAGCAAACAAGAAACTAAAAGGATGAAATGTTAAGTGACTAACTTTTGAGTAATTCTAATCACAGAAGCAGCTGCTATGGGAGACATATAGTTGATTGTGGATTGCATGGAAACAGTTACTGTGTCATCTGAAATGAAATTTTTATATGAAACATACTTGGCTTTGAACTAAGCACTGTTTGAACTGTTACTTCCCAGAAAGGTTATTCTTTCTATACACACATCCATACAAACACATTTGCAATATTTTATTCAGTTTTAACACTACACTCATCAGCAGGATATCACCTTTCAGAATTAGGAAATTGAACAAGGAGAGTAATATCTACCAGATGCCGCTCCTCTCCATTCCCCTTCCTCCCTTGTGGAAAAATACATGTGCAGCAATGTGGGGTGTTCTGAGAAAAGGGCAAGGTCAAAGAAGGCAATCTTCAACCAAAAATGCAGTTAGATTTGTAGTGGTTCCTAGTCCCACAGGTTTGCCCCAATAAAGTCCCATCCTCTTGCAGGGATGAGCTTCACCTTTGAAGTAAACAGGGTGTCAGTAATCAGCAAGCAGTGCAGCAGCAGCCCCAAGTTCAGAGTGGACTCAAAGGTTGAAGGACATTCATCCCTGACCAAGGGGGCCTGCGGTCACCGTGGACAGCTCAGCTCCCCTCTGCCCACAAGCAGGACCTGCTTCACTGCACTTCTGACCAGCGGCTGTTCAGCAGCCATGTGACTTCAGCCAAACAACAAAATAACACAAAGAGCAGACTGAAGGATCTAGTGCACAGAAACCCTTTCAAAAAGTAACACCAACTAGAATTTTTCCCAGAAGTATGTATTAAAGGCCAAGATCAAACTTGCAAATTAAGGTAGAAGTTGGCATACACAGCTGCTTTGTAACATCATCTTAGTTAGAACTACGGCTTTGCAAATTTTTTTAAATCCAATTACTAAAAAAGCCCCGTTCTTGTGACATTCAGATGTTAAGCAATCCAAAGGTAGGAGCAGTCTACAGTTAACTACTTGAGAATTTAAGTGAACACTGCACAATTACTTACATCACTGTATCATATACATACTAACTAAATTTTAAGTCAGGTGGCTAAATGACATGAACACAAATACAATTACAATACTATAAAAGGCTGTTCTTCAGAGATTCCTTAAAATCTTTCAAGCTAGTGTTTTGCTAAGGCTCTTGCAAAATCAAGTTTGCGCTAACACAGCGGTTTCAGGTAACAGAGGCAGAAACAGAAATCAGGGCATTACAATGATCTGAGTTTTCCATTTACCCAACATTTATTCTGCATGAAAAGCAACTCTGCTTGCAAGGAACATGGAAGAAGGAAAGAATAGGCAATATCTGGCTAACTACCTACATGACAACTCTGATTCAGAAAATACCCAAGATGCAGACATTCAGTTAAGTAACTTGAAAGAAGCTATTAAACTGAGATTCATTATGGAATTTCCAATTATATTTCCTTTGACTTCACTTTTGTAACAAGGAGTATTACCTTACTGCATGAAGTTTAGAAAAGGATATGACCATTCTGTCAGCAGACAACCATAACTGGCCTTCCATGTAGGGAATGTCTAAATTCTTTTGCCAGTCTTTAAATTCTCATATAATGTTGAAAATGTATTACTGGCTTAATATATGTGATGCAGTAACATGATCTTCCTAATTGCTCTTTTGGTGAGCACCATGGTAAGAACAAGTAAACCTAAATCATCTCACTAAACCACAACTCCCAGATAGAATGCATCCCCTCTCTTTCCCAAAAACAAACCCAACAATGCTCCTTGTGGGACTGAGAGACAGAGCACATCTAACAAACTTGACAGAGGGGCTTCCTGTTTGTAAAGAACTACAAGCTTGTACGCCAAAAGTGTCTGGAAGAAATGTAAATCTATCTGGTCTGCAAATGGTTATGAACCCTGCTAAATGAACTGAATTTAAGAAAATACAGGAAAATACTCAATTCCTAACATACATAAATTAGCAGAAAAAGTTCTATAGAGTCCTAATTCATTAGGCTGAAGCAGGTTAAAAAGAACAACACTGAAATGGAACACCAGGCTCAAAGCAGCAGAAGTATTCATGGCTTTAGTTATAGTTTTAAACAGACACAGATTTAAGAGGGACATAGAACTATAGCAATTTCTCACACGGAAATGGCAGATCAGCAGGTGCAGAACATGAACAGGATCTCGGGTGCAGAGACAACACTATCACAAGCAACCCACAAGCCTGGTGACTTTCTGCATGTGCATGCCTGTAAAAGGTTTTATTCCCACTTGAAGAGACCTGCCAACTTTAATTCTGATGTGTTTTCAGGTGGGAAGCACAACAGCTGTAGGTATTCAAAAGCATATCTGCAGAACAGTGTGCTCAGATTTTCATTATCATCACACTAAATATTAAACTGGACTCCACATCATACTGTGAAAGCACCTACCTCTGAATGCACAAGAATTTAGGTGCTCAAATGCTAGCAAGAGGCTTAGAAGTAAAGGACCTCAAAAACTGAAGAAAGGTCATATTTACAATGTTGACATTAGCATGATCTTGATGGAAAGATAAGCTGGCATCAGGTGTCAAGAATTTCAGCTGAATTCTAAAAGAATTCAACATGGAGCATCAGAAAAACAGTTGAACTGACTCTCAAGCAGATACCAAACACTGCTGGCAGCAGTGTAATGCTAAGTAGTGGGAAGAGAAAGAGAAATCTTAGGTACTGTCATCTTGCCAAAAGAAAAAGGAAGTCAGTTCCCAAGCAGGAAGAAAACAAAACAAAACAAAACAGTCCTTCAAAAAGAGCTCTCTACAGGCAGTCTTTCTGAAGAAGAAGGGGGAAAAAAAGAAAGGGAAATTGTCAATTCAGACACAGTAGCAAGAGAAAGTTCTAACTGAAATAAAACAACTGTCTTCACTGAGTAGTAATAACTAAGAGTCATACTTTCTATCCAAAGCAGCACAGAAGGAAAAAACCTATCAAAGGGAGTAAACATAATTTTTTCTGTCATGTATGCAACCCCATTCCTTCATCAGATTAGGTCAGAAAAAAACATACATTCTATAACAAAAATAAGAGAAGTTTTAAGCTTTCAAAATCACTCTGACTTATGTTATTCTGAACTGTAAGATACCTGCAAGTTTTGTGGTCAAAATTTCTTCATACTCTTCACGGATTTTCTCTTCACGTTCTTTCAGCAAACGTTCACAGATCATTCCAACTTGTCTGAGAGTAAACAGGGGCTGTTCTTTTTTCAATGGTGATGATGCTGCAGATGAAGTCCCTAAGAGTAAATATTTGGGCATACCAATTTACAATTACAAGTAGATCAGAACCAGTTTTTTATAATCAGGTTTTTTCACACCTTTTACATTAAAGGAACTTTACAAAATATTTGAAGATTTGCTCTGCTAGTTGATCCTCGTAATTACTACTGAAGCAGGACTGGATGCTCAAAAAGGAAGACATCTGCAATGGACAACACTCACAACCATCAAAACCCCAGGAACATCACGCAAACACTGTGAACATCATTTACATGGCAGTTACCCACATAGAAATTTAAGCTTCTATTATATATAAAAATTGTAGTACAGTATATTGGTGCCTGCTGCTTTGCAAAAGCCTATTACAGTATCAGTGACAGCAGGCAGGATGGTCTCCTGAAAACAATGCCAGGTTTTTGTCTGACCAATTTTTAAAATGCAAAGCTACCATCTTTCAGACCAATAGTGCTACTGCCAAAAAAAGCAGCAGTAAGTAGTGGGAATGTGTCATAACACAACAGGTAACAGGGAGAACCATTTACTCAAATGGAATCTGACAAAATAACAGAATACAGCAGAATTACACACAATTTATGGCCAAAAAACAACAGTAACTGGTGAGAAGGTGCCATAAACCACCAAGTAACTAGAAAAAGTTGTTTACACAAGCAGAGTCTAAGAAAACATAGGAAAACTACGCAGAATTATCTGAGTACCTGGCAAAGCTGGTCCAGTGAGGAGAAATGCATGTGGCTGTGCATCAGTAGAACAACAAGGATCTGTCTGCTGGAAACTATTTTCTAAATGTCTTCTCTTCTGCATGCGTTTGTACTCCTGTTTTATGTTGTACAGAATTTGTTCTAAAAAGAGGGAAAAAACAACAAAAAAAACAAAACACCCTAAAATAATTATCTTTACATTTCACCATTTTGCTTGATTTCCACTCAAATATCAAATGCTGTAGATAAACAGCAGATGATTAAGGACAGGCAGACTCTTAAAACATGACCTGCAAAAACAATGTCTTACCTAAGACATAAAACCATTAAACTAATTTTAAAAAGCTAACCCAGGCTATTTTCACCAGGAAAACACTAGCAAAAATGTTCTTATTGGAGGTCAAGTATTGGCACCAGAGTACTGCTAACAAAAAAACCCAGCATCCTAAAATTTAGGAATGATAAAATGTGCATGGCTAAAAATTTGGCTATAAAACTTATACTTGTATTAATTGTCTTCGCTTCATATACCTAATCTTTTAATTTAATCTTTCATTCCCTACACAGCATTTATCACTCACAGAATTAAGAGTAACACGACACTCAAGAATAAAACAGCCACATGACATGGCATTCCTCTCTGTAGGCTGTCCTACAGGCAGCACAGTGAAGAGGAAAACACAATTTAGACAACATGCATTAAGCACTTACTGTTTAAAATATGAGTTGGAAAGTGACAGGAAAAATACAAAAGCCTTCCACAACATTTCTGACAGTCTCAAATTTATCCAAATAAAATACAGTGGATGGATCAACAGTCTCTTTCAAAGGAGTATGGCAATATGTAGTACAGCTTTTGACTGCAATGAATGAAGTACAGCAAGTTTTTTAATAATCTCATCTCCACTGTAGAATCATAAGGGAAAAACTAATCCTTGCAACAGAACTACCAATCCTGTGTGCCTTGTCTCTGAAATTCCACATACCAAATGGCTCTCAGGTGCATCAGTGGCCTAACTGCATATCATCTGGCAATGTAAAATATTCAAGAAAAAAAAAGGAATTTTCTATTTTTTATATTCTTCCTATAAAGAAATTTCCACTGATTCTCATCCTTTATGAGAACTTTTACTTTTAAATGCTCAAATGCTTCAAGAAAAAAATACCTGCACAACTGGCTTCCAATGACACTTCTAGACTTTTTAGCAAGGACAACTTTCCAAAACTCAGGTATGTACAAATTCATAGGATCACATCAGAGTTACAAAGGACTCCACTCAGACCCTTCCTATTTCTGTCACATTTTGCCAATAGCTTGAAAACTTAAACCAAATTTCATGTTTGTAATCCATATGCTGCTGAAGTTCCATATCTGAACATTTCTAGTACAGAACCATGTGATGCAGGTACCTTCAGCTACCACTTCCTTCAGTCAGCGACTGAAGTTTCTGCTACACCAAGTGGAAGCAAACACAATTCTCAGTTCAGATGTTTAAACACTGTCATGGTTGAATTTCATGAGTCAGTCTAGAGATTTCCAATTTATAAAAAGAGAGAAAACTGTTTTGAGTCAACAGGAGTGTATGTCAGCAAAGGAGCTTCTTGGATTTTGTCCACCGATTAAGGACTTGATACCTTTTCAATCCCAAGCCTGCAGCTGTAAAATTTTCAACTCTCTAATGGGAGGCCAGTAATATGGTTCAAAGAAGCAGCAAATGCAGAAAAGAGTAATAAAACAGTAATTTAAAACATCATAGCAGGTAAATTAAGAGAAGAAACCACAAGAAAGTGGTGCAGGGGGATAGAGGATTCATGCTTCCTGTAGGACAAGATACAAACACTCCTGTACAGTACCAAAGTAAATAAATAATCTTAAACCAAGATACAGCCAAGCTTCCAAAACTAAACAGAATCCCATACAGAGCTGATCATGTGCATACACACATTACTCAGAGAGTGGTTTAACAATATTTATACTCAATGGCATTATGGTGGCAGAGCAATACTTCTCCTCAAAATCAAGTGCTGTTCTGGTTCCAGTGATAGTGCATAATTCTGAATGGGAACCAAATTAGGTCATATGATCATCTGTCCTAAAGCATGTTTACACTGCGAGAAACATGACTGCACATATTCACACTGCATTTGTATTAACTGAAGAACATAATAGACCATGACCATCCTTCACTGTGACTACTTTGTCCTGGCCATACTTTCTGAACTCCATGTGAACTGCAAAAAAATCAGCCAAATTTCAGGTGTAACAACTTGAATAAAACTATTTTCTACACTTCTCCTTTCATCATTTTGCAGAAACATTCTCAAAGCACATTAACCACCAAAATCATTAAGGACAAAAAAAGTAAACAGATTCTGGTCAACTGATGAAACTGCAAGAGTTAAATCAATAATCATATGCCATGCCTCCTTCAGTGCTAGCAAAACCTAGAATTTGAACAAGGAATTTAGAGAAAATGTTAAAATACCAGCTAGGATAGAAGGAGCAAAAGCAAGGAGGGGTGTGTGGGGGAAATAGGGAGAGGAGGCAGAGAAATCAGGTGTGGACTTTGGGAAAACAGTAACAACTATGATAGAAAATCAAGATTTGTACACCAAAGATACATTACTCTATTCTGAATTATACTGAATTGTGGACAAGAAGTCTCAATGATATTACAACAATTTCATCTACTTCTAATTTGGCAACACTTTTTAAACTGCCACCTTCAAATCTTGTTGTGAAAATCAAAAATCTCAAGAAACACTACTGAGAGATCTGGGAGATCCCCATCCTGACAAAATCACTTTAACAGTTGGCATTACTATGACTTCAGCTGAAGGTATAGAACTAAGCAAAGTTTAAGAGAAAGGACTATTTAAACATGACACTGACTACACTGCAAACTGCAAGGAGGAGAAAAAAAGCCTGAAATGTTAAGCACTGACTGAACACTTGCTAAGCATGCCCATAACCTGGTTTGGTAAATGGGATTCCTCCATTCAGACTCACTTAGAAGATTTAAGGCACAACTGCTCAGCACAGAGAACTGGACTGCAAGGCATATTCAGTACCTTGCTGATAGCAGGCAAGGAGACCGACTCATCTCACATTTCCCAATTTCCACCACTTATAAAAGGGAGAATAACAGTTAAGAAATGCAAGTTTAACATAGCACCAAACTTTCACTGACATCTCACATGAACGATGAGACCAGGAATATTTCAAATAAAGCAGGCACATTTTTATACCAGCAAAGACTAAGTAGACATTCTTATTAACCTACAGTAGCATAAAATCTTACACTTGAAACTATTTCACTGTGAAATGAAATGTAAGCCTGCAAATATTTATGACTCATTTTAAATGAAAATCTGAATGCCAAATTAAAATAATCGTAAGAAAAATTGCTTAAATGCATCAAGTTACTTCTCCCATTTACTGTTCTGTTTTTTATTTCCATGCAAATATATTAACAACATTTTTATAGCATCTCAGAACTTGCAGGAAGCTATGAAATATTAAGGTAGTTCAAACCAGACAACTTCTGAACACCACCTATACAGCAGACATCTAACTGTAAAGAATTTTAAAACTCTGACTCAGTTAAACAAAGCTTAGAATCAGTAATCCAACCTACTTTTGCTTCCAGAAAACCTTCCTGCTTTTTCAAGTTCAGTTTTGCAACTTCTCCAGCTTCCAATTAGTTCTGACTGTTCTCTCTGCAGTGCAGAACTGACATGAAATGTGCACTGAACTGGTGTCAAACAGCACAGTTTTTTAATGTGCCTCAATGTGGAGGCCCAAATTGTCCTTTAAAACAATGACATGCATTTTAATTAACGAATTATTTTATATATAAAAATTTAGAATCTGAAAGTACACTCATTAAAGAAAATCTACTATCATCTTCTCTAACACTATAAAATTTAAGTGAGAACTTGCATCACGCATATCACAACTTATTAGATATTTTTAACAAAAGCTTTCATCCATCTTGAACATACACTGAGGTTCAAATCAGATATTGTACATCAGACAATGATTTGATCTGAGATTACAAAAGGAATATATTTCATATGATGAGACACACATCACTGTGGCCTATCCTCAGTTTCTTCATAATCTCAGTCTGCCCCCTGTGCTCAGTGTTTTTTACTGGTTACATATGCCTCTGAAAGCACAGAGCTATTTAACAGGAAACACCAGGCAGAGGTGCTCAAAGTGAAAATTAGACCTGTGAATATGCTATAGCAGCAAGAAAAAGCCACACTGCTAACACACCAGAATGAATTAGTACTTCATAAACAGCATTTCAAATTCAACATGACTATGAATCTCTACGAGTTACACAATCTGTTTTATGCTCCCCTTCTCCTTCACGTTCAAGACTAAGATCAAGAATGACAAATGAAAACTGCTATTGTCCCACCATAACCACCTAAGGCATCAGGGATTCAGTCAAATATACCCGAATATAATGAAATACATGGACACTTTTTTTTCCCAGAGCTGTGTACTGAGAGCATAAAGTTGAGTACACAGGTACTTTAAATTCTGCATTAAGATCTTTCAGAACTTGAGATGCCATTTGGAGAACAAAGATTTCCAAATGAAGAGAGGATGAAATATGAACAGGGTAAAGTTTGACATCTGAAATATAACTGTCACACTAATGGATTGCAAAGCCAAATATTCATCTCCAAGGAGTAATGTAGTCTTCCTACTTTCTTTAATTCATGATAAGAAGTCAAGTTAATATTTTTCAAAATTCTGCCATCTAATCACTTCACTCTGACCTGTAATTACCTAGAAATTATGTACAAAGGAAATGGCAGTTCAACTTAGAAAGTTTAAAAGGCAAACAATTATTTTCTTCATTTTAATAACTGCTTATCAATTATGAAGGTGCTAGTTGTTTCACCAGAAGGATTTTCTTCTTTGGGCTTGATTTTTAAACTATCAATCTCACATCACACAGTTCCTGACTTCTCTCATTTAACTAAAGGAAAATTCAGCAAAACACACAGGAAGGTGACTCAATGTGCTGCAATCAGAGTAGCAGTCTTCCAAGCCTGAAATGGAACCTTTAGCTCAGGTTTCAGTTGGCAATGTCACCATTCAACATATGCATTCAAACTTGAACCATGCCTGAGATTTCTTCTAAGTAATCAATCAAATGCTATCCTGATGTCAGTGGCATACATCTTTAGGGATTTCAGCTTCTGTTAAAGCAAAACTGCTCCACTATCCTTGTTCAAATTAACATTTAACATTTTCCATTAGGCCTTCAACTTTATTCAACACCTAGTTGATGTTACCACATTCCTACTTTTGGTCACACCACCAGACTACTGACATGTTAATTTTAAGACGCCAGATTCCCCTAAAGGCAGCACTGCAGCAGAGCAATGGATAAAGGTACTCCTCAGCGTTTTTTTCTACTTAACCAGGGAACCCTGGTTAAGTAGAGACAGAAATTAAAGCAACCCAAATATTCTTCTTACTCTCTTGCTTTAGTCTCAGATGTCAACCACTCCACTCATGCTTCCCAATTAGGCATGTTAAGAGGTTAGTAACAGAATGTATACTTTTGGAAACCATGCTCCCCCTCACAGGAGCATGCTCTAAGCCAGAGAGAAAACACTGATAACGGGTACATGCTGACACCTCACAGCCACCGGCTACAGCTACAGAAGGGACAGAAGCAGCTTGCCACAGACTGAGGCACAGAGCAGGCCACCTCAGGAGATCCAGTTACTCCAGGTTTCAGGCTGACAAAAATTCTGGTTCTTCCACAAGTTGGACGCTCACATATGCATTAGCTCATTCTGCAAATGTATTATTTCAGGAAGTCCCAGTTCTCCTGATCAAGGGATTGAGGAATGAAAAATAAATCAAGCAATGCAAAATGTATTAGACACAGCAATTACATCTTTCCCTTCACATAAAAAATTGTCACACTGCATTTATCAGACTTGCCATTGAAACAAAAAAAAAGGGCTTCAACATTTTATGACATCTACAGCCAAGGCTATTTAACATTTATAGTCACCACAGACATCTATACAGAAATTTCTCATATAAATTAAATTATGAAGTCCAGATGCAGCCATTACATGACTTTTTTTAAGGGGTGGGAATGTTTTGGTTTTTAAAATCCTAATGATTTCTGCAATACTGGAGCGCAATGAGAAACTTGGCATTTCCCGAGACAATTTAGCAATAAATACACATGTGGATAAGTTAACAAAACAGAAATTAAGCAGAAAGAGATGCAGCACTACTAATATGTCACATTCCAAAGCCACTGGATCTATTCATTTAAAAGCCAAACCTATGCTCGGCCATTGCCTGACCAAGTTTCAGACAGAAGTAGTTCAGTTTGCTCAAGAGGGCAACTCAAAGGTCGCAGGAGGACAGCCCTTCTTGGAGGGAAGACCAACAGTTCCTCCTATTCAAAAAGGTCAAAGACATTTTCTAGCATTAACTTTGAAAACCTGTGTCAATTACATCAACCTCTTTCCAAACGTTTCTGTGAAAGAAAAAGGACATTCTAAAGGCAAATTTATCCACCTTCTATTTGTAAAGAGTCCCTCACAAGAGGCCTGTTCTCAACAGCTCCACCCACTCTGGGTTTTAGTTTGCAACACTAGTTATTTGCTGGGGAAGTGTTGAAGCAGATGAATGTTTCAGATGGAGGAAAAACTGCATCTGCTTAAGTCGGTGGACTTTCAAATTATTTCATCCTTTTTGACTGCGTAGAGGTCTTTCAAGTTAACCTCTGGTTTTGGATGAAGTGTGGAAAAAAAAACTTGCGATCTCAGTCTGTCTTCAGTGCTTCTATGTATCAGGAATTAGGAGATTTAAATCCCCAAGATCAACATTATTTCTCCCTTGTCCCCCCAATTTCTTTCAACTGTATTTCCCGCTGTAGCTTCAATCTCAGAAATGTCCAGACATGCAGCTTTTCAACAACTAACCTGACTATGAATTTAAAAAAAATTTAGGTGTAGTTTTATCTTTTTTTCTCCCCACTCCCAAACAACCTTTCATCCGGGTAAAACTGCAAACAGTGGTTCCAAAACACCCAACAGAGAACAGAGAAATAATACTGCCAATGTTTTCTCCTTTCACCCTTGAATTCATTTAACAGCTTTGAAACAGAAAAGCATCCTCTGGACTTCAGAGAAAACCCAACAAGTGTATGCATAACACATAGGCAGCATTGACACCCAGGTGCAGTTACTTGGATTACACAAGGCAGTCTGATTTATAGCTAGAACTTACATGAAACTAAAACTCATCTGTAGTATTCCAGCAGTAGAAAAATATTTAAGAGCAGCCACTCTTTCAAAGCTAAACGAGTTTTATGCCAGGCAGGTATGTTCTGCACTGCTTATAGCAAACACAGTTTTAAAAACATCATTCTACATGCAAATGATACTATTCAAAAATTAGCAAACATACTCATGAGTATGGCTCAAGCCAGTAAGCACAATTCCACAGAAAGTACAGACTGTAAAGCCACAATTACAGTTTGGCTGCCAAATTCACCGAGAAACTGGAAGTGACCTAACAGCTGTTCAAATAACCACAAAATATTAAAACACTCTTGTGAGAGATAAATTTCATCTTGAATAAGCCTATCCTCTCTCCAACAGACATTGGTTATTTGTCTATGACCACTCTATACAGACAGCTGTTTTCTCATCTGACTACCATACTGTATTCTCAGTTCCCCACACACCCCTCAATCAATCTGTAGCATTCTGCTTCCAGATAATTCATTTTTGAAATGAGGAACAATGTGGTAAGAAGTCCTGGTGCTGATATGGTCCCCACTGTGTGAAGTTAAACACTACCAGGTCAGAGTATCAGATAGAAGAAAAATGTTTAAGCATGAACTTAAAGTCTAAGCATCAGGTCCTTTATATCCGGAGCTCTGACTTCATATTAATGTTCATTTTCATGACACAAAATTCAGACAGACGCTTTTTAAGTGCTGGAAATCTAAGGATTACAGTAACAGGCTGAGAAAAGCCCAAGTCTAGTCAACTGAATTCTGGCTGTTATTAATAAATTTCCCAACACAAAAACTAACACGGAATGGTGACTTGGTAACACTTTTTAAATCGGACTGGAATTCTTTTCACACATACTGCAAGATTTATCTGACCCTAATGCAGACATCTGCATCAGAAATGGCCATGTGAACTCATTTTAGAGTTAATGGAGAGCAACATTTATTTCTGCAGCACACTAGGCCTCAACCTAAGTCAGAGCTCTAGAATAAACCATCTGATTTTTCCAAGTGACTACCAGGAAAAATGCTAACTATTAGTTCACAGGTATATTTACAAAATTAGATTAATCACAGACATCCTTTCAACAGGCCTCTTTGAAAATTATGAGTTCTATTTTGCTTAGTGAGGGTCGAAATGAAATATATACAATGTGATAATACCACCAAATTCAACTGAAATTTAAAGCTAAGCAGGCTGATTAACAGATGCATTTATACCAGCACGGTATAAAGATTTTTTTTTCTGTAACAGAAACCACAAAGGGAGCTTTTAAGCAAAACCCATGTAAACGTGCACAACTTATAAATGCTTCACGTTTTGCTTAGGAGTATTCAAGTGCTGGAGGAGACATTTTGATTTACTGTCATTCATTCCTCATTATATTAAACACATTTTTAATACATAAAATACACCCTTGTCTGTACACCAATCACTTTTTCACATGGATTACCACCACCCGCACCCCTGATTTTCTCAGGAGACAAAGAGGCCTGTATTTGCTCAATTTCAGTAACATTTCCGTTTTTAAGCCCTTTAGAATGGTTACAGTAGAAGCTTACGTATTACCTCAAAAATTGCTCTAGGTTGTCTCTTCTGAAAATTTTATTGATTTGCCTCCTTTCAGCAATACGTATTTACTGGCCAGACAATATTTATATTAAATATTCAAAACCTAAGCTCTCCAAACCCCAAAGAAATCAAAAGAAATCACTGCAAAGAAGCAATACTTATCCTCGAAAATAATTAAATTAGGTCTGATTTTAAATATCTATTTCAAAGTACATGCAATGCCTCGCTGTACCAGGGAGTGCCATCCATCACAACTCTCATCCCAGACCGCTGACTCATTCAAGATCCTTTCCTAGAGGTTCAAAAAAATATCAAGCACTGATGCCAAGTTTTACTCTGTATGCCCTCTATATTTCCTCATAGCATTTTTTTATTATTTGAGTAAAAGCTCTAAAAAAATGTATTGTACGGTACCGTTTTCCAAACAAGGCACTGTTCTACGTGTAGATGGCAATTTGAACAGTCAAACTTAGTGCTTGGTAACCTGGAGCCAACTTGTGTTGTAAAAGGGAGTACCCAACACAGCAGCGGAAGGAATTCTGCTGCAACAACTGCAGAGGGCTTTTTTTCCCCCTGCACACAAAGGATACGGGTACATCCATACCTCGGCGCTACAGCCGCTCATGGCCGCGAGCTGCACCGTCCCTGAGAGCATTGCTGGAAGCTGCCCACAGGACTAAGCACGGCACGGGCCAATCAATCCTTCGTGCCCAACCAAGATTCGCTCCTTTCTTCTCTCCCTACTCGCTGCTAAAAAGAACTCGGTTGATTTTTAATTGTCAACCATTACACAAGCAGACCTCGAGCTTTTAGGGCCGCCGGTTGACTCATCTCTCGCACCTTAAAAACGTAAAAGGGTTTCGTTCTTGCCCTGTGTCTCCCAGACGAGAGCAGGAGACCGCCCGACCCCATTTTATCTGCCCTAAAGGCAATTCTCACCCTTGCACACAAGCGCTTTTAACGCTCGGGTTTCCTAGGGAACTTTTAAGGATACCACAGAATGGGTTACCCGGGACGATAGCCCGTACTAAGGAGCTGGGAAGTGGGATTACCCCTTTGTTTTACTCGCTTTTGCCTTTTCCCACTGGCGTTTTGCGGGTGATGGATGACAGGCCGGCCTCCCCGCCCTGCCCCCCTCGCCCTCCCCCGATGTCTGAGCAGCGGGAGGAGGTGCCGCCGCCTCGACCCACCGATAATGGCTGCGAGGAAGGGATCGACTGGGCCCCGCCGCCTCCCGACCCCAGCCCCACCTCGGTAGCACCCCTGCCGCCCCCAGCGTTTCCGGAGCTCGGCTCGCCCCTGCGGCTCTCCTTGCCACATCCGAGCTCCCGTGGTACAAGGAAGGGAAGAAAAAAAAAAAAAAAAAAAGAGCCGGCCTCCTTTTTTCCTAGGATCAAGCTTCCCCCCAACAGCACCCCCATCCCCCACGCCGCTCGGGTGCCTTTCTCCAGTCTCATCTCATCCCCCCGCCTTCACCGACCCCTTTCCTATGGCCACCCGCCCGCATCGGCTCAACTCGCCCCCCCTTCTTCCTACCCGTCCCTCCTCCTCCTCCCCCTCCTCTCCTGCTGCAAACGGCCATTTCTATTGTGTCTCTCGGTGCCAAGCCGAGCAGGGATCGCCCCGGCCGCCGCCAGCAGCACAGCCAGGCAGAAAATGGCTGGAGGGGGACGCCAGACCCACCCAACCCCCCCTTCTTCCTCCTCCTCCCCGCTTCCCGGCCGCCTTCCCGGCCCCCTCCCCGCCGAACTGCCCCGGGGGGTTGCCGGGCGCAAGGAGTGCCGCGTCCCTCACCTGTGGTGAGCCGGGACGACACCTCTCCGAAGGGCGAGGGCTCCATGCGCAGGTATTTCTGCGGGGAGGAGGCAGCGGCGGCGAAGGAGGAGGAGGCGGCTGAGGCCGGGGTTGACAATGGCGCACATCGCCTTCGCTTCGGGGACGCCGGGCTCAGCAGCGGGTCGAAATCCAGAGTCCTTTTCAAAGTGGCGCCGCAAGCCATGGCGTAGAGCGGCCAAGGGGGCTCGGAGCGAGGGGCAGCGGTGGAGACAGCAGCAACCGGCCCTGCCCAGAGGCGTCTTCCCCGCTGTCTGGAGTGGGCTGGGGGGGAGGGAAGGGAAAGGAGGGGGCGGCTGCGTCAGGGCCGCCTCCGCCGCCTCCCCGCCGGCCTCTCTCTAGGGAGCGGCCCCGGCAGCGGCAGCAGCAACCCCGGTTCAGTCCAGCTGGATCTCCGCTTTCCTCGCCCGCTCCGCCCTGCCCGGCCGGGACAAATTCCTCCCGCGGCCGGTGGCGGGACACGAGCAGTGCCGAGAGACGCGGTGCCGGTCCCAGGTGCGCCGTGCGGGGCGGCCGATGCGGGGCGATGGCGATGGCAGGGCCCGGGCGGCGGCGATGGCGGCGGCGATGGCGCTCCCGGCCGTAACCCCCGCACCAGCAATATGGCGTCAACAACAACGCCGCCGGTTCAAACGCCAGCCCCCCCGCCGCAGAGGCTCACGGGACTCGTGGTTTCCCCGCCCCAGCTCACGCCACTCAACGGCAGGATGGCCACTAGGGAGCTGGGACTACAGCTCCCGGCGTGCACCGCGCCGGCAGGGTAGGCTTCCGGGTTCTGGTTTAAATCCCCCCTGGGAGGGTGCGGGCTGGGGTGTGGATGAGGGCGCGGCGGGACCCCGGGAAGGGTCGGCCGGTCCCCTTGGGACGCGGGGAACAAAAGGGGCTATGGGCCTGTCCTGCCTCCTGTTAGAAGAGGTGTCGGGCGGCTCGGGCGGCGGATGTACGTCCGCGTGGCGCTTGTCTGCATGTGAAATCGGGGGCAAAGTGCGCTTAGTGGCCTCCATGGTGAGGGCAGAGGAGGGAGCGTGCGGGAGTCCGAGGTGGCACCTAAGGACACGCACGGAAAGGCCTCACGATGTCGGGATCTGTGTCACGGCGTAACCGAGTGGTTTCCTTGCAGTTGCATAAAGCACATTCTTGCTTAAGGAGGGTGGCGAGGGAAGAGGTTCAAAGAACTGTAAAGCTGCTGCTGGGAAGAGTACAGCTTTTTCCTGTGCAGCTTCCTGATTGAAACAAACTGTGTTACAGGTCACCACAGCGGGAAAGCTAACAGAGGTTTATAACCCCCAAAATATATGTAATGTCTATGTTTTCTGTGTCTAATTTTGGTAATTTGTCCATAAACACAAAGACATGTTGTCTTTGAAAGGCAAAATTATGAATATGCTGTCATAAAGTTTTAACACTTTGGTGTTTTTTGATTGTGTTCTGAAGTGTAAGCTCAACTTTCTCTAATGACATAAAAAACCCCCACAAACCTTACCATCCTTTGGAAGCAGGATTTGCTGTACATGTTTGGTGTGTGGCATGTATTGTTAATTCAGCCAAAGCAGCACCCAGGCAGTCAAAACACCAATCTGATTGTGCTGGCACTGTGATTGTGCTGCTTCTGGGGTAGCTGAGGTTTCAGGTGGTGGGGTGACCTAGCAGACCCTTCCTTCTCAACAAATTATTTGTTTTCTGAGACAGATAGTTTGTGACAGTGTTGGTGCAATTAGGTGAAGTTTACCTTATGCCTGTCTGAGTTGCCTTGGCCTAAAATTAATACTGCAAAACTGCAAAATGAAACCTCTGCTGTGAGCTGTTCCTGTGAAGAGGAAGTACTTGTAGTGTTTCCTTGGAAATAAGGATGGTGACAAGCCTTTCTAAAACTAAGACAAGTTCTGCTTCTCTGCAGCGAGATTCAGGAAATGTACTGATGTTATTACAGTGTTAAAATTGTCCTACTGTTAGTGTACTGGTATAACTACTTCTGTGGACACTCTTCTTTGGAATAATGCTGGCTGGTTTTCCATCCATTTAATTCTTCATTTCCATTATATTTCCCTAAGCACATCGCTTTCCCTGTGTTTGGGCACCAGTGTTAAATATTCTTACCAAGCACTTAACCCAGCAAGACTAAGGCAAAATTGCTCTTGCAGGCTTTGAATTAAGGGAACCCCAAGTGTTTCTTAGTGTGTGTATGGTGTACCTGTTTAGTTTGGAGTGCTCTGTGCCCTGCTTCTGCCATCATTTGTATGCTGAGAAGTGCCTGTGTTTGGGTGTGGGAGTGGAAAAAAAAAAGTTAAGTTTCAGAGTAACCAGTACTTCCTCACTGAAATTATTATTTTTGATATATATTCTGCATTTAGCAGCAGAAGCAAAGACTTGGTGACAATAACCGTGTGGCACTAGATCGTAAGGACCATTCAGGCACAATTTAACTCAGTTAAGACAGTCTGAGGCATCAGGTGAGACTTCATCAAGATAAGGTTCTAGAAAGTCAGCTTTTGCCAGCACAGGCAGCACTATAATTGTAAGCAATTGATTAGAACAGTGATTGTCCTAATCAGAGTTATTTGGCTTTTATCTGACCTTTAATTTGTTGAACTAAACTGAAGCAAGTCTGATTTAGGTCAAAATAAGAATTCACATAGCCCTTTGCAGCAAATTAAACCCAGACAAACCACCATAGCTTTGCATGTAGACAAGCCCTAAGGCGTCAAAATGTCCAAGAGCAGTGACAAAGTGCTTGATGGTTGTCAGGGAACATGTGTTTTTACTTTCATTGTGGCAGGAAACACCATAGGGTCAGGGCTGCAAACCACTGTTTATATTGTTCTTTCTTCTACTTAGTTATTATATAACCAATTTGCAGCGCCCCATTATGTGCTACATCGGGTGCCTTTAAAATTATGTATTATAAGCATCTTTTTAAAATAAATTGTACCCACAAATTTTATTAATACTGGGAGTGGGAGAGCTGATTCATAACTGGCATTGTGCTAGATTTTATTGAATATGTACTTCGAGCATGACACCTGTTAAAAAGGCAAGTCCTGACTCAAGACAGTATTTTGACCTCCGTACAGCCCTGACTGAGGTGGGAAAGTAACCTTTTCAGTGTATTGCTTTGGGATGGTGATGGAAATATTATAGTGACCAAATATTAGGCTTTGTGCAGTCTATTTTCTTCTTTTCTTCCCCTTCCTTCCATTGCTTCATTTCTCCTTTTTTTTTCATCTCTTCCTCTCATTCTCTTTCTATACCATTTTGACTTTGCTTCCTATTCCTTTTTCTTGAGCTATCCTATTCATTTGATGCAGGATCCACATCACAGGCCTCTTCTTCTACACCATCTAACCATGATCTTCTCACTTCACCTGTGGCTCATTTCTCCTCAAGTCGTGCTTGCCAACACAGGACCACGGATTGGCTGAACAGTTTTTAGGGCTCGTTCATTTCACCACAAGTGAACAAAATTCACTTTAAGTGGTGTCATGCCGCTTGAATTTGGGCATGGGTACCAAAGGTTTCTTACTTATGTATTAGGCACGTGCTGTGGTTGCAAATTTTGTAGACAAATTACAGTGGTGGTTATCTGCCATTATGTCAGTGAAGTGTTTGTATGGTGCCAAGTGAGAAGGGATTAGTTAAGTTGAAAAAAAAATGGAGGTTAGTACAGGAATTGTAAGGTGGAAAAAACAGCTGAAAGAAAACTGGAATAAATTTCTCAGTCTGCTTTGCTATATAGGAATGTTGATGGTGCTGGCCAAACGGAAAGGATTCACAGGAACAGGAATGAAAGCCTGAGACCAGTGAAGTTCAGCTCTGCTCCTTTAGATGCTTATTTATGCTGATAAACGGTACCAAAAATTATGACTTGAACCTGTAATATGCAATGACTTTCAATAGGACAAATCTGTTTCTCAGGCCTGAGCTACCAAGGAATTGCCAACAGAAGTACAGAAGTATATTTCCCAATATAAAAGACATTCAAAACACCTATTTCCTCTAAATACTGTATATACTTACACGTATTCAGAAAAGATTAATTAAAACCAGAATCTGTATAGGAAAAAAATTAGCCCCAGGAAATTAAAGTGTTGTTATTTAAATGTTATTGCCCCTATTAATTGTTGAAATCTGTGATTTTTGCCTAAAAGCATAAGGAAAAAATAAGTTCAGGAGATCTGTTTCAGTGATGAAGACTGTGTTGTGATACAGGAACTGTCAGTTACCTCACCCAAACTGGAAATAAGAGGAAGATTTATAGGTGCCAGAGGAATGAGTTTCCAGAAGGCTATTCCAGTACCACCAGAATGGGTGAAAATAAATCCCAGTCTTTAGTTGTGGGTTGGGTGAGCTTTAGGTAAGGCTTAGTATTTTTACAAAAAGGGATTCTATGGTATTGATGTTTTCAGTGACACTACTAAGAATAACCCAGGAAGTTTTGTAATACAAAATGACTGCAACAAAATCAAAGTGGAATTAAACATTTTACAGGTGTGCTGGTTTTGGCTGGGATGGAGTTGATTTTCTTTTCAGTAGCTGATGTGGGATAAGTTTCGGATTTGTGACCAAAACAGCGTGGAGAGTACAGGGATATTTTCATTTTTGCTAGGCAGTGCTCGCATAGCATCAAGGTCTTTTCTGCTTCTTATCCCACCAATGAGGAGGCTGGGGGTGCTTAGGGACCTGGGAGAGGACACAGCCAGGACAGCTGAAAGGGGCATTCCACATCACATGGCATCATGCTCAGCACATAAAGCTGGGCAAGAGGTGGGGGGTGGAAATTCATGGCTGTGCTATTTGCCTTCCCAAGTTACTGTTGGGTGTGATGGGGCCCTGTTTTCCTGGGGGTGTCTGAACACCTGCCTGCCCACGGAAAGCTGTGAATGACTTCTTGCTTTGCATTGTGTGTGTGCACAGTTTCTGCTTTCCCTATTAAAGTGTCTTTATCTCAGAAAACTCTTATGAGTTTTCTCACTTTTACCTTTTCAATTCTCTCCCCCATCCCACCAGGGGAGTGGCTGTGTGGTGCTTAGTTGCTGGCTGGAGTTAAAATTTGACAGTTTGAAAGGATATGAAGCAGGAATAACCCATTTGAGTCAGTTCACCTATATTCAGAATAATATATTGAAGCTATAAAAAGAAAATTGCTAAACTCACTGGTGTATATGCATGAATTGTGCTAACAGACCTGGATACAGAATAATTAGGAAGCACTGAGTAAAGTTTTGCAGCTCTGACTACTGCAATTACCTCAATGATTTCAGGAAAGCATCAACTAGCAAAGCATGGATCAGTAATCTTTTCTATCTGTTGTTAGTCACAACCTTGTGTAGGATCACCAAAAAAAGGAGGGCAGTGTCATAAGGTACTGGAAATGCTGCTGCAACATAAAGAAAGATTGCCTTACATCACCATGTCCCGAATACCCTTACACCCCAGTTTCAAATATTTTTATACACAAACGTTTTACATTGTGCCTATCGGTTTTCTACCTCCCTTTTACTATTGTTAAGAATTCACATTTTTAAACTTCACGTATAATTTTCCCTGCCTGGATTTTGGACAAACACTGCACCAAACTCTGCTTTGCTATTGATCTTAAAATAAAAAAAAAACCACAAAAACTGGTACAGTGCTTTAGCAGAAAGGAAAACTGTACTTCTTATGAAAAGATTTTTTTTTCAAAAATGTTCTCTTACATCTTTGTAAAGAACTTTTCATAATTGATTCTAAGGGTAAAGGAGCAGCATGGTATTGCATATTAATTGGAGTGTAGAATTGAGTCAACTGAAAATACAGAGCTGGAATGGTAAAAAAAACTACAGGCCAAGGATTAATAATGTAATACTGAACATGTAAATTAAGAGCCATTGAAGTCAAGTATGCTGAGCTGTGAACATCTCTCCACTTTTTCAGTGGACTGGAGCCTGGATCCTCTGTGAGCTTACACAGCTGTGTCAAGCTGAGATATGGTAAAGGTCAGTTTTTCTTCTGCACCAGTATGTTAGTGTACAAGCCAGCATGGGACATAGTGACAACTAAGCTATCTATTAACTATCTCCTATTGACTTCCTCAGAACTAGGAGGAGGTGTGAGACACTGTTCATTCTGTTCACTTGCAACACATAAGAAATGGTCAGGTACTTTCCCCTGTTGCCTCCTTGGAAATTTTGCTAGTATTAAGCTCAATTTTCTGCATCGAGCAATGAAGAACTGGGGACTTGAGTTAAAACTCCTATTTTTCCAAGTTGTTTACTAAGTGTTCAACTTCTCTGTCACTATCTTGCTTGTCTTATCCATCCTTCTGTTCTTTACAGATAGTACCTGGCTACATTTTATTCTCAAAAACTTCTTCCTGCCTGCTGCAGCTGACCTCCAGGATGCTCCTTGGTCTCCCAGGCAAGGTGCTATGTATGTGTGCTCTACCATCTATACACACCTATGGCTTAACCTACTTCTCCACCTCTGATCAATCACTCCTCTGTTCCCCTCTGCCAATCCTGTACAGTACTTCTCATTTGGCAAATCTTTTCTATTCATAAAACAAAAGATAGCACCCATCTTCTGCTGGCAAACCCACTCCTTGTCCTTTCTCCACCGCCACTAATTCTGTCATCCTTCAAGCTGATCTGCTCCTTTTTCCCTCTCATATAAAAGCTAATTTTAGGTCATGGCTGCTCTTCTGTGAAGTATTTCCAATGACCTGTTTCCCCACCTCAGACCTTGTTTCCAAAATTCTTCCCCAGACTTAGGTCACATCTAGCCTGCAGATGCTCATAAATTACCAGCTTTCTAGAACTTTCTCCCAGGGAATCTTTAGTTTCTCCTTTCCACCCACAGTTCAGGGTCTCTCTGTTCACCATTTCAGGAGACAAAGTTTTCACTGCCCTCCTCACCCTTTTTCCTTACTAATCAGGAGCATCTTATAACCTTTGCACCCCTTCTTGGATGTTCTTGGGTTATTCATCCCTTCGGTTTCAGGCTTCACCTTTGGGGCCTGGCATTCCTCTGCTGATGCATTAATTTGGGGTTTATGTCAATCCCACACATTCTGGTCCAGTCCAGCTTTCCTCTAATAACTTCCTTCCCTTCTTCATTCCCTCCTCCAGCTTTCCTCAGAGGACTTTAACTTGTGCTGCCCTTTTTTCTTTAAGCCTGAAACAACTGCACCCATCTTGTGAGCCAAATCCACACTGCCTTCATTCAAATCTCCCCATAAAATGTACTTTTACCATAACACCTATCCAGCTCAGATTCTTCTCCTGAAATATATCCTGTTCCTCTGTAATAAAAACAAATCCTGTTTCATAACAAAACAAAAAGAACTGAGCAAGAGACTTACTACACAACTAATTTTTGGCAGTTGCTTTCTGCCAAGAGCAACATGCTTGTTCTTATCCCACTCCTTTGGATTGTTCTCCCCGTGTGCCTTTTGTTTGTCCTTTTGTTTTCAGCTTTTGATTCCTTCCTGAGGGCTCCTGGCCTGATCCTGTGCTCACACTGGTGTGAAGTGAGGAGTAGCTCTGCTGCAGCAAACAGAGCTATGCCAAGGTGAAATTTCTGTGGAAGGCGATCATCCCTTTGTTTTAATATTAGCTAATAAAGCCTGTGCACAACTCCAGCACAGCACTCTGGTTTTAATTAATAAAAATTAGCATATACAGCTACATACACTCTTCTTTTTCCCTCAGCTACTTTGAAGAAAACCCCTTTGTATGTCTTCCTGGTTGCTCTGTGTATTGACATTAAAAAAACCCCAAACGAATAAAACCCCAAAGCCAAAGCAGCATCAAACTCCCACGCAAACAAAAGGCTTGGGTGCTGCCGGTGGCGGGCAGTGTTGGGAGCAGTCCCGGCTCCCGGCCCCTGCTCCCGCCGCCGGGGAGCCGTCAATTCCCAGCCCGCCGTCCCTTCCTCCGCCTTTGCACAATCCCACTGCAGCGACTTCCCAGTCTTAATTGGAGCCTCTGGGCATTATTGTATTATTATTATTTAATAAACAACCACATAAAACACTGACATTTAAATAAAAGTAAAGAAAGGAAAGCTCTGACTCCTAGTCTGTTTTGTTTTCCTGTTGGCTTGGGTGGAAGCAGGAGCAGGTTTTCTCTACAATAACCATGCTCACAAAACACAAGCTTACATTTAATATTATAGGGAAGAGAGCTTACTGTGGATGAGCAGGCCAGACCTACTGCAGCTGTCAATTCCTGTTGCAACATAAGGTGTAAAATAGAGAGTAATAAACTGAACATTCCCGAATAAAAGGCACTGCTTTTCTTTCCTGGGCTACAATTTGCAAGGGTTTAGCCCCATTTTCTGCATTGTGACCCCCAGCATGTCCTTTTGAGTGGTTATCTGAAACTGACAGCCACAGGGATGCTATTAAAAATAATAAATAGAAAAGATAGTTTTATTTTTCCATTTGATTGTTTGAGGCATTCCAGTGTGAGAGTTATCATGACAAAAGAAAATGTGGTATCCTTGAAGTGAACGCAGAGGAGCACAACTGGTTCAATAAGGTTTTGAAAGAAAAACAAAGAGCTAAAAGCCAGATCTGACTCCTTTAGAAACAAGTCTAAAATGAGACAGGATTCAAAAGTGCTTAAAATACTTTGGTGGCAAGCAACAAAGAAACGTCTGTTACTAGAATTGATTGAATTAAGGAAAGGGAGAGAAAATCTTGAGAACTTTTAAAAAGTGGTTTTAATGTGTGGGGAGTATAAGGACAAAAATTCTCCCGGTCCACAGCTAGAGCCCTGAATCAGCGTAGCTCCTTTTCTTGAAGAAAGTGAAAACTAGACAAGGGGGAGTACGAACACCCTCGTTATCCTTTTTCATTGTGGATCAAAGAGGAGGAATTCAAAGGGCTGCCAGGTCTCCACTTTCCTGCAGTGAGTCTAGAGTGTGGGCTCCGTTTATTTCCCTCGCATTAGGCAATGCTTCTCTATTACTCTAGATGATCCAGTCCTGAAATGGACTTCTTGTGAGATCTGAATTCTATTTACTGGTTTGTGTTTTTCAAGTACTCAGTAGGAATGAAACATTCCAGCTATTTATAAAAATTATGTATATATGTGCTTTAATTCTAGGGAGTTCACCCCTCATTCTTCCCACCATTTCATTACACATTTGCTTTCCTGTATTATATATTAAAAGCTTCATGCAGTGGCTCACTTGCATTTACATATAAGGACTGTAATAATTCTGTGATGTTGCTTGGAAATTCTGTATGAACATGTTGTATAGAGTCAATGTGGGCATGACAAATGCATTTTAGATTTTTTGTAGATAAACACAGACAGTGAATGCAAATATGAGTGAATTTGTGTGCAAGTTTTAATATCTAAGCAGAGCTAATAAGTGCATGACACCTGTAACCACAACTGCCAGTGCAAACAGGGAAACTAGTTTTAAGGCATTTGCACTGTCTTAAAAGTACTGGGCTTTGAAATATTTCAGCTGTAATGGTTGTGAAGTGTTCATCCTCCAGCAGGTATTTAAGTGTATGGACTGTGTTATTAGGAGTACTGAGTTTATTAGCATCTGATATGTGAAAGTCCTTGTGAAAACAAGTACCAGAATGGTGAGGGCTGCCTTATGAAGCAATCTGTGGCTTTTAAAGACATTATGGAAATGTTACTGCAAAATGGATTAAAAAGTGCTGGTTGATGATCTTAGGGAGATGGTGTTAGGCGTGGAGATTTTTTTCGACAGCAAAATAGGAACTTATTGGAAGGGTTCTGTATTTCCATGAGTGGCTGTATAGTCAGTCATAGCCCTGGTCTAGAAGCAAGGAGCTTGCTCAGGAGAGGCACTGCAGGGACATATAATGTAAGGAGGAAAAGTAATGTGTTTGAATATGGGGTGTAGTAATTCCCTAGAGGGTGATGGAGTGACTGCTTTTTGTGAGAATACTGAGGCAAAATATATTAAATTGTTACCAACGTTGTAGAAAAGTATGTTCTGTAAAGCTTTCTAGTGCATTTTATCAAAATCATTTTATCAAGGCCAGGTTGGATGGGGTCTAGTGGAGTTGGAACTAGATGATCTTTAAGGTGACTTCTGACCCAAACCATTCTATGATTCTATGAAAGAGTTCATGTCACAAAAAGGAGATACATGCAAGTCTAAGACTTTAATCGACAAAAAGGCAAAATGAACCTCTTTCACCTCTTTCTTTATTCATGAATACGAATCTTTGCTTGTTTCTGTATTTGGTAGAGGTAAAGTTGTCCTTAATTGGCCTGCAAAATATTTCCTAGAGATGTAGCTCATGTTTAACATGTGAAGGAAATTGTTTTGAATTCACTGGAAGTCCACCAGCTCTTTCTAAATAAAACCATGTTAATGTAGATGTTGAAGTGCTACAACAAAAATTATGTTTCTCAGAGAAAGGAAATTAAATTGTCTTTGTATTTGCATTTCTTTAGAGCTCAGTCACAGCGATTTATTGATGGAAAATGAGAAGGAGACAGTCTTCAAAATGGCCAGTCAACTGAAGAAGCCAGCCTGGGAACATCTGTATCTTCCCATTTGAAAACCTCACCTGTTGCTTGCTCCTACAGAGTACCTGGAAAACACTGGTAAAAAACAAATTACAGTAGTGCCATTGTATTTTAGCAACTTTTTCTGTATAGCATTCTGTATAGCATATAGAATGATGTCAGAGGTTGATGACAATATATTAAGTTGTTCCAGTGAGAACAAATAATTTGGGGGCAAAAATCAGTGAGGACCCTGTCAGACACTGAACAATGTTTTTGGTTTTCATGTACTGATTCATCAGTGTTTATAGGCCTCCAACATGTAAATCACCCTGAGGTAATCTGGAAGGGAAGGATATGAATAAGCCAATTAAATTGGCAAAGAGCCTAAGGAACACCCTGTTTAGGGATAAAATCACGCCTTTCCTAGTGCCAGTAGTTTTGGAGGAAAAAATAGACTTAAAATCCTTACAGAGTTAAATTTCTTTGTAGAGAGAACCAATTTAGAAGACTTTGGTCTTCTTCTCTTGCATGTGTGAGCTTGGGTAACTGAGATAAGGCAGTAAGTGATGTGTTTTCTGCAAGTAACTTTAATTTTGATGACACAGAAGGATGTTATCCAGGTTGCAGAGGGTGTAGGAACTAGTTGCCTCATTTATGGTAATTATTTCGTATTCAGTTTTATGATATGAGCATTCAAAGGACTGAATTGCCCTTTATCTTTCCAAGTACCACCTCTTTTCTTTCTTTTTTTTTCCCAAAGCGGGGTACAATTTTCTATCAGGAAGCTTCTCCACCCAGCTTAGCAGTTACTAGCATACATGAAGGTGCTCTATATCTAAATAATAACAAAATCAACTACTCTTTTTTTGCCATCTGCCAGGTCTGTGCCTTCAGAGGTGTGATGTAACACGAAAAGAGGCAGAGGTGAAGAGAAGTTTTCACTGAAAGTTGTACAGAGGGAAAAGTATTTCCATTCTCAGTTTACTTCCTTACAGTATAAATGGATTCTCTTTGAGTTTTCAAGAGGCTTGCTGCTTGCTGGAAGACTGGGTCTGTTTTGCTGTTATTCCACTCAGGTCTTTGAACTCACACCCAATTCCAGTCAGGAAAATAGATCTCTCTCTAGAAGAGACATATCATGTGTGTGCCTTCACTGGAGGAAAGCCCCAGGCAGAACTCAGATGTGACACCAGTCACTTTACGTGGGAGTGGATCATTATGACCTCTCCAAGTGCCAGAGAAGCTGTAATTGGCATTTGTACATTATTCAGCGCCAGAGAATTTAACTGTAAACAGGAATCCATAGGAAATCAGGAGTCACCAGTTATATTGCTCATAGAGCTACTCATTTAAGAGCAGCTTTTGGACATTTTTCAGATGCCATTAAGAGTGGGGGAGAGGTAACCTCCCCTTTTTTTCTTCCATCATCTTCCATCTTCTTTGTAAGTCTAGAGTCATGTTCATGGTTGAAGGGAAGTAACTTCCTGAAAACAAAAACAGGCAGAAAGCAACAGAGACATGAGATCACTGGAGACACCACTATCAGTCCTCTGAATGCCTTGGAATTGACAGCATCAGGAGATCCTAGATATAAATGCCCCGATGGACAAAAGACCCAGATAAACATAGCTGTTAAGATGATTTCAGTGCCTCTCACCTAACCCCAGCCTGATAGCTCAGCATCTAGCTCATACCAGTCTTGACAGCCCTATGGAGACAAAGAGACGCCTTCCAGGAACAATCTGTACCAGCCCAAAGTAGGAATAAAAGGGATATGATGTACTCTCTTTGTCTGTCTGTCTGCATTGTATGCTAAGGAGGGCTAGATGACCATCTGAATTTTTTAGACAGCAGGTGATCAGTGACATGATTCCCAAGTTTACTGTTCAGCTCTTGCCATATGTTGCTGGCAGCAGATCAAACTCCTGTTACTAGATGAGGACGAGAAATTTTGCACCACAGGTTTAATTCAAGGATCCCTTTTGTTTTGAACTGGAACTAGAGATTCACTCATCTTCTTGGAGGTGTCTCTGGCTCTTATTCACTTTCAAGCATTCAGGAACTACTCAGAGCAGTGGAAAGAAACAGAAATAGCTGCTCTCACTTCTCTTGTTGGTGTATGTGCCCTGAAGAAACAGGAAGCAAAGTAAGGTTAAGCTGGGTTTAAAGGAACAAGATAATGTTTGGTAGAGGAAGGGAAAAATGCATAAGCTGGCCATGTCTCTAACTTACATAAACTGTTGCCAGGTCCTCAGGAAAACAAGGGATTAGGGAAATAGTCTAAATCTATGCTGCATGAAACACAGAGCACATGACACAAGCCTGAGCCCCTTTGTCTCAATAGACAGTGCTCTAGAATTGGTGTGACCTTACTTCTGCCCTTGTTAGTCTGAAATATGTAGCACAGCTTTAGGACGTGGTTCATCATTTATCAAGGGAAAATACAGTTCTGGATGGGAACGTGGAGGTGAAAAGTGTTCTGCACACCACGTTCACTTTCATGTTGTAACTTGCTGCTTGGAAAAAAACAGAACGTTTTGTCTTCTTGTAACACTGGTGAACAACTCCTTATCATAACCTTGTAAGAGGCTTCAAGTACATTCATGAATAGGAAGAGGATTAGGATGACACATCAAGGTTTTCTGAATACTTTTTTCTATTCATATGCATCCTCATATTTTTTTTTAGTTTTCTTTCCAGAGCAAGGTGTTTCTAATCTCTGGTGTGATTGGTAGATAACATCCTTTCACTCTTGGTGGCCCAGTTTGCTGTGAAACTCAAGCTGAGCAGTAGGAAAGTGAGTTTACGTGAGGGACTGTCAGACCTAAAGCAGCTAATTTAACTGGAAGGCCCTGCAATGACCTTTGCAAAGGAGGCCACTATTGCTCTGAGCAGTTACTGTGACAAAACCCAAGGATAAAACCCCACTTAGCCTGACTAAAATGTTTAGTGGGAAAGAACTTACATGGGAGATTTAAAGGATCTAATTTGTAGGGTAGAAAGAGGAAGATATCTATGTAGCTGGGGAACAATTGAAAGTGTTACTCTGAACACATCCATAAATCATCATGCCAGGTAGGGTATTTTCCCTTCCTTCAAGTATTTCCCAGGCTGGGAGTTTGCTTTGGCCACAGCTGCTTCTCTTCAACAGTCCATTAGAGTCCTGAGACTGGTTTTGAGCCAGCTGTGTAGGAAGGCTGTAATACTTCTCTCAGCTTGCAGCTGAAGAGTCAAGTGTGTAGCCTGGTGTGCCTTTTTTGAGGAGAGGACTCACATTAATTACCCTACATCTAAAGAAATCTAATTTCAGAGCACAAGGACACAGAGGAAAAAAGGAAGCCTGATTTTTCCAAGGTTCAAATGATCATATTAGTGCAGAGATTTGTGTCACAGGGAATGCCTCTGGGCCTTCTTGCCACCAGGGTTGTTAACAGAGGGCAGGAAATCAACTGAGACCAATGACTTCAGTGACAGCTGCCAGGGGAGTAGAGGTGGTATCTTTGGCATTAGGCTGAGGGGGCTACAACTGGTGGTGCAATGGCTGAAAAGTTTATCCTGTGTCTCGTTGCTTCTAGGGGTGTAAGTCAGTGCTGACCATACGGACCAACAGGACAAGTTTCACCACACTTGCAAAGTTAAAAACTCTGGTGGTTCCCTCTTCTCTAAAGTGTTTTGCAAAGCCACGTTTGGGATATAAATGGTATGGACATGTCCAGTTCAGTGAGGTAGAGTTAGTACGGGGGGTAGGTTGAATTTATATTGTAATCTTACTTTCTTGATTTGACAGAGCAGAGAGAGAAATCCCAGAAGCCATGTATTTTGAGATTTACTCCAAGTCAGTTACAGAGAGTGAATTAAAAAAGTAGATAAGCTTTTTGAGATCGCCACTCTGGCATCATACACTCATGATGTATGGCCCCTCCTGTCTGCTTTTTCAACTCAGCCCGCTGTTCCTACCCCTGTAACTCTGCAGCCCCAAGGACCCAGTAAACACTTGCTCCTTGCTGTCTGGTGCCCTCTGGTGCTGCAAGTACCTGTCTAGGCTACGTCCCATTGCACCCGTGCGCAGCTGTGGGAGCCAGCCTGTACACCAATGGGGATCCAGGCTTTTCCCCACTGCAGTCTGGAAGTGGCAAGGGCACTCTATTATGCCTTGGGGCAAGAAGGATAGGCCTGGGAAATAGGAAAAAGCTTCTCTATCCCTATGTCTGTCCTTGAAGGAGGAGAGTGGGAAGTGTACAGGATCCCCCTGTACACTTGGATTGGTCCCCTTCCAAGCATATCCCCCTTGCTTTACTCCCTTTCCCTTGCTTTAGCCTCTAACTTCTATCATCCATACTCTTTTATTACTGTTACCTTCACATAGTTGCCTGGTCTCACTGCTGTATCTTCCTCCTCCAAGGTACAGCTTCTCTTCCGCCTGGCTACTCCCATCACACACTGATCCCGCTCCAGACACCTCATACTGCAGTGCCCATGCCTCAGTAATGATTGGAGTTTACACATGCTCAGTTTTATTGTTCAGAAAACAGGATTACAGTATCTTTGCTGTCATTCTTCTTCCCTTTAATTAATCAATGCTAATTGATTGATTGATTGGTTGATTGATGGTGGCTCTTTGGTTAAACAGTCTCCCAAGCCCAAGCAACAGCCACACACCTATCCTTTCCACATATTTACCTGGAGCATCCATAATGTATTAATCTCCAGAAATTTCTTAGGGCCTTTTCTAAATTAGTTTGTACAAATTGGCAGGGCTCATTTTGCTGTACTTACAGAAAACTGATAACAGAAACAGACAGCAACAACAGGCTCACTCACAGGTTGTTCTCTTGATTTGGTCCAAGTAGTTTTTAGTTTGTCAGGGAATGAGTGGATCACTCAATGACTGCAACTACACACTGATAGCAGGTTCTTGCCTGCAAGCCTGCTTCCCCATACCTGATGCTTGTGCCCTGTTCAGTTTAGTTCTCCCTTCTTGAGATGGTCAAATGCTGTTCCTGATGATGTTGTCACAGTCAGTGACACAGTCAGTCAGTAGCTGTATGGAAAGACCAAGCTTCAGGACGTTTTCAATCTGATTAGCTAAAACATCATTAGCATGGGCTTTCCTCGCAGATTCATGACCTGAGGGCTGTCTGCCTGACAAATTTCAGTTGTCTGCCACAAGGAGCACTTATAGGTGGAAATCCATAACGTTTTTTTCTGTTGTTTTTGTTTGCTTCTGTCTTTCTTGGTTTCTTTATTTTTGACAAATATCTGTTGGAAACAGCTAAAGTGATTAAACACAAAATAAGATATCTGCCCCAAACTCAACCAAACCAAATCATCAAACCCAACCAGCAGACAATGAGCTGTTGGCAGGACTAAGCTTGAAACTTGTGAGCTGGAAGTGATAAAGGGTTGGCAGAGATGTGAGAAACAGAAAATGGGACCTTATAAAGAGAAGTTGGGCAACCTTCAAAAAAGTGGTGCTACCAGTCCTGTCAATGAATACTTAGATATGGCCCTTGCAGATTGCAGGTCTTTGATGCAATGCTTACTGGTGAGTCATTTGGAAGATCACTAATTGAAGGATAGAGACTGGCCTGCTGCGGCCTGCAGCCATTATGAGCTGTGCATTTTTTAAGAGGTGTTTGTTGCAATACCCTCTATTTTCTGCAAATGGGGTGTGGCTCTCCCATTCCTGGTAAAGTGACTGGTGCAGCTTTTGGTTGGGAAAATATGGGTGCTGTTGCATGACAAGCTGGACTTCCCCTGAGAGGGAAGTCAACTTCTTCCTCTCCAGTACAGCATCTGGGGTGTGATAATTCCCAAAACCACAATGGAATCGCACAGGAATCTGGCAGCTTTACCCAGTTTGTAGTTATATGGATCTGCCTTATAAAAACATCTGAATCACACATTTCTCACTACCTATCTACATGCATAAACACAACCCCATCCTGTTCTTAGGATCTGAGCCTTATATTCTCAGACTATGCCTCCGTTTCCTTTTTTCATCAGAGGTCTTGTGACTCTCACTCCTTACGTAATTATTTGGGCTTTAGTGAAAACAGCTGTGTTTCAGCCTGCAATCAAAAGTGACACTGTCACTCTTTGTTCATGTTAAATACAGGCACACAAAGTTTATTTGGCTCTGATGCATTAGAGAACTCATTCTTCATGCAGGATGGGAGGGACACCACACTGAGCCTCGTGGATGACAGAGCAGAGATAAACAGCCATCCTGCAGCTGGTTCCATAAGACAACCCCTACACCTCCTTGACTTCTTTTCACACTTCCACCACTCTGCTTTTCCAGGCCACTCACTTTGCCGGTTGAAGATTGCCCAGTCAACTCTGCTGGAAGCCTGGGATCATGGAGAAGGTGACAGACTGCAGCACTGTGCTGCAAGTATGGGAAGCATGGAATTAGTTTTGTGGAGGCTGCAAGAAGGGAGCAGTCTGGTGAGTATTCACAGACACTGCATCCAGTCTGGTAGGGAGAAGCTAAAATGTACTTTCCATGTTTGTGGTAACATGGAGGTTGCTGTGCAAAGCCAAGCTGATTAAGTCTGGTATCCCACTTCAGACAATAATGAACACTGGCTGCCAGAGGAGATGCAAGAAATGCTGTAGTAAAACAAAGATTTTTCCATGCAGCATGGACATTTCTTGTCATCCTACAATATCTAGGTCACTAGTTAATCATGTCAACAACTAGTCACCATCATGAGTTGGGAAGGGTGAAGGCTTTACGCTGAACTGTTCCAGTCAATGCCCTACATGATTCCTCTCACTTAGCTGAAACAATAATGAGCAAAGAATGATACCCTCCTCATCCTGTTCCTTCTGAAATAGGTGATGAACCCCATATTATTAGCAAAGGTGTAGCTTCAAACCTGTCATTATCTCACACAGAGCACAGTAAATATCGTGACTAAGCATTAACAGTGTGTCAACAATGATCATCTGTAAGTCTCATTGGCATGCTTGATGTGAACTGAACCAGGTTGTCAACTGCCTTCTTCAATGAGAGTGCAGCAACTACTCTGAATAACCATCTTCCAACTACTCTGAATAACCATCTTCTATCACTGCATACTACAGGTAAAAAATGCAGGTGAACAATATTTTACACACACAGATATGTAACTGATTATATTACAAAAAAATGCAATAACATGTAGTTTGTTTTACACTTTTAGGAATTTGAATGAAGAAATCTCATTACCCAGAACCAGCATGCATCTAGCTTAGTGAATACAGTAAAAAATGTGTTCTTCAAATCACTAATCCAGAAGCATTTCAGAAAGAGAGTTCAGCAGCACAAGAAAGATGTCTTATTCCTAGAAATCTCCACTCTCAACTACTGTCCTGTATCGTTCAGTGATTCAGTAGCATGGCAGTTATAACTGAGCACACACATACCTCTGCTAGTAAACAGGAAGAAGCTGTGCAGCAGCACCAAGATGGCTTTGGGCTCTGTGCGTACCAAGGTGGGTGGTCACACCTGATCAGGGCTGTGAGATTGCTGTGAGATTTGGGTAAGGTGGTCAGGGTTGCAGAGGGAAAATCTGAATTACCTGTAACTGTGTTGTGATAAGAAAGGAGGATGGTAAGCTGGGGGGGCACCTAACAAGGCAAAAAGGAGAGAAAACAATGCTTTATTTCTATTTCTTTAACTAGTAATTTGCTTATTTTGTCCTTTAGATTGAGTACTTTGTGCAAGAGAGAGTAATGACTGCAGCATTGAAACAGTGTGTTTACACTATGGTTAGTGTACTATTACAGACATTGTGTGATATGATTGGAAAGAGCATGGGCTATCAACAGGTAGCCAGAAGCCTGGGGGGAGTTTCTTAAGATTTGTGTGCTCCCATGTTCATCTCCTCAAATCCAACCCAGCCTGCTTTGGGGGAAAAAAGCCCCACCAACCTGTGACTGTGCTCCATTTATAAAAAAATAGTTAAATCAGGACAAAAATATAAGACCCATGTAGTTCCTGAAGATAGGAATTACTCACAGGATGTTGCTAGGGCATCAGATAAAAATTTTAGCAAATGGATGTAATATTTTTATCATAAGTCTGTGTTTAGGAACCATTGGAGCTGCTTGTATTTTCAAAAGTGTGTAATCATGGACAACTTCAGCTGCTCTCTTGCTCTCTTCTTCATGCTTTTATTTTGTGAATGAAATAGAGCTCAGTTGTTCAGGGCTTGTGCAAGTTTTTCTACTTCCCTGAATTGATAATGATACAATCATAGACTATCCTGCATGGGAAAGGGACCCACAAGGACCATCAAATGGAATATCTGATTAGGGAGGGACCTACAAGGATCACTGAAATCTAATTCCTGTCTCTGCACAGGATCACCCCAAAATCACACCATGTGCCTGAGTGTTGTCAAAATGCTTCCTGAACTCTGTCATACCTGGTGCTGTGATCAATTCCCCAGGGAGCCTGTTCCAGTGCCCAGCCACAGTCTGGGTGAAGAACCTTTCCCTGATATGCAACCTAAACCTCCCCTGACTCAACTTCCACAGGCCATTCCTTCTGGTCCTGTCACTGGTCACCACAGAGAAGAATATCCATAAGAGACCATAAGATGAATCAGCTACTTTTCCTGTCCTTTATTTGAAGTTCTTTAAAATTATCAAATCTCTGCATAGGCACAAGCTATCAATATGTAAATAAATTAAAATGAACATTTTCTGTTAAATGCCTTTCCGCTCCCACCTCCTGGTTGGAGCTTCCTTCCTATCAGTCAGATCCCTACACCAGTCAGTGTGTGGACACATACTTCCTGCCTCCTAATGGCTCACTGGGGGGAGAAAAATCTGTCCAAATAGTCCTAAACAGAGATTATGTCTTCACTGATTAAACTTTTTGAGGTAGTTATGTGTCCAACTGGGTTTATGACTGCAAATGATTAGTTTCAAGCATAGTCCCAAGGGCAAAAAAGGCTTCACCTGCCAAATTTGGTTAGTTTTGCCAGCTGAAATGTTTGTTGATGACTTGAATGTGTAATAGGTCTTGTTGATGAGCTATCTTCTCAAACTTCTCAGTTATATTTGTCTTATTGCCAACTTCTATTGAGGGCTTTTGGAGGGAGGAGAGGACATCGAATGCAGAAGAGCATCTCCATTAGTTAGGTCATTTTCTTTTTCCCAGCACGTGGATCTAAAATGGCCCTGCTGCCTTGTTGCTGTTGTTTGATTGCATGGATCAGAATTTAGTTAGCATTCATGTTCTGGCCCTAAATATTTGAAGTCTAGAGCTATTCTGGAGAATAATTCTATTTCATAATAGCCTTGCTGTCATGAGTATGTCTTGATCATCCCTATTTCAGCCAGAGTCTGAGCTTTCAGTCCATGTCTGAGCTATTCTTGGTAGTAAATGGTTTCTGGCAATCAGTGCATGGAGATTTTTGAAATAACATCATTTGTAGCAGAGAAACATTAGGAAAGATTTGAGCCCATCAGGGATCTGATAGCAAGATAGTATTGTCCTGATTCTTCCAATTTGTAATGTGGGGAGATCCAGCTGTTTGACAGCCCCAAGTCACAGTGAACCCTTGGGCAAAATAACTGATTTTCCAGTGTGCTCATGGTGATCAGTGCTCTGGACCAGACAGCCCAGGATGTGGCATTTCTCCCTGTCTGCTTTGTAGGCATGTGAGCTTCAGGGAGCTCCTTCCCTACTGCTGGAAGAATCAACTTTATGTTCACTAAGTTCAAAAGAGGAACTTGGCCTCTAGACAGATGTTCTGATATGTGGGGTCTGTCTGGGTGTATGTGGTATGACAGCTGAGCAAAGGCTGTCACTTATGGGCCTGTGTTTGGAAAAGACTCGTAGGAGTGCTACCAACAAGCAGCTCTTGGGGCCAGCCATGTCTGTGTGGTGTTCTTGGGTGTACATCCACTCTCTCTTGAGCAACTGAGTGAGTGCCCAGAAAGTCAGATGGATGCTGTGCCCCACACATCACTTCCTGAGCATTGCCCTGTCTAATCCACAGCTGCTGTGGACTTTCAGTATAATGTCGCTTTGTCGGAATAAGCAGCAACAGCATCTAAAGAAGCAATAGATTTTGAGCCAACTGGAGCAATCATTCTTTGATCCCTGGCAAAGCCCAGGGGCTTGATTATTATCCAGTGGAAGGAGCTGAGATAAATGAGTTTTCAGGAGTAGGCAACTCAAAAGAGGTCAGGCTGGAGGAGGATTAGAGTGAAGGGTGGGAGGGTGCGCCCAGCTCCCAGGATAATGAGGTCAGTCATGAGCAAGCCACAGGGTCCTCTCAGAGCCCAGTGCTTTACAGGGCTCACATGCATTTCTACGAGCAGGCAGGAATGTTTCTTTCCATAGACCTCTGTCACCTCCTTGGAAGCTGATCAAACACATTTTAATAAAAACCACCATTTGACTCCTGATGTTTTTATACTGATTAAGAACATTGACTTGGCTGACTGAACAAGGGAACTCATTGTAGCTCATTCACTTTATGTCGGAAAAGCTTTGATCCGACTGAGTGGGAGTTTAAGGTACTCTATAAAATGAATTTTGTGATAAGCTTTTAAACTGAATTTGAACCTTGCACAGGCTCCAGAGACAAGGAATAAACAGCTCCATTTATATTCTCTAAAGATACACACCAAGATGTCCCTTTAACCTTTAGTTATATTGCATCGGGGGTCAAACTGTTTCTTAAACTATTTGAAATTATTTGTCCAGATTAGCTGTCCATCCTGAAGATGGAGAGCTTTCAGGGTGATTCCCAAGAGCCCTGAAGCCAACTATAATGAATGAGCTTGGTGCTTTACTTGAAGAAAAAAAAAGCTGAATGAGTTATGGAGCTTCTAAATAGCCCCAGTTCATTCACACAGAGTTGAAGATGATGTGCTTATCTTTAAATAGTATTGTTAGAATAGCTTATTTCAAGGGCATTCCTGTCTGACATTCCCCTCCTCATTACTTATCAGCCTCTTTAGTTATATATGGAGGTTTAGGAGACACTGGTATCTGACAGAAACCCTGGGGAACATGTAGGATTCATCTCCCATTTCTTCTAAAGCTGGTGACCAAATTTGCAGTGGATCAAGTGGAAGCAAGCTCAGGTGGTCATCCTGTGAAATCCTCTGGTCTAATACATCTGGGGAGGCTGTAAATGCACAGAAGACAGTCTGAGGAGTCTGCTAACTGGTCAAGTAATTATTTACCACCAGTGGTGCATTCAGCACAGATCCCAGCACAGCCATTATGGAGAGTCCAAGGCTGATGCAAACCCCAGGAACAAAGGAATTGCACATTGCAGCAGCAACGCAGTCTTTGCCCAGAACAGATTTTGTTTAGAAGGTGAGATTGTGATCTGTATGAACAGATGTTTGAATACTGTATCAGAGGATTTACCCTACTGATACATAAGTCTCATAACAAGAGGACACTTCTGTTTTCATTTTTTTCAGGGTGGAGGGTGGAAATGAAAAATCTGTGATCTGGCTCTGTAATGTCCTGCATAACTGTGGGCAAGTCACTCCAGCTGCCATTCTGCTCCTGAAGTCTCTCCACATCTACTCCAAGAGATAACTGCTGAGACCCAGCAGCACCCTGAGCTTCTGCAGTCATTCCTCCCTCCCATCTTCAAAACAAATGCACTCCATTTATCATAATAAAAGAAATATTTTCTTTTAAACCTAGATGACATTTTGTACCCTTCATATGTGCATATGCCTCTTCAACCCTAATACCCAGCTCCAGATAAGTATAGAGGCCTCAGTGGTATCAAAGTTACATTAAGTTTCATGAAATTGGGAGAATTAATTCAAATGTCACTTCTGCTGAGAGAGAAATTTTACCTGATGTCCAAGAGGAAAAGGGATGGAGGGACAGAGAAAAAGACATAAGAAACAAGGCTTCATTTTCTCATTCTGTTGCACATAATCATTTTATTTTGGGTCTTCTGTTAGCTTTCTCATGACTCATCATTCCCTGAACCTTACTTGTGATTTGAAGTGTAAATTAGTATATTAGTAATCAAATATTGCTCCAGTGAGCCCTCAGTTGATCTCTGCATTGTATCTGGAAAGGGCTAATGCTCACCTGGTGCTGACTCTCCACCCATGACAGGGGTAGAATTTAAGTAGCAGGGAACTGGACATGCAAAGGGAACAAGTCTGTTAGGAGCTGGAGAAGGCCCATTCATTGACCATTTTCACTATATGCTAAGGGAACACAATAATACATGTCTAAATTGGAGACAAATTGCAAAAACTCATTTGTGAGCTGGAGTGCCATTCATTGGAGTAAATATCTTTTGCCTCCCCTGCCTTTGTCCGTATAGAAACAACTATGGAAAAATACAACACAAACCATCAGCTTCTGCTATCCTTCTGGGGGCATTATTAACTTCTTCACATGCTCCCATTCAGGAATCATAGACTTCTGAACACTCAGTTTTGAACTGACTAGCTTTACCCTCAGCCTGCTCCATTCATCACACATTATTTTATTCATCTGCCCTAAAATAACAAGGTTTAATTGGCAATCTGGTTCTGATTTACTAATATCTCCTTGTGCATGGAAGGAGACCTCAAATTCTGTGTACTCATTCTCAATCAACGTCAGCTTGGTATTAACTCAGTGTTATTACATTATTGATTTTATTCATCCCAGGAGCTACATCAATTTATCATGGAATTTACACTTCTTTAACAACCAACACAAATCAAGACCATTTGTTAGGCTTGCACTGTGGAGTAGTAGGTTTTTGGAATCTGATCCTCATTTTCCTTTACATTTGTTTAGATTTCCAGTTAATCTGAATTCCTATCTTGCCCCTTTGAACTCCCAAACAACTGTAAATACTTTTGATAAATTTCCATGCTAAAAACTGTATTGCAACACAGTTCTAAAAAAAAAAAAGGAAAGCCAACTGCAAAATACCCAGTGCTTTATGATGTATTGATGTAAACTGGTTCGGGGAAATAAACAGTCAGCTGCTTTAGGTTACACAGTGGCCAATGTAAACAATAAAATCTGTTTGTAACCTCAATCATGCATTTGGTTCTGCTACACAATATAACCATTTGCAGTTTTAACTCATGTCTTGAAGGTGTGTAGTGAATTTAAAATGTCCTTTCCCATTGCATTTTACTGTCTGATTTATTTGAAACAGATGATGAGATTCTGGGAAAATTAATTGCCTGCTTCTGCATTTGTTCAGTTTTCTTCTCTGGCTGGACTCTGTGATGGCTGGAGAGATACTGAAAGGATGATGTCAGAAGAATGGGAAATGAAAGCTGAAGGGAATTTTAGCAGATGCTTTGAACTGTTGATTTAAAAAAAATAGAGTTAATGACTACATCAGCTGAAATGCTGATTTTGTATTTGGATGAAAGAATATGGGACACCAGAGAAGTCACAGCACTGACTGGTGTTAACAGAGGTACTTTTTAGAGGGCTAAAGCACCTCTGCTATCTTCCTCCACATCACAGGAAAACCCACTACTGGCTGGAGTGTGAGGGACAATTGTAAACTTTGCTAGGCCATATAGTAATTTTATCACTCTGCTGTATATTCATCCTGCTCTTGCATCTGTTATCTAAGTATAGGAAAACTGAAACTTTCAGGACATACTGTTACTTTGTAGTAGGTGGACAAAGATGAGACTTTAATTAAAATTAAAAGACCAGTTTAGCTGCATTTACTTTAAAGCACACGAGTAATCTAGAAGAGGGATGATTGCAAAATCTGTGTGTTCATGGCATTGCCAACCTTCAGTGTTGCCTAACACTGTTGGGATTACGTCATCAGAACAAACTTTCATCATGGTTTGCTTATGTCACGCTATTTTGAGCTCAGCAGGGAAGTGATGCTTTCATGGAAATTTGTCCCTTCCTGAGTATTTCAAACACTGTCAGAAACTCCATTCTATATTACTACAGCTTGGCACAAAGTGTCTAGGAGAGAGAAGGCCACTCCACTCAAAAATATCAGATAAAAACTTTAGGAGCTAGAGGATTCGTGCACACTTTCTCTTTGAAGTCACCAAAGCAGCAATTTCTTAGCCTTGTTGGTCAGAAGAATTTCAGGAACATGTGTTACCAGTAGTTTCCACATCAATATCGTGGTTTGGGTCTCAGCATTTCACACAGTGGAGGAAGGTGAATACCTGAATACCTGAGTGCTTGTGAGGTTTGAAACAGAGACATGCAAGAAAAGGGAAGAGAAGACCAAGAACTTCTTTTGGATTGCCTTGGTAGACAAATCAGGGGTTTATGTTTTTTCTATGCCTATAGCACCGCCAGCTTGCACCTGTGCCAGAAACCTTTATGCGCTGGCTGTTTGCCTAGTGGCAGCTGAGATGCTCAAAGGGCTGTAGGAAGATGTTCATCTTTTCTCGGGCTGAGCAGTGGAGCAGGAACTCTCCTCCAGGCTAGACCTGGGGTTAGCAAAACACCACAGAAGGCACAAACCAGAGCAGCTCTGCGGTACTGGGGGCAGCAGGAGGAAGCAGAGCAACTGTGCAAGGCATGATATGCTCTTTTCACAGTGCTCTGTGAAAGGGCATGACATGCTCCTGCCATAATGCTCTCTGCCAGCCAGGGGCTGAGTGACAGGCTGTTGTGCAGCTGTTGCAAAGGCTCAGCACTCTTCCATAGAGACTGGCCAATGCATGGGATTTGACAAGAGTTGAGATGGTTACCCCAGCTGCTGCTTCAAGAGGTGTAGAGAGGTTGTAATTTACCCCAGTTTCTTTGTCACCATCCAGGTGCACACATAAGCAGGCTCTGGCCTTTGTCATCTTCTCAGATCAAGCCACAGGAAGCCCTAAGCTCTTTTATAAACCCAGGCTGCAATTCCACAGGTGCAGGGTGAGAGCAGGCACGCTCTCAGATTAGCTATTGGATTAGCCACTGACCTTATGCTGTCTTTTCAGGCTCCTGGGAGGATGTGATGCAGCACAGAGGCAGAGCAGCATGAGCGGTCAGTGCCTCATCCAGCACCCAGCAGCTTGTACAAGGTTCACCCAGCAACGATTTTAAACAAGCCTGAGTAGCCAGAGTTGATTAATCAAAGCTTTGCAACATGTGGCATTTGGCTTTAGGTAACTTAGTGCTGGTTTCAGTGTGTTGCTGGCTCACAGCTCTGGCCTGTGGCTTAGCCAGGGTGTTTGGATGGCTTGGTAGTGGTGCTTGGCTGTGCTGTGGAGGTTTTGGCATGTTCACCTTTGCAGCCAGTGCTACAGCAGCATGTAGGCTCCAACTGCTTTAGCTACAAATCACTGAGCCCCCTGGGTCAAGCCCTTGGGCTCTGCAGGGGGCTGTGACCTGCAGCAGCTGCACTGTACCACTTTGAACGCTGAAATATCTTCACTTGTTGTTCAGACTCCCTTGTTCTCCTCTTGCTGGCTCTGCACAGCTTAGTGCTCTCTCGGGAGTCTGTCTCAGCAAAGGTCACCCAAGTCATGTTTCCACTCACAGGGAACTTTTCTCACCCTACACGGTAACCATGGTGATTTGTTTTCTTTTAAATTCCTTTCCTTTAAGTTCAATGCTATCTTTAGATGTCATCCTGTTTTGACAAATGTCCATGTAGTTCCTGATACTATCAGGGAACTGTGGCATGACAAGGACTGGCTTAAGTTACAGCTGCATAACTCTGTCAGGAATGAATGATGCAGCCCATTCCCTTTTTGGAAACACTCCCATTTTCAATGATTCTTGCTCTGACACAGCATCCGGCAGCCAGTCATGGCCTTGCTTGCCCAGGTTTTGATCTTTCCTGCTGTTATTATACAAAATCTGGTAAACATGAAATCTAAAGAGTTTTGTTGTCTTATTATTCAGAGAGAACTTCACATTTGCTGTACTGAAGAAAAGAGAACATTTTTTTATTGTTTCTTACAACATTTTGTATTTAGCCACTGATGCTCTGTATATAGTCACCTGTCTCTCTGTAGATGTGTGTTTATCAGAGCTAACCAACACAGTGCCTTTGCTCATTTAAATGCCACAGTTTTCCTGATGGTTTTCTCAGCATCATGGAAGTGAGCAGGAGACACACCCATTCTAAGTCTTCCTGTCTTATATTCCTCAGTTCTTGCTTGCGTGAGGCTGTCTTGAGGACCTGTGCAGATGTCCCCCTGGAGAGATGCAGATGCTCCCCAGAGCAGCAAAGGGACAGCAAGATTGTGAGCCTCTCCTCTGGCATCTCTGGCTTTTTAAGCACCCTGAGTTTAAGGACGCCCAGAAGTCTGACTATTCAAGTTCATACTTCAGAGTAATCAAAATATTATTGGAAATCTGATATAAATTATAGACCGTACAGTCTGACATCACCTTCAGCTAAATCACAAGATGACATTTCCATCCTATAATGGACTGTATAAACCTCAGCTAAAATAGGGAACTAAATTATCCCATCATTACTCAACTGATATAATGCCAGTGTGCATTCAGAGGCACAGAGGTGATCTTTGGCATTGCATATGAACTTTATGTTTCTTTAATTAACTGTGTCATACTTCATGTTGCCAAGAAGCTGTAATGAACCTTCCATCCTTCCATCGACCGAACATCAGAAAGTTGCAGTGATCATACTGTCAAGAGACAGACTAGGTCTTGATTTAAGAACTACTCTAAATACCACAAAACAAAATCCCTTTTAATAGTTCAATATTACATCCTCAAAATGCTTATGCTGTAATGAGTTCCTTAGTGTAAACAGCTGGGACCAAAATCAGTGTTATAGCTGGATCAAACCTAGCTTTACAAACAGTGTTTTGAATCCAAATAGATAAGAGCCCTGGATGTTGTACAGCTGGTTGTAGGTAAGAGGTGCAAACTATCATTAAGTTTGGTCAGTTGTGTTTACTTATGAAAAAATACTTGGCTTTGCTTAAGACACAGTGAGGGTTCAGGATGTGTCAGGCTTCCTCTCCAAGGATTGCATGCATCCTTGGAGGCAGCTTTTCTTCTGTCTGGCAATGTTTGGTACATGCCTGGCTCCAGCTCCAGCCCCCAGCCCTCCTCCTGCCTGTGTTTTGCTGCCTCTCACTCAGCCCCAGGAGCCCTGCTGCTCTCTGCCTGTGTATCTCCTGATGCTGGCTTGATGTTAGGCCTGGCTCAGGGTCCCAGCCTGGCCTTAAGCCCCTAGACACCTGTGGAGGCACTTGCCTGCAATTCACCAAGTAGTGCTGAGGCAGCCCAGGCTGGCATGCCTCCATGCCCCATTCCCTGCTTACATTTCAGAATGTAAGCCTGACATGTAGCCTGCATTCCAGGAGACAAGTACTTCTGGTCTGCCCTCAGGTACTAGGCATTAAGCAGAAGTGATTTGCTGGCAGTGCAGCTGAGGGCTCCGAAAGTGGTGGCTGTGATGTAGCTATCAACAATTATCTCCTTCAGAATAAGATGAAGTTGCTGAATCCTCACCATGTTTTGACCCAGGTGGCTTCGTGGACTGAGAAGCTTGATTTTTTTTGTCACCCTGGGCCATTGCAGCTGTCTAGACTGTTCCATTTTCTGATCTGAATCCAACAGATCTGCTTCCATGTCTTGCCTCCCTGTTCCTTCCCCTTCTGCTGCCTGTACTCGAGGTGAGGTGCGGGGTTCAGCACACTGCATGTTGCCTTTGTAGGAAGTCTGAACCAGAAATTCCTTTGCCACCCTTGTTCCTGGCAGCTCATTCCCAGGGCAAACCTCCAGGCTGATGCCACAGAGGCAACCATTACCAGCCAAGGGCATGGAAAGGGACTCTCATCCTCCTGGAAAATGCGTAGGCAACTCCACCCTTGGCCCATCTACTCTGCCCAGAATTTAGAGCAGCTTCAGGTGTTTGCTTTTGTTTTGGGTTTAAATATCTGCTTAGCTATCTCTCAGATCTATCTCAGATGCAGGGGTGTGGTGAGGCTGCATAATTTAACCCAGTCTGTGACATCCCACAGATGGATAGCCTGTCTCCAGCGGGCTCCTTCATTTGGGTTGGTTTAATATCTGTCCATTTGATGCCCTCATTGACACTCATTTTTTAGCTAAGGAGGAGTAGTCTTAAGTTAGCTGGTAATTGAGACAAAGGAAATAAACCCTCCCAGAAACAGATAAAGCTCCTGCCAAAGCGAGCCAGTCTTTCAGAACACCCCTTCAGTTGTCTTCCCAGGAGGAAGGATGTTCTGTGTGGCAGAGTTCCTACCCAAACTTTCATGGCATACACTGCCCTTATCACTCCCTGTCCCCAGGGTCCTGCAAAAGCCATCAGCCAGGCACAGTGCCTGCCGTGCCAGTCACCTCCTTCACATGTCAGTGGAGATGCTCACGCACTGAACTTGAGGAGCCTCATCCCCACCCCACTGGAAGAATGAAAGCCTCCCGCTTTCACAGGGTTAGGTTTCAGCCTAACCAGCACTCTCCAGTTGAACAGCTACAGGCCAAGCACACCCACAGGATCCACACCATATATGTCTAGCAATATGCTCCAATTTCAAAGTATTTGCATATAATCGTATCAATGAGGGTTTTCCCACTAAACTCTTGTTCTGACATGATGAGGAATGTTTAAAACAGCAAAATGGAAGACACTAGGGAGATATGAATACCTGAACAAAGAGGGCAACCTTTTCTCTCCTGCTGGCCCCATTACCATGGGTGTTGGCTTCCAGAATTGTCCCACAGTGGTCCTAAGGAGCATGTGTGACAAGTATGGGCAGCAGCATTCTGGTCCTCATGCTTCTTCTTTCTCACTGTACATTGTGATGTGCTGAATGTCAGGCACCAGCCCATCACATTTGCATGGAGCTTGCATTCAAATCGCTGACCAAGGTATTTTTTTAATCCAGGACCAGGTGGATCTCCAGACCTCCATAAAGGGGGATCCCATTTGAAGGAGTTGCTTGCTGCCAGGGATTTACAAGGTGCAAGAGGAGTGATGTGTTGTCTGTTAGGGGCAGAAGGCAAGAGGATAATTACAATGTTGTCATTTTTGATAGCATAGGGCAACATGCCACTAAAAGTGTGCATTTAGTCTTCAAAGAGATGGTATTTCCTTGACACTCTCTTTTATGCTCTGTCTTTTAATTCTCTGTGAGATAGATAAGTGCTATTACCCATTTCTCTTGGGCTGAAATCACAGAGGATGAGAAAAGTGAGAAGCTGAGCTTTAGGGTCTAACCATCCGCCTTCAGTATTGGACTCCTCCTTGGTAAAAGGGAAGAAGATGAGATGGGTGCCCTTTCTCAAGTGCAGCCAACCTCACCAAGACAATGGCATGATATCCTCATAGGCAAACTTGAGAAGTGGAGATTAGATGAATGGATGGTGAGGTGGATTAAGACCTGGCTGAACAGCAGATCCCAGAGGATTATGAAGTGTGAATACAATTCAGGGGCCAGCTGCACAGGATACTGACTAATGCATTTTTTTCCCTCCAGACACAGCCCTGTCCAAGATGGGTTAAACAGAGACCACCCGCCATACAGACTGTCCCTCCATGATATAATTTTTTTTTTCCCCAGAAGCTCTTGATTTGAGATGTATTTCAACTAGTGACCTTGACTGGAAGAGTACCAGATCCCATGCTGTGTGTGTATCTTGGGGATACCCTGTCTCATTAATAAGTACCTTCATTTCAGAGTATTGTCTATTTATTTTGGAAGTTTTACCTCCTCTTGTTGGAAAAACAGAGATGAATTGGGATAAATACAGGCAGGAAATGGTTTCCATGGCAACACTAAGACTACATAAGAACAATCTCATTATTCACTTTTATTCCTTAGATACACTTTTAAAAGAAGTTTGAGTTACATTAAAAGACATGTCCTGTTCACGGCACAGCACCCAAGTCAGCAGAAAGAATCAGCTCTGATTTCACTTTCAGTGACATGGGAAATAAGTTCCTTTAAAAAAAACAGGCGAAAGGTCTTAGTTTCCAGGGAATGAAAACTCAGTCAAAAGAGGAGTTCATTCAGATTCAGTGCTGGTCAAAAAAAAAAGCTGCTTTATGCAACATTCAGCTTTGCTGAAGTGCAACTCACACTAACAGACTTCCAGCATATCCTGCTCGGAGTCTTTGGTTTTGGTGAAGCCTTGGGTCAGATTGATTGTAAGCAAAATCCAGTCTAGTTGTGTGACAGTACTGGGAAGGAAATCCATAAAACTCTTTCTGAGAGCTTATTAGTGGAGACATCAAAGCTTGGTGCAATGTGATTTCTACTCCTATCATGTTGCACTGCTATGTTCCCCCCATCCCTCACGATTTGCTTGCCCTTTCTGCCTGCCTCCCCACATGCTGCAAGGTGAAGGAGAGACATCTCAGCAACTTGGATGATCTTGCCATCCATCTGGAATGGTGTGTCCAGCCTCAGAAACCAGGGGAGAGCTCACCAGGCACAGTCTCCTCACGCAAGTTGGTCTACAATCTGTTGGAAAGGTCCTGAGGAAAAGCTGTTTGGGAAGCATGTTTCAGGCTTGGCCCCAGCAGATTTCTACCTCCATAGGAAGCAAGATCTTCCATTTCTCATCATGACAGGGATCAGATGGGCCAGCAAAGGTCACAGCATACCGTGACCTGGTGTTCAACCTCCTTCCTTGTCTCATGTCTTTTCTGGGATCACTGCTTTCCAAACAACAAACACATACTGTATCTAAGATCTATTTTCTTGGTTCTCATCTGCCTAAGCATCATTAGATTGTTCTTCAATAATGCTGGGGGTTAATCTGTAAGTACAGGTACACATCATTATCTACAAGCTGTTTTTTTACTGAATGTATTATTGGTGCCATGGAAGAAGGACCCACTGCTGATGACATGTGGAGACGATGACAGGGAACGCTTGTGGTCACAGGAGGATCAGTGGTTTAGCTGGGTGTAGGCAAACCACATGCGCTTCAATGTGTGTCTCACATGAAGTCACAGATCTAGGAACAGAAGAGGCAGAACACAAGAAGGTCTCCAGGTCCTGTCTGGTTCATTGGAAAGAATCTGGTCTCATTAGACCCCTGAGAACAAGACTGGTCACTGCTTACCATTGCCTGGATGAGGACATATACTTGATGGCCGAATGCTTTTTGTTCTAGGTGAATGGAAAAACTGGGTGGAAGCTGAAAGTAAGGAAACTCAGGCAAAAATAAGATGCACTTTTTAATTGTAAGTATAATAGTAATTGGACTTTAATGACTTCAAACAAGGTTGAAGTGTTTTTTCCCTCCTAAGAAACTTAACATTTGTGGTGGTTTTCTTAAAGATAGATGTCTTCAGAAGGCCCACTGAACAAGGTTATGAGGGAGATCAGGAAAGATAATCACAGTGGTACCTTTCTGGTGCTAGAGCCTGCTGCATGAAGAGCAGAGCAGTGGAGAAGGTAGTCCAATATCATGGCCAGTCTGGTAGGCTCAGTCTTGGAAGGACTCATGGGAAGAAAGGGGAATATACAGTACATCCACATCCTTTAAGGGCTCTAATATTTGCAGATACACATCTTCCTGTTCTTCGGGCCTCCTTGGAGACCTCCCAAGAGGGAGAGTCTCTTGTTCTACCAGTCCCAGTTTATTTGGTCTGGTCATGAATTTATCTCCATTGCTGCCTTGTATTAGTGGAAGGGTTTCATAGTCTCTTCTGAGCCGGATTAATAACCTTCCTCTGAAGTAGCTCAGTGTGGCCCAGCTGATGGTGCGTACAGACAGCACACTGTGGCAGGCGGTGCTGGAGGAGCTTTGAAGAGGATGATGGTGTGAGGGACTGAAGTGTTAGGAGTTGATGACTCGAACAACGGGCAGTTGCAAAAGCAGCAGGGTGCTTTGCTGAGGCCAGGTTTGCACACCCCAGCCGAGGGGAAGAAGAGATTTTTTTGTGTGTGTGGTGGCAAAAGCTCTGATCTGCATCAGAACAGCCCAGGTGGGGAGAGGGTGCGCTCCCGCCGCCAGAGGATGACCAAGATGAACCGACCTTTGTTTAGGAACGAGCTGGGTTTTGAGCCAGATGAAGGGGAAGGCTGATAAGAAACACATCCTGCAGAGGTGGGATAATGCTTTTTATCATGACAATGTCCTCTCTTACACAAGCAGTTCAGGTGTAAATCTGCCCTGCCAGGAAGTATAGAGACATTCACATTCCCATGGGCCTGAGGGTTTTCATCCCTTCTGATGGGGCACAACTGGCTGAACTATGCTGGCCTGAGAAACAGCAGTCAGGTCTTGGGGGGACTCGTGAACCATCAAAGACGCCCGAGGCGCCCCCAGGCTCACTTCTGGCGGGCTCTTGGGAGAGGACTGGTCACTATCCAGTGTTTCAACGCAGTGTAAAACTCCTCCCTCCAGGGGAGATACATGGCCGTTCCTATCTGAAGCTGAGCTTTAATTAACCCCTTGAACTTAACGTTCTGTGGGCTTCCCCCATGTCCCGACGGATCAAGACTGCGACCATCACTTGGACCAATGTTTGGCTGGAGGATCGCTAGTGCTACGTGCCCTAGCTCTGCTCCTGCCCAGGGTTAACTCTGCAAAACCCTCACTGATTTGAGCAATCAATGACCAATGGTCACTTGGACCAATTGCAACAACTGAGTCCTGTTGCTTGATCCACTGATCATTCCTGTCCACTGCTACTCTTATCCTCTTATTCGTGTTCTTTCTTTTCCTTAAAAATGTTTTCAAGTGATATCTTTATACGTTGATATTGTTGCATTTTTACAGATAGTAACGAAAATAGCTACATAACTTCTTTCAATTGAAACTAAATTGTTCTAAAATAAACCCGACAAATATACATATATATGAACACCGGTCATTCAGTGTCATTTAACCCTAATCGGCCCCAAGGGATCTCTTAACAAGAACCTCAGTTACCCTTGCCTCCAGGGCTGGGTTGTAAAATATGGTTACTGGGAAGGTTAGGGATTTGCAAAGAGCCCCAAAACCTGAGTCTGTTTCCCACTGATATTGTGCCACTCTGGATTAGCTCATAATAGGAAATGATGCTGTAGCCAAAGACAGCCCTAGAAACTAATGTAGTCACTTCCTTATCTCCAAGAGTCTGATTAAACTCAGAAATTATTTGTAAATCTGCTTCTGCATTTTCCATCTGAAGTATCACTAACTTCAAATTAAAAAAAAAATCTGAAATGCTGCAATACAGTAATGAGGAAATATGACTAAGGTGTGGGTGGTTTTGTTCTGTAAATGAGTATGCATTGTTTGTTTCAAGATCAAAATACAACAATTGTATATAGAATTTCTGCTCTATTGGTGAGATTTTACCATCTATGGTGCTTGGTGTCAGGGATAGACTTTCTTTATTACACTGCACTTCTCAAACAAGATACTTCTCAAAGATAATATCTTTGTTCAAAGAGGGTTCAGTGCTGGGAGGCCAAATGAACCAGGTTATGGAGACCAGACTGGATAACCACAGCACTCTCTTTCTGGTTTTAGCTGCAAAAGAGGATTTCCTGACCATGAGGAACAGGACAGTTAAGAGACACAGTCTAGCATTGTGGCCAAGCACCGAGACCCATCTTCTGAGAAAGAGACCCATCTTCTGAGAAGAAAAGAGGAGGACTTCTCAGTGGGGAACTTTACAAGGCCTATGCTCCATAAAGGGCTTCTGAATGCAGTGTGCAAGCCAGGCAGTGGGCCAGGAGCCAGAGCAGCAGAAGCCATGGGGCATGGCCCAAACTTGCATGATCCATGGTGACAAAACATGTGGAGCTCCTCTTTTGGGAATGAGATCCCTAAGGGCCTGGCTATGCCCCTGCCTGCCCTGGGTGTGTGGAAGGAGGAGGTATATACACTCTCCTGGGCTAAGATACTGCAGGGTTTGTCTGGAGGATTGCTAGTGCCTCTACACCTGCCCTAGCTCTGCTCCTGCCCAGGATTAACTCTACAAAACCCTCACTGATTTAAGCAATTGTTGCCTAAGCCCCTCTGTCCATGTGTTTGTGCTCCTCTACCATGTCTATCAATTAAGCAAAAGCCCCAGACATCCTTTTGCTCACACAATGCTTTAATTATAAAGTAGTTTGCTTCTGATTGGCAATTACTCTGCCTGGGAATGGGCCTCACAAGTGGGTGGGCTTTTGAGACCTGGCTGTCACTCATCTGCCTTGTCATCTTCTCCATCTGGCTGCCAAAGAAGCATGAGCTCTTGCAGATTTTCTGTGAAATAAGAGCACTAATTAAGAAGTGGACTGGATTGGCCTTCACTGAGGCAGTATCTTTGATTTGTTTCTTTGGTTTTTTCCTCTCCCTTGTGACTAGGAAAGGTCTGATACTCATTGCAATTCCTAGGCTGACCCAATCACACCGTGGCACCTGGCTCCTCCTGCCAGACCAGCTGTAAAGGAGAGAAATGAGATAGCCATGGCGCACAGAGAGCCTGCCACTGACCACTGCTGCTAAAGGCTGTGGGCTGCCCTAGGAAAAACACTTCTCAGGAGCACCATACCAAACCCAGGGGCTGGAATCTTTGTGAGGTGTGAGGGGTCACCATGGGGGTCTGTGTAAAGGGAAAGCAGGGGGCAGGGCTGGGTGATGGGAGCAGACTGGGCCTTCTTCCTCTGAAATCCCTGAGCTGAAGACCAGGGATAGAAATGCAAATGTGAAGAAACCGGAAGTATTTTCTGTATCCTGACTCAACAGTGCAGCTTTGCCAGCTACCCTGGGGTCCAGGATGGGTGCAGAAGCCTGGACACTGTTCAGTGCCCAGACTCCTCCTGGCCTGGGGAAGGCCCCTGCCCCCTCCTCTATCCCATGACATCCTGTCTGCTGGCACAAACCAGTCCCAGCTCAAAAATACCATAATGAATGGAAGTGTCAAATTGCAGGGTTGGCCTGATATGGTCAAAGGCAACCTGCCACAAGCAGGAGTCAGCCACTGTTGTAGTGGTCTTCTCATAAACTTTCTATGGCCAGTGAATCTGGGTTGTGCAGCATGCTCTCCTATGTCATTTGACCCTTCAAACCCTATCCTAGCCCTTTCCCACATCAGCAGGCATCTAGAGACAGAACCTTTTCCTTTTGCAGCTATAAACTCCACAGTATTATGTTAATACCCTGCACTTTGGTTTTGTTTATTGGAATCAGACCAGTCATAGTCATTCAACAGTGAGTATTGGCAAAGATCAAATATTTTGTGGCACAAAGATTAGGAACTGAGCACATTTTTGAATGAAAACCTCCCTTTTTTCAGCAGCCTGTGGTTTTTTGAGCTATTTAGATTCAGCCACTAGAGAGCAAACTTCTTCTTTTTATCAAATGGCAATTTATATATTCCTACAAAAAAGAATTGTACAGTTCTTCAGGCTAAAGCCCATGAAAATTGAAAACAGCTCTAAGTTTACAGAATAGAAAAGAAGCTTGCTTGCTTGCTCTTTCTATCTGTCTTTTTCTCTTTCCCTCTTTCTCTCTTCACAAGCTATGGTTTATGAAGAGAGAATAAATGAGTGTGTTTTGTTGTAGTGAAGGCCTCTGTTAATGACTGCTGAAGCTCTCTTCCTCCGTGTCAATCACCAGAGGTAATTGTTCATCCTGACATTTGGCAGGCTGTGTGAGTAGAATCTCAAAAGGAGGCCTTGGGATGCCAATAGGCAACATGTATGCAATTGTGCCGGAGTTAGAGAGGAGGGGATCTGCAAACTATCAGGATTATACCCATTAATATTGGAGCTGCCTCTTTCTGGATTAGCGCTAAGCAGCTGGGCTCCTTAGACCATGTAGTTTAAGTGCCCTTGAGATGTGATTGCAAACAGAATGGAGAAGTCACATCTTTCTGGGAGGGAGTCTTGAGCCATGGATTTTCATTTGTCCCTTGGTCTTTCACAGCTAGGACTTGCTCTGCTCTGATGGTGAGCTCAGGAATGGAGATAAGTGGTTTAACAGGAGACAAGTCCCAGGGATGGGCTGGGACTGTGCTGAGTCCCAGGCTTGCCAGCCCAGACAGCAGCAGGGAGCTGACCTTTCTGGGAACCACCCTCAAATGGCCCAGAGCACAAGTGAAGAGAAGCTGGTTCTGTCAAAATCTGACAAGCCACATCAGCACCTGATGAAAATCAGCCCTTCCCAGGAAAATGGAAGGGGATTTTATGAAATATCTAGTATTGCCATTAGTGTGTACACAGTGGGTTATCTCCCTGCCGTTCTTTGTGAACTGACCAGCTGCAGGTGCTTGCTGTTGCCTAATGTTCAATGAGATGTGCCCTTCTGGTGGCTCACCTGCATGGTGCTAGGCCCCATGAACGGCCATGGACCTTTACAAAAGGGTCCTCCACTGAGCTGTGGGTGATATGTGATTTGACTGCTAAGAGGACAAGCCCTACTGTTTAATGTCCTATTGACATTATGAATTGCCCCATGGGGTGATGTGGCCCAGATTTAATCAGTTTAATCCATTGTACCAACATGGGAGCTAGTGTTTTAGACTGAAACTGCTTTATTATCCTTATGCTACAGTCATCAAAATGAAGTGGCTATGAAATGAGTTAGTTGTACCCCTACCATGTGCTGTGAGAGACTCCACAAGCCAGATGTTTTTCCAGGTCCACAGGCATCTTAGGATTTTGGACTCAGTCAAAGCAGCTATGAGAGTCACAGCTGGAAAATCTCACCAGGTCATTCTATTGCTATGTAAGTTTTTATGTTTCCTGTGAAGCCAGTGATCTTGAGGCCAACTACATCTTGGGCAAGTGCTCTACAAATGTAGGCAGCAGGTAATAAAATCCTTTTACTTCTATCTTGGGAACATCAAGGTGTTGGGGAGTTGATGAGTCAGTTTGGAGAATGTGCTACCTCCATCCCGCTTTTTGATGCAACTTAGCTGCAACTATGACTTCAAAGATCCATCACTTCAGGGGCTTGGATGTGAGCAACTTCTCTGTAAGGTCACAGAGCTCACAGAGGTACAAACTGAGAAGTGAGGACAGAAGCAGTATTGGAGTGTCCCACACTGCCAGGCATCCAGACTGCCACAAAGGGCTGGGTATTGACCTGCCTGAGCAGTGGTCATAGCAGGTGTGACACCTCCCCTGACCCTCTACTAATACCTGCTTTGGTCTCCTCGGTAAATAACTAATAACCCTTTGTGAAGTGTGGCTTTGGGCAAGCTTGCTTCACCAGAGAAGCTCCTAGCTGGTGCTCAGGTTAAAAACAGCCTCTGGACAAAGTAAACAGCTCCCAGGGCACATTGGCAGCTGCTGCATAGCTCATGTCTTTGCTCTCTGTTTGACAGCCCAGTGCACTTTCAGTATAAATCCAGCCCTTGGCACGTTCAAACCTCTTGTACACTCTTACCTGCCTAGCTGGCTTTTAAAACTGTGTCAGAAGCAAAAGCTGATTATCAGCTTAAGCAGTGCTGTTTCTCCTCTTTGGCTGTAAACGTTGGCCACAACATTAGCAGGGGCAAAACCAGCGCTTTGTACTTCCTCTAGAAAAGACCTCTGGATAGGAACTGTTTAGGCACTCAGCATCTACTTCATTGATAGGTATATCAGTAGCTTTAATAGGATACATTTAAGAGTGCTCTGTGCAGCTTCCATATAGGGACAAGGATCTCTCTCTTTTTTAAAAAAGAAGGCCATGATGATTTTTATTCTGTGTCTGAAAAACCATTTTCTGCAAATGTTTATGTGTCTACATGAACTCCTAATGGAATGGTCTGCACACTTTTCCCCAGGAGCTCTTCTAAATGTCTGTCATAAGTGATTGTTTTCAAAAATTCTTCATGGTTTTGAGTATCTGCTTGTACTTTCTCTATCCCTTTGGGACAGGCTGCATTGCTATTACTGCGCTGTGGTTGCTGACATCTCCATCCACAGCACATGTTGGTGCTGGACCATCTTGGCACCTGGCCTTTGTGCCTTGCATGAGTCAGAAACTGTGTGCAGGGATGGGCAGGAGATGCTTGTCTGGCACCATGGGGGAAGGATCTCGCTTGTGAGTTGTGGTGGGAGTGCAACTTTCTGTGGACTCTCTGCATGAGTTTTAGCTATGGCTTCCCCACTCCAGGCCCTGAGCTAAAGCACTTGCCTGTATTTATCTCATGCTTTTTGGTTTGGAAATTCTTTTTAGGAGGAATTTTTTAAAATGGAAAAATTAAAAGACATTTCTTCCTAAATGGAAGATACGGAAAATATTTTGCCAAGCACTGTGTTGTACTTAACAGAATTTCATTCTTGGCTTCTGTTCACTCTAAAACACTCTTTTTAACTCCCTCTTTATACATCCCTTCTTTTCATACAAGAAATGCATCAATTTTCATAACTTTCCTGTCTGTCTCTCTGCCTAAAGTTAGACAGCCACTTTCCTTGTCTCTAACCATCTCCATTGTGTTATGCCTCTCCATTTCTTTCCTTTTTTTTCCCTTTGTGATTTCTTTCTGGAAGACATGGCTTCCAGTAAAAGTTTACTGTTGCTGGAAAGGAAGATAGAACAAAATAAAAACTGTTCTCTGTCTTGCTTCCTTTACTCTTCATATTCTACGATTGTTCAGTTATTTGTCCTTCAGCCAGGCCTGTGAATCTCTTCCAAGGCATTATCTTTGTTTCTTGCTCTGAAATGAGAATTAGTATCTCTGGTTAGAGGAGACTAAAACGAACATGGCCCTGCTGTCTGATGTGCTCAACTCAGTCTAGGGTCTGCTGCAGGGTCCTCTGCGTGGGGATACTCTAATGACATTTGGTGTCATTCCCTCTTTCAGTGCGGTGAGGCTAGTTGTACATGACCTCGGGCCTTGCTTAGCAATTCCCTTGTGTGGTTTTAGGCTTAAGCTGGCAATTAGAGCTGCTCTCCTTTCAGTGCATCAGCACGCTTGTCATGCAGAGAGCATTGCTGTCTTGGAGTGGTCCCAGACCGAGCCTGGGGGGGAGCAGAGCAGGGAAAGGAAATGGGCTGCGGAGGGTGGGGGGAGAGGACAATCACCTTTGGCATTATGAAACTTATGCCCTATAAAATATTGCAATTATATTGTTTTCTAAATCCAGTGGGAACCATTGTTTTTCAAGCAATAAATATCCTCCTGCCGTGTTGGCAGCCATAATATGGCAGCTCTGACAACCCGACAGTGAAACTCATTCTGGTAATATGAAACAAGACTGATGTTAGTGACTTTCCATTAGCTAAGCTGAAAGAAACAGTCAAAAAAGGTAAATAATGAAATGTTCAAATTTGTTTTCCTCTTCCCATTTAATAATATCTTTACAGTAAGTCCAAGACCTTCACTAGCAAGATGTTTTTGATAACATTTTGACAACAGAGCCTTGAAAGATGCAGAAGGAACCACTAATAACTGACAGACCAAACCCAATATTTTTTGTTAAGAATGATGCTAATTTTTTTTGTACTTCAAACTTTTCAAGGCAAGATGATATAGGCAATCATTCATTCTTTGAACACCAGCAATATTTTCTTTTCTCATCTCTCAGATGTTTTGGTGTAGGATAAACAACACATTCTATTGGTATTCCTGTAGCAGAAATTCAAATGAATAGCAAATACATAATAATGAAAAAAACAGAATGATGTGATTAAACTGAGGTTCTAATGCAACAAACCTTACTCAGCTTTCAGCAACACTAGAATTAGATGCTTCTTGGTACAAATAGGAATGAATGTGCAGAGCATTTCACGGTTAATGCTGTACCTAAGCTCCATGCTATAATAATTAAACCACTTTCTTATGGAAATGTATTTGCAGCTTGATTGGTTGAATTACAGGATTTCTAAGCTGGGTTTTCACATTTATGGAGAACTGTCCTTGTGCAAAAAATCCCTACTTTGATGCAACCTTGGATCTTCAGGTAAATTACTTGGGTCTATGTGTACAAACAAGCCCATTAACATGTTAGAGCAGATAATAAAATTCCAATACCAATGTACCAGGCTACCTATGCAGTGGTGTTGACTTGTAGTACTCCTTGGGGAAACCCTTACCACGGTGCAGATGTTGCAAACCCAGGTGGATCTCACATGCCCCATTTTTCTTATCCGCTGTGAGTTGTACATGCTCACGTCTCTTGGCCATCATCATTGCAGATCCCAGCCTGGGCTCCGACACCAAAGAGTAGACCTAAAGGAATGTAATCTCATATTATCTAGTTAAAAGAGATATAGTTTGCTTTCCAAACCATTTTTCTCTAGGCTTGAACACCAAGCGCCATTTTTACGCGGATGTTTTTGAAATATATCTATAGTTCTCACTGTAAATCTTAGTTGACAGGCTATGTGGTGAAGTGGTTGATCCCAAATTAAACTTTTGAGTTTTCTTCCTCTGTGTCCAGCAATTTAGAAGCCCCAGCTGACTTCAAGATGTGCTTAAATGTGAATAAAGTTTGCAACAAAACCTTCCCTGTTGCAAGAACCTTGCACATACATTTGTAATTATTAGTGCATTACCAGAGATGGTAGCATAGACATAATAAAATGATTTATTTTATTTTCCTGCCAGCGCATGTGTGTGTCTTAATTGTGTATCGAAGATACACTTAGAATCCTCTCTGTCATGTAAATATGCTCATTGGCTAGTAAATATTAATGCTGCGTTCTGGCTCCAGCTGTGAGAAGATTTTATTGTTATGTTAGTGGTTTTCATTAACCTCCGAAAGGTTTCACAGCATCTACTCTATTTATTTGAAACATGCAGAACTGCTGCAAGCAAGGGCTGCTACAAAAAAAAATCATACACTCTCTTTCATTGTTTTTAATTTAGTTTGTGCCTCTTTAATGCTTTGGAGTCACTCTCTGTGAGATTCCAGAGACAGGGAAGGAGCTGCCTGGTACTCTTTAGTTCCAGTTTTCGGACAGTGCTGAAGTAAAAGGAACATATGTCACGTCTTCCTATTATTCTCCCTAATTGTCATGGCAATTTACCCACAAGCTGACATGATAGCCATGGAGGGAAATGGAGCAAAACCTTTCACATAACTCTGGGCTCCAGGAAACCATGGAGACATATGGAAAGGGGAGGATTGGTGTCTGCTGGGCTGCGCTGCAGGGCCTCTCCCCCATGAGTTCAGCTGACAAGGTTGGTGGCCTGTTTTGACTTTCTTTCATCTAGCTGATGGAACAAAATCCTCCTCAGCTGTCCCTGCCATATCCCTTACAGCAGGGCACAATGCTCTGCAGAGTTACCGGAGCTGCTGGTGCTGAACGTCTCCCTGCCTGCTGGACTGGTGTCCATGGGACTGGTGTCCACCCTGTGCAGGGATCCAGGTGCTGTTGTGCCCATACCAATGTGGCTCTTGATGGTGAGAGGCACATTCAGTGGCTCCCAGTTTTTGCAATGAGAAGGTTGTCCTGAATTCCCACATCATAAAGAGTGGGCGAGCTTGTGCTATGTCGCTCCCTTCTGGCCCTGAAGGGATTTTCTGGAGAAATGAACAGCAATGATGTAGTGATCATATCCTTTCCCTCACCCAGGCCACCACAGTCAAAATACTTTGGTAGTGTGAGCTCTGGTCTGTGCAGACAGACAACCTCAGAGGAAAGGGTTTTGCAAGAAGGTAAATCTTTTAGCTTGGGTGGTTGCTTGCTGGGACAAGCCCAGTTCTTCTTGCAGGGATGATATTTCTTTTGCCCTGCAATTTGACTTTAAAATTTGAACTAAATATGCCCAGCAGGCATTGACTTCTGAGCTGGGAAATTGGGCACTCTGTCAGTGAAACATCTGGGACCATTAGCAGTGTCTGCTCCACAGTGAGGTCGACCCAGGTCAGCTGCGCTACACATCCATCTTCTCCTGAGACTTCTGTTCATGAGAAATCCAAACCACTGCACCCTGGTGGGTTTGGACATGGCTACTTTTACTTATGTGACTACGTCTGGATTTGAGCAAGTTTCTTGGAGCTAAATTGCCAGTCCCCGTGTCAGGTAGTCTTCTCTAACTTGCTGGATGTTTGTTTTTTCAATCCAAAGGCCTTTTTTCTGAGAGCCATTTTTTAAAACTTGGTGCATTGGTGGGGCTGAGCTCTGTTAGTAAGGCAGTTCTCACATGGAGGTGACCATCATTTCTAACCTCCTTTACATAAACCATAATTAAAAACCCGCAACACCTTTGCATGCTGAAGAATAAGTCTTGTTTCTATTATCCAGAAATTACCACATTTTCAGCTGATCTTTTAAGTGGTTCCTAATAAAATTGTTAGGACTGGAAAATCTTCAATAATGTTTTTAAATGCAGCCCAGCTCCACAGTAATAAACTCAGCTTTTAACAGTCCTCATTTATAACAATCCCAACAGAAAAAACTAATTTTCCCTCTGATAATGAGGCCTGTTAGCAGGACTGTTCACACAGGGCTGACCTGGATTCAACAGTCATATGATTTTCTTTTGTTATTTTCAAGGCACATTGTGTTTAGCCAGTAAATATACAGCTTTCCCTCTTGTTCTTTTCTCTACTTGTCTCTTTAATGATTGTTTGAAGGTTGCTAAACGGAAAGCACAAAAGTAAAATGCAGTGATGTTCTATGCAAATAGCAGCTTTCTTCATTATTCTGATGCAGCTAATTGCTGAACCCCGCTACAGTGTGTACTTTCACAACGGGAACATTCATCCTGTTCCCACTGGGATTTGTTACGGGGAGAATACAACATTTCAGCTTTTAGTATGGGCAAAGGACATGATTATTTGAATATGCTGACAGCATTTATCATTCCACACAACTGCTTGCTATAGGCTGCAGAGCTGGAAGAAGTCTCCTAAAAGCAATGGTGCAACTCCGATTGCTTCCCACAGAGCAGGGTGGGTGAGCAGTTCCCACAAGTGTCCTGCGCCAGAACTTGCAGTGTCCCCTTGGCTCCATACAGGACCGTGGGAGCAGATCAGCTCAAGGGCTCTGCCTGTGACCTGCTCATGGCTCCTGAGTGAGGCCGACTTGGCTTGAGGCTGCAGGACAAAATAGATGCTCCTGGTCCAGGCATCTCGCTGACACCAGGCAGCTCTACCCAAACACGTGTCCTTCACAGAGCACCCAGCATCTTGCAGGGATGAGCTTTCCACATCCCTACTTTCTGCTGAAAGGGACATTTCATCAAGGAGAAGTTAGATTTGGTCCTATTGCCCTCTTGTGGCTGCCCAAAAGAGACCACAACTGTCACTGTCTAACATTGTACAAGTGGTACCTGCCCATTCAAGCTGAAAGAAGTTTCCTATCACTTAAAACACAGTATTGGTTCCCTGGGAACAGCTGTGTAAGGTAAGGTGGAGCACCAGCCAGAAAACGGTGGCATTTCTGAAAGGGACATGGGGTGCCATTGCAGGAGACCAGGTACAAGGGCGCCTCAGATCAAGTCTTCCTTTCCTCCTCCTCCTACCTCACTGCCACAGTTGCCTTGTGGCTATTTTTCAGCTGCATGACAATGGGAAAAATGGTTTGGCAGGGTTCTCCAGGTCTTACATAGCCAAATATCACCATGAAAAATGCCCTGGTAATGCTGGCAAGGCACCCTTTCCTTACTGTCAGGCCTGAAATGAACCCCATGCACTATCAATAAAGCATATAGTGGTGGCACTTCCATTCCTGTAGCACATGATGTGCACAAGGTGGGGAGATCACTGTTGAAGGGTTTCACCAAAAAACAATGGTTAGAATAATAACTAAAAAGAAGAGAACTAGGAGGAAAGATAGCAAAAAAAAACCAACCAAAAAACAACAAGAACAACAACAACAAAAAAAGGCCAAAAACCAAACACTGTAACTGCCTTAAAAATCTTAATATGTTCATTTATGTGGATGTCCTGGGTTCAACTGCACCTGAGCTGCTTTCTTTTTCCTGCTTCTCCTGTCAGTCTGGCAACATGTGAGCAGCCTGCACACCTCACTGGTCCTGCAGGTGGTTTATGCCTACAAATAACCTGAAAATTTACTCTGAGATACCTAAAAGGACCATCAATAAAATCAAAGCAGGCTTGCATGCAAGTTAAATCTTCTGATAACAAGCGGTAATGTTATTTGGTTTTGGGCAAATAGTGCAATAAAAGCTGAGATGTTAAATGAAAATTTGCTTCCTGTATATTGGCCTCGAAACAGTTTTACTCAACACAGCCTGCTCCTAATGGAAAATCTTGGCAAACAGTTAGAGCCAGGACTATAATATACATAAACTAGCTGTGGCTTTCAGTGTGATTGTCCCCAGTGAAAGTAATGCAAGAATAAAAAAAGAAAGATTCAGTAACAGTGTAATTGTGTCACATAAAGACCACTCCTGGGAAGCCATTTGAAGTTTTAATGGTTTAAAATGAATACTGAATTCACTTATCCTTGATAAAGCATGTGGTTGCTTTTTCTGCTCCCAGGTGCAGATGTGCTAGTGCATAGAAGGGCCAGAACAAACACCATTTGCAATTCAAGTGCCTTTAGACCCCAGATGAGACTGTCTTGTAACTGCTTCCATGGTATTATGTAGCTTGATTAAAGGTAAGGATTATCCCTCCAGTCTGATGTTTGCCAGTGACTACCAAAGACGTGACTCCAAGGTCTCACTAATGACAATGTCAGCTCTCCTCAAGGCAACAGAGGCACATGTTGACATCAAACCACTGAAATGACACCAAATCAGACTGGACTCTTGGAGTTGGCCATCATATAGTCCTGGTCTCATCTGAGAAAGTAAGGCATTAAAATATCTGGGGTTTGCTTATAAAATCATCACCTCAGGGGGTCAAGAAAGCCTCTTCCCTCTGGGCCAGCCACAGTTGTGCTGTCTGTATGAGAAACCTGGGCTGCCAACAGGGACAGACATGATGCATGGGAGCTGCAAGGTTGAGCTTTGCATGCAGCAGCTGTTTAGGTAAGTTTATTTCTTTTGCAGGACCAAGTCCCCAAGCTTGTCCCTGGGCTAAGCTCCCCTAATGGGCCCTGATGATCAGCAGCATCCCAGACCCACCTCATGCTTTCTGAGCTCTTAGTGCTCTTCTTTTCAACTTGACATTTGATCATTAAAAACAGCAGGTAGTACAGACATACCATATATTTAGTTTCTGGAGAAATTAACTTTTACCTCCATAGCTCCACCATCCTCTTGCTCTGTCTCTTGTCACTGCACTTCCTTGGCTCTACCATCTGTCTGCATCCAGTCCCATACAACGTATCAATTTTTGACTATTTGAACTCATCACTCCTTTTCTGAAGCCACAGGATCAGTTAAGTTATTTGAATCACACCTTGCAATATTTATTTCCATTCATTATCAGAGAACAGGAAGAGGGTTGGTATAAAAATGAGTTGCATTCATTGTCGGTCCTCAGCTGAGGATCTTTGATATTTCTGTACTGGTGCAGCTCAAACATAAACAGTATTGCCAGAGAATTGCCAGGATCAGATGAGGCAAGTTGCCATTTGAGAAGTCCCTTGCCAAGTGTTTTTCTTTCTTCACCCAAACATTTCAAATGCAGCAGGAAAAGGTTGAGCTTGTTGCCTTTCTCAGACAGACATTTTTTCTTTGCCATCCAAAGGAAGAATTGCAAAGGCTTTAACTGAATTTAAGAAAAACACAGGACTGAATTGTTAAAGTTAAAAAGTACCAAAAATATCTGGGCATTTATTTCAAGGGGAAGTTCTGTAATATTGAACTTACTTATAGAAGGATAGTATCAAACTTATAAAAGGGAGTCCAGGGCTTCTCCAAGCACGCCTGGAGCATCAGATGAGGTGAAGAGGAAACAGCTGGTTGTTTTATGCAGTAGTAACTAATGCCTCTCTGTGATTTAGTAGCACAGTTTTGAGCATGAGATCTGCATGACACACAGAGTACTTAATGATGATTCAGAGGCCACCATGGACCAAAAGGTCGTTGATAAGCAATCCAAATTCCCATTAATATTTTATAATCCATGCTCTTAGCAGAGTGGCTGTGTCTTCTTTGGATTTGTACAGCCACTAACACAATGGGATCTTGTTCCTGTCTGTTGCACTTCTTGTCGTTTGTGACTGGTGTTTCTTCAATACTATCCCTAAATAACCACAGAAAATGGAAACACTTGATTTAAAAGTGACCTTTCTTGTGATTTCCACCTGTACATGGGGACTTTCAGCAGCACCTGGCATCCTCTGTGAGGTGAGTTTGATGTGAGTTCTCCTGATAGCTTCACAAGAGGCAAAGGGAGGCCATTCAGTCAGCCCCAAAGTTTGTTATTTCCATGTTGTACAGGGATTGAAGGATCTGCATTTGAGACACAGACCATGTCCTCCCCAGGAGACTCCACCAGGCCCTGGGTCTGTCACTGGCCTTGTATGTGCACAGGGAGGAGAGGGGACACTGGGTCACTGCTCCTGTGCTTTCCTCATGCTCCTGACATGCTGGAGAAAGCAAAGGCATCTCCCTCTCTCTCACCTCTAGCTCTGTTTTTCTGCTCCATCATCTGAGGAACAGACTTGTGAGGTGAATGGAGAATGACCCCAGCCTTGTGCTTGGGCAAGAGTGATGTTGGAGATGGATTTTGTAACCTCAGTGACCTGGGAGCTCAGGCAAATTCCAGGTAGGCCAAGCTGGTAGGCCATGCTCATGCTTCTCCTGGTCCTGCTGCAGAGGCAGCCTGTGTCTCTGTGGCTCCATCCCGAAGAAGGCAAGAAGGATGCTTTCCTTCTTCCACCCTGCCTGGTGGTTGTAGGGGATTCCTACGCTGGCCTGTGTTGGCAGCCATGTGATTCTTGTGCTGTAAGAGGGCTGGGAGCTTTCCTGGGAAGGTTAGTGTAAGGTATTAGCTCACTTCAGCTGGTCACTTTGGAATATTAATGAGTGTTAAGGTCCGAATATTAATATTGTCAGATATGCAAGCGTGCTGCTTGTAATTCATGATGAATGTGCTGAAGAACTGCATCATTTCAGTGCCATAGCACTGAAATACTTCCATTTTCTACTGGAAATATTCCATTTTCTGACTATTACTTGGTCATGGAGTGGGAAGTTTGTCATGGCTGGGAATGTGCACTGTCCTTCCCTGCTCAGGAAGGGCACACAAGCATTGAAAGTGTCTGAATTGTTTGCATTTAGTAGACCCAATAAATTTTCAAATCAAATAACATCTATTTTTTTCTTTAAGAATAAAAAGATTATTTTAGTTAATGTGGCCATGAATAATAGCTTTTTCACAGTTATATTTGCTGCTTCTGTTTAATTTCTCTGAGATGACTAATTGTTTTAAGAGCTGCATTCCCAGAGCAAAACAAACAGACAAACAAACAGCTCCCCTCTGTTTCATTCCCCAAAGCTTAAACCAGCCCAAATAAGGACAAAATAGATTTTGCCATCTGTAAGTTTCCTCTTCCACCAGACTTTTGCTTGAAGCAGATAAGGCTTTCTTTGCATTAGCAATTAGGGCACTATCTCTTTTTGCACAGATCTGAATCAGCCATCATCCTCAGCCAAGATCAGAGACATAGGTAGTGAGACTGAATGCAAGTTCAACAAAGTAGAAATTCTAGTTCAAGGAGATGTTTATGAATTCAGACTTTATTAAATTAGAAGGAAAAATTCTCTCAGGATCCAGCAGTCTCCAGTGAAAATGTGTTCAAGTAATTTTGTCGGTCTACGAGCTCTCTTTCCCCTTGGCATTACTATAATCAAAGCAGACTAATAAAAATACCTTGTTTTATAAGGATGCATAAGTTGTTCCACTGGTGTCTGCTTTGGTAGCAGGATGCATACTCATTATTAATGATACAAAAGTCTGTGTCCCTGAAGGACTTCTCTTTAGTCCACAAAGTCTAGCATTTCCTTCCCTGTGGTGGTGGCTGAGCTTCCTAAATTTGTTTTCTCTCTTTTGCTGTGTTTTCCTGACACTTCAGGAAGATGCTATGGCAACATGATCAATCTGCAGCAGGTACTGGGGTCCCAGGAGATGGCAGGTGATTGAGCAGAGCATTTCCCAGAGCAGAGCATTTCCCAGAGCAGACAGAAGAGTTACCAGCCTGCCTGGCATAACCCTCTCATGCCAATAACCCACAGGCATTGTGGTGGAAGTGTTGGCACACGGACAAAAGAAGGTCCCGCTCAAAGTTTCTTCTCTCTGTTGTGTTCCTGCCTGAGAAGTGATGCCACATGGAAAACCAGCATCAGTGCATTCAAGTAGGGTGGGATTTATCCCACAGAACTCACTTTTTTTACTTGTAAAATGGTTATCCTCTTGTTGGAGTGAGGCAAGGATATCTACAGGAGGATCTGGATCATCAGACTCAAGCCCCTTACCTTCAGTGTCACAAGTTACTGAAGTACGTAGCTCTCTGTTGTTTAAAGAGGGGTCAGAGACAGTGACACCCGAATTTTAGACAGACAGACTTAGGGAAATGAGTCCTGACATGTGATAAGCTGCTTTCATGTCAACTGCACTGCTATTTTGGAATAAAACCTTCAGATTTCTGGGACATTTCTGCACTGGTAAACAGCAATATTAAGGAGTTTGTGGCCCAGTTGGAATCCACATAATTCTCTTTGTTTTATTCCATTCCTTCTGGTTTTCGTGATAGCCAGCGACAGAAATTTCCCAAGTGCTTTCAGTGTGGAAGTACACTGATGCTTAACCTCATCTGCCTGCTGCAAATTAATATTCATGCAGTGACTCCAGAGCTGCATTCCTGAGGAGGGTGAGAGTAAAGCCAGCAGATAATTCTTCAAGAGCTGTTTCTGCAGCAGCTCATATAGGGACCCATCTTTGGAGCTGGGACAAACTAAAAAAAATATATGTGCAGAAAGCGCTGTTGCAGAAAACTTTGGGTAGTGCAGTTGGGTTGTGCTGTCTTACTGGGGGAGATCTGTGTGCCCCTTCTTTTTGTGCCCTGGAAGGATTTAGACTTTCTTAAAAGGAAAAAGCATTTCACAGTGATGTTTCAAGATGACTTAATGATGTTGGGATTAATTAACTAATGTGAATATTGCTTAAAAATCCCTGGCAGTAGGGTATTAGCTACTTTCTGAAATGGGCAATGCAACTTCTGTGTTCATGGACTTCAGTGCTGCTCCACTGCTCTGCTCATTATGAGTATCCCGTTCACACTTCTTGTTAGTTGAATGGAGAAGGAATATGGATCTGTTTCACCATACTCTGGGTAGCTGAATGATCAGAAGAAGGAAAGGTATATGGAGGATGTTGAGGGTTATCAGCAGCTTCCTGAAATTTCTGCATGTAAGAAATGTTGCCATCTCCAGAGGGGAAAAGTCTCTTGGTTTTCATCAGGGAAACAAGGAATAATACGAGACTTCCCAGGGCTTTTCAGACAGGAGCCATGATGAGAGTTTAGCTCTGCTTTATCTGTGGCAGAGGGAGCATATAAGACAGTCAAAACCCCCCAAAACCCAGAACACCACGGCGCAGTGATGATGAGTCTGTATGATGTGTGCCACTGGCATAGCCCTGTGTGAAAGCGGAAGGTCACTGCAGGTGCAGCAGATGAATCTCAAGGATATTAATCCATTGCTAGCGTGCATGAGGATGCACTACCCCTGTATCTCAGTAAAGCTGCTTGCAGATTAAAGAATTGTAAAAAGGAAGGTGATTTTTTTGATAAAAAAGTGATGAACAAGAAGTTTAAAATGACAGAACACGTATCCTCCTGCAACAGATATTTGGTGTAGGCCAGTCAGGTCAAAGATAGCGAGCAGAGAAGCACCACAACTATCCATGCATGAGTGATAACAGAGGCCAATGTTTTCACATATGGAAATCTCCAGAAGTGCTAAATGAGGAGCCTGGAAAAATCTACAGATTTATGAATATTATTAGCTGTGAACTTTAATTACACTGACATTTAAAATGAACAGAAATGGCACTTTAATTGCACTGTAGCCACACTTTTATTGCATACATTTAAATACATTAGAAAGAGGTTGGATCTGTGCTGTGCTGTATGGGACCAGTTCAGGCAGTTAGACTTTAAAAATATGGAAAATAAAGGAGATTTCTGAGCTGTACCTCAGCTAAGAAAAACTTGTTTGGTAGTTCTCTCTCAGTATCATAGAGGAGCAAAAAGAAGTCTTCTCCAAACTTTTTGAAGTTCTCCGAGGAATTCTAGGTGCTGGATTCTAAAGGCTGCTTGGATGAGTCTGCTTGCAGGCTTTAGATAGATGGCCTTCTCTGTGATGCTATTTTCAAAACAGACAGAGGTTTTTCAAGTACAGCTTTGCATAATCCTGCCCTTGGTACAGGAAGGGTCTCACACCAGCCTCCAAAGTATCTGAGACAGCCATCCTTGGAAGTAATGGGCTGGATGAGAAGGGTGGCACTCCCTGTCCAGTTTGGGAAGTCTGTGTCGAATTTACAGATCTGAGGATCTGACAATGTCTATCTGTGACACTGTAGTAGAAACCAGACCCCACCTGCATTTTCAATTTTTGGTTGAGAATGCTGGTATATGGAGGTCTGACACTGCACTTCTTCCTTGCAAACCTTCTTCCTGTTGGTGGAAAGTTGTTAGCAGGAAATTTTAAAAAAAATTCTGCTATTTGATGAACCCTTAGAAGATACGTTCTGTTGGTGGTTCAGGCACTGAAGAACTTTATTCAATTCTTTAGTTTCTAACTGTCTCTGGGCAAATGACTCCATCACAGTGGTCTCTGCTCAGCTGTGCAGCAGTAATGAGTTCAGAATGGAGCTCTCAGCCTCAGCTCTTCAGCTGTAAAGCCATACTAGTCCTTTAAACATAGGCATTATTTGTGATCAGACATACTGACAAGTTGGAATGCATAAAACTTACTTGCTTAAAACCTTCAGAAATAGAAACCACAGATTTGTGCAGTTTCTGTGCTACAGGCTAAGACTTTGAGAGTTTGAAATGGATTATTGGAGACTCCTCTGGGGACTGCAGCATTTTGTCCCCTGTCCTAAACATCTGTCTGATGATTTGAATACACAAACCTTATTTCTGCCCTTGTGTTTGACAGCAGTGCAAACATTACTGCTCCTTTCATTGAGTAAGCAATCATGCTGATAGTGCAGATATTAGGTGCTGATATGCATATATCATATGATAAGCAGGTGTGAAACTATCTGAAAGAAGTGCATAGGTGGCCTCCTAGAAAAATAAAATGTCAATTTAATTTAGCTTGGGAAATATTTTTGCAGGAGACATTCTGACTTTTTAAAAGAACTCTTCCTTGGATATTTTTTCTGTTTTGTGATTCACTGCTTACTTAAGCAAGTGTTGTTGTTACACCCTACTGTGGTTTTGCTCCAAGATCCCTTTTCAGTGAATTAAGTTTGAGAGTCCCCATTTCAAAAACACACTTCCTCATCCCACAGGTGTGATCTACATTCTTAGTTTCCAAAGATGCTTGTGATGTGCGTTTTGACATATTAAAACTCATACTTGTCAGATGAATCAATTTTTCAAAATTATCTACACCTCTTTGTATCATTGACTTGTCATTATTTCATACATGACTTTTTGTACAACCTGTAAATATTAGTGGTCATGGCTTTAGATTTTCTTATAGATTAAAATACCAGTAACTATTACACACTCTAAAGAGATGCTATAATTGTGCTTTAACTCCGTTCTGTGTTCCCACTGATGACTTGGATGATGTATATGAACTGGTAACTGCTAACATGCTGAAATAAAGGACTAGAAATTCGTAACAGTCTTCCCAAATGAGAGGCGTGGTCTGAAAAAAGAGGGTCAGTTTCAAGAAGTAAAAATTCAAGGTAGCACGCTCAGATAGAAGTACAGGAATATCTAATGGAGAATACTTGGTTTTCAGCAAATCTGCAGAAAAGACTGGAGTTTTTCACGAATTGTAGGTTCAACATGAGGCAACTCTGTCTATATGATGAGAAAAGAAAGAGGTAAGTGTTACAGTGGGGAATATAGAAATCTGTTTAGCCTGCAGCACAAATTAAATATTCTTGCTGCTCTGGTTGGCACTGGAAGAGCCTCTGCTGCAGCTCTAAGATTGATTTTAGATGCTGCACTTCAAAGCAAATGGAATCGGCTGGAGGGAACCCATAGGAGAATGCCACTGCTGACACATCTCAAAAACATGGGCTCCACAGGAGGACTGAAGTAACTGGGTCAGCAGAGTGCACAGAATGAAGGACTTTTACAGCCTTCAAATTTGTTAAAAGTCTCTTTGAAAAGTTCCTTGCCATGTCTGTTGGACAGGAAGTGCACAGCTTAACTTGCAGTTACTGCAGGCTTTTATATATCTGGGGTTAGCGAGCCTTGTGGGGCTGCAAAATGTATCATTGACTCTTCCTTGGGACAAGGGTGATTTGGATTCTCTACCAAGTTCCTCTCGGTCCTCTTTTGCAGGAGTGTAACTACTGACATACAGTTCTATTGTTGATCTCTTTTGCTATATTTGCCATAAAACTGAGTTTTGGAATCACAAATGCCTTTGAAAATTGTCATTAGATTCTGGCTCCATATTTACTATTGCTTTTCAAATCCATCTAATATGTGCTACTCTGACTTACATTCGTGTGGGCCCTACATCACATGTTGTGGTTGGGTGAAAATACAGTAAGTTCCTTTGGTTTTGAGGTCACTATTATGGGGCCCTCCCAGCACATTTTAGAGATGTACATTTCATTTTTCTCATGCTCTAGCTTTGACCCCAAGCTTCTACTGAGCAAGGTGCTAATGTATGCTAATGTATGCATGCACCTTTAAACACCTTGAATAAAACCAGTACTTCCTGAACTGTTTTGTATTAGGTACTTTTTTTTTTTAGTTGACTTAATTTGCTGTATTTACATGGTAAGCTATGTGGCATGTGGATTTCATGGGACAGAGGCCAAGTTCACTTCTCTTTTACATGTCTGAGTGTGCTTTTTCAAGGTAGCACTTGCGTGAATGCAAATGATTTGCTCTTGCTACATCATTCTGAGACTTGTGAAATCCTGCACACAGATTTCTTTAACTGGAGGCACCTGGGCACAAGGAAATGGGGAAAGTGGGATACCCCAGCCGAAGAAAACACCCAGAGAGTCTCAGAGCTGAGATGGTTTCTTGGGTTTTCTAGAGCAACTGCTTCCCAAAGGACTAATTTGCTCTGCAAATGCCTGGCTCAGGAAGCACTGAAGCTATATTGCTTTGGCCACACGCAAAAGTGCCAATGGCCACCAAATATGACTTGGTATTTGTGTTCCTGTGACATGATTTGCCCATATCCAAATTGGATCATATCATGGCCTGTAGTTTGCTCCTGTACTGACTGCGCTTTACCAGTCATTGTTGCTCCTGACGTGCAATGGCAGGAAGCATCAGGTACAACTGGAGTGTGTCAGGGGCTCCTGTACCAGTTTCTTACTTACTTGCACTCCTGTGATGTTGCCAGCTTCTCTGGAGTGAGTTGTTTCAGGTGTGCCTGTTAAATTGGCAGTGACTGACACTTATTGCCAGCACCCAGGGATTCCCTGTCATTTGAGAACCACTGGGACCTGTCTAATAATTACACTTTCCACATGCACCTTCTCGTCCAAACCTTCCTTCAGCTGCTGCTGTCTAATGTGATCAAAGCCTTTACCCATCACATACTCCCTCTCCACTTTGTCGCTGGTGGGGTCTGATGAATCACCCTCGTTATTATTCTGAGCCTGCAGGTCACCCAGACACAACACAGTGCCCACACAATGGTGACAACTGAATTATAACAACTTCTCAGTTTCCTTTGCAGCACAGATACAATATTTATGACACTATTAATGCACAGCGCTGTCAAGATTTTTAAAATGAGAGTAACTCACCTGCCCCTGTCACACACTCATGTCCTCCATGTTTCAGAAGTGTCAGGAGAATCCTTATCAATTTTTCTGTCGTAATAGTCTTCTGCTATGAAGCCTGAGTCAAAAATGGCAGGCTGTACCACAGCAAATTCTGATGGATCTTTCTGTGGAGACAACCAGCATAAAACTTTCAGCTGTGTTGCTAAAGCAAGTGACTTAGCCTTGAGGCCATGGGGATGTATAAGCACTATTTCGCCCTTATCTCCTCATTTAAAGCAGAATTTTACTCCCAAATAGCTTAATAGATTCATCCCATAACCTTACAGGGCACTTGTTACTTTACAAACCCAATATGTGACACAAAATTCACTCTCCTGGATCAGAAGGACCAAATGACATTGTGGCCTTTATGCCAGGTTGGATGTCAGTTGTCTCCGTAGGGTCACGCATGGAGCTGGCATCAACCCTGCAGTTTTGTGCTCTGGCTATATTAGCAGAAATATGACTGATTGCCCTTGGCTGTGGGTGATCTGGTACATATTTGTCCTGCCAAGGGATGGGAAAACACAGGTGCTTGGAATGGATGTATAAAACACCTTAACTTTAAGCTGCCACTCCACCTGGCTCTGAAGGTAAGAACTTGTACCTACAGTCAGACACTCTCACAGTAACTCTGTGAAAAATACACGCAGCTATGTCTGACCATCATTGCTCTTCCAGCAGAAGTTGCAGTGACCAGTGACTTGCCTGTGGACTTGTATATCCTTTAGGCACTTCTGGATTGCTCTTCTTTCACCCTCTTTAGCTGTGGGTCCATACACAACTATAGGAAAGAGCCTGGAGAATGCTGCAGAGGTGGGGGAGCCAATGTACAACTGGCCTTCCTCATAATTTCTCTTAAAAACTTGCCTTTATTTTTGAATTTGAAAAGCTGGTTATTACATTTCCCTCATGTTTTTGCGCTGACTTGAACAATAATTGGGCTCTATTATAGTCACCAAATAAATCTGGTCTGAGTGACCCCCATGCTACTGGCAAAGAACATTTCATGGCACAGCCTTCCACTACCCTTCTCGGCCCATTTCTTTTAAAATGACAAACCTGCATTTAGAAAAAGTAAATTTACTGTGGCTTTTCTGTGCAGATGGTGATAAGCGTGAGTTAGCATTTGTAAGCTTATAAGCACATATGGTTTTGTACATATCAATTAAGGCAGTTGGCTAATCACTCTAATATCATTACTGATTCATCTGTATTCCTTCAAATAGACATTTATGCTCAGCCTACTGGCTTTTATACGTATGGACTGGATTGTGCAATTCTCCCTGTCACCATTTGTAGTCAATAACATTTCCTTGGCACCAAAGGGAGGAAAAGGGTACATTTTAGAACTGTGTGGGCAAGTCATTTGGCCCATGCCTTATGTATAAGACATGCACATAAAATATTTGTGCGTGTGTGGTTTCTTTTTAAAGGATCTGCTAGTCATGCTGTGGGCTGAGTGACAACAGCATTATGTTTGTGCACATGGGACATACATGCAGATTCATGCATGCACTCATCCTGCTGTTAGAAACACATCCTGCTGTTAACAACACTCATCCTGTTGTGCATGGCCAAGCATCTTGACCCTAACCAGCCTCACCTCACAGCCCTGATTTGGCTCACCACCTCACCCTGATTTGGCTCACCACCTCACCCTGATTTGGCTCACCACAGTATTCCATGGTACCGAAATCTGTTTGGACTTTGGGAGGTATTTGGGATCAAGAAGCCTATGAGATTTTTTGCAAGGTTTTAGGAATTGGATTGCTTTTCCAGTGTTTGTGATGAAATGGCCAAGGTCATTCCCTGGTACAGGAAACCTGCAGGACTGGAGGGCTGTGTGACCTGCAAGGCCATCTACTGACCAGAAAAGGTTCACCCCATCTGCCCTGATCTAGTTCATATGTTCTCAGAGCTCATCATCCTGCCAAAGATGTGATGCATGCAGGCTGTAAAATCACCACTCTTGACAAAGATTTTTAAGAAGGGACTTGGGGATTTTCCCAAGCTTTAGATTCAGGCAAATAGTTCACACATAAACACTCTATGGATTTTTCCTTTCTTCCTTTCACTTTTCAAAGCTTTATGCCCGCTTCTATTTAGCTTGCAGGTAAATGATGCATAGACTCACCAGGGAAGAGGTGGATTCCCCAACAGTGGACTCTTAAGATTCAGAGGGACAGCGTGCTGGCCCATCTTGTCTAGAACATGCTTTTGCCAAAGAAGGTTGAACCAGATGATTTTTGAGGTCCCTTTCAACCCATAATACCAGTTCAGAGCCAGGAGCCCATGCATTTTAGAGAACATAGGATTTTTGGGAGTGTGTTTACCTCTCTCTTCAAATTGTTTTTAAAATTCAACAGTATCTTTAGTCAAGTTTTTTTTAAAGAAACTCTTTTTCTTTGAAAGTTATTTCTGGTTTTGATACTAAACAATTTACTAGCTAGGAAAAAGACCTGCTACGTTTTTAGAAGAAAACAAAACTGAAAAGGACATAAAATGAACGAGATATTCACTCTCCCAGCTATGGTCCCAAGGGAAAATTCTATGTTAGTTCCTCACGAGAGTTTATTTATAGATTTTTGCAAGCCACAGTGTTAAAGCTGCTATGGAGTGGTAGCAGGATCGTATTTTTATAACCCTGCCTAGAACCTGGTGATTTCCCCAAAATCCCCTGGCAATTGCATAATGGAAAATGTAGTTCAGCTATTAGCAAAGTGAGGATGAAGCTGATAGTCCTGCAAATGTCCAGCACAGAGCTCTGCTTTTGGGTGGCTGTGGGTGAGTTTGCCTGTAATGGAGCCCTCCTAGAGAGCAGGCAGTGCGATGGATGAACTTCCAGCTCTCCTCATGTGCCTCCTTACTCCATCCTTATTGGACTGTGCAATGAACTGGACCTTTGTTGGCCTAGAGAGACCTGGGTCCTATTGGTGCCACACATTCCAGTTCTCCCTGATGTTAGTTGAAACTGGGGGCACTGAGTGCTCTGGAGGTTGAGTACAGTGAAAGCCTGGGCCAGGTTCCCTTCTGCACATTTGTCATTGGACAGACTTGCCCTGTGTAAAAAACTACACCTTGCTAGCAAAAGGATCTTTCCCAATGACATTTTTCAAAGGAAGTGAAGGGGAGGTGGGCAAAAGTTTTCAGTAGAAAACACATGTGGTTTTGAGAAAAAACTTGAAATACTTCAGATCCCCCTTCTCCCCCACTTTGGCTTTACTGTGCTGAGGTGGACAATGGAGTCTCCATGGGGCTGTCATGAAGCACCTGTCAAAAGAGGTTTTTTGGCTGCTGATTTTGCTGACACTAAAGTACAGGAACATGAGGAAACTGGACTGTGTACAAAACATCTCTTCCCAGTCAAAACACCTTAGCTGTCAATGTATAAGAATAGTGCACTTGCTCATAATAATTTTTGCAACACTAAATTGAAATCTCTGTAGAAATCAGACAGTGGTGAAATATCTAATAGAAATTTAATTCCAAGGGTTTTTCATCAGAAAATTGATTTAATTTCATCCCAGAGCCAATCTTGCTGTCTTGATTAAATGAGGCAGAGAGAGTATTTGCTGGCTGCATGCATCTCTCTGGTCCCTCATTTAGAGGTGTGTTTTTGGAGAGAGGAGATTTCTTGCATAACATCTTTTCAGGCTTTGGTCACCCTAGCTTCTTTGTGACACACAGCTGAGACAAGCTGAGGCTGTTTATTTTCCCTAACAAGTCCATGCCCTCCTCACTGGAGTGTTTTGGACAAGACATTTAAAAATCACAGCTTTGACAGCTCCTCAAGGGCATCCTCTCCTGGTTTTCTCATATGTAAGCACAGCTACTGAAACGCTGGGCACTTCATCCAAGGTAAATGTCTAAGCCTCCTCTCCAGCCAAGCAGAGATGGGCACCTCTCAGAGAGGTGGTTCACTTGTCTTTTTAGGAGGGGATAATTGGAAGTGACCTTATTCATTGCCAAGAGGGAGAGGCTGACTTATAGATGGATAACAACAAGTGAGATAAATCTGACTTGAATTGGTCTGAATTTCGAGCTTGTGCTTTATTCTTACTAGAGCCCCTCACCGACTTCTTAGACCCAAAGGCTGATTGCATTACCCTGGGGGAGGAGGCATTTTTGTAGACACATGGAAGAGGTCTGAGAAATGCAAATGCATCATTAGCAGCGATAACTTAACTTCCCTCACCCCCTTAAAAGCTGCATCATCTTCAGTGGGGGTTGATGTATTAGCCAAAATTTTGGCATTGCCAGATATTAAGAGTTTCAGTCTTGAAATGTAACATTTTCTTGACAGAGTAATTTGTACAGAGTAGTGTACTGAAAAAGAACCTGCTCACTTGAAACTGAATCTCACCCATGCGTTGCTTTACTTTGAGTAAAATTAGTCTGCAGGAGAAATCCTGCAGTCAGGGGATGGAGAACAAGAGGGTGCATGACCTCTATTGCAGTTTGATTTTCAAAAGCGCGTCTCTTGCAGTTATAAAATGCTTTTTGATGTGCCAGGGGATCTTGTGAGCCCACAGGCTGCCCCTTGTGATTGGGTTCATTGCAGCAACATTTCTCTGCTTCCATCTCCTGTCTATTGACCATCCCATGGCCCCATGGGACAAGGCAGGCCAGCAGTGGCTGGAGGCTGGAGAATAATTTCTCACCATCCCAGGACTTCTCCCCAACATCTGTAGTCCCAGTGGGAAGAGTCCCTCTCCAGCTCCATCTTCCCTGAGGCAGGCCAGTGCATGAGGAAATGTGGTGCCTAGTGGTCTGCCCTCCATCACTGAATTTTCAGGTAAGATTTCTCACATAGGGCAGCTCTGCCCTCCTGAAATCCAGACATCTGAAAGGCCCCAAAACAGCTATGAATTGTCATGAAAAGCCTTGAGAGATGCTGTATACTGACCTGATGTCATGGAGAATGTATATTTCATTTTATGTTTGCTACACCTCAGGTATCCACAGAAAGCCCCTGAGCTTTGTCCTCATGGTTACCAGCGTGTCCACTGAATCCCTCAATAAAGCAGAGTACAGTAGTGCCAGCTGGAAATATTATACTTAAATTTCAGGAGACCAGGCCATTATCATGCTCTGGTTTCAATGACTTCCTCACTCTCCTCACAGGAAAAACAATTTCTTCTGAGCTTAAACCTGGCTCAGAGAATCTCTCATGGAGACTGAGTTTGACAATATTCACTGCAGACATTTTTGAGTTAGAGAAATACAATATAAAATGGAGCTTGGCAGGTTTAGATTTCTTGGGGGATGCTTTTATACACTCACAAATATTTTGTCTTGGAAAATTAGTTCTTTTGAAGAATTGGATCATGGATGTACATCTTCTTTTATTAGAGAAAGAACCAAAGATATTAATAAGAAAATTATGATACTATTATATTTGAATATATTTTAGTAATTTATATTTTATATATGATATTTCTTATAAATTGTTACATTAGATTATATACAATAAATTATATGTGTGTTATAGTTTATTATGGATTATATTTTTAATAATATATTTAAGTTACTTCTCTTTTGCTTTAGACAATATAATTTTTCTGGAAAACAAAAGCTGGGTTTGTGTATTTTGCTGCATTTAAGTTGTGAAAAGTGCTATTTCTGATGACTCTGGACTGCCATAAACTATATTGCTCATATAAATAATTTGTCTTAAAAGCTGAATTTTCTTTCATGAACATAATGCTTTAAAAATGCATATTTTAAATTCTTGTCAGAAGAAAGGTCAGTCATATAGTAATGTGATTTTACTTTTAGAGATTTTGCTTGGTATGATGTCTGATGAAAGACATTCAGTTTAACCTATAGAATGATTTTGGGGGCCTGAAGAACTGTCGTGACACTATTTCCTTTAGGTGCTTCCAAACTCTTTCATAACCCATCTCAGTTGTTTTATCTCCCTATAACAGTTGTTTATATGAAATATGCTGGCTTTCCTTTGCATTTCATTGGCATTTAAAATATATATTGAGTTTTAAGAAGTTCTTGCTTCTGGTTATCACAGAACCACAAATCACAGAATGGTTGATGTTGCAAGGGAACTCTGGGGGTCCTCTAGTGCACCTCCTTCCTCCTGCTCTAAAGCAGGTTCCCCTGGAGCAGGTTGCACAGGATCACATCCAGGCAGGTTTTTTAGCCAGCTTTGCTCATTACTCATCCACTTCTCTGTCTCCCCTGCTAAATCTGATGGCCACATCTCTTTTGGTAGAGAGACAGCACAAAACTGCAAGGAGAACAGGGGTACAAAGAAAAGAAATTGGCTTTCAAGAAAGCCTTCCACTTCTTCTCCAGGTAATTACACTCCCCGTTGCTTGTAGGTTTTGCAGCTTGACATTTTAATATGTCTCTGTTCACATTTTGTTCACTGTTCGAGGTTTGCAACAGGTCATGCCACTAGAGCAAATGTTATCTGAGACTGAGATCCCCTTTTCTAGTCTTTTCTAAATGATAATGACATTGTTGTGGTCACTAATCAAACGGACCTTCTCATTTTTCCTCTTTACCTAAGAGGTTTTTTCATACGTGTAGTCATCGCAGTGCTGTCTGCTGAAAGTCTCCAATTTTATGTAAAAACTTTTTGCTTACCAGAAGAATCAGTAGTGCCTTTAACAGCTAAATAAATGGACTGTAAAGTCCAAATTGTCTTGGCAATATACACTGAATTGTAGGAGCTGAGCATTTTTCTCTTCAGCAGCTTAGCACAAGGATACCAGGCAGTCTCACTGCTCCAGAGGAAGGGGTAACAGATTTCCAGCAAGGGGAAATGGATCCTTGCTGCATCCCCCTGTGCCCTAAAAGCAGCTCCCCATGTCTTCAGTGGCTGTGAAAGTGGTCTCTCAAGTGACATTGTCTCCTTTCTAATAGCTGCGGTGATAGGACAGCGATGTTTAGCCCATGGTCAGAGATCCCCGAGAGCGGCTGTGGAGTACTTCAAGGGGTACATTAAAGGCAAACAAGAGGACTACCGCTTGCAGTTGACTTACACCTGACTTTTGGGCTTTTGCACCTTCCTGGAAACCATGGACATGCCTGTGATGAATAACATCACAGGCTGAAAAACACTGGCCCACAGCTAGCTGGCAGAGCTGCTCGCTTCCCCACCTCTGTCACTACTTTTTAAATGCTTCTAGCATTCTGGTCTGTTAGTAACATACTTCTTCCTTTGTACATGGGTAAAAAGTGAACCCTGGTATTAGGGAAAATGAAATCCACCAAACTGTTTTGGACTCTGTCAAATGGAAAGAAATAAGCTAGACACTTTCCAAGGGCTGGAAGTACTGCCCAACTTCTCCTCTTTGCAGGATGAGGTGCCACTGACAGGCAAGTGTAAGGAATTTCTTCTCTGGTTTATTCTGACTTTATGAGCCCTGAAGCAACTAAATGACCAATGATTTCAGTGTGTATCCAGAGTTGGTCTGCTTGAGCACCTGGAGGAATAAACTCCAGTGACTCCTGCCCAACTCTGCCCCCAGCAGTCTGTAAAGCAGCTTTACTTATGCTCATGGGGGTTGCACATTCCCTGGGGAAGGCAGGAAGGGGGATATTGTGTGGGAGGGAAAGGCACTTTTCCACTGAGACTGTCCAAGGGAAAAGAGCATCAGCCCACTGATTCCTGCCCCAGTGCCTGACCATTCCCATGCAAGGAAGTTGTGGCCCTTCAGATTTTGGGAAAAGTTTCCTTCCTGGGGCCCTTTTTTTTCCCCTCTTGGTTCCCTACATCCTACACTTGTGCTTAAAGAACAGGGACACTGTGCAAAACTTTATGACTACACTTGTAGGCATTTCCTTCAAATACCCCAAGCACTAAATTGAATATTGCTCCTGCAGATAGGGGATGAGTGGTACTGCTGAAAGTATGACTGACATCTGAATTTGGCCCAGAGACTTCCAGGAAAATTTTGTCTGCCTACTCCCAGCTACATTTAGCACAAGCCAGTCATTTGTGACTGTAGCTTATAAATACTCTTAACTTCTGGCATACACAATGGGAAATAAAATACATCTTATCTAAAGGCCAAGTGATTATTTATTACAGTCATTATTCATTTCCATTGTCGTTACTAATGAGGCTTTAACACTTGCTGGGCCATTAGCTCAGCTAAGGGTCCCAGATTTCCTTAGCAGAGCTATCATCTCTTTTATCTGATATGTGATTCCTGGCTGGTACATACACAAAGGGGAACTGGGTATCAGAAAAAGAAATTCACACTTATTATTATGTCCCACTGTTCATTATAATGCTATAGTTAATGTTTTTTCTGTTTCCTTCATTGAATTCCTTGTAGCCAGGTAAGGAACATTCTGAAATTAAATATTTTTATTAAGCTGATCTGTGCTGTGTCTTCTGACTCTTCAGATAGCATTGCCAAATTAAAAACAATTGTTCCCGTGTTTGTGTTTAATAAATATTTCAGCGCTGCTCAATAAGGCTGGCACTCCTGCGTTAAGGACACTTGGAACCATGTCCCACTGACTCGTGGCTCTGTTTCTTCCCTTCAGAAGGTGGCGTGTGAGACTGAATCACACCACTCACGCTGTGTGTACAGAAGGCTGAGCAGGGAGACTGTCAGCATGACAGGCATATCCCTTGTCTATCTGATGGAGTGAAAAAGTGAACAATAATTAATCATCATCATTCACTGCCTCCAAAACCACCCAGTTGCATCCTGCCTATGAAAGGACAATTGCTGTGAGCTTAGCTTCTCTTCCCCTCTCTGAAAGCTCAAAAGAGAAAGGAAATGCCTTTTGCCATGAATGTAATGGGAAATGGATCAGCCACAAATTGGTATGTGTTCTCCAGTGACTAGGCTGGTTTTAGCAGCTCCTGCCTACTTTATTCCTAGCCAGGGGCTCATGAAAGCTCATTGCCTCCTGAGGTCTGCTGCTTTGTCTGCCTGCGGGACTGTGTGTGGAAAAGGCACAGAAGTGGATCTGGCTAAAAAATCAAACCAAAAAAGCAGCGGACTATTCTCCTTTGTAGGCTTGCAAATAATCACTCCAGAAGAAATATGGGAGAGTATCAGGGTTGGGTGGTGTGGTTGGGTTGAACCTGAAATGCTTGCCGGTTGTTGCAGCCATGCCTGAGGGCATGATTCCTTCATTCCCTGGTTGTACAGAGGCATTTCTAGCTGACACCCAGCTATCTGTATCTGCTAATATCTTTAATTTATTTTGCACAGCAGAAGGGTGCTGGAAGGAGTGTAAAATAGTGGGGGCCAGGTCTTCACTTTCAACCACAGTGCACAGTTAGGTCCTATTAAATTCAGGGATGGAGACCAAGTTGGAATCAAGTCATGGCCAGAACATGGGTGAGACCAGACAGCAATGGGCCTGACAACAAGCATGAAGAGGATATAATGAAACATCAAGGAGTTGTGAAGCCCAAGTGCAGACATGACTGAGATCTCCTATCTGTGACATGCAGGCCAGTCATTCATTTCTGCATGCCTTCGATATATTTCTTCAGCTGTACCCCTGAAGCATCCATACATCTTAAAAAGAGCCCAGAAAAATCTTTGGTGGAGTACCTTGCTGAACCCAGAAAACAGGACTCTCACTGAGGTACTTGATACTTTGTGTATCTCTCAGCTGTGCGTTGGGAAGCCTCTCGCTGCTGTCATTCCAGGTAAAAGGGAGAAGGAGCACCCGCTTTGACAAGCAGTGCTGGTACAGCTGCACTGAGCTGAACGACCATCACACACCCAGCTCTTGGTGCTGCTTGACCGTGGGCATGCTCAGAAACCATTCTGTCCATACCCGTGTTTCCCAAGTGCTGCCATTGTGCACAGAGGCACAGAGCATGGAGGCAGGGCCTGCATCCTCATGCTGTCATGCCCCTGTGAAAAACAAAGAACCATTTATAGCTATTTCCAGAGGGAATAGAATTAGGGACACACAATCACAAGAAAGAAGGTGACTTATAGACAATCAAATCCAGTCATCTCCAGTCATAAGCAAATACATCCCTAAAGTGATGTCAGACTCCACCCTGAAATCAGACACATTTCTTTACCATCTGTTCCACAATTCAGAACCAGTTTAATTAGAAGAGAAAGTCTCTTGCTACTCAATGATCATTTTGTGTCTTTACTTAATAATTTTTCCAAATCTCCCCAGACTGGAAGTTCAGGTGTCTTGTTGCTGACATTTCCACTCAAAACTTATTTGCAGTGCAATAACGCAGGCACAGTTTCTCATCAGCACTTGCAGAAGTGGAAATTTGATTAATCCTTACTTCAAAGTCAGGTCCTGAGGTCTTAGTCCACAAGCTGGCATGTACTAGGGATGGAAGATTGTTTACCAGCTCTCTGAAATGCCTCTTCACACTGACATTTGCTTAGTGTCTTTGTCACCCTAACTCTGATTTTTTTTCCCCTTTCCAGTGAATCATTTATGCGCTTTGCTGCTATCAAAGAAAAGTCTTCATTTTCAGCATGCTGTCAGGAGAAATTCCTTTGAAAAAATCTTACTTAGGCAAGCCTTTCAAATGAAAGAAAAAATGCATAGCATCACTACTTCTGAGTTTTATAAAAAAGGAAGACCTTTTTAAGTCATTTTGTCCATCTCTCTGCTCTCTATTAGTATTATCTCCAAGGTCAATTTAATACTTTATCATGGTGATCTTTACAATTGGATTCTTCTGGGGGGAAAATTACTCCATAGGCTGTGGTGGGCTGTTCTCTCTCTGCACAGGGTGGTTGACAGTTACAATGTCTCCTGCCTAGGTAATAGCCATCGCATACTTTATACCTTTTTAGTTTTTGTCATCTAGCAGCTGCCTACCTAACTTCACTAACCTTCCCACAGGACTCTGTGCGTGCTGTGAATAGGCTGCCATAACCATGTGCAAGATTGGAAAGTAACAAAATTGGCCTGGTTTCATTGGATTTCTCACTGCTCTTCTTTGAACTCCTGACTACTGATCAAAATCTATTATTTTCAGAGAAGAAGTGATCTTAGCTAAAGAGTGACTGCATTAAGAGCATCACTCTGCTGGAGCAATTACACATGGTAATTTTCTGTGTAGAGAGGTCATATGAGAGAGAGCAGGTCCATTACCATGAAAGAGAAAATATCCTGTCTTACAATATAATGTCCTCACTGAAGAAGATCAAAATGGTATTAATCTTTATTTGTCTTTACAATTCATTGTCAGTTTATAAGCCCTGAGCATTGTCTCTGCTTGGTCTCTTGATATTGCTGCTGTTTCACAGACTGCTCCTTTTGGTGGGATGTTTTTATTATGCCTAACTGAACCTCCCTACATAATTAATTGCACTCTGCCTGTGACTCAATTCCATTCGATTAGTGAAGAAGGAGGACTGGAAAGGACCACGTGGGTCACTGAGTGCTATCCTTAGCAATTTCAGGTGATTGTGCTGTAGATAAAAATGTAGGGTACTGAACAATCCCAGAACTTGTGCCTTTCCATACCTGTCTTCCAAATATCCTCAACCTACCTGGCAAAGAAATGTTTAACCCCAAAGATCCATGGCTGTCAGTGTGACTGAGGCCTGGCTATAAAAAACATGATGTGGGACACCATGACAAAAGCAATGCTGTATAATGACACTGCCCTCCAGAACACTAAACTTAGAAGTTCCTGGGGGTTCATGGACTGAATGCTTCAAAGGGCAGCACAGGGTGCTCGTGGTGAAATGAGGGAGGCAACAGTTTTCAGTGATTGCTGGTCATTTTAGCCTGCTCTTCCATCATGACTGCAGGGTTGAGGGAACATTAGAAATAGGAAGAAAAAAACCCAGTGTGATTAATTCTTCCCAAAACACTCAAGGATTCCAGTGGCTCATCAGAGGTCCTCTGGGATGCAGCGTCCTGTGGTATCAACAACCCCAGGCTCGCTGTGGCTTGCAAAAGCCTTTTCTGGTACTCATGGTGTGGCCTTGCTGCTTTCTCCAGCAAATAAGGAAATCTAGCCATACAAAAAAAAAAAAAGGGGTAATGATATAATTACTTACAGTCATGCTTAAAAAAAGCTCTTGACTTGCTGTGATATAAAAGGCAAACTATGAATGTGTTTCAGACAATGAGCCTTCCCTGTGGGGAAGAGTCTAGGATGCAGAACAAGGTTAACAAAGGTAAAATTAGATTTTGACTTACCTGAGCCCCCCCAGGTTTTTAGCTTGGCTAGTGAGAAGACTAACCACAAAATGTTGGCACTGCTTTGGATTTGGGCTGGTTATTTACAATAGGTGTACAAAGCCCCATTGGTCTGAATGTTGCTGGTGTGGGTGAAGGTGAGAATTGTGTTTCTTAGCTGACAGGTCATGGCCTTTATCCCTTTTTCATCCCAAAATCTTCTGGTCATGGTAACTCTGCAAATCCTTCTCTGACGAGTCCTTGCCTTTTTCTGACTTCAGTGACATTTCCCACCCTTCTCATGTACCTCTGTCCTCTTCTGAGCCAGTGGGATGAGGTTTGCTTAGAGGTGATGGGCAGTGTCACCTCTGCCTACACAGGGTGATCATGGACCAGGCTGAAAACCATGCCATTTATCTGCTCAGCTTTCTCTTGCCTTCTTCATCTGCTTTCTCCACCTTGGCGCTGCAACAGGCTCCTGAACCTTGTCCCCTTGCTCTCTGTTTGCATTTGACCATATGGAAACCCTCCTGCTCACACCACCAGGTCCTGGCTTTGCCTTGCTGGGTCTATCAAGCAGCTTTTCAGCTCATGCAGGAATATTTCAGCCTCTGCAAAACACTCAAAGCACAGCTCTTCCACCAGCTTACCCAGTTGCTGGTAAAACAATAGCTTTGTTTAGTGGTTCGTTTTGACTGCCCTCCTGATAACAAAAGTTATTGTGGTTTAAGCCCAGCCAACAACTATCACTCCCCACTCCTCAGTGGGATGGAGAGAAAATGGTAAAACCCATTAGTTAAGAATAGTTTACTAATGGAAATAAAGTAAAATGCAATAATAATAATAATAATAATAATAATAATAATAATAATAATAATGATGATGATGATGATGATGATGAAAAGGATAGCAAGAGACAGGAATAAAACCCAAGAAAACCAAGGGATAAACAAGACAATTGCTCATCCCCTGCTGAAAGATATCCAGCCTGTCCCACAGCAGTGATCAGTCTCTCCCAGCCAACTCCTTCTAGATTATACACTGGGCATGATGTTCTGTAGTGTGGAATATCCCTTTGGCCAGTTCAGCTCAGCTGTCCTGGCCATGCTCCCTCCTGGCTTCTTGTGCCCCTCCTAGCTGGCAGAGCAGGAGACACTGGAAAGTCCCAGACGTAGAGTAAGCACTGCTGAGCCACAGCTAAAACACCAGTGTTACCAACATTGTTCTCATACTAAATGCAAAACACGGCACTGAACCAGCTACTGGGGAGAAACTTAGCTCTATCCTAGCAAAAATCAGGAAAAATGTGAAACTTAGTTGTGTGTATTTCATTAAACTTTGAGGGATGCCAGAAGATGATGGCTCCCCACACACCAGAGTGCTTGCAGTGGATTTTTCAGCTTCTGCAGTTTCTTTAATAAACACTCTGTATATTGTCAGCCAGCAATTTAATGCTTTGTACTGTAACATCCCCCATTGCCAGTGAAAGCCTCTTTTCAGAAAAAATCACTCTGTTAATATCTTTCTGACTGACTGAGAACATAAAGTAACTTGTGTCATGGTCTTGTCCTGCGCATCCCAAGCCTGACCTAACATGGGAACACAGTGTCTGGGCAAATGAAGAAAAAATCTAGTAACACTAAGTAATCAATCTCTTTCTTTCCTCCAGCTAAGTGCTCTGACTCTCAGAAGAAGGTCATCAGGATATGCTCCTTTTCTTAGTTCTTTCTGGAGGTGCTGTTTCACCTTATTGCAAGGCCAGGCAGCAAGAAAGGGAACAAAATGGGGTTTTTGACTGACCTCAAGAAATTTGGGAGGACAGAAAAGAGAACCTTGGAAAACAGAAATAGCCTGTTATTAGCTGAAACTTTGTGAACATCTGACGATTTTCAGAAAGGCACACCTTCCAAACTGAAAACCAAATCCTGAGGCATTTGGGCCAGTTGATGATGCTTTTATTTAGTCCCATTCCATGAAGATTAAAACAATTACATATTGGAAATAGTTAGTTACTTACTATTACTTTTTAATGATAATGTTTGTAAACTTGTTTGGTTTAAAATGTTATTTCATCTGGTTGATTGCATTGTCCTAAGCCTGTGATATCCCAAGGTTTAGCAACCACACCATGTCATCACACTTTTATATCCATAATGAATTTTTGCATGCTAATAAAATACCAGTGCTTCAGCTTCCAGAAAGCTCAGAGGCAAATATTTTATTACATCATGAAATTAATTTTTATTGCCCTTCTGTTCTGTGAAGCAGAAACACGGAGCAATATGAAAAGAAAATCAGCCAAAGTGGCCTTTTCAGCAGCTTTGCAGCCAGAATTTCTTTGTTAATCTCCAAGGTGATATGCTCTTCAGATTGACGATCAAAGCTGAGGGGGTAATGACACATTGTACAGACTGAGTCTACTGAAAAACTCTCACTGGTAAGGAAGCATTAACCATTATGGGACCTCACAGACCATGTTGCTGACTTGCTCAGAATTACAATGGTGTTGCTGCCTCACAGGCTGGTGGGAGACGAAGATGTTAGTGCCTGCTTTTGTGCCTGGTCACAGCGAGAACTGACCAGATACTGCATTACTTGTTGGAACAGTGGTGTTGGAGCCCGGCTGTAACATCTGCTGCAGTTTTGGGATCTGACTGCTGCAGTGTAAATACAGAATTATTTCATTTAAAAGAACTTAGTGTGGTTTATCCTCCCTGTTTGCAGGAAGACAGGAGGTGTCAGCCAGAGAAATGCATTCACAGGCACTGGGGCAGTGCTGGCATTGCACAGACCGTGCTCAGGGGATGCTGTAGCTCTTGGGGACACCCAGCAGCTGCAGCCAGGGTGTGGCGTGGGCAGTCGGCTCAGACAACCAGCTGAATGCTTCCAGGAGGTGATGTCCCACGGCTGGGGCAGACTGCAAGCTGCCTCACTCCCAGATGTGAGAGTCTGCTGCCAGATGAACTGGCCATTTAGGCAGCTATGTGCCCCTGTTTATGTATCCATTTGCTGCAGCTTCGCAGGCAGAAGGGAACGTATGTGTGCAGCATATGAACAATTAAATGCCTTCAGATGCAAATGGGAGCTCTGTGCATCCTGAGATGTAAACATGGCAATTTGTGTGTGCTCATGCATGTCCTGTCAATGTTTGTTTAATGCTTCAGTTGCACTCACTTTTTCACTTTTAGTTTGTATTTTAATGTGCAGGCACTTGCTGAAGTGTATCCACTTAGCGAACATCTGGCCTTGCTATGTTTTTAAACTGAGCACACATTCTAACATCTGATTTCTCAGTCAGCACCGAGAAAATGCATAGATCCAATAACTTTTCCTTTCCTCCTGTGCAAGGCTGGCTGGTGCTCCTTCCCTAGCAGAATCTATTCTGTGTGTCCCACCTGGGTCTGGGGGTTGCAGCAGACAGTCCCAGCCAGCACCTTGCTCTACAGAGGCTCTGCTCTGCTTCATAAACCCTGCAGGAGCCCTGAAGCTCACTTGTGGCCTTTGGATATTATGAGCTTCTAATTGACTGAACATGGGAAGCCTGACTTTTCTTCGGTAGAAGGTACTTTTATTTGTTCAGCTCACCTTCAAAGGCTGACCTCAAATTAAGGATTTAGTTAAGGATTTAAATTAAGCAAAGATCTAATCAGCACAATTATATGTTATCAGACAAGTAACAGGGTGGACACAGTTTGCTCTGTTGGGTTAGTATTTGAACAGTTAATGTGGAGTAAAATGACATGAATGAACAGACACAAGATCCAGTGAAAGTCAATCAGGGAGCCTTCATTAGACAATCTTCCTCTCTTTGCTCGGTGTGATGCACCACAACCTGGCCTTCAACTCTTTCTTTACAGATTCCTACAGGATAAAATAACTGAAACTTTCACAGCCTTGTGCTCACCATCATGAGCTTATGTGCCAGAGATGACCTTGATACACTGTCTTCGCACACAGAGAGGGGCTAAGTGATAGAAGAGCAAGCAAACTTCTGCACCCTGAGCCAGTGCTCTCAACAGCAACTCCCAGCCTCCCAGAATGGTTCAGCATGCCCATTTCCATGACTGTTTTAGTTTTTTCCCCGAGCTAGTGGTTTTGTCTCAAAGAACTCTGGAGGAGGATTTGCTGCCTCTCACTCCAGCATCACTGCCCAGGTGGGGGTACCAGGCCATGGGTGCTCACCACCCAAATGGGCATATATGGACTCTGAGCTCCAACACCCACTCAGCCCAGTTTCAGCCCTGCTTCCTGGGAATGCTCATGGGTGCAGTCTGGACACACTGCCTTTACTCAAGGCTTTGCTCTGATAAAAGCCTTTCATATGAATATGCAAGGCAGCAAGTACCAAGAGAGGTTGCTGGCCAAATTCATTAAAATCTGTGAATGACTGTGTCTGGGAACATCCTGGCAGAGCTCATCCAGCTCTCCAACTCATTAATCCTTCAAGCACAGCCATTAGATGTGGTGTTAGGGAGGTGCTGATGATTTGTTTATCACTATTTAACAGTTAGATGAGCTTTGGCAATGTTACACTGATCTAAAGACTCGTCATGCAGTTTAAGGGCCACAGATGAAGGTCTTCAGCTGGCAACATGGTCTGGCTACCCCCCCTGAGGCAGAGAAGACCTGTAGGTTTCCCTGCTGCTAGAGATGTCCTCTTTCCTCTTCTACGTTTCTGGAGACAGGTCCTGCACCTGCAGTTAGCTGAGAAGATTCTAGACCAAAACAAGCATTATCAGCTGCATTGTCACTATCTGAAGTGTAGCATAAAGGAAGGATAAAGGAAAGAAAATCCTGATCACCTGCAACCCAGGATGGTTACTATGGAAGGATGATAAAGGGGTTTTTATAGATATGGCATTGAACAGTCCTTGAGGGACTCTGGAGGGGACTGAGCTCTGGGAAACTGATAGACTCTGGGAACAGGAGTCAGTTGCTTTGATAAGATGCATTAATTGGTTTTACAGAATGTGAAATTGGTTAATTTGGTTAATTGGTTTTTCCAGGGTGTGAGAGCTTTTTGAGTGTAAGACAGACATTTGCAGTTTACCTGCATCGAAGGCTTTTTCAGCATCTGCAAGGGAGATGAGGAAGACACTTTTGATTCACATACAAGATCAGGGAGTTTAATGAGGATCTGCAGGAAAAAGACATGCATATGTAAATAAGAGAGCAGAGCAAACAGACCTCTGGGTACTAGAGGTCTGTGCAACTCTTGATAATTTTATCGTTACCTTTTTCACAAGTAGGTCATAGAAAGTTGCTGATGGGGTCGGCTTCCATCTTGGTATAACTCAATATAATTGATTCTAATGGGTTTGTTAGGTCAAAAAAGGTGATTGCCTTTAGGGCTTCACCCTAAAAGCAATGTTTCCAAAACCCTGGATAAATGAAAAATGTATACTGAAGTGATTCCTATACTCAGGATTTTAATGAGGCTGCTCTCAATCATTTTTAAGAGTTGATGATGAATAAGTGCTCCAATTCCCTCTACTTCTTTTCCCTAGTATAGGAAAGTAAGGGTTCATAGCATTGTAGTTATGAAGTACCAGAAGAAAAGCATAGGAAGGCTAAAAGTTTCTAGAGTATGCATTTCTTCAGTTTGTAGATATAAAGTCAAATGGTCTGCAAGGGGAATGTATCTCCTGACAGCTCAGGCTAGTGCAGCCCCACTGCCAGCATGCAAAGTCATGTAAAGACTTTCCTTAGCCCAAAGTGCAGGACTGACAGGTTAGAAGGAGACCAATCCTCTCCAGGTGCAGGGTATCAGCTATTGCCTGTCAAGGGCTTCGGTGGGAATGAGGTATGGATAAGACCAACTTTTGCAGTTCCCTCCACCATCAATATCCTGCCTGTAACTCTCCCAAGGCCAATTTGGAGCATTTGGGTGCATGTGAGATGCTCAAAGGGTAACCTTTCCTTCCTTTTCAGTCAGATGCTCTGTGAAGGGAGGGATAGGGCAAACTACCGTGGAGAACAATTTAAGAAGAGTGTCACCCCTGAGAGACCAGTACCTCTGCCAAGGAAGAAGGATGCTGGTAGGGTTGTTGGACTAGAGGGAATAAGGACAAGATTTCTGTAACAACTACTACCACTTTGAAGGGAATATGAGTTCATGCCTCAAGGAGGGACATCTCTGATGCAAGCCCAGATAATCACAGGATTATGATTAGGTCTATCAAGCCCAGATAATCACAGGATCATAGTCTTGAGGGGTTCTGGACCCTCTATTGCCTTAAAGAGAAAAGTTGAAGGCCAGCCTGGCAAGGGAAGAGCATCCTACAAGCACGAAGTGCTACCTCAGCATGACCAACCCCAGAGGTTTAATCAGTGTAATGCAGCAGTCCTCTCAAAGTATCAAGGGATTACTTTAAAAGCCATGAGGTATTTTCCAAGGAGGTTATGACATTTATTATAGACTATCTCTCTGTCCATTAGGCTGATCCACAGGTGTTTAAAGAGAGAAGTGAATCTAAAAATAGTACTTGGTTCACAGGCTGCACAGAAATGCAGCTCTGCCTGTGCTCCCTTTGGAGCTAGTAGTCCTCTCCCAGTGCTCTTCCATTATGCTCAACATCTCCCTGGAAGCAGCAGGGCTGCCCATCTCCTCAGTTTGCTCAAGGATACGAATTATTCCTTACTTCTTTATGGAGACCCCTTTCACAGTAACACCCTGCAAAGCCCGAGCAGAAGTGACGAATGGTGTTGATGGAACAAAACTCCAAGCTTTTCCTGTTATAGAAGTCCTTAGGGGAATATTCCTGTGAATCTTTCCTTCTCTGAGTATGCAAGCCTATCAACATGACAATATCTACTTAGTGACACACATTGTTTCCTGCTACAGGAAAGGAGTACACACAGTTGGGGTGCTGAATGTGAGGGGACAGAGGTGACACCTACACCTCCCCAAGCAGCAGCCACTTTGCAGTCATTTCTCTCCTGTCTTCTCACAGGCATCCCACATCCATAGCAGGAGGTGCACCAGGGGGAAGAGCCATGTGATGAGGAAGAGTCATATCTATCCAGAATGGGATGTGGCAGTCTCCAACAGGGGAAGCGGAGTTTAACCGTGAATAGCAATGCCACGTGCTCCCAGGGCAATTTTTCCAGGTCATTTAATGCTAATAAGCAAAAACCCACAGCAAAGTTAAAGGCAGCCCATAGCCTAGCCAAAACTGTGAAGGCAGTAGGTTTAGGAATTGGTTTGCTTCCAGAGATGTTAAAGGTTTGGAAAAATTAACTGAGGTATGTTGATGTGAAGATTTATGAGAGGATCAAGGAGATATAAAAATGAAAGAGTCAACAATATCAGAGCATGACATGAGATAGTGAAGTATTTTATTTCCATTGCTTTCAATATTATCTCTTGTGTGTTAGCAGGAAATAATCTGAGCAGGGAGACTGCATAGCAGAGGTACGGAAAATAGATGTGATCATTTTCCACAGACGCAATGAGCGCCACTCTAGATATTTTATAACTTGCTAGTGTTTTATGTCATTTCTTCAGACATCTGCGCATTAGAGTGACTGAGAACTGCAAATGATGTATGGTTAAGATATTCCCCTATAATTAAGCTGAAATAATGCTGGATTATTCTAGCATAATTATAGGGGGCTATTTTAACTATTAGCTCATTAAAAAGCTATGATGCAAATCTCATTCTGAAAGAGACGAAAAAATGAGGGTATATGAACAAAATGTCAGTGGTCCTCTGCTGAGACCAGATGGAGAGGTATAACTATATTCCATTTATCAGTCAATATATTTAATTATAGCCAGGCTTGGATGGAGGCTACAATGGTGTTTATTATATTTAGTGTTTGCAGATGAATACGGTGATTCAGAAATGCTTGGGAAGGGAATGTGGTACCTATGTGAAAGGGTAGAGTTTAGCTGAATTTAGTCTGGGTTTCACATGAAGTCCTGCCATGTGCTCCTCTCCAGATGGGAGCTGTCCTTTTGACCATCTTGCCCTTCAGGTGTGGCACACAGGGTTCCAGAACTGTGCGTGCCAGGCTGTGCAGTGGTGTTTGAGCCTCACGACGAGGCTGGCCCCAAGGAGCGTGCAGGGGATCGCAGCCGCCACAAGCACAAGGCACTTGCCTGTGTCTAATCTGCTTGGGGTCAGCGTTGGTCAAGTGCTATGGAGCAGCAACATTTGGGTAACAATGGGGAGGCAGTAGGCTTGGCTAGTCAGGTTTTGGACAAAGGGCATCCTGGAAAGGGAGCTGCTTGCCCTCGCGTGCTCTCTTCCAGAGGACTGAAAGTTATTCTCCATTTTGTTGACTCCCTCTCTCCTTGGAAGGACCCCGAGGCGGCCAAGGCATCCCGAGGAGCTGGGGAGAGGAGCTATCGCCCTGTCCCCTGGCACTTGTTTGAACCCCAGCTCAGCTGTGCTAACCAGTGAAAAGCTATCCTGGGACAAAATCCTGATCCTGCTGTGTTTGTAATAACAAAGGTCTCTTTTGCCTGGCCCTGCATATAGGGTGGGATACAGCTGGGGCACAGTTTCAAACATTGAAACTCCATGTTTTGGACTTTCTAAGACCTCCAGGATCATTCCCTCCAGAGAAGGGGATCTATATATGTTAGGATCAATCCCTGGCCTGTCATTAGGGTATCACGTTACAAGGGTCAGGTTTTCCATCCCAGTTCGCCACTAATGCTGACTTGCTCACAGTGATTTGCTTTACAAATATGGTTGGATGTGCCTGCTCTGCCCAAAGGAGCATCTCATCTCTGGCATCCGACAGCAAGCGTCAGGGAGAAATAATAGACCAGAGGCTAAATAAGAAAAATGACTTCTCGCCCTCAAGCATTATGACAACAAATGGTGAAGAACATGCCCTCAGGGAACAGCGAAATGAATGAGATGAATGCCTAATGCCCAATAACTACATGTCAAATCAAAGACCAGACTCTTAAAGCACGAAGTTGGCAGAGTCTGGTGAATGCAAGAAGTAGAGAGTCAGCAGGGAAATTTATTGTTGCACAGGATGGCACAGTATGTAGATCTTGCTGGAGAGCTATTTGTGCTTGTTGTTGGCTTTTGAAGAGTAGGTGAAGGGTGTAAGGGTGTAAGACTTTGTTGTATAGCAAAAAAAAAAAAAGGAAGGAGAAAAACCAACAAAAGGCAGGAAAGGCAGCTCAGGTAAAACTGAGGCCCCACCCAAGTCTCTTTGTGGTCTAGGACTCAGATATATGTTACAATTTCTTTTTTTCCTCTCAGCTTGCCTCATAGCTGGCTGCTCAGCTCAGGAACAGCAGTGCAAGACAACATGAACCAGGAGACCTGATAAGAAGCTGGGGACATAGCACAGACTATTTTTGTGCTTGACTGAAGAACTCATAGCTAGACATGATTGGGAAAGGATGTTCTGGATTTTCCTCCAAGAATATATATTTCTTTATTTCAATTTGACTAAAGGCTGGCTGAAAGAACAAGACCACAAGCCCAAGTGACCCAGCAGAAACCATTCATGTTGGATGTGAGCAACTGGAATGGGTGCACATGAAGTGCCCCATTGGCTTGTGCTGAACTCGACAATGCAGTGCTGTGCCCTGAGACCGCAGAACAAGCGGTGTGGTTAAATGAGCGAGCAAGTGGTGCGCTTACCTGCCCCAAGGTCTGCAAGGAGCTTCAGAGCATGTCGCTGCCTCAGCCCCGGGAGCACGGCTCTGTGCTTCCCCTGCCCTTGCCGCTGGGAAGATATTTCTTGGGAAGCTGGGTGGTTTGGGGACCTGGAAGCGCTGTCGCTGGTGAGATCCGCACTCAGAGCCTCGGGAGCCACTGGGTGGCGTGTGAACGCTGGCATACGTAAAGGAGCAGGATCCATGGAAAAAAAGCACAAAGCAGAAATATACATACATAATTAAGTGGGCTTACTTCGGACCGGGACGAGAGCAAGGGAAACCAACCTGGCATACATTAGGAAAGTGGTTACATGTCATGCTTCCTTTAACAAATAAAAGTCCAGATGATCAAGTATCAAAGAGTAAAGTTCAGAGGCTGTAAAAGCAATCAGCTAATGAAAAATCACAGCACAGCTTTGTCTTTGCCGTGCAGGGTAGCGGCAATTGCAAAGCCCTTTGGCAAACAGCTGCCCAAAATCATTGCTGGTGCTTAAATACCTGCTGGCAATGGCCAGTTGTTTGTGCCTTGCTCAGCTGGGCACTGGTGATGCCACAGGCACAGTGACTTCAGCTGTGCAGTGCCCCCAGGTGCTGATGTGGCAGGAGCACCGCGGGGCCCCGGCACAGCCCTGCTCAGCTCCGCAGTTTGGAGTTTTCATTTCCTAGAGGAGCAGCCACTCCTATAGGAACAGGACAGTGCCTTTGCTCACGGCGCTGAGGACAGCTGGCTCACCAGCAGCTGGCTTTGCAAGCTGGCTAAAGCCGGGAGAGCGTTTCCAGCAGGAGTCGGGAGCTAGTAGTGCTTCAATTCAGCACCCTCCGGACTCCCCACATTTTCCTCTCCCATCTGGTTTGTCCCTGTCTGATCTATAACTCTTGCTGCATTTCATGGACTCCTTTCCCTCTGTTTGTTTAATGTGATTAAGAAAATATTCATAGTGTTTCTATCCCAGTTTTGCTCATAGCCTGGAATTCCCCCTGCAGAAAAGTTCTCCCAGCCTCGTGCAGCTGGACCTGTGGATATTGCAACAGAGACATGCTCAGAGGAGTTACTTGTTCCCAGCAGGGTAAGGCCACAGAGTGACAGAGAATAGGAGACACTCCAAGCTGAGGTGAGTGTCTTGAGACACATTTTATCTGGTTTTACCAACAGTCCATACAAATTAACAAGAAGCCCACTCTGAGGGACTCTCTTTTATATGATGCTGGGGCTGGAACAGGAAAGTAGGGGGAACAGCACTAAGAAAATTTATATTATTTTCAACTGATTCAGATAAACATTTGTTCTGAACACTGCAGCATCACTATGAATTCCCTTCAGCATCTCTGAGAACTCCATATTATAGACATGAGGCACTGACATGTCTTCATGCTGTTCAGGCATCACACAAGTGGCAAGAGGCAGGAAAGTGCAGTTATCAGCAAGGCTGGGGCTGTTTTCTTGCCACACTCAGCTGTCTGCCTTCCCTCCTTTGTGTGAGGTGGGATCATGAGGTATATTGCTCTCAGCTGCCGCTGACCCATCGCTGACAGCCACCACCAGGTCACTGGCAGGCAGTGGTTGTTCCCTGCCTGCAGATGTCACAGGGGCAAGAAGGGGATGTTGGTGTGCAGGGGGAAGGAGAAGTGGTTAAGTGATGATAGCCTTGAAGCATACTGACTCCCCTCTATCAGCCAAGGCAATAGTTTTTCATCCAGCCCGGAGAAGAGAAGGAAATTGGAGGCGAACAGTCCTCTGCAGTTTGTCCATTCCCCAGCAAACCATGGCTAGGGTGTCCTGCCCAGCCATGGGAAGTTCATGTCCCAGCTCCATGACTCAGTGTCTCTCTGTGAGAGGGAGATCATTCCCCTAAGGGCTGAAGTCCTTGCTGCCTGTGACTGGTTTGTGAAACATAAAAGGGAAAATGCTCTGTGACTTTCATGAGTCTTGATAGAGCAGTAGGTTGGTGCTGTGGCTGCTCTTCAGTGGGATGCCTGAGAAGAGACCAGGTTACTGGGAGGTAGCTGCCCTTACAGAGCAATGGATTAACATGCAAGCCCTGATGGAAAACAATGATCCTGCTGTGAGGGGAAAATCTCTCATCCCTGGGAAAAGGGCTGGGAATACATCCTCACTGATGTTGTCTTCCTTCAGAGGCAAAAAGGTGCTGTCTTCTCTGTCCTGCAGATGAAGGTTTTGTTCTCTGCTGAAGCAGAGAACAAAATTTAATTGATTTTCATCCGTGTCAGAGGAAGTCCTGGGTGGAAAGGAGGCAGGGACCTGCATCTGAGGTTAATGCCCTCAGTATGTCCACTACAGGCTCTCATGAAGACTCCTGTGGTTTTGGGGAAAATCACTTGATCTGGATCAGGCTCAGGAAGCTTCATGATGGATTTCAAGTAATAAATGGCAGCAAAACAGGAATGGAGAAAGTAAAGCCTGGCCCCTGAGTTCCTGAGCAGAGAGACATTTGCACATATCTTTATCTGTAAAGGTTTCCTCAGTATTTAGCATTGATGCAAACTCTTCCCTCTGAATGGCACCCAAAATGCCAGCCGGCTCCAGCAGACTGCAGGAAGCACACCAGTGAAGTCTAATGAAAGCCCAGGCACAGCATCACAAAAGTGACAGTCACCCCAGCCTCATGTAGGATTGTGAGCTGCTGTTTCCTCCCAGATTAGCAGAGGGCAGTGAGATTTTGGGGGTTTTCCCCAGTGTTGGGGTGTAACTGTTTAGCTGAGCATCCTCTCCAGCTGCTGCAGCCTGCCTGTGGTTGCAGGGTCGATCATGCTGTATGGATCTTGAGTCAGCCACAGAAGGAAAAGTCATTACTTCTTCCTTTATTTTTTGTTCTTTATTCCTTTCAGGATAATAGAGTTCTCCCCTCCTCAATTTTGTAATTCCCACAAGATCCTGCAGTCCAGAATACTCTGTCCTTAAAGATAAAATGTAAAAATAAGCAGAAATCATTATCTAAGTCAGAGAATATTACAGTTAATCATCAGGACTGCCTGGCTGGCCTCCCTCTGCACTGCCCAAGAAAGTGCCAATAAAACTAGATAGATATGTGACTTGATCCTGGTGCCTGAACACATTAGTCAATTTTAATCTTTTTATGTTGCAATAATTAAGGCATAACTCTGCCCTTTCTGTCTGAGGAAAAGTTGATAATGCTTGGAAGTGCATGGGTATGAAAAATATTTTTTACTGATGTCTTCTCAGACTGTGCTTTGACACAACATTGTCCATTAGGGCCCCAGTGCTCCGAGAGGATGCATTCCCACCCAGCACCAGCCCTAGGCTCTGAGCACCTCACAGCTGGGTTTATGGGAGGGCAGGGCTGGCCTGGATATAGTGCTCAGACAAAACTGGATCCTCTCTTCCTTTGCACCACGAGCACATGGCCCGGCTTTTCTTGGGCATTTGAATGCCTCTTCCTTCCCATTTAAGGGGGAGTGCAAGCATGCTGAATGTGGCCTGAGGATTAGATGCTCTCCAAAGGTCTTAGGGACCAAGAATAGGCATAATTTTGGGTGAACTAGTGGGAAATCTGAGTGGCTTCACATGCACCCTTGAAGGCTTTAACTCCATTTCTACACTTCTATAGAACACCAGCCCTCCACCTTTGCCATCTGAGACCCATAGCTCTGGGTCTGTGAAAGGAGATGACAGTGGCACCATGATTTCTATTCACATGTATCACAAAACCTGCAGCACGGCCTCCTATGTAAACAGCAAACTTTTGCCAAAGCACAAAAATGCCTCCTCCTCCTACGAGAATCAGTGTGCCCTCAGCTTGCACCTAAGTGATTCACAGCCAGGGGCACTTGTCACCTCCCAGGAGGTGCTGAGCAGTGGGTAGCATGACACCAGGAAAACTACGCTGGGGCAACAGAGGTCCGTGGCTGGAGGGTGTTGTAAGTGCTGCGTGCTGGAAGTGTGGAATAGCACCTGTTTCACAAGGTCTGGCTGGAATGGATGCTATTAATCCCCTGCTCCCATGGGTACTAAATGCACCCACACAATGAGAAAGTAGCATCTCACTGATCAAAGTCAGCTTTGTCACTTTTGCACCCACTTTGCTATTATTCACACCTCACAGCTGGATCAACATGTGACACATTGCAGTCCTTCATTTTTCTTGCTCTGGATTACAAGTATATTTAATGTTTACCTGCTTGGAGAAATAACACATTTTACCCAGTGATAAATCTACTTTTTATTTGTTCAGAAGGCCAGTTTATATTACTAATTCAAAGATGATGAATGGATTAACTATATGATGGATCAAAATACAGCAATATATTTTGGGTGTTTGTTACACTAGGGAGGGTGCATAACAGGTTAGTCCATCGAAGATTTATTTTATTTTAACATTTCTTGATTTCAAAACAATAAAATGCTGCTCGTGGGTAAACTTCGTAAACAAAGGAGACTGCCAATGGGTCTGACAACGTTTCCTTGGTAACATTTCTTAGCTTTTACCCCAGTGATTGATATCCTAGGATAGCCATTTGCTTTCTGCAGAGTAGCAGGAGAATATGGCTTCATGATTCTCTTCCTGGCTTCGTAAAGCAGAGAGAGGAGAAGCAATCCACTACAGCTGATGTGGCTTTACTCATTATTAAAAAAAACCCCAAAAAACCAAAGAGGAAAAGGGAAAAAGAAAAACCAAAAGAAACTCCAACAAAAATTATCTAGGAAAAAAAAAACCCCAGGAGACAAATTGCACTTGGAACCTGATCCAAAGAACCCACTGTACTTGACAGAAAAATTCTGACTTCAAAGGTCTTCAGACTAGATCCCTGAAATATGTTTAAGACTGACCTTGATGTGAATACATTTCTCTGCTGTGCTCTTTGCTTTCTTTGATTAAAAACCTTTTGTGCAAAGTTTCCTTCTTCTGTTTGTGCTTCCAGCCCCATCATTCATGGAAGCCCTCAAAGCCACCTACCTTGAGAAATGGGCAGCCATGGGAGGCTGGGTCCTATTTTGATTTTGCAGTAAGATATTCCCAAATTTAATGCAACAAAGGAAAACTGCATTTTCAAGCCCAGTCAGAGCTAGTCAAAAAGTGGGTTTGGGTGTGTGAGGGAGACATAAAACGCCCAAATGATGCCACTCATGCCAAAGCCCTTTGCAGTCACACAAGTGACAACACTCGTGCAGTGATTGTGACTGCCCAGTGGTCCAGAGGTACTGCCAGCTTCAGTCAATGACAACTCCACATCAAACACCACAACGAGCATCAAATTATTCCTGAAGACACAGGAAACAGCTGTCCCTCTCCAGCGCACTCATGGCACTCCACTGTGGCTAGGGCTGAGCAGATGAAGGGGATTTGGGTGACTTTGCAGCATTTTGACACAATCCAAGGATCTGGAGAGAGATCTGGGAGGGCAGTAATGCTCAGGGACAAGGATGTTCTGGCTCCATTTGCTTCTCCTTGGCCTCATTTACTCCTCCTTGGCCATGTCCCCAACACAGTTCCATTTGCAAGGGGTTGGAAGGTGTATGGCTCTGCACTATTTGTCATGTCCTTCCCAGGTTTTTCTTCCTTGCTAAGCATTTTCTCAATCTTTCCCTTTTTTAGAGTTTGAAATGAAGCTAGTTGAAGCTCTGTCCCATAAAAGAGGGGCTACCAGCCTCAGCCGGGCAGCAGCAATATGTTCCTCCACAAGGTTATGGGAAGAAATGGGATGTGGCTATCTGGACGTCTCAGAAATCATTGCAGCCAGACAGGTTCATGTAAGAATACATTCGGGTTTTGGATGGCTGCATATCTAAGAGGTTCATCCTTCCTTTCTTTCTTGCAATTTATCCTGTGTGCTTCTATACCCCAGTTTTAGCTCACTCCAAGCTTCCCCCAACAAAACACCCCTTTCCACTCACGCCTCCTAAACCTTTCACAATTCTTACAGCCCTTCTCCATCTTTTCTTTTCCTCTTCTATAGGAGCCCTCACTCCTTTGTGGCCCTCTAAATGCCACCATCGACCGTGAGGCTCTTGGTTGACAGCAGGAGACAAGCAGAGGCTGGTGTGGCCAGCTAATGGCCTGTTCCCTCAGCCCAGACAGCGACTCTCACAGAGGATGTGGCAGCCAGAGGCATGTGCGGCAGCTGGGAGGCTGAGGGAATGACTGATGGACGCCTGAAGGACAAGCAGTGGGATCACAGCATGCCTCACTTCTGTCAGGGAAGGGGCTAAATCGATGAACACACAACAAATCAATTCTGTTGGGGGTTTTTTTTTGGTAATGTGATCTTTTCCATTAGGATGCTCACCAATGCTCCATTAATAGCACATTCAACTGCCAGTGCTGCGTGGTACCCAAGGCCTGAGGAAATGCAAAATTATAAAAAAAAAGATAGTGATTGATCCAGAGAATTGTATAATCATATGATACAAGGGGCAGGTTTTATTTTTGTAAGCTGAGTACCTCATTTCCTGAAGCCTGAGATACATTCACACACTATGGAAGCATTATATTACTTATAAAATTATCCAGTCCTTTTTATAATCCAGAATCAGTACAGCCTGTCCCAAATAACTCTTTTTAAGATGCACTCCACAGGCATATTCTGTACCTAATTATTTCTCTTTGTTTTTCTCCACAATTTATTTCATCTGGTGTCTCCCCCTTTCCAGTGACAAATTGTCTGTGCTTGGAGACATAAATAAAGCCGATTAATCCTTTAAGGACACCCTCATGTCCCAGCTTAAGCACTCCTGTTGCTGTTTCTCTTTCCTGAATAAAATACATTTCAGTGGAGGGCTTTTGAGGGCTCCGGGTACAAGACTGGGCCATGGAGAAAGGAAGGGGGAATCTGTGGATGCCTTTCTTCCCTTGCGCAGGAGAGAGGTAGATGAGGGGCTCCACACTGTAGGAGGTAAGGAATGCACAGGATAACAGGGGTTTGTACACAGATTCCCACTCCAGGGCGAGGGGCTTCTTTCTCCTCAGAGAAGATTTTTCCTGAGATATGGGGGGAGAATGACTTGGTGGGCTGAGGTGGGACATGCTGCTGAGCATGCAGCCTGGTCCTGCCTGCTGGCATCCAGCATCCTGCCCGGCACCAGGGCAAGAAAGGTCACTGGGGTGACATGCACAGGAGCTTTGGGATTGTCCCCTTCCCGTTTCCCTGAAGGGATCACCAAGCACAAAGGCTGGATCTCCAAAGTGAGGCTTTGTAGTAATCTGGCAACTCTGAACATAGGGAAGCCCAGGGCCCTGGGGAGGGCAAAATAAAAAGAAATGCAGTGGAAATCACGGTCTCCCCTTCCTGGCCAGCAAATCCTTCCTGGGCCTGATGACAGCCAGCAAGTTTTAGGAGACTCATGGGTCTCTCCTCTCCAGGTCAAGTCTCTATCTACCTACCTCTATACTCCCTGAGATCCAACCATGCTGTGCACCCTCCACAGGACTCAGTCCCTGGTGGCCCTGCCAGCTTCTATAGCCAGTTCTCTCCCATGTGCCTGCTCTCCCTTCTCACAACTACAACAAGCAGAAGAACAAGCTGGGTGGCAGCCTCATACTCTGCCACCTTTCAGCATAAGAGTATAACTTATACACAGCCAAATGCAAACAAATGCATTGTAAAAGCTACATCACCTGCTAGAAATGGTGTCAATCTGATTACAGCACCAAACTTTGCTCATGTGCCACAGAAAAGCAGGAGGTTGCTGAAAAGCTGCAGATCCAGGCAAACATCCTTTTATCGTTTGATCCATGCTTCACAGCTTTACATGCTCTCATACACGTGGAAGGCATCTGGAAAAGATAGCCTCTTGGAACAAAGTACCAAGTATCTTCTGAGAAGAGGTTGACTATAACTGGCTTGTTCCAAGCCCAGCTAGAACTGATGTAGTTTTGTCCCAGAGTTTGCTACTTCTGTTTTTTATTGGAATGGGCAGCCTCTGTCCTGAGAAGGAAACTCAGCCTTCAGTGACCTGGACCCAAATGTTGCACAGCAAAGAACTACCTAGAGAAAAGGCAATACCCCAGGAAGGACACTCCCCATTGCATCTGGACTATTTCTGAGGCTTTACTGCCCTGGAAGGTGGGGTCAGGACTTTCAGAAGGTCAGGCTGTCTTTTGAGAGAGGAAACCGAGTAAGGCAGCCGCTATTCATATCTGGGAAAAAGGATACGTGCTCTCAACCTTGTGTATACAGCCTGAATTAGTGAAGTAAGTCTTCTGTAAATCATCCATTCCTTGCAGCTCTGTTTTCCTCCAAACAATGGAAATGAGAAACTGGAAGCATGCTGATATGATAAGCAGGGGGATGAGGACAGGCAAGGTCAGAGGTACTCCTATTACTGTCTTCCTGGATGTAGACATCCATTCCTCACTTCTCTAAAAGCCAAGGAAGGACTTAGTTAAAAAACTGTCTTAGCTGTGTCAGACCCTTGTCCTTTCTACCTGGATGCATGTGGCGTGTAACTAAGGAAACTAAACACACTGCAGATGCCTTGGTTTGAAATGTCTCTGCTGAGAGCTGGTTGAAACACAGGACTTCCATTCTGCAAGAAATCCTGACATTTGCAAAAGTTTGGTTCAACAGAAAAAATGAGTCATTTTCCCCCTGAAAAGGAAAATCTGTGGGGAGGGAAAAAAAAAGGGGAAAAATAATTGCTTGGAAAAATCAAACCATTCCTATGGTTTTTTATTTTTACCCCAATGCAGAACAGAGGAACAGCTGCCTCTGTCTCCTGAGTATCCCTCCAGCCATGAGCTGAGCAGATTCAAATCCCAGTGAGCTTCTGCCTGAGCCAGAGCTCCTGTGGTTTTGGGCTTCCCATGGCAGAGCTCAGCCAGCTGGGTCTGGGAGAGACTATCCTCACAGCAGCATCACCTCGAGCTGACAGGGAACCAGCTGTGCTGCAGCTGACCTGCTTCTGCCACCTGATTTCAGATTTATCTATCTTCCTCTCAGGTTTGGGACCAAAGTGTTTGTCGGCAAGAAAATTCCTTACTGGATTTTCTTGATATGTTTCATGTCACACAGTCATTCTTATGGCTGATACCTAAAAAACTCCAGTATTATTTATCTGAAGGGAGGAAATAAACCCCATCAATGCTTGTGTCAGAGCTCTGAGCCTCAATCCGCATCTTTCGGAAAGGGCCATGGTGATGGCACTCATGAATGCTGAAAGGCATTGTACTGAGATGCTGGAAAAAACAACCTGTTAATATGACTGGCTCACTGCTCTGCCCAAAATGGCAACATTTGAACACACAATACGCTCAAAGGTGATTAAGCCAGGAAAGTGTAATGATATGTGAAACCAATTTTTATTAATACCAGGCTGAAACGCAGTCTTGTACAAGGAAGAGAAATCTCCATGCTCCTAGTAATGGGGATCAGAGCCTTAATGATCATTACATTACTAAAACTGTACACTAATACCACAGCAGGTCATGGGGCTAAGAGCATATGCTCCTTTCTTTGTATTACAGGCTTTTATGTCTTCATTTACTCCACCAATTCTCTCATTATTTCCTCCTCATCTGCTATTCACAGGCATAATTTCTTCAGCTGACATTCCCCTCCTCTCTCGCTAAGAAACAATCGATATTACATCATCTGCCTTGCTGCAGTGCCTCATACGCCACAAGACACATTGGAGCAGGTTCCTCTGGGACTTGTTTTCCAGCCCTGCTCCATCTGAATCAGTAAGGAAAGGAGGATGCTGTGCAAAACCCTGAGGTATGGCTGGAGCAGAACTCGGGCAGCACAGTGGCTGCTGCTTCAACCTCACTGCCTGCCTGTGAGAAATCCATATGCTGCCATTTGTTCTTGTAGCCTGCCTTAATAAGCCACTAATGAGGAAAACCGTGTAACAAATTAATTGAGTCCACCCATGAATTAAAAAGGTTGATGATGTTACTGAGGATTTGCCCCAAGGTAACAAAGCAGAATCTTTATTTATTTGTCCCCCAGAAAAAAAAAATCTGACTAACATGTATTAGTCCTTATAACCTCAGTGAAAGAGTAGCAAAACTTGCCCATCTGCACTCAGAAAATGTGTATTATTGGGGTGGCATGACCATTCTCACAGCTCATTCTCTTGGCTGTGTCACCATAAATTGCTGGGTGATTAAAGCCAGGTCATTTCTTAGAGTGTTGTTTGGCTTTAAGGTACTGTCTTCTGCTCTTTCGTGTGCTGCTATCTTGTAACAGGGTCATATGAAACAGAGACCTTGTATAATTTCAAAACATATTGTCAGCTGGTTCAGGAGGGAGAACTCTGCATTTTTTTTCTCTTATGTATGTTTTTTCTTTTCATTTTATTTCCTGATTCAATACTGCCTGTCTTCCCTTCCTATATCTAGCTAGCATTTGCTGCTCCTGGGCTGTCTGCAAAGGAAAGCTATCAAACTCTGAAATTTAATAAAAGCCTCTTAAGTGATTTGGGACTGCGTAGGAGAAAGAGAGATCTTTAAAAGCAAATATTACTGCTAGGATGTACATGTAGCTTAATAGGATTTTCTCCTTTCAAAAGAATATGAGCTCTTAATAAGAATCTTCTGTGAATCTGATTTCTTAATAAGACATTCTGAGATTAAGGGAGAATGCGAAGATTTTATTTATTTAGGTATCCATTGAAACACATTTTGTGTGTTTTCAGTGAAAGCTGCGTCAAAAGATATCCCACATCTTAACAACATTGAGCTGGGATTGTAATTTTTCCAGCAATTTATTTCTGAACACCATTTCCTCATCCTCTCTGCTGTTTTGTCTGTAATTTGCTTTTTCCTTTACCCAGTCTCTCAAAATTTCTTTCATCATCCTTCTCTCATTTTTTTTTCATTCTTCCAGGCCAGGCTGCTTCTTTCTGCAGGATGACTGGGAGGAGTGTGAAAATGAGTCGCCCAAGTCTTACTCACAGTTTCCTCCATGTTTGCCCTGCATTACTGGGACAGACCAAAGCTGTACAGATGAAAAGAAGCCCACAAGCTACTCTGAGTAAGCTCCTGTTTAGGATTCTTTAGTGCCATACATTTTTTTTTCCTAAAACAGGATGCTCTAAACCAGCAGCCCCTGTAAAAGATAAGCAGTGCAATTATAGCAACAAGATAAAAGCAGAAATGGCTCTCAGACAAAACCTCTGACTATTAGATCAGAAGTGATGTGAAAGGACACCCACTGAGGAAAAAGGAACTTGGCACTGATAACATGAGGTACTACCAGACAGACCTCAGAATATCATTTCCTTTCTCTTTTTTTTTTCAAAAATAAAAAGCCCAGAAGCTCATATCAAAAGGGCTCATGGGTCTGTATGGCAGGTGTTTCTTCTCCTTTTTAGGTCCTCCTTGAATCCAGACTTGATCATGTTCCGATATTGTGTAGATGAAGTGTAAGAGAATAGTGAAAAATGCCATATTTTAAAATACAATTACTGCAGCATGTCAGAACTAGAAAGAACGGCAAGGAATATCAGAAGGGTCTTGACACAGCAAGATAACTGGGCAATATTATGGCAAACGAAATGGAGTGTAAAATCTCCAGGAGGCAGCACAGAATGGAAGAAATAATTGACTGTAGTCACTCTGAGGAAAGAATATATTGGAATCATCAAGGGAAATGCAAGTGGCTGGTGAGTGCTGATCCAAAAGTAGCTGAAGAGTTGCTAAATGGTGAATGGAAAGTGTTACTGGATAAGGCTGACACAATGATATAAATGAATGATATGATTGACCTTTAGATGTGCACATACATGTGGTCTTTGCAAATAATGTAGCAGGAAACAGAAGAAAGTTCAAGAAGGCTGGAGAAAATGCAGAGGCATGGACAGGTTTCCAAAGAGACCGAAAACATCAAAATCACTGGTCCTAGAGTGAATATAACAGTGAGAGAAAAGAGAGAAGAGGCCTAGGAGAGCTCAAATTTATTTGCCCTCAACCCTAAATACACTAAAAGGGAGCACTCAGAGAAGTTAAAACTAAGTTGAAAAACACCCCTAAGTCATCATACAGCTCATCTTGAGAAACCATCTGCCTTGTGGGCATCCCAGAGTTTTCTTGCTGAGAGCCACATGGTCCACATGCTACTGTCAGTGAGGAAGCTGCTGTGCAGGGGTCCAGAGGTGCCACCTCACCTGTGTGACAGCAGCCATCCCAGCCATGCATCCTGTGGGCCAGGGCACAGCATTTGTCCTGCTGCAGTCCAGAGTGCAGTGCTGGGCCTCTCCTGGAGGAGCCAGGGCAGCCTTAGCCTGCAGGAGGAGCTCAGCACGCTGCAGGTTTGTGACAAACCCTCTGGCTGCCAGAGCCTGAAGGAGAGTCAAGGAGAGTCAGCCTGTGAGCGCTGAGTTCTCTTTCAGCGGGGGGCAGCCCCTGCTCTGGGACCTGGATGTGCCAATGCCTCTGAGGTGGCTTAGGTGCAGGTGACACCACTGAAGCCACACTGTGAGGCAGCCAGCAAGTCTCGGAGCTTAATGAATGTAGCAGAACTGATTATTTCTCCAACAACTGCTAGTAGTGTCATCACATAGGAAGTAAATTTTGCAGCTCATTTTTTTGTTGAGCAAACTAAACCCATGGCACAAGCCCGCAGCAGGGACAAGCCAGGCTGTGACCTCCTCAGCTCAGAGGGGTTGCAGGAGTGCAGTGAAGTGGAGACACTCCATTCTCTGGTGGTTGGGGAAGCTCTGGCACTGTTTATTTCTTCTTAGCACCAAAATCAGTGGCTCTTTTCCTCAGCCTACATTTCAAGATGTGGAACGACATCAGAAAATAGAGAAGGGGAAGGGAAGGGAAGGGAAGGGAAGGAAGGGAAGGGAAGGGAAGGGAAGGGAAGGAAGGAAGGGAAGGAAGGGAGGGAAGGGAGGGAGGGGAGGGAAGGGGAAGGGGAAGGGGAGGGAAGGGAGGGAAGGAAGGAGGAAGGAAGGGAAGGGAAGGAAGGGAAGGAAGGGAAGGGAAGGGAAGGGAAGGAAGGGAAGGGAAGGAAGGAAGGGAAGGAAGGAAAGGAAGGGAAGGAAGGGAAGGGAAGGGAAGGAAGGAAGGAAGGAGAAGGGAAGAGAAGGGAGAAGGGAAGGAGAAAGGAGAAAGGAGGAGAGGGAAGGGGAGGTGAGAGAAGAATAAAGGAGGGAAGGGGGGAAGGAAGGAAGGGAAGGGAAGGGAAGGGAAGGGAAGGAAGGGAAGGAAGGGAAGGAAGGAAGGGGAAGGGAAGGGAAGGGAAGGGAAGGGAAGGGAAGGGAAGGGAAGGGAAGGGAAGGGAAGGGAAGGGAAGGGAAGGGAAGGGAAGGGAAGGGAAGGGAAGGGAAGGGAAGGGAAGGGAAGAGGAGGAGAGGAGAGGAGAGGAGAGGAGAGGAGAGGAGAGGAGAGGAGAGGAGAGGAGAGGAGAGGAGAGGAGAGGAGAGGAGAGGAGAGGAGAGGAGAGGAGAGGAGAGGAGAGGAGAGGAGAGGAGGGAGGAGAGGAGAGGAGAGGAGAGGAGAGGAGAGGAGAGGAAGCTTATGTCCTAGTCTCCACCATAAAAAATAGAAACAGAGCAAGGGGATGCTTCAGTGTCAGCACAGGGCTTAGGAGAAGCAGGTTGTTTTCCCAAACTTCCAGCAATATCTAAGACACATGCCAGTTCCTACCAGGAATTTTGTGAAGATCACATTTTAAGGTATGATCTTGAGCCTCTTTGACATGAGTATGCCCATGCCACCAAGCTGGATATTTTTCTTTGCATTGGGCCCCAGTCTCCGTCACACAGTTTTCACAGCAAGGGAGGCAGGATAACATCTGCTGGGTTCCAGTCTCCCTTTTCAATAGAGATGGGAGCCACTCTTGTACCCCAGGGATGCCCCAGCAGACCTGGAGCATGGTCTGTTCTGTTGAAGTTTGGGATGGATGGCGCTTGAACATGGCACATGCTGGATGCTGCCTGCTGTGGTTGCCCTCAGACTCCTGCAAGCAGCCAAGCCCTCACAGTGTGACCCAGCCAGCACACAGAGAACTGCACAGGGTGGGCAGGGCAGTGTGGGCTCCACTCACGCCAGCCACTGCCACCGAGGGCACCACTCTGCTCCTGGGTACCCCCTCAGCACAGAGGTGCTGCTGGAGCTCTCAGAGCTGCATCAGTGCACAGGGCACTGCAGAGAGAAATGCAGCGAGACATTGGATAGTGAAACTCAGTCCCTGGCTGAGGATCAAGGCTAGGGAGAGGTACCATGCTGATGGGCAGCGTGCAGAGGCCAGGTGCCACCACAGACACACGTCCCAAGGCATGCGCCGTACTGTGGTAAGGTAATGCTGGGGAAGGAAGGGGGAGGACAAAATCTGTGCCACTTGCTGCTTAGCAGATCTCCCACCTTGCAGTTTTCTAACCAGTTTTGCTATCTGCCTCCCTCTTGATAACTCACCTCCCTGCCTGCCTTTTCTGTCACAGATATTCAACTCCCTGATGCAATTAACCTGCTGGTCTCCATTTCACAGGCTTCAGAAGCATTTAAGCCTTAGAGTAGTTGCCTTAATATCAGTGAAAACATTTCCAAAAGTGAGAACTATTCAAGTGAAGAAGAGTTTACCTATAATTTGCAGCAATTTCTCTCATTTCGATTCTGGACTGTGCAGCTTTTTGAGCCAAAAAGTTTAGATGCTTTATATGCAAGATTGTTGCATTTTCCTAAAGCAATGAATGATTCATTCCAGTCGTGACTGAAAAGCTTAGGACTTGCCTACAGTTGGAAATTTATCAAAATAGTTATTCTGGAAGAAGTCTTGGGGTAGCGGCTCTTCTTCTGGAATTGAAATGCCCACACAGTGTTTGATAACACCGTTGTCATTCTGGAAGAGCTGTTCTGCTACATTTGCAAGTGTTGACCCTGGTGTCAGGGGCTGCCAAGCAGGCTATCCTTGCTGTGGGATTTAAGATGAGGAGGTAAGAAAGGGTTTGTTTTGGTGTCTGAGATCTTTTCTGCAAGTGTGTTTCTGAGAGACCCATAAAATGAAATGGGTGGGAACAACATAGCAGATTATTAGCACCAGTCTTCTCCACCAAACTGGAGGCGTAGAAGTGCAGTAGAACTTATTTTATGACCTAATTTCTAGTTTAAGTTTTTCATCAGAGATTGCCTGGGACATAAGGACACATTGCTATATTTTAGTAATATTTCTTCCTAGTTTCATGTTACAGTTGCCAGCAGAGAAAAAGTTTTGGTTTGGCCCTTGCTGCTTATTAGAACGCTCATTTCACCATATTCCCAGCCAAACTGATACAGGTACAAGAGGCCAATGTGCTGCTTCCCTGGGAATGTGAAATCTGTCAAGTCCCTCAGATGCTTTATTTTTCCATAGTGCTACTTAGGGACAGAGTCCAAACCTAGCCAGGGCTGTGTTCCCTGCATGTGTAAGGTCCCCTTGTGCTGATGTGAATCCAGAGGTCTGCTGCCCAGCTGCACCCTGTACTACATGATACTGATCTTCAGGAGCACCAGATCCCTCATGGGGACTTCCACTGGGCTAGATGAGGGCTGCACACAAAATGATGCTCCAGGAAGAAATGGGTACCACAACCCCATACGTGAGGGTAGCACCTCCAGTGCCCTGCCTCCCAGCCATGTGTAAGGCTCCTGGTGTTACATGTGCCAAAACAGGAGGCACTACTATCAGTGGGAAGTAGTTTTGACTAAATTTTTGTGTTTGAAGCCTGTGTGTGTGCAACAGTAATTTGTGGTTTTGTTAATGCCTGAAGAGGCAGCTGCCAGGCAGCTTCTGCTGCTAGAAGAAGTCTTGCCCCTGGTATGGATCTTGCTCTGTGGAAGAAAAGCCTCCAACACAATAAAGAAAGGGAGGTTCAGAATTCCTTGTATTTCTTCATTAAAAATGAACAATAATTAATAAAACAAAATAAAGATTTTAGGTCCACAAAACAAATAAATAAAAGAATAAAAGGGCCAGAAGGCACAATTGCTACCTTTTGCAGCCCCTTGCATTGACTTCTAAAAGTCAGTAGTGGCCAGCAGTGCCACGGCCAAACCAAGCCTCCAAGGGAGGTCCATTTCCATTTGGTGGACACACTGGAGCTGACATGAGTGGGGAAGGAATGAGAAGGAAATAAACCACTTTACTACCTGTGCCATAGCCTTTATTGTTGGTTTTTAAAACCATTCCCATGGCCTAATATATGCCATAAAACATAACATAAACAAATATAAACAGCAATGCACAGGCAGAATTTCAGACCACCCACAAACAGTTCACTTTCAGGCATTGTAAACTGGCAAGAACACATTAAATTCTATGCATATTGCTGGAAAAATATAACTGGGAAGGGTGCCTAGAACATCTCACATGTTTCTGCCCCAAGACAAATGTATTCTGGGCAAAGATTACCAAAGTAACAACTAAGGATTACATCCATGCTTGGAAGAACTGTTATCTGTCCTCCAGGGTGGCCACAGGGAGACAAAATCTCCGTGAAGAGAGAAGGGGGTGCTCTGATGTTTTCTGTTCCAAAGGTATCACATGAGAGGCATGAAGATCAGAAAAAGCCTTCAAGCATAGACTCAAAGGATCACATGGTGAGTCAGAAGGGACCCATCAGGATTTTAAGTCCATTTCCTGGCCTTGCACACAGCACCCCGAGAATCACACCAAGTTCCTGAGACCATTGTTCAAATCCTTCTTGAACTCTGTCAGGCTTGGTGCTGTGACCACTGTGCCTTTCTCTGATTTCTCAAGGTCTCTCTTGCAGGGCCTCTCTGCTCTCAAAGAGGTTGGCAGTTCCTCCCAATTTAGTGTTGGAGGCAAACTTACCTAGTTATTTCTTCAGGTCCTGTGTCCAAGTTGTTAATGATGATGTTGAAGAGAGCTGGGCCAAGGCTGGAGCCCTGCAGAACCCCACCAGTGTCTGGTTGCCAGTCTGATGTCACTCCATTCACTGTAATCCTCTGTGCCTGACCTGTGAGCCTGTTGCTCCCACACCATGCAACTGGGTTATCCAGTTTGTGCTGGACATTTTTTCCAGAAGGGTCCTATGAGAGACAGTATCAAGCTCTTTGCTGAAATACAAAAAAGATTGCTTCAACTGGCTTTCCTAGATCCTAGCTAGGTGGGCTCTCCTGTCATAGAAGGAAATCAGGTTTGACAAGCAGGACTTTCCCTTCATGATATTGTGCTGGCTGTGGCTAATGACTGCACGGTCCTCCAAGTGTTTTTCTACACCTCCCAGAAAAGTATTTTCCATGATTTTAACAGGTACTGAAGTGAGACTGATAGGCATGTAGTTTCCAGGGTCCTCCTTCTTGCCCTTCTTGACAACTGGGACAACAGTTGTCAGCTTTCAGTCAGCTGTGACCTCTGCAGATTCCTGAGACTGTTCAAAAATCATCAAGAGAGGCTTTGGGATGACATCAGCTAGTGCTTTAAGGATTCTTGGATGAATCCATCAGGCCCCATAGATTTGTAGGTGTCCAGCTGGAAGAGCAGATCCTCCACATTTTCAGGGTCAGCTGGGAGCTGATCATTCTTGCAGTCATGATCCTCCGGCTCAGGGCACTGAGACCCCCTTGGTCTGTCATCTAAGTTGAGAACAGAAGCAAAAAATACATTAAACACATCTGCTGTGTCCCTGTCCCTGTCCCTGTTTGTGAGGTGACTGTCCTCATCTTGATGTTATTTTTACACTGCCTATTGCCATTAATATATTTGAAAAATATATTTATTAATATGGGCCTGTTCCATAGAGTTGTCATCCAGTTTTTTTAGGAATCTTCTGGCTTGGGTTGTAGCAGCTGTGTAGGTGCTGCCAGCTGCAAGCTGAAATCTCCTATAGGGACAAGGGCAGTTGATTTGGAAGTGTCCCTTAGTTCCTCAAAGAATAATTCATTGGTGTCATCATCCTGGCTAGGAGGCCTGTGGTCATTTCCCACGATGACATCCACATTACTTGTTTGTCCCTTGATTGTCCCTCGATTGTCCCTCAACTGTGCCATTGTCAACTGAGCTCCATACATTCTAACCCTTCTATTACACACAATGCCAGCACTCTCCCTCTTGTGCCCTGCCCATCCCTCCTGAAGAGCTTGGACCATCCAACAGGGCACTCCAGACACAGGACTTGTCCCACCGGGTGTCACCTACACCAGTGAAGCCAAATCTCAGGAGCTGGGCCAAAGCCTCAACCTCCTCTTTGTTCCTCATGCCAGGTGCATTAGCAGAAAAACACTTCAGGTGTGGTACATTGTAGCCAACACTCTGTGAAGCAGATTGAGGCATGATATTAGTGCTCTTTTCCTGAAGTTTTGTGGATGGCACAGCATCCCACTGCTCATCACTGGCAAGCCTGGTTTTGTCCCTTTTTGTCCAAGCTCGTTCAAAGCTCCATCAGTGAGCGCTGCTAGCTCCTGTGCTGGGACTCTTCATGCCCTCTGAGAAAGGTGCAAGCTTGTGGCTCCAGCCCTCATGGGGGAAATTCTGTGAGGCAGAGAGTGGGGCTGGGAGTCAGATTGGCTCCATCTTCCTCTGGGCATCCACAGCAGCAGTACTATTGCAGTACATGCGAGGCTTGCACAAAGCATGCCATGATATTCAGTGCAATAATGGCAGCAGGAAGACTCTGTACCTGCAACCCAGAATCTCAAGTGAAACCAAAATTCTGCCTTTCCCAGAGCCTGCATCCCCAGGTGCTGAGCACTGTCCGCTGCTTCATAGCAGCTCAAAGTAGCCCTGATGTTCTGGGCTGCTGCCTTTTCTGCAAAGTGTAATTACTTTCTGTCCCCTCTGTCCCATGAGGGCTGACAGCACAGCTGCAGCATTTAAATACAGAGCTGAGCCTGGCCTGCAGACCGAGGGCCTAATGCAGTTCTGGAGTGCTCAGGGAAAACTGTGTCCATTTTAATGAGACATCACAGTTAGATTCATTTGTGGGATTCTTTAACAGCCACACTGCAGAGAGCACTTTTAGTCCTGCTCTGTTGTAGGGTCCCAGGAGTGTCTACTGCATGTCACGAGGAAAACATGCCTTCCCAATGGATGAAGGCTGGGAGGGTCCTATTTTCAAGATAAATTTCAGGTGATTTGACTTGCCTGTAAGTCAGACACAAGCATGATGAGAGAAAATTTGTGAGAGAAAACGAGATACAATTCACCTGTAGATTGTAAAAATGGGGTTTAACTATTATGCAAGTGTTCATTCCAGGAGCTGAATATTGGTAGCTTGCAAATGCAAATGATGATTTTTATTTTTTTTTAATCCTTCAGGAGACTCCAAGCAGAAAATACTTTAAAAAGTAGCCTAGTACAAACTTGCCTGCAGAGGTTAGGAGCGGAACATATACAGGCTGATGCAGGTTTTTAGCAACAGCCAGGGATTCGCCAGGTCTCAGGAGAAGATCACGCAATCTGGGGGACATCCCTGGCAGTACACTGAGAAAAACCAACCATGGCTTACCAGAAGTGTGGGATAGAGAATTAAAAGGAGATGAAGGTGCTCAGAAGGATGGCCCATGACATCAGCACCAAAAGACTGGTCAGCTAACACAGTGAGAGGGCACAGGGTAAGTGTTAATGGAGGGGATTGGGCACATCCTGGGCACTGCCTGGGGACCCTGTGTCCTGCATTCTGGCCCACAGAGGCACAGCTCTGGGGGCTTACCCCACTTTCAAGTGGCAGGCTGGGGGAGAGGAGCATCACTGCTCCTTGCCAGGAGCAAGACTAAATGGCCAGTAAGTGCTTCCAAGGTGTTGCAAAGCACTTGGCCCTGGGAGTTATTATTTACCTCCAATGCATACTTTCATTTGCATTTTCTGCAGAGCTAGCTTGTGGATATGTGGGAAGAATATTTTCTTTTGGTTTGCAGCTGGTATACCTGGAGGTTAAACTGCAACTTGTTTTGGCAATCCAATAACCAAATACTGAAGCTTTTATGTTTATTATGTTAACAAGTTGTGATGTTTGTTTTAGATTAAGGCTTATATTTTCTATAGTTCAACATGAAGCTCACTGCACTTTATGAAAAATTTTAAAGAAGCCATTGGCTCTCAGTTCTCTGTTTACGTATTTCTCTTTCAATTATTTGTTAAAGTGATATTAGAAAATACGAAGCTGCATAAAAGAACTTGGTTCTCTTTACTGTAAATGTCCTGAATGGGATTGCCAACTCAATGAACCTTTAAAATACATTTATTAACCCATTTGTCTTTCTGAAATTTATGTGTGCTTTATATGCAAGCTTAGTTTAATTTTCATATTAAGACTGTTATCTGTAAGGACATAAACTCTCCCTTTAAGAGGGAGAGAATAACAGATCCAATTGTATTAAATGGTAGCAGATGTTATTTTTCTCAAAGAAATTAATTTAAATAAATTGTAGAGAAACCTGAAGAAAGAACTGGAGAACTGAATCTATGCTTCTTGTAGAAAAATATTTGTGGCACTTGTATTCTGGAAACATGGTCTATTATAAAGTAATTGAAAACTCCAGTTTCTGTAGTAAAGGGTCCATTTTTAATAAGAATAGATTTACTGGTAATGTACCCAGCAGACTGAAGAACAATTGAAAATGAAGTCATTTTCCCAACCTGCAGAGAGTCCTGCTTGAATCTCAGAGGCCATTTGCTGTCAGATGACTTTCAAAAACTTTTAAATCTATCTTTGACACTGCAAGGGAAAAATGTGATTGCCCCAAGCACTCAGCCATAGCTTTAGCAGCAGGCTGAAGACTGCATTTCCCTAGCAGAACTTTTCTCACTGAACAACTAATATATCTTTCAGTGGCATCTGCACAGATACAACCTGTGGTGGCTTTGTCGAGACGTCACATCTGCTCAGGTGAATATTCATCAGGCTCCAATTTTTCTATGCTTGTCTGGTCTCAAACTGCAACGATTGCTTTTTTTAATGAAATATGTTTTCACAATGTTGCGTGCAACCTAGAAGAGTGGCAGCTCTTTGTACAGTCAGCTCTTCCTTCTCCCATCCCATGGCTGCCAAGAATCTCAAATACAGCTGCACCTCCAGTGCAACAAGAAACAAAGAAAAAGCAACATGGTCTGTGGGTCATATAAGAATGGAGCAAGGGCAGCAAGTCAAAACAATGAAGATATAGGCTGATTTTTTTTTTTTGCTTTCCACCATTGCTCCTATAATTTAACCTGACATCCAACCTGACAAAAAAGAAAAAGGAGAAGAATTGTGTGGTTGAGGAAAAGCATATAGAGGAGTTCTCCCAATTCACAAGAGATCTAATAACCCACCTATACAGCAAAATCATCCTGGGATCCAGATCCCTGATAGAGGGCTGATTCTGGTCTGTGCCATGACCCTTACTGCCTGGCACACCTCTGTTTATTCACTTTAAAAGTCTCATCACCCTAAGCAGAAGCAGAGTGCATGCCAGAAATACCCTCTCTGTTACTGCTAATCCAGACTGATGAGAAATTCAGTCCTTCTCACCCAAGATCACTCTCCTATCCTCTTATCCATACAGGCAGATCCAGTCTGTAAGCTCAGCTGTGTCAGCTTAGCAGTTCCTTCTTAACATCAGCACTTGTCAGGGAAATAGAAACTGCAGATTTCCCAGTGCTTAGCACAGAAGAGGATCCTCTGGTCCTTCATTGAGGTGCCTCAGAGGAGTCTCAAGCTAGCCTCCATGGTCACCACCAATGGACTTTTCTGCTGGGACTGAGTAAATCATTGAGAGCTCCCTACTGGGGGAAAGCAGCCAAAACCCTGCTAATCAAACAACCAGTAAATTCAGCTCCCAATCTTCTTGTCTCAGCTGCTCAGGAATAGAGGACTACAAGGAACATCACTTAGGTCCCATTAGGGGCACAGCTGGCAGGAAATATCTCGGCGGCTCTGATAATCTGAGAGTGCAATGGATCAGCTTGGGATGCTTCAGGCCTTTGGAGCATGCAAAGCCCTGGATAACTCTGTTTATTGTGTACTAATAGCAGATCTGTACAAGGGGGAAAGAAGTTAGGGATGCAGTTTCTGTTTCAGAAAAGTGATATACTTAACAATTTTGTCCAAATATGTGAGGTAGCACGAAATTGTGAATTGCCATTTATTTTTCCAACATATTTTGAATACAGACCATCAGAACAGCCTTGCAGTTTGGCAGAAGTTGAAAAGTATTTTATTATGTGTGATCATAAAGATATCTCTTTAGCATCCTGTAATGTATTCAGAAGAGATAGCCTCAGCCTTGACTTTCCTTCCAGCAGCACGTCCTTCCCTAATGGCATATTCTTGTTGTTCACATTTTAGAACTGAAGTGCTTAGCCACAGAGACCACTAGAAGCAGCCTCAGTCATAAGGAGAAAGCAATAAACAGGCTCAAGGATTTGGATGGAGAGAAAGAGGCCAAAAGGAAAAAAAATATCTTTTAGTATAGTTGAAAATAGGTTTACAGTTTTCTTCTCCTTGAAACTGGATTATCGCATTTTAGATGCATTTTCAGACCCATTTCTCATGGTGTTTTTCAGTCTTCTGGCCAGGAAATATGCCTCAGCTTCAAGGTAAAGTCTTGGACGCAATATGTGTCTCCTGCAATACGAGGTAATCTATTTTGTTCTCTGGTTACTGCAACTCAGGTTTGTTAAAGGAGAGGAAAAGCAGAATCCTCAACTAAATCTGGATGCCCAGTATCTGGTTTTCATAAGCTTGTCTGTCCCTCAAAAGCTCAGCTCAAAGGACCTCCTCCAGCAAAGTCTAGCTTTAAATATGTGGGTGGTCCCAATGAGTTCAGCAGAAGTCCCACAAGCTTCAGCAGCAACTTCTACGAGTTGTGGGATTAAGGCCTTCATGTGCTTACTGTGTTACATACTGCAATGCCACTACATGCTGCTGAAAGTTATCGATTGCACTGTTTTCGAGCAGAGACCTGAGGAACAAGTACCTGGCCAGACCCTCATGGAAAAACACAGTGGTCTCCAAGTCAGTGCTGCCACACAGACTCCTCAGAATTTTCCAGTTGAAGGTTGTTCTGCACATGCACAGCAATGAATTAGTTCTTAGCTCTAAAAAATGCAATGTTCTTACAAAAAAAAAAAAAAAGAAACAAAATCTCAGGATTTCTGGAAGTTTATCAAAGCCTGAAGGATTGTTGAAGTGCAAGAGTCTGGTGGTCACACTGTGTGGCTTTTCCTGGGTGGTGTGATGAGAGCTGGTTTTGTGCTAGAGAGTGAACTCAGCATGGAAATTATGGCAATCTAATCTGTATCTGCATGGAAATACATGAAGGGATGTCACAGACATTTCTTTTATGAAAAATCCTCTCTTAGGATTTTCCTGCTGAAGCTGAGAAGTTCAGCAACTAGACATAAACAATAAGTTATCTGCTTCTGTGGAATGCAACAGGTCAGTTCTGGATTGGCCCAGATTGAGTGTTTGGAGGTAATGGCCAATCCAGAACTGAGCTCTCTCGGACACAGTCCGAGAGAGCAAGGTTTGTTGATCATTCTTTACTTTCTATTCTTAAGTAGTTAGCAGCTTCTAGAAACTTTCTTTTTCTTTTTCTTTTAGTATATTTATAATGTTATATATATATATATATATATATATCATAACATAATAAATCAAGCCTTCTGATCATAGAGCCCATCTCGTCTCTTCCTTCACCCCGAAAACCTTGTGACCAACCGACGACAATGGGGTTGCCCTGGGCTGAGCTCCCGCCTTGCTGCCTGCCCCACAGGCTTCTCCTGCTACAGGCAGAGCTGGGTAGGTTGAGTGGAGGAGGCAGTAACCCATGCAGCAATACCCACTGCCAGCCCACGCCTCTTGGAGCAGGAGCAGGGAGCCCTTCTATACTGGTTTTCCTGGAGGCCCTGTCCCAGCCTGACCTTTTCTCTTTCCTCTCCTAAGAGGTGCAGCCTACTAGACCCCAGGAGGAGATGGTGTTGATCAAAGGTGTGGGAGATGGGAAAAAGAGGACCCTTTTTTCTCTCTGAGAACCTCAAATTCCTTTCAGCACCTCTTCACTACAATGGTCCCTCTGAAACACCTTGCACACATGTGCCTTTCCCACAATCTCTCTGACCCCTTTTTGCCCAAGGTTTACCACAGAGAGTCCTCTGACTCTCCTTTAGATCTTCTACTATCCTTACCATTATTCCTAGTCTTCCATTTCATTTTAGCACTGGCATCAAACTACATTTTATTACTCTGTGAAGGGCTGTGTCTGGTTAGGTAAAATCAGTTATTTGCACTGCCTGAGAAGAAATACTCTGCAAATAAGTAGTTCTTCGTGACTTTCAACCCAGATGGTTCTGCACTGAGTCTAGGGCTCAGTGCTCAGCGTGGTCCTCAGTCAAAGGCAATTTTTGCTTCAGACGGGAAAGTGAAAATTCAGTACAGCCTCTATGTGAACCTATAAATCAGCCCAGGTTTAGAGAGGAGCCTTATGGACCATTAAATCCACTAGGCTGCTGATGTAGATAAATGTATAATTTTATAGCACTTTCAAACAAGATGAGGTTTGTCTGTTTTGCCTATGATCCTCTTGCACAGCTTCAGCAGTAACATAAAGTCCCAAACTCATGAAAGCTGTTGCTGAAGGAATGGCCTGATGCCAGCTTATACCATCTGAGACGAGCTCTGTCCAGTACATATAATAGCAATTAGAGTGCGGGGTGCATGGTACATCTGACAAACTGAGCCATGGCATAATCAATAAACTTAATTACCTATCACAGCCTGCCCACAGAGTATACAATTTTAATTCAATTATAACTCCAAAAAATGATACATAGCAGAGCAGATATATTTATCACTGAGGTCTAAATCAGCTGTGCGTGTCAAGGCTGACGCTTAAAAATGAAGACGTTTATAGTTTCTGGAGCCCAAAGAAACCCACATTAAAAAGCACATTCTTCTCAAAATAACTAAAAATTATGTGTCACTGATGGAGGATTCTTTGCCCAGAAAATGAGTCCAGAACCACAGTAAGTAGCACATTGCCTCCCCAGAGCCCTGAGCATAAAAATTAGAGAGGGGAGGAATCATAGGATCATCGCCAGTGAAGCAGCCAACAGATTCCTCTCTGCCTCCACTGCCCTGGCATCCAAGATGCAGCAAGTCAGGAAGATGCCTTCTGGTCCAGTGGGGACAGAAACAGTCCCCAGTCTGCCTAGCACATTAAAACCAAGAAACTTTGGTCACAGCTGTACCAAGTGGAAAAACTTTCCACATGTTCTCATATGAGAGTTTCTGAGTTTCAACTTTAGGGACCTCATTCATCTGTAAATCTTCCCCTGCAGATAAGACAGATTCAACAACTGCCCCAGTTTTTAATTTTAGTGTAGTCTTTTCTGTGAAGCGTGATTTAGGTAGTCCCTTTTCTTTCCCTGTCTTTCTCTCATCAACATTAGGAAGAGTTTTTGCTGCTTTCCACATGGCTCTGTGAGTAGAGGGGTTGGGGTAGGTCCTCTTGCTCCAAATATGTCTTTCCTGTGACAAACACTCTGGAATGTTACACTCTGAGGAGTTAAAAATGACTAGCTGGCAAGAAGCGTAAAGCTAATATCAGAAAATTTAATCAGGACCAGCAGCCGGGGGATTTGCTGCACAACTTAAAATCAATGGGATGTCCTGGTCACCAAAGTAAATCCTTTGGTATTGTAGGCACCATGTCCCATAATCATATTCACAAATGTATTCATGACCTGTTCATACCCTTTTGTTCTTGTGCAAGTGCTGTCCTTCAGCATAACAGCTGTTTTCCTTCCCTGGTGCTACCCCCAATATGTTTATAGGCAGCAATCAGATCCTTTGTCTTGCCAGATTTAACAAGGCAAGATCCTCCTCCTCCTTCTAAGCTGCCTGTTTCCTGTAGCATGTTCCTGTGTCTGTTTCAATTGATTTTGTGCTTTGTGGATGTGGGATACCAGGTTGGCATGGATGGATTGAGGTCTGCCTTCTACATCAGTGTGGATATTTCCCTTTCTCTTCTGTAAATTATCTGGTGCCTGAATTACCTTGGCTGTTTGGTTGTGTGGATCTTTCCCCTTCTCTTCTGCGAATTATCTGGTGCCTGAATTACTTTGACTGTTTGGGTTTTTTTGCAACAGAAGTAGCTGGCTACATTCACCATTAAGTCCAGTTTGACAGAAGTCAGCCCATGCCATATCTCCAGACACTCTCCATCCCAGTCCCTGCTTAGATCCTTCCAGAAGCTGTTTGTCCAAGATTTAGTCTTGCAAGGATAAGCTAATTCCCAAATTAAAAATGTCACCTTGCTTCTTTCTTCACCCTTAGGCAAAGCTTATTTCAAAATCCATTTTGGATCTCTGGTGTGGAATTGGATATCATTTGCTGGTCTCACTTTTTGCTGTCCAGTGCCAGTGACTGCAATGTTGGAGGCACAAGAACCTCCAGCTGCCCTGGAAGGAGCCATGGCTGCCCCACAGGAGAGGGAATGCAGCAAGGCCTCTCTGACTGGCATTGTCTTTGCTCCTAGTTGCTTAAACTAAAGCCAATCTTCATCCATGTTCTACTCCCGTAGGCTTGGTAAGACTCATGCAAACCACATTCCTGTGTCTCTCCCTGTGGAAAACTGCCTTTTCTACGTGGGACAGATGTGTCTTGTTTCCTCCTGGCCCCACTTTTGGTTCGGCTGTGGGAACTGAGGAAGTTGAGCAGTTGTTTCAGCTGGGGCCCCTGGGTAGGACTCCTGAGAAACTCTGTCCAGTGTGCCAGGAGACAGGACAGTCAAAGGGACCCTGAGAAAGCAAAGCTGAGAGAGGCTGGTTCCCCACAACCTCCACCTCTTTGGGATAGAGGTGGCAAACACCTGCCCTGTCAACTCACTGGGTAATTTGGTTTATTTGCCTTTATAAATTCACCTCCATCAAGGGAAAGCACTGTACTCCTGCTATGTATCAGCTGTGAATGAGGTTATCAAGGTAGTTTGTAGGATTAAAACAAGCCATTCGGGCAAGATATAATTTTCTCCTTCCCCATTCTGTTAATTTTGAGATGTAAAAGGGTGTGAAAGGTACAGATTGTCTTCTCTTCACTTGTATGAAGCCCTCAGCAGCACTAGACATCATGGCTGTTGCAAGAAAATGGCATACCTTTCTTTCCCTTGAAAATCTCAATATTCTGTGATTCTGTGAAACCCTCTGCTTCTGCAGAATCTGAACAAAAAAAAAAAAAAAAAAAAAAAAAAGAGAAAAGGATTTACAGCCTTTTTGATTACAAATTAACCCCCAAATGTGAGCAGAGTGTAACTGATGCTGTGCAGGCTTCCTGCCGCTCTGGCAGCCTGAAACAAAGGCTTGGACTTGTACAAAATCCACTGCACTTGTCAAGGCACCAGCAGCACTATCAGGAATGCTCAGTGATAACCCTGAGCTTGTCACCATTACAGTTTCACCTTATCAGGAGGAGTGTGAGTTGAAGAGGAGCCAGAGTCCTCTGGCAGAGAGGGAGTCCTTGCAGGGAAGGGAGGGCAAAGGGAAGAAGGAGGCTGGGGTAGGTGTCTGAAGGACACTGCCCTCTCCTCTCTTTTCTGGCTCCCTTGGGGATCTCTCTGTGGAGGGGGTCTCCTGCATGGTTATACCTGGTCACTGGAGGGGACCCAGGGCTAACAAAAAATTACTCTGTGGGAGACCTGTTACTCTGCTTGCTCCTGCTTCCCATTTCTCTGACACCAGCAGGACATGGTTGCACCTCCAAGGTTAGGACAAAGACTGATATTTACAGAATAACCTGCAGACAGGGTTCCAAAGATGATCTGGAAGTGCACCTGGGGGCTCAGACTGAGGGCCCTCCCCATTCTTTGTTGCTCAGAACAAATATGCTGGGTGCAGACTAAAATCTGGAGAAAGTCATGGTCCAGTTTAGGTACTCTAGGAAGAGTTCAAGACAGAGCAAACAGGGGAGCCCAGAGAAGGGTTTTACATTGCCATTTCTTTCATTTATTTAGCTTTCACATGTGGTAAGTAGTAAGGAAGGAGATGAAATCAGGGGGAAGATCTCACTGATGAGGCTTGAAGCATATATGTGTAAGTCCTTCCAGGCACCACATGCTTTCCCAAGAGAGGTGCAAGGAAAGGAAATGAAAGGGGCAAGAAGTACTTTGAGCAATCTGCAGGAATTGGAGGAAAGTTGGGAAAGGGGATATGATTACTCTTATGTTTAGAAAGATTTGGTGCTTTGATAGTAGCAGAAAGACTTTTAAATAGAGAATTAGAGAAGATGACAGTTTAGGAAATGCATTTTGTTCAGAAGGATTTTGGATAGCAGGTTATATGGGAGAGAGGCTGAAGAATAAAAGAGCAGTGGTGTGGAGCTTGGGATGGCTACTTGGTGATGCTCTGAAACCAGAAGTGGCTGGAGGTGTCTCTCAGCTGACTTTGGGCAGGAAGATTTAAAATATGTCCAATTGCAGAAAAATAAATATGTTGAATGTGTGATGGGAGAGGGAAGAGTCAGATCTACCCAGGGGCTACCAGTCTGACAGCAGATGAAAGTGGCTGGGAGACATTAGGCAGGTTTAAAAGAAATTATGTGAAGCAACCTGCAAATAAAACTAACCTGACACTTCTGCTCCCAGATACAATGATATATTCATGGTGATTATGGTGGATGAGCAATGAATGTTCAGTTTTTATATTTTCTCTCTTGACATCTATTCTGATTTGCAAATGATAGACCAACACTCTACTGATTAGAGGATTATATGACTAACTTTCAGCAGGCAAAGAGAAATCTGTCTTTTTACTGCTTGAGATGGAAGAAAAGCCATCAGCACTGAAGATTTGGCATCAGGGCTGTAGTTTATTTTCAGCTGAATATTGAGAATTCTGCGCAATCTCAGCACAGTGCATCACATTCAGATTTTTTCATGATAGACTTAGCAAGTTTCATGGCACTGATGGAATGGAGGAGAATGCGAGAATTATTAATGTCAGCAGGATTATGTAGCGCCTGTTACCTTCCTTCTGGGAATAGCAGGAAGCATTGCTGACAGGCAGTACCATTTTATTTATTTTTTACTACTCAGTCTGTTTCCAAATTTCATGAATCTCACTTGCTAAGGCTGAGATGAGAGGCAGGATGATCTAGGGAATGAAGGGGAGGAATCTGTGCACAGATTTTCTGTGTAAGATGTACTTCACTGGGATGTCTTGTGGAGTCCTCATCCCAGGTGGGACTAGCCCCTGCTGTTCTGTTTGGTATATCTGCATCACGTTCTAGAAGGATATGCATCATTTGGAAATCTTCTGAAGGTCCTGAGGATAGCTTTACCTTTGCCCTGGCCTCTGCATGGCCATTACTAGTTTTCCTTTTATTTTTCCATAAAATCATTTTGAGTATCACAACTGTGCTGTGGAGCAAAGCTCAGTAATATTGGGAACACATGCTGGGATCACATGGCATAGAAAACTCCCGGATGTGCCATAGGCATAGGACCATCAGACAGAAAAGTCCCTGCTCCTGGGTAACACCTACAGTCCCAAGAGCATGGTGTGAATGAACTGGGGACAAGTGAAAGTGTCCATGTGGGAATGTCAGACAAGGACTGGGGGGCAGAGCAGAAGGGGGAGCTGTCATCCTTCCCAGTCCTTCTGATAAATCAGCACCAAATATTCAACTCCTTCGCAAACCCAGTGTGGTGATCAGGGTTTGTGCCGCTCCTGGAGAACTAAATGTTCCAGGTAAGTGCTATTATTAGGTGTCCTGTGAGCAGAGGAGCAGAACAAGCAAGCAGCCAGCTTTGTAACCTACGGATACAGGAAGGACAGAAATGAGAGAGACTGAGAAAAGGCAATGCTCTTTCTGCAAATGCAGAAGCTGCCCTGACAAAGACAAGCGCATAAAGTTGGCAGAGACACAGGGTAGCAGCAAGGTTTGAGCTTTAGCTTAAGTGATCTGACATGTGGATCTGCAGAGAGCAGCACTGCAGAAATAGAAATGCCTTGGGATACCACAGAGCTGTGTCTTTTCCACTTGGTGAGAGAGTCACACCTAGGAAATCAGAAAAGATGCACAGGCAGCAGCAAACAGGGAGTATTTATTTGCTGTTTCTTGTAACACAGGGCTGGTGCTTCCGCTGAAACAAGCAGGCAGTGATCTAATTCTCACTGTGCACGTGTGATTTTTTTCATCCAGTGCATCACTGATGCCTTGAACAGATTTTAATGACCATCATGTTTAATATGTGATGATCCAGGTATAATCTGCTGTGGAAGCATATGAGGCAGTTTCTTGGAGCCTGTTTCCAGCCTTTGTTCTCTCTGAGTTTGCTCTGTTTTGTATTTGTGTTCATCCCAAGTGTGTCAGCATGAGAACAGATGAGGATGGTGAGGCAGAGCAAGCAATTCTGCTGAGCCTTTGGGACTGGTGCTCATGCTGTTCTTTGGAGCAGTTCCTCTGATGTGCTATACTCATTTCAGAGGCTGGCAGAGCTGAACCTAACCCAGAGCCAGCTCCTCCCATGCTGCCTGCCCATCCTCAGCCTGCACTTGTCATTGTTGAGAAACTGGCCTCTGGCTGAACCATCTGGGGTCAGACTGAGTAAAGTTACTTGGGAAAAATCAGACCAAGTTAAGGTTCTAGAAATGTCTCCCTCTCGTGCAGTAGAAAGCTCAGTTCTAAGTCTGGTCCTGAATTTGGACTTAAGTTTGGTCCTGAGTGGCCCCTAGATATCCTCCAGATATATCTAGGGACCACTGAGCTGACAGACAGAGACCAGAGCTCCCGTGTAAGCTGTGGGTTAATGGAGAAGTACAATTCGGCTATGGAGGCAGCCTGGCAGGTATGCTGCCAACAGGGATAGCACAAAAGGACCTGGAAAAATTAAAGAAAGAATCCCTTCCCCCAGCAAGCCTCACAGCAGCTGCTGGCTGCTCAGCTGCTGTCCAGGCAGCGAGCCTGCAGGAGCTGGGGTGAGGAGTGGAGGCTCTGGGGATGGCTCACATAGCTCAGGAGCAGGGAGTCTGGCATGCAGGGCTGCTGTGGCTTGCAAGTGAAAACAGGACTGGGGAGCAGAGGTGTGAGGCTGCTGTGTGATTCATGAGCTCACCTAATGCCCTGACACTGCTGCTGACTTCCTGGCTGGTGCCAGCCTCAGGGGAACTGGCCTTGCCACCTCCCCATGCTAGGGTCGGGGGGTACCCCAAAGAGCAGCTGTAGGAGCACAGAGCAAAGTAAAAATAGCCCCTTGACATCTGTAATCTCAAAGTGTAATACTCCCTGGTCCCCAGGCTGAGGGCTGTGCACACACAGACCAAAAGCAGAGTCCCTGCACTGGAAAGCAGAGATCCCCATGTTCTTCCTGCTCTCACAAAACTTCCCTGGTGACTGACTAAGCCTAATGGCATGAGCAATAATTGCTATTGCTCAATCAGGGTGGTTTTAGGAAAAATTCTGTCTAATGAGAATCCATTTTTGCATGTAGCAGGTAATTAAAGCATGCTTGAACAGAAAAAAAGAGATATGAGCCTCTGAACATGGCTTACTGGAGAGACACGGCAAAACAAAGGCAAAAGTATATACTGTGCCAGATGTTTCCACCAGAACCTGGAAGGGTGAAAAATGAGCCCCTTCAGAACCCATGCCCCTGCAGCTCCCTGAGATGGTGATTTTGTGTGAGAGTGCTCACGTGTGTGTGTTCAGCCACAGCAGAGAACTACACCAGAGATCAGCAGGACACCTCATGCCTCACTTGGCATGGAGCAGCAAAATGCAGTGCAGTGACCAGAAAAACCTGCAGCCCACCATTTACATACTCCAAGGATCCCTGCGTGAATCTGAGAGGGAAGAAACAACTGTGAATTGAGGGATTATCTCACATACAGGACAAAACAGAGGGGGAAAAAAGGGCATTTCCAGTTTTATTATCCTTAAAATCCTATTCATTGTTGTGCCTTCCTATGTTTTCTGCTTTTTTGTTTTTGTTTTTGTTTTTTTTTTCCCCCAAGTGTAGTGTGTGGGATTGGTCAAGAAATATTCTGACTTTTGGAGAGGAAAGCAAACAGCCTTTGGCACAGGTCTCCAATCCTTTTGTGCACAACACAGCACCTCTGGAAAAAAAATAGAATAAATGCTCTTCTTTACTGACAAAAGAAGGGGAAAGCTTCAGGGAAGGCAGTGGCTTAAATGATACATACAAAAATATTCAGATTCAGAGTATATTCGTCTTTGAAACCCCCTTGTCCTCTCTGATAGTGTCCTTCTAAGCCTTCCATATCTCTGGAGACAACATTTTAAACCCACAAAAATAGACATGGAATTGAGGAATGGCTGAAATAATGTCAATCCTCTCAGCTCATACTCCTCAGCAATCCCAGAGGCTCCCACCCCCCAGCAGCAAATACCTCTTCAAGACAGCTCATACCAGCTCTCTTAGATGTTTGTAGCTCAGGGAGATGGCCAAGATGACCAAGAGCTCTGGGAGTGACACCTTCTCTCTACCAACCTGACGAGGCAACAAAAATGACCAGTTTAGATTAAACACCAGGAGAGAGACTGCTCTTGCTGAGCTTTAAAAACCTGTACCATAATGATAACAGTCTGGATTCTCTTTATAGTTGATGGAGAAAAAGCCATTTCTACATGTGATTCTCTGGATCTCTTTTAGACATATTTTCTAGGATGAGATGTGCTTACGCATCAGAAGTGCCTGTTTCTCTCCATTGCCTATAAAGGAGTCAGCATGACTCGCTCAGCTGTTGACGTTTGCACTGTAGGAATCTAAATTTGGGCAGATGAATACCATTTCCAACTTTCAGTCTGCTGAAGTTAGGTAACATGAATTCTACTGTGGGCAAGTGCTAAATATTTGAATAGATGCTATTTTTCAATTCACCCTCTCCTTGCAAGACGACAACATCAGTAGGGTTATCTGTGGGAAGAGGAAACAGCGTGTGTCATTAAAACCAGAAGACATCCAAATTTTTTTCTGGCACAGATTACCATGAGAGCTGCAGCAGATTTTTAATCCCTCTGCTTTTTAAGCTTTACCACTATTCAATTTTCAAATGTTAGTTTACAATTTAATTCCTGAATGTGCAGACAATACTTTTTTGCACTTCACTGTTCTTGGTTTTCCTCATAACATTTTTAAGTGAAATATAGTTTTGTGTCCAGATTCATTACATTTTCAGTGTTTTGCCTTTCCTGCTCTTCTCTAGGAAGTGCTATGCATTTCTTTCATAAATATGAACTCTCAAGCCTGAAGAATGACACTAGTATTTAATATCAGAGCATCACATCTGCTGGCTCTGAGAGGAGTATTTCATATTTTGTCTCCCTTCTAATTTTCTTATTTTTCTTGAATCTTCAGTTCTTTGATGATGTGTAGGGCGGTATGTTCTGTTCCAGAAGAAGACTTGGGAACAAATGCCTGCCAGAGAAAAGGCTTTTATAATCTATTGTGTGGGGGCCATTGTGCTAGTTTGACACCTATTTCTGCTTGGCTTGCAGTTTCATCTAGGAAAGATTCTTTTGCTTTGGAAACTTGGGCGAGAACCATGGAGGGCAGCTACTTCTTCCACAGATCCAAACAATTCCTCCTTACCCTGCATGGCAAAAATTTGCAAAAATTGTTGATTCTAAACACTAATTAAAAAATTGATGAATGAGTCTTTAAATCCACCAAAAAAAAAAAAAAGCTTGTCGCAACATTCAAATAATTCTGTGTAAGAGTCTATAAATTTCAAACATCATTGCAAGGAGCAGCAGGATGTTCACCATCTCTGGACAAAGGAGCAGGGAAGCACTAGCAGGTCCCCAAGGAGTTCAGAACTCACAGTGCAGCCCAAGGAGCAGCGGTGGCTGTCGCACAGCTGGGAAGGAACATGAAGGGAATGCACCGAGGTGTCTTGCTGAGGTCAGAGCTGAATGGCTGGAGAGCAACTGAAGAGCTCAGGACAGCCTTTGAATGAACAGAAGTCTTTTTCTAAAGAATGCACATGAAAGCCACAAACACGGAGAAAGTGTAGAACATGCACCCACAAGGACTAAATTTAAAAGATGTGCTTAGCAGGGAACACATGCAGAGCATATGGATGCAGCTGATGGAAGAGTTGTTGGACTCAGTTCAAGATACCACTCACATAGCAGATGAACCATAAATTTAAGCTACACATGTCACATCCTTACCACTAAGGTTCCCTTTAGTCATGTGTGAGTGCAGCTTAGCTGTTGGATCCTGGCTTGTGAGCTAACTTAGTCTCTGAGCACAGCAACAGTGGTGGGCAGGATTCAGGATGCAGAGGGATCCTCAGCTGCTCATTACCTTTGTGAGTTATTAGCCTGTGGGCTTTTTGCAGCCCTCACCTCGGCTTTTGTTAGTCCTGGCACTCACTGCCTAATGATGTCGCATGCTGTCCTTCAGCTCCTCAGCTGCTTGCTGACTGACAGGCCAGCTTCTTTAACATTTGCCTTGATACATTTTTGGGTATTAAATTAGGCTCCTTGAGCTGATTAAAAGCCTTCCTATGCACGCGCACAAAGACAATCATAAATAATAAAACCTGTTCTGGATTTCTCCAATAAGGGTGCTAGTACCTAAGTCTCTGCCCTCTGGCCAATTTTCTGTATTACTGAGCCAATTCATGTTTCCAAGAGGTACGTAAGAGTGCCAGGTTATTACTCCTCAGCAATTACTTTCTGCTTTCAAAATCTTTTAATCCAAAAACCAGTATACTGATGAAACTGGTAGAAAAGGTAAATATTTACAGAACAAAAATCAGACCTTCTTCCACTTCCATGCAGCACTGGAGTTGTAAGAGATTCCTTGCAGCTGCTTGCAAGCAATTAAAGTTTTAGATTTGCACAATACTTTTGGAACCTAATTTTATAACGAACTGCCAACAGTCCATTAATTTGAATCTGAAATGCCCTCTGAGTTAGACTAGTGCTAAAGAAAGCATTAGTTTCCATTCCAAAATGAGCTTTATCACATATTCCTGATGCCCCTTTTGCATATCTGTTTGACTCAAGGCAATAACAGCATAGTATTTAAGTGCCAGTTATATTTTGGTAATATGCACAATATTTTACCGGGAAGAGGAAAACTGAATGACCTTAAACCTTGTTAGAATGAGAAAGAAAAACAGACTTAAGCATTCATTGGAAGGATTTTTAGGGAAGTCTTGCATATCGCTTGGTAGGGAGGCTTTTTAACATTATGACTAACACTCAGATTTTGTGGATGTACAAAACCAGAACTAATTTCTTTTTTTCTAATGGATCTAAATGAAATTTAAAAAATCAAACATGCTCCTCCTTCTTGAAAATCAGATTTCAGCAGAATACTGATATTTGCCACCAATGAATCCATATTTTGGTTGCAGCTGGTGATACCACTCTGTGATGGCAGTTTCTTTCAGATTTGAGGCTGTATGGTAGAAACACAGATGCAGAGGCATCTGTGATATGATTTAAAGGATAACTTGCTGTTGATGATGCTGTATCTGGTGCAGGATTTGGAGGGTTCTTTGGTGGCGGGTTTTGTTGCTGATCTTACTGTCAATGACTTGTGGCAAAGAGGTAATGAAGAGCAATGGCATGAATGTGAAAGTAAGCTGGAATGCAAAACATAGGAAAAGAAGCTATCACTGAGCCAACTAGCAATGGCAACGTTTTGGCTTTTTTAAAAGATATTATGCAGAGGTGGATATTAGTACCTCTGAGCATATGGAGCTTTTCCAAAAATCCAAAATGCAACATGGGAAAAAGACAGATCTTTTAGGTAGAACAGTGGACTGATGGGCAGAATAGGCTGGAACCATCCTGCAAGATGTAGCATGGTCAGTGGCATAATTTATTAATCTAAATAGAAATGGTGAAGCTAAGAAATGAAAGGCCTTAAATGCAGAAGTGAGAAATTTTGACCAAATCATGAAGAGCAGTGGGTTGTGGTCAGAGATAAGTCTGAAAAATGACCTGAACAGGAAATGTTTTAAATTACTTTCAGAGAGCTAGAACTGCCAAAACAAAAGGCAAGAGAAAGTGTTGATGGCAAAAGAAATCAAGCTTCCGGAAAAGTATTATAATGATGGAAAGGCCAAAATCTAGAGGTGGTATGGGAAGAACCAAAGATAACACATAGAACAAAAGGAAAGGGCATCAAGTTGCCTAGGGGAGTTCTAGACTGGATATTAAGAAAATATTCTTCACAGAAAGGGTTGTCAAGCACTGGAGTAGGCTGCCAAGCGAGGTGGCTGAGTCAGTGTCCCCAGAGGTACTTAAAAGACATGTAGACATTTTAGGGACATGGTTTACTGGTGGACTTGGCACTGCGGGGCTGATGGTTGGATTAAATGACCTAAAAGGTCTTTTTCAACCTATATGATTCTATGACTTGTGATACTGGAAAATTTTGGGAAGAAAGCAGAGATTCATGTAGAAGAAAAACAAGCATTAGTTTAGCAATCCTGAGTTTGAGACTACAGCTATGCAATAAATAAGTCTGAAAGAATATTAAAGGTGTGGTTTTCATCAGATGTCTGGATTTGCAAAGCACTCCTGAAATTTCTCATCCCGAAGTAGCTAAAGGTGTGCAAGATTTGACACAGTAGGAGATGGGCCAGAAAGTCAGGTCCTTGTTGGACCCATGTAAACAGCTAGAAGTACCAGGGGACCACAACAAAATGAAGGAAAGACAGTAAAGAATTGTGTCACAAAACCCTCAAAGTGAACAGGACTTTAAGAACACATGGAAGTGAAGTCTGAAAGCGAAGGGGCAGAAGATGTAATAATATGCTAAAGTGTTGTATTGGTCTGCCTCTAGCTAGCCACAAAACTTGTTCATGTATGAACAAGATTTCGTATGTACAGAAAGTCTGTACCTCACTAAATTTTATTTTACTTTATTTTAAATTAAATTTGACCAAGATGTACCTATATAATATTCATGATGTTTCCATTTGCCTGGAACTTGCAAGCCCTTAAAAAGAAGAAAACATCTTGTATTAAATTTTCCAAGCAGCCAAAATGCTGCTGCTCTTTTTTTCTTTTTTCACCCTGTGGTTTGAATTTAAATTTATGTTTCTAAATTTACATATTCAAAAACTTAATCTGAAACCTGTTTGGAATTTGGATGTCTCTTTTTATCACATTTCATTTAATGCAGCTACTTCTCAAATTGAGGCATCACCCCTGCAGCTACTGGACGTCAAAGGACAAAAAAAAACTGCTTGAAAGAAAAACTGAAGCCACATTTCTATTCTGCATTTGAGCTGCTGACATTTTCTAGATAACACCAAGAGATGTCAGAATACTGGCTGTTAAAGCAGTCTATGTTTGGAGCCTATTAAGCTGAAGTCTGAGAGTGAAGGGAAATGTGCAGTCTTCTGGTGGGACTGACATATACCACTGCTTACTATATTTCAATTTTATAGGGAAAAGGAGTTTTTCCCTACTTTCTTTTTTCCCCCAGGAGTTACACTTAAAATCTGGCAGGTCACTGAGTGCACGTAATTTCACTCTAATTTCTCTGTATATTCAAAGGTTACCTAATACAGCCCTTGCCCTCCTGATGAGGAAAGCCTGGCAGGAAGTCCCAGCAGAAGCCTCTTACTCTCTTATTACTGTCAGAGGTGACCACTAGCCTGTCTTCTCCTCTGGCACCAGTAATTCTGCCTCTTCAATGCTCCCCCCTTACCTTGCTCAAGGGGTCCAGACTGTCTGTTCTTGTTGTTAAAGATGTAGTTCCACCGAGGGCTGTAGAGTTGCCCTGGTGTAAAGCCTTTTGGAAGTAGAAGGGGGGCTCTGAGTGTGTTGTTCAGGTCTCTTGTATGCCATGTAATGCCATGTAATGCCAGAATGATCTTGGCCTTGTCTCCTTAGCACTCTCTCATCTTCTCATGCAGTGGCGAGCATAGGGAGGAAACTGGTTTCCTGTCAGCTGAATTCTCCCTGGAGCTCCTTGGCATGCCCAGGAAGTCTGTCAGAGCACCCCTCCAGAGATCACATTCCTGTTCCCCAGTCCTTGCTCCAGATCCCCTGACCCATGCCCAGGAAGAGATGTCTCAACACAGATGTCTTCCCTTTCCACTGCACATGGCAATGAGCCTGTGACATGCTAAGAAAAAGCATGAAGAGTTGAAGAGACCATGACTGCAAACAGCTATTTACTTCCAGAGCCAAGCTGCTTTTCTGCAAGGCCAGTCTATAATGCTCTGCCACACTGGCATCCTTGGAAAGGCTACAAAGGGCTGGGTAGGGTGCATATGGCCAGGGAGGGTGCACAGGGCTGGGCAGAGCCATGTCTGGACTGACAGGCCCAGATGGATTCCTTCCAGACCTGTCTGTGATGTCTCTGCCTGCCTGCTAATCTTCATCTTAGGTTAGCAGACAGCTGGTGGCACTTAATCAGAGACACCATTCATGTAGGCCCTGCACACTACTGAGACTCCTGAACTGTGTGGTGCTGGATAATGCAGATCTATCAGGTGCTTCCTTCGGCTGTTCCTGGAGCCTTTTGTGTCCACCAGTTTATAGATTATCCTAAATATTGTTTCTGACTTCAAAGATATGTAAAAGCATTTGAACATCCATCATATCTGAGCAAGAACTATTACAGAACAGCTTGTCTTCCTGCACAGCAGCTGCCTAAAGATTTTCTGCTAAAGCTCCTGCCTTAGCATACACTATGATTAGCTTTGATATTCCCCACTTACCTGCATTTGGCTGCCCTTCCTCAACAGCACTGCTGTTGCCTGCCTCAAAAGCAGTAAGGGTGTGTGTCTGCCTGACTGGGGTTGTTACAGGGCCACAAAGACCCTTTGCCAAGCTGTGGAGAACTTAGAGGAAGCAATCTGAGCAAGCAGAGACGTACCAAGAAGTGCACGTCTGTCTTGAAGGCTGCATCCAAGCAGAAACAGCCCAAGAAGCTGAAATCCTTTCTATATGCCCATGTTAACAACATGTGAACTAATATGAAGATCCTTTCACCAAATTTAGTTTTCCACCGATCCTTTTCAGGAACTAATTCATCATTTCCTCAGGCTGGATCTTTGTGTTGTGACTTGTAATGATGCAGGGTACAAGTGGTGGGGGTAGATGATGTCTTTACCAGCCCAAATCAGAACTGTCTTTAAGAGCACCAACCCAGTCCCTGGGAAGATCTGAGAGTACTTTAAAAGTGGCTCAAGCCTTACTGCAATAGCTATAGGCCCCTGATTAGCTAGGCCAACACCAACTTAAAATTCAGCAAAATGTGCTATTTCAAGAGGCTGAATGCTTCCCACCCTAAGCAATAGCCTGTGTCTCTTCCCAAGAGCCAGAAATTATCAGCTTATATGGGTGAGCTAGCCAGGAACATAAGAGGCCTCATTCTCATCTCAGACTGGAATCACGAAGAAGGCACTCCACCAAACTTGCTTCACTTGCATTGCAATGCAATGAAGATGAAGTATGAGACCTGTACAGCTTTAGGGTTTTAACTTTTCTCTTAGTTTGAAGGAAAAAGACTGCTTGAAAATCCAATAGATATGCTAGAGGAAAGTGAAAAATATGTAAACATTCTAACTAGTAATGCAGAAGGAAAAAGTATTGCTCAGAAAAATGATGTAAACCTCTATGTTACCTTCAAGCATGTATTCAAGGACAGGTTTATGTTATTTTGCTCAGTCCATTCTTTCTTTCTTTCTATGTCTCTCTTTCTCTCTTTCTTTCTTTTTTGTAGAAAAGAGAATTTAAAATAAGAAAAGATAACGCCTTCTATTTCTTTCTATTCAGATTTATAAATACATATATACCAGGAAATATTATTATCTTTTGTATTAATATTTTGTATATCTGAGAGATGATTTTATTCAGCATTTTAAAAATCCTTAAGTATTCTGTTTATTTCAATTATTTATCATTTTGCAAAGGGAATGCAGGCACGTGGAGCTCAGGAAAAGATCAGAGTCCAGCTCTCCACAAGATTACTTTTTCTTCTTAATCCTCAGGGACCTGATTGAATTTTTCTCTGTTTATTATTATTTTATATTTTGTCTTCATACTCAATTTATTTATTTAGATTTATAAATGATACCACCATGCTAAGGGCAATTGTCCTCCCTGGATCATTCCTCTTGTGCCTGTGACATTTGGGCAAACCTCACATCTGCCTGACGTGTTTCAGCTCTCAGTTCTAAACTACATCAGGCCACTGTATCGTTTAATTTTTTGCTCACTTGGCCAAGCATCTTGAAACCAACTGCATAATATTCCATTTGACATTAAGCCTCACATATACCTTCCAGTCTCTGAATTCTCTGGGGCCACAGCTGTCTTTTGAAATTACGCACAGTGGGGCTGGCATAATTGGGCCTCAGGCTTCGAGATGGGTCCCCAAGGCACTGCCACAATGCAGGGTGAACTCCTTGCAGCCAAGCAGGGAGATCACCACAGTAAGTGCTGGATTCTCTGTCCCTTGGCAGCTTTCCTTTCCTGCTCAAATACATTCTACAGCTGAATGTGAGTTCAATGCAGGGGTAAGTGGTGACATTTAAGGGCTTAAGGAGGTCAAAAGAGATGATCCAATGGTTCCTCCCAGCCTTCGATCCATGACTCTATGAATACTGATAAGAGCAAATTTAAAAGCACCTCTGTGAAAAGGTCTCCACAGCCACTGCGTCAGGAATGCTGTGGGAGTTTTGCTGGAAGACTTTTTCAGGCCTTGGCATAACTTTGCTTTCAATGAACAAGCACAACCTCGGGGAGAATATATCTACCTGGGGCGGTGGAAAAGATATCTCTAGAAAAGGATCACCTTAACTAAGCTGGAGGTGTGACAACTCTATTACTGATTCCAAAGTGGTGACAGAAATAAATGAATCAAATTCCCCAAGCACAGTTTTTAGGAGCAAACAACCAGGAATACTGAACAGCATGGATGAATTCGGAATTATTGACCTGACTAGCTGTTGATCTCCTTTAAATTCCCACTGAGTTGCTCATTTTCACTGGCACTGGGTTAACATTGTAACTCAAAATAATCTGCAGCTAAAAGCAAAAAAAAGCCCCCAAAATCATCAGGACATTACTTGCAGGTGTGGTTCGGGCAATACAAGGAGTAGGAATCCTAGACTGCACAGCTATGGAAAGCATGCTAAGTAAGGCAGGGAATATACAATATCCCCAGGCACCCACCAGTAGGTCTTTGAGGCAGAGCTGAACCTCACCTTGTTCAAACCCAGAAGGAGATTCTCTGTGGAGAGGTATGAGTCAGTATATGTCTGGCTTTTAACTTTATGCCCTTGCTGTATCTTTGCAGCCCACTGCCAAAAGCAGTGAATTACTTATGGACATGGAAAAGAGGAGCTGCCTTTTTCAATCACCCTGCTTGCTTAAGCAGCAGGCATCAGCAGCAATTGGCAACAACAGCAAAAAATAAACTTGGAGCAACCTCACCCCACCACCAAATCCCTTCCTAAACATGTATTGTTTAGCAAGAAGATAATATTTCTAGTAATGAAGCAACAAAGCAAATAGGGTTCAGTGCTCTGTAAACAGGAATGCATACAGACACAGATGCACATGAGACTTAGAATATAATTCTTTGAAAAAGCACTTCTTCCTATGCTTCCCAGTGGTGGAGTGAGAATCATTACTTTAAAGAAATTGTTTTATAATGCAAAAATACTGGAAGGTATAGTTTTGACTTTACAGAATAAATTATGTTCAGGCTCTGCTTGAGTCAAAGATGCAACAGGGAGGGCTAGAAATGTGAAACTGGTGTGTTTTGGCTTTGACTCAGCTCCCAGAATGACCCAGCAACAATTCTTCTTCATTTAGCATGTTTGCATTATTTTGGCACAGAAACATCCCTAGTTCTCTGGCGTGATTTAGTTAAAAATTGTTGGATCTTCACCTGCACATTTCTGCAAGGTCTGACTTGTTTCTCTTGCTGCTGTGCGACACTTTCCTGACTTCTGCCCATGTTGGTGTTGCCATTTCTCTGGGGAGCCCTCAAAGACATAAGTCTGGATGACCCCAAGTTGCCCCAGGGAGCTGTAAGCCTGCATGACTCCCGTGATGCAAGTCAGCTCCTGCCATGGTTTAACCACAGCCAACAACTATGTACCATGCAGCCTCTCACTCATTCCCCACCCCTCTGATGGGAAGGAGAGCAGAGTAGGAAAAAAAATAAGGTAAAACTCATGGGTTGAGATAGAGCAATTTAATAATCTAAATAACAATAACAATAATAACAATAATAATAATAATAATAATAATAATAATAATAATAATAATAATAATAATTGCAAGATAATAATTGCAAGATAATAAAATTAGAGGAATAAACCCTAAGAAAACCAAGTGATGCACAATTCAACTGCTCATCACCCACTGACAGATGTCCATCCCAGCCCTGAGCAGCAATCAGTAGAACCCAGCCAACTCCCTCCAGTTTATGTATTGAACATGATAATCCATTTTATGGAATATCCCTTTGACCAGTTTGGCTCTTCTGGCCGTGCTCCCTCCCAGCTTTTTGTCCACCTGCTTGATGTCAGAGCACAGGAAACTGAGTAAACCTTTTCTTAGGGTAAGAAAAGCTGAGCAATAACATCAGTGTCTTATCAACATGATTCTCCTACTAAATCCAAACCACAGCAATGTACCAGCTACTAGGAAGAAAATTAACTTTATCCCAGCCAGAGCCAGGGCAGCTCCAGACATCTCAGAAGTGCTCGCAAGACTAAATTTTGTTGCAAGAGCATCAGTAGAGCCACAGAAGGGTCCTGGAGAGTCACTCTTTCCACTCTGCTGGTCTAGGGGTTTCAGGGGAGCAAAGGGTTGATGGCAACAATTGCAGGGAAAACCTCAGATCTTTGCTACTGCTACTGAAAGCCATGGCCCCGCACATCCTGATTCCTCCAGCAACAGCCACCAGGCTGGCTCTCCAGGGCACTCACACTGACAAAAGCACTGCAGGAGCCTGAACTCACTCTGGTTTCACCAGCAGTCTGTTGCCATAGGCAACTGCCTATTTTGCCTATACCTAGAGCTGGCCATGAGCAGTATGCACAGCAGGATTGCTGTGATGAGATTAGCACACTTTATTATACTATCCCTGCTCTTATCACCAACCCCAGCTCTGACAAATTCAAGATAAGGAAATTTCTCTCATGTACTTACCATGGTCTTGAACAGGACTTTAGAGAGAAGCAGTTGAATACCACAGTATTCAAATTTACATGGGAAAATTTAGGGAGTCATTGCTATTTTGTTTTCAGGTCCTCTGAACCCTTTAATGTCCCAGTTCTGGTCTGGTTGCTTATCAGTTATCCCAGCTTGAGTAGCTTGAGGGTGTCCTCTGCACACTAAGATAATGTCAATATGGGACCAAGGCATCATAATCCCTTCAACAGTAGCCCATAATATTTTCCATTCCAAACTACCCAGGAACAGCTTGCTTTTTAGGCTGGCTTTAACCAGTGCACCGCTTCACTTTTGGCAGCTGGGATAGAGAGCTACATCAGGCAAGCATGCCTGCTAACTCATGGGAAGCTAAAACATCTCTAAATCTCAATGAAAGCCAAAATAGGACTTTCAAACTCTCTAGACAGTCAGACAAGAAACCAATTCACCACCACATAACACATTACCATCCACCAGTTTAGCAGCTCAGCTGCAGGCACAGTGGCATTGCACTACCATGGCCTGCCTTGAGATCACCATGTGGAAATGGAGCTGGCTCTAAATTAGGAATGCTGAACCTTAACCCTTTCTTATATGTATTTTCCATTTAGGTTTCTCACTCCCCATTGAAGTACCTTGTTGATTCTGAGAAATATCCCACTGAATGTAGTGCAGGTTGTCAGAAAGGTTGCTTGTAAACCAGAGAGGCATGTAATTAATTTGAAAATCCTAGGTTTTAGATTGTCAATTCTTGCATAGCTCTAAAATCTGTGCCTCAAACTGGATTCTGCAAAGAGGTATTTATGTGATGTGAAATTCTGTTGCACTAAAAAACAAATACAGGTCTATGTTGACCTGACAATGACCTTTTCAATAATAGAAAATCATCAAAACAAAGGACAATGCAAATGCACATGATTTTGTTACAGTAGATTTGATCAAACAAAACAGACAATCTAATTAACCAGTGATTAGATTAAGTAGAAGTCTCTGCATTGAGTGATGGATAATTAACTGGAATTGTATTTACTTATTTTTTATTGTACTGCAGAACAAGGCACATCTTTGCCTTTCTTTCCTTTCACTGCAGCCTTAATTAAACAAAATTATTCCAAATGCCTTACACAGCATCTAGGCCTCTAAGTAAAGATGGCAAGTTAGAAAGGGAAAGCCAGCCCTACACAGAGATTTAGTTGTGGATCAATACTGTTTGGATAAATCTCATCCAAAGGAACAGTTACAACTCTGGCTTTTCAGAGCTGCTTGGCATTTACAGCTCCAGCTGAGTGGAATGTGAGCTGCAGGTGTTCAGCCCTTCAGAGAGCCATGCCCTTATTGTTCAAACATAATTTATGCTGGAGAACAAGCAAACAAACATATTCAAGGCAACTCCTGATTTCTGCACCTGAGTCAATTCAAGACTTATTTTTATCAAGGCAAATGCACAGAAGGCAAGGGTGCACAGCTGATGAACATCTATAACAGAAATGGATCTTGTACTTTGAAGTCCTTATCAGAAACAGTTGCGTTGACTTTTAAGTATAGGCTGTGTGAGAGGCAGCCTTATAAGATTATTTAATTCCATCTTTTTAAGAACTGTGATCTGGAAGATTGGTTTGGCTACCCATCACTACTAAGAAAACCCTATACTACTGAAGAAGCCCTTTTGATAACAGAGCTTGTCAAATATTAGAGGTAATTTTAATGTCTAAAGAATTTTATTAATTGTGTATTTGCCAGAGGCTCTGTGATATCCTATGAAAATTATCATACCAGGCATTCATTAGGTTCACCATAAACATGGGTTGCGTATTCCCACATTTTTTTGTTCTGAACACGTAACCGTTAATTTGATGAAATATCTTGTGGCAAAATTTCTCCCCTAGCTGTGGGACTACTGTCTGTCTAGACACTCTTACTGCTCTCATTGCCATGGCGCCTCCATGCATCCAGACCCAAGGACAGCTGAGGAGGAGTTAATAAGCATTACTTCTTGCTAGGTCTCTTCAGAGGATGCTTCTGCCAAACTGCAGGGGACAGCAGGCGAGAGCAGACAAGCCAGCGTGATTCCTCCGTGCGATAAGCCGCCTGATGGGAAAAGCCAGGAGGACAGTGTGGAACCCCTGGCATCTCTCTAGCAGTGCCTTGCAGGCAGCCTCTGGCCAGGTGGCAGGGCATTCATGTATTGGCTTATAGCATGCAGGCGTTTTTCTCGCTGTGTGCAGAGACAAGCAAAGCTAGAGCTGCTGCAGGCGCTGTGCTAGTGAGGATGCCAAGGAACACCATGTGGAGGCGGGTGAATTCTGGATGAGCAAGTGGGTAAACAGAAAGGCTGAAGTGCCAGGGGTAGCCTAGGGGCATTCCCTTAGGGAACAAACAGCAACTGAGACAGAAAGTAAGGCCTCACTACAGCAACCAGCTTCTGGAACTGCTCTAGGTTATCAGCTAGACTTTTTAGAAAAAGGCCTGGTTGACCAGGTGATGCATGTGCTGGCAGTTGCTGTATTTTAAGTCTACAGTTTTGGTTCTCAAATGCCAACCCACGAATGTACCCATTTACTTGTATAACCTGGTATCACTTCTGTAATGCAGACTTCATTTTCGCTGGCACTGAGTGCAAGCCAGCAACTGATAAAACCACACCTTTTCATCACTGTTGATGCTCAGGGCTTGGGTCTTGGTCCCCATGATACTATTAAGAAAACTTCTATTTTCTTTCACATGAGTAAGCTTGTAACTAATTCAACTGTATTCAGTCCTTATTTACATCTGAACAACCACTCTGACCAAAAAGGACTGTGACAGTGGGAGAAAAATGTGACCTCTGGTTTGTACTGTTTTAGCAGGGATTGTCACAGTTCTCAGCCTCTCTCTCCTCTCATGGAGTTACTGTACTTTTAACCTTTCCCACTAAAGTCTGTTCAGAGTAACAAGAAAATGGATGTGACTATATCAGAAAGTCCTGATATTTCTGTTCTGAAATATTTAACAAGTACTGATGTTGAAAAGGCTGGTTGTCAGGAGGATGTGCACCTCCTAAATATCATGGGGAAAATAATATATTTGCAGCATACTGCTTTCCATGGACAGGAATCTCAGTTAAATTCCTCCCATCTTTCTCTTCATAAGGCCACAAAGGTCAAGAATTGCTTACAAGCAATAGGAGAGTGTTTTTCAGTGTCCAGCAGCCTAGATGCATCCTGACTCCATCTCACAATAATGCCCAGGCACATTTCTTGTCCTCCTCTCCTGCTCCTTCCTCCTCTTGTCTTCCTTTCTAGAAGGCCAAATGTGTAGATGTAGGGCAGGCAGCCTCACTGTCAGAAAGGAAGGAGTTGTAGGAGATGAAGGAAAACTTCTCCAGTTTTGTGGAAGCAAGGAATAGGGAGAATAAATAGATATGAAATGAGAAATGTCAGATACCACCATAAGAAAAAGTACTGCCAATTTTTTTTTCTTCTCAGTGATGATATATACATGCAGACACCAGCCTAGGAGTTGAGGGGGAACGCTAATGAATCTCTCTGAGTTGTGTCTATGGCGCTGATTACCACTGTTCCCTCAGAAGTCTCCAATATTTACGATTTGGAGATGTTTTCAGCAGGCAATGAAATATTAGTCGCTATTTAAAAAATGTACCACATAATTGCAGAAGATGGCATGTTCCCGTTCCAATTAGAAGTGGATAACTGTAATACCTGAAGGAACCTTGTGCATCATTTGTAGGTAAATATGACTCTTTGTAAAGGAATTTATGCATAGAAAAATGCATAATATATTTGTGAATAGTAAGGTTTTGATGTAAAATATTGCAGTAAAATATTCACTATCCCATGGAGAAATCTGAGTTTGAGATATTTTTCCTAAAAGGAGGCTGGCAAATCATCTTCTCCTTATTGCTGCTATATTATTATGGCAAGCAGAACTTTCTACCTCAGAAAACTTTGTCCTTAGCTTTTCATATTAAATTCACAAAAACTTGAATATATGTCAATTCTTCATCTTCAACCAAAGCCTGTCTTCTTACACTGATCATGCTTGTAGTTATTCCCCAGTACTGAAGTCAGCTAGCATGAGCAGCTCATATTGCCTTAAAACAGCATGGCTGTTGCAAGTTATATACTGGGAATGGGACTGTTCCCAGGAAATAGCTAAAGTAGCTGCTGAGGTGTGTTAGGTTAACTGTTAGGTTATACAGGAGAAGTGTGGGGGCCTGTATTTAACAAATACACAGTCTTTTGATGTGTAGAGCAGATGGGGAGATTCTAATATCTGCATGTCAAAGGTAGTTGATGAAAGGAGCAATAAAGTGAGTAAATCCATGCTTTCGTAGATCCAGTCTATAAGAATTTAAGTAAAGCTCATGCATCATTTCCATTGTAGAATTAATACAATTTAATCAGTTTGAGCCTATACTGGAGCAATATGTCAGGTACCTAGTGTCCACAAAAGAGCAAGTGAACTTTAAATCAACTGAAAATCACAGTGATTTGTGAACAGAACTACATCTGGACCCTGAGGAAAAAATGCAACCAATTCTGCAGTTTCGGTTTGCTCCTGCATTTGGTGAGGTGTTGATAGGACTACTAGGGCCAAATTCAGGGCTTTGATCAAGCAAATATGGATCTACTCTCTAGACAGAAGAGCACTTGCTTGCCAGAGGTCTGATTCTGACACAAGATCTTTGTACACCATGTTTATGGGTTTTTTTTTCTTAATTTTACATTGCTGAAAGATCTTTGAACAAACTTGTTTTATAGAAGTGAATACAAATATATGTGGGGTATGACTGCAGGCTTACAAGCAACAGAAATACCTGAAAAACCTTCTGTTCTTCTATTGATCCAAAGGAGTGCTTGAAACATTACTATGGCAACAATTCTTAACCAGTGGAAGGAGCATGCCATTATCTTTGCATAGGAACAAAACAAGAGGAGGTATTTTTCAGAACTAGGGCCCACTTCCCCTTGACCACTACAGATGTGCTGACCTTCTGGCAGGAGTTCCTACTGCAGGAGCTTTCAATGAAAAATTACTTACAGAATTATTTATTGGTCCATGCACAGAGAATAAAAAAATTCTATTGACCACCAGAGTCCTGACACGGAAAGCAGCTGTGCGTGGAACTACTGTTTTCTGAAAATATCAAACATCTTTCTTACCTCTTTTACAACCTCAGCTACTGGTGTAAATAAAAGAGACAGGGCTGCTCTGGCTCACTCCATATGTTGTCTCTGTCGTTTGGCTGCACTCAACCTTTCACAACTACAACTATTAAGTCAGAAAACTACTGAGCATCTAATATCACCATGTTCTTACTGACAATGAGTTTAGGCTCAAGTACAAATCTGCTCGCATTGAGCTCAGGCTAAAGTACAACTCTGTTGGTGTTATTTGGTCTATTAATTAGGATCTGGACAAATAAATTCAGTAAGAAACTATTTTGCATCATGTGGCTAAAGTGAAAGTCCACATCCCATATGGCCTGAAGGCAGAGTTGACAGTTAATCATATTCCAGATGTTTGTAACACTGAAGAAGCTCCGTCTGCTGCTCCTAGCTGCATCTCTAATCTCCAGCTTCACATATGGGTAATTTTAAGTATGTGGCTCTGCCCACCTCCTAGCTCTGGGAAGGAAAATGATACTGGCTACAAGTCCAGGCAGACTGTCCTTTCTGTAAATGGCTGAGAAAAATGATTGTGTGGGAGATGGTGCCAAACGAGGAGAGAAAAGGAGCAGCCTGGAAGAAAGCTTTCAAATCTGCACTCCCACTGCAGAAACACTTCAGAGCTGTCCTGAGGCTGGGGAGAGGAACAAGCAGCTGCAAGCTCTTTCCAAGCTGTTTGTTTGCCAGCCTTCTCTCTGGGCAGCCTGTGGAACAACCAGCTGTGAGAGCAGAATGAGTAGGTGGAACAGCTCTGCCCACTTGGGAGCCCAGTACTGTTCCAAGGGGCCACTTAACAGCACAAGCCAAGTGGGTGCTGCCCATGGCCATTAGTATTTTTATCCCCTTTTTTTAAAGCAGAAAGGTAAGAAGTGTCAGGAAAAAAGGAGGCAGAACCTGGGCAGAAGGCAGACTATAGAAAGAGACCAAGACTAACACCAAGTATGAAGTATGTGAAGTACAAGATGGGAACAGGAAAGACATTGCTACTAACTAGTAATATTGGAAAAAAATGTACAGAAAGCCATCCACAAGCCATTTGCTAGGTCCTAGCCTAAAAAGCTGAGTTTCTATTTATTCTTTATAAATGGCAAAATCCTGTTTCTTCTAAAGGTGTATTTAACCCTGCTGTTCCTGGAAATTATTCATCTTTACTTCATGGTAACTGTCTCCTCTGTGCCGTCACAAACAGCAGAATATATGTGTATCGGTGTGTAAATATAGTTTAATTTAACACATATCTGCACATAGACAGGAAAGCATGTAGAAAATGCCTTGATGACATTTTCTTGATGAAAGTAAAACCATAACACACACTTGGATTTGACCTATTTGATCACTATTTTTACATTCTCAGAGACACTGGTTTTATTCAATATTAACTTTTTTCCCTATTTCTAGGTGACTTTGAAACCTGAAGATATTGAAATGGAAGCTATTATAAAGGATACAATTATTATTTTGACAGCATCATCTTTGACAGTTTCATGAATGAACTTTACTGAATGATGATTCATTATCCATCAAATAGTATTTTCCCACTTATCTAGCTTCCTCTGCCTCCAATATCTGAGAGCCTTCCAAGTATTTTATAAAAGTAACAACCTTTCTTCTTGCTTTTAGGTAAGTAGCTTGATCAGGTCAAGGAATTTCCTTCCATGTTTCCTGTTGCATAAGTGAAAGTAGGTGTACTGGCAACAAATTTTTAAGGAAAGGCTAAATCAAACAGATAAAATACATGAGTAGACTCAAAGGTAGGCAAAGCTCTATTCATTTTCAACTCACATGAAAGCAAATTTCAGAGCCCAGGCCCAGCTCTGCACTCACAAGTAATCCCACATTGGCTGGTGGCTGCATTTCTGTGTCCTGGGGAAATGCAATTTCTGGAGGAAGACATAATCACTGAGGAGGAAGTTCCAGCCCAGATAGCCTGGGACATCTGCAGAGGCTTTCTGAACACCAAAGTACAGCTTATCAACATGGATTCTCTGTGAAATGTGAGAATATCACTTCGAAAAACTGGTTTTGGATAGCAGGGAAGCTTATTGAAAGCAGGCTCTTATATTCTCTCCTGCTGACCCTGCATCCTGTTGTCTGATGTGCCCATCATATGCAAGAGCCAGCTTCCTGAGCGTGAGTGAACTTCTTAGGTCTGCACAGGGCTCTGGTAGATGGGGGCTTGAAAGGTGCTGTGGAGATCCTAGGGTAGTATTTTAAGAAACTGGAGTCAGCTACACAAGCTTGAATCTAAATCTGCCTTTTCTGGACTTCGGAGAAGAACTGAGATTCCTCAGCATAACCAAAATGTTATTATCCTGGACCATCTATAGCCAGCTGTGAGGTTCTTTTGGTGCCTCTCAGTTTGCCCCCCATTCAACTCAATGGAATTTGTGCCCCAACACGAGGGACACAGACCAAGGGGCCACAAACAGCTCTCACTCTGGCTGCCAGCGTGGACCTAGGACCTCATAGTCCCTGGACCTGCCAGCCCACATGGGCATGCAGGCACAGAAGCACAGAACTGCCTGCACTTCTGCCTCATGGATACTCCTGCAGATGCAGTGATCCCACTCCCACTGAGGAGAACTTGCCTCTCTGGAGTCAGGGGTCACACAGCTGGGCTGCAGGGAGAGTGGGTGTTCTCTCCTGTCAAGCTGCAACTTGCAGGCTTCCTGAGCCATGCAGCAATGTCTCCCTGGTGTCATCTGCTAGCAGTGGGAAGGTGTCAGGGTGTATTATTAAGCCACCACAGGGCACTCCTGAAGGGAGGAGCTGGGGAGACAGGGAAAACTCTGGGTCTACTCTTCAGTCTCATAGCCAAAACAGGGGGCTACTGGCAGTCAGATCCCTGCAAACCCCTCCGCCCACCATCAAGCAACAAATTGCACAGGTTCAGAGGTGATGTGCTCTCAAGTGCTAAGCCAACTGCCGATGGAAAGGTTTCCATCCTGGGAAGCTCACATCCCCTTCACTGCCACTTGTCTTACCACTTTGGGACTGGAGTCAGGCTGCTCCCTCTCCCCTCTGCACATTGACCTTCAGGACTCCCTAAGTCCTAAAGCCACAATACTTGGTAAAAAGAAAAGCCCAGCTCAGGAATAAGTGAGTTCCCACCAGGTTCACAAACATAACTTTGAGTGCTCTCAGTGGACATTTTTAGTAGGACTTCTGTGGGCTTTTAAAGAGTTTATCAAAATATTTTGCACGTATGCTGTGATGTGGCTTGTAATTAAAACGGGGTGTAATGGAAAAGATTGCTGTTCTACACAGGTTTTACAAGGCTTCCAAATGTCGAGAGGAATACAAGCTGCCTTTGCTGTGCTGGTACTAATTGCAGCCCCCTGACAGGAATGTAAATGCAGTTTCTTAGCACATTCTTATCACAGCATGTGTGGGATTTACATATATAACTCCTATTAATGCTAATGGAAGCTTATATACATAATTCTTTTTGCGTAGGGCTAACACCATATTTTTATCTGAACCTGATGCAACTGGAACCAGACATCTTATATAAGTAGAAAGATCTGTAGTTTCTTACCGGAAGCTTTCTTAACATTTTGGTTCAACTAAAATGGATGGAGGAAATGCAATTGAGGAAATCAATACAAGACTTTATGCCAATATTGTGATATTGGCATTGGAAGTTCATGTAATTCATATAAAAAGTATTATGTTATCTTCAATGATCCGATTTTCCTCCAAGTTTCTTTTAGTGGCTTTTAAAATAAATTTCATTACATCAAAAATCAGGATTGGGGTTTCCTGATTAACTTGCTAATTTAGAATCTATCTGCTTTTAATGTTTAGATGTGTTTAAATGTTTATTTGGAGTAATACTACTTAGAAAATGAAGTATCTTTTTTATTTAGAGCTACAGTCAGTTCATCATTTTGAATCTTTAAAAAAAAGAGCCATGCTGCACATTGTGGTTCTCCTGCAGCCAGGAGCATGCTGAAAGGATATCATGGTTGGTATCTTCAACTATTATTAGAAGTTTGCTTTCCCTGATTAGCAAAGTACCTCAACTTCCTATTAGTAATACCTGATGTTTTTTGTCTCTTCTTGTTTCTAAAGTTTTGTTTGGGGTTTTTGTTTCGTTTTGGTTTTGCTGGTTTTTGGGGGTTTTTTTTGTTGTTTTTTTTAAAATTTGTTTCTGGATGGGAAATGACATCTTCTCCTTTCTGATATGATGACACCCTGCTGTGGCTACAATCAGCTTGCGACCTCAAAACTGAATTACTGTAATGCCTCCTTTCAGGGTAGATGTTTGGGGCATACTGTAATCTGATATGAATTCTTAGAAGTCTGTTGTGCTGAGAATTTACATAATCTGAAGCTGTCCTAGTCCTCTCTCCCATTTGTTTTTGTGTGTTTGTTTATTCTGCACAAGGAAACAAGAGCACCCCCATTGTACCAAGATGAAAGCAAATATTTTTAAGCAGGATTGTATTTAGACTGTAGACAGGATCCTTAAGTTCTCCTCCAGCTCTCTGCTGCACTATGGTAGTTGTCACCAGACAAGACAGTTGAAAGTTTACCCCATCAATTTAAAAGAAGCTAAGGGAAGCATGATAGAACATCCATGGTGAGGACCATTTTCTAAAGGTTTTTTTAGCTAATTAAAGATAGAGTTAGAGGATACATTAACCGTTTTAAAGGCTGTCTCTGCTTTCATAGGATTTTACAACATTTTTCATTATGTTTTGGCTAAGGCTGGATATTTTATCATTCAGCTGGAGGGTTATTGTTTAAGGATTGTTGTGTGTACACCACAAAACCGGTCTGACGAGCACAGCTTATATGCTGAAGTAAATGTCAAAACCATAGAGACAGAGATAACAGAAGATTAAGATTTTGATGGCTCATTTATAATGTTGAGGAAAAGAGTAGAGAATGCACCCTGCTGCTGCAGAGTAAATCCTTTACAATGGAAGGATAAAGGTTTTATATTTGTGTATCACTTACTGAAAGAGAAATGGTTCCATTCATTTTAACCTGAGAAATTCAAACTTTAGGATAGTATGTGAAAACTGTAAATGCTACTCAGGGATTTAGTAGCAAGAAGTGATATATAAACTTGCATTGCTGCACAGAAATAATGTTCTGTAAACATAAATCTTGAATATAAAAAATGAGAAACAGTGAAAGCAAACTTTACAGTGGTAAGTATTTGTTATCAGAAAAAAATTTTCTGAGTAGGCGGGACTGGCAGTGTAGACTTGTAAAAACAGTCATAGTGGTTTTCTGTCTGCATTTGGAAGGATTGAAAAGACCTACTGCTTATTTAATTAATCATTTCCAAAGGAGATTCACTAAGGTAGTTTCTCTGTGGAACAGTTACTGTATCTCAGTATGATTACAAACAGACAAACTGCATTATTAGGAATAAATATATAATTCAGATTTGAACCCCATATGGAGATGAGAACCTTTTGCTTTTACACATTTTGGAACCTCAAAACACCATTAAAAATGGAAGGACCCCAATCACAGTGATTAAAACGCTAGTCCCTAATTAAAATACTGTACCTAGTTGACTCATCTTTGTGCTGGCTGTGTAAACCTGACCTTGAAGAGTGATGAAGGAAAAATCAAGTGGGAAGGCATATGTTAGCCAGAAAGAACAAGGAAACTAGCTAATTGAATATTGTCTAATGAAAATTTTCTCAAGTCTTTTCAGAGAAGACCTATAATTTGCATAGAAGCTAGACACTACACTTCTGAGAGCATTCAGAAGGCTAATTTAACACCATAGACTCATTTATAAGAAAAATACATTTTTTCTTTTAAATAATCATCTCACAGTTTAAACATGAATGCTCTTCACACTAGATGTTACAGTAAGTTTCATAAATGTCTTGTTTTTCTGGTCTAGTTAGTGAAAGCAAGAATGTTGGCAAATTTCATAATTTTACTTTAAGTGGGAAAGATTTCAAGGAGTGAATTTACTGTTAATTGGGCATTTCAGCCCGTCATTGTATTACATATGTAACTTCAGACTTTGTATTCAGGTCTGAATGCCACTGTGTTCAAAGAAGTAGGATTTGGAGAATGCAGTTACACGTGGTAAGTAACAAAGCAGATGAATAAAACATATTGTCATTTGGTTTTGGAAAAAAGGAAAAAAATGCTAACAGAAGCAATTTAGCAGTTGTAATTTGCTTGCCCTCATTCACCTCTCATTGATTTCAATTGCCAATAACTATAATTAACAAAAACAATCAGGCTGATTGTCATTAGGATTTTAGGTCAGATCTGTTGTTTTATTAATTTCACAGCCTGCGAGCTCCTATTTTAAACCAGTTCCCTGCGTTTATTGGCACATGAGCTGCCTTCCCCTAAGTAACAATTTTCGCTATTTGTGAACATCTGTGAGATGTTCAGAAGATGAAAGATCTTCTGATGCTTCTCACAGATGTCTTCCCACATACAATATTGCCAAAAAATTGCTTTCCTGCAGTAGCCTGTTCTGTATTCCACATTTACACAATTTATAAATCGTGCAATAGAGAGGAGAGGTATCATTCTGAAGTAGAAAGGGAGAGTGGAAAAACGAGATGAGCCCTAAGGAGACAATTCTACATTTGACGTGATGATAGAAACTGCTGTGAGGTGGTAATTATATTACTTAGGAAGTAGTCTTGAATCAGAAATGCTATTTTTTTCCTAAACAAATTCAGCTTCTCCTGAGACCATGGAAAAAAAGAAAGAGACGCAAGTTTTTGTCCCCATCTATCTGATGTTTTCTAGCATATGCCTTTATATTTTATTCGGTCAGTTTTTCATATTTCCATTGATTGAGCCTGCTTGATTCCATCCTATTTCACATCTTATGACATTATGGGTTTGAGAGATTGTCTTGCTTTGGGACAATTTAAAGGACAACACTGTGGAATGAGTTGCCTCCCTTTATAGTTTCAACCAATCCCTTTCCACCAATAAGGAATGATTATGAGTAGATGTAAATGAAAAAGTAACAGTTTGCTAACAATCAGAACAGCAATAGTCAGGAAATAACACCAAATAACCACCAGACACAAAACCTGCTAAATCTTGTGGACTCTCCGGAACAGAGACCTAAAATACAGGGTACACTTCCCCCCACTCAATATGGTGCTATGCAGCCAAACCCATGGTTCAAAGGACAAAGAGAAAATGGTGTCACAGATATATTTTACTTCTACATTCTTTAATATTTTTTATTCTTCACTTCATAATTTCAATTCTGCTTATGTGTTCCATATACTGATGCAATATATGTATGCCCATACTCTTAAAAGCCTAATTTCTCCAATGCATACATCTTTCAGATAATAAAAATCTGTTTCTTTTGTCCTTATGTGACCACATGTCTGAAATGTGCTTTGTTTTAAGGGAATTCCCCTAAATTTTGTCTCAGCTTTATCTCAGAGTTAATGATTTTGTGGGTTGACCAGGAAGCCTACAGAGGGCGGAAGCAAGGACAGGTAGCTTGGGAAGAATACTGAGAAGTTGTCCAGGGTTCAGGTTAGGAAAGCTAAAACCCTGGTAGGAATTAAATCTGTCCAGAGATATCAAGGAGAAGAAGAAAAGCTTCTATAGGCTCTTTGGTGATAAAAGGAAGACTAGAAAAAATGTGGCTCCTCTCCAGAAGGAGACCTGGTTATGCAGGACATGGAAGAAGCTGTGGTACTCAACCCTTTTGCCTTGGTCTTCACCAACAAGTGCTCCAGTTGTACAACGCATGTCAGAGAAGGCAAAGTTGGGGGTTCTGGGGGTAGATCAGGTCTGAGACCTGAAGGTGTACAAGTCCATAGGACCAGATGAGATGCATCTGTGTGTTCTGAGGGTGGAGGAACTGGCTAAGCCACTGTCCATCATATTTGAGAAGTTGTGAGTCCAGTAAAGTTCCCATTGTTTGGAAAAGTGGAAAAATAATCCCTATTTTAAATAAGAGAGATCTGGGGATCTACAGGCTTGTCAGTCTCACCTCAGTGCCCAGCAAGATCATGGAGAAGATCCCTCTGGGAGCTATGCTAAGGCACGTGGAAAACAAGGAGATGACTAGTGGCATTCACTAAAGGAAAATTGCACCTGACAAATTTGATGGCTTTATGTGTTGGGGTTACATCTGTGGTAAATAAGGAAAGAGTAACTGATGTCATCTACTTGGACTTGTGACACTGTCCCACATGACATCCTTGTCTCTAAATTGAATTTGATGGATGGATCACTCAGTGGATAAGGAATTTGTTGGATAGTCATTCTCAAAGATTTCCTGTCAACAGCTCAATGCCCAGTGATGAGTGGCGTTCCTCAGGACTCGGTGTTGGGATCAGTGCTGTTTCACACCTTTCTCAGCAACATGGACAGTGGGACTGAGTGCACCCATAGGAAGTTTGTCAATGACACCAAGCTGCACGGAGCAGTCAGCACACTGGAGGGAAGGGATGTTATCCAGAGGGACCTGGACAGGCTTGAGAGGTGGGTCTGAGGGAACATCATGACGTTCAACAGAGCCAAGTGCAGGGTCCTCCCCCTGGGTCAGGGCAATCCCAAGCACAAACACAGACTGGGTGGAGAATGGATTGAGAGCAGCCCTGAGGAGAAGGCTTTGGGGGTGATGTGAAAGCCAGCCATGTCCTGGGCTGAATCAAAAGGAGTGTGACCAGCAGATTGAGAGAGGTGATTCTGCCCCTCTGCTCTGCTCTTGTGAGACCCCACCCAGAGTACTGCATCCATCTCTGGGGCCCCAGCATCAGAAGGATGTGGACCTGCTGGAGCAAGCCCAGGGGAGGACCATAAAGATGATCAGAGGGCTGGAGCATCTCTCCTATGAAAAACAGGCTGAGTGAGCTGGGGTTGTTGAGCATGGAGAAGAGAAGGCTTTTGGAGAGACCTAATAAAAGTTTCCAGTACTTAAGAGGGGCCTACAAGAAAGCTGGAGAGGAACTTTTTACAAGGGCATGTAGTGGTAGGACAAAGGGGCAGATTTTTATAAGGTATTAGGAAGAAATTTTTGACTATGAGAGTGATGAGGCACTGGAACTTGTTGCCCAGAGAAGTGGATATTCCATTCCTGCAAGTGTTCAAAGTCAGGCTGAATCAGGCTTTGAGCAGCATGGTCTGTGTGGAAGATGTACCTGCCCATGGCAGAGGGGCTGGAACTAGAAGATCTTTAAGGTCACTTCCAACCCAAACCATTCTATGATTCTATGTTTGTCTTTTGAAAGGCTGAAAGGCAGCTTCTTGGTTCTTCCAGTAATACTGTGAACCATTTGTCTCCTTCACAGTCCTTATTTCCTGGATTCATCTATCTAGTCCTTTATATTTCTTGATTTCTGAACTACCTCAATTTTCTCTTTTTTTTTTTCTTTTCAGTAATGTTGGGGCTCAGATCCATTGTTTCTTTAATCCAGATTTACAGAGGCATTAAAGCATGATTAAAACATATGTTAATGGTGTCTTGTCATACTTTCCTCAGTTTTGCCTTAGGGTCTTTATGATCTAATTGTTTTGTGCCCTCTTACCTCTAGATTTCTCTCAGAACTGCTGATTTGGTATTGCAAATTATTCAGTTCTGTGTGGGTCGTGTCTCTTCACCATCCCTCTTGCAGACTGTTAACTTACATTTCATTAGGGTGAATTTCATTTAGGGAATTTATTTTAATGCAGTGCGGCCACTTTTCTTTTAGTTTAGATTGTGTGACTTGTTGAAGTTAAGACTTAATTTGCTAGAGCATTTCAGTAGTTAATTTCCTCAGCACTGGCAGCAGCTAAGAAGATGTGGGGGAATGAAACATAGAAATGAAAGAAAAAGCTTTCCAAAAGGAAGAGGCAGAGAGAAGTACCGAAAGAACTTGCAGATCTAATTAAAACAGTTTTTATTCACCAACACTTTGAGAACGATATACTCCTCAAATTTTAATATTGCCATAGATAAGACATGGTGAAATTTTTTCCTGGTGAGTGTGACTACAGTTGCCCAGCACCCAGATTTTATCAAGTCAGCCTTTTATCTTTTCATAGATTTCCTGTCTTTTTCTTGGCTAGAACAACCCACATGGCACTAAAGAAAGAGGAATGCCTTTAATAAAGGTGTCAGTTCACTGCCATCTACACCTCTGTCTCTACATCTATGAGACATTCTCTGGAACAGAAAACGATCCTCGTTCTGTGTAATTTTCAGTAAGTGGTGGTGTCTCCCTCTGTCATTTGAAGTTCTGTCACATGATTTGCATGGCATCTCTGAAACATTCTGAAATCCATTTATTTCTATAATACACATTTAAGGAAGGCAGATGTATCATAAGTGCAATATTCAAACCAATTTCCTGTTTATTATTCCACTTCAAAGGGGTTTTAACTCTCCTTTTTCCATGTCTATTAGTAAGCAAAATGTTTCTGGAAAAATGACAAAACCTTCAGTGTTTACTGGGCCTAAGCATATTATTCTTGCCTCCCCCACAAGCTATGTCATTCCAATGGACTGTGTACATACTGTTTGGCAAAAACAATTATAGCACTTGTTTTGAATATATGTGTAATTGTTAAAATGAGGATGTTCCCATTGAAATCCTGATAGTGAAAGCAAACATTTTTTTGCTTCCTTCAGTGTTTTGTATGAATTTTCTTTAGCTTCATACATGTCATAGGTTACCTCCTGTTGTCTTCAGTAAGACCCACCGATCCAGGTGGTAAACACATTATTTCACCTGTTTCTTGTAAGAAACTTTATATTACCCATCATCACCCTCTGTGCTCTGATAGGCTTCATTTTGGAGGCTGTTGGTGGTATTCCTGTATCATGCACTCTTGGTCACTGCTAGCTAACTTCAGACTCCCCAGTTCCAGTGCCTTCAGGATTTCAGTGCCTTTGGTTTCTGCTGACCTTGGTGGGAGTTGAAGACACTCAGTCAGTCACAAGACTGGAAGTAGACTGAGTTGGAAGTCTGTGCCATCTGATATGAGCATTTAAAGGCCAGGATCCTGAATGCTTTGATATTTAAAGTGAATGAACTGTTTTGCAGAACATATATTAGTTTCTTTTAAGTGTTTATGCTGCAAGAAAAGTCTTGAATTAATTTTCAGTTCCTTTTCTGACGCATGACTATCCGAAGAATCTGTCTCTGTAGGGTGCAGAGTCTGACAGAAGTGGATGTTGTATTGAATCTTAGACAGCAGCATGGGATAGCTTTAGCAGGCAGCCTGAAGTCTGTTTTGCCTGGTGTTTGGTAGGAACATCGTATTAACAGCAAGGATAAAGAGAAAGAAAGCAAAAATAGAATATGAAGGAAATGAAGAAAGATTTTTCTTTTCCCCTCAAGGGGATCAGTCTTTGAGAAGTTCTGTTAACTAGTGGATGCCCTGGGATTGAAGGAAAAATTATTGTCTCTATGGAGGAATCCTGTGGGCCAGGTGATAGTGAATGTAAGTGAAACACTGCCATCCAGTAATGGAGAGCATATAAGATAATTTAAAAGAAACGTTCTCTGTTTCAGTGGTGGAAGTGGAATGAAGTGATAGCATTTCACCCTTTAACTACCCTGTTAAGCAGTCCAGTAATGTTTTAGATATCTTTTCTGTAGTGATGTGCTCTTGATTTGAAGTCCCTGTGAAATACTGGTTTTGTGCTAGATACCAAATTCTAGGCATTAGACCAAGCAAAGTGTATTTTAAGTAATCTTAAGGGAAAGAATAATTTCCAAGTAATATTCTGTGGTTCAAAGGATTATGAACTCATGATCTACACAGAAATGTTTCATATAGTTGATGATATACCTACTAAAGTTTCTTATATAGGGGAAATAACATTTTCTGAGGGCCTCCCTGGGTGAAGGTATCGTGTACTTTTATACCTCCAGCATATTTAAATATGTTTGGAAGATGCTAATTCCAAACAAAGTCAGTAAGTGAATTACACTTTGTGCAGAAAAATTTGATATGGCATGTATTTACCGCATTCTCCTTATGAATTGTGCAGACTTCTGGGCAGATTATGTCCTCTGCTGTCATAATGCAATTAAGCCTTGATTTCTCGCTGGTGAGTTGGTAATACTCACATGACTTTGCTCCATTATGCAGCTTCAATTTCCTGCTTATGTGAGGGAAACAATTATCTTAGAGAGTAATGTTTACTGTTATTTCAGAAGAATGGGGAATAGTGCCTGATGAACATATGTTTAGCAAGACACAACCATATTGTCCTTCCTAATTGTTCAAGTAGGAGATGAAGAAATGGGAGAAATTTTCCCAGTAGCCAAAAGGTCATGACCAACTGGAAGTTGTTGGAGTAGAATAAGAACATTTCTGTGCATCTGACACAATACAACTTGTCTTTGTAGCTCTATCAAAAAAAAAACCACAAAAAACCCCAGAAAAAAACCTCCATTTTTTTTCTTTTTTTTTTTCTTTTTCTTTTCTATATGGCCATAAAGCCACATTCCTCTCAAAGGTTTGGCTATTGTGGAATTTTGCAATGATACCCATTCAGTCACTTTCCAGCATGAAATCAAGAAAATAGAAATGTTGTTGCCTCTGTAAAACACACAGTCTACACATCAACCAGTAAGCTCACAGAGATGCTTGCAGTGCTGTAGAGATATGGCCTTGTGTTTTTCATGTAGTACTCAATCTTCATGGGACTGCATGTCAGTGGTACTATATAGGCAGGAGCTTGTGTGCTGTGATAATGACAGTCATGAAATGCAGCCCAGTAAAAGAGACATAAAAGAGGAAATGACAGAATAGAAATGAAGATGTTCCTAGTGGTAGGAATGAGTCTTTTCTTTATTCTTTGTAAAAATTCAAGCTGAAATAAAGAGGGTTTTCTATTACCTGCTTGTTTTTTACTGCACCAAGGTTGGTTAGCATAGATTTCTTTTTGTCTCACTGAGTCTGGTAGCACCAGCAGCACTGGTTCTGCAGTTGTCTCTTTTACACTTCAATATGGAAACAGGAAAACAAGCTTTTGAGATTTTCTCTTAGTGGCCATCTGGAATTTGCTTATGCACAATAGATATATTGAAATTTAACACTAAAAAACATGAAACAGTTCAGTGGTACTGTTCTCAGCTGGTATGCTAATGGGATTTTGCTGACTTCATGATGAAGGTAGCGGTGTGCTGATTTTCTCAAAAGAGAAGAACAGCCACACAGAAATCTTTCCTAATCAGAGAAAGCATGAAAAATGCCTTGCTCATCAATTTTTTCCCCCTGAATAATGTAAATTGAGATCTTATTCAAAATTATGGCAGACTAGAAAGAAAGAAATCCATTGAGATACCTCTCCCAGTGTTTCTTCCCGCTGTGTTATTTACTAGGTAAAACTGGCCAGGGAATCCTGTCTTATATCTTCAGAAAGACAGACTATTTCTTGTATCTCTGTGGTGGCCCTTTTTGCCATTGTACAGTAACATAAAATTTGTTCATTCATTTTCTAAATCCTTATGGCCAGCACAAAGCTTCCCCCCTCCTCTCCTCTGCTTTTCTTATTATTTAGCCTCTACATGCCTTTTTGTATAGTGGAAGCTTCATTTTTGAGAATAAGCAGAGCACTTAATCTGTTTTAGGTTTAAGCATGAAAATTGTTTCTTTGACTTGAGGCAGTGAGTCACCAATAGGACAACTCACTCATTTGTGTTTAAGCTGTGGCTGCATAGACTTGGTGAAAAGTGGTCAGATGAAACCACCCAATGGACCCATTGAGAAATTTCACAAGGACTGAGATATATTGACACAGAAAATATTTATAATTATTCATGAATCTGAGGAAGACAAGCTCTAAGGTATATTAAGTAGATTAGAAAAAATGGATTGTCCTGCTTAGTGACAGATCAGTATTCTTTGGCTTTGTACAGAGATGCCCAAAGGAGTTTCTGGGCTTCACTTCCCCAGGAGTGACATTGTCTGGATTTCAAAAAAATTATTAACTCTTAATTACGTATGCAGAAGGAGATATCAGCTGAAGGGCTTCTAGTTCTTCCGTCTGTGGATGGTCAGAAGCCTAGCCAGATCAGAAGATTGTATTTACTTTTCCAACAGAGTCAAGAGGAAATGAGAAAGATAATTCTGACAGCTTCAGTGGATGCCTTGTGTTTGGTGAGTTATTTTTATAACTGATATATATATTATTATATATATATCCTCCTATTTTAAAATTTTTTAATCAAATCAAAACAATTCTGAACATCTCTCTGCCTCACTCAAGTCAATAAGATTAAGTTTATATCTTTTGTCTTTCTCATTACTTAGATGTCTCCTTCCACTATTCCAGAGATACATTTTTTCATGCCAGAACTACAGGATAGGGCAGGAAGTGGAAATGGATTTGCTCTGCAGCTGGCCTTTCTTCCTGGCACTTTCCTAGGGAGAAAGAGCCCTTAAGTCTTCAACAGAGCTAAAAATCATCAATGCAGTTGATGACGGGTGAATGTGTTTGCCTTTGTCTCATCCTCACCCCTCTTAGCGGTCTCTGAAGTTTTGCCACCTGAGCAACAGTGGCCAGATTCAGCAACACCATCTGCAAACCTGGCCCCAAAGCCAACACTTGAAAATACATACTGTGACACTTTGTGCTTCGGGTTTTAACGTGTGGGAGGTGGGAAGGAGACAGGGAAGAGATATTGCCGAAGGTCACATAAAACCTCACAGGAATTTTTGTGGATTTTCCATGTGTTGAAACTCTGTAGGAGTCAATTTTAAATCTACGCATGAAAAACTGGTATATGTCCTTTATCTATGATCATGGTGCTCCTTGGGAATCTTTGGATAAACAGGCATAATGATGTTTTGCTTAAGTGAGTAGTCTTTAGTAATTTGTCCCTTCTTTTGTTTTCAGAGCTGTTCAGACCCAAGTTTTCTCTTGTCTTTTATAGCAAGAGAAATGTATCAGAAAAAGAAAAGTTATCTTCACCAAAAATCATTGGGATCCCTGTAAGGAAAATCCGATTTTTTTAGTGACTGACACTTCTACATGTCCTTCTTACTAAATAACCACCCTGAAACACTGAACGGTGTTCCACACTCCCGCCTGTTGTGTTGTTCAAAGTTTTGTGAAGACTTCAGAGCTGGAAGGCAGCTTGTTCCTATTTGCTAATAATAGTGCTGTGAGGAGGGAGGACTCTGCAAGTGAAGAATGCAAGAGCAGAGAGCAATCCTCAGTAGGATGCCACATGAAGGGTGTCAGCCTACTGAGATCCCAGCTGTGCTCCAAGCTCCACACTTCTCATGAGTGCGAGAGCAAGTTGTGGTGTGTGTCCCGCGGCACTTCTGAGGAGAAGGAGGCAACAGCATTGCTGTGTCTCAGAGGCCATTGGAGCCCTCCCTCTTCTGAGCCCCTTTCCTGTGCTGACCTCAATGCCTGTTCTGTTCTGTTCCTTCAGACAGAAAAGGCACATCTCTGTAACTGGCTACTGTACAAATATGCGATCAGCAAAACCGTGTTTGTCCTTCCATTTGCACAGAAATTAAATAGGGAATCCTGGTGCACAGAGTTACCAGCCTAGAACTCCTCTGTGTGTATGTAATCCTACTCTCCCATTAGCTTAAATCCATCCATTTTTAAATGTATATAAAGCCATAGAAAAAGGTTTATAATATTCTAGAAGGGAAGCAGAAAAGCTATGGATCATCATTATATTAAGAGTCAAAACCCAACAGTCTGCACAGGCAAAATTTTGTTCCTCTCTGCCAAAGTGATACATATTTCCTGGAACTGAAAACAGGTGGAGAGACCTCCTGTTGGCTGCTGGATCTTATAAACATTTGGTTGAGCATCTCCTTGTAGATGGAGCACTACTGGGCAGTCCATGACATGATCTAGGAGCAACTCCAGCTCAGTGAAAAACTTGAGGGAAAGGAGGATGAAGAGGAATTACATTTCACTTAGAGGCACTCCCTTTTTGGCAAATATGAATATAAATAATCAACAGGTAAAGTTAATATGCTAAGTGTTGAGCAGAGTTGGAGCCTATCTGCTTGAAACTCTCAGATATGTTGTCAATCTCTTTTTCATTTGTAGAACCTTCGAAAATTTCTAGTGGAGTGCATACAATTTTAGTGTGGGTGTTTTTTTGCAACATAATTATGTAAAATACAGAATAGTGTTTCTTCATCATTTTTACAGTAAAGTAGTACACAGAATTGTAGTGGGCAGTAGACTTCAAGTTGAAAGTCATTGAACTAGACTTTGCATGTTTCAAAAAAAGGCTTGTTCTTTCTACTTTTACTAAGACAAATATAGTTTTCTTCCAGGTTGGTGTAAATACCTCTTTGTAACCTTACCTGTAAGCTGAAGGTGTTTGAAAGGCATGTTCTGGCTGTGGCAAAATCTCGCTGGCTAATGGGTGTGTTGCCTGGACTACAGAAGTGCAGTCAGGGGCTTAAAAGTGTACTTGATGTGAGTCTGGCTTTGCTCATTGTGAATCAGCCAGCCGGGAAGCAGCTTTTGTCTGCTTCCTGCTTCTTTGCTTGGAAGGCATCCTTTTGTATTATCAGTTTGTCTCTTGGGCAGTTCTGGTTCTTGATTACTAGGAGATTTTCTTGCCTAGAAAGAAAACTTGAGTATATTGGCTGTGAACAACAAAACTTGCTTTTCTCTTGGTCAGGCTCCGGTTACAGCCTGTAAATAGAAGTATTCTTAGAGTTCCAAACTCGCATCTAGCCAAGGGGATAATAAATTACATTAATGAAATTGCAAAAATCAAAGATAATTTTCACTAACATCCATTCCCCATAACTGCACGCAAATCTTAAAAGACAAATTCCAGACAATGAAGTGAATTAGTCTAAAACCAGGTAAATCTACCTTGTATGAAAGCTCCAATATTCAGACTTACTATGTATGTTATCCTCAGCCAGTTCACCATTCTTACCTGTCCTGTATCCTGCAGAAAAATCAGAAGAATCCTATAGATGGACTGTGGTTAAGAATATCTGAATGAAAATTCTGTGATGCAGGAGAATGAAACTCAAATTATGTGATGGAAGAGTTGCTTAGATACTACAGTGATGACAGTGGCACAGGATCTTATATAGAAGTAGAAATAAAGCATAAATAGAAATGTTTTTATAGCAATCATTCTGCTGCTCGGAATTCATACCAGGGTGAACATGAGTCTTGCATACCAGTCAGCAACAATTTAAAAATCTATATAAGGGAAAATGAAAGAGAAATTAGGATTGGAGGATTGGCTTGTGCAAAACTATCAAAGCTAGAGAGTTCTGGAATAATTCCCTGATTTGTTTAAATGGAGCTGAAAAAATAAGGTCAATTAAATTTCAGAACAAGGTGACAGGTTTTGGATTGCAGGCATTTCTTCCTTTGTGGTCAAAAAGCAGATGGGGGAAGTTGATTGATTATCTTCAGCATTTTCCACTCTTCCTGGGTTCTTAGATATATCTTCTAACTGGTGAGTATGGTCTTAGAGAAACAGCCAAAGTAATGGCTGTTTCCTCAAGTGAATGGTTGAAGAGGCTGCAGCATTATAAAATGTACTCTTACTTGATATCCTTGCTATGGCTTTCACTTCTCAGACTCATGCAGCTGCTCCTCACTACAGTGTTTCTGGGCCATGCAAAACAACTCCTTCCCATGCCTAGTGGTTATTTGCTTTAAACAAAGGCTTTGCAGACCTTGATAGAGACAGGGAACTGAAAAGCAGCACTGGAGTCCTTGAATTCAGTTCTTTTGTTGGCATGCTCTCTTTTGTCTTCATTATCATCATTATTATCACAGCAATTGCCACTGTTAAAATTCTTCTGCAGCAGGGTAATCCCTTGGTGCTTCAGCCCTGGGTGATAGAGCACCTGGTACCAGGCACAAAACAAAGAACTCAGCCCGACTCAAGTGGCAGACAACTTCTTGTAATTCTTCTGTATCATTCATGTGTCTTACATTGACACATCTTGAAATCTTTCGTTAAAATATTGCTTGAAAGAGCAAAGATTGTTATATTTGTCACTCTTAAGGTGTAGCAAACAGATACGTTCTGCCTCTCTTTAGGAACTGCAGTTCTTTGAGTTTTACAGCTGTTAAAGTGACATTTCACACTCCATATGAGTTGATATCTTTCTTTGCATCTTCCTTCATTAGATATATGCCTTTGCAATAAAAAAATTACTATTCTAACTTTTGTTGATACGAAGGCCTTAAGGCTGTGAAAGATATCAGATAGTAAATAATCAATCCCTGCTCCTTTTCAGTCCTGTTCATAAGATTAAATGCTCAGTTCATTTGAAAATTTGGACATAATAATGATTGTGTACTTCTTTTGTTTGGAAACACAAACAAAAAAAGCAAGGAGAATAGAATTAGGGCTATCAAGAAGAATCAGAACAAAAGTAATTTTGGTCTTTTTCCTGGTAACTGGAATAATTGCAACTGTTGGTGTGATCTTTGCTATGATCTTGATGATTCTTCACTGGTAGCTGGAGAGCATACAATGTGATTTATGTCTTATTTGATCAAAATATGCTTTTACTCTTGACAAATATGACCTAAGGTGAACTATTTAACTTTCTTTGTAGTTCGATATTTGTCTTGCCACTAGGGAAAATAGGAAGAAACTTTAGGGACCAGGATGAAGTACTTTGCAAAGCTTTTACAGTGATGGAGGATGGGAAGAGAATGACTCGGGGCAATTTATATAAACCTACTTGAAAAAAATATGGTTTTGTTTAATTATTTTTTCCATTTCAGAGCTGTTGTAAATCTACTTGAAAATCAAAATCTGAGCAAGAAAATCAAGAAGCTGACCAAGAAAAGATCACTGTGTAACATGGAAAAAATAGTCTCCTTCTCAGGAGGAAAACTTTAAAGATGATTGAGGCTCCACCTGAAGCTACAGTGTTCTCACCATTTGCAACAGCCATAATACAAGAAATGAGAGAGCACAAGTACATAAGTCCTTCCAGGACCTGTAACATGAACAGAATTAGAAAAAAAAATACATGGAAATATTATATAAAGATGTTTAATATATGTTTAAATTACTGGTTTTAAGAAGTGATTTTTACAGTTTATTCACTATCTTGGGCTACTGGACTTTCAACGAAATGGGTAAAAGCGCTTGTATTTTAAGGTGGACATCATTCCCCAGGTAGTTTAAAAGTCTAAGCACCTCTACACTGTAGAACCAAAGACAGATTTTAGCGAGGATAAATGATGAAAATGATATATTTAACTTCTCTAAATTTTGTGAAACTCTTAATCCAGACTAGATGAGGCTGAGCATATAGTCTAGGCAGAGACTGCAAGTGCTCCTTATCTCCTCAATGGTCTTCAGGCACAACACCTATTATGTAGTGACTATAATTAATTTTCTTCTTGACACATGGAAGGATGTGTAATGATAGGGAAGATCATTAAAAGTTGCCTCATGAGTTTCATTAATTTGTCACCTGCACAAGTTCATGTGTAACTATTTCTACCACCAAGGAGACTAAAATATGTGAACAGAAGAATTAGCCCATAGGGACAGACCAAGGATTCATTTAGCTCTGTAATAAACATCAGTGGACAAAGCCAGGATGCCTAGAAAGAGTACAAAAACAAGACAAGGCTGTATGTTTTATATGTGTTCCTCCAGTTCCTCCAGCCTCTGGGTGCTTGCAGGTGTTCTAAACCAGATGCAATTTCTAAGCAGTAGCAATCTTGAATGGAGTTCTCTTCCATGGGTTTGTTCAGTGTACCCTTGGACCTGTGGAAACTGAAACATCTTACAGCAGGAGCCACATCTTTTGTCCCAGCTGAACCAACTTCCTGCTTGCTTCATTTGTCCCTCTTTCCTTCTCCAAAAGACAGTCAATGTCAATCCACACTCCTGTCTCCCTGAAAGGGACCACTAACCGGTTCTCTGACTATTTTCTTTCTGAACTGAAATGTGCAAGACCACATAATGGTTCTTCATCCTGAAACTTTACCATACCTCTAACTATCTTTCTCTAGCCCTCCTCTATTACATGACTATTTCGTTTATGGAGGTACTTTGTGTAAATAAAGATTGTTTGATGCAAATTAAAAATGTGCTGAGCTGTTGAATGTTGTTGAATGATGTTGAATGATGCTGAGCTGGTGAAATGTTGAAAAATGTACTATTGACTGAACAAAAGGTTTAATAGATTTTATGATTAAGATTTTCTCTTGAGTCCAGTAGAAGCTCTGAAAAGAGGCCAAATACTGAGCCCTCCAGGGTAGAGAATGCTTCTCAGTAAAGAACATTGCAACAAAATTGCAAAAACATGGATTGGAGGTAGTAACTCATCCTGTCAAAAAATTTTCCTTTTCTTCAGATCCTCTCTTGCTGCAGATGTTCTAACTACACCATCTGCACATCCTTAAAAAAGCATTATCATATTTTTCAGAGCTTCATCATTTTGTTTGCTGTTTAATGAAAAGATCATTTACATTTTTGCAAATAAAACATCATATTCAAAAATGACGTGCACTTAATTCTATAAAAATATCTTTTTTTAAAAAAAGAAATTATATTTTTGGTAACACTATCATTAGCTATGTCATTTTATATCATTTGCTGGACAAACTTAAAAGTCTTTCAAGATTAAGAAGAAAATGCATACAGGAGGAAAAAGCAGATAATAACAATTCTGCAGTTTGCAAAACTAGCTTACAGATTCAAGGTGAGTTTTTGATCCCATGCAATCCAAGAAAGTGTATTGTGGTGAGTCTGAGATTAAATTTTGGATGCTGGTCTTAAAAATATAGCAAAATCAGGTCTCACTACTTGGGAAAAGGTTTCCACTGAATGTGTCATGAATATGAAACCCTACCATCAGTTCTGCAATTGACTTTTGAACTCCTCTTTTTATATTATAATTAGGGCATAACATTGCTGGGGGAGAAAGAGAGTGAAGTAGAATATTCTTTTCTGTATTGAAGCAAATATATAGTATTATAGAACCATTTTAATAGTATTTTTAAAGAACCTCCAGTCTTATTTGGGTTGACATTTTGAGGATTTTAAATTTCCATGGTCTGCTAGCAAATCTGGCAGAAAGTAATAGATACATTAGCAAAATAGTTCAAGCAATGAAATTCAAAACCAGCTGAACTAATCTGTACCAGTGAGTGTGGGTACCCTAGAGTAGGTCAAGGAGGTTTTGCTCTTTATTGGCTGTGTATGTCTTCATGATCTCAGGAATCCACAAGAGTTTCTGGCCATTGCAGGTCAAGCAGCCTCCCCATTATGCTCTGTAAAGTGTGATCTGTACAGAAGCACCAGTGCTTTGGGAGCTCATAGGGAAAATCTATTTACCCTCATCCAAACGCCTTCCTCCAGCATACCCTGGAGGGCCATCAACCTCAGGTCAGACCCTTTCACCTGTTTTTCCTCTACAGAGGATACCCACTACCTCCTCCCACTGCACCAGATGCTGGACCCAAGATACAGGGGCCAGACTGAAGGTGAAAATCTCATCATGATTAAATTTAAGCTTCCACTTACATTCCTTCCTGAACAAAGATGTCCTCATACATATGTTAAAGTGATTTTCCTAACCAGGGGCAAAACCACTGTGTCATCCCTTGGTTTCATTTGCTTTGCATTGTCTGATACTACAGTATGATCTTGTGGATTTTGTTGCAATTTAACAGTATTTTAACCACTTACTCACTGTCCTTTCATCTTCCCTTTCTTATTCCTATTAAAGAAAAATCATTTTGGAATGCATGTCTTGTCTGTATATGACCTACCATCTGTCTCAGGAGATTTAGGATGCATTTATATAGTCATTTAAGTCTAGATGCATGTGCAGTTCAATTTATGTATGGACTAATAGTATATATTATAGAAATTAATTTTTTTCTTTGACAGCTTTACTATCTCTTTTTGGAAATGAAACTTTTATGGTGAATTTCGGAGATTTTAATATTTTTTTGGTAACTTCATTTAGTCAAATAGCCTTTACAAAATAATCAGTACTTACATTTTTCCTTTGTTGCTATGCATAGAGGAGGGTGATTGATAGAAAAATGTGGTAATTTTTTAACCTGATGTTTTATAAGGTAAAATAAAGAATTGCTAGTTGAAAACCTGATTCAGTGTTCCATGACCAGTGGCAAAATTTCAGCATTTTGCAGTTATTATAGGGAGAAAATAAGAAAAGAATTTGATTTATGATTTTAAGAACCAGAAGGGTACAGCTAACTGTTAAGCCAAATGTACAGCATTTTGTATGGGTTTTGGAAATAGGGCTCTGCATTTTCCAGTTGTTTTTCTGTAAAGTGTGGAGATGGATTTTTCAGGAGCTGGGCATTCAGCTCCTACTTCATTATAAGAATCTTGTTATAGTGGGCCAGTGTTGTTCACATGAATTTTTTACTTAGCTGTATAGAAAAACCTTTGACTTACAACTGGGTCAGAGTGCTTTGACTGGAAAATTCATTATGGTGCATTTTCAGAACACTGCTACTCTTGCAGAAATTTGTGTGTTTGTGGGCCTTGAAAAGTCAGCTTGAGAAAAAGCTTGCATGTCTGAAGCAATTAAACCCCACATCCAACATGGCCATATATGGGGAATTGGGCATTTAAAATTACTTAACTTTGCTGTCTTTTTCACTCCATACTTGTGTTCTTATAATGAGAAAGTTGCTGGGTGAAATAGGAAGAATTGAGCCAATTTAATCTTCATTTGGGACTGTAAGCCCTTTCTGAAAGAAATGATTTTGTAATATATGTTCCTACAAGTCTTCTGGCACTTTGTACTGATCCTTATTGAAGGTATTACATGTTGTCACAACATTAGAATGAAATAATAATGGGAAATTGTCATGCACATGAAATTGCTACTATTTTGGGATTAAATTAAGTTGAATTATACCTAAAATAATGGCAAATTTTTAATTAAGATCCCTTGGTAATTGCAATGACCAAATTTTTGCTACAATTAACTGCCAAATTTTTAGCTTTTAAGGCAGAATTTTTCCATAGTGAATATGTGATCTTCAAGATACTATATTTCTTTCTGAGTATACAGAAAGTCTAGTCAAATCTGGTTGTTTTGTTGTTTTTTTTTTTCCTTGAGAACCCACTCAGTGGAAAAAAGGCTGCTAATTCCACTTTGACCATTTCTCTTGCATTCCTAGCTTCCCAGTTTCCCCCTGTCCCAGGATACTTTTCTGTCAACACAGTTCTACCTTCATGCTGGTAAGACTAAGATTGAAAGAAAAGAAATGGTACAGAAAAGAAAGGAAAAGAAAGGAAAGAAATGACACTGTGACTTGGAGACGATGGAAGAGAGAAGTAGGAAAGAGCAAGAAGACTAAAACAGGCTGGGTGAGTATTTTGAGAGGGGCTGGTGAAAGTAGGGTGGGATGGGAGGAAACTGGGAAGGGAGCAGAGACTGGGAGTACTAAAGAAGGGGTTATGGAAGAAAGGCTGAGAAGAACAAAGAAATCAAGCAGCATCTTGAGCTTACTGAGACAGGGACTATGCTTAGAAACCTAATGGGAGGGGTAAGGAGGGGCAGATACTGGGAAAAGAGAGATGTCTGTGAGCAGGATTTTCGCTGAGGGGAAGAACTGGATGGATAGAAAGCCAGACAGGAATTGTGAGTAACGTGGAGCAAGAGACTATGATTGTGACACCTTGGGAAGCAGAGAGAGAGATCAAGCAGCGAGCCGAACATGCTGAGTATGCAGATGGAGAGAATAAAGGCAGGATGAAGATACTGAAATGAGGAAACAACCTTGGTTGCTGGGATGGAAGAGTCAAAGGACCGGAGTGATGAAGAACAAGGCTGGAGAGAAAGCATAGAGCTAAAGGAATAAGAAAACAGAAGCTGGTTGAGAAGCCTAAAGAATGGAGGCTGGAAATCACTGGCAAGAATAGACTGAATGAATGAGCAAGAGAGATGTAGGATGTACAGCAAGCACAGTTTTTGAAGGGACAAGAAAGAAGAGGTCAGAACAGAGAATTTGTTTGGTGGTACCTGTGAATACTCTTCTTGAATACTCTTCTATCATGAACCTGGATTAGGAACATTTTTCTGAGCTTCTTCTCTGTAGCTAGCAAGCGTCCAGAAAAATTGTTAGCACACAGTGTGTATTGGCTCCTGCATTTACAGTTAGCTTGAAGGGTGAATATTTTACTGCATTAGCTCAAGTATCCAGACCCCTGTTTTCCAGCTGAAAGTCCCACAAACCTTGTTTATGGTTTTTGTTGTTATGAGTATGGTGCTACCTGGAAGAACACCTGAATTGTTGGTATAGAGTTTAAGAAATCACAGAAAACCTGAAAGGAATTGCAAGTTTGAGTGTTAAAAAACGTGTGTGTGTGGCCTATCCAGCCCTGGCCCAGCCATTGTCTCTGGTGTGCACTTGAAGACAGAGTAGGGTGCAGGCTTGTTCCCTTACCACGCTCACACATAAGAGATTAGAGGACTAGCCAAAGCTGTCAGGATAAACAGCACTGGTTAGACAAACCTGAGAAATCCAAAAAAGCAAGGGTTCCCCCCTTTTCCTGAATTAAGTTTGTCTGTGGACTGAGGTGGGGCTAGGATTTCATCCAAACAACTGAAAAAGGAGAAAGAGAGGCCACTGAGGAATTTAATGGGGCAGCATGCTGAGAGGCAAACCTTATAAACTGGCAGACTAGTGTCTGTATGTACTTCATTGTAAAAGATCCTGAAAAGACAGGCTTTTTGACATGTTTTTCAGTTTTAAAGCCTTCAGATGTTTATCTTTGTAGATAAATGGATAAAAGAATATTCCTTGTCTCATAAAAAGTTCATAAGGTGAATGATGAATTCTTCCAAAATGTCATCAGCCTTCCTGGTCCTAGTGGTATTAACAGCAGGTTCTCAGCCAGTGGAAGGAAAAATGCCAATGTCCTTTGAACAGTGTAGGGGCAAGTCATGCATAATTGAATATCTTGTTTTTATTGTTAAAGCACTGATTTATCCAAGCTGCCCATGTGCTGCACTTGCTAATCTGAGGGGAAGCTATTTGTAATTTTCAGAGAAAGCTTTAAAGCTTTAAGTTTGCATGTCCATAGAGAACACAGATCCGAACAGGATCCACCAGATCATCTGGTGCAATTTTGTGTCTGTGAGACACTTTTCCCTGTCTGTCACTGTTGTGCTGAGGCTGGTAAGTCAGCTGAAGCCTGTGTTTAACAATACCTGGCAGAAAAGCATCCAGATTGCTCTGGGGTCATTGAAAGACTGGAAGTCCAGAACTTTCCTTGAAGATTTGTTCCACAGCTTTATGGCCTTCTGTGCTGTACAAGAATTTCTCCTCTTTCAAAATATGAACACATCTGCCTTCCTCTTTAGCCACTGGTTTCTGTTTCTGCTAAAGTCAGTAGTTTTTTAGTGCTTCATATTTTTTCTTTATGGAAATTTTTTTCTCCACCAACACACCAATCACTTATTTTTTGGTCTTTTATGACTAACCTTCTTAAAGATCCTCTCAAAATCTTTTGTCTCATGTTTGGGTATTTTTTCTAACTCTTTTTGACAGCTTCTAATTTTTCAGCGTTATCTGTTCAACCAAGAACCATACATGCCCTATGACACTGATGTCTGTGTTCACCTGCTTGCTATGCCTCCATCCAAAATCATTTGCAGAGTCACATCTTTATTAAACACAGCTTGTCATTCAGTAGATACAAACTGCACTCCTTGTTCCTGAACCAACTTGTCATTTGACACTGGTAAATCACACAGGATAAGAGTTGTTCCTGCGTCCTCCTAATTCATTTGTATGCTTCTCCCAACTTCATCCATTTCTTCATCCATCATCATGCCCTCCACCCATTTTGTCTTCACCAGGAGCACTTCACTATGCAGAGAACTGAACATCTGTTGACCTGATGTACAAAGGTGCTAGTAAGAACACAACCCTGAATCCTCTTCCATTTGCAGGGGATACCTGTTGTCTGCATTTTACATTAAACAGCAGTCTGTGCTCTTATTTTATGATAAAATATTTATTTTATGATAAATGATCATATTTATGATCATATTTATGACATTCTGATAATACTTATGACATATTTATGATAATATTTATTTTTTTATAAAATCAGAGCACAGACTGCTGTTTCACTATTCACAGCCCTTTAGCAGTGAGGCCGCACAAGGGAAGGTTCCTGATTCCCTTCATGCTATGCTCTATGAATCTCTCATGTTTCTACACAGATTAGTAGCACTTGAGTAGAAAGGGTGGAGTGTGGGATGCAGGAAGAAATCTTGTGTGTTAATCCATAGCCTGGTAGATGAGGTGCTTTCCTGAGAGACCTGTGTCTTTCTTTTGTCCTGCTGAGAAAATGGATTTGACCTTTAGTCACTGCACAGTTGAACAACATAGGAGGTTAGTTTATAAAAGACAATCCATTAAATTGCATACAAAAATTCTTTTGGGTGCTTTGTAATCACCTCTTCTCATTGCTGGAGACCTCTTTTCCTCCCTTGCCCCCTAACTCATCTAAAATATCTCACAATGCATGCATCTGGGGGAGCTCTCTTCTGCCTCTGCCTAGGGCTACTATGGGTTCTTCATACCGTATTTTGTTCTAAAGAGTGTGAAATTTATATTCAACATTCTAAATAAGGAAAACCCCAACTTTTTTTACAAAGTTTGAGTTCCATCTCTCCCTCTCTCTCTCTCTTTCCTTCTCCCTCTATGACAAATAAAATGAATAAATGTCCATGTCTGTGGTTCCCCCAGTCTTTCTTTGTTTTTTCTTCTCTTTTTGTTCAAGAATTTTTAACTGGAGAGGGGACAGAGTGGCAAAAGAAAGCTCAGAGACAACTAAAGTTTAAAACATTGCAAACTTAGTTTCTCATTTTCATGGGTTTTCTTGATGATGGTTTTCATACAGCACATCACAGCAGGGCTGTGTTGAGGCATCACTTACAGCAGCACTATGCCACCAGCTTTGGAGGGTTTTATTTATAACTTTTAATCCTTGTGATAAAACTTCCTTGCAAATCCTGGAAAGGTCTTCCACATCCTTCAGAGATGTCTTAAAATTTCAGCTTGTCTTTGGCAAGACTGGTTCATCAAGTGAGATGTCAGACCTTAGCAGGGAAAGAACCATATCTGTCTGTCTCTGGCAGACTGATTCAGTGTTGCTTGAAATGCAAACTGTGTTGCTAGACTTCTCCAATATGAATGAAAAAATATTAAATAGGAAGTAAAATTTAAGAATCAGAACAGTATAGAATCTTCCTTTCAAATGTCACTTGTAAATACTAGTGTAATTCCCCTAACCTTGCTGGCTACAAAGTATATTTCCTTCCTTCCTTCCTTCCTTCCTTCCTTCCTTCCTTCCTTCCTTCCTTCCTTCCTTCCTTCCTTCCTTCCTTCCTTCCTTCCTTCCTTCCTTCCTTCCTTCCTTCCTTCCTTCCTTCCTTCCTTCCTTCCTTCCTTCCTTCCTTCCTTCCTTCCTTCCTTCCTTCCTTCCTTCCTTCCTTCCTTCCTTCCTTCCTTCCTTCCTTCCTTCCTTCCTTCCTTCCTTCCTTCCTTCCTTCCTTCCTTCCTTCCTTCCTTCCTTCCTTCCTCTCCTTCCTCTCCTTCCCTCCTTCCTCTCCTTCCTCTCCTTCCTCTCCTTCTTCTCCTTCCTTCCTTCCTCTCCTTCCTTCCTTCCTCTCCTTCCTTTGTCTTTCTTCCCTCCTTCCTCACTTCATCCCTTCCTGAACTCCTGTATTCCTCCCTCTCTCCCTCCCTTGTTCCTTTCCAGAACTGTTGACTTTGAATGAAAAGGGACAGTTTTTAAAATTGGCTTAGGGAAAAGGACAAAGTCATGCCACCTCTTTGTTTCAGTTCTGAGGATTCCAGGATAAAAAAAAAAATTAGTTTCTAAAAGCACAGAATTAGCTCAGAAGTTGGGGTCAGTTTTCATAGATATCAGTGAAAAGTTGGGCCATGATGACTTTAACTGCTCTGTAACAATAATCTCAAAGAAATAACCAAAGTCTAACTCTTTGCTTTGAAAACCATAGCCGAGCCTCTGGGTGGTGCTTTGGGAGCTGCCTGCCTCTGCATGCTGGCAGCATGGGTGCTGATGGAGGGCTCAGGTCAAGCTAGCAGGAACCAGGCAGTTTCTGCCGCTCCTGTGGGATCTGCAAATCCTCCTGGCTGCTGTTCACCCTCAGGCCAGTGATGGACTTCAGTCAAAATGAAAAGGAAGGGGCGTGTTCCCTTCAAAGGGTCAGCATCAATGCAGGGAGGCCCTTAAGTTGGAGGCTGCTGAGCCCCCATAGCCCATGGAGGCAAAACCTTGTTGTTAATAAGGTCTGAGTCCAAAGTATTTCCTGATAACAAGGAAGGTACCGGAAGGTTGTGCTGAGCTCTGTAAGGACCCTGGCTGCAGAGAGAGGAGTAGGGTAGGATCAGTGCCAGCCTATGTCTGGGCACATTCCTGCCTGCGCCAAGCCTGTGCCAAACAGTGGGTGGCAGCTTGGGGTCTGTAATCCACTCAGTTGCCTTTCAAATTCCTTTTGCCTGGCAAATAAACTGCATTGGCACTAACTCACACCCAGTTGTTCTCCATATGCTGCTCTTACTGCTGAGCTTTGCAGGCCACAGCTACAGACGCCCCTTCTTGGGCTCTTTACCCTCTGCTAAGTATGAGCCTGGGGATGGCATAGGTTTCCTTGCACTGCTCTTTGGGCTCATTTGTGCCAGCCCCTCCTCTCAGGAGTTCCTACTGCCAGTCAGATCACCATCTTGTACCCCAGATGATGTCTTCCTGAAGCAGGGCATGTTGAGAGCTTCAAGTAACCAAAAGCCTTGGTGAGCTGGTGGGTACAGAGGAGTGTGGGGTGAATTCATGAAGTATTCTTCCGGCTTCTCATGGTCAACTCATGGGAATTCCTGCATTCAGAAAATGGCAGTTGTGTTGCAGGAACACCAGTGAGCTCCATGATTTAAATTCTGGTAGGATGAACACTTGTCAAATAGCTCACACTAATCAATAAATGTCATCTAATAACAAAAGAATCTGTAATCAGTTATGACCTCCATCCATTCTCCTTGGATTTACAAAAAACCTGTGGGATCAGCAGCTGGGCTCGTTAAGTTTCTTGTGCACTACAGCTCTGAAATTCTTGTCTTACCTCTGCATGCCAAGGAAATGATTTTTTTTTTTAATTTCAGAGTAGGTCACTCCACGTATGCCTAGCAACAAAAATTATGCCAATAGAGTCATATGGCAGGAAATATAATGTTAACTTGGTCCTGGCTGTGCTTTTTATCCTTAACAAGAGAAAATCAGGAAATAAGGAGAGTGTTGGATTCAATTTGGAATTTCCTGGCCTCTTGCTGTTTGTTGTCTTGAAGATAACACTATCTAAACATCCATGGTCTTAAAAATTTAATTTCCTTTCTCTATTTCCTAGTTTGCATTGCTCAGGCTTTCAGGCTTCTATTGTGGCTCCTCTTGAGGAAGAGACTTTTTATAATTCTGAGTGTGTTTTCACACAGCATTTACATTTCTCTTGCTCTATTCCCACTTTTATCCTAAGTGAAAGCTCCCCATTCCCGCACATTTAGTCAGCCTGTGGTGCTAGAGGCTAGGCACAGAAAGGAGACTTTGTTGATACTGCCAGAGCTTTTGTATTTTAGTTTTCATTCATCTTTTTTGTGCCAACAGAGATGGCTATTACCCAACAGGACATGTCATCAGACCTTACATGGGGCGTCTTTGATCTCAGTGCCCAGTATGCTCTGCAAGAGCAAGGAATTCTCATTCTAGAGGCCAAAAATAAACTCCATTTTGTCATTACACCTGGACACCAACAGGGACAAGCAGAGATGCTTTCCTGTGATGTGACTGAACTCAGCCATGTGAGCTGCTGCCACCACAGTGGAGGCAGGGTGTCCTGTCAGGATTTTGTGTCCTTGCTACTCTTCCTGTCTGGGAGCTGGTGGTCATACATGGGCCAGGGAACTCACTTCCCTCCGTGAATTCTCTGCCAAGAAACATCAGCAAATTCAGAGGTATTCTGGCAAGGGATAGCCCCATTCAGACCTCTTTGAAGGTTCAGAGATTCCTCTTGCTTGGTTAAAATACAGGATCCACACATTCATTTTAATGATGCTAAAAGGGCATGACCTATTCTTTTAGTATGGTCTGGAAAGTGGCACTCTGCAGGCAAGGAAATAAAGCCATGTTTTCATAACAGAGAGTCTTTTGCTGAGTCTATGCACTGGGTAGATTATGCACACTGCTTCCCACTTCAAATCTAAAACAAATTCAAGTAAATGGCTTGGTATATGTGGAAATTAATTTTTAATAATGTGTAGGTATTTTTGTTTATTATTTATGTGCATATAATTCCAGTAGCAATTAACATCTTAATGAGATCTTTGTATGGAATATTTTTTTTAATGAAAACACGATTGTGAATATGATTTGCTGCTCCTAGCAAACCAAGCATAATTAGATCCAGTTTAATAATGTGGAAACTATTAACATATGAAAAATGTACTCTGAAAACATTCCTGTAATGACACAGGTTCATCAGAAGAAGCTGAACTTGCTTTTCCCAAGGTCCGGCAACACAGATGAGGCTGAGATGCTGTTGCAGTTACACCACACGGATCCCACTGCTGAGATTCTCAGGCGTTTGTTTGCAGAAAGCCTGTGAACTGTGAACCTTTGTTTACTTTTTCTCACCAGGGGATTTTACTCCTTAAGGGATGAAGCCTCTTTCAACTTTAGATTTCAGGAAACTCAAACCTCAATGAGAAATTAAGGTCTTGTTTGGTTTGGGGATTTTGCCATATTATACCACTGGTGACAGCCACTGATGGAGATTTGTCAGCACTGTCCCCAAGTGCCCACAGGCAAAGCTGCTATTTGCACTGGTGGAGATTAGCTGGCCACCAAACAGCAGTAAATTGCACAAATGCAAATCAGAGCTGCTGTGCCTTGCTGACATATGTCCCTCCCCATAGCAGGGGGCTCGACTAGAGGACCTTTAAGGTCCATTCCAGCCCAAATTATTCTATGATTCTGTGACTTGCATAAAGGGTTTTGCAAATGTCAATATCTTAGCTTTGCAAGTGGAGCGTTTTTACAGGGCAGCTAAAGGCTAGTGGCTAGCATGAGTTTGGATGTGACATATCACACCTCAAGCAAAGCATGGAGAGAACAGTCAAGCTGTGAAATGTGCTTCAGGGTGGCTTGACTCACACATGGGCCAGGTGACTCTCAGCCCATAACCTCTCCTCCTAGAGTACACAGAAGTCTCTTCAAAACTTCTGGTGAGCCCAAGATCTGAGCTCATACTTTAAAAAATTTTCTGGGCAGGTTTTTGTTTGATTTCTTTTCTCTTTTTTTCTTGAACATGAAATAATCCTCCTGTTCTGCTCAAACTCACACTGGAAGGACCAGGAAAGGACTGAGGTGGAAATTCTCTCTGGATGCCTAAGGGGCTTAGAGGCCACAAAGAGTATTTTTAGCACACTTTGGCCAAGGTTAAATCCAGATTGGCTTTCCCTTGTTGAGACCTATTCTGCCATGGCCTCACAATTATTTATACATCAGGACTCACATTTTCCAGTGTGGCTGTGTACAGCCATTTTTACACACCTAATTAAGCCCAGAAATGCATGTTTAGTGTTCTAACGATGACAGAACCACCCAATAATGTTTAGCACTTATGTACATGTGAAATGGTGCATGCAACATCAAAGCTGTGTACACACATTAAATAATTCATCTTCATAATAACTGCTGGGGGCAGGGGGGAGAGGCATTAGCTACAAAGCTCACCCCCCTTGTTGCAGCAAGTCATTGGCAGAGTCAGGGTTAAGCACTGAGAGGATCTGGTACTGAGCTTTATGCTTCATCTATTAGCCCTCGCTTCTCCCCAGTTCATATGTTATTTGGAAGGTTTCCTACTGTAAGCCATTCTCCAGTGGGAAGCAGCTATGAGTCCATATGAACAGAATATTCCTTAAAAATAAACCAGCGATGCCCAGGTTGGAGTGGCTGGTGCTGTCGAGGAGATACACAGATATAAGTGATGTTGCCTGAGCTGCTCATGACACAAACACCCACGAACGTGTTGTGACGCCGGGAGGCCACGCACCCACACGCTCCAGTGGTGGGCAGGAGCATCCGGGTGTCACAGTACTGGGAGCGTGGTGCAGAGGAGGGCTGAGTGCTGCGAGATGGAGAAAAGCCCAAAACAAGATGAGTGTGGCAGCTGTGTCAATGGCTTTGTGCTCTGCTGTGCTCATGACCAAAGCATACAGCCCTACCTTGGTCACCCTCCTACTCACTGTCGTGATCAAATTCAATCAGCTATTACCAGAAATTACATAAAAAATGACCCTAAAATCCCTTCCAAAACATGAGGGGTTTGAGATTAGCGGGCGCTCCCTTCCCCCTCCCTCAGCATTTAACCAAAGTGAGCGAAAGAAGCACCACAGGAAAACTGAATTTCTCTGCAGACATCCAGTAGCTTTATGATCAGGATGCATTCTCTTGCATGATATTATTTGCACGGTTCAGCTGTGTGTCACATGCGTTGGCTTTTGTTTGTCTCTTCCCGTGAGCAGTGAGGTGTACGACACCTCTGAAAAAGCCCATCTGCAGAAGGCAGCTTTCTGAGGCTGGTAGAGACGGTAGCCAATGCTCTGGGAAAGAGCCAGCTCAGATGCAATAATAATGTGATGTTTCACTGGCTGAGGGCAGCAGCTCCTGCTATTCTGCTGACGATTGGCAGGTATATGGCTCTACACATTGTGCATTCCTGACAGACATGGTGATTTTTCCAAGAAGCCTTTGGACTTCAAATATTATAAATGTTTTTTTGTCTTATTTTAATCTAGGTTGCCATTTGGTGTCGTTATCTTTGTGCTCAATGCAAGTTTACTTGTGAAGTTTATATTGCTGTTTTGGGATGATAGCACTGAGTCCACAAATTCTTTTAAAAGCTACTTCATCTTCAAAGAAAACACTCCAGAAATCCTGTACATATTCCATAGCTTTGTACAACACATGAGAGGCTCTGGAGAGACCTAAATAATAGGGACCATTTTCTATCTAGATGTGTTTGGACATTCGTTTATAGAGCATGTGGAAATATATTCCATTTTCAAACAGATACACCCTCCTCCTGTAACATGAGTCAAGAGGAGAAAGCCCACACAGTTGTTTTGGTTACTTAGGAACTTCCATGCCTGATTAATCAGTTTCTCTCCTCTGCTTCGAGGAACCTAATTGAACTTGTCATTTTATTCCTCTGAAATGTACTCGAAGATTCAAAAAATTCTGGCATTTCTAATATTTATTTTCCACACTTCAGTTGCCAAATGTACCTCCCTCAGGGATATTACAGACTGGCTTCCATAGTAGCTGAGATGATCCTGTACATTTTCTGGTCCTTGCCTATGGGGAATGGAGCCTCTTCTTCTCTTTTGGTGCAGTTTGGCAGAAATGGAGCCCATTCCTATACCAAGGTGCTTTCTGTACCAGCAGTGCATCTCCTTCTCTTGCTCCCACAATATCTTTTCCCTCCAGCATCTTCCAATTACAGTATTCCTTCCATTACCATTAAATTTAATATAATCCATCAAATAGTCCCAGAGGGGATATCTTTCACTTTGGATTTATCTGCTAATAGACACATGGTAGCAGATGATCTCTCTTCTCGCCTTTTTTTCTGTGAGATTATTAATTACTAACGCAATTTTATCACAGAAACCTGGCAGTCTCCAAACATAGTCTCATATCTTCCTATTTCATTTGAATTTCACCACTGTAAATTACTACCTCACAGTCCTGGTTTCTATAGGTGTCATTGCATTCCACCATAATTCTTTAAAAAAATAGAAATAAATTATGTTATTGGTGTGTTCTTCATCCTTGGCTCCCCCTTCATTGTTTGATCTATTCTCTTTGGTGCATTTATACACTCATTTTTCACCAATTTATAAATGTTGCAGTTGGAGACTTGGATCAAATTCTCAGCTATAGGCACAGGGCTCCCATCTAGATGAATAGCTTCTTAGGTTTAAGGCCAGAAAGAAACATTAAAGCATCTGTTCTTATTTCCTGTATATCACAGGCCATTGCATCTCACACAATTACCCATGTATTGAGCCTAATAGCGTCTTTGGCTAAAGTACATCTTCCAAAAAGGCATCCAGCCATGATTTGAAACTCTCCAGAGATAGGAATCCATAGCTTCCCTTGAGGATTTGTTCCAGTGGTTAATTAACCCCACTCTTAAAAATATATGGCTTATTTCCCATTTTAATTTGCCTGGCTTCAGCTTCCAGTCATTGGTTTTTGCTATACACGTTGCTGCTGGTTTAAGGGCCTTATAGTAGCTAGTAATTCCAGCTAGTAATACCTTTCAGTCTTCTCTTTGATAAACCCACAAATGTTACATGCTAGATATCTATAGAAAAATAGATTCTCAAGGCATTAAATAATTTCTATGGCTTTTTTGGAAACTTTTAAATAGCATTCATACGTCTGGTCATGATCTGCAGGAGGAAACCCTGCTGTCTTCTCCTCAGTCCAGGAGCCATCAAGACATGGTCATGCATAAACATACACTTGGGGCCGGTTCTGGGAGGTGAGTCTCATCCTTCCCAGGACAAGGAGGCTCTGGACAGTAACACAATCTTTATCCAGATGCATATCCTCCTTCCTGCCCTCCCAGCCCATCACGAGATTGGAAAGAAGGGCCACACTGCTTCATGGTCCCTTGGCTGAGGTGGCAGGCATCCATTATGGAGAACCTCTTTTGGTTTTTTGTGTTGCATTTTTCTCCACCAAGAACTGGCAACATCTCTGCAAATAATGGCAGTTCCAAAGAAGCTTTTGAGTAGCCATTCCCAGCTGGTGCTTGGGCAAGGCAGAAGCAGCTACTGAGCAAGTGTACTGATGTACCTAGCCTGCCCAGGCCTAATGTTTATTTTTATTAGTGACAAGTTGCTGTGAGTGTCTCTGAATGTCTCTTCTAGATAATGAAAGCTTTGCTTCAAAAAACAAGCGGCAAATAGCTTTAAGGAAGTTTTATGACCAAACTGGGAAGTGCTGTTGGTTTTGCAGCTTGTGGACCCCAAGGAGAAGCGAGAGCTTGAAGCACTTTGCATCAAGCTCAGGCTGCCTCAGTTCCATCTGTGTTTAATTAAATCCTGGACAGCCAGTGATACCCATCATCGCGCCTGCTGCAGAGCGCAGTGCAGCTGCTGCAAGAGGTGAGACCTGCCTGCAGCCTAAGACAAAGGGTGGGTGACTGAGGCAGCTGTCCCTTGTCCACCTATTCAGCCCAGGACCAGGGTGCCACCTCAGAGCTCCTATTTAGGTGCACATAAGCCTTTGTGCTCCATAATGGAGGTATTAATGGTGGTTGCTAAAGATTTTAAGTGTCTTTAGAAATTAGATGCTGTCAATGCATGCTGAATTAATGAGGCTTAGGATGGCTGGCATATGGTGGGGTTTAGATCTGCTTGTGGCTCATGGCAGCACAGGACAAGGAAAGCATCATGCTGAGTTGCCTGTGCAGGGATGCACAGCTCCAGCCCTGTGCCTGAACCTGCTGTACAGTGTTTCATGGCATCATCATCTAGCATGCATGCAGGGATAGTGACTGGCCACTGCTTTTCCACCTGTGCTGAGAAAGTGCTTTGACTCTGCTCTTTCAGCTTCATTAGCAGGCTCCATGTATGCATCCCCAGCCAGGAAATCAAAGGCAGTAAATAAATTCAGATTTTCAAAACAAAGATCCTGTGAGGAGCGCTGGAAAAGGTTTTTTGCAGGCTGCTGAAGACAGTAGGGAAGGAAGAGGAGATGCTTAGTGCTGTGCAAGACTCTGATCTGAGGCTGATGACAAGCCATCAGCCTCAAGGTTTGTTTTTAATCTTGTAGCCACACTACAGGGTTTGATATTCCAGTTCCATGACCAACTCTCCCCTAGATCCCTGAGCTCAAGGATAAATTAGAAATGCCTGTGCTAAGTGATACTCCTTAGATTTTGCTCTTCTGCAGATGCCGTAGCCATGCTGTAAGAGTCTCCCTTTGGGTGTGTGGAGGGGGGAAGATGAGGCAGGGAAGAAGCTTTTTATGATGTTGAAACACTTTGTTTTTCAGGGAGGGGGGATAGCTATTTATTTATTTTTGATGGAGCCAGGACAAACCATTTGTTTGATGGATTAGGCAGTTTTAATATGTCAGGTTGCCTAGGGTACAGGCCAGGCAGGTTAGCTGAAGCAATTGTCTCTATACAAATGGAAAGAATAATGTCCTGAAAAGGCAGCATTAAGGGTTCTGCTCTCTCATCTGCAGACTATTCCACAATACTTACCCTTTAAATCCCAGTCGAGCCTCTTAAGGAGACCTGAGTTAGCAGTGAGAAGTAAAGGCTTTTGTGGTCTTTTAGCTGCAGACTAAATACTGCTTTAATAATGCAATGCTGCTTTTTTCCCCATAGGAATTATCTGATAGAGGCTGGTAGTTTTGGTGGGGTTTTTTTGGCTTATTTTTTTAGTTTCTTTGCCTTGTTTTGCTTTGGTTTGGTTTTTGTTGGGATTTGTTTTGGTGCTGTTGCAAATACCTCAAGCCTCTATTATCATGAGTTGTCAGGTGCAACCAATATGAGTAAAACCAGACCATTAGCGCAGTGACTTGCAAAAGGAGAATATTATGAGTCTAATCCTCTTTGGCCAGAAAGCTTACAAATTACTGGCAATGTCTGGCTCAGTTTAGGTTAGGGTGGCTCACGGGAACACAAGGTACACGTCAGTGTGAGGAGAGGCACAGTCTGGACTGCCAGGGATGATGATGGCTACCAGCTTCCCATGTGAGTCTCTGTGCCCTGGGGAAAATTTGGGGTACTTTGCCTTCCTCTGAAAGGATATGGTTGCAATTACTTTTGGGTGGTCAACACATCCACAGTTCAGCAGTGTGGCTGACTCATGCATGTTTTGCCTCTATTGCTCTGCTTGTGAATGTGGAAGAGCTCTTCCAATTTACAGCTGCTACCCCTCCTGATTTATTTACCAACTCAGCCTTTAGAGAAGATTGATTTTTTGATACAGAACTAGGCAGTTTCTTCTTTTTTTAACAATACAGGCCTGTGTAATCAAAGTTTGACTTGTTTTTTTTAAGAGTGAACATTTCCCAAGTGCTCATGTCATTGATAGGGATTCAAGTAAATTTGAGAAATGAAAAGGCACCAAGTGCTCATGCTGCTGAAAAGGTTGTGGTGTTTGTCATGCCTGAGAGCTGCAGATGCACCTGAAATGTAGTTCGCTTCCACAGCTACCCTCCAATTGGCCAGCAAAGCATCTCCGTGTCTCTCTGCAGTGATGAGAAACACACTGCTTCAGTTCCCAGTAACTTACAGCTTTGATTCCCCATAGTGAGAGCACAGAACAAGTACAGCAGTACACAGAGGGACTCCCTGGAGCAGGCAGCAAGAGGAGTCTGCCCCAGCAGTGGTGGCCACTTGTGCCAAGGGGCACTCACCCCGTGACCCAAGGGCTGCTGCAGCACAACCACGCTGCCCTGCCTGCCCCAGGATGTTGTGCTCAGTGAGAAAAGGCATTCCCCAGCCATGCCCAGAGCAAGGGGAGCCCATCAGCCATGTGGCTCGGGGCTGCACTTGCCCGTTCTGCCCATTCCTCTGGTGGGAACTTTGCCTCCGAAGGACACAGATGCAGTCCCTGCAGTTTTGGTGCTTCAACGGGCTCTGAAACTCAAGTTTCCCTCAGAGCTCCTGTTTGGAAGTGCAGAACACTTTTAGATTGTTCTGATAATGAAAAACAAGACCCTGAAGGTCCCATTGCATGCTTGGCACAGCAGGAACCAGGTTTGATGGAGCTATTGAGTTGCCTGTGTGACAAATTCTGCCCCAGTTTCCAGCTCTGAAACCCAGGTCATGTAGTCAGGACATGATCTGGCAGGCATAGTATGCCCAAAAGAGAATTTTTTTTTTAGCTGGATCAGTTCAGCTGGATCTGACTCACCAGGCAGGCATGCAAGCACTTCTGTTGGCGCTGTGGAGGTGGCAGCACAGAGAGAAGGAACAAACTGCCAGAGGGCATGGGACCACAGAAAATGTACATCAGCCCATGTTCTCATACCTTGCCATTGTTCACTTTTTTGGGAAAAATATTTTCCTATTCATTCCCACCTCCACATTGCTCTCTAGAAGGCAAGTGACATATTCCTATTTGAGATGGCAGTCTACACTTTCCTGGTCAGCAAAAGGGTTTAGGGGCCAGCTGATGCAGCAGCTAAGATTAGATCTCAAATAACTATTTAAAAACCTTGTGTAATCAGCAAGAAAGGGCAAAGAGCTAAAGCATGAACATAGGGCAGCACTGAATGCCCCCCTGTCCTTTCTTATAACAGCCAGTAGCTTCATCATGTCTGCAACAATAAAACAAAGCATTTGCAGGGTTCAGTGTTATTTTGAATGAGTTTTAAAAGAAACAAAATTATGGACTTCAAATCAGGGCCAAATGTTATGGATGAGAGAACCCAACAGTTCTCAGTTTATATATCTGTTTAGGAGGTCAGCTGTTGGTTCTTGTATCTGCCTTTCTAGCACCAGATGCAACCACTTGCATTGGCATTGAGACAACTCAGCCTTTAACTAAGCTAAAGTAGATCCTCAGCTTTCCCAGGAGAAAATTAGATTAAATGTTTACCTGCATATATCATTTCCATGGAAAAGTATTTAGGCTAAATGACCAATTTATTGGTGGACATTGTGGCCTTCTTTGAGTCTTTAATGACACTGCTGTTAAGCTAGTCTTCCTGCGATCTATCTGTTAAGAAGAGTAGATGTGTAGCTTTTTATTGTATACACACATCCACATTTCAGTCAGCTTCAGGATCCTGAGTGAGGAACTCCAAAGGTGAAAGTGGAAGCTTTTCTCAAACACCAACTTGAGGTCTAAGGTCCAATTTTCAGGCGAGGCACAATTCACACTCAGCACAGGCAGGAAGCAGCCAGGTCCCTTTCCAGGTGCCTTGCCAGGGCACTAATCCTGGGGTACAACAATTTCCACTGGGCTCCCTGCCAAGGAACCCAGCAACTGCTGCCACCGAGTGAGTAAAGCAGGAGTTGAATAAGGAGCTTTCCTCCCCCTGTGACGGTGTCCCCCCAGCATCTCCCAAGTTGTAAGGGGCTGCAGCCCAGAAGGCTTTGCTCTTTTTAATCAACTCCTCGGCTAGCTATGAAGTAGCAAATCCTCTCTCTCTACCTCCTTGTCCAGATCAGCGTTTTGCATTCCCTGGGTGCCCTGAACATGCTGCAGCAGGCAGTTCAGCAACACCAGTGGCCACATGCAGAGAGATTGTCTCTCCTTCTGCCAGAGCTATCGGGTTTTGCAAGTGCCATAATAAGAACAAATAAAACCCCTCAAATAAATGGGAAAAGATAAGGAGGCAGATAGCTGTAATTTTCATGACTGATAGTATTACTCAATTTAGACATTAACATTCTAGCTAAAGCTTTAAACCTTGGGTTTAGTGAGCATGCCTGTTACTAATTTTGCCTACTCAGACTGCACTGGTAGCAGGTAGGTGTATAATTTTAAAATGACTTTGAACTATACTGCAAGTTAAGCACTGCAGAGACAATGATCATAATTTTTTTTCCTCCAGGCAGCTGATGAAAGGTCTTACAGGATTTATTACTACCCTTCTGAAGGTTTGGGAGGAGTGTTTACTGGATGGATCCATAGCCTGTTTAACTTCCCATATTCCTCTATTAAAATGATACCCTTAATCCTTGTTCCACAACTAAGAAATGACACACAGCAGATGCCCATCTCTGATTCATTACAGTGCAAAGTCTTAAATCCTTTCTCTTCAGAGTTTCAACCAGAGAACATTATTCTTCACCCCTCTTGATGTGGTTTCTGGTGTCATCCAGGTCACAGCAGCCACCTTTCTGCAGGGAACAGACAGCATGGGGAAGTCCCCAGAGACCCTCACAGCATTACACACACAGCAGCTCCAGAAACAGCCTGGCACAAACAAGGACCGAGGAGTTTCCAACTCCCTTTCCTTATCCCTCTCTTCATCTAGATGGAAAGTGGAGTATCTCTGTTGTGCTGAGCCCTGGAAGGACTTGCAATGAGTTCCATGTGGAAAAAGAAGAAATGGTTCACACAACAATGTTAGGACTTGATCCATCCAGATACAGCTTCAAATGGCAGGAGAGGCTTCCCTTTCACAGAAACAGTGGTTGTGACATTGCTTCCCATAATAATATGAATAAATATTATTAATATCACAAAAATAAAACAAAAAATAGGTACAGATGCTATTTATTTTGGGGAAAGATTTTGAATGTGTGTGGCCTTTTTCACCATGCATACACAGGTGAGAAGGAAAGAAAGCAGCATCAAAACAGCACCAGCGCAAGCAGCCAGGAAGCAACTCTGTCAGCATTACTAAGAGCAGCTTCATTCATGATGTTATCCACCTCATCTGCACACATATAGATAAATAAATTTCTTCACTCACACGACAAGTCCATTGAACTCCTGCCAGACTTTACGACTCTGCATTGACCCACCAAAATTCAAAATAGATTTTCTTGGTGGTAAAAATCCCCAATGAATGTAGAGGCTGTTATTTATTCTGTCCCATCTTTGTTTTAATGTCAGTGAAAATGCAAATACACTGGAGTATAAAATTGCACTTTCCAAATGCACACTGATAGTTCAAAAACCTGGGGTAAGATATAATTTCTGCTGAAGTCAATAAAAATTCTGAGGGACTTTATTGAGACAGGATTCAATACCTTAAAATGCTTCAGCATTAAAGTGAGTGCTGCTTTAAATACAAAAGATGATTTATTGGAAAGCAATAGCAGGACATGTCATACCTTGCCATTAAGATTACCTTTGGCTCATTATCACAGTTTCTCCTAACTGAACTTCAAAGATCAGTATTAGATGGCTGCTCATATGAAAGGAGTTCTGTTAAAGGCAATTGTGCTTCATATTTTGTACTGTTATTCAAAGAAAATCCTTTACCTCAATTACCTAAAAAGACCAATGGACAAAAACAGAATGGAGGGAGACACATATTATAAACTGTCAGATACACTCCCTACTCTATGCTTTCCTAAGCACAGAAAAAATATTTTTTCTCTTCTATTATAAACTGTTCCCTCATATGACGATTTAATTTTCCAACAAGCCAAAGCTGTATTTTCATTGAAGACAAAACATTTAAAAACCCCAACCCAATAAACCCAACAAACTGAAGATGTTTTATTGATGTGTGTGCATGATGATATTGTAACTTCTTAAAACAGCTGTCAGAAAAGCAGAAACAATAAGAGATGTTAATGTGAAGGGCTGAAACAATGACAGCACATTTGCCCGCATGCTTCCCGAGCTGGTATAGTGTGGGAAAGCAGTTGCTTGGAAAGTTGTCATTATTTCCTCTTGTGTTGTTCAGAACAGACTTACAAATACCAGATGTTACTGTCAAGAGGAGCTGCTGGTTTGTGGCAGCATAAGCCTTGTTTTCCAATGACCACGGAAATACAGAGGGAATTGTCTCCTGGCTGCTTTGAAAGTGACAGCTTTTAGCAGAAGTATTCAGATTTCATTTAAATGTAGTATGCTGTTAAAGATCAGATTAAAAGCTAATCTTTTATTTCTAGTTGCTTTTGCTTTGCCAAGACTTTCTCAATTCACCACTGACCCAATTTTTAAAAGTAAAAATATTGTGACACAACTGTGATCCCAAGCCTTGGCAGTGTGAGGTTCACATTTGGGCTTGATGATCCTAGAGGTCTTTTCCAACCTAAACGATTCCTGATTCTGTGACATGCTCACTTTATCCCCTAAGGATGATTTCAAACCACAGATGTGAAGAAGGAAAATTGCCCAAGTAATGTGAGTCTGAGATTAAGTCATATGGAAAACTGATCCTCTGAAATAGGCAGGGACCTTTCTACAGCATTTAGTGGGCTTTTTCAACCCTTCCTTTCATATGTGGATGAGCAGCAGTGGGAGCACTCTAATGTGATTCATAGGCAGTGGCACGGCTGAGCCTGCACAGCTTCAATGAATCCCTCCTGGGCCACTTCATCATCCACTCCCTACACCCATCAACTCTGTCCCCACTGGCAGCAGCCAAAACTAGAATAACTCTTTGTTTATCTCCAATCTTTGATTACATTTACAATCCCCAATAACTCATTTAGGTCACTGCTGCTGGCAGCACTATTTTAATTTGTATTCCTTTCTTCTGTTCTTTTGTGTTTTGTTTTTCTGAAGTACATGGGTTTGTCTTAATGTGACATCTTTGAGCTAACATGCATCTGAGGAAGGCAAAAGGAATTTATTGCATTTTGGCTAATACTGAGGAAAGGGGAAATTGCCTACATAATGGAGCAGGAGATGCAGTTTGAACTGTCATTTCTCTTGTCTCCATAGTACTGGATACACAAATATAAAATATATGATCTACCTCCTCCTTCAAACACATCAACGTACAATTAAAACCCACAAAGCTTGACAACCTGTTGTCAAGTTGTTTAAGCAGTTGTTTCAGAATCTGACAGACAAACTTATAAACAAAACGTAGAGCACCAGATCGTGGGATGAGGCAGCATCATCACGTGGCTTCCTCAGTTATCTCAAAATTTGGAAAACAAAAAAGCAGAGGAATACTTTTTCTCCATTAATAAATAACAGTTTAATTACATTATAGAAATAAAATATGATATGGTAGGAATACACTGGAAATCTTACAGAAATACTATTCTGCTACTGGTAAGTAAATGGTCAAAGCTACTTTTCATGACAATCTGAACAGTACTTGTGTACAAACTATTATACAAGTTGCTAATGAAAAATATTGCAACATTTGCAAGAATGTTACCAGCTCAAACAAACATCTAATGATACAATATTTTTCTAAGAGGAAGTAATAATGTTAGATTTACAGACAATAAAGAGTTATGTTCTCCACTTCGAAACACTGGAAATAAAAATCTCAGGTAATCTGATTTCTTTACCTCATATTATCACCAGGAAAAATTCTCCTTTCACTGTGAAACAGCATCCCAAGGGACCCTGTAAACAGTTTATTCAAAGGTAGTATTTGAGATGTCACAGCAACTTCAACAACTTTCTTAGTCCACAATTACAGACTTTTTAGGCCACTGCTTGTACAGATGACTTTTTTTTTTTAAATCACTTATTTACATACATTCAGCCCAATAACAGCAGGTAGAACGCGCTGTCGATCTCACAACAGACACACTAAAATTTTCATCGGAAGGCCAGTGCAAGATGTGGATAGTGATTGCACAGCACTGAGGAGATTGTATCATACAAATATACAATTAGACTGTCGAGAATCTAACTCTGCACACGTGTGACATAGATGTTCTTCTCGGTAGATACATGACACTTGGAGTTGGTACACACACACGTAACTGCAACTAGAGGTGGTGGGTGGATGGGTGATGATGATGATGATGATGATGATGATGATGATGATGATGATGTGGGTGGCTGTGGAACACAGTATCGTTTGGCTGTGCTATCACTAAGTGAAGGTAGCCAACTGCAAATTAGGAATACCTAAAGCTGAAGTGTAAATACAGCTTATCTCAGAACGGCAGCAGATTTTTCTAAAGAAAGAATAGTTCTACTTAGTGTGCAACATGTAAGGAAATTGTTGCCAACTCTTTAATAAATGGTTCTAAGTGAACCGATGCAGTTCCCAGAGCTTTAGAAAAACTCATTATGCAAATGAAGATACTGATGATAGACGATAACATTTCACAGGATGCTATTTCTTATTATATCAGTAAGCACCAAGTTAAGTGCCAAGACAGCCCCATTGTCCCATGATTTATCGTAAAATTTAGAACTTGAATGCACAACAAAATTCCACGAAGTTTGCATTTAATTCACAAGAAGACAGTTTCAAAAATGGCTCTTAAAATACCCTTAACATTTCAAATGGGCTTTCCCCCACTCCTCCAAGAGGACAGCTTTAGGATGGACTAGACCTAGACATAAGAAAGATCTTTCAGGAGGACTTGACATCCTCTGGGAATCCTCTGCAATCCACTGGTTTTGGTTGACTGCAGTAGGCCCCTTGAGAGCACAGTGGTGCCCTGTCCCATCACACAGGTAAGCTGTCGGGGAGGTGGGTGGAGGAGTAAAGTACCCCTGTCTCTTCCAGCTGTTGCTCAGCACCTCATCTGGTCCAATCCTATCTTTAAAAAATGCCATCCCTCACCAAGCCTAAACTTGGAGCCATGTGCACCCCCACAGAGCCACTGGCTGAAAGGAGGTGGGTGTTTGTTCAGCCATCTGCTCTGGCTTGCACTAAGGGAGCCAGAGACCCAGGGCTGTTGCCCCCTCTCTCTCCCTACTTAAGCACAAGGATGGGTGGCAGGGCAGTCTGGATTTGGCTCCACTTGCTCTGTGCCACAGAGAAAGTCACCCCTGCTGCAGTAAGTGCCAGGCAGCTACAGGACTAAGCTGCGTTTTCAGCTATTTTGGTAGAAATCAGACAGCAGGGTGAAGAAACAGTCTGAAAAACCATGGCAGCAGTGTAGAGGATCCCAGACCTTATAACTCAGAACAGAATCACAGAATATCCATGCTGCAAAGGCTATCTGGTAGCATGTTCCTTGTGACAGTCCCAGGCTGCAGAAACGGTCCCACCATGGAACAGAGTCACTATTTTCATTCAGCAACTTCTTCCTGGTAGTGTCAAGCCTTGTCAGTGGTTTCAGAAAGATGCACCTCAAAGCTATCAGATTTGAATGAACTCACAACCTTAAAACAAACTACAATTTACTCCTGGCTTTCTCAAGTCTTCAGGAACACCATCAGCTACAGCATTTGTCAGTGCAGGCTCATTCCATGCTCTCTACCTCTCGTTTCCCTTTATTCTCAAGTGCAACTGAAAGGCTGCTTCCTCTAGCACATGGATACACACTTCGGCGTGGATCAAGATGTTCTTAATACGGTACTTTCACCAGTAATCAATTGGAAGAACTCAATTTTAGAAACAGAATTCGTGTGCAAAGCGTGCAACAAGAAATACAGTTACATTTGGTCATAGTGTCCTATCTTAGCTATGCTACCATGACTCACTGGTTTGAATACTTACACACACACGCGCGCACACACACGTACACACACAGAGATATTTATTTATATACACACTCACACAATAAGAAAATGTCTAAGTCTGACAATATTTCCTCCTCTTTTAGTGAAGACGAGAGTTTGGCATCTCAGGCTCTGAATCTGCTTAGAGCTGGGATACAGGAATGTGACACACTTCAAGTATACATTGACTGCACAGTGATAACATTGCACATTGAGTCTGACACATGCTGTCTTCAGTGGTCCAACACCAGCACATGGCTTAAAACCAGATGCCCATTAAAGGAGCCAAATATCCGGGACCTTTGCTTTTCAGTACTTGTGTTCAGGCAACGCCCAAGAGCAGGGCAGTAGTCTGTGCAACCAAAAATAATCCTTCTGTATAAACGCAGTGGTATTTAAAAGTCTGAACCAGTGCATTCCTTTCTCACATTCCTCCTCTATTCCTCTGTTGCTGTTAGTCTCATATGCATATGAAAGTAAAGGGTAGTGGGAAATAATTTTAGTAGAAGAACACAAAGCCTCTCCTCTAAGTCCACAGAAGACCACTAAAAGTGTAAAATTTCCAAAATGTCTCATAGGAATTCTTCAAATACAGTAAGTGTTTTCAATGGGGTTTACATATCACGTTTCACGTTATTTTCACGGAATTCTACCTTATCACTTTGTTTAATCAGACAAATATCAATAACACATAATAAAACAGCACACAATTCACGGGACATGACACGTTTTACAAAACCTCTAAACTCAGCACTGCTGCTTTTGGAAAAATTCAGAAACTCCTATTACTTACAGACATGAAATACATTTCACATTGAAATGAACAGCATGATTACAAGGCTTTTTTTCTTATTTGATGGTATTGATTTAGGACGTGTTATTTTTCAATTAGGTTTCACAATTCTTCTTCACACCCCCAAAGGAATGATTGCTAATCTGGTATTTTCTCTGTCCTCTTTCAGGAAACATTATTACTCAGTAAACACCTTTTGAGAAAAACTTGTGAAAATTTAGCTAGAATCCCTAATTGTAAAACCTGAAGAACTGGCTGATGGTAATGCTCTTAACACAATCATCGCTCAGTTTACAATGACAAACCAAAAAATATTACAGGAGTGTACAAACACGTTAAGCCATGGGTTTGGTTTTCTTTGTTGTTGATTTTTTAAATTTTTTTTTTTTAAACTTAAACTTTTTTTCACAACACTAAGAAGTCTCTGACTTACAACGCTTCAGCAGTTGTGTCTGTGGAGACAGACATCGTAACTTTGGCAATCTTAACTGTGCTCTTAATGCAGCTCTCGGCAGCCCTGTGCACGTTCCCTGCGTTGTTGGCGTGTTTGTGCTGGCAGTCAGACTCCATGCTGTTATCCAGGGGCTGCGCCGTCCCTTCGCAGGTGGGGAACATGCTGCGGAACGCGTGTCGCAAGTCCTTGCTCCTCAGAGCATAGATGATGGGATTCACTGTTGAATTCAGCAAACAGAGCATGCTACAGAAGGCAAAGATAGTCTTGATGAGCTTGTTCATTTTCCCAAAGACATCGTACACCATGATGGCGAGGAGAGGGCCCCAGCAAATGATTAAAACAACTAGGATAAGGACCAAGGTTTTGGCTAACCTGATGTCCATACGAGTTTGATCAGGCCTAGTGATCTGTACCTTACCATCCTCCGTCGACTGGATGATTATGCTTTTCTGCGTGCCTCGCTGCAGCATGCGAACAGCGTGGCTGTGAGCCTTCCACAGAATGTACATGTAGGCATAGACAATGAACAACAAGAGGACGCTGGTGACCCCGATCCAGAACATCAGGTATGTCTCATCGATGAGAGGGAATATGTCCGAACAAACAGAGTTGAGCTTTTTGCAGTTCCAGCCGAGCAGAGGAAGAACGGCTATTACGATAGCGATGGTCCACATCACACAAAATGCTACGACAGCCTTTGGTCGGGTAACAATCCTTTTATAAGCTAGTGGCCTGTGTATAGAGATGTACCGGTCTATTGCCGTGAGGAAAAGGCTACCTACAGAGGCGGTGAAGGAGGCTGTAACTCCACCCAGTTTGAACAAGAAGACATTGGGGCTATCCTTCCGGTGGAAAACATGGAAATCCACAAAACTGTAGACAAAAATCACGCTGCCCAGGAGGTCGGCCACAGCCAGGCTGCCGATGAAATGGTAGGAGGGTCTACACCGGAGGCTTCGGGAGTGTAGGATGACACACAGGACGAGGAGGTTCTCTAGGACTGTGAAGGTGCCCAAGGTGAGTGACAGCACAGCAATGGCCAGCTGCTGGCTGGGGTTCAGGATCATAAAACACTCCATATCCATGAAGTTCTCCCCGCACTGTATATTCTCCTCATTATCCTTAAAAGTGGACAGGGACTTGTTGTAAAACTCTGTGATGTTGACCTGCTCTGAGGGAATAATACTCAACAGGGAATCATCTCCTCCAGTCATTTTTTCTTGGAAAGGATCACCCCTGAAGGAAGAAAGGGGGAACTTTTGGGGGTAGTACCCCAGCTTGGATGCCATGTCGCCTTTCATGTCTTCGTACTGGATATCGTTGGAGCCCACGTAAAGGAGATCTGTCGTGATTGTTCGGAAGGTTGTATCTGCGAGGCCATCTAGAATTGACTTCATAACCCCAGTCTTGTTGGTTTCAGAGATACTTGGGGGATGGAAAAATGCATCGGAGGAAGTCCTATATGGGGAAAAGATCAGACTTCATTAACATAAACAGGGAGACAAACTCCACGGACAACTTAGCTGAACTGTGTCAAACAAAATCAACCCTTCTCTGGTATTCAGTGCAGGTATAACTTTGCCATTGTGGGAAATCAAGGTGGGTTGAACACTTAGAGAGAAATCACCTAGATTTCACTAAAACTGAATTACACTAAGAAGCGACATGAAAAACAGAGGCACAGGGAATTGAGTGTTTCACAGGAAAGAAATTTTCATTTCTCATCAAAACCTTATGAGCTGCTCCACCAGAAAGATATTTTTCTCAGCTTCTGATTGCAAAGCACCTTGAAGACCAATATTCCTTGGGCTTGCTTCATTTAGATAATACCAAGAGCCACTGCAGGAGCAGCACTAAACTGAGTCACCACCTTCTTTGTTTTTCTTTCAAAAGGCATAGAGGGTTTTGAAAAATTGACAACAGAGAGGCGATAGGGACAGAGCCATGCACTCCAGATTTCACAGTTTGCCAGTATGCCTCTATATTCTTATTATCCTGCAATAGCAATCTGAGGTCTATTAGCATCCTGAATTTGCTACTGCAAATTTATTAGCAAGGTATTAGATCAATAAATATATAGTTTCATTACACTCACATCCAAAGATTATTCTATTCCTTCCTTCTGCTAAGCAAACTAAGGTGCTGGGATGTTTGTGCAATATGAGGGAGGTGGGTTACCCAGCTGTTACCCAGCTCTGTCCACAGTTTCAGGAAAGGTGACAGCCATGCTAAGTCAGTGAGAGAATCAGTGATCTGCTCTGTACACACCAGAAGCCTCAGTCAGGACGGTTCAAGTTTGCCTAGATAAACATGGCACCAAGTTTAAGCCATGGCCAAAATTCCAGGCAAAAGGAACCAGGAGCTACTGCTTCTGTGAGAAGCATTGTAATGTAATTTGTACCCCTGGGGATACCCTCAAAAACATTCTGTCCCCTCCAAAACTGGGGGGACCCAGCAGAAGGTCCCCAAGTAGCCAGGGGTCTCTGAGATCTGTCAAGTACAGCCTTTGCTCATGGATGGTGACTAGTTGTGGGGAACAACTCCTAGTCAGGGTTCCCTTGGGAGAGGACCCCACCAGCACCTGAGCATGCATCAACATATAAGACAAACCTTACAGATCTTGCTATGCTATACTCCTTTATACTACTTTGCTGATAGAAAATGCCTTGAATATGGATTGAACATCTGCTTTAGGACCCCCTTCCACCACTTCAATGGACGAGAATGATCTGAATACAAATAAGAGCCAGAATCACTCCTTTTGTGTGCTACAAATATTCTACATCTGCTATGGGACATCTCGATGATTAATCAGCAACAGGAGCAAACCAAACTTCTTCTTGCTTTTAGTGTGGAGGAAATGGTTGCACTCAAGAAATCCTAGATGCCAGTACATAGGCTTGTACTGACCTAACCTGTTCACTTTACACAACTGACAATAAATGGTCAGAAAGGCTACAAGAGTTTATTTAATACAAAATCAGAGTACTGATCACCTCAAGTCCTAAAGAGAAGACATGCACAGTAGGTACCACTGTTCTCTTTTCCCATGAAAACCATAGGAAAGAAGAAAAGAATGCCTCTCTACAACAATAGCAGTACTCAAAAATATGTGAAATCATGAGCATTTCCAAAGAAGCAGAGATCACTTGGCTGATGATATACTTATACTGCCCTTATAGCATGTGAACACTCAAGACTTTTTCCATAGCTCTTTCAAGTTTTGCCTTTTATTAAGCAGGCCTGGACATTGAGTATTAAAGGGAATATATGAACTTAGACCTTCAGAAGACACTGCAACTCCAATGCTGCAAAAAAGTATTTTTTTTTGAGTACAAACAACCCTTACCAGGATAGCCACAACACACAAAATATACTGGCTGAGTCAGCTTTTGCAGACACAGTTTGCTCAGCAAATAACAATTATTAGACAGACAGACAGTATTAAGGAATTTAATTTTGAGGGTGTGAGCAGTGAAGGAGGGAAATGTCACTGAAGCATACATTAAAAATGAACAGCAATCATCATATGGAAGGTACTTTTCTGTTTTATAGCTGTTCCTAGAGAATTTGCAGATGTTACATGCTGCAAAGATGACTGCTGATAAATCTGATTTGGGTGAAGCCTAGCAACTTTAAGCTTGGCATTGTAAGACCATTTTACAACCAGAAGTGAAGAATGTGTTATTAATTTGAAAACTACCCAAAAATATTAAATAAAAAAGTAGTTCTATAAATATGTAAAGATCCTGTGGTACCCTCTACTATTCAAGCTTTTGACAGAAGGGAACCATTTTAATGAGTAAAGCCACAGCCCCATGTCGAGAAGATTATGTCTGAGGAAAGCTTCATAAATTGTATTCAACTGAGCACTTCTGCTAGACAGACAAACAAATTGTTATGAGGTAGCTGATCCCTGCTGGAGTCATGTCAAGTACAGACTTTCTCAGAATTAGGTGCCATGCAACCCGTACCTTTATTTGAAATACAAACGAAAGAACACGAATTCTTGTGTGCTCTTTTGAAGGTGGCAGTGAGTTATGTGACAATATCACTATGCATGCATATGCTATGCTAACAACATGGTTAATGGGATCAGGAGAGGCAAGTCTTACTTTGAATGTCAATGATTTTTTTTTTCCTCTGTATTTTTACATTGAGATTATTACAGTAATTTTCACCTTATTGTCTCTGCAAAGAGAGTTTTTTTTCGGAGTACTTGGGAGTTCATTAGTAGTGTAGTTTAGGCTTTGGGGGATGCTGCTAACATTAATTTTGTTTTTGTTTGCTGCTGGGAATATCCTAATTGGAAATTTCTAGCAGTATGTGTGCATGCACCTATTCAAGCTGCAGATGATTTTTATTAAACTTGCAGTAAAACAACCATTTGCCTGATCTGGAATTACACTTTACAGGAAATTCATTTACTTTAATTTAGATACTAGCTTATCCCAGTATAAGCTCACTACTAAAATGCACTGAAGAGATCAGTGAGGTTTTCCATCACTGTCTGGCGAAAACAAGACTGGATCTCTGGCACTGCAGATATCAGGACACAGGTGCTGCACCATCTGACACAGAAAGAAAAGACAGTGACAGAAGCAATGCCAGTGCCACACACATTTTGGCTCTGAGCATTTCTGTCCAAACCTGGAGTGGTGAGCAGGCAGCACCCATGAAAGCAGACACCCCACACCATGCAGCCACACTGCTCTTTGCAGCTGGCTTCAACACAATCCAAACCCGTTCTGCCCAAGAGCCATGACCATCTCCACAGGAAATATTCCAGGAGCCCCTCTGGCTTCTCAGAGCTTCCACCGGGAAGAAGTGTCCTCCACACAGGTTCATCCTCTCTCCCTGGGGCTTGAGTGACAGCTGTGTGCTGCAGAAAGCTCCCCTCATGGGCAGACTCACAGTGAGGGAGAGCCTCCCTGGTCTGCCAAGAACTCTCCTGGCCTGCCAGAATCCACTCTTCCATGTTCTGTGAGTTTTCAAAGCTCTCAGCTTCATTCCTTCCATAAATGAGCTCAACTACCTCACTCGTTTTAAAAGAGCTTTTAAAAGACTGAAACATTGATTAAATATGAAGGAGAGGCTGCACCAACACTGGCACTCAATTTTTCGTGTACTTCCACAACTGCATGCAGCAATTCACAGCAAGTACTGAATTATGATTGCAGATAAGAATTAAGCAACAGAGAAAAACTTCAAGGATCTTTTATCTTGAAGACCAGAGCAGAACAACCATAGCTGAGCACCATTTTAGACCCTTCTCCCATCACCCGGCAGCTGTTGATGGGCACTGCCAGCCCAGCTGTGCGAAGTGCCCGCCACTAGGTGGAGTGGCTTTGACAAACTCCCGGCTGAGCTGTCTGCAGCGACAGCGTTCAACTTCCTTCGGCCCTTTTCCCCTGCCTACTTTAACACATGAGGTGTTATACATCACCTGAAGGTTGGAGACACGACTTTGTAAGGCTCTGCCTTCAAAGTGAAAGAATTAGTGAAGAGTTGAGGGGGTAAGCCTTACTAGTGCCCTCCACTGTGTGGTTACATATAGCCCTAAAAGATGCTTGGTATCAGAATGTAAATACACTTCAGGTAAAATAAAAAATATATATAGCACATAAGAGGCTGGCAACTCATCATCAAGGACAACAGGGGGAATTATACCTCCTTTGGACTCCTTGTTGGTCCACAAGACCAGTTCACTTGGAGAACAAGAATATGACTTCATTAAAATGCCATTACCTATCTTCTCCTGCTGTTCTGGGGTAGAAGGAGAGCTGGAAAGTTTTTATCATTGTCTACAAAAAGAGCTGAATTTGTTACAATTTTCAAAACAGGATGATTGATAAAGCAATTTTAATAGCCTGAATAGATGGAGTGAGTATTTATGCTCTTCCTCGGAAGTAATTATGAGCAATACAATGATGATACTGATAGCTGCAAAAATGTTGACATTGCAAGAAAAGGAATCAAAACAAGAAAGGGAAATCCACAATCAAACCTTTTTGGCTTCCATTTTAGAAAATATTTTGATCTCCATGTCTATACATTTCTTCTATGATAATCATAGTTAATTAAGAACAGGCTAAAGGACAAGTAGGAAGAATTCAATCAATCTCTGAATGCATAAAAATATACAAATGCACTCTCCTTGTTAATACCTTATAAGATTCTAAGTCATTCAGAGAAGAGCATTATCTTCTGATAAGTTTGCACAGTGCCCAATAAGTGGGACTCCTCCCAAACTGGGTCCACAAAGTACTACCACAGGAGAAACAGCAATAATTTACATTCATATGCAGTCAGCTGTAAAACTGCGAGAGAAATGAGATCTACCATGGTAACTGTTGGCCTCTAGAATTAGAACTGTCCTATAAAATGAAAATTTATATGGCTAATAATTACCTTATCCCATATGGTGATGGACAATACAGCTTCGAGGACAGAACAAGGTTTCCAAGCCTTAGAGAAAGAAATGTGCAGACTGAGAAATGGTACTCTCAGACTCAGTAACACCAAGTAAAGAAAAAACACATGCTGAGAAGAATGCGAAGGCAATGCTACCCCTATCCTATTTACTGGTTTACTACTCCATCTCCAAAACTGTGCTACTCCTAGCTAAAAATGGCAAATATGCTGTCACTCCTAATTCAGGAAAACTTGCATTCATTTCAGTCAGAATTTTCTCTGTGTGAGGGATCGGGAAGGAGCACAGACACTAGGAGAGGAGCAAATTAGGGATGTTATCTTCTAGATACAGCAAGGCACTATCAGCTATGGGGTAAACTAGGGCATGCAAGTAATGAACCCAATTTTGTTCTTATGTAACATGATCATATCTTTGGCAAGCTGAATCTTAATTAGCAAGAAGGCACATCTACACGGTTACTTGTGTTAATTAACATACCGTTTGCACACTAGCAGGATACAGGCTGGACTGTTCCAATTTGTGGGCAAATAGCTCCTATGTGACACCCCCCAGCATCCAGCAGCTGACAACCTGAACAAAAACAAAACAAGGGGGAAAACAGGGTGTTAATCAGTGATGGACAATATTTCTAAAGGAATAGTATTATTTCCTCCCTCCAAAGTTGGCAAGATGTGTGTACCAGTTTTAGCACAGGTGATTTGCAGGTACAGAGAAAAGGAGGCTGCACCTTACATCCCAAACAGCCAGAGCATATACATGTGTCTAATATCATAGAGGTTCAAAAGGAAGGCTGAAGTCCTGCTCCTTCTGGTATGGGGAATGACCAAAACTTTGCTCTCTGTGAGGCAGGTGAGCATGCTAGCAACCTCTACATCCTGTTGCCCATCTCTGAACTGCTCAAGTTGTTCTATGTTGGACTGAGAGATAAACATCCAGAAATAAAGACACCAAGTGATATTCCAAGAGGCAAGGTGCATGCCGGATGAGAAGCTTAGCTTGAAGCCCTTCCTCTGAATTAAGCAAACCAAGGATGCACCTCCCGCATCCCACAGAGATGCAGAGGAGGAAGTGTGGGGGCAGCTGCCCTGTCTGCCTGTGAAAAATCTCTAGAACTCCCAAGGTCACCCAAAACTCCTCAGCTTGTAAAACACAACCCCTTATACATCATATTTCCTACCAAGTTATAGACAAAATGAAGTACTGAAGTCACAAACCAGCCAAGGGGGCCATCAAGGTAATATTAACAGGAAACTAGAGCTACCTGCTCTCCCCAGCTTTTGGGAGAAGTGATAGAAGGCAGAGGTGGCTATTGTAAAACTGTAGATTTAAAGATCTTTCACAGTTTACTTCATATTATCTTAATTTCATCTAAAGACAGAATTTTGAAAGAGGATGAGGAATCTTGCTGAAGTATGAAAGACTCAGATGAAAGTAACAGTGAAGCAATCGTGACCTTGTTACTTGCTTAAAATCAGCTCCAGTTTAGGGACTGGTTTCCCAATAAAGGACTTTCTATTCTTCTTTTCCAATAAAGAAGAATGAAGATAACATGAAAAGTTTGATACAATGCCATGGTACCTACATTTTAAAGAAAATGGAAGAGAACTGGAACGGAAGGTGGTTAATTTTGAACTCCCAAAGTTTTTCACAAAAGAACTCGTCTCGGATTTTAAAATTCCAACAGAAATCTTGCCATTTCCAGCCTCTTCTCTTGCCATTCTCTAATGCCAAAAGGTGCAGGCACTTATTCCTGAGCAGAATTGACATAAATGTTAAATGGGGACAGAGAAGCCCAGCCAGGTGCAAAAGAGATAAGGGGTTAACACTCAGTCTCCTGGAAGTACCTAGAAGAAATGGCAGCTTAGTACACAATGTGTAGTTTAAGTGAGAGAAGTAATTTGAAACAACAGAGCAGGACATAAAAGACCAGGCTCCATTGGATGCTAAATGCTAAAGGTCTCCAGAAGAATGTAATGTCTAGAGGATCAAACTGGAGAAAAACCACATTTATTAGGAAGAAAAGAGAGAGAGGGAGAGAACCACTCCTAGAAAATAGTTTCCATCCAATGGCCAGAACAGAACACAGAAGGTCACAAATTTGTTGCCGCAGAAGATATTAGAGAACTTTATTAAAAGAGTAAGGTTTAGAGACAGAAAAATAGCAAAAACATCAGGCTCCAGGGAGAATTCTCATAAACTGCACAGAGTATATGTCTGCCTTCTCATCCCCCCTCAACAAACCAGCTGTAACAAGTTTTAATTAAAGAAATCATGAGATAGCAAGGAGATGCCGAGAGCAATGGTAATGTGGGTTAAATTATTGGTGTGGTAAGGATTGCTAGGAGAGAGGAAAGATAACTACTGTCCTTACACCAGGAATAAGACATCTCCAGGCAAGACAGGAGCAAAGTGGAGAAAGGTAAGAAAGGAAGACCCAAGTGGAAGTGCCTCAGTGACGCAGGGATATAGATTTTAGAGAAAGAGAAGAATTGCCTTTGTGATGGGCTGGAGGAAAGCAGATCAGGTGGAGAAGAAAATACACGAGAGAAAATGTCCCTCCTCTTCTGAGCTGTGTGAACTTCAGAGACACCTCCATAAGCTGAAAGATAAAGCTAGTGGGATTTTTCAGATCTCACCATAAAGAAAGAACAGGTCCACTGCTCACTCTGCAGGCAATGACTTGCTCTTTTGAAAGTCCATTTCTGATCTGTATTCAAATGATGAAGAAAGATGCAAAGGGCTCTGAGAAGCCATCCTTGGTAAGGTCAGAGGAAAGGACAGCATTGTACACACTGACAGTTGGGACCAGGCTGGGGACACTCAGGAGAGGTTAGCTGAGCAAATTTGGTCAGGGACATTAACAAAAATCAAACTGCTTAAGGAAAATGACATACAGGATATGGACCTCAAAGGTGGAAAGGAAGAGAGTGCTCAAATGGAGCCACTGAGTGACCCACACGGTGGAAAAACACACCAAAAAAAAAGAGGCTCACAGTCAATGACAAATGTTAGTGCACAGAAGGCCAGCAACACATTGCAAAGCAACATCCCTTCTACCTCAGTCTTCAAGAGTCTGCCTCTCCTGCAGACTTTTTTTAGGCCATCAAGTACTGGCAATGCTCAGAAGCTAGGACAAAAAGGCTGTTGGCAACTGCGATATCCCATGCCACCAGCATTAGCAAAGGACAAAAATACGCACTCCCAATTAAAAAATGAAAACAATTTTTTCATTTCTGGAGATGTCGGGCCTTTCCTAAGATTTAAACAAGCTCAGATAACTGTCTTCATAGTTACATTCACAATATAATGATATTCAAATATACTGCCTTCACACACACAAATAACTTGTGAAATTATTTGCCAGCATATTAAGCCACTACGCCAGATTGCTTGGCAATGGTGTATGTCTTTGAAATATGCAGATGCTTTTTTCTTTTTAAAAAAAGGAGAGAGGGAGGGAAGAGGAGAAGTGAAAAAGAATTACAGTAGAATTTGATATCCAAGTAGCAGAACAACAAATTGTGGAGAGACTCCAACCAATATTACATCAGACTTGGAAAAATAGCTAAAATATACTGAGGGATGAGTTATGACTTTATATATATAGGTATACTTCTATGCATAAACTTACAAACAGACATAAACAAAAAAATCACATGCCTAGAGGAAGAACTGAAGTCTCAGAAACCCTGCAGTATGTCATGCATAAACCCAAATTTCAAGTGCTAGAGTACACGCAGAGAAGTGTAGGTACAAAAAATACAGGGAAGATGATTGCTGAACATCCTTCTGAATCCCCTTATTCACAGCCTTTTTGGCTAAAAGCAAGAATCTAAAAATAATATATCTATCACTGAGATCCTGTAAAAGTTATTTTGCGTGTATGTATACATATGTCACCTAACATCCCAGGCATGTACATAGTCTGGACTTCAGTGCTGCATTCCTTAAAACAGAGGCACAACTGACTAAGAGCAGTGATTTCTGAGAGCACGTTTCACATCCTCAGGAGAACAGAAAGGCGGGAGCCCCTCAAGATCCTAAACATAAACTTTGAAATGTTTCCCAAAATGCAGAAAGATGGAAACTACTCCAGTGAGGGCTGAAAGGGAATTGACAGTACAGACCTGCTTCTGCTCAGTACTTTGTAGTGAGTAAACACATCCTTCTTAAGAATACATAATTGCCATAAAAGAGGTTAACGAAGGATGAGGCACTATTTGATGCCATCTAGCCTCAATCTACACAAACAATACAACATCTGAATTGTACAGAGCATCCACTTTCACCAACAGTCCAGCCAAGGTATAAGAAGTGAACATCATACTGTCACACACTGTAATGAAATACCTATTTTGTCTGTAATTTGGATGTGGTCAGTTTCACCAAGAAAGGATGCTCCTACTGAGGAGAAGCAGAATCAAGCTTGGGGTGTGCACCACCGTAATGCCCCTGCATGAGGCACAAATGGCAGAATAAAATGTGCTCCAACCTTATGTTGCAAACCCAGTCATTTTTCATGGGCAACAATGGTACCTTCGGGAAAAAGGGGAAAAAAAAAGTTCTTTCTAACGAGAAATTGATTTATAAGTCCTTACAGCCATTTCAAAAGGACAGGTCATAGCTGGTTTCAGCAGTCAGTAACAAAGCCACACACTTTCAAAGGGTGTGAGTTTTGGGGGGGAATCCTTATCCCACCAACAGTGATGGGATGTGCACTTTTGGTAGCAGTACAGTGTCAGTCTAGAAATGGAGACATACAGAGCAGTACTGAGAAGACAGGTTGTCACATTTTTAACTTTGCATTCGTAACAAATGCTCTTGCAGTCTATTCTGGCACATTTGCAAGCTTGCTTTTAGGTACAAGGGACTTGCATGCATTTCCACTGTAGATAAGAAAACAAGAGCAGCCTTGTTATGATTAAAAGGGTCTATTTCCCTCTGCCTTCTGTCTTGTGTGTCCATCTGCATAGCTGCTTTGAACTTGGCCAAATCCCAGTGTTAGGGTCGCCCACAGTATGAATTTTAAACCATCAGCAGACTGCGAATTTGCTGCTAGAGAAGAGAAAAATCTCCAAATTCTCACCTAAATGGTCAATGAGTGGTTTTGTAGAACATTCATCATGTCATATATTTCAGAAATTGCAGCAAAAAAATAATTTACTGTTTTATGAGGACTGTCAAAGACAAAATAGACATCTGGAAAGAAATTAGTAACAATCACTATTGAGAAAAACGAATTCTGCAGATGCCTAGGTAGGTCACTATAAGACTTAGAGAGGTCACAAAGTTGGCATTTGAGAAGTTACAGTAATTTCTGTTTAAACTATGCAGAATTAGAGAAACTAGGAGAGCAGAAGACAGTGCATGAGACCTGCAGCATCAAGAATGGCAATGTATTCATAAAAATCTTGGGCAATACTAAATTAATACATGAGTTTTGATTCTTAGTCTCCTCACCTACCTCACCTCAACTCAATAAAAAAGAAAATTATGTCAGCTCTCCCTCTCTAGTGTGTAGCATTTTCAGCACCAAAATTCCCAGTGGGATGCAAGCATTTAGAGACACCACATTAAAGGCTGAAAGTCAAAAATGGCTTCAAAAAGAAAGAAAAAAAAGAAGTTATTTCTTTCTAAACTTCTGCTGCCCAATCAAAAACTTGTAATAGGGGAAGTTAAAGAGAGGTTTGCATTGGCTAAGACCTGTCAGTCCTTCAACAGAGCATGAAAGCCTTTAACGGGGTCCTTTATGCAACTGAGCTCACATCATTCATCAAAGAACAACAGCCAGGATCAAAGGCATCCACCGGCTCATCCTCGCAATACTATAACCTGCTTCCACCTTCACCTTGAGTTTTATAGGTATTTTGATTCCATTCCTGTGTGTTTAGGTATCACAGACTGGTCAACAAGCTAAATTCTCAGCAAATAAGTCAATTTCTTTACCTAGCCAACTTTTTATTTTTCCTTTCTGGCAATAAGTGCCTGCTGGCTCAGTCAAACAATTATTGTTCTTATGAATTCTGCTCTAAAATGGTTTTATTCAAATGGTTCTGCCTCTTATTCCAAGGACCAACAGATAATAAAGCAAAGCTGTTACTCGTTGCTACAAAACTAATTTTAACCTCAAGCAAATCAGGAATTACACATTCATCTTCTGAACTGTTTAAAGATGTTACGTTCATTTCTTTTATGACTGATTTAATAAACTCTGCCTGCATAATAAATATTCCTACTATAGTCACAGGGTTTTTTCTCTTCTTGAGAAGGAAAAACACATGCTGGTGGTTGATATGAGGTGTAACACGAAAATAATTAAGCGCAGCCAAGTAATTTTAGCAATGCTGTACATTTTGTTATTAAACATCATATTCAGTAGCGCTCTGATTCTTCGCCTTAACAGCAATGCCACCCCCAGCAGAGAATGCCATATTCCTTTAAGAAAGGGTGAACAGTAACAATGAAAACAACATGATGCATCTAAGAAAAAAGGAAAAAAATTACTACACCTTTAGCAGGTTAAAAAAGCGACAGTTTTTGTTTGTTTTTTATTTTTTTTAACCCTAGTAGAGACTCAAGGGGCATTTTGTAATCTGGATGTATGTTATATATGAGCCTTTATCTTCTGAAAGAAAAAAAAAAACATGTGCCGAAACTCTTAATGTCATAATTTGCTGCCATAGAGAAAATAACAGTGATAACAATTTTAGAGAAAGAAGGAAAACTATGGACTTCATCTTCTGACACCATTTTACTTAATCAAACTGCAATCACAGTAATGAGCTCTCTCCTACCAAAGGCTCGGTACATACCTCATCCAGGGGTATTCTCAATGGAGATTTGCAGACGTCTTTGAGACAAAAAGATGCCCATTTGAAATAAGCCCATCTGGTTACTCAAAATTATTTCTCAACAGATGAAGATTTCACATGACAAACGCTGCGTGAAGTTTAAAACGCTCACCCTTTTTCAGGTCTTTTCCCCCCAGACTTCCAAATTTCAGACAAAAACAAACCAACCAACCAACCAACAAACCCTACTGATATTCTGAGGATGCTGAACGATTAAGTGACATTTTTTAACGGAACATCACTGCGCGCAAAATTGCGAACCGCCTTTTATTTCGGTCACAGCCCCACAGACAGAGTTTTGAGAGGAAAAGTGCGCAGGAAAACCGGGCTGAATGCCACCCGCTGTAAATCACCAGTGGGTCAGGACAAGAGGAAAAACCTCCGGTGTCAGATAAGGTCCTGTGGGAGCCCGGGAGGCTACCGGCTCCGCGCACAGAAGAATAGACGCGTGTTAAGCATAACGCCACCAGCCGCCCGCACCCCCGCCCGCTGCCGGGCTCCCCTCGGCCGCCGGGTCCCCCTCCTCCGGCCGGGCTCGCGAAGACAAACTGCGCTCCCGGGACCACCGGCTTGTCCCGGGCGGCCCCCGGGCTACCTCCAACTCCTCCCAGCCGCCCGAGGCGGCGGCGCGGGGCCGTGCCCGGGGCACAGGCGAGAACCCGCGCGGTCCCCGGCCCCGCCGCAGCGTGGGTCGCGATCGCCGCGGGACGCAGCGGCGGATCGCGGGGAGGGATGCTCCGCAGGCAGCCGCCTCCCCTCCGCCCGTTCCGCCGTCGGGGCAGGCGGTGTCATTCCCCGAAAAACCCCCTCCCACCCACGCCGCCAACAAACTTTGAGGAGGACGAAGGGTCCCCGACCGGGGGGGCACCCGCCGCCTTCCCCTGCCCCCCCGCCGCCCGCGCCGTCCTTACCCTCCGCACGGCACCGGCCGCGTTCCCCGCCCGCTCCGGCCGCGCCGACCCCCGGCAGGGAGCAGGAGCGCCGCCCCACCCGGGCACCCCGGCACTGGGGAGCGCCGAGGAGGCGGTGCCGGTGAGGGGAAGGAGGAGGTGGGAGACTTCTCCCCCCGGCTGCCTCCCCTTATTCGCTTCCCTCCCCTCGGCGCCTCCTCTCCGACCACCGCCGCCCTCGCTCGCCCGGCTCAGGCGGCACGCCGGGCTCCGCCGCCTTGCCGCCGCCGCCGCTCCATGTGCCGCCCGCCCGCCCCTCCTCCGCCGCCTCCGCCCGCCGCCGCCTCGGCGCGGGGAGGCAGCGCGGGAGCCGCCGGGCGCCCGGCGTGGCTCCGGCACACGCCGCCGCTGCGTCCCCCCCGCCTTCCGCCCCGCTCCGGTCCCATTTATGAAGCCCGGCGCCCATCACGTGTCAGTGTGTGCCTTTTGTCCCGGCCCTGGCAGCAGCGGGGCGGACAGGCGGCGCTGGCCAAACTTCGCCCCGGGGGAGGGACATGGGAACACCGGGGAACACCGCGGGGGCGGGCGGCGGAGAGCGGCTCCGTTTCGGGCCGTGCCCCACCCCGCGCCCCGCCGGCCGTGGGCGCTGCCCGGCCGTGAGCCCCGTCCTGCCGGCGCCTGCCGCCGCGCCCCCCGGCCGGGCGCGGGGAGCGGGGCCGGGGAGGCGGCGCGCCGGCCCCCAGCCAATGTGGAAGGCAGCGCCTCCTCCGGCCCGGGGGGGCGGACGGCGCATCCCCGCCGCGGGGACCCGGCCCGGCCCCGCCAGCCGCCCGCACGGCGTGGGGACAGGGGGGGCTGGCTCCGCTCTCGCCCCGGGGCCGCGGGACTGGCACACCCAGCGGGATGCGGAGGTTGGCGGCTGTGGCTGCCCTCGTGGGGCGTCCTTTCCCCGTCCCAGTATTTCCTGTGGAACACTAGGGTTTTGACATACTTTATTTCCCTTTTTGTCACTACCCGAATCCCGCCTTCGGTGTTTTCGGGCTTACACGACAACCGTCATGGCAGCCCTCAGAAGTGAAGGGGATTCCCTCATCTCTGGGGGGCGAAATGGCTCCAAAGGTGGGCAGGCAATGGGCATAACTGGAAAGCTGAGCTTTATTCAGCAGCCAGTTCCTAAACACTGTAATATCTAGCTGGCTTTGATCGTGTGTTTCTGCCTCTGCAGTGTCATACATATGTATTTGTCTTCACACGAATTAATACTGAAACATGATAAATATTTATCATTTGACATGGTGTCTAAAGACATTAACTGGTCCATCTACCATTTACCTGAACTGGTACATCCACGCACAGAGGAGGAATATGTGATTCTCCTTGTTTATCAGGTTAAAAAAACACTCAAGTCTTCATAAGTGATGATTAAAGGTTTCCCGTGGCTGTATTTTAGGGGTGTCCAGCTCAAGATGTGCCTGCTATCTCACAGTGACTCTTCCTCCTGAAGGCTTCTCAAGCTGGGCCCCCAAGGTCTGAGGCAACAAAATCTCCATGCTCCATCCACCAAAGTGCATCTGCTCAGGAGCACGGCATCATTCTCACAATCCAATGTTTTCCCTGCATCGAGTCCCAGAGCGAGTCTGCAAGATCATAATTACTGACAATAATTTTTCAGCCGCTGGCTCTTTCTGATGGTAATCGTTAAATTAACAAGGAAGGAGATAATTTCAAATGGCACTCCCTGTGAGAAAAGTGGAAGGGAAAAAAAAGGCCAACTCATTTGTGCCCAGCTTGAGTTTCTGGTATTAGTCTGTCTGTTTGGTCATTCAGAAGTGGTGGAAAGTAAAAAGAACTTTATTTAGGACTGTGTTAAATCAGATCAGATTTCTCTTTAGCTATGCGTTTCAGAAAGTACTAACTTCTCAGAGGACTTTTTCTTTACTTCATTGAAAATGTTGAGTACTTTTGCTTTCAATGTGAGCCTACCCAGTTAAACTTCTCTTCCATGTTTGTGGAGGGACACATCCCCTTTGCAAGTCACTTCAAGTGGACAATACCAGACCAAAATCAGCCTGCTGAGGGAATTTAAGGGCATGTGTTACTGTTCATCCTGCCTCCACATTCTTGGCTTGCTAAAGATTCCCATCCTGAACTGAGCATTACTCCAGTCTCAGGATAATCCTTCTTTGAATCACTTCTCAACCTGGATTGTAGAGAAGGACATTGCAGGGTTGAACATGTAGCCATGGCCACATACTGAGGGGTTTTCCCCCTGTGCAGTCCTGTGCAGTTGCTACTGCAACAACTGAACAACTGTTCAGCCTACAAGTTCAACAGGAGACAAGAGGTATGGATAGCCAGAAGTTATCCAAGCAGCAGGTTCTCAACCTTCATAACCATGGGGCAACCTGGGACCCCTAAAGCCTTGTATACCCCAGCCCCTCTTCCAGGATCCTGATTGTAATGTAGCGGTTTTGCAAAGGCAAGGTTGTTGTAATCCTGTGACATTTGTTCCAGTGGAGCTGGTTTGAAAACCTTTGAAAAAGTGTCTTTCCACTGGAAAATGCAACCTTGTCAAAACTGAAATGCTTTGCAAACTTGTGTTGGTTGCACTGAAAATGTCATTTAAAAAAGAGTAAGTGGTAGAGGGATGTTCCAACAGTGTGGGAATGTCTCGTTGTGACATTTCCAAGCTAAATGTTCCAGTTTCTTGCTTTCTTGGCTTTGAAACCAAAATGAGTTTTGGTTTCAAAATATTTCCTTTTATATTATATATTGCAAAATAATACAAAAATTTGGAAAGCTTATTCCCATCAACCAATCACTTATTACCATAAACCTGAAATTAATGTTCTCCACAGCTTTCTCCAGGTAAGAATTCTGCTATTCCCGGTTGGAGCAAAATTTTAAACTGCAAACACTTACTGAAACTAGAGTATCTGAATTTTGCTGACCTCTCAACCACATGATGGAATTCTAGAACTCAGCTGCCTTTTAAAGTGCATGATTGACCATCCCAGGTACTATTTTCTCCTGATTTGGGCTGTCATAATGTCAATTTTCTACCTAGTAGCTGGTACACTGCTGTGTTTTGGATTTAATGTGAGAATTGTGTTGATAACACACTGATGTTTTCATTGTTTCAGTGCAGTATTTACACTACATCAAGGAGTTTTTGGCTTCTCACCTGTGTGTAGATTTGGGGTAAAAGAAGCAGAGAGGACATGGAGCCAGGACAGCTGACCTGAACTGGCCAAAGGGATATTCCATACTGTCTGATGTCATGCTCATTTTGTGAACTGGGAGGGAAAGCTGCCTGGGGGTTACTGCTCAGAGATTGACTGGGCATCCGTCAGCACGTGGTCAGCAACTGCATTGTGTATCACTGGTTTTGTGTACTCCAGTTGCATTGTTGTTATTACTGCTGTTATTATTATGCATCGCTTGTTTTGTAAATCCATTTCCCGCCTTAATTTTCTGTCCTATTGAACTGTGTGTATCTTAACCCATGAATTTTGGTTTTTTTCCACCAACTGTCTTCCCCATACCTCTGGGGGCAGGGAGTAAGTGAGCAGCTGTGTGGTGCTTAGTTGCTGGCTGGGGTTAAACCACAACATATTGCAACTGGGATTTCCTTCAGTTCTTATTTCAGGAAGAAGAGGCAAGGAGGTAACAGATGAGATAATCCAGCTGATCCTATGCTCTTTCTAAATCACAAATTCTTGCCTTCTCAGTCAGATTTTTTTCCCCAAATACTTTGATTTTATATTTTTATGAAAAATTAACTTGGCCACTTCAGGAATGTTGTCCTTCATCTGTTAAGCTTTTTATTTATCTATTTAGGTTGATCAGATGTGCATTATGAGACCTTGATGATTTACTTTGGAAAAAATCTGTACAACAATCAGGTTAGATGCTTTGATTATCTCAGAAAGATCGCTTGCTTCCTAGTTTTGTACACCCTGCAGCACCATGCTTGTTTTCAGGATTTCTCCATAATTTCTTGTCAAGAATGTTTCCTTCTGCTGCCTCAAAAAACCTCAGAGGTCTTGGTCATTTTTCACTCTTCATCCATAGGTAGAGCCAACTATCAAACAAGACATAAATGATGCACTTGGAAGTGTGCTCATGGAGGAAGCCAGTACACTGGTTTTTAACACTTATCCGGTGTCCTGCCCACAGGCAGATTGATTTTCACAAGGTTTATGTGGCAGTTCCTTAAATCATTTTCAAACAAGGGAGAAGATGTGTTCTTATGTCCAGTTCTTAATTTAGAAGACTGTCTGCTTATCTTAAAGGCTCATCTTTATCTATCCATTTTAGGACACTTTTCTGCTATGATAGCAATGAGCACCATGGGTGCACAAAATCCTTTCCACCCCTTCTCAGGCATACACTTCCCAGTCTTTGGAGAAAGTCAAGGGGAGGGTCTTCACTATAAGTACAATTCTGCCCCCGCACACAGAGGACCACAACAGAAATTTTTTGGACGAGGAGAATGAAAGATTGAAAAACAAGACCTTAAACCTTGGCCATTTCCCGAGGTAGCCTTCTCTCCCCGAATCACAGAGCCTGAGGAACCAACAAGTTTGGTGCTCCAGCACAAACAAATACTCCTAAAGCAATATGATTTTTCAGCTTTTCTTCATTTTCTCTGCAAGCTGTTAAACAAGCAAGGTCAGTTTGGGACCCATCAAGTCCTGGTTCTCCTCCTTACTCGTTATGTGATTTTGGCCCCTTTTTTCCATGCTGTTGAACACCCACAGTTTTTACTGAGTTCAGGAAGAGCAACATGAGCTCAGCCCCTCGGGACGTAATGCTGTTTGTCTTTCTGCCCAGTTGCTGCCCCACTGTGAAATGAGGATAATAATATCTTTTTTCTTCCTTCACTCTCAAGCTTTTCTGTTTAAACTATAAGGTCATTGAAGTGAGAACTGCCTCTTACTAGTGGTTTGTGAGCACCTATCACAACAAAGTCATAATCCTGTCTGTGACCTGCAGGCACTAACACATTGCAAATAATAACAATAAAAACCCAATCAGAAATTTCATTGTCCAGGAGCAGCTTTCCAGCCATCCAGCAAATAAAAAAAACAGTCCAGGCAATGACAGAACCCATGAAATTTAGTGGGTTACCCGGGGCCTTTGTTAATTGTCCAGCTCCATATTTAGTCAAATGTTGGTCTTTTTTGAAAGGATTGATCTGCCAGGGACAGTTGCTGTTTGTGTCACTGATGAGGCACGGCAGGGTCCTTGTTATGGGCTGCACACTTTAGCTTGTTGCTTGGGTAGTACAGTAGCCCTACTCCTTCCCCAAGTCTGAGCTTAGCTTTTGACTTTGCCAGGTGCTGAGAGTGAGAGATGTGCAGCCGGGTTTTGTAAGGCAGGTGTCCACCAGCTAGCAATAGAAAGAGACCACCACCTCATCTCACACAAAGGACCCGTGAATAGCTCTCGTATAGTAATTACTTTGTGTCACTACTGCCCTGAACCAAATTAAAGCCAGTGATACAGGCATTCAAGTCTCTCTATCCCATCATTAACTATCCCCTGAAGCTATCCAGTTCCCCAAATATTATTCTTTTCAGCTTTTTGCTTTGTCCTTTTAAATAGGAGTTGAGACACGATGAACCAATTTAGATGCTGTTCTATGTAATTTAGTTTATGAACTCAACAAATGAAGGAAAGAAACATGTAACATAGTTAACAATGCCTGTTTTTAAAAAATTCTCAATTTACTGCTGACAGATGTTGGTAGCCATACCAGTCGTAATACAGTTGAGCCTAATCTTCTGCTCTATTGATATTTTGTAATGTTTTGCCTTTTCTGTTGAGGGTGGCACTGCAGAGTACTAACAAGGGTTTTTTCTTTTGCTCTAATGGCAATGATACTGTGCTATGTCACACTCCTTCCACCAACTCTTGACAAAGATAACAGAAAAGAGGAACCAGAAGATTGGTGAGCACTTGCTAGGAGAAACCTTTGTTTTAAAACACAGGCTTTCCCAGATACAGAGGCGGGGAATTGCTGATCAGACATCTGTTGCCTGTCCCACATTTGCTGATGCCTGGGGAAGGAGCCTTAGAAATGTTCCTTTGGGCTGAAGTCCACTGACCCCTCCTCCTTTTTTTTTTACTCTTTATGATGCTCTTGTCTCAGCTGTGGCACGCTGGACAGCAGCTGCTGTGCTGAGTGTGAGGCCATGGCGTGGTGCTCGCATTTGGAGCAGCACCTTTTGGCTCCAGCAGCTCTGGCTGGCTCTGTGCTTTGAACCACTGGGCGCCGCGCGCTCTGCTTGGTGTGGCTTGGCAGTGACTCGCTCTTCACTGCAGGAATCCAGAGCAAATGGCAGAAATCTCACAAGCATTTTAAAGATCATGATTTTGGAGTCTCTTTCTCTGCAGAGTTTGAATCTGTGTCTGCAGGTCTAGGTAGATGTTCATGAGCTGCTCCACTAATAGTGCATAGAGCTTTGAGTGCCTTCTGGGGCATTTTTGCATGTTCCTTCAAAACTAAAAGCTGGCTGAGACACGTGAGTTTATTTTCTCTCCACCATCTGAAAATTACAAAATGCTGATGCAGGTGGAAAAAGGAGGTGGTTGAGGAGGAGAGTGAGTATACTGTGTCAGAGAGGATGGGCTTCTTTGACCTTGGGGATGCTGCTTTTGAATATTTGCACTGTGTTTTTCTAACACAAAGGAAATCACTGCTCTGCTCCTAAGTGATCTTTTAATCTTTCAATCAAAGAAGCACCCTTATTAGTGGTTTTTTAAATCTTCTCACCTTCTTTCATTAAATCATACTCTTTACAGTTCCAGTTTACCTGCATAGAACGTTATGACTGAAAATAGTTTTCCTTTGTTAATGTTTTTCATCATTGAGCAATAGAGCAGGAATGAGGACACAAATCATCTTTTTATTATAAATATGCATAGCAAAGTGTAAAAAAAGCGTGTTTCTAAAACAAATAAATAAACAAAACTGTGTGATGAAGGGAAGGAATTGAGAAAAACAAGATGACAAAGCTTTTTCCTGATGCTCTACCTTTGCAAGTGTACAGGCATCAAAGTCAGGAATGTCTTCAAGTGATGTTGGATGCTCTGAATGCTGTGTTTAATGGAAATAGACATAGGATTGTATCTGCAACTTCTGTGTGATGCAAATCAATATCACTCATCAGTATGGCAAAAGAAACACAACAAATAAACAAACAAAACCCAACTAAAAACACAGCCTAAGATGACTCTAAAATAGATTGGTTCTTTCATGGAAATATACAGATTTGTTTTCTCTCTTGACTTTTGTTCACATTTTCCTTGTTCCTGCTAGATATGAAAACAACCCATTATGTCATTTTTTAAATAGGGACAGTATATATCAGTCTGTATGGCATAGATGTTCAGTTCCAGCAATGAGAAACAATTACGAGTTTGGATGAGAACTGCACATTTTCTAGCTCAAGTTTGTTCGAGATGTAGCTGTGCGGAGGAGGCACTTTTTCTGTGTGTGTGTTTGTACGGCACTTAATAAAATGAGGCCATTATTAGAGGGTGAGGGAGAGAGCTCAGTTCCTATTGTAATGACTATAAACCTCAGCTAGGATAAAATGCACTCATCACCTACTTCCTCATCCCTCCCCATAGGTTGCAGGGGATCGCAGCAGAGCTCTTCCCTGTTGTAGCACACTCTGCTCAGGGCACAGGCGGCAGCTGTACTTAAGGGTCCCTCTCCCTCCCCAGGCTGGGTCTTCGCATCAGTTTGTTCTGCATATGGAAACAGTGAGTCTGGAGAAACCACTTACCCCTGTGTTTCAGGAGAAACATGTAGTCACTCCAAAACAGAAATACAAACTTCTCTGCTTCCAGTGCCAGTCCTAAGGATGTATCATAATCTAGTCCTCAAGAGACAGTCTGGCTATTTCTTTGGCCTCTGACAGCTTTTTGATGCCTTTTCTACAAATATTACAATCATTGTGACTACATTTGTTCATATGGTCAAAGACTGCTGATGTTATCCCTTCCTGCCCCACAAATTTGTTGTAGTGTCATAAAGTATTCAGCATAAAATGTATAGCTGCATGCTTGTTTTTACTAATAAAACACTTTGGTCGCAGAAAGGTTGCCAGCTCAGGTTTTTGTTACTTCGCAATATTCACCTGAAATCTTGTGGCACCTGTGTGACACAGAGGTCACTAGCACTTTGACCTCTGTAAATCTGGAGGGGTGCATGTGTGTGCGCTTTACAACTGCTTGTTTGAACAATAAAACCCGAATCACAAAGCTCAAGCCCATTCAACATTGTCTCTCGTAGGACAAAGGGGGACTGAACACCATTAACCGTTCATTTCACAGCCCCACAGTGTCCCTGGATCCACAGGAAAATAAATTCACATCAATGGCAGCCAGAATCTGAACAGAGATCAGCTTGGGATCAATCCATGCAGCTCGCCTTGCAGGCTCAACTCAAGGAATAAAATGGGACAAACGGCTGGTGGGACGAGGTTTCTTCCAAAGAAATCCTTCTGTAATTGTGTTTTGGCACCACCTGTCTTGCAGCCCCATTGAGAAGAGTTAGATTTTCTCACATCATTTTGAGGTTGAGAAGCAGGGGTTGAATAATGTTCCTGCTGCAGACTATATCCCTGTAGCCATCTCAGAAATCCAACGTGTCTGTAAGACAGGTTCATTTTCCATCCTGGAATGGGTTTCTGTGCCATGTAATGATTATCCAGCTGCTTTTAAAGGCTTGTATTTTTGATTGTGCTTATCAGGTGATTGTTGAAGAAGTAATCCATAAAAGCACAAAAATAGGGGTGTTACCTGCCTTCTAATGTCTGCCTCTTTGCTCCAGTGTGCTTCAGGGGCCAGGACAGCTGAAGCAGAACGTGGTTACCTGGAGCAAAGATGATCCAGCAATGGTTTTAAACTGAAAGAAGTCGGGTTTACATTAAATTTTAGGAAGAAATTCTTCATTGTGAGTACAGTGAGCCACGGGAGCAGGTTGCCCAAAGAAGCTGTGGAGGACCCCCATCCCTGGAAATGTTCCAAGATCAGGCTGAATAGGTCTTTGAGCAACCTGGTCTAGGGGGAGGTGTTCCTGTCCATGGTGGAGAGGTTGAAACTAGGAGGTCCCTTTCAATCCAAACCATTATAAAGAGAACACTTAAAAAAATTAAGGACCAGACAATATGTTTTATCAGAAGGACAATCAACAGCATGATATGTCCCTAAGAGAGCCCTGTCTTGGAAGTATCCTCTGTGTTTGGCTATGGAAAGCTGACTTCTGAAGTCCAGCCTGGGGAGGAGATTTAGAAATGAAATATGGTTTTTTGATAACTACTGGATATTTGGATTCACAGTTCATATTGCAAAATACTAGAAAACAATAGTGTCATTTACGGACTAAGCTATGGACTAAAGTATTTTATTACCTATGACCCAGTTCCCTGTTCTGGGGCCTGAGCTTTTCTTCTGCTGGTCTGTATTGGCTCCAGCTCAAAGAGTCATATAACTGATTGAGTCAATAGCAGAGCTTTTAGCACCAGCACCAGGAGCCATCTTGGATAAATGGAATCATGGATAAATTCTTCAATTTCTCGCTTTCCTTCAGGGATTTATACAAGCTATTTTTATTAAAACCTTCTTGGGTGCTTCTCCTGCTGCAGCTGGAGACCATGTGATGAGCATTTTCTGTTAAACCACAGACAAAAGAGTCAGAAGTGCTTTGTTTACTTCAGAGTTGACTTTCCTTTGTTTCTGCAATGTTTGTTTCCTTTTGGGTGACCAGGAATACTAGAATGCGACAGAAAAGCCCTGACAGATGCTGCAGCAGCAGAACTTCTCTGTTCAGATGGTATTTTTAGATGAAAAGGTGTGAGACATGTTTAGCTTGTTTGTCAGGAAATTGTTTATTGGTTAACTCTTTTTTAGAGCAACACAGAGAGACCATTTATTTTAGCCCCTTAGGTTATTTGGGAGGCTGTCCTGTGAGACCTCACATAGGTATTGCACTGAGTAAGAAATGAACTATTATGGCAATAGTATGTACTCACCACAAACTAGGGGATGTCTTCTCTCATTAGCAGTGGGACATTTGTGGTTAAGTTATTCACAGCTGGAGAGTGACAAAACACATAAAGTTTTCTCACCTATTCACATTGTCTAAACTGTGGAAGAGTTTTGCCTGCACGATTGCTAAGTCAGTTTTCTGCTGATTTCAGTATAATTGGATGACCTTTAAAAAGAGTTTCTATACCAAGGGTTGCAGAATCAAATTCTGTTGTGCCTGATTTTTTTGTCCTATATGCAAGTCTGTGTAACTGTGCCTTCTGTTTGCCTTGCACTGTCCCCCCCAACACACACACCTTCACCCCTTTGGAATGGGTATTACTATGGAAACAATTGTGTCCTTGCTATTGTTAAAGGCAGCTGAGTGACATCCAGAAATCCCATATACCCACAGAAAATTGTAATAGTAAATCATCTGACCAGCTATTCTTAGCTGTTCTTTTCCTCATGTAAGAGAAGGATGATATATAAAGGGAGATTATATGAAGGAGCTTTTTTTTTTTTTTTTTGCTGGTACAAATTTATGACCGCTCAGCTGAAGCACAGGAGTAAAGGTAAAAAACCCAAGGCATTTCACAAGTAGCAGAATTAATGAAGCCTAGTTCCCTATGGATCTGTATAGCCTGTGGTTGGATTCTCTGATGACTAATACAATGCTAGCCGTCTGATCACATCGTTTCTTTTAGCAGTGACATTCAGAATGCCTTTGTGCCATGTGGATCCTCAGGTATCTAATAACAATTGAGTTCAAATTGCAGCTTTTTGTCAATGAGGGTACTGACAATTGTCTCTCTCATCTGCCCACAAAATGGTTTTCATCAAACTTGTGGAAATCTATGGGAGATTGCTGTACTCCATCATACTTGCTTGAAACAAACTATCAGGTTCAAAAAGTGTCAGTGGGGAACAGACATAAAGACATTGAATATGCGATCTTGTGTACATCTTTTTCTTGGGGAATCTGCCCAAAATTTCGCCAGGTTATTCAGTCTAGCAGGTGGGTAATCTTTCTTGGCTTCATGAGATGACATAAAGATTTTTCAGTCTTTTTTAACAAATGGTTAAAACAGGCAAAGTTGGAGCAAGGGAAATTCACATGAAACATTAGGAACTTTTTTTTTTTCACAGTGAAAGTGGCAAGCCTGTGAAACAGGCCTTGCAGAAAGCATGTAAATACTCCAAAGCTGCTCAGGGAAAGCCCAGAGCTACTTTCTGTAACATCTGCTTTGAATGGGGACTGAACCAGATGACCTTCAGAGATCCATTCCTATCTAGAGTTTCTGTGTGTCTGTATTACTTGCTACTTTAGATTTCTTTTCTGTAGGCCTTTGTTCCCCAGGAAGGACCACAGCCAAGGTCAAATTCTCCAGGAACATGATGTTTTGATAAACACATGCATGCTGGCAGGGGCAAACCCTCCATGGAAGGGTTCAGATTTTCACTGTCTGAGACAAACTAGAGCTGTTCTATTGAATCTTCAGTATTTTCATTGTTTTATTTAAACTGCGTGTAAAGTCACTGTGAAGCTTAATATTATATTAAAAAGCCCTCCTTTTGACATCTCCCTCTCTGAGAAACTGGAGAGTGCAATGCAGAATGACCACTGGAGCAGCATCTCTTGCAGAAAACAGTTACTGCTTTTATTGCATAATTTTGGATAGTATGGTCTGGAAAACTTGGCTGAAGTGGGAGAAAAAAGTGAAGTCTTACGAAACACAACATTTTATAGTGAGATTGCCTGTCCCAAGTGCAATCAATCTGTCCATTGAGTTGGCAGTGTTCAGAAGCAGATGAAAGTCTCTTCAGATCTGAAGACTGCAAATGCTGCAGAGCCCTATATTGGAAATATATGGGCACAGGAATTTTTTTAAAAAGTGTACTCAAAACCTTCATAATTTTTTTTCTCCTTACTTTTTTTTCTTTCCATTGACACTAGTGCAGTGGGAGATGGTGAAATAGTACATTAGTAATGAGCCACAAGGCCAAAAAAAAAAAGGCTTTGCTCACCCTGTGCTAGAACACAGGGGCCCGTGGCAGGGCTGGAGAGTGTACAGTGGCAAGAAACAGCCCTTGAAATACAGGGTTTAGGAGCTCAGACCAAAGGCAACAGGTGGATACAACAAACAGCCAGAGGCAGCTCAAGGTATCAATGGGGCGATTATGAACAGCGTGGCAGGCAGCTGTCACTGCACACCAGCTGCCTCGCCACCCGACAGCTCACACCGAAGAGAGGCAAGAAAGAAAACAAGCCACTAATGACTGATCCCCCTCCCTGAGCCTCACTGGCAAAGAACTGGAGCTGCTGCATCATTGTTTTTTAGTTACTCATGTCCTTTTCCACCCCTACCCACTTGCCCGTGGATGCTGTACCATCTTCTGTCATCTCTTCTATTTAGAGGCTAGGCTGTTACACATGAAGGGCATGGAGCAAAACTTTCCTTACCTCATCAGGAAGGAAGGGGAGATTTTAGATATTGTGAGATGGGGGAAGGGACACAACACGTTAGGAGCAGAAATAGGGGAGTAATTTATTTCTGTAGCACAGCCTGAAACTATGTGAGCAGTTGCAGAGATGAGGTTGTTAAGGATCTTGGGGGCCTGATGGAGAAGGAAGAGGGAAGAATGGAGTGCCTTTTTTCGTGTACTGAGACACTGCTGTGCACCAGAACAGTAAAAGACTGGTGTGGTTCCTCAGTACAAGCTGAACAATACATCTGTCCCTTAGGGTCATCACAGCAACAAACTTGCTCATCACTGTGCTGTTCTTCATACTCACACACTCGGCATGGTGGCCACCTCCATATTCAGAGACCTAAATGTAACTGAGTAATTGTAGGTGCTGTGTGAGGTTTGTCTGGCCTCTCATGCTAGCCTGGGAACAGGTTTTTAAGTTGGAGCAAGTTGAAATCCTCTGAAAATTCTACTGACTGCAGTGACTACCTCTCTGCTGAGTTATCTTGGGGCTTGGATACCTATGGTTAACACCTAAACACCTGCATGTACACACCAAAGTTGTAATGGGACTAGAAAACAACAGATAGAAGTCATAGCAATTACTGCAAGGGCACAGCTGTTAGTTGAGAAGCAAGTTGAATTAGTACATGTAGAGCTCTGTGCCTCTGCAATAAATCAACTTCCAGTACCTGAACTAATGTGCTTAAACCTGTGTGATATCCTTGTGCTGCACTATTGCCTGCAATGGAATGCCCTTGCAGGGTGGTGGTCCTTAGGCCGATGTTGCATGTTGAGCATTCTCTGGAATAACGATATTACTGCACTTTGCAGGACATAATCTTTTGAGGTTTTATCTGTCAGTGAAACTATCAAACGTGTAAGATAGGATTCAAGCCAAAATGTCCTGTATTTTTCCTGCAGTTTCTCTTGAGGAGATGGATGCAAAGCAAAAAGGAAAAAGTGCCAAATTAGTAACACTGACAATCATTGACCACCGTTACTACTAGCATGGAAGGTGTCCCTGTCAGGAGGCAGCTGAGGGACACCAGCTTTAAGATTAGCTTCAAGCTTAAAATAACTTCAAAAGTATATGCAAAAAGACAGAAGGTGAGCATTTGGTGATGCTGGGGCAGAGGTTAGTTCAGAACATGAAAGATGAGGGAAGATAGAAATGTAGTTCTTTAGTGTTGGGGCTTTAATAAGACTTATGATCCATTTGGGGTTTTTTTTGGTCTTTTTTTTGTGGCTTTTTTTTTGTCTTTTTTTTGTGGGTTTTTTTTTGTTGTTGTTGTTGTTGTTTTTGGGTTTTTTTTGTTTGTTTGCTTGTATTTTTTTTTAACCCAAAGAAAAATAGGGTAGCAAATCCTCCCACACTGGCTGTAGCTGAATGAAGAACAAGCCTACCCCTGCAAAGGAGTGTAATGTGATTTGCCTGAACTGATTTTTGTATTGGATCCAGAAGCAATACAGTACAGCAATAAAGCACAGAACCAGAATAGTGCACATGGACTTTATTAGGCACAGTGGTGCGTACAGGGGCCACTTCATGTTTTTGACCCCAACAAGTGTCTTTGCTGTGTAGGAAGAACACAACGTATCTTCATCATCGTTTTTTTAAGGAGTCTCTTGCTGTGAGCTCCAATGCAGACATAGCCAAAACTTTTACATGTGAATAATAATTAACATGTGGCACCCATACTGACCAGCAGCAATACATCATGTTTTCTTGATGTAGCTCAAAGTATATACCCAACACACAATCAATCACCCAGAGAAATGCATAAATGTGGTTTCAGAAGAGGCAAGAGGAGGGACTGCAGGCTATAAGGGCATTTGCAAATGACTTGCAAATGTCAGGCAGGCCTTATTTGCATTAACTAATTTTCAAATCAGAAATAAATGGGTTTTGATTGGCTAAATTAAAAGACTTAGGAAAAGAATATGAGAAAGGAGAAGTGTTTGAAAAATGCAATTGCAGAGTATAAAATCCGTGAACATAACGTAAGGATTTACAAATCAACCTTGAATTACTGGCTCAGGAGAATTACTGGAGACAAGCATTTTTAATTGTTTTGCTGAAATTCTCATAGAGCTTGGAAATAATTTAAGAAGGATAAAAATTGATCTCAAAAATTATGTTAGAAATGCACCCTCATATCCCAGTTTGTAAGGAACTTTTAAAAATAATTCCCTGTCCTTGATATTATTTAAAGTGGAGGAGATAGAAGGAAATTTTTCTTGGAAACCAGGTAGGTTAAACCACAAGCAGAATTTTTACAATTTGAAGGTCATACCCTCAAAATGCCAGTCTTAACAAGTGTGCTCTTACCAAAACTCCTGCTATGCTCTGAAGGACCTTTTCCTGGAAAATATGAAAAAAACCTCACCCAACTCTAAGGAATTTCTGGTTTGTAGTTAAAGGTCGAGATTAACTTCTAATTCTCTGAAATAGACGCAGCCTGAAAAATTATACTGTCTTGTTAAGTGTTGGATTTTTTTAACTTCAAAACATAGGCTCTTTGTAATAAATTCACGGCTTTTCTTTGGCTGCTTCCTGTGTTTTCCTTTTGTACATATCACCTTGAAATCTTCCTCCCTGTAACTGGATGTAATCCCAGTCCCAGGCCATAATAGTGGTGGTCACTGGTGGTGGGCAGTTTTCCAGGGGAATCATTATCTGAATAATTTATAACGTGGCTGAATAAAACAGTCAAAAGTGTATAGAGGGAGAGGGAACAATTCCACAGTGCTGAGGGCTGGGTTGGATGACCAAAAGGGTATTTTCTGTCTTGGATTTCTATGCTGATCATGGAAGCACACAGTCTAATGAGCCAGATATTCAAACATCTTTGGGCAAAGCATTTTGGAGAGGAAGAATGTACATTGGATGCTCAACTTGATGCATCTGAAAGAAAATCAATAGTTTTCCAAAGGCCATAATTGGACAGAAATAGTGCTGGCAGTTCTGGATATTTCTCTGAGAAAATTTGTACCATCCATTATATAAGCAACCAAGTATTTTTTTGCATCAAAGTCTGTAGTGAGCAATTTTAGTTACTCTTCTCTTTAGATCTTAGTCTTGCTGTTTTTTCATGGATGATATTAGCATAGCAGCACTCCAAAGTCCTTTTTTTTCAAAGTAACCTGATTTCCCACCCAGTGGCTTGCACTCTTTCTGTGTTGCAGAAAGTCAAACAAAGGACTTCCAGTATGGAAAATAATCATATATAATATAATAATCCCATATATGGGAAATGAGGAACAGCCTTTTTGACAATCCAGCTGCTTTTACCACATCTGACTTCACAGGGCATTAAATATCCTAATTGAAGACCAGTCTTGGGGAAAGTTCTGCCATATCTGCAGGATGATGTGATGTTCAGGTGATAGTTCAGGAGCTGGTGTTTCAAAGCAGGATAACAAGGAAATGTTCCTTTGGGGACCATGTCCAATGTGTCAAGTGGGTACAGTTGGGGCTGGCTTTCAGCAGGACCAGCTTAGTCATGGGACTGATCCTCTGGTATGCGATCTCACCCATGCCAAGACATTCTTAAAAAGAGGAGAGGAGAGGACTTAAAAATAAGTTCTTACAATTAGGCATTTTTCTAAAATTTAAATATTTTAGTAAAAGATTTTTGGTTTGCAATTATTTAATTGTCAATTTTGTAAACTAGCTTTAATTTCAGAATATTATGTATTTTACAGTGTTATTAATGTGTTTTGATCACTTGTTTTGTACTCTCTACAGTACCAATTGCTAAATCAATTACCAAACCAATTATCTATTACAAATGACTATTTTGCTCTGTTACCAATGAAAAACCAAATATGAATTACCAAACCAATTAGAATACCAATTAAAAATTTCCATTGTAATTACCAGTCACTAGTAAGAATTACCCCAATGGCCTTTTGGAACACCAATTACCAATTAAAATACCAATTACCAAAGCAAATATTAGTTACAGTAACACTTAACAATTAGAATACTAATGAATTATTGCATTACCATATCTGATATTGTTTATAATTAAAATAATTATTATGCTCTATTCATATATAAAAATTAAATTACAAAATTTTAAAAGCTCCCCAAATCAAAACAGAAGCAAAATCTCTCAGCTGATGGCAATTATATTTCCTCATAGACATTGCAGTATGGGAGGTTTAAACCTGGGGGCCATTTATGCTGACAATGAATGGAAAATGTTGGAATTCCCCACAGAATGGATGCTTGAGGTTACCATTTGTAAGAGCCAACTCTGTATATGCTGGAAAGCCCACCTGCTCCTAGTGCCAAGGCTTCAGACCTTGGCTTTCCTAGTCCTGAATCCCAGGGGCAGGAGCCAGGGCTCCCTGCCATGGGAGATCTGGACAGTTGGGTCACAGCTGTCACAGCTGTCACTCTGCCCATGCATGACACTGAGGTGTGTGTCTTGTCCTCAGCATGAGCAACCCACAGAGAAACACTCCCCCTTCTAGAGAAACAGCTGCTGAAGAAACCTCCCCCTTCTAGAGACACTGCTGCTCACTGCCCCTGCTTTCCTTCACCTGTTCTGGGCTGCAGACCTGGCTTCAGCCAGATTCAGCTGGTTGGTGCTGTGTGTGCTTGAGCCCAGAAATCCCAGTTCCAGGATAATTTTTTGGCCTCTGGGATGTTAGCAAGGTGAGGCAATGCCTTCTGCTGTGCTGGTAGAGCAGCCTGACCTGTGGCAGTGGAGCTCAGCAGGCAAGCACGGGTAGGGATGGAGAAGCCGCAGGGCTGAGCCAAGGTGATGCTCCCACACTTTGGTCCCAGGTATGTGGAGTGCCAAGTGCATAAGTCAGAGCAATGAAATTCTTTCTCCTCACAGTGCTCAGCCATCAGAGCAGTCTGACCTGTGGCCATCCCTGACCCTGGCCATGGTCTGGAAGAGCACTATTCAATCCTCATCAAAACATTTTCAGGGCTCCTACTAGCTGCCTGACAATGCCAAGAAAAACATGAAACTCCTTGTGCCAGTGCCCTGGGCCTGTTTCACTGGAGGAGGGATAAGTTATGTTAGTTTTTGTTTAAGCACGCCATGGAGCTGCAGTTTAGCACTCCTGTTTCTAGAATGGCCTCAGGGACTTGATGCTTAAAGACCTAAAACTGGTTGTTTATTTCAGTTTCCACTTCTGACCAGCCTCACATCCAGCAGCATCACTGCAGGGCTGCAGCAGCTCCTGTGTTTTTGTGGGGACAGATAAGCTGAGGGACTGACACATCACGCTACATGAATATATAACCTACTCCCCAAGCTACATGACATCCCAGCAATACACTGACTATTGCTCATTACATAGAATCTGAGAGTCCATATGTTCAGAGAATGATGTGTGATACATTATTCACCCTTGCAGTTACTTTATAATTACATGTATTTGGCTAGCTGGGGCACATAACTGCTCCGAGGTGTTAGTCAGTGTGTTGGAGGCTTTTCTGAGTAATTCAAGATATTGGGGTTTTACGTAGCCGAGATTCTCCCTTGGGATATTTGGTACAAAACAAGCCTTGGCAGAAGTCTATTGGTGCCCCTGTCTCAGGGGGCTTCTTGGCAGATGCCAATTACTGACAATTAACCATCCGTGGCAGAGCTCAGGCAATGACAGGCACGTCTGTGTCCAGCTCAGGGACTCAGGTAGCAGAGAAGTGTCTGAGTGCAGTGTCCCTTTGCCTGAGCACAGAGCACAGCAGGGCGTGCGTGGGAGGCGAGCAGCGCCGTGGGACGGAAGGCACCAATATGGTTACGGATTGTGCCTGTGCCCTCGGTGTCCTTGGCTGCTCTGGAGAGTGGTAAGGTCCTTGGCAGTAACTTAGCACTCCTGGGGGGCAATATGGCATCTTCTCCAGACTCTGCCTACGGCATCTCTGCTTAGGCTTTAGGGCTTGGCACAGGCACCTTCTGGTAGTCTCTGCAGCACTTGAACCAAGGGAGTGCTCCAAGAGGAGGGCAAGGGACTTCTGAAACCCTGTAGCACGTCTGTAAAAAAAGTGGGGAAGGGCAGGAGCAGAGAAGACACCTTGCCTCAAAATCTGACGATGTTTAGTAACTCCTGAGAGAAAAGTATATGAGAAGAGAAAGATTTATTTGCATTGGAAATGAATGTGTAGAAAGAAAAGAAGGGAAAGGGAAAGGGAAAGGGAAAGGGAAAGGGAAAGGGAAAGGGAAAGGGAAAGGGAAAGGGAAAGGGAATTACAATGTTCTGCTGCAGTTCTTGTTCTTTCCAACAAATACTTAATCCCTTTCTCAGGCAGCGCTTAATGAACCTTTGTCTCTTTCCAAAACTATAAGTGCTATTATCTTTTTTTTGTGTTTTTTTTTTTTAATTTTCTCTTCCAAAATCTGAAGTGCTGGGACTCCTGAAGCTCAGCAGAACTTTGATTTTTGCATGTTCTATTTGTGCTATTGCAAGTCAGCTAAGCATTTTCCTGTAAGCAACTGACCAGGAAGAAACACACCATTACCTTTTGCTGCTTTAGTAACTTGCACCCAACACCAATGACTTACGGGCAATATTATCCACATCTTCATCATTAAAGATAGAGATTAATTGTCTGGTTCAATATCTCATTAATAATTAAAGTCTATCTGTATGCAATATCTCTTCAGCAGAGTTAAACCAGAGTAGACTTTTCCTGGTTTGCTTAAACTGAGGGATGAATGACCATATTTTATCTCTGCAATATCAGAGCATGGTCACTTAAAAAAAAAAAAAAAGTGGTTTTAGTGCTCTATTATTTCCTCCCCAGTTTATGAAAAGATAGTTTTGGGAACTACAGAGCAGCTGGCCAGCTCAATTAAGTGATTCCACAGAATTTTTGGTATCTATTGGTCTCAGTTATTTTAGAAATATTTGAGGAAGTGTAATGGATTCATGCTGCTAATGGATCCATTCTGCTCTGCTCATTGTTATTGTCTCTTCTTTGTCATATCTGCAACTACAGTGCTGCTTAAGTTAAGCTGAGGTCTGTAATTTAGCATATCTTTTTAACTGGAGAACCAAAAAATATACCCCTTGCCCATCTCTTGTTTGGAGAAATATGGGATTGCCCTGTAGATTTATACACTTCCAGATGAATTATCAGACTGAAAAGAAAATGTTTTGCTCTGGAATTACCATCTTACAACACAAGCATTTATTATACCATAATGGCTCTGGGGCCAAAGTTTATTTCAGCAACTTCGTGAGACTTACTAAAACTGATTGGTAGTGGAACCATTACTTATTACTGTGCTATGAATAGGGAAAGATTCAAGTCTGGAAAAAGATGTGGACAAATTCTGGTAACCCAGTAGAGGAGTAAGGGCCTGTGGATGCCTCAAATCTTTAGCAACTTTTCTTATACCTGTATTGTCTATACCTGAGTACCTTACCACAGTTCAGCAACTCAGCATTTGTCACGTGCTTAAATCCAGTGACATCCACAAACTGTGTGTTTTCCAGGTGGTTCTTAGCACAGAGCAGGAATACAGATGACAGGGTCATATTATGCTGGCAATGTGGTGAAGGACTCACTCTAGCTGTGGCAAATCCAGGCTCAGTTTCCTCTCTTGCCTGCAGAAGTTCAAATCCATGCTTTCCACCTTCCTGGGGATTACCCTGCTCTTGAATCTTGCCAAAAAAAGAGCCTCTCGCAGCAAGGATTGACACCCACCTCCCCATGCTGGAAGAAAGTAAAATGTGATAAATTTCATATGTGGTTTTTAAAAGTGACCAGTTTTAAGAGGAAGGAGTGGTGATTCAGAGAAAAGGGATTTTTGCTTGGGATCTTCAGCATTCCAAGCACTTGTCATGAGGATAGTGTGCAAGAGAGAAGGCAGGAAGAAGGGTGTATTCCAGATGGATTTTATTCAGAGGTGCAGAGAATGCAGCACTTTTCTCTGGCGCTGGACTAGACCCCGAGAGCCAAACACCTCAAAATCCTGTATCAGGAGTCATAAATCTTCACCAGCCCTAAGCATTTGCCTATCTCTAGCAGAGCGCACAACCTTTAGATCAGCATCCAGGTTCCTGCTGGTGCGAGGCTCTAGCTTGCAAGAATCAGCAGAAGAGAAACCGTGCATGGGCTCAGCTCCAGCACTGCCAGGAAGGGGGCTGTCCCTTACATTTGCCTCCCCTGCTCCTAACGCCTGGTTCTCCTCCTGGATAACTTATTCTGCCTTCCCAGCTACCCAGGAAGGATTTAATAAGCTGAACCTGGAGCAGCTGGGTGAACCTGTGTGAGAATATGGGTCAGCAGAAAAGCATGATTACAGAAATGCTATTTAAGGCTTTCCACTAAAATACAAAGGCGATGTAAGAAAGAAGAGGAATCTGCTGGGTCGAGAGCTGTCTGTCCATCCATGAAATAAAAAAATCTGTCAGAGCGCAGACGGTGTGAGGAGCTGACAGCCGAAGTGCCATGTGTGAGTGGTGTGTGTGTGGCCAGTCCTGTGTGGATCTGAGCAGTTCCCGGGAGGTGACAAGAGCTGTCAGCACCTGTGAGCTCCTGCAGCAGTTTGCAGGTTTGGGTGTGGGGTGCCTGGTGCTATAAACGCCCACTGATGGCAGCTGCAATTGAGGAACTGTGAAGCGTAGGAATGACTGTGCCACACATCTGCCCCCTCATTTCACCACAACCCAGCAAGCATTCTGCACCCAGACCTGTGGAGCACAGCAGGATCACAGGCAGGATCTTCAGGATGGGGCCCTGTATCAGCAGGCTGCTTCTCCCTCTGCCTGCCTTTGCCTTCGTGGCTGATGGCCTTCCAGAACAACAAATGCCGCTAATTTTGTACTAATTTTTATGGGGATCCTGCCAAGGTCAACAGGCCTAAAATTTCACACGCATGTGCTACCCTGAAAACATTTAATTTGATGTTTGTTCTTTTTTTCACATCTCTATTATCAAGGGGGAAAAATACCACTTTTCAAAAGGAGGGATGCAGCCGTATTAAAATCCCAGCTGGGTGAACTGCTCACAACAGATCCAGCAGATGCGGGCGTGCTGATGGCAGGGTTTTGCATGCCAGCTGTGCCCTCTCTTGCCTCTCCATGTCAGCTCTGTCACTGATAGCTGGCAAGGGATGCAGGCCCTCAGGATGCTGTGTGCAGAGTTCGAGACACTCATCTCCAGGCAAGTTTCTGCTGGCTCACATTGGGTGCCAGGAAGGAGAGGACACCATTCTGCCGATGCTTGTCAGCAGCATGACTGTGTTAACAGAAAACCCAGTCTGCTGAGTTAACTCTTCAGCACCAGGCTGTTGAGCTGGGGTTCCTATCCTCCTGCAGCCTCAGTCTCTCTGCACCTTTCAGCCCAAAAGGGGATTCTTTCTCCTTCTGCCCCAGCACGCATTTAGAAAAACCCAGTAGGCTGAAGGAGGATCAAATTTTGGTCTCGTCAACCTTACATATGTTCCTTTAGCTTCTCACTGCCTACATATGCTGCATGTATTCATACGCATATGCAAATAAGCAAATGTGGTCATATGTGAGTGCATATGCACAGAAAGACATACACTTGCACCTATATAGGTTTTGCATAGTAAGCATAATAATAAGATACAAAGGACTTGTATAAAACAAGAAAGTCTTCGACATCTGTGCAGGGGATTTAAACCCACCAGCGTGCTTTTTGTTATCTTTTCTCCAAATCTTGTCAGAAATTGTGCTGCCATCTTCATTCTTTTTTTCTCCAAAAAGTCCTGCAGTTACCTGTGGCATGGACAGATAATTACAAATATTGACTGACTTTAAGGTAGAGAGCAATAAAACATCGCCTAGGGGATAAAATTCCCTGCTCCTCCAGTTGTCATGCATTGCCTGAAGGCAAAGAGCCAGCAGAAAATACACAATCAAAAGGAACTATTTTTATCCAAAGACAATTTCCTTTCCCACTCCAATCCTCAGAGACAGTTACTCTTTGTAGTTATTACCTGTAGGTCTGATATGCCCAAAAGCCCAGTCACATCAGGGATACACTGTGCAAGGCACTGTGCAAAATATAGTAATGCTGTTGTTTCTCTTCTCCGAAGATTACCTCCTAAAGGAGACTCCAGGGATGAGGGCAAGCCAAGCCACGAGGTCTTATCCATTGCCAGGAACATCCTGTGAGGAGAAGAGGAATTTCTGCATTTATCTAACATTGCCCTCTCACTCCTCTCCCATGTGGATGAAGAGTCTCTGTAGTTGCAAGCTTCCCTGAGGAAGAGGAGGTCAGAATTTTTGGATCCGTCTCAGAAGGGGCAACCCCATCTCTCCCACTGCCACGGTTCTGTGCTCCGACTGCAGGGTGAAGAGCTCAAGGGGACCTGTGGAGATGGCAAAAAAAAAAGTGTTTTCAATCATCAGTGTCTCTTTTTCCCAGTTCTGGTCTCCCCAGACAGCTGATACTTTGCAGTCCCACAGAGCTGCTATTTCTTAGCAGCATCTTCTTGCTGCTGGCACCTGCACTTTATGTTCTGAGTCAGACATCCATGCTATATTGGCACACACACTACCATTTTCTATGGCCAATAAAAATGTGTTTGTGCCTGTGTTCTTGGAAATGAGTCCCCATCTCGCCTCGACAGCATTTAGCCTGTGAGTTAGTGTTCAGATGGGAGGTAATTAGGTCCTACCAGGGGTCTGGATTTACTGCTAGCTCTGAAACCAAATGAACGTGTGACACACAGCTCGTGTTCTCTGTTCCTGAAAGATGTCTACAGCATTTACCTCTTCTCCCCTTGGAGCAGGTACCACCAGTCTCTGTGTCTCAGCTGTAGTTAAGGCACCTGGGAGAGAAGTGAGGAGGATGTTGGCATAGATCTAACATATGTTGTTAGCACAACACACAAGCATATCCCTCAGGCTACTTCACTGCCATTTCTAACACAAGCAGCAAAGTCTTTTATAACAAAAACACCACGCTCCTTCCCTTAGCTAGGCAGAGGGAGTGCAGGTGCATTAGCAAGGTTTGCTCTTTCATCTCCCAGTGCAGGTTAAACAGAGACCCTCCCATATGCCTGTAATCCCAGAGCACAAGTCTTGGGGATCAGAGAAGTATGGCAAACATTCATGGAGTACTAACTGTATCAACGGATGCACACCGTGAGTACCCAGATACCCCAGTGGTGAGTTTAAGTAATCTAAGTGTGTGACAGGGAGAGATCACAGTCCAGGTAGCTAAACAATTAAAATCAAATGCAGAGTTATTACTGTGAGCATGTGAGAACATTATCAGGAGTACCGGACACAAAAGCACAGTCTCATACACCTTAATTCCTCTTACACTCGTGATATGTGCCTGTCTGAACTCCCACAATAAATCCTCATCAGTTGATGCTCAATAGGTTGTGCTGCCCTAATGATGCACATTAACATTTTTTAACCTTTCTGATTCTGCTTTGGTAATTAGCCCAACATTTTGAAGTCTCATTTGCCAATTCTGTCTGATATGTTGATGAAATAAATCTATGGGCTTCCAGAATGAATCTGAAGAATGTGGCAACCAGAACAAAGCATTGTTTCAGCTTTGTGTACAGTTACTCTATCATAATGTATAATTACACATATTCACATGTATATTTGTGCACATTCATGCACATACTTATTTCCACATGCATGTTCTATTCCTTAGAGTGAAGGCTGAGGGATAGATAGATACTCAGCATATACAGAACCTACTATCTTGAGAAACCCATATTTTTTGAAGTACTGACACTACTGGCCAGATAACAAACCTATAATCTCCCTCTTTCTCCACTGAAAGAGCCGTGCTGGAGCTCTGACATAAATGCACAAAAGCAGGAATATTTGAAGTTAAAGCTTCCATTCCCTGGATGTGTGTGGTATATCATACTTTAACCCATAGCTTGCTGCGGTATCTAGGCATGACTAACAGAATTAAGGTCACAAGAGACAATGAATCTCAGAGGATTTTTGTACCAGGCTGAAAGAAGACAAAGAAAATTACTGACTTTTCAAAAGCAGAACTAGTGGGGAAAGATATTTCTATATAGATGTCAAAGACATGCTCTTCATATCTCCATCCATATGTGCCCAGACATGCACTTACACACACAGGCACAGGGACATGTGTGCTTATGCACTGCTAACAGAGAGGGTGTGCCTATATTTTTAGCCTAGTGTATTTAAATCTGTATTTTTTAGTACTATTATGCACGAGTTGAAAATCTGTTAGTCTATTTTTTAGCCTATTGTATTTTTATCTGCAAGTTTTAGTGCTACTGTGCCTGCATTGAAAATGTGTTCTTAAGGGCCATTCACAGCCTTTTCTCCCCAATCTTACCATTCAAACAATTTCACCTTCTTCTGAAATTTTTCCTATGAGGATATAAGTCTCTATCACTAAATTATTTCTTATATGGTACATTTCAGCATTATCCTTTAGTGTCCAATTGGATGTCAAAATATTTAAGAAGCAGGAAGGCATGATGATAAAGGATTGACTCTCCACACCCTAAATCTATCAGGGAGTTCTCATGGGAGCAATACAGACCCATACATTTTGAAATGTAGCATTTCTTATTCATTTCAATCATTTCGCCTTTCAACAGTTGCTAATGATGCTTAATATCACATTCAAACCATTTACCAGCTAACCAAGAATGAAAATAAACATCTTTGGCCACTTTGTTTAAATTTGGGAACTGGCCACATTTCAAGAATTAAGAGAGTCTGGTTTGACTGACTGTTCAGCTAGTACAGCGTTGACAAATTGTGTGACTGGTGCTGAAAAAATCCAACCCTCTAGATTCTACAGCTTGCTAAAAATGCAGATATCCCAACGGTTTTTTAATAATGCAATGAAACAGAAAGTTTCCCCTGGAATATGTTGATTGAGAAATATTAAAGGTTATCTTTCCCCATGCTGCAGAAGGTCAAATATACCCCCTTCCTGGGGATTAGCTCTCTGGCGATTCAAGCTACAACAAAACATATGCCTTTGCCTCTCTTCTCCTGCAACACTGGCTCTTCTCAGGGTTTCCTGCAGGACTCCCATCTGTTAGACCAGTCATTTTCCTGGTGTGCATATAGCAAGATCTATAATTATCTAGGTATAGATATGTAAAAGATAGATGATACACATAAATGATACAGATACATATATTCATACACACGTGCCTCCACATTTGTAATTCCTGACTCTTTGAAGCCTCTGACAGAATCATGACTGATTTCAACAGAGCCCAGATGTGTGACTTTATTTGCAGGTGCAACTGAGCATTCTGTTAACAGTAGAATCGATCTGAAATTTTCTAACAGAATATTTTCCTGTTAGAAAATGCCAGTTTGTCCAAAGGGAGCTATTTCATGAAAATGTACTAATTACCATGACATTTCTCTTGCAGACAGAAATTTTTAAAAGCATATTGATTGGGTCAGATGTGACCCTTTTTGGACATATTTGGAATAGAACATATTTCCTCCAAACTATTTTTCACGTAGAGAAATTAATGTAGCATTTGATACTATTTTATTAACTAAAATAGAAGGGGATATGGTTGGTTTATATAAATAAAACTCCTAAGTATTTTTTTTTCTTGTGGAGAAATTTGAGAGAGGTTTTTTTGGTTTTGCTGCAGCTTTGGAGATTTTTTTTTTCCTTAACTGTGCAATTCATAGTGAAATTCAGTCCCAAAGAAACTAGTTCAATCACAGCCATATCTTACATGGATCTTTTGTGAGGTCAGGCTTGAAGGATCTGATAGAAAATTGGAAGATGAAGAGGCAGCCATGGTCATGTTATCATTAATGCTGCCCGAGGCACTGCAGAGATGTCCTGCCTCTGTGCTCTGTGAAGCCTTTGGATGCCCAGGGAGCCAGCTCCAGAGGACTGCTGACACCAAAGGGAGCTGCCTTTGGGTCTCCGCCTCAGCTCAGAGTTCCTCTTTATTTGTATCTTCTAAAACCTTCAGCGTATTTTCAGTGCTTAGCCAATACCAATATACTGTGAACCAGGGAGGAGGAAGCTGCTTGCAGTGCTTTTTAAAAAATGGTTTAATAAAGCAATGGTCACCTTTTCTGAGACAACGGCCAGTTATAGGCTATTCTATTTTTCCTTCTATGCTTTAGAAACCCATGTGAATAGATTACTTAAATCTTGTTTGCTGTGAAATGTGCTACATGGCACTTTGTAAGTGGATTGTGTTCAATGCTGAATAAAAGAATGATATGTCATGAACCTCTCATTATTTTAATTTTCAAACCTATTGGTTTTCAAGTTGATGAAAGACGTGTGTTATTCACAACAAAATGGTATTGTTTTACTTCATTTTGAAACATTTTTGCAGTGAAAAATATGACCATGAGTCCTCAATTTTCCATTACAGATAGACAACTTTATTGTCAGGCTGATAGTTATGGGATTATATCTTTTCTGGAAATGTTGAAAAACCTGCCACATTGTAGATAAATTTCAATCTTGCTGGCAGCGGAAACTCCAAAATAGACTTCAGGTGATGCTGTTATGAACAGCAGAATCAATCCAGTAGTTCAGAAGGAGGTAGGATTAGGAAAAAAAAATTAAAAATAGAAGAGCACTGCTCACATATGGAAATTAAAACAGTCACTGATGACTCCACAAAGAGACAGCTCAAATTATCCTCACAATTATCAGGTAAAAGACTGCAAATTACGCTCCCAGTTCACAAAGAAAAAGCAATCTAGAGGAGAAGTGCTGATTTACATAATCAATATCATCCAAATTCAGGGAGGCTGCCTTTCAGCACACACAAAAAGAGAAAGGAGAGCAGGAGACAGGATTTGCACTAAGCAGATAATGGAAGAAGAACCATGCTGAGAGAAAACTGAGATAAAAGAAAAAGGACTTTAGAGAGAGGAGGCAGGACAGCACCACCTTGCCTGCGTGCCAGTCCAAGCGAAAGCTCTAAGAAAGCTGAAGTGGGGGGGGAGGATTTAAGGAAAACTGTAATGTTCTTAATGTCATCTGAAATGGAGAGTAAGCCCTTGGGCTGGCTTCTTCCAGCCTAAAATTGTACTTGAAGTTACAAGCATTTGAAGATTTCCATGAGTTATAGGCAGATCCTGAACACATCTTTTAACTGCAACATTGAAGTTCTCAATTATATGTTCAATTACAATTATAGTTTTCAATTACAATTACCATTTTCCAAGTGCCTTTGCACTGTGATGATGCAATGACTCAAACTTCTTTGTTTCACACCCACCTCTTTCTTATGGCGTACAGACTCCAGGAAACGGATTAACAGCTCAGGAAAATGAGAAGTATGCCATGAACTCAGTCACACTCCTTTTCCCCCTGAGCATCACACCATCCACTGAGCAAACACCCCACAGTTGTTCTCGCCTGGATCTTTCAACCTGCACCATCCTGCTGCTGGGGAGAAGCTGAGCATTCACAGACGTCACTGCAGCCAAGACACTTTTTGCAGTTGTGACCTGCAAAGTTGATGAAAGCATTCATTTGGGCTTGTGACTGCAACTGCCAGCCCTGTAAATGGAACAGACTTGATTATATGGATCCTGATCATACTCAGCTTGTTCCAAAGGCAGGAGGTGATTCTCGTGGGATTGTGAGCATTGATTAGCAGGGAGCTGGTCCTGCAAGATAGGCTTTGGACTCTATCCACATTCTGAAAAGGGCTTGGACACATTTGCAGCTTTAAGCATATTTCCATGGCTCAGTGGAGTCACTGAGACCTCGTGAGCTCAAGGCTGGGACAAGACCAGAGGAACTTCTGGAAAGAAGTAGTGATGGAAAAAGGTGTGCTAGAGCAGGGTACCAGTGCCAGGGCTCATCTCTTTACTGATGTGTGTGGCTGAACAGGCTGTAGCCCTTGCAGGGTCCTCCCAGAGGGAATGCTGCAGGCCACAAGCTGCAGGGAGTGCAGGCAGGTGTGTGTGCAATGGATCACTGCAGTCACGGCGCAGAAATGCACGTGGCAAGCGCCAAGGCATCGTCCTCATCAGACATCTTCCTTTGCTCAAAAGCAGCTGAAATGAAGGGCTGGAGTCAACAGATTGACCTCTGAAAACATATTTGGATGTGGGAAAACTCCCTCCTTCTCCCATTGGCAGAACTCCCTCTGACTCCCATCAGGAGAGTGCCACATCCAGTGCCCAGCGTGCCACATCCTCTGGGGTGCTGAGGCAGAACCACTGCTGGCTGAAATCAGCTGCCAGAAAGTTGACCAGAGCTCTCTGCTGCTCCAGGCCATGGTGAATAATGCAATATCCACAACCTTGGAAGAAAACTAAAAATAATTTTACAGGGAAATAATACATTCTTTCTAATCTGAGTCAAACCTAAAAATTAAACAGCTATAATTATCAAACCTAATTTAATTAAAACTAGCTGCTCACCATCTGGTGTTATTTGTATAAATTTGGAAATCTACTATTTCATATGAAATTCCTCCATTTAACGAATTACATTAGAGAATATATTTCTCCACTGTAATCATTATGGAATTGATCACTTTACAAATCGTATTTCCTTCCACTTGATAGAAATATATTTTGTATAATAACAGGCAAAAGATCAGCTACTTTTTTCTTCAAAACTGAATTACTGAATTTAAAATTAAGACTTGCAGCATCAATAAAAATAATTCACTGAAGTAAAAATATGTAGGATGAAGCAAGATTTTTTTATTTCTCTATATTAATTTGGTCACTGTGAGTATAAATGAGAACTCCATTGGATTTTTCTGTAGATGCAAGCACATATTCACACCTATAATATTATATGTCTATTATGTGTATGCATACATTCTATAATAGCTAGTGAAGAACAACAGTTTGATTTGGGGAGCACTGTGCACTTTCCTGAGGCAGTGTGGAAACGTAAAGCTGTAGACATTTAAAAAGTACTGTCAAAAATATATTTATCTTTTTGCCCCAAGACATATAATGATCATTTATACAGTGATAAGTTTATCACTGTAGAAACTGAAGCTAAAATAATAATGAGGACATAATGAGAAGACCACATATTCATTGGCACCTAAATGCAAGTGTATGACATAGCCAGCATGGGAGTCATGGTTTTCTCAATGAGTTTAAAAAATGCCTGTAATTTTTGGCATGTAGGTATTTCAGTAAGGAAGTAGAGCAATGTATAAGTATAAAAAATAATCCATTGAAATGGGCTCAACAGAATGTTACGTACAGTGGGCATCCATGGGAAGCCACAGGATGGAGCGAGATCACAGCAAGGTACTGAGACAGCAGAGTGGGTGCAGTTTAGGTCATCAATTACTTAGATCAGATTTGGAGACATGGAGTTTATTCCAGCTTGCCTGCTGATCTGCTGTATGAATTATGTATAAATAAGCTCTGTTAGTCCATTCACGTCACATGCAGATTGTAAACACGTGTGGGCAGTGGGTGGTTCTCCATTTGCACTTGGCTCAAGAGCCAGAACCTCTTAGTGGAGGCCTCCAGACAGCACTGCAAAAATAAACAACACAAAAATGCAAAGACCAAGTAAGTCATTCAAAATGGATGGTGAGAGGAAGGAGAGGAAGTAATGGAGAGAAGGTAGAGGGAAAAAGTCTTCTCTAAATCTTAAAAAGGCACATTTTTCAGAAATATGTTTACACCTATAGTTTTGGCATCACCCGTGGCTGCAAAAACATGAGTTAATCTGTAAGTCACCTATCTGCAATCCCCTAAAAATAAAGCAGGGAATTCCCTTAAAGTGAAGTCAGGGACACTCCAAACTATCCGCAGTGACCAGAGGCCCTCCTCAGAGTGAAGCATTTGTTAGTAACAGGAGTATACGCAAACAACAAGGGGAATAGTGCTCATTTTTAGCTTGTTTAATAAACAGTTACCTTCCACATAGAAAACTTGGCTGGTTCAAGTTTCCTGGGGCTCACCAGTGAGCAAGATGCTTCCACCTATTTTTCCCTTATAGAGCACCCAGGTTTTTCCTCACCAGCCTGGGCTCTCTGCCCCAGAGCTGCCTCATTGCAGTGGGCCACTCCATTATACAATAACTCTTTTTCACTGACAAATCACTTGCAGAGCTTCACCGCCTTTTGACTCATCAGTATTTATAGATTAGCACACAGCAGCACCCATTCCATGACATTTGGTACTTTGCTTTTTAACAAGCAAAACAAATCCAACAAGGCTGAATTTTATAGTTTGGCTGCTGTTAGACTCTATCCTGAGGGGAGCCTAAACCCACTGGTGCTCTTTGGACCTGAGCTGCTTGGCAGCAGAAGGGGATGAGCAAGGAACAAAGTAGCCCAAATGCAAGATGCTCAGATGTATGCAGAGAATGCAACATGACAAACTGCTAGGTTTGGTTAAATTTGGACTGTTAATTATAGCAGTTTAAATTGGGTTCTGACTCAGATTTTGAATTTGTAGTGGCAAGATGACAGCCTGGAGAAGGTGGTTGTAAATGGCTGACTCAGAGGATGATGATCAGCACGACAGTGCCTTCTGCCTGTGCTAGTACTATGTGTTTATAGGAGAGATGTTATAAGGTGACAGTCACCAGTTCAGCTCCACCCCTTGATCTGTTCACCAGGCATTATGGAGACTGGAAAGACCAAGACAGCAAATGGAGGAAGGAGCATATTAATTGGGTGAGTACAAAATGGCAATCTGCCATCTCTTTGGTGCTCTCTCCTCTTCTTTCCATATGTAATGCTGGTTTTCCAGATTCTTCTGTAGGCATTCAGCTGCTTCTGACTTGAGTTGATGAAATGGCTTCTAAGGGAAGCATGACTGGGAGCTGGTGTCTCCATGCAGAGGCTGCCAAGAGGATGGACACTTGGGAGAAAAGCTCTCTGATAAGAGGGTTGGAAAACCTGCTTTAATTTCTTAGCAAATTATGCAAAATTTGAACACTGGTCCTAGAAATACCAGATGCTGACAACTCCAGTGTCTTTCTTCTCCCCAAAGTGCTTTTTTTCCTACCAGTTGTCCTTGAAGTACTTTCAGTCCTGCTTTTATGCAAAATGCAAATGTCCAAGATTCCTTTCCCTGTGTACTAATATGGATTAGCTCAGCTGTTCAATTGATTGTTGAAATTCATTTGCAAGCATTGTAGGTGACTAAGTTTTGTAACTGTAATTTGTGAGTTACAAACAGGGTCAAAAATCTAATTCCACAAGATTAATGTAACTAACCCATGCTTTGATCTTAGAAATCCTTACACCAGTGCTTGGCTGAGGGCACTGTCAGCCAGCCTCTGAACGGCGAGTGGGGAGGATTTGTTACGAACTACTTGTGACTGAGCTAGAAGCCAGGAAATACATGCACTAACATCACTTATCAGTTGCTTGTAGAAATTATATATAGAACCTGAAATTATTGTCTACTGATCTCTAACTCTGATCTAATAATTGCTGGAATTGAGAGACTAATATATTCAATAAATTACTTTTTTCATCCATTGAATAGCTGAGAACAGATTCCCCAGTCTATTTGCTATTCAAATGAATTCAACAGATACCTTTTCTAATCTTTAACACTGTGGTCTGAGAGCAAATATCCATGGCATGTAGTGGCTGGTGCTCTGATAAATCATATGCATCACTGCTGTTTTCTGACAGGAACACTGTGCAGATACCTCAGCTGAATCCTTCTTTATGCAAGCATAAAACTGGGTTTTCAGAAGGACTTCCATATGAGGCTTTAAAAACTGTTTCCTCTTGCCTTTTTCGTTGTTGTTATTTTGTTACCAAAGGTCTCTTTTCCAAACTGTCGCTGAAAACAAAAGGAATTTAGATGTGGCCAAAGCAAACTTATTTTAAAACTTATTTTTAAATCTTTTTTTGGCCATCAGATATCTATTAACACGCAGTGCATGGGGCCCTGATGCAGAAAGGTGATTTATGATAGGCATAGCTTTCAATGTGCTGTCATGCTCCCATTTAATTCTGAGTGACTGTGCAAGCAAAAAAGTGAAGTACAAGCATTTTTTTGGGAATATCAGGACCTAAGCAAAGATTATCTGAAAACTTTCTGAATTATTCAGCTCCAGTAATCACTATTTGAATACTACTCCTGAAAGAACTAAGTCAACCATCACAGTTTCACTGTCCTGTAGACAACCCAAAGAATGGAAGGTTAACACTATTTCCCTGTGCAAACAAAACAACAAATACAACAGTGAGCATCCACAAACATATGCAGCCTGTAAGGGGACATGCCCAAGAGACCCTGACCCTGGACAAAGGAACAGTCATTGTGAATTTCTCAGAGGTTGCCAATGGGATTTTTTACAGTGTAATTTATTTCACCAACCAATGCTTCCTTTTTTTTTTTTTTTTCAGAATAAATTTTATATTTTTTGGAAGTAAGCAAGAGCATTTTTCAAGGGCTTCCAGGAGGATTCCACAGAGTTTGGACTGCATGTAGCTGAGAGGAGGATAATGGGCAGAGACCTATCTCTCTGAGATCATGTCACCCTATTTATTAATCCACAGCAGAATTCCTGCAGCTAACACCAGGAAGCCTGACTGCTGGCAAAAAGAAAACACTGATCTTCAAGTGTTAACTGAACTGTAATTATAATTTCCACAGCAACAACACAGAGCTTCCTGGGAACTATTTTTGTGTTGGGTGAACACTTCTTGGTGGCTTTTGTGCCACTGCTTTCCAGTCTGGGAGTCCATTCCTACAACCAGAGATGCCCTGCCTTCAGGTGTATGTGCCTGCTTTGTAGAGAAGCCATACAGATCCATCACACAAACTTAATCCAATTCTCAGTCCCTGCTGTGATATAGATGTTCTGAAGGTGGGGAGAAACCCTCTAGCAAAGGCATAAAATCAGTGGAGTGCCTTTCCCCAGACACAGACGTATGCGAAGCCATATGAGAAATGTTCTAACCTACATTTGTGCCTGAAACAACTCAGTTGGAGGAAGGAACAAGGCATAGGTACAGAAATTTGCAGTTTTTGATGTCCTCCAGGGCAAAGATGTAGTGACAGATTGCCTAGTCAGAGAGAAGGCTGGGAGAGATGGAAAGATGAAGCAGGGTATTAGCCCCTTCAGATCAGCCTGCAGTCTGGGTGAGCAGCTCTGTTACTGACTATTGCCGTTTGTGTATTTTTCTGCTTCACATGCTTTCCATTGAGTTATGGTGTATTCCACTGGCATGTTGTGGTGTATCACCTTCACTTTTCCCCCACCCCTCTGAGTACATTTGTGTCCGCATTTGCACCACAGAAGACACTCATTGGGCATTTAAACCAGAAATAGCCAAGCTCTTCCTCTGGGAAGCTACAATCAGCATTGCCAAACTCCAAACTGCAATGCTTCCACCACAGCTGGTAGTTTGGAGCAACCTGGGAATGTTTCCCTGTGCTGGAGTTACTCCTGCCCGAACTCTTGCTGTGGTGGAGAGGGTCCACGTGGTAGAGACCCTTAGAGAAATCAGTTTCTGCCTCCTTACTATGGTGAAGCAGTGCCATGGATGGAGGAGGCTGGATGGTTCCAGAAACTGAATGATGCTCTGGAAAATAAAAAAAATCAGGGGACAAATAAAATAAAATGACCAAAAACCCCCAACAAGCAGGTGGGCAGTAGGCAAATGGAGAGTGAGTGGCAGGAAGGGCTGGCAGATGCTGCGGGTCCTGTGAGTGTGGCTGGAGGGCACATTCTCAGCTTTTTTGCTTGTTGCACCTTCTTGGGGCTGATGGCCTGCAGCAAAGCAGCCATAAAACCCGGCATTGTTTCAAAGCAGTTACTCGGTCATGCTTGAAGGGTTTGTACATGTTTGTTAGAGGTTGCAAGAAAAAAATGTGACTGAAAAACATAAGGCAAGCCCTTGGGGTAGATGTACTCTGTGAGACTGTAATCTTGTCCTGCTGCTTACCAGCTTTGCACCTGGTTAACTCTAGGTCAGAATGAAACTATATAGTCAGAAGTGATTATTGGTGACCCCAGACAAGAACATGACCTTTCTATCTATAGACTCCATTGAAATGGCAATACCCTGATTATGGAATATTTCTCAGCTAATTAGGAATGCAGGCTCTACAGGTCACTGGGAGTTCATACTATTCCCTTGGCATAAGCAGATGTGTTCAAGATAAACTTGTACTAAACACATCAACAGCTCCACACTATCTCATGTGCACTGGGGAGAAAAAAAAAAAAAAAGAAAAGAAAAAGAGAGACAGCATCTCACCAAAGCCTAAAGAGCCAGATGACTCCAGGAGCTAGATATTAATTTATGAACATTAAGTAAATAATTGCCTTTCGGGTAGTGGCTCCTGGGCTCTACAGCACATGGCTGCCAATATGTAAGCAGGACTTACTGGGGAGGTGCAAATCTGAGACCAGGAAGATATGCTGCACAGCCTGTAATTCATGCAGAGCTGTGCAGGATTCATGCAGGGCCAATGTGGGTATCTGTGCTGTGCTCCCAGCCTGGAGGAGTCAGTGAGCACAGCACATAGGCACTCAGGTAATCGTCATCACAAGACCCTGTGCAAACTTGGTGCAGCGACACATTCATTTCTGTTTCTACCTGTTTCTACCTCTATTTTTGTATTTTTCTTCACTCCATTTCCCCTCCCAGACCCAATACAGGCTTCCTGATTGCTTCCCAGCTGCTAGCTAGATTCTATATTCCACTTTATATCTCCTTCATCTTTCCTTGCTTACCTTAAGCAAACCCACACATCTTCTCTAAATTTTATTGCTCTGCTCTTTGCCTGATCTATTTTCCCAGTTCTCATTCAGATCGATGCCATACTCCTCTTGCAAGTTTGTCCAGGATTCTCTTCTACTCATTGTTCTTGCTATAATTTCCCCTCCTATAGCAAAGGACTGCTTTCCAAAGAAAACTGCTCATGTTTCCTGGTGAACTTACCTGCCTCTGCCCTGCCATCAATCTTCTCTGTACCAACAGCTGTGATTCAGCTGGCAGGCACCACACACTCTTCAAATACATGCTCAAGGGAGGAGAGTCCTGCTGGCATTGTAGGGCCAGCAGAGAAGCTGTGTGACAGCCACTCTCTCTCTGAGCAGCCGCTATGGCTCTACTGTCCCAGAACGACACTCCTACTTTCTCAAAAAATAGCAAGTGTTTTATTTTGTGGGCCAAGCAGGAGAGCTGAATCTTTCTCATGCTCATGACTTGTAACTCTTCATGTGACAGGTCATGATGGTGAAGGCATCTGCTTTGCTCTTTGGGAAGCAATTGAATTTCATCTGCTGTACTAGAAAGTGCTGTTCAACAAGGTAGCTGATGTCGGAGCTGCTGTCCCGGCCATTTTCCGGGAGGATGATGTACTGCCTAGCTGTGCCCAGCCTGCACAATGAACACTGTAAGCACAGCCCTTGTATGGTTTTATCCTGCAGGACCTGGAAGCGTTTGCAGCTGATAGAGATGCAGGATAGCATCAGTGATCCTCATCAGTGATCCTTCAAGTGCTCAGCTGGGATTTTGTCTGCACTGCCGCACCTCTGTTTTCACAGGAAAAGAGGTGATAAATAACAGCCCTTTATGTGCCTCTGCCTGGAGATTCATGGGTGAATCCTTCCCTCCTGTCTGTGGCACTAGTGAGACAGAGATAAGCAGGGGGATGCATGAGAAGCCCCCGAGGGGTAAGGGACATACCCAAAGCCAATGTTAGTTGTGTGCAGTGGGCATGGTGCCTGTGAAGTCGGAAAGAAATTGCCATAATGTTGGAATTAACATTCGTGCTTGAGCCATAAAGAAATTAGTACCTTATGACTTTGTGTGTCATAACAATCCTAATGCTCCTAGTGGAGCTAGGGAAGCTGGCAGGAGAAGGTAGGGGACTGCAGAAAGGCATGCACTGCTGCCAGATTTGAGGTCAAGCAGGTTTGTACAGGCTGATCACCCCAGGAAGGTTATATGCACTGCCCTTTCATTTTCCCATGCAGAAAAACCTCTTCCTTAACACAGCAGATACATCTGCACAGAGCTGGTCAGGACACAGGATGGACAGCCAGGGACTTGCAGTGGTACCTGTATTTTCCTTCTCATTAGCAGAAGCACCGTCTCTGATTTCTGTTTTATTGCCTTGACTTCCTTGACACCATTGCTTGTGTGAACAATAACATTCTAATGCCAGCAGTATTAAGGCACTGCAGTAAATAGGGGCATTTTTAACTCTGAGCCATTTTTCTCTCTTTACTAGGACACTTTATGTATTGTTCAAAACTGAAAGACTGAAAATACAGTAGGAAAACAGTTTCTCAGTGGCCCCCGTGATGTCTGTTAAAAGTGTACTGAAGGGGAAACATCTCATCTGCCATGTAAAAGAAATTCAAAGATATCATCCTCTGAAAAATATGATGCAGGCATTGAACAAGTCTTATTCTATACCCTCAGATACTTACACAATACAGTGTAGGGGCAGGGCCTTTTCCAATTGTTCTATCTACATATGCTGTCTCTTTAAACATAAACAAATACCTTTCTGTAGAAGATGGCTGTGCCTTTCCTTCTTTACTGTCAGCAAAGATAGAGATATTTTGACTGATGGAGTCATTCACGTGGGGAGGGACTCCAGAATGTGCCATGATGTCCTCCTCACAGTGACAGGTGGCTCCTAAGTGCTCCCAAAGTTGCCTTTTCTCTAGGCTGAGAAAGTGAGGTCCCTCAACCCATCCTCATGGGGCCAGTGCCCCTAACCATTTTGCTGGCACTCTGAATTTGTCCCATTTACTGGTGCCTTTACTATGTATCAAGGAGCTCAAGACTGGATGCAGTAACTGATGTGGTCTCATGAGTAAAGAGGGATTATCCCTTGCCTTCAGCTCCCCAGCAGGGAGATGCTCACCTGCATCACATGGAAATATATTTCCATGATATATGCAAGTAGCAGGCAGATAGATAATGATGTCCCAGTGAATTACTTGTTCCAGTTGTGCCCTCAGTGGATTTTCACTTCTCAAGGCCTCTACATATTTTGGAGGAAAGCATAAATGTTTTCTTCCAGTGTCATGTTGGCCTTTGGAAGTCTGACATCACCGTCTGGTCTCCTCTGAGACAAAGGGAAACTGTCTATAAAATATCTCTCTTTTCTGGTAATAATATCTTAAATATACTTTGGTATTACAGCAGTAAAGTAGGTTGCAATATTTAATATCGTTTACCTTTCATAGTGGACCTGTGAGACAGAAAACTAGTTTCATCTTGAGTTTATGAATATGTAAATGAGGCATGGAATAGATTTATAGGTAGAAAGGCTGTCACAGAATAGGAGCATGAATTCATATCTGCTCAGCTATCATGCTCTGTGTTCTGGCTACTTCTTTCCTGCTTCTATTTTGGTGTCATGTTGCCTTCATGGATGAGATGACTTGTATCACTGCACTCCGTGGAGATGTGCAGCAAGATGCAATCTGATCCCACACACCCATGGAAGTGGGAAAGCACTTGGGTTAATCTATCAGCTCATCAAAACAGAGAACCCCAAGGGTTGCTGAACTTTGTCATCTCCTTTTTATCTTATGCTGCCTTGAAATGAGCTGATTTTTCATGCTATAAAATGACAACACAAAAGAATGCAGAAAGTTAATTCTTCAAATGCTGATCCAGGAGTACTAGTGGAATAAACACAATCTTCCTTTTATCTATTCTGCTTTTTTGTTTGGTTTTGGCATTGAACAGTCTCTGTCCCTCTTTGCCTTGTTCCAGTGCATAAATCATACATGGATCTGTCCAGCTTCCACTCCCTATTTCATTTAAAAAATGGAATATGAAAGGTGTGCAGAAGCCCTGGAGGGAAGTGACACAAACCCAGATGTTGTACGATCTATGTCCCAGCTGCAATGACCCTGCGTGTGGCAGCTGCCTTTGCACAGCCATCAACAACAGCAGCTGGAGGGGCTCTGCTGTTAATGGCTCATCCCCCAGGAAGGGGCCAGTGTGAGGGAAAACAGCAGGCTTTATGTAGAAGATATCACAATGTCATGCTTTATGTTTCAGTTTTGTTATAAAACAAGCAAGAACCTAGAGAAAAAGAAAGCAAAATTAGATACGGTCCCTTGACCTAAGAGTGCCATGAGATATTACTCCCTGCTGCCTGATTAAGCCCTTCCCTTTCTGATTCAGTCCATAGGAGATCAAGGTATTTATTACTGTATAGACTATTCTAAATACCTTTTCTAAGGCAGCAAAAAAGAAAATGGTCTAAAAGTAAAATGAAAATGAAAAAAGAATCATGAGCTTTAGAGCCTGTCCAGTGAATGCATATTCCTAGTGGAATTTTTTCTCATCCTTGAAGAAAAAGGCATATTTTAGGGCAAATAAAACAAAATAGAAGTTTATATCCTCACTAAAGAAAAAGTAGTTTCCATCTTCATTGTCACTGTGTTTTGATATATGTTTAGTTGTGTTATATCCTAGGATCGTCTAATTTCCATATAAAGTGTAGCTACTTTCAGTTTCACTATATAGTGTTCAGGGGAGACTTTGATTTGTTGCCCTAGGGTAGACCTGAGAAATGCATAATTTTCTTTAAGTCCCTTCTGTCATGCACCATCAGTAAATTCCTGTACAGATTACAACATGGATGTTTAGTCAGAGGTCTGCACTCCCACGGAGGAGAGTGGGAGGGATAATAATAAATGTGTGGACCGAAGTGGAAAAAAACAGGTAAAAGAAAAGAGAGGAAGAGAGAGAGAAATTCCATTAAGAAAGGTTACTGAATCAAGAAGAATTTATCAAAAGTAGACTGGTGAGACTGGCTCTTGAATTTTTATGAATTTGTGGGGCACACTAGTCAGTCTGCTTTGGACTGTAATTTCAGGTATAGCAGAATTGGGACCACTAGGGCATAGTCTGTCACTGTTTCTAATCTCCACTGCTCTGGAACAACAGTTACACATCAATTCAATTAATCACCAGTGATAACAAAAGTTGTTTTTTTCCCACTTTAGAAATATCATTTTTTAAAATTATTTTCTTTTTTTTTAGTGCGGAACTTTATCAGACACAATTTCTTTTTCCCTTGCGAAGAAAAGCTTATGAAGTTCATTTATACAGAGAGCATAAATCCTATCTCCTACTGTTTTCCTCTGTAACCTAACATGAAATATGGCTTATAGCTCAACTAATTCTCAACATTTAGTGCGAACTGATGAAAGTAGTTCATCACTCACAGGGATGCACCAGGCTTGCAGCAGCACACACAGACCAGGAAAGGTGCATACAGCAGTGTCATGGCATGACACATGCAGTCTCATATATAGCAAAGCAGCCAGGTATCTTCATGATATTCATTGAGGATATATACCATTAAAAAATGAGTGCTTCCCATTTAAAGCAACACTGTCTCTCTTCCTTGTCACTCTTCCCCCTCCCCAGATTTATCTCCTTTTCTTAATGACTCCCTTTTTTCAATTTGTGTCTCTCTCTGACAGATAATACTTTGTCTCCTTGTTCTCCTGTCTTGGTTTGTGTCTTGCCTTGTTTGCTGCTCATTATTTGCACTATTTATTTGCAGGACGTAGATACAAGAACTTGCCCATAATCAGTTCAATAAATCCACTTCAAAACAAGCCATTCTGCTGCCACATATAATCCCGACAACTCATTATCCACTAGCCCAGGTAGGTCTGGCTATTGCATATTAGCTGTGCTGCAACATCAGCCTCCTTCCCCTGCCTCCTACACTTTAATTCACTATTAAATTCCCCTTACCAAGTTTTACCTTCAGTTGCATTACTGCAATGGGAAGGGAAGGAGCACAGCAATGCAGCAGGGATGGCCAGCTCTTCCTGACTACCCAAATACCACTTTTTTTCTGGTGAGTACACTTGAAACTGTGTTTTCAACTTGTGACATATAAATTATTAGAGCTGACATTTTCAATATCTCCCATCTGAAGCCTGAGAGATAACATTTGCCAGCCTGCAGGCAGGCAGGTGTGATCACCCCATGTAATGGAAGGGTAAACTGAGGCATAGGGCGAGGACATGAACTTGCCAAAGGAAGTCAGCCCTGCATCTTAGATCAATATGTGCAGCTCCACTATCAGATGGATATCTAATGGATGAATGAGACAAACCTCTGTTGAGACACAGATGCACCCCAGCACCACAGCCCTGGTGCCAGCCAGTGATCCCAGCAGAGAGGGCAATGCAATGTTTTACACTGTCCAGGGGCTGCCCTGGAAAAGTGACTAGGAGCAGAGCAGAGTGGTGGCCCCAGGGACCCCAGATACTCCACAGGAGGGGGATGTTTTCTTGCTGCTGCTTGCAGGAGGACCTCGTCTTAAAAGATTATATGGGGGATGGTCTCCATGGTGAACAGTAGTATCTTGCTATGTTGCAAGAGATGGGAAAATCAGACGTTTAGTAAGGCAGACAAGGACCTAACCACATCCTTCATAGAGAGGCAGGAGCATTCATGTACAGTTCGTGTATCAGTGTGAAAGGAAAGGGTTGAATATGAAGTTTACCAGGCAGCAAATAGGTCTGTCTTGTCTCTCCCTCTCTCCATCAGTCAGGAAAGAACAGGTCTATTTCTAGTCATGGAGACCCAACTAACCAGAATGTTTCTTCTTGCAAAGTGGAGGACAGGGAAAATTTCACAGCCTGATTTCTCTCAGATGGTTTGTGTAAGAGTCAAGCATGCGTTTGAAGCTGAGCATCCACGTATAGCTCAGAAGATGAATCAGAGTTTTGGCTCTGGTTCCTCTGCAGAGAGAGCAGCCCCAGTGATGACCAACGTGGTGGCTCTTGCATCAGCTCCCCAAAGTGACAAATGTCTCTGACTCAGTGTTTGTGCCAGGCCATACAGCACCACCTGGCTCAGCCTTTCAGGTACTGTCACAGCACAGTATGAACAATGGAAACAATGGAAAGAGGGTCTGATTTTTTTGGACACTCAGTGGAGCCGTCAGGTAAGTTCATCTACCACTACACAATCAGGTGTTGTGCACTCCAGCACCCAAAAACATTCAATGCACAGCAAACTATTCCCTTTTGTAGCACTAACCTGTGTCCCCCCTCCACATCAGGCATGCGCTGTCCTGCCCGGTGTAAGGACACGCTGTTTATTCAGCACCATTCCACACCATCCCCAAAAGTGCGGTCCACACAGGCAGAGGCAGCACTTAGACCCCATTTCCAGTGCATCACTGATATGTGATGCAGCAATGCCTGGGGTGACAGGAAACCTCAACACTTCTGACATGCCAGTTCTGTGCAATCCTGAGCAAGGTAAGGCAAGCTCCAGGCTTGCTCCAGCAAGCTTTGGGAGAGTGGATGCAGATGGCTTTAGGAGACCTCTTCACACCTCTTTTATACCTTTGCGTTCTGTTTGTTGGCTGTGTTTGGCTGGGTTTGGTGTCAATGCTTAGGTCAGAGAAGACCTGCTCCGACTGAAGAAATATTCTCAGCTCTTTTGCAGTGATTCAGTTCCCAGCTGATGCCCCCAGGATGGGAGGGTCTGAGGGCACAATAAACTCATAGCTTGAACAACTGGGCAGGGGGGTATGTGCACTCAGAATGCTCTGAGGACAGTAGTGTGTCTCCTGCTTTTCTGCTTCTTGTCTATCTTAATCTTTTTGCACCATAGGGCTTTTTTTTCTCTAATCACCTTCCTAAGTTGTGCCAACTGACTGCAATTTTCTCCATATCATCCCTCAAATTCATAAATCATGTTTTCCTGGGTCTCTCTTGTGGTTGCTCTTGCATGACCCTTACAGAAAATTTATGCAACAAGAAAGGGCTTTACACAGTAAAAGAGCTGCTCACAGCAAAGGGCAGAGAGTCAGAAGGCCTTGGGTGGTCAGTTCAGCTTCACATAAAAGCCAAAGAGGGATATTGAGCAAAGGAGAGAGCAGCAGTGACAGCTGCCTGCAACGGCTGTAGCAGGGCTAAATACAGAGTGGGGGCTGTGGCTGAACATCAGGCAGGCTGAGAGCACTTCACTGTGAGCTGCCCCTGCCTGGCCCAGCCTCTCCTCTCCCACGGGAGCACTGCTCTGTCCCACCCTCCACTTATGCTGTGGGGTGAGCCCACCCCAGAGGGACAGGGCTGATCACACCACCAAGACACATCCCTGGCTCTGTGGTTTGGGACCTGCTGGCACTGCACAGCCCCAAGGCTGACCAGACCCACCTTGACAACTGGAAGCTTTTCTGGCACTTTTGCTCTTGTCAAGTCAATGAAGTATGTTTTTATGGATGGGTCAGAACAGTGCTGATGAGCACCCTTTACTACCCCTTGCACATTTAGCTCGCTGTATCTCTTGGTGAAATGCCTCTATCCTACCTCTGTGAAAGTGGTTTCACTAACCTTAATGTCTGATTGAATCTCTTGTCTCTTAAAATCACTTACTGCCTCTGCATTCCCTGTGCCCCATTCCTGCCCAGGGGCTGGGCTTCACAGAGTCCTGGTGCTTCTTAAGATATTTAAGAGAAACATACAGAAAGGAGTGGAAGAAGTATAAGTACAGGGATGACCCAATACTCTGGGACAGTAATTAATAATCTAGGATCTAGTGCAATAATGGATGAATTAGGGGGGCTGTCAGGAAAGAATGAAATATGACAAGTATAGGCTCAGCACAGTTAAGAGAATTACTGATGCAAATACAAAACAGGTTATCCATGAGTGGACAACAGTAGTGCAGGGAAAGAACCTGGGGCAATCAGTCATGAAGAAATAAAGATGAGTAGTTAATGAAAAGCCATAATTAAGACAAGGCAATATGCTCTTGGGATGTATGAGAAGGAAAATAATATGAAAAATATTACCCAGAGTGTTTTATCAGAGCAGCTACCATCAGCTGAGGTGCAGCTACTAGCAGTACTGGGTTTGTACCTCTGGAATGTGAGGACAGACATTGATCTTCAGGCTGAGAATACTCAAGAGCTCCCTTCCCTCCCTGGGCCAGCAAAGCCTCTGTTTGTTAACAAACATCCATACAGTGCAAGGTCAGTCAATTTTCAGGCTGTTTCAGGGGCTGAAAGAGCAGGGAGAGCTTAAACCTTCCTTTCTGGATCAGATGGCAGGTTTCACATCTTTATATTTGATGTTCATTTTTTAAATCTCTTGTTAGTACACAGTGGGGTGATTCCTAAAGCTATAGCAAACACATTTGTGGACGAAGAGTTTATCTCCTGCTCACAGCATGCTCTTGTACACACCATAGAAATTATACACAATGGTGGCCAATGCAAAAGGAGATGTGACATTGCTGAAATGCAGGTGAGAGTGTGCTGAGCTGCAACCAGGCAGCATCTAATGCCTGACTACAATCACGTGGTAATCACTTCTTCAATTTTCCTGAAATTGCTGCTTCCAGCAGCTCCCATGCTGTATGGCCAGCAGCATGAGGAGAGACAGGAAGACAGCTGGCAGTAGGCAGGATGTCAGGCTCTGAAGATAGCTGATGGCTGGAGGAATTACAATGTTCAAAGCTGGGATGTCCAAAGGTCATAGTTGGACTCATTGCAAGTGCTTGCCTGCCTTATTCCTTTTGGAAATTTTGTCCACCCACAGGAACAGCTACCCACCTGGGCTACCCAAGTCAGCAGTCTGGGATGGTGGGAGACTGACCCATAGCGGGCAGAAAAATGTGAGAAGATTATCTTAAAGAGAAGATAGCTGCTAAATTTAAAAAATTATGGGGTTATCATGAAACACAAATCACTTGAGCTAAACTAAAAGCAGAATGTGTTATAGAGAATGAGTAACTGACAAGACAGGCACTGGCTGTTTCTTAAACATGAATAGACAAGGTAGTCTCAGAATAAAACAGAAATGGAAATACCAGTGGAAATGCCAACAAACACAATGAGCAGAGCAGGAGTCTGCTGTGGTTCTTAATAATGCCAATGGAAAACTATTGCTGCCATCAGAGTACATTTCCCGGATGTAACCACGTTTAGCCCTGTATCCCTTATGCTTTTCCTTCATGGTGGAAACATGAACCCTCTCAGCCCTGCTCCCTGGGGACCTACCCTGGTCTGACTGTGTCTTGACCACCCATCCATCACTTGCACTGGAGCTGGGAGGGCACTGGGGCACGGTGATAAAGAGGAAGGGCAAGGGTACCTCACGCCATCTCACAGGGAGGCCCATGGGGCTGATTTTACTTGGTCTCTTCCTTCTCCCTGTGTTTGCTTTGTCAGGGGACTATCCTCTAAGGAGACTGATGGATTGTATTTGGGATAGGAGATGAAACAAGGAGAAAAACATTCAGTGCTCAGGAGAAGAGGAAAATTATGAGGAAAACAAGGTGACTACCTACCCAACTTCCTTAATCCTATAGAGGCAAGAAGTTACTTTAAAAGTCAATATTCCCTCTGTTTCCTCACCTACCTGTCTTTGAAGTGAGCTCTTGCCTGAGTTCTTTAAATTCTACAAGGAAAGGAGAAGGAATAGGGGTTGTCTTACCTCAAGAAAAACATCCATGGTGATAACTGTCTGGCTTCCCTTTGATGTAGTGAAACTTGAGTCTCTAAGTACCATGGTAAAACTGGACATGCTGAGCTCTATGCCCATTTTATTGCCTTGGTTTGCCTGAAGCTGTGGAGGGACTTTTATGATCAAAAGTTTGCTGCTAGTAGACAGGAGGTTGGTCTTGTCCTTCCTGTCCCAGCTGGGCTACAGCAGCTGACTTTGCCATCTTAGTAGTGGCTTTTTGCTCGTTGGATACAGTGAGTCCCTACCCCCTCTGACACACAGGAGAGAAAACTCCAGTAAGTGTTTGCACATCTAGAAAGCAAATGTAATTCATTATTAATACAGACCTGTTAAAAGTGTGTTGCACTTTAGAGACTTTAACTGATTGACAGGTCCCTGACCTAAGGAGATTTCTTTCTATGTTTAAGCATCACAGGACAGGTAAGCATGGCAAACAAAGGAAGGGTTGAATGGAAGAGGTTGAAGGGCCACAAAATTAATATTACATGCTAGCATGGTTCATTACACAAAAGTCTTACACATGCTGAAACTTTGCTGACACTAAGAAGTCTGTAAGGTTCAAAAAAAAATTTGGTATTTTACTGTTATGAGTAAGTTTGAGTGGTTTCTAGGGAGCTTACCTAACTCCAAAACCTTACTGAAACTACTGGAGAAAGCAGCAGTTTTCCATGAGCAGGTGTTGGGTAAGTGTTCCTTTACTCAGCAGTGGTTATGGGCTCATGTGAAGATCAGGACACATAGCGTGGGGGTTTTAATGCAAATATTTGAGAGCCTACTTTGGGGCTGTGAGTCAGAGGTAAAAAGATGACAAGAAATCCTTTAAGAAGTTCTAGTCTAGAAATAGCAGGTGGAGCAAACTGCTGCATGGCCTGGGGCCAAGGCTACGAGTCAGGCAACCTCTTTGGGCAGTATTCTGGCTGAAAAAAGAGGTTTCAAATTTTGCTAGAGGAAAATGCTTCCTATGTTCTTGGTGCCTAAATAAAAAAGGTGCTTCAAAGAAATATCTGATCACATACTGATAAAAGGCACAGTAAAGCACAAATGCAAGCTGCAGGAATTAACCAAGGATATGTCCAGCTAGCAAGGTAATAAAATCTGTCTGAAGTTACCCCCACATTGCAGCCCCACCTAGGACTCTTAATCATGCTTTAGTTCCAAATTCCCTATTATTCATATACCAAATCCTTTGAAATCTGACTTGAGCCCTTAGGCTTTCCATGGCTAAGGATATGGCTTAAAGGGTTTGGGATGCCTCAAACAACTGGCTTTGAAGTGGAGTAACATCTCCTGTCCATATCGCAGACTTTTTGTAGTGATTGGTGGGGTAACATTGACTGTGATCCTTTCAGTTTTTTTACACTCCTACCTTGGAATGCATGAACCAGCCTCTGGAGGGACTCTTCTTCTCTTCATACTGAGACCCGTGGGTGCTCAGCTCCAGTGTACAATTAACCTTTGCTAATTTGCAGACCTGTCAGTCAAATAAGGCAAATATCATTGGAACTTGGCTGGCAGTGGCCAGGAAACCTTAGTGAATCTGCTGAAGAGAATGTCATGCACAGGGGTGCCCTGTTTCACCCCATTCTGTACATTTTCTGCTCTCTCTCTATTTAGTCTTCTGAGACATACAAGAGCAAGTTTTGTTTTCCTAAGCACAAACCACTTTTATTCAAAAAACAAATTTACCTTTTATTTAAGTATCCAAAGAGAATTGCACTAGATAATTGTGGTCCTGATTGCTCTCATAGGCAGTACAAATGTGTCTTCTTTGCTTGTTTTGTTTCATTTTGGTTCATTTTTTCTTTTCCACATGCCCATATGACAGGGAAATATTGAGACTACACAATGTATGCAAACACAATTCGTGGTTTGAGCAAGAGGAATCACAGTTGGGTGACATTCTGTAATTCATCAAGAGGTCTAACACTGTTATGAAAAGACACTTTTCTGTATTTTGGAAAACCTTTTTCCCAACAAACATTCAAGTGCATTGTTTGATCAAGCAATAATAACACTTTAATCTACCTTGTGTATTCTCTTCAAAATAAGAGGTCAGAGAATAATAGTTCTCTCTGGCTTTAAAATGAATCCTTTAACAAATGTTTTTAGATGCAAAGACACGGTGAAAGGATTTTTCTTACCTGGAGAATTTAACATTTTACTGGAAGAAAAACCATGTCCATGGAGTCCAAGGTGACAGATAATGGGACTTACTCTTTTGGTGTCACAGATGTGTATCCCACACAGATGTACGGCTCCCCTGTTCTTCAGCAGAGTCACTCTCGAATCAACGTCTGATGCAGTTACTTCCTCCACTGCTATCAATCACCTCTGGATTAGGCCTTCAGAGGATAAAGGAAGAAGTATCTTATTCTCTTTATTTGCATCCCCTCATTGACTCAGTATGAAGAAAAGGAGACTTGGCACATGGTGGCAGAAACTCAGTACCTTGTGCAGAGGGAGTGAAACAAGCTGTGAGGTGGGTAACACAGGTGGAGAGCAGCTGAAGCACTGAGGAGTTCACAAAATTCGGTCTCACTCACAGCTCAATGACACCAAGTGATCAAACTGGTACAGGATTCTCCTATTCCTTACCTGCATGTTCAACTCCTGACCACGACTGCCACAAAATATTACTGATCTCAAGCACTGATTTAGAAGTACCTCAAATACCTGGATGTTTCTATCAAAAGCAAACAACCTTGAGTAAGAGAAAGAGCTGTGCTTCTTTCTCTTACCAAAAATTAAATTTGTGCTGGGATCCAGTGCTCCCAGATTTGCCCCTGAAAAGACAAGTGCCAGTTCTATTCTAGTTTTCCTGGATATCTTCTTTTGCTACCAGGCAGAAATGGATACTTCCATAGGCCAGTCCATCCCACACGTCTTCCATACCTTCTACAGAAATGTAAAGTATGGGTATCACACCATGCTTGATCAGGATTTTGTTCACTGCACACTGTTAGCCCCAAAACTGCATAGCAAAATTCTTTTCTGTCTTTCAAAGGCTGTTCCTTTGAAAAAGATTAGATGCCTGGCTGCTTTCAAATTCATTTAAAAGTCTAGAATGCAGCCAGATAGCACAACAGTCAATCATGACTTTTTTTATCAGGACCCCATCTGTTTCAGGGTGTCAATGGAAGTTCTGCTTAACCAGCCAGGGTAGAAGTTGCCCTAAGCATTCCCCCCTCCCTCTGGCTGTTATGTTGCTTTGCCAGCAATTCCTGTATTTCACCTATAGGTTTTGGGACACCTTTTGCTGGAAGTTAGAAAAGTGAAAGCAAAAACTGGAAAGTTAAATTCAATAATAAGTTAATAAGGATAAATAGGTGATAGTGTAGAAAGACCATTTGTCTGAACAAAAAGCTCTGGATATATATGGCCATGTTAGAAAAGGCAACAGTCAAAATAATATAATAAGGACTTCTGTAAAGCTAAGGGGTCAAAATGGAGAGCCAAGATGATCTTTTTCGACCTGCAATTTTTAAGCATTTCTAATGACACAAGACTTTCAAAGGAGAAGAGGAAAAATGTGTCTTTCAAGTTTGCCTATTTGTCAGACAGTAATTCAGCTGAGCTAAGCAAAATGGAGCTGACGAATGCCACTATCCTTGGTGATAAGGGTTTTTCTCCTTTATTTTTAATGAATACAAGAAGGACCCAAAATTTTTCCTACAGAAGACCACATCTGGAGATTTACCAGAAAACTCAGGATCACTGCCTGGTTTAAGATGGAGCAAAATAGAGCTACCTAAATTTTTAATGAGAAAGTAAGACCTGAACAGAGCACAGCTCCAACATGCCACTCTAAGCTGCTGCCAAGGCTGGCCATCTTGAGGAGCTGCAGCCATGGGTTAAACCTCTGTGAGCCTTCAGGGCTGGGGGGTACAGGCACAGCAGAACCATGAAACATCAGCCTTGGCTGATGATTCATGGTTCTGCTGTTTTCAGCCAAAAAGTTGTTCAGCTGTTTTCAGCCAAAAAGTTGTTCTTTAAAGTGAAACCCAAGTCTGCAAAATTATTTGTCTCTTCATATCTTTTAATAGAGATGAGCAACATTTTTTTTCTACTCAAATGAACAGCCATAATTCTAGATTCCCTGCAGTATTTTAGGTAAATTTCCATTCCTTCCTTCTCATGGAATACATACTCCTGGAAGGACCAAGTGGAGATAAGCTAAATAAATATAATGAATAATTTTATGAAGACAAAGGTGATTAAAAAACAAGTCCCAAATGTTTGTGAACCTCAGACTAATTTCCATCTCATTGATGCTGATGCAGCACATTGCAATTCTGAAATGGCCTCTCATGTCTCCCTGATGTTATTGATTGGAGAAGGTGCCAAGATGAGAACCAGGCTCTGCATTTCATATTTTAAGGTCACTTTTAACAAATGAGCTCTTTTCACACCAAGCTATCCTAGAGCATCTTACCACAATAAACACAATAATTAACAAGCCCTCTTGAGGCCTGCAGAATAATCAAGACCTTGAGTAATTTTCAGGCATGGGGCAGTTGACCTTTTGTGAGAACTTCATGCCTCTCTGCTAGCCCATCCCTGAGGGTCTGTCACAGCCAGCTCTGCCCACAGCCCTGCTGAGAAACCTGCTTCTCCTCTTCTGCCCTGTGCTGCCTTGGGCTGCATCCACATCCTGCTAGCCAGGCATCCCATGGGTGTTGGGAAAAAGAGAGCACCAAGCTACCATCTGGAGCTGATCTCAAAGCTCATAAAGCTTCCCCACATGTGCAGGGGCTGAGTAATCACATAAGACCCTGCACGCAGACGGTGCAAAGCAGAAAAGCCCCATAGCACCCAAGGAAAGCCAGGGTTTATAAAATTTCAATTAGCTTATAAGAGCACAGACATTGTTGAAACATCATAAATGATGAAGTAATTTGTGTTTAACTCAATTATTTTGTTGTGGGATTCACCAGAGCTCTTCAATTCAGGTGACAAACTGTGTTTTGCTAAACAACCAGGATAGGCTGTGTGTTAGTCATCAGTTTGTCTTGTGGATGCTACAGCTTGGCTGGAAAAGGAGGGGGATCTGCATAGTAGTCCCATTGCAAAGAACACTGCCAGCATGATGAGGGAGGTGATCCTTCCTCTCTCTGTGTAGCCCTGGTGAGTGCTAGGTTCAGGTCTGGGCTCCCCACTACACAAGAGACTTTGACATACTGGAGTGCATCTGGGAAGCATCTTCGTGTCCCTCTTCTGGACTCATTCCAGTGAATCCTGAAGAAACAGAAGCATCTCATTCCAGCTGCTGCTACAGGGAGGGGGCAACCCAGCCTGAACATCCATGCAGTTTTCTAGAGAGCATGGACCCTGGAAAGTTGTTTGGTATAATGAACAAAATCCCCATTTCCCAGACGGATGGGAGGAATTTAATTTTTTAGAGCTAAAGGGCTGTCTCTGTTGGGAGAATTCTACTCCTCCACCCTCAGCCCCTCAGTGATGCTCCAGGAGAGACTGGCTAGCAGCAAGAGCCCTGCTGCCTCTGTGATCCTGAAATGATAATCTTCTCCCAATGCCAAGATATTCCCAAGTTAGCAGTCATTCAGCCGGGCCTTCCTGGCAAATCAGAACCCCTGAGGTATCCCAAAGCTGCAATGGCTATAATAAACATTCAGAGAAAACTTCTGGGTGTCAGCAGAGGATAGAGCAATATTCCTGCAGTGCTATGACAATTTTACAACATAATAGTAGTTCTTTCCATGCCCCATAACTGCAGGTATAGTGGGATGAGGGATCACTGTAAGGTCTGGGTAGTGACATGCAATCTGAACACATGACAAGACAAATGTTGTCTTATTTGCCTTTGGTTAAAAATTATGATAATATCTATATTTGCTGTATCACGATGACCTTTTCCCCAGTTTCCACTTCCACTTTAGAAGATGGTCAGTTAGCTGCACTTACAAATTGCCAGTCATCCTTAGCTTCAGAAGAAAAGTTTCACTGCTAAATTAGTACTATCATGTCCTCTCTTATTAGAGATTCTGCTATTTACTTGTATTTCTTTAAGATTTCATTTCTCTTATTGTTGGAATTATTATAAATATCTTACTTCTATTTGGTATTCCCCACTTTGGTAATATTAGATTATAGCTGTGGAAAAATATATAACCCCTTTTTTATAAACCTAGAGTCGTGCATCTAGGCAATGTATCATCCAATAAATTTGTTTGTTTGTATTTTCCCAGTGGTGAATCACTTTCTTCACACCACTGTACTCTAACATCATAATGGCATTCATAATCATAACATATTCAAAGCCTGTGCATGTAGTAAGGATTGGTTCTTATAATAAAGATAAATGGGATGGGACATCTAGTAGTTAGTGCTAAGCTAAGTTACAGGCACACTTTAGAATAAGAGTTCTACATTCATTTGTCCATTAGAAGTTAATACATAATTTGGATTAAAACCAGGTATTAGCATCTGGGCTTTCCCAATTCTGCTCTGAAGGACTGCATAGAATCATTGACTCATAGAAGGGTTTGGGTCAGAAGGCAACTTTAAAGGTCATCTAGTCCAACCCCCCATGCAATAAGGAGGGATGTCTTCAACTCCATCAGGTTGCTCAGAGCTCCATCCTGCCTGTACCCAAGTGTTTCCAGGGATGAGGCATCTACAGCCTCTCTGGTCAACCTGTCCCAGTGTTTCACTGCCTTCATCATAAAAATTTCTTCCTTGTAACTAGTCTGAATCTACCCTCTTTTTGTTTAAAAACATTACTCCTTGTCCTATTGCTGCAGGCCCTACTGTAAAGTCTTTCCCCATCTTTCTTATAAGCTCCTTTGAAGTATTGAAAGGCCACAGCAAGATCTCCCTGGAGGCTTCTCTTTTCCAGGCTGAACAATTCCAACTCTCTCAGCCCGTCTTCATAGGATAATTTTTGTGGCCCTGTAGCATGGTGCCCCCAGCAAAGATTTTTTTCATCCCAAACTCAAACTTTTCTCTGTTTTGGGCTTTCAGATGTGTCCTACGCTGCTACAATGATCTCTGTGTTTGCTATCTCATGATAGCCTCATTTCAGATGCTGACATGCCTTCCCTGCTGCAGATATCAATAATCCTGTGATTTTTAGAAATGTAGTAGAGGAAATAAAGGCAAATCAGGCTGCTGAGAGGCTCACTTAAGTAGGAGGGGTTTTTTTGGGTTTGGGGTTTTTTTGGTTGGTTTTTTGTTGTTGTTGTTGTTGTTGTTGTTGCTTTTGTTTTGTTTTGGTTTGGGTTTTTTTGTTGCATTTGATGTAAGGAATTGACTTAAGCTGAAGATGATGCATGGAGTAATTTGTTCTCTACCCAGAAAGGGCAAACAGCTTCATTTCAGCAGAGAAGTTTAAGCCATCTTTGTTTTAGCTGGGAAACAGATTATAAAAGATATCAATGCTTAGTAGTTAGGGATGTGTACAGTGTAAGTTCTGGAATAATTTTGCTTTAGGGAATTTTGGTAAGACATCTGCAATAGTAATATAGCAACACATACATACAATAATGATGATAAGGTAACCATGGCAATGATGATAAGACAGAACTGATTCCAATACACACATGTCAGCCACAGAGGAGACATCCATGAACATAAACAGTTTAAGAAAATGAGTATTTCAAATGCTTATGCTCAGGCCTAAAAGCCACTTGTACAAAGTGTAGTTGCTTTACCCATTAGAATATTGTCTACCCTCTTGTTCCTTTTTTTTCTTGTTAAATCAGAGACATGATGGACCTGGAGGGTATAAAAGGCTGTTTGATAGATTTGCTTCCTTGATTTTAGCAACAAAGTGCGTTAATAAGGATTTTGGCTTCTGAGGCAGCCATACAAATATACAGTAATAATTTCTGTTTGATTGGACAGGCAAAGCAAGTACAGGACAAAACATTTCTACTTTTATCTCAGAATAAACCTGAATCCAGACCCAGAATTTCTTTTAAAATTAGAGGCAGCTGTTTCTGTCTGAGATGCCTGTATTATCATCAGAGGCTGACAATGGAGTGGCAGGTCTGGGAATGGGGGTGATGTGCAGGCCATGTGCTGTGCAGGCCAAGCTCAGGCACATGCACAGCCTCTTACTTGGGCAGTCACAGGAGCCCAACCAGGCTTTACAGCTCCACTGCTGAGCCCCAGTCTCTCTCAGTCATACACACAGCATGTCACCATCCAGGTAGCACAGTGATCTCATGGATGTAAAGAGCAGCAGGTAAAGAAGACGAGCCCATCAGGGAGGGTCTTTAGAGATGAAGAACAGTAGTTTTTCAAGCAGTAACCAATTCCATAAACCTGATTCAGAAAAAATTCCTATTGATTTTAGCAGAAATTTTCCTGTGTTGGACTTACAATATTCAGCCCACTGCAATGTATTTCACAAGCATTTGATTGCAAATATGGTTCACAGGTCCATAGGCTTAGATTAGCATTGTTAAAGACACTGAAATTTCCACTCCTCCGTCTTTCAGGCTTGCAGCTTCATGGCAGTATCAACTGTTGCTTTTTTCCTCCTTGAAACAGAAAGGAAAAATACAAATTTGCAACATTACAAATCTGTTTTGCATAAATCCTTGGGCCAAAGCCATCTCTGATGGAACTCTGTTGCCTGGAGTTGTATATATTTTCTTCCTGCATTTCATTCCAGAAGTGTCATCACTGTAGGCAGTAAGATGATTTGGTAAGAACAATTGCAGAGATTATCACAAAGAGATCCTGATCTCAAACCTAATCCAAATCTCTGTCTAATACTCTTCACATTAAGTCCAAGTTCAACGTACTGTGCAGTAAACGATGCACTTGGCATCTCTTGGACCAGGCAGCAGAAGAAAAAGATGAATGCATAAAACAGGAAATGGATCATGGCCAATTAGTGGTGCAGAAACCATGGCAGGTCATTTCCAAAATAACAAATGAGCCTGGCAGGCTGGCATGTATTTGTGCAGTGACCTGGATCAGGCAAGTGTTGAAGACCTTATCTGTGTGGGCTGGTTTTGGTGCTGCAAGATGAGCTTAGGAGACCTTGCTAGTCTGCAGGCACAGAGCAGCTGTGTGAGGGAAAGAACAAGAAGAACTTGGGATACAAGTCAAACTTGTCACTGCAAGACATTTACAAATCATCTGAACTATGGTCCCCATTACTCAGAGCCTGCTTCTGTCCAAGAGAGATATCTATCCAGCAGGGAGGAGGAGAGGAAAGTCAAAGCACAGATTCCAGCCAATTCCTTTCACTGATTTTTTTTTTCTCTTCAGTTTTCAAGAGGGAAAAAAGCATCTAAGGATCTGGGAACATCTAGTCAGGTCATTAGAGGTCCATGAGCCCAACTGAGCTCAGAGCCCACTAGGACAGGCAAAACACAAACAAGCCATACAAGATGCCTCCTGCTGGAATGGGGATGCAGGACAAAGAAGGGAAAGGGTGGAAGGGGAAACAGAGGGAGAGAAAGATGATGGGATTTGCCTTGGTTTGCTCTTGACCACAGCGGGGGGCACTGACCTCCTAGGAAGAGGTTGGTGACACAACATGATGCCCCCAGCTAATGGCTGTCCTGGTGGGTACCCTCTGGTTGATCAGGGTGGACCCCCAATGTACAGAGGCAAGATTCTGTTCTGATGTAAAAAACAAAACACCTAGTAACAATAACACTAGGGTTTTGATGTTTACAGATGTCACTGCTAAATGAGAATGATCAAATTAGTTCACTGTAACTTTATATCAAGGTGAAATAGAACAAAAGATGAAAGGATCAGAAGCTTTTTTTTTTTTTGTGACACCAGAGAGCACATTAGAAGAGAGGCAAAAAAAGTAAAGGAGAAGAAAACAGGGAATAAAGACATTTGAAAAGCTTTTCCTCACAGCTTTTGTTTAAAGGAGAGCTAGGTACTTGTATGTACTTAATATTTCTTACTTGTTTTTCAGCCAAAGAAAAGGTAAGAACTCAAAAGAATTGCTTCTTATGTCCAATTGTATTTTCTTTCTGTTTTTTAACCTTACTGGCTTTGTCATGTGGCTCAAAAACATCTTACATCAGTTGTGCTTTAGATTTCTTGCCATCATTAAGGCCTTCAACAAATAGTTTTCTCCACAGAAACACTTGGGAGCTGGATATTAAAAACTGTAATAATTTCTAGAACCTGATGCATGAATTGATGAGGTATAGGTGAAAATGAAGACAAAGGCAACTCTCTTGCAAACGAGGCAGTTGGAATCACAGCCGGGAATTAGGCTGTACAATGCGTATTCCTGACACCAGACAAGTTTTACTCATTCTTCTTTCTGAGCTTGTTACTGATGCTATTACAGATAAACATGTTGACAGCTCATCTTAGGAAAAGAAACATCTCATCTCTGTAGAGAACCACCTGCAGGATGGGGTGTGTGTCTGCATAATCTATAGAAGTCCTTGGGCAGAAAAACTGCATCTGTCTAGACAGACAAGCGGAAAAATCTTCAATATTATTTTCTAGATCTTCAAGTCCTCAGTAAGAAACCAGCCCAGGATTGCCAGCTACAGTAGGTTGTGCTGAATTTTTGAGCTGAATTTTTACATTGAGATTGAAGCTGTGCAGAGAAAAGAAATTCTGATTAATGTAAATTTTCAAGGTCTTCCTGTAAGTTTTCACCATGAAACCCTTACGCTTCAGAATTCTTCGCAAAAACTTTTTGAAGATTTAAGCTGCTCAAAATACATTTCAGCAATGATACTTCATTTTTATTTTATTTCTCATAAATGTTGTTACAATATAAAATAGAATACACAAATGAACAATTCAAAGGAACACAATGCCTTTAAAACTAGAAGCATTGATGTTTAATTCCAAAGAAACAGGATAGTTCAAAAGAGGATACTCTGATATCAGAGCTAGTTCTGGTGTTCAGACTGGAATTTGGTGAAATTGTCATGGTTATACAATAGAAAATGGTACTACTAGGTTTTCTTCCTGTCCAGTCCTCATGGACATCTGCTAAAATGGGTACAAATTATTAACTATTTATCAATATTAACATTTTTCCTTGCTGTACAACAAAGTTTATCAAACAAGTAATGTAGCTGGTTCTTTAAAGGGAAAACAGCACTTTGTTTTATACTAAATTTTGTACTGCTTACAAAGGAATTTTTATTTTACAAACACACCTTGTAAAATTGTACTAAAAGCAACAAATTACTGGGAGAGGACACAAAAATATCTGATTGTATCCAATACCAAATGATGTGTTTAAACACCTCACATATATAATAGGAGATTGACTACTATTCTGTAATAGGGTCATAACACAATTGATCCTGTGGTACAATAGGGAAGTGACACTGTCATGTTGCACGACCAGCCTTGGACATGATAACTGTGTAGACAGGGTGAACAGAAGCTTTAGGAAGAAAAAGATCATTTAGAGTAAAAAAAATGTATGTAGAAACCCTAAAAGTTGCCCTTTACCAGGTAGACCCAAGACACTGTTGCTTATGACCAATGGATTTACAGCCACAGAGGAAGTCTGGGACCCCTTGTGAAAGAAGCTTTCTGAATTTGAGATGGTCATGAACTGGAGCTGTACAAAGGCACTGAACTTCAGAATAATACAAGCACCGGGGAAAACAGGAAATTCAGTAAATCAGGAGCAGCAGGAGGGACTATTAGAAGCTGGGAGGCATCACCCTAGGAATGAGCACCAGATCAGACTTCCAAAGGAGTGGAAGGACTGTGTTAACTCGTGGGCTAGATGAATAGAAACAGAAAGATGTGCAATACCACGACATATGAGTTTATCCACTTAAAAACAACCCAGCTGTGAGTTGAAGTTTGCTACAGTCAGTTGACCATAGCTATGACATTTCCATAGGTGAATAGGCCAGTGGAGCTATTTCCACTTGATACCTGAACACAAATGTTTCGAAGACTTAATCTGGGATTTTGCATCAACTGTAATTATTCATGTTTCAGAAGGCAGCTTAAAACTACACTGGGCAAATGAAGAACTGGTAGGAACTTTCCATCCAGGGAAGGGAAACAGCTACAAAAGTGAAGTCTAAAAGAAGTTACATTTATATATATATATATATATATATATATATATATATATATATATATATATATATATATATATATATATATAATATGGTAATGAACTATAAATTCAGTGCTTACAGTTACAACAACATGATGTTTTCCCAAAAAGATTTATACCACTTCCTGCAAGTCTTCCTGCAAGTTTGGTATCTTTAATCCAGCTGTTTTTACACTGCCTTTTATCAGTCAGCTTATGGCAGAGTTTGGCATGTATAAACTCAGAGAGCAAATGCTGAGACAGAATCTGATTTCCATCCATAAATGTACTGAAGGTGGGAAAGGGAAAGAAATAGAGAGGAACAAGAGCTCATGAAGCTCCAGGACTACATTGTCACCTGAACAAGAGATAAAATCTGGTCATAAGCAAATTCAGTCTGGAATTCTGAAGAAGAATTTTAACTCTCCAAGTAGGATAGCTGGAGAATGGCTGTGTAGTAGAAAAAGAAGGTGCAGAAAACTTAATTGGTTTTACAGTTTCATCAAACTGAAACTCAATTAATATTTTAAAGGGATTTCATGGCATTGCTCTCTGAAATAATTGAGATCTGGATTAAGTGATCCAGAACATTGCTTCTAATTCTATTTTACTAAAATACAGCTGTAAATAATATGCTCAGAAAACATGAAAGACAACAACAACAACAACAACAACAAATTCTCTGAAAAAAAGCATAATGGGCAAAAGAGAAAATAGGTACAAAGGGCAGTGTCACAGCTCCAGGAGAAAGAAGAATCTGAACTGGAAAGCAAAAGATACATAGGGAAGGGAGAAAGCACTAGGCAGCGTATTAAAGTCATCTAGTAAAAAAAACAAAAACACAATGACATTGTTTGTGTCAGAAACACTGTGATTTAGCGTCCTTTTAAATAATATAGGAAATATGAGCTGTACACAAAGGGCTCTCACAGATGACCCTGGCCTGGGAGGACCTGAAAGGTGAGTCAGAATATGGAAATAACACAGAGTGACCTACTGAGTCTGGGGACATTACAAAAGAAAATAACAAGATGACATTCCACTTGTAAGCATGAAAATATACCTGAGGCAAAATCCTCCAAAACACTTGTAGTCAATGGCAAACTGCTAGCAGGAATACTGGAACACTTTGCAATGAGAGTGGGTGGCCAATTGAATATAAGTGCACATTACAGTTTGGCTGCAAAAATGCTGATGCAATTTTAGGGTGAAGTTCCCTTGATATTTGAATCAAAGGCAATAGAGATCTATTTTCTACATCATTTTAATGCAAATGCATCTGGAATAATGCACCCAGTTGGGGGAGTTGCTGTGCATGGACAAATTGGTGGAAGGACAGAAAACAATTAAAAATACCAGGAATTGAGACAGACAGCCTAACAAAGCAGATTTAAAAGCTCTGTGTGTATGAACAATAAAGCTCCTTTCAGCTCTGTTTTTCTGTGACTCCATGCTAAGCAGGTATAGATTCAGAAGACAGGAGTGCCAAAGGGGAGGTAACACTTTGGACTACTACTAGAAACAGAAGTGCCAAATGGGGTGAAACTAGCAACATGAAACCATAGGCTGAATAGCAGGAAAATCTTTCAAGATGTACTCATCTGTAGAAAAGCTGCTGGGGGACCTGGTGGAAGCCTGGTCACTCAGGATTTTTACAAGGCTGGACAAAACATTAGAAAATGTACCATAGGGAGCAATTCTCTGCTGGCCAAGAGCAGTGGAGCAGATGATCTAATAGGCTTCTTGCATCTCTAACCTCTACAGTTTTATGATTTCTTACTGTAAAGCACAATATTTCAAGAGGAAAAAGAAATAAATACAAGGTAAAATATTGGATGGTAAAAAGCCCCAACAAACAAACACAAAACAGATGGAGAATGAATCAAGTTCTATCCTTTTGCCTTTCTGTATTTAAAGGAGTTTGCTTCTGGCACATTGTTTCCTTGTCAGAGGCACTTCATTTTCTTTCTTTCTCTTACCATTTTCTCTCTCAGTACAAAAGCAGAAATAGCCACTTGGGACTGCTAATGTCTTTCTAAGGAAGGATGCTGCTCTCATGCTGTGGAACAGCATCAAGGCTTTGGTCAGTCAAAACATAAAAATCTCATTGTTTTCTTTGAAAACAGATTTCTTTTTAAATCAAGGCCCAATCAATTACATGCATCATGGTATATTCCCCAGCATGGCAGTCCTTCTCATCTTCTGCATTTCCTGCCTCCCCCCTTCCAGCACAGACTCTCATTTTACCACCTTCTTCACCCATTGCTTTGGTGCAAAGCTGAGCTTTCACAAGTCCATACTACATTTAGGGAGAATTATGTGTGAACAGCACATCCAAAAAAACCAGGGACAGTAGTTCAGGGTTTTCAGTGTGTATTCATTTGTCCCATTCATCATTAGTGGGGATTGTGAGACCTCTGGTGACTTTGAAATTTTGATCAGCACGCAGGTCCTGATGACAGGCAAGTGCACTTTCAAAGGGAATAATAAACTGATTTTCAGAAGTCATGGCAGCTTTGACATACAAACATGTCAGCTAGATAGATATGTAACACAAGACTATGCACCTCGGCTGTTACCTCTGTCTGCCCTGGGGCATCTTCACAGCACGTGGTCCCCCTCAAACACCAGGGTACAATCCACATGAGATCAACAGGGTTACTGAAACCTTGAGGCATTGTTTCAAAATGCTGTTTGAGCAGAGGTTTCTTTGCTGAGGTTTGTTTGTTGGGAGTTTTTGTAGAGAAGGAGGGTGGTAAATATAAGAGGGCCGTAATTGTGTGCATCCGAAAGAGTTTCCCAAAGCAGGAGCTTCAGCAACACTTCCTAAAGACAGATGCATAATATTACTTCCTCAAAACCTACTTTCAGATGGCAGTAATAATCTAACTGTGATTTTGGTCATGACAATACCTTTAAATCGGGTGAGGTTTTTATACAGAGAAAAACTCTTTCTATTTCTTGTGCAAATCACACATACTGTATATAGATTACAAGTACTTTATCTATCAACAAACTGCAGCCAGATTCAGGTGAGTAGCTGTGATTTACCACAGACCAAGGCTGCACTTGCACCATGAGAAGAGAGCTATTCAGCCTGAATCAGACTGAATCCAGGATCTTAGAGCTTCTGCCTTAAATTGCCATGCACATGCTGGGATAGTTAGCCTGTCAGGACCAGGCAGTTCCTAGGGGAATGTCCTCCAGCACATGGCTAGTTTTCAGAAGATAAGCAAACCCAGCAGAGATGCTGTTGAGTAGCAAGTGGTCTGAAGGTGCTTTGCATCCCAGTTTCATTCTTCTTCCCTTTGCCACGAGTCAGTCCTTCCCAACTACTTCAGTCCTTTAACATTTTGACTTCTGGAGCTGGTGCCAGCCCCAATGCAGTGCAGAACATGCTGGGAAAAAAAAAATTAAAATCAATCAAAAGTCTGAAGTAGCCTTAACACAGGTTGTGGAAGAGTAGAGCCTCTCTAATGGCAAGCTTGTGGTCAGAGTATACCTGCCTGGAGTATCTGAGGGAAGGGGATCTGGCTGAAATGGCTGTCTTACAAGACATGGGGGAAAAGAGATTCCTGTTTACCTTATAAAACTACTGACAGCACATACAGATTTGTCACAGTTTGTGATATTAATGATAGCAATGGGACGTGGGACTTTCAGATTTTACATCTCAGCTTCATATTGCTGACAGCTCACTGCTCATCGGTTCCAGTTTGTGGGATCTTCTCATCTATTTTTAATTACCTAAAGATCTGGCATATGGTCTGAGCTTGTCATTTGCTTTCCTTAGAATCAGTGGAGAGGGCCATGACCAGGTGAGTTGTCCCATCCTGTCCTGCTGGACAGTGAACTTGAGTGGGGATGTCAAACTGGGGACAGCAGTGCTCACTGATCTACAAGCAAAGATGCTTGAAACAGACTCAGAAAATGGCTTTGCTTACACAATTAGGAAATCTGGTTTTGTGCTCAGCTAAAGCACTGTATGTCAGTGAGACAAGATATGAACCATGTCTTCACACTCAGGTCCAATGCCTTTAAAAATTACAATAGGCTCTCTGATATTTTTGTTTGGCATGTCAGTGCATGAACACCCTTGCTTACACAGGGTAATCACAGGGACATAAAAAAAAAACAAGCCAGGAAGACAGAAACAGTTGCAAACATCTCTTCAGACAAAATAGAAAAGTCAGCATACTGACCTCTGCCTGACTTTTAAAACCCTCATTTCCTCACTCCTGACAGGTGTGAACAGGACACCATCCTGTTTGGGGACTGTTTTCTAAAGGAAACACATGCAGTAAATGAACCTTGATTTAAAGTTAGAGAATGACATGAGTCCAAACCATCTGGCTTGTGATACAGCTTCAGCCTCCCTCTTTACAAAACTAAGGCTCAGCCTTTTTGTGTTGCTTTGAGGACTGCCCTTTGCTCCTCTTCAGGCTATGTGGTCCTTATGTTCATACAGCCCCTGGGGAAAAAAAAAATAAACCAAAGCAAAACAGCCCAAAATTCATCCAGGGGTTAAAAGGAATATGCTGGTGGCTCGTTACACCACACCGAGTGCCCATTGCTTTTGTTGACTTCGAGGCTGTAGTCACTCACAGAGAACGGGCCGATAATATTTACATTGGGATTTCAAGGAAGACTGCTCCTATAAATTAGTAAAAGGCATGAGTCATCCCAGCACAGTGTTGGATCCAAGAGAAGCAGTTATCAGCCCAGCATAACACTCCAGCATCTGTCCAAAACACTGCACACCCTCATTAGCACGCTATTCCTGGGAGCTAAGCAGGCTGAAGGTTGCAAAGAGGTGCTATTGTTATACCAGGAGTAATTCTTATGTTTTATTGATACCCAATAAACTGTGTGTTAGCCTGAAAGCACAGAGAGAGAGAGAAGGAGCAGAGGGCTGGAGTAGTCTGTTATATAACACTCAAACACAGGGAGTGGAACTGGACAAATCCTTTACAATTACTTTTTTTTAATAAATGTCAGGTTTGGGGAGGAGGACCATCTGAGCAATTTAATAATTAATAAGAATACATTCATCCTGCTGTACAGCTGGACACATCACCTGTGAATAAATCCCCCAGATAATACATTTGTGGATCTTAATATTTTTTCATTCAGCTTTTTTCACCAATTTTTTTTTTCCTTTGTGTTAGTCTAGTCCCAGTTGTCCTAGGAATTTCCTGGAAATCAACTAGCAAGATAACCACTTGGGGGAAAGGGAACAGGCATGTGGACCTCAGGCACTTGGCTGTTCAGGAGCAGAAGTGATGTTTGCAATGATTAGGGCTCATGGCAATGCAGGGAACCTGGCTGGTGAGCTGCACAGATTAGGTGATGTGACAGGACTCTGGAAAAGACAGACAAATATGGGTGCTGTGCACAAGCTGGGAATTACTGTGGGTGTCAATTAACCTTGCAGATCACAGGGTTTATTAGGCTGAATTATTTATCCTGAAGATAAAACACTGAAAGAAAGTAAGGCATCATTAAACAGCACAGCCTCGCACAGAGTTTAGGCAGTGAACCAAGTTTCCGAACAATTTAATTTATTAGGGGCCTAAATTGTGCTAGATTATCAAATCAAGTGGAATAGAGGGAGGCAATGCATTTTATGTTCAGTGTTCAGAATGTAATAAGTGTGTTATTCCATTCATGCAGTGTCTCAGCCTGAGTTATGAAGAGAAGGGATATTTCCTCTGTAGGGTAATTTTCCATTTTATATCCATTTTTAAAAACTGTCAAACTGTTGTCATGAAGGAAAAACATTTCTAGTTTATCACTGAAGCTTGAAACCTGTTAAATGTTAATGTAAAATGGAGCACTACATATAGTCCCAATACAATGGGAAGAAGCTTAACTGTTTGAAGTCTGTCTTTGTGAAGATTATACCCTGGCAGAAAAAGACAATAGGAGAGTTTTGCCTTGGGAAAAGAGAGATTGACAGGTCTGCATGTTTTTCTGCAATCAATATTGTAGACAGAGCTCTTCTTACACGGTGGGGTTCAATTAAAGAAAAAAACACTAGAATTTGGGGGAATTCCCTAAAGAGTTCAAATCCTTTCTGAGAGGAGGGAATGTTTTTTTCAAGATGAGCTTGCATGAAAAATTCATGCAGTGGATGGATACATTCATACAAGAAGAAATTTGATAAATAAATAATTGTTTTAATACTGAGTCACATAGCAGTTGCTCATCCACATTGACCACTTCAGTTGCAAAACTAGTCCTTAGTGTAAACATGTGTAAAATTAAATCATGCAGAAAAACAAAATAAGGCAAAAGGTCATACATGTTAACTGAAGCAAGTAGTTCATACTAAAGTCTCTCACAACATCGAAGAAATAAGACTCTGCCACATGCAGACAAGAAACCAGTACAGGGATGAACACAAAGAGACAGACAAAACACAGCATGAAAGCGGGTGATAAGCAGAGATTTGCAGCCATCAGGAAGGAGAGAAGAGGAGGCAGCTGCAAAGACAGGAGGCCGGAAAAGATAGACGAATTGAGCTGGAAATATATACAGTTACGATAGCAGCTATGAAAGCGATGACATGAAGCTGCAATTAGCTAGCTGTACTCGACTCCTATTCAGCCATACTTGCAGCCCTCTCCTCATTTTCCCCTGTATTGACTGCATGAGAGTCAGCTATCTTTGTTGGAAAAGAGTTATGTATAGAGCACCTGGGATGGGCAAATAAAGCGCCAGCCTGGTCTAAGGTCTCTGTATCTCCAGGCCATGGAGAAATTCAAGAGGACAGGAGCTCAGGGAGAGCTCATCAACAAGCACAGCCTGCATTTCTACTGCACTCCTTCCCCACCAGGAAAGCAAAATCAAAGAGGGAAAACTGCAATGCTTTTTCTTCTAGTAATTTCTGTGTCTTTGGTACCTGTCAGTTCCTCTCTCTCACCTTTTTTCCATCTTCGCATGGTTATTTTCTGTGTTGTCTCATATAGTTTTCTTTTCTTAGCCAGTTCTTCCCTGAGATATCTACAGCTCAATGAACAGTCCTGTAAACCTCTTTCCCTTCCTTTTTTGCACCTTTCTCCACCTGCCTTCTCCCCTACCCAAGCCCCTTGCTACAAGAAACCTTCTTTTGTGTTTCTTTCACAATGTCTGTCTGCACAGTCGTATTCTTTGGCTATGTGGTTCTGTCTGCACCAAGGGAAGCCCTCGGATGTAAGATTGAAATGGCCTTTTCTTCAGTCACAGGGTAAGCTCCAGTGCTGGCATGATAATGGCAAATGAGATGAAATATTCTGTAAGAAGCTAGGAAAAGTCTCACAATCACTGGCCCTTGATCTTACAGGGGACTTCAACTTATCAGATGTATGCTGGAAATATGAAACAGCGCAAAGGAAGCAGTCTAGAAGGTTCCTGACACAACTGGTGAGTGAGGCAACTAGGGAAGGCAATCATGAAATGACAGAGATTGTTGGAGAAATAAGGAGGATCAGCAGAACTGCTAGCTTGGACTTCCAGGGGACAGACATTGGCCTGTTCAGGAGTCTGGCTGAGAGAGTCCCTTGAGAGGCAATACTAAGGGACAAAGGAGTCTAAGAGAGCAGGACATTCTTCAAGAAGGAAATCTTAGAGGCGCAGAAGCAGACCACTCCCATGGGCCAAAAGACAAGCTGGTGGGGAAGACCAGCCTGGCTGAACAGAGAGCTTTGGCTGAAATTAAAGAAAATTACCTTTGGAAGAAGGGGCAACAACTTAGGAGGACTACAAGGATGTAGCATGAGGTTGTGCAGGGACAAAAAAAAGGAGGCCAAACCCCAATTATAATTTAGGGCTATGGTTTACTGGAAGACTTGGGGGTGCTGGGTTAATGGTTGGGCTCAGTGATCTTAAATGTCTTTTCCAACCTAAATGATTCCATGATTTATCATCTTTTCCCTTCTCTGAAAGGGACTCCCAAAGACTTGCTCTGAGCATTTGTCTTAAACTGCTCCCCAGTGACAATGAGCTTGGCTTCCTAAGCAGAACCAAATAAATGAGAAGAAAAGTCATGCCTCCCATCCTTCCCCCTGTAACAGTAATTATCCTAGGAAAAGAAATTTTTTCCCATTTTTTTAGAAAAGAAGAGATAATTAACTCTCCCTCAGCCTATGGTACTACAATAGCCCATGCTCTGCTTTGACTCATGACTGGGTTAGTCACCTTCAAGTAAGAGAGGAGCACTATGTAGTAAAAAATACTAATTTTTAAAGAGTTAACTAAAAACTAGAGGCTGGTGGTTTTTCTTAGTTATAGGATATATCCAAACTGCATTGCTTAGTCACAAACTGTGTCCCTTACTACGTTACATGTTTCAACAAAAAAGAGCCCCTCTGTGAGGGAGGCTGGTGAGCAGACCTACTTGTCCATTGCAATGGTGAAGACAGATTTTGGCAAATAGTGCTTGGGCAGACAGCTAGGTTTATGTAAAATAACCTGAATCTCTGATTTATAAATCCGTAAAATTCATCCTTGCAGTAAAAGGAGAAAACTCATGTGCCTGTGCATTTTAAGGTCTTGTCCAAAAGACCCTACTACAGAAAAGTCATTTAATCTACCTTAGAGGGATGAAGGGCTGAGTCAACCCTGCTAGGATTTGAACCTATCACTCCAGGGAGCCTAATTATTGCAAATGTGGTGTTTAAACCACTAAACCCTTCCCTCCTGCTCTAATCACTTCTCAAAGAGTCCGTTTTGATCCCCGAAGTTTACACAGCACCTGTGATAAAGGCAAAGTATTTAACAAAGTCTCTTTAAGCTGAGTATATCATTATTCATATTACAGCAGGTTTAAAAGAGCTGGGCAAGGGCGAGAACATTGTGCTGCAACAAAGATCACAGTGGCAGCATCACGAATTGCTTCTCAGCTCCACTCTCACTTTTCTTTCTGCTACACAATAGAAAAATAGAGTGAGAGGAGAGCTGAGACAAACTGTGTGTGCTCCCTCCATGCTGCACCCCTAACCATAGGTTTACTTGAAAGAGGTTTCATGTCATGTGTCTTGGCCGCAGGCTGGTGCACGGCTGGAGGGTGACAGCTGAGGGAGCCTTGTTCCCCTCTGTACCCATGCCAAGTGTCACCAGGAGCCATGCACTTGGGAATGTTCCTGACAGCGGCATGACAGGGGGTCCAGGGCTGCAGGAGCATGGGAGGCTCGGTGCGTGGGCATTGGGAGGGCATTGGTGCTGTGGGGTAGCAGGTGATAAAATATCCGTAACAGGAAATGCTAATGACAGGTCCTTGAGGTTTTTTGCTTATCTCAGGATGTTGGTAGTATTTCTGCACGGTTTAGAAGGAAGAAGTGGAAGCTGATGAGACTCTCTTGACAAGGCTCCTGGTTGGAGGTGGAAGGAAAAGCAGGGCTGAAGAATAAAAGGAAGACTTTTTTTTTCAAACTCTGAGCTTAAAAAAAAAAACATATTCCATGTTCTTCCTCAGAGATAACATTGCAGCTAATAATTTTGCCTTTTATTCCCTGGGAGAAAAGGGAATTTTTGTCCCCCCCTTCCTCCTTCCATTACCTGGGGGGGATGCATTTTTTTCTACTGACATGCAGAGAGACTAAATCTAAAATGCTAATGGACTGGCAGTGTTTGCAGTGGGGTGAACAGTTTTCTGCTGGAAGGCTGGTTGGCAGGATACCGTCCTGCAGTCATTGAATCATTGCACTGAATCACAACCATGTTGGCAGGATCCCATTCTGAGGAAGTTCACAGTACTGTCAAACACCTGCTGTTGCCATTGAATGGTATTATGCAAGATCTGAAATTCTATTTATCGAAATCCCTATTTGATTTTTTCCCCCTCCTTTTCAGTCACTAGTCTCAAATGACTGCAGCAAAACCTATTCCCAAGAGCATTTTAATTCAGCCTGATGCCAGGATACCACTTCTCATAGGGTGAAAATCTGCTCTTTGTGCTGATGCAGAGATTCCAAGGTAGCACAGGATACAAAGACACACAATCAGTCCTACAGCACGCACTCTGCAGAGTTACTCGGGTAAGAAGATCAAACAGACTGACTCACAGAAGCCAACCACCTTTTATTTCCCTTGAAAGCCCTAGTTGTACAGCCTGGTAGGAGAGTCCACTGCTATAAATAGGTTTTATCTCCTAGTCTTCTTAAAGATAGTGGTTGTTTCAAGTTTGAGTCACCATTATGAGAAGCTTGGCTTACACACAACTAGGAAGTGAACAATGCCAGGTTATGAGAGCTAGAGAGCAAGTATGCTCTTCTTTCTCTTAGCTCGTAAGATATAGTAATTTAAAGTGGTATTTCACTGGCATGACCCATACCTTCTGTCCTGCTATACATCCCATTTCACCTTGATGTTTTGGGGCCCTTCCTCAAAAGCAGTAGCTCCACTCTGTCTCTGACTTGACTCCCAGCCCAGCTGGAATTAAACATCTCTGGCACATTCCTGCCCCAGGGCAGCCCCAGCCATCCCAACTTTCCATGCAGCCACCTGCATCATGACCAAATCTTCTCCTTCTTTTTATTGCTATGGACCTGCCGTTCTCTTTCCTGCAATCCTCTAATTTTGTCTGTTTTGCAAACACCACTCCCTGACTGACTTTCCTCAACCAGGAAATCTGATTTCTGCCCAAAAAAGGTTTCTTCTTGTCCAAACTAAAATATCTACTTGGTTAGCAATTCATGAGGGGATGTCAGCAAGTTATGCCAGGCTGCAGCAGAGCTCTTCCTGTCAAAGCCCAGTCTTTCCTGCTGGTTCTTTCTTAAGCAATTGGATAACACTGTTACCTTGCATCAAACTCACAGTCTGTGTGTGAGATTCTCACACCCATCCCCTAGCTTAAATTTCACCTTTTTAAAAGTAAAAATAAAATCTAACTTCCTTATCCAGTTACACAATAAAAGCCTCAACCAGGAGCTCATTAACTGGGGTCTCAGTTCTTGCTGCATCCTTTACTTGAGCACTAACACAATCTTGCCTTGCCAATATTCCTCTGAGCACCACTGCAAAAATCATTTTTGTAGCCTGTCTGTTTGCTCATGTCAGCTCTCATTGTGAATCCCTTCACTGGCTGCCTTTTCTCTGTTGTGTAAAGATATTGCTTTTCCCTGTGCTGTCATTTTCTTTTTAACACTTAGAAGATGATTTCTGTCTCCCATTTGCCCATGGCTCTCATCTCTGCTGCCCCCTTTGAATCTCAGACAAGCCCATTTTCTTTCATACCATATTCTCCTCCATGATAACACCTGGAGTTTCAAGCAGCATGTCCCCAGTCAGGTGTAGAAAATGCCTTTTTTTGTCCTTGAAGTCCTTCCTCTACACTTGCCTTGCATGGCAGAGTCACAAAAGCCTTCATACAGTTAGGCTGGCAACAAGTTCTTCACGATGACCCAGAATCCCTCTCCAGCTTCCTTCCTTCCACAAGAAGTCACTGTCTTTTAGGCAGATTGTGACACAATAGGATTTAACAACAACAAAAAAAGAATTCAAGTAAGTTTCTTTAGAAGAAACCAAACCAACAAACAAACAAATTAAAAAAAAAGCTCTATGAAAAACTGCAAACCACACACAGTTTTACGCATGTATTTTAGAACAGAGCCCCAAAATTAGTTTATATTTGTAGGAGGGATGTGACGGAACCTGAAACTGGGGTAACAGAGATTAGCTGCTGGGATAGCAGTAATGCAGAACTGTCCGAAGCCACTTTCTCCCCCCAGTCATGTGCAGAGCCCTGGCAGTGCAAGGGCCTGGAACCTTCTCACAGATCCCCAGTTAGTGCCAAGCACTCAGGCATTAATCATCTGCACACTTGCTGTCTTCAAGCTGATACAAGCTATTCACTTCTAAACTAAGAGCTTGGAAACAATGGCTTTTAAAACCAGGAAGCAAGATAGTAATTAATATGACCTGTCTATCTCCGAGATTATTAAACTGCATTATAAATGTTTTGTTGCTGAAGATTAATTATGTAAATCTTCACAGGAGTCTCACACAACTGAAGGAAATATTAATGTTTGTTCATCAGCTCTGATTTTTAGCTCTCAGCTGCTTTCTAAAGGTTGTTGGAGTTCTAGTCTGCTATCAGCATCACACAATTACCATTAGCAGTAGCTCCAGTGCTTTGTGCTGCATGTAGTTAATAGCTGTGCGTGCATGTGGTTGACTAGAGCTTGTCACAGAGATTCACACAAACACTGTCTGAACCTATGGAAATGGGAGGTCAGGAGCTGCAGCTCTGGCTGTGGCCACATCCACTGCAACCTGCTCCTAATTCCATCACCAAGAGTTGCCAGGTGGTTCATGGAAAAAAAATTGTTTAGTGAAAAATAAAAGAAGATGAATTTTTAAGACCATTGGAACATTAAATTTTTTTATTACTTTTTCATCGTGTAACACAGATGCCATTCTGAAAAGCAACTTTTAAGTCTTGCATGGATTCCTTGGAGGTTTTTATGTGCTACTGGCAAGCAGAATCAGCTGAGAAGTATTATTTCTGCTGAAATTTTCATGAAGTTCAATGAAATTACTTTCAGCATGTCCAAAACTCATAGGCTCAATAGAAAAATATGTTTTGGCAAGATGGTATTTTGTCAATAGCAAGGTACTATCATGAACCTGTGTCTTGAGGACTTTGTGGGAATGTGATCATGTGTTCAAGCTCCAGCTTCAGTTTTTGCTATCATCATCTCCACTGCTCAAAGTCACAGAATTTTGCCACTCAAGAACTCTCCTGGACAGAAAGGAAGCTGTGATGCAGGTGGAACACCTCATTACAAAAGCACAGTAAGAAATGAATTTTAAACAGGGAGCAACTCTGCGTTTTAAGTTGCAAGGAAGGTGAGCATCCTTGGCCACACAGTTTCAGATTCAGGATTTCTCTTTCGTACTTCAGGCCTCACAGCCATTTAACAGTTTATCTTTGATGCAGAATGGAGATTTTCTTTTAAAAAATTAATCACTTTTACTAGAGCTAACCATGGGAAAATTATATGGCAAACCTGTGTCTTGTTGATCCCACATATCTCAGTACATTGTTGATCCTGAAACATAAAGGCAGAAATAAAAAATATCATTGATTTTCAGTCCTTCCCTAATGATCATGTTAGCAGAAAAACTCAGCTACCTTGTTTGTTTTATACAATCTTCAAGCACCTCTGTGCCTCCTCAGGAGCCAAACCCAGCACTTATTAACACCCTGTTCCCCCGGGCTCCTTGTGGAACACTTGGTTGCTGCTGCTAGTGGCTTTCACGCATAACTGCACAAAATTAAAAAACAAGCGTGTTAAAAAAAAAAAAAAGCATGCAAAATTAACATGTGAACAAACAACAGGGGCCACACAACTGATTATATTTTCACTGTCATGTTGTATTAATTAAAGGTTCCCATCCCATAATTAAAATGAAGCAGCCAGAGAAACTCCACCATATTATGCAGGGTGACTGAATCAAGGGTTGCTCTTAAGGGTTTACAATTATGCTGCCAGGTAGTACCCAGGGCTTTGAGTGAAGAGATCATTCTGATCAATGGCATTCAGAGCCTGGATCCCAGTTTTCATGAAGTATAGGCTTGTGACCCAAGGTTTTGTTCTGGCCCCATCTTTAATTAGAACCTGTTTTGACTTTCCCTAACTCAGCTGCAATACTTGGCATGGACCTCCTGCATATTTAGATGACAGCTAATGAGGATTTTTATTAAACTTGAGCCTCAGCTGGGTGGGAAAAGGGAGCAGCTTTTTAGCATCAGATGGAAAAGACTTTTGCCTCTGGAATATTTCTCAGCACGGAGCAAAGAACTGGGGGAGGAGATGGCGATAGGAATTCTGTCAGTGCTGCCTCTAATGGGGCCTGCCTGGGGCACACTGTTTGGTGTCCCTTGGAAGGTGACCTTGACTGCTAACATTTACATTTTAGCAGCCATTTGGCATATTTGATTGTGTCTACAGCAGAAAACGGCACAATTCTCTGAGAGACATGTAGCTCAGATCAATGTCTTCAGCGCCACTGTCACCCTGTCCTGCCATTCTCTGATCTTTGCTAGTTAGTCTGAAAGTGCAGGCCACAAGAGCACCACGGCACTGCCCCTTCTTATTCATGTGGGCAATCAATTCCCCACATCAAGCACTGTCCATACAGGCTGACTCAAGGTACAATCTGCAAATCAGAGGCCTTCTCAAAACAATAAGTAATTGAAATGGGTAAGAAAAGCGTTTGTTGTCCTATGAACCAAACAGCTGGCCATTATTATTTGCTTTTGGTGTGATTTATCAGGCTTGGACATGTGGGACAGACTGTAGGTGTGTGCCAGAGGTATTGCTGGGTCAGATCCCAGAAAGCTTTGTAACTGCAGCTCCTGTCATTTCCTTACCCCACAGGATCTGTCTTGCAGAAGGTGGAGATTTGACAATAACTCCCAGTCCGTTCTGCCACATGTTTCAGAAGTTCAGCAGATGGCTGTGTGCTCCTACCACCTGGCCAAAGGGTGCTGTCACCCTTCCAAACACATGGCATTAGCACCTCTGAGAGACAGGCCAACCCACTGATGCTGATGTGCTTTAATTCACAGTATCAGGATGGCTAAGAGCACACATGGGGCTAGATAGGATGGCTTACCAGATGGATGGTAATTTGTTAAGCTGCAAAAGCTTTCAAATGAGTAATCATAAGCTAAGGTCTTCAGCCAACATAAGAGTCATCTGGTTTGTCTTTAATATAATTGTAGAAAAAAAAAAAGGAAATTAAAATTTTGGGCTATACTGTGTGCCAGTCCTAAAAATCTCCCTCTGCCTTCCCTCTCTGCTGCTGAAAGTTCAATCACTTATCAAAATAGTGATGCCTTTTGTCCTGGTACATTACTGTAATGTTAAAACATATATTAAATATTAACCAACTGCTAATTGGAGCATCATTTGGCCAGAGAAAGAGGCGGTTTCATATTGTCAATGGTTGTTTTCAGTCTCCTCAGAGATAACAGGATAAGCTACCTTTGCTCTTCAGTTAGCTTTTCCTGTTACTCCATCAGCCTTGAGCTTGAGAAGCATTGCATCATCTCCTGAAATCAGTCTTGTGCTCCCTTTTGCACCACAGTTTATGTACATTGGGAGTCTCCATTGTGGGCAACATTGCACAGAGTATGAGTTGACAAAGTGAACACTGGATTTCAATTCAGTTTTCCAACTGTCCTCCCAGGTAAACACGGAAAAATCACTTCATTTACCCTGTTTCTCTTTCGCAGGTATAAACTACAGGATGAAAACCATGGATGTTTAAGTTATTAAGGTTGTTTACTCACTGCAGATCATAGGAAGCAATATACATTGTAAAATCCCATGCTGGAAAATCTATGTTAAAATCATTGCATCCAGCTATACTGTTGACAAATTCTTAAATATGAGATTGTTTCATTCAACACACCTGGAGATGATGAGTGGCTTACAGGCTACAGTTACAGTGTGAGATGAATAACTGTCTGATTAATTGAACAGCAGTGATTTTTCAGAACAAGATGTGTAACACACCTTCATTTGCATGCCAGAAACCTCAGACCTTAACATATTTTAAATATTTTCCAGACTTCTGAACAAAACCAGCTTCTCACTGAGAGCTGCAGCTGGGGCAGCTGCAGGGAGGGACCACTTGAAAGATCTGCAGAGCTTTAGGAACAACAGAAGCCCAACATGCTAGGGGAAAGGACAGTGTACACTAGAAACTCTGACCATACTGCAGTTTGGTCAGTCTTTATCCTTCCAGCAGGGACAAGATATAAAAGTTAGCAATTGGATTAATAATTAACATCCCCCAAGCTTCTTGGATGTGGTCCGGTTTTTGCAGCTTCAGATATACCACACTGGGCTAACTCTAGCGCCACTGATCTGGTCCTATGGCCCATGTTTCCCCAAAATCCTAACAAGTACTGATAAAAACTCTGAGGCTTCAGAGCAGAAGTCAATCACTGGCAACTCAGGGCCAGAAAGAAGCTTTCTCAATAAACAGTTTGTCCCCAGAACTGGGAGTTCTCCTTAAAAAACATTAGGTACTGTCTTACCAAGATAAGTGACTGGGGTGGATGATGGTTCTCTGTTCCTGTGCTCTTCAACACCTTCGTGAATGTCTTGGATGCAGGACTGGGAGGAATTCTAAGCAAATTCACAGATGATACAAAACTGGAAGGAGCTGTTGACTCACTCAAAGGCTGTGAGGCCCTGCAGAGACACAAATTAGAGGACTGGGCAATCACAAACCACATGAAATTCAACAGGTGCCAAACTCGGTATGTGGGATGGGGCAACCCTGGATGTACAGACAGAGCAGGGAATGAAATGCCGGAAAGAAGAGCCAGAGAAAGGGACTTGGTATTCTTGGGCAATGGAAAGCTGAACATGAGCCAGCAGTGCCCTGGCAGCCAGGAGGGCCAACCCTGTCCTGGGGGACATCAGGCACAGCATGGCAAGCTGGGCAAGGGAGGGGATTGTCCTGCTCTGCTCTGCACTGGGGCGGCCTCACCTCGAGTGCTGGGGGCAGTTCTGGGCACCACAATGTAAGAAAGATGTTATTACAGAGCATCCAAAGTAGAACTACACAGATGATGAAGGGTCAACAGGTGAAGCTGTATGCAGAGCAGCTCAGTACAATTGGTCCATTCATGCTGGAGAAAAGGAGGCTGAGGAGAGGGCACAGAGCAGTCTAAAACTTCTCAATGAGGGGAACAAGAGGCAAATCCCATATTTGTGGTAAAATAAATAGCAAAGACTGATTCAAAGAGAAAGCTGAGGAGGGAGCCATGTTTTGGCAGTTCTGCGTTCCCCTTGGCATGCCTTTAACAGCTGCAGTGTGCCTGGGGCTCTGGGCTTTGTGATTTTCAGAACCCTCACCCTAGGCATAACCCTGACGCTATGTGAGGGAGTGAACGGTTCATGGAGTTAAGGTAATGGCCTGACGTTGCGTCTGGGGACATTTAGCTTTAACATCAGGAAAAGGTTCTTTACCCAGATGGTGTTTGTACACTGGAACATGGTCCTCAGGGAAGTGATCACAGCAGCAAGTCTAACCAAGCTCAAGATGTGCTTGGATAATAGCTTTGTGCGTGTGGTATCATTCTTGGGCATGATTCTGTACAGGACTGGGAGTGTGACTTGATGATCTTTGTGGGTCCTTTCCAATTCAGTGTATTTTGTGATTTTGTGCAAAATCCCCTACCTCTGAATTAGAAAGAACAGGTATAAGCTGAGCCTCTTTGTATTCACTTCCCTTCTTGCTGCCTTTAGGATGGATGAGAGAAGAACTACTGAGGCACCTGTCTTTGGGGCAGGAGCCTGGGCTGACCCTCCTGGCCATACAGCAAGGCTTGGCTATCAAATTTAGAGCTGAGCCAAGGAGAAATGCTGATGGCTGCAGTCAGGAAACAGTGAGGCAGTATGGTCTGAAGAGTTATCCCAAAGTTAGAGTCACCAAGGAGCAACCTCATCCACAGAGCCTGTGTGGCCAGATCCACCATTAGCACATCTCTAGACATGCTTACTCAAGACAAGCTGTTACAAGAGTGAGACATTAAAGATTTGCCTGGATATTTCAGTGTCTAGAAGACTTGTTTTTTCCCTGTCTTAAAGAGCTCGAAAGTCCTGTTCTGTTTTGCAAAGAGTTAATTCTCTGTTAAGGAAAATAAATGCATAAAAAATATTTTCATTGTGCAGGTTTTTGAGATGCTTCAGTGGGCTACTGGGAACTCTCTTTAGGACAGAGTCTGGCTGTCAAATTGACTGCTAGAGGCACAGCTGAGTTTCAAATGGACGAGCAGTGTGCGTGCAAGACGCATCCCAGAAAAGGAAGATGTTTGACAAGTGAAGTGCTCTTATTTTATGATGGAGAACGAGCAGGAACATCAGACAGGTAAATCAGCCTGCCAAGCATGAGAGTTCCTGACTGACAGGCTCATCACCAGCCCTGCTTGCTCCAGAGGATCCAGCATTCATTCTACTGAAAAGCAACCATTTAAATTGTTATTTGCTGACTTTTCATTACTGATTATAATTGCCATGTGCAGGTTCAGAAGAGCGAAGGGAAGCCTTTGCTTTGCAGGCAAGGGAGAATGGGACGTGATTTTTCTTGAACCAAACAGAAATGAAGGGCTGGAGCAAGTGAAAAAAAGCCTACAAATGGTCAGAATAAAAACCAAACAATCTGAGGCAGAGAAGCAGGACTATCACTGATGTTTATCAACATTTAGTCATTAAAATCACAAAATGCCAATTAGAATATATGTCAAGGATCGACTCCTACTAACATGCTCTAGTAATGCAAGCATCTTTTATATAAGAATTTTTGAACACATAGCCCTGTAATTTGAGATTATTTTCTATCATGTTACTATACAAACATGTCTAATTAAGCATTTTGCTGAGTGCTATGATAAAGATGTTCAAATAAATAGACTAGAAGGATGGCATGAGGACATTGGATAGTGTGACATAAATTGTTTACTCATCTGAATGTGAAATGCCTTCTTTAGTCACAAGTGCCAAGGCCACTAGTGAATGTGTCCTTTCATCCCTGAATGGGTGAAGATAAAACCTTGCAATAAAACATCATGTATTTTGTATGGACTGTATTCAGCAAAGCGTTTAAATGTGTGCTTTAATCTTTTACTATTCAACAGTTAAGTACTTAACTTTTACTAAAATCCAGGAGAAAAGATACGCTGAATCAGACACTGTAAACTGAATATTTTAAGGCAAAACTATTTTGGCAATGCTTGGAAACACTTTTAAAACTTTATTGAGACCATTTTGAGATCTCTGTACTTCTCAAGCTCTGGTTACTGTCAGGTGAACTGTACGCAGACCAGAAGGAAAAAAAATTAAACTTAATTAATCCACAGTGATTCATAAAATGTCTGGAATAACTTTCCCGTACCTAGGAAAAGGTCTCAGCTTTGAAGTCTGCTATTTGGAGAATACCCAGGGCTAAAGACAAAAGCTAAAGATCTTGACAGAAGTCTTTGATGTTCTCCCTTCCACCACTGTTATAAAGTTCGCAGTTCTAATCAGTAAAATTATAAGGTATTTGATCCTCAAGCAAGGCTTGGCACAAAACTGATCCCTGCATACAGCAGCAGTGAAAACAGAATAACCCCAGGAGTGAGAGCAGGGAGGATCTTTGGAAAGAAATAAATAGGCAGGATATCCAAAATGGCAGCAGCTGGAAGCTGCTCAGAGGTGGGATGTCAGGATGAACCCCCTGGGAGATGCAATACCGCACACAGGGCAGGGGAGGAGGTCAAATGTGCAAGGCCCTGTAATTTGTCAGACGGCTAACACCATCATTACCTGTGTGTGTGTGCATGGGGCATGCTTGACAATAAATTACAGTCACAGATTTCCAGGCTAAATGCCCTCTTATTGGCAGCACAGAGCACTGCACCCCCCCTATTAGGAGATATTGTTTTATAATGGGCAATAAAAGTTGGCTCTCACAGCGTGAGCCTGAAAAAGAGTCACTGCTGAATTTAGCAGCAATGTCAATAGTTTGGATTTTTCTGCATATTACATATTTTTCCTTTTTCTGACATAGCTGGGAGGAAGAGCATAGGAAGAAGCATGGGCTTGAACATGGATGTAGAAGTGGAGAAGGAGTCTGAGGGTGGAGCAAGGGAGAGGAACAGGGGAGAAGAAAAGGTCCCTTGCTACCACTGTTATCCAGTATGAGGCACACCAGCCTCCAACAGCAGGCATCAGCGGCAGAAGCCAACATCTTAGCAACATCAGTGGAAGAAAGAAGGTGAGAAGACACAGAAAAGGGAAAATTAGAGTCTTCCTGTTCCCAGTGGAGACAGGATCAAGCCTGCAAGGAAGGAAAACCAGCAGCCACTTCCATAAGGTGACTGCAGGGAGAGATCTGTCCCATCCCCCTGCTGGGTCCAAGAGCAGCATGTGACTTATCGCAGTTATACTGCCCTGGCTTTCCCACAGCCATCTCTGGCTCCAGATGAAGGCTTTCTTTTGCAGCTGACAGGTGCCACTCCCAACACTTTCAGGGCTGGGAACCGAGGAATAGCAGAAGATGTCACTTTTCCAAATTAGATGAAACCAGAAGCCTTGGCAGTGGCACTGTCACTCCTTGCTTATGGACGCTGTTGTGTTTCAGTCACGGTGAGCCTGCCCGGAGTGGGAATAAGGAGAGGGTGGTGAACACAGCAAAAATAACAACACTGTGAAATTTAAACATGTTTAAATTTTCCTACATAAGCTGCACCTAGTGCTTTCCTAAGAGTCCAATACTCCTGTTTCTCTAGACCCCTGCCTTGTTACTCCCAGAGCAGCCATCTCTTTATACCCTGTTGAAAAACATAAGATGCTGCACTGGTACCTCCTCTGATAATCAGTGAGAATTGGCATTGAGAGGGTAGAGAACAACTGCAAGGTAATGCACACTGAAAGATACCATTTGAACTACCCATATGCATTGCTGGGTTCTGAATTAACTGTAACCATTTAGAAAAAAACAAAGGCCCAGGCAGATTACTGAAAACATTGCTATTTTATGCTGGTCGTTATCTCAGACTCTGTGGAGGAGAATTTTTAGTATTATTTCTGTTCCATTATATAAATTGAAGACCTTTGTTCCATTCTGGTTATTTCAGATTGAAAAAGAGATATGGTAAGAATAACAGAGGCCTGGGGACAGGTGACAAAGAGGATTAGAGGGATGGCAAAGCCAGTGTGTAGAAGAGATTGAGACGTAGGATTTGTCACAGTTCCAGGGTTAGCTGCTCCTCTGACCTCTTTCTAGTATAGAGGCATGCTCTGCTTCTTCAGACCCCTGTGGGAGTCTGTCTATCTGCCTGTTCTTTCCCTGCTAACAGCTCCCTGACAGCTTAGTGAACATGTCTTTCAAGGAACTTGCTTTTTAATGTCCAGCATGCTTGGGATCTTTTTACTCCTGGCCTTGGCAAAAGAAATATATAGCTGGACTGTGAAAATAGCATCCTTCCAACTCTGGCTGTTTTGTCATGACCCCTACCATGCTAATTGCTAATCTGGAGGCACTGTGCAGCCTTCCAGCTAGTTAGTTCCCTGCTATTAAACTGAGCCAATGTTTACACAGAGTAGTGTCCGCTGCCACTCCATCACGTACCTTTTTCTTAGTGGCTTAAAAGCAACCCTACATCCTCCACACTCTGGTTCAGTGATGGTGACACATACTTGAAGCTTTTTTTCCCTTTTTAAAAATGGGGGTTATGTTTCTTCTTTTCCAGTCATAGGGAACTTCCCCAGACTCCCATGACTTCTCAAATATGACAGACTGTGACTTAGCAACTTCCTCCACCAGTTCATTTACGACTCATGGATGCATCTGATCAGGTCATGGACTGAATCATGAAATCATAGAATGGGTAGTTTTTGAAGGCACCTCAAAGATCACCTAGTTTCAAACCCTCCTGCCATGGGCAGGGATGGCATTCACTAGATTGAGTTGCTGAAGGCCCCATCTAGCCTGGCCATCCCTTCCAGGCATGGAGCATCCACAACTTCCCTGAGCCACCTGTTCCAGTGCTACACCCTCTGAGTAAAGAATGTTTTCATAACATTTTCCTTACTCTTTCTTTTATCACTGATGTACTGATAGAAGCTTTTCTTGTTGCCCTTGATGTCCCTTGCCAGATTCAATTCTATCAGGGTTTTAGCTTTCATAACCTGCTACCTGGTTGTTTGGACAATTTCTTCTTTTCCTCTCAGACTACCTGTCCTTGCCTCCTGTTTTGTGTCTGAGTTTGTTCAGGAGCAAATATTTAATCCATGCTGATTTCCTGGCATTTTTGTCTGACTTTCTCTTTGCTGGGATGCATGTCTCCTGAGCTTGGAGGAGGAAGTGATTCTTGATTATCAACCAACTCTCTTGGGCCCTTCTTCCCTCCAAGGCTTTATCCCACAGTGCTCTATCAGGCAGATCCCTGAAGAAGCCAAAGTCTGCTCTCTGGAAGTCCAGGGAAATGACAGGTATTAGCAAGGGAAATTGCTCTGCTCTTCCCCAGTCAAAGCTGCATGGTTGAATGAGCATGATGAGGAGAAGCTCACCTGAGTCTGTTCTGGTCCCCAGGGAAGGTGGACTTAAATACTCCTGGGACACTGAGAGAAAGCCACTAGGCTTGTTTCAAGCAAACCTAGAGGGCTGAATCAACCCACCTAGTGCCTCTTATTTCCAAGGATGTTTCAGGTTTGCCTGCTGCCATCAAAGGTAAAGCAGGTATTGAAGAGTGAAGAAGTGATCAGCAATTCTGGCAATATATAAACCTTCTAGTTCTAAATGCCCTGGTCTGTGAATGATTTTGTACCCTGGCTTGGTGTCAGTTGGTCTCTCAACTGCCCAAGAGAAAAATCAAAGGGACATAGGTCCACTTTTGGCTCCCAGTTGCTTGCACATATCAAACAATAAGCTGATGCCACTGAGGTGTGAGTGACTCTATTCCGAGGAAAGCAACTAAGAAAAGAATCCAAAAAATCTCCTTGTAGGGGCAACCAACCCTTGTGAAGAGTTAATGGAGAGAGCTGTTTCTGTAAAAAAAATTAAGAATTAGTTGTGCCTTCAAATCTCCTCAACTGTGGAAATGTAAAAATATCCTCATTTTTCATTTTTTGTATTTATAAGCCTGTTAGGCAGAACTGCCCTTCTTTTACACAAACACCACGGTACATACCCTTCCTTCCTTTGCTGTCATAAATTATCTTGTGGATATGCTCTGTAAAGTTACTAACTATACTTTTGCTATTAATCTCGGCTCTAACTTTTTCTAGACTTTGTCTCCTTGCCAATCCATCTTAGGCAAGAAAGAGAGAGCTTTGGTCAGGGCTCTTCTCCCCTCCAGGGAGCACCACTCTGTAAAGTGTCTGTAACAATGCACCTTTTAATGATGCTCCCCTTTGGCTTTTACTGGGCTCATTGCAAGGCTTGTACTCCATTTTCCTGTAATAACTCAACTGCCACCAGGTTGGTGCTCCTGACAGTTACATCCTTTCCAAGACTTTTCTGACTTGCCCCATCTGGAGCAGGGAGATGCAAAGCGACTGTCGTGCTCTGGGGAAGCGATAAGGGCTCACCTCTTCAGTGACCTGGAGTATCTCCACTGGGGATACGATCGGCAGCAGCCAGCAGAAGAGCACATGAATTAATGCTCCCTGCAGCTCCCTGGGGTGGTGTTATTCACTCGTTTCCCTGCACATCTTTCTGCAGACCTGAGCACATGTATAGTTTGTGCCATGTTTACCACTCTAACCTCTTCCTTTAGTGGACTGTATCAAAATAGAGTCAAAGAAAATTCATTCCCCATACTAGATGCTAATACAAATAAGAGAACTCTTCAGCTGAGTGAGTTCTGATGGTAAAATAATTGGTGTAACTATACTCACGATGAATATATTCATGCAGGATGCAGTCAAGACATTTATGTCCTCTACCTCCAAAGCACACAACTCTACCCAATAAGAGCATTTTTGCAGGCTCCGACAGTGGAAAGAACAGATAAACACTTGAGCGACCCTCATGTATATTTAATCTGGTAGGCAAGGGTGATGGGTGCACACACACACAAATCCATATGTAGCTTCTTCTATAGCTATACAGTATTTCTGATGTATTTTAAAATATTAGAGACTATACAAGCACCTCCCTACCTTGCATACCAGAATAGGAGGGGCAAGGAGGAGCAGCGCGATAAGGCAAAGGTCGTGCATGAAAATGTAGTATCTGGGATTCTGTTTTATTTTTACAGGTCAGCACCAGATTTTGGTAAAATATGTTCGCAAGCTAATGCCCTTCCACACCCAGATGGGCTCAGACATGCCTGCTTCAGAGATGAAGGCAATGCTTGCAGGGTAGGATGGAATTCAACAGCAGCTACATCAAGAACAGAAACCAGTATCTTGTTGAAAACAGATTAAAGCCAAACGAAAGATCCTTCCCTGAATAGCAGAACACAGAAATGTGAGAATATCCCTTCCTGGGGACATTTCCCTTCCCTTCCCTTCCCTTCCCTTCCCTTCCCTTCCCTTCCCTTCCCTTCCCTTCCCTTCCCTTCCCTTCCCTTCCCTTCCCTTCCCTTCCCTTCCCTTCCCTTCCCTTCCCTTCCCTTCCCTTCCCTTCCCTTCCCTTCCCTTCCCCTCTTGTCCTCATTCTGAAAATTCCTGAATCCACAAGTTTAGTACTAGCAGCCTTTCTCCCCCTCTTTTCCTCTCTCTCCATCATTTTATATAACAATTAATTACCTATATTTCAGGGCATGTTACATCTGGCATGATTATATTTATATATTGATAAAGCAGGTATAACCACATAGATATTCCACCCCTACCTGTTTCCTTAAATATGAGCTCTCAAAAAATATTGAAAATTAAAGGGGTGGGCTGAGACTGTAAGACCACCATGGCTGACATGGAAGTGCTATGACTGACTGAAGTGGGACTCTCCCTTGCAAGGCCCAGGCACCACCCTCCCCTACTGCATCCTACCAAGCAAGGAAGGTAGTCAGGCATAAGAGAAATCTAGGAACTAAATACTTGGGACAGAACATCATTTTTGCTAGGGATGCTGGACTATGACCTTCAGAGTTTGCTGAAAGAAAAAGATTGAGCCTCTTCTTTTGGACATGGTCAGTGGAGGAATGGCCCTGGCGAGACTACCTTCACTGGCCTATTCCATCGTGACCTGGTCAACCCAGGATATGCAGAGAAGGGCAATAGTAGTTCCTGGCTTGTGAATGGTTACAATTCTTGGCTTGTGAATGGTTTCAATTCTTCTTAAGTTTGATAAACCTAAGGGCAAAATTTCCCACTAAAAACAGATGAGTGCATGCAAAGCTGGTAGCCTCTAAAACAAGGGGTGTGTATCCCCCCTGCCAGGACTCAGCTGGCAGCTACAGATACAAAGCCAAATTTTAGGAAAGCGCACCCCAGAAAATCTAGGAAAGCCGTAGTGCACTTTGTCATGCTTGCAGAACTTAATCCATTGCAAACAGGGATCAAATTGCTGATAAGCAATTTTCTCACTTAAGGGAGAAAAAACACCAACACTCTGACAAGGCAGAGTTGCAATAAATAATTGGTAAAATATATCTACAGCTCAAACAAATTGCAGTCTTCCGGAGGAGGCTAGTAGGTTGCTTTTCCCATCACGCTGTAACCTTCCCTCTCAGTCTGAGACTATTAACTTCTGACAAGGTGTGAGGCCTGATTTAGACTGATCTGATCTGATGGAGTGACCTATTTCTATTACCTGCTCCCTCTCTCCTCCTGCTGCTCTCCTCTGATGGCCACTCTGGCTCACTCCCACAGCTCTGCCAGCATCTTTTGTATTTCAGCTCTTGGAAGAGTCACCATAATAATGAGAACTGGACATCGTTTCTCAGCTCACAGGAATTTTTGAAGCCATTTCTCCTGTCTCACACACACCACAGGGAAATCTTACACAATCCTTTTTCCTTTCTTTACTTAATGTCATCACTCCTATTGTAGCAGAAATGCCCCTCAAACATGTAAAAAGCTGGCTGCATGCTAGCCCACTATTTCTTGACACTTTTTCTCCCTTCTCTCCATCTGGTGCCAGCTGAAGGTCACTTGTCCTGTGGGATCCACACCCTGGGAACATGGAGGGGCTGCGGGAAGCAGAGTGGAATGGAGGTGTCTTCACTCTTGACTTGGACTACAGAAGGCTGCACATATTTAGGTAAGTCTTTTTCTAGAGCAGCTATGCAGCATCCTCTCAGGTTCTGAACTTGTCCATTCTTGGACTTCTTTTATGACTCACTGTGAGAAACAAGCCAAAATCTCCAGAATTTTGGGGATTTTGCACATCTTTTTTTTTTTCCTTCAAATTAATCTTTTTCTTTTATTTGTTTGTTGGTGGTTTTTTTTTTTTTGTCTGCACTCTGCAAGCTATTGCCCTTTTCAAACTGCTTGACAGAACACTGCTTCATGACACAATGTCGACAAGCAAAATATTGAATGGTTAAATGCTATTTTCTAAAACAATATGGGACAGCTTACCACCAGGAAATGTACCATGGCCAGAGACACTGGGAGAAAAACCATCACCACCTCCAGCCAATGCTGGCACTTGAGATGACATTAGGGTTCTAATCATCTTTAACGAGGATTTTGTGACCCAAGAGAAATAATGAAAAGGTTTAGATTTTTTTACAGCTAGTCTCCATACTAGGACAAGCTGAAAGAACTTGGAGTTTTGCTATTGATTCTGACCTAAAGTGATATTGATATGAATTTTAAATGCGGGTGTAGATAAAGAGGGTGCAATGATCAGTTCAAATATAGTCTATTAGTGATTGTTCAGGCAATTTTGTATTGTGTAACATGATAAAAATTGGACAAGACCTTATTTGGTTTCTGTGTTTGAAGCTTTAGCAAGTATGTGTCCCATGTCTAATCAATACATCCTGTTTTTTTGGATGGGCCCCAGAGTCACTGCTTAAGGACTGATGGAGCTTAAATGCTGGGACTTTACTTCATTGTGCTGTTTTCCCTTCCATTTCTGTATAATCATTGTCATTCTGGAGAGACCAGGTATTGTATATCAAGGAGCACATTCACACGCCTTTTGTGTTGGCTTTCATCATGATAATAACAAAAGTACTTGTGGTAGCAATAATACAAGCAGTAATAAAAATATACATGTATGTCCTGAATTGCACCCTATTGTGTAGGAGCACAAATCTTTGTAAATGCTGATAATAATTTGTCTTCCTAGAGCCATAAGATGCTTTACTGTTTCAAGTTTCTCTGCACAGAAACTCTTTTCAAGGTTGAGGCATTGTTGGAAGCTAACAACGGTGGTTTTGAAATATGTCATTTAAGCTGGAGAGTGACAAACACCCTACCCTACTCCACAGAGAATAGCTGTGCTTTCACTTAATGAGGTAGCTGAAGACATCTCTGGTCCTTTTCCTACTTTGAGCCCAAATGCCAGGGGCAAAATGGTGTGCTTCCCTTGCATGTGTGCAAAGATTTCAAGCTCTGTGTCTCTATGCACTTGCAGCTGTTGTCACCTTCCTGGAAAGGTCATTTTGACTTGCATAGTTATTCAATCTTGTCTCTTTTGTTCTACCCAGATCAATCCTAGGCCAATGCATCGATGAAGCAATGTCTGATTCTTTGTAAAATGGAGCATGATGGCAAATGTTGATAGGCCAAGGCAATTTAAGCTTCACTGTATTCTGCATCTCTTGGTGGCAGGGTAGCTGGGTCTCTGTGACCATTATGTCTTTTAGTACCATGAAGGGTAGCAAAGCAAGTGTACAACTGTATCAGCTATGATAACTACCTGGTTCAGTGGCACCAAACAGAGGCAGACAAAGTATCACTTAGTGATTTTTGCATGCATGGTAACAATGAACTCTCCTTCTACCCCAGAAGATGCCTCAACTTGAAAAGCTCATTTGCTTCATAACAATAGCTGTGTCTTCTGCACTATGTTCTTTACAATATACACTTCAAAAAGGTTCCTGAAAAGAGACCCTATGTAGCACCTCTGTATGTTATATTCAGAGCACATGCTCGAAGAGAATTCTTATAAACTCTTCTTTGTGTAGCACTTGGATAATGAGTAGGCTCAACATTCTAAATATAGTGTAAATGTCACATGCACATGGAAGAATTCATCCATGATATACATTACAGATTTATGATGCACAACTCATCAGGTTTTATCTGATTCACCAAGTTTTCAATGAAGACAGATTGCCAAACAGGAAAAGCGGTGAAGAAAATCCAGTCAATTTATTCTAAAGGATCCATTCTATACACAGGACGTTGTTTTGGGAGAAGTCTGCTTTAAATCAGGATGTATGCAATTGGTTAATGAAACAGTTTGATTTGATGGCACTTGGTTGTCCTTATCAAGTAGTATTTATTTCATCAAAGCAAAGGAAACAGAAACTCTTCCAGAAATTGGAAGCCTTGCTCATTAATCTAATGAGAGCTGGCTTCTCTTCCCATTTCACTTTCATGCCTGTTGGGGACAAGAAGGTTGTTTGTTTTATCATCATTGTCCATACAGCTATGCCATACTGCAGAATCCATGATGACTGCATTTTTGAAAGAGGGTCTCCCCAGGGACGGTAATTATTCATCTTTCAGGAGACACAAGATCTATAATACACAAGTGCTGCAGACAAGAACTAGTTTACAGGTTTATCTCATGACTGAAAGTATAATCCATCTTCCCTGGCATGATTTAGGAGGTGCTGCATAAGAAAAGAAAGAAAGTGGGTCAACCCCATTTCAACCTGCATTCCCCTCTTCACACAGGTCTTATTCTTTTAATTTCTCATTGAAGAGAATTAACGCTTGAGCGAGCAGAAGAAATGGGCCCTGTTTCCTGTATCCTGTGGCACACCTTGTAGCCATTAGGGCTGTGCCTGCACCAGGTTTGGACTCCCTGAGAGCTTTCTTGCCCCAGCAGCGACCCAGACTGGCATCTGCTCCGTTATGAGAAAGCAGAACAAGGAAGCCCTGTTTCTAGTGGAGATAAGTGGCTTGGGATCTGGAAACTTTGACAACTTCATGAGGTAGGAATCAAGCTATTCATAGAGAACTTGAGTGTATTAATGGAATTTTCTTAATGTTTACATGGTAGGTCTAAGCCTCTGAACAGGAATTTCAAAATTTCCCATGTTTCCTCTAATGAATGATACCTTAAGACACTTCCTTGTGTCTCAACACTTCCTCTTTTGCCAACAAGTCAGACACTTCCCACTATCACCACAGAATAGCCCTGTAGCTATCACTACAACTCCTTTTCCAGGAAAGTTTATTCTCAAGAGGGAACTTCAGGTAGTTTAAATTTTTTGGAATGCAATTTAGCATCTAAAGACACTGAAGACACAAGACTGGCATATGTTCATGCCTCTATTTGGAAGTCCAGGTTGGGTGTTCAAAAGGAAACATGGGCGAACATGGCACCAAACTGAGAATTCATCTGCAGAATAATATGCCATGTATGACTGTGTTGTCTCCTTAGAACTTATTTTTTCACCTTCAACCTCCCCATATTTTTAATTTCCACGTCTGCTAAAATCCCCATTGGAAACAACCTGTTCCTCTGTGTTTCTTCTCCCCACACCCTACAATAACCATCTGTTATTTCTAAAGGGTAAACATAGCTTGTCTTTTTCATTGTGACATAAAATGTTACTCAACAACCCTAAAATATTTGCATTTTCTATAAAAACCTTGGCCAAATCTACTTTCTGTGGTCTTACACACAGTCTTGCCCGCTCATCAAGCACCAAAAAACCTACTAAAGGATTGTTAACAGGGAGAGCACAAGGTCTCTAGCATTGGGTACATTAGGAAACAGGCATCAGTCCTGGGTGCTCGCACTGCAAACTACTTCAAATACCAGAGTAAGACAGGAATAGTTAAACTGTGCTCCAGACATCTAAATTTAAGGATTTACGTTTCTTCTGATGCAGCAGATGACATTACAAATCTGAAAGCAACAGAAGGAATGTACTGCTCTGCCTTGCTTTTGCCATTAGAGATTACATCAGCTCTGCTGGGTCTTTGCAGATAAAAAAACCCAAAAAACTCTAAAGAAACAAGTTCAAAATTCAGCAGCGATCTTAAAGGGCCTAAATCCAACCACCTCAATTTTAGTTGTAGTTTTTAAATACCTCTAAAATATACTAAGATGGGTAGAAACCCTAAATATAGGGTTCTGTGAACATATAAATCCAAATATCATTGAGGCTGTCTCTGATTTTGTTTGGCAGAATTACTGATTTTAGTAAGGAGCCATTCTTCGAAATCAATATGATGGTCTGGGCAATATTTAGGAAAAACACCCTCATCTCTAATATTTATACTCATTCAATATGACCATCTGAAGTGAACTAAGTTAAAAATAAGTCTTATTTATTTTTTACCATTTCACATCAATGAGTGAGCTGGCTGATTTATATGATCATTGGTATCATCATAGCGTCTAGATGAAAACTTGCTTACAACTACCTTAATTTTCCTGGGTCATGTGCACTTCTGTGCAGACTCTGGAAGGCTGCAGACACTGCAAGAAAATAATTATAGGCAAAAAATACCCCAATAAATTAGTAAGATAGTTTCCATAAGTCCCAAGTCTTGTAACACAAAGAAATAACCCACAATTAAATGAAATTTTGGGCTTCATCTACTCAGACCATGTTCATTAAACAATATAGGTCTTCCAAAATCTTACTTATTTACTTGTTGCAAAAGCATTTTAGCTTTTCAGCTCACCTTCATTTTCATGCAATTTTAGGATGGTAAACTGCAGCAGGAATTGATTTGTCTGGAATTTGCTAATTCTCTGTACCTGCCTCCCATGTTACTATAGCTTCTCCCTGACACCTGCCCTTCTGTGACATTTTTCTGGGAAGCTGACCACTGTGCTTTAATTTATTAAGCCCTCCACATTAAGATATCCATTGCCTCCTGGCAACAGGAGCATTCATTATTTGTCTTTGGGGGACAGACACTTTCAAGAAAATTTTCTGAGCAAGGGACACCACATGCTGTTAGCTCTTTGGAAAGGAGGACACTTTTTTACACTTTCTTTTATCAAAATTATTCAAAGGCACAAATACTGACATTTCTGTCAAAATGGTCATTTACCAAGAGGTGGAGAGGCAGTTTTAGAAATGACATGTACAACAGTTGTGGTCCAGCTTTTCAGAGCAAAAAGAGTCTCTTGAAGGGGAGAAGCATATATACATGGCTCTGTGCCTCTGATAGTTTGTGGCTTTGGCTGTGAGATTTGCTGGAAGCCCTGATGAAGCCCAGACTCCCAGGTCCCAGGGGCATGCTCGCTGGTTTGTACATTATATCACTTGTTTGCATGAAGGAAAACAGCAAACTTAGTCTTACCAAATATTCTAAAGAGCTGAACTGAGGTGTTTGGGATATTATTAGAGGACTAGACACTAATTCATAGGCAAGTGTGCTCTTGATGCAAATCTGTTAGTGCCAAGAGGTCCAATCATTGCAGGGCTCAAAAAATGCATGTTAATGACTGTAAATTACAAAACATAATTTTTTAAAGAATATACATTGTAAAATTGATTCTAAAAGGACACTTCAATTTCTGTGCACCAGGAGACAGAATAAGGAATTGATGAGCAGAAAGGAGACAGAAAATGATTTGACACTGCATCTGAAGAACTTGTAATCCAAAATTGGAGTTCATATAAAAGCTTAAATATAAAGTGAGAAAGCTGAGACAGAAAATGCCCTGGCAGACATTAACTTCTGAAGCCACAAGACTGCTTGTGCCAACACTCCAGGTCCCACTCCTGTAGAACCCTTTGCACACAAAACCTACCCCACAGCAGCCTCCATTGTCCCCTTACTTCCCTGATCTCTTCTGAAAACATCCCCAGGATATCTGACAAAGAGCAATCTTGTCTGTGCAGGGTGCTTGTCAGCTGCTGGTTTCCCCCTTCCTGTGAATCTTGCAATCAAATTTAAAGAGAAGTCAAGGTTCTTATAATGAACAACACTGGGGAGGCAGCAAAGGTAAATTGCTACAAACCCATGCTTTTATCATGCCCAGTGCCGGAAGTTTCTTTCCATAGCATGTTCCTACAGCATTGAGCAGGATGGTGCCTGGGATGAGGACAGGATATTCAGCTAAGATATAACAGACAGGATATAACAGCTAAGAAGGTTGTGATAGTGGGCAGCAGCAAAGAGAAGCTGGAGAAGCAACAGGAAGGAAAGTGCTCTTTCTTGGCAGCAATGCAGCGTGGCAGAGACCATGAGCACAGAGTGGCCAGATGAAGAAATATCTGGGTGGACAGCAAGAACTGCCTGGAGCAGGAAGCAAAGATTTGTGCTTGTAGAAGAAAGGAGACTTTCCTAAGAATCTAGAGAGGACCATAAAAAATTCATGGATCTGGAGAAAAGCCTGAAAGTTGCTGGACAGAGTGAAGAGTGAGGAAACTTCCACTAACCCATTTTGCTTTCAAGCCTTTTATTTAATTTGTCTCATACATCAGTAGCTTGGCTTGTTCTGCTGCTCTGTTCTTGTTGTGGTTCAATTAGTTTCAGGAGGTTGTTCTGTTTATTTGTGCACATCTGTCTAACAAGGCATGGCTTTGGATCTCAGATACCTTTCTTCTCTATTAATATGCTTGTTTAAAAGAAAATGAGAGGTGCATCCTTCTGAAAGTTTCAGCTATTTTGTTAGGCCAATCCAATGATACAACTGATAGAACCCAAAATAAAGCCAAATCAAACCGACTTCACCAGGCTGTGCATCAAAGATCACGTAGTAACAGATGAGGAAAGCTTTTCAGCAGCTTGCCACTATGAGTTAACTCAGTAATATACCAAATCTAGAAATGCCTGCCATTTCACAGGCTGTTGGATCTGCTGTAAACAGCAGATAAGTAGGGAAAAAAGTAAAGATGGGATGAGGTATTCATTCATGCATTTTTGGAAGGGATCAGTTCATGGATATTAAGTCAATGGCCATATGTGTGAAGGTACAGTGAAAGTGATTTTTTAAGACAAAATATGGGCTTAAATACCTTGCTGACCACCCATTTGTGGTTAAGTGAAAGGACATACATCACTGGAAAATATTAATAGCTAGTCTTCAGGGAAAAACAGTGGAATACAGTCAGCATTAATCACATCCCTGACTCTATCTCAGGAGCCAAGAAGAGGTCATTTTTTTTTCCATCAGGAACATCTTGGTACTTAAAAGAAAAAATGCATTCACACTTAAAGGTTTCTGTGGTGTAACCATAGAGATGTGTTAATGTAATAATCACACACAGCCATGTAGGGGCTTGTGCTGTTTTGTGCAGAGGGGGTTAGCAAAGTCCAACCATTCTCTACACAAATGCACCCTTTTATAAGTAAAGATAAGGAAATATGTAAGCTTTACAAAAGCAAAGGTTTTATTAAAATTTAATAAACTTAGTTCCCCTAATTATTTTCTTTGTGGTCTAAAATTGTGGCAGAATCTCTGCATGGTGCAAATCAGCACACCCAGGGTAGCTCTGGGGATTTGCTCCTGCTAAGAAACCAGTCCATCACTTCCTCAAGGCTCTGACATTTTGAGGACCGTGTTACGACACAGAACAGCAATTCTGAAATGCCAGAGCAATCCCACTTTATCACCACGTGGTCCTGCTGAGTAAAATAACAAAGCTCAGTTTCTCCATGCAGTGTCCATTTCAGCATGCAAGTTTATTTTTCTGCAATGACAGTTTTCTTCCTCCTCTAATTTCACCAGGAATTACTATGGACCTGCATACTCCTCAGGAAGTACTGTCTCAGCAAACTGATGTGTTACAACTTCTGGACAGAATCAAAATTCATTACACTAATCAGATTCTTTGATAATTCTGTAGAGCACTGCTCTCAGGTGTGGTGTGGAACCACAAATACAGATATTCTTAATGTCCAGTAGTTTTAAAATCTGGTGAGATATTTTAATGGACAGTTCATCATCTCTGCTGATGTGTGTACATGTACTGTTAACATTATACTGAGCCATACTGAGCGGGCATAGTAAAACCCACCAGAATATGCTATTTTCTGTATTTGTAAGAAGTGAGCCCACCTCTGTGGGAATCCATTCCCAGCACACTACAGAGACATCTGGTAGTTAATAGCAAAGCCACAAATCATCTCTAAATTCACCTAAACAAAGCCAGAGATGATCTAATTTATTGCTGGTGGCAGTCCTGCTTTGACTTGCTGCAGGTAGCCCCTAGCAGCCCTCTAGCAGTTAGCAGGGAAAAAAAATTCCTACTGGACTTTAAAGGAATGGTGGGTGTTTGGGGAGAGGGGTGGGAGTAGCTTAAGATTTTAAAAATTACGCAAACATTTCCAATTTGACCAGGAATTTGTCCCCTCTAATATTGAAAATATTTCATTTTCAGCGTGCTGATGCATTCAAAAGCATTATTTCTCTAAAAAGTGAGAAGATAATTGCCTGTCTGAGAAGGAAAATGTATTGTGATACCTTTAGCTGGTTTCCATTCTGTGGATCCACAATACTCCTTTGAGTTTGTGATTGCTGATATACACAATGTACTGTAACAAAATGTTATCTTGTTTTTGTGCTACTGAAAGGGTTGTTAGCTGTTTCTTTCCTGAACTATAGCATCACAATATACATATTGTACTCGCTGGTAGGCAATTCTCTGACTGCTTCCATCTTCCACCTTACTACTGGCAGAGCTGTATTTCAGCACCCCAGAGACATGCACTGATGGGTGCTGAGCTCGACATCTGGACCTGTCCAGCAAAGGGCAGCAAGACTCATGAGAGGACTGGAAAATATGTCTTTTGAGGAACAGCTGAGGGAGCTGGGGTTGTTTAGTTCTGTCATGGTTTTTAAGTTTTGTTTCTTTACATTGTCAGTAAGAAAGAAAATGTTGTGGGGGGAGGAGAAGTGTTCTGTCATGGTTTTGTTCTGATTTTTATTACTCTTTCTTATAGTTACTGTTAATAAATTTTTTATACCCTTTTAAAGTTTGAAGCCTGCTTTGCCTTTCTCCTAATCCTACCTCACAGCAAGAAGTGAGTGCACTGGTGATTAGCCAGCACTGAACCCACCACATTCCTTGGTGCATTGGCCAAGAAATTTCAAAATCAGTGAAATCTCAAATATGCGAGCTAAAACCACTACACAAAATTGATGTTTCTGCCTGGTTTTGAACTGAAATCTCCACAAGTTCCAAGTAGAAGAGGCTCAGAAGGACCTCATTGCTCTCTGCCACTACCTGAAAGGAGGTTCTTGGGGCTGGTCTCTTCTACCATGACTGCAGTGACTAGACTAAAGGGAATCACCTTGAGGCAGGAGATGTTCAAATTAGACATTAGGAAAATATTTTTCACTGTTAGGGTGGTCAGGTGCTGGAATAGGTTGCCCAGGATGGTGGTGGAGCTGTTTAAGAGGCATCTGGACCTGGCTCTGGGTGATGTGGCTTAGGGGTTCAGGGGTTACAGTGGCAGTGTTGGGTGGATGGTTGGACCAGACAAGCCTAAAAGTCTTTTCCAGCCTTGATGGTTCTATGATCCTATGTAGGCAAGACTCCACTTCTCCATGGTTCCTACTTGCCTGCCCTGGCAGTTGCGGCAACATGGCTCTGAAGCTTGCTTGCTTGCCCATTAGGGTTTCAGAATGAGGAAAATGTGGACCATTTTCCAGAGACCAAGATACCCTGCACAGGGGTCAGCCCAGTTTATCCTCTCTTACCCATATTGCTATGTCCCTTCCCTGAGCTGCAGCTGAACATGCTCCCAGCAGTTAGGAGCAATAAAGAAAACCCTGTTGAGTGCTCAAGCAGGGAATTAATTATTTCCAAGCTGTATTTTCAGAAAGGTGTTTAGACTCCTGATAGTGGCACCTGAAGAACTGAAAAACAGAGAACTTGCTTCAAACATAGACATATTTGGGAACTTTGTACAGCCACATTGTTTCAAGATAACTGTTTGACAAATGAGAGCATGGTGAGTGCTAAACAAAGGTGATCTGTTCAAATAATGTCACAGCCAGAAAGAAAATACCACTATCAGAACTAGTCAAGTGTGCGTCCATCACAACTAATAGGTGGTGTCAGTGCCCCCTGAGTGACAAGCCCTGTGCTCTGGGGCAGGTGGAGCCCAGCAGGGCTGTGGTGGCAGCACCAGCTGGGACCCTCCAGCTGGCCGGGGGCTGCGGCGGCCCCAGGGCCCAGGACCAGGGCTGGCCGACTCACAGTGCTGGTAAGGAGGCAGATAAAGCACCCTGGAAAATACAGGTCACAAGCCAATGTTAAACTAACATGAGGAACCAGTTCATTTACTGCTTGACAGTTGTAATGGGTGAGGTTGGGGAAGAATGAATCTACGGGTCCCTGAAGAACTCCCCTGCTGCTGTCCACAACAGCGTGGATGGTATCAACAAACATACAAGTATTAATGACACTGCAATTCTGCTAATTTTCATTTAAAGCCCCCAAAACTATCAATCAAACAAACAAAACCAAAGGTAAAACCTTAGCTATAAAAGGTCCAGTGGAGAATTGAGAATTTCTCTCCTTTTCTTGGTTTAAATCGTGCCCAGTTCAAATTATATGAACTCATGTACCTTGACTCTGTAAGGGCTTTGTTGTGGTTACCAAAAAATAGGAAGAAATTACTGTCCCAGTGATTTCTTTTTCAATTATGAAATAAAGGGTTAATGACTATAAAATATGAGTGACTTGTACAGAGAATATGTGATATCTTTTCTCCTTGTCCTGACTACTGCCCCTGTAATCATGTAAGTAATTGAGAACAGACTGCACCAGCCTTTACAATTCCCCTTCGAGGCACTTAGAAAGGATGGGAATTCATTCTATTCCATTTGCAGCCAAACTTTGCAATTCTGAAATATCCTATCCCAGAAAATCACATTTATGAGGTAAAACAACCATAGGGGGAATGTGACTCTGATGGAGGAAGAAGGCTGATTAGGTTATTGGTGTGACCACAGTAATAACATTGTTTCAGCTGGAACTGGAACATGGCAATGTCCTTAACAGGCCTCCTTGATCAGACCCTCCAGAAAGAAAGTGGAAAGAAGGGAAAAAGGTAAATCCAAAGGAGGAACATGGTAGAAATAATGTAGAGCAAGGAATATGGGAAGAAAATGCTGCACCAAAAAGCCAGCAATGGGCTGCACGTGTTCCCATGTGTCAGGGATCAGTCAATCCAGCCCATGGTTTGTTCCTACACGCTTCTTAACTGCACAGGGTGCCTGTTCAGTGTAATACAAAACGAGACGTGTTTCTGTATTTTAGCTGAGTTTTTGAGTTCAAACCACCCTTAAAGTGCATTAGCAATCCTGTAACACCTGACAAAGAGGAAAGGCTGGGTACAGTTCTTCCTCCCCAATACACCCAGTCTTCTGAGCCACACTCTCTGCCCCCAAAAAAGGCATGGTAAGAAAGAGGCATTCTAATCTTTACAGACCATTCACTTCAATTGGCTTTGGATTGCTTGAGCCCTCCACTTTTGTATTCTAAAGAAACCAAGAGAAAGCTCGTGAAGATCAGAGGCAGCTGAATGTCTTTATCTATAAAATAGCTTGAAAGGTAGGGCTTAACCCAGCAAAAGAGAGAAAAATTCACAGTTCACCTACTCTATCCAGTCACAGATTTGTAATTTTGACACTTGTGATAAAACTAAAAGAAAAAAATGTTAAAATTACATGGGGAAGGGAGGAGGGTCATGAGTCTAAACTAAAAGCCAGAAAAAAATAATTTCAGGACTTCAATTGTCCCTACAGATTTCCTCTAAAGACTGACAGCATGTGGCACTGTCTTACTCTAATTTTCTCTAAAGGGAAAATGTGACACTGTATTAACATTGAATTAATCAGAGGAGCCAAATATATCTGTATGCACAATATATCTGTATCTCCCTATCTCAGAAAACTTTCTACCCCAGCTGAGCACCAGCTGGAAGTGAAATTCTTGCAATGGAGCCCTTTCTGTTTAATCCCTTAATCTTCTCAACAGTAGGGATTCTCTCTTAAACCCGACTGGAAAGTAACATCTGCACTGTTGAAAGAGAGAAAGCAGCAGAAGGCAAGCCATGGAGGTCTCAGCTCCCTCTCTCCCACTCAGTAGTTTTCTCTTGAAGATGCGTGTTTAAGGACAGTTTACATTTAATGACAGTGACACAGATCAGGCAGAACCCCAGAGGCTGAAATGTTTTCTGTTTCTGAGCAGTTATGGCTCCCCATTCTCATGTTGTGGCAGGAGAACTTTAAATGACAAGGAGAACAGAGATGGATTAACCTGCAGAGATGGATTAACCTGCAAGTGTTGTTATTCCCTGAGAGTTACTACCTGTCCTCCCTTCAACCTTCCCTTCTTATTATTTATGGTTAGTATTTTGACAGCTTAGACCACAGGGATGTTCCTGTCTGTAACATGTCCTGACTGTCAGTCCCGGGGCTTTATTATGGGTTTCAATGTCTCTTTTAGACTCGAGGTTAAGCAACATAGTAGCACAGATTAGTTGAGCGGCTGCTTCCCAAATGCTAGGACAAAATTTCGTGGGTCTCCTGGTTAACCCAGCCTTACAAAACCCGATGAAAAGTCAGGCACAGCACTCACAATCTTGTTATGTCTTCTTACAATCTAATAGAATGGGGAAAACACCCATGTCGAATTAGAATTAAATGTAAATATATGTTAATGTACAGAATTCCTATGTAATGTATAATATCTTCAAAATATCAAACCTGGTATTTGAAGGGAGGATGGGGGGAAGATTGTTGCCAGATTATTTTTTCCTGTTTTTAAACAATACTTTTATGAGGACAGGAGGAAGATAACACTGAACTCAGGTGACCAGATGGGTTGCTAATGTGGCTCACTTCATTCTGTTCCCTCTTTGAATATCTGTCTTGTTTCCTCTCTGCCCCTTTTCCCCCCTTTTAAATTCTCACAGTGCTGCAGTACAAATATCTGTTGCAGAAAACAGAGGTGATGGTATCTGGCCTTATGTTGTTAGACTGGCCTCTTTCTGAAACAGTACTCACAGTCAATTAAAGCAAACTTTTCACCAATGGCCAAGAAAATCTTTACAGAAATTCTTCATGCTTGCTTTTTTAGTAACCCTTCAACTTTATAATATTAATCACTTGCTATGGAGAACAGATCCTGACCCACACCATATCTTAGGTTAGAAGCTACTTTTTGGAAGAAATAGTGAGTTGTGAATCCAAATCAGGCATACACTGAAAAAGGCAAGAGCACAGTGATAAGAATGCACCTTTTTGGTCTTTCACCTAAAGTTTATAATTTATCATAGGTTCCATTGGATATTCTGTGACTTCTGGTGAGGATTAAACATAACAAATGCTCTACTTTAGCTTTCTGGGCTCAGAATTTGTGACTTGTTTTATGGTTGCGGAAAAATTGGTATGCAGGCCCAGAGCTTCCTTCAGTCTCAGCTGGAAACTTCTGGCTCCTCACCAGAGTGAGATCTGCCCAAGAACCAGTGAGTTACTGAGCTGTGACACCACAGAAAAGGCCCCTAGGGGAGAAATTTAGATGGCACTGCAGTGGTGGTCCAGAAAGATATTCAGGGGACTGGGGACCTAAGTTTACAAGCAGCCCTGAAGCCCCGTGAGCGTCTGTCTGTAGGGCATCTTGCCTGTGGGTATTCTCTCTATTCAAGCGATGCTGACAATAGCAAACATCTCCCCTACTGAGCACACCACACTTTCCAGGTTGTCTGTGTCCAAAACAGACCAGAGACTTGAGGCAGACCTTCTGATCTCCTCTCTCTTCCAGCTGGATCCATCACACAGAAGACACAAGAGTATCCCAGACTCTCGTAGAATCAGGTCTTAATAAAACATATAACTAATAACTTAAAGATAAGTAAATTATTTCAGTGGGAAAAATTTAGGTAAAGTGACTGAAAAAGATGAACTAGAAAGGCTGGTAAACAACTTTTCTTCTATCCACTGGGTCCTGGATAGGTAGGCACATTCCTCCAGTCCTTGTTCAACTTTCAGTGCCTTCATGAGCCAAAAATACCCCACTAAGGTTTGGCAGTAAGCCTGCTTCCCTGTCAGGTCTCCTTCATCTCTCACATGCTTCTCAGTCTGTTCCTTGCTTGTTGCCCCTTTTGTCCACTGCCCATCCCACCCTTATTTGGGAAAGCTGTACCATGTCCACATTTTCTCAGGGAAAATCGTCCTCCTTTCACCTCCTCCAAGGTTTTGGCTTGACCCAGAAGGCAGCAGTGAGGACCTTCTTGCTCTCATAACCTCTGCAACATGATGTATGATACACAATAGCGGGCCAGAAATAAATTAGAGAAGGAATACTCATGTTCCAAGGTTGTGGTATACTCTGCTGCTTTTATGTTTCCAGTGTTCCTGGTGGGGCCCTTTAGAAAGCCTGAGTTAATGCAATGGTCTGTGAGTAACTGAGTGCAATTAGTGCAGGCTCCTGGAAGCATGCAAAGCAGGAGAATCGATCTTTGCAAACCTTGGCCTTAGCCTGGAATGAGGTGGTTTATGATCACGGTGCTTTTTGACCTGTCAGCATCATGGCAGTATATTACAAAGGCTGTAGCTGTTCCTCCCTGGAGCAGCACTGGAAACAAAAGTGGATTAAGGGGCAGAGGGCACTGCACTGCCTCCTTAGCTATCCAAATGCAAAAAGAGATATATTGCATGGCCAAGAAGAGTTTGTAATGTAACAGCTTAGTACTGTTGTTAACACACCAGCCCAGTAAGAATCCCCATGCTGTTGCATTCAGGTCAGGTGCCTCCCCTCGCTGTATCTTAACTGGGAGGCACAGTGGTGAGCACTGATTCATGGTCAGCACCTTTTCATTTCTGCCCTGACCCAGATTCTGAGCTTTACTCCAAACTGGCATGACACTGCAGGGATCAGAGGCCATTTCCTCTATTGTTGGCAGCTAGGTACAAGACTGTCCAGGGAGAGGTGGAGTGGAGGTGTTGGAAAAAGATAAGTCTCAAAAATAGACATTTTTACTGGGGAAATCCTAAAATGCCACTGTGCAATCAGGTGATGCCAGGGATATGCCATATCTGCCCTTAGGAGCCAACAGCTCTGCTTTGCTGAGGGCTTTAGTGGAATTGCAGTCGGGTGGCGATGTAAACACACAGACCTCTCACTTCCAGCTCTCTTGATCCCATTGCTTTGAATTGCAGATTCAGGCTGAGCATACAAAAGAACACACTGTAAGAATATGTCTGTCTTTCTTTCTTTCTTTCCTTTCTTTCTTTCTTTTCTTTCTTTCTTTCTTTCTTTCTTTCTTTCTTTCTTTCTTTCTTTCTTTCTTTCTTTCTTTCTTTCTTTCTTTCTTTCTTTCTTTCTTTCTTTCTTTCTTTCTTTCTTTCTTTCTTTCTTTCTTTCTTTCTTTCTTTCTTTCTTTCTCTCTCTCTCTCTCTCTTTCTCTCTCTCTTTCTGTCTTTCTCTTATCAAAATCTCTGCAAGTGTGCTGAGAGGGGCGGGAGGGTGTCTGCTGCAGATTATTACCGAGACCACTTGTGACACTTTCTCATTAGCCTGTGTAATGGGAAGCCAATCTGCTGCTCAGGAAGCAGCACTGCAAATTATTTTCAGCCACAGATGATGCAGCCTGGCTTTGAACTGCTTGGGCCTTGTTGCAACAGAAGCACCAGCAATATTCATTTAATGTGCATTGACCTTTTCCTGACCTGGGAGACAGAGACAGCTCCTGCTCTGGCCTTTTTCTATCACCATGCTCTTTTCTGTAAAGATCCTGTTTGGCAGACTACCAGGAGGAAAACACTAAATGCTGTCTGCAAAAAAAAAATACCAAGTTTGTTTGGCTTCAGTACAGCTAGGGGAGAGAAACAAATTTGTTTATCTCTCCTCTCCTGTAGCCATGCTGAGGACACATGGCAACTTTTGAACCTTAAAGGACAGCAATATGGAGTGAGGACAAAGGAGTAATCTGGACAAAGGGTGCCCCTAGGGCATTAAAAATAACTACTCCCCTCACCTTCTGTTGTGCAGTAAGCTCACACCACTTGTCACTCAGCAGGAGATCTGAATCAAATAGGATGAAACTGGGGATGACAGGAAGTTCCTGAATGTAGACAAATCCATCAAGTCCATGCTTTGGAAATGAAACTCTGAACTACTACCTGCTCCTAAAATGATATCACTTTACCATGCAGTTGTAGGGGCACAAGTTTTTCATTATCAATGGGAGCAGAAGAGAGACTGGGGATGATGCCTGACCCCAAAGTTTGATGCACTACACAGTAGCAGGCCAGCACAGCCGTAGGACCAATTGCACCAAAATCCGAGCACCCGCAACAGAGGCATAAATGAGGAGAAGGGGAAACATGAGACAAATGTGGATGGGCATGAAGAAAACACCTCTTCCTTGAAAATCAACCAGAACTGGAGGGAAGAGATCACAAAGAAGCAGAATACAAGATGAGAGATTACTGCCTGGTCAAAAGCATAAGACATACTTGAGTTGGATGAGCCTTTACTGACAACACTACACAACCATCACAGTGGCTGACTGAGTCAGGCATGCCTCAAGACCTGATCACAGAATCTCAGAATCATTATGGTTGGAAGGAACCTCTGGAGATCATCCAATTCAACATCCGTGCCAAGGTAGGGTCACCTAAAGCAGGCTACACTGGAACACATCCAAGTAGATTTGGAATACCTCCAGAGAGGGAGATCCACGACCTCCCTGGGCAGCCTGTTCCAGGACTGTGCCACCCTCAATGTAAAACAGTTCTTCCTCATATTGAGGTGGAACTTAGTGTGTTTTAATTCATGGCCATTGCTCCTCGTCCTGTCATTGGGCACCCCTGAAAAGAGTCTGGCACCCTCCTCCTGGCACTCACCTTTGAGGTGTTTGTATGAATTGAGGGCCCCTCTCAGTCTTCTCCAGGCCAAACAGGCCCAGCTCCCACAGGCTCTCCTCATGAGAGAGATGCTCCAGACCCCAAATCATCTTTGTGGCCCCGGCTGGACCCTCTCCAGTAGCTCCTTTTTGTACAGAGGAGTCCAGAACTGGACACAGCACTCCAGATGGGGGATCACCAGGGCCGAGTAGAGAGGGGAGGATCACCTCTCTTTGCCTGCTGGCCACACTCTTCCTGGGCACCCCAGGGTCCCACTGGCCCTTCTGGCTACAAGGACACACTGCCAGCTCATAGTTAACTTGCCATCCACCAAGACTCCCAGGTCCTTCTCAGCAGAGCTGCTCTCTAGCAGGTCAGCCCACAGCCTGTACTGGTACTTGGGGTTATTCCTCCCCGCATGCAGGACCCTACACTTGCCCTTGTTGAACCTCATTAGGTTTCTCTCCACTCAGCTCTCCAGCCTATGAAGGTGCCACTGAATGGCAGCACACACTTTGGGTGTATACCTAATGGTACACTTTTATATCATCTGCCACCAGAAGGCAATTTTTGTTCTACTTATTCCCACTCCATCTTGTTTTCTGCCTCCTTGCTCTACAGATTACTCTGAAAGCTAAGAAAAACATACTGCAAAGAACAACATACTGCAATTTCAGTTGCCTCTTCGGAGGAAGGCCTTTATATTTCCTTCTTGGCCTTTCTTGTTCTTTGGTTTATGGATTGCTGACATACTCATGTGGCCTTTGTTTTGACCTCTGCACTATATGCCAGGGCTTGAGAGAACTCATCCAAGGAGCAAATGGGCATTTGTCAGAAATATTTATGCAAAGACAGAGCAGTGATGTCTCAGAGAGCCTGCCCTGGATGCAAAAGTGTTGTGCCACATCAAACTGTTCTGACATCAGTTGTCACCTTGGCCAATCATGTAAGCAAATGTTGGTCTGGCACCCACTTCAAAGAAGCTGTGTAGAAAGATCTCACTTTTCCAAAGTGCAGGGCTGTGAATTCTTCCTCTAACATGTTTGCACAAACTGTGAGGCTTAGAAGGGATAAAAGTTCCATTCCAGCTATTTATCCTGTGTATAATCAGAAACCCAAAATGATACAGCCAAATGAATTTCTGGCAATAGAGGAGTTTAAGCAAATTGCAGAGTCACAGGACAAAGCCTTGCTGCCTAGAAAGGCCAAGAAGAACAATACTAGAGCCAATTGCAATTACCTGCTAACCCCGCTACTTCTAAAGCTGATCTCTCATTGCTATTGCTGTATGCTAATTTTTTACAGCAATCTTGAATGCTTACATTGAATTAATAAACCCCAAACATTTGTGTCATTAACTTCTGGGCTTGGTAATACTGACATTTCTGATATTTCTTCTCTAGTGTGCAGAAAGCACTCCCCCCCTCCTTCTCCTCCAGTGTTGTAAAGGCTCCAAGTAGCTCAGTATAATCTCTGCCCTTTGTTCCAAGATACCCCTGTGGGTCCTTGCCCTGACTTGGGATCAATCTGAATATATCCTCTGACAAAATGACTACACCCCATCTCAGCACACTCCTGCTCCACATTCTGCTAAGTTGATTATAGGGATAATTGGACACAGGCAACAGAACAATTTAACTTCCCTGGAAGATGACAGCACTTAAATGCCCAGAGCCATTGAGAGTAGCTCTATGCAGGAGCTAATTTTTCCACCTCACTTATCACAGGCAGCTTTCATGCACTGGAAGTTTTAGGGCAATACTTCTCATCAGAAAAGAAACCAAGTGTTTGGAAGCACACTGCATCAGCCCAGGACATTAATTTTCTCATTCTCTAATCTGTGTTGAGGTGTGCCCCAAATGGCCCTTTTCCCTACTGGGAAACATAAGAGCCAGCAGCATCACTGGTCCTACAAAAAACGATGCAGAGGATGGGGTGAGCCTGCTGCTGTTCACTGAACAGAGCTGAGAAAAATGGGATGAGATTGGGAAGAAAAAAAAAAAAAAGGAAAGACTGAGCATTTGGAGGAAATGAAGCAGAGGAACAGAGAAAGAAAGGCAGACAAGAGGACAGAGGCCTCTCCTTCAGCTGAGTTGCTCCTTCCTGGACATGTAAAGCCATGGCACTGAACAACTTTGGGAAAAGCTTTCTGGTCACCTGGCAAGAGGCTGCTGAAAAAGAGAGCTGAAGAGTGCTCTTGATATCCCTGTAGTTTTGAAACCTTTCAAAGGAATTGTTTCCTCCTGGTATTCCCATGGGTGTGATAGGGAGGGCACCTCTTTTTAAAAGGTGTTAGCTGCTTGAAGGTCACCTCAAACACCACTCTGAAGACAATGATATGGGTAAACATTTCAGCCTCACCTATGCTCCAGCAGAAAGAACAGAAACCCCACTGTTTTTGTGGTACCAAAGTGCTCCCTTGTGAAAACGAGAGAGCCCATCTATCCAGACATCTCAAACCATCATGTGGCTTGAGCCCCGCCCCACACCTAAGCCCTGTTCACAGCCACCCTTCCATGGTGGGTGTGGGGCTCTGTGCTGGGGACACTCAGCATTGCCCTAGCAAATGCAACCTGTTGTGCGACAGCATGTCACCCCCTTTGCCAAACAAAAAGCAGCTGGGAGAAAACATCTACCCCTAAATGTAGATTTATTAACACTCAGCACCAGGAAAGTCAAGGTCAGGGGTTAAAGCTTGCCTTTATCCATCACCTCTTGATATGACCTTGGTGGGGCTTTTTGCAAAGGGCAGGGACAGTTGACGCCATAATGAGCTGCTCTTCCCAGGAGACCCAGCACGATGAAACAGGACAGAGCATGCACTTTCATGTACCGCTGCAAGAATACAGGTTTGATTGGCAATAAGTTTTCCATTAAAAATACATGGGAACTTACCTCAAAGAGACAGAGAGTAGACCCCACAGGATAAAGTCTTTTCAGCCAGCTTTTAATGAAGACAATTATAGCCATGTATTTGAGGCTTTCCTTCTTCATTCTTCTCCAAAGAAAACAGGCTCATTTCACAGGGCAAAACTAGAATGAAAAATAAATTTACAACAGTTGTACTTTAACTGGGTCAATTACATTTTGAAATCTGAATGACTGTGGTTTTAATACAACTAAAACAGCCCAAAAAATACTAGCTCACACGGATGTGCAATAGCTGCTTTTCAGAATGAAATGGTTTTTAAATTCTGAGGAAATTAATAGTTTCTAAAGAAAAGAAAAATACAACTTGGGTGGTCACTGAGACCATTCATTTTAATGAGTTTGCCAATAGATTGAATCATACAAGGAAGGATCTAATGCTGCTTTATTCTGAGTACCTACTGAGGCATTCATTCATCTCTCAATAAAGACTGGATGTCGCAAGTTTTATCATTTGTTTGAATTCATATTCCAAACATGGTAGACAAGGTGCTTTTCCATGCTCTCCTTCACTATTTCCTGTCCTGTCCCTCCGTCTCCAGGCACACATGGAGAGCCTGTAGCAGTTTGCTCAGTGGATTTGTGGATTTTACCCAGTGAACTATGGAGTTTGTTCCACCTATCTGTATTTCTGAAATTGAACTCCAATCTCATATTCATAACTGATGTATCTCGAAGCGTGGAAATTCACAGCACACAAAATATCCTGCTCAACTGATTCTCTGTTACTACTGACACTGACATAGGGCCATAATTTTTACGCAGGTAAGGACAGGGAAGAAGGCCACACAGTCACCAATCCAGACTGAAACGATGCCAAAAATTACTGGTGTTTCATGTGGAATAAAGGCAGAAAGATGGTGCACATAAACCAGTTTACACCCCTGTCTGCTAGCAGATCCGATCCATCAGGATTAGATTGTTCTCATCTATGAACATTTTTCCTTCTGTGCACTACATCATCTTCTGAGGCTCTGAGGTGAAGTTAGGGGTGCAGATGGAGTTCAAGCATCATTCTTAGAAAAGAGAGATGCTTTGGAGTACTCAGATCATGATACCTTTAAAGGTGCCCAACAGGTTCAGAGCAGATGCTATAAAGAATACCTCTTTTCAAATTGTCTCCAGCTGGAAATCAGAAGACAAATGAAGCATAGTCACCAGCATTTTTTAAAACTTTGGTCTTGGTTTAAAGAGTTGAACTGTGAACATGGTATCATGTGAACCATAACAGCCTCATTAACTTAAAGCAGGTCTGGACCTGCAACTCTCTTAGAATGGCCAGGACACAGGGCCAGTCACTTCTCCATCATCCTCCAGCAGCAGCACTGGGGAAAACAGAGGCACAAACATCTGCCACTCCCATCCCAAGAGCCATCACACCACATGGTACAAAAAACCATTGGACAGCACAGGCAAGAGCCCATGGACAACAGGGACTATAGCAGCACTGAATCCTGGCTAACTCTCAAGCTGGGTAGATTGTGCAAAATGGCTCTTCTGTTCACTCTGCCTTGCACTCTGCCCTTCTGTGAAGCAGCCACAGTGGACCACCATCATGGCACTTGGCTGTGTTCCACTCCATCCCCAGAAGCTGTAAGAAACTCATACAGGGGAGTACCCTTTATCAAAGTGCCCAGCCCTACCAAGGCAGGCTTTGGGTTCAAATTACACTAATTTGCAAAATTCGCTGATTCCTCTCTAAGTGTCTTCTGTGTTGTTTAGGCAAAGTGCTTTTCTTAGAGCAGTCTATTTTTTCTCAATATTGCATTTATAAGAAGAATTTCCTTACCCAGAACCAGCAGACACTCCCCCTGCTCCACATTTCCTTATCTTCCTCCCTGTCCCCATAAAACTATTATTTAAAAACAGGAAAAAATACTCTGGCAAACAATCTTCCCCTCATCCTCCCTGCTATCTGTTTAAATATCCTTGACTGCAAGACATTCAGTACAGAACAGTCATCAATTTTTAATTCATTTAATCTCTTGGTAACAGTGTTCTTGTGAACTGGAGGGCCCCTGAGGAAACTTCTGAGAAACCTCAGATGCTGGATCCAGGAATGAAATTTTGAGGATAGAGTGGACTCTGTGACACTGTGTGGGTTAATGGGGGAAACAAAAGATACTTAAAACCGAGAACCTTTCACCCCCAGCCAAATCAAAACACATTGTAAACCAGAGCTCTGTACCCTAACACAGCACAGATTGAAACAAGCAGCAGGGAGAGAATTCCCTGCGTCAGAGATGTTCATGATTCAGCAAACTTGGGAAGGAGCCCTCTGAGTAATCATGTGGGTTGTCTGCGCTCCTGGTCCTGCTCCTGCTTCTTCATTCTTGTTCCAAGAAGCTCAGAGAACATCCTTATATGCTGTCAGTAATTAAATTCTGCCTGCTTAAATGCCCTGGAAGTCTCAAGAGAGGACAATTTTTCTCCTTGAGTCTGTAAATGTGGGGGAATCTAATATTACGTGTATCTGCATTGTTCTCCAAAGAACTGTCACTCAAAAATGGACAAAATGCTACCTGTGTACAATGTGAATGTTAATTGGCTCTGCAGGCATTTTAGGGTAGGGAGCAAGAGAATTCTTGGCTATATTCAATCATGTCATATAATGGTAGCACTCACAGAGCCCAGATGTACTGGAGTGTTGCATGAAAACAGGGAAGGAGCAAAACCCTGTCCCCAGCATTTCATCATCACATGAAATGGGTTAAAAATATCCTATAGGTCCAGTTCTGTGGCAGCCAGAAAGTATGTGTTTTATCTGAACCCAAGTTTTCTATTCATGGTATGTATAAGAACTACATTTCTCTGAGGAGGCTTTTGGAAGGAGAAACAGATTTGACCACATGCTGTATGATACTGAACTTAATGCACACATAGAGCCACATCAGCTCTACAGCACCCAAGCAGCACAAAATGCACATAGCTCCAGACATCCAAAGTGTCTGGATCCCACTGACTATCACAGAGAAGGGGTGGCAGCAGAAAGAAGCCTAAAGCCTTCAGCCACCCCCCTCAGCACCCCCAGCCCTCCTTGTGAGTTGAGATCCCTGCCCAGAATTTCCTTACCTGTAATACCTGGCAAGCTGCTCTGTAGGGATGGGAATGGCTCAGTCCTGCTCAGCTTCTAGAGGCCAATGCTCAATAGCTACTTCAAGCAGACTCAGTTGTAAAGAGACTGTGGCTGTTTACACTAAATCACAGAACACAATTCCCCATCTTTCCACGTGCACCTTAATATAACAGGCAGGCTGCTGCTGTAATGACAGGCAGCACAAGAACACAAGGCATTACATTTCAGAGCTACTCAGTAAATTGGTATGGTTTTTTGCAAGATTGTGCAATGTTTAGGACATTTGAGGTCTATTTTTCAAAAAATGGTGACTAGAAATTCACAATGCAAACCATGACCTCAATGCTTAGTGCTAAAGTGCTTTCCAGGACACCCATCAGCAGAACTGCAGCTCAGCCAGACACAGAGGTGCTGGGATAATTTGCAAAGTTACTATTTCTTGCAGATTTCTTTCTTCCCCTATTTGTGATGCCTTTTTCTAAGCAAGTTATTTGCCATGTACCAGCAGCACCCTCTGATTCTTTGCCTGTGTACCTCCTGTTCTCTTTGACACTATTAAGAACATTATTTTCTATTCTTCTGTCAGTGGAGTGTGCTGATGATTAGCACTGCAATATCTGGTCCCCTTTCTTGAAAATGTTAATCCTTCCTTTTTGCAGGGTTTCTTTAGCCAGGGGTGTTAATATTTGGTTAATAGAATCAGGCTGCCTTTTTCTTCATCTCTTGTGTTGTGTGTGTTTTAGAAGGGAATTATTTTTTGTCTTTTGGTCAGAATTTATTATAGTCTCTTGTTTGGTTCTCTTTTTTTTCTCAGAGGGGCTGCTTTGACTTTTCTTGCCTTTTTTTTTCTGTGATTATGCTCTAACACTTAGCACTCAGAACACTCGTTGTTCTGTGTCTTTTTTGGTTCCTGTAGTCAGTAAAGGGAACTAACTTAGGAGTGTGTCCATCAAGGAGGAGTTACCTGCCTTCATAACCAAGATGAGAACTGAGAGCTGAGAGGCTTCTCTCACTCAGTGCAGAGGTAAGGCTTTCCTTGGCATTCCACAAGCTTCCCTTGTACTGGAAGATCATTTCAGAATTTGGATAGTAACTAGCATCCACCCACTGCTCACAAGATCTTTTTTTCCATGGAGAGGGCATGATGTGAAGCACGGGTTACCTATTGTACCTTCAGGAATCACAGATCCTGCCCCAGGGCAAAGGTGAGGTTGCCAAGATGCAAACCAGAGATGGCTGCAGAATGTAGGTAACTTCAGTGGCATGATCTTTTAATCCTGATCAGGTAGCAGTTGAGTGAAAACTCCTCTTGTTTTGATGTGAAGAGCACAGACCCTACATCCCACAAATTGCTGTTGTGATGATTTTCTTTACAAGGAAAGACATCACCTGGAGAAAGGCAGTCACTCAAGGAAGAAAAATGCCAAGTCATCTAAAGCTTTGTCTCTCCTGATTGCAATCATATTTTATTCTCAAGTAAAGAGAAATAGTTTTGGCATGAAGCTACGAAGCAGTGGATGTTCAGCCTGCAGCTACTGTGGATATGGGACTCCAGGACGATTTTCAAGGTTGCCCCAACATACAGTGGTGCTCCCACTGGAGACAGTTTCAGCAGGCACACCTAAAGCTGGATGGAGCTATGGGAACTGGCTGGCTCTCCCTCCATCTATCCAGCCAGCCAGCTGAAGGGGCCACGAGCAATGGGGGCACTGCGGGGCAATTTTCCTTGCGTCTTCTACGAGTCAGACCATGAGGCTGGAAGAGTTCTCCTTTGACCCTTCGCCTCTAAACACCCATGACCCTGCCTGTGATACAGCTCCCAGGCACAGGCGGGCCGGAGCGCGCCGGGATCGGGAGCCGGATCGGGAGCGGCTCCGCCCGGCCCGGCCGCCTGCGCACGGCGCCGCCTGGTGGCCGCAGCGCCGCATTGCAGGGGCAGCGCACGGAGCCCGCCCCGGGGCTGCGGCGCGGGTTTGAGCGACAGCCGTCCCTAATTATGTTAATTGCACAGCTCCTTTATTTTTTCCCCCCTCTCCAGAAACCCTTAGGCTTTTGTTTGCAGGGAATAAATAAAGAGGGATTAGTTACGTTTATCTGTGTTTTCCTAAGTCTTTACGGAATAACTGTTACATGTAATTAAGTAATTTGTCTGTCCTTGACCACGCTGATAGCAAATTACCAGACATTACTGATGAGGTTCCATTACATTTTAAGAATAAATTACATGGATCTGGGATTTATTGATTTTTATTTCTTATTTTAGACAGGATCAGCTGGAAATAATGGTCTTATGAAGGAGAAAATACAATGTGCTTTGACAAGTCGCCTTTATCTAGCAGTATTGTTTGGCTATATATGGATGTGGGACTCCAAAACCATTTTTAATATTGCCCCAACAGAGAGATATTCTCCCTCTAGAGAGAGTTTCAGCAGGCACACCTGGAGCCATGGGAACTGATTGAATCCCTCCCTCCACCCACCCACCCACCCATCCATCCAGCTAAGGAGCCGTTGTCTTCTCCACAAAGGATCTGCACTGAACCAGCTGCACAGCAAGTTTTCCATTCACAGCTTTCCCCTGGCCACTGTCAAACATGCTGATTGGATATATTCAGGCAACTTTTGTTAAGAGCAATATCATCCTGGATCTGTCCTCTGCGATCCTGCTGGTATTGAAATAATTCACACTCTTCAAGGATCCAGCTTCGCTGCCTCCCCCATGCTTTGCTGCATCTCAAATCACTAATCCATATACCCCTTTCTTAAAATCTGCTTCCTATGAGGTTTTCCATATAATTGTCACCCCAGATTGATACGTTTCTCTTCATGAATCACAAAGCATCAGTGTGCAGAGATAATGTCAAAACAACATATCTAAAAATAGATTCTCTTGTCCAAGATGCAGATACCATTTCATTCATTTACTTTGAAGGCACCTTATTGAGCCTGCCAGGTCCTTACAGACTCCCAGGGAATATGTTCCCCTCAAAACTGAGACTGGATACTTCACCTTTGAATTTACTAATCTTATTACACCTTTGGTTTTTAGGTATATATTAACTTAGTATAATCATATAAACATACTTCATACTAAACATCTGCACCACTCTGCCAGCAGAAGGGTTGGAATTATGTCCACAACTCCTGACTAATTGCAAAGAGGAAAAACTCTTCCAAGGAGATACTGCCCTGGTGCATTTGCCAAGAGGCCTGACCAGAAGTGATTACAGCCCACCACTGAGCTCTAGAAAATGTGGCATCAAGGCTCAGTCTTCAAAACTGAAAGGCAGCAACTAATCATAATTAAAGGGTCTAGATGTCTTTTTCATCCCCTGGGAAGTAGCTCTTGGGGTAAAATAAGAAACTCTTTCACTAAACCCCATTGTGTGGCTTTGTCTTCCAAGCACACTGGGGAAAAGAAGGGGAGGAGATTGAATAAGTGCATCCAGGAGAAACTTGGATTACAGCCAAGAGTCGTGATCCGGACAGTGCCAAGACTGTCAGCAGCACAGAGAGGAGGGGTCGCTTCCAAAAGACTTTTTGCAGAGATTTTATTCCTGCCAAACCCTCCTCCCAAGCCTGTAAGTAAGCCATGATGGTTATGCCTTTTTTTAGTACATGCAAAACCTTGTTACCAGAAATTAGAATGCCATTGTGATGCTTCTGTTTCTTGAGGAAATGTCAGCAGTTTCCTCAGAGAAGTAAGCAGCGCCCAAGGGCAGATGCCAACGCACAGAAAACATTTTCGGTGTTTTTGGTCACGGGCCAGCCCATGCCAGTAGATACATGGGCTAAACTGGTCTACATTCCTGGGACATGGGATCTCAGGGGTTGTCTCTCTGACAACCTGACCTGGCACACAGGCAGCAGAATGTGCTCCAGGGAAGGCAGCTGTTTTCAACAAGAGAAGTGTGAGAAGGTGGGAGTCCCCCAGCCCAGTCTGGGGCAGCCCCAGCAGCCAGTGGGGCTGAAGCACTGGCGACCCACTGCCTTGGGTGAGCTTTACCAAGGTGGGATAAGCAGATTCTAGCTGCTCACTGGCATGGCTAAAGGGCAGTCCCTCTCCCTACTCCTCTCCTCCTCTCTCCCCTGCATGCATTTGGATGTGTGTCTGGCTGCTTCTCTCAAATCAGCTCTTGCTCTCAGTCTGCCCTAGGTGAACTGATTCAGCTCATTAAACTGGCTGAAAGATAATTAACCGTGCCTGCGAGGGAAAAGGGGCAGGACACACTCCTCGGGGACAGGTGGCCCCAGAGACATTTCTCCAGGCTGTGAGTGGCTAATCTTGACCGATCCTCCCTTTCAGATAGGCCAAGGAGGGACAGGCAATCACAGTTCTTGCACAGACTACCTTCCTTGAAATTGCATGCCCTGTCCCCCTGCCTGCATCCAGGCTGGCAACCAGGAGCCACCAGGGAGCTTCACGTGCCCCTCACACACTCCACACACCACATTCGGCATGAAGGCACCTCTCTCCTCACTTCCACCTCCCACATGCAGCATCACCAGTCCATGGATCTTGCCAGAAGTCCACCACTGGCAGCTGCAGTTGTGCCACCTTAGCCTGAAAAGAAATGTCCAAGTTTTGTTCCCACTGATAAATATGTGAGGGTTTTATAGGTGTCCCTGAGGAAGGATGCTAATCATTTTGCTTGTTTTAGGAGTTTTTATAACTGACCTCTCCGTTGTCAGAACTACAAGTCCCACAGATCAGAATATGAGTTACATTGCCTTTTTTCATCAAGGGGAGACAAACTTCTCTCAGTTTCTTTCTTCTCCTCCATGGGGAGAAACAAAACTTGGTTTTTTTTCAGTAGCCCAGTCATTGCCCCTTTGTTCTGTTTGTATAAAGCAAAATGCAAAGAATCCTGAAGAAGCAACCAATTTTTGTATTCTTATTACAAAGAACAAGTATGTCAGAAATCTTTTGGCTTTTCCCCTTGGAACCTGTCTTTTTATGTAGGCACTTCTCGAAATATAAAAAATAAGTCTTTACTTCATTTCCCTTTCCATTTGGAATGGGTGGAGGATTACACAACAGAAAAGGACAGTTCATCTTCCTAAGTGTTTTTCCTAACACCCAGCAGGGTGGCAACTTAGACTTGACACCATCCCTTCAGGTCTTAGGGTCTTGGCCAGGTCACTGTGGAGAAAAAAAGCCCAACATGTCTGGATTCCTTGCAACAGCTTTTCTGAGTGGCTGCTCCTGCTGCTCTTGGCTGCTGCCCACAGTACTTCACTGGAGAGCCCTGGTGTCCCATGAGCTGCTCCTCTGCTGCCTGCCCTGCCTGGCAGGGACCTGGCTGTCCCGCGGGAGCGCTGTGCCGTGCTCTGCCCTCCTGTGTGCAGGGAGCCCCAGCAGGCTGGCCTCCCCCAGCAGGCAGGCTGGCAGGGCAGGGCAGGAGCTCTGCGCTCAGGTCCGGGTCCCCTGCACAGTGTCCTTTCACCTCTGAGCCCAGCCAGGCGCTCCCCTGGCCAGCAGTGTCACCCTCAGAGCTGTGCAGGGGCTGTCCCTGACCGCTGGCTCAGCCTGGCCTTCTCTCCCTGGGCAGCATTGTGCCAAGTGCCAACCTTTAGCTGACTCCAGCCCGCTCCCTTCACATGGGGAAAAGATCACTGAGGCACAGCTGTGTGTGAGCTCCAGCACAGGTGGAGCTTGCACTGCTCAGAAGCACTATAAAGGCTCCAAAGCACCTCACTGTGTCTCATTCTTGTCACTCAGACCCTCTCTCTTCCCTGGGCTGCCTCACAGAGCACAGCAGTCAGGCTTTAGTTAGTCCCCATGTCTCCACGCCATCTCTGAAAAGATGCTGTGGAGCAGCTCTTTCTCTCCAGACGCCTAACCTGGGTCTCTTTACCTCATTATCTGTGAAATAGAGGCCATCTATAACAGATTTTTTCTTACACCTGATTGCTGACTGTGTGAAAATTCTTGCTGTAATACCTTCTCCCCATTCAATTTTTAGCAGATTTGGACACAATTCCACTTTATTCAGAGATGTATCATCATTCCTTCTGAAATCTGGAGTGTTTGAGGATAGCTTTTAATTTGGGGTGCTGTGGAAAGCATTGGCTCTCTCCTGGTTTTGAGTTTTCAGCTGGTGCAGAGGACCAGGAACAAAAAAAAGGAGCAAACACTGAATTATGTGCTTGCTGACTGAGACTCTCCCCTATTTAAAAACAGTTTCATCTTAGGAAAGGTTTTCTCTTGACAGAGATTCTTTACTCTAGCACTTGTAATGAGTATTTATTACAACAGTTGCATTTGTCAGTGCCTTGTATGCACTGGGCTCTGTGGAGATTTAATGTAGCTAAATGAGACAATGGACCAGATTTTTGGTGAAATATCAGATATTTGTCTTCTCTTAAAAAAAAACAAAGCAAGAACTTCACATAGTTTTTCAGCTTTTCTTACATGGCAGCACCCATTCTGTTTCACATGGTGCCAACAACACACTTTAAAATTTCCTGGACCTTTTACCTTGGCAGCTCAGCAAGAACAGCTTTCTCTGAAACCTCCCTAATCAATTGACTTTGCCAAGCCTTTTGCTTAACAAATCCTGCAATTGCTTCCAGCTTTTTCCCACAAGCAATACCAAATTAATGGATTTGTAGTCTCTTGGTGAGTCTCTTGGCCTTTCATTGTCTGATTAGGCACACTCTGGCCAGCTGGGAGAAATGTACTGCATTGATAAAGATGCTGGAAGAGGTTCATTTCATGTCCCACTTTCCTTCTGCATTCTTGGATTCATGCAAGTCAAAATGTTACAACGAACACGGACGAGATTAAAAAGCTCAAAGTCCCTCAGTATGGGCACATCTCACATCATGACTAATCCAGTGTCTTAGGGATCCTAGGCAGTCATGCATGCTATTCCAAATCTGTCTTGCATTTAGGAACTTGGCCCAATTTCATAGGAGCGTATTCTTAAAATGTATTTGGGGCTTAACTGTACATGCAAATGAAATGTTCATACATGTAACCTAAGGACCAGCAAATCTAACTTTATGCCTCTGTCAAACAACCCAAACCAAAGCAGTATATGAAATTACTACATTTTTAAGCATGGATATTTTGAGCGTACAACTGCTTTCTGAATGCTATTTTCTCTGTCATATGTTTAGAATCACTGTCCCTAAACAACAGACTTTTCTTAGAAAGAAAAGCAACAAACAGGATTTTGTTATTTTTCTAAACAGTTTCAGCTCTATTTCTGCCTTGTACCAGATATTGTTTCCCTTCCAGACAATCCAGTAAATCTCAGAAGTAGCTAACTCTTGCACCCCACTACATATGAAAATGCTCACTCTTCCTTTTCCTCACTCTTCCTTCAGCCACCAGTCATGCTGCACATAGGATAGGGTTCAAGTCTTCTTTCACAGAATCTGTGTTCAGACTGCTAATAATCCCCAGTTCTCTCACTGCCCCCCCTAGAACTAGCAGGTTCCTCTGGCCCTAGCCTTCCCTTGAGGACAGATACTGATTGTTGGGCTGGAGAGGGAGAGATGCTCTAGGACTTGAGGATTATGAACCTACCTCCTGCAGCATCCATGGACAGGAATCCCACCACCAAGCCATTGCACAACCTGGGCAGGAGAGCTCTGCACAACTTCTCCTGGCACTGAGCCATTGCACAGCCAGGAGCACAGCCACAACCCAGTGAGACAGAAGGGCAGGCAGAAAATCCTTCGGTCAGCCCAGTTACTGAGTTACAGCCTGGGAGGGGAGAGATACAAACCCCCTGGATTGTTTCTGTTTAATTTCTTTCTGACAATAATCCAACATGTACACAGGAACACAGAATCAGCACTTTAGTTCTGGTCCCCAGTGTAGGTGTCGTCTGCTCAAGACAGTCTTGGATAAGATGGGAGCTATAAATTGTGGCATATGTTTGATTTTGCAGGCTAATCATACATTCAGAGTTTGTAAACTCCCATTTTAACAGTCCTGTTCTCCAGCAATTTTCTGTCATCGAACTACCTCTTCCCCCCTAAATTTTTGGACTGGAAAAACCAGGGACTTGAAACATTCTCAGTTTAGAGAGTTGTAGGCAGCGTATTTGAGGTAAATCTCCCTATTCAGTCAAGAGCCTCTGAACCTGATCACCCCTCTTCGTTTCCAGGGTTAGGTAACACTGCTATATCTCAGCAGCTCTTGATATTGCTATACAATTTTCCTTGGCTTTCTTGAGGGGGTTGGGGTTTTTTGTTTGTTTTTCTTCTCAGAGGCTTATTTCTCCTGTTCTTACCCCAGCAGTGAGTACTAGATCCATGCACCTTCCTTCCATTCCTTTTTTTACCTGAAGTTGAAGGTAACTTTTGCTGGACTGACAATCCAGGGGATTCTCACCATTTTATCTAGTAGTGAGCAGTAGGATAAATGTCACTCAGTCACTTGGAAGATGTCCTCAAACGCTTCTCACTACTTTTGATCCACAGCCACTCCAGTAATGGTGTCCCTTGAAAGGGACTCAACACTGATACATATTACCTCTATTAACATCAATACATTTCTCACATTTTATAACTTACTCTTACACCCATCTCTAATAAACCCTCAGTGGGAATAAAATTTATCCTTTTTCTGACAGTACATCTGAAAATTCCTCTTTGTGCCAGTAACACTGTGTGTAAAGCCTGTGCCCTTGTTCCCAGCAGGCTGTCTAGGACATTCTTGGTACAGCACTTGGTTTCAGGTCAACCCATTTAGCATCTCCTCCAACACTATTAAGAAGAACACCTCTGAGCAAACAGGACCTGACACCATTCTCTGATGACATCATTTACTCTCATACTTGGGCACTGACAGTGTTCAGAAATCACAGTCACATCCAGAAAAATTTCTGGCACCACTAAAGGGCAGCTTCAACCCAGGCAACTCCTGTGGCATTGGAACTTAACAGGTATGCAACCAGGTATGCAAACAGGTTCACCAGAAACTTCTTCTCCTCCTTCATGTGTGTGAAGGAAAAAATAAGGGGTAGAGGAAAAAGGAATCCCACAGAAGGCATTCAAATGCTCTTTCTGTTTTCATGACTTCTGATACTTGCATGTTCCAGCGAGACAAGAAAGTCATTGCAGCTCCTGGATGTTTCTTTTCAGTCACTGGCTCTTAGTCATGCCTTGTGCTTTTCCCATACTTCAGGAAGCTCCATGGCTCCATGGCTTTTGTGGCCTTTGGTTTAGGGACTGGGGACTTGCTTTTTTCTTTTCTGGTAAGATATTTCGGATAATCTATAAGTCAATTATAGGAGTATTAACACTTGCCCTAAGCTTCAATGTGAGCTAGGTAGCTGTCCTTTGTGCAAGAAATTTTTGTTTTGTTGTCAAGGGTTAATTATCTTCACAGTGGTACTTCTTTCTTTCCCACTCTTACTGTCTTGGAATTTAAGGGTTTGGGGCAAGTTTCTTTTTTACAGATAACAAGCTGCTGTTTTACCATCCCTGAAATTACAAGATTGACTGGGAAACCTTAGATCAATCACAGACTATGTTAGGCCTTCACCTTCTCTGTACAGTATCAGTTTAAAAACATACTGCTCATTTCAAGGGCAGCGCAACACTTTTCAAATATTTGTAGCAGTTTCACAGATAACTTTCTCTGTCTGAGTGGATAGAAAATGATTAAAAACATCTTCAGGATCAGCAGTTGTGAAAAATAAAGCTGCCTATTTTGTTCTTTTTTCCTCTTTGCAGAGCTGACCTAAAGCTGACTTTGTACTTTCCTCGCTTACCTGTTTCCATTTTCCTGGAAAACTCAACACTGGCAGTGCTTCTCTCTGCCTTGTAATTCCAGAAGTGCTGGCCTCATGCAGCTTACCCATGGTGTTGTGTGCTGCCTATCCAGCACTCAGAGGCACACAGTATCGCAGAGACAGGCTCCCTCTGCCACCTCAAGCTCTAGCTGGTCAGTGTGGGGTTAGCCTGAGTTTGAAGCGCATCACAGCTCGTCCCAGCTAGTTCTTGGCAGACTCTCCAAGCCCATAATTTCTTCTTGCTTTTAGTGATAATTTCTTGGCCAGATTGAATGAGTGCTGCCATCTCCAGACATATTTTTCAGGTATCAACCTCCTCTCAGTTATTAGCATTCACAGTTATGCCAATGTAGTGGAAGTCAACCCGCTGGTGGAGCAAGTTGGTTGATCCATAGCACTGGAGGACATTGTGTTGTCTCCATGTGTTAATGGAGACTTGCTGGAGAAGATCCTCAGCTAAAAAATACCAGGAAATCTTTAATAGTTGTCTTCCTGCATTTGGTTTTGCTGTTAAAATTTTCCTGGTATTTTTTTGCCCTGCCCATACTCTTTTGATCCAAGAGATAAAATATCTGTAAGTTTGCCCATTGATCCCAGCTGCAGTTACGTTTTCAGCCTGACTACAAGAGTTTGTGAAATGGAAAACTTGAGCAGACATCTGTGGATATTCTAAACATAAATCCAAAATGGATTTTCCCCAGCATATTTCCCTTAGCATGAAGTGATGTTCTCTTGTATAGCAGCTCATGTGCAGCCCCACCAAATGGAGAAAGACAAAAGTAGATGTTGCTGTCAGTGGAGACCATTTAGCTCATTACCAGCTGATCATACACATGCACAAGTCCAGCTCAAGAGGTTTTTCCCGTTACTGAGCTAGAGAAATGGTACATTATCTCAGCAGACTTCTGAAGAGAAGAACCAATAGCATTTTGGGTTAGACAACTCAAACCATGTCACAGGACTTTTACACAAAACACTCAATGAAGCATCTAGTGATGATGGTTTGTACACCTGACACGCTTGGTCACACATGGCACACTTGGTGCCATGATCTAGTTGAGGTGTTAGAACATGTGTTGGACTCGATGATCTTAAAGGTCTCTTCCAACCTAGAAATTCTGTGATTCTGTGATTCTTTGAAAACCTACATTTCTGAATATTCCCTTGCATGGCTTCATTGTAGTTCCACAGAGGTGCAGCACAAGAAAAATCTTACACAAATGTGTGTCAAGTTTGTAATTCTGTAAGTCCCAGCTGTTTGTAATTCTGTAAGTCCCAGAAAAGCAAGTGCATATCCAGTTCAGCTGGCAACTGCCAGCAAGCTAAATGAAAAAATCCCAACCCCACCTCCCAAACGTATTCTTTGCTAGGCACTGTAATACACTGTAATATATTCCCTTCTTCTATAAGCTTCTGGCATCTCCAAGTCTCATCCATAGGAAAAGAATAGTTGGAAAATTACCACAGCTTCTTTTAATAAGATACTATTGGGTTTTTAATGAACTCCAATATCAGGAAGCATTTTTCAAGTGCATCACAGAAAATTAATTTCTTGCAATATTCCTTAATTGAATAGCATTTTAATCTATTGTTTGACCAATAATGCAAGACAGTTACATTTCAGGATTTCCTGTCTCAAAAACAACTCTTTCTCACAGATTCCATTTCTTCATACCTGTGACATCACATGACTCATGACATCACAGTCATTACCATGGAAAGACACTTACCTCTCACAATATTTATTGTGTTATCAAACAGAAGCAGCTGGGTAATGTGGGTGAATAATCCTGTTCTATATATTCAGCAATAGCAAAATGAATACCGAAAATTACTAACAAACTAAATAGCTACTTCTATAAATACTCCCCTTGCAAAAGTTCACCCTATTTTAAAAGCCACTTGTTAAATGCTATTTAGTATATATTTAAAGACTGGTGGATGAAGACCAAAGTCCTTGAAACAGACGGGAAAAATACCTCATTGCTAAGTGTAAAGTAAAATTATCTCTTTGCCTTATCTGTCTGACTTTTCTGTCCCCATCAGCCAGAAAGAGGCATTTTGCTTGTTATCACTACCAGCTGCTTGGGCATTTTTGGTTTAAAAGAAAGTAAACATGTGTCCTGTACATCAGTTACTGTAGCATTTTCCACCACTGCATTTCATTCCCCTCAATGCTGAGAGGCAAGATTAAATCCCTGCTTGGATTTAGAACCACCAACTTTCTCCACAACAAATGGAGACAAATAGGTAAGTGACAAGTAGTGAGGGATGAGCAGCAGAAGTCTGTTCTGGAGGACAAAGAATTCTTTTTAATTAATACCAGAGGAAAAGGAAGTGTGATAGAGTTGGAAAATGCCACAACAGTTTCAAACCAACCTAATTTGGGCCAAATTTAAAGACAATAACAGTGAGCAAAGCACCCTGAAAGGAAGCAAACTTAGCACCCCATGATCTGAGCTGCTTGGGTACTCAGCAAGATGACCTACCATGTTGTTATGACTGATGATAGCTCTGTTGACAAAAGAAAGAGCTCAACAGCATCTGAGCATCATGATAGGGCTTATTCTTAGAAAAGCTATCCTGCCCTACAAGCGGATAAACTTTGTGCTATGGAGACATGTCCTGTCCTTGTGCTTAGATGGTAAAGCAATACTGTCCATATTGCACACAAAGTCCAAGCCACAGCCCAGTGAGCTCTCACTGAGGACAGGTCTGTCTACACATGGAGAGAAAATGTGCACCAAATAGCACTGAAAGCTCCAGAGGAGATTTTGGATAATAGAGCTGTTCCCTTTCCTTCACACTGGAACAAGTAAATGAGATCTCTTTCCCCTCTTCTCTCTTTAAAATATTAGAAATCATTACCAAAGCTTGGCTATTATATTCCCTGTGCTGAAAGCCCCTGTTTTCTTCTTCATGTGAAAAGAATTTGAATGCATCACATTTGCCACTGAACAAATGCATTTGCCTGTTCCCTTAAATGCCAGCACAATTGCTTTAACAGAGTTAATAAGGGGGGGTGGTGATGTGAACAGCCTTATTTTTGTCCTTAGCGCCCCAAAAGCAAATGTGTTTCTTACTAATAATAGTGTATGTGACAGAAAATACCAAGTACATGCAACTGTTCTCATTCACTTGCCAAAACGGATAATTCACATCGGGGCTTAAAAAAGTAAAACAAAATAAACAGAAAATCACCCCAAGTAAATAAATTAACCCTTCCCCTTCTACCAGTAATTCTCCTAAACCCAAAGCTTGAATCTAAATTATTTTGCTGGTGACCAGAGGGTGAATTAAAGGGAAGAAGAACAGAGCTGGTGTTTAAATTCCCTGAGGAGCTTGTAAGAAACCATCCTGTCTGTCACATTTTTTTTTCTCCAGTCAACCATTAAGCACACCCTGCCAGCGTAAACCAGACCTGTGGAGGAAACAGCTTATTCACACCCAAATTTATTTCTAGCCATCCATTTTTTGTAGTACTCAATACAATTCTGACAGGCTCGAACATTCAACAGTCATAAATTCACATTCCTCCTGCCTCCCCCTAGAGAAATCATGTAGCTGGGCTTGAAACCAGGGAGACTTAACTGAAATCTATTCATAAATGTTGCACAGTTTTGTTTGTTTCGGATCCTGATTTTCAAAGCTACATGTACTCTCAGTTGCTTTTCCAGGATTTTCTGTAACCACAATGACAAGGGATGACGTTGTTTGCACCCCTTTATTTCCAGTGGCTGAAGCTGTAGGGGGAAAATAAAAGTGAATCAGTATCATACAGCTCCAGATGGAACAGATGTAGCAGTGCTGCTGCCTTGTTAGTTCAAGCCCAGCATGCTGAAGCCTGAAACCCCAGCACAGTGCCTTAAGGGGTGCTGGAAGTGAAAGCCACGCCTAATTCCAGGGAACAAAATGGTACAAGATAGTTGACTGAGAGTATATGCCTGTACCTCATTAACAACTTGTCTCAAATCAGCAACCAGCTCTCAGAGAAAAGTCTTCTGCTCGAAATGTAACGGATGATGGCATTCCCAACCCACCCAGGTATTTCTTCCCTGCCTTGGGAGATTTCAGCACAGCAGGAGAGCCATGATGACAGAAAGTAGCCAGGGGAGCCTGTACCTGGGATGTCACCTGCAGTGTGCTCAGTGGTTACCAGGAGCCTGTTCTCAGGCTGGGACGTGCCCCTGTGGGTGGGCTTGGCTCAGGGGCCCATGGCCAGCAGGGCAGGGCAGTGGGGAGCTGGCACTGGCCCCTCTGCAGTGCTGATGGGGCAGGGGCTGGTGGCCAGGGGGTGACATGGGGTCCAGGGCCTGGAGAGGTGGGGGGAGCCCCATGGGGTGGGCAGGGACAGGCAGGGCTGGTGGTGCCAGGGTGTGCCATGGCAGGGCTGTGACATTGTCTGGGGCGCTCTGGAGTGGATCTTCTCTCAAACACAGGCTCTTTTCCCTTCAGGAGGAAGGGGATGTTTTGGTGTTTTACCACGTGCACACAGATATCTGCAGATCTATAAAGCCCTCCCCAAAGCCACTATGGACACCGGTGTGCAAAAGATTAATTCCTCCCAAAATTAACCCTGGGTTCAACAGGTGGACCAGAGGCTTATAACAAGTACAGCAAAAACCTGCTGCCCACTACAGGAAAATCACTCTGTGCCTTTTACTCACTCTCTGGCCATAATGTACCAATGAGCAATTGTAGTGAGCCTCTGGTTGAATCCACTTAAAACCAAGTAAGAGCTTGTAAGTCAGGTCCTGAAAATCCATTTTCGACAGCCCAGGACCTGAGGATAGATCCTTCCTTTCCTCCCTGTTGGTGCTCTTTGAGGGCCAGCATTCCTCTGAGACCTGGCATCCCCTGCCCAGCTGCCCTGAGAGAATCAGTGTGTCCCTTCCTCCCCATCCAGGGTTTTGGCACAGCAGGACCACAGTCAGACCCAGGCCCACTTCTCAACTCCCTTCTGTGTGGCAGCTGGACACAAAATCCACACTATTTCTCTCAAAGATTTGTTTTATTTGTGCAGCAGGACTTCAAAGGCTGACCAGATAGGAAGCCTTTCTAGTTTCTGGTTCCTATGATGTATTTATTCACTGTAGGAACACTGCTTTCTGGTTTAGTCTTCCAGGAAAAAAACACACCAAAATGAAGTAAGGAGTAAAGACTTACTAAATAAAACTCTTAACCCTGTCTCAATAATCTCCAATAGTAGAAAGCATTATCAACCAGTGCTGTGGAAAGAGCTGAGCCAAAACCTTTCTCCTCTCCTTGCTTGGACAGAGTCAGTCCAGGCAGTACTCAAGCCTTCTCTCCTTTCCAAGACTCCTCAGAAATTCTTGGCTGTGATTTAATAAAGACAGTTTAAAAGGAAACTTTTTCTACATCTTATTCTGCATGTCTTAAAAAGTGTGGATCTTAAGGCTCTCTTGGCTTGGCACACTTGGATCTACTCTGCTACAAGGTCAAAATAGCCACTGGTGAAGATTTGAAGGCATGGCCTGTGAAGGTACAATCCCTCTGAGATCTCTTTGGGGCATCCCACACATCATTTTTAGTGTACAATAGAAAGAATAAACTGATACCATGTAGACTGGCTTAGCACCCAGACAGAGGCAGCCTTGCAAACCCAGGGCTGCTATCAAAATAGCAGTCACAATCCAGCAGAGAAGCGTCTCCCATCTCCCACAAATGGATTCAATTTCTATTCACCCTTCTATGAGCTCCAAGAATTCACAAAAACCAGCTGATCTCCACAGCTGTCTGTATTTTGGGGGAGATGGTGAGGATCTGGGATCCACAGGGCTAGAGATATGCCTATGGGCTTCTGCACAGTGCTAAGAGCCCTTCTACCAAAAAGCATGGGGCACCAAAATTCTGCAGTGAAAAAAAACCCCATTTTTCTTATGTATTTGGAATGACAATCCAGCACAACCAAGAGCTTTCTGGGTGCCCATTTTACACCAGCCCTGGTGCATGGATTATTTTCCATATTTTGGTAGCAACGTGACAATCTTATGGCCTACATGGTAGGAGAAACAATTCCTTTTAAAATCATTCCTAAAAAGCAGACATAGGTAAAAACCTAAATATTAGGAGCATCCCTAGCCTTATTAGGCTTACAGTTATTCTCAGTCCATGTATAATGCTAACTAGTCTAATAATTTTTTATTGTCATGTGTGAAAATGCAGTATTAAAGGCCACTTCCTTATTTAAGGCTGAGAGTGTGAAATGGGGAAAGTGTTAAGAAAAACAAAACAAAACAAAACCAAAACAGAAAGGAAATTAAAGCTCTGTATGGCTTTTTTTATTATTATTTACTTTCAGTTGCTGAGAATTTTATAGACTCCCTTTCATCTTTGTTCCCTTCAAAGACAAGTCTATTTTTTCTCCTTTCTGAAGGCATTCGTTCAGTGTGAAGCAGTGGCATGGCTCCCTGGGCAGAGAGCTGTCAGCAAGCCCGAAGTGCTGCCATGCAAACCAGGCCCACATCAAAACTTGCCACATGTCTCATGAAGCTGTCTCAGGGAGAGCCATTTTCTGAGAAAAATGTTTCCTCCTCTCTCCATTACTTTCACCATCCATATTTTTATGGAGGAGTCCTTTTAGCACAGTATTTATTTCTGAGTCATACAAATCAGCTCCAAAGCTTGGGTAGTGCCAAAAATGGGCTATTCATATTCATTCGTGCTCTTGTGCGCATCTCTGCTCTCATAAAATGGAACATGTGTCTGATGAGCTTATTTACTTTCTAAATGTGTGGCAGGAAAGGATAGAGAATGTGCAGGAGATAATGGTAGAAGCACTGGAATAACATCAATAAGGCATTTGCAAATAGAAACTTCACAGTTTTCCTGATCTCTGCCAAACTCTGTGAAGTTTGGTTATAATGGTGTCGATTTTATTGTTAGGCCCTTAAAATACATGGGCAAACGCTTCCGTCAGTGAATTCCCAAAATAATGATGCTGCTCAGTACAGCGGTGACTCATTCCAAGATGCCACTTGGCTGGTAGCTGCTCACTTCCACAGGGAAGAAAACTGCTTAGGTTGTCACCTGTGCTGTCACTTAGAGCCTCTTGGGGGCCAGGGCTTTTTGAGCACCCCCATCTGCAGCAGGTTGAGTCTGCTGTGATTCATCCTGCACACAAAACTCACGGTCAGCTCCCATACCACAGCCCTGATGGATAATGAAATACAGAAAATGCTCGGGGAGCAAATTTCTACGCTCCCTGGTGCACCCGTGGCATAACAACACCTTGCAGAACAGGTAGACTACCCCAGGGACCATGGGGAGTGCTCACGATGCAGCCTTGCAGCATCTCTTTCCACATAAGAAAAAAAGGCATTATTTTCACTGTAGGATGTTGGTGCCCCTTAATAGGACCCCATACTAAAAAGGAAGATGCTCCCCACCCAGCTGTCTTGTGCACACAGGGCAGTGGTTAACTGATCAGCCCTCTCTTTGACAATAAGCAAGCAACCTAGATAAGCCTATGATGTCTACCAAGTTACTACAACAGAAAATGAGATTCCTGTCCTTTCTCCAAAAATACTGAACATAAATTCAGGTTTTGCAAGTGTGTTTCTTACCCACATTGCTGACACTGTATCCCCTGTGTCACAAACATTCTTATATTTATGCTAAAAGTATGATGGAATTAAAGAGCACAATTCTGAAATATCCTTAGGGAATAATTTTGTAAATATATTTTCAGTGCTATGAGTCCACTTCAGCAGTAAAAAAAAAACAAAAAAAAACAAGAAAGAAAGGAAAAGAGGAAAAAAACCTCTCAGCTCTTCAGAAGTATTTTTATGAACCTCAGGGATGAGTCATCTCTGGCAGAGGAGATTTAACAGGATGTAAAGAAGGGCTGATTCCATGCCGGAGCAGGGAAATCACCATTCCTTCAGTTTGATGGCTAATTTTTTTTAACTAGAGCTTCCCTTACCCCACAAAAAGCCCCCAGCTTCTCATGCATGACTGACAGATAGTCCTCTCTGTCTCCACATAGTGCGTGGACAGCCTGGCCCATAACCTGGGCCGGGGGATGAGTAATAACAGGGGCAAGAATCCTCTGCTACCTTGAGAAAGATCCAGAAGGGCTGTTTCCTTTTTGCTTTTTCCCTCCCCAGAAAAATGTATCTCCTTCAATAACCACCCTCTCCTTTCCTCACCAGGCATGGCAATTCAGTATCAGACAGAGCCATCTCTAATCTCCCACGTAGCTTTCAATTTTACTTGCTACCCGGGCACACAGATTCCCCTCTCTCTGTGTGGCAGATAAAATGAGCTCAAAGTTACACTTTCAGGGATGGAGGTCAGTTCCCTGATATATCTAGACCAAAGCCTCCAATCACTTGAGATTTGTCCAAGTGAGAGCTGTGAATATGCTGCATTTCTAAAATCTACTTATTAACATGATAACTAATCTAATGGATGCCTTCAGATGCTTGAAAGCTGAAGGCAGAAGCAAGCGTGCATACACATAAGGACAGCTTCTACATTTTTAAGCCAATTTGCTACTTGCCTAGAATTACAAAGACGATGAAAAGTTCAGATCTGCAAAGAGTTTAATGGGAGCTAACAAAGTCTAACTATGGCTGACAGGGCAGAGATGGATGATGTCTTCCCTACTGCAGATAGGATTTTATTTTGTGGTCTTAAATCTTTTGAGTCTAAATTTTAAATACTCTATTATTCTCTACCATTTTGATGTTTGCATACAGGTTCCTGTAAGAGAGTTGCAAAAATCCATATTGGATAATTTTTCAATCAACAGGTTAAAAGAAAGATAAAGTGCTCCCAGCTATTCTTCCAATGTATCTAGCTTTTCTAACATCAGAAAGTACATTCTAGAAAAAGCCCTGCCCTTGATGTGGGCTCAAATCTTTCCAATATCTCACTCAAAACTAATTGGTAAGAGGATTTTGCTGAATGAAGATTAGAACAGTCTTGCCTATTTTGGTGGAAGGGCCCTTTCCAAATGCAAGTCAGGACCAACTTTTCTATTGTTCTCAGCACTGAATGGCAGTCATGCACTTGGCTTCCCAAAATCCTGGCCCAGATTCGACACTGGACTGTTAGCTGCATGACACACTCAATTCAGCTGGAAGGGAAGAGCAAAGATCCTTCCTAACACCAGTAACACACACACACTTCGAAACAATAGTGTGTTACTAACTCCACACCTGGAGTGGGAAGGAGGGTCCTCAGCTCCTAAGCTTTCTCAGTTTTAGATCAAATTGCTGCTTCTGGGGTGGAAGTAGTGTCTTTCCTGCCCCAAGCACAGCTATGCGGTGCCACATGAATAAACAATAAGGCAAGGCAAGAGATCAGGGAAATGTAACAGTGCTCTGACACCTCAAGTTTGGATTACTTACAAACTGCATCAATTCCTGGCAAGGCTGACCTAACTTGTGATCCTGAGAGCTCGATAAATTGAATTCCACAGAGTTCACCATGTAGTGGTTTTTTGATGAAAACTTTAAAAAACAGTGCTGTTTGGTTTTTTTTTCCTCTCCACAGCAGTAGAGTTCTGAGTGTTGCATAAGCATCGTGACTTCTCTTTCTGCCTTGAGACAAGTTTCTTTCCATGCTATGCACTGAGTTCTCCTTGGGTTTTTCTGTCCACCCCAGAGGATGCTGTGCTTCCATGATGTATTATTAAAGTGTGTATGTTGTTTATGAGCTACCCTGATATCCTTCAGCAGGGAGACACAATCTAAATGTAAAATAGCATTACTGTGATAAATAAGGAGATTTCAAAGCTCTGTCATCTTTACTGCATGTATGAGATGTGCCTGGATGCTAAAGCTATCCTATTTTGCATGTAAAACACTAATACTTTGGAGTTTCTTCACTGAGATCTGTAAGTACAGAAACAAAGTCTGACTTCTAAATGATTAATGTTTGCAACTGCACTGCAGACCTGAGACGTTGCCTCCGCAGCCACCTGAAAATGACTGACTGGTTCATGGCAAGCAAGATGGAATGGCAAGAAGAAAGGCCTGAAGTGGAAAACTACCCTGCCCCATCAGTTGACAGGGAGCTTATGAGGTGTTTTTTTGATTCATAGCACAAAAATATGCGAGAACTGGGGGAGACAGAGGCTCAAAACCTAGAATGCTTCACTGGCATTAGCAAGGCATCTCACGGAGCAATGGGTATAATTCCCTCCCCAAGAGAGCTCTGTGGGGACTGTGCAGGAGAGCCACCAGAAGTGAGGCAGCAATGACCCCACTCTGCAGCACTCTTTTGACTTAATAGGAACAGCTGGTCAGTGAAGTGTTTGCTAGAAATATAACAAGGCTCAAACAGTGAGAAACGCTTGCCAATAAATCAAAAGGGAGCACCGAGCTAAATGAGATTTAATTTAAATTCGTACCTAGGGCTGACAGATGAGAGCTTCATGGCTCTTCTGCATTGCATTAGCACCCACAGGTCTGTGCCACAGCAGCAGCAGCAGCTCAGGGAAGGTGTTTCTGGGTGGCAGCCTGGGGTCTTGGGTTAGGTGTGTGGCCATAGTGAGAAAGAGTGCATCGCACCCAGGGGGGCTGTGGGGAGAGGCAATGGGGAAGTTCTCCCTAATGGGACAATTTCCAAGCCAATTGAACACCATGAAAGCCACTTTGGCCACAAATGCTTTGGGTTCTGCTGTGCCCATTGCTGCCACCAGCTTGATTCCTCTGCTCCCTATCAGAGCAAGTTGCTGTACCAGAAAAGGCTGTGGCCATAGGGATAACACTCCCCCAAATGGTAGCTGGGGATAGCAAGGGGAGGGAAATCAAGTAAAATTTCTGTTCCCTCACCTGAAGAAGCCCTCATAGCCCTCAGTGAAAGACCAGCTTTCCCTGAATCTGCAGGATATGGTGGGTGTGGGTGGAAGCCTCCAGAAGGTCGCCTCACAGTGACCAAGGCCATCACAGGCACAGGGGGTTCGTGAATCCCTCCTGCCTCCCTGAGCAGTTTTCAGTCTGGCAGCAGGGCTGGATTTCAGCTTGAGTCACTGACAGGCAGACTGGGTGCCTTTGATCCCCTGGGGGATCAGGAGAGTCATGCCAAGGGAAACATGGGTGTTTGCTGATTGTGCCTGCACGTCTCTCTGCTCTACCACGAGCAAAGCTGACTTATTTTCAGGGAAATGCTCAGTCACACCTACTGTGACTTTGGAGAAAAACTTCATGGCTGCTCATGGGCACCTTGAGCATTCACAACAGCGGCAATTCCACCGCAGCCTTTGTGCCATAGCTGAGCCTGTTCGGCACCCGTGCCTGCTGGTTTGTCTGATGGAGGCTGGCATCTGATTTCCAGCTGTGCTGCCCCATATCACACAGGTTTCTGTGTCCTGGGGAAAACTGAATCTGCTGCTGAAGCAGCATTCACTTTGCCAGGAGGTCCTGTGGTGCCATCAGCGGAAATAATCACTTTTCAGGCTGTTGGGGTAATGCAAGCAGCCAGTCAAAACCGCATGAACAAGAATAGCAAGTGGGATGATGCTGCCTCGCAGAAGTGAGAGCACAGCCAGGTGCCGAGGTGGCTGCCTGTGTGTCTCCATGATGCTGGGTCCTGGAGCATCTCCAGGGGCCTCTGCCTACCCTCCCAGGCTTCTGCCCATGGCTGGAAAGCACTGCAGAGGTACATGCACAGCATGCTGTGCCTCAAATCATCATTTGTGCAACCATACAGGGCTGGTTGTCCCTTCATCTGGGATGGGACATCACTGGAGAGACAAAGGAGAGAGAGAAGGTGGGAATGGCTCAAGGATGAACTGCAAGGTGAATTTCTCTTGGCTGGCCTGTAACTGAATTCTGCATGGCTACACTTTTCTTGAGTTGGGGATTCAGTTTGGCTGCTTTTTTTGGTTTTCCCCCAAATGAAATTAGAAATATCCAAAGCATGACATACAACAAAGGGTACCGGGGGTGTGGTATTTCTGGTCTATGAACAAATCTAAATAAACTTCAACAAATTTCTTTTTTGCAATGTTTTCCAGAAGTTTCAAACAAAAGAGACTGAAAATAGTGCAGAAAATTAAAACAAAAAACAAAACACAACAAAAAACTAAAAAACAAAAAAACCACGAACAAAAAAAAAACCAAAAGAAACCCAAAAACAACAACAAAAAAAACCCACAAAAACACATGCCAAAAAAAAAACCAAAACAAAACAAACCCTCCAAACAGATATATGTGTATGTTAGCTTTTCATACACAAACTTCCATGCATGCACGCACACACATGTGCGTATAAAATGGATTAGATTGGTTCTGAAGCTTTCAAAAACAGCAGCTAAACTTTTTAAAAGCCAGAGGCAGCCGTATTCTCTTCAGAAATGGTCTGGTAGGAAAATATCAAAAGCAGAATGTGCAGGCTTTTAAAGAAATGTGTAGGAGCAAAACGAGCTCATTTCTGTTTTAATCCAAATTGAATCATATGTCTTATGTCAAAGCTATAAAAAACAAGAAAGGTAACAGAGGTAATTCGTGTACTACAAACTTTCAAAAAATTTTGTGTTACATTATTTCCCTCTCTTTACACAAAAGAATTTTAAAAAAGGTATCAATTCCTAGCAAGAAAATTTCACCTCCTTCCTATCATTAAGAAGAAACTAAGGAAACACATCCTCTTCTGGTATAGTCTGTTGCAGCTCCTCAGGAATGAAAGGAAGTAGGACAGTTTCCAACAATGGAGAACATGATCCTCAGATCTTTAGTAAGTGAGAAAGCATCCTGTCTGGAACTGCTTGGGAGAGGAAGCTTATCCAGAGCTAGCTAATAAAATACTTTTGGTGCTCTGTAAAGGAGCTCAGTGGATCCCGAGTAAAAGCCGCTGCCACTGACTCCTGCTGGGGGAAGCGCTGCGTCCCTGGCCCTGCTCCCCAGCAGTGTGCGGGTCAGAGGAGCTGCCGGGGGCAGAGCTGCCATCTGTCCCCTTGGACACGGCTGCCGTGATGTCATGGAGCAGGCTTGGCCAGCTGAGCAGGAGGCCCTGCAGAAGGAGCAGTCTGCTGCCACCGAGGATGCCCAGGGCACCGATCCCTCCTCAGGTCCGGGAGCCCAGGCAGGGACAGCATCCAGAACAGGCTGCATGGAGCACTGAGTACCAGGAGCCTGCTTCATCCAGAACAGGCTGCATAAAGTGCTGGGTACCAGGAGCCTGCTTCATCCAGAATGGGCTGCATGGAGCGCTGGGTACCAGGAGCCTGCTTCATCCAGAATGGGCTGCATGGAGCGCTGGGTACCAGGAGCCTGCTTCATCCAGAATGGGCTGCATGAAGTGCTGGCTACCAGGAGCCTGCTTCTTCCCTCTGCTTGCTCACAGAATCCTCAGATCCTGCTGCAGCAAGGGCTGTGCAACAGACTCGGCTCTGAAAAATTACAGAGAGGCAGGTAGTTCTGGAAAGCACAACACACCCTGCATGCCCATCCTGTCTGCAGGGCTCAACACGCCCAGCTGGGACAGCCAGACAACCCACAAATGAGCCTGAGACTGGGCTGGGACACAAGGAGGATAAAACACCTAAAGATCCCCAGGCAAGCTGAAAAGGTTGTAGTAGCCTTGGAGCCATATTCAGCTAAAAAACCTTAGGCACTGATGCAACAAAAGGATGATGTCTGGCCCAGAGAGTATTTCGAGTGTGTAAATTGGGTTCCTGTAGGACACAGACCTCCCACTGATATTACAGACAGCTTCAGAGCACCCAAGAGGCTGAAGATTCCAGTAGGGAGCCACATCCATCCAAACAATATAGACTCCCTGCTGCCTGCTCAGTACTTGCCTTGGTACACGAGGCAGGACCTGCCATCTCTCCCTCCATTGCTGCAAGTCCGGGGGTTTGTGCTCATTTCTCGTGACACAGTGTGGTGGAAGGTGATGTCGTTTCAATCCACCACTGGTTTTCACCTCCTTCCCTTCTCAGAGCAGACTGAGAGATCTTCACAGCATGGCTTCTGTCAGTGGGTCTCAGGCCACCATGGGGGCTCCTGGACACAAGGTCAGAAACTAATAAAAGAATAAAAATCCAGTAACAGTTCTTGCAACTACCTCCTCCAGCTTCTTCCTTTCTCATCCCCCTCACTCTGGGATTCTGCAACAATAACAGCAGCAGCAGAATTTCTGTGAACAGAATAATATTGCAGAATTCAGGTTATCTCTGGAAAATCTTCCCAAAACAGCCTGAAGTGGCCACATGATTTTAGAGAAAGTGGGAGGATGTCACTTTCACTCAAAGGCCAAGATTAATTGCCAAGCTGGATCCATTAATCCTGTCTGAGCTGCACAGGTCTTTGAATCGCCTGCCTCTTCAGGGAACATTGAAGTATTAGCAAACTAATACAAAAACTATCATCACCCCAAGATGTGTTTATACCATGCTAAGAAACTATTCCATGCCTTTGCACAAATTATATTGGCCTCTTACACTACCAAAGTAGCCTTAATTGAAGAGATTTAATCAGGTTCAGAACAAACAAAAGATCTTTTGGAAGATGGGAAAATTCAAAAGATCTTTTGGATTTTATACAGAAAACTCTATAAAATCACTACCATAAAGAGAAAGATGTTTCTGTGCTGCTCTCCCTATTTATTTTCTGCATGTGAAATCAGTCAGTCATTTTGAATGCTTGATAAAATCAAGGACAATTAAACTAAATTGAGCTTTAATTTCAGACTGTGACATATGTCTATGGCTAAGTATTTCTTTCTGAAATGTCTGGAATTACTAACCAGCAGCACAACAAACTAAGTTCAAATATCAGTCAAGGTGGGAAAAAGTTCTTCACTGATCAAAAAGCAGACAATAAAAGTGTTGGAATATTTTGCTCTACTCTCAGAACAGGACAAGGTCAAGCAGCAATGACCCAGCTAATGAGGAGTCCCACCTTTCTGTGCCAGAGGATTAATGTGCCCCATTGAGGGCTGAGCCCTCAGTATTCCTGAACAGCACCAGTGCTTGTGCTCCCAGCTTCCTGCACACTCAACATCACCTTCCTGAGCTGCTTCACTGAAGATCTGTAGAGAAACGACCCTTTATTGGTGAAGGCACAACTGCAACAATTGTTTTTAATCACAGTATCAAATCCAATTTTCATATCTTACAATACCAAAACCATTTTTCTCTGCTACTTATGTCTATTGTACCTGTCTGTTACAGGGGCTGGCTCTTCTTTTCTGAGCAACTGATGCTTCCCTGTGAACTGACCAGACAATTGGCCCTCCTGACAAAGTTTGCTGGTGCAGCAGACTTTACCACCCCACATGAGCTCTGAGTTTGACTCTGCTCCTGCCTCTCTGATGGCAGGTCTAGGCTGGTTGTTAGCCTGACATGAAGTGCTGTGTCTGCATGACTTTGATTGTGTTCTTTCCTTTCAAATCCTCAGATGACCTATGAGAAGAACAAAGCTTGTCCAGGCTGAGCAGATGGCTTGCAAAGGGATACTTTTTCAGGAAGAGCAGACTGCGTTAATGACTTTTCCAAAGTTCTACCATCCCATTGCCAACAATGTCATTTCCAGAAAGTGAATCCTGTGGCAAGACGGCAAGGAAAGATTATTTTAACAACACAGCACTATCTTCTGCCAATGTGAAAAAGTTGTAAAGACTGTTTGGATACACAAACAGTGATCCAGATGAGTTTTCTGCAGGTTCTGGATGGCTGAAGTCCTTCAGAGGGGTGTTGAAGAGGGACGACTTGTACTTTCTGGAAAAGTCAAGTCAGTTGAGACTGAAGAGACTAACTGAATCATTTCATTAGAGACCACATGGATTCAGAAAAGGGTTTTGATTCCATCCAAACCTTCTCTTAATCACAGGAAGCTACAAAGCAGGATATTACACAGACTAGGGGAAAAAAATTTATATCTAACTCGTTATGAAGTTGCTCATTTGTGAAAAATCCATCCAGCTCAGTCTCTAAGGCACAATGTCTGGCCCATCAGTCACTATTCAAATCCCCTCTGTCCAGTGACAGCTCTATCACAGCAGAGGAGGTGTTAGATATCTTACTAGGGGTTGGCAGAGCAACTTACAAAGGGAACTGTAAGTTACCTTACCATTTCCCTCTCAGCCCTAATGAACACTCATGTCTAGAACAATAAAATCTCCTTTCCTCAGTGAGACTTTGAGAGAAAAATCATCTATGAAGCTGATTAAGATACAGCTCGGGTACAGTAAAACCTTCTAATATCTATTTCCATCTACCTTTGAAATGCAGCGTGCTACATAGAGGCAACCAATGTCCTCATTTAACCTCTTACATGGTTATCGAATCAAAAGGAAGAACAGTGAGAAATTCAGCAAATCAAAGGCTTCACAAGAGGGTTCAGGGACTTCAAAACAGCCTCTTCTCACATGCAACACTTGCATGGGAGAACAGGGGGAGGAAACGGTGTGCTCATCTCTCCAGTCAGTTTAGGACTTACTCCTGTAACTTTCTGACATCGTTTTCTATTATAACAAAACTTAATCCACTTCACAGGCATGACTTATTACCAGTTCTGTTTAAAGCACAGAGTGCCAAGCAAAAAACGTTCTGCAATAATGAAAGTTACCACCTCAAACAAAATCTCTTGACAGCAGGACTCCCTTTTTTCTATTATTTATTTCTTGGAAAGATATAGAAATGCTATTTGAATTATTAGCTGCCCAAGTAAATCAGAGAACAGCATATAAATAGATTCACTTGCAAAATGGAGGCAGAGCCAGACCCATGGAATATGTCAAAAGGGAGCTTAATTATGCCCTGTTTTTGATGAGTGACAAAACTGTGCCATGAAATCTATAACCAAGGTATCAGAGAAATTTGCGACTCAGTGAAGCTGAAACAAATATTTAATTCTGCAGTATGCACAGACATGGCTGAGAAATTACCCAGAAATTTCTCTAAGAAACATCAAAGCACTTAACTTCAATCACATTTTGCTGGGGCTGATATTCTCTTTCATTTTCAGAAAGTTTAGGGAATTAACAATGGTCTTGGCAAACATTTATTCTGACAAGTTAGTATGCAGTCCTTCTAGCTATAACAAGTATGCTTATTCCCTGGATCTCAGCGTACACATCATTCTCTCTACCCACCAGCATTTTGGAACAGAGCCCTGTGTGTTGAGGAAGTTACAGCAATAGAAAATGCTACCCCCATATCCAATCACATGGATGTCATGAAGCTGAATTCTTCTTTATCCAGAGGAATAGAGGAGGAATCAAGAAAAGTTAGATCAGCTCAACTGAATGCCTGTGAGCTGCCTCTGATCCTGCCTGGATACCACATCCTGAACTTAGCTGATTGATCTTCCCTTCAACAGGAGCCATCACAGCCACCTGGGTTGTGACAGTCTTCCCTCCTTCAGGACATTGAAGCCCTAGTCCAAAACATGGCTACAGAAGGTCTTGCCTTCTCATCACTGTATTTTGATTTTAGATGGTTTGCTACACCTGGAGCAATTGATTTTTCCTCAATACTGAGCAAAACAGAAACAGGCAGACTTTGTGAGCCACCAGAAGCTTTGAGTTCCCATTTAGGGAATGTCGGATGTGGCAATGATTTAGGCATCAGAGATATGAAGGAATGAGACTGCATTCCTATTTGGGAAATTATACTGTTTTAAATATAAGGCTGAGATTGGAGATATTTTTTGCAAAATCATCTTCTAATTACTCCAGGCTTTATGCACTTGTGGGTACTTCAGACCTCGCGTCCTTGGGAAAATGCAGGAAAAGATTTTAGGATGTCATGGAGGGCAATTTTGTACTCTGTCACAGGACCATGGCTCAGCAGAGAGAAGCTGTAGGCTTTGCCATGGAAATGGCATTCCACATAGCAACTCCTCTGACTTTTTATCCCCGTTTGCAAAACAGGACAAGAACAATCTTGCAGGAGCATAATCCAGTGTCAGTGAATACCTTTGTGACCTCAGAAGAGAGGGTACTCCAGAAACACGGAATGTTATTTTAAGCATTATTGCCAATGAATGCATTTGTGACACCAATTAAAAACCTCAAAAAGACCACCTGCTTGTAGAACTTTGAGGTGATGGACATTGACAATGGGCTTCTAGAGATGCTATCTTTCAGATTTAATCTATATGTGCTGTATGTGCACATGAGACACTGCACAACAGCTGTTCACATGTTATTCTGGATGTTAATTTGTTGACTAGTTAATTGCTGCCACTGAACATACTGTATGTACATTAGCTGTCCTGTTTTAATGAGAAACAGAACTCTTTAATGTTCCTCTTCTGACATTTTTTTCATTTTTAACGTGCAATTAAAAAATTACAAAAAGGCAACCCTCAGAAGAGGTTGGACTAGACAGTCTCTGGAGGTGTCTTCCAATCTCAGCTATTCCGTGACTTTGCGAAAATATCTTGGAGTCTTTAAACAGCATCAGGGGGAATATCATCACCTGTGTGTGAACAGATACTTGAGACACCAACGTGGCTGGTAGCACAAACGAGAACGAAGTGAGTTGTTTTTATCTCACACTGCAGCAGAAATGCCTTCATTACAAAATGTGAATGCCAGAGCTCACGGAGTGCCATTTCAGATAGGTGCCTGTCCCATGTAATTTGTTAATAAATCTCCTGAAAGGCAGGTATCAAAAGCCATTATCTGGCCACATTTCAGCTGGTCCCATCTTTCTGCACCTTACTCAACACCAGCACAATGAATGTGTCTCTCCGTGAAGGACTGAAAGAAAATTCCACATTGCCATCAACAAGAGCAAAAGGCTGGGCCTTGGGCATGCGTACCACTGGGGAAGGGTACACACACATTGCTGCCTGACCTTGTGAGTCCTTGGACTAGTGTGACTTGTCACCACAATTGTGGTGGCACAAACTGGGGTCTGAACCTGTAAGTTTAGGCTTGGTGTTCCATTTGGCATGGTTGATACTGACATCCTGCTCCACAAAAGAAAAAGCAATACCCCCCCTCTCCTCTGCGGTTTCATGAGGACCACATCTACCTGAAAGTTACCTTGGTTGTTGTTTACCCAGATTTTTCCTGTGCTGTCACTTTCTGTCAACATTATCACCCATGTTTCATGGAGTTAAATCCGAACAAAACCTTCCGTTATATCTGCTAAACAGAATTTCTCATTTGTGGTACAAAATGGCTTAGCTGGCATCCCATGGCCTAGAACAAGACATGAAAGTTTGTGTTGTAGGTCACCTTTAGCCGAGATTGTGGCACTGATTGCCCACCTGAATGTCAAAATGAATTCTGTCACTAAAGTACCTGCAGCTGGGCACAAGGGAGGTGATGTGCCACTCTGGTACCATTTATTTTAATTAACAACAAGCACTCTTTGAATGTGAATTGAGTTCCATTGCCACTTAGAATCTATCCAGGAACTTGAAAACAAGAGTCTTAGCACTTCCAGTCTCTGGGCTGAAGCAATTTGCACCGAGTATTGCAAGCTATTTTCAAGACTCATCTAACAAAGATGAAAAAATTCAGTTTATGAAAAGTGCAGAAAAGATTTCCTGAATTCTGCCTGCTGACTGTTGTACTGAACAGCACATAGTGTGTGTGGATAATCTGGACATTGTATTGCCATTGCTGATCACCATTTACCCCACAGACTAGCTGGCCAGCATCTAGCAAGCAAAGTATCCTTGCATGCTTTTTGCAGCACAACAAACCTGGACTTGGTGAGGACCAAGAGAGAACCTGAGAGGTCCTTAAAAAAACACTTTAATAGTTTTATGATTCTAAGGTACATCACAAGAGGTGACAACTCCTTCAGCTGTCAGTCCATTTGCTTTAGCACAGTGGAGAGAGGATAAAGGACTAGAACCAGTTCACTTGGGAAATGAAGCCGGGCTGCTGTGAAGGCGGGAGGAACCCATGGTAAGAAATTACTTCTCAGGAAAAAAGCATAATTGTGAGACATTTTGTAGTTGTAATGCCTCACGGATAGATTTGCATTTGCATATTACACACTAACCAGTCCCTTGTGCATCATTTAAACTCTCTTCACACAGGCAATGCTCTGTGAGTTTTCATAACCCAGCTGCCTGTACAGGAATTGTTCTGTTTTCCCTCCTGAAGCTGTATGTGAAAGCAGAAACATTCTGTGCTCACAACTGGCTTTGTGGAATAGGCATTTTTGTCAAATCTCCACAAACTCAGAAAATATTTTTCCTACGGATTGAACAGGAGCTGCTACATAATGCAGTAAATTTTGAATTTCATAATCAGTGAAAGCTGATCTTTTTCCTCCTTAAAGCTATCGTTAGCAGATGTTGCAGGCATTTGGTATCTGCTGCACAGTGCTCCACAGGGACACAGGTACATAGGCTCAACTCTTTTCTCCATCAGTAGGGTGAGGAGTCCCAGTGTCACAGGCTGCTGTTCTCATTCCATTTCTCCAAGCCTCATGATCACTCCCTGTTCCTTCACAGCTCTGGGCCAGCATGACCAAATCTTGACAAGCATGTCTATAATTTTCTGTGAAGCATCAAGAAGCCTCAGTGGCACAAACAGATTTCAAAAGGACAACAGTTATTATACACAAGTCCACAAGGCCTTAGTGCTGGTGTAGCCACTCTGTGTCAAGGGCTTTGTGGCTTCTGTAAATTGAAGACAGAGGAGTTACAGGAGTTGGTAACTGCAAAGCTGTAGCTGAAAGTGACCTCCTTTTGCTTCAGACATGTGTACCTGCCACTGATGGACTGTCAGTCCATTTCCACTGGTCAGGATGACCCAGCCACGCACTTCACCTCTCACTGGAGCTAAACACCCTCCCCTGTTCCCCTGGCATCAACTTGCCTTCCCTGCTGATAAAATGGTGCCCTTGAGGGAAACGAAGAGGGGTATTTTGCACCTCCTTCAGACACCTGTGCCTTTCTCCTCTAAAGCCTCCAGCTTCAGCCCAGGGGACTGAGGAGCGTTACCAAGCTGCGCGATCCAAAGCTGTGCAGTGGGGAAACACACAAAGCCTGTCAGTATCCAAATGTCTCAGCTCACCTCCATGGGGCAACACTCTTGTAAGGCCATGATGGAAAAAGCCAATTTGTACTTTTACAGCTACAAATGCTGGAGGAGATTGGGCTGGAAAGGAGGGTGCAACAGCAGCCTTTTCCCTAATGCAGTCACACTGCTCCCACTGTGCCCGGGGGGCTGCACCAGGCAGCTTGTCCCACAGGGAGGGAGAGTCCAGCATCACTTCTAATGGGTGCAGCAGGCTCAGCAACAGGAAGTCACCATCCTCATTTAGCTACATGCACTTTTGAAAAATGACTTGGCTGTGACACCAGAACCAAAGGAGGTTGTGTTTTTCTGCTTGACGTTTGTAAGAGGAAGCAAAAGGCCAGCTGCTGGTTACACTGGCTGGCACAGGCTCCTCTTAGTTTCAGGGATAAAACACACAGATTTGATGAAAGCAGCAAATGGTGAAATGCACAAAGCCAACCACGGCTGCTTCAAACTACAGCATTTTCCTGCTGCAGATTATTTTTGCAGAATAGCAGCAGGTCAGTGACTCACACGGATAAGTATTACCTGGCAGCAGAATTATCATCGATTTCATACAATTGATTTCTCAGCCAAAGAGTAACATACTAAATCTTTTCTGTTAAAAGAACAAACTGCCATGGCAGGAGAAAGTAAATTATTCTGGAAGACCACAGCTTAAAGACCAGAAAACCTTTCAGAGACATTTTTCACTGCCTGATGGAGGAAAGAGACTTGTTTTGCTCCTTAGTGCTTTCCAAGCAATTATTTTATGGGTCTCAAACCTCCATATTGTCAAACCAGAATTCTCCATTAAAAAGATCCTGCATTCAATAGTCTATCAACCGAACCAAAAGAGATTATAAGTACTAAAATATACAATGAAACAGGACTGACTGCCAAGCAAACTGACATGGGGAAATCAAACTAAGATTGTTTTTCTAATCTTATCTTACCTCACTATAAATCAGAGCTTTTGTTTACCCTGGAAAGAGACATGTTTCTGGTTTTGCACTCCTTCTGTGCCAGCCTGAATGTGTCCTCTTGTTCCTGCAAAGCCAAGTCTCTCAGCAGACTTGTTTATCTCTTGGTCCACTTCAGCAGAAATACTACATGGCCACGCTTGTGGCCCATCCATGAAGCTTCTTAATCTGGAGTTCACCAGAACAGTATTTGGTAAAGACAGCTGTCTGGTATTTATTCTTTTACCTCTTTAGTCCTGGAGTCTGCTCAGTTCTTCATCTGAAATTAATACATACAGAGGGAAAATGTGTGTATTCTTATTGGCAGGATATGAGGTAAGAGGAAAGTGGAGCATGCAATGCACTGGCCCCACATGCCCCAACTTGAGAGTTCAGTTTACCCTTGGTCCAGTTTGCCCTTGCCATGCAGCCAGGGTAGGCAGCAGGAAGGCCAAGGCCATACCCAGCTGCTGCAACAGTAAAATCTGTCACAAGGAGCTCTGTTGGCTCTGCACATGGGTTTCTATAACACAGATTTACCTAAAAAGGGCTCAAAAGTGTCTGCATGCTCCTGTGCTCTGATGCAGAGATGTGTCTCACATTCACTGTGCTACTCCTGGTGAACTGGGAGCGTGCTCATGGCCAGGGATGTAATTGTAACCCCAAGCTTTTGGAGCTCAGGAATGGCATAGCTGTGAGAAGAAAAATGTCTTACCTGTAACTCTGCTCTTTTAGGACCTCATAATGAACACACTGGCTCTTGGTCAGCCCTCACTGCTGCCAGCCCTCTCTCTCAGCAGTCTCATGGCTCCAGGGTAGCTCCTCACCCCTCACACCAGCCCTTGCTCCTTCTCTTGTTCTGCTTCCCCTGCTCACCAACTTCTTTTCCTGTATAAATGCCTCTTTTCTGAGTGGCACTGATGTCTGCTCTGCTCTCTTTTTCCACTGAAGTTCCCTACTCCTAGTGCCATCTCACTATTATTCTACCTCTTCCCTTCCTCTTCCATACATGAGATACAATCAATCCTGGCTGCCTTTCACACCCCTTCCTCCACAAGACCAGACTTGTAGCAACTGCATGGTGTCCCCTGTATTGTTGCCTGGTCTCCAGTTGCTCCCACTGCAATGCACTGATTTTCTGGCCACAGAAACACTCAGCATCCCCTTCTGCACCCATAGCAGTCTGTGGAAATTTGTACTCTTCTTCCAAGCTTTTTCTATTGAATCATCTTATCTTTTTAAATGGAAATTTTTTACTATTTGGATTAAAGTTTCCCATGCATTGATGATTAAATTAGTTCAGAAACTTTTGAAGTATGTTTTAATAACAAAACACTGTTCCTCCAGTGTTACGTACTTGGCATTTCTACAGACCTATTTCATATGATAATGCTATCGTCTCCCCACATTAGAGAAAGTTCTGAGTAGAAGAGTTAATCAAAACTTAATTTTCTCAAAGTATCATAGATGAATGCTCCTGAACCCAATTAGTATGCTTTCTGCTAGTCAAATAGACACAAAGATACTGAGGGTGGAGGAAGGAGAAAGGAGAGATGAACAGTATTTCTGATGAAATAAATTCCTCTAATGGGAGTCGATTTGACTATAATTTGATTGAAAAATGTCTATTGTTTTTACATCCAGTGCTAAGAGAAGTGGAAATGGTTTGCACTTAAAATTTACTTTAGGTTTCTTTGCAACACTGAAAGAAAGTATTATTACCATTCCCTCATCAAGTTCAGTCTTCTGTATTTTCACACTTTTGGAAAGGTTCATACTCATGCGCTCCCCCCCATTGCTGACTCTGGATTGAAATAAATCAGATTAAAATGAGCCCCGACTGAGGGAAAACTGTTTTGTAAATGTCTCAATCAACCTCCAGCCTCAGCCCTACAGATCTCTGCAGAAGCTCAGCAGACCCTCACCAGGGAAGCAGAGAGAGCACTAACCAATACTCCCACTGCAAACATTAACTAATTTATCCAGATGTCAGTGTAAAGAGTATGTCTTACTTTTATTTGTACATGAAATAGGGAGATGGGGTCATGAGGGAGGGAAGGGGAAAAGGGCTCCTTGCTCATACAATGAATGCTGTCACAGCTGGTAGCTGCTGCTTTGATTTCCCTGTGCAAGCCTGACTGACAGGGACAGCACTGCCCTACCATGGATCCTCACGGCTGGCTCATACAGGGATGAGCGTACAGGCTCCAGTGGAGCCCTCAAAGAACATGACTGGGGGGTCAGGCACAGGGCACAGGCTTCTCTCAGCCTCACACCTCATCGTAGGACAACTGGAGAAGCAGGTAGGTAGGTATAAGGAGGAACCCAAGCTTGGGAAACTATGCCAGAAGCACAGTGTAGAAACTTGACACTGAAAACAAAGGGGTACAGGTGAAATGCAGCCCCTGCAGGGTTTGTGAGCCTTGGAAGCTGCAGCAGCCCCCAGGCAAAGTGAGAGCAAACTCGTGCTGTAGCATAGGACAGAAGTGGCCTGGCTATTGAAGGCATTTCAGCCGAATGTTCTCCCAGTCAAGTTAGCAGGACTGCTTGGATTTAGCAGCAGCTGTGTGGGGCTGGGCTGCTGGCTGGGGTTAAACCATGACAGAGGACTAATGGAAACCAATATCATCTATTGAAAATAAATAACTCTTGACCAACTAATTGGATATTTTTAATGACCTTATAAATTTAACTGACATTGCAAGAGCTTCAATGCTATGAAATAAAAATATTAACACTTTGCTCACAAAATCCAAATAACACAGGGGAGTAACATATAATGTGACACATCATACTGATTGAGAAAGAACTGAGAGGAAGCATTGAAGAGACAAAAATCTGCATGAGAGATGCAAGAGGAACAAATCTGATTTCAGCTCCCTTTCTCTCTCTGCTGAGCATAGATGAATCCCAGGAAATTACCTTGCTGTGCCATCACCTTTGAGAATACTCTGAGGTTGTAAGAGACAATTATGCCTTACACATTATGTAAATATAAAGTCACACCTCTTAGGCACAGAAGTGAAGAGCTGCCATGCAGAGGAGCACGGATCCTGAAGTACTGCTCCAGTGAAAAACCAAGTCAACAAAAACTACACAGTGTGGTGTGCTGGCGCAGGCACATCAATCCCCTTCCTTAATGCCTGCAGAGCAGAGGACTAAGCAGAGGATAGAGAAGTTACCATACCTCTCCTGGTGTGCCCAAATGTCAGATCTGGTTTGGCATCTGCACTGAAGCACTGCAAAGTCAGAAATGGTTAAGAGAAGCATCACAAGAATTGTACACATAACAGGAACATAACAGCAGCAGAGGCAGGATCTTAATTAGAAAGAAATTATAAAAAATCAAGATAGGCTTTTTAGCGCCTGAAAAATGCCACCTAGACAGCTGCAGCTTGAAAAATGAAACTGAACTGCCTTATCACAACACAAATCCAGGGACTGATCCAAGTAAGTGGGCCACTAGCTGTAGGGTCATGCTGGAATGATAAATTGTCAGGGAAGACTCCTACAGACCTCTTGCACAACTTTTCATGCAGCTGCACTTAACACTGAATGGATAAGCTACACAACATTAGCCTGTCATAGAATATGTACTTCAGGCACCAATTGGTTTCCTTCTGGCTCTATTTGCAGCAAAATCAAATTGCACTTAGAAAGGGCACAATGGATCATGGCCACCACTGGGCTGGAGGGCTCCTGCCTCAGAGAAAAGCCACTGAAAAATGTGGATCATTTTCTTGGAGGACTAAACAACAGTAACACTGAAGTATCCTTGTACTTTGCACTGGTGCCACATTACCACTGGAAAGGCATCAAAAGCAAATACATCTTTAGGGAAAGTATTTTAAACCATTGACTTTATTAAAATACATAATACACGGTTTTTAGAGGAATGTACTTACATTTTCTGGAAACTCCACTGAACCCAAATTTTAATTATATATTTAACAAATGACAAAATAGTGGATGAAATCATGCTGTACACCAAAGAGTAGACAAGTTAGGGTATTGTTTTTCATCATCATCATTATTTTCCCGGCACAGACTCTTCTTTGCTTTTTAGCTTCAATCTCTTGAATATCTAGTAGCAGAGAAAGGAGGTTTAGGTTTCTCACGGCATTAAACCCATCAGGTCCAAGTGAAAGTCCACTTGTTTTCACCACCTTCATTCAAACCTTCCCCAGGAGCCTCCCCTTCCAGAAAAGCAAAGGTGATTGACCTCTCTGAAAAGCTACAGGTCACAGTGCAAGATGAGTTTGACAGTCAAATGTGAACGTGGAGCTCTGCACCTTCTCAGAATCATTACTCCTTTAAAAATATCCATTTCAAACCGAGAGTGGGAAAAAAGACACTGTCAAAATACAAGGGCCAAAACACATACATGGACTTAGTGGAATGCACATGGAAGACAGCTTGCAGTGCTGCTGCTCTGGAGTAAAGGTAAATCAGAAGCCAGGTCTTGTTGAAATACAAGATGCAAGAGCTGGGAAGGAGAAAGACAGAAATAACCCGGACACATTCTTAAAAAAATGAAATGTCCTAACCTCACGGAAAAGGCTGTAATTATCATACACACTGCAATTGCCATGAACCATGGAGATCAGTGACAAAGTGTATGTTATGACAATCTCACTGACAAGTATAATCTGGGGGAAATTATTCATACTGAGCAAAGAAATCATTAACTGTGTGTTTCAATGCAAGATGCACAGAGGATGCATAGGTTTTCACATCAAATTTATAAGGCTCTTTTTAAGAGATCATTTTGCAACCTTGCATAGGTGATATTATATCTTTTCAATAGATAATGTGCAGAAACTATGTACAGTTGAAAAAAAGAACTTTGATGAAAGCATTTTTCCCCTCAAGTTTTACCATAGTAGTATAAAAAGTAACTTATATAACTCCTTCAGTTCTCTAAAACACATATGGAATACCCCAGAAAGAGAAACCAGGAACACCATCTAAATGATGCCGTGTGCATTTATACAACAGGTTGAAACAACCAGAGAAGCCACCACAAAGCAAAGTCATAAAGTTTTCATATAGAAAAAAAACAAACTAGGAGTAAATTTTGTTTACAAACATGAAAATTCATTTAAACAGAAATGCATTTTAGTTATAACAAATTAATGACCTTCACTAATCAGACTACTGAATGCATGGATGACTCACACACTAAGTAAATGATAGAAAGAGCCAATTCAATCCTTGCTTGATAAATGGACAGTAAACTTTAAAATCTGCATTTGGTTTCCAATTAATCCCAGCTCAGAACAACTCCTCCCTTAGACAGCCAGACGGCAGCTTCTCAAAACTAATATTATGAACATCTGCCAGTCTGCTGCAACAAAAGCCATTAGGGCATTCATGTGCTTCTTCATTTGGTAAGAAAGAAAGTCAGTCAGAGGATGAGCACAATGCCACAGGACAGCCAACCCCATCTTTGAAAATGAGTGTCGTCTTCCCTGGGACACTCATCCACCACCCCAAAAGGACTTACTTCTGCCCTGCAATTATGTAAATCAAGAGATTTCCTGTCTGATGTGGCTCTCTTCCACTGAAATTACCTTCTCCTTTACACAGGAGCTGCCTGGCATTTATTTTGCCATTTTGTGCCTGGATGCAAAACTTCATTATCAGCGCTGCTTATTACTCTTGTGTATCACAGTGATGTGTACTTTTTAGAAGTATTTACAATAGTATCACTGTGGAGAACTAAGCCCTGCACTAGAAACAGTCTCTTTAACAGAGACCTTAATACTAAGGATTTGGTACATTTCTGATCTACAGATAACAAGGCAAAGCTAAAATCAGCCCACTATACATTTGGCATTAGGTTCAAACATGGGGAAAAAGCAAACATCCAGCACACTCCCTTGTTTCATCAAAGGGATGATATTTACAAGAAGAATTCACTTTTTTAATATTCCAACAACAAAAACCCAGCTAATTTTGAAATTAGAGTAACCTAAGGTGGCTTAGTTTTTAATCAACAGAGAACAAAAACAACATTGCTGTTTGTTGTTAAACACAAATCTCAGAAATGCAGGGAAACTATGATCTGTTATACTATGGGTGACAAATCACAGCCAGTTTAATAAAACAGTAAAAAAAAGCTTCTGCTTTTTTTAAACACGGCTCCTAAAAAGTACGGCATCCCAGTATTTCCTCAGTTCCAGACTGTTGACATTATAAATTAAAGGTGAAAAGAGATCCATATATAAACAAGGCAGCTTTCCACTGACTTCACTGTACTTGGTTCTTGTCTAAACCTTTGGAAATTTAATCTTCAAATATCGTAAGGTAAGGTTGAATTTATCAGTTACAAAACAATGTCCATTTGTATGTGGAATTCAGAAAAACAAAACAAAATAAAAACCAAACTCAAAAAACACACAGAAGTATTTAGAGCAATCCAGATCTCTGTTTTCCCAGCCTCCACACTTGCGTGTCACCTTCTGGAGAACAGTACACACATGCTCCTCTCCTCCATAGAGACCAAGGCCCTATGTTATGGTACGAGGCCTTTTGGGTGGCGGGGGTGGCATGAGTTCAGCGTCAGGGTCAAGGTGGTGCTTCCGTGTCTGTCCTTGGGAAGCTGCTGCACATCTGTCAATGAACTCAAACAGCATCTCCTTCGTCACTGGATTCTGGATGCTGTTGCAGACAGCTGGGAACAAAGAACACATTCTCATGTAACTAAACTGATTTGTTCTACTCGACACTTCAATAACTTCACCCCCTCTTGGCAAAATAACAACATACTCTGGCTCAAGTATTAAGCTTTAAACACACGCTTTGACAAGGTGGTTGTGTCTGGAGTCATGAATCTCTGCTCTGCCCCCCAGAAAGCAAAGCAGTGCAATGGACTCTACTCTCATGGGAGTCTCTCTTTCTAAAACAAACTGAAGGCATTTGTGTGTGTAAGGCTTCCTGAAGTGACTATAAAAGCACCAAGAACTGACATCCTATTGAGGCAAGGAACAGCAACGAGGGCCTTGTGAGACACAGCTTTGAAACACACATCAAATCCAAGTAGATGGAAACAAGACTGGCTTCTAATATTGAAAATGTCTGAATTACGGTAACTTATTTTTTTCACCAGTAAGTACTATAAATACCCTAAACTTGCAATGTGCAGTCCTTTTTTTTTTTTTAACCCATATACCTTCATGGAGCAGAAAGACTTGACACCAAGCAAATGGCATGTCTAGACCAGCAGACAATATGATGGAGCGCCAGCCATGGTGCTGTGTGGTGGCCAAGGCACACATGTAGAGGCACTCTTGGGGTACTTAACACAACTCCCCAGACCACAGTTTGTAAGTCATGGTCCATGGGATTTTATGGAACAAATAAATAGGCTTACTTCACTTTAAACAAATGAAATGTTTTTTAATGCCTTCCTATGTAACTTTGTCTTCCCCTAATTAATCCTCCTGAGAGACTTAGAGGAGAAAAAAAAAAAGGAAAAAAGGAGCATGAAATTAAGTGGGAATCCTACAACTATCTTGGAAGAAAGCACAAAATGATTAGAGGGTAATTGATAGCATGTAAGGGCTGGCCACAGTAAGGATGCAATTTCCATGCGTAACAATCTTCTGACCCCCTAGAGTACTAAGCATTAGGACTCCTTAAAATGTACTTGCAATGTAGCATTGTCATGAATAACAATGATTCTCAAAACATTCCTTTCTTTCCTTCAGAATCCCAGAACCAAAGGATTACTTTACAATTAATAAAGTACCTTTCTAGAATTATTTTTAATTATCTCACTATTTTTAGTGAAAAGGTGCTTTAAGAATTGCACAGTATTTGACTTTAGCAGTTGGGAAGCATTATGATTACCAGTAATTTAGGAACAGAATTCCAGTCTCATGGCAACTAGTGTAACTCATGTAACTGGTATATCAACTTTTGAGCACTGCCTTAGCTTAATCACACAAAAAGACCTCCTGTTTTCAATTTGAAAGGTAACAAAGTCCAAAAGCAAGATTCAGACAGATGCTTATTTTGTTGCTATTTCAACCGTGGGGAAAAATAAACAGCATTTTTCATCAAGAGAAAGCTAATAGAGGAGAGAGGATCTAGAGAAAGAAGTCTCAAATGATAAAAGTATAACTTTTGGAGATTTTGAAAAATGATCAAAAGTGAAACCTCAAAGCCAAAAGAAAACTTTCTGTTCAGAAAATTCCTATAGAAAATTTGAAATATATCTTAAAAATTCTTCCTGCAGCATTTAATTTTCTTTTAATTTTTATTTTTAGGAAGTCCACTGTGTTTTGTTAAAAAAAAGGTCAGGAAAAACAAAACTGCTCTACAAAATGCGAAAATGAGAGGAGAAAAAGAACAAATACAAATGCTCTTAAGAATGAAGGAAAGAAGAATATGCTATTCATTAAAAAAAAAATACAGAGAAAGCTCCAGGGAAAACTAACTATTGAAACACCAAGGTGAACCAGAGAAGAAAAATTTAGGTCATGGTCACAAAGACATGTCGCACTTGTATGACTTTTGTGGTCCATTCCTCTTTCCTGATAGGACTGCTCAGCAAGTATTTCAGCTACATTTTGTGCTGGTTCCCTAAGGCGCCAATAGATTTATTATGTCCTAACAAAATGACCACATTGTGTTTATCCAAGAAAATCTACTCACTGCTCAGGCAGAAATACAAGTAGAAGGGTCTAGAGAAAATCCTACATCAGCCCTAGTAATTAGCATGGTCTTAAATATGATTAAATTTCATTTTGGCATTTAACAAAAGTCAGTATCAATATGTTTATTGCTACTCATCCTTGCACATTTCTACTCAAACTCTTACACTTTACCTCAAAGTAAATATCATTCTTTAATTTACATTATTTGGCAAAGTATTTTTTGGTAGAGGAACATAAAAGTTTCACAACTCTGCATAAATATACCCCCACCTTTCATTAGTTTCCCCGCTTCATTGTTTGCGTAACTATTGTTGAAACTCAAGATGACATTTTTCTCCTATTAATTTTCTAGCCCATCTGCCAAATAATGGTTTTGGCATTCTAATGGATATTTTTGTTTAACTAATTCCACTCATAATGTGCCAGTTTGCATTACATCCCAGCAAGCCAACACAATGCTAAGCACTGATGTCAGCTGAAGCAATGCTATTGTAAATAAAAACTTTCTTGGCTCTGACTTGAAAGGCATGTCCTGCCATTTAAAGTCATCTTTGCACAAGTGTTTGCAGTCCTGCAAAGACTTAGGCACTTGATTCTTGATTCTGTGTTACCTGTTAAATTCTGTATCAGAGTATTGGTTTGACTGACTTTATCAAATAACCCTGCAGCCAGAGGATTCATGCTATCTAAAAACTAGTGATGACATAAGCATTTGCAAGATGAGGCATTACTTTAATAAGTTATGGGAGTCAGGACTCAGACCAGAAATGCGAACACAGAGTGCATTTCCTACTTAAAACAGAACAGAGATAAAACATTAACATTTTAGCCTGAGAAACTTCTAAAGCAAATTGTTCTACTCACCCATGGCAGTGCTGTAGGCATTTGGAAAGCTTTTGTCTATCCTCTGTCTCATGAAGACCCAGCTGTTGTTCTCAAACTTGCACTCTATAATTTTGTTGTCGTACTGTTTGAGTTCTTTTGTCACCTGTATAAAAAAAATTGTTTAGGATAAACAGATTTTAATTCACAATTTTTTCTTTCTTTTAGGCATAAATAATAGAAGATCAAAAGCTGCCCTGCATTTTTCATCTACATGCCTCCATCCTACACAAAAAAATTGCAGAGAATACATCTCCATTTTACATATGCTCAGCTACTTAACATTTAAAAAATACTTTTCAAATTTGCTGTCAATATTCAGCAATTATATTATGCTAAAACATCAGCAATGCTAACAGAGGGGGGAAAAAAGTCACTTCTGGCCCAAATGCAAATAGGTTTCCATGGGAATAAACTGCTTCCAGTTTAAGTGCTACTGCCAGCCTAAGTGCACGAAATGTATTATCCAGGTTTCATCAACCTTCTTTGTTGAAGGTCTCACAGCAAAATGTCAGATTTCAATACTGGAAAAAGCTTACAAAAATAATTTCACTCTTTACATGACTGAGGTTTTTTCTTCTTTTCCCTTTCTTCATTTGTCTTTAAAAATTAAGACTGCAACTTCAAAATAATGCAGACTTTCAAATGGCATATATTCGAAATCTCCTTCAGGCCCCTCTTTATTGATTCATAGATTTGTCAGCAGCCAATATCCTGAGCTATTTGTCTTCCTATTTGGCAACATTGTGTGGTTTAGAAATGTAGTTTATATGCATTGGACTTTGTAGTTGTTTTGGCTACTTCATCCTATGCATCCTAATCTATGATACAATGCAAAAATTTTCATGTAACCATGGTAACCTGAGAACCTTATCTAACGCTTTAACAATTTTACCCGTATACTTCACTTTGTTCCAAAGAGCCTCTTCAGCAGTATGAAGCTGTATTTAACTGCTAGCTGCATTTAGTTGCTATAGCTTACCAATAAAAAGCTGTACAAGGTAATGTAACACTTTGGATTCAGCATCTTATGCATAAGCGCTCTCATAAAAAGGAGGTGGTTATTGCAATTCATTAGCATAATTTTTCACCTCTGTTGTCTACTTGCTCCTGAGCAGTGACATGGGAATTTACTACTGTCAGAGAGATGCAGATTTGAAAAAGGCCATAGCTGTCTCCAGACAGCTTAATAGCACATACAGTCGAAAAACCCATGAACCCCTTTTCCATTAACTCCCAGATAAAGACAATTAATTAAGGAAATGGTTCTGAGCATGGATGAAGTCCTCCTATACTGCACAGTACAAGATTTGATAAGCAAAATCCTAACACTGTTGGTATTTAATCTGAATACTTGTGTTCACTCCTGGATAAGGAGCCCTAGGATTCTACTTGTCAAGTGAACATGGAACTTTAAGAAAATGTTGTAAAACTTGCTTACAATTGAGTCCTGTCCTGCTGCAGGACTGACAGAGTTTGAGACAGGTTTTCATGTCACACACTATTCTTTATCCATTCCAGCACCTGCAAAGATTTTTTCCCCTCAAATCATTTACTACTTAAGTGAAGTTTGTGTCTTCTGTTGACCATTAGATTGCTCAGATTAGCAATCTTTTTCCTTTGCAGAATGCTCTACACAGCACTGCACTTCTTCCATCTGCACTGAAAAGCTACATGCAGTCCAGAGGTTTGACTGACGCATGTTTATGGATGCATTATGTTTCATTAGGTGCATGTAGGAAAACACAACATCCTTTTCCAGCATACTATGGATACATAAACCCAGGAAGAAACTCCTGGCTGTGCAGTGCCTTGGGAAGGTGTATTATTTTGAAAACAGCTGCTTAGTGGAAGTGGGGACAGCAGGGGGTATGGCCACATGTCTGATTTTCTGACAAAGCAGGGAAATATTAGAAAGATCACCTGATAGAGAAGGATATGTATAAAACTACAGGTAATGACTTCAACTAACCACCCACCTCATAAGGTTTTCTCATGGCTTATCATTCTTCTAGTGTTCAGATGCTGAGAATAGCAATAAATTAGATGGCAGCTTTATCTGACTGTGGCAATTAAGCAATATTATTAACTATCGAGAGACTTGCTTGGCCATTCATTAGCAATCTGGAAGATGGATCTTTCCACAAAATATGAACACCTGCCAAAGCACTGACTTAAATTAATTTTCCCATTAGATAACTAGTGATCAGAGCCTTTAACAGTTGCAAGTTGTAGTAATTACTTTATAAAGGAAGAAATATAGCACCTACTATTCCCTGTACTTGTTAAGTGACCTTAATCTTACATAGGTACTTATTCTAATATAAAAGAACCTTTTAGCAACTGCTGGGCATTTGATTAAAACTACACATATCCTGAGCAAACACACTTTCTGTATTAAAAACACTCTTCTACTATTGCATTTTAGTAGACTTCTAAATGGGTATTGTTTATACAAAGGACTAAACAAGGCTGCAGTGATTGTTGTATCCATAATTCACACCTTTCATCTACCTTCCATGCACATGCTACTTTCTGATATTTCAGATTCAAAGTGGGACAGGGAAAACATCAAATGTAACTGTCTAGAAATTCCTTCCCTTTGGGAATTAATTCTGAGCTCCTGAACACAATGTCTTCTCGATTGTCCCTTTGCAGTGTGTTCACCCCTCCTTCTTCCCTTTAAATATTACCGTGCATAGCAGTATTTGAATAACGCACCATCACTTCTCTTCCTGAGAGGTACTTCTTCTAGCTTCTAGTGCTACACAGAGGGTCAGTTAGGAATGATGGCAGTTTTCAGCCAAAATGCTTAACCTCAGTGCTTAACACAGTGCCAGTGCTTCTGCCATGCTGTTGATAAAAGGCCTTGAACCAGCATTCAGCAATTTCAAGACGGAAACTGCCACCACACTAAGGACTCCATGGAGCCTTCCTTAATTAAACATTTATTCCTTAACCTATTTTCAGACAGCCAGTCAGAATTAGAATCTCAAAGGATCAAGTCTTGGACATAGGGCTGTCAGAGGCAGTGTGCATCAGAACAGTGGCACTGGTCTGGGCAACAACTGTGTCCTGGGCAAGGACAAACACCAACTTGTACACTTATTTCTTTTCAAGAGGGAGGAAATTGTTCAGCAGCAGCAATGTTCAGTGGTCCAGCCTGTACTTGATCAAATTATCAGGAACCAACCTATTTGCCCAACAGAAGTAATTTCCAAAACCACAGAGGAGCATCCTTTTGGAAACTGATTCACTACATTACTGCTAGTCTGCAAGGTGTGACTGGAAAAAAACAGACTTGAGCTGCATCCCCATTTCAGCAATAGTTCCGTATCAAATCAGACTGATGTAATACAACACCATTGCCTAAGAATGTCAGATTACATGATTATATCTTCCCCTCCCTGCTGAGAAAGGCTTCCCCCACTATCATCATCTGGGCCATTTACTGGGAAGAACTTCAGTGGCATATGCTCATTTCTTTTTCTAAGAACGAAGACAGTTAAGGCTTAGGAAATCTCTAATTTTCCAGGCTCCTTCTATCCCCTACATTCTGAAAGAAATTAAAAATATATTTAAAAATTTAAAATATCTAACCCATTTCAAATTTTCTTGCCTGTCTGAATAATGGAGTCATTTCGAGATTAGTAACATGCAGCCAGAGTTTATGTTAAATTGGAGCAAAATGTGAAAAAAACTCTAATATATCCAGCTGAGAGAGAGAAGAACCCATTTAAATTGAATGCAGTTAGCTCCAGTCTCATGAAGATGCCTTTACTATCTCTGCTGCAGCCAATGCTTTTCTGTGTCTCTCCACAGGGCACCTGACCTTCAGACTGGTACATCATTCCACTCAAACATTAGTCTCATCACCCTTAACCCCAAAGGAGAATGAAATTCCTAAGCAAGCTCCTACTCTACATAAGAGACACTAACAATGCAAATTTAGGTTTTAAGGTAATTAAGTTAATATTTCAGAAAGCATGTCTACAATGGACAGGCTTAAACTTTACAAATGCATCTACTTTCCCCATTTTCAAGTTCTTTAGAAAGAAAAAAGGAGATAAGCCTTTAAATAAATGGAGACCTGGCTGAAAGAAGCCTTATGTTTCCATATGCATGTTTTTTTCAAAGCAATTGAAATTATTTCAGTTTAGTAAATAATCCCCTTAAAAGAAAGTGATGTTTGTAAGCAAAATCTTAAAACATTCTATTTCAAATTCTTTTCTCTTTAAATGCCTTTTTGCTGCACTTTCCCCCCTATTACCAAACATAGATAGAAAAACATTCTTCAATTCACCCATTTCTATTCTTACTCCATACCCCTAGTCATCAGCCAATTTTTAATGTCCCAGAAGAAAATATCATAATAGTAGATGCAGAAAAGCTCCACTTCCATGAGAGAATAAAAATGAGCAAAGGCAGCTGTTGCAGTCTTACAAAATTTAAAACATCATTATTTTCAAATAGAGAATTAAAAAGTAAAAGGAACCATAACATAACGGCAAGATGGATTCTAAATGCAATGGGTTTCTATTTTCTAAGAAGAATCTGCCTTTTTATAGCTAGCATGAGCAATGAAGGCATTTCCTTTGATATGCTCAAATACACAAACTGTTTGTTTTCTTTTTTTAAACATAAGTTCCAATGCCTGGAGGCGAGAAAAGTTTCAAGCAGCTACATAAGGCCTAGAAGTCATTCCTTCTCTTACTGATATCATAACTACATTTCCTCCAAAGGATACACTCCTGCAGCCAAAGTGAACAAACAAGTGAAAGAGACACATCCCAAAATAAATTATCAGCTGTGTGGTCATGAAGGAGAAACCTTTTGGTTGCTTCCCAGTCTCTTACTGCAGAACTGGAGTCTCTTACCCAGAACTGGAGTCCCACCCCTCCCCTAGGAGGTCACCGAGCAGCAATAAATCACATTCTTGTAAGAACTGTCCAAAACCATGACATGTGTGAGCTCCCTGTCCTGATTCAGCCACAAATGACAGTCTAGTAAATAAAACCTCTATAGCAAAATACCACATCTCAAATTTCAATTTCTTCATTAGTCTCCCACACTCTGACAGGCCACAACTGCAAAGTACAATAGACTTTATTTCCAAACTTCTCCAGTGGTGTGGAATGTCCACGACAAAGGGAGAATTAAGCTGCCCACTGGTACTATGACTCCACAGCAGTACAGCAACATCTGAAGATCGGGGAGATGCAATCACAACAGTCAGGGAACAAAAAGAACAATTACATGGCAATTTGAGGAAACAAAGAGGGGTCAAGAGTTCTGAAGGAATACGATGGAGACAGAAAAAAATAAAGAAGCAGCAGTAATAAAATAAAACAGCTTCTGAAGATAGAAAGATAAACCAAACTCAAAGCAAGATCTTTTTAAAGACCAAACACTTAAGGGTGATGAACTCCAAGGACATTAATGTCAAATCAAGGCAATTGAGAGGAAATTAGGTGTGAGAAACAGGGATCCTTTGAAATCACTCTTACATGTGATTGCTGGTGAAGTTATGAATATAAGTAATTCTAATTATTTGAGTTAGAACATCTGAGACAGCCAGTAGACATGAAGTTATTAGAGCCCCCAGCCCTTACAGGGCACAGTCCAGCACCTAACACAGATTCCAAGCTGTTCATTCAGTGCTTCTTCCTACTCTGGACTGTTTGTTCAGATGCTTTTGAAAAACTTTTTCACCCATTCACATGAAGTACCTCATGCTTTTCATTGTCAAACTTCACAAAGAACAAAAGATTGCATGGTTACTAAATGCCTGTTCACATAAGTTGTACACTGAACCACATGAATACTGTCTGCTGGAAAAAGTTACTCAGTTAATCTGCTTTGCATTTTTACTCAAGCCCAAACAGATTTTGTAATGCAGCTTAATGTCTATTTCTTTATACTATTCAAGAGATTATTTTATCAAACCATAGATTTCTTGCTAAACTAAACAGACTGATTGTGTTTCCTTTCTAAGGAATGTTTACCCAACAAATGCTTATTAGCTTGGGTAAATACAATGCAGATGAGATGGTTATTTAACATTAATAAATCCTTCTAAGTGCAACTATGCTGCTTCTTACATACATAGGAAACAGACATGCTCCAATACTGAGATGTCATTCCTGAAAAAGAATATTAAGAAATATAAAATTTTAGCACTTTTGTTCATGTTCATTAAACCACAATGTTAACATCAAGCACTGTAGAATCATGGGAAAAGCAAAGAAGAAAAATCATGTTTCCAAATTACAAGAATGAAGCTTTTAAAATGGTGGATTTTGTTTGTTTTTTTTCACTTCCAGCGCCTAGCACTCTCAGTTCATTATTTAGTCTTTCTTTTCAACGTATAATATTTTCTCAAAGAACCTCTCATTCTTACATGTAGTAATTAAAAATATGGATACTGTTTTCTGATACATCTAATGGGTTAGAGTCCTCGGGTTTTCCTGGCAAGTGACAGATGGAAACATCAGAAATAAGAAGTTTTCTTCTTATCAGTGATATTACAAGTTTAATGACTTTCAGTGCCAGCTGGAAATAGGTTTCTTAATGTGTCCTGGAAGGTCTCCTGTATACCTGACCTTGCAACACCATTGGAACTATCTGTAAGAAACCAATGTTTTCCTGAGCTTTGCTTTTGACTCTTGGAGGAACACACTGGCATCTATGAGAAAGCAGGTAACTGGTAACTGCTAAGACCAAGATGTGGAAATAGACATGGGTTTGCACAAATGTTTTCCTCAATGATCACTCTCCTAGATGTTTTTTTTTTAATATACTTTTTTGCATCTCATTTTACTCAATGGTAAAGCCATTTGCCACGGAAAACCAATAAACTCTTTTCACACTTTTGGGCATTAGAGCTCAGGCATCTATATTACTCAAAGAGCAGCTGTCCTTCCTGCTAGACATTGCTATCTCCACCTAATTCCTGAGAGAACTCTAAAGTTTTAAAAAGTCCCATTTTCTTTTAATCACCATCAAGAATGGGATGCAGAGATTAGGGTGTTCATACACATCTTGAACAGTTAAATGAAACAATATAATAAATTATTGTCCTCCTAGATTGAGATCCCTTTCCCCTGCACTCTAATCATCACAGGTCTCTGGATAAAAGAAAAAAAAATCTGTAAATCTCCTGTAAAATTTGAGAAACCAAAGAATTCTGTGCTGAGGATTTGTGAACTTGGCATAGCTCTGCTGTCATGAGTTCTTAAATAAAGTCTTATTGAAAAAGCAGCTCATATAATTCTGACCCTCAGCATGCTGATGAAAGAGCAAGAAACTCTCAGGGGAGCTTCAGAAACACCCAGGCATTAAGAGAGCAGCAACAGAGCTCTCAAAGCAAGTTGTCAGTGTGACCTTATTGCAGACAGGATGTGCATTTGGTGCAAACAGAGCTTCATCTGCTCTACAGCTCATGAATTTGTAGGAAGAGGTAAACACAATGCTCTGCAAGCACCTGGGGTAACTTTGCAGAGGCCAAAGATAGCTACCTTGGTTTTGGCACATCATAAATAATTGTGCTAATAATAATAAAACCTGGAGACAGTGCTGAAGCTTGAAAGTGTTTAAGTTCCAAGGAAAAACAGGCAGATATTTCCGTAGTAGTAAAATGCTACAGCAAACTGCAGAACTGTTCAGCAGGTTATGCAAAAACAAATAAACAACAACAAAAAAAACCCAAACCAAACAACAACAACAAAAAAAAAAAAAAAAAAAAAAAAAGGAAAGAAGATAAAAAAGCAGCCATCAAAACCTTTCAGTGAAGGACAAGGAATTCACAGGAGGTTTCTGAAGAAAAAGCCACCCCATCAGAAAGTTAAGCAACTGTACAAGGGGGAAGAGAACAAGGATATACAGCACAATCTGGCAAAAAAAAAAAAGCTGAAATAATAATATAGAAATGATTCTGTGAGAAAATATTTCACTCACAGCCTGATATATTTTGAGGACTGTACCTCTGCTTGCCATGATCTAGCTTGTGAAAGCCAGTCTTAAAAGTCTTAACCCTCATGTGTGCTTTGTTCACTCAGACTGCTTTTGCAAAAGGGAGCCTGCCCCAAACAGGGAGTGCTGCATAATGAGACACAAAGGTCCAGGAGACGAGAGTTATACATTACTAGTCAAGAACATAGTTTGAAAACACCACTTAGCTCATTCATAAATTATTAATTCTTAAGGCTTATTATTCTCAGTTTGCAAATGGGGAAGAAAGAGATAGTTTGTGGCCACACCACAGGGAAAGCATTTACCCCCCATTAGGTTCTCTAAACCCAATCTTAATTACCCCTCAGGTACTTACACTCATGCTACCAAGAAATCTTGTGACACAGGGCAGCTGAAATCTTGTTAATAATTTATCAGTAGATACCCAAACAAGTCTTCCAGAGACAAAGCAATGCTATCAGTATTTTATAATTGCTTTGGCAACACCATTCCTACACCTCAAAATAAATGAAAGAGAACTTAGATGATAATGTCAGAATAGGATGAGGAGTTTTCTGACATTTGCTGCCTTTCACATGCTGGAATTCACCTCCAACAGGATGGATTTCCAGACAAATGTTTGTGCTTTTCACACATAGATGTTACAGGGTACTTTCTCATATTTTTTCATCTGTTCATCTGTACCCAAGCTCTTGCTATTATAGGAATCTAAATTAATCTTGTTTTACCTGTACTTACACCATACAAGGGATTCTGTCACTTGCTGTCACACAGCCAGGGATGGCTTAGAGGGACACTTCACAGGACTGGGCTGTCAGGAGCTTCCCAGCAGCCTTTCTATGGAGGGAAAAACTACTTTTACAAGTTTAGACACTATCTGATGGCTACTCATGTGGGATCCAGCTCTACAAGCTCTTATCCTTGTAAATTATATGCCTTTGAGCAGCTTCAGAAGATCAATTAGCCCACACTGGTGTCATCAGGATTGGGCTCTAAACCTAATTCTTGTTATTTCTTATCTGGCTTCTGAAATGTTCTCTAGAAACCTTGGGTTTATACTCATTCAGAAAGATGCTAAATCATATCAGAATACACCAATAGAAATTTAAACTAAAATCCAAAGTATCAAGTAATTTTAAGTGAGTCTTTTAAACCCACTTTTACTCATAACAACACACAGCTTTCAAATTACAGCCATTAAGAATCATACTCTTTTCTTCCATTTAGATCCCAAACAACCACTTGCCTAAAGTTTTTTCCCCATAAATCAAAATTCACCACTGAGAACAACTGTGTCAAGACTATAAGGAAATTTGTTTGCTGTGTTAAAATGAGCTTCAAAAGCATGATATGAACACACATTTGTGATCACAAGTAATGCCTCTTCTTATATCCATTCAAAGTGTTTACCTTATTACAGCTTATTATAAATGTACTGTCTAAAATGCAGCAGCATGACTGTTCCATTTCCAGGCCCTAATTTTATGATAATCATATGTAATATATTCATATGTCTTCTTCACTGCCTAACAAAGCCCAAACTGGTTTCTTAGCAGATCTGCTTCCCCCATGGTTCAAATTTCTGTGCCTCAGAATGTTAGTGAAAAACAACATTAAGAAAGATATAATCAAAATTTTACTTTGTATTTTGCACTATGGTAGGCAAACAAAGGAATATATCATTAGAGGCTGAATTTGGCACACTGACTTTATCAAATACTGGTATCTAAGTGGTATGTAAATTATTAAACATGCTATGCAAGCATTATTAGAAAAATGGGGGTAGGGAGCAAGATTATAAATTTATAAATGTTTTCAACATCTAGAAACCCTATTAATACTTGAAAATGTTGGGATTGTACAGAGAGAACGTGCAGATAAACTAAGACCAGAAATAGAAAAGTTGCTTTTAATCTCCCATATTTAATATGTTTTGGTTTTTGCCTAGAACATATTCACAGAAAATAGTGACTTCTTTTCTTCATAAATTTCAGAGGAAATTCCTAGTTACTCACAAATCTGACACTAGAACATAGAGAGATTTACAGAACTTGTAGGAAATATAAATTCTTTTGATCCCCATCTACTCCATTAGACTGAATGGTTTGTCATTAGCCAAGTCTTTTAAGAACCAAAGCCTTGAGCGAGAGAAGAGAACTCAGTCTTGCTCATCGTAGCTTTTACACAGTACATGTAATAGTTTTTTTCAGAAGAATGTCAGGTCTTGAAATCCGAGAAGTCTCTTACAGCAGAATAACATATTTAATGAAATTTTCAGGTTTTGTATTTGTATTATATACTTGTGCTGGTTTTGGCTGGAGTAGCATTAACTTCCTTCACACTGGCTGGTGTGGGACTGTGTTTGGGATTTGTGCTGAACACAGTGATGATGATGTGGAGACACAGAGCCAAGGCCTTTTCTGATTTTTGTACTGCCAGGCTGGTGGTGAGGGTGCTGGGGGGAGCTTGTGGGGGGGAGGTTGGGAGGAGACACAGCTGGGTGGTCCCAACTGACCAAGGACATTCCAGACCATGGAACATCATACTCAGTACATAAGGCAGGGCAAGAAGGAAGAAGGGGGGAAAATTTGGGGTGATGACATTTGTCTTCCCACACTGCTAGGTGTGATGGAGCCCCGCTCTTCTGGGGATGGCTGAACACCCGTCTGCCCACAGGAAGCAGGGAATTCATTCCTTGCTTTGTCTGTGTGCATGGCTTCTGCTCTCCCTATAGAACTGTCTCTATCTCAACTCAGGAGTCTTCTACCTTCACCCTTCCTATTCTTTCCCAGGTTCTGATGCTGGGGGAGTGAGTGACTGAGTGGGTGAGTAAGTGAGTGGCTGAATGGGGCTAGGCTGCTAGATGGACTTAAACCATGACAATAATAAAGCACAAACTTTTATTTTGTAATACATGACAAGAAAAGTCAAACTACAATGATTTTTAAAACCATGCCATTTTGAGGAAGCATTCTTACACCTAATTGTTGGGGTTGGACGTCACAACTCTGCTGATTTCACCTTTATTTTTGTAAAATGAGTTTTAATAGGATGAGTTTTAGGTGGCTGTTAGAACCACTTGAATGAGGAAGCTGATAAATGCCTTGATGGAACACTGCAATAATATACAACATAAAGCCAAGAGGAGCCAAACAACAATAACAACAACAGAAATAATCTCAGCACTGCTATGAGATCAAAATAATAAAGCAAAGACGTGTTGGGAAAAAAGCTGCAAAAGTCATGTTAGGGATTTTTCATCCTTCTAAGATTTCAATTAGAAGGAAAATAATCTTTTTTTCCCATTACAGATAATACATCACAACAAAAAGATTAATAGCTGCTGACTTAACGCAGACTTTTAAAAATTAGCTTTGATCAAAGGAAGTGCTGTAGTGAAAGTCAACTGCCCTAACCCACTTCTCATCTGCCTTTATAGTTTTGAGATGGCATGAACTCCCTCCCCTTTCTTGAATGGTTTCCTTTAAACTTCAAAGCTTAACTGGCTTTGAGGCTTAAGACACAGAAAGCTTTTTCCTTCTTCTTCAAAAGCAATTAATGACATGATGTATAATCTGACCTACAATCTAGTATCTAAGCACACAGATCTTCTTGATCAGTGTGGGGCTACAGAATGTAAGGGGCTCGACAGAGAAGTTAATTGTGGCTCAGTAACTGCAAATGGTTTTAGGGTGCCTGCCAGCTGATGAGGTCAGTCTGCTGAAAGAAAGGTAAGCAAGGGCTAATCTATCAATGGCACAAATTTGTCGATAAATGAGGCTATAGAGGGATTCTCACTGCTTTACCTTTCATTGCAAGCTCCTCTTTCCTTTCCATGCTTCGTTATTAATGAGTCTGCAGAGTTTGGAAGCCAGATTTCCCAGGACACCACGGTAATGGATGTGGGGTGGGGCCACACAGACTGCAGTAATCATGAGGCAGAGAAATGGACAATATTCACGGACTTTCAAGAGTCACAACTGGCTACAGAAGATATAATGGATTTTGCAAGATCTGGTTGGAGAAACCTATACAGTTCTTGGTCTGTTTGGGCAGCAGTGTTTCCAGACAAATGAATAAAGTCTGTATCAGAGTTTTTGTTTTACTGTCAGCTAAAAGGGATTGCAACTTTGAATGGTGAATGCTGATAACAGGAAATAATTAATGGTTTAATAGCTGGTCCTGCCAAAGCCCTGAAAGATAGGAAATCTGGGAAAGTCCACTGTACATGAGCACATTTTTCATGGCTTTGTCCATACATTTTGTTATTATATGTGGAACCAATAACAAAGTAACTGAGCAACAACATTTAGTCTTCATTTTTATTTCACAAAATGACTCCACCCACTTAGTCTGCAAAAGCTAAGGCAAGCAAAGCCAAGGAAAGTATCTTGAGTTTTCTAACCATATGATGTCCCCCAAAAAACCTTTGTCATAAAGCTGTTTCCTGTAAAGATCTCTGCATGGGCCAATTCTTAAATTCCCCAGAATTCTGAGCCTAATATGAGTGCTCTGCTCCAAGTGCTACACTTGTGTTTGAGCTGTTGTCCTCCCCTACTTAAGGCCCAGGACAAAAACAGCTTTAGTTCCCTAACAAATACAGCCAAAAACATTTGTTTTGCTTTCCCCATGATGTAATAGTATTTCAAGTAACATCATAAGCACTTTCTAGAAACAGCCAGTGACACTAAGACTTTCCAGGAAAAAAAACAACCCTTGAAGGCTCTTCCCTAGAAGAACAGAAATAAGAAAAGAGAAAGAAAAACAAAGTAACGGCAATGGCAACTCTGTAAATCTCTCATCCAATAATCTCAAAGTGTATTCTTATACACTTGTAATGTGTATAAGTAACTTGTAATGTTAAACTCATTTCATTAGCATGCTTTAGATAAAACAGCTGTATGTTCGTAATTCTGCAGTTGAGAAGTCCAAGGTAAAAGGGAGTTGATTTGTCAGGCAAGAGTGCACACAATGGAGAAATTAATGAAAAAGCCTTGGTTTGTAGTTTCCTGCTATAACTACTAGTACTAATTACTAATTACTAATTAGTTAGTACAGACTTTTTCTTAAAGTTCTGAATTAAATATTAACAAGGTAGTAATTAAGTAATTCAAGGTCTGCTTGCTTTAGTGTTTGCATTAGCATTAACTTTAGTATTGTAAATCCAAAATCTGACTCACTGATCTATAAACATCCTTCTAAATTAATCAGATATGTCCTTTGCTTTCCTTCTATTGAAGTTAAATTATTCTGGAACCCCTTTCTATGCATTAATGGTATCCGAAGTGTAACAGGTGGAAAGAGAAGGTAGTGATGTAGCAAAATGCAGTAATTGTATGTAATTGTATGTAAAGCATTATTTTCTAAAAGAACAAAAATATTATTGTCTCGAATTCTGTTTTGCATATTCCTTTAGATTGCTTCTACTACAGACCAGCCTCTTCCCTACACCCCAGCAAGGTTTAAAAGAAATGCTACAGCCTGTAGTTAATCTGCTCCTGCAACAATCACCAATCAAGCATGGCTAACCATGACCCACTAAACAAATGAAGCAGAAGCTGGGTTGCACTTGTGTGTATTACTGTTAAATTACACCTGGGTAGCTTAATGTACAACACTAAAGGGACATTTTATTTCTTGTGTGGTGCAGCAGGAGCGTGCAGGAAATGGGTAGCTCCTCAAGGCAGTGAGGACCAGTCAGCATTAACCACCTCTGCAAGGGGCAAGAGGTTCAAGAGCTGTTTGGCTAGAGCCTCACTGCCTCCCACTTAAAACACCATCAGGGTCTTGGCTGACCCAGTCAGAGTCCATGGATGACTTCTGCACAGTTGAGTGAGACAACTGGCTTCCAGCAGACACCAGGTCATTAATTCTGTTCCGAAACAATGCTGACTCCACTACTTCATGCATGAAAAATAGAGAAAAATCCACATCATTGCCGGTACAGAATCCAGCACGGCATCTCATGAATCTACCACTGAGAACATGCTCAAATATTTTTTATTACAACACATTAAGCTAAAATCAATAGATTCATTTACTGAAATGGATTTAGTACTTCAGCAAACCAAGGGAAAGTAACACTTTTTAAAAAGAAGTGACATTTCATTACAGCATTTGGTTGTAAACTCGCTGGCAGAAATTTTTCTGTATACCAATTAAGCAGTAACTCACTGAAGTTAGTAACATAAAAAGCAATATTGCGTAGTTACAGTTCCCTTCCCAGTAAATGAAAACATCTACAGTTTTCAGCAATACAAATAAAGTCTCTGCACAACAGTTCTAACAATGCTGCCACATTTCTGATCTTTTCAAATATTTCTGAACTATTTTCCCCAAAGATATAATATGCTATTGTCTCTACAATCAACGTTTTTTTGTTTGGAAAGAATCAGAAGTGGCATTTTGAAAACTTCAGTTTGCTGAAATATAATAGCACCACTGAGTTCTGTTGTTCTTCACTTTCATTCTCACTTTACGCTAGAAAGATAAAACTGCAGTGGCTTTACTACTGTCAAAAAAAAAGTAAATGAATAATGGTTTTGTTGACTATTACATAACAAGATATTGCACCACTAATAGTCAATTGAGTTTTAAGATATATTTCTCTCTCAAATGTGGAACTTTACCAATACTATAATCATTCTGGAAAACTGCCAAGGAAAGGTATATGTGACCCTTGCAATAAGAACTGTGAAACCAAATTTGATGAAGAAATAATTTACGTATCTTAGTGTAAATGACACAAATAGAGAAACAAATTAACAATTCAAAAGAAAATAATCTTACCTGATTTACTGTTTACGTACAGCTTCATTTTCCCCTAGGATTAGTGCTTTGTAGATATCAAGGACATTTTTTGAATTGTACAGGTGCTATTTATCATTTCCTTGAGTAGATCAGCATCCTTCTACTTTTACTAGCATGAAATCTCATCTTTTTCCCTACAGGCCAGTCTTTCATGGGCATAATCTAGTTTAGTTACATCTTCCTCCTTATTTGCTAACCTTCTCTAAGAGCCACCAACTTTTTCATCAGAGCCCTAACAGACCCTAAACTTGCATGACTTTTCTGGTTTTGAAGACTTCTATTATAGGAGAGAAGTGGTGAAAAAATGGATATCTGAAAATCAATTACCAGTAGCTGGAGTGACAATTGAGCTACAGGACTTGTCTGTGGAGAATACTATACTGGAAATGCCAACTTCCAGTTAAAACAGCCGTACAATAAGAATGTGGTTTTATTCCAGCCTTTAATCTCATACTTAGAAAAGTCCAGAGATAAAGGCAAGACAAGTATTTATGCCATTATATTAGTTACTTAAAATTCAGCTAGTTTGTATATGTAATTCACAGAGAGAGACTGGCACCTCTAGAAAGTGATTGAAAGATTCAGTGAGGCAACCATCAGGCACTTTTTTTAGAGGATCCCAGCCTCACCCTTGGATTCCACTGTTTTCCACCACCTATATAAGGAGCCTGCAAGGTCTATGGTGGCTGAAATTAGATCACATGACCTTCTTTATAGGTATTCTAATTAGACAGGATATTATCTACAACCCCACTTCCTTTCAAGGCTGATATCCTGCATAATTATCTCATTTGGTATTTCTTCTACCTTCTCTGTTATTGTTTGCAATTCTATTCTTCTTCATTTATCTAAATTTAATCTGCATTTGCCTTTTACTAGCCCTAAACCAGCACAGTACCTCTCAATACAATAATTTTTGCCATCAACTGCTTTTTCTGCAGTGTTATCAGTATCTGACATTTAAAATATTTCTCATTCATGATATTCACTATTCATTTTACATATACTATAAAGAAAGGTCCCAGAAACAATTTCCTAGTCAAAGAATTTCCCTATTATACCATCTCTCACCCTTTGCAACTTCAACATCTTGATTTATTCATGAGTAATTTATTTTAAAGACATTATCATCTGCATTTCGCAAAGGTACTACAAGTTCAAGCTCATTTATCAAGTTCAACCTCATTTGTTCAGTTCAGATTCAAAATAATTCACCTCTAAAAAGCCTAATAAATTTAGATACTCTCTGCCTATAAACCATACAGTAACAATTTGCTTTCTTTTCCCCCCTCAAGCCTGATCTTGGCTGATGTTCTCATTCTTCAAAACAATAAACAACTAAGAAATGGTAAAAAATGCCTGAAACATCTTTTGTTGCCCCTTTCAATTAGAATTAATTTCTCATACGGTCTGATGTTTATAATTTTACTTAGAATCTACTTTTTTATTTATTCTTTCTCTTTGACTGTTATCCATCCCACTGCCTTTATTTCATTTGCCTCCACTAAAGCCTCTAATAGAAAATAAAAGATGAAGAACTTATTTCAAAAATCAGAACAGATTTATAAAGAACAATTATGATCACAAACAGGGTATGAAATGAGTATTTTCTGATGAAAACAGTAATGACATACAAATTTAGGGCACTACTTTTTCTGAGAAGACAATTATCTACAATAAGTTTCCTAAATTGCCTAAAACTCCTAGAAACTTTAGCACACTGCCATGCTGTCTGAGTATTATATTCTAGTCAAAAGAAAATGCAAATGCAATCACATTTATAGAAACTAAGCATGGGGATGTCTACATCAAAGGAAAAAACAGTCCCTACTGCAACTCACTCAAGCATAGGACATGGCCCCATAAACAGCTGCTGTCATCAAGGTATCCTCAATTATTCAGAACAAATTAAACTCTCTATGTGCAGAGGCACACCCAAACCAGGTTTGACAATGCAGTTATAACAGAAGAACAGCTGCAGCAACAAATTACCATGTTCAAGAGCTTAAAATCATCATGGACAAATCATTCCCTCTGCCAGATGATTTTTGTAAAACATAAGAAAGCAAAAGATGCTGCCAACCCCAAATCACCCATGTATGGGAGCCAGAACACTCTCAAACACTGAAGCTTGTGAAATAACAATGTGACAAAGAGGACAAGGACAATAGCAAAGCACAACTTGCACTACAGCACAAGAAATCTGGCAGTTTTACAATGACCTGATCAGTTATTCTACTGTGGCAAGTATGAAGGCTCAACCCAAAGCAGATGAGAAATACCTGCAATATCTGTGCTCATCTATTGCTAAAACAAACCCTTAATTTCCAAGATCTTTTACAGCAATTTTTAGCTGGTAGTGAGCAATAACTTTATGGTTCAGAAACAGAGCTTATGCCTTTTGTTTTGCCATCTTTTCAAAGCGGAAAATAAACTGTCTATTAATGTGTTATTATAATGAGACATAATCTGCATGTCCTAATGCTCACATTTATCACAGTATGTTTCCATACCACTGGCCACAGGAAAGCTACCATAAGAGCAATCTCTTTACCATTTTGAAAATCCAGTTTTCTGTTTGACTGTACCTCTCAGAATGGTCTCTGTAGGCAGTCACTGGTAAATACTTGGAAAATTACCAGTAAGGTAAGAAAGCAAACGAATTAAAGAAGGAATGATGAGACAAAAAAAAAAAAAAAAAAAAAAAAAGAAAAAAAATCCAAAACAAACAAAAAACCAAACTAAAGTCTCATGGCAAATACATTAGCTACTACTGCTTTCAAATCTCATTACTTATCAAACAAAAGGAAATGGGAAACTCCAAATCAAACATCTCTAATGTGACAAAAAAATTGGGTTTTGGCTTAATCTTGTGGGTAATACAACAGAAGTACCCCAACCAAAACCACTGAAGAAGAAAATACTAATGGTCTCAGGGATTAGTTCTGGAGGCTTTTTCAAGGGTGTTGCTGCTGGAATAGGGGCCACAGACAAGACTGTAGGGGAAGGGAAGGCATGAATGTTAGATAGCCTGACTGTGACCTCCTAGTATATACGCAAGTGTTGTTTCCTCAGGCATCCTGTATTGTAATGCTGTTACACGCCCTCTTCCCTTACTAATACACAACACTTACAAAAGCCATTTGACACATTTACAACGTCTCTTGGCTCATTTACATCCAGCAGCTACTCATAGGCAGCTCTTCTTCCAGCCTCTTACTCCTGAGCTTTGCTCCTAATCTAGCTACTGCTGCCACTTTCAAATTCTTTTCTTCTTTGCTATATTTCTTTTTAAATTAGTTATATGGCTCTGAACAATCTATAAACCTCTTGAGTTTTAAACACATTCCTAAGAACACCAGCCTCTCTCAGCTCCAGTTAGACTCACAAATTTTTAGATTAAGACAGAGATGCTTTATTTTCAACATATACAACATACTCCATTGAAAAATCCATACTGTCATTATGGGAAAACAGCTGCAGAAAAACTTCAAAGTAAAACACCCATCATTCTTCTTCTAAATAAACATTTTAGTGAAGAAAACACAGCATGTTCTTTGAAAGATGACCATAGGATCTCTGGAATATAATGCAATTCTACCTCTTAATGGAAAAAGGGTGCATCTTTTTGTATTTTTTGTGTTATGAGAAAAAAAGACACTTTCAAGGTAAACACATAACAAGAAAGATCCCAAGATACTGAGGGTGGAAGTAGTGAAAGCCTTGTATAATGCAAGTTGTGGTCACAGCCATAGGAAAAAGATAAGAAGGAAGAACTGACAGGAATACTGTATGCTGAAATTCATTAATGTATGCTATTCAATCATAACAGCAGAAGTTGAGAAACATCCAATTCTAAAGTTTCCCAATAATATATCCTTATGAACTAGTTAAGTTTCACAGCAGTGACTGTTTATACTCTAAAATGTCACAGAACCTGAGAAATTCAGGTCAGAAGGGACACCCAGCCAACACGCAATCCAGCCTCCTTATCTAGGCTGGGTAACTTCAAAGATGAGTCAGGTTGCTCAGGGTCTCTTCCAGATAACTTTGAAAACCTCCACAGACAGAGGTTTTACAGTGTCTTCAGGAAACCTGCTGCTGTGCCCCACCAACTTCCATGCAAATTTTTTCTTACATCCAACTGAAATTTTCCTGCTCGTCCTTCCCCAGGCACGTCTGAGAAGTGTCTTTCCTTTTTTCTGCAATCTCACTTCAGATGAAGAAGGATTGCAATGAGTGCCCCCTTTACCCCTCTCTCTTAAGCAAACCCTATTTCTTTAACGTCTCCACACAGGCCATATGCTTTTCCCTTCACCATGATGCCCACAGAGGTCACTCCAGCGGGGTGGCTTCTCATGCTCCAGGGAGCCCAGAGCTGTGCACAGTTAGCCCAGGCGTCTCTCAGAACCCTTGAGCAGAGAACAGGGACCTTCCTCGACCTGCTGGCAATGCCCTGGCTATGACAGCCCAAGGTGGGCTTGGCCTTTCCCAGTGCCACTGCACGTGGCTGGCTCAGCTCAGCTTGTGGCCACTGGGACCTTCGGGTGCTGCTCTGCAGAGCTGTTGTGCAACCACTCCAAGGCATCAGCTCACTCTGCCCCTGGTGCACAACTCGGAATTTGCTGCTACTGAGCTTGTCGAGGTTCCTTTGTGAGCACTTGTTTTTCTAAGCTTTTTGAGAAATGAGGTATGATCATACTGATTTTGTATTGCTAAGATGCATTTGTAAGCCCAGGAAATGGAAGGCTTGAAAAAACTGCAATCTGTTCATTTTTACAATACTCAAGAAAAGCATCTGAAGGGTTTTTTTTCTCTACAGAGTTAATATAGATGTAAATAGAAAACAACAAAAAATGCCCAATAAATAAGGATCTACAATCAATTAACTATTATTTAACCTTTCCAGAAGGCTTAATTCATCCCATGCTTGCCAAGAACAAACTTGGATTTATTTTCCAAAAACACTACTAGGAGCTGAAATAACAAAACCTGCCCGCCCACCCCACCCCCCAAAAACCCAAAAATTCAACAAAAAACCTCAACGAAAATCATATTCCTAAACAAAAAACAATTATTCTATGTTTCTGGCAGCAACAAGGGAAAACTGCAGAGGTAATACTCCTAATTCTGTGGACTTCTATGGAACACTGCATGCTTTACAGAGAACATTTTTTTAAACTGAATTCATAGCTTTAATCATGACAAAAAGCAAAATGGAGCCTGATCCATCAGAAGAGAGTAAATTTATAAATTATAGCTCATTAACATTTTGTTCTTAGGGGCAGCAATTGCGACAGCATACAGAATCACTGCTTCAGTTTTTGCAGTGCTAATGCAGATTTTATAGTTACTCTCCTTCTGTTTACATCACCAGTTCTAAGGCTGGATTTTTTTTAAAAGCATTTTATTTTTGCTCCTTAATATGTCTACAGAGGATAAATATGTCCACTGTATGCTGACTCCTATTGTAATATAAATGCAAATATATAATATATTAATATTTACTTCTATTATTGGTGTCTAACACTCCTAGGCAGGACTTAGAGCTCTAATATTCCAGGATCTGTAGTAATACACAGGCAGTCAGGACCTCTTGCCCTTAAGTGAAGGAAATATGATTGAGAAAAGCTGCAACAAACAATGTCAAGATGTAGAGAAAGGAAAGGAAGAAATCAAGGGATAAAGAATTAAGTCATATGCTTTTTTCTTTCCTACTTAATTCTCAAAGTAGTAGTTCAAAAGTGCCTTTTTTTCAAAATGAGCTAAATTCTCTACCTTTAACAAACATATAATTTAGGAATGAGCAGTTGGTGATTTTTTGCTAGCACCTTACATTTTCTAACTTGCAGTTTGTTCACCAAATTCTCCCTAGCACCTCCCCCACCTTCTTTACAAGATATCAACTGTGTGGGTAGGGCAGAACCTCCCAAGGATTCTGTTACCGCTCTCATGAATTCAGAATTCAGTTATTGAATATGTTCAGATTATTGTTTAGGACACAAAGAAAGGCATCTTGAGCTTGGGACAGAAGATTCCAAGATGTCTAAGTACTCCCAGGTTCCACCAAATTCACTCCAAGTCCTACAGTGTTCTCCTGAAAACCACCTTGCTGCTGAAAATTATTAACTTTATCTTTAGTGTAAAACCTTTCATCATTCCTGCCAAAGGAAACACAGTCCACAACCCTATGCCAGGTAACTTTTCATGTATCTCAGAGAACCCTGAAGATTAAAAAAAATAGATGCTGAATTTGACCCAGTACTGTGGAATGATGTGGAAATAGTGCAGAAGAAAGGAAGGAGTGGAAAAGGACAGGTTCAGACTCCAGAAGGCATTATCTCAGCATTGTATGACTTCCCATGAGTTGGAAATGCACTGACCCACACAGACTTCCCACAAGACTGTACATTGTCATAGTACCAATAAACATTAGGACAAAATCCTAAATTCCCACTATAATGAGAAATTTATTTTGAAATATTATCTCTCCATCAGCCCTATTTTTTTAAGTTCTGGTGCTAAAACTGTTTCCATGTGTTGACTTCTGCATGACACACAAGTATAGGTGGTTACCACAAAAGACAGAAAAATAAAAACAAAGAGAAGGATTTCCTTCCACAGTTTCTCCACAGCCCAATACTAGCATTTCCAACGATGCCCAGTACAGCTTCTAGAAGAAGCAAGTAGCAAGAGGATATGAAAATCCTGCTGTAACATCCCACAAAACTCTATAAAACGTAAGAGCCACCCACCAGTTCTCTTGGAAGACTGTTAACATTAATAAGTATATATAATTAATGTTGATTACTTTGTCCTAAAGATGCAGTTTGAACTTCAGTAGAGGCAGATTATACAGCTTTATCCTCATCCTGTGTGTTTTAATTTAGAGTGACTGTGTTTAATGAAATGTAGGGACTCAGATTACCTGGATTTATCTTCTTCTTTCACAATCACCAAATCATGTAATTATCACATTCCTTCTCAAAACTGTCAAGGTATTTTCAAGGTATTTGTTCCTAGTGGAGGTTGGATCCAGATCTGTAGCTCTGAAAGCATTCTTCAGCTTTCAGAACTAAATTATTTCTGTCCAGGATAACACATTTGCTGTCCTATCATTACTTTCCTAGCTAAAAATAATTTTCTCATGTTTTTCTTCTCCTCACTGTCCATGTTAACTCTGGTAATAAGAAGATGAAACAATCCTTCTCTGACACTATCTTGCTAAGCTAACGAAGGTTACAGCTATTTGTCTTTAATTTGACAGGCCCCTGTTCAAGCCAGTGATGCCTCTTTCAGTCTGAAATTACTTGTCTTCAATGTGAACAACCAGATAAATCAGCACTTCTGTTTTCTCAGAAACACCTCACTTCAGAGATTCTAGGGTTGTATCATCTTCAAGCTGAAGACATGATTTCCCTAGGTCATATTCTATGGCATTTTACATCACATAAAACACAGTAACAGCACAAAACAGTAAGAAGGGGAGATAGACTACAGAAACAAAATTCAGGGTATGACTTGACCATGATAAATGAGAAATTCTTTCACTCTACTATTTGCTCTGGTAGTGAACACAAAAATCTCTATGATTATGTATGAAAGCCCAGTAAGCGAAGCATCGAAATATTAAGACAGCAACGTACTCTTAGTGGCTGTCAACAGGCTCAAAGGGAAAACTTTTAAACATTTTTTGCTAAAAAACTTTACAGACCACACTGCTACTATGGAGCTGTGTCTGGACAGCAATTTATTGCCTGGTGAAAGATGGACTAATTCTCTCTCTACATTTGGAGTGGTCTGAAGACCTGTACCCTAAACAAGGGTATCCCAAGCTTTGGGATCACTCATTGGTAGTAGAAACCATTATCACTCAGGGAAGAAAAACATGCTAGCTTCAGTTGAGAAATCAGCAGCTTATCCTACCTTAAAAAATAACCTCTTAAGAGCAGCGAGACCATAAATTCATTCCTGTTCCCTCTTCTTCAGGAAAGGATGTTTGGTAAATTGTGGCCAATCATTTCAGTAATCAGCTACAGAGGTTTGACATTGCTGAAAGAGTCATGAATTATGTCTGACCTGGTTCTCAGACACCAGTTCATCCCAGGCGTTTGGACAAAGGTAAGGCAGCTATGTTCATGAGGTTTCAGCTCATGTTTCAGCTCATGGGAGCATTACAGTAAATTATCTGAGGTGCTGAGCTGTTGCCTGCAGATCTTAAAGTAAAGGTAGATGGATTTGTATCTGGAGTCTACAGGTTCTGATTTGATATGATCAAAGAAATTTTGGGGTGATTACCTGCTGCAAGGCCTCTCTCTGGCAGAACTTTATAATGCTTTATCATGTTTTAAGTTAAAAGTGTATTTGCTGAAGAAAAATGAGGCAGTTGGACAAATAATAGCTTAGAACCAAACTACAATTCTGGAGTGTAGGTGGTCGGCTTAGCTGTCTCAGCAATCAGCAATACTGTTCTAAAGTTTAATAAAATCACAGATTAGGGCTATTGACGTGCAGGTCAGAGCAGAGATCTTGATTCCTTGCTAGTCCTTGACAGCAAGACTGCTGTAACTACAGCAGCAAATTCCCCAGAAGCAAACTTAAAACTCAGAGTCTTTCCACTGGGATCCTATCATAAAAAACAAAATACTAACAACACATTGTTATTTTCAAAATATTCTTTTCAATGTAACTGTCCTCATATTCTATCAAATCAAACAATTCTATTTTGAACAAAGTAGTAGTTACTATGAAACTTTTAATAACTATTCTTAAAATACTAAAAATAAAACAGTAGTAATTAATCTTTATTTAAATAGTAATTTAATGTGCTAAGAAAGCCAAAAAATGAAACTAGTCATTAGCTCATAGTAAAGACTGCCAGAAGCCTCATGACTTATTAATAATGGAGAACACAGTGTACTGAACCATTTCCCCTAACCCCAGAAGCTACTAGGAACTGAACCGCAAAAACTGACAATCCTAATAAATTGATCAAGCAGTATGATTTTCTTTATAGATATAATTACTGCATATAGTGTAGCTAAGTTTTCATTGTAGTCTACATTGATCAACTCTCAAGTTTAAAAACAACGTGTCAAAAATCCCCAATAACATCCCCTTCCATTGGGCAATTATTATGTATACTGAGACAATAGATTTAGTTACTTCTAATAAACACAAAATTTCTATGATAAAGTTTTTGCTTTAATAGCATCCCTGTTAGCAAAAAAATACTAACAGTATTTAGGGAAAAAATATAAAAGAAATATAAAAAGAAAGCTTGCCAGTTAATTCCAGCTGATGACAATACTTTACCTTCTTGATCAAGATTATCACTTACAGAAACCTTTTTCATTTCATTAAATTTTCAAGAGGTGTTTAATAAATAAGAAAACCACTGGTCCTAAACCATTTAAGATCCAAAGAAAGCTGCAAATCATTGCATTGCTCCAGACATCTTTGAAAGAAAGCAGAAGTGACAGTAACCACCACTATTACTACGACTAATATAGATTAAATGGGAGAAGATACTGAAAGCCAACATCTGTGGTAAAACTATTCTACAATACCATTAAATGAACATTAGAATTAAACAATAGTTTAGAATAATTTTATTTAGAAATAAAATTCAATTTTTAAAAGTAACTAGCCTCTATGAAATTGATTCCTTCAATATAACCTTAAAGAACATTCCCCTGGGAAAAAAAATTAGAAGCCATTACCATAGCAGAATTTTGAAATAATTAATTGTCTCATAAGCTAACTGAAACAGCCATCATTTATACAAGTCACTGAATTTACTGAAACTCACTAAATATTACCCTAGAACAAGAGCAATCACAAACACTGTGCAAAAATTTAAATGTTCTATCATAAACTCTATTCAAAATAGCGACATAAAAATCTCGCAATACCTATGAACCAGCAGATTATTAGAAGAGTTAAGTTCCAGGCAGATCCCTCTAGCCAGGAAAACTTTTTCCCCATTTCTTCTATCCATCTGCTACCAGATGCAAGATTCAAAAGCTCCAGGAGTGAACGATTCACATTTCTCTTGCATAATGGAGTACAGATATCCAACACCTATCAAGCACAACTACTGATACTGCTGAAAGCAAGTTGAGGAGGAAGATCAGCTAATTTCAGTTAATCTTATCAGTTCAGCTATGTCTCAGAAACACTATAAATATTAATATATATTAATGAATTATTGATATAAGAAAGAAAGACATAGAAAAATCATCCTAGAAGAGACATTACTATTTCAAACTCTTTTCTCAGAATCGCCATCTACAGTTCTTCATCATCAAAGACATTGTTGTAATTATCTCCTGCACAGTTTTGGAAAGTCAAACGTGTTTTGCTTTTGGGAAGGGATACTTTGATAAGGCGTTTTTCTTTTTGCAGTTTTGTAAATGCATATAAACTGAAACATGAATATATGAGCACTATACATGACTAGTATATATGAGTTTATATGTTACTATGAATATTTCAAAGACCTGGTAACATTCCAACTTGTCCAACTGAAAGTACACTAAAATGCACTGGAAGTACTGCTGTCTAATAATGGTCCACTTTGAGTAATAAATCTACACTGGCAGAGGACTGTAGTGGTTTGGGGCATTCCTTAATGCATATATTTGGCAAAAAATGCTGTGTCTTAATAGAATACGTAATACTTGGGATGTTTGCAAATGAACATGAGTGGGTAATTTATATAACAAGAGGGACCAATCTATCACACAGTGTGTAAAAGCATATTTGAACTAAAAGGCTATAGAAATTCTGCCTTATATATATTCAAGGACCATACATAGTTCCCTGGTCTTTTAACTGATGGGATCATTAGCAACAGCATATTAAACACCTGAAGAAGTGCTGGGGGCAGAATGCAAGAAACCTGTGTCAACAGTTATGAAAGACCATCATACATCTCCAGAGTACATAAACTTCTTTTTGCACCACAAACTCTCAGTGTGAGTTATTACTCCCTTTTTCCTTTTTTGGTGTCCAAGATCTCTATAAAGGTGTGACACCATCACTCTATAACAGTTCCTCCTGTTGCCATGCAGCAAAAATCAATTTGGAATCTCAAGCAATCAGAGAGGTGCTTCAATTTCAAAAGCTTTTTGTCTTTGTTAACTACATGCCATTTCCCAGTTGAAGGTAATAATAATCCCCACCAATCAGCTCACCACTGCAGCATTGCTTTTAGCACCAGAAGCAAAGCAAAGCAAAGCAAAGCAACAGTGTGCAAACATACACCCATATACATCCCTATAGCTCCAAAAATAAGTTACATTTTATAGAATGCATCTTGTGGAATTTGCTAATTCAAACTTATCATTGTGATCTCCAGTAATTAAGTGGAAAATAGGCTTTGTTTTTCAAAGGCAGCAACTGAAATTTATTTTGATTATCCACTTAATCTATTCTGTGGCAAATGCAACATTTAGGATGAGATTACATGAGTGATATATTACCAGAAAGTCCAGTATTAACTTACTCAAATTAACTGTACATCAGGTATTTACCAAGCATGGTTCCATGTATAAAGAACTGCAGACACAAAAGAAAACACTATTGTGCCCATATCTTCAACACTATGCCATCCCCTATTGTAAAAAAAACAATAGAAATACAGAAGGGCATGTAAAACACAAAATTGATCAGAGATATAGGTAGGATTCAGGAGCAACTAAATAAATTAAATTCCTGTGGTCTGGAGGATGTAAGATTGGGTAATGTGGAGAGGAAGATAAAGATCAGGAATAGAGATTCCTGATCACTTCTCTTGACATAAGGACTAGGTTGAACCAAAAAGAATAATTTGGCAATAGATTTAAAAGATATAAAATAATACCTTAACTCATAATGATAGTATGGCTTTGTATGTTGAAAATTTAGTGGAAAATCCCTCAAGCACACTGAGGGAAGCCCAAGTGAGTCTATTAGGCACCAGGATGCAGGTACCACTTCCAGCAGAGAAGACGCTGCATGCAAATTGCAGGAAGCTGTCAGCATGCTTTGTCTTTATCCTGCTAGTGCCCTCTTTCCCTAAGCATTTGCAAGTGGCCTGCCACCCAGTCCTGCAGCTGGATCCTGTACAGCATCTCTGCAGCTCTCCTGTGAACAGAAGGGTCTCTCCTTGGCCCAAAGTATTAGGAGGGGTACCACTGCTGACTGCAAGCAGCAGAAAACTAATGGGGTATTCACCTCTTCTCTCTCACTTCCACCCAGAGGGCTTAAACTCTTCCCAGCCATGGGAAAAACCTCCCATTTTGCTACTTAATATTCTTATAAGTGGATGGAGCAGGCAGAAGCTGAGCCTCTTTTAGAACGGGAGAACAGTTAAGTTTTATAAAGCTTTTAAAGAAGCACTGGTCTGAAGAGGTATCAACAAAAGTATACAAGCTTATTTTTGAAGAAACTTCTAGCAAGCTGTTTCATGCAAGTAACATTTTAATTGTTTGGTTATTAACCAAACTGAATAATACACTCATAGGAACTGGGGAGATGAGTGAAAGGGAAATAGGAAGATGAAAAGCATGCATTTCTTATTTTAAAATAATTTTAATATAGTACCAAGGTTTAAGTTATAAAATGTATTTGCTAGATACAGTTGGGAATACTGTTTAGTAACATAATTATGGATGGCAAGGGAACACATCTGAGTTTTTGAAATTAAGTTTCATTTTGATGTAAAAAAAACCAAGGGTTTTAAAATTCTGAAGCACAAGCATATGCACATGATGGAGGGAACAATGCAGCCAAGAGTGCAGAATATGTAATAATTACAGGTATCATCTAAGACATGGGAACACTTCAGCATTCTAAAACAGATAACATATTTCCACATTACAGTGTAATGGCTGACATGCTAATGCCTCCCTCTCTTTGTTCTAATGAAAATATCAATGACACTCATCACAATCAGTCCATATATACTTGTAGAACATTTTGGTTTGCAAGTGACATGGCAATAACTAATTAGCAACTGGCAATTAGAAACATGAAGCTATTATAGTTCCTCTGAAGTAAAAGAAACAATAAGTCATAAAAAGCAAATTATTTTCCAGCAATTGTATGAGTCTTTCATAATAAATCTAATAATACTAAGAAAACAATCTGTGCTTTTTACTGCAGTGTCTTCCCTGTCAAGGATCACTTAAAGAACTACAGGGCTTCAAAAGTAGCTTTGCTTTGAAATGTCTCTGACAAGAAAACCTTCTGGTAATTAAACCAGAGTCAAAATTAATCAAAATATGATTGGAAACACTAAACTTCTTTGACAATTTAAGAGCACAGATTAAACCAAAAGCAAATCCAGAATATGGTAAACATAACCAAAGCAGCACTATTTCCCATTGTTTTTCCTGAAGCTATATTGATAACTTGAAGTCCTGAAGTTCTCTAAATCATACAGAAATGAAATAATTGAAATCACCCCCTCCCCCCTCCAGATTATTAATCATACCTTAATTTGAGCAAAAGGTCTGTCAAAGTTTCCGACATAAAGAAGACCAACATTCTGGGTGAGTAGCCTAAAAAATGAAAAGAATCTTTTAAGATATCACTTTACATCCGTAAGTTTTTTCTGCATCTGCAGTAATTGTTACCAAACCCTAGCAGGGCACCAATCTTCATCACAACAGCAAGAGCTACCCTTGCAAATCTGGTTACACAATTCTGTGTGAGCTACTATAAAAAACAAAAATGTGCATTAAAGATGGGTGCACACCAGTAATTCGTGTTTATGTTGGAAACACATCTTCAACAAAATCACTTCATAGGCTTCTTTGTGATGGATGCCACTCAGTAATGTGGGAGAATGGCAGGTATGCTCTTTTTCTTTTTATTAAAGACCATTAGAGACAAAGGGAGAGCAAGAGAAAAGAATGATAAATACACATTCAGAGCAGCAAGCCCAAGAGTTTAAACAGATTAGGGCACATAAAAGTATGCACAGTAATACAAAAATGACGTCCCTACAAGTAGAGAAATATCAGAGAATCTCTGTAACATTGCCTAATGGTTTGCCAAATAAAAAGAGCCCCAGATACAGCTTGTGCTTGCTGTTCTCTTCAAGTCTTAATAAAGTTGTTGCATACACCACCAAGATCCAGAGGGACAGTTGGATAAGTTGTCTCAAATGCCTGTTCATACTTCTGGAAAAGTGATTTCTGCAGATATCTGTGCAAGTCAATGCTATCAGTACATAAACTCCAAATTCCAGAGAAGCATTAGGGCACTGCTGTTACAAACAGGCTGACAAGAACATCACTGGCCAGCAAAAAGGGCAGGAGGGCACTGTTCTGTTCTGACTGCATAATTACAATGTTCCTCTTGCTAAGCAAAGGCCCAGCAATCATTCCCTCCATTTTAAAGCCTCATAAGCATTGCACTGAAATACAGGTTCTTCATAATAATGAGAACTTTTTTGATTACTAACCCCAGAAAGAGTTTCTGTTTTGATTAAAAGGGACATTGAAAACCCATCATATTCCTCAGTAGCCCCAAGTTTTCATTAAGTGGTTGCCATTTTATATTTTCTTTCAATTTTACATCCCACTCCCTCCAGCAATAAGGCCTTACAAATGAATTAAATTAAATAGTGAGAAATAAGTATAAATGTAGGCATCAGTCAGCTTAAGCAATGACACTGAGGTGTCTCTTTCTTACATTATTAGGCATACATAAATATATATATATATACACACATATATATACGCATAATTAATACTGAGATTTTTTTTAATAACTAAGCCACCTGTCATTTTCAACTCATTTCTCAGCATTGCCAGGCCTGTTTTCACAAAAAAAAAACAAAACAGCAACTTAGATAGCAATAAATAATTCTGAGCCCACAGAATGTACATACCTTAGTATGACCTTGATTCTTCCCAGTTCTGACAACAATATGATATATATATGACTTTAAACTGGTTCACCAACAGTGGGAATTAGTGGAACTCAGCAAAATTACAAAGTCAAAAGATTCACACACATAAAACAGTTAAGTAAGAAGAGGTGTTGAACTATCACTCTTCAAAAACCCTTCTGCAATTAGATATGGTACATAAAAGTTTCCAGGGCACTGACAGAAATACCCCAAAAAGAAGAGACCAGTAAGGATCAGACCACATCACCCACAGTACAGACAGGCAAGAGGATTCCTCCCTTTCCCTATCAGTGTGCCAGTCTCCACCAGGAAGACTTGTATTGTTAGGCAATGGTTTAGCAATGGTTAATATGTAAGTCAGGATAAGCATATTGAACTCATTTTCAGTCACAGTAAGTCAAATTTATTCAGAACTCAGGTGTCTGGAACTGCAAAATCCAGCATATTGAGCTAACTTTCTCCTAGAGCTATAAAGCAAAATCAGAAAATATTTAATGGTTTTCTAAATGGAAAGAAACATATGGGAAGTAATGAGCAAAGAAGATTTTAAGAGGCTACAAAAAGAATTCAGGGTAGGACACCATATTTCAGAGAGAGGCACCTTAAAGCAACAACTGCACATAATTATCGTAAGACAGAAAAGATAGTCCACTAGCTGTTTTTCTGGTAAGGGACCTTAAAAAATAGAGGACATTCAGTGTGATAATTCCCATGTGGTTATTCTTCACATTTTCTTTACCAGACAAAAATGCAGGACTATTAAAAATCGAAGTCTTTAGGATTGCTTTAATTAGAAGTAACAAACATCCAGAGAACCTTAAGACTGGTCTTTCCAGGAGACTGCCCAGCTGTCTACACAGTTTTAAGATGCTATCACTGATGTATGCTCCAAATGAACTGCAAGACTTGGCTTCCTTAATAAGATTGATATTGACACAGTACAAGCTGATTACTATTCATTCATCATTCACTGCCCCTGCTAAAAAGTAATTCACTTACAACTTTTTATTTGTACTCACATGGCACTTCAAAAAGCAATGTTAATGCAATGTTAGGAAAATGTTTAGAAGTTATTTGTAGCTCTCCCTTAAATAAGAGGTTGCATTCTGTATTTCTCTAGTTTACACATTCCTATTGAGTTCTGTAGTTCAAAATTCTATCAACAACACGTTAAACAGTTTCCATTTAAAAACTCAAGAAGGTTGAAACGAGCACCCCAATATGAAATATCCATGCTTTATGCCCCTAAATTGTCTGAACAATTAAAAAAATACCAAATCTCATCACAAGTCTAAGCTCTTTTACTCTGGGTGTTTCTTATGAGCATAATCTCTATTTCAGAGGTTGAGCTCACACAGAAGAGCCTGGAGAAGTAAGCAGGCTGTGACAGGAGTCACCACTGAGGCTCTGAATAAGCCAAGCTAGTGCAAGAGTGCTACCATCTCCACAGCAGCCACCAGTGGCAGTATCAAAAAGCCATGTGCCATTGAGGAAGTGCACAACAGAGAGCAGTATGCGCCAAACTCCATCTCATCCGGAGAAACTCAGCACAACTGACCTCTAAATGACACTTAGCTGTACCTCCCACCAGTCAGAAAGTTCAAACTATGCATAGCTGGTTTTGGAGTTCTTTACAACAATACCAGAGTGTAATTTTAAGTACCTAAAATTAACTTTCTATTATAAACATTAATGTGTCTAAATTGATACAGATATTCTTGCCTAATTCTCTCAACTAATTACCCTTTGCCTTTAAAGGCTTCCCAGTGGTTGGCAGGGTATAGCACTTATATGCCAAAGCTGTCTTTTAAATGTCACTCTATTTCTTTCTTAGTTTAACAATTGCACAGTTCTGCTCTTAAAACACCATCAGCAGTACTCAACACCAAACCCTGACAGAAGTTGGACATCACTTGTAATCGGCTAAAATCGATACCAGGCGATGAAACAGTGACGACAGCTTCACAGCACAATTATTACCTGTGAATGTCACTTCAAATAACTACCTTAAAATTATGAGAAACAATCATTAGAAATACAAATGATTACTGGCACTTCAACACATATTAATTTTTATTTAAGAATATGTAGCAATATACAAAGTTGCCTAGCTTACAGTAATTCTTTAAGATGTGCTGTCCATGTCCATGTAATGTTACACAACACTCCATGCTTTCCTCTCCTATGCACCCAAGTGAGCAGACCTCTAGCCCAACATGCCTGTTAGGGCTGCAGAGTTATATTTCAATGCAAACTACATAAATACCTCAAAGGTGTCAGGACAAACCATTTCAGAGCTTCAACAATATAATATCAAGGTCTTAAAGGCCCTTCCCGTACCAAGAAAATGCTGCTACATAGTTATCACTAAATTTCCCTAGATTTGGTCTTTTCTGGGATATAAAAGCACACAATGTTTTCAAAATCTAAGCTGCAGGAGCCAGGTACTGCTGTTTGTTGGGGAAGCTGAACATAGGAGTAGGCATGGTCAGGCCAGGTGATCCAAAAAGTGTGGTGGCAACAGTGACAGTGGTTAATGCAAATAAACACATGACAGGAGTAAGAACTTGGGTAAAAAGAAACTTGGAGTAAGGCACTGTTGGGACAGCAGTGGATGTAGAACACAAGGGACAAGAAAGGTACAAAGGAGTGAAAAAGCAGCCCTCTGGGTTGGAAAGCACTAGGGTAGAGCTCTGGGCTGGAGAAGACCAAAGGATTAGAGAATGGGAGCAGCATGAACTGATTTACCACAGAGTTCATCCTCCCTGAGCACAGCTGACCTTGTCTGGGGGCTGGGACATTGCCAGCACCATCGCCTCCTTCCTACTGCCTTTGGCCATGGGAAGCAGTGACCCTTGGCTGTGGACTTTATGAAGGCAGCACGTTTCAAAGAAGCCTGATCATTTCCTCTTCTCCACACACTGCCTGTTCCTGCTAACTTACTAATACATGTTAAGATGAAGGTGGATTACCCTTTCAGTATCTAAAGGGGGAGGACAATAACAGTGCTGGAGAGGAACTTTTTAGAAGGGCCTGTTGTGACGACATCAGGAAATGGGTTTAAACTGAAACAAGGTAGGTTTAGATTAGGTATTGGGAAGAAATTCCTTCCTGTGGGGTAGTGAGACACTGGAACAGGTTGCTCAGAGAAGCAATCCATCCCTGGAAGTGTTCAAGACTAGAGTGGATAAGGTTTTGAGCCACCTGTTCTAGTGGGTGGTGTCCCTAACCATGACAGGCAGTTAGAACTTTATGATCTTGAAGGCTCCTTTCAACCCAAATCATTCTGTGATTTCAAGATAATACAAAAATTGAGGCACTGCTCACCAAACCACTAATGCTTCAGCCATTAAGTAGTATTTTGTGAAGGCAGAAAAGCAGGTGCTGAAGAGTTCCTTCATATCTTTCTGGGAGGTGTAACTTGAGGACACCACTACAGTTTGATCTGTACCCCAAATGCCCATCCTTTCAGACTCAAAAGCCTTGAAAATCCATTCAGGTTATCAAATAGGACCACCCAAACTAGAGCTGAACACATTAACTTCTGAGTGGCTCATACACAAAGCAGTTGTGAATTTCCCTCTAGGCTACCTAGCTCTGCTGTGCAGATTATGGAAGGAGGCTTCCAAAAATGAGCAGAGCATAAGGAGCCTATGCTTCCATAAAGGAGCAGAGAAATAAAGGTGCAGGGAGGAGCCAGGAGCCTCTATCTCTCACAGGAGCAAGTTACTGCAGATTAGCTGAAAACGGTAATTTGCTCCTGTGCGAGGCAGCAGCTCCTATGCTTGCTCTGCTGGGTGCAAGACTGGTGACACATTGTGCAGGGACACAGACAGACCTGCAGCTCTAGCCAAGAGCACGGGGGTCAGATAGGCTTGAAAAGCAGAGAGTATGGAGTGAAAAACACAGTGTGTGCAGCGGGAGGGCTGAAAAGAGGTAATTGGCACTGGAAAGGTGGAATGCGTAGAAGGAAAATGATGACCAATGAACAAACATATGGCTTGGGGTGTCTGGTTTCTCAGGAAGAAAGCTGCCCTGCAACAGCCAGTGGTGGGCACAGAGCTGCTCACAACAATGCTTCAGTTACTCACTAGCCCTAGGAAAGAGAACATTCAACTTCTTTACATTTCAACAAAAGCACTCACAAAATCCCAGAACTCGTGACAATTTATCGAATAATGTCTTGCAGTATTTTATTAGGCAATCGTAAAATTTAACTTGACAAACATTATGTTTGAAGAGTAGGTCATTGCTCCACATAAGTCAAGTAGTTTGATACTTTATTTCTGGTTTATGCTTGATGGTTTGCCTGTTTCACCAGCCACCAGAGCACCTGACCCTAGAGGAGTTTCATTCTAGATAAGTTTGAGTTTGTTTTCAGGAGCTTGGCAAGTGCTATAGCCTGTCACCAAAGTTTTGTTGGATGTAATAAAACTTCACTGTTGTATTTTATAATCACAAAGGTATTTGAGGGCATGCAAAACTGCAGTAGCTTCCAAAACTCGTCTTGATACTGTGTGTGTCTGTCTCTGCTTGTAATGGCAACATGGATGGAATCACTGCTTTCTGCAAAGGATGAGAGGCAGCTTCTGCTGTGGTCTGTCCTCCTATCTGAAAGAACTCTCTCCAGATCAGACAGTTTTTTTCTGGCTTATGCACACAGTGGATTGATATCTGAAAGATCCTTGGTATCTGCCTGGATGGATCTCACTCTATCAGAAATGATTAAAGAGGAATTCCACTGATGAGATGATGAGATAAAGGGATTAAAGCACATAGATTACTCCCACTTTACAGGCCAAAGCAGCAAAAAGCAGCTACATTGGCACTGGGAACTGATGTAACAACTTCATCCTTTTTATGCTGTGGGCAGATTTGCACTCTTCACAGAGGTTGGTAGTGAAAAGATTTCAATCCTGAGAAGATGTGTGCCAAAACTGGAATAGTTGTGAAGCAAAATGGAAAGAAAAAATATCCTGACACCCAGTTGGGTTATTGACCTTTTTGCACATCTGCATCTTTATTGCTAAGACCACCTCAGTGTACACATCCACGGTTGATTAGGGCCAAAAATGCAACACACTCTGTTTTGAATATAAATTGGAGAGTCAGAATAAAATTTTAGGAAAATCTCTGTCACCACATTCACAGTCTAAATTCCCATATTTACAATAGCTATATAATGGGGATTAATATTAATTATGCATCATTTGTGTGATAAGCATATACAAATACTATACTGATATGCTCTGTATGTGCTTTTAACTGTCTCTGAAAATCAATCTGGATAAATTTGCACATTTTGGGCAGACATGACTGATAGAAGTCATGAACACAGACGAACAGCAGCCCTGACAACAGAAGTAACACCCCTGCAAGTTAAGTAACTGTATTCTCAAATACTGCTTGAATGCTCTTCATGTGTAGCTTTGAGGATAAAGGTACCTTTCATACATAACTTCATAAATTTTGTATTCAATTGTACAAGGAAATCATTCCACTATGTCATTATTGCATATGATGACCCAAAAGCACATGGTGACAAATAAAGCACTATGACACAGCAGAAAGGACACCATAACCATGTGATGAAGCTGATGTCCTTTTATAAGCATGATAAATATTCTGCTTTTATTCTGTGTTCACTTAAACTGGGAGGGGAAACTGCACTGTGCTGCAATATCATAACAATAGAAAGAAAAGCAGCTTCCTAAGGAGTTTCTTGAAGAATCACTTAAATTCTATTACAGTGACATTCCAATTATATTTTGCTTCTTGCTTATGATAATAATTTCCTATTCGTTTAAAACTCTAATATGTATTTTCTAGGAATATAAAAACAAGAAGAAAATCAGAAAAGAATAAACAGAGAATTATGAAAAATTATGTTAGGGTCAAAAGAATTAACTTCCTATATTTAATTTTTTAAGACCATTATTTCATTAATGTAATTCACTGACTATTGTAAGAGTAACATAGTGAAAATACTACACTAGGTATTTTAAATATATGAATATTTTTAAATATTAAAAAGGAAATATTTTAAAACAGTAATATTTTAAAATATATAAAAGGATCCAATACAAAGGCTAATAACAGTGCTTGTAAATTTAAACTGGCATGCATATATGGTCTGCAAACAATATGTATTTAACTTTTTTCTAGAAGCATAGAGAGTCAAGAACTTGACAGCTCCACAGAAGCAGTGCACGCAGAACAAGGACAATGGCAGCACATAGGCTTTACAGGTGCTCTCCTGCTTTCTACAGAGCATTTACCAGCTACCTGTTCGGGCTAACAAAATATTCTAACAGAAATTGTTACTCATCAGTCAAGCAAGAAAACACTTTTTTGTGGACAAATATAAGCTATTCTAGTATAATCATCAAGGTGAAGAATAGGCAAATAGACTGTATACCTGATTTAGGATATTCTTCTTTAAATAAGAGCACAAACTCAAGAAAGTTGTGAGGGAACTGAAAAAGATATTATGCACTGCCACTTACAAAGCAAAAATGCAAAAATCCCTGGGTTAGAACATGAGGGTGGAAAAGGTTGGGAAGGAATATATTAAAGTGAAAAAAAAGAAGAAGAGACCATAAAGAGTTTTATAATGCTAAATTAATCTCTACAAGAAACAACCCTGCCTCTTTCATTCCATGAATTCTGAATTTGCAGAATAGTCCAAGTCAAGTTAACGGTGACTGCAATTAACATAAAAGTGTATTCCAAACAACATTCCCAGGGAAAAACGCAGTGGGTAGCACAAACTACAGACTTGAATTTAACACCCTCAGCCTCCCACAACAGTACTACAATAGCCTGTGCCATTTGTCATATTAATAACCATGGTGCTTTCAAGCACATGCAACTCAGGCAACAATATCAATGTTATGTGCTAATTGCCCTCCAAGCTCTTATGTGTGGTACTTGAAAGGCTTCACTGCACTACCTCACTCCCTACAGTAAATCACTACCTGTCACTGACTATTGATAATGGGAATCTTGGCAGTAACTGATCCCTGAAAGACATACTTCCACTGAACAATGTCACCACTATTATATACCAAATAAAATAAAAATTACATTTAGAGGGCTTGAAACTGCAAACTGAAGTGACCTCATAGCTGAGGTAATGGTGATTCTAGACCATCAAAAAGAATAAACTGATGAATATGAAGGTTTACTTTCAATTAGTAGAGTTGAATTTGCACCAATTTTTGAAAAAGTGTTTGGCTGTGGTGGTTTTTTTGGGGGGGAGGTGGGAGTGTTTGTACACAAATACTTTCCTAGAGACAGGGAGATTTTTTCAAGGCATATTTGTGCACTTGATAAATAAAACTACAATATCAGATGTTTCCAAACAGCACTTCTTTTTGTTTGCTGTATTTATGTCTAGTGCTGATAATATTTTAATATTTGTCCAAAGCATGTTTGGCTTTGTTTTACAGGCAAATAACAAAAAGAAGCATTTTGACTGCATTTACATATAACCTATCCATAAAAAATAGAAAGGAAAACTAAGTAGAAACAAAAAGTACCTATTAAATAATCATGCCCATTCCTCCACCAACAGAATATTACTCCCTGTAGTATAATGAGCAATTTGGCCAGGCTGGCCATAAATTATCTGGAAAATGAGGCTGCTTGCCTTTTCCTTTGGGAGGTTATTACGTAGTTCAAGAGATTTCACTATTAGAATCTATTTCTGATCATAAACATCAATTTTTCCTTCTGAATATCATCTCTTTCATCTCACTGAAATATAGGACAGGAGTTAGGAACTATTCCCAATTTGCTGGAAGAGCTGCCTGACATTGGCTGTGATGCAACTCTGCCCAGATTTATCCATGTATCACAAAGTGAGAGCACTCACACAGCTCTGCAGTGGCCCCACTGGAACACCATAAATCCACATTCTAGTCTACAACCCCAGAGGGTCCTTTCACCTTGGCCATCTTTTAAAATCTAACAGACACCACAATATAGCAAATTCAACCACCAGAATTAAGTGAAGAATTGATATCACAATGTGAAGCCTTGTATCACAAGACTTCAATAAAATAAAAACTCTCATTACAATTTCAAAGCCCAAACAAAGTCATTTTCAGTGTTTCAAGAGCTACTTAAGAAAACCAGATTTCTAACAACAAGATATAGACGAAACAAATGAGATAATGGAAAAAAAAAATCTCAAGCATAGCCGAAGTAGAAAACTGGCAAAAAAAATCATGTGGAAATACAGGATTCTGTGAAAATACAGGAAGCAACAAAGAAAGATGGAGAGATTGAGAGGTCGAAAAGGTAGTGGATTTGTTTGTACCCACCAAAAAAATAAAGGCATTTAGTCAGGAACATGGGGTTTCTTAGTCACCAAAATGAAATCCCTGCAGAAAAGGAAGGTACTAAAAGGAAAGCTCTGGAGTTATACTGATAATTAAGGTGGAAGAAATCACCAAATTCTGACATTTTTTAACATAGAGGGTCTGAATCGCTATTTTAAAAAATACAAGTCAATCCTACACACAGAAAAGGGTATTTTCTGCAAACTTCCCAAAGCCCCTACCCTTTAGCAGAGCATTGTTCAGCATGCCTACCTTGGCCATGCATGGCAGTGCTACTTAGGAGGTTGCACAGCCCCTGCACTCACACTGTGGCTGCATCTGCCTCTCTTTTGATCATTTTAATGAAAGAGTGCTTGAAAAGTAGTGGGGGACGGGAGAGGCAGCACACTGACATAATCGATTCAGACTGCCAAAAGGCATCTGTTACACTCTTATTCCATACTAATTTATTTTTTAAAAACCATAAAACCAGGCAGCAAGTACTTTCATATGGAAGACACTTCTTACTGTTAAGGACCAAATCCTGCTTGAGATTAGACAGGCAGAAAAAATGGTCAGTTTCCATCTTGGCAAAGGCCAAGTAACTACTCCATTTATATAACAGACTGTTTAATATATTTATTAGTAATCAGAAAAAGATATGAACAGAGAAAGTCTGCTGATGAAGCAAGAGCTAGCAACTTTAGCCAGATTACAAAGTTCATCACTTTGAAAGGAAGCTGATGTTGTATTTAGTATCACTCATACCACCTCAGCATTATTTTCCTCTGAAGTGAATGATGTGCGCTCTTTTGTGTATGAATGTGGGAAGGGTACTTACACCATTTAACTAAGGGATGTATCATAATGTGAATGAGCCTGTCAACTAGAATTCTGTTATTTCCTAACATTTAAAGGGTTGACTTCAAAGCTCACTGAATTTTCTTTCCGTGTGAAGTTTTGTCATTCCTTTGTTCTTGGTCTTTCTAATGAAAAAAAAAAAAAAAAAAAAAAAAAAAAACAAACAAACCAACAAACAAAAACACACACATACAAAAAACCCCAAAAGACAACCCACAAAAAAACCCCCAACCCCCAGACTTTTGTCCTGCACAACTATTCTAAATTGAAAGAATAGACCTGGAAATTTGAATACTCTGCAATTGTAACAGGTTGTTACTACTAAAAAACCATGACAAAGAACTGGCAGGGAAGTTATGATGGGGTGATCTCATCTGGCTGTAATTTCCCTCATTCTGCCCTTCATTTGACAGCACAGATGCTCCAACAGTTTTCCAGTTTTCCCAGTGCCCTGCATGCCACACCAGTGGTAGCAAGACCTCACCGGTACCCTGGGTAAAGCAGTTGGTAAAGCAGTATCCATGAACAATGCAGGGCATACCAAAGACTGATCAAGTGATCTGTATTTAATTCTTGTAACAAAAGAACAAGGAGTCATTGAATTAGTCCAATTGAGTGACAATTCAAATATGATAAATATTTAAACACAAAACACATAATTAAACTGGAGCTCATAGATGCTGCTCTGGTGCGTAAGAGAAACAGAGATTTGACACACATGTGCGTAATAAAAACACCTAGAAGACTAAAATTTTCCCCTTAAAATAAAACAGAGAATACAAAATTCACCTGTCTACACTAACCAGAGATATAATCAGTATGAAAATTCCCATCTTCTTATTAAAGATCCTCCATGGGAAGAGCACCCTTAGCCATATGTATGCATACAGCCAGACCACTCCAACTGATTTCTTTTCCTTCCTGTTTCCCCACATCACTTTAATCATTTATTAAAAATAAATACTTTATTAATTAATCATGCACATCCAGAAAAATGATTGAACTACAGTCTAAAAACCTTTTAGGTATGGGTTCATGGGGGACTATGCAGATTGCAGTCTCAAGGTGAAGCCTGTAATGAACAACGAATTGTTTGTCTGGAATATAGGATACGGACTCAGTTGCCACTGTATCCACACCCAAGTGCCACCAGCAGAATGTTTGAACAGCCATCTGCTGCACACAAACCTGCCACCCAAAATAAGGTAGGAAGGCTGTCAGAGACCTCATGAACACTACTGAATGCTTCAAGATCATTACTGAAACCTTTATGGATGGTGCCAGATTTAGTTCCTCTGTCAATTATAAAATTAAATCCCTCAGCATAGTCACACACAAACTTGTAAATGAAATTTCTTTTACAGAAATTCTTCAGGTAGTAAGAGACATAAATGTAATATTCCATATTCTGAAATATTAAGCAATGTAGCCTTCCTGGGTGTGACAAAATAAAGGACTCTTGTGTAATATCAACAAACAACACTGTGATACTCATTATTGCATCCATAATCTACAAGGCATTTGCAGGAAAGCTGTTCTGTGTTTCTAGTGTGTTACTCTGCTTAAAAAAAAAATAAATAAATGGTATCCTGACCCACAAAGCTCCTTTCTCTGTAAGGGAAATCACTGCTCTGTATCAAGGTGCTCTGCTTCACTTCAGAAGTGCCACATCCCCTTCAGTAACCCCTTTATCCATTTCTCTCTTTCCTTTTATTTCTCACTCTAATGTTCAGCTGCTCCTTGGTTTTGTTTTCTACAGACTTCTAAAGATGGCTATGTCCTCTCAGTACATTCCACCCCCCTCTGACCTTTTACCCCAACTCCCAAATTTAGAGGGGAAGCCTACTGTTAGCAGAGCCACCAGGAGGGGAGTGGGAATGCACTGGGATGATGGCAGCTTGAACAATGCTAAGAAATGGAAGGCAGACAGGTTTAGGGACAAAAAACCCTCCTGAGATGCCTCTGCTCCACACACAGCTCCAAGGTTCACAACTACTGTTCCAGTTTCTCCTGAGCAGCCTTGATCTCCACTCCAGTTTAAACTGAGGCAGCTACTAAACCCACACAGGGCACTAGGCAGGCACTTGGCACACGGTCACACCTGAATTCACACCCTGAGAAGTCCCATGCAGCCAGACCCACCTCCCTGTGTGAGGAAAAGCTCTTAAGGAACTGCTTCTAAAAAATATTTTGCCCAATACAACCATTTTGCAAGCTCTTCATATGCTATCAGTATTCTTCTTTTCCAATGCCAGCTTTTTAGACTTTATTTAAAATTATTATTCAATTTTGTGACACACTTTCTAAAAAGTCAAATAAGCTGAAGTCTGTGTGATAAGCAACTTGCAGAAATGTATCTTTTCTATAAACTGTGGGAAAAAATGAATTCTTTATTAAAATTTCTGTGTTATTATTACAAAAATAGAGCATCTTTTCATTTACTGTACTGAATGATTAATTTTTATTATGCAGGGCACAAGTGAAAGAGCAATTATGATTAAATGCAAACTGCATAGGACAAAAAATTTATTACTTCCAGACCCTGGTTGATAACCACTGATTTAACTGGTATCAGAATGACCTGCTTTGTCTCTTCTTTCACATCTTTCTGAGAAGATTTATGTAATGTAAATTATTACGTTATTAATTAACAAATGTACAGTAAAGCAGGGGCGTTTTTTCCATTCCACAGTCTGCCTCCAACACATAATTTTTTTACTCCAAGCAATTTTGCATGTCCTCTTGGACTATAATTTACCCTTGCTAAAAAAAGCCTGCTTAAAAAAAATAGTGCAACATGGCTAGTATATTTTGGTTTTTCAAGCAGAAAATACTCATTGTGGTTTTTAAGGTACCTGCATGGATAATAAGAATTTTAAAGTAATATAGCTGACTGCAACTATCTACTAGTATTACAGGAAAAAAAATTCACAATGTTCATTATAAAAATTGTGAACTTAATTCAGGTTTGATTTAAGGTAGGACAGTCTCTATGAAAAAGCAGTATGTTTTCTTAGGCTAAGCAATACAGTCAGAAAAAACAAGGATGGAGCATGCAAGTTAATCTCAAGTATGAAGAAAGACTTTGATGTCTAGAAATTTGGCTATTTTTAATATATCTATGATAAGCATAACAAAACATAAGCAATTGGCTTTCCCTATATACCAGCTACATCTTCAGACCATCAAAGAGAAAAACTTATCAATTGGCATACAGGAATGAAATTTCAGCTTTTTCATGGAAATTCTATGCATTTTAACCAGGACTTTAATCACTTTGGAGTAGTTACAGAAAAAAAAGATAATCATCTTTACTGGGAAACCAACCCTGAAGACTCACATGGAAATATGGGTGAGAGAAGTAAAGGCAAATGAATAAAACTTCAGCAGGAACACAAAATTGAATCTATCTGGGAACAGTGACACAGTAATGAGAAGGCACAGAAGAGAGAAAAGGGCAGACTGGTAGAGCACATATTACTGTAATAGATGATGGGAAATCTGCATTTTAACACACACCTACTGTCAAGTTTTATATCAGCTAGAAAACCCAAGAGCTGAGTGTCTCATATCTTCTTTTACAACCTTGTTTCTTAAAAGAAGTGCAATTTAGGAGTGGTCAAAGTTATTCTCAGCAACTACAGAGATCTGCGCTCTGGTTCTGTGCTCTGCCCCAGTACAGCCCCAGGGGTCAACTCTTGGTGGAAGAATTCCATTTCTTTTGGACATTCCTCTGCTATATTTTACATGCACAGATTAGTGACATTGGGATTACACTGACAGTTCCTGCAATTCTACTTTTTTTGGTCTAAATATTTAATTCCAAATTCAGAATATTGCTTTAATTTTTCCTACCTGACATTTACACTGGAAGAAGTCTTATCCATGATTGATTTATAATGTACAGAAAAATAATTACCTCTAAGTTGATGTTATATGCAAACACATTCCTGAAGCAGTAAAAGAATATCAATCAGACAACTAATACAAATACTGCAAAATCAAGTTTCAATTGTTCCTTCAGAGAAATCTTTATCACTCCTTTTTTGAAGTTACATTCAATACTACCTTGTTATTATGGCAGAGAAAATTTATTATCAGAGAGCAAACAGGCATTTCATTCAGATATAAATCACTCAAAGCTAAGACAGAACATAATTACTGTATTTGACATTTGAAAACTAAGAGAAAGGAAAATTAAATTGTTTTCCTTAGGATCAGAATGCAGAAGGGTTTTTGGAGAAGCTAGAGAATTCTTGTTCATGAAGTTGTTATGAAGATGACTGGGCTAAAATAGTCTGAGGGAGGCAAGAGTGTTCAGTCTTATATTTGAGAGCTTGTGGGTAAGAAATAATTTTGCAACTCTCAACTTCCTCAAGCTTGCACACATGGTACAAGCAGATTTTCTGCAACTGTCCCAATATCCCAGCCAGTTCTGTAAATCCAAGTTAGTCTGTCTGTACTGCAGTTGAAATGATGGTTATTCCCCTCATTATACCTTCACTTTCTCCACTTTTAATAAACCCCACCTTTGTCTAAGTTTATCAGTGGTCTTGCCTTATATAGAAAACTGGTTAGTATCTAGAGAAACTCAGAGTTATGGGGATTGGGATGTTCTTACTCTTAGTTTTGTTTACTGATATCAAACTTGAGTAGAAAGCTACCACAGGTACCCACAAATAAATAAAAGATTACCTAAAATGAGGGTAGAGAAGGAAGCTCACTAGAATTAGGTTTTCTCCACCCTGCTTCTTCCGGCCACTCACCTTTCCCACTGCTAATATCATTCCATAACTTCTGCATTTCTGACTTTTCCGGTCCTGTTATTAATTAAATTTGAGGATAAGGCTTTGTCAAAAGAAACCAAATAAAATTGCCACCAGCTTCTCTGTTGACAGAATTGCTGGTTTAGACATTCAGAAATCCATTAGATTCTTAAAAGTTAAATAAAAGAACAATATGTGATTCTGGAGCTATTACATGATAGGAATTAACTTTCAATAATTACCAATTTTTTGCCCTTTTGTCAGAAACATCTATGCATTTTGTCTTGCAAGAAATTTATATGAAGTCAAATTTAGTGAATGAAAGTAATAATTCAAGTTGAGCAATAACAGAGATATGCCTTCTTAACAAGAAGACATATCACTAAACAAGAGTATATAACTAGATCACACTGTTTAAATAATCACCTGGTAAAAAACCACAAGAGAGAAGCAATTGTGCAAAGTCTACATCTATAGCATTTTTATGCTATGCATTCCTAGACTGTTTAAAAATCTTTCTGCATTAAAGTTTCATTTTAGAGGAGTCATCAGTTTCATAACTCAGCTTTCAGCAACAAATACTTTTGGACCAAATGTTGTACAAAATCCTTGGGTAAGTGAATAACCTCAGTCTTTCCCTGTGGGAAAGCAGCAGAACAGCCAGCACTGTATAATTTCAATATTAGTTCTTTTCAGCAGTCAATAGGGTTCATAGCTCTTCCTCAGGCTTGTCCAGTAAACTTGTCAAGTTTTTAAGTAATTGGTACAGGTTATACCATGCTTTAATACATGGGACCAATTTACTTTCACTCAAATGAAAGTGTTTCACAAGTCTAAAACAATGCCCCCTCCTCTTGCCAACAGTCTGGACATAGGTATGCCTTTTGCCCATAGAGGCTCTATGAAAACACAAAATTTGCCAGCCAAATAACATAAAAAACTTAACTTAATCTCTGAAAAATGCAGGATATCATCTTCAGAAAACACATGGAAAATTTCTACATACCGCATGTATCTGAATATTACAAAAAAAAACCTGGCATATGATGCATGAAAAAAACTTAAGTTGTGTAATAGTTTCCTCTTATTTTTAATATGAGAGCAAAACTAAAGTAAACAACAGAGAAATTATCACCATGCAGAAACCATTAATCATATGTTATTAAATGGCTGAGCAAAAGAAAAAATGACCAGCTTTGAACATTTCGTTTTGGTGACATAATTCAAATAACTGAAGCTTAATACTTCTGCTGTTAAAGCAAGCTGTATTTATAGCCTATTTTAGCTGGAAGAAATCATTTGCATGCCATACCATTGCCTCTCCTAAAACCAGAAAATTATTCCAGTTTATCATGATACAGAATTCACCTCTTGAAACACAATTTTCTTAACACACAAGTAATGTGTGAAGATTTTATAAAAAGTGAGCATTGTGCAGAAACCAACTGCAAAACATCCTGCTCAGTTGGACTCCAGTAATTTCTGCTTCACTTCTTGAATGAGACCAGAATGATCAACAGTCAGTAAGTCCTGAGTAGAACTGTGCTTAGATCATTTTAATTACAAATTAAGAAGTCAGAATGTTAATGATACTTAGTTGAGGAGAGTTAACCATGTCCGTAGGAAATCTTCCCTTTCAGATCAGATCCTTCATTAGGAAATATCCAATTCACTTCTGAAACTATCTGTCTTAATCTATTCCACAAATCCAGAGATCTCCTGCAACTGAATATCCACTTTCAAGTAGAATTCTGTATTCCTGAGAAAAAAGACTAAAATTCTGATAATTTGATATTTGATGCTTTAACATTCACCAAAAGAGTGAAGTGTTTTATAAACATCTGAGTGAAATGATGGTTTTGACATTTTCCCATTGAGAAGCAAAAAAATAAAATAATCAAATTCACTATCCCGTTTCACTCTTCTCAATTCAACCTTCTCTATCCTATACTTAGAGATATACACATTGTATTTCATTTATAAGCCACTGATAAATATTTGGTCACAGCGCAATCAGCACAATCTTTTGATACTTTGTGAAGAAAAGGCTTTAAGCATGAAAATAGCCAAAGATTATAGCTTTGAAAATATTTAGTTGTTATAAGGGGGAAAAATGCCATCTGCTGGGTAGAGCTGAGGACTGTCCTTTTCTTACCAAAAGAAGACACCATGCTGTCCTGAGAGAGTTTTCTCTCCACTTCATAATTCATTTTTCCCATCTTGAAAACTGATACAGATACATGCATTGTTTTTGAGGGAATGTAATAGCAACCTGATTAAAACTCCATAACAAAAGCTTCTTACCATATACTTCTCAGAGGCTGGAGGGCTGACAACAGATAGGATGACTAGCAAAGGAATAATATTGCTATTAATATTTTAAAAACATTAGAACTGTCTCTAACATTTCTCCCCACGCCCCCAAATACTTCACATACTTTTGTATTTTCACTTATATAAACTTCACTATTAGGTGATTTATAAGCCACTGAACACTGGTTGGTGGAGTACAGGTAAAGAATTTAGTTACCCAGCTTAAAAGCACGAAACCAAGGCACTGAAAACCTCCTTAATAAAGTATGAAAAAGAAGTGGAGAATGTCCAGTTAAGAAATTTATTTGTATGAAGAGGCCAAAAAATTAAAAAGAGGAAAACCTGATTTAATAAAATAAATAATCTTTAAAATTAAGAAGTGTGATAAAAGGTAGATAGGGTTTCCATATGTAAACATGAAGAAGAAAACAAAATAGTTGCTTTGATTCATAACAAACAACGGGATTCCTTTACATTTTTGCTTGTTATTAATTTTACAATGCAAAATGTAACAGCTGTCAACTGTGTGTGCAGATACACATATGCATATAGGTATATTTATAAATTTAAAATTCTGATTCATTTCATATGAAGCTGAACCAGCTTACAATCTTGGAAATCTGGGTTTCAAAGTTAAAATACAGGCTTATTTCTCATCTATACAATGATGCTAAAAATCATGCAGCTTCTGTGATGTACATATAGCTTTCTTTTGTTTAAGATAAAAGCCTTGATTTCAGAATAGAATTCAGTACAAAACCATGCTTGTACTTCACATTCACTGTCATGACTGCTTTGTAAAAAGACAACAAGCATAAAAACTATGAAAATAAGGAACTTTGGCCTTTTTAAGATCCCCTAGCAAGAGGACATGTTGTCAGATGGACCCAAAACTCTACTGAAAACTATTAAATGCTTTTTACAAATTCACACTCAAAGTGCAATATGTGCACATACTCCATACACCACCCTTACTGTTCTCTTCCCTATCACTCAGGTAACAACATGGATTCTCCACTACCACTGACTCATTAGGCCCTGATTATGCAAACTGATCTCCCACTGACAGATACATGCACCCATAGCCTCACTGATTTTAATGTGCTTCTACAGCAGGACAAGCATCTTTCCTCAGAAAAAAAAAAAGCTACAAGCTGGGTTTTAGTTAAAAAGACAGCAAATGTGAATTACCAAACCTATGGCATATCCCAAGTCATTAAACAGATATCAAAAATCCAATTTATTTCCTCAAAATGAAAATGTCCCTTATAATGCTAATTTTTAAAAACTCATTCTACAAGTACATAGTTTAAGTCAATCATCACATCTTGAATCTCTCCAAAACCAGAGATACTAGATAATTATCCTGAAAAAGGATTAAGTAGGTTTCTTTTCTAATGTTTCTGAAGTTGTAAGATAAGCACATGTACCAAGAGTTTCTCTTTGCTATCAATGAGGGAAGGTGAAACTGCTGATAATCTCCCTGTATTTCAGAAGCACACAGTTGCATGCATACCAGATTGATAACACTGTTATGGCAGAAATGCAAACAATCTGCATCAGGGTCATTTATTTTGTTGACACATTTTGCTGATTCCAAACTACTTGTGAATTCAGTAAGACACAAAAAGCTGGGCTTCTAATTCCTAAACCAATATCAAAACATTCTGATAGTATCAGAGCAAACTGAATGGTAGTCTTGGAGCTGTGACTGCCATGAATTATTTTTATCTTTAATATATTCATTATTTAGTACTTATATATGTTCTTTTACAATTTCTGAGTTTGGTGTTGTCAGAAAATTAAGTAATAAAATGCTCAGAGTGAGACCAATGAAGAGTAGAAGTATGTACAATATCTTTGTCTGTCCAGACTGTTTGCTCTACTCTACCATGGTGATAATTTCTTTTCCTTTCTTTGAACTACACCACAGAAGGCAAGGGATTCATTTGAGCTGAGGTTTTTTTCCTTTTAAATACACGTTTCATAGAATCACAGAATGGTTTGGGTTGGAAGGGACCTTCAAGATCATCAAGTTCCATTCCCTGCCACAGGGACCACCTTCCACTAGACCAGGTGGCTCAAAGTCCTATCCAACCTGGTCTTGAACACCGTCAGGGATGGGGCATCCATCCACAGTTCCTCCGGGCAACATATTCCAGTGCCTCACCACCCTCACAGCTAAGAATTTCTTCATAATACTTAACCTAAATCTGCCCTTGCTCAGTTTAAAGCCACTGCCCTTTGTCCTATCACTACAGGCCCTTGTAAACAACCCCTCTCCAGGTACTGGAAGCTTTCCTGTCTCCAGGCTGAACAAGCCAAAATCTCAGCCTGTCTTTGTAGGAGAGATACTCCAGCCCTCTGATCATCTTTGGAGCCTCCTCTGGATTCATTCCCACAATTCTTTAATTTCAAACACAGGGAAAACACTTATTTTTCAGATCTGTAATAATCCTATATTAATGCTCCTTTCTGAATATAGTTTCAGATGTATAGATCTGTAAACTCAAGAAAACAGACAATAAAATCTCATTAGGCAACAAATTAAAACCACAAACATATACCACAAAAAAAAATCCCAAAGCAAACAACAGAATATTAATTTGTACTGTAAACAATTAAAGGAGAAAAAAATATTCTGAGTTAAAGTACCATTTATGACATATTAAAAAGATCTAGAAAACACCCCTTGTCTGAAAGCGACCAAATAGTCACTACATGCAAAAATGCAAAGAAATGCATTTCTAAGAAGCTCACGCCAATTTCTAAAATCCATGTAAAGCACTTTGAACAAGATGTTCACAAATACTCTCTAATAAGTCCCATAATTTAAAAAATTTATATGCACTGGTGGAAAAAAAAATATGCTCACAACTGAGTTCCAGTAAGTTTGAGAGCAGCATATCTATTTCAAGCTGTAGCAACAGGAAGATGAACATTTTTTTCTATGTAAATTAGATGGCTTTTAAATTATGCAAACCTTTACAGTGGCAAACCTTTACAGTGTATAACATAGAATAATATAAAATCCCTGTTTATAAAAACTGTATGTTATTTTACTTTGCAACTCACAAATCTTCTCAAAAAGGACAATCACACAATTTGCAAATTAAATATATGTACAATAAGTATTCTTACTCTAAGTAAGAATACTGTACTGTAAAATCTCCATTTACAGTAAAGAAAGCATAAAGAAAGAAAACCAAAAATGTTTAAAATACATATTATTTTAAGTGTCTAACAGTTCCATGTTGTTTGCAAAATATTTAACATCTGATCTGCAAATTATCTTAGAATAAGTCTGATTGGCAAGGACCATTACATGTCATCTGTCTCAAGCTCAGGACTGGGTCAGCTTCCAAGTTATATCAGGGTACTCACACACTCTTCTAATTAACTTCTGAATGCTTCCAAAGATGGAGACCCCACAACTTGCCAGCCTACTACAGTGACTGACTTTCATCACACCATTTCTCCTCTTGACCTTCTACAGTTTGTGTCCTTTGCCTGCCTTTATTTCAACATCAATCTCAGAGCAATGTACCTTCATCCTATCTATCACCTGCTGTTAGGGAGTAGTAAACAGCAGTAAAGTATTACACAGCCTTCTCTTATTAGGACAGAGGAAACCCAGTTCTCTCAGCCTTTCTTTGTATGTCATGTTCCCCAACCCCTCACACACTTGGAGGCACTCCACTGAACTTGCTCCAGTGCATCAATGTCCTTCTCAATTTGGGGAGCCCAAAAGAAGACACAGTACTCCAGATGCAGTCTCACAAATGCCAAATGAAAATGAAGAATCATCAACTCCACTGCAGCCCAGCTATCACATTAATTGACTGCCTTTGCTCTAAGGGCTAACTCTTGCTCCAGTTTCAAAGTTTTGTCTTCCAGTATCCTGAGCTCCAGTTTGCCTAAGTAGTCCCTAACTTCAACTTCCCTGCACTCTGCCATGAGATTCAGGGAGCTCAAACGCCTGAGAACAGACCTTGCTAAAGCAAAGGCTGCAGTTGTACCCTCAGCATTTTTGCATCTTTTCCACTGTCCAGTGCTGCATCAGCATCACACCATTTCCTGAAGTCTTCCTCCCATTAACAAGGTACCTACAGACATCAGTGACTTAGCTTCAACTCCAGAACAGTTTTGGTTTTCCTACATCCTTCTCTCTACACCCAAACACTGTTTTTACATTCTTCATGGAGGTCTGTCACTGTTTACAGACTCCATACATTTCATTGTTTGGGTGAGTTGACTTAGGAATTCCCCATTCAAGCAAGCTGTACCTGTTTGCCATACCTGCTTGTCTTCCTGCACAGGGAAGAGTACATCCTTGTGCATTTGAGGAAGCTGTTCTTGAAGATCAAACAGCTGTTCTGAGCCTCTCTGCAGTTCAAAGGGACCTGACACAGGTTTCTACCTCGATTACATGAAAAGTCAAAGCAAATCATTCTGAAGTCCAATATAATTTCTTCACTGCCTGCTTCTCTCACCCTTCTCAGATTATACCACCTTACAGTAGTTTAGTTGGGGGTGGCATCAGCCCTCCATTTCCACATTCACAAGTAGCAAGGAATCTAAGGTACATGGACAAATAGGAATAAATATCTATCTAGATGTAAATTAGAAGAGAGAAATACATGGGAGGTATGAAAATTTTGAAGATGTTTTTCTTCATCTCACTCAAGAGATAGAAATGGATCTTAACAGAGTGGATAACCATGATGATAACTGACACAAGCAACTGGAAAGACTAATTTAAGGCAGCAGCTATTTCAAGAAAAGGGAACAGGGTCCATAAAACATATGAGACTACATTTACATTCCAATTTGCTAGCATATAGATAATTTTAGGATGATATGAGGCAAAGCTTTTAAAAATCTGGAGAAATGAGTAGCTGAAGTAGAATAATTATCTGACAGATGGAGATTGCCCAAGACTGCCACTTGAACATATAAAAAGATGAGACTGACTTCATTTTTGAAATACAACATTAGAAATTCTGAGAGCATCCTGAGTATTAGTTGTGGAAGGTACAAGATTTTGTTCAGTGTACCAGAGTATAAATAGAGATTAGATTCAAAGCTTTACTTTGAAAATAGTTTTTAAAGCCTGAAGCTTTACAAAAAGATTTTAAGTATCCTCACATAAGCAATACAGCATACATATTTACAGCATAGCACTTTGCTAAAATGTCTGTCTACCAGTTTCCTTTGCAATGCCAATGTTGCAGCTGCACATGCACATTTCTACCATGGTGGCATTTGGGCTTCCCCTTCCTGTGCCACTGCATTGCTCTTTCTACACATTACATCCTCTTCAATCTGTTGGCACAACCATGCCCCTGCATTTCCTCTTCAGAAGGTCAACTCTAGTAACAGCTGAATGCCTGAAGGTAATAGCTAATCAAATTACTCGTTTACTTTCACTTGCAACTCTCACATTTCCACAAAAAGTAAGCAATTCCACAGCATGCATGCTTCCTTTAACAACAGTACAGCCATAAACACACAACACATTCAAACCTGCACTCAGCCTGCTGCCATCCTCACATGGCACATCTCTGCCTCTATTTGCAACATCTTGTCCTTATTTATTCCATTATTGTTCTACAACGTCATCTGCTTTCTGCCTCATAACTCCACTGTACCCAACAGCAATGCAGCCCCAACACGGACTGTGGTCTTTGGAGACTAGGGGAACATGGGATTACTACTTTTATCCCCAGGCTACTTACTTGTAAAAGCCCCTTTCTGTGATGCATGGCACATATAAGAACGAGTCTGCGCTCTTTGATAATGGACATTCTGCAAACAGGTGAGAAGGCAAAGATTTCACAGCCCAAACTAACAACTTTAGTATCACATAAAAGTGGGAATGGGAAGAGAGGAAGGAGCACCAACACCCAGGGCATACAAGCTATCCCATTAGTTCTGCTATCTTAGCTGATTCAATTAACTCATATGATTTTTCAGCCAGTTACTAATTTATTTTAAAGCAGAAGAGTGAAAAAGACTAGCTTATAAAAATAATAGAAAAATAACTATATGAGAGCAAATCAGGAATATCACAGCCATTTTGAACCAGTTGCAGCTCTTCTTCTCCCCCAGTCCTTTTTAATTTATAAAACAAAAAGGAAAACGCCACTTCTAAAAAAAAAAAAAGACATCCACTTGCCTGTAGTCATGGTATCTATATCTGGTTGTTGATTTGTAATTTCCAGTGGATCCAAGGATATCCCCACTATCCTTGAGTGAATTCTATTTTATCTTCCATTTTTTATTACATGACAATTTCCAAGCTAAACAGAAGTTTGCCTAAACACTGTTTGCGGTTTTCCCTGTACATTCTAGTTAATAATGGATACAATAAAAAAATTTCAAACTTAACACTAATAAATAGTTCATGTCTACTTCAAATTAATACTTTTTTTAGAGGAGTACAACTTCAAAGATGAGTAAAACCCATGATGGTTTTTATCCAGTACTTCAAGGTACTAGATAAAATTTATATTATATTGTGATTTGAAATGGTATCAAATTGACCCAGTAAGATATTAATTCAAAGCAAATAAAGCCAAACATTTGCTTGTAATTTGATTTTAGCAGTCTGATACAGATAAAATTAAGGGATTTAGACAGGCTAATTAAAAATCTGTAAAAGGAAGCATGGACATTTAAGAAATTCTGGTTATGGAAGCTACCAGAAATATGGTACTACGTGACATTTTCAGTCGATATTTGTGACATTTAAGTAAGGCTCAGAGTTAGTTTGGGGTTTCTTGGCTTTTTAAGAAATATTCATACAGCCAGACATTTTGAGAAAAAGCATCTCTGCTATTTAAAAGCAGTCTTCCCTGCAATGTGAGAATCTGCACACAGCAAATAAATTTCCTTCACATTCTCTACTTTTAAGGTTATTTAACTTGTAGGTCATTGGGAAAAGCAGTTAATGTGCTTAAGACCCTCTTATTTTTTTCATGAGCGTCATCATAATTTAAGAAAACACAAGGTATACATGAGACCATTGTTCTAATAACCTGAAATGAAAGAGAAGTGCTGGGAAGCAGGTCAGCCTTTTTAAAACACATGTAATGTAAGGGCTTTTCAGTTCAACTGCTTGTTTCACAAGAGACAAACAACAAAGTACTATCTTGTTTAAATGATTTAATGAGTTGTTGGTTGTTATTACAGGGGTGTTGTGTTAGGGGGTTTTGGTGGGTTTTTTTAACGAAGACTAACTATTTTGATGTAATGAGAAGAGACTGAGAGAGAGCACAAGCTGAAATCCTTGCAAACACAAAAATAGTTAATTTAACCATCATCCTGATGCTTTGAAAGGCTGGACAATGATAATACACAGGAGACAATGACCAAGGCTCAGCTGATAAGATGTAACTCACTAAGGTGCAATAATGCAATTTCTTTCAAATATGTGCACTGAACAGGAGTGTCAGTATTAGGTCACTGAGGTTACAGAAACCCTGCCATTCTTTGGGATGCAATAGTATCTTTTTTCTTTATGTTTATGCAGTCTTCATCTTTATCAGGCTTATTCTAAAAGTACTTCACAGATCATAAGACCAATCTTTTTTAATTCAATGGCAAAACTCCCTCCAATATCATATCAAGAATGAAATAACTGAAGCCCAGATAAAAGCAATTGGTCATTCATCCGTAACGGGACTACATCTGGGGTGAAGCAGCAGCTATTTTGCAGTTAACACCTCTATTGCAAACTGATCTATGGAGGAAAATGCTCAACTCAAAGCACAGGGGAATTTACATAGATGGAAAATAATCACACTGACTAAAATCTGGCAAACTCCCCAGAGGTAACTCCTTTATTCAGATGAAAAATGCACAAGATTGTTTACAATTGTTCAGAATCTCAATTACATATGCTATCTAAAAGACATGTCCAACAGCTGACAGAACTCCAGTCTCATGCTACTGAATAAATAATGCTCCTATATGGGTTTTTTTTTTCACTATTTGAGTGAGTAGGGAACTATAAATGCAAGAGCTGCATGGTTATAGCTTTATGATTGGGTTCAGTTTTTAACAGTACTGCCCAGGCTGTAAACTGTGATAAGATCACACACAACTGCAGCACAGGTTTAGTTATGTCTGCATTTCAAGATTAAAAGATGAACCTGTAAACCAAAACAGAGGACTTGGAAATTACAGACAATTCCTGTTCACACTGTTTCAAGCTGTTACGTATTTGACATCAGTATTTTAACTTGGGCTTCTTATTTGTTTGTAAGAGATCAATACAGAGGCATAACTTCTATTTCTGTAAATGCTGTTTGCCTATCTGTGTCAAAACAACATGCAACTTCTGTAAATTCTGTACCAGTACTTCAGCCACATCTGTAGTATTTTGCTGTCAAATGCCCAAGAGATTCACTGGCTGAATGGCAGATCCCAGAGGGTTGTGATCAGTGGCACAGGGTCTAGTCTGAGCCCTGTCACTAGTGGTGTCCCCCAAGGTTCAGTAGTGGGCCTGGTATAGTTTAATTTACTCCTCCATGACTTGGATGGAGGGGCAGAGGCCTCCTCAGCAAGTTCACTAATGACACAAAGCTGGAGGAGATACCCCAGAGGGCTTTGCAGCCCTTCAGAAGGACCTCAGCAGGCTGGAGAGAGGGGCAGAGAGGAATCTTCTAAAATTTTTCAAGGGAAACATGCACAGTCCTGCATGTGGAGAGGAATAACGCCATGTGCCACTACAGGCTGAGGGCTGATCTGCTGGAAGCCAGCTCTGCAGAGAAGGAGCTGGGGCTTCTGCTGGAGTACAAGCAAGCTGTCCATGAGCCAGCAGTGCCCTTGTGACCAAGAAGGCCAATGGCATCCTGGGGTGCATTAGGAACAGCACTGCCAGGAGGTTGGGGGAGGTGAATCTGCCTCTCCACTCTGCCCTTGTAAGGCCACATCTGGAGTGCTGTGTCCAGTTCTGGGCTCCTCAGTACAAGAGGGACCTGGAGCTCCTGGAGCAGGTCCAGTGCAGGGCTACAAGCACAACTGAGAGACTGGAGCATCTCTCTTACAAGGAAAGGCTGAGGGAGCTGGGCCTGTTCAGCCTTGAGAAGAGAAAACTGAGAGGGGTCCTCTTCAATGTCTGTAGGTATCTAAAGGGAGATATCAGAGGTTGGAGCCAGGCTTTTCTTGATGGTGCCAAGAAATAGGACAAGAGACAATGGGCAGAAACTGATGCACAGGAAGGAACTGGAACTGATGTTCCATCTGAACAAGAGGAAGAACTTCTTTGCTATGTGAGTGACCAAGCACTGGAATGGATTGCCCAGAGAGATTGTGGAGTCTCCTTCACTGGACATACTCAAGAACCATCAGGATGCAATCCTGTGCCATGAGCTCTAGGATAACTGCTTGAGCAGGGAGGTTGGACCAGATGACCAACTCACTGTCGTCCCCTCCCAACCTTACCCATTCTGTAGTGCAGTAATTCCTTTTTGGATTACTGAAGAAGAAAATTTTCTTTATCTAAGAAGTTGAAACCTATATCAATGCTTGCTTTTAATCTCAGTGTGCTGGAAGGAAGCAGGAAGCCCAAAGTTGTCACATTAGAACTGCAGTAGCAAGACACTCAGTTCATCAAATCAATTTTAGTTAGTGCTCAGAACTCAGGAACTGTCTTTATGCAGTCTGAAGTTAAAGAAGCTTCTTTTAAAACTCTGGTTTATTCCAAAGTAAATAAAACCTGGTTTTTTTCCAAAGTTTCTTTGAATGACTTTAGATTTTACCCAAAGTAACAACTGAAGCAGACAAACCAGAAGTATTTCATTCACAGTTTGTGTTTCACTGAGCAGAAGCTACTGTTTCATAGGACATTATTTAATATAAATACCTCTCTCCCACAAGTGCTAAGTTATTATTTCCTGCCCCATACTTCATTAAATTTTTGTTGGATGAATGCACTTAGTAGCAGTCAATTGTCGTGTGTGATGGAGTAAAACTTACCTGCAAGAACTGCACTTTATTTATGAAATATCAGATTTCTAGGATTTTCTGTATGCATGTAACAACAGCAAAAAAACTGACATATTTAAATATTACATTATTTACTGAGTAATTCAAGTAATTATTTCCATAATACAAGAACTGCTTTCATTTTCACATAGCTGAAATATGATAGAACCTTGCTAAATTTTAGAAAGTTATTTCAATTCTACAATGGATCAGCCATTCTTTGATAATTTGTTATTAACTGCTACTAACGTTTTAGAAATAGTATTTTTGCTGGCTTATATTTTATAACCTTTTCATGTTCCAACCAAATATTCAGTGATGTAACATATTAAATATAATACAATAGCATTGACAGTTTGGTGTCTGAAATTAGAGATAACTAATCAACCAATACTCCTTTATTGATGTGAAATGAAAAATGTGTTGCATTTTGTTTCTGAATCACATACTAGTACTGTATATGTGTAAACTCCAGCAGAAGTCATAAGAACACTCTTATAAAAATAACCTTCCTATCAAACAATGGGCTATTTTTAAAAGAACTTTTACATAAATCTTTCATATTATATTATCCCGTGACTTAAATAAATTGCAAACAAACATAAAATGTTGTAATGAGCTGATTATCTGAAGTAAAATGAAGTATTTCTGTTATTCTCTGAAACAGTTATGTTGTCACTGAAGACTTGCATTTTCGAACACAAAAATTTGAACAGATAATTCTAATCTCATGAAACACTGAGAATTTATCAGTTGCGTATATTTTGCATAAAAACCCCATATCCTTAAGATTATCTTTATTCACCAAATGTTTTTATTAATGTGACATGCAGATGTTTGAAAGTTAAATGGGCCATTATTTGCACCCTGGAATATGCAAGCAATATCTGAATTAATTGTTTAATCATATTGAGTTGCCTGTGGCACCAAGAAAAAGAAAAGCTAAATGTCAGTATTTCACACCACCAATTGAAATGAGTCCCAGATGTTAGAAAACTAAGCAACCTAAAAATCATTAATTTCATTTTAACCAAAAACTTTTCCAAAGCAAGTTAATCTAGAGATTCAGTCTTTCCCTTCCCCTCTCCAGCACAAGTAATATTGGAAATAACCCCTATTTAATATGTGCAGTGACTGAACCAGGCAAATAGTAGGACCAATGTAAAGATTTTCATGTCTTCTGCCATAAAACTCACTGGTTTTGATTAAGATTTTAATGGCTGTAAAGACAATACTAAAGAATTCAATACCAATTTTACTTGTTTACTAACAAGTAAAAATGTCAGGCTTTGTTTTTCTCTAAGAAAACAAGTACTGTTTGTCATTGTGCACAATTCTAAAGTAGAAGATAGCTTTGGTTATCATTTTGTCTAAAATCAATGAAAAACAGTTTTAAGAATTTAAGCTAATACAGCCAGCCTACTCTCAAAAACATACTGCCAAACCCAAATGGGACTTTTTTTCAGAAATGTGAAGAAATTTAATTCAAGAATGAATAAATTCATAATATAAACATCTGCCATTGTTTTCAGTACAACACTAATTACAACAGTTGCTTATATTTTGAATGAACAAGTTCTAGAGAATATAGAAAGGTTTAGCCCCAGGAAGTGTCAAGAAATATCAGAGGACAGATTAACTGCTAAGGGACATTCACACGAGTGCTACAGATTTAAAAAGGGAAGAGATTACATACCCCTCTCCACCAATTCTTGTTATCTTTAGACGAAAATCAACTGAGTTCAGGCTGGGTGGCTTCCATTTCAAAATATCATCACATCGACCAGGCTTGTATTTCTGAAGTAAATTAAAATGCAGTTTAATTATGCTTATTGGTTTTTACTGTTTTTAAAAGTAACAATTCAGCCTTTCAGACTCTATTAGCTGTCTCTAATGAATAACAATAGTTAGTGACTGAAACAACAAATACCATTACCATGGAAGTAGCTGTGCTTCACTACTTTGCTTCTCCCTTTAAAAACTGCTTGGCACTGTAGCTCTGCCATTGCATATAATAAAAAAGCTGAGAATGGAAATAAAAATTAGCATACTTCATTATCTCCCTCTGGCTAATGGAAAATTTCAAAAAAGAAAATAAGACAGCACCGAAAGAAACAAAAACACTCACAGGACATACAGAAAAGATAAATTTAAAGTAATCTCAACGTTTTGGAACTATTTAATGAAAAATATTTTTGTTATCCATGCTGTTGGGTGACAAAACACGAAAAAGGCAAAAGCCATCATACTGCCAGCTCTCAGAAAGACTCATCAGAAACATGTTCTTTCATAGCAAAGGAATTTAAGTTATGTAAAGATTAAAGAACATCATGATATACCAAAACATAAATAAGAGAGCATCTCTTGCTAAAGAGAGAGGGTACGCATTTGAACCACAAGTTGAAAGAAAAAATTTTCTCTTAAATTAGAGCTTTAGTTTCTCATGGTCTCTGCTATAATTTGCTTTCATTTACTAAGCTGCCATTTTGTTCATCCTCAGCTATCAATGAGAGTTAACTTGCTGACCCCTTCCTCACCGAATATCTTTCATAGCAATGCAGAAAATCTGAATTAACATGAATAGGGCAAAAGAATAATTTGCAAATGTATAGAATGAGAAAATTTACTTCCTTATTTAAATAGTGAGAAAATTTAAGCAATTTTATATGAAAAATAAAACTAACCAAGAATGTCCACTGTCTTTTGGTAACAGAACAGTCACCAGCATCACACTGCACTCATGTTGTGCAAAATATTTTCAAAATACAGACTTTACTGATGACAAACCTAACAGTTCTAGATCTAAAATGAGAAAAGCAAATTAATTTTCTGTTTTCTGATGGAAGAATGTAAAGTTACTCCTTCCAAAACAGAGTATCTTACCTACCATTTCTTGATGAAAAGATGGTCGTTTAATTCTTAATGATGCAAAAAAGGATGGACCAACCTCTCTAAGTCACAGCACTGAAATTCTGAGGAAAAGCTACATCTGATCTAATAAAACACCTTCCTCACTAGAGCTCTTGTATCCTGACTCTGACAACAGCTGATAGCATGTGCTCAGGGAAGATGAAAAGCAAGGCTATTATATATGATATTTTCTATTACTACTCCTTGAGAAACTATCCATTTTGAAGCTCAGAGACTTCCTGATGTGGATATGATTCAAATATGGTTCTCAGATATTTAGTTATTTTCAATTTCTCTGCAGGAACATAGACAGACCCCCAGTAAGATCATGTAAACCTCAATCAGCTGTAAAAGCCCGTGGCACCACCTTTCATGCACAGCCTGATTACCTTGCAGGAATAAAATCACTACCTTTTGGTTTTTCAAATAAGTTTTTGTTGTTTTTGAAGACTTGCATTTCCCAGGGATTGTACGAAGAAAGATGCTTAACAATCAAACCCCATTGTTTCCATGCACATCATAGTTTCATTTGCCTCTATATGCACAGAAATGCACTCAGCTCAGAGGCTAGCATTTTATATGTACTGTTACAAATTTTTTTCTACATACATTACTCTACCTACATAAAAGTTTATGCACTCTTTTATCACTCAGCCACCCAGTCTTGTAAGAGCTTACTATAATTCTTCACATTTAGGACCAGCCCTTGCTGATCTATCAAGGAAACATCACTGAATGGTTCATCGAATTTTCCTACTTGCTTACACGAAGTACAGGTGGCTCCCTTCCCTTGTGAGGACTGAACAGTACCCCATCCCTTCACTCCTACTTTACAAAAGTAACCAATTAGATATCTCTGCAGGAACTTTTAAGTCTCACATTACTTTAGTTTTTTTAAGAAGATTTTGACAATAGGCTTTCTGGAAATCTTAACAATAAAAACCACATGATCCTTACTTAAATTTGTTTTGAACCCATTGGAGAGGCATAACCTTCCTTTCAAAAAGGTATGCAATTTTCACCAACTATATAAATCATGTTCACCCAGATACCAACTGCTATATTGTTTCTATTCCTTTGTCCAGTCCAGATACCAAGCGTACAGGAATTATTTCTTCCCTGATCTTTCATCATACCTGTCCCTACATTCATTTTTTTTTAAATTGGTATTGTATTTTCTACCTTACATGCTCAGGGACTAACGTAGATTTTTCACATAGCATCTACTATCCAATTTTTTCAAACTCTTTTTCATAGACTGACAAGTTACATCCTCCTAAAAGTTAGTAAGAAACCAATATCACAAGAGACGGGAACGACTATTCCAAGATCAGTAATGAAAAGCAAGGCTTTGACAGACTATATCTGCATACCTGTAATTACACTGTGTGAACTACAGTTTTGACTCAAATTTAAAATTAACTGGCTGGCTTACTTGAAGAGAATGGGGGAGGATTTGCTCATTAAGATGGAGATTTTTTTTTTTTACCTTGAGAACCAGCATAGCGTGAGACAAGACTCAAATAAAAATTTTATTCTATTAATAAAAAAATTATCTCTAGCATGCCTCAAGTTAGTCAAAGATATCTCACTTAGAAAGCATTAACAATAAATATACCCTTTTATATACTTTTGACTATTACATTTAGTTTTGACCACTATCAAACAACAGACTTCTCACTTCACAGCAATTTGTTGATACCAAACACCTGGTAAAGGTAACAGGTAAATTACAGCCATCTTTCAAAGTTACAAAGCATTAAATTAGCCATCAGAATTCAACGCTCGTACAAGGAACAATTTATGCAGCTCCTCCCTGGCCTCCCCCAACTTCTTCTGTTACCATGAAAGACAGAAATTCACAGAAGTCCAGCTCAAAAGGAGAATTCATTCAAAGGCCATATTAATGATCCCTAAGAAAGAGATTAATTTTTAACAGGTGAGTCCAAACACATAAGACAGCACTAGTAAATTATTGAGTTTGAATGCTAAGTGCTAAATCAAATTCTTTAAATATGAGCTGAAGCCAAACAAGAATTTTGCTTGTTAAATACATGGAAACTTCACCTTAGATGAATCACTGCATACTGCAGACCTGTTCTGCGTGAAGTTACTCTTTATTTTAATTCCAAACCAAAATGTGAAGCAATCTGTTTGAGATCGAGCTACACCCTAGCATTTTAAATATAGCATTCATAGCAATGATATCCTCATCACCACTCCCCAACAAATATCTATGTACACAACTACTTCTAAAACATATCAGATCCCCTGTCATCTCAAATACAAAGTTCATGCTTCAATCTGAAACCTGTCAACCTAGTCTAAGCACAAAAATTAGAACTCCACACCAAAAAGGCACATTGACAAATCAGAAACTATCTCAAATAGTTTTAAAGGATTGGACTAGGTGGCCTCCTGACGTCCCAGTCTAAATTATTCTGCAAAACTGTGTCTCTCTTTGCTTGGTTGTTCTTTTAGCAGCCATACTGGGTGCATTTCAGTTTGCAAAAACAACAAATATTCACAATAAATGCCCCAGTTGTTCTTGTTTACTATATTTTAGTTGCGATAGCTCGGCAGCTCTGGTGCACACACAATGGATTCCATCAATGTAACACCAAATTTGAAGTTTCCCTTCAGGGACACACCTAATGCCCTTCACTCCAAAGTACAGACAGCAGAGGCCAAGGCAAAGGCCATTCCATTGCATTGCTACCTTGCACCTACAAAGCACAAACAAACCTGAGCTGTAAAGGTACCCTGCAACATCCTGAACTGCTGCTTCAAAGAAATAAGGATATCAGTGCCTTCAGTTGGCTATGAACCCTAAGCTCTCCAATTTTTACATTTTTTTACATCTTTTTTACATCCACTCACCATCCACTCAACATTTCTTCTATCTTTTCAGTAGTAGTAGTTGTTGTATAAATGCCCTATCTTCTGCGGCCATTCTCTCCTGGCAAAACCTCAGGCCCTTCTTACTTTAATGAAGAAGATGAAGATCAGGGACAACAGATGTGTCAGAAGTAGCATTGCAAATGTGCCCCTACTATGGGCATCTTGAACTTCAGGCAAGAATACAAAAATGACCCTAAAACTCAGGCGCACATCCAATGCCCTTGGATGAAGAATCACCACTGAAGACAGCTCAACAGAAAGCACATCCTCTGGCATCCCTCTCAGGCTACTAAACCCAATCATTTCTTCCCTCAGACTCAATTCCATAGGCTCAAGTGGGTCCAGTCAAACCACTATGAGGGTTTTGTTAGACCCTCGTTAGAACCATTTTAGCACTGCAGTGTACAGTTATGGGTTGCTGGTCATGTTGAACCTCAATCCCCTGTCCTGTCCCAAAGTACTAAGTCTAGTTCCCTCCTTCCTCCACAGCTGCCCAAAGAGGGGCCACTCTTTTCTCATCTCCCATCAGATCAAGAGAAAGGCTGACCCCTCAAAGCCTCGGGTTCTGTTATCTTAACTTTTGCAGACACATTTCTAGTCAGTTGCAGATAGCTTCACACACAGGTTTGGGATTTGCCTAAAGCCATGTGTCAGCATTTGCATTCAATGGATGGCACAGCAGAAAGCTGAAAGTCTAGACAATGGAGATATCAGAGGCCCATAAGGAGGATAAACTTTAACTCCAAATAGCTGCTTTCACATGGGATAGATGTTTCTCCTTAGTATTTTGTAGGAGGAAGAGCGGGGTTAGTTTCTGGGACTGCATTCTGGGCAGGCAGTCTGGGGTGTGGGGTGGTGTTGACTCACCAAGAAGACACCCACCTGGAAGGCTGAGTGACTTCAGCCAAAAGTCTAGACAAAACAAACAGTTTCTCCTAGTGACTGAAAAGGAAGAAGTGGTGGGATGATCAAGAGAGAAGTTCGTGTCTCATCAAGAAGAGGAAAAGAAGGTTTCCTTTACAAGGGTGGATGTCTCACTATCCTACAAAGTCTAACCAGCCAGCTCTACCTCCCATAACCCTTTTTAAATACCATCCTCCTGAAGTGCAAGCAGCAGCTAGCACAGGCCGCCTTACACTTCCCTTCCTCCGTATCTTCCCTCGCTCCTTCCAAATTACACGAAGCCAGCAAATAACCCAGTTCTTCCTTTTCTCCTAAGTGACACAGAGCTGCTGCTTGTCAGCTCTAATTTCTCCTCAGTAGACTGGTCAGATCTAACCCTGCAAAGTATCCAAAGGCTGCAAAGCTGGCAGCTACAGGCACACACCAAATTAGAAAGAAAGCTAAAATAAAGGGCACAGAAAGCTCAAGGAAGGTTTGTTTGCCTTGTCATGCTTGCCCAAGAGGTATGAAAGGTTGGGTACCTTTGAGGAGTGACGGCAGAGCAGGTAGGAGGTGATGGGGTTAACCAAGACTGGGAATCTACTGGAGTTCTTTTAAGTCATTAAGTGTAGTTTGCCACATTAACTATGACAAACCTATAATGACAACAAATCTGCTCCTCTTACAGTGCAAAACAGTGTTAAATGTTTTATCTGAAGAGCACTACTTAATTCTGAGGCCTCTTAATCCATAGAGCAGCTGCTGGCCTGCCCAATCTAATAGCTGGCATTCAGTTGGGTAAACATAGAATCATTACCCAAAATGTGTTTTTATTTTCTTGCACTACCGACCCTGGATCATTTTAAAGAACCAAAAGGATTGATTATAATCAACCATTTCAGGCTAGACTTTATAAAGAAATGAGCTGAAGACACAGAAGTTGCTAGCATTGTTGACAGATTATGTGAATAAATCACAGCAATGGATTGAGAAACCACAAGATCAAAGGCAACCATTGAGTCAATTGTATATTCATAGATTTTTAAGACTGGAAACCATTACTGGGATCATTGAGTTGGTTCTGTTGCATAAAGGTAAGAGAACCTTGAACAATGTTTATATCAAGCTTATAACTCCTATTCAAACTACAGTAGTGTTTATCTCAAGTTTATAATGCCTATTCAAAATACAAGACACCTTTATGAAAAATACCACATAATGAAGAAATCACAACACGTGTCTTAGGGAAGTTACCACAGCCATTTATTATAGTTGTGCTTAAACATGCTTATTTCTACACTGAGTCTTGTTAATGCCTTGACTTAGACTGAAGCCTGGCTCTCCATATAATTACATCCCTTTTTAAAATAAAATGAGTAAGTCTGAGTCTCTCTGCATGGATAATTTCCCCATTGGCTAACATACACATCATCATAGCATAATTTCACAAAAGTCTTTAGAAGAGTAGGCAATAGAACTGAATCTACTATTCCAATATTCTTTTCATCACTTACACATACAGCAGAACTCAAAGTGTATTTGTGTTCTTCTGCATTGCACTGAGACGTGTTAATAACTAGCTCAAATAATTCTTTTCAGATTCATGCCTTTAGCTGGGACTTAACACACTTACTCCTGGAAATGCAGCCCACATTTGCCTGTATTCAAGCACCACCACAAGATCAAATGATCCACCTTAGCCTACATGATTGATTTTTCAGGAAAACAAGTAAGTTTTTTGAAAAGTTCAAAATATTAACAACATGACCATAAAAACATAAGCAAAATCCCAACATTAACATTAAAACCCTTTAAGTCTTCATGGTAATGTACTTCTTTAACTGTCACAAAAAACCAAAACCAAAACCAAATACAAACAAACAAATAAAAACCAAACAAAAACAGAAACAAAAACAACCAAACTAAAATCTACTTGAGGAAATAAGTCATGTCACGAGCAGTTAAACTGCAACACTTAGCTCCTTCTAAAAATTCTGCCTCTGTCCCTTCAGCTTTCCTTCTCAGTTCCAACTCCTTCTGCTCCTTCAAGTGCCCATACAAACAACCTACAATCTCCCCACAGTTCCAACCGACCACCACTGTAATTCCTCATGTATTCTATTTTCTTTTCGAGGGAAAAAGCTAAGCAAAAGAGAATGTGGCACCAAAAGTTTCTTGGCCATTGATGGATTAATGCTTGTTTTTGCTGTATATCGAGCAGGACTCTGGGAACTGGAAGAAAGGGATGTACCAGTCTGATCATAGGCCCCCTGCACTCCCTGGTTGAGGAGCAGAAAGTCCAGCTTTTCTTATTGATGCCAGAGCCAAACAGGTTATTTGAAAAAACTGCTTTGAAAGCAGCGGGATCACCCCAACTCACATCCTCGGAGGTGAAGGCAAACAGTGTTGTACACTATGGCATTTATGGTGTTTGTTGGTGGTCACTGGTCATCAGCAGAGATTACTCATCCCACCCACAGAGAAAGCTACTTTGAATGTTGGTGGTCTGGGAGAGAAAGGAGAACGATGTCCAAGAGCAAATGCCTCCAGATTCAAACAACAGGGTGTGTGACTGATACACAGAAAAAGTGAATAAAATTAGTGCTTTGATCTGAAGAGGACATTGGAATAAACACCTAGACAACACTTTCTACTTAGACCAAACATAAGACAGTAAGAGAAAAATATTATTGTTCGTTCTTGCACTAAACCATCATATTTACTTCTTATTTAAAATACATCAGAGCTGGCCAAACTATCTGTCTTCACCAAATAAATTCCACATATGACAGAGGCAGAAAGAGAACTCTTAGAAAGACTGAAGAATTCAGAGGCGTCCAAGAAACTTGTATGAATGAATGCAATAGATGAAACTTTTGACAAATGCATTTCAGCAAGGGAAAGACACATAACTTCCAAATAAAAAAGGTGCTTTAAGAAAAACCTCTTCATTGGCACTCAGTGTCTCGAAGACTATCAGGATTCCTTTGTTCTTTAAAAACCAAATCAAATCAAATGTACCAAATACTGTACCAAATTTCTTTCTTTGTAGAAATTTGACATAATTTCTGTATAAACTCTGGAAATAGTAAAGAAGGCATTTCTTTTAATAAATGTGAGTGAACTGTTCCTGTATTTGTAAAGGAAATACAGGGAGATATGATTTGTAAGTACTCCTAAGAGTGATCCAGCTAAGAGAAACTCCTGGATAAACACTGGTACTTTCCAGATACCTGTCAGTTCTGAAAGGCCTTTTCATAGTTGAGACAAAACACAAGAATCTAAACACAGAATGGAAAATATATAAGAATACAAAATGGCTGCAAACTTCATACAACTCCAAAAGACAATTCAAATGCCTTCCAATTTCATGCAAACAGTTTTCATATGGTCTATCAAACCCTCCACCAAGCACATCCTGTATCTAACCATGGAGAGATGACCATGATGCCCTAACTGAAAGATGACAAAAAAAAATCTAATTCCTTTCCTTTATAAAACTCTTTTAATGAAAAGAAATTAATAAATGCTGCTTTTAATGCTTAGTGGTCTAAATTACTAATTCAAACCATCTGAACAATCAAAGAGCTGCACTTCTCACTAAACATCAGCTTTTTGCCTGGTTCAGTGATTTGATCGGAATAGACACACTGAAGTTCAAGAAATATTTGATCAGCTAGAAAATAAGACTGTTAATGAATTCCAGACATTATACAAAGTAATGTTGTCGCATCATTGAAAGCAAATCTGCAACAGTAACTTTAGAGACTCAAAAAGATGGAGACAAGACAAGATCCTTGGCAAAACTCAAATAATAAAATGTCCATAAGGATGATAGAGCCAACTCCAGATAATACAGTTTTAAATAAATCATTGCTTGACAGTGAAGTCTCCATGCTGATTTAATTCCATGTAGTCAAACAAATTTGTGTTAATTTTTCCATTCCTCTACTTTAAAAATCAAAAATAAGGAAAAATTTATGCGTTTTAAAACACAATCACATCTGTATTCCAGAAATTTTTCCTTTAGAAAGTTAAAGAATAAAGTAGGAATGATACTTTTTAATGCACTAGGACTGGCTAGCTGTGAATAACTGTTTTGGAACATCTCTTTGAGAAAATATTATTGTACCACAATTTGTCTTTTATGAAAATGTGACTTGAAGCTATATGAAGTAGAATGAAAACTATTATAATCAAAATTACCTATGAAATATTAAGCTTAACTGTCATACCAGACTAAGAAGCAAAACATGAACCCATTTAATACTGTTAGATTATGTTTTATACTAAGGATTTTAACAGTTGAATGCAAATCAGGTTTAGAAGGTTAACCTGCATGGAGAAATTATTTTGTTAATATGTTAATAGAAATCTCTTTCCAAAAGTGCTGCTGATCCTCAAACTAATGTAATATTTATATTGGACTTCTTTGGTAATTGGTGGGCTAAACATCTTCTCCTCTTGCACTTTAATTTAGCTTTATACCTCCAGCTTCATTAAACATCTTCTTTCATGGCTATACTAATAGCTTTTCTCAATATTCCATTAAGGAAGGAGAAAAATATGAGGACATTTTACTCATAACTAACATCATATTAATATTTGATAAATGTAGTTCAGATCACAGCCAAAACTATATGTTTATAGCTATCAAAATATAGCAGCCACAATTTTTTTCCTCCTCCCCCCAGCACATTACTATGAGCAGCAGAAACCTATTTTTGATCATTTCTATCCTTTCACTGGATATAATGGTCTGCACCTAGAAACTCCAATACATGAGTTTGAAGCAAAACCGAAAAAGTAAATGGCTTCAAATCATTGGCTAATGTATAGGTGATTCAAAATGGACCAACTGGTGTCTGCCTTTGATTATAAACTCTACTTTTGGCAAACTAAGGTAACTGTTGAAGAGCTACATGGTTCTACCTTTGTGACAAATAATCTCCTGACAAAAGAACTACAGTGCCCATGGTCAAAGGAATTGGGGATGGTCCATGGTTGCTACTTAAGACATTAGATTTATATTGCTATTGATTATTTTGTAATTCTCTTATTTTTCACCATCACTAACTTCATTTATAACTTCATTGCATATGTGCTATGTAAATCTTCTGAAAAATTAACACAATAATAGCAACACCCAAGACACCTCAATTGGTCTTCCACTGCTGTATTTCACTCAATATTGCACTTTCCATCACTAAGTTAAACTGAGATGGCCTCAGCATGTAGCAGCAGTGTAAACTGTCACCAGGAACTATCGTATTTACTTCTCCAGATGAGATTTTGTTTCAAATTCAGCTTCACAACTCATTAACAGCCTTAACCAGAAATTAATACAATGGAAAAGCCCATATCTATGTAACTTTTTCTCAGCCATACAGTGTTAATTTCTACCTGTCTAGAAACACACATAAACAAACCCAGAGGTAAGAAGCGAAATGGCTTAAAACAGCTGTCCATAAACTGTTGGGAGAACTAAGACAAAACAGAAGCACTCCTGGCTCACTCCTTTACTGGTTTTTCTTTTTCTCTCTTAAAGCTTATTATTCTTCTCTCTGCCCCAGCAACACAACAAATCTTTGAAAGACTCTTAGGGAGACCATCTTCCCTCTAATCTTCCTTTCACACTTTTACTGTGAAAAAAGCCTTGGTCACATGAAGCCAGTAACATTGGAGAACACATAAATTTTCATCGTATAAAGTGACATGTAGGTGCTTCGCTGCATCACTTGTTTTATGAGCCTTACTGTTTATGCCTCTTAACAAGTTTAAAGTGTTGTACATACCAGACAAAACCTTCTCTCATTTCTCAAACCCTATGGCACCAATCTCTCTTCACCTTCTGCCCTTTCATTTTTACCACCTCCATCCTAACTCAAGCTTAAGTGCAGTCATCACTTAAATTTACATCAGAGAAAGAAGGAAGTCAGTCTCTCAGAGAACTTCTTTCTTTTTGGCTAGTTAATTTGTAGTCAAAAGCTCCTAGAAGTCACACAAAAATTGGGTTGCATCAGTGAAAAGTATGCAGTGCTCCAAGTCTGACAGCATCCTGGTACAACAAAAGAATCTCCATGAACTGAGCAGCAGTGCTTTTGGCTGACTCACTACAATAACCCAATTTGGAAGCTGGGTAATTTATCAGTATTAGAGGCCACATTTGCAGAAGCTCCAACCTGTAAATTTAAGGCTTCATTATAACATCGCTTTTGTTGACATTTTTAGTAAGCTACAATGATAATCAGTATACCAGGAATAACATTTCAGAAAATCCCCTCAGAGACCAGGAAGATAAATGAAAACTATGAAACTTAAACAAAAAAGATGCAAAAATATATTTCAAAATACTTCTTGAGGAATGCAATCTTAAAAAAAAAGGAATGCAGCCTTACATCAAAAGGCAATCAGTAGGCTGGAACTTTTAGCTAGTCTGAACATAAGGAGAAATGTGCAAGTACTAAGAAATTGCAGCATATTGGTCTCATACATAGTCCAATTTGTCTTTATAATTCCAGTGATAAAAAGCCCCTCGAGCTGAACAGATATGCTTGAAAGATGATGCACAGAATTGCCAGCAGGATTTTTTTCTACATGTTGCTAAATGTATGCTACACAAAATTGTCATTAAGGGCTAGCTTATTACATCTTACAGGGCTACAAATCTCCTTGAATTAAATATTCATGAGTCTTGCATGGAATACTGAATCCTGTGGTATTTTATAAGAAACAATAGAAACTAGTCTTTTCCACACCATATTCTTGTATATAAATTATAAAATTGTGAGTTTCAATCATATTAAATTCATCATTAGCCATTGACATGCAAATAGCAAAGCAGATATTTCACATCCTTATTTTCAAAAGGAAACATTCATACAACATGGGAGTTAAGTCCCACCAGTAGAACTCAGCATGTGCTCTGCAGTGCTTTCACTTGGCAAGTAGCAAGCTGATGTGCTCAGAGATGAAAAGCAAAGTGGGGAAAAAATGTATATTGAAAGAAAATCAGTATGTACTTTCTCTTTCTCTACAAGTCTCCTACAAGACAAATACAACTTAAAACTGCATTTTCAGGAGACTAATTTGGATAATGAGCAGGGAAAAATCCTCGTCTAAGAAGAAAAAACACACCATGCCAAATGAGAAAATGAAGGGATCCTGCCCACTCTTTGTGTGAAACTAAACCTTGCAGTTCTGACTTAGGAACAAACAAGTCAGTGTCTCTGGGTAAGAACAGGTTAAGTTGAATAGGATAGCTATTTGCTGAGCACTCTAAGCAAAGAGAAAAGAAATATAGGTTGCATTTTAAGAATATCAGTCAAAAAAAATACAGCTACTGTGAAATTAGTTGCTATCCTTCTGGGGAAGGACATTCTTCCATCAAAAGTAGTAGCTCCAATGTAAGTTGTTAATATTGCCTTGTAACCAAACAATAGTTTCTGCCACATCAGATTTTTTGCCCCTTCTACAGAGCATGACCACACAAACACCCATCAGACATGCAACACAAAATCTCTGGCTTGAATACTGGGATTGAGGAACTGCCATGAAGAACCTGTTCCAACTTCTCTGCTGCTGGCAGGGAGCTTTCATTCTGTTACTGGCAGAAGGGGCTTTCATTCTGTTACTGGCAGAAGGGTTAGAATCAGACTTTTTCCTCCTTTCCCTTTTCTTAAATGTTTCTTCTTTAATTATACCAAACGTTTAAATGTTAATGCAGCTGTGCTTCGAGCAGGCAAGCAGCTGAAGGGCCAAAGAATTAGGGGAGGGGGTAAGTGACAATTACCATTTCCCAAAACAAATGTCATCAGGTTTAGCTGCTATTTACCAGTTTAACATTTTAACAAGGGAGAATAGAAGGAGTAGTTAAGGACAACTTTTCCATAAACAAATGTCCAAGGTATTTAAAAAACAGAATTATATTTCTAAAGAAAGAGAACTGCAACTCATAGCACCACATCACCATCATCTATCAAGTGAATTGAAATGTCTGATGTGCAGTCACTAGGAAATTCTGGGAGAAGAAAGCAGACAAACCTGAGCCAGTTCAGGAGAAGTTTCTCTCAAATCTGATTTCTCTCCCATGCATCCTTTTTCTTAATATCATAAAAAGACAACAGTCCTTTCCTTAACCTCTAGAACATAAAACACAACTGAGAATGCCATAGGAAAAAAATACCATCACTGATTCAAGCAAGATTCTGTGATGATATTTGGAAGACAGTTTAAAAATCTCTTCCAACCTGCAAGATAAAGTGAGTTTATCACTTCAATATAAATGTAACTAAAATGCTGAGATAATGAAGAGCATGCTAGTATGAATTCTGAGCTAATAAATTGGATCTCTGTGAGGCTCAATCCTACTTGTGAAACAACTTCAGTAGAATCCTTCAAAAACTTTATTAAAGCAGAGTGAGCGGCACAGAGATGACAACAAAGTGAACAAGCTTACCAGTCATCAATCCAGCAGGTACTCCAGAAAGAATCAGAGAGCCACGTGGAACTACATCTCTCTTGACACCAAGAACAGTAAGTACCATGCTCATTTTATGAGCTGTCTTGTAAAAACCTTTTCTCTTGTATAGTACAGCCTCAACAGAAGGAGAACATGGCTTTTGTAAACCAAAATCATTCAATAAGCAAATTGTTGAAATTAAATTCTAAAGCTGGGACAAAAAATATGATTCTTAGCAGATGGGGAGCGAGTGGTGTCGGTTTGGGGGGGAAGATCTAGAAGTTCAAGTGGAAATCAAAGATATTTTAGGTAAATTGAACTATAACAATGTTTACAGTGAAAGTTGCATTTACCAAAATACTAAAATAGATGGATCAAAGTTTTACCTGCGTTACATAGACAACACTTAGGTTCTTAGGCCTTTGAACACATTTTCTCCTCAGTTGCACATGTGTATTTGCGCTTTCAAAATGTGTGAAATTGGGAAAAGCTCAGGAAAAAAATGGGTTTCAAAAGGGGTAGAAGCTCAGGTCTTGACATCTGTTTATAACTGTTGCAAACAGACATATTACAGAATAATAAGCTCCAAGAAGGTACTATAAAGGATCTAAAGCTTTAAACTCCCCCTCACAACTGGGGGTAAAAGAGAAAGACCATTAAAAAACAAAACCACTCTAGGACACTAAAACCTAATTAGAGCAGAAGAGTGCTGTACAAAGGGAACAACAGTCAGCTGTTCATTAGGAACAGAAGGAAAGCAATTTTGTCTTCAGGGTGGCATAAGAATCCTTAATGGGGTTTAACTCCCTGCATCCCTCCTGCCCAGCACCCTTTGTACAGGAGGGAATAGGTCACACGGTGGTGTTCAACAACCACTATTGTTCCCTAACCCCTTCTATTCCAGCACCTGGAGATCACAGCCATGTGCATTTAAGTGCAATCTTGCAGAAGAGAACTGTAAGCATGTGTGACTGCAGCCAGAAATGCAAGAGAGCAGTCAAAAGCTGCCTGCAGGTGACCATGACATTGCCCTAACAGTCACTAAAGAAACTCTCCTTTATGAATAGCTGCCAAGATTTTCATATCTCAAAACCACATCTTTCATCTCAAGAAAAAAAGAGGTTTTGTAATTTACCCCAGGACAATAACTGCATCTTAAATAGTGAGCAATATTATTACTTGAATTAAAAATTTACTGTTATTCAAAATTCCCCTCCAGAACAAGGCAGTTATCACAGTATAAAGCCATTAGACAGCTAAACATATTTTTTTCCTAAAACCAGCAAAATTCTAATTTACTTCTTTAATAGTTGTAGGATTTTTTAAGCAAGATGTGTACAAGCAGAGCAGTACACCCAGTTAAAATCAAGCTAGAATATCTATTCCAATAAAAAAATATTATCAAAAACCCCTTGCTTTCTGCATGATCAAAATTTTAACAACTTTTTTCCCCTCATTTTTTTTCCTGGCCAGTCACCATTAATATTCCTAAGAAATTAATTTATATATATCTGCAGTGAGATTTGATTTGAGTGCAAAGTTTCAGAGGTAATGGAATAACACCCACCAAATTTGACTGAGGAAAGAATCCTACTTCTTTTGAAGGCCTAGGACAATATGCAAGCAAATGTCATGGAAACAGAATCTCTCTCCATAGTAACACCATTTGTGGCACTGTAACTAACCACTCTAAGATGCTCCAAGACACAGGTTTATTAGCTTAAACCCAGTTTTCATTTAGCATTTGTTCCATTAACATTCCATATATCTATCAGCCATAAAGATTTATTAAAAACATTAATAGTTCACAAGAATGCAGTATCAAAGTCAAACATAAGTATAAGGGCAAACTAATCAACTGTGATAAAGCAAGTCTGAGTTAACATTGTATTTTGGGAAAAAAGCCAAGAGACTGATAGCACTGTAAAGAATAATTATATTACAGCTGGTTTCTACTACAGGCTCTGACTCTGTGCAACAATTGTCAGATGTGCAATAGCATCCTACATGAAATACATAAAAGGAGCTACAGAGTAATACACATAAAAGTAAAATTAATTTTAAAAAAATATAAAAATATATAATTACACCTAAGCAACTCTCATTACCTGTTGTTATACAAAAATTTAAATTTTTTATCAACCAACCCAGCAACCAAAACCCTCAAAACCAGCTGAACAAAGACTCCAACTAGCATTGTAGCTACTCTCCATGGAGATGGACCAGCTTAATGCATAGCAATGCATAGCATGGGAGTGATTTTCAATGAAAATTTATTTGACAAATTCGGTCCTGTTTGTGAACTATCTGTATGGAATTCATGACTCTGACTAAAAAAAAAAAAAATCCTGATTAATTTTGTGGCAATGCTTGTTGGCCCATTTTCTGATCTGATGACCAATGCAAAGTTTCACTTCCCTGACTGTTACTAGATACAGGGCTCGCTTTACTACGTGTCCGTTCCATCCAGAAACTGAAAAGGGTCAGCAGTGCAAATGGGTACAAACATACATCACCTCTGACATTTCTGCAAGCAAAATACCAGGTCTTGCAAGCATAGAAAATAGAGCTCATCCTGCAGAATTTTTTTTAAATGTCACAAATAATCACAAAAATCATTCATCTGGTTGTTTATATGCAAATTATGAAAAGCTACATGTATTCTTTATTGGTTCAAGTACTTAATGAAATATAAAGTTTAAACTGAATCCTGTAACAATGAAAAGCGTCATGATTGTATTACTGTAATACATAAGGTGTCTGAAAATAAATTAAAAAATAACTTTACCAGTCTTTGTACATGGAAGTAGGCACATGCTCTATATATATTTTAGAGAGTAGAGCTGTTTCTACTCAAAAATCAAACATATTTTTTCAAAAGCATGCTAGTGCTTCAAAAAAAAAAAGCTCTGAAGGTTTCCAAAATATAACATATCCAATATGGTTCACCACATACAAGTTTGTCTATCTTACAGAAAAACCTGTATTACTTAAAACTGATACCTTTAAAAAGTATTCTCTAAATAACAAACAAAGCAAAAGTTCTTTTGTCTCCTGGCCTTAGAGCCAGCTCTGTTAGAAGAGATGGGGGAAGGAACCCCAAAAGCCAAATATTAATTTGCACTGCTTGGTGTTAGTTGATGGTAAGACTGCTCCAAAGGAGTAAGCTGCCTAAAAACTAGCAAATACTGACCTCTGACAGTCTCTTCTTCACTAAACTCACATTTTTCCTCACCATCATTTGCATCAGACAACTTGCAGAACAGATTTAAGTAGGAAACTGGAATTTTGCATTTTTTACTTGAAGACAAAAGGAACAACCTTGAAACTCTTATTTTGTTAACCAAACATAGCAAACTTCTTTTTTCACCTGTTTTGAGCTCTGCGCACTATGAGCACTGGATCCTGTAAAAAATTTACACTTGTTAAACAGTTGTTTCCAAAACTATTTGGAATTATTCTTTATTCTTCTGGTTCCTTTTCCTCATTACCAGCAGAACAAGCCATATTTTTCCTTAAAAATGGCAACATCAATTCACTGTCTGACAAGTCCCAACGATACACATTTCAATTGCTCTCATAAGTTAAAAGTTCTCTAGAGAATCTCATGTTGCTTAAAACATGTTTTGCTTCAGTGGTTGGATGAACATACAGATGCAAGATCTCCCTGGGATGTCTAGTGATCACTGTTTGGAAACAAGCAACCTCCTGTTTGTCAGTTCAAACTTGTCAGAACTTTCAGACAGGATGTAACCAGTGTACTAACTGGTTTTTAAAGAACAATTCAAAGCATACAGAACACCTGCATTTTGGAAATCTGAGAAAATTTCCAGCTAAGACTTCTAATCATTTTCCCCTTTTGGAACAAACCAGCAGACATGTCATAGTTGTACATTCCCCTATTTCAGTGGAAAGCTTCTAGAGTAATGTGGAAAAAAACTGAATTTCATTTCAGAAACACAACTAGCAGCATAAAAAGAAAATAAGCTAAATAAGCCTTTGCTTTAGGAATATCTGAACTAATTACATAGGAAATCTTCATCAGATTTCTGATCTCTGACTTCTATAATCAAGGCATGAAGTCCAGCACTGCCCTCCTACCTCTGCTTAATAGGCCTGTATGATACAATCACATCTAAATTATTCACCACACACCTCATTGTGGCAGACAATGAAATTTTCATAGAAGCAATTTATAACTTTCATATCAAGACTTGCATTTTTAATCATATTAATGGATTTGGTTCACTATTTTTGTAATATCAAAGGCTAGGTGAGCTGATGAAAGGAACAGAAAGTACAATTACAACTGAAACTAAAGTTACTGTCAGTCAAAAGGAGACTGAATTATCATACAGTGTTCCATTGAATCTCTTCAGTAAAGAATACTATTCCACAGGTATCTGTGAGCCTTGCAGAGTATTGTTCTATACAGTATCATGAACATGATTATTTTAAATGTGCAGTCACCAATATGCACAGTGACCTCCAAAGATTTATCTAATAATATATGCTAGCGCCTAAGAAAAATATTCTTATAATTAAAAAATTCAGTTACCCTTTGGTGATATTTATCATGCATTTTCAAACTTGCTGTTTATAAGAACAGCAACCCAGTAAACACTCCAAATTACAAATAACAGGGTAATGTAGAATAAATCATTCTGCTTTAAAAGAAAGTGTCCCTAAATGTTTTGACCATCTAGATACCACAACGCAAGTGCTGATACTCCTCTGAAAGTCATCCTGTTTCGTCACATCTCAGGTATATACATCATTTTTCTGAAATGCTAGGCTACTGATTACACTAAACAACAGGATGGATATCTAGCTAAATATTCTGTTTATCCTGATACCACTATTTTTGTTTTACTGCTGTGCTCCTGCCTAATAAAGAATACGAACATTTTATGAAGAATTTTCATGAAAACTTGAAAGGTTTGTTGGCTGTCTTGTTCTGCCGTGTACAAGAAACAGAACTGGGAGAAAAAAATCACAGCCTAGTTCTTCAAGATACTTTGCTAAATCTTTTCAGTTTGATAGAAAGGGTACAGAGGGAGCATAAATGAAGTACTCTGTTTATAGATATCTATTCTGGGATCTGAAGAAAAGAGAGTATTGACAAAATACTTTCTACTACATTGTCCGGTTTCCAAATCATTCCTGATCCATCAGCTTCTTAATCCTGGAGAGATTGCTGTAAATTTCAGGATGTGTCAGAACACTGCCATGAAGACAAGTGACCACTTCATTAATCTATTCAAGAGCTGAATCAGATGATTCAGCAAAGAGTTCTCACTCTTTTGATTCAAATCAAAAACTCTCCTAGATTTCGCTATGCAGCTATAAAAGATTTTTTTAAAAAAAATCTGATCCACAACACACATAAATCAATGTAATTTTTGGAATACAGACCTACTCATTTAAAACAGGTATGCTTTGCAAAAACTGAACCATTGTGTTGGTATTCTCACCTGAAATCCCATTTACTGTATATATTCCTAACATTAGCTATTTATTTTAGTTAGAAAGTACATGCAACCATAGTTAGAAGCATGACAACAAGTGCACTCCACAAGTTCCCTGACAGCCTGCTTTGAGATAAAGAAACTTTGGAAAACCCATTTTTGAAAGCCTTTATTATTGATGATGCTACAATTTCATTTTCCCAACATTTAAAAAAGTAGCAGGCAGAGAAAGTGGGCTTTTTTCTTTTCCTAACCAACGCATGCAGAGACACCACCATATTAATATCAACTGACAATCCCAAGGAAGACTAGTACACATAATATAGGAAAGATCTTTCCTACTGTCACTGGCAGGCAGAATGATTAGACTGCACAACAGAAGTTCAAGGACCCATTTAGACAGCACCCCTAAATGCAGTTCACTGCTTGAGAAATCAGAGAATGTCAGGCAGTACAGGTTATTAGCAAGCAAATGAGACAACATACCAATTAAAACCAACACTTTCCTCAGGTAATCAGACTGAAGGCACTGACATCTATTCAGTCTGACAGAATAAGGAAGTCAGGTTAAACAATTCTGGCAAATAGCAAATACGTTTGCATTTCAATCTGAATGTACTAGAGGACCAAGAGCAGAAAGTTAAACAAGAAAAACTTTTGCTACACCCCAATCTTACTATATTTAGAGCTAAAAATTATTCATAAAGGGAAAGAGGGAAATGTAGATATTTTCTTAGGTGTGAGTTATCGCAGGTTTTTGGAAAGTGGAAATAATAAAAATCTGCTACATTCATCATGGTACTTGGAACTAGGAGTCTAACAATTTAATTAAATAAGGTGTAATTAATTTAATAAGACCTTAATTACTGGTGTTGGGTTAGCATTTCTTAATTTTCTAGTTTTTTGATTAAAAAAAAAAGTAGAAAACAAGTCACCCCAAGTGAGCAAAGACAAACTTGAATCGGTATAAAAGTTTTACTTGTATAGTCACAGAAAACTCCTCAAAGAAATATTGTGTATTGCTAATATATTTGGGTATGTTTGTAAAGCATATGAAAAAATTGTGTATTTGAGATAGGAATAGCTACTTAAGAGATGAGTTGCAAGGAACATTGCCATAGAAATTGAATATAACAACTATTCATAGGCAGAAAAGAGTTGCAAAGCTCAGTGGCATTTCAGGAGATTGACAGCAAGTTCTCTGTTACAGGAAAACCTACAACTGCACAAAAAGTGCATACTGATATGACAACAGCATCCCCTGACCAGCAACAGATTCAGTCAGGAACATTACTCTTACAGAAGAAATCACATTTACCAAAAAGATACTCTAAAGATGAAAGGTTTTAGTAATGTGGATCAACACAAAAGACTGATGAAAACTATTCCTGATGTCTTCTTCCAGTGATAGGATGTGTGAGAACAGTTCAAAGCTGTGCCAGGGAGCTTTTAATTGGACATCAGGATGTATTTAAGTACTTGAGAGGATGATGAAACATTGAACAGGCTTCCTAGAGGGGTGGTCAATGCCCCAGAGCTGTCACTGTTTAAGGAGCATTTGGTCAATTTGCTTAATAACATGCTTAAATTTTTGGTCAGCCCTGAAGTGGTCAGGCAGTTGGACTGTAGGTCCCTTACAGCTGAAATAGTCTGCTCCATTCCATTGCCTCCAAATCTTACATGAATCACTACAAAAATAGAAAACTAAATCCAGAAACATGTATTTGTTAGAAGCAAAAATCTATGCTATTATATGACTCTTCCTAGGCCTTTATATATCTGCTTTGGTATTGAGAGTATATTTGGTATATCTGAGTCTGTCTGAAGCCATTACTTGCTATTGCACCAGAAATACATGACAATAATTGTTACTCCATCACTGATAAACAGGATATCTGTGCTTCAGAAATGAGCCAAGAAGTGACTATGCCTATGATTAAAGATTTACACACCATTTGATAAAACACATACTGTGGAAGAAAAGGCTTTCCAATTATATACGATTATTTATGACAAACTGGCACTGCTTAATGAGACAAATCATGGAGACATTTTATTTGGTGGTATCTTTTGGAGATATTTAATTCAGTTTTAACTTCAGTGATTTTGGAAGAACTTTCACAATGACAGAAAATAACACAGCCTATTATACAATGGGAATAGCACAAATAATTAACAGGCAACCAAGCATTTCAGATCACCACTAAGTCTGCCAAGGGAAGGGAAGGAAGATATAGTAATAACTCATGCAATGTTATTCAGTTATAAAAACCTATTCATTATTCTTTCATTTTAAAGGCTAAGCTTTCCATTAGTATTCAGTATGGGGAGTTATATGTTAAATAATTCAGCTGTTCTTTAAAATAACATTTATCTTAGAAGAACAGAGCTCAGCAGCTGCCCTTCGTCCTTCCCTCTAAAAATCCCAATTCCACACAACCGGACTTTATTCCTCATCTAAAATGAGAGCATGGAGGAGTACCAAACAGAAATCAGCCTGATCCGATGCAAAAATGTACCAGAGCTCAGGAGGCAAACACAAAGCAGAAGATTTTAAATTTTGATACATGCTTTTTACAGATGTTCAAAAGCTGTCCTTAGGCCTTCCTAACTGATGGCCAGTGAGTCTTTATTTAGGTGGCTAAAGTAAGAAAATAATTCCTACATCCTTTCCTGAAGCAAAGGAAAAGTAATAGTTTTAGTCAGCAAGAAAGCTGGTTATTAGGAGATTACTAGCATAAAAATTAGACAGTCTGAGATGTTTAGCAAAAGTACGATTTACAAGGTAGACATGAAAAGTAATTTCACTGATGAGTGGGCAGAGGCCAGAGAGCCAATTCTGCCATCAGAAAAGGCCATTTCTGAGATTTTCATTAAAAACATACAGGCTGGTAACCTGCAAGTGTTCTAAAACAAATGTAAGAAGTTTCCTGTTTTGAAGCAACATTTCAAAAGGAAGGACTGAAAGCTTCCAGTCTTTACACAAGCATTTGGAATCTGTAAATAAGGCGTGTGGCTTTCGCCTTTAAATTAACTCACTCTTTGTCTAGGGTGAGATCCCTGGTCATGACGTTTCCTGCTGCTGTTTTACTCCTGGTTAGCACTTAACTTTGGGCCCTGCTCTGCCAACCTGTTACAGGTAGAGGAACCAGAAAGTTGATCAGATGGAATAGAGCTGATTTAGGCATATGGGAGTTATAGTGATAGGATCTTAAATGGATAGACAATGATGTAAGGAAAAGAAGTGTCAGGGAGAAGCAACAGAGAAGGGAAATCAAAAGGAATGAGGAAAGGGCTGCTGGATAAAGAGAATGCATGAAGAGAAAAAGCGTAAAGGGAAGAGTACAAAGGGAAGAAGAGATGCAATAGTAAGAAGACATTTGTCTCTTGCAATGGAGTTGTTAAGAGTAGGATATGTTAATGCAGAAATTGCATAAGAACCACACATCACATCAAGCTACCTAAAATCATTCTTAAATCATAAATGAGGCAAAAACATCCATCACATCCACTAAACACACTCTTCTTATGATCTGTCAAAGCTTTCACACTGAGAAGGGAGGAAATCAGAAGATGGGATGCCTCAGCCATTGCCTTTCAATTGTCACTGTGAAAGGAAAGCCTTTGTATACCCTGAGCAATAACCAATATAAGTAATTCAAGTAACCAATGAGTTAGGAATAATAATGCTCAGTTAGTCTGATCTTGCAACCTGCAAAGGCAGAAAAAAAATCTCCTTACTCCTTAATCTTGTTTCTACCATCATGAATCACAGTGCAAAATAATTTCTGCTTCAATACAAGAACCTTGCTATTCATAATAGGAATTTAGATAGAAATATTAACAGAAGAAAACAAACCTTCTTACATGTAACTGAAACCCTAGATTCAGTAGTAAAACTTTTTCACAAATCCCTTCTCATTAAAGCATACCAATTTCTCAAAACTGGGCCAATACAGAGGCACTTGATCCCAAATCTCTTCAAACCAAAGAGAAAAGTGCGAAAACCAAGAGCTCTTAGAGGCTAAAAGCATATTCACAGATAATTTTAGATATTTTGAGTTTTATTGCAAATCAGAATTAAACCAAACTTCAAAATAACAAAATATCCTTTCTCCATCCATATTGACTCCCAGTACCAGTGCTGCCTGTAGCAGGTGTCTTGGGTTGATATGCTTTTAGCCCCAGTCATCTGTTCTGTTTATGCTGAATAATAAGTTTTGCACCTTTAAGCCTTGTTCCAGAGAGTGAAGGGGGGAGAGAAGAAGCTGCAGCTTGTTTTCAGACACTGCACTCACTCCTCCACATTCCTGCTCCTGGACTGTGTTGTCTGCGGATGGACAGACAGCGGGACAGAGTTCTTCTTTTTTTAGTTAGTTTTAGCTAGCTGAGGCAAAGAAGTTCCCTGGACTGTGGGTTTTTTTTTCCTTCTCTTTGGACATGTTTAAACCTGCTCTGGACTGAACACCCAGCAGAGCACCGGCAGCTCGCACCTGGGGCCACCGGGCCAGGCCTGGGCTGCGGCATTTCCAGCACCAGAGGGACTGATAAGAGACTGATAAGAGACTGAGTGAGCTGAATGGCAACCTAGGGAGGGGACTTTTCTGAGTTTGTCATCTCTTTTGGAGTAGCAAGGGGTTTTATTGATTAATATTGTTTAGGTTTTATGGTTTAATAAACAGGTTTTTTCCACTTTTCTCCAAGGAGGTATTTTCTCCCGAACTGGTTGAGGGGAGGGGCCAATTGAATCTGCTTTTCTAGAGGAGCCCCTCTGGGGGTTCTCTCCCAAATTTGCCCTGAACCAGGACAGCAGGGAATATCCATATACTCAGGTCTGGATGCCTTTGTCTGAGACCAGACAAGACGAACACCTCTGAGTAAAACTAGGGGAGAGGGGAAGAGAAACTCAGAAAAGATTTTCAAACAGTATGAACTAATAAGCTCAATTCTCCTTGTATTAAATAGTTAACTTTTGCATTCTTCTTTACCTACCAAAAATATGGTACACGTGGGTAATTTTCCCCAAAGCATTTTCTGCCTGTACATGTTGACATTCTGTTTATCCTACTCTGCTGCCACTTCATTCTTCCTTGTGATTTTGCTTCAATTCCTGTCTACATTTGTGTACTCCTCAAAACACACACTGGATTTCAGGGGCTCCCAAAAGATGTTCTTGAATTTCCCTGATCTTCTAAAACTCAGCTTCATTTCTGTCTATCCTTTTTTTTTTCTGCAAGATCAATTTTGTCAACAAATATGGTTCTTAATTTTCTTCTGGATATGTCGCGGTCTCTTCATTTGAGACAAACAGATTTTATAAAGCTCTCTAACCCTCACAATAACCAAAGTTCAGGGCTTTACACCCCAATCAGCAATAGGAGGTTGTTGTTTTCTCTCTGAAAAGATCTAATACATCATGCATTCAACTACAACACAAAAATTATTTCAGCTAGTATTTTCAAGGGGTCATTTATGCACTGTTATACTGTTGCCCTTGTATTGTTGCCTATTTATTTATTCCCTCTGTATCACATAACAAAAAAGCCATCTCTATCAGCTTCATCCTTTTCAGTTATTCAGCTTTAATGCTTCTTTCCCAAGTAACAGGTCTACAACAATATTTTTCACTCTAAATATATTACTGTAGTGGAAACCAGCACAATTACTTATACTTACTCAACTAAGAAAGTCATTACACTGAGAAAACTGCATATTGCTTCATCCAGGAAAATCAGCTTAATAACAGAAGCAACAAACTTACATTCCATAAACTCAGAAAAAATATTAAAATTTGAACATTAATTTAAACAAATACATTAAAGATGAATAACCTTTATAAGCATTTATAAAAGAAATTGGTTGAGTTGGGTTATAAATTTTTTAGTGTGCTAAGTCAGAAAACACAACTTCTAGAAACAAAACATATCAGATATTGATTTCCTGTAACAGTGACTAAGAGATACATTCTTCACCAAGCTCATTTCAACTAGAAAAGGCAATTTCAAATTTAGCTGTAGTAACTCTGCTTAGCTTAACCTCCAATTTTCAGGGAAGTGCTTGTGAGAAACTTTTATTTTATTTACAATTGCTTTAAATTCTAACTGTATTCTAAGATATCATCAGGATTTCTTATGAAAGTGTAAACTCTCTTTACCCTAGTAGTTCTGCTTTAAATTGGAAACAGCTATGTATTTAAAAAAAGTACATGGCTTAATTGCTTAATTATGTAGAGCTTGAAATAGAGAGGTGTATCTTATTTCCAGATGGGAGTGTCATCACTCCTTGCTAAGATCTACAGTATAGGAAGTAGACTAGGAAAAATATGTTTCAGCTAGAAAAGTATACACATGTACTTTCCACAAGTAGCTGGAAGGGTAGAAATATCTGTCAAATTTGAAATGAAAACAATTCCTTGCTTGATCCAGTTAACACACTGGAGAGAAGGGATGCGATCCAGAAGGACTCTGACAGGCTTGAGGTGGGCTTGTGCAAACATCCAAGTTCAACAAGGCCAAATGCAAGGTCCTGCACCTGGGTCAGGGGAATCCCAAGCACAAACACAAACTGGGTGGAGAATGGATCAAGACTTTTTCCCTGGGGAGAAAGATTTGGGGGTGTTTGTGGACCAAAAGCTCAAGAGAAGCTGGCAGTGTGCATTTGCAGCCCAGAAAGGCAAGCACACCCTGGACTGCATCACAGGAAGCGAGGAAAGCGGGGCAAGGAAGGCGATTCTGCCCCTGTGCTCTCATGAGACCCCGCCTGGTGTGCTGTGCCCAGCTCTGTGACCCCCAGCATAAGAAAGACATAGACTTATTAGAACAAGCCCAGAGAAGGGCCACTGAGATGATCTCAGGGCTGGAGCACCTCTCATACAAAGACAGGCTGATGGAGTTGGGGATGTTCAACCTGGAGAAGAGAAGGCTCCAGGGAGACATTAGAGCAGCCTTCCAACATCTAAGATGGGCCTACAAAACCAGATGGAGAGGGACTTGTAACAAGGGCATGTATTGACAGAACAAGAGAGAATGACTTCAAATTGAAAGAGAGTAGGTTTAGATTAGATATTCAGAAGAAATTCTTTATTATGAGGGTGGTCAGGCACTGAAACAGGTTGTCCAGAGAAGCTGTGCTCATCCCTGCTCATCCCTGGAAGTGCCTGTCCCTGGAAGTGCTCAAGGCCAGGCTGACTGGGGTAAAAGGTGTCCTTACCCCCCTCTGCCAGGGGACTGGAATTAGATGATCTCTACAGTCCCTTCCAACTCAAATCATCCTGTGATTTACAAGCTAAGAAAAAAGTCAAGATGGATGATGCTACAGCCATGATCTATGCCAATACACAACACACACTGCAGTGTATCCACTGTATCTGATGCAACAGGAGGAGTAATAGAATGGATGAGGCCATGCTAGCTTGAGAACCACTTGCATTATTTTTTCTGATTGTCTGCAGTACTTCTGGTAACTTCTCCCCAGGCCACTCATAAACCTTTACACTGGCAGACATGACTCAAGAATTTATCATGTTTCAATTGCACTAAAACAACATGAATCACAAATTTTAATGAAATTTTAATGTGCGAACATCCTTGAAAAAGCAAAATAACATGAGAGCTCAAATCAATGGTTGAAAGATTCAAGGAATGCATGCAGTCATAGAAAATCCTTCATTATTTAGCAGCACACATCCATAGTACATACTCTAAAAAAACATGAGATGATTCCTGAACACTATCACCGTTGATTAGTAAGAAATCACACATACTACAAATGAGATAGCAACTAGTCAGAAACAACACTGCAAAGTAATCCTGACCAAAACAATGATTAGCTAGCTAGTAGATGGATGAGTGGGGAGGGAGAGCAAGAATTTCATCTGGAACTAAAGGGAGAAAAAATCCATTCTTTATGCTACTTACTCCTGTAGGCTGAAATATTAGTCCATCCACTTCATGGCTAACTTCTCTGGCAAAGTTTCCTTCCAGGAGCTGTAGAACAAAAGAGAATGAAAATCTTTTTCCATAGAGAAATGCACATCAAAGTGAGTAGTAGTGGATTACATGCTACTACTGCAATCGTTTGCCAATAAACAGCTTATTTATGGTTTAACATTAGAGCTTGGGAAATGTCAACATCAACAAAGTAGCAGTTTCTACAAAGAATACTCAAGGCTAGAAAATCATTTGTCCAAAAAGAAATACTTAGAAACCAAGATGATTCTATATACTAGAAAACTAAGGAATATCAATTCTAATACAGGACACTACAGTCATTTGTGGGCAAATTAAAAAATCCATTTGCCATTTTAACACACAAGTAGAACTTTAGATTGAACTTATTTCCTGAAAATTTTCAGGGCATCATTTAAAATTCATGTTGGACAGACTTGCTAACTAGGGCATAAACCAGTAACACAGCTACATGACTGTAAAACCAACTCTTTGAATTAATTTGTATCTTGAATACAAATATTGAATATTCTATTTAATGCTTTCAATGACTGTGAATTCTGTATGGAGGTAAATATATCCATCAAGATGAATTAACCAGAGAAAAACCATCTAATTAAACAAAGTACTGAAACCAGCTAGTCAACCGTTATGAGAATTGATGATATACTTCCATAATAAATTCTGACTTGCCTAAGGAAAAGCAAATAACCAAGGAGAATTACAACTGACAAGCAATAGCAAAAATTAGGAGAATTACCAAAATATCTCTTTATTAATTTCAATTTGTTTTATGTTGAGATGAAGAATCTGTCCTGAAGTTGTAGATACTTTTAGTAATATTTGAAAAAACTTTGACATAAAAGTAACCACATGGTGCTAAAACAGCTAATACCGAACCAGTAAATCACAGTCATTTTTAAAAGCATCATTTTGGCCTGGTTCGCTAATTTTGTATGATTTCCTTTCTAGAGCTCAACTTAATGACCTGCTGACCAAATTATGACTAAATTATTCAAATGAAGTCAATAAAGTATGAAAGGAGCTGAGAACTAACATTTGTATCCTACTAAGGTCGTACAAGTAAAAGCAATGCAATTTTATGTTTCATGGATCAAAAGCCTGATGGCCAAATACTTCAAATAATAATGATTCAATATATTTCACTTAAACCTGTAACTGTTTGCACAGAATGACTGATCATTTTGCTATAAAAAACTAGCTTTTTCTCTTGCCCAGTCATTAGCCTACATTTGTGCCTATATCTCCAAAAACAGAGAAGGCTTTCACTATTCAACATTTAGATACAATTTAACTGGAAAAAACACACCATGAGAGTGCTCTCAAGTGGAAAAGTACTTTAAGAATATTTAATTCTGATGAAAACACAATTGTTCAGAAGAGAAAACCCATAATTGAAACTTGAAGCTGCACCTTGCCGCTAACTTGTTGCTATCTTGAAATTTACAGCTGAAGTTCACAATGTAATGCATCTGCTACCATATGACTACACAAAATAACAACAAAATAATTCCAAATTCTTTAATAAATCCACTGTTAGTCTTTGTTTTTATTAGAGCAATGAGTGCACTGGAAAAATATTTAAACACATGTCAAAAAGTTTTTAAAATAGAGGGGTTTTTAAATTTCTACACAAACTGTCTTCCATGGATCACCTGCAAGTTACTTAACACTTCCAAAACTGACTGGCCAGTCATCTGTAATAAGAATATGCTTCAAACTTACAAAAATGCACAAGACTGATTTCATTAAATTCAGGTACCAAAAAACCTCTCACTGAATAATGTTAATATTAAGGAATAATGATATTTTAAAACAAACAAGTAAAAAACAAGGAAACAAAAACAAAACATAAACTTCTAATTAGTTAAGTCTATATTTTATAAACTTCTGACAAACCTATCCAAAGGCATTAACCAAAGTGGCAAAGAGAGGAATCAGTCACCTCCATTTCTGCCTCTGTTTTTGAAATTCTTAAGGAAATTACAATTTGAGGAGACAGTTACTTTGGTGTTGAAGCTTACAGAACCAAATTATGTATTACATCCCAAAATAAAATGTAACAATATAGAAACAATCTTCAAAGTTGGAGTATATGCAAAAGCAGAAAATAATTATCATGCTGGTTGGCCTGCAACTCTCTCCACTCTGGTGAATATGTAGTTTTAGAAAGCTACATTCAAGTAATATTACAACTTGATAAATGGAGATAAAAATATAAAATCAAAATTTTTCCATTTTTGAAATACATTCTGATACCTTTCATTCACTACTGAGCCAGAATTACAAAATGTAAAGGAATCTGTCCCATCAATCTCCCACCCAGTTTCAGAGTCAAACATGTTCTGTTTGGAGGCCCACAGTGTTTTCACTAGGACAGCTCCTCCCAAGTGTCAATTAGACATCAAAGAGAAAAGGATTTTAAATCCAGAGCAAGCCTCAACAGATAACTACACTTCTTTGTACACCCAGTTATTCTGCTTTCATTCCCATTAGATCGATTACATGTGTTTGAATGATAACACTCTCTCTAGAAAGGAATTTTGACCAGAAAGGATTAGCAGCTGGGGGGAGGGAATAGAGGAAGGAATGAACATTTTCTCTGGCATTATTCCCACAAAAATTTTCTTGAGAATGAAACTATGTAAAGGTTGTCTGTGAACAGCAGAATACACAGACATTGAATATTGCAGAATGTTTGGAATGACATGGAAATGAGCTGAAAAGCAATGTCTGACATACAAGCTAGTATTTTTTACTCTAAAAAAGTTACATTTTTCCAGTTTATGAACTTCAAATGAAAATATCATGGTTCATCTTTTAAAAAACATTGCTCAACATTCCACACATTCAAATTTCTAATTAACTTGAACAGAATGGTCTTTTTTAATCGGAGCCATGATAAATGGCACACCTGCTTGACTGGGATGACTGCCATGGATCAGATAAAGTGCAATGCATCTCAATGACATTTTATAAAAAATGGGTAAATGATGCATGTGAACCAGCTCTTCTGGCATCCAATTCCATGTTGCCTCATGGCATCTATTTCCACCTGAGATCCCCTTTGTCCACTCCTTTCAGCTTCCTTCTTCCCTGTGAACACTGCAATAATCCATATACTTATATCACAGTTTATTATTTAAAACTTTTCCTTTCATACTTTTCAACTAAATTTAAAATTATCCCTACATCTAATAACACTCCTCTAAGCAAAAGAATGGTATAATTGCATGGATTGAGTGGAGCAGTATGATGAGTAACAGGATTTCTCCTTGCTCCTTAACCACTGAGAAGAAGAGCAGCAAAAGAGCACTAATAACTTGCTGAAGCTGATTTTGCTAAAACACTGAACCAGTCAGCAGTTCTTCTGTGGATAATTGAAAATTCACGCTTTAGAGATCTCTCTGTACTTATACCAACAAAGAAATCACTTTGCTCCTTCACCAGAAAGGGGAGAAAATTTAGGTGCGTACAGATTCCATACAATGCTAGTAGGTTTTCATTGGTGTTTTGGTATTTCTGAGCCAAGACACATAATTCTATGAGTTCAATGATATTACATTATTCATAAAATAAATAAGTCCAGCAGGTACTACTGTGCCTTTTCCTTCCCCTTACTAAAAAAAAAAAATCTCATGGAAACACAACACAATGTGAGTTATGAGGATTCTAAAATACAAGGATGACTCTGCAAAGTGATACTGACTTTCTACAAAATAATTTTACTAAGGTCCTTGCACACACATCACAATTATTGATCTCCTGTGTCACAATATGCAAACACTGTGAATCATTTTGTCGGTATTTCTGATTCAAAACTGACACTCCTTGCTAGCCTCCTGAAATACCTAGGGATACAGAAAAAATCCCTTTGAATGTTATAATACAAGAAAAATACATGTTCCTTTTCCTTGCTTTTTTAATTTCAGAACTGCGAAATGCTACACTTCAAGTCAAGACAGAACAATTCTGCCTGCAGCCCCTATGGAGTTTTCCAGACCCACCTTCAAATTACTGATTATCTGGACCTGTTCACTCTACAGAGAGCTGTAACAGGGAACATACTTCACTCTAAAGTATTAGTTACAAATAAACTATTAATTGAATTGCCAGTCAACCAGAACATAAAACCCCTTCATACATGGGCCTACTGTCATTCCTAACCTCACAGAGCCAGCATCTTCACCATCTTAGGTTTCAGTCCAACTTAAAGGACCATCCCTTTCTCCAAGGATGACAGCCCTCACCATCAGCCTCAAAGAAATTCGCACATCCTGACAACTGTCGACTTTATAAACATGAGTTCATACATCTCTGTAGATAACCTACTACATAAATCTTCATAAATCCTGGTTTTGAATGACATCAGAAACCCCACAGAATGATTTTTATGCTAAGATCAGTTAAAATAATGAAAAAATAGTCTGGCTCAGATTCATCCCAACTATCACATTTCCCAAAAATACATCAGTCTGTATCAGGCAATGATGGAGCTATCATCCAAGCTACTAACATTCTACGCTCCAGTTTGCAAACTGCAAAATATACTATTTTGAAAAGGAGGCCTCCTGGAAAAGAAGTAAGCATGTATTTGGTGGGGTATAAGCTTCCTTTTAGATGATACACAGGCTGCTGTGCAATGCTTCAAAATACTATCAAATGCAGCTTAATGTCAAGTGAGGGAAGTGGTCCTCTAAGCTACGGCTGTAGCTCCTTCCTCCTCACCAGAATCTTTCCAGTTTCCCCTGTCCTGCAGCACCACATCTTCTTTGGTTTGTTTTGTGTCTAAAGCAGAGAAGGAATTAAGAACCAAACAGCTGTTTTCAGTCTCAAAGCAAAAAATCATCAAACCATGTGAGTGACTATGTCATAGGGGAGAAAAGTTTCATATATTATTTAAAAATTAAACCCATAATCTCAAACTTTCCACAAATAGAAGTTGGCTAGTTCACATTTTAACAGAAATAGGGCCCAAACCAAAGTGTTCAGAGAAGTTTTGACTTCGGTTCACTGACTGAATTACTACAAATACATGGTAAAACTTTCAAAACAAACTTTAGTGACTCCAGGGAATTCATGGTTTTGGGGATTAAAGGGAGCACACACCTTCTGAAGTATAGATTTAAAAAAGGGAAAAAAAAACCCAAAACAAACACATGAAACTCAATCCATGCAGACTTTTATCTCTTTCACATTCAGGATACCAACAACTCATCTAACATTGCACTGCAAGTAAAACAGCTGATCTAAACAAACCCAGTGTAAATTAACAATCTGGGGGCAGGTGGGAGAGGATCAAAGACACATCTCTGGCAGTTCTATTGCTTCCTACCCTCCCTTCTCTAAACCAGACATAATCTGGATCATTTCATACTAACTTTCAGACAGCTATGAGGATGAAACCATCTCCTCTCACACATATTTAAGTTCCTCTTCAAGTGATATGTTCAAGCGCCAAGTAATTTATTTAGAAAGCTCTGCAATCTCATATTACAGCATGCTGTGTTGGAGAACCACAATCTTCACTAAGCTGTCCAATGAAGTACTGCCTTTGCAATTAAAAAATTAATTCCTATTTCTCAGCAATTTTTTTCTTCCTTCAACTTTTCTTCCTTGCTCCTCTTTTTAGATTCTGACCAAGACATCTCTTAGAGGGTTTTTTTTAGAAATAAGGTTCACATTTCAAACATTTCACAAGGAAGCAGATGTAACTCTTCAAATATTTCAACGTGTCCTCAAAAGATATCCCATAGATACAATTTTTTATCAAATGAAACCACGCCGTTTAGACTGGACAGAATATTCCAGAAGGGCCACAGCAGCGAGAAAAAATGCACTCCCTGTTCTCTTTTACAGGAGTTTCCTTTCAAGGAGATCTCTGCATCCTTGAGCACTTGCCAAAGTTGACCAGCCAATGGCTTATTAGAACTGGCTGCTTGCCTCAAAGTGGCTCCTTCCAAGTAACTCTGAAGATCCTGAAATCACAGCCCATGGTCTCAGGAGTGTGACTTAACACATGGTCATTAAGTAAAGATTTCTGCTTCATTGTTAACATTCATTTCCCTCTCAAAAGCACAAATGATCTCTCATTTACATGATTTCAAGTTTTCCTCCAAATGACCTATAAAAATGCTGAAAAGCAGATTTTCAATAATTTAACATGACCCGGTCTCCCCTGCATCAGTCTCATTTCCTAATCAAAATATGATATGCTACCTTACATCAAATAAATTGTGTAAGAACAGTATCAGTTCAAGTGTATCTGTATCAGGGTAATGTCCAATACCATAATGCATCCTCCTTCATTAGTCATTGTATTCAGCTATATTTATCTTGCCAGCAATAAAAGACAAGAAAGAAAATGCATCATAGTAACTGAGATTACCATCAGAAAACCACAGCTTATACTAATATTCTAAAGCTAATATGCTAAGAAAAAAAATATGAAACAACAAAATGTTTCCTGGCCCATGTCAACGATCTAAAATATGCATAAAAGTAGGATCAAAAACTGTAGAAAATAAATTAAAAACTGAGCTCTCTAAGAAGTAATTGCTTAAAGAAGTTTCCTATGCTAATTAGGAACCAACACATCTTGAAGATAACTGCTACATTTTTAGTAAACCAGTGAAATTATCTACTTTGCCCTAACTGCATAAAGAACACAAAGTATAAACTTCTCACTTGCTCATTACTTAAAATGAAATTTCATGCTTTTGGGCTGTAAAATCAGGGCTGTAAAACTGTATGAAAATCCTTTAAAAAAATTCATGCTCAAAGCTCGAATCCTAGCTTTCACACAGCCATCCAACTCAAGTTGCTAATTCTAGACAAAAACAGAGAAAAGCTGCCAACATTATTATGTCTGTATGAACACGTACATATTGAAAGCACTTGATGTCAACCAGTAACCCAGTAACTAAACAAAAAGAGTAAAAGTAAAATCCCAAGGTTCACCTGTTTAACAAAATCACCACTATTTTGAACTGTGTAATCACTGGCAACAGCTGAATCATATGGTGATGAAAAATATACCAAATGACTGTGTAAAGACACACGGGAATTTTTTCAGTTGATAAAATTTTAAAATATATACTTTTTATAAAATATTATTTTATGGAAAGCTTTCATTTGTTAATTTACTAGAAGCTCTGAAATCAATCATACTGAAAGACTAAAAATAACCTCTTTACCAAGTTAATCATACAGAACATTTTGGCTCAAAAGATATGAAAAACACCTAATTATGGCAATAGATTTGTTCCCTATAAGAATGAAAGCAGATAATGGCAGCATTGTGAGACTGATGTTCACTAATATGATCAAGAGACTAATTATTATCCATGAATCATTTGTAGCATTCAAAACTTGATTAATGTCAGGTCAAGTTTAACATGTGATAGGTTTTATTAGTAATGCTCAGCTATCCCACAGCTTGTCAATGTACATGAGTGCCATCTGTTAGGTGTAGGAATAGCCAACAGCCACAACAAAAACACATTGGCAACAACTGGTCACTGAAGTATGTTTTAGGAATTCCATAAGGAATACCCTGATAATTTTAAACATACTAGACCAGAATCCAGCACTAAAGACCTGCTAAAGATAGGGAACTTGCAGCCCAAAAAGAGTGAGCATGCAAGGCATGTTTCTCTCTTTTGAAAGGTCAGTCAAAGGTGTGTTTAATAATACTGGACACTTCACAGACTGACCAGTTTCTACCAACAAACATTTTTTTGCTAGAGGAATATGTGTAGCTTCCTGTCTACACTCCTCCATGGATGTTTAGCAAGCATTGCTGTAGAGAATACACTGCTTTACCCTTCTGAGCATCACTCATGGTATTCAAATACATATGGTCCTAACGGCTCACCTAGCAAAACACTGTTAGAGGATGCTCAATCTGAAATTCATATTCCACAAAAAACCATTCACTGACAGCCTTCCATTTGTTTTAATTACAGATAATGGCAAGAAGAAATCCTTTTGCGGGAGGGCCACTTTCTAGAATTTCCCAGCACTTTGTGGAGGCCTGATTTACCAGGGGTCACCTCTCCCATGTACAGCCCATTATAGCAGGACAGCAAGTCACCTGGGCACTTCCACTGAATCTCCACAAGCACTGCACTAGTAACAGTGTGAGCAGCAAAGTTGAAATAACATGAAGTGGCAACAGACAGGTGCATGCACAGAGAGGAAGGAAGGTGACCTAGTTCTGGGTTTGCTCTGGCAACTATGTACTCCCTTCTGTCTACAACTAGTTAGAAACTCAGCAGGAGCATTGAAAGAAACATTTACATATCTCATTGGTACAACAGCCCTCTCAGATGTATTATAAACATGTTCTCATTTGATGGCCCTCTTGCATTCCAAGAGGATGAAGCTGAAAAGCTGCAGATGTAGGCTGCCACTGGTACCTGCAGTCTGCACTTTGGCTCCAAGCAGTCTGTTTCCTGCTGAAAAGTGTGATGTGCAGGGCTCCCAGACTCCTTTGTGTCAAAGTCAAACATGTAAAAGTCAAATATGCTGAAGACTTAGCGCTAGTCAGCAGACCACAGACCAAAAATAACATAATTCCAAGAACCACAACCTCTGCAGAGTGTCTTCCTCAACAATTTGCCCATATAATTTCACAGTCAGTGACTGACAAGGGCCCAAACAACTAGTGACTGGTCATTAGTGTTCTAATGACACCACTCTTCGTTACCTTTTAGAACAGCAATTCTGCAGAAAAGTCTTCAATGGAGTCCATATATTTTTTCCAGGAGAGGAAAGCAATAGAAATTCCAGTTTATACTCATGTGATAGGGAATGAGCAACACCTCCAAGCAAGAAAACCAAAGAGATTCAACCCTGTAGCTTGCTTTGTGCCATGAGGCACCGCTTAGGAAAAAGCACGTTGGGATGCAACCTTGGATGTGAAAGTCTAAGCACCACACCAGCTTGATTTCACTACCCAGCCATAGAGGAAAAAAATGCTATTGTGGACAAGAGTAAAATACATTGTGAGGGTGGCAGGAAATCACGTTTGATGGTTCTTTTTTTTTTTTTTTAATATCCTCTTGGTTTTGCAGCTAATTCATTAACAGCACTCTTCAAATATGCTAATAACACTAGCTGTATGCCATGTTTCTTAATTATTTGGAGACATCTTAGAAAAATCTAGAGCTTGCTACAGTAAGAGCCCCACTGAGCTGTCACCCCTGTGCTGGTTCTGAGTGAACAACTCCAAAGGTTATGCACCTAATATATTCAAAACAATACCCAAGAATAACATAAGCACTATGTGTGTTAATGCTTAATTTGACAGCACATCTGCATTCCTGAATTCAAAATAAGCACGAGGCATTTCTGACTGTCAATCTCTTCTCAGAAACACAATTGAGAAACTGACATCAATTAACTACGATGTTTTCAAATGCTTCTTTCAAATAACAGAAATAAGCTCCTCCAAGAAACTTTGACTTTTGTGATAGCTTCAAAATTAGAGAAATGTGGACTCCTTGAAGCTTTGTGGGAATGACCCTGCCAAACAGCAATATTTCATATTTATTTTTCCTGACAAAGAAGCAGCAATATATTTCACGGCTTGGCCATTTCATGTACTGTGCTCTTCACAGTTCTCTGTTTCAAACTGCATGGTGCCTTCATTTTCTTTCTTTTAGGCATGGGGATGTCACCCACATCACCCTCCCCACACTCTCCTACCTGGCAGAACACCCATCTGAGATGCCAGTGTTGCTGGAGCCAGAGGAGATTCAATAGGCTCCAGTAGCAAATGCTTTGATCTATTTACACATTAGCTGCAATCTAGGACATCCCTGAATGGACGAAAGATGCTCGGTAAAGTTTGTAATGTCTTCAACGGAGCACGGCTCTCATGACACCGATGCTTGCAAGCTCCCTAATTCTCTGTGTTTGACCAAATACTACATTCAATAGTTCTGATTTCAAAGGAAAGAATGGCACTGGGTTGAGTACAATGGGGCTGAATGATCTTCCACTGTTACGTACTTGATAAGGTTTATCTGTTACCCAGCCCTTGTGTAAATCTGTCATCCAGCCCCTGCATAAACTGTTCCAACATAATTTGATCTCTGATTGCCAAAATCATGAATAGGTCTGTTTTAATTAAGTCAGATAATTGAGGATTTTATTTTATTTTATTAAGCATTTCTAATAAGACTTGTCAACAAAGACAAAACTGTATATACAGTTTATACAATAATTCAGTCAGATACAAAACTGATATACAAGAACATAATGTTTTCATACATTTACTGTTCCAATTCCTGATTCAAACTGGGCTAATATTTTATACTGAAGCATAGATTTTAACACAAAAATTAAGGTTTAACTTAAATTCTGGATGTTTAAAAAATCAGATTCTTCTGTTATGCAATGGCACTTCAGGGCTTTATTTGCTACAAAGTTGAAATCAAAACTGTAAAGCCATAATAGTAAAATGCTAAGATTTTGTAATTTCTTTATTTTAAAGATTAATTTTGTTCAAGGTCTGGTTTTGGGGTTTTTTCTCAAAATTGAGCATATTACAAGAAAAGAAACAGCTAGCAGCAATGTCCTATAATCTTGCATCATAATAAGTTGCTTTAAATTTCACCCCCATCTTTGCCATTTTCTTTGTGCTTTTATTCATTTTATCCAAATTAAGTGCATGTCTCTTGAACGTCATTCCAATAGGAGAAGGCTGATGGCTTCCCTGTGGAGCTGCATTGCCAGAAGGCAGTTTGGAAAGTGACAGGCTGTGAAGTGGCACAATGGACAATATTAAACAGTTGCCCCTCAATTAATGAGTGGAGTGACCCACTTAGTCACCACAGCTGAGTCTTCTAACTAATTCAGAAGATATCAAATATACAATTCAATTGTCCATACTGGCAAACCAACTGGTAAATAGGTCCAAACAGATTTGCATTTCCCCGGTTTGGTAATATACCATAAAACCGAAATAAGAAATCAGTGCCAACAACACTTTTCCTACTTAGAAAGGTATATAGTATTTCCACTGTACAAAATACAGAAGAAATAATTTACAAAAATGCTAGAATGTTCAAATCTAATGTTAGATTGTTAAAAGCTAAGCTGAATGTGTACTGTCCTGATGTTTAAACTTACAGTGTGAAACAAGTAGAATACTTCATCCATACAGCTTTATCTTTCCACTAGTTTCAATGCTTTCTTTCTCATACGATAGTTTGACAAGTCAAAATTTAATTACATATTCCACATCTGAATCATTCTACATTTATTTAATTTGCACCACTAGCAATATCTAACATGGGCCACAAGCTATGAAAATAATCCTTCATGGAAATATCCAAGACTGTTTGTTTTAACTTCAGTAGATCACTTTCTGAAAAATGTGAAACGTAACTAATGTGTGAATAATTTCTTAAAAAGAAAAAACTTCTTTCCTAACCAAAATACTACTGTACTGAAATATTATATTTGACCTTCAACATCATAAATAATAATAACCAAATGCAAGTAGTCTAATCCTCTTCTGTTTACTCCAGAAAACAAACACAGATTCTTCTTCGTGAATGGGTCTCCTTAAGTGACTCCAGCAAAGCAAGGAGGCTGAGAAGTTAGCCACCACTGAGTCAGTGTTTGCCCTAGCTTGAGGGAACCCAAATCTAAGCAAGTAGCTGCTGCCTCCCTGTCCCACAGAAAGTAAAGGAACAGTCAGAAGCAGCTGAGCTCCCCACCACTACTGGCCTACAAAGCCTCTGCTACCCCCAACCTCCCACTGACAGAAATTATGTTTACAGAATAGTATTCACATCATTGCAATGCTGCAGCTGGCTGCATGAAATAGCTGCAGTTCAAGCACTGAATTTCAAGTGGCAGTAACTACATTCAGCTCAAGATCTGCAGTTTAGTCACCTATTTCATCTTACAATTTACAAAGCTACCAGTTTGGCTGATTGGCTGTACTTACCTCTACAATTCATGTGGTAAAATAACTTTGAACAATCAGGCTGAAGTACTACATGCTGGGATATAAGACAGCTGCCAAGATTTCAAATTCTAGTATAAGAATAAGGTAATATCTTTGCAGCTTCTTATTCCCTATTTGTTTACTAAGTTCCTCAGGTCAATGATTATTTGTGTTTACAGAAGAAAAGCATGCCAAAAAGAAGATTTAAGCGAAGGTTACACCAGCACAAAAGTATCTAAGGGTGAAATAAAGCAATACTGCTTTTACACCAATAAACTTTCCATTCTTGGGGAGATGGAACAGGAGTGAGGAAGAAATGTAAGACATGAAAAATAAAAACAAACAGAAACAAAATGGTAGAGGGGACATGGGTTAGAAGACAATTAAAATGTGATTAGATGATAAATAGGCCAAAACCTTGGAAGGGAACAGATGGAGTGAGGAATATGATGTAGGCCGGGCATGAAGAATGGTTGCCAATCTAGGCCAGGAAATGCGGGATTGAAAGGTGAGCTGATTAAACTACTCCTGAAGGCATAGAAAATCAAAACAAAAATAAAAACAGAGGAAACAGGTCTTCTTGGCAATAAAAAACCTCCAGATGGTAACATTCTCTCTTCACTGAGATGGGGATTTCAAGATCCTCAATAAATAGACAGAGTATTTGACACTTCTGCAACCACCATTGTTGCCATGCAATTCTTCTGTCCCATGACTGCAAAGTTTCTCCTCATGTTGTCTGTAGGCAACTTGGAGATGTAAGACAGGGCCTTGTCATTTGCAGCCAGTTTTGGTTAACAGCTCTCTTGGCAGACATGGATGAGCAATGTCTGCATATTCTGCCCTTTATCAGGGTTCACTCTTTCAGGGCATTCAAACACTAACTTACAGCTGCTGCTCAGCTGTCTGCAAAATACATGAACAGCAGCAAAGTGTGCACTTACACATTCTCCTGCATCAGAAGTCCACAGCCACTTAATTTTTCAAAGCAAACCATTTCAACAGGAGCTATGCCTTTATTGGTATAAACTCTAAACATTCCCCCTCTCCTAACTACAATAAAAGCAGTTTTAAAAAGTAAAAATAAAAATCCAGATGTCAAATAAACAAGGAGAACAAAGTAAATCACCTGTCAGTTCACAGATTTGACTGAAAACTTTTAAAAGGATCCTAGACCATTTAATCTTGTAGCAGAGATTACCTTCTCTCTAATCCCTCTAGGACAAGCTGTCATTTTAAAACCAGATAATAGTCCAAAACTGACAAGTCATTGACATACAGTGTGCTAACATTTGCAAAAGGTTGTTCACTTGACCTGTATCATTGTTTAACCTTTAGCCCTTTTGTTCCATTGAGAGTGATGGGTACAATTCTCCATGGGACCACAGACTGCACAGAAAGGAACTTTTTTCCTACTCCTGCTAGAAAGAATTTTCACTAGACAATAGGCTTTAGTGATGACATCCAGACTGAGACTGTCCACACAAAAAAGCCTTGCAAGAGAACTGTGAATTGGTTTAAGCAAGGAAAGCCAAGAATGGACCACTTCCAAGAATATAATTATTTCTATGCACCTGTACTTCCTGCTCAATATAATGAAAATAATGTCTTGCTGAAAAGCATAATATTCCTGTAAATACAAGGCCATGGTTCAAAGCCTAAGAGTATGAAGCATTTAAAGCACCAACCTAAAACTCAGCTTCTTCCACTGACTGCTGCATTCCTTACACAACGGGTGGGAGATTTTGACCATATCATCTCCTTGAATTCTGATGCAAACCAATAAATGCAAAGAAAGCAAGCTATGCAACAGAAGTGACCAATCATGCAAATGTAATGACAAACACCAAAAATTCAACTTTGCTCAAAATGTCTAAAAGAACCTATAAGTTACATTAAAAGGAAGTTCCCAGCTAACACTAAAATACTAATCTGTGTTTAATTGATTATAGAGGAAAAAAACTTTAGTGATAGTGCTTTCTTCATCAATATCAGAGTTCTACAAGGCAATATTTTTAGAGACTCTGAGAATATACAACCTTCTCTCCAGTGATTGTTCGTTTCTTTGGTCTTACCACTAAAACTCAGACTTACAAAAAATAACAGTCCATCCAAACACCTTAAAATAACCCTGAAGGCAATATCATAAAAACACAGCTTTTATTTCCAAAATCCAAAATCAAATCTCAAGACACAACTACAAACACTGTCATACTTTATAATTGCACTTTAAAAGTGCATTTCATTTCACAGTAAATTGATTTCCAGATTAAAAAAAAAAAATCAGTCAGTACCTAACTCTGGCATTAAGTTCTAAATCCATAACTCGAAGAACATTTTCATTAGTGGATGTATTATATAACACAGCACAAAGTTTACTGCTGTTTCAAATAATTACTTCCCACTTTTTCACTGAAAATAACTAAGTCTACATGGAAAACACTCATTTTTTCTGGTATAATTAAAAGTTTTTGCCACTTTTTCTGCTATTAAATACAGCAGCAAGGCTCCTGGCCTTTTGAGTAATCTTCCTACAGTCCACACAATCTAATACACATTTACTGATATTTTTATCAAAAAGAATGGAATGGAATGTCTTAGATCATAGAAATGAATGATGGAGGGAGGCTGTAAAAAAGATCTAGAACATTCTCTTGTGAAGTTCAAACTGCATCCTGAGAACGTGTTTCAAAAATTAAAGCTTCTCAAAACAAAAATAAGACGTGATGAAGTACACATGATTCTTTTCTTGATCTCAAGCAAACCCCAGCTACACTGGAAAAAAAAATTACGCCAAGCAACTCCAAATCATACTCCAAAAGTTTTGATGAAACCCATTCTGACAAGGTACGGGTTTTCCACTTTTTCACCCTTGAATATGCTGGTGCAATCAGAGAGCCATCTTATCTGTGACCAAGGACTGCCACCCTCCTTGATCTTTGAAAGCCTTGGGGGTGACTTAAGAAGCCACACCTTCTCTCAGTGAAATACACTGCGAAGAAAGTAGGGAAGAAACCCAGGCTTAAAAATATCACAGCTTTTCTGAGACCACTCAAGGGTGTAAATCTTTAAGGATCTTGTAATGGTTTTACCATTACATCTTGTAATGGTTTTACCATTACAAGATCCTTAGGAATCCTTTAGGAAGGATCCTGTTAGATCCCTCCTAAAGATAAAAGGATCCAACTCTTCTTGGAAAAGAAAAGAAAAACATCTAATTGAACATAAGGAGAAGACTACCTAAGCAGGTCCCACTTGTCACCCTTTAGGATCCATTCAGCGGCACCTGTCTCTGGAGAGGGATTAATGGATATGAACAGACTTGGAGGACAGAAGGAATTCCTTATCTTTCTGCAGACCTTGCTGTCCTGCACATAGAGTTGGCAAACCCTTTCAAGACAGTCATCATTGATGCAAGAGGAAGTCTGCTCACTTTTTCAGCTATACTGATGAGGCATTCATCACTACGTTTGTTGCTATAGTTGCAGAGATGACTAAATAAAAATAGGATAAAGATCCTTTGGGTAAAACAATATTATTTTAAATAGTCTTTTTTCAGAATAGGGCAATGTTTCAATAAACTGGACTACTGTTTATAGTCTATTCTGACCATATGTAATGAAAAATTCACAAAGTTATGATAAATATGAAAATGCAAGGCTTTTTTCATTACCCTAAGGAAGTGTTACAGGAATCATAGTCATCAAGTTCACAGAAGTAATGAAATGGAAAAGGTATTTTGAGGTAAGTAAGAGCACCAATAATTCTTAGTTTATATATAGATCTTTTGAGAATACATTTTTATGAATACTATTCTTTTGAGCAGATATAGATTTGAAATCTATTTTGAACCAATCATTATTTCTCTTACGTGTTTACCAATATTGCCTTAGATAAAATTCCACATCAATACTGGTACTGCTACCTAAAACTCCTTACAGTTATCATAGGGCATACAAACAATTTTCAAACATTGGCATAGAACTTCTTCCTTATTGAAAACAATGATCAGATTTCAAGCCTGTTAAGAAGCTTTCTGTTGTAAGAGTAGTAAAAGGAACATATTTCACTAGGTAAGTCTGATTTAAATGAGGACAAAAATACCCTATAACGTACATTATACAAAAAGAAAAATGTGTAACCTAAACTCCAAAATGTAGAAAGCTTCAGAGTCTGTCATGACTGATACTTAAAATACCTACCTCAAATCAACCGAAAAAAAATCCAAGGAAAAAACACCAAAGAAGCCATACACCAAACCCAAATATCCCAATAAATTAAAAATGTATAGATATTCATATCTCAAAGATGCTTTTAAGGTGGTGGCAACACATTATGGTAAAAAATTGTTGACTGAACTGCATTTGAAACACAATCATCTCAAAGGCAGATTGCAATGTCCCTAAACTTTTACCTGGTATTTTAGATTTATTGATATCTTCAAAAACTGTTTTTTAAAAGCCTGAGATAAGTAATAAAACCAAAAAACCTCACTTTTCAGAATTATCCCCAGCTGCCAGTCACCCCACAACAATTGTTGAACATTTGGTTAGCAAAGGAACTCATCGGAAGACACAACAAAAATGCTGAGGGAAAACCTATACATATCACTGTTATACAGCCTCCAGTACCACAACATAAAACAACTGAAATCAAGCTTACCTTTCTGGAAGTGTAGATGTCAAAAAATGGTTTGTTTCGAACACTGAAGGGTTCCTGTGCTTTGTCAATGAGACCACTTTTCATCTTCTCATGTCGTGGAAATATAATCTCTTTCTCTATACATGCAAGTCGAACATTAAAATCACAGTCTCCAACAGGCTGTCCCTGCCAAGTTACAAAAATCAGTATTAAAATCAAACACCAAATTATTTGAACAATTTAAGCTTTCCTAAGAAAAGATATAGAAAACTACAGATATATAGAAGAATTATCAATTTACTAAATTTTTTCCCAAATGTGTGATTTTCAAACATTTTTTCCCGGGTTATAAGAGGTTTTCCCAAACCAAAGTTCACAGAAAGCTAGAAATCTGTAATATGCATTCAAGCAGACATGAATTAAACGCCCAAATACCTTTAAAGTTAAGCAAAATAATTTAAATACCCCCTAATTATAGCTTTTATATGGTAGTTATACTTCTCCACATAGCTTTCCTCTGAAGCCATTTAGATAATTTTGTTCACAATACTTTTAATGACAAAGCAATGAGATTTACACATTTAAGTGAAATCCTTGCTCTAAGTGCAGTATATTTATGCCTTGAAAGAAACATTAATTAATGTTCATTTTTCTGCCATAGAAAAGAGAATAATAGGTGCAGTTGGAAAATGTGCCAATAAACAACGGCTACAAAAACCTGCAAGATATTTGAGGGCTCAGTCACAAAAAGGCAGTAAAACCCTTCGATAAGCCTCAGCAGCATATCCTGACCTTTCAAGATCAGAAATAAACCAGCAGCTTTACATTTTTCTTTCTACATTTGGTGCATTGCACCAGATCAGTATGAGCATTCAAAATGTGCATTTGTCAGATTAGTAACGGAGTTCTAACGCTTGTAATGGAGTTCATTATATTTTGAGCATTAGATGGTGAGGAAAACACGCTATGGATATCACTAGAACAAAACAAGCAACTGTCAACTAATAAATTCTAAAGCTCATTTCAATCAGAGGTGTCACTTTCACAGCAATGAGACACAAAACTCATAGATTTCCACTGTTACAAGTGTGATTAAGCACAGAAAGTTATTTACATGAGATCATCCCTCATTTTGCCACCCCATTCACACAAGAAAATAATTTTCAAAACCCATTCCTTTCATGGCCTATAGGAAATAAGCTCACAGAGCCTTGGCTTGCAAACCAGAATTCTTCAAAAATTGAAAGCAATGAGCAAAGGAAACTGGGAAGACATGGGACTCAAATCATCAGTATCAGCAGTACAGCTGAGCAGAAGAACTGGCTACCAGGTACCTCCTGCACTAAAGGCAACTCGAAGGAAAAAAGCACTGCTCCAACATGCTTCAGAGAGGATCTGAACTGGTCAACTGGAAAGAAGGCCAAAAAAAAAAAAGCAAAATGACATTCTGATGAGGCACACAAAGGTAAGAGAGCAAGAAGTATCCGAACAGGTATCTCAATTAGGAAAAAAACAGAATGCCTATTTAAATAACATGAATTTAATCAGTTCTTTCCAAAATCATATTGGCTTTCACCAAAACCTTTGACATTTCATGTTCCCAAAGAAGCATTAAGCTTGTCTTATATTTCTTTGCTAGCATTAGAACCTATTAGACCTCTATCATAACTCCTCAGTTGTTCATGGCAACAGCTTTAAGAATGATGTATTGCTCCCATACCACACGTAGGTCACAACCACTTTCTTTTAGGACTCGGCTTCAGTCTACATAAGAGCAGGCAGCCCAGCCACCATCACTCTGTGGGGAAGCACATCTTGTACAAAGCCTGTGGCTGACACCAGGGGTGAAGTGTCTCCTAATCTCTGTGCACTGATCCATGCTCATGAAAAAGAAAGCCTAGCTGGCTATTAATGTTGCCTTCAGTGTTGTCCTCCTTTCAAACATGAAGGTCTTACCAGTAAAGAGCCATTCAAATGAATGGAAAATTAAGAGTATGGAAAAATCCAAGGGGCAGGAGAATGATTCACTCTTTATTCACTTCTCACAGAATTCAGCTGCATGACCTACAGATTTTTAAGTGCCACAGACAAAATGCTGGAATATCAATCAATCAATTAATCAATCAATCAATTTTTTCTTCCTTCTTTTTTCCTTCCTTTTTTTCTCCCCCTGTGTATAGCATACTTGAGTACTCATCTATACAGTGACTGAGCTTGCCCTGGTTTGTACATGGAATTATAGCACAGAAAACACATCTCAACACCTGTAACAACTGACTGAAGTACTGATTGAAGAATTCTTTCCTGGGAAATGTATATATATATATATTTTTTTTATCATTTCAAAGAACCCACATAATTCTCTAGGTAGATTTCAGCAAGATCTAGTGCACATGCTCTCTTCCCTATATTTTCCGCTCAGCCACATTTTATTAGTAGGTCTGAAAGAGCAAATGAACTAATTAATATTTCATACATTTGAGCTTCCAATAAGCCAATAAGCAGTTAGGTTATTTAGAAAGCTTTTTTATAATGACTCCTTCAAAAAATGGTTTTGTACAGTGATTTATATTTCCATCCATAAACAGTTAAATTAAAAGCTGAGGCAACTTCATATGCACCATAAACCAGCTGAATCACTTTCTTTTCCTGAAAATATTCCTTTCACTTTTCTCATCTACTTGGAACTAATTATTTCCTGCAGTCCTGCCAATCATATATTTCTATTTTAAAGCTTGTTAAATAGAAGGGTATATTACCACTAGGTTCCATCAAATAAAGGTCAAAGCTAGGTTGACATAAGATCATATGAGAAAGGAAAACACAGACAATGCTGCCAAGCTACTTCATCAGACTAGTAAACTAAGAAGTCAAAGAGTACTTCATTCTTACAAAAGCACAGGACATTAGCAATAAGAAAATTAGCACATAATTGAATTTAACTCAAGGACATACCAAATAAAAGCAATATTGTAGGAGAGTGGCTCTTTCTTTGTTATTAGACATTTCCCATAATTACAAAAAATGTTGCTAATATACAACACATTTATCCCAGACATAGCCAAAATCTTGAAGTGATAACATTCTTAGCTTTAGCAAATAAGTAGGAGGGCAACGTAGGCTGTAATAAATAATTCAGAGACCTTGACAAAACCAGGAAGAGATTATTTAGTGTATAAAGCACACATTTAATAATTGTCAAAAACCAAGACATTGATGCATATATAATCTAAATCCAGGCAGTAAGTAATAGCATGTTTTAGGCAATACAGATGTTTGACTAACTTAAGCATTCAGATAATTAAGATCTTATTCCAATATGCAGGTTTTTACTTGTCTGAGAAGGATGAGGGTCACTACTGCTTGACAGCATAGTTACTGAAGTACATAAAATGATAATTCCTGTTCTAGACATTGTAACCTAAAGCAAGTGTGTTAGCAAAGGATAAAACAAAATTAACAAGTAGCATGCATCTCCTACCTATGTTACAAAGTTACACTTCCCTCTCACTGTAAATAAAATATATCCTAAAGCAAAATATCATTTAGACAAGCCTTAACAGAAGAGTCATCTGTTGAATCAACACCTCTTCCTCAAGCAGCTGAGCTTTCTTCACCTGTTGAAACTCCGTGCATTGCACTAAGGTCACAGCATGGAGTGGGCTTGCAAAATATGGTTTTGATGCTAAAACATCCTCCACACAACTTCAAAACCTAAGATGAAATTTCTACTGAACTTTGAAATCCACCCAGGACTCAACATTTCTAAATTTAAACTCCAGTTATTTCAAATTAACTTCTCAACAGAAATCATACATAACAAGTCACATAAGAATCACAAAAAGAAATGGGTTTAAAACCACTGAAAAATAGGGTCTGCAGCTCATTTAATATCCATTGTCTTGAGCAGATGGGGGAAGACAATTTATTTGCTGAATGGAGATTAGAAAAAAGCAAAAAAAAAAAAAAAAAAAGTGCTACCACCAAAAAAACCCCACCCACCCAACAAGACCAGTCCATCTAACAATGCTCCAAATGGGTGCCAGAAGACAGAATTTGGACAAGTGTCAGGCTGTGCTCCTGCCCTCCACCCGGTTCACAGAGACCTCGTGTTGAAGCCACAACCTCATGCTACATCAGGTGAGGAACTCAAACCCCAGGTCACTGCATACAGCAAAATGGCAGGAGTGGCTGGGACTGGGATAAGAGGCTAATGTGATTTCTGTTGCACATCCAGCCTCTCTCTCCACATGGAGAAAGGCATCCCTGAGGATGTACCAGCATCGCCCTCCACAGTTGATTTTCCCTTCCCCTGTGTCTCTAAGGTTACCTCGCAGCCACAGCTCAGCAAATTCCATAAGCCTTATACAGAAAGTCCTTTACTTAGATGGATGCAGTGAACACACAGGCACCAAATTCCATAAAAGTACTTCATCTTTGATTTTGGTATTTACGCACTTTTTCCACAATGCAGCTATAGCAAAAAGAATAATGCCTGGGCCCCTGCACACAGCTGATAACCAGCATGGGCCAGGATAAACTGAGAATATTTATTCTTTTCCTCCATAGGATATGGCTGAAGTGTACCCACCAGCAAAGCATGCTCCATTTGCTTCTCCAGAGCAGTACCTGAGACATGAATAATTCAGCACACACACACAGATATACGTCCATGTACGTCTTCACTTACTGAGCCAGAGCACAACATATGTCACAACTGTCTTCTATCCTGTGTTTAACGTTATTGACAATTCAAGGCACCCACAGCTGACATCTGTATTCCCAATGAAAGCCCATTATTAGTTCTCCCAACTTCTGAAGACCGTGCAGTCTAATCTTTTTAGCTTTATATTAATGATCTGGCACATATTTCTTCTGACAATGGTTTTATAGATGCTGCTTTTTCTGTACACACGGCTTTATATACAAACAATCCAAAGGTGCTGTTTGAGTTTCCAAATAAGATTATTACTAAGCCTAAAAGGCTTTTTTCATTTCCTATGAAGTTTTCTTTTTCAAGCAGGATTAAAAGTAAAGTATTACGGAAAAGAAAAATGTTATAGAAATATGACCCTTAAGTTCTTTATTTCTAAAAGGCAAAAGGCATGCCAATCAATAGAATCCAAAAATTTATTTCAAAATTTTGGCAATTATCTAACTTTAAAATTTTGGGGGTCTTTAACTTTTCTCACTCAAATATTCAAAACATGTATGACAAGGGCAAGGAATTCAGCAGTTTCAAAAGGTTTATAAAGTTCATCTTAGCATCAACGAGGTATAGTGTGTGAAATACTGTTTCAATTGTAATAATACAAACAGTGTACTGCAGGAACATGATTACAATTTATATGTTGCTGTTTTTTACAGTGCAATATTGCTCTGATTTACCATAGAACAAAAATGGTTTGAAGAATCAGACCTATTAAAAATATTGCTCGAGACATATATTAAATTACTGGTATTTCCTTAAAAATTATCACTGAAAATAAATTTTAAAATGTACAAGGGAAAGAAGTTAATAACCAAAGGACAACACCAAGGTCTAACAGAATGTACAAACATATCTCCACGGGGTTTTTTTATTAGTAAACATAACTTGAACAAAACAGCAGGACTGTCAATACTGTGACTAAACAGATATGACCAAAACAGAAAAAGTAGATTTTACTACAACCATTGCTCTGTCCCTTACTCTTCTTGGATTGCTCAAAACTTTAAACAAATTCACAATAAAAACCATAAAACTCTGTAATTGCAACTGGATGATAAATTTGCACCACCAGAATAAACGTAACATATACAAAGCAGAATATTTACAGTCAGTTGAAGTGACTGAATTATGATTCTCATCACCAATACTGGGCAATAAAGAGGCAGAATTATGGAAACAAGCATCGAGCACAGATGAACACCTAAGCCCTCCCTTTTGAAAAAAAAGCTCCAGTTAGGCACTGAAAGCTTACTAGTTGCTATTTTCAGAGAACAGACAACTCAGTCAAATCCATTGATTGCATGTACAGTGACTTCATTTAGCAATCCTTCTGAGCCCTAAAAACCAGAACTCAATAAGGGAATTTTACTCGGACGTAAATTATTAAAACGAAAAGGAATCCTGTTCTGTCTAGACTGGTTGCCTCCCCTCAGGTAATTTGAGTAGATGAACTTCCCACTTCAATTACAGAAGGAAAAGTCATAGTTCTAAAAAACCCTAATTATAAAATAGATGTGTCATTATCACCATGGGATATTTACACACAAAAAGACTGCATATGGGAATCTAAGTTTTAATAATTTATTTTACACTGAATTTAGGCTATCTTCAAAGTCAAACACAGGATTTTACTGCTTCAGTTTTTTCTAACTATTTTTCCTAGTGCTTGTGTTGCATGTAGTATGGAGGCATTCTTACCTTAATTGGACCACCTAGTATGTGTTGCAGTCAATATTTTCGCTTTCTACTTCAACTCTCCTCACACTTTCTTCCTTTCTATCGGCCATTCACAATGACTCTTCATAGGAATAGCTATTGCTGGGTTTTCACAGAGCTGTCTTTATGAGAAAGAATTATTGCTGCAGTGAATTAAAGAACTGTGGGAAAATTCCTTCATCTTGAAAACATTATTCAGGCCATTTCATACTTGAAAAGATTGTGGCACTAGTGTTTTTAGAATATAAATCACTTCCTGGTATTCAAAATAAGACTGTCTAGTACAGTTAGTAAGAAGTCTTGTAAAAACTAGAAATGAGGGGGGAAATAGTAGTACAATCAGCACTTATTCACAATGACTGTCTTAGAAAAGGAACCACCTACGTTGTCTAAACCATGATAGAACTAAAAATTAAGCTTGTAACACCTGAAGACTTGCAAATATCTATCATTTCAGTACACAATCTGTCTTTAGATATCTAGTTCGTTGGGACATGGTTAGCTTATGAGTAAGAAACACTGAAAATGTAATACTCATTTCAAGAGAAAATTATATTCTTCTTCATATTTATTTTAAATAAGAGAAATATTTTTAAAAGGAAGAAATTACAGCATTCACATTCTCTCCTAGACCATAGCAGTCAGTCAGGCTATTCAAACATGTTAGAACCATGGAATGGTGTGGGTTTGAAGGGACATTAAAGATCATCCAGTTCCATCCCCTGCCATGGCCTGGGACACTTTTCACTAGATCAGGTGGCTCAAATCCCCATCCAGCCTGGCCTTGAACACTTCTAGGGATGGGGTATCCACAACTTCTCTGGGCAACCTGCTCCAGTGCCTCACAAAGCTCACAGTGAAAAATTTCTTCCTATTGTCTCATTTAAACCTGCCCACTTCCAGTTTAAATCTATTCCCCATTGTTCTTTCACTACAGACCCTTGTGGAAAGTCTCTCTCCAGATCTGTTCTAGGCTCCCTTCAGGTACTGGAAGGCAGCAATAATGTCTCCCCTAAGCCTTCTCTTTTTCAGACAGAATAATCCCAATTCTCTCCCAATTAGGCATGAAAAAGAAAATACTAGTGAGGTCCTGCTTTCAACCTTCTTAAACCAATCCTGAAATATACAGTTATTATATTTGCTACAGCCTTCTGATTAACTTTGACTATTTCTTTTTCTTTAGTTCTTTTCTCCTAGAAACAGGAAAAAGATGGGAAGAGACAGGAAGAAAGCTGGAAAAAATGAAATATTGTTGCTAGATTAATTGCAAAAAAATGCGTAATTAAAACTAAGTTAGGGAAATAAGACATTACAACATTGGAACACTCTCACTGCTTCCATATGACATTTCCCCAATACTCTATTTTGCCCAGAGATTTTTGTTTTGAAATATGTCAGACGAGAAAAGCCCTGTTTGAGACTTCATTGCCAGTACTTAGAAAACTGGACAGGATAATGCAAGTGGAAAACCTGTCCCACTGTAAAGTATTTCACACCTTCCACTTCAGCTGTGATTACTGCCACATTTTTGAGAGATCTGAATATTTTCTTGAGACAGAAGCTGGATTTAAGTCCACTTGGCAGTACCTATGGGAATGACTATCATAAACTGTGAGCTGGAGAAGGACACAGTTTTTCTATTTAATCATAAGTTTCTGTAGGGTTAGAAGAAAAAATGATACTGCAGATAAAAAGTGAGGGGTTTTAAAGGTTCGAATCATGAGAAGCAGAAAATTGTTTAACAAAGATACTGAGAAAAGCTCTTTAAGGAAACCTCCTAAGAACAAAAAAATTGGTTTTGGACTTTATTCTCCAAATTCTATTTCAGGTTTAAAATATCTCAGTTATTTTCATTTACAACCCAACTTAAACTTTCAGGTGTGACTTTGTATTTTTTTATAGCAAGTTTCATGGTTTGCTGAAAAAGTATCACATGAGGGTAAGCAAGTAAGAGTACAGACACCAAAGACACAAACACCTGAAAAATATAAAGGATTTAGTATCATGGTAACTTCTAAAGCTACTCTTGGAGAACTACTTGTTCTGTATCCCTCTCCCAGGAGCAACACTATATCTCTTCCCCTGACAAGTAGTGATAATGTGCCATTCAAAAAGTTTCCGGTGAGATGTGCTTCATATGTTGAGGTATAAGAACACTTATATTCTGAGAATAAAACAGGCGTGATAGAATTTAATTAACTCCCTTTCACTTTTATATAATACTTTATTAAGCCTTATTTTGGAAAATATGGAAAACAAACCACCTTCACTGTGATCCATAGTGCCCCCTGGGTTGGGAAAATGAAGATAAAAGTAATAGATGTAAGGGAAAGAAATAAATAAATGGTTATTGGGGTTTTTTTTTCACACAATCTAACCAACAAGTAAAACAGTCAAGCTTCAAGCTAATTACAACACTAGAGACTGCTCCCCAACAACAAGTAGCTTGTTAGATAAAAAAATAAGAGCATGAAAACAGGAAATACATCCTGGTCAGCATGTACTAATTATCACTCTTCAACAACAACCTAAATTTTGCATGCATCATAGCAAAGGAAATTTTTTTTAAAAAGTATGCCGGAATGAACAGAAATGTTACTTTTCAGTTGCTATGCACTTTACTGAAATACAAGGAGTAACAGTGAAGCAAGCACAAGGTAGCTGTCTGAAAGTTTACCAAAGAAATAAGATTTTCAAAACGTGGTGCTCAGATGTACAAGTCAGGTTTTTAATGATAGATAAAAGGTGATCAACATGGAAGGGGAATAAGGCAAGAAAGACTTTAAAATTACAACTAGCTATGATACGTCAATCCTACTTCACAGATCCAAAAGCTTCTGCAGCATCGCTCCCTTACTGTGTTGATTCTCCACCCTAGAAGACACCATTTGTTGCTCTTCCTATACTGTAAAAATGCTGCCCTTTTGTAATTTCAAGATACTCAATTGCATTATCTGACCAGATTGCCCTTGCTCTCAATAAACAGCACCATAAAAAAATGGAAGAGGAAGAAAACGCAAACTTAATTCACCTCTCCCAGACTGAACAGCAGAAAGCAAAGCAAGACAGAACTGAGTGGATGGTCTGTATTTCAGAGCCCTGAGCCATGAAGGAATGAGACGATACATATTGAGAACATAACACACAGCACAAGCACCAGTCAAGCATTTGGGTGTTTGTTAGATAAGTCTTCACAAGAAATAATCTAAAGGGCACAAGAGCCAACATACCCACAGCGCACTTACTGTTCAGAGTTCTATTAGCACTACTAGAAACAAAAGCATTTTAAATGTTTAAATGTTTTAAAATGTAAACATTAAAGTATTTTCAGGTTATACCATTTACAAAGAACACAGAATCAAAATTAAGAGCAGAAGGGTGACTGCCAGCCAGGTGCATTTGTCACAGAAGAGATGCAGTTAAACATTTGCATGTCAGAATTGTGTCCTCAAAACTTTCACAGTTCAAGTTTAAGATAAGGTTAATAGGCTAATAAGTGAGAGACAGCATGGACTGTGAGCCATACATTGCTTTAAAATGAGGTTTGTAACAGAAAAGTCAGACATGGTAATGTTGTACAGGGATTTAAAACAAACATTTTTCATGCATTAATTCAATGAGCGCATTGGCTATGGGCAGGATTTATGACCAGCATATCTGTTTACCATGACAAATTTTATCAATAGCAACAGCATTGATACACATAATGACACCCAAAGAAATCTTGATCTTGACTTAATTCAATGCACAAAGTATTAGCAAATTTAATCAAAATTCTATCTCCTTTCTAAGCATTTAAATAATTATTCTTTTTCAAGCATTCAGTCTATTCTTACCATTGCAATCTGGTCTCACAAAAACTTGGCTAGAGTTTAAAAATTTAAAGGCCAGGGTTAGAAAGGAAAAGGAAAGTTGTACTCATTTTCAGCATCTTTGCTAAGAATGCATTAATTAGATCCTACATCTTGCCAGTGTTACTGTTTGTTACTTAACTAAGGGAAAAAATAGTTGGTTAAGTTTAGTGTCCATACATTTACAAGTAGCTACTGAATATTATCTAAGAAAAAGCTTCTCAAAACAAGGCTTTTCAGGAAGACCTGTCTCCAAGATAACAGGAGAACGAAGACACATTCTTTTGTGGACTGTTTCGGATGAAAAGGGATTTGGATTTGCTTGCATTTGCTTCTGGGGCTATTAATTATTCTACTGCCAGCTTCCTCTGTTATATTAGAATTATCCACCAAATTTGAAACTGTAGCTATACAGCTGCAGTCACTATAATGATGGACTCAGCCACATACAGACACAACTCAAGAAGCTGAAAAGCAACATGCACTGCAGGGATGTAGCTCTGTACTCATTAAGACTAAACACTATAAGGAGTCTATTAGCCTTTTATGTTCAGATGAATATGAAAAATCCAGATTTCTTGTGTGTGGAGCTCACAAAGGTCGAAAAGCATGTTTATTTCACTAGGATACAGCTTTCTTTCTATGAATTTCATTTTAGCAGGTGAGATGAAAGCAGTGAGACAGCAATGTCATATTTTGAGGTGCTATTAATAACAATCAATGCCATGCTTCAGACTGAAGAAAATTACAATAAAAAATATTTTTAAATCTGAAGAATCATTTGTTTTTCTTGACACAAACATCTCTTGCAACAAAATAGAATGTGTTACAGCTTTTAGAAACTAGATGTCACAGAAACAGTAACTAAAAGAAATAGTCAAAGGGTTCCATCAGCATCCTTGAAGACAGACTTTTGCAGCAGCTATACACGATAAGTATCAGAATTCAATACAAAATTTATCATGGAAAGAGACAACAAAATCAACTGACATGTTTTGCTCAAGAGCTCAAGTATAGGTTTCTCCCAACCACTGAAACTAAATTTTTATGTTCCCTTCCTCCTAAGACTTGTCTGTATAGACATCCATTGCCAAATACACACTATGTACGTCAGTCTATTCTCTTAGTTCCCTTTGTTTCTTTCTAAGTACTGCTAGAGTTTATTCCTGACACACTATAGCAAAATCAAAAAGTAAGTAACAATAAGCCTCACCAATAACAACGTGGATTAAAATCTGTAACAGGTAGGTGCTTATCCACTCACTTTCTCTGCATTATGAATGCAACATTTCAGAAGGAATATCCTGACAAAGCCAGAAAACTCTGCAATGCTTAGCTAGCAAAATAGGTCAAGCACTTGAGAATAAGCTCAGCTAAAAATATCTTCATTCACAAGACCTGACTAAAAGATGAGGTTTGCCTGAGCAAAGGTGTTTATCAATGGGGTTTGAATGTGCATTTCCCCAGCTGCAAAGCTGCATCTCCCAGAGCAGAGTAAGCTGAGTCCTGTGGAGGGTGAGACAGGGGACATGCTACAAATCTTGTAACTCATGATGAACAGTAATACAGTAACTCCATCATTTACCTTCAAGATTCAACTGCTTTCCAGATCAAAACAAACTGCCAAATTCCAGAGCAATCTCTGTTTTGGGGAATTTTTGGAGTTTGGGGGTTGTTTGTTTGGATGGTGGGGAGGAATGTTCTGGTTTTGAACAGGACCGGTACCTTGTGTAATTATTTTATTTGAAGATCTGCTAAAAAAATGAACAAAAACCTAACTTCCACAACTTAAATAGGAACTTACCCTTTCTTGCCATTTAGAAGTTATATTACATTTACCTCTCTTGGTGATAAAATTCAGTTGATCATTTCTTGCCAAGCCAAACATCCTTGGGTGCCCATTTTTATAATTAAGCTTCTAAAATTAACCTAAAAACAGCTGTGCTTTTTAATCTTTATAGTTGGGCCACTGTTAATGACTTCTTGCAGCTAAAGCCCTGCTTGTACTCATACTGATAACATTATCTTAATTTGTCCTTGGCTTTAAAAAAGTATTACATGGTAACCAGCTCCTCCTCTCATTCCCACAGCTCTTAAAAAACAAATTAAACCAAACACTGCTCAAAAGAAGACTTTTCTTAAACATTGACAATCCCCTGGAAACCTACTGATGATTTTTCCTGTTTGCCAAGTGGAACTCATCATGTTAAGTCCAGACACTTCGCTACAAATGAGGGTTTCCTCCCCTTCCACCACAAAACAAAGCTTAACCAAAATAATTACAAGTTTTGAAAAGTGTTATTTTGCACTTTTATATGCACATCCCAAACTGAATGACTGTACACTACTAACATTACAAGTTTACTTCAAAGGAAATGTAACAGCAGTGAGTGGTAGGTTAGACTTAAAAGGAGAGCAGAGAGAAGGCAAGACATGAAGGTTAATAAACATGGAACCACAGGTGGAGCAGCAGGTAAGAAGATGTAAAGAAAAAATGAGAACCCATGAGTGGCTATAAGAGACTGTGTTTTTCAGAAGAGTACATGGAAATCTTGCTTAGGGAAAAGTCTTCATGGTAGGAGGGATCCAGCAAACTAACACCTACTTTTCAGAAAAGGCTAGAGAAAGGACATCCAGATACAGAATTAAAATGTGTTAACAAAAAGCTTGTAGTCCTAATCTAACACATCTTCCCCACAAACTACTCCTTTTAAAAGCAGCTGTCCTAAGTCACAGTATGACTATGCTTCCAAGAATACCTAAGTAATTTCTGGTGACTGGTACCATGCCTACACTTGCAATTGCCACTCACACTGAGTGACTGAGCTGAGCAGTACCTTATTCAAGACTGGAAGAGTCAACTGTAGTTTAGAAAGGCTGAAATGTCCTCTGGTTTACTAATACTGCTTTTGTCCTGTTAGGTGCACTGAAACAATAATTTTGTTTTTCCAGAAGCATTAACACTAGTGTTTTCTCCATGGGCTATTTTGACTAAATTTAACACATGCTTTAACTACAGTAGGTGCTAAGCCTTGCACAGCCAGTCACTCCCCTGGAATCACATGAGGGGAAAGAATCAAAAGGGTGTAAGTGAGGAAACTCAGGGTTTGAGATAGGGACAGTTTCAAAGCTATAGTAAAAGCTGCACATGCAAAAAAAGCAAAGCAAGGAAGCCATTCATCACTTCCCATAAGCAGGCAGGTGTTCAGCCATCCTCAGGGCAGCAGGGCTCCATCACACATAATGGTGACTTGGGAAGACAAACGCCACCACTACAAACATCCTCCTTCCCCCAGCTTTATATGCACAGTACAACATCACATGACAAGGAATGTCCCTTGGGTCAGCTGGAGTCAGCTGTCCTGGCTGTGCCCCCTTCCCTACTCCCTGTGCACCCCAAGCTTACTCACTGGTGCACTAGAGTGAAACAGAAAAGGGCTTGAAGCCACGTGAGGATTTGAGCGCTGCTCAGCAATGACAGAGAACATCCCTGTGTATTCAGCACTATTCCATGCTGATTTGCAAATCCAAAACACAATACTACATGGGCTACTATGAAGAAAACAACAACAACAAAAGTCTGTAAATGACACCAGCAAGAGCCCCTTGGAGATATTCAAACCTTTACTGTATATGAAAGCTGGTTCTATAGAAAACAAGTTTCCTATTTCCAGTACTGTTTAACAGCTCTTTCTTGTGAACCCAGTGATTTTATTCCTACACTCTAGTCTCCTTTTCCACAACTTCTGCAATATATTTCCTCATTATACATTTTCCCTACAGCCTATGCCACAAGGAGACCCTGCTGTTGAGGACTTAGCAGAGGAACAGTTGCCTGGTTTCAAACTTGAGAAGGAGTTGACAGAGCAGCCTAAAAAGTACTGTGAAGCTCTGCTAACAAATACACCAGGCTAACTCCTCCATCTCCTCTTGATTGCACTGCCTAAATAGTTCAAACATGCTGTAGAAATGGGAAATTTTCCAACAGTGTCTAGCAGACTGTTTCAAATGGCCATTTTTTCTTGAGCAAGTGGAAATAAATCAACATGTGTTGTAAGGCTGCTTTCAGTCTAAATTCTGATACATCGCTTGCTATCAGGATGCAAAATACGCAAATGATTTTGGTGTTTGTATTTACCCTGAAGCTCTTACTTATATAAAAAATATTAAAATTGAAGTAAGAATTAATAACTTATGATAAGCAATAAAACTGAAAGTACTTACATTAAACTTAATAATGTCATATATCAAGTACCGAGGGACAACCTGTCCATTAACCTTGTCGATGATCATTTCCTTAAAAGAAAAGAGAAAGCATTGGCATTTTTTTCATCAACACAGAAGAATGTTGACATTTATATATGCATATACCTGCAAGCATGATGCAAACACCAGCCACATCTTTATCACAAAAAAAACTTTACAAAAGGTCAAGATTATAAAAATAATATTGTGGTCTTAAAAGTCTCTCATTAAGCATTCAACAAAACAAACATGAGGAGGCTGTGCTAGGGCTTCAGATTTGCAACATTTATTCATTAATTTCCCCACAGCTTTCAAAGTCTTGAGTGAATAATGAGTTTTAGAAACCTCAGTAAGAACTGTGATCCTAAGCCAACCAAGCACTACTGGAAATCTTGACCAGTCAGAAGCACAACAGTGAGGAAGTAAAAAACAAGCATTCACATTCATTGTCTATGCTCAGGTTGGATCTTTTAATTTTGAAAGTGTCCTAGGCAGCACTGAGAGGTACAATTTGCTTGAACGTTGTTGCAATGTGACCAAACAGGACGGCTCTTTCAGACAGAAGTATCACAGCCACTCTCTGCACCACATGAAGCCAGTGAACATTCAATATGTACCAGCAAATCAGATTGAAAACAGGCCAAGTGGGGAAAGAACATTATTGATCAACATCCAAACACAGGTGTGTTTCCTGAACTTAATGATATATGCAAAAATACAGACTCTTTACATGGTGGTGTTACAGATGTAACTCAGGCTTCCTATGACAGGAATTAGACATGGTATATAGAGTTTGATGAATCAACAATGAAGACTGAAAATGGTAACAACCAACCACTGGTAGATCTTTTCCAGAGACAACTCTGAAGTCACCACTTCTCTAAATGCAGTCCATCTTCTCCCCACCTCCCTCCCCTACCTGGTTCTTGGCTAATAAGTTGTATCAGCTACAGATTTCTTTTTTTTGAATTAAAAAAAATAAAGTTACAATTCCAAATTCACACGAACAAGATAAAACAACTGAAAAACATGAAAACTGTTCACTATGACATGATGAAAGCAAAATCAGTAGTTCAAGAATTATTCCAAAAAAAGAACATTACATCAATTCTATTTTTGTTTAGTTAATGTCTTTCTATTTTTATGTCTTACAACCTTTTAATTTCTCTCAGAATCCATAGATGGTACAAAATAAACCCAAAAAAGTCTGATTGACTCATGTAAGATTAATTTTCAGTCTGTACAACAAAAACAAGATTCTTGAATTACACCTAGCATCTAACCATAATCTGCTTTGAAAAATAAGCAAGCAGTTCAGTTGTAAAAATATAGATTTGGTTTAAAGCAAACATAAAGCTTGAAGCATTGAAAACTGAACTAGAAGACATGAACATGTTGTTCCCAAAAACCACTGGGAAATCTAAATTACCTACTTAGTATTTCGGAATTTCATCCTCTGTGAACACAACACTGAGATGGAGACTGGGATTTCAAAGCCATGTGCAACATCCACAGGTGTTGTGAATGACTCCCTGAGTTGACCTTACACATCATTCCACATAATTACTTTTTTATAATTAAAAATTAAAAAAACATGAATCCAATGAGTGGAAACTATTCTTTTGTAATATTATAATATCTTCCCTCTAAAAATTTTGTCACGGACACTGTCAAATAGCTTGTGCAAAAAAGGTCTACATAGAAGTGATGTAACAAAATGCAATTCTGCTAGTGTCCAATATTTAGGTAGGACACTGGCGAGCTCTCAAAGGAGCAGCAGACACAATGCTGCAATGCCTTCTTTGACCATAAATGTTATAACTAACTACAAGAACAGATGGGTACAACTCAAGAGACAGAAGGCATGATATGCAAACTTGGAAGAAGGTGTAAAGATATAATGCAAGGGAAAAAAAAACCCAGGATAAAAAACCCCACCTGAAATTCCTGGTAGTAATCAGGTGAAACAAATAACAAAATAACAGTGAAACAAAAGAATGATGTTGTTTTTCATTAACTCTCAGCTGAACTGGCAGGTGAAACAACTTTTTTGGAACACATTTAATTGAGCACATACTTAGGGTTTAAGGCCTCACTTTCTCAGTATGCATATTCAGAGCCTCAGGTCTGATGCAAAGCTAGCATTTGTATGCAAAACCCCGAAAACATTTCAATGCCTGATATTACAAGATTTTATGCCTAATTTTAAAAATATGAATCTCTGCATATTCAGTTTAAGAAGGATTAAAAAATACAACAAAGAAGACCAAGAACTGTTTTTAAATATCCTTTGAAGTGTTTATTTTTAACTTTTTCTCTACTTCAGACATGTAAACATTTTTATTCTATTACTGATCAAACAAGCCTTTTTCCTCATCTCCTCCCTTCTTTTATTCTTCCCCTGCCTCCTGTTCTCTTTGACATCCTGACTGAAATCCCAGCTACCAGAGCAAAAAACAATAGCACAATATGCCTTAGAAGATGAGATGACAAATTCCTGCACTGCTCATCTCCATCATGACAACAACATTGCCTGCTCCATTAGTTACGCCAATACAACTGTCATAAGGCAAAAGCTGTAAAGTGAGCATGGGAATGGTTCAGATTAGAAATGCTCTAACACATCATTATTTTACAATCTGATTTCAGAATCTTCCCTGAAATTATCAGAATTGAAAAAGTACACCAGGGAATAGACCTCAGAGACAACTTCAGAGAAGATGGGAAAATGTAGTATTTGAGAAATGACCACAATTAAACGCACTCATTCTGACCTGAGCAATAACCTGATACTATAAGACTATATTTAAGCCAATTTTTAGATAACTAAAAACTTAAACCCAAATCCACTCACATGACATGTTAATATAACATTATCCCTAAGGCACATCTGCATCCATGCAGCTCCTTCTACAGACTCCATGCAGATTTACAGCCAGTATTTTATGTTTCAAAGCTACCTCTGCTACTAGCACAGGCCCATTAGCTGCTGGTTAAGGTATCCACTTAACCCATGGGCCTGAAGAACAAGGACCAGTGTTCAATTAATGCAATATAATCTGGCAACACTGTGCTGGTGTTATTCTTCCCAATCCTGTAGTGTTGCAAAACACAGTTGCACAGTATATTGGACCTGCAACGGTGCTAAGAGCTTTTAGCTGGACAAGTATCAGAGGAACAATGCTGGACTGAGAGCTCACGGGCTTTTTTCCTTGGATCACATCTCTAGAGTAACTTAGGCTTAAAATAATCCAAAATTCAATCAAAAAGCAAAGGATCCAATTTTACCAGCCCCTTGTAGAATGTATTTTTTTTGTTGACAGAGTATGGAATCAGATCTAATAATATATCTGTTTGTTTTTCCTTTTTCTTCTGTGCCTTTTCTTAATGTTTTATCCATTTACCTTTAACACAATTCTAGTCACTGCTGTATTTCAGGAATGAAAACAGTTTTTGTTTCTTGCCTTTTTTTCTTAAGTCTATTTTGCATAAATCTATTTTGCATCAGCTTTCAAAAACTAAAAAAGTTTTAAGTTCTGCAATTTCTGAGACAGCTTACAAATAGATAAGGTCTCTCCTGACATAAAAACATAAATGCATCTTTATCTCACTCTCCATTTATGGAGTTCCTGGCCCTCTTAAGTCTTCAAGTGTAAACCATATTTTATATAAAAATAAAATTGTTTTAAAAATAGTATTAAAACTGTAAAAGTTACTCCAAGCCTAAGGATGACTCTGCATTTTCTACTCAACTGTTCCAAAGCTAAGGGGAATGCCAAGAAAGCTCCTGAAAACAGCTATTTAGCTTTTTTGCATGACAGCCGAAACATTTGAACAAAACTCTGTGCATTCCCTCAGATAGCACTATGGATGCAAAACACTTGGCTTCTAAAGAAATAAGTCACACTAGTCACCTGCAGGTGAAATTTAAATTAGCTTTAATGAGCTTTGCAGAAAACTTTCTTCCATGACAGGAGAACAATTGCAACTGAAAAGCTGGAGATGAGCACAGAGTGTTGCAGATCTGTCATCACCCAAGACGTCATTGATCACATAAGAACTGTTTGCAAGTAATTTCAGCCCAAAATGAACCACAAATGCATCTGAAACTCCCAAAGACAACCACATGAAAGGCTTACACCAGAGGCCTTAAAGCAAGTTAATAGATCCTTGAATGCATGGAAATTGCCTTTATGAAAGTTTCATGTATACTGTCATTCTAAATAATGTTAGGGGGATATTAATCTTTTGTATTCTTAAAACCAGTAGTATTTTGCTACATGGCACTGATATTTCTGTTTTCTGTTTCCTTTTTTCTCATGTTTTTAAGAATATTCTAAAGCAATACAAATTGGACCACCTCAATCTATACTTTCATTCCCTGAAAGAGAGAAAGCTACTTCAAGGACCAGAAGTATGAACTACTTCAGCCTGTAATTCAAGAATTAATTTCAACACCCCTTCAAGCACTAATTAGCAGAATATATTAAGAGAAAAAGCCAACTTCTTCCCATGGATTTAAAAAATAAAATAAAATCAATCATGCATATATCTAGAATAAAGGATCATTCATGGAAATTTTCATTTGGCATCAACATTAGACAAATATTCAATTACAAAGCTAAGTTCTTCTGATGCTTCAAATAATAGGCAAGTCTTATCCTCAAACCTGTTAGAGGAATTTCAGTTGAAAAAAAATATTCCAGCAGCATCTTTTTATTTAACTGACCATACCAAAACAAATTTAGAAATCTGTACTATGAAAAGTATTTATCCATTGAAAGGCTTTAGTTCTATCTCAGAGTACTTCATTCAATCAGTACTTGCTCATTTCATGTCACTTTGCTTTTCACTTTATTAAAAAAACAATGTAGGAGGAAAAAAAAACCAAAACATACTAAGACTGATCTTATTCCAATGAAGTGGAACACCAAAATGCACTATTAACAGTCAAACTTCTACAGAACCACAAATTAAGCAAAGTTATAATTCATGCCCTGCGTACCTGAGAGAACTTAAGTCATTCTTAAGAGACTTAAACTATAAATCTGGGGAACACAACACACCAGATCAGAGACCCTCTTCCATGCCCCACAGCTACATTATGCACTTATCTCAATATCCCTGTCTTCCACCATATACATATCAGCCACCTTCACTAAAACATCTCTTTGAAATAAAGAGAATAATTAAATAAATGAAAGAGCAGCCATTTCACTCAAGAACACCTAGGACTATACCATATGGACACTAGCAAGTCATTACTTTCTCAAGAGCCTTAGAAGTAGCAGGGGGAAAACATAGCAATATCAGGCTTTTTATCTCAAAAGCATGGAACCTAATGTATGTCATCAAGAATAATATGTATATCATTCAGAAGCTGCCTGGCTGAAGAGGCTGCTACCAGACACGACAGCTTGTGCAACCACTTCTGAGCTGACAGCATGGCATTTCTTGCATTATGCTCTCAATTTTTCAATGAAGCAGAGGTGGTGGAAAATATTCCATTATCTGCTTCTCTGTCCCTGAGACAGTACATCGTTCCTTGCAGTAATTATCCTCGCAGATTCAATTTACACACGCTTCACATGTAAATGTGTGCTCAGTAAGACACATCATTCACAGAAGCGACATTTCAAGTAGAATACTGACAACAAGAGCCAGAGAAAGGAAAGAAAGTTAATAAAGGCAATATGGCTGAAAAGTGCAATAGGCTTCAGAGGATCAATATGGAAGCTATCTCAGGTACAAAAATACTTCATCAAGCAGGAGTTACAGCAATAGAGAGTCTCCAATACTAGTGAAACTGCATAAAAGGAAACTGTATGGATCTAGTAGCATAAGAGCTAGTGAAATTCTCTCAGTCATGTGAAATGGGACAGTCAAGAAAGAAATAATTTCTTCTTGTGGATACAGTTGTGAAAAGTTTGCCACCAGCCCAGGCTCCAAATACACAAATCTATATGTTTTACAGCTTGGTTTACAAATGGCTTTAAAAGTTCATTACCAAGTTTACATAATTTAAATTAGCATAGCAACTTAGAAATGTTTTAGCCTTAAACAAATATAATTAAGCCATTTCTAAATCATTGAAAAATTCAGATCAGCTGAAAATAATAGTGACAGAAACGGAGACATCAATTCACAAAAGTGCATCAAAATGTCATGAAAATTTTATCAAATTTTAGAAGTATTTCCATAAGCTGTATAAAATTGACCATGTTTACTATTCCAAAATATAAAGCTGTAGCAAGAGATAAGTTCTGCAATAATTTTTTAGATTTTTCTTCAAGGCTTTTCTCATGTTCAGAGAATGTCATTTCAACACCTTGATTTATTTCAAAGACAAACAGCTCCCCCCAGAGCAGTCATCAGTCCTATTCTGTAGGTAAGTAATTTCTTACAAAATGCAACTCCCACATTCAGCCAGTGACTGAACTTATATTCCTCCTGAAATCCTATGATTCACCAATCCAGGCCTAAAAATTTGGCCCTGTTTACGAACAAAAGCAAACAGCACTGAAATAGTTACAATAATGATACAGTATGCTCCTTACCCCATCTAGAAGAGTGTTTGTTAGATGTGTGCGAAGATCTTTACGAAACGGAAATTCCAGGTTGGATACATGAAAAATGGAGTTGTCTCTATCAATCATATAAACCTCATTCTTGCCATCAATCAGCATCATATACCTGCAAAGGCAGTGTTAAGATATTATAATTACACATACATCCTCAAAATCTCTATTATTTTGTTTTATATTAAGTGTTAAAAACACGTAATCGTGATGGATATTATTTTTAAAAAATATTTTAAAAGTACTTTCTTACATTTAAAAGTTTAAACCTGTAAACTAAGCAAAGGGATATCGCAGACCATATGATGATGTTCTCAGAAATAAAAAAATAGGAGGAGGAGGAAAGAGGGGACATTTGGATTTACGGTGTTTTTCTTCCCAAGTCACTGTTGTGCATCATGAAGCCCACCTTTCCTGGAAATGGCTAAACATATGCCTGCCACTGGGACCTAGTAAAAATTCCTTATTTTTCCTTATATTTATCTCAACCCCTGATCTTTCTCATTTCCACCCTTCTGATTCTCTCCCCTATCCTGCTACAGGATGTGTGAGCTTAGTTGCTAAAGGAGTTAAACCAGGCCACACCTTAGACCTTCCTCTCGCAAGGACAAACACTGCAGAATTGGGCTGCAACTCTTCAACTGAGTCCATGTAACAGACCTCTTAAAGCCCACAGAGAATTTTCAAAGGCATTCTGTATGGAAACAAAGTTTTTGTTAAGCATACCTCTCTGCATGCCATCTTCCTTCATAACTAGATGATCTGGGTGGTCCCTTCCAATCCAAATCATTCTATGTTCCTATGATTTCTATGATTCTGTATCTTACTTCAGAGAGATGCTGAGAAGCAGCATATGCTGACTTTGAAGACAGAAAAAAAATCTCATCTCAGGACAGTGAATTACTTTCATGTAAACCCATCTGTCTGGGTCTCATGGTAATATACCTCTCTAACTTAGAATCTGAACAAGTTTTCTGCTCAAGAAAGACATTAAACTGATCCAGATATGTCTCATTTTGAAATTTTTTTCTGAGGTTTTTTTAGCCGAATGGCTGAAAACTCTTCTACTCTCTCAATTTAATAAACTACTGAAATAAGACTCTGAATTTGGTCCAAACAATAGAATTTATCAAAATTCTAATTATTACCAACATAAGACGGAAAAAATTTGGTCAAGGATGGACTGAAAAACAGAAGTGTTCTATGAGCAGCTAATAATTGAAAATGTGCAAGAAGCAAGAGATAAGCAAGGTTTTGGTGAAACTGAATTTATAAATTAACAAGGGATTTGAGCTGGTTGGTTGGTTGAGGTTTTTTGTTTGCTTGTTTCACTCAAAAAGCTTAAGTTCATGTGCTTAATGTCAGGTTTAAAGTTTTATCCAGATGACTCTACAATCATTCATGGAGAAATCTTGTGGACTTCTGAACAGCACATTTCTGAATATTATTTCGATGTACCATGGCCATTTATATTTTAAGATGTTAATTAAGGTATTAGGAGATAAGCACTTACACCACAATAGGGACACGCCTCTGGGCAACACCACAAAGGCAAAGAAAGAAAAGGGATGATTTCTGAAACACATTCACTAGAGATAGAACACAGGAACTTAACTGTCATGCCTTGCACTGCCCACTGTGAACACTACTTGCTATTACAGCTGTACACTTATTACTAATTACCTCTATTGTGCGAGCAGCCAAAAGCTCCAATTAGTAACCAGGCCCCATTGTTTTAGATTCTGGGCAAGTACACAAGATGACACGGTCATCAGATGGCTCAATCCGAATGTAAAACCAGACAAGTGAATAAAATAATAAAGGCAGGGCAGCCATAAGAGCAATAACATAACTGCTCATTCACCTCTGAAAACTATACATGGAAGTAGAGAATCATATTTGAGCTACAAACATCATCTCTCAAAACTGTCAGTGCAATCTCTACAAACCAAGAAATTCTGACAAATAGAGGGCCATGATGTCCATGCAGATTAATCTCACAAGCAGATAAAATATCTAGTCATAGAAATGGTAAAATCTAAAGTTTCATTAGAAGCTACTTTTCATTCACTTCTGATCCTGAGGCAAGGCCTGTTATTAATTCTAACTGGACAATATTATTAACACAATAATTCAGGAAATAGGATGAAAATTTCATTTGCAGAGTGACAGCTCTTGGCATTAGACAAACAGATCTCCAAATCACCTACCAGAGTATTAATAATTTTAATTTTTAAACTTTAAAAAACATCAACCATCAAATAAAGTTTTCTCTTCAGAATTCAATTATTTTTAGCATACCCAAATAAAGGCAACTGTATCAAAGGCTCATTTGCCTCCTCCTATATCCTGTATCATGCAGTCCACATCAGTTGGGCCCCAAACACAAGCTAAAAAAATTATTTTATTAGGCTTCTATTTTCAGTTAAGTTTGTTTTGTGGTGGTGGTAGGTTTTTTATTTTTACACAATTTTGAAGCTGACATGAGCTACACTGAAAATCCTAAGTTAAAAGTAGAGGTTTCTCCTTTATGTGGATTTCATTAAATTTGAAAGTGCATTTCAGGAAGATTTTACTTAATGCATAAAATAAGGTAAATTACTTGGTGTCCATCAATATATGGTCACTGAGACTAAGGAACAAGAACAGGACTGCATCTCCCAGTCTCCAAATCCAACACTGAAACACGTGGCCTCTGCCCTCTTTTCCATATTATTATGATTCACAAAACTGGATTTGAAAATACTCCCCCAACACAGTACCTCACTACATATGGTGTAGTGCTTGCCAAAACATATTTACCACAAAATTGATTGCCTGTGTATTCACAGAAGTTTTGCTTCTGACTTCAATTTTGTGATGTGCTTTATTTATGTTTAACTTTCTCTCAGCCAAAATGACAGCAACCATCTCAGCAGTAAGCTTACATATGTTAATTTTGTGCTTTATAGGAGTTTTAAAACCTTAAAAATAATACAAAAATACAACATGGCTTCCTCAAACATTAACATCCTATCTTCTGAGCTTGAGTTCAACACACAAGTAATTTTCTGAAAAAAAATCTACAAGTACCAAATGGATTAGAAATATTGTTTCAAAGGAAGCTTAAAAATTCAGCTCCTCTAGGAGCTTTCTTTGCCCTGCAGTATTTCTTTAGATAGGCTGTATCAAAGAAGATTATTCATTTTGACACACTGCTGCCATTGCTGCTTTTTTTTTTCATTTTACTTTTTAAATATGCCTGTGTCTGTATTATCACATTAAAGAATGCAAAATAGAAGAAATTCCATCATCAACTCTAAGCACGAAATACACAGCAGCTCTCCATTCCGAAGGGAGTTCATTATACAGCCTGGAATTCAGTCTTGTGCAAGTGCTGCCCTCCCACACAAATAAGCATTACCCAAATCTGAATAGCAATTAGCATCTCTAATATGCCCACTGACGCAGAGGTAACAATGAAATCCTGCTACAGATATGATTTTCAATTCCTTAATTTCCTTTTATGATTGGCAACATTTCAAAACCACAAGCATGTCACCGCTCTAGATGGATCGCCTAAGATGAGGCCAAGTCACGCAAGTGCTTTACACTGGACCCTGCCACTCCCTCCTGGCAAGAAAGCATCAACTTCTGGCCAGATGCATCAAACACTGAGGAAAAGGCCAAGAGAATGAAAATTAATGACTGCCCTTTATCCACTGACAGTAGGAGATCATCTACCTATGTCACTAAGCTGCTGCAGTTCCATGTCCTGACCCGAATCCAGACTGTGCTGGATTCAGAGTAAGTTTAAATTAGAAGAGTTTGAAGCTGGCCTGTGGCACATGAAGCAAAAGACCCTAAATCCCAATAAATGGGGAAGGCTCAGCTTGCTTTCTTCTATGAATTGCTGCTGGCAATGGTTACTGCTTTAAAAGATATCTCCTCAAGGATGACAAAGCCTGGATACAGGGACACTAACACAGGAACTTACAAGAAGACTTATAGTATTATTTTCAATGTGTAAACAAAAGGAAACAATGTCTTTTTAATCAGCATGCTGACAGTTCTATCACAAACCACCTTCTCCAAAGATGCACACATGTTGTCATCTGCATGAATACACAGCACAACAGCCAGCAAGAGACACTGCTTTCTACATGCAGAAGCTGATGTAGAATTATGTATTCAACAGTCCAAATTCCAAATAATTAAAAAAAAAAAAACCACACACAGACCTTTGGAAGTTAGTCTGCTCTGAGTATACCAACACTTTGTATTTCTCTCACTTATTTCCAGATTAAAGTATGCCATCAACAGTCTCCCCAGTATTTTAAACTAAAAAATCCCTTAGATTGTGACTGACAGTCATTTCCAATTAACAGCCTCCAGCTCCAATATTTCTCATTCATGACCTTGCATTTTCTACTACTAAATATCCTTCCAGTTTTATTATTCTGCTCCTCAGTGAATTCAGTGGCTGATCTCCCTCATTTGTTTATCAGAACATACTTGGATTGTCTTTCAAAATACTAAATGATACAACAAAATTAATATTCAGGATCTCTACTTGTGGTTTTTTATGCATTTTCTTTCAAAACCATCCACTGCCATTTTCTTTCAATCTATTCTTTACCTATCTTAGAATTCTAGCAATCTTCTTAGCCTCATTTTCTCTAATAAACAGCAATTTTGTCAAAGTCCAGAAGCATGAGATATACCAGTCTTTCGAGGTCAAAACCACAATTTTTTCCTTATACGATCTTCTACCAAAACTATTGAACTCAGAGGAAATCCCATTCCTCATCTATACTGCAGACTGTGTTCCTCAATCACAGTAATTCTGAGTAATTCTATTAACTACTGCCCTTAGGGCAACCAAATCTGTCATTTAATAAAGAGAAAACCTGCATTTTTTTATCTATTTTTACTTCTCATTACAAAAATAATGATTTAAATGTAAAGCAAAGCCTTAGCATGATTGATCCAAACTTAGCTTTAAAATCAAGACCCTTTTTATCCCTCAGTATTAAAATACTGTTACTAGGCTCTTGTTTAGTACATAAATGTATCTTGTATATCTCTTACTACACTCAGAAGCACCTGGATTTGTCACCTGTTGAAATGCTCCACCAATTCTCCACCCTCACTAGAGGGTAGAATTCAGCTTCTGGTCAACTTCCACAATTGTAAGGTGTCTCCATGGGGTGAAATGACCAGTTCCCTTTGCTTCAAAACTGTCTTGGTTAAACTCTTATTATGGAGGTCAAGACACTCAGCTTGCATTAGATATTCAAGTGTGCTCATCATGACAACTCTGATCAGGCATCTGCAGCAGGTCAGGTTCAGCAGTAACCCTGAAGGGATTTTTTAAAAAATCTGAACTCTGTAACAGTTTTTTTATCCTCCAGTTATTAGGAAAATAAAATGTTATTCCTCATATTTTATCTTGTATATTTCCTAAACAAAATGAATGCTTTCCTATATTTATGTTATAATCAAGAAAGTTGTCCTAGTTCATGTGCTACACCAACATCTAATTTTGTGAGAAGTCAAAGGTTTCCAACAACCAGCCTCATGTTCTGAACCATTAGTTCAAGATACCACTGCCCTGACTCAATGCTAGTACAGAAAAAAAAACCTTCTTGTCTTATTGATCACCTCAAATATCACAATGGAATTCTTGATTTTTATATTCACAGCATCATTTCAGGTGGAAAAGATTTTTAGGACACTTAAGTCCAAATATAAGCCTAACACTGCCAAGTCCATCACTAAACCATGCCCCAAAGTGTCACATCTATATATCTTCTAAATACCTCCAGGTATTGATGAATTGATCTTCACCAATCACCCTGCTTATTTGAGAACAGAGAATTTCATTTTCACAGGATTTGTTGAGGTGGTATTCCAGATAATGAAGTAACCTTGTCAAGTCACCACTCTAAGCTGAGGTACCACACAGCTTATACAGCTTTTCAGTCTCCACAATTTTTACTATTCATCAGTCTCCTCCATAGTTACCACACTCAGAATCAAAACCTTATTCTTGCCTGCCACCACTCTCCTTTAAACTCTGAATGCAAGTTTCCCTTTTCATTTGTTTCCCTTGACAATGCAAGGTCCAGAGCAGTTATTTTATGACTGCTTTGGCCCTGAACATCATCAAAAGTGAGTGGATCTGCAGACGATATTTACTACAGAAATATTCAATATGCCCAAAACTACAGCAACAAACGCTGCAAGTTTTGATATCCAAAGGGTACCACAGTCAGGGGGAGGAGAGACGTGACCACACTTCCCCACCTTACAAGGTTCCAAATTAACTGCCAGCAGAAAAAGCTCATATAGCAGCTACTTTTTAGGGTTCAGTGAGAGCACAGAACAGTAGCTGGAGCCAAACAAGCAAACAAACAAAATAGCAAACAAATAATTAGATCAAATAACGAACAGGGTAGTGAAAAATATAGAAATAATGCTGCATGATTATACAACTTTATGGTATCCTCTCACCTGGGGAAGTTTTTTTAATAAAGGAGACAACAGCAACACTAAGGACCATGGAAAAATGTATAGGAATTGTGGAAACTAATATAATTTCTCCGAATAAAGTATTGCAGTTGAGACTGAGCTCAACCTTTAGCTTTTCCTGTTTTATAAATCAAAGATAAAGATGCTTTAATTAATTTAACAGATGGCAAATTCAAAACCAGTGTATAACTACATTTTCTATCTAAAGTATTATTAGACTGTGGAACTGCTGGTAAAATGAAGAATTTAGCTAGGTTTAAAAAGCCTATCCAGTTACAGTGTTTTTCTTGTCTGTCTTCCAGGGTTTTAATTAAGTTAGAGTGCAGTGGGGGTTTTGTTTCTTTATTTTTAGAAGGATATTAAACTTTGTGGGTTAAATTTAAAGTTGTCTTGTAATCATTATTTGACTTACAACAAAAGGTAAATTAAACTACAACTACTACATATTGAGGAGCTCCTATAGTGCATTGTGACGTGACTTGTCTGATGTAAAACAAAAGAATTGTTAACAAGCTAAAAAAGATATTACCCAGTAACAACCTTTATACTAACAGATTAATTTTAAATATTAGATTATCTTTGTTTCACCCAAATTTTGATGATTCTAAGTGCATTTCTCAATTACTGATAGGAACACTGTTGAAAAACAACTGCATGGTATAATGTTCTGATTACTTTTTTTTAAAGCTGCAAGATTAATGGAACAAACTATATCTCCAGCTTGACAGAACTCTTGAATTGTTTCATAATTTTTGCTGTTGTTGTTATTATTATTATTATCTTCATTATTTATTGCAGATAGATTTTCAAGTTTGCTTGATCTTCTTTGGCTCCATACCTCTCCACAAACCTTTGTCTGAAAATATCTTGGAGCTTTAAGGCAAAATTCATGCCTGAAGCAACAGGCTAAAAAATTTATATAAGAAAAAATAACAAATTAATTTAGCATTAGATGACAAGTAGTTATATTGCTTCTTTCCCAAGCAAGTGAACCATAATGTCTCTCATGGAGGGCAGTTACAGAGCAGTCACAAAATGAGTAACACAGCTTTGAAAAAGGAGATCCCCTTAACCTGGAACTGATTTATGCCAGAGTGTGTTCTGGGTCAATTCCACCTGCATCACTGGCACAAGCCACAGCAGGAACACAACTGCCATTTGTGCTCACAGAATAGATCAGCTCCAAGAGAAAGGGGCTAGATATCTGTATAGTTCAACTTCACAAACTGAATGGCATTCTTCCCTGACGGAACATAAGCCGTTATGCTTCATGGATGTGTCTGTAATCCCCCCTAGGAGAACCAGCAGCCACAGCATGTACTGTTCCACTAAAAGTGGTCTGGGAGAAAGGAAAATAAATAAATAAGCCAGTAATCACTGATACTGGTCGTTTGAAAAGCAGATATACATGCAGGCACACCCTTTATCTGGATCTCATTAGAACATTTTAGTACTACAGTTGAATACTCTGAGATTAGCATTCATAGCACAAGCTACATAATAAGTTAATGCATTTTAATGCATTAACTATTTATAAATAAACAAAAGAGCTTGCTTATAAGACAATCTGTCCAAATACTCAAATAGTTACATATGAATAATCAGTTAGGTAGCATTGTTCAAAGAGCCCAGAATTGTGCCAATAGAACTTTGTGTGTCGAGAGGCTTCAGAACTGTGAAGTATCAGGCCTGCTTCTCCACAGAATAGACTTCCTGTATAGTATCTCACCAGAACTGCTCCTTAAACACTCAAGGAAGGGACACAAAACCCTTCTTTCAGAGTCATGACAGGGTTGTGAGCATATATAAATGAGAAACCACAACCTAGAGTAAGAATGCTTTCTTTGGCCATTCAAGTCAATTTAGATCCACTTGAGGGATAATGGGTTCTGTCACACCTATTTATTCATTCCTCTACATTGACTCAATGATTGTAAAAGGAATATTCAGGAGATGAAGAAGTAACAAAGTGATACGGACGTGCCTTAGTAATAAATACATAAATACACCATCACCAGCCCACCCCCCCCCCAAAAAAAAACAAACACAAAACCAGATATTTTTTTATATCCAATTTTTCCATATGAGAACAAAGTCCAACAGTTTGTGACATTCTATGCTGCCTCATTTGACTTACAGTCTCCCAGTCAAAAGAGACCTCTCCTGGCTCAAAATTAATAGTTAAATAAAATGAATGAGATATCTGAAAATAGCCACAAGTCCAGCTATGAAATCCTGACAGCTCCTTTTCTGTTGTCAAAGTCTGCTAGCCAAAGCCTAAACATGCCCTTATTGCCTGTACAGTAGGGAAAACAGGGGCAAAGGACAACATGGCAAAAGGAGGAGATAATGAAGCCACATTGTACTAGACCTTCCTTGCCCTGAACTAGAATAGCTTCACCTAGAGACTGGGGACATGCTAAACAAACCAGAAGTGCCTTTAATCCAAACTCAATTTACAAAAGTTCTTTTTACACTCTCAAATGAAAACTCAAGAAACCATACAATATTTATGGGTTCTAATGCTGTGGAAAACAGGCAAGTATTAGTCGTGTAATCCTAAATTTACTGGCCAATACAAGTGTACAGGACAATTATTAAGATGCAGAGCGAGCAACAACTCACAGCTTCTGAATCTCCAACTCTCTAATGACAAACACACCATTCCTGCCTCCCCATCCCATCTTCTCTTCCTCTCCTACCTAAATGCCGAAAATAAAACCATGAATTAGGCATTTGCTTTTTAGAAAATTAAGAGGAATGCTGTAGAGTGCTTAACATCTATGAATTGCTCCTTTCAGCCATCATTAGAAAGGCATTTTATACATTTTAATCCTGAACCATTTATGTTTCATACTTTATATACTTTGGCAGAAGCTTCTGACATTATGTTATCATTTCACACTTCAAAGTTAAACTGCAGGTTACTAACTACTAGTACTGTAGTTTATAACAGCTATTTATTTAGAGCTTTTAATCTTGACTGGAAGGGAGTAAAAGCTTTACTGCAACCATTTCAATAATTTTCACAACTTTAGTTTCCAGAAAAAATACATACTATCTCTACTTAGATATATTATTCCGAGTCAAGTCAATGAAATAAATTCCACATGGATTGCAGCCTCATTCTCAACCAAAATTCTTCCATCTACAGAGGCAGATATACAGAACTAGTTTAAAATGAGTGAGCTTGTTTTGCCCTAAAGAATTGTTAAAATAATTATGAAGAAGGACCACAAATGACAATGGCAAGTAAACAAAAACTGCATTTTTTCCCCCCCATGACCTTAAAAACTTATAAAAGCACAGTGTGGTGATTGGAAGACTGGACTAAGAACAGTCACTTCAATCTTTAAAGTAAGGTTTCTTAAAGTAAGGTTCCAAATCTCTTCTTTAAGCGTCACCCCATTTTGACAATTTCATACAAATAGTAATAGAAAAACCCTTACAACTACTTCTTTGAGACATTCAATGAAAATAATAAAATGTCTGAAGAATGGCTGTCCTATACACACAAGTGATGTGTAATTACCAGTTGAGGTTGTGCCCATTGCTGATAGTTACATAAGCACAATTGAATCAAGCTCATTTAACTTGGAATCAAATAACTTGGGTTAAGCCCAGCTGTTCACAAAACCTGTCACTCCTATAAAAAAATCCATTTGGTCCTGAAAAGTCTATTCAGCACATGCCCAACTATGGAATATTTCCATCCTTTAATATTTCCCACCACTGAAACATGTCACAGCCACAGAGAAAGGAATACCAGATAATGGTGCAAAACTGATTAATATTTAAGTCTATTTCTTAAGTGTGGAGAGGAAGAAGGAAAAGGAAGGTGTGGTTTAAAAGCAGCCAGATGATTCTTGTGTGGTGAAGAAGGAAAAGGAAGGTGTGGTTTAAAAGCAGTCAGATGATTCTTGTATGTGTTCTTCACCCTATCCTATGATTAGGAGGCCAACATTCCTTCCTTACTCCAAGGCCACAAACATATATTAAGTCTAAACGTGACTCAATGACAAGACACTCAAAACACAATTTATAATAGTTCACCTTCTCAGTAGCTATCTGGGTCAGAAGGCAAGGTGCCCAGGGAGAGAGTATTCATACCTTGAGAAACATTATTTTACTCATAAATGTTTTATTGTGATCAACAGGCCATAACGTCCCTGCTAACACCATTTCTGAAGATGGCTGAAAATATCAACACCCTACATTTTTGTCCTCCTCCTCTAAGTTAGGGAAGAATGGACTATCAATTTTGCAAACCTCTATTTCAGGAACTTTCCACTACTAGGAAGAAAATTTCACATCCATGAGAATCTGGTCATGTAATTTGTACAATCTGAAAATTAATCCACGGCTTCTTTCTCATTTCCAACAGCCTCCTTCAAGTTCAGCTCCACATTAATATCTTTGCTCCCAGGAGCCAAGCTTTCCACTGCAAACCCAGGACACTCCACATCTGCTTTCATGACAATCTGGTCTCTTAATAATGGTTCTCTGGTTCTTAATAATGAGTTCTCAAGTGTATAGATTTGGGATTTAATTGGATTAGTACTACTCTCCAATCTCCTCTGTCCCTCTTCATTCTCATTATTATCTCAACTTTTTCTCCCCTCTCTCTGAGGGATAATAGTTTTTCCATGAACCCATTCAAGTATCTTTTCTTTAAGCCTTTACAGACAGGCAACCATTTTGCTTCCTTGTCACTTAATTTTGGCTAGTACCTTTTACCTGCTAAGTTCTAAAACAAACATTTTTCTCAATTTTCTCCCTTTTTTTTTTCTTAAGAGTTGTTCCTTAGCAGTGATTATTTTTTCACTATTTACTCTGGACCAAATTACTTTTGGATAATTTCTCATATTAGGAATTTGCAATTTCAGAGTTATGCACATACGCTTCATCTCATCATGTAAAGGATCAAAGAGTAGGGAAATAAAAATTATTGAGCCATAGAAATTAAAGAGAAACTTCAACCTTGTTTTCATGACATTTATAGAAAAGTCATCTTAAAATATACTGAATAGATTTCCTTCAAGGGTCACAAATATGTTTCTGAAAAGGCTGCAACTGCCATTTTAAAAAAGAAAAAAAAGAAATTTTTTTCAATTTCTGCAAAAAGCTGAATTAAAAAAAAGGAAGCTATCACAAGTTTGATAATATAGCAACTAAATCAAAATAATTATGTTCTCTATATATAGATATATTGATTTATTGATTGATACATTAACATAAATCAAACTGATTAATAAACAATTGAAAAACGCCCATCAGTTTTATCATACAATTAAGCATACATTTCCTATTTTTATTTTGTATTAGGATAACAACAAAAAGTTAATTATTTAGGTAACAGGCTTTCTTTTAATATAAATGTAATTTGCTAATCATGAAAGAAAAACAACTTTAGAGATATATGCATTTTTTGTTACAAACTCATTAAACAACTAGCAGCAATTCTCAGAGAGCTGTTTTATTCTGTATCTACTTATTCATATTTAGATATCTTCAAGCCATCAATTTGCATGAAGATTTTTCAAATTTAATAGCCTTTGGCAAGAACTACCTGTTCTGCATTTTTTAAATAGCTGCCTTAACATAATTGAACAGCCATAGCATTATGATCACATTTATTATTTTTCACTAAAACTGCATGTGTACAGATGTGAAAAATAAAAAAGCTACTCACAGAAATGCAGGAAAATAACTCACTCCCCTTAATTGGTTCCATTTAGTGCAGGTCACATTTTGCCACCGTAAAACCTAGTCCTGTTTGATTGTATTGATTTGAATTATTCCACAGCCATTTTTAAGCTTCTTATTATTCTTAGTGGTGGCAGTCTTTCCTTCAGAACTGGTGTCTCATTACTTTACCCTGCCTGAACAGTCAGCTCCACTCATTAGAACAAGCATCTGCTACAAACAGTATTAATGAGATCCATATGAAGGGATACAACAAGCCATTACCCACCTGGCTAATCATTTTACAGTACAAATCTGATAATGCAGAGTCATCCAGCAATGCCTTGAACATGTTGTTACAATTACCTTATTTAGACAGTAACTACTATTTTAGAACAGGGCGCTGCAAAATTGGATACATTTGTAAAAATGTATCTACTTTGTAGCTCCTGTTAACATACAACATATATTTCATCTCAACAAAGCCAAAAGGCATGATTTTACTAGTGGGAAATTTGCCCTTTGGCTTTTGAATAGATTAGCATTAAAATTATTTATAAGACACCAATAGTTTGACTACTGTTCCAATAAATATTGAGAATTTACACCAAACCAGTCAGAATAGCTGCAGAACTCAGTGACTTTTATTGAAATAATAATAATTTAAAGCAATATAATTTTAGAGGTGGTTTTCTTCAAAACAGCATGAGTTTGCATACAGCATTTACATACAACCAAGTAGCTGGCACAAAGGAAATATTTCACCAAAGAGTGACAATGCTAAATGAGCTTCACAGATCTTTTAATTTAAAGTTCATTTCTCTAAACCTAAGATACAAATACGCACATCTTTATACATTGGCATTTACAAACATGAGGGCAGAAGTATTTGTTCACACTGCGTTTTTCCCTTTGGGACAAACATACTCCAGAAGGAATGCTGGAACAGAACCAGGAGGGGTGCCCTGCTAATACTTATGCAGCAAGGGCCCTGGAAACCAGGCACAGAAAAAGCAAGACCACAATGAAGCTCAAACTCTTCAAACCACAGCAGACTAGGCTAAGCAAGGCTAAGTCAAAAGATTTTGAACTCAGAACTCCAAGAGAACAAAGGAGGATGAGTTTTATCCAAACCAAACTCACACACTTAAAAAATATGTAAGATGCTACTCCAGTAAATCCCACAAGATATTTTATAGAATCACTATTGAATAATTTAACTAATCAATTTCATATTGTTAGACAACATTATTTGAGAAATAACGCCCTTTTATTCAGGGAAATACTTTCTCTAAAATTATGGATAGAAAAATACAACAATATTAAGAAACCAAAAAAGCATGCATAGTTCTACCACTGGAAAAAAGCCCTAAACAATGGGGAAAGTGGCAAAAAGAAATACCAACCACAAAAAAGCAAAACCAACAGCTCTTAAAATAGAGGATGAGAGGTTCAGCTCCAATGGGAATCTAGAATTAGCAAATGTTTTTGAATAAAAGTAAAAGTAATTGGTGAAGTTACTGACACTGAATATCAGTTACAAGAATGTACCAAAAATGCTTCAATCATGAAACCTCTAGGAAAGAATACTGCTGAAGAAATCAAATACAGGTAGTTAACAAATGGTGACATTTAAGAAGTTTGGCTAAGTTGAGCAAATGTTAGTTTAGCTAAAATAAAACTGTTTTATTTCAGTGAGAAAGTATAACAGAAAGTTATTAGTTATGCATCTGCTTTTCTTTAAGTCCAACAAGGTCGACAAAAGAGCAGTGCTTTTTAAGCAAAGAGAGAGAACAAAGCAACAAAACAAAAAAAGCATGCAAGCCTGATAATATTCTCATAGGTAAGGTCTAGACTGATGCATCTAAACCACTTTTAACAGAATAGCTTCAGAGATATTTGATGACAGGGGTTCCATCTCCAGATAATGGAAGCAGGGGATCCATAAATGGGTCTCCACTAACTGATGTCTTAATATTAAATTCAAGAAGGTCACGCCTGTCAACACAAGCATTCAGAATAACTAATGAAAATCTGTTTAATTGCGTATGGAGTCTGGATCACTGGAGAACAACTATATAATTAGAAGAATGTCCAATGTAAAAATGATCATAATTTTTCATTGTTGATTAGGATACATATCATGCAAAGTATCTAAATGTCCAAATAATAGCTCAGGTTTTCATCTTTAATCTCTCTTTCATATTACTTAAGGTGAATTTCATTAACACTGGATCTCTGTAAATCCATTTTCTTCTCTGAATATACCTATCAGTCTGTGTATCTTCATAATCTATTACCAGTTATTATGTTTTGAAAAAAATTAAAAGAGCCATTTAGTTCCTTCAATTTTGTTTTTCCTCCATTCTGTTTTCTTACCATTCTAAAACTAAAAACAGAGGATAGATTGTTCAAAATACTGAAAATTTTAACAAGAAATGACATGTACACTTCAATTTCTTTCACAAAATGCAGTCTTCCAGGTACACTACCATGTTCTGTATAATTGCTTTAGTACTCAGAACGTGGGCATCCCATCCACACACTTGAGTAAGAAAATGAGAATATTACATTAAGACATCAGTTTTCCAAATTAATAACATAGGATATGACAAAGACTCTTCAGGTCAGTTTAAGAGCTGGCTGACTTCATTTGTTCAGGGTCAGCAGCTTTGGAATGCCCTATGCCCTGTACTGCCCTGAGAATATGCCTTGACCTCCCAATACCCCACTGCTGTAGCTTCCCACCCTGAGAACACCTGCACTGCAATATCTAAGTGCTTGTGCATACAGCCAGTGTTAGTAAACCAATTATTCCCACACATTTCTTAATGCTAGGTCTCCATACTGACTGCAAGCTTACTTTGACTTTTCACACCATGCTCAGCCCAAGCTAATAAACCCTTGAAGTGTGAACTCCACACAGGAGAGACACTTGGAAGGGTCTGGGGCTTTTTTGTACAAGACAGCTTAGTTCTGGCTGAATTGTGATGAATCCTGACTGACTCCATGTGGAGCCACTAGGCAATTATCATAAGACATGCAATTCCCCATATTCTCCAGGATTTTCATTATCTAGGATGTTCTATTATTAAAGATAACAAACCTAGCAAAATAAAGAACTCAGGAAAAACTTTAGAATATGTCCAATAAGTCCAATTAGGTTGTAGTTTGTTATTAAACAAAAGGCACTCCTGCAATGAATGTAAGAGTACTAGTGAGGGAAGATAAAATTACTGACTCTTTAGCTGACATGAACTACATGTTTGAACAAAGGATCACAGGATGAAATTTAAAAAATACCCCTACAAATTTTCTGATCCTACCCAGCTTCTGAAGGATCAGTTAGAAGTTTTAATTTTGCTTATAAAGTCCTCACCTTAGCAAACTCTCACTGCTATGTAAGATTATTCTAAGACCTTGGTGACAAGTCATGCCTGACAGTCAGGCAAGGGTTATGGAGAATAAAGGTACCTGCCTTTAATAGTCAGGGTGTAAAACAGCTGCTAGAAAGAAACTTGGCCACAAACTTCAGCAATGTGGGGTACCAAGTCAGAATAAAAATTAATCTCTGGAGCCAGTTTTGTTGCTGTGGTTTGTCCTTTGTACAAGCAAATTCACTTTCCTGAGAAAATACAAACTGTCTACCAAATTTACTGTGTTTTGCTTTTTCATTTAAAATGAACTTACCGGGTGCCGTCTGCTTTCCAGCTAACTTTGTATGGCTTCTGCTCCAAAAATTTAATATTTTGCTTGTCCATGGAAACAGGCTGTGCTCCAGGGAATCCAGTCCTAATAAAAAGAACCATGTTTATTAATGGTTCTGCGATAAATAGTCACACAAGTAAATACATTTTTCACATCAGACTCAAGTCACACCTCATACCTGACTTGCTGCAAGGTTAACTCTGAGTAAGAGCATGTTCTCCAATAAAGTATTTTGCAATAGAAGTCAAAAGTCTATCTCATAGGAACAAAGTTATTTGCTTATGACAAAACACTAAATTATGTGGAACTTCAAAGTTTTAGCTTTGCAGAAAGAGATATTTAAATTAAAAATTACAGGCACGATAAGCATCAACAAGTTAGGAAGTAGTTTGGATCACCAACTTTGGAATGGAAAAGTCCAGAATCATAGACACTAAAACCAACATTCCCATTAGCATTGGTCACAAATCCAAGTTGGCTGTAAAAATGAGTATTATACCTCTATATTTAAGTGTAATAGCAATGGTATAAATAAATTTACTGTTTGAGAAAGAACTAAGCATTTGTAAAGCTGGAGTAGGCCACATCTGGAATTTGAACAACAACACTTTGTTATCTCAATGGAAAAGTAATTCTAGAATCTTGTTTCTTAACATCAAAAATTGATCATTCCATTTCATTGTACAGTGCAAGACTTTCACTGCCAAGTGTGTTTGAGGCTTTTTTTTTAATAAATCCATGGTCACATTTTTCCTCATTTTCAAAATGACCAGTTTCATTCTGCAAAATACAACACTTATTTCAAGAGTAATAAGTAAGTTCTAAATATTCTCATACCCTTCCCATCCACAGAACTGCTGACATTTTTGCTGTATTCCTCCTAATTTTGGTTGCGTTGTCACCTGGGTCACACATTTAACTGTTATTCCTTCCAAGAAAATTGCACCCTAAAAAAAATAATTTAGCATTAAAGCCCTCATAAAATCAAAACAGAATATGTCAATACAAGATTAAGACTGTTTTCACAACCCTCTAGAGCAATACTAGCTTAAACATTCCTTAAGGATTTACCCCCAAATGTTAAGATACATTAGCTCAACTTTGCCAGGAAACTCACAGGTGAGCCATATTATAAACCCAGGAACTAAATGAGTTATTTATGAGGAAAAAAATCGAACTTAAAAAAGGCAATAAGGATAAGGCAAAAGGAAGGGATAACTAGTATTTAGATGCTTACACTACTTAGCTAATACTCTCAAGAACGTTGATCTAGGACAAACTTAACAAAAGAGAAAATATAAACAGCAGATTTGTAACAAAATATTTGTGTAAATAAATTTTTATAATTTTTTCTCAATCTAAACCAGGTTATTAGCGTGGAGCTGCTATCCTGAAAGCCCCAGAAAAGCCTATGTAGACATCAAAAAAACCAATCTGGAAATAAAACTCTAAAATAACTTGTACATTCTACAAAAAGTTTGATGCCAAGAGGAATAAAAACAAATCATGCATAACTGAACACATGAAAGCCACCAGGTCTACAAAACTACAAAATTAACGACTTCTATGGAGATCTCAAACCAACCAGACTTAATTCAACAGAATCTCAAATAAATTTTCAATGCACACAGAGAAGATCAAACCATGACTATTCACCTGTTGAACCCTGCATGTGAAGATACAAGTATCTCATATCTGTTCTCTAAAACACTTGAAACTAGCTTTAACAAATCCAGAAAGGAGTAGTATTTTTCTCCTCTGCATTTCCACATGCTGCGGCACTCATCTGTTATACACTTGAGCAAGTCTAGGAACTAATTTGGCAAAAATAACATCATAAATTGGTAATAATTTTCTGCCAAAACAGTATCCTAAACTAGCTCACCATAGGATAACTCAGTACTAGTGACAGCACAAAGGGAGCAAAAGGAAGAGCAGGGAAAAGTAGGACCACAGTTTTCAGTACAGCCTGAAGTTAGTTAAGATTGGCTCAGTCACATCACCAAATCACATTCTGAGAACAGAACATCCTAAAGAAATATACTGGTTCATAACCTTAACTACCTTGAGTTCCACAGACTGTGTGTGTCACTCACCCCATACAATTTACATGGGCACCAGCCAGTGCAACAGCACGCAGGGGAGTGGGCGAGAGAGGCAGACAGCTACTCGTGCCTGGCCAGCACATTGTCTGCATTCTGATAAGTGGTGAAGAGCACCAGGAAACAAAGGAAGATGGTTTTGCCTTGCTTCTGTGAATAATGGCAGAGTGGAATGCCAGTACAATTGCTAAGATTGAATTAACAGGCAGGGAACGGGAAAGATTTTCCAGAAAAGAAAAAGTAATAAACACAAAATTCGTATTTGAAAGTGTTTCTTGCAGATTATCTGCTGCAAGTATAATCACTAAGGCACAGCACTATGAAAACAATGTGAGTCACTTGGGTATTCGTGCTTGGCTAACTTAGCATTTCAGGTTTCATGAGGACATTCCTCGGATAAGGTGCTAAAGCTGAACCAGATCCATACAGTTTTTACCCTACTGTTCAGCTACCAATGCCTTTGGAAACAGAACACTGGAGACCACGGTGCAGAGACTCCAGAGAACTCAGATCACCAGGAGCACACTGACTCCTCAGCATGGATACTAAGCCAAGAGTTTATAAGCCCTAAAGGATCCAGGGAAACTACATGCACTGGTATCTACACTGTGCACAACTTTCACACCACCTGTACAAATCAGCCTTGCCCCACTTGCCATAAATTTCTCCACCCATCACTTCAGCTGAAGAAGAGGCAATGTGGATCATCCTGTGTTGGTTCATATCCTAAACACCATCTGGAGAAGTGGGGGAGTGGGAACAGCCCCAAACACACACCTTCCTGACCCTAGTGGCTATCACCAGGCCTCGGTGAGAGCTGTCTTCAGCTACTCAGACTTGACTGCCTGCCAATATGCTCAGAGACTGACTCCCAGAAGGCAAGAAACATTCCAAAACATGTCAGGAAGAGATATCTTCTAAAATGAAGGGAGTGAGAGACAGAGAGTTACACTTACCAGCTTAGATTTAATACCTAAAAACACAGGACCGAATCACAGTAACTGCCTCTTGGCATGTACAAGCAAAAAAGAAAACAAAATCATACTGACTGTCACTCAGTAGCAAAGGTGTTCCACTAAACATTTGGTTTTCATAATGAAACAGGCTTCACAGAATTGGCATTGTATGCATTTGCCTTGGTTTGCTTTTTGTTTGCTTATCTTGTCCTCATCAAGGAACTCAGAAAACATGGGGTAGATCTAACTTCCATAAACCAGAAGTGTAACCTGTTTCAAAATCAGGTTCAGCGTTAGTGTTTCTCTAACAAAATGGAAGAATCTGCAGGGTCTGGTTTAGGCATAAGATAATCAATTTATTTCCACTAAACTTCCTATTAGCATGCCTATTTTTGTGACATCTCTGACTTTATTAACACAGATATAGACTGGGATGGTAGTTTAAGATTCAGTGTTACCCTTCATTTTAAAAATGGGCTGGAGATAACACTGTGCAATTCAGCATAAACAAAGTTCTACACTTAATAATGGATAAGAAATTATACAAACACACACTGGTAGATAATTAGAGAAAAATACATGGAAGCAGCAAGAGACCAAAAGCTGAATTAGTATTGTTCTGCCTTGTGAAAGGCAATTATGTTGAGATATATAAACAGAAGTACTAGCCTTAAGACATGTGAAATTAATTTTTCCCTATTAAGCCTTACTAGGATGGCCTCAACTAGAGGCTTGCATTCAATTACAGGCACCACAGCATCAGGAAAACATGAGTCAACATGACAGAATACAAAGGATAACAAGAAAGGTCAGTAGTACAAAAAAAATATACTATAAGGGAAAAGTGAGCTAATAAGCATTTAACATGGAGAAGGAAAGGATACCCATACTCAAGCACATAAAATGGTGCTGCCAAATCAAAAAATAGTATTTTTCCCATATCCTTCAAGATGCCCACAATTGGCAGAATAAGTGCAAGGGTTAAACTTTGCAAAAGAGGGTTGGTTAAGCAGAAAAACCCCAAGTCACTAATATTTAGAATAATTGTACTGTGATAGTTAACTAATAAATATTATCCTCATTACATCAAATCAGTTTAATTGCTTCCTTCTGTCTCACAGATGACCACAAGACACCTGCACTCAAAATCATGAATTAAATCATTAACAGCCACCATCTCTTCCAGATTGTTTAAGATGTCACCACTCGTTTCAGAAGCACGGCATCCCACACCCCATAAAATGCAATTTACTTGGGACTAGAAAAGACAACATTCCTTATAAACAGTAAAAGTTTGACCCATGAAAGGTTTGTAGGTTCTGGCTCAGAATTACAACTTTTTGTCCGATTTGCAAAATGAAATTTTTTTTTCGTGAAGTGAGATTCTAAGTGTCAGTTAATAATGTTGTTTTGATGCTACAATCGATACTGCATGCACTGACAAAGTCAAAACTTGTTTGGATTTCCTGTGTGGCACCTCAGACTGCAACAAGCTCATTTCCTGGTACCTGTCAACTTCCTTCAGGTGATGACAAAGGAAATTGTAATGGCTTTATGTTCTAAGGATTCTGTAGTAGTGTAGGAAAGAGAGGCTGTCAAGATTTTTTTACATCAAAATATGAAGTTTTAATGAAAAATGCTGCAGTAAAGTTTCTCACATTAGAGTTTCTGAAATGGACAGCATATTAACTTCATTTCACAGGCTAGCTAGCACTTGTTTCTGACTATTCATTACCCTAGCAAGATGCCTGGGAGCTGTCTCCTCCTCTACTAGTAAACTTTTCTTCTGTCTCCACAAAGATTTGGGTCAAAATGAGAAAAATTCAGACCATTGCTATCACTACAGCTGCCTCTAGTTTTACACTGCCTACCCCTAGGCTTCTAGGAAAGAGATGAATTATAAAGGTGGAAACATCTGTTGCAGGAAACCAACATAATACTGAAAATGTAGCCCTTTAGACAGTAAAATCAGAATATCTGAGCAAGAGGTATTTACCTGATACTCACTCCCCCTGTAGACCGCATATTTACAAGGAATCACAAATATCCATCTCTACTGAGTTAAGAAGCAGTCCCATCTGCCAGCCAAGAACCATGGTAAAGAATTCTGCCCGTTCCTCCTCTTCGTGTCAAAGAATGTTCCTTCAGAGCTGCAAAACTGAATTATACGAATATGCATATTAACTAGATGACTCTTTCTTTCACAAATTATCTAACTCATAATTAAATTTTAGTTATTAATATGCTTATTCGTATAATTTAGCTTCCAGCTTTCAACAAAACTATGGTGGCAGACAAGAAAAAGCCTGGGAAGCCAATATCATTCCTGTTAAATAGACCAGTTGAGTTTTATGCTTGATGAAAAGAGGCTGTCATTGTAATTCATCATAACACCTCAGTTCCTAATGCATCAGAAGACACATCAAAAAAACTTTAAGCTTCCAGCCCCCTCCAGAATATTTAGATATCAAGGTCTTACTGCAAGGCTTATGGAGGAAGTGGTGATATCCCATGAATATACTTTTACTATGTCTTTACAGTGTGGGAAATTTTTTATTCCAAATAAGCTATAATTTGAAAGTTTTCAAAGTTCATCTTGCTTCTTTAGACTGGATTTTGTATTTCTGTCATGTTAACATTTTCCATACTCTACCTGCAAACCTTGTTGACCAGCTGCAGTAACACCAAAATGCTTTTTTGCAGCCTATTTCAATATGAGGATTTCCATGTCTTCGTAAACAAACACACCTCAGCGCACAAGTAAAATAACTCAGTATTATGGAAAAAAACCCTATTCTTGCACTCAGCAATAGTCTAGCCTATTTCATTTGCAAATAAAAAAGTGAGTCAGGAATTTGAAAAGAACTGAGTCATTAGTCTTCAGATTATATAAATATACTCTGTGTACTTGAGTATTAGTTCCATATCATGGTAACTACAGTAACTCATTTAATCAGAATTATGCAGATGTATGTCAGAAATCACAGCAAGTGATCAGCTGTATTCCTTACAAAGCTAAAGCTTTGAACACATTATGATCTTGAAGCTGCCTTGAGTTTTTTAAGCTCATATTGCTTTTTGCTAATTCAATTTTCTATCCCACAAAATTTTCCAAAGAAAAACTACTTACCAAAATGAGCACTGAATTTTAAAAATTCTGAATTTCATCCACATGACTACAAAAAACAAGAGCTGTTTCCATCTGACTCTAATAACATTTCATCTCCAAAGACAGACTGAATAATTAAAAAGCACTTTACTATCTCAAAAAATTGTTATATTATAAAATTTTTAAGTCATTTTTACAACTGGGATATTTGAGGTGTTGAATATTAAAGTTCACAGTTCACATAGGAAATTTAAAAAGTTTACTATGTATCTACTACAACTTTTTCCAGTTACAGACAATGCTTCCAGTCCCCATTTGCAAGAGCAGTGACACATGTATAGCATGTATGATGAGGTAACTCATGGGTATGAGGTTATGAAATTATGTTCAGCATTCAAATATTAAATTCCAAATCAAAATTACCAGTTTTAGGCGTTCTTTTCTCCTCTTGCCAAAGGAAGAGCTTGATGATCCAGGTTCTGATTCTGGACCTCCAGTTTTACCATTATCATCATCCTCCTCTTCATCTTCATCAAAGCACCACTCTGGAAGCTCTGGTGGTGCTGGTGCATCATCTTCATCCCCATAACGACGAAACAGTTCCTTCAAATAGTCACCTTTATAAATACCTGGAGGTCTGGCCTGAGCAAAAGTAGCCACAGCAGCCTCAATACTGTAAAAAAAAAAAATTACTCTGGATGCTTAATTTACATGTCTTAATCATGTCATGCTTTACCAAACATAAGAATTATTGGGACTGAGAACCAATACAAATTCTGAAGTGGTAATTGCAAAAACATTCCTTATATTTGAAAGTCCATGCTTAGATCAGCCAGGTAGCAGTTGCTCTTGCAGAAGATTCTGTATAACTTTGTGGGCACTGGAAATGTTCTCAAGTAACTGCAGCTGCTTTGACACCTTATTGCAGCTCCTAGTGGTCTGCTGATCACTGTTTTATCACAGATAATTTTTTTTTTATTGGTACAGAGAAGCAATGAGTCACATGCAGGTAAATACCTGAGGACTGCACAAACACAACAGAAGACCAAAGAAACATATCAACAAACTTAATGAAGAAAAATGCAAATGTTTAAATTCAAATATGGTTACATTTTTCTCCAGTAAGAACTGTCTTTCCTCTCATTAGAGGTTTTGCCATCATACTGAGAAAAACCACCCTAATCTTTTAAATTACTTCTCTTTCCAGAAGTTTCTCATAAAAGGACTGTGGTTCAGTAGCATTTTACTATGAACCTAATACTTAATCTTGCTCAAATAAATTGGAAGCTGGACCACAAAAAAATTAGAAATCAAAACTAACAGTCATGCATCTTTACCAGCCAAGGAGAAAACTCTCCAAAACATACAAGACTGAGCACAACACAAGGGTTTTATTGTTGCCATTTTCATAGATCCTATGGAAATGTTTAACTAAAAACATTGGATATAATTCTGTCGTCCATTTATCAAGGTTATGAAGAGCAGTAAGGCTCCAAGAATCAGCATTTTACAATCTTACTATATAGGGGAAAGGAGAAACCACAAAAATAGAGAGATGTCCCTGTTAGGCTTCTTGAGAAGCACGTGTCTTAAAACTGGAACAAAAGCACATACTACACCCTGTTACTTTTTTTTTTCCAGATATTTAATTCGAAATCCTTTTTTCTTTTTGTCTGATCTGTTCAGTATGAAATGGAGCTTGAGAACTTTAAGAGGTTAATTTTGCAGAATAGACAGAAATAATGTCTAAGAACCAGTAAGGTTGATTCACTCCTCTGATCTTTATAAGAGGAGAAAACATGACATTCTCCAGAGTGACACTATCACACAGTATCACTTCAAAAATGACAGTTTAAGAGTCTGAGTTACTTAGAAGGACCTTTCTTCCCCATTCTGTTTTCCAAGACTCCTAATTTCTTTCTCACAAGACATTTTTTACTTGGCTATCTCTCTTAAATTGTTTCACATCTTCAGTAATGAATGCCACTGAAAGGACAAAACAAGCTAAAAGTTATGGAGTCTGAAAAATGCTCAAATTTTTTTCTGATGTTAGAAGAACTCTATAATCTTCTGGAATAGCTGGCAGTGAAAGCCAAAAGAGGTGGCACAGATCTCAAATACAGAACCCTAGCTGAAAAAAAAATAATTTTCCAGGTTCTAGAAACACAGCAGTCTTTGGGAAAAATGAGTTGTTGAAAAGAGAATCAAGTAAGGTTTCTGACCTTACCAGTCAGAAAGCTGAAGAGCTTTCAGGCCTTTGTCTAAACTAACTATAAAATATATCCCACTGTACACAACACTTCTACCTCATACGCTTAAGGAATGAATACAGATGGATTTTTCCATCAGGAAGATCTTATTTCCTCATTAGCAAGAAACAGTGCCTTATTTTAAAGAATGATGCAGCAAATTAGATTTATCTCAATACAATGGTCAGCATTAACCAGCAGCTTGCCAAAATTGTTTCCTTCGCTGTGGACATTTTGTCCTACCAGGGAACATCTGGATGTTCTATTAAAATAATCTGACAGAGATTAACAAACATGACACAGTTAATTACCCAAAGCAAAAGAATAATACATGGCTGTTGAGTTTTAAGGCTTTTCCCACCACGGTTTGAAAACAGATAGGCTGCATAAAAGTAGGAGATCCAAAGAGATTCAAGTGCCTTTCCTCTTCAGAACAAAGGATCAATTCTAAGCCTAATTATTGCATGCCACTTTAAAATTGTTCGGTTAAAAGCATACAATTTTTCTAATTCATAGAAACAACGGGAATCATACTATAAAGCCATTTGTGTCTGTGTCTACTTCCTATACACAGCTGGGATCCTGCAAAGATTCAACCACCCATTACTAAAGGTTTTTCATCTCCATTACTCCAATATCTTTATTCCAGGTTTACTAACAGACAGCAATGACCTAGTTCTTTGCAAACAGCTTGCACATGTATGCTAAGCACAATAACTGTACGTCCAGTCACAAGAAAATCCTGCAACAGGAGCAGAATTTTCTTCACTTAAAGGACTACACATAGGAAATATCAGAATGTTTAACAGGCTTGTCAAGAAACATGACTTTCACAGGACTCTGTCAAGAAGGAAATAGTGTTTTGTGAATACTACAAATCAAAAGCTATGCAAAAGTTATGTCCAACAGGATGGTACAGACATTGTTTGGGTTTGGGGTTCCTTTTAAAACTAATGCTATGTAAAAAAGATAATAACTCTGTATGAAGGAACCAACGTTTTTAAAAGATGGAAAAAATGGATGAGTCTGTATAGAAGCATGCTGTAGACTTTAGCCAAAAAACAAGCTGGAAACAAGGACTTTGTTTGCTCCCAATCCTTCAGAAGTATGTATGCTACTCTGATGTTGCTCTAGTTAATCTCTTCAGATCTCAAAAAAGCCCAAAAACCTACACCCACACCAACACAAAAAAGATGAAAATGTATGGGAAATAATCTTTCAGGAATCTCTGAACTCTACATTCTTACTTAAAATGTGGGACATGTCATGGGAAAGAGACACAATATGATACATACACTGCTAAAGCCCACACATGGCAGGTACAGCTGACTTTTGACCTACCAGACCTGGAATTCTTGATTGCAACAGGCTAAGCTATCAAGGGACGATACAAAAAATGTTAACATGGGCTGTTTACTCAAGATTACTAGGCAGCTATAAAACAAGAAATAGTGAATACATTAGCACAGCTGACAGGACAATGACTGAAACAAACTGAAGAACCCTTTGGCCACATTCCACAGAACCCCAGGAACTAACATACAAAGTTACCTCCAGTCCATCTTCTCGACCAAAAAGGCACAGATCAAAAATCCAGTTCTATTGAAACCATGTGTACAATGGACACCTAGAAAAGACAAGACAAGGGCATCATCACTTACAAGTGGTTTTAACAAACATAGTTAGTATCAAAAGTGTGGGTTTAGATCCTTCCACCTTCATCTGTAACATTAAAAGGTTATCTCCCTTCCCATCACAGCAGTACAGACCACATAAGGCACATAAGCCTGAAAGGCAATTTATTACATTCTTTCTGCAAATAAGCAGCAGCAACGGTATAGGACACTTCATCACAATCAAGAGCACTAACTTAATGTGATTGAAATATGGCTAATACAGATAAGACTCACAGATCTGCTCAAATGCTTGTCAGAAGGCAATATAATCAAATTTATTAATTGAGCTTTTACTGGATTCAACAAGCATGACATTCATTTCATATCATCAGGCAAAAAATCATATTCATATTACCTTACCTCAAAATTGAAAGGGGTGCCAATAGACCATAATTCTATCTCAAATTCACTATAAACATGCTAAGTCAGATTTACTAATTTTGAAAAAATTAATAAGAATGCACAAAAAGAAAACTATACATCAGTACAATCATCTTGAATTACTTATCTTTTTAATGTGAAAAAAGGAATTAAGTCTTCAGCCTCTGTTTTACTGAACTCATCCCTTAATGAAAGGAGGGATACACTGTCAAATGCATTGCATTTTTTTTCTCTCAAGGCAACAGCACCATCTAGTGATAATTAGACCAGCCTGAAAACTTGTGCTATTAAAAATGTCATGAAGGATTCAGACAGAATGTTGCCTCTTCCTCCTATTTAATTTAAAATTACAAATATCATTAAAGTTTCCACTAACATCAAGCGCAATTATTCTTAACATTTTTCAGTGGTTACCATAGAATAATAGAATTGTTTAGGTTGGAAAAGGCTCTTAAGTACATTGAATCCAACCATTAACCCAGCACTGCCAAGTCCACCACTGAGCCATGTCCCTAAGTGCCACACCTACACAGCTTCTAAGTACCTCCAGGGATGGGGACCCAACTACTTCCCTGCGCAGTTTCTTCTTGTGCTTGACAACTTCACCTTTTGGAAAAGAAATTTTTCCTAATGTCCTAAACCTCCCTGTGTAACTTCAGATCATTTCCTCTTGTCCTGTCACTGGTTGCCTGGGGAAAGACACCGATCCCCACCTGGCTACAAGCTCCTTTCAAGCAGTTGTAGTGAGTGATAAGGTCACCCCTGAGTCTCCTTTTCACCAGGCGAAACAATCCCAGATCCCTGAGCCACTCCTAATAAGACTTGTGCTCCAGACCCTTCACCCACTCTGCTGAGCTTCTCTGGACACCCTCCAGAATGTCAATGCCTGAGCACCAGTGCCAAGTACCAGGGGACAATCACTTCCTAATCCTACTGGACACTGGCCTCCTTGGCCACCTGGGCATGCTGATGGCTCATGGTCAGTAGACCAGCACACCCAAGTCTTTCTCTACCAGGCAGCTTTCCAGCTGCTCTTCCCCAGGCCTGCAGCATTAGCCAGGGTGGTTGTGACCCAAAGTACAAGACCTGGAACACAACACCATGAAGCAAGCCAATTAAGCTTTAATTAATTTGCTCATTTCTCTACCACAACTAGTAAAGCAAGGTTGGTAACAATTCACTTGATGCATATTCAAACAAAATGTGAATATCTATCTTTTTTATACACTCCTCTACACTGAGTAGAACTTTTTCAACTGGAGAACCAGAGTACCTACAAAAAGTAGACTGATGAAAAAAAACCAAACCAACTTTAAGTGGGTAAAAGAAAGTAGGTATTAACTGTAACAGGATTGGGTCTTGTGTTTGCCCCACCAAAGTTTCCTTCTTGATAAAGCAAGGTAAAAATTATCATGAATTTTTTGATTCATCATTTCTAACCATTTAAAAATACTAAAAACTGTGTAACTTGCATCAAATAAAATGAATTTTAGCTTTCTTATATAATTTATTCCTAGCAATCATTTCTCCTTTGTTTTCTGCTGAAGCAAAATTTTTGTATGTCACCTCCTTAAAGTTGGCAGGCATAATGCTGTCCTTCATGCTGCAAAAATAGTTTCCTTCCTATATTGCTCTAGATTAATTGAAAATTTTGATCACTTAACATTCATATTTTAGTCTCTTTTCACATCTAATCATGACACTGAGAACAAAATTGCACACAATTGCTACCACTAGTCCTGCAGCTGCTACTGCTGCCAAAAAGGTTAAGTCAATAATTTTATACACATGACAAAGATAAGAAGCATCTCAGCATGAGACCATATGGCTTAGAAGAGAAAGATCACACAGGGTACAGAACTATCACTGCTGTAGACCTCTTTCACTTTTGATAAACATCTTCCACACCAGTCCATCTGATGCCCTGTCAGAAGAAACAAGTGCCCAAAATGACAAACTTCAGCAATTCACAAAAGGGAAATGGAAAATTCCAGCATTTCTCTTTCATTACGAAAGCCTAAACAACATGTTCTTCAGAAGTTTAGTCAACATAGTACTTTCTCTTTGGCTCTTTCTAATTGACTTTTTTCCCCTAAAGAGGTGAAATGCCTAAATGATGAAAAAACATTCCACAATTCATCAAAACCAAAAAGTTAGTGACTCAACACTAAAAATGGCATTTTATAAGTTGAAATATCAACTAAATGGGTCTGCTACTTATAGGATATCACCATGCTATCCATGCACTTTATAAATTGCTGACCATAACCACTATTTCAAGTTCTAAAATATCAGAGCACCAAGTGAAAGAACTGCAAAAGAAGACTGAAAATGAGGAATTACTAAAAGAAAAGCGAATGGCATCAGTCACCAACAATGTCTGGCATAAGTTTTGAAATGCTGTTGGTGAACTGGTTCCACTCACTCCCATTTAGCAGCTCCCATCTTTTAAACCATGTAGCTGTGTTACCATTCAGAGAAGAACACACAGATCTCTGTCCTGGTTTCAACTGAAGCAGATTCTTAATTTTCTTCACAGTGGCTGGTGTGGGGTTGTGTTTTGGATTTGTGCTGAACACAGGGTTGATGATATATTTTTGTTATTGCTGGGCAGCAAAGCCTTTTCTGATTTTCATGCTGCCATGTTGGTGAGGAAGTTAGGGGTGCCTGGGAAGCTGGGAGGAGACACAGCTGGAACAGCTGACCCAAACTGGCCAAAGGGATTCTCCAGACCATAGAACATTCAGTGTATAGAGTGGGAGGAAGAAACAGGAATGGGGGGACATTCAAAGTGATGCCATTTGTCTTCCCAAGTCACTGCTAGGTGTGATGGGGCCCTGCTCTCCTGGGGATGGGAAGCAGAGAATTCATTCCTCACTTTGCTTGTGTGCACGGCTTTTGCTTTCCCTATGGAACTGTCTTTATCTCAACTCGTGAGTTTCCTACCTTTACCCTTCCACTTCTCTCCCCAGTGCCACCAGCGGAAAAGTAAGGGACCAGCTGTGTGGGGCTTGGCTGCTGGCTGGAGTCTTGAACTAAACTGCATTCTGTGTGCAAAAAAGAAGCAAGCAAGCATCTAAAAGAAAACTAGTTGTAAAAATGTGTGACAAAATTAAATCACTCAAGCACTCAAAAAAAGAAAATTCTCAGCAGTATCACATCCTGCAACAGAACAAGAAGCAATGGCTACAAATTGAAATACAATAAATTCTGTTTCAACACGAGAAAAAAACACCTGTATATTGTAAGAACAAACACTGGAAGAGGCTGCCAGAAAAAGTTGTGGAGTTTCCAAGCTTAAAGGCTGGTCAAAAGCCAAATGGGCATAGTCCTGAGGAAGCTGCTTTAGCTAGCCCTGTTCTAAAGAAGGGCAACTGAGTAGCTGATTTCCACAGGTCCCTTCCAATAACTTCAGCTATCCTACCATGTATCTGGATGAATCCTAAACTGCATGAAAGTACCAGCTTAGTTTACCAAGCTCTTAGCAATGATACCTGCACAAACAACTGTTCCATGTACTCATAAGTTGCACAGACACTCAGATTCAAGAAGGCTGCAAAATTACCATCCAAGAAGATAGAGGATGACATCCTCTGGACCCTTCTGACTCTGGAAACTCACCTGCAAAGTAACTTCTTGTCTCTGATAGTTTGCAGATAGAAATGAACATTAATATGATTGACAAAAATCAGAGTAAAATAGTTTTAACTAAAACTAGAAGGGATGCAAAATAAACTCAGAACTTATTTCTCTCTGAATAAAAGTATGCTCAGAACATTCAAATATTGACTGCAAGACTCTATACCACAGAAGAAAAACTTAGCCTAGTATCTACTACCAGTTTTGTGAGACTTGCTAAAGAATCTCTGATAATCCAGTTACCAAATATGACTTCAAGTAAACCAGACCACCAAATACATAACTCGCATTTGTATCAGCAGAAGTTACAAAACCACAGTGCAAGTATCATGTATTTCTAGACAGCTCTTGGGCCTGTGTAATTTTCTGCGTTAAGCCAACAGCTGTTATCAAACTGATGGATGCAGAAACATACTACTTTCTGTAAAAAAAAAAGAAACATATTAGTTTTGCAGTAAAAGCAATCAAATTCATATGTGCTTAAACACTGTACTGAGGAAATTCCTTTGCTCAGACTGCTAAAAATAAGAGACTGCAGTTACAAGCTGATATAATACAAACTTAGAATAAAAACTAATGATGGGCATAAGAAGGATATAAGATATACCTATAAGCTCTGAAGGATTCTTATCACTGAAGTGTTCACATACACGGATAAATGTTTCTGTATTCTCAGGTGTAGGGCACTCACCATGCCTGAAAAACACAAGAACACATGGATTAGGAGACACCTGGGGGAAAGGCAAAAAGAGAAAAAAAAATAATTTCTTCACTGTGATCTTTCAAATTAAAAGCCACTGAAATAATTTAAAAGACCACACAACTTACCCTTTACATTGGAGCTTTATATATTTAATTCCCTCTTTCTCTATATCATTTCTGTCATAGAATCTAGTGGTGTTGGTTAAGTCTACCAGCAAACCCATTTTAACCTAAAAAACAACATAAAAAAACAAAAATAAATTTTTATATGTGGTTCAAATAGCTCTGCATAAATACTAAATATCTAAAACCATAAAAATTAAAAGCAACCGCAATTGTAGGCTACAATTTTAAGTTTAAAAAGCATTAAATATTGCATTTTTTTGTAAAATCTGTATTTTACCACCATTACAGATATCTGTATTTCTTTGTGAAAGCTGGTGTCTAAATTAGCACTAGTCATCAATTGAAAAACTTCAGTTTGCTCCAACCAATGATTCTAAATAAGAAAATTCTGCTAACAGCAGAAAAATCTGTTAAAGAATTACTTTAACATGCTACAAAGACAAACATGATGGAATCAAGTGCTCTTATGCAAAGCAGAGCAATAATAAACACTGGCACAGTGAAAGTACCATAAGAAACATTAACTACTGAGACTTACACATAAGAACACTCCCAGAAAAAATAACTCATTTTAATTTACCTATTAGAGTGCAAAACAATGCAAAAGAATGAACACATTTTCAAGTTTAAAAATAAATCAAATTCATTAAATTCTTAAAAACATCTTATTTAAAGCTAAAATGCAGAACAACTTCAGATATTCAAACATGCTGTCAGCAGCTAAGGTGGCAGTGTCAACCACCCAGATGTTAGGGCCTTCCTGAATCCAGGATGCCTTGCCCACTCTACCCTAATGTGTTACCTTGTGCATCAATTTATTTTTTTAGTGTTTGTTTTTACAGCTGGAAAATGGGTCTTTTATGGAGCCTTGTAGAAGTTACTATGTTTTTAAAAAGGATGGAAAGCAGAAACTCCACTGGGTGGCACAAAACACACAGCATATCAAAGTATATCCTACTGATCCTTCCAATGTGCAAAAACAGCTCACTAACACACCCGAGCAAAGAAAGTGTCTCTGGTTTCCTGTCTTGTAAGTGCAAGCAATTGCTTTTGGACACAAAACTCAGTGTCATGCTTTCAGGTAGCACCAACAGACTGGCAATAACTTAGCAGTGCAGTTGGAAGAATTACAAAGTTAAAACGCCATTTCCACACAATTCAGAAAAGGTAAAATCCAATTATAACTAGAATACAGCTCAAGAAACAGCTATTTCACATGAATATGTTGTTTAGTAGACTCCTAAAGGAAAATTTCCAATAATCTACAGATAGGTCTCCAAGATATTCAAACTTCTGATGATATATGCTTGTAATACTTATATAATTTCATATTACTTTTATTTAATAAATACTAAAAAGCATCATGATATTTATGTCAACAGCATTAAAACTTCTAAAGTAATATCCAGATCAGTTCTGAATTTCTCATTGTCAACTTTGTATATTGTATTCAGAATACTTTATTTACTCTTATTACTGTGTTTTGCAGAAATATAAACCACCTCACAAGGGGGTCCACCTGAAAACAATGTTATACCACCTGAAACTTCAAATATAAAGTGTCAATTGAGTTGCTAAGCATGGAGACTGACAGCATCCTAAACAGTGATTAACTCTTCAATTAATTCAACAATTACTTTCCTCCTCTCCATTCCCTACAGCATTTTGCAAATGTCTCCAAGAGTACTTAATTCACGCCTGTAGGACTTCTCACTTGCTATTCTTTTGCCATTATTGCATATAATTTCAATCATATACAAGTGAAGCTCATGCAAAGTGACGCTGTTCCTCACACACTTCATGGAGCAGTACAGCAAACAGGCATCGAGTGTAATTTATCCAAAGCTAGAAAAGCATTTCTGGCATATAGAGTATATAAGACCTGAAAGCAGTTTTCCTGCTTTACAGGAAGCCCAATCATGTGCATTTTCATTCAATGGGATTGACTGCACACAACACATTACAATTTGGAGAACGCAAAGCATAAGAAAACGATAAAGAAATTTTTAAAGAACAGGGAGGTTATACAATATATCAAAGTATACAGCTATGATTTTCAAAAAATTCATGCCAAAAAAAACACCAGTACCACTGGAACAAAATAAAAGCCTTCCCCTCACTTCCTCACATTCCAGATATCCCCAGCTATTAATACCTTATGCATGCTCTCTTCTGCTGCTGTGCAATAAAATGGGCTTTGCTAGGTTCCCCTGTATGACCCTAGAAGCTTCTCCTTAGACACTGGAGATAGAAAACACCCTCCCCAAGGAGAGACCATACTACAATACATTGAATTCACTTCAGTCTCAGGATTTTTTTCTTGAATTTCTTATTAGAGAAAAATAGTTTAGATCAGTGATTGAATGTATCTATGAAAACAATAATATGGCTGAAAATTGGTGAGTAGTTTTCCTAATAGGAATTCTGTAACTTGAGCATACTAATTACCCAAACATTCTTTTGAGTTAACTAATGTCTTAGCACTTTGTGACAGAAATAAATCTACCTGTATAAAGCATAAACTGTATACTAACCTACCTACTCAAGAAATTTAAAAAGAAAAATTATTCATGCTGTCACCAATTGTTCCTGCAATTTGTTTAAGAGAACATTAAGATACTATGCCACTATTGGCAATCACAAGAAAAATGGGGCTGGCATGGCTAATCAAATCAGTTTCTAACATTCAGATTTTCAACAACCAGCTCCCTGAGAAAAGGAATCCCACAGGAAGCTTGTTACAGACAGTTCCACCCAGACAGATGTTGTCTTAAATGCTAAACCGGTACCTTCAAAGATCTGTGGTAACATCAACATCTCTCTATTACAGAAATCCAGATGTAAAAGTTTCAGCTGAAGTCTTTTATTGGGGAGCTAAATTATATGAACTTAAGTAATAACCAGTTTTCAGAAATAATTATTCTGCAAAATATTAGCAGTAAAAAATATACTACAATAAAATTACAAGCACCATGCACAGTGAGCTACTTTCACCTTGGGTGGGAAACCTCACCCTTACGGGCTCCTCAATTTCACATTTATTTCATTGCTGGCTTGTTGGTAAATTGCTAATCTACAAATGGTAAGTAACCACTACTTAACTTGGCAAATAAAAAAGAAATATATATTTTCAAATAGCAAACACCCATCAACAATGCCAGGGTCCAATACAATATAACAGATTTGACGAGAATAGAGAGTTTGAGAGAAATTCTATGTTCAGCTTGTTAATCAAAATTACCAAAATATAAGTGGGGATCCTCATGCTACTAATTTTACTATCAAATTCTAATCATCTGATGTCACTCAAGACATGAATTTGTAGCATTACAACAGAACTTACAGATATGACTACTGGAAAGGCTAGAGTCTCACCATGATTTTTTTTTGTGGCAAATCACTAAGGAGGCAAGCATTTAGAAATTCTGAGGCTGTGAAATTCTCTGTAACTCCAGAATTTTAAATACACGGAATTTTAAATTACTTTAAAACATTGATAACATTGGTTTGGGGAAAATTCCAGGTATACCTATCAAATCCAGAGTCAAAAATAACATAATACATAAAAGAGGAACTCAAGCAGAATTTAGATGCACATGCCAGAGACTGAAATATTACAGTTTATGGTTTAAACGTTTTTATTAAGGATTTTTGTCCATTAAAACTGTATCATGAAGCTACACCAATAAGAGCTGCATCACCAAAGCCCACCCTGAGTGGGCGGGCCCCCTGGCTGAGGCCCTGGACTGTAAGCTGATCTGAGATAAGGTAAAAGTGACACTATTCTCAGGTCCAGGCTGGGGGAGAAGAATACTTCCACAGGAGAATTAAGGGCAGCTGCTTCGGGGTGGAGCCATAGCCCCAGGCTTATCTGCTGCCAGGTCTGCACAGACTCTCCCCCAACCCAGGGAGGAGGAGAGGTTTGGGCGTTTAGCCTCCGGGGAGAAGCAGTGAACACCCTACACAGACTAGCTGTGGGGACCCCCAGGAACACCACATCTCCAGGACATTCATGTGAGGGACAGCAGAGGGGGTGTCGTGGTCCATCAAAGGCCCCCTGAATAACCCCAGACCCTGCACCAGAGCACTGCTTGTAATGCAAAATGATGCAACTGACACAGAGCCTTGCTGCAAAATGATGCAACTGACACAGAGCCTTGCAAGGGACAGTGACAACCTTCCCCTGCTCAGGGGAGGCACCTGGGCATTCCCACCTGACCCAAATATATATTAATCCACTGGATTCTATACTTTGTGGTGAAGGACCCTCCCCACCAAGACAACCAGATGGAGGGGAGCAGCAAGGTGTCATTGGGACCCATGGTTTCTATTTAATCTGTCCCTATCACTCTTTCTGTGGCCCACACACCTCTTTTTTCTATTTCTTTCTCTTTGTTTCTTTTACTGTTAAATAAACTATATCCATTTTTTGGTATCAATATTTAACCTCGCTTGGTTTTAATCTCCTTTTAAGAAATACTTTGAACGTCAGGATTCTTACCATTTTATTCACAGAGAGCTCTGTTTGATCCTCTGTGATTAGAGTGGATCATAAAAGCACAGATGCAAGAACTCTAACAAGAAAAATCCTACCAATTCAAGCACTGCGAACAGGCACAGATGCTTCACTGATCATACTTTCTTATCGCATTACTGCACAGCTACTTCTACCACTGCTACACTGAGTAGTTCACCACCTACTTTGTGGGAACTCTGCACATCACTCCGGATGTGAGGAGTCCCCCGAGACCACGTCGAGAGCCGAAACCCCGTCAGGGGGCTCGGAGATCTTGGCATGATGCCCGGAACACTTGGTGGCTGGATATCGATCCTGCAAATGAATTGCCAGTTTGGTATGAGGGCTGGAAGGTGTCACAGGTTTAAAGGGTGTTTTTATAAGGTGTACACAGGGTGAAAATATAAGTTTTAAAAATTTTTGTATAAAGGTAATGGGGACAAGATGGAGGGAACAGGGCGTGTCTCATCCTTCTTCCTTCTTCTTCTTGTTCTCCATCTTCTGCTGTGATGTGGGCACTCAGGGATTGGTTTAGGGAAGGGGTGCACTGTCCAACATGGGTGATTGGTATTGGGAGGTAAAGGTAAACATGATATACGTAATTTGTGGTATAAGAGACGGAGCAGCCTTGGGGGCGGGCAGAGAGCGTCGTGGCTGCCTTGCTGGTCAGACCTCTGTCTGCCAGGAAGAAAATTTTGTAGATAAGACTTAATAAACAACCTGAAGACTGAACAGCAAAGAGTCCAGTCTCATTCTTCAGAGCCTGGGGTCGCTCCCTGGACCACCCAACTCACCTCAGGGGCAGAGAACAAGCAGCCGACCCCGAGACTACTTCATACCTATGCCTAAATAAGATTAATAAAATCAGGATTCCCATCTTTTAGTCACCTAATTCTTCTGTTGTTTCAGGTCTGATACTGTTAAACAAATTCGGAATTAATTTAACCCCAATTAACAGCAAAAAATAATGAAAAGGCCCACAGAAAAAACACCACTTGCATGATTCATCTCATAGGCTCAATCAAAACAAACGGCACTAAACTTCAATAGAAAGTTTAATAACCCATTCAATTAATTAGGTGGTAGATCTTTCTTTGCCTAGCATGCTCAAAATCCCATTTTGCATATGGGGAAATGCACCGGACTGGCCACAACACTAGAGAGCCTACATGAAAGGCTGGAAAGGTCCTGTTCCCACCTCTATTGTCACAGTTGTGCTACAGTGCAGAACATGCAAACTGAAGCACACAGATAGAAATGGGCAAAACAGAGGATGAAGAAGGGAGCCAGAACCACAAGCCTGTAGTGGTGGATGCTACAATGTTTAATAAGGCAACTGCAGAGTCCTGTCACAGCAGCCCCGGGCAGCGCTGCGGGCAGGGGAAGGAGTGGCTTGAGAGATGCTGTGGCAGAAAGGGCCACAGGGTACTGGTTGACAGCTAGCTCAGTATCAGCCTACACTCTGCTGCCCAAATGGCCAAGAAGGCCAGTGGCACCTGGCCTGTATCAGCAATAGCGTGGCCAGCAGGACCAGGGCAGTGATCATCTCCCTGCACTCAACACTGGTGAGGCCACACCTCGAATGCTGTGTTCAGTACTGGCCCCCTCACTTTAGAACAGACACTGAGGTGCTGGAGGGTGAACAGAGAAGAGCAACAAGGCTCACGAAGGAACAGCTGAGGGACCTGGGTTTGTTTAGTCTTGAGAATTCTAACCTGTAAGAAAACACTTTTGGAAATCTATTAATTGCAGAGGAGACCTGGAAACGTAAACAAACAAAAAAATTTCTGTACAGCTGTTCCAAACAAAGCCATCGACAACTTTTTCCTTAGATCTGAAAAGCAACACTTAAGTAAATATTAATAATGAGAGCAATGTTTCAATTATTAGAAAATGTAACCTTACCTTCAGACTCTTTAAGTAGTTGGATAACATACTCGGGTGAAAACGATTTTCTTCAGCAACCTGTTCATCATATCTTGGTCCTAACATTGTCTTCAAAGGTAAAAACTTCCCTATGAAAGATAATAAAATTTTGCAGTATTTTATGTATATGTACAGTTACAACTTAGCATTTCAAACCAACATGGTGAGCAGTTTTAGACATTCACCTTCAATAATAAATAATTGCAGAAATAGTACTGTCAACAGTAAATTGGAATATTTTTTAGTTATGAGTTCTCAGAATTCATCAGTAAGTTTAAAAGTTTAAATGAAATACAGGTCAGTTCATCTAAAACAGAGTAATTAAACATTTTTAGCTAACTTTTAGTGTGATTTAAGTTGGGAGGGCTCCAGCACAATAGAATACAGAAAATTTAAACCCAATACAGTTGAAAACATGCAAACAGCATTTTAAAATAACAGTTTGTCATCCAATCACATAAACATCACATAACATCAGTTCTGATTACCTGCAAATATAACATACAGTAAGGATCCCTGCAAAAAAAATTTAGCAACACTGTATAGCCTCAAATAAGCATCTATCTTTCCATGAAATAGACATTAGAAACCACAGAAAGATGTGGAAATTACAAAGCTCAGGTTAGATGCTAGTGAGCAACATGAGAAACAGCCTCATTTTTCCTCTGAGACCGTTCCAAAATTTACAGCTAAAAGGAGAGTTATTCTGTCATACAATCAACACCCATGTTAAATGGTAATAAATTGCAGTCACTTCAACTTACATGACTGCTAGAAAAATTTCACTTATTGCCCTTTGCCTTTTCATCCCAAGTTACACACCCTCCATCCAGCCTGGTATGGCTGTTGGGTTGGATACCCCCCCTCCATTTCCCCATTCTATCTAATTTTCTTGCTTCTTTGTACTCCTTGTCACCTTCAACACTATCATTCAGCCTTTATCAGCCCTTCCACTTTAACTTGCAATACTCCTCTATACAGACTGGTTATGAGAATTCTAAATTTACATGATCTAAACACAAAAATCTATCATCACTATAATTTTTGCAAAACAACATCATCCTTGACAGTTTTTGCCTTTGTCACTTGTCACACCATACAAATGTATCTACTCATTGATTATGGAACATGAAGAATCTAACTAAACTTTCTTAACTGATGCACTCAAGAATAGGAGCTGCACTGACAAAAGAGTCAATGGCTACAAAAGAAAACCACCATCCTTTACAAGATGCTGGGAAAAAAAGAGTGGGAAAAGACAAAGTAGTCTAGTCAGCATCCCCTGCAGCTTTTGAATACCTACAGACAGCTGTGGAAGTGATGAATATTTCATATAGAGCCAGTTACTATGACTTTCAAAGCTGAAATACAGATGTTTGGAAGTATTTAGGTGCTCAGCTTCTATGAATTCCAGTTTCTTCTTCTCTACCTGGGAAATCTGCAATTTGGTTTTTGTACAGATGCTTGAAAAAACTTCTTCCCCATGTGGATACAAGCCTCTCATTAAGCATCATCAAGCTACTGAAAATCTAAGCTTTAATTCTAAAAAGATTTCTAAACTTTTTGAGTAATATGGATAAGTATAAAGGAAGCAGTAGCTACTGTCTCCTCTACAGTTTTGCCTTACCTCTTGTGCTAAAGAAATGATGCAGTAACACCTGATTACGACTCAAGCCTCCATGCATAAGCTTTTGAAGATTAAAAAATCATTTGCTGAATTAGGTGATCCAACAGTAACAAAGTGATACTTTACATGAACATCAAAGCACCCCAAGTCATTCAAGTACCTCAACTACATTATGACACTAATTGGAACTCCTCAATAGAACTTCCAAATTAACTTCAAAATGTTACTGGAACTCTGACAAAAGATTATTACCTACTTCCACAATTATGTTCAAATTTTTCAAATAGGTCTGGAAAGTGGCTACTAAAAACCATTTTCCAAATTAGTTACCTGTCTAACAGATGGTATTTCTTTAGGCTGAAAAACAGGTAAAAATTCTAAAAATAAGAGCCTAGTATATCAGAGCACGGACATCAAACAGATATATCTGAGGGAAATCAAAGGGAACAATGTTAAGACATCACATTTTCTCCACGTACATGCTCTAACTTTGTCACATTTTTTTATCTTCAAATCTAAATTCTAGAGCATACCAGTGAAAAAATACTCTTAATTTAGCATGATTTTCTGTGACATGAAGCTATCAACTCAAAACATGATGTACATGATTATGTATGACCATGGTATGTCTAGATTGAGCATTGATTAGGAAGGCTAGACTGGGTAAAGTCTGAGGTTAAGGGAATAAAATTAAATGGTAAAATCCACAATTTGGAAAAAAACAATACCTCTACAAAGTAACAGTTTTCTGATTCAAGAGAACTATGCTGGGTCAAAGCACCCATTTCACCTAGTATGTCATCACCAACACAGGCCAATAACAGACAACTAGGAAAGAAAGTAAAACAATGACAATCCATCATCCAGATTATTCTCCCCAACTACAACACGCTATAGCTCAGAAACTTCCTGAACCAGAAGCATTACTCTTATTTAAGGTGCTTTCTCATATGCAATATCCCACAGTTCTCCATGCTACGTGTGTGTCTAGAACAGGATTTACTAATATGCATCACTTGAAGTAAGCTGGAAAACACTGCTGAGACACTTCTCGTGCCTTTTCTTCCATATCTTGCTAGCACTTGTCATGGCAAAATTGGCAAGAGAATGGGTTTGCAGTGCTCATGAAAAGCAGGTACCTGCTAAGATGGTGCTGCCAAGGCAGTAAGGCTGAAGCAACCTGATCACTTCAGATCTAAGCATTCAGAGAAAGCTCTTTTCATCAAAATGACTGAAGTTCTACGGCAATGCAACAAACATGAAAATGTGCAATTCTGAGGATAAACCCAGAGAGTGGTAGAAAACTACCAATATTTAAAGATGTGAACAGGAAAATAATGGGAGACATAGATGAATTCACGTTGTCCAGGACAAAGAGCCCTGTTAACCTGAATGAACCCAATCTCACCAACAGCAGGGTTTCAGGCCTCATTAGTACTTGTCTTGAGGTCATCTAGAAATTCTAGATGCCACAAGCATGAGACAAGAGCATCACAATCAAACACAATGAATATGAGTCCACAGAAGCCATACAAAACTTGCTTAGCAACACTATTACTAATACACTATCAGATGGAAATAAAGTTGCATACAGGTGCTTAGGAATCTGATTTAAACACTAAAACTAGAATGTAATGTGTCTGGGAGATAGTACCAACATCAATTAAACCCTAAAAATCATCTCCCATAAAACTGCTAAATGTCTTTGAATGTAAAACAGCAAAAAAGGGAAGAAGATCAATGGCATACCATTACTTTTGGTAAGTTATTCACACTAAAAAACTAGAAATCAGGTGAACAAGGACACATCCTGATAAAGCACACAAAGAAATGAGCCAAGCACTTGCATTTTTTTTTACTGTGCATTAACTTCCTGTGCATGGTTGCATGGAACAGAAAAGAATTACCTTGCAGTTCCTGAATAAACAAACATACAAGCAGTGATGGCACAGCAGATGACACACTGATGACCCTCATTCCTGCTTACTCTAGGTTGCTGTTTCTGAGAAACCATAGCTCAAAAGACAGACAAACAAAAGCCACAACTAACAGAGATCAAGAACTTGCTGAGAAGAAAAACACAGAATAAAGAATCATTAGTCTGTGTTTGTCGTGGTCAAGGGCTTAGGCTATCAAATCTCTCTCATTAGATACAAAGTAATGCTTATGGCCACGATCAGGAGAACGAGATAATGGACATGAGCAATCCAACAATACTGTTATTTAAAGGAGCCAGGTCCAGAGAAGTATAAGGAAACTGACAGAAACCAATAACCGACAAAATTAATGACTGATGTTAAATACTGACAAATGCCAAATAATGCATATTGATGATTACTGAGGATTAAACCAACTGAGATGTCTCACCAGGTTCTAAATATAGTCACAATTGTCTTCCATTCCACAACCAGCTGCCATCCAAAAATGTAAGATGATGTGGAAATGTGGGACAGAAAACACAGGAGTTGCAACCATTAAGTAAATCATGGCAGTGTCAGTTTAAATAACACACTGAGTAGCATGTGTTGTGTTTTGAAAACATGCCTTTACATCATCACAGAGAAGGATATGAAAGGAGTGAAAACTAGGAAATATTGGAGGAAAAAAAATAACTGGAGGCTGGAACTGCTTGCGTTATAAAGAAAAGAACTTGAGAAAACTGAAAAGACGGATGTTTGTTTACTTTATCTACCACCAGGCAGCAGAGGAAACACCTGAAGTCAGTATGATAGATACCACACAATCAAAAATGTGTGTCTAGATGATACTGAATTCACTGCCACTATATGCCATAAGACTAGATACTGAGTAACAACCAAGACAGCGCGTTATGGGCAAGAATATGCCAGCAGACAGCAACCATAGACAAACCCTGGAACACAAATGTAACACTGGAGTGTTACACTTTAACTCATTTTCCAGCTAAAGAACTCAGGAGCACATTGGTGACTGGAAGGGCGCTGTCAGTCAGCAGAATGACAAATTGACACTGATAAGACTTCAGAGCATTCAGGAAAAAGAGAATAAAACATGGAAGAGGCTGCACAGAGAACTGGTATCATCACAACATTGGTCAGGGTGGAGGGGATCACAGAGGGTCATCTGGTCCAACCTCCCTGCTCAAAAAGAGTCATCCAACAGCACATTGCACAGGACTGCATCCAGATGGCTCTTGAGTATCTCCAGGAAGGGAGACTCAACAATCTCTCAGGGCAATCTGTTCCAGTTCAGTCATCTGCACAGTAAAGAAGCTCCTCCTCATATTCAGGTAAATTTCTTTTCCATAAGCTTCTGCCCATTGCCTCTTGTCCTACTGCCCGGCACCACTGAGAAGAGCCTGGTTCCATCTTCCTGACACCCTCCCTTTATATATTTATACACATTAATGAGATCCCCTCTCAGTCACCTCTTCTCGAGGCTGAACAAGCTGAGTTCTCTTAGTTTTTCCTCCTAAGAAAAATGATCCAAGCCTCTCATCAACTTAGTAGCTGCAGTACAGCACATTCTGCATGCCTGGCTGTCACATCTCTCATCAGATGTGACAGACAGGAAAAGTTTCAGCCCGAAACTGAAGCAGTGTGAAGCGAGAGCCCAGCACTGCGGCTCCGGGGGGGCAGGAGAGGGCCCGCACCGAGTCCGTGTCAGACGGGGCACAGGCCGAAGGCAGAGCAGCCCGGCGCTGAAGGCAAAGCGCTGCTGCGGGCCGGGCTTTAAGGAGAACAGCCACCCAGCGGGAATCAATCCGGGACAAACACCGGCCTGGAGCTCGGGGTGGAACACTGCACAGCCGTAGCCCCGGGACAAAGAGCTCCGGCCAGGACGGAGGGACAGAGTGCGAGAGGCCGCGGCGGCCCCCGGCGGTGAGGAGGAGCGGGACGGGCGGGCAGCGGAGCGCCGCAGGGGAAGGGGCCGCGCCCGCTGCCGCCCCACGGCCGGGCAGGGCCGGACTGGGCCGGGCGCTCACCTGCCACGGGCTGTCCCCTCCTGGGGCAGTGGAGCCAGCGCGGCGGGATCTTGTTGTAGGACATGGCGGGGCCCGGGCGGCCCCGGGGGGGAGGGAGGGAAGCGGGGAGGGGGCGCGGGCTGCGGGCGGCCCCGGGGCGCTCAGCGGCCCCTCGCCCGCGGCGCCTCCATTCAGACCCGGCTCCGCCTCGGCCGCCGCCGCACACGGAGCGCCGGGAGCCGCTTCCGCTTCCGGGGCTCCGGGACCGGGGGTGGTGCCCCGCCGGGAAGAGGGCAGCGTAACCTGGGGCTCCTCAGCCTGGAGAGCGGGGTCGGCTTGGAGGGGAGGCGGTCACCGACTGCTACAGGCTCCTCCTCTTCGTGCAGAGAGGGGCACGAAGCTGGAGCGCAAGTTCTGTAAGAAGCGCCTGACGGAGCTGGGGGTTTTTAGCATGGAGAAAATGAGGCTCAGGGGGAGCCTTATCGCTCTCTATAACTGGCTGAGGGAGGGCTGCAGCCAGCTGGGATTCGGCCTTTTCTCTCAGGCAACCAGCTGTAGAGCAAGAGAACAGTCATAAGCTGCACCTGGGGAGGTTTAGGCTGGACATGAGAAGGAATTTCTTCACAAGGATGATTAGGTATTGGAATGGGCTGCCCAGGGAGGTGGTGTTTAACGAAAGACTGGACGTGGCACTTGGTGCCATGGTGTTTGGTCATAGGTTGGACTCGATCTCAGAGGGCTTTTACAGCCCAATTGATTCGGTGATTCTGAGTGAGCACCTTCGAGCCACTACAGGAAAGTGACAGGACCTCAGCTGGAAGCAGCTGGGGGCATCATTTGTCCAGGCACAGGAGCAGTCAGCAAAGTCTGCTGCAGAGTTTACACAGGTCTCAAGGAAGCCTGAGCAGGTGCTTCAAAGACAATGTAATCCATGACTATTGAAGTAGCAGGCTGCATCAGGTTTGGGAAACGGCCTGAGCTGAAAACAGCTGAAGGCTTGGACAGACATAATTCCTCAGCTTTTACTTTTTGCCAGATGTTCCCTTATAGTTCCCTTATAGCAGAAGTGGATATGGTAGTAGGTGGATCCTTCTAGCAGCGCAGCTTGCTCTAATCAGGAGGTAACAGGCTTGCTAGTGTGGCAGAGATACGTCTGTCCTGGGCCTTCTGTTTCTTTTGTGAAAAAACACACCCAGAAAGATGGCATTGTCCTGGTTCAGGACAAAATTAGGGGAAATCTCCAAAAGGGAGTTCCCCCCCCCCCCCCACCGGGTTCGGGAAGGAATTCCTCGGAGGAGCAAAGTGGAAAACAAAACCTATTTATTGACAAATAACAAAAGAACACTCCCCAACACAAGAAAAGAAAAGAAAAACCAGTTCAGTGTTGTGGAGGGTGCCAAGCTTCTCTTGCAGGCTCCAGAGATCCCGCCGGACGTCGGACGTCCCAGGTCAGGTCCAGAGCCGGTCCAGTATCTTCAGGGGAGGGTAAGAAAGAGAGGACGAAAGAAAAGGGGAAAAAAAGGGAAAAAAACAGCGCAGAAAGCAGCAAAGGGAAAAAGAAAGCAGCTATCAGCTAGGGCTAAGGCAGTAGCAAGCAAGCGAAGCAGCAAGCAAGAAGCAAGCCGGCCAGCCAGCCAAGCAGCTCAAAGCCAGCAAGCCAAAAAAACCAAAAAAAAAAAAAAAAGCAAAGTGCACCCAGTCCCCCCTCCCTCCTCCCTCCCCGCCCCGCCGCGGCAAGACGGCCGGGGGGGGGGAAGAGAGAGAGAGAGAGAGAGAGAGAGAGAGAGGAAAAAAAAACACAGCTGCCAGACACAATACACGATATTGGGATAAAAGCGGTCATCCCACGACAGGCATGCAGAGAGAAACAAAAACTTTGTTTCCATACAGAATGCCAGTGAAAATTCACCGTGGGTTTTAAGAGGTCTGTTACATGGACTCAGTTGAAGAATTGTAGCCCTGAAGTGTTTGTTGATGTGAAAGGAATATTTAAGGTGTGGCCTGGTTTAATTCCTGTAGCAACTAAACTCACACAGCCACTTACTCTCTCCTGCCTGTAGCAGGATGGGGGAGAGAATCAGAAGGGTGAAAGTGAGAAAGATCAGGGGTTGAAATAAATATAATGAAAAATAAAGAATTTGTTTACTATTTTGCACTGGTAGGCATGTGTTTAGCCATTTCCAGAAAGACGGGCTTCATAATTCGCAATGGTGACTTGGGAAGAAAAACTCCATAACTCCAAATGTCCCCTCTTTCTCCCATTTTTTATTGCTGAGAACATTACATGATCTGGGATATCCCTTTGGTCAGTTGGGGTCAGCTGTACCAGCTGTTCCAGCTTTGTGCCCTGACAAATTCCTGTGCACCCCCAGCCTGCCCACTGTCAGGGCAGCATGAGAAGCAGAAAAGGTTTTGATGCTGTCCAGACCTATTCAGCATTAGGTAAAGCATCCCAATGTTTCCAATACTGTTTTGTTCACAAATGCAAAATGCACCACCCTACAAGCTACCACTATGAAAATTAACCAGAGATACCTGAAAGATAGGCTGGAAATAAATCCCCATAGACTGATGTTTATACAGCAGGTATTTGTTTATTGCAGCACTAGTAGTGAGCGGGATATCTCCACCTAACTCACCCACCCTTGCCTGTGCTGTGGTATATTTATACAGTAAGTGTTGCTTAGTATCTCTATGTCACTACAACATCATCACATATGTGCCAGAACTAATTTACATAGTATGATCTCATGGTTATTAGATCATTCTTTCGTGCTGTGCTTGCATCTCCCCAATTTGGGGGTTGTCAGGGGTCTTTGATGAAGGTCTCCTTTGCATCTGAATGTTTAAACTTTGTCTTCAGAGAATGCACAGTTATGGTGTTTCTTGGTCTGTTGGGTCATAAACATCCTAAATCCTTTGTCTTGTGGTTAATTGGCTTTGCACTTGCCACTTTTTCATTAGCACTATAGTTATCCATCTCTACAGCTATCCACCTGGCAAGTTTTTTCTTCTCTTTTTGTCCATTCAAAATTAAGCAACTAACTAACCACATACTAGCTATTACATTGTATAAAAAGCTATGATTCAGGTTATATAGATATATAAAAAGTCATGATTTAGGTTATACTGATATCAGGTTATATAAATATATCAGGTTGCATTGATATATAAGAAGTCATGATTTAACTTATACTGATATCTTATAACTCACGTTATATAAACACCTTGTAACTGATCTAAGTTACACAGGCATCATCAGCCAAAACCAGTACAGATGGCTTCAGTGAAGCATTAGGAAACAACACCAATAGCTTATTTTTGTACCTAAATTTCCAGTTACTTATATTTCAGTACTGTTCTGTCTTCACTTTCTGTTTTGCCATGAGCCAGGTGTGCTGCCTTTGCAAGTCAGTAGGTGCCACAGCTTGCAGAACTAACAGAGTTGTGTGTACAGATATAATAGGAAGCCCTTAGGTTCTGTGAATACATTAAAACAATGAAAATAATTTCATCCATCTAGAATTTATTACAAATTTCATTACACATTTTCCTCCTGCATTTTTAACTGGATTTTATTAGACATATTTTCTTCCCTAGAACATCCTCTCAGAGTAATTGAGGTATTCAGTTAGGTAGTTTGCATAACTGAGTCATTAGGTTCTTATACTATGTTAGAAGTTTCTAAATTTTGTCTTCTAAGGCTTTTATCATCATCAGATACTAATCTTCTCATCCTAGCTAAAATTGAAGGTGTTGCTACAGAAAAAGACTCATCATATTATTTTCCCTAACTGCTAAATGCACTTCCATTATAATGTTACTTTATGCTGTTTGAAATAATTCCCTTTACAGAACAAACAAGCAACAAGTCAGACACTAGGTGGTGCCGAAGACTGGCCGGAAAAGAAAGCGAACCAAGTGCAAGGCATGCTCAGAAAGAGTGAGAAGCAAAGAGCAACAGCAAGATACTCAGTATCTGTTTCAGTAAATTGAGAGCAACCTGCAGTAATGACAGCTGTGTGGCAAAATTAGGAACTAAACCATTTGGAGAGGGGAAGATTAGTACAAAAAGATATCATGAATGAGCAGTAATCTCATTACCTAGATTTATGATGCTGATATGCTTTTGAACAAGTGTAAGAGCTGCAGATCAGAAATATCATGTTTTATATATATAATACATAGTTGAAATGGGAGGGTATATTTCATTTAGCAATGCACAGGGCAAGCAATTGTTTACAGCTGATGTTTTGTGTTATATCCATATATATGGACTTTGCCACATTAGACACTTTGAAACTATTTATGCAGTCATCTGGTGATGTTTGCATGTGACATCAAACACTCTTTGTGAACAGGTGTGTCCTGCTTGCCTTTATACTAACAGTTAATCTGATTCTTCTGGCACACCAGCAGAGGAATCCAAGTCCCTCATGTCTTCCTGTGATGTTCCAAAGCTGACATGGCTGTGTCTGAACAAGAACTGTGAGGGTGGCCATAGTGGTCATTTCAAGGATTGCTTTGAGAAAACAATTGCAAAGTGTTAATAGTCAGTTATATAACATTCCTCTTTACTGTATGTCAATTTTCTTTTGTCTTAGAGGTACTTAGATGCTTGTACCTGGTTTCTGCTCGCCAGTTTTAATCCTTTTCATAACAGAGCAGACACTACAATAATAAAGTCATTTTCCCAGATTGCAGCTCGTCCTCTGTGCCATGGGTATCACTGCTTTGGTTTCAGCTCAGCCATGTTGGTTTAGGTAGTAGGGAGCTGAGGTTTTGTTCTTCCTTGACTTTAAACCATTAAAAGAACACCACACAGGAACCACACGGACACATTTTAACTCTTTTTCCTAATTACATACTGAACATTTTCCCAAATTGTTGCTGATGAATAATTTCACACTTTTAATGTCATAAATTATGTGGCAATTTATAATATTAATGTAAGTTACCTGTTCACAGAAAATGAATAAATTAGGTACTTCTCCTGACAGAAGATCACATGGTGTTGCCCTCTTCTATAGTGATACAGGTCAATGACCCTATTACTCCTCTGCTTCAGTATAGCATTATTTTCCATATGCTCATAAAGAAATAATGAATGCAATAAGAAAAACATCTCTTGGGATGCTCTATGAAACACTTCTGACTCTATCTGGTAAATACATTTCTTGAAAAAAAACCAAGCAAACCCCCAACAAACAGATTAATAGCTAAACTGAGATTGCAAAAGGATTTAATTAAGGGAAAGTAACTGTGAAAGAAGCTAACTGTATGCAAACATGATTCATATAATATTATTTTTCCACTTTGTGGTGTAGGTGTTCACTTGGAAAGAGGCTCAATATAATAAGCTCATAAGTACATGGTACATAGAAAAATATGTTTTTATTTACTGATTCAATTGATTTATTCCTTGCTTATTGGTTTTAATGTTCATGGCAAACTGACTTAGGGGTACAGTGTTCCTTTATGACTGATTTCATCATGCATTAAACTTTGTGGGGATGGGTGAGTACTGGTGAATAAATATTTTAACTTTGTTACTGTAGTTGTATTTTATTCCAATAGTACTTACATTCTAATGGTATCATAAGAAAAAAAAAACCCAACTGAAAATAGTAAAATTAAAGCACAGTTTTAGATTTCAGTGGAAGTTAATATTATGATTGCTTGTGGTTATATTCTCTAATACATATATAGGATTCTAAATTTAAAAATGTATGAGTATGCACTGACTCTTAAAAATCAAAAGAAAATTCTAGGAATACAACATTTTAAATTGATTCCTATTTGTTTGCTGTCAACAAATATTTAAGAACCGAACTTCTGAGACAAATTATGTTTTCAGGTTTGAAAATGAAAGTAAGACTTAAAAAGAAAGTCATTTTATTCCATATGTGTATACAATATGGAAAAGGGATGTTGAAACAAAGTTTTGAGTGCCACAATATATTTGAGAAAATAAAATGTCATTTACAGTGTTGTTTCTACAGAGAGCTTTGAGAGAAAGTCAACAACAAAATTACCAGTCTTTAGTTTTTGTGACATTAGGGGGCATCACAACCACACAGACTGAGAATGATGTAAGTTAAAGTACAGTTACATTTCCTGTCCAAAGTAAACAGGGAACAGCATAAAATAGCAAAATCAACTCCTGGAATCATTCCCTAGTGCAAGGTTATGATACAGTTATTAATAAAATTTCAAACAGAAACAACCCAGACATTCAGTAGAATATAAACTACACCCTCCTTTTCCTAAGAGTAATAAAATTAACAGACTAATGGATGCTATATATGTAGCCTCCTCTCAAGTCTATTTAAATCTTGAAGCTTCCTTTCAGCCGGTCTCTAAGGTATCACCATGTTAGTTCAATCAGTGGAGTGAATCTCTGTATGGGCAGGGAGCACAGAGTGAACTTGGAACAGAGCTGCTTTAAATCCAGGTCCCTGGACTGGGTGTCATGCTGGGGTAATCACCATAAGCTCTCAGTCTACACCACCAAACACGTGTGTGCTGCACTGATGACATGCAAATCTCACACTGCAAGGGGGGACATGGCCAGTCTTAGCCAAGACATGCAGACGTGGCAGATAATTTACTTGGTAGATGATTTACTCGGAAGATCTATCCAGGAAGAAGGTGTCTGTGAAGAGTGTTGATGTGCTTGAAGAGGGACAACAGCTATGACTTCATGCTGTGATTGGCAGGTCTGAAAAACAAGATGCCTTGCTATTGATCCTCTGCAGCTGAAATGATAGTGGTTTTGATGTATCAGAGATAAGAAGTTGGACAACAAACTCATAAGCAAGATGTCTGTCATTCCTGGAAGACTTAACACTCGTCTCCCTAGTATTCTTAGACTTTGACCTAGGCAACTGAGGCCTTACTTGCATCCGCTCTGAAGGATGATTTTCAAAGGAAATCCATACTGTAAAAAATACCCAGGTGTAACATTGAATCTACTGCATAAAAGGAATCATATGATAGTAGGGTGCTTTGAGTACGGATGAAGTAATCAAACAATTAAAATGTCACGATGGCAAATGACTTGTAGTAGGGCAAAGTATGACATGATATATGAGAAACTCATCTCATTTAATTAAGTGGAAAGTAAGACTCATAGTCTTTGGAGCTGGGCTGGGGAGTTACTGGATTCCACAAAGTAGAGCAGTGTTCTGATGCTACACTTTCTAGTTTCTCTACTGCCTGAATATGGATACCTTATGGATACTTTGTAAAAAGCTTGCCCTGACTGGAGGCTGTGGTTAAAACTAATGGAGTAACTGCGGTCCTGGCTAGTGCAGGAGGCAGACTGGGACAGAAATAGCTGTTAGAGAGTTATCACTTCTCTACAGCCTGAAATAGCAAAGAGAGTGGCACTGTTTCAGCCTATAAACCTGCATACGTGATGATTAAGATCTGGGTTACTATACTAGCAGAAATCTTTCTCATGTGATCAGTCACACAAAGAAAATATTATTACCCATAGGCACTCTCTCAGACTTTCTGCATCATAATTTTGTACCTATAGATATATATGCTATGATTTTGTATGTGAATATATAGCCTGTGAAGAATAATACATGTAGGAGCTATAATAAAGTACCTGAGGGGGAAAAAAAAACAGACCTGATTTTATTTATAAGACGTTATTATACAAAATATGTGTAACATACTGTACAAAAGTAAATTAAGACCACAATCTTTCTTTTGAGGTTCTTGAAGTCCTGAAAATACCCCAAGAAACTGGCCAAAGGCAAAGGAAAGCAATACAGACTAAAGCAGAGGGATCAGCCTGACAGGCTTTTTAAAAATCAAATCTGAATATATTTATTCAATACAAATTAAGTTATGGTAATATATATGTATGGTTATATATATAATCAGATGCTCAAACGTTGCTCTTGTGAGGTTAGTTTCGCTTTCTGTTGTGGAACAAGCTGTACAAGAACACATGCTACTCTTTCCCAAAAAAGCCTCACTCCAAAGTAGAGAGAGGGAGGCGTATCCTTCATCTGCAGCACCACTGATCTAGAGAACTTTAAGAATAAACTGGCAAATGTCATTTTAAATAAGGATGTTAAATAGGTTGCAAATTCTTGTCATCCAAGCATTCCTTAGAGAAAGTGGAAAAAAATATTTTTGTTTGGGGTATGTCTGTAACTTCCTATGCTCCTTTTACATTCTCACCACTTTAGGCTTCATGGAACAATGATATTTTATGATGGACATGATGGAATAGACTTGGCCTCAGAGAACATAGTGCCTGTGGTCCATTGCTATTCAAACAGCTACAGCTGGAGTCAATGCCACGTCTTTCCACTGCTGGTTTTACCTACTGCAACTAGGTTAAGATTAATTTAAAAACAAAAAAAAAAAAAAAAACTTATCATTCTTATCCTCAAGCCTTCACTCAGTGTGGAAAATGTCCTTGTCCAGATGGACTTTTAAAGAATTACTCAGAGAGATTAAGTTCCTCCAGAAAGGGAAGGAGGTAAGAAAATGACTCTGTACTGGCCTGAAATGAATTTCCAAGACCTCTGAGTAGTTTAAAGTTTTGGGTTTGCAATCTGTACACTCTGAAAGAGTGCAGGCTGTTACTGGAAAATGGTAACACTTCTTCAGAAAATTCACTTTGTGAAGTCCTGTATCTAGCTCAGCCATGCAGAAACAGCTTCTCAAAAAATCCCCTTTGGAAGAAAAATCTTCACATGTCCTTCTACTTTCTGGGAGTTACATCTGCTAAAATGATTTTAATATTGTATTTTTTAATATAATTTGATGCTTTGTCAGACATCCACTATGCCACACATTCTAGGCTTTCCAAACCTCAGTGAGAGACTTATTAGTCTCTGTGAATTTAGGCCTGGCCTATGCATGTTCTCTAACATGGAGAATTAGAAAAACATGCCAGCATGTGTTGCTACATAACAGCAAAGAGTCATAAACAGAACTAAAAATTATTAAATAAATGTAAATTATTGAACAATGACACAGAGATTAAGATGCCCAAATGAGTATAAACAGCATGTACACAAGGTGGTCATACACAAGGTTATGCTGTATTCAAATAGGAAGCCTGTTTTGATTATTTGTCTCTGATTCAAAGTTTGAACAGGGAGAATGAAAAGACAAGACATTTTGTCCTCAAAAACAGCCCACTTCATTATTTTCTATTCTTCTCTGTACTGCAGTTGTATCAGCTTTGAAACGAGTAGAGCTGTTGCTAGGTGATCTTCATTATCCACTTTGTAGCTGAAATTTCAGCCAGCTGAAAAGAGTTTTTATATCTCTAACAGAATAAAATTAAATTCTAAGGCATTAATAACTGTTTTCAACTCAACCCTGCTTCTAACTATGTCTCCTTCCTCAGGCCAACCCAACCACCAGCGCAAGCAATGCACTTTGTAGGCTGAGGGTCAACATGATTTAAGTGGTAGCAGCTGCAAACCCTCCCTGAGCATTCCCCTTATCTCAGCTGTGTGCATCTGGCTGGAACACCCTTTCTTCTCCACAAGGATTCCTCCCCTGTGCTGAGCAACTGTCTGTGCAGTGGGACAAGGCTGGGAATCAATGCAGCCAAAAAACAAACAAGTTTTCCACTCTCTCCTTGCTTGGCTCAGCTGGGTGGAGTTCCTCACTTTGGTTTGTTTTGTGGCTGCACAAGGAGTCTGGATAAACTCAGAGGGAAATGCAGTGGATGAAAAGGAACAAGTGGGCATGGCTTGGGCAGGAGAGGAGCTGTTCAGGCTGCTTTAACACATGCCTGGCATTGCAGACAAATATTGAAACAGAGCCTCAGATTTTCTTAGGTTTGCAATCTACCAAGGAAATCTGGGTTAGCTTTATGTGTAAAGCTGAACTAATTGAAGTTAGAACTGACATTATTAATCCAGATCTTGAAACAAACATATCAGTTATACTAAATGAAAAATGAGGGGAGAATTTTATTCCTGTGTCTCTTCAGATTTGCAATATAGAAAAGAAAGTTAAACCCAGGACAGTTCTCACAACCACAATTAGCAAACTGGGGTTATATCCCTTGTTGTTCCTGATCTAGCTATGTTTTGTTCCATCTGTTACTGACACCCACTGTCAACATAAACAATTTTTTTTATTTTAGTTTTGGGTGGAAAAACCACATGCACAAAAATTGGCAATTGCTTTTTCTTTTTTTACGGGGTGAGGGCTGCAAAGGATGGTTCAATTACATTCATCATTTGTTTAATGTCAAATATTATTTTCTTCTACATGACCCATAATATCCAAAACCCCGATAAGTAACTGTCTATCCAGTTTTGACAGCATTAGTCACCTTGGAGATACAGAAATTTCTGTATCAGGTGGCCTGCAGTGAGTACTTGCCAGCCCCGCAGATCCACCTCAGCCAATCTGTGGTGGTACAAGCAATTTACCACCTGGCCTATTTATTCTTTATTCTGCCTTCTAAAGAAACCTGGAGTCAAGCTTGCAGAGCTCCCTGTGGGATCGCTGATCTCTTTCTGCCCTATGGGCATGCCACTTCTGCAGCAACTCGAAAAAATTCTTCTGCAGTGAGAACTCACTTTCAATCACACCTGCTATCGAATAGGTTGCCAAAATACGAGTATTCCAGCCTACTAGCACATTGGCTGAGCCAACACGATGTATACTATACACAAAGTACATTTGTTAATTTACTTTCTTAGAAGTTGTTCAGAACAATAGTGTAACCTAGAAAGAAGAATCCACTAACCAGGAAAGAAAGCTGGGAATGGAAAAAAGGGCTCAGTAGTAGCATTCCCCGGGGGAGCTCTTAAGACCTAAAAAGGGATTAAAAAAAAAAAAAAGCCTAACATAAAACAGTGTAACAGAGAAACCTCTTGATAGGACTCCCCAGTGTTTGCATCATCCAGCTGCCTTTTCACATAAGTAATACATACTATTAAAGATCCATCTAGCAGGCAGCAGTGACAAGTCATGCTGCTGTATGTGTATCATGCATGTGTAACACAGTGTTATGTTCAACCCAGAAAACTTTTGTTTCCCAGGTATTGTGCAAATGGATATCAGCAGGACACTTAATTCAAAGTCTCATTACAGATTGGTAGAGAAACAAATATAGTTCTGTCCCAGTCTTGTTTTGTCTGTTAGCCAAGCTGAACCGTTTCTGAGACAAAGAGCTGACCCTTATCTTGAAGCATAGCTTATAAATAATCAAGGACAAAGAGCATGCACAAGTGATTTCACAACTGTAAGTGCTGATGAATGAATGCCGCAACCAAAAATTCCTACAGTGCTACGTAAATTCCAGCAGACATCAACAAGTTACACGAACTTTCTGGTTTATATTAACACATAAGGGAAACATGTTCCATGACTCCTACTTTGCTGACTGTCCCAATCAGTTGTCTCACTGTTCAGTTAAAGTGTAAGAAACAGACCTTAGTATTATGTTGGACTGAAGTCTTTGCAATCATTGCTGATGTGCATTTTACATACTAAGATTGTACATACTTATTAAGATCTGCACAGCTGACAATTATTAAAAACTGAATTTTAACATTTTTAAGCTTGACTTTTTACAGCTATTCTATCCAGTACAGTACAACATTAATTTTTGCTTTGAAACAGATGTCTTATCATTTTGTAGAATTAGTGTTTTGGTCATTATTTGAATTTTTTCCATTGTCTGTGCAGCATAGACAGTATGAATAATCTTGTTAAAAGGAATTGATTTTGCATACTAAAGTATGTACATATGATTCTTGGTGAACAAAAGAAAGGAGCTGCTTTGGCATACCCTGTACTCCAAACATGCCATCCCATCCTTTTTTACCATGATCTCTTTCCAAAGTCTGTTGCAGGTAATAAATATAACACATCCCACTGAATTTCATAATTTCCACCAAAATACATCCAGCTCTTTGTAAAGTCAGCAAAAGCCCTGTGTGAATGCATGCCAAAATGTAGGCAGGGAGACCAGAATTTCTTTTAGCAGTAGCCTTACTACAATATTTACTTCATCTTTCTATGATTAAAAAGAAAAACAATAAAGTTTGCTTTGGGGACTTGCACATATTGCATCATCTCACCATGTCATGTCCTATTTGGTGTTCTATAAACCCAGCACTGGGAGCCTACGTAAGCAGCAGCTGATTGATTTGTACTTCTCCTGCCAGATACAGCACTCACAGTTATACTAGTCTTATTTTGCAAGTAGTTTGTAATTTTTAGTTGCATTTGTTGGCCTATTGTTAAAATAAATCAGAACCAAATAATAAGACCTAGCTCTCTCCAATTACAGATACTTAATTTTTCTATAATGCCTCCTGTTTAGTATAATTATCGGCTATATACATAGTTTCTGATTTGCCAGTGCCTGCAGTTTGATTTTAAAGCAAGACAATTGGTGGTGGCTATTCTGGATACAAGAAGCACTGTGGAAGACAGCAGCAAGGAATTATAGAAGAAAGTGTAAGGTAATTTACTGTGACATTTTGAAGGCTAAAGGAATGTATGACATCAAAAGAAAACAGATCAGGTAGGCAGCAGAAGCATTGGCCAGGACCTGCAGATAGCCATTTGAAATGTGAGGCAAACAGGAATGAAAAAAACAAGGGCAGCCAGAAGAGGACACAACTGAGCTAAATAAGGCTGGTGCCTTGCCAGTACGATAACACAGATGTAGTAAGTCATGCAATTGCAGACAGAAGACAAGTGGGATCAAAGAACAGCACTGAGAACTAATGAGGTCCAGAACAAGGTTTTGCCAGGGGAAATGGGGTACAGCTGGTGGCTGCCGAAAATGGTGAACGGAGCAGGGGAAGGAGGGGGTGGGGATACACTTCTACTTTCCAGTTCCTCTCAGCAGACAAAAGAAAGCTGATGGCAGTGGAGCAGGAGAGATGAAAGGCCTTTAGTTGCACATCTCTTTCTTTAAAGAGGGAAACAAAACCAAACTAGATCAGTATCATCAACTATAAATGGCAAGGAGGAAGAGTTTTGGAAAATGGAAAATCACAATGTTGCTTAGTGGTGAGAAAGTCCCCATCCCTTCCAGCTGAGGACACGTCACTGGAAAAGTCCCAGTCTGAGAAAAAAAAAAATCCACTGAGTAAACAAATTGCATAGGCAGTGAAAACAGAAAGTGGAACAAAGTCAAAAGATACTTTGGCTTTAAAGGAGTTTATTTTCAGGTTAGCATTTCCTTGAATAGCATCAGCTCAAGTTCAGACAAGAAAAATCTCATTAGAGTGAAAATGGCCGGTAAACTTCACTGCTGGTATTAAGCCATTGAAAGAAAGCTCACTTATTAAAAATTTAGGATTTCAACACGGGAGTTCTTGAATTTTCAGCTACTGAGTGTAGTAAAATGATCCCACTGACAAACCAGATACCCAGGACTGGGCTAGTTTGTGGATTTTTTTCCCTTAATTTACATGTATTTCTAGACAAAGTCCTTAACTAAACCCTTCTGAACAACTCCCTGGGCATGGCTCTTTGTCTTGCACGCAAGTTCAGTGGTGAGAATTTTTCCAGCTTGTCTATAAAGAAAACAAAGGGAAAACTTCCTCAGTGACAATAAGACAAGAAATATAGTGTTGGATAAAATTCTAGGATTCTTACCTCTCAAGCTAGCATTCATAAAAACAAAAATACTGACATAAATTATTACCCTTCTCTGATAAAAATCTACTTTCAACAAAGGTACTTCATAGTAATTAATCACAGCAATGTTAACTCAAATTCTGGAAACAATTACAGTGGCAGCACTTTGTAGCTGTAATTGAGGAAAATAATCAAGATAGTTTTACCTTTGCATTTCTGCTCCCCCACTTAATGAGTGCTGCTGCATCCTGGCCTATGCATATGACAGTCCAACCCTGCTAGGAAATCTTTTCACATCCTCTCAGACTTGGGAAGAGAATCAGTTAAGAGTCTTTGGGCAAAGAGGTTATGAGTTTTTGGTTTGTTTATCTTATGGCTTCTAATGTGTATAAATAATAGAAGAGAACCAGAACTTCAGGAAGGTTTCAAATTTTGATTATAATTTTTCCTGTTACAAGATAAGCGTAATGTTACTGCTGTAGCAACAAGGGGCACAAGGATCTTGACTGCTAAGGCGGGAGCTCAGGGCTCAAGTCCATTGATCACATCTCTAGTTTTGGAGCTTCAAACAACAGAGAACAACGGCAACAAAAGCCTTCCTGAAGCACTAAGCTGAAGGGGCAAATGTCAAATTCAGTCATGTTTCAATTCCTGCATCTGACGTAGTTACTGCGTTAAGCTTTCTAAAAGAGAAGCGTCATCAATTTTCCATGTGTGCTCTTACATGCATGGCAGGAGGTTTCAGGATGTGGCTAGGCTGGGGACAATGCCAGAAGTACAGACAATGCTCACAAAAATGTACTAATTGCACTGATTTACAATTTTTATAGGAATGTTCTTTTCTCAAAGTAATTTTCACGCAATAAAACCAGGTTGTGACAGTATCATAAACATGATCTGCTCTTCTTTAAAAGCTGGTTTTTTCATGAGTACACACTAGGGTTGATCAGGACAAGGTAGTGTGGCATCTGACAGCCACAACCTGTCTTATGTTGGATGACACCTATTGCAAGAGATGTCTGTCTTAACACTCTTTTCAGTTTTGGCTAACACAGTTTGCTAGAAGAATTGATTTTACTCCTCTGGAGAGCTGTTCATAATTTGGAACTTGGCAATTTTTTGTCTTTTGGTAGTACAATCAAGCTGTTTGAAATAATTTCAAAATAGTTGTATCTGTAACACGAAGAGGTTTGTTCTTGGATTCAACTCACATGCTGCTCCTCACACTGGTAACTTAGTCAAGACCCTACTCATGGGAGTAAGTACCACTTAAAAGCTGCACATTGCAGCCAAAAATATTGTGTATTTTAGATACATAACACACACAAAGATGATGCATTTACTTATTGAACATTTGATGCAGCTAAACAACACTAGGAAAAAAGTCTTAAAAGTGAAATGCTGGTGAAGTTCATTCTTGCTTTTTGTGACCATGTTTTTTCTCAGCTGTAGTAAGGTTCTACCTGGTAAAGCTTCTTTAAATAGCACAGATATAGAACTGGATCAGAGTCAAGAACAGGAAACCTAACAAAGGAAGGAAGACTAAAAATGCACTGAATGAAGCAGAACCAACCATATCTTAATCAGAAAAAGGATTTCCCCAGTCAGACCTCACACTTGAAAAAAATTTATCAGATGAAGCCAATTTGTAATGAAGTTGTGGTTCTCAGAGTAGACATGTCGTTCCTAGTCCACAAATAATTCTGCATCTGGATTTGCTTAGTGCTATGCACATCATTATATTTTGTTAATTTTCTTCCATGACCTTGCCCATCTTGTTACAATGAAAGTTCACTTGGCAGCTGATAAGGAAAGCAAACAATTGTAACACTGAGTGACTAAGCAAGAAAATATACACAAGCCATTTGAAGGTCTTGGAAACCCCAAACATGGTTTTACACTGCTCACCCACAGACTAAGAAAAAAAGGCCAAAAGAACTTGTAAGTTTTCACTCTCAACATCCAAAAGCTGGAAGGTGTTAGAATTAACACAGGATGTGCACAAGAAAGCCTGGACTAGGATCAAAAGGGCAGTAGAGATGCATACGGCTGCAGAAGGACCAGCTTCACCAGAAGCGACAGAGCTGCACGTAGCTCCCAGGGATTCCCACGGGATTCCAAGGGCAGGGCTGCCACCAGAACTGCGCTGACACACACGCTGGCAAGTGTCACCACTCCTGCAGCAATGCAGGCTGCTATGGACAGGGGGCTGGGAACTACAGCAGCCATGGGGCTACCAACCGATACCAATTGTGGGGGCACAGAACAGGCTGACATCAACTTAGCTGTGCCTGCCCAAGGGATGGCAAAGGCACAATGCAGACACCGGCAACAGGAGTCACTTCAACAAGTTCAGTTAAATCTGCCCTTCAAAAAAGCTGATGTGTTCAGAAAAATATTTAAAAAACAAACCCAAACAGCATAATTACTGCTTTCTTCATGCTTGCAATTCACTAGTCCGTCATTCCTTTTTCATCACATGAATGACATCACTGTCAGAAATTATTGCCTGAGGACCTAGACTGAAACCAGCTCTGCAATCACATTAAAAGGTCTCTGTGCAGATGCAGAAGAAAAGTTTAAATTAGCTTTCAAATTCTTTTTCCAAATAAGAAACACAGTAAGTGAAACACGTCAACAACTAACCACTAACAATTAAAAACATAAAAGTAATAACTTTATTCTACAGACTCAACAATTTTAGTACAGAATTAGCATTGAATGAAGATGACTGCAAATGAAAGACTATCAAAACCCAAGAGTGTACTGAAACACTTTAAAGGCTTCACCTTAGCTTGTGTGAGTGAGGAGTAGCTGTACATACATGGCTACACAAATAAGCTTGCAGGTCTTTCCTGTACATTTCAACAGTACTCACAAATTGTGCAAGATCAACCTTTGGTGTTCGCTCTTGGCATATACCAAACACACTTAGCAAAACTACTGCATCTGCATAATAGACGAGTTCAAACTTTCCCAGGAATAACAGAACTATTAAAAGTGCAGCTGCTGCTGTGGTATTCAGCAATCTTTAGTGTCTTCTAGGCCCACGGGATGCAGCAGCAGTTCAGCTTTTTCTTCCCCCTAACTTCTGGTAGGCCTCTGGTCCCCTCCTGGAGCCACAGCTATTCCCCAGCAGATAATACCAGAGAGAGCCCTACCTTAGCACAGCCCAATTCCAGTCTTTTCCCGTTGCTAGGGCAACAAGGCCACACATGAAACACACCCCTGTGCTGAGGGACACATAGCCATGCCAAGGGGCTCAAAACAGGCCAGAGACTGGTATCATGCAAAGCAGGGTGGCATTAACATGAATGATTTTGTTCTAATTCACTATTGTCTGCATGCAGAAGCACAGGGTATCACAGTGCCCATCCCTCACCTGGCGTTTTCAAGATTACGGTGGGGTAGCAGCTCTGCCCATCATAAACCTGTCTGCTCTTCAACCACAGGTACAGGACTAGAGCAGTATTTCTGGCTTCCTTCATTCCAATGTTTTTACAAGCTGCTGGTCACCAAAAGCACTATTACACTGATGTAAGATTATTGATCCTTTTTCTGCTGAAATCTTGTTACAGGGACATTTGAGACCTAAACAGATTGCTAAGAGCATCACCTAAGAGGCTTTTTGCATAGGAACATTAGCGAGTAGAGAATTCAGCTACTTTCAGGTCTCAGAGGAAACACTCCCTGATATAGCAAAATCACTTCTGCACACTGTGATTTGTATACAAAAACTTCAAGTTATACAAATAAATTATTCCAAAGCAGTCATTTTATGTCAGTCATTCACCCACGTAACGTCATAATGTACTCCTATTCCTCATGTAATTAGATATTTTCCCAACTGGAAAGAAAAAAAAATCAAAAAAGCAAACTACAAAATAACAGGATCATTTCACAGTGATGCCATTTAAACTTTTACACTATGAAAACTGTAAAGATTAATAGAGGCAAAGCACATTTCATCTGAAAGCTTTTATTTCGAACTTTGCTTATGATTTGTTCTTATCTGAATCTCAATTATCTTCCATGGATTTTATATTCTTCTCAGAAAACAAGTGTCTTTGCTGTTTGTATTAAACTTACTCTTATCTTAAAACTGTGTCCTGTAAGCAAGAGTGGTGTTCAGGGAGTTTATTTGCTATAAAAACATAGGTGAGAATTACTCTTCAGGCTCCAAATCAACTACAAATAAGCACAGATGCCTGTAAGCATCAAGCAGGTACTCACAAGAATTTTGAATTTGATTTAAACAAAAATCTACTTTTAACTAATACTCGTTAGTTTCTCTTAGCCCTCAATAAATAGAAAGCGTAAGGCATGTGGAATCCAAATTCTTTAATGGAGCTAAAGCTAAAAAGCACCATCTGCCATATACCCCGCGGTTTTCAACCGGGACTTTTTCCTTCGTCAGTCGCAAAAATTTCCCTTCGTCCAGATCAACACAGGCGATCTGGCCACTGCTGCCGGCAAGTCACGCACAGGGAGAGCGAACGAGGATGTGCAGGTGGGAGCTGCGGACGCCGTGAGCGGTGGGGCCACCGGAACGAGACAGCAGCAGCCCCAGGTCCTCGCCGCCTGCACGGGAGGAGAGGCGGCGGGAGCAGCTACTTGCAGAGCCCCTCCAGTCGCTCCAGCGTGCCCTTCATGTCACGGATGCGCTTGGCCAGGGCGGGCACGGGCTGCATGGCGCGGTCCAGCTCCTCGCAGCGCGCCACCAGCGCGTACATGGCGCGGATGCTGAGGTCGGCCGCCTCACCCAGGCTCTCCACGCCGTCGCGGTAGGTCTGGATGCAGCCGACACTGAGCGCCGTCAGCGCCTGCAGCCCGCAGTGCACGTTCCGCAGCAGCTCGTCCACCTGCGCCGCCACCTGCCCAGCCAGGGCCACCACGTCCTGCAGCGCCCCGGGGTCGATGGCGGGGATGGAGGACCCGCCGCCCCCCGCCGGAGGCTCGCCCCGCGGGGCGCCGCTCAGCCGGATCCGCCGCTCCAGGTTGTTGGCTACGAACTGGGTGAGGCGCCCTTCGCGCAGCACCGTTCCCTCCAGTTCCAGGGCGCTCGCCAGCGTCGCCCGCCGCCCCTCCGATAGCTGCCGCCCCGCCACCGCCGCCCCTCCACCGCCAGCCAGGCTGAGCGCCTCCAAGCTCCGCTCGTCCCGCCCCCGCCCCTCCGGCAGCGCCGCGGCCGGGCCCGGCTCCTCCATGGCGAGCGACGCGTGCCCACTCGCTGCCACCGCCTACCGGGGGCGCGCCGACGCCTGTTTACGTCTCCCGCGATTGGCTGAGGGGCCCGGTGAGGCGTGGCCTCGGCTGTTCGTGCGGATCGCGATTGGCCGGTGGAGCACCGCCCGCCTGCCGCGCACTGCGAGCCCGTGACTCGGAGACTGGGGGGGCGTGCCTGCCCGGATTGGGCGGCCCCTAGGGAGGCGGGGCCTGGAGTGTTTGTGTCGCTTTCGATTGGCTGGAGCCAAGGCAGCGAGGCCGCTGCTCCGCCGCGATTGGCGGGGGGGGGCAGAGAGGGGCGATGCTGGCGCCGTCCGCGCAAGGCGGTTGGCGCGGGGGCGGAAGTGGGCGGGACGTACCGGGTAACAACACCGGGGAGCTGCTGGTGGCTCGCCTCACTCCCCCGCCATGTTCTCCTAGCGGCGACTCTGGTTGCGCCACCACTTCCTCACCCCGTCACAAAGCCCGGGCAGACCCTCCCCAGCAACCCGACCCGCTCGTCCCTGCTTGGGCTTGACCCCTCTCCCCGGCACAACTCTGGGTACCCACGTCCTACCATGGTTACCACCACGGCGCCGCCGCCCTTCCTGGCTCGGATCTCGGCGGGCACCGAAGACCCGCGGCGGCTGCCGCCCTCCGCCCTGCTCCAGCGCCTCCGGCGCGGGGACAGCAACTGCGAGAACCAGCCCAGCTGCTGCCTGGCGGGCCCGGGGGGCAGCGCCCGCCCCGCGCTGAAGAGGGTGCGGCGGAGGAAGGGAAAGATCCGGCCCGGCCCCGCGGGGCTCCTGCCCAGCCGCTACCAGCAGTACCAGCAGCACCGCGCCGGGCTGGGGAGACGGACGCCGCTGGGAACCGACTTGGTGACGGACGCCCCCCCGGAGGAGCCCCCTGCGCCTGCCCCCTCGAGACCCGCGCCCGGCAAACCCCTCAGGAAGGAGGTAAAGATAAGGCTGCGCTACTTTTCCCACTTCAGCCCGCTCCCGGTGCCCGGCGAGCCGGCCGACGGTTTTCCCTTTCCCTCGGGGTGGGGGGTGTACAGCGAGCGGGGCGCCCCCTCAGAGCGGTGAGGGGGGGAGCGGGCGGGGGGGCGGCAGAGTTTCCGTTACGCTCGGACGGGGCGGGGCGGGGCTGAGGGAGAACCGCGGGCGGTGATTGGCTGCCCGGCGTTCGCCAATGGGCGCCCGGCGCTGCGCCCCAGCAACAAGCCGGATTTAGCCCTGCCGCTGGCCGCGCGCCAGCCCCGCCCCACGCTCGCCGAAGGCGGGACGTGCGCGGTGCGCAGCGCCCCATGGCGGCCGGCGGGGCTCCGCGCCCTCAGGCCGCTGGTGCCGGCCGAGCGGTGGGATGAGCTGCGGGATAAGCGAGAAGTAGCGGGGAGAAGGATTCTCGGTACCCCTCCCCCTGCCGAGGTGGCTCCCGGCGCTTCAGTAAGTGTTGGAGGCGGTGAGGGAGCGCGGAGGTCGTAGTTGACTTGATTGTTCTTTGTCTCCGCAGTTCTTAAAAAACAAGATGGGAAAGACAGAGAAGGCGGCCGTTCCCTACGGCCAGCCCGTTCACAGCTTACACCTGTGTGAACAACCAAAGATTAACAGGCAGAAGAGTAAGTGTAACACGCCAGTGACGAAGATCGCTTCGGCGAAAAAGATAGAGAACTTTTGGCAGGATTCTGTGTCGCCAGAAATAGTTCAGAAGCAGGAGAAAAAGCCACTTAAAAACACAGAAAACTTCAGAAATGCCAAGTCCAAGAAACCTATCGCCCTAAATGAAGTGAGCCAAAAAGAAAATTACGCTGGGGCAAAGTTCAGTGACCCACCATCTCCCAGTGTCCTTCCAAAGCCTCCCAGCCACTGGGTGGGTGGCACAGCTGAACTGTCTGACCAAAACAGGGAGTTGATGGCAGTCCATTTGAAAACTCTCCTAAAAGTTCAAGTGTAGTTTCCAAGATCTCTTGAGTAATTGGCAAAGAAAACTCCATCCAGGAAACTTAAACATGCCTTGTTGCAACAAAAATTGCAAAAGACTGTCAAGTCTTATAATCGCATTCAAAAAAATTCCTTGTATTATATTTTTTATGGTTGTGTAAATAGTGTACATCTTGTATTATGTGTATATTCTTGTTCATACTTTGAGAGGTACATTTTAGTTTTGTTATGAAAGGATGTATTTTGCACTGCCTGATTGGTAGATGTCTTGTATATAAAATATGGACAATTTTACGTGTGTGCTTGACACATGAAGACTTGACTTGCTTTGCACAAGGTAATGAAAATTTTGGAAGGAGAGTACAGCTTTCTGATTAAGGTTCCAGATCAAATGTGAATGTTCTATTCGTGCACTACTGACAATAGTTTTACATTCTGTCTCCCAATCAAGTATAAATATGGAATTTTCATACAAATGTGAAGCTTTGCCCTCTGCTCTGGAAACTATCTGGAATTCCTGTTCATCTGTTTGTTTTTAAAATTAACTGGAGTTTGACTAAAATTCCAACCCACCAATTTAAGCACTGCTGATTTCTTTAAAAAAAGTTTAAAAACAAAAGCCAAGGAAAAAAAAAAAGGAAAGAGCAGAGCTTTCTGCCAAAAATTCAATTGGTCACTAAAAAAATTAAATAAAACAATTTGGCCTCCCCTTATACGTGTCTCTGTTTTTCTTTGAGTGTGTGTCTGTTAATTCAAGTATGTGAATTTAAGTCACTTGATAGCCTTCTAGTGCATGTGTAGGAATACTTTGTCTTTTAATTATCTCAGGGAAAATTAGGAGATCAATAATGCACCAAGAATTCCTTATGTTTAAAAAAAAAAGCCACCTTTGTGACAAATCATTCTAGGATTGGTTTGTTTGTTGAAAACTGAGAGTTCAAGCAAGTTGGGCACTTAGACATTGAAATTCATGCAGTAATACTCCTTAAACGTTTTCATGGTATGTGGCTATTAAACGAGTCAACACTGAAAGTAAGCAGTGGCACAAAATGAATGGAGCAAGTCGAATTTCGTGTTTTTCACCAGATTTGTCTCTTGCTTGTAGCTATGCTGGAAAATACATCCCCCTGACTTAAAATTCTTAAGCAATTGGACTGTGGATTGGTCTGATAGGCATGATGAGGAGGTTACAGATGAGCAATTATTTTCCTAATCTAGTGTTTAAATAAGATTAATACTAGGAAGTTTATGAAATCTACCTAAGATAGAAAAGCGTTTTTAAGTTTGGATCCACCAGAAAAGATACACTCTCTGTGCTCTGGTGTCCTAGGAGAGCTAGGAGAGGTACGTAGGAAGAAAAGGGCTGCTTGTATCGGGCTGAGGTGGCTCCCTAGTGTGAGTTGCATCTTCAGAGACACAGACTGAGCTGCATTATGTGTGTTTGTGCTGCAGCTTTGGTCCAGAGCATTGCTGCATTCCACACGGGGCAGTTGGCAGGATTCATTAGTACAGCCCTGACATAAGCTTGGTCAAAAACTCAAAAACTAAGGGGTTTTTGGCTTGCTTGTAGATGTTGGTTATGTAATTGTAGAATTAGGCTATTTAGCTATCGATGCTCTAAACTAAGGGTTGATACAAAATTTTTGGTTTACCCCAAAGAATTAGAGGTTCACTGTCTTGCAAAGGAGACCGGTATGGGTGTACTCGAGGTCAGTGTGTGGCTTCAACAACCCAGTTTCCTGCCTAATCTAAATACTCTCTAATTTAGTGTCCCCCATCTTCTAAAAATGAACAAAACCCCTCCTGGTTTTCTGTTTGTGGGATTTTTTTTTAGATAAACAGTATTAGGGCAAAGAAAAATGCTACTGGAATCTTGCCGAGGATGACTGAAGGAGACTGTAAGTCTGAGTTAGCTATATTTGGAAAATGCTGTATTGATCTGCCGTTGTGCTTTTCTCTTTTTTTTCCCCTTTTTGCCTGTGTGTCACCCAAGTGCAAAACAAAATGTCTTACCCATAGCTTTAGGCAATGGTTAATTTTGTCTGGTCGCCGTGAATCTTGCTAACTAGCTTGACGAGAGGGCGTTTCTATCAGCCAGTGGGTTGGCATTGTTTAGAAGGATGTGTCCTCTATCCCCCTGATTATTATCTCATTGCCAACAGCCCCTTCCTTACCTTTTGGAGCTTACAGAGTGAATGCTAGCTCTGATCCTGGATAAAATTTATCGAAGTCGCATACCTCTTTGTTCCTGCCCTGATTTGCCAACACATCCCTTAGGGTTAAACAATTTATTAAATGTTAATTGCCAGTAGTTCTCAGCTCCTCAGTCAATTCTTTGAGAGCTGGTAGTTGAGACTTCTGAAGTGTTGGGAACTTAAAACTTCCCATAACTTGTTGGACCCTAAAGGGTAAGATAACAATCTGGTGTTTCTAAATAGTAGCAAAAAAAACGAAGCTTATTTAGCACACGTCTGTGTCAATGAGCCCACAGAAGTGTTGGAGCACTTCATATTTCTGTCTTTCTGAGATCTTTGGGCTGAGCCCCTTCCTGCACAATGGACAGGTTTGTATATTAGGCCTAAGGGCAACCTGCACTTCAACATGACCAGCTGAAAATAAGAACGTAGTCATCATTTAGGACCTTATTCTGCACCTTACTTGTCACTTTCCTGGTTTTTTTCCTTTATGTTTTTACAATATCATCTTATAGGGATTTTCACTCTTAAGATTTCCTTCACTTTGACAGATTCCTTATCCCAGTTTCCTGAAGATGAGCCATTGTATTACATGAACGTACTCTTAAATTTCGAGTTCAGAGCCAGCAAAATATTAGTGTCATATTTGGAGGGCTTGTTTGCAGTGTAATATGAAATTACGGAGTGACACTTACAGAGTGACCAGCCTTTAAGGAAGAAAATTAACAAAATCAGTGGATGTGTTATCAGCTAGTCATGTGTTTGCAGTACAGGAATTAAATAAATACCTTATTAAATCTTCTGAGGTCATTAAGGAAACTGAATATTAGCTCCTCAGATAATGGAAATTCTTTCTGCTTGAAAGTCTAGTGCTATGCTGTGCAGAACTGCAGGGGCATCTACTGAGAATTAACTACCACCTTACTTTCAAACAGTTAAATGTTAATGCGTTGATGGTCCTGAAATGTAGCTCTCATGGAGGACAGAGGTATCTGTTGGGTTCTCATGCATGGCTAAGGCTCAGCCCATTAGACAGCTTCGTTAATAATGGCTGGCTTGGTGCTCTCAGGCTGAAATGTTTCTGCCTCCTAATGCAACAGGAGCTAGAAATCCTGTGCGCATTTGAACTCTATTACACCAGGATCTCTTCACAGATTTTGCTGAATTCTGCTGAATACTTAAGCCATCTGCATATGAGACTGTCAATTTAATTTAATTCCATCTGATTAATATTTTATCCAAGACATGTAATTTTAAACCATATTTTAATTATTTTCAGATTATTTTTTAAGTTTTTGCATTATAAAACATTTGATAACTGTCGCACTTAAGGATTTTTTTCTTATTTAGACAGTTTTGAAATCAAGTGCAAAGCTGTATAGATTATATAAAGCCTGAAGATTATAGATTATGTTTCATTGTAATTTTGGAAATAAGTTTGCCTTTATTTTCTACACAGAGTCATAGAATCATAGAACGGCTTGGGTTAGAAGGAGCCTTAAAGATCACGCAGGTCCAACCCCCTTGCCATGGGCAGGGATGCTCCTCTAGACCAGGCTGCTCAAGGCCTCATCCAACCTGGCCTGGAGCACCTCCAGGGATGGGGCATCCCCACCTTTCCCTGGATAATCTGTTCCAGTGCCTCACAACCTTTATAGCAAAGAATTTCATCTTAATATCTAATCTAAACCTATTCTCTTTCAGTTTGAAGCCATTCCCCTTTTTTCCTGTCCCTATATGCTCTTGTAAAAAGTCTTCATCTTTCTTGTGGGTTCCCTTCAGGTTCTGGAAGCAAAGTCTTGATGCTTCCATTATGCAGTTAAACAAATTCCTTATTTTCTTCTACAACTTCTTGTGCTCTTTGAATTTTGATTTTACAATGTGTTCTTTAAATATTTTTTTTTCATATTATATGCTTGACTGAGCTTTTTAAGGAGATTTTATTTTCTGTTGAAATTTCTAAGATGGTTTTCTGTTAGGAGTAGGCTGGTTCTTACCTGAAAGAGGCTATGATGTAAGTAAGAAGTAAAATTGTAAAATGTGAACATCTACTGTGAAAAACTGATGCTACTTTGTTGAACAGGAACTACAGTGTTAAATATTTTTGATAACGAGAAATAAATATTTAGTTGCTGTTTCACTAGAAAAGATAGATGAAGGGCATATCCATCAATTAAAGAGAAATACATTATCCAATAAAAGGACCTAAGTGCTGAAGTTGAGCAACAGAATGTTATCAGCAATTTTGAGGTTGTGAACTTTCTGGATTGCTCTGAAAGTGTAGTAGAATGTTATCAGAACCAAGGCGGGAAGGTCAACAATTCAGCCAAATTTGAAAAAGTTTCCTGAGGAATTAATCTGCACAACCAACATGTCCTAGCAGAGTCTTCCCCTGTGTTGAAGTCAGCATTCCTCTTGAACTTTTTTCCCATGAGGTAATAAAATCTCATTTGTTCAACTCCCAGAAAACAGATTTAGATTTCGCAAAGCCCTGACTCACTTGGAATGCTGCATTGGTACTTTTATTTAACATTAGCCTAATGACATTAATACAAGTGTGTGGCAGATGCACCACTCAGTCTGAGTGGTTCATAAACACTTGTCTTCAGTTTGAGAACTAGGCTGGTTACGTGCACTTACAGTGTAGGCTGCCAGTGGTGAGTAAACTGGTGTGATTTCCCTAAATTGTGCCTGGAAGAGGAAGTGTTTGGGAATCCAGGACTTTTCTCACATTTATACAGTCAGACTTTGCTGACTCTTTTATTGTAGTTCAGTAAGTGGCTGTATGTATTTCAAGAAGTGGTGTAATCATCATGGCCATTGTGCCATTCTTAAGGTCATAAAGCAAAAGGTTTTGAGGAGATTGCTGTTTGTTTTAAAGATGCCATTTGCTCCTTTAATGAAGCAGTGTGTTTTCATCAAGTAGGCCTTTGAACCCTATAATTTGCCAATGTCCTTATAAGTGGTGATGGCAATGGCCATCAAAATAAAATTTACTTTGTGTTTCATTTCCTGAAACAAGACCTAGAGCTACATTTAATAAAGGGCTTAATATCGAGAGTCAGGCTTTCCTCTAGTTTCTCTCATCACCTGATTCTTGTGTCCTTCACTGTCTAGTGACATAGCTGCAAAACAAAGAATAAGGTGTGGCCTCACTTAAAATGATATGTAATTTGAGATCTGTAATTTGCTTCTGTGTGTATGTAGCATGGAGCTTTTGTAAGTTTCATTCCTAGCATCAGGATATTCACAAATTGTATGTTATCATGTTATTTAGAATAGCAATAAGTCATTGTAAGAATTAATGAACCCGTAAATTGATGGACCTTGTCCAAATTTTAGACATTCTTTGTATGCAAGTAATAAAAAAGGGATAATTTTTTTGTACCCCTTCTCCTGTGTACTAGGAGTGAAAAGGGAAAAAAATGACGAGACAGGGAGAAAAAAATACTCTGAAAAACAACATCAATTAAGAGATGAGAGTAGCAGCGTAGATGTCATCATTATTTAATGTTGGAAGGAAAGATACTGCAAGAAAAAATTATCTCCTGGGGTAGTTGATGTTACTGCAAATTTAAGGAATTTTAATGGCTAGATGAAACTCAATTTGCTTCTACTCCTTGACTGGGACCATCTGAAGAATGACCATGTGACATGGCAGATATTGTAACTGACTTTTTATCTGACTGCTCAGTACCTACTGTTCATTACTAGAAATTGCACCTTGGTGCAGCATTCTTAATGCTTAGCGCTGCTTCAAGTGTTACAAAATGCTGCACAAGTGCTTACTGCTCTCAGGTTTTCACTTTTTTTAGAAGTAGCCAGATAAAGTATGTACATTACTGTATGTTAGAAGCCTACTGTATGTTTTACAGCTGGGAATACAGGCATGCTAGAAGGGAACTAGCTGGCTTGAGGTCCCTCAGTAGGCTGTTCATTCACCCAGAAAGTGAACCATAGTGTCTGGAGGGCCAGCCAGGTTTTGCCTTTGCCAGTACACGTGGTTTGTTTTGTGTGTGATCTGCAAGTCTTCCTTACCTCACTGTATAGTATGTAAAATGCAGTTAATACAAGGCTCTGCTTAGAAATATTTGTAGTTTGATAGGACTGGTGACATAAATCACGATGCACCTAGGTTTTGTGTGGTATACAGTTTTATTACAAAATAGTTTTAGTAATTTGCACAACAAAGATTAATATTACACTTTTTTCCATCCTTTTTTTGGACCCTTTGATACAATATATAATCTATACACACCACTGTCCTCTCCTCATAACCAGCAGTGGGGTGGCTGATGATAGATCAGCAGTTTCTGTTCATTAGCTGCTGCTTTCCATTGTTGCACAAACATGCTGCAGCCAGCAGCTGCCTGAGAGGGCCATGGACATGTGCAATACCCTCAGAGTTCCTTGCGTTCCTCGATTTACATTTGCTTTATCTTTAGCCTTATTAGATCCTGGAAGAAAGGGAGAGGCCCAGTCTTTCCCAAGAGAGAGCATCTTACTCCAGGAGGACAGAACGTGTAATTTGTGACTGATCCAGTTTTTGTCTACCATCAGCCAATCCTTCTTAACACCTCAAGTTTTCCCATCACTTTCCCCAACTGTTTTCTTTACTTTTCGCTACAGCTGTGTCTTTTTTCTTGTATTTCCTCCTAAATGCATTTAATTGTTCTCAGTTTCCCTCACTTCTGGACAAATGTTCACACATGTAGGTCTTTTCACCTGAAAAATCAAACTGAGTGTGCCACATTTATTCTGCTGTGTTCTGGGTACAATTCCTCCAAGACAGTATGCACTTTTTCCTAGAGGACAGTTAGATTTTTACAAGAGGCAATAATTCTCTTGAGATTTCTCCTGTCAACCTGATATGAATTGACCTGTCAAGCCTTGATAACCACAACATACCTCACTTGATATCCTGAAGGACGAGAAACAACTGATGTACTGGTCCACACAGATACCACAGAATTATCTGTCAAACACAACTCAAAACCCCAAACAATTAGAGTTTAAGACTTTCCTCAGAGATCAGAAAGTCTGAGAGGTCTGACATGGTCTGGTCACTGGCAGGAGAACATACAGGAAGATGCAAATGCTGTATGCAGCTCTGACACTCATGAACCAAGGCTTTTAATCTAATTTTCTAGGCTGGGTCTACTGTCTGAGAGCCTGTCACATGTCCAGGTCCAAAACTCCTTAGCCTTCTGCTGTAGGATGGTGGCTGTTCAGTGGTAGTTCCATGGTTGGCCAAACATTTCTGACCTGTTTGTGTCATAGGCAATTCAAGGTAAGAGTTTACATTGCTCCTTTGTGTTTTCTCTCATTTTGGTCAAGGGTAGTCTTTCTAATTTATAACCATTGAGACTGAATTCAACAGCAGCCATGTGACTTCTTCCTGCATGTAAGTTAACTTTAATAAAGAGAAACTGGTAACACAGGTGCCATTACTTTGTCCACAGAGATAACTCTGATCAACTAACTGTGCCTGTGCACTGTTAGTTCAACTCAACTCCTATTTTGAACACTTTTCATTTTTTCTCTTTATTTTTCAGTTATGAATTTTTATTTCTTTTATTTTTCTGACTACAATGCTGTTGGGAATACATGCTGAAGCTCTGGAGAGCCATAGCTGGTACACAAAAATGAACAAGCAACATACACATTGAAATTTCTGTCTTTAGAAAGTGTTGGGGTAAAAGGAGGGGTTAGGTTAGGACCCCCAGTTCTGATGAACCCCCATCTGGACCACATAGCCACCAGCCTCAGTAATGTTCTGAAACATGCGAGCTTTGATGGCTGTATCACTGTATTTCAGAGTGTTTAAAGAAGGCAGCCTTCCAAAAAACCCAAGTTTTCTGGTTTTCCCTTCACAGCCCCAGAAGCAGCACTCGGTGAGAGGTCAGTCCACACCCCTAAATAGCCTTGAAATGAAACAGAAACTTCTATACAGGCAATACAGCCTGATTTTGTCCTCTCCCCTGTGGCAACACTGAAGACTTAACCTGTATTGCTTTTACAACTGATTATTTCCAGTCTTCCAAACTGCTGTATGTTTACATGATTTTTAACACATACATGCCCTACTTTTCAAATACTATGGGAAAACAGTGTGAAGACGTGGGGGAAGGGTAAAAGTAATCTTGATCAAGTCTTGCTGCCTTGATCCAAATACCATCTTCGTCACAATTTTCTTAGGAAAGGCTTTGCTCACTTTTAACACTGCTGAGATGGTGATGTGGGCAGCGCTCTTGGGACTGGGAAGGACGCGCTTTGCCTCTGGGCTTCAGTGAGATACTGAAGAAGGTGAAGGAGTGGGAAGCTGATACCTGATGACCAGAGGAAGGAGCTCTGCTGACACAGAAACCTTTCTCCATATTGTCTTCCTCAGCTGCATCCAGCCTCCCTGACATCGCTTTTTAAGGACCTCTAGCACATCTCCACCCTTCCTTAACTTCTGTGCCAAAAATGTAAGGGAATGCATTTTACACACAAAGTAACCATGGACACATCCAGTAACTTTTTGGTCCACTTCCAGGGAGCATTGACACCAGGTGGACAAAGAGGTGACAAGGAAAGAAAAGAATTAACAGACAGAAGGTTAAAAAACCACATTACTACTGAGAGAAAAGATGAAATGTGCCATGTCCATATAGGATGCAATAGAGCACTGGTACGTTTGCTTCAGCAGATGGAGTTACTGCCGCAGGTATCTTTAAAGCACGTGAACATAGCTTCACGTATGCTCTGCTTAGGGGCCCAAGGAAGTGAGTAGTAGGGAAAACCCAGTGTCAAGGCCTCGTAGGGCATAGGCTGAGTTCCCTCTAGTGGCTTGCTTTGGCATTCCACAGGGGTAGCCCCGAAAGGACCCATCTGGGGAGCAGTAGCCCATCCCTCTTCATTACAGCCTTGCCCAGAACCCATGCTTGTATTGGGCAGCTGGAGGGTATAATCACCGAGTAATTCTTGGTGAGGGCCTAATTGCAAGTTAATTTAAAGTCAGTTACGTAAACAGATTAAATCAATCCTTCCCTGTATTTATTTTTCATCACAGACAGACTCAACCACTCTTAAAAGTTCTCTATCTGCTTTACTCTGCTGCTTCATCGAGTTGATGTCCACTGCTAATATTTGCTGCTACTAATACTTGCATTAGGCAGGGGCTTTGTGAGATCACAGTGAGTCAGAATAATCTATGTGATGTCGTCAGGCAGTTTGGGGAAAGGCTCTGCAGATGGAAAACACCGCCAGCAGCAGCTCAATCTGTATTTGTGACTCAGTGTAATGTATTTATTTGTAGAGAATAGCAGGCAGTAATGTATTAGGCAAAAATATTTTTGAATTATTGTTGTACTGGTCAGAACAATGAAAGAATAGCAACCAAAAAGGAATAGAAGAAAACCAAAAAAATGTTAATATTTTTGGTTTTCTTCAGCTCATGTTTTAACAAAAAGGGAGCTGGAGATTAGAACTAGTGGATTAGGCAGGAAACTCCAATTTCTAAAAGAAAACATCCAATGCACTTTTGGCCCCATGTACAAAATACACTAGAAATAGTGTATTTTGTGAAACACAATCTCATGACATATTAATGACTTCATCCCTGGGGTTTTAAAAAATTAGAAAAATCACATTTCCTTCTGCAAACTTATGAACTTTGGAGGAAATTTCAATAAACAGAACTGTACCTTGTTGCTCTCTATCCTGTCCTTTTATCACAGGATGAACAGTGAAGAATATGTCATAAATCAAGGGCCTGAAAGTTAGATACATATGTCTAATCCTGGCTTCAACTTAACAGTCAGCAAACAAAAAGGGGCATGTATATTTCTGGGCAATATTTTTACAGGTTTGGAGGAGATTATAAATAACTCTGTTTTTCAGAACTTCACTAGTTTATCTAGGCTGGTACATATTGTCAGTACTAAGCTAGTCAGAACATAGAAGAGATAGGTATCAAGTCATATATTTCCAAAGAAATCTGTAAGCTTTTAGACAGTAGTGTAAAATATAATGCTTTTCCATTTCTCTTTCAAACTTCCCTTTTTAAAAAATATTTCTAAATTATTTTGATTAATTATAGTATTTATAAATATAAATAAGTTACAGTACTTTTCAGGCCTGATGGATTTTGACTTTAGCAGTATTTTTCAGCAGTACATTTTGTAGACTGGATGCCCATTAAGTGACAAATTAAAGATTCGCTGCTACATGAATGTACAGGCAACTTCATGGCTAATGAGAGCTATTACTCAATTGGCAAAAATATTTAAGAAAAAAAGAAGGAGGCCTTTAAAAGTTTCTTTTTTATTAAAAGCATCCTAATTGTTGAAAACAATTTTTGTATGATATACCATCTCACTCTGAATTTAGAACCAACCAAATTGTATGCTTGGACTGTGCTCATACTTTATGACTAACCCCAGTTAAAATGTTTAACATTTCAGTTAAAAGCCTAAAAGCCATACATTATCACAACTGAAAATCCTCCTCTACATAGGATAAAACAAAATATACTACAGCTTATCAAAATGTCCCTAATACTTTTAACTGAATATACTTAATTTTGACTTTTAAAATAGAATTTCTATATGAGATACCAGATGATTACTTGTCTAATTTACCTGTGCATCACCTTTCACTGTAATTAACCTAAGTCTTTTAGCAATACCCCATGAAACCAATCCAACTGTTCACCTGATCCAAATGAGCTAATTGCAGTTCAGAGTATGGATCCTATTTCATACTCACTCAGCCTGGCCTTTTGTTCAGTTAGCTATTAATTTTTTTGATTAGGTTTTGCAAGGCTTGACAGTTTAGCCTCAGCTCTGTTCAGGAGGTGCTCATGACATCACTTTAATGTCACAGGCACTGGAACAGCATCTCGGTGCAGAACAACAGAAACTGAAGTTCTCCTTCTACTCTGCTTCCTCACATGAACAGTCACTCTGATTTAATGGAGGTCTTGGAGTGTCACTGTACCAGGACAGATTTTCTCTTGACAATGGAAACACCAGTTCCTGAACCTAAGGACCTTTTCTGGGAGCTTGACACGGATGTTTCCACTTTCTTTGGCCTTTCCTGTAATGACCCAGACTGTGACTTTGTCCTTGATTACCCTGTTAATACACAGCATCTTGGAAATGATCTGGAGTGGAACTGAGACTGTCATCTCAGTTCTCAAATCTCAGCTGTAGAAGTGTCACAGTGTCACCTATTCTCTGACAGGCAAATCCAACAGGCTATTATTACAGCACTTCTTCAGGAAAACTAAAGTATTTTTATACCAGGAATTACATCTTAGTCATGCATCCTTGATCTGTCTTGTCAATTCTGTAAACAGTGCTCATATATATTGCTTGGTCTTATATCTAGATACCTCACAACACAGTTTTTTATTTTTAAGAATAGTTTCTTTGCATTCAGATTTCTGACAGCTCCGGATTTGTGCTACCAAATTAGTCATGTGAAGAATAAAAAGTATTGCTGTGAATTGGATGATATCATCAGCAGAATAAATATCAGAAAACATTTAAAAGACAGCATTATCTGTACCATCTCCTCAAAAGAAAATGGTGCTGGCAGGTTTTTGTGAATCTAGGCCTTTGTTCAAAGTAATTTCACAAGAACTTTTCTATATTCTACATGTAAACTGAGTATTTCTGTCTAAGCACAGAATCTGGAGGAGATAAAAGCAAATCAGATATGTAACAGATGAAAATTTAGGGACATCCTGACCAGGAAGCTAAATAAAGATTCATTAATGATTTAGTCCTTCATAATAATGGGATAAAGTTCACTTCATGCTGGAACATTTACCACATGTCTGGACAGTTCTCATTCTTTAGCTTTTTAATTAAGTGTGGGTCTCCTCTCCAGATAGCAGCGCTTCTGCATTACTAAGGAGAGGACATTCAAAGTGCTGGGAGAGGTATTTCTGAGAAAAAGTAAGTACAAACACGCACAACAAATGGAATCAGTCACAGAAAATGTCACCATGGGTCTAAGACCTGACTCTACAGACACTTACACTCATGCTTATTTTTTCTATTAGTGGGTGGACTTAGCGATGTGACAACACAGAACAAAATTGAGCAGGTACTGAACGAAGGTCCATGTTTGCACACTAGCCATGAAGTTACTAATAATTTCCCCACAAACTCATATACCTTCATAATTTTCATTCCCCTTACATAATGTGTATCCCACTAAGGACACTAAGGAAGCAAACGTGATGGATGATGATCACCCCATGGACTAGGATGAGACCTGCCTTGTCAGAAGGGTGTGTTGTTCGTACACCTCAATGATATACTCATCCAAAGGGCTGTTTGTGCATCCTTTTGAGGTAGGAAGAAACATGTTGTGTGCTGCAGGGCATCCATTTGATGGTCTCTAACCCTCCCCAGCCAAAGTGGTGACATCAGATCTGCTGCCATGGGAGGGCAGCAAGGATTTGTGCCTGCTTGATGGGAAGGTCTGTGCACGGCATGAGGTGGCTGCAGTGCCAGTGTGCCTCCCTGGGACCTCCAGTGGCCATGGCTCATGGCTTGTATTAAGTGAAGGAGCAGAAAGAGATGTCACAGCTGCTGTAGGAAGTGAGATGTATATTTTGAGTATATCAATGAGTTATAACAATTTCTTCCTCTCTTTCAAGGCAGGTGTGTGGCTCCAAGGTGGGGTATCTGAGATGTTTCTCATGTAAGCTGAAAACCTACACCACGGGGAGAGCTGCAGGTCTATCTGCACAGTTGGAGGTTTGGAAAGTTCCTCTGGCACTCCAGAAAAGTTGCTTTGCTAAGACTCACCACATTAAAGGTATTAAAGTCTAATGCAACCAGTAGCTCCCAAAACCTGACCATAAGGTAATGCAGGCTGGAAGGGACCTCAGGAGTCTTCTGGTCCTGCCTCCTGCTCACAGCAGGGGTGGCTGCCAGGTCAGGCCAGGTTACTCAGGGTCAGTTCTGATCATCTGAAATGGAGCCTGGCAGAGGGTTGGATGGCTGAATGCCTTCGGCCTTTCCCTGTCATACAGGATTCTCCCTGTCAGAGAGTATAAATATATCTCCATAAGGCTAACAGGTTGGGAAAGCTTTAAAATCAGTCTGTCCCTGTTACCTGTATATTGAGTTAAAAGGGCTGAAAGATTTAAGAATGAACAGGATTAAAAGAATAAGCAGATTAAAACAATCACAATGGGTCTTGTGTAAAATGTTTTCATTCTTCAATTGTCATCTAAAATCAAATGGTTATTTAGTCTAGTGTCCCTTGAGAGGATTTGTCCCAGATTGGTGGGAAAGCATATCCTTATGTTACAAGCAGGATGCCAAGAACACACACTGTATTCATAACTGAACTGAATGTTTACAAGCATTTAAATTGTAAAAATTTGAACAGATTAAAAAACTTAAATTATCCATACTACATAATTAATTGGTTATATTGTTTCACAAACAGGGTGCTCAGCGGGCTTAAGATAGCTCATTCTCTTTGCCAGGTAGCAAATAGCAGTTTTGCATTAACTGTCCATAAAATCAAGAGAATACATGCTGGAACTGTGAGCTTCACATCCATGTTACTCCGCAAGCAGAGCTCAGTAAAGCATCTGACCTGTCCGCACATTGTGTCTCACAACAGACAATGTTCTCCAGTTTGTTTCGGTTTTTTTTTCTTTATACTTTTAGAAGGACTTATATGCTCCTTTTTAAAGGGACATTCTGGAAAAGGCTGGATACAATAATGAAGATAGGTGAAATTTATAAAATAGCTGATGAGGAGAGTGAGGACACTTGATGCTATAGAAATAACACAATTCATGTTCCCATTGGAAATTAGCAGTAGTAATAATAGATGGTGTATACCTTAAAGTAAATATAAGAGGAGACTTGAAAAATCTGACAACTGTTTTTATGTGTGTGGTGCTTATTGAAAGTACTGGGCTGTATTCTTTTCTTTGGAGAATGAAGTCCTTTTTTTGTAAGCATCCTTTAAAAGTAAAAGGTGATACCATAGAATCAGTACCCAGCCTGACTCCAGAAGAGACATTGCTAGGGCTGGAAATTTAATTTTGCTATTTTGAGTCACTCAAACCTTGGACTTTCAGCCAATCTGCAAAGTAATCAGGCTAGAAAATCTTATGATAGAGGCACCTGCTGCTAGGAAACCCAGATTAATATTACCAGCACATATTGAGTAGGCTACTGAACAGCCAACACATACTAATGATGCCTGGGCTGCAAAGTCAGCTGGCAGCCTCCAGACACCCCATTGTTGGTCCCCTGAGCGCTGCAGCTCCACAGCTTCCCAGTACCAGCACAGACACTTCTTGACAGAGCAACTTTACCCTTTCTTCTTTAATTTATTTATTCCGAAGTAGGTCATGCTGTGCCATCTGTTGACACTTAAACCCACAGAGGTTTCCAGATTCCCTGTGGTCTCCTGCAGTTTAACATGTATTTTTAATACCCTGTTGCTCTACCTAGCTGCTGGATGTACTGAGACTACTAATCACAACAGCTTGTTCAATCACATAATGCAAAGGAGTGCAGGTCTTGAAGTAATATACTAGAGGTGAGTATGGCTGAGAGGGGAGGGAACACAAGAAGGGCCTGGTTTTTTTGCTGATGGTGAATCCTGGGCAATAGGGCTTTCAACAAAGAGGTGCTCATGTCCACCTGCTTTCTGCTTCTCCAGCAGCTTAGGAAAGCAGTCAGTCCCCAGATAGGTACATGGTGGGTTTTTTCAGGCTGCAGTTAAATTTGCTTCTCTTGTTCTCTAACTGTGGGTATGTGAATTGAAGAGTATTTCACATCCAGAGTTGTCTTTAAGTTCCTTGCACAGCATTCTCAGGTCCCTGCCATGTGCCTGTTCATTGTGAATTACCCACACACTACGAGGATGATTTTTAAAAAGTCCAAAACACTAGCGCTCCTGATTTCAAGTAATGACATTCAATTTATCCACAGGAAGATTTCTGGAAAGGCACATGTCCACATGGGTGCAATGCTGGCATGGCACACAACTCCTAACAAATATCCTTGGTATGTAGTACAATAAGCAGCACTGGTAAGGAGCAGGGAGCTCACATACATGTCATATAGAACATACATAAAACATTGTACAGCGTACACAGACATTGGTACATGAACATTGTGCCTGAGCATGTAGGAGATGGGCTTTTAATTACAGGAACTGGCCCTGACCACCTTGCTACTAACTGGATGTTAGTAAAGCACCCCAACAAACTGCAGCTCAGTTTCTCTAAAATGTGCTTTAAAAACGAACAGCTTAAGTCTAGGCAACAACAAACAGGCTGAGGTAGCTACAGATCAAGCCCTCTTGGGCTAGAAACAACTAGAACACATTACCTAAGTCTGCCAGACGTCACTGGGCAATGTATGACTTCACCTCAAAATCATCTTAACCATTAGTGGAAACCAAAATGGATTGGACTAGCTCGTTCAGTTACACAGTTTGACCTCCACTATTTGCAATTGTCAGTTCTTGTTTACAGGTTTCTGGATATACTGGATGCCTTTTTTCCCTTGAATTTTAAAAATACAAAACCATATTTGTTTCATTTCACAGTGATGACCGCAAAAGTTCAAAATTACCCTGAAACTCTGGCAAAGTTCTGCACATGTGTTACATTGGTTTGAAGAAATCCAACTCTTATGAGTTATCTGTACAAAATCAGCAAAGTTCATAGTATTGTACATTAGAAATATGATTATTTTGAGTAGTCCTGTAGAAAAATATATTTTTCTCCTTTTTCACTTATCTGCTTATTTTTTCTCAGAAAACTGATATCAGTTTCAACAAACCTGCAAAGTCATTATACCCATAAACCTTTTTGTCAGCAGTAAACGCAGAAGTATACATGGTGAGTGCAAATATACTCTGTGATATTTATATTTGTGATACTACAAAAAAATTTTAAAAAAGACTAAAAAATCATTGTGTGCTATAGTAGTTCCAGCTAGTGTGTTGTTGCTTTGTATATTCCCACCGTGACTAGATACAGTATGGGCTTGAACATATTTTTTGAAATTAATATCTTAAGCAAATAATTATTAATTAACACCCTTAAGGCTTGTTTGCATTTGCATAATTTATACTAATCAAGAACAAAAATAATTACTGTTTTTAATGTAATTTCCCAGGGTATTATGGAAATTGTCAACACTTAATACAAGTGTTTTTATTATGATGCAATATATCATACTTCTGATTTTTAAAAAATGATAACATAAAAGCTTTGAGGGTAAAGAGGTTTTCAATTAGACACAGTAAGCTGCTGGTTTTCTGTCTTAATTGCTCCTCAGTACCACTAAATCCACAACAAAGTATTTAATAGTAATTTTTGATGTCTAACAGATGTAATCTATTTAAGATTCCTGTGGATTGCAAATATATAATAAATTTGCTGTCTATCTGCAAAATAGTATACTCATATGAAAAAAACCAGAGGCTTTTACATAAATTTTGTGAGAAGAAAATGCCCATCTATATTAAATATAAATTTAAGAAAGAGAAAATTGTATATTGAATTGTTTTAGTTGAGTAGTCATCTTCTGTTTAACCCAGAAATACATACTGTCTGTGAACGAGCAGATGTAATACTTCAAAGGCTCACTGTATTAAAAACAAAGAACTTGAAGAGCAGCAAAGTACTTTCTTCCTCCAAGGGAATAAAAGAGCTAGGACCTAACTGTGGTTCTGTTTGGATCAATAGCAAAATTAAACGATTTCTAGCAGCATAGGATGTAAATAACTAGTGGCACAACTAAAAGGCCATTTTAACATCAGGAAAGATAAGAGTTTTTTCATTACTTTGAAAATTTTAACACAGTCTAGATTTCATTTTTCACTTACATTTGCAAATATGAAAAATGTTATTAACCATTTTAAAACTGGGAGCCAAGAGAAGTAATTAAACGTGTGGAGAATTGTGTAACAATTTTTGACTTTGTTTCAGCTCCATCAGGATTTAACAGCGAAAACATTTGGTCTTGTGTGTACAGGGATGGATTAACTCTCTTTGAGAGGTAGTGGGGGCGCAGTTAACCCTGATGGACAGAGTGGCTGCAGTTTGTGGCCATAGCACACCTACCTGTTTCCTGTGTGTTTGTTTTCTGTGCTGTGGTCTATGAGTCAGCCAGCACACGTACAGTGGGAAAGCTGCAGTCCCTGCTCATTGCCATGCTCCTCTCCTCCCAAAGCTGAGGTACCTCAGGCTTTCAAGAGGAGTTGGCAGCCACAGAGACTTAAGCTTTCCACATCTCATCATCAGTTTTTCCTTCCACTCTGGGCTGTTAGTGTTTGTTGCCCAGTTAGTAAGTCATGCTGATGCCAGAATGATTTTGGCTTTTATATTTCTTATATATATATTCATAGCTCTGTAGACTATTATTGTATATAGTTCCTAGCTAGCTCCAGTACTTTTCCCTACCCTGACAGGCAGAAAGACAAAACATATTCAAGAGGCTCCAAGCCCTGGGGGGTCCAAGGCCCCTATCCTCTCTTGATTCTTCCTGGGAGCCAAGGCTAAAACCAGCTCTTCGAGTCACATTTTCCTAAATAATATTTAGTTCCTATCTAAAGGGGGGGCTACAGAAGAGGTGGAACCAATAGGGGGAGATTATTTCATCACTTGTGCTTCTAACTGGGGATTCTTGTCAATTATGCTGATCTGCTAAATTCATAAAACTGTATTCACCCTGTGCAGGGTGGGCATTTTTCCATAGCCATCCCTTGGAGACCTCCAATAAAGACCAGCCTTTATATTACCTCCTATACTAATATTGTCTTGAAAGTATGTTGTTTTATTTCTAGGTCTTTAAGGCATCAATGCTATGAAATGAAGCATTGAATTTATCTGACATTAAATAAGAAAAATCTGCCTCTTACAGGAAGAAAGGAACAAAGCATCTAAACTACAACCAAATATAATATAAAAACAAAAAAAAACTTAAAGAAATAAAACAAAAAAAATGTCTATAATTGTCAGTAATGGAGCTGACTTAGCATCAAGTGTCTTGAAGAAACACATAAGTCATCAGACTGCTTTCATCACAAATCTTCTCAAACTGGGATAGCAATATGACTGGGATGATGCTGCTACTACAGAAATTATACAAATATAACAATTGACCTATAGCATAATGTGAAATAATTACCATATCACAGATTAAAATACATATAAAAATGTAAAAGTGTAAGAAACAAAAGAGCATGGTTGAGGCAGGATTTTTTATTGGAGGAGTGAGGACCAAAGGCATTTCTTGCTGATGTAAGATCTCTGATATTTGACACTTTTCTTGCTGTTACAAAAGTAAGATTTGAGTATGAAAGAGAAAGCAAGCAGTCAGTAAGTTTGTGTGTTAAGAGTCTTGGATATCAGTAATTTAATTCTCTGTTTACATTATGCTGTGCCTACTTCTAAGAGCCTCATAGTAGCTGATAAGTTTTATGTAACTCTTCAGAGAGACAAACCAAAGAAAGAAATCTAAGTTTATCTAGCTCTACCTTTTTTACTAGAGCTATCTGCTCTAATTGGCAATGTTTAAGTCAGGCAATTTTTGAACTTTTCTTGGAGTTAACTGATGTTCCTTGTTAAAACAATCTCACCCCAGCTGGGAAAAAAAAAGGCAAAAATAGCTACAGCTCTACAGCTGATCCCTTGCTGCATTCTTGCAGCTTTCAGAGTGCAACTGAAAATCTGCATCAGATAGAAAAGTACTATTTGTTAAACCAGTCTAAAGCTGGCAAAGCTTATACTAGCCTCTCTGGCTAATGGCGCATGAAAGTGATTGTTTTGAAAATAACTGTGTCGGTTTAAAATATTATTGCCTGTCTCCCAGAGGATACCACCCACATAGTCGAGTCAGCAGACTGAGAACACAGATGACTCTAAGCTGCTTCAAGATAAAATCCAGTGTTTAAAGCATAAAATGCCAAGGGGGGTGGGGGCACCTTGAACTAAGCTTTTGGACTTCACACAGAAACAGCTCGTAGGCAGTTGTGTCTCATTCTGCCACCAGAGCTGGGGCAGGCATCTTTGGCGGGCACAAAGAGCTGGGGCAGCAGCAAAGAGCCACAGCTGCCTTCTCACAGGGGGAGTCTGAGCTCCAAGCACGTTTCTTGCCTTTCTGCTACAGACTCACAGCACTTGGGCAAATGGTGAGGCCCTACTCACTAAGTCAAATAGCTAATAAAACATGCCATGTGAGGGGTTTCAGATTTAATTCTGAGTATTCTACATGATGTAACCAGACATTAAGAGGGAACAATAAGCTCATGTTTTCTGTCTCAGTCTGCTCTGAATTTTTGACTTCACTGTGATTAACTCTTAAGTGGTGGCAATGATATGTCTACAGGGAGAAGATTTCACTTTTCTGAACCCACCTACCCTGCATTTTTTCCCCTTCATAAGAAACATATAAGATGTGTAGTGGCATCCCTGATCCAGTAATGGTTAAAAAAGACAGTATGCTTCAGTGACTCAAGCTGTTTTTCTTCCCAAGTTCCTAAAAATTCTTCTGCTCTGTGTTGATACTGTGATCTGACCAAGATCACAGTATCAACACCAGCAGAAGAGCTCCTTACCATGCTATCTTTTTGAACACAGGATTCACTGTTGTAGCATTGTATGTCTTGATATAAATACTGCCTAATATAAAGCTATTTGCAGACCAGGCTGGAACGTTATCTTAGGCAGGTCAGTGTATAGCTCCTACACACAGTAGCAGCAGCCTACTTTTGTTTTTAATACTCACTGTGCTCTTGTTTTTAAAGCTTTGGAATTTGGCTTGAAATCCAGGCCACCCAGAATTTAACAGCAAAACTTTCAGCGAATTCAGTGTGATCAGGATTTCAGCCTCAATGCCTAATGTTGCTAATGTGGGATGTGGTAAACTTGATCATCCAGTTTTTTATGGCCACAACAGATGTTCCTTCTTTTAGACCAATGGAAAGCTACTGAACTTCATCCACCCTCCAAAACAAAAATACAAGCATTTGTTTACAGCCTGATTCCAGGAATATGAATTGAATTAGCAGCTGTGAGGTTTGTTCTTGTTTATTTATGAACAAATATATGTACAATTCTTGCTTTTTCCAAAGAAATGTTTCCAGGCTTTTTCCTCTATATAGTAACAGTATTTTAAACAGTCTAATGCTCCATTATAATTTGTTTAGCACAATCAAAATATCATCATAGTACTTTTTACCTTTTTTTAAAAAAATGGACCAGTATTTTTCCTCTGTCTTAGAAAACAACATGTTATGGTTATATGTTTTTCATTCTGTAGACTTATAATTTAGATTGATTATAATAAAATATTTCTGTAATCATGACCCAAGGCACAACCTATAGAAAACAAAGGTACTGAATATAAACATTTTCTTCCTCTTGAAGATATTCAATGAATTTTCAAATCAGCATAAAAGATTAAAAGACTGATGCCTTCTCCTAAATTAGAAGAAAATATATGATAAAGTAGTAACTGAGACCTGAAATTTTCTAATATAAGGAACAAGAAAATTATTGCTAATTTGAAAGGTACCATCCCGTCTCTGGAGTAAATATCCAGAATAGGATACAGAATATACAGAATAGGAACAAGAATGGGAGTGAAAAGGCTCTTTATTAAAGGAATGAGAGTCTGATTAACAGGCATCTGTTTCTTACAAATAAAAGAACTTTACACCCTTTCCTTTCTCTTTCCTGAATTGGACTGATTTCAGGAGTCACAGCACTGTTTTTATTGCGCCAGATTAAAATTTCTTGTGGCCTTGCTTAGTCTTTAGCTTATGTGAAGGCTTTGCTCACAACCAAGCCCCCCACTTTGCTTTAATATGTGCTTCAGCTGTGTTTATTTTTAGTTCTGTGGGCTGTCCTTGACAGTGATGCTCCCAGCAGCTCTCCCAGGGTAGGATTTGTCAGAGTGGCTGAGCAGCTCATGTTTCCACACATCCAGTCTCACTACAACTTCCTTGTCCTGGCTCTTCGTGGACCTTTGCCCAATGTAACCCACTAAACCAACAGGAAATTACCTAACTTTTTGAATAAGCCTTTTCTGTGCCATTTTAGTGAATTGCATCAGCTCAGGTAAAGGTCCCGCAGATACCAAAGGCAGCCTAGTGAGTGGCACAAATTCTTGGCTGGACGAGGGAAAATCATGATGGAACTGTGAACTTTTGGAAGCAGAGATCTATTGTGTGTCTTGCAAAACTGTTTCCAGATGAAAAATATCCATTTTTCTTTTCTAAGCAGATTTTTACTGACTGAACTACCTCATTGAAGACAACATGGTTGCTGGACCCACACAGGAGAAGTAGGAGCAGGAGCACATTCCAGGAGGTATGGAGGGAAACTCTCCGGTCAGCAAGTCCCTCCCAAGGAGCCACACTTGCAGGTTGTACACAAAGTGTGCAAAATATTGGGGGTTGTGAAGTGGAACATACCAAAATAACATACCCATTATTATGTTAACTGATGTTAACGCTCATGATACATATTGCCCCTTTTCAAACATGCAAATTGGAACTCTCAAGCTGGCATAAACTCTGTAATGCTTAAATTTATACAATTGGCTATCTTAGTGCTGCATGCTTCACAAATCCTCACAAGAGACAAAGAGGATTCCAACTGTATTCTAAAGGTTAATTTCAAGCAGATGAGACAGTGGTCACATTAGTAATTCAACCCTCTGATTATCTGAGATCTCAGTTGGAAAGGAAAGCCTCAAGATGTGAGAAGATAACATAATCCCTAAAAGTAATTTAGCTGTTCCACATGAGTGGTAAATTTTCCTGGAGGAGCCAGTGCTAACTTTGTCCCATTTTTAGATGCTGGCATTCGTGTGCACTCTCTACTCCTTCTTCAGCCCTCCAAACAAGCAGACAGCTTGTCTGGAGGCAGCTGCCACAGAACAATTTGCTTGTGGTCAAGCCTCACCATTCCTGTTAGCTGTGGCTCTGAGGCTGGGCATTCTCAGCTGGAATGTCACACACTGGTCAGGTATGTAAAGCTCTGGAGTGTCCTCAATGAATCTGTGCAGGTTCAACAGGACCCTGTGCTTTTACTGAAGAAATACAAAACTATATAGTGAACAGTAGGGCCTCAAGGAATCAGGTACTTGGGAAGAAAAAATACATGAGGTTTTTTTTTCCTCTTCTCACTAAAACTTAAAGTGGGAGCCGGCTTTTTCTATGAATGCAAAAGTGATTGAGTTTGATGTATGCCTAGAGTGATTGTTCCTAAAGAATGCTGGCTTGGCACTTTGCTCAGGAACATTCTGCCTGCTGCAAAGGGCTCCAGCCCTAAAAATCCCTTGGCAAACAGATCTGAATTTTGTGACCCTCTGCTGAGTATGTGCCCCCTCAGCTGCTGACAAATACTTACTGCATGTATCCATAAGGATAGTTCAACATTTGTCCAGAGTTCAAACTAAGTTCAGCACGTTTTAGGGTTGCTCTGGTTTATTTATGAACAAATATACACACAATGGCTTTATTCCACTTGGAAGAATTTGGGAGCGGAGGAAAGAACCAACCATAACCATAATACTTGTCAACATACTTGTAGTGTGTTCCAAGGGTAAAAATAGCTCATGACAAATGTAAGGCATGGGAGCCTGAGCTCTTCTTAGAGTGACCAAGAATCCTCTAGGGTTTGGGTGTCACTAGGAAAAGAACCTCCCCCATCTGCTGTGGAGAGGGGAATCCTGCAGTTCAGCACACCAAAGCACCTCTCCAATTGACAGAAAAGTTGTAGAGAAAGAATACAGTAGATAAATGAATAAAGGAAAAAAAACCCAAACCCCAGAATTTGTCATTTTCATCCTGTTGACTTCAATTTTTGTCAGGTATGGGTTGGTTCAATAGGCAGGTTTCTTGCTATGTAGCTGTATCTAAAACTCCTGACCAGCTGACTCTCACAGGCCTGGACTGCAGAAATCCCAGAGAAATTTAAAGATCTAACCCAAATCCAGACAAACAGGAATCCTGGTTGGAAAAAAAATTAAGATGTCAAAGAAGACAGGGTGTTTCCAAGCCCAGAAGAGCCACAGCACACCTTGCACTTGAATGCAACCTCTGGGTGTTTTGATGGTAACACATGTATGTAACAAGGCATGTGTTCCATCAGCATGTTGTGCCACATTAGGTTCTTACACCCAGTGTACAAGAGGGCAATCCACACTCAGAGTCAGATATTTGATTTATTTACAGTTCTGCAAACAAAGGCATGCTGGGGGGCAAATCCACTATCAAAACATTTCACTACTTACACATTTTAGCAAAGGCATGATTGTTCCTTGGCTACAAGTTCCATAGTTCTCCTACTATTTAGTGTTCTATTTTTTATTGGTTAAGTGAGTCCCTCTCTTCTCGTGCTAATTAGTACACATACTCAGTCTTTCCCTTCTTTTGAGTCAGGGGGCCATGAGTTGGTGGTTACAATCTCCCTCTGCCAGAATTACATTTCACCCAGTTGGAGCTGATTTCAGCACAGCTGCTGAATTGGCTTTGTTAGTTTCTTCCTTATCGTGGGAGCTCTGCCAAATGTCCTTGTGGTCCGTAAATTCTGCATTCTTTTTACCCACTATCAGCAGGACATCCTTCTTCCCAAGCTTTTTTAACACCACCCTCTCCCCACCAGGTCTGAGATCACTGAAGCACACCAAGCCCAAAAGTTTAACAAGGCAATTCTTCCAACGCGTAATTTATCTAACATTTTATGCTGGTTTTGGCTGGTGTGGTGTTAATTTTCTTCACAATGGCTGGCACGGGACTGTGTTGGATTTGTGCTGAACACAGGATTGATAACATAGAGATGTTTTTGTTATTGCTGGGCAGGGCTTACACAGAGCCAAGGCCTTTCCTGATTTTTGTACTCCCAGGCTGGTGGGGAAGCTGGGGGAGCTTGGGAGGTGACACAGCCCAGACAGGTGACCCCAACTGACCAAAAGGACATTCCAGACCATGGAACATCACGCTCGGTATATAAGGCAGGGGAGGAAGGAGGAAGGGGAGGACGTTTGCAGCGATGGCGTTTGTGTTCCCAAGTGACCCGGAGGCGTGATGGGGCCCTGCACTCCTGGCGATGGCTAAACACCGGCCTGCCCATGGGAAGCAGGGAATTTATTGCTTGCTTTGCTTGTGTGCATGGCTTCTGCTTTCCCTATGGTACTGTCTTTACTTCAACCGGTGAGTTTCCTACATCTACCCTTCCGTCTCCCTCCGCGATCCCGCGGGTGCGGAAAGCAGCGAGCGGCCCCGGCAACGCAGCCGGCACGGACTGCGGACGTTCCGGCCGGGGAGTTCCGGCTGGGCGCCGCCTGTAGGCCAGGCCGCGATTAGGAACTACATTTCCCGCCGTGCCTCGCGGCGAAGAGAGGCGATATAAGGGGGAACAGCGCAGGTGTCGCTCCGGAGGGCAGGTGCGGGTGGCTGGTTGGGCTCGGCTAAGGATCGGTGCTCCCGAGGCCTCATGAAGCCGCAAGAGCCGCCGGAGAGCGGCCCCGCCGCCGCGCTGGAGGCGCTGAAGCAGCGGGCGTGCGAGAGCGTGGATCTGAACGCTGCGCGTCTGGGCGCGCTGAGCCGCGACATCTGGAGCCGTCCCGAGCTGGCGTACGCGGAGCACCAGGCGCACGACGCCCTGACCCGCTTCTTCTCCGGCGGGGACCTGCCCGGCGCCGCCTGGGCCGTGCAGCCGCGCTACAAGCTGGGCACCGCTTTCCGCGCCGACTGGGGCACGGCGGCCCCGCAGGACCCGCTCCGCCTCGCCTTCCTCTGCGAGTACGACGCGCTGCCCGGGCTGGGGCACGCCTGCGGCCACAACCTCATCGCCGAGGTGGGAGCCGCCGCCGCGCTGGCGCTCAAGGCCGCCCTGGAGAGCCTGGCGGAGCCCGTGGCCGTGCAGGTGCGAGCCCTCCCGGGGGAGCGGTGGTGAGCGCTCCCTGACAGCCGCTGACTCTCTCCGTGCGTTTGTGCTGCAGATCACGGTGCTGGGGACCCCCGCGGAAGAGCAAGGAGGAGGCAAAATAGACCTCATCAAGGCTGGAGCGTTCGATGGCCTGGATGTGGTTTTCATGGCGCACCCCTCGCAAGAAAATGCTGCTTACCTGCCCGACGTGGCCGAGCATGAGTGAGTGGGTGGGTTCAGGTGGAAAGAGATGGATTGTTATTAGCTTTTTGTCCCCTTCCTGAAAAGGGGACCTGCTTTAGCAGTGGCTGAACCCGGAGCCTTGCAGGTGCCCATCAGACAAAGGCGTTTTCTTTCAGCTAAGGAGCCAGGTTAGTTTTAGGGAACGGCATTCTTCCAAAGGGCTGTGTTCAGCCTAGCGTTCAAATCCCTGACTGCTCTGAGATAATCTTCCATGTATCCAAAAATCCATCTTTTATTGTGATGTTTCTAGGCGTTTCTTTTAAGCATTCATGTGATTTTGCCATCTGATGAAGTAGAATTTAAGGATACAACTGCAGGGTCTCAAGGGCCATTGTTTTATGCTTTCCTGGATGCCAGTCATGTGGTCCTCTATGGATTTTTAATCAGTTTGGAAGGTGTTTCAGGTTTGCCTTCCTCCTTTTGAAAATAACTGGCCAGCTAAGCCTGACTGAAGTTTGGATCTGTTGTAACCTCCTCACTAAATTTAGTCAGAGCCATGTTGTGTGTATTAACTCTCACATCAACTTTTTGGTTTTGATCCATAGTAGTACCTGTCTTTCCTTCATGTTTGCCCCCAGTGTAAGGATGGACAACAGTCCTACCCTCACACAGCTGCCTTTTCTGTCAGCCACATAACTCTTTGAAAATTACACCTTGTCTTCTTCTGATTGGCCTTGATGTTCAGAGACAGCACTGGCTCACTTGTGCTTTGAGTCACTTGATTGGCCTTAAAGTACACCTTGCTGGATGTGCATCCCCAGAATTGTACACACTACATGAGGTGCAATTGCCTTAGATCTTATTCAGCTGCTGCAGGGACCATAGTGTTTCCTTAAAATTTTGGAGACAGCTGGCATGTTTGAGACTTCCTCTTCAGTCATTTTCAAGCAATCAACTCTTAGGCAAATGCTTGGTCTTTAAGTACATGATTTTTAAAAAGTGCTCTGAAGCTTCATTCTTTTCTTGCTCTGCCAGTCTGCAAGGCCATGCTGTTCTTCTTTGGTGTTGTAAATGTCTGTTTCCACAGTGTCCCAGCAGTAGTCTGCCAGCAGTTTTTTTTCCTATGTTTTATGTCACATTCTTCTATTATGTGATTCCTGATCCCAGAGGGTCTTACCTTGCAGAGACTCCACTAGTAAACTCCCTCCAGTGCAAAAGCTTTTACAAGTATTACATTGACCATTTCAGACTAAATTTAGAATTATTTAAATAAGTAATTTTCCAGTCATTTATGACTGGTACTGGGAACTGTTTTCAGATTGGTTGTGCTATTGTCTGGCTCAGATATGCTTGATTTTACTGACCATTTTGCTTTTACCAGGGCTGTTTCCAGTGGATAATTTGCTTCTGTAAATGCCAAGTTACATAGTAAAACAGGGTTAGTTTCCATCACCTGGCCAGTTCTCTGCTACTTTCCTTCCTCGTGTTTATAAAGAGTCTTAACTGGTTGTTGTACCCTCCTTCAAGACTTAGCCCAACTTGCCTTTGCTTTACCTTAAGACTATATTATAATCTTCAAGATGTAGTTTTCAATGATAGTTTTGTCTTTCTGCTTGCAATAGCCTTTTGAGTTTGATACAGTGAGATTAGGAAATCTCTCTTCAGAGGTCAGGGTTTGCAATAGGATGCAATTCCTAGATAGCCTTTAAACCTTTAACATGGAGGAGGAGGTGTGGAATTGAAGTGCTGAGTGAAACAACGTATTACCTCCAAAAGCTTGAAATACTGAGTTTGTCATATTTTATGTAATTATGAGGTTTCAAAGGTAGAAAGACAGCTTTTCTAATTTTAATTGGTCTTTGGTTGTTTGCAGGGAGTTTAAGGACTGGTGATCACTAAGTTGCTAGTATTTCTGTGTCTGCAGTTCTGAAAACTGGCTTGTGCCTGAAAAAAGATTAACATATTGGGATAACTAGTGGATACATGCCAAAGTTTGCTGATTCTTACTCACTTAGCCTTCACTTAATCAGCCTATTTATTATTGGACAAACAGGATCCACATTCTTCTGCTGGTATTCTTAAACTGGCTTAGGGTATTATTATTCTGCAAAATCTGTTGGGTTTTTCTGAGTGCCTGTGACATTTGTGTGGCAAAAGAAGTACAAGTAAAGGAAAACTTTTCTTAATAAGAAACACATGATCCTTCTGGAAGAGACTACTGCAGCATGATTTTTTTGCTGTACTTTGCCTTCTTTCTATTTTTTTGAGAATGTCCAGGGATCTTTGTGAGTTGACTTGAGGGGTTGCAGTCTAATACTTGGGATATTAATGGACAAGTTTCTTACATTTCTTAATGATAATAAATTTTTAAATAAAACTCCTAGTCTAGAGAATGGGTTCTGTGATTGTCTTGGAAGATCAGTGGGGATAGAAAAAAGCAAGCCTAATTTGGATTGCAGGAGTAGTAAGAGATGTTTCCTGTTGCAACAGTACACTGCATTGTGTCCCTATTTTCCTTCCAGAATTTAAGTGCTGGTGTTAACTTGCAGCTGTGGCACGGTTCTGAGCACAAGGGGTCACTTTAGGATAACTGGTTAAGTTGGCATTTGTGCAAGACAGAGGGACAAGCAAGTTAGGCTGGTCGTGGCTGGATAAGAAACAGGTTGTGTGTCTTGGGGTGGGAGGAACACTTAATCTTCAAGTTTTTTCTATAAAGGAGTGGGTATGGAGTACAGATTGTTTTGTGTATTTTATAAATAGTGAGACCTTATATGTAGATGTCAGTATTTAATGTTTTCCTCTTTTGTAAACAGTTCTCACAAACAGTCTAAAATACTAAGTTATTTTGTAAGGCTAATATTAGTGGCCCTCAGATGAAGCAAAGCATTAATTTTTACTGGATATGTTAAGGTGCAATATTTTATGACTTCTGTGAAGTTGGAGGATAGCATTTGCATTAGATTTCCTCCTTGCTGCAAGCCTTTCTATCACATTTTTAGAAGGGTGCAAGAGAACATCCTTGATGTAGCATAATAATATGTATTTTACAATAGGCTGTGCTTTTCCATACTCATAAAACTTCACTTTTGTTATTTAGACATGGGTTATATGTGGTCTTACGTGCTTTTGCTATCTTACATACTGTACACAGTTTATTTGACAAGAATTAGGACACTCAACTTCCAGTTTTGAATCAGAGAAAAGGGTTTCTTATCCTCTGAGAAGAGTGTTTTTAACTTTAAGTCTCAGAAGAGTCAGGCAGTATAAAAAAAGCAGTGGAGAAATTTAATTAATATGTGAAATGTGTACTCTTCAGGAAGAGGCTATATAGTGATGTTACCAGTAACTCCCTTGCCTGACTGGCTCTTGGTATCATTCTATTCTACTGGTTTTCTAGAAGTCTTTCAGTGTTTTTTTGCACTCAAAGATAGTTTATCTATGCAACAGTCTAGTGCCAGGTAAATTGTTTGGTGTTATGCTGACCAAAATTTGAATAACATATATTTGTGGGAACCAAAGGACATTTTTCATTTCAAAGATTTTTTTTTCAGTGAATGAGAAACAAATAAGCAATGCTTTTTATTTCCTAGTGTGACTGTGAAATACTATGGAAAAGCTTCTCATGCTGCTGCTTATCCTTGGGAAGGAGTTAATGCATTAGATGCTGCTGTTCTTGCCTACAACAATCTGTCTGTTTTAAGACAGCAGATGAAACCAACCTGGAGAGTTCATGGTGAGATCTTTCTTAAACCTAATGTCCAACAAGTTAGAGTTTAGGCTGCTGAAGTACTAACATAGAATATCACACATTCCAAAGTATTGCACTAAAGCACTAAATTAGTTTAGTCACCTCAAATATTATGAAACAGCACCATTTCATTTAAATGGTGTGTGTGCAATTTTTGCAATCATCTCAGTGTCCAGAACTAACTGCTCAAAATAGTCTGAGAAGTCAGACTTGAAAGGGGACTCTGATGCCTAGGTAAAGGTTAGATCAATTTTATGTCTTGAAGTTGCAGTTCAGAAATAAAGGAAAGAAAAAAGCGCAAAGTTTATTTTGGTACATGGCCTTGAACTCCTTAATATGTGTGGATTTGCAAAGGTGTAAGATTAAATACTTCCAAAAAGTGAAGTATTACTTAGTGCATCACTTTTTGAGTAGACATTCCATTAATTAGATGGCATTTATTGGAAGGGTCTAGTGGTCTGGAATGAAATTTATTTGGTGAAGTACAAAAAACAAGTGATGGCAGAAGATCCTAGTCCTGGTTAGTAGTCCAATCAACTAGATGTTCATTGTATTCTAATACTTAATATCTAGTAGGTTTTGGATTAGAAAGGACATTTTGCAGTAAGACATGTTAACCATTAAGCTTGATTTGTCCTCCTTCAACATCGTGCATTTCTACCTGTACAGTGAGAAAGGTTCAAAAGGTGAGGTGAAGCTACCATATAGCTATAAACCCAGGGTTCCTTATTGCACCCAGCACAACTTTTGCCAAGTTGTAATTAAGAAACTTTGCCAATTCTACAGGACTTCTGAATGTAGAGCTGTTTATTTGAAATATTTGTTATGAGCTAAAAATCCTTCCAGATGTTCTGAGCTGATCATTATGTATCTTGGCTGCTTATGCTGTATATAATACAAGTGTGCATTTCTGTCCAGGATGTCTGGATGGAGTCCTAATCCTTTTGACTGCAGATGAAGCTATTTGCAGTTCTGCTGTGCAGCATGCCCAAATGAATTTCAGACAGCAAGCACAGATTAACTGTCCTATTTCTCTGTAGAAAACAAGGCACGTAATTAAGAGTTTTGGTGTCTGCAACCCCTGTGTTTTAGGCTTAAGGCTGAAGATGCCTAAGTTTTCTGTTGAATCTAAGCCTAAACCCCTAAATACTGCTTTCTTTGTAGTTTCTAAAGGTTACGTGGGTAATGTTGGCAAAAAATCTAAGTACCTAAACAGGCAGGCCTTCTAAGGTAATGCTTCCTGAGCAGCAGCAAAACTGAAATTACTGTGTTGATACAACTGCTGCCATAAACCTGGTTTTTCAAATTGGAATTATTTAAATTACTTCTGGGAAAGAACAAGTAGCCAGAGAGTAAGATTGAATTTTAGAAATGCTTTCTTTACAACATTGTGTAGGAGACCTCATGCTGTAGACTTTCTGTATAATCAGTGGCTGAATTAAGTGATCCTAAAAATAGTAGTGTTACCCCACTTACAAAAGCTGAAATAATTTCCATTGCTTGAAGTCTAGGATTTCTAACCAATGCTTCATGTACTGAAATATCGTTGTCTTGAGTTCATCTGAGATTTTGATGTGATCTTTCTTCCCTGCTTATGAGTGGAGTATATGTTGCCCCCTTAAAAACGGGAATGTAGATTTTTTTTTCCTGTTCAAGAAGCTGTATTGAACAGGTTGTAAATAAAATTTTCCATCCAGAAGGGCAAATTGGGTGCTACAACAGTGTGCAGGCAACCTACTTGTAGTTCTGGTCTGCTGTCCAGTCCATATTGCAGTTGTATTGAAATTTAACTGTAGACCTATTCAGACTCTCTCCAGTTCCATTTACAATTGTGCTGTACAAGACAAGTGAAAACTGTTTACTCATGAAGCTATTTGTTCTGAGAAAGCTTGTTATGGGTATGTGTCATGCAAATTTGCATGAATACTTACTGCTTCCTTTCCTGTGATGTCTGTCCCTCTCATCTGAGCTGTTCCTATTGTTATGGACAAATACTGATACTGGATTAATTCAACACTGTTTTTTATTTGGACTGTATTTGAGACTGGAGGTGAAATTCATAATCTTAATGGGTTTTCTGCACCAAAAGAAATATTTTGTTGTCCGTTTACAACAATATAGTGCTGTCCCTTCAGGCCTCAGTGACACACATCAGTAACTTCTGCGGTATTTCCATTTGAGGTAGAAGCTTCTCAGGTTCTACAGAAAACAAATTTAATTCCACATAAAAGAAATTGAGGGTAGAAGACCAGGGAAACACCCTGTTGGAAACAACTAGCTGTTAGTGCAGTTACATCTAATGTGAAACTGGGATCTATGATGTGTTCTTGTCAAAATATCTAAACATTACTGTATTTTATGGAAATGCCTTTGATACCATAATGGTAAAAGATGTAGTTAGTCACACATTCCCTCGAGGGAGCACTTTCAGCTCAAACTGCACTTGTGACTAAAGCTACATGTATTATACATTCCAATATTTCTGAAGAATTAAAATGAGTAATCTAAATGAACGTTCTGTGCTCTGCAATACATTATTCCAGTATTGCTGAGCAACTTGTTCAGATTTTCTTCAAGCTCACAAAATAAGTTGGAAACATTCTAATTGAGGAGACATTTGCAAGTTGGAATCCAAGTTATCCCTTATAGCAATTTTTTTCCCTGTTGGCAGACAGATTGCTTTATGATTCCAATGCATTGAGTTTTAGGAGATTAATTAGAAATGCTAGTTTGAGTTGACTCTGGGATGAAAAACAGATGTCTAACCAAAGAATGCTGTGAAATTGTGCTGAAAGACATGTACATGTTCCCTGTAATCTGACATGACGAAGAAACTTTGTCCACATACTGCATTTTTTACATTCTTTGTATTTCATGTTCAGCTGACGTTTTGTTGTTTTTGTTTATATGTTTTTAGTTCTTGACCCAGGAATTTAATGACAGGGCTGAAGATCAAACAGTTGCATTTAATACTGACAACACAACTTTTCCCTTTCTGCAGGTGTAATAAAAAATGGTGGTGTGAAACCTAACATCATTCCTTCTTACACTGAACTAGAGTTTTACTTGCGTGCTCCTTCAAGGAAAGAACTTTCTGTTCTAACAGAGAAGGTTGAAAACTGCTTCAAATCTGCAGCAGTGGCTACAGGATGCAAGGTAACAACATATTAATTGTCATGTGTTTCTGTTACACAGACCAGAACAGGAAATCAATGTTTACTTTATTTGTCTGCATAGTGTTTAGCTGAAGTAAATCTGAATTACTGTTACACTTCTTGCTGTTCTGTTGCTTTCTGTTGTGAAAGAAAGCTTTGGTTTATAAATAGAATGCCACAGAATCCTAGAGGAATATGTGTTGGGAGAGACCTCTGGAGGTCATCTGGTCTAATTCTCCATTCAGAGCAAGACCAGTTAGAGCAGGTTGCGGAGTGCCATGTGAACTTTTGAATACTTCAAGGATGAAATTCTACCACCTCTCTCAAAAAGTACTCTACACACCTCGTGGTTAGCAAGGGTTTTCCTAATGTTTATGCTGCAATGACTTGAGCACTGACACAGGTTTCCTGCAGAGATTGCTGTGTTTCCATCTTTGGAGATACTCAAAAGCTGCCTCAGTATGGTTCTGGGAAACCAGCTCTAGGTGACCCTGATTGAACAGGGGAACTGGACAAGATGACCTCCGTAGGTACTTTCCCACATCAACCCTCTGTGATTCTGTTGTATCCAACAGGATTTCCTTTGCTGCTTCTTGTTGCATCACTTTGACATCTGAGAAGTCTGGTTCTGCTTTCCCTGTACCCTTCCCATCTGGTAACTCTAGACAGCAGTAAGATGCCCCACTAACCTTCTGTTCTGTGGAGGCTCAGCAGATCAAGTTCTTTCAGCCTGTCCTTGTACATTGTGTTCTCCACCCAATCATCTTGGTGGCCTTCCCCTGGCCTAGCTCCAGTCTTGATTTGAGGAGAAACCAAACAAACACAGCACCAGCTGTTGTCTCCACCAGTAATAAAAATACTAAAATACTAATGGCACCAGTCACAGTTGCAGATGAGTGCTACAAGTAACAGGCAGCAATGTGGTATTTTGTGCTGCTGATTATAAAACACTTGGAGCTTGCATGTCTTCTGTCACTTGAGCCAGTCATGTTGTCATGCAAAGCTAGGCTTGGTCATGCACTATCTGCTCTTAAATGAGTTCCATCTTGTGTGGTGGATGTTCACAATCACCTTGTGATTCTTGAGCCTGGGCATGAGTTCTAGGGGGATTTATTTGCTCTGTAATCCCTCTGGGAACTTGAGGCTAGGATGGTCTGAGGAGTGTGTAGTTTTCAAGGACCTCCTCTTGGCCCTTCAAGAGGATGTGACCTTTAGCTGTTGTTCTGTGAGCTGGAACATTGCTCTGTTTCAGTGACACTTAAAAAAATAATAGCTCCCAGACTGCATTTCTGCTTCTCTTACTCTGCATCCTTGGATGCATCCTGCCTGATCCCATGTACATTCAATTTCTTTAAGTGTCCTGTAATTTCTTTTTGTTTTGCTGTGGGTGATGCTTCTATCCTACAGATAGTGCTGCTAGGCTCAGAGACCTGGGAGGCTTGATGGCAAACCTCACCTGTAGAAACAAGCAAAACAGGTATTGGGTCTTCTGTCTGTTTTTTTCCCATATTCTTGGTCATTAGGTCCACTGCCCCATTAAACATCAGGCTCATATAGCAACTGAGTGATTTTTCAATTAGCATTCTCATTTGTTTTGCTTTTAGTACATGGAAGTGTGTCTCATCTAGCTGGTTCAAGCAATATTATTACCTTTTTTGTGTTGCTAAGATAGATGGTTCTACTTGGCTGTTAATTACAAGCTTATGACTAATTCAGCTGTAAAAAGAATGTGTATGATCATCAAAACAAATAGATATGGGGTATGTAAATGTCACTTTTATAGTCTTCTTGAGACATTAGAAGTTGTTTTCCTACCGTGTCCCCTTCACTATATCTAGAAAAGAGGTTCAGAAAGTGCACTTTATGGAGAATGAAAGTTAAGACCTCTTTTGAAATTTGGCATTGATAGGTTTTTTTTTCCATTTGTTTTCAAATTTCTTACCTGTGTGAAGCCATTTCATGGATGGGGCTGTAGTTATTGGAAACATTCTGGAAAAAGGTAACATGCAGTTTGATAAAAGCCTGTGTTTATTCCTATGTAGTTTAGTAGTACTTGCAGGCAAAATCATTAGACACTGTTACAGGAAATGTTTGTTTCCTGTTTGAGAAGAAAATTTTGAAATCCTTTCTTCTGGAATTTGGCTGTCTAGTGCAAACTGAACAGAACATCAGCTGTGTTTTGATGGAGGATAATATTTGGCAGAATGTTGTATTTTTGAAATAAACTTAGCACTTATGTCTGTTTTTTGGCCTTCAGATTGTTTACATTGAACTGCCTTACACTGGAGAAAAACTTACAGTGATTTGGGGTTTTTGTCTAGGTGGAAATAAAAGGTGGTGAAAATGATTACTACAATGTGCTTCCAAATAAGAGCCTGCAGAAAATTTACAAGGAGAATGGAAAGAAGCTTGGAATAGATTTTATATCAGAAGATGCTATCTTGAATGGTTTGTCAGGTAACTCCAGCTGCATTTTTCATTGTATCTTAAGCTTAGGTTGATCAACCTTCAAGTGTATAAAATAACAAATTAGAGCTAAGTTAAACACAGAAGAAAAAGCCAAATTACAAAGCTAAAGCTCTGTAGAAGGTTTATATCTCTGGCCTGTGTTTCTGTATTTGTTGTAGAAGCTAAGAACAAGTAATAAAAGCAGTAAACACCTTCTTATAATAGTTCTGAAAATATTTCGAGTAATAAGCACTTTGGTTGGGGGAAGGGATGGAAAGCTAAGAGCAGTCTTTCTGAGAATGTGAGGATGTGTAATGAATTGTCTCATTCTGTGGCTTTAAAATACAGAATATTGGTTTGCTATAAATGGGGATGAGACTTTGTTTTTAGGAACCTTGTTTAATAATATTTTCCAAGCTTACATATAAACAAATATACTAGAATCTAGCAATTATTTTAGAGGGAGTTTTTGGAGAGATTTATAACTTGACATTTAAGTATATCACTAACTCTAATTTAATCTTTTCATTAACAAGTAATTACATGCCTCTAATTTTAGTGCATGAGTTCAACAGATTAGTTTTCCAAAGGGTGCTCTTCTAGTAGGTGTTCACTTTTGGGTCTTGACTATGTCTTAAACAATTTAACTTTTTTAGTCTCTGAACTGTAACAGCAATGGGAGTTGTTGAATGCTTAGGTGGATTTCTTGTTATCCTTAACACTTTCTTTTTCAGAATCTTCCTAGAGGAGCTCTGTTCAAGTCTCAAACTTCTGTTCATACTTTGAGCCTTCACTACTGATTTTAACTATATTTATGAACATTTTTACTCCATTCATGCTAAAGGTTTTTCTCTTAGAAGGAAGATACTCTTCTCAGTAAAAAGTTATTTTCATTAATTTGATTGTGATACTTGTCTTCTCTTTATTAAATGCAGATTATCTTTGGAGTTTGGACAAATTTGGTGTTTAGAAGCAGCTCTCCAAAATTTTTTTTTGTGGGTAGGGGAGACATTGTATCTAATGAAATTCTTGGTATATAATGGTGATGGGATTTTTTCTGTTTCTTACTTCCCTTTCAAATTAAATAGTGGTTCATTGTCTTGTGTTTAAAAACAAATTATAACTTAAGGCAGATTTCTTCCTACTTTCTTCAGTGTAATACAAATAAGATTTACTGCTTTGCATGTTTAGCCAAAGAAGGAGGCTGAGGAACCTTAAAATGTTTACTGTAGTGCAACTTTCTGGAGCTCTGCTAGTTGGTTCCTTCAAACCATTGTAGTAAGGATGATCATGTATATCAGTGATTTTGCTTTTGTTCAGAGGTCTTGAAGTGAACTTTTCCCAGACACCCAGCTGCAATAGGGCTTTCATATGTAAGTTATATGATATTCTCAATGTTAACCATTAACTTGCTTAAACCAAAATTCCCTGTATGGCTGTCCCGTCCTTGAATTGCCTGTCAAATATCAAAATGTGCTTGAGGAATTGCTTTTTTATCTCACATTGCAGTAGGGTTTACTGAATTTTCTTTCCACAGCTTCTCCTCTGAATTTTTGCAGTGGGAATTCAGGAGAGATAACAAAGCACAGTCTCCAGAGCCATAGGAGTGAAACTTTGTATGCTACCCTTTTCTGGGGGAGGGGTTGAGTATTTTGTGTCATCTTTTTCAAGACCTCTATTTCTGTTTAGTTTTCATGTGGTTTTCAATGTTTTCTTTTAGGATGTCAGTTTCTTCTGTTGAAAGGGAAGGAAGATAGCTCAGTTGCTTCTCCATGTCTGTGCAGCAGAACAGTCGTTCAGAGCTGAGCGCACTCGCTGCCACCTCTGCATGGGCATTAGTGTGGCTCTGCTCCCAGGTATCACTCTAGGCAGATAAGCATCACCAGGGCTTCCCTGAGCACCTCAGATCACAGGCTCTGCTAGCTGGGCACACAGCCAGGGGGTGTGACATCATGTGAGACTGAGCTAGCTTGGACCAGGTGCCAGGACCTGTTTCTCTTCCTACTGTTCGTAGGACTTTACTACAGGATACCCATAACCTCCTAAAGCAGATGGCTTAGTTACACATGGCTTAGTTGAGGCACCCACACCTGTGATAACTTAATCTAGTCAAAATGTATTCATGGGATTCATTGGCTTCCTGTGCACAAAACTGGTAAAGAAGATCTTAAGAAGGTCTAGTATATTTGAAAATTCCACTTTCGAAGCTTGGGACTCTATATAAATGTTTCCTGGAATCTTTTGTGTTTTCCCCTCTGTTCATATTTGTGGCAATACTGACCCCATTAAATATGCAGTGACTTGAAGAGGCTTCAGGATATATTTTTGAGAGGCTGGAACTCCAGTATCTCTCTGTTGAAGGTAGCACAGGATTATGTATATTGCATTGGTAACTGCAATTACTTATGTTTCCAGAAATAATCCCAATCGGTGAGTCTAGCAAGCACACAAGTTCAGGTGTTTTTATGGAAATTACTAAACACCTGATGTTCTAAACATACCTCTATGTTATTCCCATAAAGGGTGTAACATTTTGTCTGATAGATGGGAAGATTTAGCTGTTATAGCTGCCTGGATTTTGTCTCTCCATGTTGCTGGAAAATACCCAATTTAAATGTCTTCTACTCAGCAAAAATAACATGTCAACTGGTAGTACATTGAATATGGATATAAATTTAGGAGGAATGACATGACTGAGAGCTATGATGCAGTGAAATTTCTAGTGTTTCATGTGTTAAGTGGAAGTAGGGAAAAGGGCAGCACAGTCTTTGCAGCAGTTTGTGTTTTGGGACTTAGTAAGGCAGGTCTAGAACCCTTGGTTTAGTCTGGAGTGTGCAGAACTTCTGGTTTGTCTGTCCAGATTGACCAAAGAAGGAATCAGTAGTGTGGACTACTGGAAATTAAAATAACTTACTGCTGTGCCAAGAGTTGGATTTTCTTCAAATGCATGCTGAATTTATGGGAAGAGATGTTTTTGAACAAGCTTTGCTGTTTCCCTTATCTGTAAGCAGAGTAAATAGCAAACTCTTGTCCTCATAATGTAGGCTCTGTGGACTCACTTTCAGTAACTATAGGCTTCCAAGTAAAGTCTGTGTTTTTCCATTGTTTAATTACTAAATCTTAAGGCACTAGCAATATCTTCTTTCATTAAGTATCACAAATATAGAGGCTACTCAATATGTTAAAATTAAATTTTATACACCATTGCTAAAGAAACAAATTCTTGCATCTCTGGCCCCAAAAAAGTTAATTGGGATCTTAGTGGGTCATCCCTATTTTTCCCTGATAAAAAACAATGGTTCCTCTGGTACCTGGATTTCATAATAAGTGGTACATTGATTTCTCCAGCTTCAAAATGTCTTTTTAACAAATAATGAGTGTGTTGCTTGTTTGGGAAAAGAAAAAAAAAAAAACCAACAACAAAACCAAAACTACTTGGGATGTAGTTGTAGACTCTTGGATGATTTACCGTGAAGAATCTTCTACTTTGGGATGATACCATGCAGTAGATAAGGCTGTGAGATAGGGGCTATATAACATACTGAAAGTGATAGGCATGAAAGAATCATCATTAAAATCTGCAACATTGCTATCAGGTGTTTGTCTACAAAGCCCTAGCATTTTATCTGGAGTTTAGTTCTGATTTTATTTCAAGGGTGCTTGTGCTGTTGAGATTTCCATAACTTAGAATAATCAAAACACATGGAGTAAGAACAGTTACCCTCAATCTGTTTTTGTTTAAAGATAAATAGTTTCTACTTTAGTCTCCTACAGAATGCTGAATATTTGCATATTGGTGAGAAACAGGAATTGTTTGGCCTGGTTCTGAAGGGCTCTAACAGGGAAATAGCTGAAGTGCCTGACACTTCCAAGGTTTGCAGCTTTCCTGTTTCTGAATTAACAGCTTACTGTCAGAAGATGCTTGATAAAAATGAGCAGTTAATGGAATAAGAACATGCTGATACATCTTCCTTGCAGTCCAGTAACTGGTCATTTATCAGAAGTGCACTGGAGAGCAGCACCTGAAGATGGCTAGTTAGGGAAAAACACCTTGGTGACAGGATATATTTGTATGGATAATGGCTCATTAGAAATGTTCTTATTTTAGTATCTGGGGCAAAGGATACTCCATTTTAGATATGGGCTGGAGAGAATGTCTATCATGCATTTTCTTACAGCATTCAAAACTGCCCAACACTTTTATTAAGAAAATCTCTCTGCTGCTTCTAGGTTCCACGGACTTTGGAAATGTTACATTTGTGGTCCCTGGGATTCATCCTTATTTTTATATTGGCTCTGATGCATTGAATCATACTGAGCAGTACACAGAAGCTGCAGGTGAGTGGAAGGGAAAACAATTAACATTAATTGTGGAGTTGCAGAAAAAGCTGCCAAATGTAGAATTTCTTGGTTTGTGTTTGAGGTTATATGTATATGGGTAGGTTAACCACTCCTCATACTAAAAGATAAAAAAGAAATCAGAAGGATTATCTATAACAGCATATTCGGAAGAATTTCTAAACATGAGCTGAAAGAGAAGTTATTTTTACTCCTAAAATACAGGAAATGTAACAGTGCTAGCTTATAAAACTCCACATTTTCTGAAGAGCATAATGTGAACACTTAACTTTCCTGTTCTCAGTCTTAGTTGTTTATGTCAGTAGCAGAAAATTAAGTACTTGCAAAGAAAAAAATGTTTTGAGGCATGGGAAAATAGGTTTACTTCATGCAAGTAAATTTTTAAGAAAATGTTCTTGCAGCTGAAACTTATAATCTTACTTTATAAAATATCCCTTGTGCAGCAAACAAGTGGTTTAATATTGGTAATCTAACCTGAAATTCCCCTTCCTTTTTTTTCTGCAGGGTCACAGACTGCTCAGTTCTACGGGTTGCCTTGCGCACAGCAAAGGCTTTGGCAATGACAGCACTGGATGTCATTTTCAAGCCAGGTCTGTTAGAAGAAGTCAGGGAAGACTTTAGAGAGGTGAAGCTTAAAGAAGAGGAACAAACAAATCCAGTAGAACCTAAAAAAGAACCTGATGTTGGTGAAGGAGCATGTGCATCACACTAAACTTGATTAAAACATTCTCAGTAGCATTGACTTAATGGAGATGCTGTATTTAAATCTCAGTAGGGGCTGGATAAATACATAGCTGAAGAAATTATGATTTTATTTAATTGGGACTGTAGGAGAAGTAAATAGTATAATTGCTTTCAAAAATGTGAAATTTCATCTAGCTGTAATGTTTGTCTTCACTATGGTGATGATTTTCATACAGAGATCTCAAATATGTTCTCTTTAACTTGCAGTGTTCAATAAATTATAGTGTTTGGGTCCCTTGTCACTGATTTTCTATGTAGTGCTATATTAATATTCCTTATAGAGGAAGTATGCTAGTTTTCTGTTCTAAAATAAGCACTTTTCATTCAGTGATCATATGCTGAATCTGATCTGTGACACTTTTATGAAATTTCTGGTCAGTCACTTTTCTTGGGACAAGATGGAGACTTAAAAAATGAGCTGGTTTCACTGGAGAGAAGGGGCTATGTTTGGAAATATACTTGGTTTTGATAATAGTAGCTTCCAGCAATGGAAGAGGACTGTTTGTATAGGAGTGCAATCTGTAAAGCTTGATTGTCCTGAAACGTGTTGATTTTTTTCCTAGTAAATTTTGGAGGTGTTGTGGAGAAGTCATGGATCACAAAATTGGAAAGCAGCTAAATGTTTATTTGATTAAATCAACACATTTAAACTACTGCAAGGAAAATTCTGCTCTGAAGCAATAGAGGTGTCCACACAAGGTGTTGCATTAGCTTAACTGATCTGAAGGAGGTGTATAAATTTATGTAAACCAGTGGAAATCTTTGTGACAAAGCTTCAAGTGTGGTTCCATGAAGCAATAAATGGTTGTGTGTAAGTCCCTCTAGTAATCTCTGAGGAGCTTGCAGTGAGGACTGCTGGCTTTTTTTAACCTGTTTGTTTCCATGTCCTAAGCAGCAGATCTGTAAAGTCTTGCCAGTCATCCTTTCTGTGTGTTGTGTGGTTAGTCCATTTAATCTTTGTTATTTTGCTTCTCAAGGACATCGAGACTGCAGTTTTATTTAGGTGGTGCTTTGTGTACCCAAACATGTTAGGATGTCTTTTGATTCACTGGTTAAAGGATCTTGTGAGTACACAGAAAAGAAGTCAGTGGACAGATGGAGTGAGAAAGCAACTTCCTGATTAATGTTTTCCTAAGCACAGGTACTACTGTAAGCTTCAGAAAGGAAGGCAGGCAGGCTGTATTCCTCAGGAAGTCAGAATAATTGACTTTCAGAAATATATATATATTTAAACAGTGTCTAAACGGTGAACTCTAAAATTCTGTTCAGCATTTATAGTTTATTTATTTCTATATTCACTTCAATTTTACACCTATATCCTTGCTTTCATTAGCAAAGGGTTTTCACAGATGGATGCGAGAAACAGGTGAAGGTGGAACTCTGAGCTATAGATGTGTCCAGGATAGTAAGTTAAATACGAAATCCACCTGAAATTTGTTCTAAGGTTTGTCAGAGGAACTTTGTCCTTAACTTTTAATTGACAGTCTGCCTTGCTCATTCTCAGACACAATTGCAATTCATTAAGATCTACTGGGTTAACAGGGTAGTGCATTGATTTCCTCAGCACATGTGGCTTTTTATTTCCTCCTGCAAGAACTGCTTAACTCCTTGCTTTGCTGTTTTTAAGATGGAGTGTTTGGATCCCACATAGATAGCACATGCTGTGTTATGTTTCCTACAAGCTGATGTGCGTTAAAGCCTTCTCAGTTCTCTTTGTTCAGACTTCTTAGCTGCATCATATCCAAGATCAGTTAATTAAACTTCTCTGAACTAAAAGCGTGTCTTCATTTTGTTGTAATCATTGCTGGAATTAAAACGGAATTGAAGTTCTGATTAAAGATGAGTTGATATTAATAAAGGAATTTAATTGTGATTGAATTTTCTTGTCCTTTGCTTAATATTGGGATGATTTTGAGTAGCATGTTTGATTTTTTCTTTTTCCCCCCTAGTTTGTTATGATTATGTAAGATTGAGGGTGGTTTAAGCTTTCCATTTTGGTCTGCATTTGTGAGTGTTAATGCTTTTCAAATACAGTATTTCATGTTCGTGTTCATAACCTTATGGCTGTTTTAACTGTTAAACCATGCTGGAATTGATAGAATAAGTCACAATGTGAGCTTGTGAAGGGTCTCTGTTAGGCTAAAGCTGGTCTAGCTCCAGTTTGAAGTGGGATTATCACCAACACTAGGTGAGGTGATCTTGGCTTCATTTGCCAAATCCTTGAATCCTCGTTCAGCCTCCTTTCTCAATTCCCCATGTGAGCTAATTCCAGTTTGTCTCAGAATGTTCATTCTTGAGGTCCAGAACTAAAGCAGTCTGGGATTTAACCTTGCAATTTTACTATCACAGTGATACTGTGTATGGGAAAATTTTAGTTCCTGTGGGAATAAAACTTTGATTTTCAGTCATGCTCAGAAATCGCGCATATATGAAAATATCCAACATGCTTTTTAAATTGCCCTAACTGCAGTCTTCCCCAAGCTGTTTGTAATTTAAGAGTTTTGGGATATTTGTCAGGAATAGTATCCTCAGTAATGAATCAAAATGTGTGAGTAATGGACTGTAATGCCTGAAATTATTGGGAACTGCTGATGGCAAATGACAGCTGCGAAAAGATGAGGTGATGATGTCCAGATGTTGTGAAGAACCTAAAGCCTCTGCCAGCCTACCAAACTACTGTATTTCCGTATTTAGTATCTGTCTTAGGACCTGAGTAAAAGATATAAAGCAAAACAAACAATAAAACATGAAATGTGCTAGGTTTATTTTTTGTGAAAAGATTTGAAGGCAAGAACTTGCAACCTGCTGTGTTCCTGCTGCAGAAGAGCCCAGCAGTTTCTTCAAACCATAAATGGGATGCAGTTTTATGTTCTTGTGAATCTTATTTCTGTAATTGCTTCCCCCTACTGTGAGTGCTCTGTACCTGCTTCCATTGCAGTCACAAGGAGCAGGACTGTGTTCCTCTGAGGAAGTCACGACACATTAGCTGTTGAGGTCTCTCTAGTATTCATTGAGTGATCTCATCATTTGCTAACAGCATTCCTGAAAACAGACTTTTATTTAGAGCAAAATGCTTAGGAATAAATAATTATGAAATAACAAAGAAAAAGTCAGTCTATATTATTTCCTTTTTACCCCTGAGGTTTGCAATTTCCTTGTCCTGCAGGTAGTAGCCCTCCACAGAGCCTTTGTCCGCCAGACTGTTTCATTGACTGCTGCTGCCACCCACATTTTGTTCTTATTAGGGAGCAAAAGTGCATCCTGCATAAGTGCTCATACCCAGACTATACTAAGCCAAAGTTGGATAAGATTGCTGCTGGTTTAGATTCCTCTAGGCACTAATGGAAGCCAGAAGTATCTGACAAACTCACTGAGGATTTTTCTCAAGCTACAACTGCATCTAATGTCCTTATTTAAAAATAAAGCAAGAAGCCCAATGCTTCAGTCCTAATGAAGTCCACATGGTTGAGGATAGTGTAAGAATATGGTACTTTTGTTTATGCTGCATACAGGTAAAACCTTATAAAGGCCTTATAAAATCAGGCCTTCCTCAGCTAAATTAACAGCTAGCCTGTTCAGTTCCCATGAGAAAGAATTCTAGGAATGAAAATCATTTTGCATAACAATCTATCCTTGTGAGAAAAACGGGCTGCACCTGTGAGAAATAATAAGTCTATCCCACGAGAATCTGTGAAGAAAATATGTAAACACTTGTGTAAAGAGAGAGTCTTAGCACACACAAGCACCTTCTAACTAATGAATTGAGTGGCAAGAATGTTACTAATTAATTAGAATTAAACAGGATGGCTTTGAAAACTGTATAAAAATGGGCTGTAACTTTCAAGTGGGGCTTTTTGCCACTGAAACTGAAGTGCTGTGCCTGTCATTATTCACTGGCTATTGTTATAATGGCTGTAGAGTTTCAGAAAATCACAGAATGGTTTGGGTTGGAAGGGAGATTAAAAGACCATCTAGTTCTTCATGCCTTCTCACTACTCCTAGAATAATACCATTTCTTTTCCTACTCCAGCCTGGCCTTGAACGCTCACAGGAATGGGGTATCTGCAGCTTCTCAGTTGCAGACTGAAGTTTGCCTCCTTGCTGCTTCACCCTATCAGTAATTATCATCATCCCTAAAGACTACCAAAGGCTTCAGCCTCCAAAGCTAGCAGTGCTCACTGGCAGACCCTGTGTCCATGCACAATACACACAGACCTGCCTTCTGCACACAGCCTCATTCCTGGCTGGGCTTTGGGTTCATCTCAAAGAAATTGCAGAGTATCACCCAAAGCAAGAAGAGTGAGAATGGTAACTCTCAGTTGCTGTGTGAGATGGAAAGCTGAGTGTCATCATCATAGTGATCTGGAGCTTGCATCCAGGCTTCTTATCAGAGCCCTGCTGTGAAACTCTGGGACTCTCCAGCCCTACCAGCATAATCAGATTTAAGCATGCATTTGGTATTCATCTGGATCAGGTCCTGAGTTCTCCATGTATAAACTCATGGAGATCATGCTTTTGAAGGTAGAAAACACATGATGCTGTACAAATGTGAAGTTTTATTGTGATTTTCAGTGTTTCTAGAAATAAACAAAAGCAAACAAACCTCTTTGATTTATTGTAGAAGTGGAAAGGAGCAGAGTGTTAATGACTGGATACAAAACCTATACAGTGAAAGGTTAAAAGCCATAAAAGTGCATATGTAAATATGTTTAATGAGTACAGTTGCTGATAGCAAACACTGACTGTATCTGACATATCCTGTAGTTATAGAGTACATGTATATACACATTTATATAAGACCGAAAAGGCACTAGAGTTTCCCAAATTAAACACAAGTAAATTCATAGTGTAAATCCAAACACTGAGGTTGGGAAATCAGTTTAGGGGGTTGTGCTGGAAGGGAAGCTTTGAAAAATCACATGGGAAGTTGGAAACTAGGTTCCCACTGAAAGCCAGGGAATTCAAAAGTCCAGCTCCCATTTGTATCTTCAAAATCTCCTTTAATATACTGATCAGATGCCAAATAATGTATGTGGTATGAGATTAATGAGTCTATAAAGGAATGTACCATGCTGCAGAAAACTACAGAACATTAAGCTTCTTATGGAGCTGAAGAGCTTACTATAAAATCTGGCACTCTTGTTCATGCTATTCTTATGTTGTAGAAGTAAAGGGGTTCTTGCAATACTGAGAATCTAAATACATTCCTGTGCAAGTTTCCCAAGAAATCTATTTGTGGGGAAAGTTGTCATCAGAATAAGGAATAAAGAATAATGTAGGGTGGGTAAACCTGGAAATCAACCTTTTATCTGCTTTTACCAGAGTGACCTTTCTACTTTAATTTGACTGAAATGTTTACAGGTTAAAAAAAAGGCATTTTTTAAATCTCTTGTAAAAACTTACAGGAGACTAATATTCTATGAAGGGGACTTGATAAAACAAAGTATGATAGTACATGTGCATGTAAAAAAAAATCTCTGTAGAAATAAGTAGCAGAACTATCTTATGGGTGGGTGTGGTTTTCAATAACTTTTAGCTTTTGTGATTTTACTGCCTTACCTATGGAGTGTAGGCTGTGTGAGATGAGTGTACGGAGTTTTTCAGGTCACAATTTTAGCAGTTGTAAGAAATGCTGAGTATGTTTATGTAACATTTATTTACATAAGAAATAAAAACAACAACCAGCAGTGTTCAAACAACTGCAATGACTGTGTCACACATCTGATGGTGGAGTGACAGAACAGGCAGGCCAGGGCAGGTGTCATGTAAGAAGATTCACTCTCCTTTTGGAGTCACAACTGCTTTGGTCTGATGCTCAGAGCAGCTCCACCTGTAAAACACGAGAGTATCTGCTGTGCAGGCAGTAATGAACTCTGCAATTGTGTGCAAAAGCATGTGGTGTTTGAAGTCCTGTGAATGCAAACCCTCAGGTAGCTTTGTGAACACAGGTGTATAATCACATAGCAGCAGAAAAACTGAATGATCACAATTCTGAGACACCTTTGGTGCTGCTGGTGTTGTAAAGGCCCCTGATTCCATTCAACTGATTCTTGTTTTTCTGAACTATTTTATCACTACTGTATTACAGATTCTGCCTTTTCCATATAGAGTATATTCACACTGACAGGCTGCTCTGCAGACACTGTGTTGGACAGCTGGGACTTAAGTCAGTGCCAACTGCCCCCAGCTCCAGCTGTGTCCCCTTGCTCTGCCCTGAAAGGTGCTGAGCCTTCTCTAAGGGCATGGTGGGCTGCAGGATGCTGGGGGACCATGCAGCATTAAAGCAGATTCTGTCAGTTGTACCTGTGTCTGCAGTGGAGCTGCTGTCTTATGGTGGAAGCTGTTTTCTTACTTTATTCCAAAGGTTTTGGCATGGTATCTCTTGTAAAGTCCTTACTACTGCTTTGTCAGCTGTTGAGCACCTTTCTGTTATGCTTTTACTACAAACAGATGAACCTGGATTTTCCTGATAGCGAGTTACAACTACTGCTGGCATTGCAGGCTGCAATAGGTTTTCAGGCTTATACAGGCTGGCAATACCCAGACTATATCAAAGGAAAGAGACTTCTCCTGAAGTAGTTTGGGTTTTTTTTTCATAGACAACAGATTGTCTTCCCTGGATCATTTTGCAGAGAAACCCATTCCCAGGAAACTCAAGAGCAAAGCTACTAGTGACCCAAATAAGCAGATCCAAGGAGAGCTCCTGTGTTTCCCAGAGGATATGGTTAAGTATTACAGGAAGTCTGGCTTTTGTTCATTCCTTGTTAAATGTACATTGCAAGTCATATTTTAAAACTCTTAGTGAAGATAGTTTGGAAATATTCCCATGTTTTAAATACTACTAAGACAAAGCACAAGTCTGAAGTATAGCTATGTGGACCTGTCAGTGCAGTACTGCTATTGAGTCATGCATTAAGCTGTGAAAGTTGTAGCCATCAATAACCTTGGCAAAGCGTTTCCCAGTACTGGATATTTTGTGTTTGTAATTACCATTTCTGACCTCATCCTGCAAACATGCAAGTATTTGCATACTCTTGTATTTATTGGTATTGAATGTGGTCAGTCTGCTGAGCTGAGAGATGCATGCACTCAGGTACTCAGAGAATTAGGATTTCGGGGGCACAAAATGGAGGATGCACCATATATAAGCAACTGGCAATTATAGTCACTTGTTAAAATAGTTTACAGTGGCCTGTGAGGCACAAGAAGGAACATAGCACAACTTTAAATAAGTATAAAATTTTAGATTGTGTATCCTATATTTTGCTGACACATGAAACTTCCACAATTATTTATGCCACATGTGAATTGCCTCTAATAAAAAAAAAATTAAATCCTGGAAAAATTCAATCTTCCTTCCAAATAAAACTATTCCCTATTTTCTTTCTCTTAGCCTATGAGATTGTACTTTCATTTCATGTCACAATGTTCTGTGACTAAAGTTATGAATCTTTATGAAAAAATGGACCAGTATATCAAATTAAATAGAATGTATGCCCCAGGGAATATTATCCTGGAGTACTTGTCGATGGCATGGGTGTCGATGCGCATGCTGACGTATCTCTGGTTTTTCCTCCTGGCCGAGCCCCTCTCTGAGCCCAGTGCCAGCTGCACCATCATCCGCTCCTGCTTGTCCCCATCCTCGGACATGAAGTGCCCCAGCTCGTTCACGTCCCCGTCGTTGTAGCTGCCGTCCACCATCATGGCCCGGGGCTGAGGTAGGCTGCATGCACAGGCAGGCTGTGGGCACAGATGGGGGCAGCAAGGGCTTGAGCTGTGTCCACACACTCACAGACACCCCTTTCCTCCTCCCATCCCATAGAGGTGGGGAAAGGCCTGGGGGATTCAGGCTGCTGGGATGCAAAATGGAGAACAAAACGGTGGAGCTGGGCAGGAGCTTTTTCCATCTCCACTTCCATGTCTGTGAGGCACAGGTACAGTCAGGGAGGGAGCAGGGCTGTCTGTGGAAAAGCTCCTTCGGTTTAGGCACAGGTACCAGGGTGCAAATAAAGGTTGGAACTGTGCCTTGTAGCTGAGAAAATCAGAGGAAGACACAGGGAAATCACAAGAAGGAATGAAGCCTGCCCCATTTGGGGCAGGAGGGAAACTCCCTTAGGCTGAAATTTTAGTTTAAATTTAATGTAACAAGGGCAGAGTGGGAAAATTGGGACCACTGTGTATAAGTTTAGACTGTGCACAGACAAAAGTGGGGGATATCTGTCACGTCATCTGAAACCCAAACCACAGAATCCAACTGATTCTATCCACAGGTTTTAATCTACAGTATTAAAAAAATATTTAAAGGTAAAATCCTAAGACCCATCCCATCTATACAGGCAGTGGAGGACTATACCTAAGTTAGCCCACGCAGACTCCAAGGAAAGAGCAGGGAGCTTGGGTGTGGGTTGTGTGTGCAAAATCTTTATAACTCACAATGCCCCACTGCTGGTGTCTTTTTGCACACACTGCATTTTCCCCAGGCAGCTGAGAGCTGCAGTTGCAAAGCTTTGAACATTCCCAGACTTTTGCCACACCTTTTCCCAGGGGCAATAAAATGACATTGGAGATAGAAAACCTCACCTTGTCCCGCAGTTTCCTCTCCTTCCGCTCTTGCACCGTTGTCAGGTAATTCACAGCCGCGTATTCCAGCACCGAGAGGAAGACAAACACAAAACTGACCCACAGGTAAATGTCCACAGCTTTGATGTAGGAAACACGAGGCATGGAGGCATTTACCCCAGTGATGATCGTGGACATGGTCAGTACGGTGGTTATTCCTGGGAATATCACCAGCAGAAGAGACCATAAGATGCTTTCAAGCCAGACTCTTCATCACAAATACAGCAGTTGTTACAATTTCCTAATATCTGAATTTACCTTGCAATATTTTTTTTTACTTTTGGGTAATGACTTTCACTGCCTGAGGAGGGTCCAGGCAGCCCTGATTTGTAATTGGACAAATATATCTTGTCCAGTTTTCTTGTCTATTTGGTGAGCACAGCTCTAATTCTGGTCTCAGGGTGTTGCTAGTCTGGCTCCTCACCACTCCCCCAGCCTCCCATCCCACGGCCAGGCAGCAGCACTTTGACCCTGTGCTGGCTGCACCCCATTCTAGGTTCAGGACAGTCCCTGGAGGGGTACAAGCACGTGGATTTGAACTCAATGATCCTTATGGGTCCCTTCCAACTCAAGATATTCTATGATTCTATGATTCTGAGTATCTCAGCTTCTAGTTTAACCCCCCCACAGCATGGACACAAGTAAAGCTGCTGCTTTTACTTGTTTCCCCTGTGTTTCCTGTATGCTGGATTTCTCCTGAGAAGTCCTGCTTCACGAGATGTCATAGAGTCCCCAGCCGACTCTCACACTTGGTCTGTGCCTTCACTGGAGCAAAATCAGGGAATAATGGTGCCCCACAAGGCAGTGATGTTACACATTACACCCTGGGCAAGCACAATGAGCAGAGAGCAAGGGCAGGAGCCCCTGTAGTTCAGCATTTCCCTGGCTGTGGGAGAGCCTCTCCATGGCCCTCTCATTTCAGGGGCTAATTATGTCACATTAGTGATTACTTTGGAAGTTGAAATTATGTATGTAAGCACAAAGGACTGAATTCACAGGAGTATTTAGGTGCCAAAAATACTGCTAAGGCAGCACCTACGTCTTCTAAAAACCCATGGCCCATACCCTTATGCTTCTTTTAGTGATGTCTTGAGGCAATGAGTGCTAAATTCAGACTTGAAAAACTGCTCTATTGCCATCTCTATTTTGTCTCTCTGTATTCTCTCCACTGAGGAATATGATTTTAAGAATAAATAAAATCCTGAGACATGTTGCCTAGAATAAGAGGAAGAAAGCCTGAGCTCAGAATCTGCAAAAAAACAAACAGCACTTTGCTGAGGGCAAAGCAGCCACTTTAGAAGAAGATTTATGTCCATATCACAGTTCTGCTCCTATGGTGACTCCTGTAACATATGGCTTCATCTCTCAAAAAGATGCTGCAAAAAGGGAAGCTGAATCCCTCACACTGCAGTGCAAACCCATTTAAAAAGTTAAACAGCATGGCACAGTTCAGCTGTTACCTCCACCCTCCCTCCTCTAGCAAAACTCAATATCAACTGAAATTTTGTCCGGGCTACTGATACTGATTTTCACCTTCTCGCTCACTGAAGTCTCTGAAGGATACTGACACCTTGGCTGTACACGTGCCCTGTCTCTGTTTGGTGCAATAAAAGCAGAGTGGGATGTTTGCTCTCTGATTCATTCCAGGTGCATCTCGTGCAAACAGGGAAAGCAATTCTCTTGGCACAAGGAGAGTTTGCTCCATGGGGGGACACATGCCCTGTCCCTGGGGCATAGCTGATTTCTGTGCCTCCAGGCAACGCAGGGGCAGAGCATGGCACCAGGGATTTTACCCTGGTGGTCAAGGCTTTGTCTCTTAGGTCTGCTGACTACAAGATTGTTTTTACCTAACGGGACTCTGGCAGGAACTGCTCGTCGGTCGATCCAGAAGGACACCCAGGACAACATGACCATGAGAGTGGCAGGGAAGTAGGTCTGGAGCAGGAAGAAGAAGATGTGTCGGCGTAACGTGAAGTTTATATAGAGGCGATTGTACCACCCTGTGAAACAGAGGGAGTGAAAAAGAGGAGTTACACCAACAACAGACTGCTTTCAGATAGGGTGATGCTGCACCAGGGGAAAAGTGACTACTTTTCTTTTCTGAAAACATAGTTAATGGCTGCAGATGATTGCAATTTACAGAAAAACTCCTTACTGAACCAACTATCAAAGTCAAACCATCTCTTGGGCTGACAAATTCCAGAAAATAAAGCCTATCAATCAGAGAGTTTAATTCAAGTGAAGACTTGGTGTGACCTTGAAGAGGGATTGTCTTTCCAGTCTACATGACCATTAAGGTGGAAGTGTGTGGCAGGGACAGCCAACTTGGTATAGAAGAGTGGCAGGTCTGATGGGATACAGAGAGAACCCCCAGTGGACAATCCTCCATGGCCAAGGGCAAGAGAGACAGTTTTCACCTTTCTTCCCCCAGCTCTGGAAGGTGCTCTGGTTGCCCACCTGTGCTGCTGTAAAAGGCAAGCTTTGTGGTGGTGTGAAACTCCTGAATCAGGAACTGGGACAGTGATATCCTCTCATCTGTTTTTAGGGAATCATTCCCATTCTTCCAGTAGAGCATAAGGTCATCTTCAGTGTAGGCATCTAGGGAAGCAGAGCAAATTCAGGATAGTGCACTAAGACAGTTGCTATCACTCCCACAGTCCAGGGCTTACCCACAGAGCTCCCAGCTGAAAAGGTCAAATTCCCAAATGCCACCCACCTAGGTGGTGGGTATGGCTGTGGCAAGGAGTGGACTAGCTCACGGTCACAGCCCTCAGGCCTGATGCCTGGTACATTTTGTTAACCCTCCTGTTTCTCTAATCATAGTTTCACACACATAATATGTGTATCAAGTAATCCACTGTATCAGAACTCGAACAATTCTTTCCTGTAAACATCCTAAAATAGAAGCAAAGAAAGGGAGCCTTAGCAGAAAGAACCTGCTTGGGGTGATGAGAGGAACAATCAGAGGAACAATCTGAACAAACAATGGTCTGAGGCATGCAGGAGGAAAAACTCTTGGAGAAAAAGATTTCTGCCTATGATATACACATGAACATTACTTTGTTTTCTAATACATGGGGAACTAACAGTAATGTTAATCCTTTCAGATGGGTTTAGTAGCGGGTCTTTTCACACAGGGAGAAAAAAATTGCATATAAATGTATTAAAACAGAATTAAGATTGTAATTTCTTATGGCAAGCTTAAGAAGGAGAAGAAAATAACTCAAAAAAACCAAAATTTCAAAATGTTGCTATGTGAAACCTGGGCAATTCATATGTGCATCATACATGGGACAAAAGGCATAAGCTGGCTTTATCTCAAATAGGCAACTAATGTCACTACCCCATCGTGGTTTCCACACCATGGATGAGCAGATGTTGCCCGTGAAGGACGTATGGCCATTTATCCATCTGTTTGAGGGCACCTGGGCAAACAGGTGCTGTTGGAGACTGTTGACCTGCGGGCAAGTGGCCCAGGGGCTTTGGGGGTGGGGTGGCAGTGGGGCAGCCTGGGCCCCACTGGGCATTCAGGGTCGCTGGCAAGAGAGTGCTCACAGCTGGTTTTTAAAAACACTTGTTGCAAACACCATCTAATTCTAGTGAAAAAATACAGGCAGGGAGCTTTTCTCAGCGTTGAAGTCTGATGACTTTGGTTAGAGCTTCCATGAATGTAGCAGCAGTTTAATTATTGGTATAATTAATTATTGATATAATAATTATTGGTATAAAACAGTTTGGGTGCCCATGGGGTGCCCTTGGCTCCCCAGTACCTCCACTTTACTTACAGCTTTCAATCTCCAGGGAACATGTCTGCGTGTCCAGGGGAAAGCGACTAAAATCCATGTTGCACATTGCTGTTACTGTAACTCTAGGAATAATAAAAATCACTCAATTAAAAACTTGTCTTCTTATGGGACTGTAAAATAGTAAAGCTGTGAGTTTGGTCTTTTATTAAACAACAACAGCCAGTACCATTCAACTGAAAATAAATTCCTTCCATTCAGCTAAAGCCATTCCACTTTAGTTAAAGTAATTTCTTCCTCTCAGCAAGCTACTGTTAAAAAAGGTGACTAGAAAGTTAGGCCATTACAAATTGCAACTTGATGACAGAAATATTGGAGAAGAAAATGAGAAAGGGCAAAAAGGACACTTCCCCCCTGACAATCAGCAAACACATCTCTGCAGACATCTGTTCTTTAAACATAGGCTTTGTACGATAAAATAATTTGCATTTATCCAAGCCATCGTAGTTGCAACCCATGACAGATGCAGGCAATTTCCTTGCACACCATGAATTTCCAGCTGCTCAGTGGAAACTCGGTGATCACACATGGGAATCAGCCACCAGAGGGCACAGGGCTGGAGCTGGAATGCAAATGACCACCGAAATTCTCTGGTCCATCCGTCAAAATCTCCGGCTTTGCTATGGTCTGATTATTACATTTTTAATAGCATAATTTGGTGTTTGAACCAGAGGAAACCATAAATCTCGATTCAACTGGTTTGGACTCCAGAGAAGTAAATGAAAATAAAAGTATAAATTATATTGGGGAAAGAATTAATAAGTTATGGAAGGGTCAGTGGTAGAGAGACATCATACAGTGATAAAAACACAATGCAATCCCTTATATTAGTAGTCCTTCAACACGAGTGGGTTCTGTCTGATGTTGCTTTCCTGTCTGGATTTAGCCTTTGAGTGAAAGCGCTTGGCTCAGCTGGAAGTTTAGGTGCCAGTGAGGTCTGTGGTGGTTTCCAAGATGGGAAAACAATGTCTGGCAAAGAACCCTAAAAAGGCAGACACCAAGGAAAAATACAATCTGCAGACAAAGGCATTCAGCAAGGCAGAGAGGCAGCAGTGACCTGTCAGGGAGCCTTTGTCCTTCCCCAGCATTCACGAAGCATTGCAACCTGCACTCGCTGCTGAATAAAACACTGAAACTCAGCCAATTTGCTATTGAAGTCTTTCACCACCACTTTGTACTGGGCAATTGTTTAAGCACAAGGCTGTGCAGGATCTGAGTTTGATGTCCTCATGTTCCCATCTTCTTTAGATAACCATAAATGCTTGCATTGCAGGTGATTGGCAGCTAGATGAGTGTGTAGGCATGCATGCTATAGCTGAAAAATATGTTATATTCTTGTCCCTTTTTATTGTACTCAGGGCCTGACCAAACTTTGCAAAGGCCTAAAGAATACCTGAACCTTGTCTAATCTGCTGAGTGAAGAAAAAGCTTTGATAAAGAGAAGGTAATATTTAGGCTATGAATTCAAATGAACTGTAAGATAAAAATATCAAAGAACAAAAGAATTCTTGTCAAACTGATGTCCCCTAGGGAATCAAGAATTTCTTTGCTTGACTTTTTTTGTAGAATCATAAAACACCTTGGCAGGCTGAGAAGTTACTGCCTCACCTTGTGGCAGGCTCAGCTTCACCTCTGCTGCTACCAACATTCCCTAAAGACCTCCACAGCCTTCACAACCAGTGTATTCTGCAACTTTCTCACTAGTTAAATCTATGAGTCTTGCTGATACTGACCTCCTATCAGCCAGGTTTTCCTTCTTTTTGTCCTTCAGAATATATTATCTATCATCTGATGCTTTGTTTATTTATCAGGTATTTTGTTATTTCATTGCTGTGGAGGTGATGTTGACATTCTTGCATAGAATATTGTACAGAAATTTCCTTTCAAATAGGTTTTTATGGGTCCTTTGGCAGTACTTGTTTTCTAACTGGATGGAGCTGCAGCCAAGTAACACAGAAGAACAGATTTTATATTTCTTTAGAGATTGCTAAATTGATGGTCTGGGATAGAATTGATTTTCTTTTCACAGTAGCTAGTGTGGGAATACATCTTGGATTTGTCAAGAAAACAGTGTTAATAACACAAGGATATTTTTATCAATGCTGAGCAGGGCTTCCACAGCACCAAGGCCTTTTCTGCATCTCACACCACCCTAACGGGGAAGAGGCTGAGGGTGCACAGGAAGTTTGGAGGGGACAGCTGATCCCAGCTGACCAAAAGGACATTCCACAGCTTATGTCGTCATGCTTAGTATATGAAGTGGGGGAAGAAGGAAGGGGTGGAAGTTTGGAATAAAGGCATTTGTGTTCCCAAGTGGCCATTACGTGTGATGGAGCCCTGCTTTTCTGGGGCTGGCTGAACACCTGCCTGCCCTTGGGAAGTGCTGAATCAATTTCTCAATTTGCTTTGCCTGTGCATGGGGCTTTTGCTTTACCTAATTATCTGCCTTTATCTCAGCCCACGAGGTTTTTTGTCTTTTACTGTTCCATTTCTCCCTCCCACCAGGATGGAGTGAGCCAGCAGCTACACGGGGCTTAGTTGCCATCTGGGGTTAAAGCATGACACAGATGCTCCTCACTTAGCATCTCCAAGCATGAAAGTGTTACTTATCAGAAATTTAAAAATTCCAGTTTAATAACACTCAGACTTATGTCAACTGATGAACTATTTGGAAAATAAGGGAGAAAGCCAGGGCTGGGACCACCCCTCAAGCCAGAGGACAAAGCAATGTTTACCAAAAATGTCTCCTGCAAAGAGCTTCCATGGATTTCACATGAAAATGAGCAAAAAGCAGGAAGAGCCCAACCAAGTGTTTGGGTTGCTCTAACAACACACAGGAGTCACCAAGAGCTATATACCTTTGCTCTGAAGCTTCTCACTTCATGTGCTGAAGGAGGTTTCCTCTGGTTTTTTGCTTATTATAAAGTGGCACTCAGTATAATTCATACTTCTTCAATACTGCTTTCAAGAACAGAAACTGCAGATTTTGCTAAGCCCAGAGACTTTGCTGTGTAGTGAAGTGGATAACTATAGCTGCCCTGGACTTCTCTTTATTACCAGACACTGCCCTTTCATTTAGAATGTGCCCTGCCACTTCAGCAGTGCCCCGTGGGGATTGCAGCCTGCTAGCTCTGGCTGAGCTGCTCTGAGGGACTGCCACGTCTGACTGCAGCTTCCCAGCGGGGACAGGGACTAGCCATGCTCACAAAATGAAGAGACAGTGATGGAACCAACAATGCTGGCACAGAAACTGGCTTTCTGCAACAGGCACTTAAATGTACTCATACAGGCATTTAGATGTCTCTGGATAGCCAGCATATTCATTCTTTTTATGCCTTTTTTTTTGTATGAAGTCATGCAAAAACATAATACAGGAATCAATTAAAGCACTTTCTCTTTCCACTAATAGCTTGCATTGAGGGAATGCAGTTTTACCTGAGGCTATAAAGTACCTTCCCATCTGGCTGGACCCGCAGCATGACATTGTCTGTGGTGGTGTCGTGGATGAAGGAACGCTTGGAGTGCACGAAGAACATGTCGGGGACCCAGATCTTCTTCACCAGTCTGCCATCAAAGGTCATGCTTTGGTTGTTGGTGCTGGGGAAGGACAGCCTCTCATCTTTCCAGTAGTGCCTCAGGTAAAGCGTCATGGTGAAGTCCTGCAGCAAAAAGGCTTCTGTCACTACTGACACCTTATCAGCACAGTAGGGATTGCTCCTCCCTGGGGCAAACCATGAAGTGTAAAACACCTTTCCTGAGGGCACATGCACTCCCCGGCTGCAAGGGGCATCACCTGCTGCAGCTTGTTTATTCATCAGGTCAGAGATTTACTGGGTTCAGCCACAACTCACTTCTCAGGCTTAAATTCAGTACAGAATGAATAACTCTGTCACTGATGTGTCTTCATTTAAAAAGCAAGTAATGATCTTGCTAAGCACCATGGCATTTTTCTAAAAAGCTGCATGAGTTAAAAAGTATTGACCCTAAAAATGTAAAATCATCTCCATTATTATTTTGCTAACAGTCAAAATCGACCCTGAATTTTTTTTTTAATCCAAGGCCATCTAGTGGTTTTCCCATATTGAAGAATGTTGCAACATGACATTAGAGGAGGAACAGGGGCAGTATTCAAAAGCCATGGGAACTAATTCAAAATCATAATGTTTGATTAAAAAAAAAAGAACGAGCTTGTTGCTTGGATTTTGTTTGGTTTGGGGTTTGTTTTGGGGTCTGGGTTTTTTCTTTAACTTCTAAGTCCTCAATGTTACCTCTTCCACTCTGCTTTTAAGACCCAAAACTTTCTAGGGGCCCTCTGGCCACCTTCACAAGCTCTCTCCTGAACCAGAACAGGTGAAAGCTCAGGATACTCATGGCTAGCTGTCAGGGTGCCAAGAGCACTGGAGTCAGGGAGTCAGCTGGAAGGGTCCCTAGTTCTGAGGAAAATGCTCACCCCTGAAGTCAGATGACTGCAGATATCCCAGCTCACACAAGAGCTGAAATAGCTGCAGTGAGAGGAGCCTGACATGTCACCAGTGTCTCTGCCAACCACCAGCTGTGCCTGGCTCAGGCATGGGAGGAGGTCCAATGCAGGCTCTTTATCCCTCTGTCTGTTAATTAGGAGCAGAGAGAATCTGGGCCTTCCTGTGAAACCTTCAGAGCTGTTTGATAGTTTTGTTGAAAAGTCAAAACATTTTCAAATATATTCTGCATTGGGGAGTGATTCTTTTCTCTTCCAAAGCAAAACCTGAATTACTGAGAGACTCTGTGGGTCATAGAATGTTTGGATTGGAAAAGTGACCTTAAAGACCATCTTGTTCCAATCCCTCTGCCATTGGCCGGCTATCTTCCACAAAACCAAATTGTTCAAAGCCCCCTCCAGCCTGATCTTGAATGGGATGGGGCATCCACAACTTCTCTGGGCAGTCTGTTTCAGCGCCTCGCCACACTCTGAGTAAAGGATTTCTTCCTTATAGCTGATCAAAACCTACCCTCTTTCAGTTTAAAGCCATTCCCCCTTTTCCTTGGGAGCTCTCTGGCCCCTGACTACCTCAGAACTTGTCCAAAATGGCTATGTCTGCAGCATATAAGTGCCTTAAAGCAAACACATTCATTGGTCTCCTCAGAGCTTTTAAGTGTGTTATCACTATTTAAGAAAATGTAGAAACCCAAATCCTTTGAGACAGTCTTGCAATGTTTTATCATTCTGTCCTAGAGAAAAGAAAATGACAGATTTCTTCCTTCTGCTTCAAGGACCATGAAATGGTAGCATGAGGTCAATAGAAGTAATTGCTGGCAGATTCAGATTGAATGTGAATCTACCTTTGGAGGCTGTGGAGTGTTTGTCCTCGGCAATATTCAAACCCCATGGACACAAACCCATGTAGCCTGCAGAGTTTTGGTCTCCAGAGGTCCCATCTGTGACTCTTACCATGTCCACCTCAGAAATGCTGTCCAGACTTTCAACTTGGACATCCACCCCAACAGGAATTGCAGGGCCTAGGGAAAAAACATAGGAGTTGACAAAGTACAAACCTAGTGAGACAAAGCAATCCTCTGATTTTACAATCTTACAGAGAGAAATAGATTCTCAGTCTTAAATAGAAACAACAGTAAGCCAACATAAAGTATAAATGATTGGAATTCACAACAAAAATCTCCTAATAACAATTAAAGTCAGTAATAAGACTGACCCATGAATAATTTTCTCTTTTTATTGTGTTATCCTACATGTGTTCCTTCAAGATTTAAAAGCAACTTTAATTGTTTTTAGCTCTAGTGCTTAGGCCCAGGACTGGCGAGACAGATTACTGGAAGAGGATCCATTCACAGAGACCCGTGGTGGCACAACTAAGGGAATGTGGGAGATTTTCCCTCACTTTTGCTCCCCTTGCAGGCTAACAACATCCATGAAATCTACTGTGTGCATTTGACTTTCACAAAACTCAGTGCTCAGCTGTGGAAAAGAAAGGGTGACAGGAGGGGATACATGGCAGGACACAGGCATGTGCCAGTGAGCCTGAGGCTCCTGAGGGGAAGGGTCCAGATGTGACCCCATGTAATAGGGATTCTGAACTTTTTTCCCTCCTCCAGGCTTTGACTAGTCTCTCACATACCTCTGGCAATTACAGTCCAGGAGAGCTGTCAAATAAAATAATGCTCACATTTGTGAACTGCTGTGAAACTGAAATGTTTTTAAATTAATTGAACATGCTGGTATTTGGCATATTGAGCATTTAGCGATAAAATCTTCTTTCATCAGAGTATATAATGGTATCCTGGATTTGAATGACCATCTGTCAGCCAGAAAGGGTAGATAAATTACAACATTCTCTAATCCGATGGGCTGAAAGAAAGCGTGTTCTCCATCCATTTCCCTGAAAGCTTCGGTTGCTCTAGCACACAGCCACAAAACTGTGAGCAAGCATTAACACAGTCAAAATAATTTATTTTGGGTTATAAATTAGGTAAATGTGGTACATCATTTGTTTATGCACATGTATGGCCATACTAAGACAAAAACTTAGAATTTCCCACACCATCCAGGTATAAACATAAGATGTGTTCGCAGATTTTTATCAGAGGAAAGTATCACTGAGCAACAGGAATAATACATTGCCCGTTAATCACATTTCCATGCCTTTGACTATGCTTTTTTCGCTCATCCAGAAGGCTATTTCACTGAACCTCCATTGCCCTGAGAGTGCCATGAATTCACAACCCAAAAGAATAGAAATTAGAGACAGAAGAGCCAATCTGCTTCCTCACTGCTGTAAATGTTACAGAATAAAGAAGTGACAGCGTAAAACAGGAACAGTGACAAATGTGCATGTTTCATACCTCCAAAACCTGGTCTCATGCTGAAGTCATGGTCATCTATTCGCAGCAGCTGCTCTGACTTCGTCAGGGGAGATTTGGTGATGTCAGGGCTTCGTTTTAAGATTGGGCTACCAGGAGGAGAGAAGCACAGCTATGAGCCCTGGGCAGTGCCTGTGAGAAGCACGCGCTCGTTTCACTCCATTTACTCCTCAGAACATCCACCCCTTAGAGCATGAGCCTGTGATTGTGGCAGTGGTTGGCAGAATGTCATTAAAAACTGATTCCTGCACTCAGCATGCAGTTTAGGCACCTGTGACAATTTTAGCACTGAGAAAACATTTGTTCAGTGGCTTTTTGTCCCTGTAAAATTCTCTCTGCATACAGCAGTTTGGAGACAGTCATTAAAATGTGTGGGCTGGAGGAACAATACGTGTGGATAAGTGGAGAGGAGGAGGCATTACTGACATTGAGTTATGATGGAGTGTGAGGCCAGGAATTAGGGAAACAATATATCAAATAAGCTACTGGCTGTTGCCCAGGAACAAAATGGAGACGGTCTGGGAAGCAGGCCAGGAGGCAGGCCATTCCCTAACTTGGGATAAAATTATTAGCTTCTGCCCCAGATTTCCATCAAGGATAAAAAGCAGCATTACAGGCCTGGGAGGTCTCTGAGCATTAAAGAGCCTGGGAGGGTAATTCCAGAAGCTATTGAAGCTGCACCGAATGCTGGACAGAGGAGGCTCTGGTTCCCTTCCACATCCAAAATGCAAACTGCTGTTCAGTGCCCCAGTGCTGTGGCTGGGATGGTGATGGCAGCAGGTCCTTGGTTGCTCTTTTGTAGGGGAAGCCTTTGCTGCCCTCAGAACCAGCCACCTGGGTGGCAGGAGGGCTCAAAAAAAGGAGGAAGGGTTTTGCTAGCTCTTGATTTTAGAAAAGGTGGCACACTCAGAGAGGCACTCATCTGAACATACGCAAAACAAGTAAGAAGTAAATTAAAGGAAAACAGGCTGACAAAGAAACTTGATGAGGGAAAAGTTCCTGAGATAAAGTTTCTCGTAAAGGAGACTGCTTAGCCAAGCTGGACTTCTCAAAAACTTGTTGAAAGTTGTACAAGAAGCCAATACAACAATCTCTTAACAGAGGCCAGCGGTGTTGACAGCGACTCCTCTCACAAATCCTTTATCCGGACTTCAAAGTATCTTAGAAAGATGCTTAGACTAAGTTCAATAACTGCTAAGAGGTTTGAGTTGTCTACTTCCATCAGTGAGTTTTAGTCATGAATTATCCCTCAGGCACTTTAAAAGCTGGCCCCTGCTTCTGCTTGAGGTTTAGTTCAGCCTCTGAAAGAGCTGTGAGTGTACATTAGGGAAGGTTTATGCCTGTCCAAGGCAGAGGCCAGGGGCAAAGCAAACCTTAGAGAGCAGGTGTGACAGTGCTCAGAAAGCAAACCTCAGAGAGCAGGTTTGACAGTGCTCAGAAAGGTGCTTTCTCCCTGCCAGTGGCAGTGGGAAGAACAAGTGGCATGATGGAGAGCCCATGGAAGGGTTCTTGGAGGGAAGGAATCCAGAAGGGATTCTTGGAGGGAAGGCACCCACTGACAGAGCACGGCAGCACAAACTGCGCATCAGCGCCACATGGAGCCTGAGGGGATGTGGCAGCTGGCCGTGGCCTCGCGCCCCAGCCTTGTGAGGGTGTCAGGCAGGGGGGCTTCCTCTGGGGCCCGCTGGACCCCGCTAATGGCATGGCTAACACCTACAGACAGCTGGTGAGGCAGAGTGGAAATTGTCCAGAGTAGAAATCCATTTTGATTTAGGTGAAATGTACGTCTTTGAGTTAAATCTGTAGCTTGCTGTTTAATCTGAATGCCAGTTCTTGCGAAGGGCCTGTGCTTGGAGAGACTGCTTCAGACGAAAGACAAGAGATAAGGGGAGAGGGGGGGAAGACGGAGCAGGGCAACCTGACCCAAGAGTTCTTTCTGATAAAGAAAAATTAGCAGCAAGTGTCATGCAAAATCAGTAAAATGAATATGTATGAATGTATTGTGAAATTGTATGCATACGTATTTGACAGAGATATAAAAGGGGATCTGGAGTTCCCAGAGGTACGTATGTCATTTTAGGAGAACGATTCCCCCAGCGCTGTAATAAACATACCAGCTTTACAACTTTCACAAAAGTTGTGAAGTTTGTTTGCTTCTGCAAATCACTGGCTTGTCTGAGTGCCCCCTCCCCAGCCCAGCCCAGCCGCGGCCGTGTGGCGGGCAGGCCCGGGCCAGCGGCGGCCTCCTGAAGGGCTCTGCTTACCTGCCCTGCTTGTGCGCCTCGCCGTGGGCTTCCCGTCGCTGCCGCTGCGGCCGGCTGCAGGAAACAACGGGAGAAGGGAGAGCTGAGACAGGTGGGCACGGGCAGGAGGGAGAGGATGTCAGGAGGGAGGCACCGGATCCCTGCAGCTTTACCTTCTGTCACATGTGAGAAATGGTGCTTACCTGTTTTTTGCAGCCTTCCACCAAAGGCCGGTGTCAAGCTGGGCATGGCAGAGGGTGGGGAGGGTAGGGATGCTCGGGCTCACAGTAGAGACAGGGCAAAAATGATTTTTATAAGGCAGGACGCCTCTGTTTTTGACTGTCTGGCAAAGCACCCAAGCAGGCAGCTCAGGTCCCACCTGCCCAGCCCTGGCTGGCAACACCAGGGGCTTTGGAGACAGCAGCTGCCATGGCCCCTTGGGGGCACAGCCATTACACCTGCAGACCAGAGTATGCTCACGAGAAGAAAAGATTTTCAAATTATTTTGGAGGGGGGGAGAAAAGAAAAAAACGGTGCAAATTGTTTCTGGCTTCATACCATCTCCCATCGGGCTGTCAAGAAAGGTCTTCTCAGGTCTTTGGCCAATATTTTATTTAATCATTAAAGGCAAGAATATTGCTTTTGGCCATGTAAGTGCTAGCTTGAGCAAAAGTACCATTTTAAACATTTAACAGTTCTAAGTCATCTTTAACTAAAAGTAAAAAAAAAAAAAAATAGCTTCTCTCTGTAATAAACACTAACTCAAATCAACTCTGCTAATGAGGCTTTTTGCGTATTAGCATACATTTCAAATCCTTGTAGAGACTTACAGTGGCAAAACTCTTCTTGCAGTAATGGTTGACAGCACCTGAGCCCCACTGTCCCTTTGGTGTGTGGTGGAGGAACCCCAGGCCTTGTGAGACAGTTCTTTTCTGGGCTGGGAACATTCCAAAAGCCAATAGTATGGGAGGGAAATTCATCCTGCTGCTGCCACAGAGAAGCAGACAGCCAGGTCAGGAATGGGCACATGGGTCTGTAGCATTGACTCACCCTGAAGTGAAGAACTGGAAGAGTAGGATTTTTTTTTCCAGGATTTACTCTGTGTTTCCCAGAGGAATTATAGGAATAAGTGCACAGGCAGATGAGTGTTTGGGGGAGTCTTTGGGCCATGCAACACCACTGCCATTAAAAGAAGCAGCTTCTGTGGCACTGCTTGGACCTGGGTATCACAAAGCAAAACACTTGCAAATGCAAAATGCACTTTCTGGAGCCTTCTGAGATACTCTGATATGTCTCACTGCTGCCTGCTTCTCATCTACTGGCTGTCAGGAAGTAATTTCTTGTGTTTTGGGGATAAGCAGATTCAGGCAACAAGCTGACCTATTTACATGACTTTAAGTGCCCTAGTAAACTCTTGGCTGTTCAGAAATAATGCTGGTATTTGAACAGGGATGAAGCAGGCCATGTTCTTGCAATTTCTAATTTTCATTTCCCTTGTAGGTCTTACCTAATGCTTCATGGTGGCTTTGTCCCTATTCCGCTTGTCAAGGGATAATTCAAGGCATGGCCATCAAGGATTTGTGGCCAACTCATCCCCATCCTCTGCACTAAGCAACCCTGGGTGCTTCCTTTTATTTCTTCCAGGTGTTCCTCTCTCTCCTCTAAAATTTATTTCCCTGCCATAGACAAGCATAAAATGTCCCCCATCCACTGCAGAGTACTGTGTTCATTTGATCTTTGGTTTGGGTATTTTGCTTCTTTTTGCCAGTCCTGTTCCCCTTGTCACAGCTCTGTGGCAGCAAAACATTTTTTCCTGTTACCCAGTTACTCCAATTTGAAGTCCCATTCTTTCTACTCAATAAATATCTCTTCTGTCCTGTTCCTGAGGAGTCCTCTGCTGGCTCAGGGATCAATGGCAGCTCCATCACGGGACCCCATTACCCTGCCTGTCTGGGCTGTGAATCAATGGAAAGCTGCTGTGGCTTCTGCTGTTGCTGGGTGTTTGTGGTTGACAGCCTCAGCCAGGAGATTCAGCCCAGTCATTGTGCACAGATTGCTCATCTCAACTGGCTGTGAGTGTCCCTCCTGCTTTCACTGGGATGACAGGCTCCTTAAAACTAAACAATCATTCCTGAGGTAAAATATAGTGAATAATGAACAACCCTTCCCCCCCCACAATGTTAATATTTATCTCCTAGCAGCTACAATGCCAAAAGGCATTTCATGTCTCATGAAGGTCACAGAGATGCTTTGTGAAAAAGCAACAACTGGAGCAGAGTGTCATTTACTTACAGTGCTCCCTGTGCATCGCTAGAGTAGCTCTTGGGCCCCTGATGGCAGCTGGGGTGATGCAAGCTCTTCAAAGTCATTGTTATTGCCCCAGATGTACCCACTGCTTCAAGGGATCTTGAGATGCCTCTGCCCCAAGGTCTGAGGCTTGCTGGGGCTGGGAGGCAATGATGTGGCTGAAGTGTAAGATAGCTGGGGAGGAAAATCAGCCAACCTAGATTTTGATCACTACTGCTACAGACACAAGGCAAAAGGCAGTTACCTTTTTTGAATTTTAAAGCATGATGTTTCCTATTGCTCTAATGGTCACTCTAACACAGCAAAAAGGGTTGCAGGTTTAGAGTTAACAGGGTCTGATTTTCAGAAGAAACAGTCCAACCCTGACATCTAAAGGTCCCAACAAGCATTTCCAAATGCCCAACTTCACAGGACACGTGCCAGAGGAATGTCAGGTCCACACTTACAATGTGCACCAGAAACCCCACAGTGTTCTTCATTCTTCATCTTGGAAATAAGAGGTTTTGGAAGCAACCAAAACAAATGTTTGAGAGGTCATTACCCATCACAGCATTTTAGTTTGCAATTACTTCTGCAACATACATTTCCCACCTATAATCTCACAGATCAGCCAATCCACAGACCTCCTTACCACTGATGGAAGGCAACGGGGAATATGAAACTTGTTGAGCCAGTTTCCAGCAGGACTTCTAATTGGAAAGTAAAGAAAGTGATGCAAGTCCCTCATGCCTGCCAGCCATGCCATGGCACTCAGCTCTGGGCCCCCCATCCCTGTGTGAGCAGGGTGGACAGCTTGTGCTGTGCCTCCCATCCTGCACCTGCTGTGCTGCACACATCTCATGCCATGATGGGCAGGGGAATGCCAGCACCCACGTTCTGCTTGGTCTTCCCATCAAATTACATCTGGGCAAGGCAGGAGAGGGCAGTAGAGGCAGCACAAGTTCCTGCAGGGAACAAAGTCTTGGCAGGATGAACATGGGATTGACAAAGGTGTATTGGTACTATAGAAATTTGTTAGAAGTGTAAAAATCTTATTAAATACCTGTTAAATGCCTACATATTTGGCTTTGATCTCCCTATTTTATGACCAGTTAGTGACTGGGGTTCATATGACATCAGCATCCTGTTAAAGGCCAAAACCAGACAGGAGAATGGTGGTTTAGGCAATAGGGGAGAAGCAAAAAGGAACTGGGTGTTGTAGGCACAAACATACAGAAGGTTCCTGCCGGGAAAAAGTAGGGCAGAGACAAAGAGAGCTGGGATCTGCAACAGCACCTGTGCTTTGGGTGAGACTGAGGAGAAAAGAGGCTGGATGGGCAGAGGTGGGGAGGGAAGATAAACATTGGGTAATGATAGAAGATACCAGAAGGAGCAGAGGAGAGAGGAGGCATCAGACTCAAACAGTGCCTCATCATTTTGTGGGATGACTCCTGGGGCAAAGAGAGCCTGGACAGTCCCTCATGAGTAGTGGTGTCCCCTCATCACAGAGTGGTGCTGGACAGAGATAATGTCCAGCTTCTAGAGACATGTGAGCCTTGCTGTGCTAAAGAACTTCCCAGTCTGTGTTCCAAAGGAAAAAAAGAGTGTTTGGAGTGGGGAGTTCACAGAAAGTTCCTCCATAGAATGCTTTATGACTTGCAAATGAATTGGGAAGGCTTCTCAGCAAGCAGGAGATGATGGTGGATAGGTGGTGCAGCAGGTCCAGGTGAAGACTGAGAAGTTGTCCAGAGCCCAAAGAGCTTACCAGGGGGAGAAAAAGTGAGGCAGCTAAATGGGAAGAAAAACCACCCAGCATCTGAGGGAGAAAAGAGCAAAATTGAAATGGGAGGAAGCTGCTTTTACCTGGTGACATGCACTTCACCAGACATGATCCATTGTGCAACCCATTAATTACCCAGAGATAATGTAGGATAGAAACCCACTAATTTGTACTCAAATTGAGAGACATGCAAAGCCATGAGCTGTAAACAAGACTCTAAGAACTGAGGAAAATTTATCATGACTCTTTTTTTGCATTTGTCAAGCCCTTATTTGTTTGTAATTATTTTGGACCATGTGTCCTTATGATTAGTAGGTTTAAAGATTGTGAAGAAAGGTGATACATTGCTATCATAATATATATTGTTAAATATATGAAAAGAAAGGGGGAAATAGCACTGTTTTTGGTCTTTACATTAGGAAGTCTGAGAAACTGTGAGATTCAGAGCTCCTCTACCATCTTTTTTTGAGTGATACAGAAAATTCAATGAGAACCCCATTTTAATCCATTATTACTTGAATACAGGTCGGTCTCAGAATCCAAAATAAGCAGGAGACATTCATACACACTTTAAAAGTTGCACTTCTTTTGGTCTTTGCCTGGACATGAACACTGACTAAAGAAAAAAAGGGAGCATACATACACATATTGATAACTCACAGAAAAGTTGCACCACGTGAGGTCTTGAGACTGAACCTGATATTGCAAAAGTGGAAGTGCCCCTATGTTGCAGCAATTGCATCCAGTGCATGGGTGTTTGTTGAGTTTTGTGTTACATATGTTGAAAGGAAGAGTTGGAGGAAGCAGAACGTCCATCCTGCCAGCTGGGAGGAGGGAGGCATGGTGCCAGGACTCAGCCAAGTAAAAAAGAGAAGCAGATGAAGGGAGGGGGAGAACTAATGAGGCAATGCAGAACATGCTGGAAGATTTCATGTCTGACCCAGTCTCAGAAGAAAAGCTGACTTGCAAGCACAGTGTAGATCAGGGAAGGGCATTTTAAGGAGTATTTAGATAGTTGGAGGTATTTAAGTCAGCAGAGGCTGATGACATTTCCCCAGGAGCACTGGGAGTACCAGCTGCTACAGGCTCTGAGCTGTAAGCCACCACCTCCAAGGCTTCCTCAGAGGTGGGCGATGCCCCTGGGAGAGCGTGAGGGTGAAAACAATACCTGGTTTTAAGAAGTGTACAAAAGAAGGAAGTTGGAGCTTTGAGATCCGAAAAGAAATTGTGACAAACTCAAGTGGTCCATTGGTTTGCCCTGCCCCCAACCCCAGGGAATAATGAGATTATGAAGATCAGTCAATGTGAATCTTTGCAATAATTGACGTCAAACCAGTCTAATGTCCTGTCTGATGGTGTAACTGGCTGCCTTAGTGTAAGCAGGAGGAAAAATAGATTTAAGTGAGGTTTTTAATATTTCGTTACTAAACAAGGGAAACAGGGTTAAGATAAAGCTGTGACTTTGAACATGTCTGAAGTACCATAGTTAGTGTGATGCCATTAATTTGCTGCTGCTGAGAGACCCTAAACAACATTTCACAGATTTCATCCTGGAAATAGCTGGTCAATGTTTTCAACAGCAGGACAGATGACAGAACTATAAAACTCAGGCATGAGGGCATGCTTGAAAGAGAAACAGGCATTTGGGGGTCTAGGGTCCCAATTCAAAGCCACAATGTGTTGGAGAAAAGGTCTGATGCCTATACGACAAACTGCAAGAAAAGATAGCATTAAGAACTGCGTGGAATATGGAGAAATAAATGTATAAATGATGAATGGGGAATAACTAGGCAAAAAAATTGAATTGTAATAGAATAGAACAGAAAAAGCATAATTGTAACAATTCTGCTGTTGGGGCAATGTTAAGAAATATTCATCTTGGCACAGGACCAGAGATAGATTGAACAGTAGCAAGTCAACAGGCTTTTACCCAGAAGAAAGCCAAGTAAGAAACTGTTGAAGCAATAGTCATTGGTGACACAGGACTGGAAGGTGACAGCTTTCAACTTCTTTGGGACTATAAAAAGCTACTGACTGTTCCAATGGACTAATTAGCTAGAAAGATAGCAAAAACCACCAAAAGTAGACACCAGATAAATATAGTATGTATTGAAGAAGAGTTTTCTTGAAGGATATTATGCCCTTTAGAACTATGGAAATATTTAGTTTGGAAAAGACCTTTAAAAATCATCAAGTCCAACCATCAACCTGGGACCACCACCATGTTCAGCATTAAACCATGTCCTCAAATGCCATATCCACATTTTTTGAACATTTCCAGAGATGGTGACTCCATTGCTTCCCTAGGAAGCCTGTTTCAATGCTTCACAACACTTCCCATGAAAATATTTTTCCTAAAATCTAATCTAAACCTCTCCTGGTGCAACTTGAGGCTGTTTCCTCTTGTCCTGTCACTTGTTACCTAAGAGAAGAGACTGGTGCCCACCTCACTACAACCTCCTTTCATGGAGTTGTTGCAAAATAATGGCCTTCTCTAAAAAGCTAGTGGCCTTGTAGACAAGAGTAATCAAGATCACACATTGTACCACAAATTCCAAAGGAATGTTCACAGGTTCTTCTTGTAAAGAAGTCAGAAGTCAGAAAGAGGTTCCCCACACGTGAATGGTTACAAAACATGAAACAGAGGAATTATGGAGAGTTTTTACCATGAAGAAAGTTTCCCAGTGTAGTCCCATGATACCTATGATAGGATCATTATTGTTCAATAGCTTTATAAATTATTTTGGATAAAAGAGTAATTACTGGAAACAATATTTACTGAGGATATGTAACTCTTCAAGGTAGTTAAAACCAGAGCTTTGGGTGGAGAATTGCAGCCGATTCTCATGACTTCAGAAAAATTCAGTGCTAGCAAATTCAGAAAAGTGTACATTGATTTCTACTTTGTATTTTTAATTTTTTCCATTTTGCTTTCAGAAATTAGTGATGGCCTCCAAACCAACTGTTACTGCTAAAGAAGTGTCATTGTGGTATTTCTGGGTAAACATCAGCTTAATAATGCACAGTGCCCAAGAGAACAAACAATGGTTCAGCATCACTGGGAACAGAGCAGCAAACCAGACAGAAGGCATTTCAGTGCTGTTAGCAACACCAAGGCATGTCCACATCTCACATATCCAATGTCCATAGCTAGAAAAAATAGCAGAGTAAGAGGAGAGGTCTTGGAGGTGAAGAAGCCTTCCAGGCAGGCAGAGCAGGGCTCTCAGAGTGGGAAAGGAGAAGTTGGCGGAGTGATAATGGTGCAAGCATATGAATTCAGGAGTACCTTGGTGCAAGTGGGCAGGAATCTGTCGCTCAAGACTTTCCACAATGCATAGCAAGGAGAAGAAATTTGAAAGAAAGTACATAAGCATGGCATCACACTGTGAAATTCACTCTGAAATCTGTGAGTGCTTTCACAGAAGTGAGTTTGGAAGGTGGCTGAGCATATTTTAGAAGAAAAAACACCATTTCAGATGTGAACTCAACCCTGCAACAAGAAAATCAATTTATGTGCACTCAGGAGGGAAGAAATTACCTTGCAGCATCTTCAAATTGGTTTGGGGTTTTTTTTTTTTTTGGCTAGGCTTCACACAGCCTGTTATGTCTCCTCACAACAGCTCTTAAAACACATTGTAGTAATGGTGGGCCAGAAGAAAACATGAAGCTGCTGATCCTGAGCAAGTTGCAATGTTACCTGGAGCTTCTGTCATTAGGGGCCAAGTAAGGTTGCAGAGTACTTGGGTGTATGAACTTGGCTACAGAAGTGCCAGTAGAGGTTGTTCTGCCACCAATGAAACTGATAAAGTTAGGAAGCTGTGTGGCACATAGACCCGAGGTAAATTCTAGAAGGGATGAAAGGAGGCTGGTGATAATGATGAAAGTAGAAAATAGAGTTTTCAAAGCATCATCACTTGCTGTGAGAAGCAGAGGGGGGACACTTCTGGCTGGTCCAAGAAAAGGAGCCATGCACAATTGAAATTTCTTGAAAGAACGACAGGCGTGAAAAGGCAAATGAGAGAAATAGCAAAGCAATAGTGAAAAGTAAGCTAATGTATAACAAGATAAAGAAGAGGAGCATGTTTGGAGGGAAGAAGAGGGTTTGAAGTAAGCCACAAAGTAATATGAAGTTGAAAGCAACAGGATAAATCTTGGCAGATTTTGTGACAAGGGCAAGGGATGTGAGGAAAAAATAAATTAGGTAGGTGAAGCAGAGGGCAAAGAAAGGGACAAAGAAAAAAAAGAGAAAGTGTTTATTGAAGAGGAGAAACAGAAACCTTGAATGAGGGAAAGAAAAGGAGTGAAGGAGATGAAGAAAAAAGGAGGGAAGGGGAAGGCAAGTTACTAACTGGGGAGATGCAGAGATACCACTTGCACTGGTCTGAAGTCCACACTGGCCTCTTGCTCTCCTGAGACCCAGCTCTGCTGGAGTAAGTGGTATCCAGACACAACTCAGACTGATCCCAGAAAGCAATGCCTTGGGAGCTGCAGGTTCACTGCATCTGGCTCACCACTGATAATGTGGCAATGCCTTCACAGGCATTTTACAGTCTTACCATGCACTCCACAAGTCCGATCTAAAGACAGCTTGCATTAGCAAGATTTGTTTATGCAAATGGATTACTATTTGGAGATGACAGTGAGGCAAAATTATTGGTCAGGTGATGGTAGGGACATGACTAACAACATGAAGTGAGTCTCAGGTAAGGTTAAACAGACATGGTCACTAGATGTAGTGGAATCTCTTCTGTTGAGAGCTGTTTGTCTGAAAGCTGGTTTTAATGCTGTCCAGGGAGATTTTAGTGTTAAAAGAGATTTTTTTTCCCCCCCAGCAATTAGCTATGGCAGAACGACATGGCTCAGCTCCAGGACAGTTCTTTCCCTATTGCTCATCCTCTCTAGTAGATTCTGCAAGTCTAATTAGCAGCACAGGCTTTGGTCCTTTTGTTGGCACAACGATGTTTTGACTTTTAGTGGGCTTTTGCATCATTCTAGTGACCCCCCCCTGTCCCCCAGAAGCCTGGTGTCTTTCCAAGAGCCTGAGCAGTTGGGAAAACAGCAGACAGCTCTCTTGCCAGTGCTCCAGAACTCAGCTCCTTTCTGTAGGAGTTTTGGCACTCTGAACCCAACAGGCAGAAAACGCCTTGCAATCCCTGCAGGTTTTGCACATGGCTGACTGCAAACTGTGAACGGGTCTGCAAGGTGAGAAAGCTTTTATTTTTATATTGCTGCTCTTTGAAGTGAAATTCCTTTGAGGTGATTTGTCCTGGAGATTAGCAAAAATAAATAGTTGAGTCTTTGACTGTCACACAGACATTTTTACAGTGAATTACAATATTTGAGGGCTCTGTAGTAAGTCCCATGCAATAAAGCTATCTACTATGTTGCTTTCACTGTGACTGTCTGCATACTTTGACCTAGATTGATTTGTCATTTTCTTGTCACACTATGTCCTAAAGCCTCAGCAGCTTTATTTAAGGAATTATTTGGGACCTTTTTCAAAATTCATATCATGCAAACCCAGTCCTCATAAGACTGTGGTGCATGCATGGACTCTCTTGGGCAAAACCTCTCCTGTCTGCTCACTCTTCTTCACAGCCCTTGTGTCTCATGTTAGAATGGGGTACCTGCAGTGAAACAAATTGTGACAGAGAAGGTGTCTGGCCCTCCAGCTCCCCATATACTCCATTCACAATATCTCTAGAATGTGAAGGCTGTGGATGTGAGCTCAGCTGGATCTGGGCAGGTGAAAAGAGAAGCCCTGGAGCCGAAAACTGCAGATCCACTGGTGAGTTTTAATTTGAAAGCAGAATTCAGTGCAAGTGAGTCTCACTTGGAAGAAACTGACACACCATCTAAAGAAACAAGCTAAAAGCCTATGCATTCCTCCATCAGCTGCACCATGGCAATCAGGAGCAAAGCTGGACACGTCTGTCAGGGACAGCAGGATGCTGGCAGGTCTTTACAGCAGGTGCCTCTGCCATGTGCCAACACCGGTGGCTGGCCCTGAGCCCTGGCACTAGGGCAAGAGGATGATCTTGTTGGTCTGTAGGGATTCTGGGGGTTAGGGAGGTCATGGGTGCAAATCAAGCCATCCTGAGCATCCTGTGATGGTGTGGAGACAGCCTTTTCCACGTCAAATAGATTTTCCCATCAATCTCCACTGAGGCCTTTATCTTTCTTCAGAAGGAAAAGGCTACAGTGGAGGGATGGATTTCCATCCTGGTCCTTACCACAAGACTTATGGAGCAAGAAACAAGAGTGTTCAGAGAGGAGTAAAGAGGTCAATTAGTCTAACTTCTCCTCCTGCATACAGGGTGTTCAGAGCTGGGTGTTGAAGGGAGGGGGAAACAGAGTCAAATCCAAAATGTTCAGGAGTAATGTTCTCTGCAAGTTTTTCTGATGTAACATACCATGCTCTGTTTCTCCAGAGGTTGTTACTATCCTCTGGATCCTTTTGAATCCAGGATCTAACTCTGTGATGGAAAAAGGCGTGGACTTTGGTTGAAGTGACAAGGAATCATGCCTACTTCAAAACTGTTTTATATAACCAGCATCTTAACATAAGAGACCACCCCATGAGAGCAAAGAGGCTTGGCTGGACCTCTGAGATGAAGTGTTCTGCCATACACAGGTGCCTGGTAGTGTTGGGCAGGCATGGTCTTCCACTGGGAGATCCTGACAGCAGTCCCAGAAGGTCAGGGGGATTACCTCTGCATACAGCATCTGCTGGAGGGCTGTACAAATACTGCACCTAGTCCTGATGTCAATCCTGAAAAAGCAGTGAAGGGACAGAGGAAAACAACCAAATGGCTGGGTCAAAGCTTGGGAAACATTCCACATTGAGAAATGCGAGACCTTATCTCCTAAATGTATGTAAGCAGAGATGAATGGAGGCTTGGTTCTCCTGCAAGTACATTGATGGAGAGGAGACAAGATAGCACAGAACAGGACCAAACAGATGGAAGCCAGTGTTAAAAAATACTTGCAATCCCATTCTGAATCTGACATTGAAGGTTAGGAGTTTGGCACAGAAGGGTTTGTTGTTTGTGCTTAGGAAGAAATCCTAAGGTCCTATGATCATCCTATGGATCGCCATAATCATCTTTTTTTACCTTACATGGTGTCTCACATGCTGTCCCACCACAGGGCAAAGTGGGCACTGTGCTGGGCACCATGGTGCTGATGGACAGCCAACCCTACAGCCACAGGCCACCTTTGCTTCTCTCCCCATCAGCTCTCCTCAACATCACTGTGCCCTACTGAGGAAAAAATAGGCCAGAAATGCCCTCCCAGGCCAGTGTGGTCATGCTGGGAGGGCAGTGGAGCCAGTTCTCCAGAGCCACACCACCGCAGGGCTTTCTGATGGGCTTACCCTGAAACAATTACACCTCATATACAAAGTATAGGTGAAGATGCAACTCCTGCATTTACTGAATAGGTATTTCTTTTCCATTTTCACACATTTTTAACACTTTCCTGCTTTGATGTGTTATATTGTCACTTCATTGCACTGACACTCTTAAGCATTTAGTGCAGTATAGAGCTTTCCCTAAAGATGATAAGCAAGAAAATGTCTGTGTGCGCATGTTCCTCTCATCTGGATGCTTCCCAGCTCACATGGTCGCACCTTGCTTTTCACCCCCTTGCTTTGCTACAGCCAACACATCACCTCTACTGTCACTGTCATGAAGCCTCAACAAAAAAAGGGATTTTGTGCCTGTCTTGTACCCATACTGGCTCTGGTAACGCATCCCCTGGGGGCTGGTCATGAAGAGAGCACTGCATCCATTTTGCCAGCTATACCTCCATGGAGGTGGTGTCACTGCTGAAGCCAGTTCCTCTGTATGAAATGGTCCATGGATGCCCAAGTACTGATCAGGACACTGCAGTCACTCTGGAAGGTGCCCCTCACCTGCTACAAGGGGCTGTAGGAAAATAAGCACTTTCCATCCCTTCCACCTTTCAGCTGTTTTTTCTGAAGGCTAATAGGAGTGGTTTGTACTCCTCAGGACTGTGACATTCCTGCATTTCCATCCTACAGTACGCATGATGCAAAGTCTTTACAGAACAGCACTATAGTAAAGCAGAGACAACACAGGTTCAGTCTGTCACAAGCAACAGTACACAGCATTTAAACAAAATTAAATGTGTCAGCTATATTCTTACATAGAAAAAGAAAAAGTATCTTTTTCCTCCTGATGTAACTGGAGGAAAAAAATTTTTTGTGCCTGAGCATAAAAATCCTCACACAAAGTTCCAACTATTTCCCAAACAGAATATAAATAATCAGAACTCAGTTGTAGCAAAAACCCTTCCCCAACTCAAATCCTCCTAAAATGGCTGTCTACAAGATAGTGAGAGCAAAATATCACATTGTCTTTTTGTAAGAGAGAAAGAGAGAGAGAGAGAGAAAGAATAGACAATGTTTTAGGTAATTTTAGCATATTAATACAATATACTGAATGTTCTTTCTGTTTCTTCTGATAACTGACCATTGCTTTGCTGAGACTTTATTTTTTTCCTTTTAAAAGGTCTATAAAACAAATAACATGGGAACAAAAAAACAGATTCTGAATGTTTTAATCTGAGATCTCAAGTCCATCTAATCTTCAGTGAATGCAACAATTCTCATGGACCTAAATTTCATTTTCACTTTCATGTAAATATTCTATCACATTTTAACTACCATTAATATAAATGCCTCTTTTTTTGTACCCTTCCAAACTTTAAGATGCTTCAGAAACCTATATTTTTTAAAGAAACAGTGATTTTGACTGTAGAAAATGCATTAAAACTTACTCATGGGCAAAAGAAAGGACAGAAAATATTTTTGCCTGAGAGATCACAGTCCGCAAATACAAGCTCAAATTATCTGTTAGTCATTTTATCACCACCCAAAACATTACATTTATCCAAACTGTAGCTGCTTGAATATAAAAACATGAGACTTACCTGCCTTTTTTGTATACCTCATGTATTTCTTTTCCTTGTCGGTGGGTTCTGCATTCAGTGGATAAAATCCATCCCCACAGCAGGAGGAAGATGCTAAAATGCATTTTATGGACAGTCAACATGTTACCTGAAGGTCTAGTATCCAGAAATAGTCCATACAAGAGAAAGAAAATCTAAATGTAGATCCTGTTTCTCTTTTTAAGACATTATCGGTCCGATCGTTATTGGAAGGATGTTTACTCATACAAAAAATCATCCTGCAGTATTTAATCTGGACAGTGGGGAAAGCAATTTCCACTAAACCTATAAATCCTTCTACGTCAGATGGCAGGGATTTTCTAGCACTGTTGAATTCACGTATTCTCAGACAACAATTATTTTTAGTCCAAACAGGCTATTTTATTAATTGGTTTAAATTGAACCATGTTCAAATACCTGTGGCACATATACATATGTATTTCTGCCTTGTTAAGTGAAGTAGTGCATTTGTTCAGGTAGATGTCATTGGTAATTCTTTAACCACAAAACTTATCTGTGTAGCAGTAACGTTTGTTACAAGCATTGCAATAAATTGAAAAGTATTAATAAAGATATATCAATTTGCAGAGAAAAAAAAATTATTTAGCTCTACAAGCAGCATTTGATCCTGTGTGTTCTTCTACATTACTTTAGCATCCAGCGGTGCTGTGGCCAGAGTGGTTGGTGCTTTCATGACTTGTGCTCTGCTGAGCACCATGTCTGGAAAGTATCCAGTGCTCAGAGGAACAGGGAAGGACAGAATGGGGGAGATGGCTCTGCCCTCTGCACAGGGATGTTGGAGCCATCCTGCTGAAATTGAGCAGCAAACACCCACCAGAGCTTCAGGAGAATTGGGGGCCTGGTGTGTCAGGTCTCACGTGGCTGGCAAGATCCTCATTTGTGGTAAAGAAAATAAAATTGTGTGGGCAGAAATAGGACAGTTGAGCCAGCCCCACTGCCCATCAGTTTGGAGCTCACACCTCCCTGCACAACCCCCAGGTCCATGTTCGCACTCCTTCTCCTCTGTGCCTCTCCCCAAGGCTTCACAGCTTTGGTTCTTACTTGTGCCTTCTCATGGAGAATTCACCTGTGTCCTGCTGACACTTCCAGCCTTGTCCCACCCCTTTGCTGACAAGGCTTTTCTTCCTCTGCCTGTTACCCACAGATTTCTATTTCAGAGCAGTTTGTCAGCTCACCCGTCTCTTTCTACAAACCCTGGGGAGCAGATCTCTACCTGGCCTAAGCTGCTGTGGCTTTACTGACTTTGGTGAGCATTTACACTGCCTTGGGATCCATGGGAACAACACACTGAAAGGCACTAACAGTTCATTCAAACAACAAAGATTCAACGTCATGATTTGCAGGGCTATAAAACATTTTCTGCACAAATTCATGCAGGCTTCAAGAGATGGGCAATCAGTCACCAGCAGTTTGTTGTGGTGATTGATCAATGCTACTGTTCAAAGAAGTTGTATCCATTTAACTTTGAAAATCACCTGCATTCCATTTACACTGATTCACTATCCTTCTCAAGGAGAATAAAAAGCACCTTAATAACTGTTATTTTCGCTGGTGGGGATGTTAGATATACTCTTGTCAGTCTCAATAACCTATGTAAATGTATTTTTGATTTTTATGTATTTAAAAAATACTAATCCCTTTCTTATGCAGAGAAGCAATGGGGATTGACAAGCAATGGAATGCTATGAATTCACTTAGCTGCTCTAAAACAGCTGGAGCTGCTCTAAAACAGCTCTTGGTACACAAGAGAGGAGGGAAACAATTATTCTCTCACTAACAGATGGAATTTGCCAAAGGAATATATCAAGAAGGCCAAAAAAATCGTTTAATTTCCCTTTTTTTGGATTGTTGTTCACAGAAAAGTTCAAATATGAGCAATTCATAAAAAAATCCTGGAACAAATCATCAGACAACTTCTAAATTCCTTAAAGAAAATGTCAGGATGAAGAATAGATGTGGGCGCCTGAAGAATAAACATGTGGAAGAAGCCTCTTTCCCTGACAGGCCAACAGGCTTCAGAGCTGGGGGAGAAGCAGCAGATTTAGATGAGCTTTCAACACCATCTCACACGGCACTCCATAAGCAAGACAGAGAAGCATGGTCTTGCTGAAATGTCTATAGGACTGATGCAAAACCTTTGCAAGCTTTAGTTCAGTTTATCTTGCTGCACCTCAGAGCAGCCATCCATGACTGCTGCTGGCCTGCAAGGTGTAACAAATGTGTTTTGCAAATGATCTGCAAGGAAGCTACAAACCAGCTGGGGGGTAACCCAAAGGGAGGGCTGGGAAGGGTAGGAATGGCACAGTGTATGCCTCCAGGTGTGTAAAGTCACTTCAGACAGAAAAATACTCTGCTCCAAATGGCCATGAGATGCAGAACAAAAAGGTAACTGAGAAGTGCAAAATGAGGTAAAAATGAGGTTAGATACTAGATTTGATACTAGGAATATTTTCTAACAATAGGGACAGGGAAGCATTGCAGCAGATTACATGGAAAGAGTTTGCAATTGTCATCATTAGAAATAATTAAGACAGCTGTAGTGGATCTTGTGTTAGGACCAAAGGTTAGACTACATTACTTCCCAAGGTCACCTCCAGCACTATTTCTTTCTGGTTTTCCCAGAGGAAAAATGATGGAAAGTTTCCATACCAGAATTAGAAAAAATGTAAAAGTTCAGACATCCAGGAACAAGAAGAGAGATGGCCAGGTGCCTTGTATATGAAAACTAAAACAGAAAAAATCAAACAAAAGAACTTTCAAAAAGTTTGTCCTCCAGTTTTGCTGAGCAGATGGACAAGTAGTTTTGCCTGCTTTCTCCATTAGAATGTCTAGAGATTAAAGACATAGCACTATTTTAATTCAGTAGGTAAAACCCTCTGGATATCAAATACAAAAAGAATTAATATTTTGCAGTGAACAGTATTTTTAACAAGTTCATCTGTTTAGACATTTTGTGGGCTAGCTGTGAGCTGACTGCAGTCTCCTCAAATGACTTTACTATTTATCTTATCAGATGTTAGATTTGGGGGGAATATCCCAGAGATACACATCAAAATATTTGCATTTTGATTTATTACTTAGTTTTATTTGAATTGGTAATCCCTTGGCATTTTTTTCTTGTTGACCATCAAATGAGTGTTCACAAATATAAAATTTAACATGCGCTCTGCTTTCCAGATACCCAACTAGTAATAAAGTAAGTACTAACTTTCCACCTGCATTTGATGCTTACCAGATCTCAGAGCAAATTTTAAAATGGAAAAGCCACAATACTGTTGAGTTTCCTAACTTTAACACCAGTCCTATGGATAAGAGACAACCATTTGAACGTGAAATGATTGTGTCAAATCTCTCAAAGCCAAACAACAGCTGATCCAAGAATAGACCAAGAAGTGGGGATGGACTGTAGCCATGAAGTCAACTGAGCAATGTTGAGTTTTGCAGTAGGAAAGGCCAGCTATTTCCTTTTTATACCAGAAGCCATCTTTCCTGGAATGCTTTTGTGCTTGAAGCCAGACACCAGGCTTATATGGGTTAGAGCAGGAGCTGAATACAATTGATAATCCACAACAAAAATGTAAAAACATCTCAGACAGATGAAACAAATTATTCTGAACAGGAATGGTGAAAGAAATCAGAGTTCTTGAGTAAGTAGCAATGAATAAGGTTTGAAGTTGTGTTGGAGGGCAGTCCCCAGAAGCTGCCCTCACTTAGAGCAGCTTGATCTCCCCTCAGGAATGCCACCCCCAGCTCCTGCTCAGCTCCTGCCAGCTGGTGATGCATTCCTGGCTTGAGGATTTTATCACTTTCATCACTATGTTCTTCACAGGAGTTCAACAGGGTCTTGGGCTTTTGCTTAGTTACTGAGGCATAGAAATGCAGGTTTCCCAGACTGTTCAGGACTTTAATCCTGGATTTCCTGGATTTTCATTAATAAAGCATGATAAGAAATGCCACAGAAATAAACTTTTCACTCAATTTGGTGCAACCAAATTATTATAATTTGTTAAATATACATTTTTTTCCATTTGATTCCAGAAGAGTAAACTATTTATCCAGTTCTATTTATAACCTATCCATCTCCAAAATGAGAACAGAAGAAGTCAGAAGAATAAATTGAGACATATTGTTTTGCCTTTGACACAACAACATACTGAGATACTGAACTTGTCAGGAGCAGAAACCCAGTCTGGAGAACAGTCACACAAGCCACCAGACACCACAGGAACCCAGGAATACTTTCAGTGCTTTCAGGGCAAGGCACAATGCAGTGAAAGTGTCTGACACAACAATAACTCTGGTCAAATCACCACCCAGCCTTCTCTTATTTAACTAACTACCCAAAGCTTTAAAAAGTGCAGCAACACACAGCACATCAGTGTAAACACTCTTGGAGCTATAATCAAGCTATAGCAGACACACATAAAAGGGCATTTAGATGTTCTAACCTCTTCCAAGCAGGCGTCTGCGTTTAAGAGCTATTGATGCAAGCATGGACAGCTGTGTCACTGTATCTCTGTTGTGATTTATGTTTGTGGGAGCTGGAGGAGCACAAGAGTTCCTATGTGACAGATTGGGTGCTGCTTGGCTTCTGGACAATTATTTCCCCTCTGCAGCTCTGTTTCTTTCAGAAGTGATACTCTGTGCTCTGACACAATGGTCAGAGAACAGTTTTTTACTTCTTTAGTGTCTTCTATCATGGGTGTTGTCAGACACTTTTAAAATCCGGCTTAATATGAAGTTAGTGGGGTTTCTACATCCATTACTTGTGTCCTTTTTAAGAAAAATACTTCAACTCTTTGGGACATTCACAGGAGATCCATGCTCACTTCGTGTAAGGTGAGATATGTCAGCTGGATCCCTCACATTTGTTGGGTTACAGGACCATCCAAGGAGGATGTTGGTACAGATGAGGAATAGAATTTGATCAACCTAGGGATAAGTGGCATTTCCATTGAGTTTCACTATGGTGGTGTCAGCAGAGCTGGTGGCTATTCCTAGCATTCCTAGCTCCCTTAGCTCTGCTCTTTGTATGACTCAAAATCAAGCTCCCCAGGAAGCTGAGAGGATGAGAGAAGTGGGAAGATATGTATTTACACTGGAATGGTTACAACTAAAGAAGCCCACATAGAAAGGGAAAGAAGACAGTGTTTCCTCTGCAGGCACGAGAGGCCAATAGATCCTTTTCCAGGCTGTAGCTAGAGGTGCTGTGATTGTGGAGAGCAGAGGTTGGGAGCTACTGGTCAGAGTAGGGCAGAGAAAATGTCCAAACAGGAAGATTTTCGTTTTCACTGTTAAAGATCATTATATGATCTGGCATAAGCGTGCACCAGGATGGGAATCACATCACTTTATATCACTTTTTGGCCACTTTATGGCCAAGGTTTCCACCACAAATAGCCTTTGCACTTGGTTGTCACGTTTGTTTTCATGCCCCTGCTCCTCTCTGGTGTCTCTTGCATCCCTTACTTATAACATCCCATCAGAGCAGATTCTTGTGCTTTTTGTGGCAAACCCTGGAACTTCTCCAAGCAGCGATGAGGACATCAGTGGACCTCAAGAAATCATAAACACTAATGAATAATTTGATTTCTGTGCAACTTGAATGGCAAGGAAGAGCAAGTGCCAATGAACCCGTGACCCCAAGCCTTCTTATCGCAGAACAAAAATCAGATAGAGACAAGGCAGTGTACATGGGCCTCTAAGCCGCTATAAATCCCTAAATGGATTGTGCACTGCATGAAAGAAAAGGGAAATAGGCCAAGCCTGCACTGAGCAGGAACCTGAATGGCTACAGCAAACAATGTGCCTGAGTGAATTGCACTGCTCGGGGACTAATGCACCGAGCTGCTGTTCTGTACTGCCGAAATGAACAGCAATGCCACAACAGCCCAGCTGGGCACGTCTTTAGTACCACTCTCCTTTCATCAGAGCTCTTCCCTTAGGGATGTCTTTCTCCGCCAAATGTGTCTTTGTTCCCCACATGATGTGTCTCTGTGTCTGTGGAGGCATATTTGAGTTTGCAAGTGCCTCTCCGTGGCCCTGCACTCAGAGATTATGCGCATTGCGTGCTGAGCTGTGTCCTTTTGTTTCTGCCCCTCCTGCAATTCCCCGGAGCTGCCTTAGCTGGATTAGGCGGCTTTGTGTGTTCTTGGCCACGGGGAACCTGACCTTTTGCATGGAGGTTCTGCTACTAAAACTGAAGAAAAGATACCAAAAAAAGAGTAAAAGATAAATGAGAGATAAAAAGACACTTTTAGAAGTATACTTTGCTGCTAGCAGTTTAACAGGGTTGAATTAAATACTGAAACCGCATACATGCCTAGTGCAGCCTAGTGCAAAGGATTTTTTCCTGCTACTAGGGGAGGCAGACTTGGGATACTAAGGATGTCAAGGGTTCCCCTGATGCTCCCCAGTATGTCCTAATCCCCACAGCACACAGTACTCATTTGTTAGGAGGGACTGCTCCCTTAAAGGAAATTCTGTTGGAAGATTCACAACTAAAAGATTTGAAAGCATGGATCAAAGACTGGATCAAAGTTATACCCTGGACATTGTACACAGGGACTAATTTCACTCCAGCTACTAGATTCTGGTCCTTAGTCCCTCTATCTAGTCCATGCCATTCTGCTTTTTTTGCAATAAGTACATTTCTTACGATACAACCCTAGCATAAAAAGGGTTTCTCAGTTTTCTCTGTTCTCACAGTTCATCTGCAGCACCCCATGGGGAATTTCATCACCAATATGCCAAGGACCTCTGCCTATCAATGAAGAAATTGTTCCAAATGTTTTTCAAAAAATAGCAACAAAATGGAAGAAAAAAGAAAGGTGATGAATCTGAAATTCTTACACACAAACACTGAGATTCCAGCAGGGCCATCTCTTGGCAAAAGCTGACATGGGTATGAGTAACATCTACAGAACTGTCAATAGGAATTCAGCAAAGGCAGTACTGCTTAATAGGAGAGTTGTTCTGCCAATATTCAGAGGGGATTAAAGGAACAACTGGACTAATTACAGCCCTCAGCCTGACAAAATATTGGAAAGGCTGATATGGTACTCAATAAATGAAGACTTAGTGAGTAATTTGATTAATGTCAACTAGCATGGCTTTAAAGAAAAATAGATCTTTCCAAGTTAATCCTTTTTTGATTAATTTAAAATGTGTTTGCCAGAGGAAATAGAGCTGTGTGATGTGCTTCTGTAAGGCGTTTAATGTTGCACCACATGGCATTTTTATTAAGGAACTGCTACAATACAGAACCAAGATAAAATAAGGAAAATATTAAAATATTTTAAAACTGGATAACCTCCCCCATACTGAATATGACTGCAAATGGCAAGTCTTCATCAGGTAATGCAGTTATCTCCCCAAGAGGCTGGTTCTTTATCCTATGCTGTTCTTGACAAAAAGCAGGAATAAAATAAAACTTGCTTCCTGAATAAGCATGCAATGCCATGAAGCAGACCAGAAAAACTGAAGGATCACTGACAAGGAGTAAATGAGGTGCAGTGCAAAGGACCAAAACATGCCAAAACTAACCTCACAGATGTTGCAAAAGCAGAGCAAAAAATCAATGAGGAAGGCACAACTTTGAGGGAAAGATATGCAGGACATGGCATGGATACTTAAAAAAACATCTTTGCCAAATTGAAAGCCATCAAAAGGCATGGCATGCCATCAAGTGCAGGAACATGGACCAAAGCTTGCCCAATTGATCCCCATTGAAATATTGCGAAACAGAAAAGAAAGGCTCACAAACACTATGGAAAGGAGATATGATCAAATCAAGTGCAATTGAAAAAAAAACAAAACAACAACAAAAAAACAAAAACAAAAACAAAAAAAAAAACCACCAGAAAATCAGGAAAATTAGTGACTACAAGAAATTGGTCAGGGAGAAAATGAGGTGCAATGCAAAGGACCAAAACATGCAAAAACTAACCTCACAGATGTTGCAAAAGCAAAGCAGAAAATCAAGGAGGAAGACACAACTTTGAGGGGAAGATATGTGGGACATGGCATGGATACTTAAAAAAAAAAAGAAAATCTCTGCCTAAGTGAAAGCCATCAAAAGGCATGGCATGCCATCTAGTGGAGGGACATGGACCAAAGCTTGCCCAATTGATCCCCATTCAAATCGCAGGATTTCGTTTCCCTTCAAGAAAGGAAATGTTATTTCCTTTATATGAAGGAAACATATATGTATATATATAACATTTATATAAATAAACGTTATTTCCTTTCGGGAAGGGAAACAAAATCTTGCAAAACAGAGAAGAAAGCCTTACAAAGACTCTGGAAAGGAGATATCATCAAATCAAATGCAATTGAAAAAAAACACAAAAAACCCAGAAAACCAGGAGATTTAGTGACTACAAGAAAGTATCCTGGGAGAAAATGAGGCGCAGTGCTGTCCTAGTTTAGGGCAAATTTGGGAGAAAGCCTCCAAAGGGGGCCCCTGCAGAAAGCAAACCCACACGGCCCCTCTCCCCAGCCGGTTCAGGAAGGATTCCTCAGAGAGAAGTGGAAAGAACCTGTTTATTTAGCAGGGAAAAAACCCCCAGCACAGAAAATGAACAATACCAGATGACAACACTCTGTCACTTCTCTGAAAAAGATGACAAATTCAGAAAGTCTCTCTTGGGAGTGGTCACTCTGTTATCAGTCCCTCCAGCACTGGGGAGAGCTGCTGCAGGCCACAAGGTGCAAACTCTTGGTGTTTCTTTCTGCTGAATACAGAGGTAGTCAAAATGACAGATTTAAACTGGATGCCCACCCCTGCTTTTATGCAGTGTACATATGAAGTTCTCTGCAGATGGATTACAAAGAAATGGTATTACATAGACACAGCTTGAAGTCACAGTTAGTTGATGTGAGCGAGTGGTTTAGGTCACCTAAAGAGTCACTATCAAAGGTATTAGCAAAATTGTGTGTAATATAAATTTGCAAAAGCATGACTTAAAACTTGGTGGCAACTTTCACTCTATTACTTATTACACGGATGAAATACACAAAGGAAAATTGTATTAGGATCAATTTGCATGGAGATCAGGGTCACAAAAGAGAAAGGGGATAAGGGAGTTCTTCCCACTGAGACACAAGGCTCAGAGTTGACCCCTCACTTTCTAAACTCCTGATGGAGCCTAGGTGTGGTTGAGTGCAAACTTCACCTCAGACTTGGTCAACAGCTTATATCTAAAGGGTTTAACAACCCTTAATAATTGACTAACTTAACAATGAATGATACAATAGGATTTACAATAATCATAGCAGTAGCTTAACTATAAATCAGTGATGGCAACATTCACACTACACTTGCTATAATTAAGTACAAAAGGTACCTGTTAAAAATTCTCCTCAAGTTTGGTGATGGGGATGGGTATTACTAGTCCAGGATCCATCATCAGCCTTCAATAATGATCTCCAATTATCTTGAGCTTGACAGTTGGCAAGCTGTGAGAAGCATCCCACTCAGAGGAAGATGCTGCAGCCCAGGAAACTCAAAGAGCCTCACTCAGGACTGCCATTTATAGGGCGACCAAAGGGTTGGCTGTAATCATCTGTCAATCTCCATCCTGGCTGTAAACTATCCAAGATTGTAATTACTGAACTTTCCTCAGTAACTATAATATTGTTCCACTTGGGTTTTGATTCAGACAGAACAATGTTCCAAGGCTATCTGTTAGAAGACAGAAGTTTCTAAGGTAACAGAAGTTCCTGGGAACAGATAATGTTTCTGATAGGCTCAAGGGGAGTTTAAGTGCCCAAGAGTCATTAATCAAGACAGAGGCCTAACAAGAATTCCTAAGGTCAGAGAGCACCTGGAGAGGAAGAGGGATGCACCACCACAGCTGAGACATATTATTTCAGATATAGGAAGAAAACTTGAAATTTTCTACTCCAAATCAAAGCCCAAGTCTTGGTCTTTTGCATTGCTAGGTTTAAAGTAAAATGAAGTTGGTAAGCACAATGAGTCTTTTGCATGGCTGTTCAGGTCAAGGTATTTCAGTTTCTTTTATGGTTTTTTTTTTTTGAGGCGAGGGGTTGGAGTGTGGGATTTCAGTAGGAGCCATCATCACCAGAAGCCCAGACTGTTGCTGTCCATTTGGGGCGGATCCCCGGGGGTCCCCCTAAGCTGTGTGTTCACTGGTAGCAGCAGGCAGCCAAGGAGACTCCACTTGGCTTCTGAGAGTGCTCATTAGATGAGAGTTTATTGGGGGTGCCACCCCCAGGAGCTGCATGGTGTCTGAGGGAGAAGGGGGGAAGGGGAAGGGAGGGGGAGAGAGGGAGAGCCTAGGGAGAAAAAGGGCCAAGAGGGAATCTCATGTCCCTCCCACAGCTTAACAGGGAGATTCAAAGTGGGTGCAGAATCAGACTTGGAATAAACCGTACATTTTTGAGAGGTGAGACAGAGCATACAATTTAAATAAAATGTAACACCACACCAGACCACAAGTGAGGGAGGCCATAAATATGGTTTTGCAACTGGTCATCACATTTAAGAGGGATACATAAAAATTGGAGAGTGTAACTACAAGTAAAATCAAAGAGCGAAAATCAAAAGTATATAATAAAGTGGGATTTTTTACCTAAGTAAAGGGAAGACTAGTAGGGGAGAATGGTGCCTGATGATTTTCAAAAACCATAATGAAGGAAAATCAGTGATAACGGCTAGGAAAATTTCAGGGTAGACATCAGGAAAAACCTTCTCAGGGTTAAGAAGTTCCTGGGAGTAATTGCCAAGTTTTCATTACTGGAGCTTATTAAAACCAAGACAAATGTCTATCAGGAATGACTTAGGCATAGATGCTCTGTTCTAGAAAGACAGAAATACAACAAATACATCCTTATGTGTAATATTTCATTATCTAAGTTGTTTCTTGTTTATAAGAAATTTATTTTATTTCAATGTTTCTTATGACAGGAACCTCATGAAGTTCAAAAAAGAGAATTGCAAAGTCCTGTACCAGGGGAAGAACAACCCCAGGCACCAGACCCTTAAGATTAGCTCAGCTGGTGAGAGCATGCTGCTGATAACACCAAGGTTGTGGGTTTACCACCTGTATGGGCCATTCACTTATGAGCTGGGCTCAATGATCCTGTGGATCCCTTCAAAACATTCTGTGATTCTGTAACAAGAAGCAGCTGTACCTGCTGGGGCCACCCAGCTGGGAAGCACCTTTGGATAAAATGACCTCAGTGTCCTGGTGAACATGAGGTTTATCATGAGCCAGCAATGTGTCCATGCCACAAAGGTGACTACTGTTATCCTGAGCTAGGATGCAGGAATGCTGCCGTGGGCAGGGGCAGTAATCCTTCCCCTCTACTCAGCATTGGTGGGGCCACACTTGGAGGAATAGGTATCAATGCTGGGTCCCTTCTTAGCTTCCACTAGGAACCAATGAGTTTCATAATCCTTTCTATGAAGAGGAAAGCTTGAAAAGTAATCCTTAAGAAAATCAAGTCTCAGGACATTCTGGGAGTGAGGGTGTATGGAATGGAGGGGGGAAAATACAAGGCTTTTATGTTATGGCTGGGCTCCTATGGCTCAGACACTTTTTGTAATGGATGCTGTGTCAGAAGAAAGGGTTTAGTAGGATAGGGTGGGTCTCAGAATACAACTTGGGCTCAAAGAGCAGGTTCTTTTCACTTTCTGACAGCTGTGGATTTAGAAATAGTTAGGAAGCACAGTGTATCCCCAAGTGAACAGTACTGCTAAGAGCAATAGACTTGGAATTTGGATCTGATAATAGCCTAATGTGCAAACCTTCACCTTTTCAAAATAAAGAAATCTTATCTCTAATCTAGCAAAATAACCATGTGCTTGGCTAAATTCAATTTACAACCCAACTGATATCTGAGCAGGATTACTTTTTTCAGCCCAAATTATTTTTCGAAGTAAGTCACTGGTAAGTTCCCACATATTAGTTACTGCTGCCTCTGAAGCTATGGTTTGCCTATTTAGCAGGAGTTCAGAGATTCACAGTGCAGCTCAGAAGTGAAGTGTGAGCTGTATCAATTTCAGTGGAGTCACTGGCAGGGAAAGTCAATCACTTTGCTGACAGGAGCTATAGACAACCATCCTGTGCAAGGCAAGCTGCAGTGCTTTGCCTGGTTACTGTGCCTTGCAGGGGACAGCTATGCAGTAATTTCCTCCTATTTTCAGGGACATTTTAGCTGACATCAATTTTATCAATGTCTATTTTTCTTTGAAAGTTTAAGTTATATAGCTGACTCCAATGGTATTTTGGAAAATATCTGGTGAGCTCTCCTGGGATTTACAGTAATATGCTGTTTTGGTTTTGGCTGGGGTAGATTTTTTCACAGTAGCTAATATGGGATTGTGTTTTGGATTTCTGCTGAACACAGGATTGACAACACAGGGATGTTTTTTGCTGTTGCAGAGCAGCACTTGCAGAGTGAGGAGTTTTCTGCTTCTCCTACTGCTCTGACAGCAAGAGGCTGAGGTGTGCTAGGAGCTGGGATGGAACACAGCTGGCACAGCTGACCCCAACTGACCAAAGGGGTCCATACATAAGGTGTCATGCTCAGCATATAAAGCTGGGGGAAGAAGGAGGAAGGGGGGACATTCAGGGTCATCTGTCTTCCCAAGTCACATGTGCTTTCCTGGAGATGGCTGAACACCTACCTCTCCATGGGAAGTGATCAATTAATTCCTTGTTTTGCTTTGCTTATGTGTGTGGCTTTTGCCTTCCCTGTTAAACTGGCTTTATCTCAACTCATGAGTTTTTTCACTTTTGCTCTTCTGATTCTCCCCCTCTCACTGGTAGGGTGTGAGTAAGGAGCTGCATGGGGCTGGGTGTGCTGCAAGGTTTCTCTTGGGCCTCCATCTTTCATCTTTTTCTGTCCAAACATCAAGGTCACAAACAAACTTTAGTGTTAGCCTAATCTTATCTATTAAATGATCCAGAGCTACACTGAGAGTAACAGTCTCCAGTCCAGATGGGCAGCAGCTATCACACTGTAATGGTTGAACCAGTCAAGCCCAAATGACAAGGAAAGGGGGGTACCTAAAACATTTTCTCTTGTATGGGTCTACTTTAATGGCTTTAGACACCAAACCTAATTCCTCTTTTAAAGTGTCATGATTTATGCAGGATTAAAAAAATCGACCGCCTTCAGAGATCTTTTGTATAAAGGTCAAATTTTTGAGGACTCAACTATGGACCAGGGAAACCTTGGATTCCAGTCATATGGCAGCTGGACAGGGTCTGAACTCACTACATCTAGCTCTCTTGACATGTTTATGAGGGTTTTTCTGAATATGCACTACCAAGAAGGGAGTAGATCAAAAAATATAATGGTACATAATACCATGGACCTTGTATTCTAATTACCTATCAGCATTTTTGTTTTTACTTCTGAGGTGGTATGTGTCTTTGGAGGACTGTAGAGTTATTAAAAAAATGACATCTGTGATGCCATCAACCCTACTCTATAGGATGTCAATGGTCCTCAACCCACCCTGCATAGCTTCATGGGCAGCATAGCCAGGGCAAATTAGAAGCCAAGGGGCAGTGATGGGCATGGCACCTTATACAGAATGTGGTGATACAAATGATGCCCTAGGTTTTAGCTTTCATATTTTTAGATTCTGTAGTGCCTTAGTGTGTGATTCTGAACTTCATATAAAGTGTTGTCGCTGTTGGCCTCATTTCAGAGAGACGAGACACACTCTTTCAAGGGGTGAAAAAAGGTAAGACTTTATTTTATACATCCCTCATACAGAGTTTTATAAACCCTCCTGTGTCCACCCCCAGTTGATGAGTAACAAGCTGTTACCTTGTAGTAAATGGTCAGTCTTGGACAAGGTATCTACATGCAAGAAAGAGTTGTTTGTGATATATTGTTTTCATTCTTTCGCTGAGACAGTTGGGATTGTTGAAACAGGTGCAAGAAAACAGCTCTAATCTGTAGAATTCTTTTGCAGGGAAACAAGTTGTTTTCCGCCATTACAGGCTTCTGTTTCCATGAAGAGCTGTTAGCTTTCTTCCTTTGGCTATGTAGGACCAAATCAGGATTCAGACTGCAAGGCCTTTACAGGCCTGCTGTTAGCCACCACAAAGTGTTTGCAAGTTCTCCTCACAGGGTGGTTAGACAAAACAACCCTTTTCCAGATTGAGAACCAAGGACAGCCATTACAGCCTCAGGCCCCAAAAGCATAAACAATGGTGAATTGAAGAGAGCAAACTGAGAGGATGGGACTTCATAACCCGAGGCTGTAATTGGACAATTAACCCCAATATGTAAATGGACCAAAACTTCTAAAAGTGTGAAGACTCGTGATTAGTCATCCATTTGTGTCCATCTTGGGTCCATCTTGGGCAGAATCCTGGCCAGGCTCTTGTACTGCCCAAGGTGTACCCTTTAAAGGCCTTTGAATAAATACCTACTTTATTCCTTTAACTCTGTCCAGCCTCTGTTCCAGATCAGCCTCTCTAGGCATCACAGTCAGAAGGCAAAAGGCAATTAGGTGACAAAGAAACAGAAAATGTGCTAAAAACTTAAATAGTGCAAGGGTGAAAAGGGTGAAGAGTTAAGTTCTCACACCACAGCCCATTCCTGTCATCATGTTATATGAGCTGTCTGCCCCCAAGGACGGTAAGACAAGAACAGTGAGCACCATGTACCCCAGCAGTCATGATCTGGCGACCTTCCAACCTCACACAAAGCATGAGGCCGCATCTTGGCAGTTCTTTATGCTTACTCGCCCAGTGCTTTGAGTTATAATTTGGAAAACTGAAATCTACTTCACATTCCTCTTGTGAATGATTTAACTTGGATCTTTTAATCCTCCTGTATATCCTCCACTGTATAGTGGTAAAAACACGATTCAGAGTATTTGGGCAGAGAGAAGGCTTGACCAAATGATTTCTTAATTAATTCATTCCCACAGCAAATTATTTCCTTATAAAAATTCATTTATTATTAAACATATACACCAACTTCAATAGACATAAATTTTCCTCCAAGCCCATCACGTTGTATGAACACAAACACAAACATTCCAAAGAAATCTACAGTTACTAGAAGGCAAATGTAAAAAACCACAGCATTATGAAGTAAGCAGCTACTGGGATGTACAAATCAACTTCTTTAACCAAATAACTCATAATTGCTACTCTTTTCAGCAATTATTTAAAACAAGCCTATAGAATTTTAAGCTATCATACGTTGAGAACAAAAGAAATTACTATATAGGCATGGCAAGACTCATCACTACTTTCAGGACTGTATATTTATTACTCTATTACTAAATTATTTCTCTTCTGTTAATATCTGATTCCTTCACGGGAGACATGAAAATTTTAGCCATTCTTTATTAAATGCTAAGTAAAATCTCAGAAAACAAGTTGTTGCGTTATTTTTATAGTAGAATTAACCACTTTGCATACTTTTGCATTTTATCAGTTGTTATAGTCTGCACTTTTAGTCCCAAATAAGTTTGCCTGAATTAATTGGAGGCTTAGTAAATACATACCCCAACTATCTGGCAAAGCATTTGACTAAACTCCATGCAGCCAAAATATGTTCTTTAGCTCTTCTCCCTCTACTCTGTTTCCCAAAAAAATCCATGCTTCAGTTTTCCAAGCAAAATATCAACAAGCCACCCCCTGTGGCTTTTGAGTCCCTGCTCCAGTAGCTCCAACGAGACACCATAATCCAGCGAGGCCTCACCCCACAGGAAAGGCTCAGCAGTAAGACTGTATGGAGCGTGCTTTGGTCACACAGCATGGGAGAAGAACTGTTTAATTGTGACTTAAAGTTGCTGTCCTCACAGGAATGAACACACTCCAGGTCGAGATTCCAGTGTTCTAATGGATAGTTTAAAGGGAATTTCAGAGAAATTTAGATCTTCACTAGAAAGTGCTGAGGCAGAGCACAGAAAGGACTTTTATACAGGAAGCCACAAGCGAAGGAGGGAGGGAAGGAGGGAGGGAAAGAAGAAAAAAAGAAAGGAGGAAGGAAGGAGTGAAGGAACTGTAGCCTTATATAAAAATATCAAGAGTTTATTTTAACATGTTTTTTTTTTATTCAGGTAAAATATTGGCAATTATTTGTCTGTACTTAAATCAAATACAAGGTTTTGTTTGCTGCAGATTTATTCAGTTTAATTCTGTGAGAATGAAATGAAAATTCTATAGATTTCTAAGCAAATTCACCTATTATCCTTGTGATGGTTTTCTTCACAGTTATGCCTGAGAGTTTTCTGATTGCTCAAATGCAAAATATCCAGCTTCACTCTTGGAGAGCATATTTTTCTGCCATCTTCATTTCTACTTAAACAGTTTTACTAATGTTTGTGTAAAGAGAGCAGTAAGAAAGGTTCCATTTTCATAGAACAGATTCTATTAGGTTTTGTAAATATACTTACAAAGGTATCTGGGATAAATGCCCATAACATGGTGTTCCACATTTAAACTGCTTTCCATCAGCAAGTGCCTGCAAAGACAGCCATCTGAATGCAAGGCTTATAATGCAGAGAACTAATGCTTCCAAAAATAAGATGTAGACCACTCAATATAGTAAATGTGCACCTTCTATCTAATAGAGTATATTTAAAATAAGGTTATATCCGTCTTACATAAGACATTAACTTACTTCAACAATAGTTTGGACATGACTCATTGTACAAGAAACTGATTTTCCCACTTTTACTAATGTGACAATTATGAATTATTCTAGTGCCTGAAAAAAAATTTCTCAAGTAGTACAAACATGGCAACCAGGCAAATATATTACCTGCCTAGCTACAGGGATTCACATACATATCTTTTCTTTTCCTGAGTCTGAAAGTGAACCATACCATAGAAGTGTTTACAATGTAGGCATTAAGTGAAATGAATCTCAGCCACACCCGCAACGTCTCCCATGATGAAAACAGGGAAGTATAATAAGGCACATTTCCAAAATATTACTTTGGTATTAGGCAGGTAACAAATTTCTCTTAATGTGAAGGGTCTCCAATTCAAGGCCTTTTGGAACAGAGAAGCCCTGGCATCAGACAGACTCGAGACTGTGAGCATTAACAAAATGAACATATAGATTTCAAAACAGAAACCATGCATAAAATCTTACTATTCCTTTGGGATGTAACTGCACAATATTCTAATCCAAAAATTATTTATTTAGGGACCTAACTGATGCTAGGACAAAGCTGTTGCCTTGGGAGGCACAGGACAGGCACAGAGAGCTCTCTGTTGTGGAAGACAGACTTCATCAATCACACCTGGCAATATCTGAGTGTTACTTGGCCACCTTTGAGCAGCAGCAGGGCTGGGGGCACCAAGAGCAACCACCCCACCAGGGATGCGCTCTGCAGTATGGGAAGGGGATTTAAGGCAGTGGACTTCTTTCAGCAGTTTAACTTAGAAAACCAGCCAGCCAAAAAACGAAAATAAGGGGTTAAGAAAGGTAAAACTTTCAGATTTTAAGACTGTCACGTCTATAGTTATGCCAAAACGTATCCTGTTAAATATATAGCCTGGGAGCTATCAGACCACATACCACGGTGATGGACGCATCTTGGTTAAAAAACAAAGGGTGCCACACACAGGAGGGCAGCTGCCTTCCGTGGTAGCCTAAGGAAAGCCCGTGGTCGACCACCAGGGTTTGTTTTCCATGGAGGATGAGGTGAGGAATGCCGACATATAGGGAGTGGACCGGGGATGAAGGCATCCGTAGGCAAGGAAAAGATCACCCTTGTCCGGATCTTTCCTCAGGAACCCAGACGAAAACCCCTCAAAAGCAACTTCTCCCTCGCCTCAAGCCCGACAGGAGCGCACAAGGACGGCAGCCCAGCGCCGGGTGCGGCTCCGGGCAGCCCTCACAGCGGGGTCGGCCGCGGCTCCGGGCAGCCCTCACAGCGGGGTCGGCGCGAGGCGGGGGCAGCGGGCAGGCGCCTCCCCGAGCGGCGCCCCTGCTCCTGACGGCGCTTCCGGCCGGGGGAGCCGGGATGTGCGTCCGGGTTGGGTCGGCCCCAGCGAGCGGTTTCCTCTCCCTTCCCTCCGTCTCCTCTTCCCTGCGCCCCTGCACCGCCGTGCCCTCGGAGGGAGCGCCGCCGCCCGCTCCGTGAGGGGTTGGTGAGAGGGGCCGCGGGCGGGCGGGGATCGGAGCCGGGGCGCCCCGGGCCATGGGCGGGAGCGGGGCCGGAGCCGGGGCGGCCGAGCCTCCACCCTCGGCGTGGTCCCTCGGGCAGGGCCGGGAGGTGCGGGTGGATTGGATCCCTTTGCGGAGACCCGTGGGTGGCCGCCTCTGTTCTCGCCCAAAATGGCCATCCGGCTTCCCGGTGCTAGCGGGGCTTGCCGAGCTCCGGGTAGCCGGGTGTGTTGCTGCTAATGCAGGCAGGAAACATCATCTGTCTGAGCGAGCCGAGCCGAGGGATCGGGTAGCCGCGCCCTGCCAGCCCGGGTGTGAGCGTGGTGATGGGCAGAGCCTTTAAAACGGGAGTATTTTCCCTCCTTGGAAAGCAGATGTTCCCAAGAACATTCTTGGGAGGAAATTTGCAGCTGCAAAATGTTACTGTGATGATATCTCGACGCGGCAAAACGTGGGGGAAACTTAGCTTTTATCCGGTGGGCAGTGGTAAAGTTGTAGCAAGTCCGAGGGCGGTCTTGAGACTTCAGAGCCTTGGAGCAGGTGGTTAAGGGAGAGGGAACAAAAGAAGTGTTCTCTTCTGGCTTTCCAATCGCAGGATATGAAACAGGAAGAAAGAGGAAGAGCCTGGTATTACAGGCAGAATTTTGATTTTTTGGTGGTGGGTCAGTCTACACAACAACCCTGCCTGCTGCCAATAGATGGGGTACATCTGTTTCTGAGGAGGAAACTTTACAAGAGTTAGGAGGACTCACTGAAGTAGGCTTAGACTAGAAAGGGAAAAGGGATAAAACCAGACTTCCTAGAGCAAAGTTTGAGGGAGGCATGCATTTGAGGGATGGAGGTCAGGGAGTGGTGGTGAGTAGATTTAAATCCATGTGGCAGCTGGTTGCTAGTGGCGTTCCCCAGGGCTTGGTATTTGTGCCAGTCCTGTTTAATAACTTTACCAGTGATCTTAATGAAGCGATCATGTTCACCCTCAGTCAGTTTGGAGGTGACACCAAGTTGGGTGGGAGTGTTGGTCTGCTGAAGGGCAGGAAGGCTCTGCAGAGGCATCTGGACAGGTTGGATTGATGGTCCAAGGCCAGTTGTGAGATGAAACAAGGCCAAGTGCCAGCTCCTACACCTGGGTCACAACAACCCCATGCAAAGCTACTGAGGATAGAGTGGCTGGAATGGGGCCCAGTGGGAAAGGACCTGGGTGTACTGGTCAACAGTAGCTGAGCATGAGCCAGCGTGTGCCCAGGTGGCCAATAAGGCCAATGGCATCCCGGTCTGTATCAGCAATAGTGTGGCCAGCAGGACCAGGGCAGTGATTGTCCCCTTGTACTCAGCACTGATGAAGGCACACCTCAAAATCCTGTGTGCAGTTCTGGCCCGTTGCTGCAAGAAGGAAATTGAGGGGCTGGAGAGTGTCCAGACAAGGGCAGTGAGGTGAAGGGTCTAGAACACAAGTCCTGTGAGAAATGGCTGAGGGAACTGGGGTCATTTAGCCTGGAGAAAAGGAAGCTCAGGGGAAACATTATTGCTTTCTACAACTGCCTGAAAGGAGATTGTAGCAAGGTGGGGTTTGGTCTCATGTGCCAGTAACAAGCGATAGGACAAGAGGAAGTGGCCTCAAGTTGTGCCAGGGGAGTTTTAGGTTGGATATTAGAAAAATTATTCACTGAAAGGATTATCAAGCATTGGAACAGGCTGCCTGGGGCTGTGGGGCTGCATCACCATCCCTGGAGGTATTTGTGGCACTCAAGGGACATGGTTTAGCGCTTCACGGTGTTGGGTTAATGATTTGACTTGCTGATCTTCGAGGTCTTTTCCAACATTAACGATTCTGTGATTTTGTAGTTCAGTGCCTCCATTTCTTCCTCATTAAGAAAAAAAGCCACCAAAACATCAGTGAAATATTTTTGCATTAAGCCAAATAAATTATTCTCTATTTCTAATTTTTATTACTTTTCAATTAGTAAGTGTCAAAGCAAAGCTAGTTAAATAACTTGCCTGAGGTCACTTAAGCAATCTGTGACAAGGACAGAAATAAATTGTAGTGTCTATATGCACCCTAATCTGTGTGATCATCTTGCCTCTTGCTTTCTATTCACAGCATTTTTATGAACATAATAGCTATTTACTTTGTTGACAGAATCAGTAGTTTCCTGAATAAACCAGAGAGTCACCTGAGACGCAAAGATGTTGGAAGAAGATATGGAGGTGGCCATCAAGGTGGTAGTAGTAGGAAATGGAGCTGTTGGGAAGTCCAGTATGATTCAGCGATATTGCAAGGGGATTTTTACAAAAGACTACAAGAAAACTATTGGTGTAGATTTCCTGGAAAGACAGATCCAGTATGTATTAAACAGATGACATACTACTGATTTTTACCTCTCTCTCTATTTCTTTTTTCTGTTGTAATCCTGAACTTTATGAAGGCTTGGAAAACAAAGCCTGCTGTTTCTGAAGCACACTAAAAGGAGTTGTTTTCTCTCTTGCACTGTGGGCTAAAGTTAGTTATATCCTTTATTTTCCATCCAAAATTTAAAATGATAAATAAAATCTGGAATATCTGGCATACCAGGCTCTTTGACAAGTTTGGTTTGTATTCTACCACCAGCTGATTATTTAAATTTTTTTTTGTGATTTCTTGTGAAGAAGTAAAACCGCTTATGATAAAAAAATTACACAAATTTATTAGCCAATGTAGAAAAAAATGACTGTGAAAAAATGAAGTGTCTTTATGCAGTATAAGCAGGTAATACCCTATTATGTTTGGCAAAGTGGAAAATTGTATGATAATGAGAAGTAAGAAAATTCTGTAAGTTCTCTAAGCTGATGAAAAAGGCAAAAGCACCATTCTTCAGGCACCTGAGTTTTGTTTTGATGTCTATCTTATTTTTCACTGTAGAGGGAAATGCAGAGGAAGAAGAGGAAAGGAGGGGAAAATGTAATACAGATTGTCTGTAAAGAACATATAATGTAGTTGAGGGACTATTGCCGTAGTATGTTATGAAGGTGAATGAATATTAATAATAAGTTACATTATGTTTAAATCCAGTTAAATTTTGTTTAGATTACTCCTGTAGTGTAGAAACAGTAGTATTTCCATGACATTTGCTGTGATTTGTTCCTGTTACTGTATTGATCACAAAACTGTCTTGTTTATTTCAGAGTTAATGGTGAAGATGTCAGGCTAATGTTATGGGACACTGCAGGTCAAGAGGAATTTGATGCAATAACTAAGGCCTACTATAGAGGTGAAAATACCATGTTTGTTGTTTGGTAGTTGGGGTTTTCTTGGTCTGCACGTCTCTAAAATATTTTCATATCTTTGTATTAGGAATTTTAGTTATTTCATGTGTGTGCAAAGCATGCTTAGTTCAGCTTTTTCAATTCTTAAGTATTTTTTCTCTTTGTGCAAGTTCCTTGTCTTAATTATGTCCACTTTATGCAGTAGTGCCCTTTAGAAAACATTGAATGAAATAATACAAATGTCTGCACAGAAACTGGACAGTGTAGACATTCAAACAATCAGATGCAAATGTGTATTTTCCCTCTAAAAGTGTTTCATTACTTCTGTGAGACACACATTTGTAAATATTCCAAAAACTGTGGATGAGGCACATAGTAATTAATCCAAGGGGGGGAAATTCACCAGTCATCCTAGAAAGACAGTTTACAGGGCACGAGAGTTCTTTTGCTAGTACAATTTGCCTCAAATACATTAAAGAGCAGTAACAAAAGTGTATTTACTTCATCAACTAAACTGTATTATTTGTGTAAAAGCAGCTTATCTATTTAACCAGTTACAAATTGCATACTTAAGCTTTCTTTGCTTATAATTTAACAATGGTTCTGTAAACATTTCTCTTTGTTTTTTTTTTATGGGAGAGATACAAATTATTTGGCAAAGATTCCACTGTTCAGTTCTTGCAAATTACCTGAGATGGGAGGAAAATATACTATATTATATACTATATGCTATAGTATAAAATGATCTCATTTGGAGATAAAGTAATGATTATGCCAGGCTGTTTCAGGGTGTTAGAGTCTTATGATCGTTTCTTGTTTCATAATCAATTTGCTAATCGGTGGGGTTTTTTGGTGATGCTTCCTGTTGTTGCCTGTGATTGATGATTACTATTTCCTTAAATAAAGATCTTTTGACATGTGGATATAAATAATTCACAGCTGACAAGTTGAGCATACAAATTTTGGATGGTAGTAGTTGATTCTATTGGAGCTTCCTTTTCACTATCCTGGCCTTTAGTCCTCTTGTGTGCTTGGCTCTCCCCAGTTGTTTCAAGCCAAAGACTTTTTCTCCTAATTACTGGGACTGATGGGTTAGAATATGGAGCATAGAGAAGAACTCAGGACTACGCCTACTGGCCTCACTTACCACAAGCAACCTGCTGGTTTAAAAACAAAATAAAAAATCTGCATGAATATCTTGAAATCATGGTTATGACTCAAGCCCAGCGTAGTGCTGTTACATCTCTGCTTGGAGCTCTTTGTACAGAAGTTCTTCCAGCACAGTCAGCCTGTTCATATTGTAGCAGCATGATGGGTATACAATAAATAGTTCAAGGTGTCAGATACAGAGAGTGCTCTACACTAGACTTTGACTCATGAAGGATGAGGGAAATTGGAAGAGCCTGGAGTGCAGTTTTGGTCTAGCCTCAGCAATCACACATAGAAGAAAAGGTCAAGCTTACATTGGAAATGCCAGGCTTTTATTGTTAATAAGGGGAGGACACCTCTAAGATAGGTCAGATAGATGTTAATTTAAGGTTTGCTTCTCCCATAGGTCACTGTCCCACTATCATTGCACTGGGGCTTATGTACTCCCCTGGGACACTGTGTATTGTCAGTTGTTCAGGGCTCACACATGAATGCTCCAGAGCCTGAGTGCTTCTTGTCCAGGGACCAAATTCATTCAGCCTTGCAGAGAAAGAGCATTGGAGATGACAGTGGATTTGTTGTGTGATTTCCTACGTGCAGGCAGGTGTGTGCAGCCAGTGCAGTTGCATGCCCACAGTCACACAGTGCAAGGAGTACAGCAGCCTAAATTCAGAGCTGAAGGAAGAACTGTATATATTTAATAATTTCTTTTTTGTATTGTCCCATGCATCTTCTCAGCAGTTTCTATGTGACTGAAGTCAAATGTTTCTCAAAGCAGTATTTGATCATTTCTTTGTGCATGTATCTTCTTCCTTCTACTACCATTGGTGTATCTTGAATATCCTTGCTAGGTTTTTGATGGAAGATAGACATCTTGCTCATTAGTGTGTTACTCAGTTGCTGAATAGTCAAATTGTCAGGATCCTCATTTTGTTGCAAAATAGTTCATTCTTCATAATCAAGCCTTCATAGGATTGCTGTCGTTTGCATTTGTTGATTTGTCTGTAGCAAATATGATAATTGAAGGCCCTAGTACAGTTATTTTAGGTGCTGTTAAGGAGACATTAAATCCTGCTGAGTCTGTCAAAGACAGGCAGGATCCACAGAAGTTAAAACATCAGCAGTAAACAAGAATTTCTGGATGATGATACTGGATTTTGATCTCAGTGTGAGATTGAACAAGTCACCATCAGTTTTGTAGGGAATATGTGCTTTCTGTTGTAGCTTGGATAGCTGAGGCAAAGTACTGAGTGAAATGAGTAGGGTCAGGTATAACGCCTGTGAGAGTCCTCTCATGGCAAGGAATTTCCTTACACTTTCTATTACAAAAGCTTTGTACCTTTATGAAAGGAAAAAAATGTGTAGTCTATGCAGATAGGATAGTCTGCTGAGACCAATTCAGCTGACAAGCTCATGCTTTATTTGAATTAAGTAGCACTAGTCTCTAAATTCTTTTCTGAATTGCTCTAGGTATAAATATTATGTCAGTGATTCTGCAGGTAGTTGAAGCATTTTAAAATATAGAGGAATTATCAATGCAGTAATTGCACACAATGTCATTTTCTTCAGTACTTTAAAGTAGCTTTTTGGAACAGCTTCTTACAAAGGAACTTTAATTTAAAATATTCATTGAGAACATCCTGAGCTGTTATGTTCCTGTTTGACACTATCCTGAGCCTTTGCTGCTGGTGTCTGTTGTTGTACATAATCTGTTGTATGACAGAGGTGGTGTATGACTCCACTAGCAGTGGATGACTGAGATAGTAATGGTACTGACTCTTGAATACTGTCAGTGCCTGCATAAAAAAGGTGTTTATGTGGTTGAATTCTAGGGTTTGTCTTTTTTTTTCCTCCTTAGAACTCTTAGATGGATATTATAATTTCTTAAATTGTTTATGTTTTCAGTAAAACTACTGAGTATTTAGCAGGTTTCTTGAAGATGAAAAGAATTTGCATATTAAAATCTCTGCCCTGCAGTGTCTTCTGTTGAGCTCTGTTGCCATACTAACTTCTGCACCATACTGAAGCACACTTCAGAAAGATCACAGTTGATACTGTTTTTCATTGAACCTGAGAAAAAAACTACTTTTGTCTTCTCTTCTTAAATAAGCATCTTACAGAGTTATTGGATTAGTTAAGTCTGATATTTATGATCCAGTGATTGAAAACTCTTGCAGATGTTTGGAAGTACATGATAACATGAATGTATAGAATTTATCTTTGTTGATGACACTTTGTTTTACTGTTGTTTGTTGTAATAATCTTGAAGGTCCTCAAAAATATTTCAGTTGATTCTTTATTAAAGCCTGTCGTATAATTTCCTTTTGAAATGAATATGGGCAAGCTGAGGTATTTTTACTGTCCTTGGCCACTGCATTCTACCTGTACTATATGTAAATTGAATAAAGTCTGATGTAGTATGCTACCTTCTCTTTACCTACCACATGCCAGGGCTTTTCCCTCTAAACTTACTTGTTACTTGTGGTAGCATTCAGAAGGAATGGGTGGAAGGAGAAAGATGAAGTGAAGGTGTCTTAGCTTGGAAACTTCACAAAGGATTTCTTGGTCTTGAAACTGAACAAAGTGGTGTTTACAGATAGTGGGAGTATTTTAATAAATGCTCTCATCTCCATTATGCTACTATGTGAGATAATAGGCAAATGCAAACTAACCTGCTTTGGAAAGAATAATGTATTTTACACCTTTGTCGCAGGAATTGCATCAGAATAATTGTATATGTTAGAGTACAGTGTGGACAGTAGGGAAAATAAACAGTTTTACAACACAAATAATAGCAGACATTATTGAAGGCTGCATTGCTGCTTTTTTACTGGTAGAGCTTCAGTTGAAGTTCTTAGGGCAGTTCTTATTGTTTTGTATAAAACCATACCAGAAGAGTCTTAATATGCGTGTGGAAGAATGTTAAAGAGCATAGGAAATCTCTCTGGAAATAGACTCTGAACTTGACTTTTAAAAAGCTAAATAAAAGCAAACCTAGTAAGAGAACTTGTGTGCTTTGTGCCAGAGAAATAGAAAGATAACAGAGTACAGGAATGGGGGATACTTTGTGAAACTCAGAGATAAAATTCGTATTGATGAAAAATTTTTTGTACTATATGACATTAATGGGAGATGTTCACCACAAGATTATGCTAGAGTCTCAAAAACACTGGCTATCTATTCCTTTCACACTCTGTTACTAAATAACTAGCACATTGAAGGCATATAAATAATGAAGTGCAAAGCAAAGCAGTTTCTGAAGAATAACAAAGGGCTACTGGACAGTTAAAAGACCAAACACTAATATTTCAGCTGTGGAGGTACCTTCTCAGTATCCATGAAGTTTAACTGTTGTTTATTTACAAAACTGTAACAAAGGTTTTTGTATAATTTATCATAGTGCTCTGATAGAATTATTAGACTATCTGATAGTATTAATGAGAGGCACATTTCTTTTCCCCAAAAAGCTACTAACTATTTATTTGAAATAATCACAACTTCATTTGAAAACTTTTTAAAGTTTTCTGCTTTTCAGAATCCATATTACTGTACCACAAAGAATAATGTGAAATGTGCTTTACAGATGCTGCATACAGGAAAAAATCTGCCTCCTGGCCTCCATTAATCTGTCTGTAAAACAGTAATAAATGAACCTCCCCTTCCCTTTTCCCAGCCTTTCCAGAGCTCCTTCTGTTCCTTTCCCCTGCATACATTCAATAATGCTGGAATTAGCTTTAAAGGTAATAGACCCATAGTCATCAAAAAGATGGCTGTAATGATCAAAATAATATGGCAATGAATTTTCATTTAGGGAATCTATGACCAGTGGTTTGTAAGCTGGTAGTAAAAGTGCATGTTTGTGGGAAAAACTTTAAAAATCCCTCATATTTTAAATACATTACAAATTTTTCTATTGTTTATTGGCTAATTTGTGTGTATTTGTATTTGTAATTTATTTGTATATTTCTAGGAGCCCAGGCTTGTGTTCTTGTGTTTTCTACAACTGATAGAGAGTCCTTCAAAGCAATCCCTACCTGGAAGCAAAAAGTTGTGACTGAAGTTGGAGACATTCCCACAGTTCTTGTGCAGAATAAGATTGATCTTCTTGATGACTCTTGCATAAAGAAGTAGGAGTTCTATTGTACTGCTTTTAAAGATCAATAGGTGCCTCCTGTATTCACAAGTTTTAAAAAAGAAGTCTATGAGAGTTTCTGGTGAAGAGTTAGAGAATCTGGGTTGTCCCACCTGTGTCTGCATCTAGACGTGCCCTAGAAGCACATGGGGTGGGTGTTACTGCATGACTGTAGATAGTCACACTTGGGCAGATGTGCTGCAAAGCTAGGAGCTTTCTGTTTATTTCATGCTGCATCCTGAAGCCAAAAGTAATACAGGAAAGACATGAAGATTGGTTTTGGCATAATATGATTCACACCCTTTTTTTTCCCCTAAAAATCTCAAACTATAGATTTTCTCTCCTGTTAAATTTCAGTTACCTTTAAACTGTGCTGTGCACCTCTGAAGGCACATTGTCTGTTTGGCTAGTGAATGCTTGCTAATATTCTTTGCTTTCTTTAATTTGTTTTTTATTATTCATTTTTATCAAAACATTGTGACTCTATAGAAATATGTATGTGGTAATATTCTCAAACTGCATGGTGCTGAATCTTCCTTGCTGTATTTTTCTTTACAGATTTTATTGTAAATTCATTCTGCCCTTGTGTGTGTGACCAATTTCATTCTTGTCCTAAAATCAGCTTAACAAATGTTTTTATTTATCACAGCATTTCATGTAGAAAATAGTGCATCATCAAGTTGATCATTCTCCACTTCTTCAATTTCTGTCATCTTCCTGAGAGATTTAAATTATTTCTTCTTTTTTTGTTGTTTCCTGCACTGGCTTTCTTTGTTGTCTGTTTGCTATCATTGATGGCATAAATCAGCTTCTACTTCTTCTGCAAAGAATTCTGAGGATTTTTCAAAGGAAAAGCAAAATTGCATTTGAACTCCTCCTTTATTCATGGTATGTCACTTAGGTTTGGTTCTCAGAATACTCTGTCAGCCTCAGTAACATAATCTTTCTGATGATTTGATTTTCCTTAGGGAAGTATTCATAAGTTTCTTAAACTTTAACATAAGTTCTTTTTCACTTCACAGAAGAAAGTAATTCTTGATTTCATCTGTGCACTCATCTGATTGCATAGCATACTGCTTCATTAAGATATGCTTAAGGACTAATTTTGTTGTTGTTTAGAGTTTGCAGTGATAGTGCTGTTAATTACAGCCTCCTTCCTTTTGGTTTCACCAACACACTTCTTTGAACCCTTGGGAAGTTTTATGTAATGAAGTCAGTAAATACTGAAAAAAATTCCTTTGAGCCATAAAGACACTGCATGTAAGATACCTTCTTTTTTAATGGAGATACTGTAAAGAAATTAAGGATTAGGTATTTTTTGACTGTCTTGAATTTCTCAACCCACTTTGCCATGTTTAACTTAAAGCGAAGCATTTTGTTTATAAGAATAAATGCTGACAAATGAGCCAAGTAAGGGCTTACAAAGCCATCTTGTGTTGTGCAGTGAGGAGGCGGAAGCCCTGGCAAAGAAGCTGAAGGTGCGGTTCTACCGAGCATCGGTGAAGGAAGATCTGAACGTGAGCGAAGGTAGGCGGTGCTGCGGGGGGTGTGGGTGAAGGAACGCCTGAACGTGAGCGATGGTAGGCGGTGCTGCGGGGGGCGTGTCCCGTCCTGCTGCTGCTCCACGGCCCGAGCATCCCTCCGGGCTGGATGGAGCCAGCTGGCTCTTACACATCCTTGCATGAGGGTGGCAGCCCTCTTTATATTCCATAGCAGCACGCCTTAAACACAGCTAAAATTACCTGTGTTCATGGGTTAGGCCCATTTCTTTGTGCACATCTTTCCCCTCCACAAACACACACAGCTGCCAGGCTCACAAGTGCCAGTGTGTTAAGGCTCCTCAGTCCTAATGACGGTCAGTGAGCATGACCTCCAAAAACAAATACACATACTAGAAGCTCAATTGTTGCAACATAAAAACTGTTGAACACATTATTTTGTAATTGTAAATAGTTAAGAAGTAATTGATAGAAACTATTATTTTATATTTTAGTCCTATTTAGATAAAGTACATTAAAAGATTGCATCTCTTGCAGTGTTTTGTCTACTGGTGATATTTGATTAGTTCCTAACTACAATTTTTAATGTACTTAATTTCATGAGAGTAGTGTGAAAATTTTGAGTCTCTGTCTTTTGTGGACTGGGTTTGAATAATCATGTACTAGACTGCCTAATGATATATTCTTGTTTAATTAGCCAAGATTATTAGTAATCTCCCTGTTTTTTCTCTATTAACGTCATTCACCATGGGAAAAATCTGCAAGAGAAAATGTAAAAGTCTTTTGTATCATCTTTAAATAAGTTTCATTACAAATGTAAATAATCATAACACATCTAGGTTCTGAAAATTCTGCTTTAGTTCTATATTTTTTCAGATTCCTAGGTCAACTTTATATACGCCAATAGAAATGAGAGTAGCATTGATTAATTAGAAAAACCTTGTTGCCAGGTTTTATTAATGGACTTATTTTACTTGACTACTGTTTTTCTAATGCTTCTTGCAAAATATATATATATATTAAATGCCTACATGAATTGTATATTGAATACATATATTGTATATTGTGTACAATTGTATTCCATTGTACATTGAATACATGACTGTAACAAGTTCCAAGCTGCATTAATTGAAACATTTGGCAATATGTGTGTGCCTTTTTTTTTTTTTGTATATAAGAGCACGGAGATATTTCTGTGCAGAACTTCAGTACTGCAATCTGTAAGAGCTGGGCTGACACTGGCGTGACCTGGATTCTGCCCAGGCACACAGGCTTGCCCAGAATCACTCACCAGGTTGTGGTAAACTTGGGATGTGAAATGCACTTTTGTCACCATGCAGAATTTTGATATAACGGCATGATGATTATTCTTATTTTTAAGCATTCTGTAATATACCTTTTTTCTTTTTTAACTTTCCAGTTTTTAAGTATTTGGCTGATAAATATCTTCAAAAGCTCAAGCAACAAACAGCAGAAGATTCAGAAGTAGTACATACAAGCAGTAACAAGATTGGTATGTATACTGTAATAAAAAAATCCCTAGAAACAGTATTTTGTGCCATCAAAGCTTATGGTCTCATCTGTTTCCTTATGGAATTAATTCCTTATGGAATTAATATATAGTGAATCAGAGTCTAATTATTACCTCCCTATCTTAGGATATCATCTCTTTCTGTAAAATAACTTTGTGATTCTATAAAATTACAAGATAGCCAAACTGATGCACAAAAGTTTCTAGCTAATGCTTGGCAAGTGCCCTTTTACTAAATTCATTTTAACAAGATTGTGCAAGGATTTGAGAAGGATGCTTGTTGGGTTTTTTTAATGTAGTTAGCATTACATAGCATTGCTCATCTCGCTGTGGACTTAAAAGACTCGTGGGGAAAGAATCCGGCATGTAATCAGAAGGCGTTTGTAAGTTGCCTTCTGTAAGAAAACACTGAACTTCTGTAGATCTTCTTTAAAGCTTTTCTGAGTCAGGTAATTTATTTTCCTTAAAGCACTCCCTTTTTATTCCAGCCTTTTACTTACCTCTATATCAACAAAGTTTCTGAATTTAAAATCTACATCTCTGTCTTCTATTATGTTACTCGTCTTAACTACAATTTAGTGCAGTTAGTAACATATACATACACAGATGAGTACATGTGCTGCCCTTCAATTACACAAATGCATACCAGCTTTAAATACTGCCTGGCTAGTAATTGCAACTGCCTCTGCTTCCAATTTAGCTGCAAAATTTACTCAAAATAGATTTAAAAGCTAGTGTATACATTTGAGGTGCTCTGCTGTGCCTTAGCAGGTGCTGCATCTAAAGTGTTCAGGTATTATGCTGCAAGCAGTAAACAAATGCAAATACTTCTCTTGTCTGTAGGTGTTTTTAATACAGCTGGTGGAAGTCACCCCAACCAGAATTCTAGCACTCTTAATGGTGGAGATGTCATCAACCTTAAACCCAACAAACAGAGGACCAAGAAAAACAGAAGTCCTTTTAGCAACTGCAGTATACCTTAGACCACTTTTGGAGGAAATTAAGCAACTCAGAGAATTGGATGAAGTTGTGCAATTGAATACAGAATAAAGCCAGCTGTAGAGGTATTTTTACCGGTGCTTTAGCAAATCTTGTGCCTCCCAGACAGAGGGTGGATTTTGATGAACTTGCTGATGCCGTGGGTTTGTTGTGTGGCATGAGACACCTGGTGGCGACACACAGAACCGTGGCTGCCTCGTGCACTTTGTACAGATTAGGTGAGCTTTTCCTTTCTCAAGGAATTACTTACAGAGCTATGAACTAGGTATTGCTGAATTGCAGAGCACATTTAATGTAAGGATAATACTTACACGTATAGGTACGGACTGTAACTCTATGGCCCAACGTAATGTAGCAACCTTGAAACTAAATTTCAAAGAAAATACTAGAATTGGTTAGTCAGGACACTAACAAGATAAATGAAGAGCAAAAAAATACTACTTCATTTTATGCCTGACCATATTAATATTCTGCCAGAATTCTGGCAGTCCTGTGGGTGCAAGATCCTTGCATTATATATATGTGTGCTAGGGTATATATATAAACATTTGGGATGAATATCTAGGCTTGGTTCCAATGTGTATGTTACTTGGAGATCAGGTAATGATCATCAAACAGCATCTTCTAATTGTCCTTTAAAAATGTTGCATTTCAAATGAGGCTTTCCAAGCTGCCACTGTGTATGTTTAACTTGCTATACTTCGAGCCTAAAAGCTTAGATTTAAAAATGTGTCGTGCCAAAAATGCTCCTTTTTACCTAATGCTATGCTACAGATGTTTTGTAAGTTTGTTTTTCTCAGTCTTAACAGGTTGAACAAGTAACACCAATAGCTATTCAGAAGGAACTTATAATCATATTCTTGTTCAAATTTGATTGTTGTATCCTGTGTCATCTTATGAAAAAGGAATTTTCAAAGTGGTGTTACAAAGTATTTATCTTATTTGAATTTTTTTCATAGATACCATAAACTAAGTTACAGGGATCAAAAAAATTGCAGCTGGTTATGTTAGGGAGACATTCTTGAATGTTGTCTCAGATTTAAAGTTAAGGAAATCTAATTCTGCATGATGAGAGACATGGCAAAAAAAAATTTCAAAGTGCTTCAGTAATTTTACAGAACTGATGTAGATGTTTAGGAGCCCAAATCTAACTTCAAGGTTATTTGGGCTAAGGCTCCTAAATCACTAAGGTGCTTTTAAAGATGCTAAGCAAGATACCTTTTATTTAGCAAAAATGAACACTTTATAATCCTCTTCAAGAGTATGCATGCCTTTTAAAAACTTATCCATTTTGTTTACATGTTTTTGTATGGTATGATATAATTTTAACTTTCTAAGATTTCTACAAGTCTGCCAGTGACAAATGCAAAATCTGCTGCTTAAAAAAATCAGAGTTTTAATAATTTTGTAAATGGTGTATGAGAATGAAATTTGGTTGAGTGATCCTGTATATTTTTGAAGGAAGGACTTTTCACTATGTGAATTCATGTAGGAAGCTTGACTGACTTTGTTTCTAAGTCAATGAGTATGAAAACTGAAATGTATTCTTATCCCCACTGTCTGCAGGGAGAGAAGTGGGTGGCAAGTTATGCACAAACACTAAAGATCTCTGAACTCTGTATTTTATGTTTACTGTATTCGGCTTTCTACCAAGTACCACAGTTTCTTTGACAAACCGTTAGAGATCTCCTGTTGCTGGCAAGGAGGAGGGCACCCCATCCCTTTTGCTATTGCAACAAAACTGTGTTCTTCACTGTAATGTTTCGTTTCCTGTGTTTTCTCTTGGATAAAGGCCTCTATTTTTTAACAAGTGCATATAATCACTGTATGTATAAATGGAGTCAAGTCCTATCTGTCTTAGCAGTTTAAGAAGTAAGGTACTTGTGATAAGATGATTGAACATCAGGGGGCCACCTTACAACTTAGGGAAGAGTGTATGCATGAAGAATTTTGACAACTGTTTTTAATATGGAAACTTTTACATTTCACTGTCTGTCTACAAGTTTCATGGGATTTTATTCATTTTTCATGAAAAACAAACAAAACCACAAAGTGTTTGAAACATCTTTTTTTGCCTTGTTTGACTTTGTACAGCATACTGAAAAGTAAGTCTTTATTATGTATAATGACAATTTGTACTATTTTATGTTATACTGTAACACACTGTACAATTAGTATAGTTTGTTTGTATTTACAGTATGTCACTATAAACTACTGCTTTTAACAACTCAGCAATTGTTTCACAGGTGGAGACTTGACAGACTTGATAAATTTAAGGTATGTTGAAATGTAGTGCATATGCTTTAATGTAGGAATAGTTACTTGCAGCATTGGGTAACAGTGAGTTTTCATTTTACTCCCACCCTAAATCTGAAGTGGATCTTTCTTTGTTGAGACCTTGCAGTGCTTGTTCTCTAACATGACTGTGATGGAAACTGCTCAAATTAACATCTTTCTGGGAAGTGCCCTGCATGTACGCTGCTTGAAAATTTTGATTCTTTATTCTACTGGGGTTACTGTGTACGTGTAAACTAGATGACTTGCATATTGCAGGGACCCTTAGGTATTCACATCACTCTTCAGTGGCACTAACTTTTGCCTTTTGGAAGAAGAGACATCCCTAAATGTTTTAGCACTTGTGTTGTCCCTCATGAATAATTTTTGTTATAAACATTACTTCATTCTCCACTCAAAGTGTACTCATTAAAATATCATTTGTTTTAGTTAGCAAAACTTACAGGTGCAGGGCTGGTAATAAAAATGCTCTTCTCTTTGCATCCCTGGGACTGTATGGTGGGTGAGGAGGTGCCTCTGTTACATCCATGATACCCTGGATTAAGAGCAAGAGATTCTTGTGCCACAAGACACAAATTTTATTGCACTCCTGTATACTCTTTTTGTATCTCTTGAATAGCTCATTGGCTGAATTATCTGGAACTTGCCACAATTCTTTGCCCTTGGCTGATAAAGTTACCACTAGCAGGAAACCTCAATGATTGTTAATGCCTTAGTGAAATAGGGATTCACTAAAAATGATGACACTACAGCTTTGTCACTTCTGTGTTGTATCCATTCAGTGAATGGGTGTTCTCCCAGTACGTGGGGCATCGTTAGATGCAAAGCAGTAATGCTAGGGATGTATTTCCAACTGGAAATTGCAAATCTTAAAGTTGTATGACTGATCACACTAATTTTTGTGCTTGTGTGTGTGTGGTTAATTTAAAAAAAGACTTTAAATACTCCACTTAAGACAATTTTGAAGCTTCCTTATTTTCAGTGTTTAAGGCAACACTTTTGCAGTCAAAATGCCTGAATTACCACACTGTCAGTCTCATTTCCTGTTTAATTTTTATGCTTCAGTAAAATATAACTTTTTACTTTCTTCATTATTGGGCTGAAGCACATCTGCCATGAACTTTTCCTTCGCAGCATATCTGTTGAGATGGGATAATCTAAAGAGCATCGGGCAGCTGAACACGCAGCACTCCTGGGGGGTTATGTGGGGTACACACACAAGACTCAGCAAGCCTTGAAGCTGTTCATGCACCCTTCAGGCTGAGAACTGCAGGTGTTAACAGGGTGAATGATCTGCCCTTCTCTGTGGGGAGTTCATCATTCAGCAACACACATGCTGCTCAATTCCAGGGACACTACCTGAGCCCCTGCTGCTTTTCTAAGTGTAGTCTTAGACCTTCGGTTGAAGTTCCACTACCTGAACACTAACTGTACCAAAATTAGAGTGCAAGGATGGTCCAGCAGGCTTGAATTCATCAAAACAACCTTGCCATCTTTTTGTAGGAAGCAAAAGTTGTGCAGATCTTCTTTCTAATGCACAAATAGTATTGAGGGAAGAAAATAATATTCTGTTAAATATGTCATCCAAGCAGATAATCAAAATTATTGCAGCAGTGCTTAAATTTAAGATGAAAGGTGCCCATAATGGAATAAGAGAAACCTGCTAATGTTCTGTGTTGAAGTGTTCTATACGAGTCATCTCAAAGCCAGGTGAGTCCTAGTACTGAACTGGGTTCATTCTCAGGTTTCTAGTGGAAGGGTAATACTGCTAAACACTTTGTCAGTTCTGCCAAACTCACTAAAGTTGATAAGAAAAATTAAAAATTACTGTGGACCAGAACAAACACCACTCTCATTGTGAGGATTAAGATGCATTGTTAGTAATGGCTTAAATGGAACTGGCTAAAAGAGGAAATGTACATAACTGGTTTTATCACCATCATGATCTCAAGTAATTGTAACAGATTTGTAGAAAAAAAAAGTCAACATACCATAAATCCTCCATCAGAAGAATGAGTGTTTAAAACCGAGTATGTTGTGTATGCTGTTCTGTAAAATCTTTACAAATTAATTCTGCTGTTCTCTTGTAAGTGACACTAGTTGCACCATGCGACTTAAAACGTTTGTTTGCTTATTGTTGGGTCTCATATAAGTCACAACTTTTGTGGTTATGTTAAATTGTCAGTATATTAAATTTCAAAAATTGCTGTAACTACAAGCTGTGCAACATCAATCTGATTGAGAAACGTGTGCTGGATTCTTGGGTGTGTGTTGCCAACAGCTGGATCAAAGGCAGCACATGAGAGCACTGGCAGGAACAAGTGTGGATGCCCCAGACAAACAGAAATGGTGTTTCTTAGCTCTTACCTCTGATTTCTTTACCATGTGGTTGAAATACAAAATAGGGATTCTTTTCTGCTCTTTCTGGTCATTTTGCTTTTTATGATTGGTCTGGCCAATACAGTCACAAGGTTTAAGTTCAAGATTGTAGACACTGGAAGTGGCATTCAAGTATTATTAATATATCAAAGATGCCTGGTACATTTTCTGAAAATAAACAGGTAAATAGCCACTAGTTGGGGGTTTTGCAGTTTTGGTATTTTTTCTTTTTTTAGTAAAACACAACTCAGCATTTGTGTCTGCCTCTTTACCCAGGTATCTGAAAAATATCAGAAGTAACTTACTCCTGCTTCTCTTGCATGCAGTTTTGAACACAGAAAATCAATGTGTTTGCTTAACACCCTGACAAGGATTAATTGGCAGTTTTAGGCTCATTACAGAGGCATTGGACTAGATTACCTTCATCAGTCCCTTCTAACCCAATTCTTCTACAATTCTGTGATAGCACAAAGTACTATAAAAATAAAAAATCTTCTAGGTATCAGTACAATGAAGAGGATCTAAGAAAGAAAACAAAAAGACTTTTTGCCTGAATAACCGTATAATGGCCTTAAAAACCCAAATATTGAAGGAATATTCTAGTCAACAAGAAGCTGTCTTCAAGTGTTGCACAGCACAAGTTCTGAAAACGACGCAGGCCATGTATTACTGTAAAGGGTTTTAATACTGTTGAACAGCTTGAAGATGTTTTTAAAGTGGAATTACAGAATTAATGTCACCAACTCTTAGAAACTTCTCACAATCTCAAAGCTGAAACTTGAACTGCATTTGAAGCACCCACCTGAAGTGCCATTTCTGCAAATTAAATGCAGTGACAGTGACCTCTTAGCAGCTGAGGTTTCCTGCAGAGCCCTTGAGGCCATTTAAGGCATTTAAAGCCACAGGGCTCCTGACTGTTGGCTGTGCAGGAGCCTGATGTGCAGGGTCTCACCACGGGCTGGTTCCCTCAGAGCACCCAGGTGTGCCACTCCAACTGTAACACCCTAGGCACTGCCACCGAGGCAGCTGTGGTGGGTGGCAGCACTCAGACCCTTTGGGCTCCCTTCAGCTGAGCTTTAACCTGCTGCTGGCTGAGCCAGAGAGCACCCTGCTCCCCTCAGGGCACTGCCAGCCTTGGGTGAAGTACTGCAAGACTGGCCAGGCTGCAGAGGGTTACAAAATTCCAGGCACATCCTAAAATCTGCAACTTTTGACCCACAGCCACAGAGTTCAGTGATGATGTGCAGCAGTTACTGTGAGTGAGAGGGTGGAAGATAAAAAACAAACCAAAACCCACTCACACGAAGAGGTGAGTAATGATGGATGTACAAAGTACCATCCTGCACAAGTCACAAATACAGTGTTTGCCTGGTGAGAAGTCAAAATGTTTTGCTCTTTGGCTTCAGAGATGATGCAAAAGTGGAGTAGTAACTGATGTACAATTCCCCTTTCTATTATCTTTTAGAAAACAAACCAATCTCAACAGTACAATGAGCTTGTGGGAGCAGAATGGTTCAGCAGGCAGGGAGGGGGGGTTTTGAGAGTCAGGTCATTTCTAGCCTGGCTGGTGATCCCTGGGATACATGTGTTGCTTTTACCTTCCTCAGTTACAAACTGGAAGTAGCTGTCTATCTCTATAAAGTTCTGTGATCAGTTTATTCAAAATATTCAAAAAGTGAAAAATTATAAATGGTAATGAGTAGGACACTGTGTTGTTTATGAAAATACCATAAATGGTTTATTAATTCTTTTGATTTATTGCCATAATTTGTCTTTTGTCCCCAAAAGTCAGGTTCACACACTTTGTGTACAGCAGAGAAAAGCTGAAATCTCATGATAGGACAAAACAACTTTAGTTTAAAAAACCCAGGAGAATGGAGGAAAGGCTAGATTTTCAGTTTCTGTCAGTTCAGCAGAAGCACAATTACAATTTGCAATAGAGCAGTATCGACTCTACAGAAGAACTGATAGCATTCCTTACTGCCAAAAGAAAATGCCAATGCTACCAAAACCCATTAAATGCTTGCACCTGGCAATCAAAGATACTTTGGTGGGTGTGGATGTGTATATATGTGTGTGCTCGTACAGAGAATTCTTTTCTTGGCTTCTGTGTACTTTTTATGGGCACTTGCTCATCCTGTGGTTTGCCAGAAGTAGCCAGGAGGATACATTAATCCTGTTTGCTGTTGCAAGACTGCCGAACAGATGATTTCTGATGCTCCAACAACGTGATGGACTTTTCAGAATTTTCCAAGTTTCTGAGCAGAGTCTCTAGGCGCCTTTTGATTTTCTTCTGATCCTCAATGGCACATCCGATGACCACAGACTGGAATTTCTGATCGATGGGTCCTGCTGGCACGTCGGACGTGCACGCACCGTAGAGTGACATCAGGCGCATTTTGGCATCTTCCAAATCGTCGAGGAGTTTGTTGACGATCTCATCGATCATCTTGGTGGCGTGCAGCAGGGACTCCTGCTGCTGCGCGTTGCGGATGGTTTCTACGGAAACCTCCACGGTGAGGGTTCGGCCCATCAGGCGATTTGCAGTCAAATTAAGTTCTTCTCTCTCACCTCAATTCAAAACAAGAAAATATTCTTGGTTACAGGCAAATACTTTCCTGTGCAAATAGCATCATCAAGATACTCAAACTGCTGTAACTTAGCAGTAAACAATCTTTTTTTAAGTAAGTGACAATCAACAATATTTCCAGAAGGCAGAAATGAGCTTTTTACATTTGCCCAAGTCATACTCATTTCATAGAAGCCACTATCTGATTTGAAATGAGGCATTAAACTCTACTAAAACTGTAAGCAATGTTTTTCCACTGCTGACACAATGCTTGCTGTGCCACTTTCAAGCAAAACATACAATATTATGAGGAAACACTCAGTAACAGAACTAGCTCATTAAGGACTTCTGTGCCTTTCTGAGGGAGAGATTTAGACAATACCCCTGAAAGCCATAAAGAGAAAGCTAAATATAATAAGAGGCCATGAAAAAAATGGTTTTCTATTTTCTGAAAGTATAGCTGCTTTTCAAAAATATTAAATGTACGCTCTTGAAGAGCCAATAAACCAGCAATTTAAAGCACCTAATAAATCAGGTTTAGGGAATATATTTAAAGCTATGAATCACATAACAACGACAATGACCTTAATCATCAGGTTCTTGCAGGCTGTACACTTTGTAGCACTCATGCCTGTCCAGTAGTCAAAATAATTTTCAACTATATTCTCATCATCATCATCAATGACTCTCCCCCAGCAGCACAATGTTAATCTTGATTTTGAAAATGTATCAGTGAACTGAGTATAGGCTTTCACATACACAGTATGAATTTAGTCAGGAAGAGATCTCAGGATAATGAGTAACACTTCAACAACCTCAGCTGGCTCCAATGCTGCACCCTTACCAGCAGCAGAGTGCTGCTCACAAAGAACTGCTCCCTAAAAGATGAGCTGATTAGACTTTGGGTCAGTTGGAGGGTACAGGAAAGCAGCTTCTCACCTTCACTGATGTGCCTCATATCCTGGCTGTTCTGTATATTGTGGATCATTTCAAGCAGAATTTCTTTCTCTTGCTCCATGGCAGATGCTGCATCACGGAAAGCCTCTACCCTGTACATGGTTGAACCAAACAAAACATTTAAATAATAAAACAGCTGTTCACCTATATAGCTGCAAAGAACTCTTGTTTTAAACTTCAGCTTAGAGTAAGTGCAGTCAGATCTTGGTTATCCATGAGACAGACTCTCTGACTTCATGACCTCTATCTTAATTTCACTTTTCATGACTCAGTATCATTTAAAAAAACAAACAGATGGAGGGGAAAAAGGAAACAACAGCAATTCAATCAGACTTAAATCTTTTATTTTACTGACAGTGCTGTTCTATCTTACTCTGTGGTTAATCTGGATATGCAGAGCCTGGTAGTACTACAGCCCCATAGCAAAAGTCCTGTAGGCAACTGGCAATTATTATCAGCTGCCTAACTAGGAGAGAAAGGGACCGAGTACCCATCAGGGAACTTGGTAATGAGGGTGGCAGCTGCAGAGATGGAGGCAGCAAGGGGCCCCAGCTCCCTGTGCAACCGCCAGGCCAGCAGAACCCACAGAATCCACCTGCACAGCAACAAACAGCAGAACACTGCAACGTGCCAAACAACACCTTTCACAAAGGAGAAAACCCTGCGAGGGGGACAAAGCTCACACACTTCCATTAACATGACAAGGCTTCCCCCAACACAAGTGCTATGCCTTGTCACTGGGAGAAGATGCTGGACTGCCTGCTCCCACTGTCACTGGTGCTTTCCATGGAACGATGCTCACTGTGATTCACACAGGGAGGAAGCATCTGTGGGAGCAGCTCCTATTTCTGGGCTTGCAAGGAAGCATGAAACTCAGTCCCTCCTGAAACCAGACCCCTACTCCAGTCCCTTTCCTGTGCTCAAACTCACATGTAATGCAGTGAGGACAAGGGGAAAGTCCATCAGAAACTGCTGTCCCTGTAACTACTGGGTCTTGGTACATGTGTGGTTCTGTGCCCACAGCCTGCTCTCCTTGTGGCTTAAAGTACAGACTCAGCTCACCATGGGCAATGTGAAAATGCCCCATGAGAAATCTGAGTCCAGTTTCTTAATTCATGTCTTATTCCCCACCACAGTTTTAAAGAGGGGGCTTTTGCATTCAGCCAAATAATGGAAAAGAACACTGAAGCACTCCAATGCAGCACTTTACTTGACCTGATACAAAAAGGGAAATGTCCCACTCCCTTTGCTTTTCTCTGAGACTTGAGGGTAGGGGCTTGCAGAGCACTTTCCAAGCTGGAACAGGCTACAAGAGTTGCACCAAAACCATCAACTCTGCGTTCACAGGCCGCACAGAAAAGCAAGAGTATCATGTGAACCTGGCTGATGGTTTGAGATGCTTGCAATGCACAGCTCAGGGGTCTGGCTGCATCACGAGAATCCATCCATCTATCCTGAAATGTTTATGAAACCTGGCCAGAAAAGGGGAAACAAACCAAAACACTGTTAAGTCTCTTAGGTGCTCTACACTCTTCAACATTTCTGGGCCCTGCCCTGAGACAGCAGTGGCTCATTGCTGTCTCCTGGGACAGGAACGGAGCTGCTGCTCCTTCCTCATGGGCTGGCTGAAGGCAGTAACTTCAGGAAAACAGCAGTAAGAGAAAAGAGGGTGAAAGCAGAAAAACAGGAGCATTTAAGGATATAGTCACTCTTCACATGCAGCCTGCTCATGAAATAGTTCTGTTTTACAAAATATTTAACCTAACTTAGTCAGTGAAAGCACAGGCTTCAGGCCTTGCCTTTAATGTTTTTTCTGAGGAGGAGTGGGAAAAGTTAATGCAATGCAAATTCATGCCAAGAGCAAATACTTTTAATTATTATTTTGGACTGGTTAGTAAGAGCAATGAGGCAGGTGGAGTCATTTCATACTTCAGATGTCTCCACTTTATAATTTAGGAAGTCTAGTAATATTTTCAAAATGCCTTGCCATGCCTTTAAAAAAAAAAACAAACTAGTCGCTGGAAAGTTGTAAATTAAAATTCTAAAGTGCAGACTTTCAATTTTGATAGTGTTTTAAAATCAGATTCTGTATATCATTGTACTGATGTAAAAAGTAAAGTTCTGCCTTCAGTAGATAGATCAGTCCATGATTTCCACAGGCTTTGCTGGGTCCTAAGAAGAATGTGGAAAAGCTGCATTGCAGGAATGTATCCTGAATTGGTACAGTTCTAAAGAGATGCCTAAAATATCACTGCTTCCAAAGGCCAGCTTGGTATGTGAGGTAGGACCTAAAAGCCAAATTGTCAGAATTAATGTTGCATACTGGAAAAAAAGAAAAACCCAGTTCACCAACTAGAGCTTTGATTGCCATTTATTTACTAAAGGTAATATAACCAAATCTTAAGAACTATTTTATTTGCAATAATTGCTACTTCAGAATTATTTTTACCATTTCCTAAACTGCAATATAGAGTGCCACACAACAATGGGACAGGGTCATTTCATAACAGTGCTCTAGTGGGGGAAAAAAACCCAACAAAAAAAATGGAAACCAGTCACATCAACTTTGGGAAAATAATGTGTCAGGATCACACCATGCAGTCGGTTCTCATAACTTCTTTCCTAAAATGCATGGTTTCTTAACTTCACAGGTTTCTGTAAATCCTTCCTTTCCTTGTGTGGTGGACCCAAAAAAACAGCTGGAAGATTTAAACCTCTAACAGAGGTGACTGATGTGGGAAGGGGTGGAAACACAATCCAAGTCTCAAAAAAACAACCAACTGAAGAATAAAGGGTGAAGAAAAAAGAACACAAAAGACTCATATTTATGCCCAGTTATCAATTATTTTGATGCAGCAGTATAGTCTTTTTTCCTCAGAGATGAAAACCTCCAATCATCTTTTTACTTGGAACAATCCAAGTAAACTTGTTGCTTTGAACATCAACTAAATATTCCACCTATTCCCTAACACTGAAAAAGACATTCCTTACTTCTGATTTTCCCTGTTTGTGAGCAATTAGCTGAGCAATGCCTTTCTTTGCTACATACCATTTACATGAGCAGAGCATTCCCCTGAGAAACAGGTGGACCAGGCTGTGCTTTTGTTTCCAGATGAGAAACCTGACACCCGCTTTCTTAGGACAGCTGCAATAACTCTGTCCTTTAAACTACTGACTGACTTAAACAGCCCACTATTAAAGCTGGAGCTTCAGATAAGTCTTCAAAGGAAATAAGAAACATCTCAGGATGGAGCAGCTTCTTTCCTGAAATGGAGCTAATCAGGCACACTGGAGGGAGACAAAACAGGGGGTTTCACCCTGGCATCCTCAGCTCCTTCAGCTGAGTGTCCACTCCCAGGTAAGCAGTCCTGTGACCACTGAAATGAATGGTGGTGGAACATGGTTGACCCAAAGAACAAGATACAAAGTACAAAAAATGAAGATAAAAAATACCCAGCAAGAATCTGACTTACCTCATGTATCATCACACCTAAAACCGTGTTTTCACTTAACACAACCAACAGAACACAGTGACTCATAGACAGAGCCTCTGGTCTGGCTTCCAGCTGCTCCTGAAAGATCTTGGCAGTCACAGCAACACCAAGGTCCAAGCCCTTCCAAGGGGCAAACATGCCACCTGCCCCTTGCCACCTCTGCCTCGGGCACTCCCTCCCAAACTGACTCCCCTTCCCTGCTCACTTTCCATGCAGAAGAAATCCCCTCTGCAAACACCCATCAGGGAGGTACAAAAATACCCCATTACTGTTGGAAAAGAAGCTCTCACACTGGAAAGAAAGGGAGGAAAAGGAAGGTTGTTCAAACTGGAGTGTTTTACAATGGCTTTAAACGGAAAGAGGGTAGGCTTAGATTAGGTATCAGGAAGAAATTCTTGACTAGGAGCATGGTGAGACACTGGAACAGGTTGCTCAGAGGTTGTGGACACATGGAGGTGTTAAAGGCCAGGCTGGATGGGGCTTTGAGCCACCTGGTCTACTGAAAGGTGCCCCAGCCCATGTCAGGGGGCTGGAACTAGGTGACCTTTAAGGTCCCTCCTAACCCAAACCATTCTGTGATGCTGTGATTTCCAGATGGATGAAACTTGCTTCAGAGTTCAGTTTACCTTAAGCAACTTGAGAACTGAGGATTGTTGAGGGTTTTAATTAAAGGCTGTAGTTCAGTTTGACAAATTTTCACTTATTATATTTACAAGCAACATCTTGAGGGTCTACAGTAAAACCAAACAAGCTGGAGAAGGAGGAAGTTTGGAAATTTTTCCTCCTGTCATTCAAATAAATTTGAAATTAAGCATGTTGATTAGTTGTGAATAGAAAAAAAACCATAAGACTTGAGTGACTTTTATCAAATTGGACTTTTTTTTTTTCTCATTACTATTCCACGTTTAGAATTATGGCTGTCTGAAAGAACCACAGCAAACTGGGAAGTTTATTTGAGGGTTTAATTGCTGGCTAACCAAACTGTCTGCTTTGTTTCAGAGTCACACAGCAAATCTAAAACACATTTTTGCATATTCTCATGCTAATTTTTGGATTATATATTCATCATACGCCTAGACCTGGATGTAAGCAGTGAGACTTGTTTGCAGACAGTGATTTTGTTTAGTCAAATTCAGAGAAGTCTGCAAAGGACTTCAAGGAGATTTAATCAAGCTAAGTGAAAGGCTAATATAACAGCACATGGAGTCCACTCCTGAATAATGCAAAGTAATGCAGGCAGAAAGGGGAAATAAAACTCCTGCATCCCACAGAGCTCTTTTAATTACAGGAAAGTCCTAGAAACATTCTGGGTGGTTCTGTGAAAGCTGCTGATCAATATGCAGCTGTAATGAAGGAAAGGGTGTGTTGAAACAGTACCAGAGGAGGTGAATCAGTGGCATCCTGCACATCCATCCACCTCAGAAAGGACACTATGTAATTTAGCAGAGCTGAGAGGACAGGGAAGATGATTAAAGGCAAGGTATCATCTCTCATGAGGCCAAACTGAGAAAAAAGTCAAATGGTATTATTTAGGGCACATCAAGTAGCAGAAAAAGTCAGGACATGTCTTGGCACAATGATGAAATTCACATAGCATTTACAGTAACTTTGGAAAAACACACCTCAGCTGCAGAATGCAATGCTGTTCACATTTTATAGTGAAATGTTTTAATACACCTCAGAGAGGAGGTGGGCACAAACACAAGAACATCATCCACAGCTGAACCAGTAAGTGCAAAGGGAGGTTTGGAAGACAAGACGCCTCACACGCAGGCATACAGCACTGCAGCTTAAAGGCTTGCCAAAGTCTCCGAGAGCCCGAATGACACCACGGTTTATCCTCGGATTTCCTGCACCTTCTTATAAAACACCTGCCCGCTGGTACGGGATAGGGGCGACAGGGTGGGACGACAGACACGATGCACCGCGGGCTGGTACAGAGCCCGTCCCCGTCTGCCAAAGGCTCCCCACACCCCAAAGGGTAACAAATCCGAGCAGCCCTTCGCGCTTTCTCTGAAAAACGTCTACTGTCATACATTCGTATATATATATTCCTATTTTCGTGTATTTCTAGGCCACGCTAACACACCTTAGAGCAGCAGCTCCCATGTTTAAACTTTGCCCCCCGCGGAGGAGAGCCCTTTTTCCCTCGGTTCCCTCAGAAGCCTCACACCGCCCCCCCCGCGCCCCAGCTGGGGAGGGCTCCGCGCCCGGCCCGCGGTGCGGAGCCACCGGCTCGGGGCCGGCCACCTCCCCGGCCCCCTCCCAGCGCCCGGCCCCGGCCCCACCTGAGCTCCAGCTGGTCCAGGTTCTCGAGCAGGCGGCTGGAGCGGTCGGCCATGGAGGTGGAGCGGTAGAAGCGGCCCCGGAGCTGCCCGCCCGACTGCTGCTGCTGCTGCGGCTGCTGCTGCGCCCCCTCGCTGGCCTTGGCGCTGATCCTGGCCTGGGCCATCCCACCCGCCGCTGCCGCCGGCGGAACCTCGCCGCGGCCGCTCCCTCCCCGCGTCCCGCAGGCGGCGGCGGCGGCCGAATGCCGGCACCTCGCTCATGGCCAAAGAAGGAGCCGCCCCGCCGCCGGCCCCCGCGGCCACCCCGCCCCCGCGCCGGGCCCGCGGGCGCCGCCTCACGCAGCGCGGCGGGGCCGCCTCGCCCCGGCCGGGGGGCAACAGAACCACCGGAGGGGCCGGGCTGGGAGGGACCAGGCTGGGTCAGCCGGACCAGCCTCCCTGCCCCTCTCGAGTGAGGGAGACTCCGCAACCTCGCTGGGCAACCTGTTCTAGTGCTCGGTCACCTCGACAGTAAAGAAGTTGTTCGTATTCAGGTGGAACTTCCCTTCCTGTGCATCAGTTTCTGCCCATTGTCTCTTGCCTTATTACTTGGCACCACGGAGAAGAGGCTGCTCCATCTTCTTGGCACCCATCCTTTAGGTACGTGATCACATTGATGAGGTCCCCTCTCAGTCACCCCTCCTCCAGGCTGGACAGACCCAGCTCCCTCAGGCATTCCTGGTAAGAGAGATTCTCCAGACCCTTGGCTGAGTTACCTGCCCCAGGAGCTCCCTGTCCCTCTCTTCTCTGCCCTCTCCGCACCCAGCCCTGAGGCCGGCTGGGCCGAGTGTCCCCTGTTGTGACAGACACCGCAGTGTCACCTGCACCTGCCCCGCGCCGGTGTCCGGCCACCGCACACCCCGACACGCGGCAGCCGTGTGCGCCTCTGCTCCTCGTGTCACATCTGGGGCACAGAGACACCCCGGGCTGTCCTGCTCCCGCCTCCACTCCCCTTTGTGACAAAAGCAACAAAACCTGGACCAGCCAAAAGCAGCCAAAACCACACTGAACTCTGGCTGTAGTTCAGCCAGAAGCTACAGGAGGAATAATGATATTTTCAATATCTGTATTAACTTTGTGTGAGATGGGAGCTATTGGTATGAGGATTTGTGTTCCAGAACTGGTCTGTATGGCTGGTTCATTGGTTTGCTCTTTCATTAAAGAAAACAAGAAACCCGCAGCTACCCAAACGTTATTTTTATTTAAGGCTAATTAAACAGTAAACTACAAAACTGAAAACAGTGGAAAGTGCAAGAAACAGGAGGAGAAAAAATAAAGGGCTTTAAAAATCCAGAAGCTTGAAACAAGAGAAAAGTTAAACCAGAGACAACCCTTACTGCAAACAGAACCTGAACAGAATTCCTAAAAGAAAAAATAAAAAATAGGTACTTTGGATATGCTACTTATAGTGCATCTTTCTCCTGCCAACTGCAAGAGCCCCCTACTACTTGCAGAAAAACAGCTGTTTCACCAGCTGTAATTGTAGGATTCTACAAAAAGCTTACTGGAAAGAAAAGTGGTTTATGCTCTCTTTTTATGCCAGAGAGAAAAGATGTACCTATTTCATGGTAGCCAAGGTAGTGGATCTACATCTAGTAATGACTTGTCCCAAGAACATATTTAATTTGCCTGTATGAAACAGCACCTTCTCTCTCACAAGCACAAGCAATTCAAGTCACACATAAGTTTTACTTACCACTACTGTGAGTATTTAAAAAGGAATTTGCTTATCCCAAAAGATGAGGTTTGGGCAAATACCCCATGGCTCCAACAGAACCATTTTTGGCACCCAGCTGAGAGGGATTTTGTTGCACAGGGATACTGTTTTGTATGCTTATCCTGCTTTGATTCAAAATAGCTGTTGTCTCAGGCTTGTCCATTCAGAATGATATCATGTCCCAAGTACTCTCGTTAAATTAATTGCCTGAGTTTTCTTTGTTTTAGGTGGCTGGAGAAGCAAGGCTTATTGCCTGTGAGCTCATGGAAACAGCTTCATTGGAACAAATGTTCCATCCATCTCTCCACAGGCTCTATAGAAGATAATTAAAAACCATTTCCCACCCCAAACAGAATCCATTTGTAGCCATGACACATAGTTTGCTACCATTTATTTCCTGGGATCCTTCTATTCTTCCCATGCCAATTTATTAAGCATCAATTAGATTGGGTTTAAAAAGTAGAAATCAAAGTAGCTGAACAGCTCTGAACATTTTTTTCCTCCACAGGTAATCAGGGGTTTAATTCCACACAGGTAGAAGTTAAAACAGCTGGATCAGAGGCACAGAACAGCTCTAAGTGTCCAAATGTATCACACTTGACTTAACCTCTTTACAGCAAAAGCACACTTTACATGGGAAGGAAGAATAGCAAAACTGTGAAAACAAAATGCAAATTTAAAAGCAAAAATGGTCTTCCAGGACAAGTCTTGAAATTATTGCCTGTAAAAACTGGGATATTTCCCTTCCAGAGACTTGAAAGAACCTTGAAAACTGTTTTTCCTGTTCTCTAGAGTAGATTGCCCCCACTCCCTCTATTTTTGCTGCGGTATGTAAAGGGACAATTGGCATCACTTTTCCAAAATAATAACTAGTTGGTCTAGAAAGATTGGGGTCCATCTCTGCAGGAAGGAAACTGATTCACAGCTGAGTTGGGGGAATTTTGAGGACACAGAGGCAGGAATTGGGTCCTTCAGGGAGGCAAGGAGGAGGAAGGGCCCCCGCACATGAAACAAAGCACATATTTCATTCTCCTCCTTGCCATGAGTGGTGAAGCACGATCAGGACTGCTGGTGATGCCATGCTAACATCCCTGTTCTCTCCCATGTCCCCACATCTGTGGTCATGTGAAGGACTGCACAGCCCTGCTCTGGCTATAGGCACCAGCAAAAACATGAGGAGAAGGTGTGTCCCATTGTTCCTGCATTCCCATCACAGCAGTGAAAACACTGGCTGTCTCTTGTTTAAACTACAGCCTTGTAAAAAATGGGTGCTGATTGCAAAACAGCAATGAACAGAAGTCTCATTCACACGCACAAAATCCCTTGAGACAGCAGAAAGAGCAACTTTCCCAGGTCTCAGACATCTGAAGTACCCGTACAAGTCCCAGAGCCAGGGAGATGACCTACACCAAAAGCACTGCAAATTGTAACACTACTAAATAGCACCTTAATTCCAGCTTTCCTTATTCCAAACCCTGATATATACCTTGTCACATACCCTAGCACATGAGCTGTCATGGAACAGGATCAAAGACAAAGTCCACACCCAAGAAATGCCATGCAGGATTATTTTCCTGCCTTCACCTACAGGAACTTAGTATTTTCAAGCTGAAACATGGGAAGTTTAGGTTAGTTACTAGGAAGAAATTCTTTAATTCTTTTCTGTGAGGGTGGTGAGGGCACTGGAACAGAGAAGCTGTGGATAAGTCATCCCTGAAAATGTGCAAGGCCAGGTTGGATGGGACTCTGACCAACCTGGTCTAGAGGGAGGTGTTCCTCTCCATAGCAGGCTGGAACCAGATGATTTCAAGGCTTCTTCCAACCCAAACCATTCGGTGGTTAAGAACCTTCCTTGTGCACAGGTCTTCTGCAAACACAACAGTTCCCAAACATGGCTGAAGGATGCATCCATGGCTCAGGCCAGTCAACCAAAACCAGCCTACAGTCTCCCCAGCACCGCAACAATAACAATAAAGATGGGCCAACCTGACTTTTCAAGGTATGTTTTCAATCAAAATACATGTCTGCTATTACAGTAGGCTGCCCCCTCACTTCACACCTGCTGAACCTGTGCTGCTGTGTCTTTTCTGCTGTTCTTACCGATGCTAATTAAAACTAGCCCTGGGTTTGCCTCTACATGCTGCAGTTGTTTTACTGTGTGGGCAAGCCCCGAGGTCCCAGGCCTGATAGAAGTGTGAATGAAGCCCTCTGTCTCAGGAGCAATCTGAGAGCTGCTCTGACCATTTTGGGGCATGCAGCCGTTCATTCTCACTGGAGCAAAGCTGACAATTAAATGAGCCAGTGCTGAAGATGCTTGGTTGATTGACAGTGGAGCTCTGAGCAAAAAACCAAAGGGAAGGACTACCAGAAATTAGGGTATTGCAGTCAGTGAAAGCCAATTTGCATAGATTTACAAAGGGAACTTTATATTAAATTTCCATGCACACAGAGCTTTGCTGTTCAAGTACACACTTGGCGTGTTCTTGCCATTTGCCATAAATTTTCTGAGTTGCTTACATCCACTTTTAGAATTATCTCAGGCCATATTATTTCACCCATATTGTTACTACTGAGCACCAAACCACTTGAACTAAGAATTTCTACAGGAAACTTGAAGGGGTTTAGAAGTACTAAAGAAAAATGCAGATGCAGACCTTCATAAAGCTGCTTAGCTGGAAAGAATTGCCAGAAAGTATATTTGTGCTAATGTAAGCCAATTTTTCTGAATTAATTTTGAAACAATTTATCATTCATCCTCCTCACCTCCTTCCAATTTACAGCAGTCTCTGTAAACATAGCCAGGACACTGCAAGCAGATGATAGAACACTTTCCTTTTAAGAAAGACGATGGCATAACTTCATACCTCTATAAACTTCACTATATTTGGTAAAGATTTCATAAAGGTTTGCATTCCATGACCACTACAGGAGCAGTGGTGGTCATTTCTGTATTCCTTGAAGAGCTACAAAAATTAACTCATCACCCAAAACATATATAGAAGGCAAACATCTTAGAGTCAGCTAATGTCTCTCTTTTTAATATTATTAAATAACAGAAGCAACCAGGCAGATATAACACTTCAGTGCTCCAGTGACTTTAGTAACAGTTGTACTGGCTTATTTGGCATCTCACCTTGTCTCTGAATATGACCAAAAAGGGATTTTGTTTTGTAAGAATGTGGCACACAAAGTACCAAAGAATTAAGAGCCTTATCTCTCAAGTTGTCACAATTTCAGTTTTACAAAACTTAACACATGCACCATACAGAAATTAAAAGCACTGAAATGAACTGCTGGTGGTAGTCAGGTAGAGATTAGGCTTTTTCCTCATTAAAGATAAATACAAAGAAGCACAACTGAATTACTTCAGGCTAATGAATGATGAACTCAAACATCACCACAAAAGTAAATGCTCTTGAAAAGGGCAGAGAAATGATTTCTAGTACAAATGTACTGGGCAAGCCCCTTTCAACAGACAGGTTGTGCTTGTAAATGCAGGCAGATTTCTCAGCATATGAAGGACAAACCTCAAAAATTTCAGCCAGTTAAACAAGACTCACCAGACAAAACCATTGAATTCTGAAACACATTTACAAGACAACTTTTCTAGCTGAAGGTGTTCAACCACAAGATGCTGGTGAGTAACAAGTCACATGTCTGTACATGCAGTGTTTTCAGAATGTGATTTTCTCTGTTCTTGTGGAAACAGAGGTATCACAAGCCTGTGATGGCAGAAAATTTCACAAAGAAAAATCTGAGTTAAAAGAGAACCTAAAGAGACCAAAATTGTCTTCAAAATGAGGCCAAATTTCAAGATGTTGCTAATTCTGAAGACTACTGCTATAAAAATAACAGAGAAACTAGCACTCTGTTTAGTTGTTTTATAAAAGCTAAGGCAGCAATGGTTGAGAATTGCCATTTGTTTTGGTAAGCAGATGACAAGGCCAATACAATGCGTTTAATAAGTGGAGCTTCAAGTATACAGAATGTGTGTGCACACAGGACTTTTTTTATAATGCAACCAATTAAGTCATGGCCCATCAGGTACAAGCAAATATAAATTTATGATAGAATAAAATGTTATGAAAAAAAGTACATAATCAAATTCTAACATAGCAGAATCTGGAGAAGACGATCTATCCAGGTTTTGAACACTGTTGAGCCAAAGAACTTTCTCAGACTGAAACATCTTTTCACGTGAAAGGAATTGGAAACTTCAGGATCTATATGGGAAAAAAACCTGCCCAAAAACTTCTATAACTTAGAAGAAGATGCTTTTGAGGATAAAAATTGTTTTCTGTTTCATTCCACCCTTTAACAGAAGCACTAGGAAAAAGGGTGGGAAAAATTCTGGAACTGATTTAAGCTAAAGACAGTAGTAAATTAAATAGCTAAAGACAACTCAGAATCTCCCAAAATAGGGCTCCCTTAGCAGCAGTATGAACTACACACCTGAATTTTATCAGGAGTACAATTAATCCAAGACTAGCAGTAGGAAAGCAAGCAATAGACACAAGGGAAAACTGTAGCATTGTGTGTTTTATACAGGTTTTGTTGTAAAGTTGGTTATTTTTTTATAAATTGAGATTATGTTTTGATCCTTGGTTCCCCCCATGTTCCTCCCTCACAATAGTTTGTCCCTGAGTTGTTTGTCCCTTGTTTTCCCGCCAGTGACCCATCTGTCAAGGTGACCGATCCCCTGGTCCTTCCCTTTATGTCCTTATAAGTTTATCTCCTCCCTCCTGGTGCTGCCCAGTTTCCCTGTCCATCATTGTAACCACATCCCCCCCTTGATTTCCAGAACCTTCTATGTCAGTTATCCCTTACTTGAGATATGATTTGCCTCCTGAGCCTTTTCCCTCCCCTGTGCCATCCTTATTGGTTCAGTTTGTCCCTCACTCCTGCCCTGGGCTTCGTTTATTGGTCCCCTCGTGTCTCCTCCTGTCACACCCATCCCCTTTATCAGTGTCTCCCCGAGCTGTCTTTCCCTGACACCGTCACTGGTCCCGCCCGGTACAATAAAGTGCCTTGGCGCCCATACAAGTGTCGGCTGTCTCCTCCCTTCGCCTCAGTAGCTCGTAGTCCCGCTCTCGCGTGCGCTAACCACGCCGCAGACGGCACCACTGCCCGGGGTTCTTGGGAAGAACCTGGGAGTGGCAGAATCCGTGGTCTCCTCTGGCCACTCCGGGACCGGCTAGCCAGCATCCGTCCAGCTCCTGTGGCTGCGGGACAAGGCTACAGAAAACCACTAAGAGGTCCTGTCCACCCTGTAACACTTGGGAGTCACACTCAAATGCACTCTAAGTGTTACAACTATTTTCTGGCATTTGAACAGTTTCTTCAAGCTGTATGATTGCTAATGAGTGCTAGATACCTCACCAGATTCTTCCTTCATTCTACTTGCTTCAGAGACAGCAATTATATCAGACTGATGATTAGAAATAAACCAGTCTTCCAGCTTTTCTAACCATGATGACAAACAGCTGTTGTTACACTGACTCTTTGGAATAGTGAGAAAAATCCAGCCTTCCCCACATCATATTCTCCACACAAAGTATCTACTTGCATAATGAGTATTTAAGGATACAGCAGGTAGAAGCAAATTCACAAGGTGAGTGAATCATAGAAAAGAATTAGGCTGGCATTTTATTACACTGAGAATTCTTACTGATTGACAGCAATCATTAACTGAAGGAGAACAGGCTGGTAAAGCTGGACAGTTTGCATAGGTATTTTTAAACAAAACTGAGAAAGATGACAGATAAATTTAAACACAAATAATTTCACTTAAAGTAAGGACAGTACAAAAATAATTATGACATTTACATCCATTTATCCAATGCTACCTCTTCATGAGCAGAAGAGAGCAAAGACCATAGTATACAGAAATATTACAGTTTAAATCTTCTCACATTGTAGTCCAAACAGAAACTAGAAAGTTTAGATTCTGTTCCCTTAAAAGGTTGTTCTGCTTCAGGTAAGGGAGAGCCAATGAAGTCATCAAACTTTAAGCCATCAAATCCAAATACTCTACCACTTTTGAAAAAACAAACATATTTATAAAAACAAAGCTGGTAAACTAACTGTATAGCCTGTGGTTCTGATTCAGACATTTATAAAAAAACAGGACAGAGACAAAATCATGGCCTATGAAGTAAAACCAGCCATAGGCAAGAGTTAAGCCATATGTTCAACAACCCTGGGATCTAAGCTTCTCTTTATAACAAGATTAGCCAGGCAAATCTGAGATAACTGGTGTTTACTATTTTTATCTGTTGCAAAGACCACATGAAAAAGTAAATAAAGACAATGACATTTTGTGACAAAAAAATTAAATACAAGAACCAATTTAAGAAATTAAACCTAAACAACCAGGAACCCCACAATACCTAGTAAGACCAGCCTACTAATTAGACAACAATTTCAAACTGCTAAATTGTAGAGATTTAGTCATCACCCCTTAGAAACGAATATGAAAAGGCTTAAAAATTTCTTTTTATCAAACATAACACATTGCTGTGAATATGAATAAACTCCAGCTGTTCCTCAATATGACAGAAGACATCAGATTATTAATCTAACAATTACAGGCATTTCAAAAGTGGCATTTTTGAACCCTTGTAAATAGATGGAACTAGCTTCCATTTTTGTGAGCAGTTCTGATGGCATGGTGTTAGTGTACTGAAATATCTTCATTTACATTTCCTCAAGGCTCCTTTTGATAGCTTCTTGCAGTTCTGCATCTTGCAGTTCTGTGTCTTGCAGTTCTGCATAAATCAAAAAGAGTGTAATGTCAAACTGCAATTGATAACTAGACATAAACACAACTACCTTAATATTACTACATAAAGCATGAACTTATTTCTGTGGGCAAGGTCAGCAGACTGCAAAAAAACCCTTAAGAAACAGATGAAAATATTTCCTCTCCTTGTTTTATGCTATCTTTTCAACACTGCAAAATGTGGAAAACACCTCTACAACTTTTCACTGTCTTAACCAGGAGCAGCCCAATGATTCATTTAAGACCATAATTGTAACTCTGTATTTACTGGTCAAACTAAAAGCAAGATTAGAACCCATATGTATGCACCAAGAAAAATAAAGTATTAAAAAAACCCAACGTATACACATAACAAGCAGAGAGGTTTCAGTATTTTCATTCCAGTTCCTTATCCAGAGATATGCCCAGACCTACATTCTGACTTGGCAGCAGTGTTGTCACTCTTACCAGGTAAGCCAGACAAGTAGATAAAAAATCAATCTCAGCAGCGAGAATAGTCTAGATCAGGGCTGTTACAGTTTTGATGGTGAGGAGAAAAATTGCATTGCACTCATCTGGCTTCTTAATGATCTAAAACAACTTTCATGATGTGGTAAATAGGTATGATTCGTGCTGACAAAATTGAAACAGTAATCAATATTGATATAGTAATTAATATTTGGAAAAAATAAAACATTTAAAAGGTGTAATGCCAAGAAAGAAAGGGAGAGGAGGGGTTCCACCCCCCCTTTCCTGCAGATGTTCAAGGACAGGAAAAAGCAAGAGATAACAGTTACTAAAAATTAACAGAAAGAAGGGAAAATCTGGTTGGGTCCCAGGAAAAGGCCAGTTATAAGAGATTTATTGCTTTAATGCTTAAATATAACATTATGTTAGTTTTGGCTTACATTATACTAGCCTGGTGTGCACGTGTAACCCAAAGGTGAGTTGAAGGACATCGAAGAAGAGGAGAGGCCTTCATCAAAAACGACCCCCAAAGACTCGTGCGACCACCAAAACGAGTGGTGGAGCATGCACAGTAAAGGTGGTGATGAGGGCAGAGGCAAAAGTGTGATGAATCGAAAATGGGAGGAGATGGCATTGACACCTGGCATATAAGGGGGGAATCTTCACTTGGCAAGCTTGTACATGAGGTGGCAAGGGTCCCAGAGCCCTGCACTCCGTACTCCGTGGTTATCTTTTGTTCATGCGCTATTATTGGAACCAAATTATCCCTTATTTTTAATCAAATTCTATTGTCAGTATTTCAAGTGTATCTGATTTTATATATTTTCTAAACTATTCAATTAAAATTGCTGCTACCTCTAATATTGTTTGGTTTTTTTTAATGACGGGATAATTGGGCAAACATAACAATAATACTCAAAAAAAACCCTGGTTTTGTGTTATATTTAGGTTGTTTTGGGCACTAATTGCTTGGTGTTAGTGATCAAATAGCATAAATTTGACAAGGTTTGTACACACAGCAAATAATATAAATAATACAGCTGGAAAAATTAAAGCAGCTTTCAGACACACTGTCATTCATGAATTATTCATCTTCTGCTTTAGGAGGACACAAGCACACCCTATTAAAAAGAAAGATCTGTCTATTCTTATGAAAAAGGAAATAGAATTTTAAAACTTTAATAATTGTTGGGCTGTTTTATGCAAGGCTGAGATTTGGAACAGAGATCATATCACTGACTGCTCTCTCATGCATCTGGACTTTCCTGTAATGTCCAGAACTACTGATAAAAGAGAGTTGCTTAAAGAAAAATATTACATGCTCACAGAAACAAACAAAATCAAACAAATACAGAAAACCATCTGCTGACAACTGCTTGCATTAAAATGTTACTTAGCCACTAAGCCTGTAAAAAATACAGAATAAGGTCCAAGCTGTGACTCATCTGAAGCCAGGCTGCTTCATAAGGTCAGATGCCTCTGCAGTGCAGCATCAGAAGTGGGACCTCCTGCATGCACCAAATGCCACTGCTATCCCAGAACTGGGGGGCCTGAATGCACCAAACTTTCAGTGCTGGAGATGAATGCTGGACATTTAACAACAGTGTTTAGTAACAGCTGGTAAACTTACAACTGAATAAATTCTGGGAACATAAGATTCAGTAATCAGTTTTATCATGGAGCTTGTACAACTTTTTTGGGTTTTTTTAGTTTGTTTTATTTCCATCAGGTGGAGGGGCAGAATCAAGTCTTTAACAATAAATTATTCTCAAAGTACACTGTGGTCTGTCACCAAAAATGCATGACTACACTGAACACTACCAGTAAGCTCAACAGCAAAAGGATGAAAACAATTTCAAATAATGTAAAATAGGATGTGAATGGACAGATGTGATGCTGATTCAACCTTGTGCATAACTCTACAGCTCTTTTAGGAGACCAGAGTGCTTTATTGTGAAATGATACCCAATCTTGAATTATTTATTCAGAAGTTCAACTATTTAGTCAATAGTTCTGCTCTGAGACAACACAGTCATGTTAAACTGGTACAAAAGTGAACTCAGTCAAGTCTTTAATTTACTGGTACCCCGTGGTGTCCAATGAAATAGATTTTTAGTTTGATGGCATACTTTTCAGGTTAGGAACATTTTATACTTATAACTCATCACAGCATTCTTCACTACTCAAGACTGCCCAGCATAATTTAGAGAGTATTCCTAAGAGGTCACTTGCTGTAAAACTGATTGTAAGTTCAGTTTCTGTATCTTCCATAATTAATAGTGCTCTTGAACACAGAAAAGTAAAAACTGACAGACCTTCTTCTTTGTTTGTTTCTTCTAAGCTCCGCTTCAATGTTTCTTTCATATCTTCATCCTCTTCACTATCTGAACCTTAAATGTACAAATGAAATAAATTACACGTTGCTTCTAATAAAGGTATTAACAGCCTCTCTTGCATTTCTCTTACTGTAACACCAACTGATTTGAAGAGTACACTTGTTATGATCTAAAAAAATCAAGATAAAAATACATTCCAGTGGTAGTTTAAGACAGCAACTCAAGAGCCAGCTATTTTTCAGCTACCTCCTTCCCCTTCTCCCCACAATCTAGAGGCAGATTGCTTCAATTTTTTATTATGTTAAAGCAGCAACAAGAAATAATAGGTGCAGAAGCTACTGTGTCTACTGCATTTGTGGGGGTTTTGGTAATATTCAGTCATTAAAAATGACTCACTTTCTATAAATTACTCACTTTCTATAAAACGTATCAAGGATTTAATTATGGGAAGAAGTGCCTTAGTGTGTCTCTGCCTCCACATGACTGCAGCTGTGTTTTATAGCCCAAATACTGCATTTGAACAATGGAGTGCTAAAACTCAACCAAGCAGTGCAATCCAGCAGATGTTGCTGTTCAAGTCTCATATAAGCAGAAGGTTGATAGATTTAGTTTAATCTGTTAATTCATCACAACCCAGCCCAGCCAAAACTCCACAGCCTTTCCCTTTCTTACTAACACTCTTCACAAGGCTGGTTTCCAGCTCCAGAAGAACAGCTTTATTTTGAAGTGTCTAGTGTCCCTGAAGCGGTGTGGGGTTTGGTTGGTTGGTTTAGTTTTTTGTTGGTTGGTTTTTTCCCCATGAAACAGAGGCACAGTAAAGTACAGGTTAAAAGCCAAGCCAATGAGTCACGTTATGCATTCATGCTCCTGCTACAGGCTATTGCTATTTTGGGAGATGGTCTCTGTAATGAGGTCTTACAGTATTAGCAATCACCAAGGTCTCCTGCAGTCATACCAACAGAAGCACTCCCCTTAAAGTCATCACATTTATTAATACATCTATATACTTCTGATTACATTAACCAACAAAGAACTTTCTGATATGGCCATCTAATTTACTGACTGTGTGACTTCTGGCATTTTGAATTACTCAACTTAGCTATTCAAATTGTCAGGTACGTTTCCAAAATTTGTCTTCAAACCTCTGACACACAACCTGTTTGAGCAGAACCTTGCTGACTTTCCCAATTCCAGGAATAAAAATTCCAACAGCTGGTGTCAAACAGTGATCAGCAGCCCAAAAATATACCAGAAATAGATAATTTAAATGGTATTTCTCCACTTACTTGGCAGACTGACTGTGAACTCTTTTTGGAGCTGTCTACTATTTCTGAGCAGAAGAGATACTAATTTTGACATCATTTTCCAAAGCAAAGCAAAGGAAACAAAAATCCACACCCCCTCATCCCCCAAAGCAGTCACTACAATTACTAATGAAAGGGAGGAAAAAGCACAAAGGAAAGGCTTTTTGCAAGTGGCTTCTCCCTAATTAACTATCCTTTTAATCTTCCAGCCTGGAAGACATGTCAGACCACTCTAAAAAGTTTTATACATCTTACAGGTGGAACAGTTGAAGCAATCACTCCCTAACTCAATTCTTGGCTTAGTACACATGACATAAAAACACTTCCAGGGATGGGGCACCCACAGCTTTTCTGGGCGACTGGTCAAGTGCCTCACTACCCTCTGAGTAAATAATTTCTTCCGAACATCTAATCCAAATCTTCCTTCTTTTAATACAAAATCATTCCTCCTTGTCTTGTCACTATCTGTCCATGTAAAAAGTCCTTTTTTATAAGGCCTCTTTAAATACTGGAAGGCCACAATGTGGTCTCCTCAAAGCCTTCTCTGCTCCAGGATGAACAAACACAACACTCTCAGCCTTTCTTTCCAGCTCTCTGATCATCTTTGTGGCCTCCTCTGGACCCACTTGAACAGGTCCATGACTTTCTTGTGCTGAGGACCCCAGAACTGGACACAGCACTCCTTGTGGGGTCTCATGAAGCCAGAGCAGAGGGGCAGAATCCCCTCCCTTGACCTGCTGGCCGCTCCTGTTTTGATGCAGCCCAGGATGCCATTAGCCTTCTGGGCTGTGACCGCACACTGGCTGGCTCATGTCCAGCTCTTCATCCATGAGAACCCCCAAGTCCTTCTCCACTGGTCTGTTCACATGCAGCTCTTCTCCCAGGACTGTATTCATGTCTGGAATTATCCCCACCCAGGAGCAGCACTTTGCACTTGGCCTTACTGAACTTCCTGAGGTTCTTATGGGCCCACTTCTCAAGTTTGTCCAGGTCTTCCTGGATGACATTCCATCCTTCAGGTGTGTCAACAGCACCACTCAGCATCATGTCATCTGCAAACCTGCTGAGGGTGCCCTTGATTCCACTGTCTGTGTCATTAGTAGAGAGACTGAAAAGCACCGGTCCTAAGACAGAGTCCTGGGGGTCACCATCTGTCACCAGCCTTCACTTTGACATGGAGTCACCGACCACAGCTCTCTGGCTGTGTCCATCCAGCCAATTCCTTATCCACCACCAAGTCCAGGCAGATATCACAGTCTTCCCTTGTCAAGCATTGCAGTTGCTCCATCATAAAAGGCCACCAGACTGGTCAGGCAATGTCACAGAATGGTGGAGATTGGAAGGGACCTCTGGAAGTCATACTGTCCAGCCTCCCAGCTCAGTCAGAATCATCTACTGCCCAGGACTCTGTCCAGAGAGCTTTTGAGTACTACTGAAAAGACAAAGTAGTGGGGAGCTCCAAACTTGTTAGATATGACCTTACTGAATAAAGTGAAAGGATCAACTTCCTCAACCTACTGGCAACAATCTTCCTCGTGCAGCCCAGGGTACTGTGGGACCTCTCATCCACCAGAGCACACATTAGGTCCACCAGGACCACCAGGTTCTTCCCTACAAAGCCATTTCCCAGCTGGTTGACTCCTGCTCAGCATATATTGATGCTTGGGGCTGCTTCTCCCCAGATGCAGAAGTCTGCACTTCCCTTTGCTGAACTTCATGAGATTCACTGTGAATCCACTTCTCCCCTGTCAAGGTTCCTCTGGATGGCAGCACAGTTCCTGTGGTGTACCAACTGCCACTCCCAGTTTTGTGTCATCAACACACTTGCTGTAGGTATACTCTGCCCCATCATCTAGGTCATTAGCAGACATTAAAAAGGATCAGCCTCTGTACTGGGACACAGCTGGTTCCTGACCCCCATGCCACCGATCACCATGTTCCAGGTCTGGCTGTTCAGCCAGTTTTCCACCTCAGTTTTCTCTTCCAGCCCACACTTCATCAACATATACTGCTGAAACTGCTGGCATCTTCTAATGATGAGATGCCACAGCTGGCATCTTCTAATTTTGAGAAACCAGGTAAGTCCTGTCCCTCTTGTTAAAATCCTTGGCACATGCTATAGCTCCCAACTCCTTTGGTATCAGAGGAAAAGCAGCTGTCCAGTTTCAGAGGCAAGAGATCTTAAGATCTCTTGTACTCTTCTCTAGTACATTTTATCAAATACACATCAGGTAAGAACCTCTGACTGTACCTGTTCTTTCAAAAGAAATCCTACTGCTCACTACTGTCCTCACGTACTGACATATTCCTACTGGAAGAATGAGAAAACAGGAAGGCAAACTCTGGATGCATATAGAGCTCAGAATGATTTTTTGACATTTCATGTCTCTGAGAAACCTGTTCTGGGGAGAGACTGATAACTTGCACAGAATGTAAGCGCCACCCACTGTCCTGCCATCAAAGCACCACAGCCTGAGCTTGGATTAGCTGCCCACACAGCTCAGGGTAACATCCCCCCACTGTATCTTATTCTATATCCTGCCACTCATCTTCTTTTGCAACCACCCCAGTTACCACCAACCCTTTCATAATTTCCATCAGGTTTAGCATCAGAGACTCAACTTTCCTTCCCCAGCCTTCCTCCTGCTCCCTTATCCCACTACACCCCTCTTGTCTCCTGTAGTCTCACACCCCACCTCCACTTCCCTCCAAAAATACTCCTTCTCTAAGTCTTTTCAGTAACTCCCAATCTCACCTGCCCCTTTCCCATTCCAATGTACAGTGGCATTCACATCACACTATCTCTCCAACCACTGACCCTTCTCCTCTTACAGCTGATGTCTGGAGTTTTAGTGCTACCTTATGGATACCATTTGTTAACTCAGTCAGGATACCAGGAATTACTCAGCCAAAAGCTTTAGATTAGTATCCCACCCTTGCCTTTGTTAGCAACCACATTTGGTATGTGTGGCCAAGCTGCCTTTAAAATACTTTCCTTGGCTTCTAGAATATTTTCTTTTATTCCTTTTTTTCATATGCTCCTAGAGGATCCTTCCCACATACTCTTCCCCAATACTTACTGCTCTAATCTCTGTTCATATTGTAAATGCAAGTACAGCTGCTCCCTGCTGAGGATTACCACCACACAAGACCTCTCTTCCTCCATGCAAAGCAAGCTTTACTCTATGTATCTCTGCCTACAGTTGCTCATTCAAGCATAGGACAAATAAAAATAAAGCTCTCAAGCTGGCACTCTCCTCCAATTGCATTTCTTGGAAACTGTGGTCAATATAATTATAAGTCACTCAGACTTTCATCCAAACTTTATCTTACTCCACTCTCAAATTCAAAGCCAGATTTAAGCTAAACCTCAAGATTTTTTTTTCATATGATCTGAGTGGTGAGGTCTTCCCAGTTCATCCACTGGCCTCCAGTTGTTAAGACTCATTATATCTCAGGTGTCAGTAAGTACATCGCTTTCTCCCTAGGGCATGAACATACAAGAGATGCCACTGACATACCAAACCCAGTAGTAACTTCCTGCTGTAGCTAACACCAGGTTACAACTGAAGCGTGACTTTCTTATCACTCTCTACTGCAACAAGCTGTGGCTGCTATAATAAAGGAATATATTACTAGAGCAACTGTAATTCATTCATGGTGCATCACTCTGCAGATGCTCATGCCCTTCACATTCAGTTTCACATTCAGGAAAGCAGGGGCTGGAGGCTGTGATTTGCAATCTGTGTTAACTGCAGGTTTTGAAAAAGCAGAGATGGGACAGATGTAGCATTCATACTGGACCTCAAACTGGACCACACAAGGATGTTCACGAAAAATCTTCACTATGGAGAAGCAAAGCAACTATTGTCAATGTCTTCTATAAATTTGTTCTTCTGTCCTCTTACATTATTTTGTTGGCTGTAGGTAAACAAGCGAATTTTGGGCATAGTGGGAGTTAGGAAGCTTGGGAGCATTCATTAAAATGAACTGAAATCCTACTCTTCCAAACATAAAAACTCTCATGGAAGCTGCATTTGGTAGTATTTAAACATTTCAGGCAAGAGCAGCAGATTGAAGACGCAGGCTGGCAACTCCATTTGAGCACAGGGAAATGCACTTTATGGGTCAGTGAAAGAGCTATGGTGGCTATCATATGTCTGCTAATGGCAGACAACACTACATTCAGTACACCACTGACTCTGACAGGCTCATGAGACAGACTGGCTCTTCAAAAGAAAGGACAAGAAATACTTTCAAAATTTTTTCTTATTATTTAAAAGAGTCTGTTTTACATAAGAGGTCAGTCACTGAAGGATCTCATTTGAACATAACTGGGAGAAATACAGTTAAGCTAAAGACTTACACAAAAACAACTTGTCAACCAAAAAGTTGTGGCATTCCTGTCAGTGTCCAGATGGATATGATGACCACAACCTACTATCAGCTTTGCCCTCAACACTGTCCAGCACTCATTAAAAGTGTACTTTCAACACACAGGATATCATCAAGACACAGACAACGGAATAATGATATTTTTCTGCACACTACAGTTTTTTTTGCTATCAAGGAAGACACTGAAAACTCTTCTCTTCTGCCCTTCCCAAACCACTCAGTTAATATGCATGAAGCTCTTGTCATGTGTTGTGGTTTCACCATAAAAGCAAAAACCTTCTTCATTTATGAACTCAGGCTTAGCAGCAGGAGCGAACAAGTAAGAATGCCTCCTCTTGTCATGCCTCAAAGGAAGGTCAAGCACCTCCTCCAGCCAAGGGTTTCCTATAGTAACATACAGTTGGTATTGTATTGCAACATACGCAGAAAATGTTATTTTTATTATTTACTTTAAAATAAATGCAGTACTATAGTTCCCACAGCAGTTGTGCTGGTAAAACAGTTCACAAGATGCACCTGTCAGATTGCCACATCCAAACACAATCCAGCTGCTCAGAAGCTAATGATAGCTCTGTCAAGGTGATTTAGGGAAAGAGCTTTCTCATTTTGCAGCTCATCCAATACCAACAACAGTCTGGTATTTTTCAACATGATTCTCTGTCCTGTTTCTCACTTATTTCTCTCTCCAGAATAACAGCCATAGGCTTGAGAAAGTCACAAAGCAAGCAATTCTTGTTTGCATTTCCTTACACTCAGCTGCTTGTCTGTAACAGGTCAACAAGTTATACCAGCCTATGATACACTGCACGACTTTCCATCTCAACCCTCCAATACCGGTTTTGCCACATTAAGACTTGCAAATGATGGCTGATGCTGCTGTGTACTATGTGGTGGCTTCATCTTTTCAAAGAAAAACTTTATAAACTCTTGGTAACACCATCATGCCACAATGCAGCAAATACAGACCCATTACCAACAGTGAATTCTCTAATATTATGTTTTAATACATGACAGGGAGACAAAGGCAGCTCTTGCTGTCTGGGTCCCCCCTTGCTGACACTGACTAAAAAAGGGGACAATTCTGTTCCTTACAAGTTTGTTAAGGAATGCTAACAGTCAAAGCAATCATGTGTCATTCCATCAATTTCCTGTTCAAGGATTTCTTTTCATAATGACCACATGTGCAACTCAAGTGGAATGCACAATGAGCAGCCAGACAGCAAGTTAAGGTTTGCAGCCTCCAGGTAGGGCCAATTACCACAAATATTAATATAGTAAAGGACATTGAAAGAAATGTTAAATTAAGAAACTTCTAATGCCTGGGGTGGCCAGAAAACTCTGTAAGCAGCTTTTCTGTATCAAAAGCACTTAAGTCAATTCCAGCTCACCACATAATTTTTTTTTTCAGAAAGCTATTTAATTATCCTATTTTTTCCCCTTTAATCAGTCAATGCCAATTCATCATTCAGAGATAGCACTCCACTTCAATCTTCTTTGTGAAACAGCAGTACCATGTTATAGCCCTCATAAACCTATATCAAGACTAGCAGTGTAAATTTTCAGAAAACAGTTTAGGGCTAATTCAGAAACAACTTTCTCTAACATACTCTGAATTTACAACCCTACAAAACCGCAACAAGAAGCCAGAAAAAGCAAAAATGTCTACAGAGAAATGTCAAGTCTTCCAGGAAAATAGCAAAATACTTTGAAATGCTGATAAGTATTAAAACTCATCTCAGCTCTGGTGCCCTTTGCATGAAAATGAGCTGGCTCAATCCTCTGTCACTATCCTATATAAAACCAATGTGATTATTTTAGCATGCCATTAGAATCTGGCACTTTAGAGAACTCAGAAACTTCCGCTGAGATTTTTTTCTCCAAATGGGTGTGTGAGTTGTGCCAGTGAAGACACTGTAGCCAGGAGGTCCAAGTTAAAATATACAGAAGTATTTTGAGAAATAATGATGCTTTAGCAGGGTCACAATTGTTTCAGACAGAATAAATCAAGCCAAACAGATCTGAGAACAAATTGATAACTATGCACACAAGAGTGCTTCAAACAGCTTCTCTTGAACTAGAAAGGAGTCTTCAAACTCAAATCAGTGTGAGTCTCCTGCTATAATAAAGAATACAGGGATGACAGTTTTTTACATTGAATAAAATGCTTGATTTTAAGTCTGTTTTCAAAACATGCCCAAGCATAATGATTTTCTAATCTATTATTCATTGAAATACTACTACAATACAAGAAGCACCAAGCAACAGTTTATGTTACCAGTGTAAGTGTTCCATTTTTTTATTGGAAAGAACTATCAGTGTACTGGAAAAATTGTGTTTAATGTTTACTTTGTACCTTTTGTTGTATCTGAAATGCTGTTTAGCAAGGCACACATCATGTCTCCTTCAATGTGGTGAGGATTCAGGATGCGAGCTGACCGCTGGGTCATTTTAAATTGGTTTTCCAGTTCCAGGAAGCTCTTGTCTCCAGAAAGAATAGTGAAAGGAATTTGCTTGGGCAGGTGCTCATCCAGACGGCCAGCCTATGCAAAACAAATAACAAGTGTTGAACAGAGATCATGTTTTTATCTCATGGCATTTGGCTGGCTTTGTGCAAGACAGGTCTTCATTGGAAAGTTTTCTACAGCAATTTATTCCTGCCTTTATGATCCAAGCCACATTATCCCACTGTGAAAGGCACTGTTTCAAGAGTTTGATGCTCATTTCTTCTCTACACACAATAGATACTGGTGATGGCTACCAGAACAGTACAGATGGAGTATGGAACAAATTCCTAAAAAGCAGCATTTTAGAACTGTCTCTACATAAAACAAGTCCTCTCTGCAGAGCATTTTAAGAGTAACATAAAAAGCATGATGAAACATAAAACCACTGTTGCAAAAATGTGCTTATACAGATAGGCAGTATTTTTTTAACTGATAAAGCACTATATGGCCTCAAGCTGCACCAGGGGAGGTTTAGATTTTCTACAAGGTTGTCAAGCATTGGAACTGCAAAGGTTGTCAAGCATTGGAACAGGCTGCCCAGAGAAGCACTGGAGTCACCATCCCTGGAAGTGTTCAAAAATCACGTGGATATGGCACTTAATGACATGGCTTAATGACAGTGGTAGTGCTGCGTTAATGGCTGGATTTAATGATCTAGAAGGTCTTTTCCAACCTTAAAATCTATGATTCTACATTAGGAACACGAGTCCCCGTGGCACCCCAGATTCCTGTCCCTCACCTGCACATCCCCCAACCCTGCCAAAGCCCAAAGTCTACTGAATAAAGGCACTGCCCTTTGTCAGCTCAACAGGGTCTGTGAAAGCAGCACCATTCATCTCCACTGTAAAGATGGCTCGAGATTTGGGCTACTTGAAGAGAGACAAAGGAGTTACATATCACTCTCAAAGAGAAACTGTAACAAGTGCTGGATTTTTACTCTTCATTCCCTAACCGGCTCCCTTCCCCTCCACAACAGACTGTTGCTCTATTCAGGCTAATTTTTAAGTCACTTCTCGACCACCTGACTCCACTCAATCCAGGTTTATCATTCTTTATAGGAGACACAGAAGTGTCATGGAAAGAATCTGAAAATGTCATCTGCAATTAGTACTTAATATCAATAGCAGATACCATCTGCCACCCTTCTCTGGGTACAGGACACAATAAAGCAAGCGTGCCCTAACTTACATGAACACAGAGAGCAAAGTCTGCCGCTTCTCTTCTGGTACTGCAACGTGGATGAAGAAAGAAACATCCAATCCTCTTAAGATAATTGTAAATTTTGCAATGCACTGGAGGCTTCCAGTTGCTGTATCCTCCTGTACAGTGAAGGGGAATAATATTAAAAATAATAAAAACCAAACATGAAAAATAAACAAACCATGGGTTTGGGTAGAAACACGTCTATGAATTAAGAATGCAAGAAGGCAAAAGCAAATATAAAACTTTAAAGACAGAATTTATTCTGACCAATGTGAAAGCTAAGAATAACATATAACCCAAATCCCCCCAGACTTCTTGTTCTTTCGATAGAAGGCAAAAAAGTATGATGCTACTCTGTCAATTTTGTACAATTTTTTTTCCTTCAAATCCTGAAAAGCTTATCTTCTAGATATCATGTGCTTTTAGACACAAGGATGTGTTTTTCTCCAGTTTGAAGCATCGTTACAGTTAATGTGCAGAATCAGAAGAGCTCTGGAAACATAGTACAAGTAGAGAAATGCTTCTCTTAGGGAAACGTGTACTAGAGGAGTTACACAGTCAACATGCACTGTAACTGCCTCACACATCCCATGTCAAAACTCATTAGAAAGAGGATCCAAAATCTGGAGCAACAGCTGAGAGAAATGCTAGAGTCCTGACAAACCCATGGATGCAGTCAAGGACAAGCAAAATGAGGCTACAACTGGGAAAAAAGTGCAGGAATTTTCTAAACAGTATACTAAGCATGTAGTTACAGGCTAAGAAAATAGGTGGATAATAAAGATGAGCTGAGTACAGACAAAACCAGTACCAGACTGAAACAAGTTGCAAGGGAAAGAAGCAGGAAGTCTTTCAAGAAGAGAGGAAAAATCAGAGGAGCTTGCCCCATAAAAATACATATGGCACCATAAAAAGGCAAGCAAATGGAAGGACCATTTGACTAGAGTGACTACAAATCTTTTAACATTCCAATGGCTAACAAATAATAGGTCTGCAACATGGAGTTGCAGACAGCAACAAAATTTTGCTTTATCTGTTCGATGATAGAGTAGGATGTAGGAAAGGATTTTGAACAGAAAATGAAAGCAGTCATTGATGGCACTTCACATGAGGACATGGGAAACCAGTGTTCAAGTAACCAGGCTGCAGAGGATGGTTTACATCAACATGTCCACCCACAGTCTCACAAAGAAAAAGCATTCCTCAGTAGATTCCTCCTGTTTCCCCCCTGCCTTTTCAGCCTAATGGCAAGAAGATGATATCAAAAATGATCGCAAAGATTTATTAAGAGTCTACACAGAAATTATTTAGTGGAACCTGTCCATAAGAAAAAAATGCTATTTGCAAGTTGTTCTTGTTTGCCCTCAGCCACTGCTATTTGGGAAAGACTTGTATTTACCAGCCCTGTTTTTTGGCTGCATAAATGTGCAACATAAGCATTTGACTAGGGCAGCTGAAAACAATGACAGACCTGTATTTATGTCATTTGTTAGCCCACAAATGGATGAAAGACAACTGAGTATCTGAAGACAGAAACAATACAGAGTCCAGACAATACAATGGAGGAACTCAAAGCAAAGCTAAGGCTATAGTAAAAACAGGGATAATAGAAATAATGCAGATATATAGTATAAAAATAATAGTTAAAATTCAGAAATGTTGTTTGGGAAATGCAGGAAAAAATGTTGCTGTATTTTCACAGGTTAAACAAACAAGAATAGCGTGCCTCAAGTAACTATACAAATCATTATTATGAGAAGGTACCTACAACAATAGATTCAGATGTGCCTGGGAGCAACCTTAGTGTTCCCAGGCTCAAAACCAACATAGTTGACACTAAAACTGGTAAATTTTTCTTTAATATGAATATGGCCCATTTTATTCACAAGTAACTCTAGCATATTTGTTTAGTTCAGGTGCTTAAGGGGCCATTCCCATGAGGCAGCTTGCATGCAGCAAACCCATTAGGAAGTAAGGAATTGAGTGGTGCTGATATGGGCTGTGCTGTGCCATCAGGCCCCTGTGTTTGGAACATCTCTGGGCACAAAACTCCTAACAAGCAGATACCAGATTCAGGAATACAGATGACTGAATTTCTACCACTTCACATTAACAGCTATACTTGCTCTGCCTTCATCAGCTAACTGGAAAATCTGTTTCTAAGAAGAAAAAAAAATGACCCAGGCATCAACAAGCCTTTTTGTACAACCTGAGCAGCACGACAACTCTCAGCTTTCAGAATAGCCTTGATTATCTTTTATGGGAAGAGATAATGAAAAACACTTAGCAAGGAAGTGCAGTGCTATAGTGTTTATCAACTGTAAAACATACCTGACCTACAAATCTGGTAAGATGATGCCTGTGTTCCAGGCCATAAATATTTTGAAACTATCCCTTATTTATATTTTACTGAAGAAATCAAGATACCACAGACAAAATAATTGCAGAGAAAACCTGTGAAAAAAGCACGAGGTGGACAAGCAGTTGGTTCAAAAACAGTTAGATAAAAACATCAAGTTAAATGGATGCTACTGGCAGACTTTGCAAAATGGTAGGATCTTTAAGGTCCCTTTCAACCCAAACCATTCTATCATTCTATGAAACTCATGACAATGTGAGTTCCATCAATCACTGGTATCTTTAAGATGGGACCTACACCTATTGTTGTACTGGATGACCAGGACCACTCTCTACAGAACAGGCCAGAGACAGAACAAAATTAAAAGTCTAAGAGTGCAAAATCATGCCTTCTGGAACTAAAAATCCAAATCAAAATTAAAAATCCCAGCCTTAGAGAAGGACTTAGGAGTTAATATAATCTCTGAGTACTTTGGGTGCCCTAATAATTATGAAAATATGATAGAGCTGAAGTAAGCTCATAAGGGAACTTAGAAAGACTCCTAAACAGTTCTGCAATTCTGGAACTATTCTACAAGGACTAGTAGGAGCAGTGGAGGTTTAGATGGAGTTTGAAAAATTCAACAAGCAACTTTAGAAGCCTAGTGCATACTTGCTCCTGCTCTTTATTCTCTCAAATTCAAGGAATCACTGCTCAAGTACATGTGTACACTTGTTAATCTTATCTTTGAATTTACTTCAAACTTTTTTTTACCTTGAAAACCCCAGATAAATGTCCCTTGGTTCAGGTTAGCTGGCAGCTGTGTGAAAAAGCTTCCCCAGTTGTCCAGATCCACCAACACAATGTGAGTCATGGTACTCAGATAGTCAAGATCAGGAAGTTCACCATCTTCAGTGGGATAAAAAGGACACATTAAAAATTCATGTGACTTTCTGGTCAACCAACTTGCTTTTGAAAACTCTTGTAGTCACATATGTAAGTGAAAAGTCACAGAAAGAAAAGCTTCAAAACATGATATTATCTGGTGACTGCATACATTTTAAAATCAACTGAATTAGCACTTAATAATGCATAAATTAGAGAGAAAAGTAGAATCTGGCTATATGGTGATGATGTAGACCTGGACAGTTTTATGGTAAGCACAGAGAGCTGTCGTCCTGCACCAAGACATTTTAATAACTCATTTAATATCCAGCTGAGTACCCCTGACGATGACAAGTCTCTGTGACATTCAACTGCTTGCCTGCATAAAAGCACATAAAACGTTTAGATATGCACTTTTTGCCGTATTTCTAACATAAATGTCTACCTCTTAATCAAAAGCATTATGACACCACTAGTAATCACGAAACACTTTCTATTTCTGAACACAAGCAAATAATACATACTGGGAATATAAATTCTCAGATGATACTGCTTTTTGGCAAGCTAAGAAACCTAAAATGATGGTATAACAGCATTGCCCACACAGAGAGCACTAACAGGCTCATAAATATTTATATATATAAAAGGCAAGTATCTTTTGAATGTGTATGATCAATCACTTTTACACTTCTAGGCATTAGATCCCTAACTGGGGTGTCCTTGATGGTGGTCCTCCTTTTAACACCAAATTATGCTCCAAACTAATTTGAAAATCAAATGTTTTGGTTTCAGAATTCTCACATCTGCCTTTTTTCTTTTTTTTTTTTTTCCCTAGACTTCATATAAATGGCATATAACAATAAATTGTGGAGTCTGAGTTTTGGAAATTCAAGTAGGGAGAATTCAGTATTTGAGAAATAACAATTAGTAAATTCTGAGCTCATTTATAGACTGGATGTAACCAAATGGTATGTGACATGTACTGACAACAAAACAGAGTGTGTTAAGGATAGCAATACTTTTCTAATGCTGAAAGAAATTTTCTACATACTTTCACTAAGTTCTTCAGAATGTTCTAAGTCCTCATTTTTTATTTTCTTTCCCTCTATTGGGCCCTGCAGAGAAGAAAACTGTGGTCTGTCCTGAGTTTTGGATGGAGATGCTTGAAATTGTTGCCTGTGAGGTTTTCTGACCACACAAGCCCCACTTGCTGAAAACTTGAATACTGTGTCTTCTGATTCTGCTGCAAGACTTGATAGATCAGGTTTCTGTAAGAAGCAGTGTTTCATGTGATAGTGCTGATGCGCACTTTGAAGATCATCAAAGTTCTTGTTGCATGCAGCACATCTAACAACATACATCTCTCCCTTAGATTTTACTGACTTGTGGCTCTTGAGATGACTGTTCATATCAGCAATATTCTGTGCCGTGGCAGAACATAGGCAGCATCGAAACCATAAGTTTCCTTTCTGCAGCATGGCTTTCTGACAACTCTCATGATCGTTCCTCCTGTTTATTTTGGAGACGTAAGTTGTCCGGCAACCGCAGGTTAAGCGGTCTCCTTGTTCCACTGGGAGGAAGTCCTCATCTTTTTTTATTGACAGTTCCATCTGCTCAGGCACAAACGTATAGTCCATGCTATGAAGCGTCTTGTAATGGATTAGAAATTCTTCCTCTGTGTTGAAGAAGAGATTACCACAAAGGCCACAGAAATATTTAATCTGCATCTCCTGATTATGATGCTCTTGGAAGTGCCGCTGTAGAGTTCCTACCTTCCGAAAATGATTTCTACATATGCCACATGAGTACCTGTGAAATGCATGGCTTTCTAAGGACATGCAATGCTGTTGAACACTTTCTTCAGACTCAAACATCTCCTCACAAATGCGGCACTGCCACTTTCCCACAACAGGACCACTTTCAGGGGACAGTTCCACAGGGCCAGAAATGCAGTCTTTATCTCCACCTGCAGAAACGCTCACTGCATCAGAAGCAGATGGTATAGGTTCGTCTTCTACAGCTTCTTGCTCATAGTAGTAACTATGCCCACCATGAAATTCAGTTACATGTCCCATAATATCCTCTTCTCTAAGATCTACAGAGCATGCTCTGCACCAGAGAAGAAAATTAGTCAAGTGTGCTCCTCCATGGAATCGACTCATATGCAGGCGGATAATGCTTGAATTTTCAGCCAGCTTTCCACACACAGCACACTTGTGACAGATCCTATTTGCTGATAAAATGTGCTTTTCTACTGACTCTTCTGTAAAAAACTTTTGAAGGCATTCACAAAACCAGGCTTTTACTTTGGAAGCACTACCTTGACTTTGGTTTGCAACTTTATCTTCACTTTTACCTTTTAAATTACTCCTCCGTTTTGAAGGACTAGACCCTGTTTCACTGGAAGACTCATCTGGACTCAAGTGTCTTTTCAGCAGTGGTCTTGACCGTTCCGCAATGTGGGCCAAATGAGACTGACTTTTATGTTTTCCATTGACATGGCAGAACATCAAGATTGACTCTTCCAGTGTAGTAAAAACTCTAATGTTATGTTGAGTGGTTTGTTTGTGTTGGGTCATCTCATTCTTATCAGCAAACAGTTCATCACAGCTCTCACAGTGACCTTTCATTTTAAATATCTCTGCAACTTGGGAGATGCTTTTCTTTGACAGTGCCATTGGCCCAGAATTATAACAACGTGTTCTAGAATGGATAAAAAACATAAAAGAGGTTATATCACCACCTGAAACATTTGTAAACTTTCAGATGTACTCGATATATTACCAAGTAGCTACAGCAGTAAGTGCATGGAAACAGGGTGCTCTGTGTACTTTAATCCACCTACCAGCTTGCCCACAAAACCATGCAATGTATATTTAGTCTCTGAAATTTGAAGAGAATTAGGTGCTAATTTCCAAAGCTAGCATGTAGATTGAGACTTATGTTTTTGACTGTACATTTTCAAAATCAAATGCTGGTAACTTAGAAATAGTGGAACAGCAAAAAGCTTTTGTTGTTCTGTTACAGAAAATACAAAAAGGATCTTGACATTGATCAGCTTTCTGCAGTGGGGTAAAGTTAAGGGGGCAGGCTTTTGATTGTTTATTCAGAAAGTCAACATTCAGATGGTCCTAGCTGCCCTGAAATCCACTAGTGTCATTAAAAGCATGTCTGCATACTTGTCACTGATCTATGGATGTTCACATTATAAAGACAACTGCCTTTCACAAACCTGAAATGAGCTGTTAATTCCATATGTGAGCGCAGTATCTTGAAGCAAGACATACATTTCACTTGGAAGGAGACCTCTTTACACAGAGATATCAAGAGGTTCTTTGCAAAGGATGGAAAAGGTAGTGGATCGCCAGACTTCACTGCATCTGTAAAACACAATGGTACAAAGTGCAACCACACGTTAGAGTTTTCCAATACAATTTCAGCTCTCTGATGACTTAATTACTATTGTTACTTGTCTATCACAGGGTTCGGAATGCAAGTTAACAAATATCAGCTGAGCTATAGTAACTGTGCAATGGAAGCTGTAAGTAAATCCTGAATTTTTTAAACTTCTGTAACTATCTCATACCTGAATCTGTTTGCAGTTTGCTTTTTTGTACTCTGTGACTGGTTTTACTTCCCTCTTCCTCCTACAATGCCAGGTCAATATCTCTTTTAGGAAGGTTCTTACTTACTCCTCCTCCACCTATCACCAGCTATCTACTCTTAGTAGATAAAACTTTGTTTTAAGCCATACAGTATTTTTTCTGAAAGAGCACACAATTTATTTAACAAGTTTCTCACATACCCTGATCATCTCTTTCTTTCTTTTCCATCCTTAATGTTAATTCTCAAATTTTTAGATGCAGGACTTTCTGTTGTTACGAGTATATACTCCACAGGTAACTCCTAGTACCAGCAGAGTAAGAAAATTCTACTGAAAAGATAATGGAAAATGGTTTATGGGTTATATATTGTTCATGTTCTGCACCTTAGAGGAAAATTTTCTTTGATTTTTCTGTTTTAGTAAGATGTGATGATCAGCAGGCAGTAATTTGAGGTTATGCCTTTCAGCTAACTTCACTGGCAGATCTCAGGCCATGCTGATAATTATTAATCACGAAGCCTAACTAATGCAAAGTAAAAAATGGAGCACTCAATTTTTTTGTTCCGAGTTAAGCACTCTCCAACTCTAAAGAAGAAAACACTAACTTGTGCTTTTAATCTTTTCAGAGCAATAGCTCACCAGTAATCTTTTTTAAAACCTATGACCCAAATTTAAAAGCATCTGCAGTCCTCACATTCAGAATTAATAATCTGTTTGAGAATAAAAGTCCATTAGAGTGACAATGCATAAGGGAAAGTATAACCATGTCACTTCACTACAAGAAGGCAGCAGTACTGACTCAACCTGCAGGGGATTCCTTCAAAGCCTGCCTTTTCTGTACACTTCCTGCAGCCATTCTAGGGGACACCCGAAGTCAAAGATACATTTATGAAGATGAGAAATAACTCTATGAATCCTTTTGGCCATGTAGGCTTGTTCAGACAGTTGCAACATCTAAAACATGGCCACTCAGCAGTTCAGCTAACAGTGAAGTAAATGCTTTAATGCCTATTGCTTATGTCAAAAATTAAATCAGTACAGCTATGTTGGGCATTAACCCTGTTTGCAACGCCATGATCAGACAGATCTTTCCTCTGGACTTTGTTAAGCATGGTTCAGGATGCTGCCAGCTCACAATATAACCAGTATTTCAGCCTTCAGCAGCCATGTAGTCCATGCAAGCCATCAGACCAGCAGCAATGTTCCAGCTAAGCACTCTAAATTTGCAATTATATGGAGAAGACATTTTAACAAGTCTTTGCCATCAGGAATGCCAAGGGCACTGGCAAGAAAAATAGCCTCCAAGCACACTAGAGTAAGGGGAAGGAACTCAACAGCCACTCTGACTGGAATTGAAAAGAAATGAATGCGTTTTGCTCTGAGTCTCTATCAACATGCCAAATGTAAATTCAGGAAAGTAGTTACATGGAGTCACTAGAGAATGAGAAGCCTATATGAGAGACTCAACAGCATCTCATTACAGCAAATGTGATAGAGGATTTCTACACAAAAATATGAATTTCAAAGCATCACATTTAAGATCTTAAAAGAAAAATAAGAATTCATTAATAACAAACTTTAAAACCTTAAGCTTTTTTACTCAGCAGAAAAATATAAGTCTGTTCCTATCATAAGGATGAATTATCAGAAAAAATTAAAAGCAGTACACTTAGTAACAACGTACCACTCAGTTCAGGAACCTGGATGATGTGTTTCTGTTGTGACATATGCTGCCAACACTCATCTCTTTTGGTGAAAAGGAGGAAGCACTTTGGGCATGCAAAGCACTGAATATGCTGTGGAGGAATACCTTTTTTATGCCCATCATTTTCATTTAGCTGGAAGAGAAAATGATCTATTTAGGAAAAAAATTAAGTGAAGAAACCAGGCCCAGTTCTCATGTCCTCCCATTCCTCTCTCATTTCTGTGGTAATATTTTCACTTTTAGGTTTTCAGCTACCGCATCTGTATTTACCTACAGCCTACTCTGCATTTCAGCTCACAAGACACAAGGAAGTGGCCAAAGTCCCACTGTCAAACCGAGCTACATCAACCCTTACTACACTGGCCATTTCTCCATCCCCTTCTTGCACCACTGGGAGCAAGAACCTTCCCAGGGACTATGGGCTCCAGCAATTCTTAGCTATTCCCTTTACCCAGGCTCTCAGAAAAAGCTCCCTCTGTCATTAAAGCAGCGGTTTTACCTCATGTCAGTTTTCCTCTAATCTTGCTAACCTCTAACTCCCCAAAATGCTGCTCCTCAGAGTAGCCCAAAGGTCTGTGTCTTCTGTAGAAGTCAACTCCTTCCACCAACTTTGCCTGCTACATCAACTTCAGAGCTCTGCCTTTGGGGCAAAAATCCTCTAGTTCTGCTTCTGGTGTTTTTGCTTGCTTTCTACATTACTCCAAGAATCTTCATTATATGCTTAGAACTCTGATTAGGATTATCTCCCCATTCCTTACATATCAAAGTAATCCCATCTTCTCACTGTCTGCAAGAGACACTCACTGTCCTTCCCCGACCTTGGCTGCTACTCCTGCTAAAGTCCCTGAACACATGGGAGGCACACAACTTTGAAGCAATGGAAAAAGAGCAGGGACACACTACAATGCAGTCTTTCAGCTTGTCAGGTATGACTAATTATCAAGTTATTACTACAAGCAAAATTTAGTCTGATTTTCAGAGAGTCTAACACTTCCCCAAATTTAATGCAGCTTCTGGAGACTTGGCGATAATATTTGTTATGAAAACACTCCATTTTGAAAATGCTATCCACTACCCAATTCGACACCAGACTGCTTAAATAAAACCCCCACCTCCTTTCTGCTGTTTCTCTTTGCTGTCAAGTTATTTCATCCTAACTTCCTGCCTTTACCTTTCATAGTTCTGGAAATGCAGAAAAAAGGGAATATGTATCAACAACCCCAATAGATGGACAAGAGGTTCAGGACAGAACTATGGTCCTCTTGAAAGCATACCAAAAACAACCTAATGGTCACATCTAAAAGGAATACTGTCAGGCTACACCAGCTGTTTGAAACACAGCAGAATCAGAGAAAACAATCTTGAAGAGTAAAAAAGAAAAAAGAAAGAGGGTTAAAGAAAAAACCAAACAAAAAACCCACCAAAAATCAATGTATTATTTTAAGTCTTAAACCCTCTACTACATTCAGTCAGGTTGAGTTATTTATCCTTATGCTCTTGCCTTAGATAAAAGATGATCACTGTACTGCTGAGAGGTTGCAAATCTTTCACAGCATATCACACAGGCAAAAGCATTATGTGGGGGTCCATGTAATGTGACTGTTGGGTCACAAGGAGAATGATCAAACCTGGAGAAGAAGAAATAATTAGCAAACTAGTCCCCTACAAATACTCAAATAGCTTTTTTTTTAATGGGAAAAAAATTCTGTCCTTTGAAGCTATCAGACAAAAATCCCCTATCTAACCAACCTAAACTATAAAAATTCCTTACTTCCCCTATCATGAAATGTATCCTGTACAGAGATGATTATCCCTGCAGCTTACGTGTTAAAACGGCCACTCTGGAGAGAAATCATACTGCTTTTAAGGGAACTAACAAAATCCTAATTTCCTACATAGACATTTTAATAATTTATTTATTTTTATCTCCCTGTACTAGTTCTGGTTGGGATGGAGTTCATTTTTTGTAGCAGTTTGCATGGCTGTTGTGTTTTGGATTTATGAACAACTGTTGATAGCACAGAGAAGTTTCAGTTACTGCCGAGCAGTGCTTGCAGAGTGTCAAGGTCTTCTCTGTTTTTCGGATTGTCCCACCAGCAAGATGTTGGGAGACACAGCTGGGACAGCTGACCTCAAATGGCCAAATGGACATCCCACAGCATAAGACATCATGTTCAGCAATAAAAGTTGTGTGGAGGAGGAAGGAGATAGTTGGGAAGACAAATGCCATCACTCTAAGCATCTATCACATTTGCTTTGCATGTGCACAGAGTTTGTGCTTTACTTATTAAACTGTTTTTACATCAGCCCACGGTGTTCTCACGTTTACCCTACACCCCACAAGTGTGAGTGAGGGAGCAGCTGTGTGGGGCTGAGCTGCCTATGGGGGTTAACCCATGACACTGTCCTCAACTTCTCACCATCCTGCCTATGGACACATTCAGTAGTTAAAGGGCAGCATCTGCTGGAATTGAACACTGACACACTGAGTACTGACTAGCAATATCAGCTATGAACACAGCCTATAGCTTTTGTTCCTCTTTCCCTGCATTAGGGACTTTTCTCTTTATCTTACCACCAACTTGTGTAAGTGAGCCTTTTGGCTTATTTCAAGTTTGGATGAAGATATAACTAAACTGGAGTACAGAAATCTGACTTCCCAAAAAACCTCAGATATTAAGAAATGTTCAACAAGCGGAAGACATCAATTCTGAATTTAAAGAAAAACCACACACACCAAGTAAAAAACTAAACCAAACCATCAAAAAAAACCTCCATGAAGTTCATCTATAGAAATTGTAGCATATTAATTGGCTCTCAAAATGGAGCTTTGTCAGTACAGGCAGTTTAAAGCAGACTTGATCATGATGTCCCAAGTTAGAGCACATTCTTTCATTATTATTCCTTGCACTGAATTCTTGCAATGTATCTCCTTACCTTTGAAGGTGACCCAGAAGAAGATGTACATTATCAAACTCTCTGTTGCAATGCATCACAGGACAACATTTGGGTCTGCTGTTGACTCGAGTCTGACCTGTCCTCTTAAAAATATCCCTTCTTCCACCATTAACAGAGCCTGGTTTCAGACCTGTGTTCCAAAACAAAGTACCTAACCAGAAGCTGAATTACAGAGGCCTAAGAAAACAACACACAAGCTCTAAAACACTCCAGAACCAAACTGCGGTGATTCTTAAAACAAACTAACAATCTATCCTTCAATCCTGCTACAGTAAGTCTGCTCTTTCACTGTCTCTTCAATTCCCAGTAGTACGACTTTTTAAACAGTTTGACACCCTTCCCGCAGGTCCTCCAGGCAGTATTTTAAATTCATTAAATATTGTGAAGTTACACTTACTTACACTTTCCTAAGCAGCAGCTCAACAGTAATATTTTTTCTCCCTGGCAACTTGGCTTATAAAAAATAACTAACATTGCCTTATGGGTTTTTAGAAAATTTAAGATATGAAGCCTAAGTAGCAAAGCATTACAAGAATAGCTTTCATGGAAAGAAATGTTTAGAAACTTGTAAATTGTATGCTCTAGCAAAATTAATATTGCGGGATTTGGTTATGCACAAGGCACCTGCAAGCTCAACACAATTTTCACATGTTCTACTCTGTAATGCAGGAATTAGAAATCATCACTCAAACTTAGTTTTCTATTCTTACCTGGCATTTTTAACCACTGGTCTACACATAACCTTGCAGCTTCTGTATCACTGTGCTCCCGAATAAATTCTAGTTCTTGCAACCCATGGGCATATTGGGAATCAACTTTCTCCTAAGGGAAAAAATATACCGGACAATGTTGTAATCAAATTGAAAGAAGAAAAGAAAAAGAAAAAAATATTAAGTATGTATCTCAAAACTTACATATGGGTTCCTAAAAACACACCCACAAAAGCCAAAGTGAAGGGAAAAAAAAATCTTACAACTAGACTGACTTCTACTTAATATAATAAAAATGGAATGTAATAGAAAAAAAAGAAAAAGATGTTTTCACTTTGAAGACTAAATTTAATTCTGCAGCTTGCACTACCTGACGAAGAGTGAAGAGCCAAGCAGGAGGAAAATATTTGTATTCAACAAAAGGATCTTTTAGCCTTCATTCTCAAGCTGCTTTAAAAGCTACATAGTTACCTCTGACTCCACTTTACAGTTGAAGAACTGCATGTGGAGGCACAAACAGATTGCCAAATGAAAGTGCAAGAGACATAAGGGGGATGTAGGCTTCCAGACTTCAAGGTTACCTTGGACTATATCTAATTTAACCTTTTACTCCATTGTACTACAGTTGCATAGTTTACCATAGACTGCAACAAGCTGTAACCATAGTAGAATTATATGATTTTAAAAGCCTTTAACAGTGTTGAGAAAATTAGGTTGGGAAGTCAGCACATTTTCCCAACTCTGGATTTACATTTGTCCCTGTTCAATTCCATCAAGTTGCTGTAATCACTTTCCTTCAAGATGTCCAGCTCCCACTGAGAGCACTCCTACCATTAAGCCACTGACTGGATCTCCCAGTTTGTAATAAAAGTAAAAAGTACATTCTTTTCAAATGGCAGCAAAGTGCAACTAAATATATTGAAAGTTTTTCCCATTATGAAATACTACCTTATACAGATTTAATGCAGCAAACAGCTTCCCAAAAATCTGAGACAAAAGCAGATAAATAACAAGGCTTACTGCATGGTGGTTTGTGATAACTGTTATTTTTCAATTAATTGAAATATTAGAATATCAGAATAATTGATACTAAGTTTCCACTGCTATATCTACAAACAAGAGAAGAAGTTTTTGCCAGTGTTTTTCTTTCATTTAATTTTTCCCCCTTAGTAAGTACAATAAGACTAGAAATTTGATCAGTTAAAAGCCACTGCAAAGACAAAGTCCATGTAGTGCTTCACATGATGCCCCAGAAGTAGAAGTCTAATTGCTATTTCCAGGTATGCCTCACCAATTTTTTTTATTTATTTAGTAGTGAAAACAAAGATACTACAAGGCCTTTATTATGCATTTCTTCCAAAATAAAATACACCCAATACCTTAAAGGCTTTGTTTTTCTCTTCTTTTTGCTGTTTCTCTACTTCAACATGGCGTGCCAGGCGATCCAGGGTTGATGCAACTCGTTCCTTCTGGTAGTCAATGTGATCCTTACGCTTGGTATTGCTCTGCAAGTGGAAGGTTCAGCCCTTCTGTGGTGATTGTTATGTAACAGACACTAATACAGTGAAAAGTGACGCCCAAGCATCACCACATAATTCAGTAAAGATACTCTTAGCCTATGTTCCATGAGCTGCCTTGTAGCTTTCTCTTCCTTTTTACCAGCATCTGTAGCTCCCGTTAAAAAACAAACAAAACTGACCCTCCTCTTCCACATATTCAAGGCAATTCAACATAAACATTAGCCTCACCATGCAGTAGAGGAACATGCATGATTGTGCTGAGTGTCCTAGAAGTCTCCAACAAATTAAAAGTTAAGTTCTTCCATGTAAACAAAATCCCTCCTGACTTCAAAGCCAACACGCAACCCATCTAAAAAACCTGCAAACTGCTATTGTTCTTTCCCTAACGCTGCCCACTATCTTCAAAAAGGCAGATCATGAGCTTTTTCTAGCCTAAGGGATAGGCCATCTACTCTAGCTTCCTCTTCTTACAGTCAGTTCTAGTAATGATCCCTGTAATGACAGCCTGTACATGTACAGAAGATCATCTTTCCTTAAGAATCAGGTTTATTACAAACATCCTCTGCTGCAATACTTGAAAACAAAAGGCAAAAGACAGCCACTGCTGCCAAAACCAACTCTAGCAGGGTCTATCAATGTCCCTTTCAAAGGCCTTGCAGAGCAGGCAAAGTAAGTTTGAGGGGATAGACAAACTGATGAGCCTGCTTCTGATTCGTACATTCTTAGAATGGATTATGAAGGATTAGGCTGAGCTAAACCCAGACTGTCACTGGAATAAGGTCGTTCAACCCATACATTGTTCCTACCAAGTTATTTTAGAAAGAAAAGGCCTTGTAGTAGACAAGGCATGTTTTTAGGATAGAAACTGGGCACCCTAACTTCTGAAGCTGCATGTAAAGTGACATTTATTTCCAAACTTTTTTTCAGATGACTGAAAGACAAATTAAAGTACCAAGTCATTTCAAGGTGGAAAAAATGGCTCTGGAAAAAGTAAGTGCTGTTATTCTTGCTTTTCACTCAACAGCAAGTAGAAAAATCAAAATATTTCAATACTTGTTATTTAGCACTTGTTAAAAACACATCTAACAAGGATTTTGTGAAGAATAACTGATGGGAAAAAATAGAGAAGACAAATTATTTTATTAAACCAAGATTTCCCAAGATACATTACAACACACTCACATGAAAATAAGAACTGCTGTTAGGTTCTTCATCCTCACTGCTGATGAGATCAATGCATTCAAGGACAGGCCTTAAAGGTCCTTCCTGGAAAAAAAGTGTTAAAAAAACTCAGACAAAAGCATTAAATTGTCTTCCTTAGAGATAAAATGTACCATCTCTGACATATACTGGCAGTTTCTTCAAGATATTGACAATCAACTACGTAGGGCAGGCTAGGAAGACCTACTGCCTCATGATGAGTGGCAGAGAGCAAAGCAGCATGGAATCCTCTGTGCTGCTCTTAATGCAGCTCATTCTTTACATTCTTCCACCTTTCAAGGCAGTAAAGCTGCTCAGCTGGCCAGGCATGAACAGTCCTCTGTCTCACTGGGGAGAGGAGGGATGAAATCTTGGACAGATGACAAAAGCCTCTATGAATCAAGCTGCCAGCCTCCAATTACCCACAAAGAGTAACTCTTTATGATTAAACAAAGATAACATGGTTTTGTAAATGAAATATTAAAAAAAAAATCCACTGCTGGTTTGCTTCTGTAGAAACTGACAGGCTCTGCAATGCTTTTAAAAAATTAAACCTTTATTAAACAGGTGCCAGCAAGTAAGAGTTCAAAGACACACTCTGACCATCTGACTGTCCAATCAGCTCAATAATGTGTTTTGAAATGTTCAGCTCTGATCCTAACAGCTGCTTTAACAACAGAGATTTTTTAAATTTGTGTTTACTTACTCTCAGGGCTCAACAATTAATAAAAACTTACAAAATACTGACAGCTGAAATGCAGAGTAACTTGCTTTCAAGTGATCAAAACCATAAATTTAACACAAGTAATATTACACTTGTTTATATATTACAAGTATATGTATTGTAATATATAAATTATTATATATCTTTATACAATAATATATAAAGGTTTCTATTATATATTTATTTTAGAAATAAATATATTAAAAACCAGAGAGACAAATCCTTCATTCTGAATATCTAATATTTAACACCACAGAGGTAAAGGAAGCAAAATCCTTAATTGGTAACTACTGTGTTTTAGTGCATTACTTGACTTGGTATATTAACTAACTCTCCTCTACGTCCAATGCTTTTGGTGCCAACTGTGGCAACTTGAATTATCTATTTCTTCACAGGGCATTAAAACTGTGAATTTCTTCACTCTTGCCTTATCCTTCCCAAATTAGCAAAATGGGGGAAAGACCATCCTATGTTGAGAACACAGGAGTAACAGCTTGCACTGTAGATTAAATCACATTTCTCTGATGGTATGTAAAGCTTAAAATGTAATGATTTTAAATGGACAAAGTATGTTTTAATGAAGAATTAAAAGGTGGGAAATTATGGAAGAATAATTTTAAGTTTCTTGAATGAGGGTGAATTGGACTACAAAAGCTGAAAATCTCTGGCAGCAGCAGATTGACAAAAAGTCCTTATTTGATGGAGCAAAAGCATAGTCCTACAGTATGAATCCAAACACTCTAGTACAAGTGAATGAAGTAGAAAAAAAACCACCCCAAAACCACACAGAAAAACTGATCAAAGAAACAAAAAAACCCACACCAAAGCCACATCTGACTGTCAAGAAGGAAAAAAAAAGAGAAAAAGGAAGAAAAACACAGATCACATAATATGGCCTACAGCTACTTGTTATCTATTAAAATGAGCACAGGTTGAGATACCCCAGTAGCTTCTCCAATTCAATGTATACAGTACCATCTTGTGCACTGGGTCTTAAAGACATGCAGATAATCAGGAGGCATCCATCCATAACATTTATGAAGAGTGCAAGTTTCCAGTCATACACATTATTATATGGAAATGATGATCTAAAGCTTGCCAAGCAGTCTAGAAATCCTTTTGCAAAGTCCAAAGTCACCTTCACTCAGAGGAGCAAATGAGAGCTGAAGACATATTGCTGATATTAGGTGATGGCCACCCTCACATTCATCAATTAAAATAGTAAGCTCCTCACCCCAGGATATAAACCCTGCAAAAAATTTGAGCAGAGTCATCTTCCTATATATAGCAGCCTCTCTTGGAAGCAATAGTCCCTGGGACCACAAAGGATCCCTATAATCCACAGGCAAAGCCAAAAGATAAAAAAGAAAAGGTAGTTAGAAGTGTTGATTTTAGCTCCTTTGTTTCAGTTCTCTTTCAGTTACTGTTCTTGCTGCTCCAGCAGCCCTTCAATCCTTACATTTTGCAAGCTATACAAGCTATCCTTGTTCACTGCCCAGCTTGAAGAAAATGAAGCCTATTCAGACGCCATCACAGAATCACAGAATGGTTTGGGTCGGAAAAAATCATCTTGTCCCAGTCCCCTGCCATGGGCAGGGACATCTTCCACTAGAACAGGCTGCCCAAAGCTCCCTCCAGCCTGGCCTTCAACAATCCCAGGAATGAGGGGCATCCACAACTTACCTGGGCAACCTGTTCCAGTGCCTCACCACCCTTACAGAAAGGAATTTCTTCCTAATATCTAAACATACTCTCAGTCTGAAGCCATTCCTCCTTGTCCTCTCACTAGATGCTCTTGTTAAAAGCCCCTCTCCATCTTTTCTGTAGGCTCCCTCCAGGTGCTGGAAGGCTGCAATTAGGTCACCTTGAAGCCTTCTCTTCTCCAGGCTCAACAATCCCAATTCTCTTAGTCCTTCCTCACAGGAGAGAGTGCTCCATCCCTCCATCATCCTGGTGTCCTTCTGGGCTCACTCCAACAGGTCCCTGTGCTTCCTGTGCTGAGGACCCCAGAGGTGGATGCAGCACTGCAGGTGGGGTCTCACCAGAGCAGGGCAGTGCAGCAGGACCCCTTCCCTCACCCTGCTGGCCACGCTGCTTTGGTGCAGCCCAGGACACACTAGGCTGCAAGCACACACAGCTCATCCACCAACAACCCAAGTCCTTCTCTGCAGATGCACATGGATACTTGGGCGTACATAATGAACTTCGAACTCAATCTTGCCCAAATCAACCAAAATATTAAGATGCCTCAGAGATAACCAACTCCTTATAGTTTTTGCAAAAAAACCACCTATCCCTCCATACTAGAGCACCTAAATACCCCTGCAGAAAAAAAAGTCAGTATGTTGAACTTTGGCTTTAATCAAACACCATACAAAATAGGGGGGGATCTAGTAATTATTCAGCACATTGTTCAAAAATGAGACAAATCTACAAAAAAACAGCCACTAAAAATACTAGTATCATTTAATCACTTGACCTTAGCAATATGATTTGCTCCTTCAAGAAAAACATCTTTAGATGCGTAGACATGGTCCCTAGGGACATGGTTTAGTGCTGGGTTAATGGCTGGACTCAATGGTCTTAATGGTCTTTTCCAACCCAAACAATTCTATGATTCTGTGTAATCCTGCCATCCAGCACCACTTCACTGGTGACAGACAGACTGAGGCCACAACACAGGCAGCATGAAAAACATTCTGCCTCCCTTGGATATCCAACAGATACAAGTGTCCTAAAGTTATGTTCACACAAAGCATGTCAGCATTAGACTAGGTTTTGTACAATAAAGAGCACCTCACAATTTGAGAGGATTGTTTAAGCCCTCTAACCCATTATTTCCTTCCTCTTCTAAACTGAGTACAGTGATTTCAAAGAATGAGCAGCAATTTATTCCACTAACTTTAGAGGAACTATTCATAAAGCAAAATGCTATGCAGTAAGATTACCAGGAAAATTATCTATAGTCCCCTCTCATATACCTCCCTCACCTGCTCAGATACTCAAGACTGCATTTTCTCTGCAGGACCAACTGACATCATCCTACACCTTTCCAAGAAAGTGCACATAAACCTTTAAGGTCGAGTTGTTATCTGCCACAAACATTCACAAATGAAATTATCTTTATATTCAGGAGTAATGCTTTACATTGAAATATAATCATCATCAGTCAATGAAGACCCCTCTCCTGTTTACTGGACTACTGAAAGTGTATTTTTTACAAGCAGTGTATTTCCAGTACAAGCTCTTACTTACTCCAATGAACTCAATCTCATCTTCACTTCCAGAAGTTGGTGATTTACTCTTGCGAAGGCTGTCAGAGTTATGAGACTCCATTATCTAAACATAAACAAATCATACTATATAATTTCACTTTTTAAGTTCTGTTTAACTACACAACATTTTCCATTTTATAGCTTCTTTAGAGTCTATCTGTATTCAACAAGTCTCTATCATTCACTCCCAATTACCAGCGACACCACAAGAGGCAATAAACGACTCTGACTCGAATCACGCTACTATATTTTTCCAGATATGTAAAACACGGTTTTATCTACAAAGTATGCCAATACCTACACTCCTCCAGCAGCCGTAGCTGCAGTGTAGCAGCCCAAGGACATGCCTGAGCCTGAAACCCCAGCAGGAGCCGAGACCCGAGCTCCAGCCTAGCGGCGCTCAGCCACCGACGAGCCGAGGCCGGCCCGTAACAGCTGCGGGCGAGCTCGGGCGTTTTTAGCAGCTGCGGCTGCTTTGGGCCGCTCTAGGACCGCGGCAGAGGGCTGAGCTTCCCGCTCCAAAACAACGGCGGCGGCTGCGCTGCTGACTCACGTTCCCGCAGCGCACGGCCCCGCGGCTCACGGCTCTGCGCGCTCCGCACACCGCGCTGCCCGTGCTGCGGCTCGCCAGGCCCCGCCCGCGACCGCTGCGCTGCAACCGCCGGCCCCGCGGCCCGCGCAGCGCCCGGGCCCCGCTCACCCGCCGCCGGGCCCCGCGGGCAGCAACGCCCCGGCCCGCCGTGTCCCCACGTCCTCTGCGGCCCGGGGGCGGGGCGAGGGCGCGGCAGGGCTCGCCGGGATCGGGAGGTGCCGCCGCCGCGCCCCGCGCTCCCCATGGCAGGTGCCGGCGCTACCGCGGCAGCACCATGGCGCGGGTCCCCCCGGCCGGCGCTCCGGGCTCTTTCCTTCTTTTGGGCTCTCTCCTTCTTCCGGCCTCCCCTCGTCCGCCTTCAGACGGGCAGCATCGAGTTCCGGCTCGGAGGGGGAAAATCCGCGCTCTGCTTCCGGGGGAGGAGGAGGAGAGAAGGAGGAGGAAGGGCGGCTATTGGGGCTGGCAGCCGAGGGGCGGGAAGGCGCCAAAATCGCCTCTGCGGGCCCGGCCGCTGTCCCGCTGCCGCTGTTTTAGCTGTGCTGTACCTGCTCAGCCGCCTCACACGGTGCTCGATCCAGCCCAGGCATCTGCAAAGGTCCTTTGTGAAGATCTTGCGGGAGGCGTTGCCAAGGGCAATGGTGAAGTCCAGATATACAAAGGTCGTCTCTCCACTCATCTACCAGGGCAATCAGTATCACAGAAGTCTGTCAATCTGGTCAAGCCTGATTTCCCCTTGGTAAAGCCATACTGACAATTCAATTATTTTCTTACCACTGAGAGGCCTGGAAATATTTATTGGGATTTGTTGCTTCATTACTTTCCCAGGGATCAGGATGAGGCTGACTGGCCTGTGGGTCTCCCTGCCTTCCTCCTTCCTGCCCTGCTTGAAGATGGAGGTGGCATTTGCTTTCCTCCAGCCACAGGCACTGGTCCCAGACACCATGATCCATGAAAGATAGTTGGGAGTGATCTCACCATGACAGCGCCCTCAGTACGTGTTGGTGCATCCTGTCAGGGCCCATAGACATAGCATGCATATGCCCAGCCTGCTAATGTATTTATTCCCTGGCTTGCTCCTCTCCCACCAAGGGTACATCTTCCTTGGTCCAGCCTTTCCCCCTGAGTTTTGGAGCCTGAATTCGTGAAGACTGGTCTTGCTAGTGAAGACTGAGGCATGTACTGTGTCACGGTATCATCTGTCTCATTTTGCAATGGGCCTGCATTTTCCTTAGTCTTCGTTTTGTCGCCTATGTACTTATAGAAGCCATTCTGGTTGTCTTTGACATCCCTAGCTAGATCCAATTCCAGTCGTGCTTTATCTTTCCTAACTTGATCACTGTATGCTTGAGGAATGTTTCTGTATTTCTCTGAGGTAACCCATCCTTTCTTCCACGCTTTGTATGCTCCCTGTTTGTGTTAGAACTTGACCAGGAATTCCTTGTTCATCTACACAGGCCTCATGGCATTTCTGCCTAACTTCTCTTCACAGAGATGAATTGTTCCTGAGCCTGGAGGAAGTTATCCTTACATATTAAGCATCTTTCTTGGGCCCCTCTTGCCTCCAGGGCTATATCCCATGGGACTCTTCCAGGCAGATCTTTGAAGACACCAAAATTCACTCTCCAGAGTGGTGAGCCTGCTTTTTATTCTTCACACTCCCCTCAGGATCCGGAGCTCCACCATCTCGTGCTCACTGTAGTCAAGGTTCCCTTGAGCTTTACATTTTCCACAATCCCTTCATGGGTGTAGGTCCAACAAAGCACTGCTCGTTATTGCTCCTTGTTGACTCCTTTATGACTTGGAAGAAGTTACCAGAAACCTTCTGGATTGCTTATGTCCTGCTGTATTGTCCCTCCAGCAAATATCTGAATTAGGATATTAGGACCAGGGCTTGCAAACACAAGGCTGCTCCTGTCTAGAAAAGGACTGGGAGATTTCTCCATTATGATGTCTCATAGACATTTCTTTGCTTACATTCAAGAGCTGAAGGTGACCTCTCCTAAGCTCCATCTTCTTGAATTTGTGTTCTGTTCCTGCCATATCACCTTATGCTCTTTGCTTTTTTCTCTGTCCATCAGTCCCCCACAGGACTGCTGGTTACTCTCTCACTTAACTCTTAGTTTAAATCTCTGCTTATGTGGTCATGATCCTACTGGTAAAAATAGCTTTGCTCTGCTTAGTGAGGTGGATCTCATCTCTGTCAAGCAGAATGTGATTTGCAAGTAGGGTCTCATGGTCATACAACTCAAATCCTTGTCACCAACACAGGTTCTGCCAACAAGTATTGACTTGTCTGGTCAGTGCCCCTTCACTGCCAGGATTGAGAAAACTTCACTCAGTCCGCCATGCCCATGATTCTTGCTATTTATCTGCTACTGCTCGCCTGCTTCTTTTTGCCACCCAAAGTAAAAGTCAGTATGAATCATCTTTACTCAATACCTTGGGTTTGAGTAAGCTGAACAGTGTAAATGTCACCTGTGAGCTGTGTGTCAGTATAAAAGAGCTGCTTGCACACACTTCACTGGTGAGTGCTTATCAAATCCTGTAAACACAGGAGAGAAAGTATTCAAGGTTGCATGTTAAATTTTGCTGTAATGCAAGAGAATAAACAACTATCAACAATATCATATCATGTACTGTAAGGATTAATTAGTGCACTTTTCTTGAAAACACAGAGTTACTACTGTTAGTTTGAAGCCTCTTTCCATATGAATGTAAAACCAGCTTTATGATAGAAGATAGACATACTGAGCTGCTAGTTGTATCTACTAGTTATATACTCATTAACAGCTGTATGTCTTAATCACTCTTGTTGGAGTGTATAAACAGCAATCATTTGTCTGCTTTTATTTCATTATTAAAATAATGGACACCTGACTGCCTCTTGGAAAGTCATTGTTGCTGCCTAAAGTTTAATGTTTTGCATTTGTCACTTGAATTTGCTAACAGAACGTTGATAGCAGTCATTCTGTTTGTAGCTTGCATTTGCACTTGATAACTTTTGATCCTTGAGAACAGATAATACAAGGACCTGTAGTAGAAAGTTACTAGGGCAGCGTGGTGGAATTATATTTGCAAACTCTGAGACCCTATGCAAATGATGCTCATTTAAATATTTCAGGAGTCATTCATGTAAATTCAGAATTTTTCATTAGTCATTCACGTAAATTTAAAACTCTTGCAATGACCAGTCCAAATTTCCTCAATGTATGTAAACAATACAGTTAAGGGAAAAAAAATAGTAAGGGAGTTGCCATACAATAATTTCCAATATGCTAACAAAACTGTGATTTCCAAAATTTGTGTATTTCGTGTAATTCCTGTGAAAGAACAGTTGTCAGGCTTTGGGCCAGCTTAGGAGTGTTCTTATGCAGAACTTGTTGAGGAGGGTAGGGGAGGTGAGGTAAGGAGAAATAGGGGTTTTTGTGAAATCTTCGTAAGATCTCCAAGTCCAAAGCTCAAATGAAGTCTAGATATCACATAAGACATGGAAGCTGTTTCAGAGCAGACGATCTTTATAAAGTCAGTAATGCTTTCTAGCAACTAATTACACATATTCACTATATGTCCTTAATTATAGAGTAGGTTTAGATGAAATATTATTAGGAAGAAATTCCTTACTGTGAGGGTGGTAAGGTGCTGGAATGGGTTGCCCAGAAAAATTGTGGATGTCCTATCCATGGAGTGTTCAAAGCCAGGTTGGATGGGGCTTTGAGCAGCCTGGTGTGGTAGAAGATGTCCCTGCCCACAACAGGGGGGTTTGGAAGTAAATGATCTTTAAAGCCCCTTCCAAATTGAACAATTCTATGATTCTAATTCAAATATATTTCAACATTTTTACTTCTCTCCTTGCTCCCTTAAGTGAAACACTGATTGCCTTTATAACCATTGATTTCCCTCTTTTATCAACATGGCATACTGCCATTTACTCTTGATCTAGAAAATTTAGTGGTTTAGAAAATCTGGTGGCTTGTTTTTTTTTAATCCTATCTATATACCCTAATAACAGGGGACATAAACTCAACATGCATTAAACTCCCTGATTCATTCAACAGTATACTTTTTCAGTAAGGTTTTTATCCAGTTCTTCACATATCTCAATATTCTTCCCACCTTAGAAAACAAATTATCTGAGCACTTAATGATAAACAGCTACCGATTTTTTTTCCACTCTAACCTTTAAATTCAATCTAATGTGCAGTAATAGAAATAAATAGTTCAAATTATTAGTTTTAGTATTGCTTACCTTTTCAGTAGTAAATTTCCAGTTACTAATTGCCATACAGTCTAAAACCACTACAGCTTCTGTAGCAGCCATCAGTCTTCTCCTATTCTGAGGACTGCAAATAATATGCCCTCTGTTGCTCATATCAGAATTTTACACTTTGGAACACCACACATTTACCTATAGCAAATTAATTTGTATTTTAGTGCAAATTTTGGGAGAAACAGCATTATGCTGATCTGACATCCCTTTCTATTGAAAAAAACAGTTTTATTTTGTACCTTTCTGGTCATACTGCAAGAGATATGGCCCTTTTGTTAATGGTGTAGTTATGTAACAGCTATTTATCTCCTTTCATCCAGTGGGATAACATTGTTTCTATACTTTAGTAAGGGAAAGGAGTGGTCTTTTTGCAGCTTGCTCGCTTTTTATCCTTTGTTACAGCATTAAAATATCTCCTTCCATTTATTGTTCCCATGCCTGGGAGCAGGTCCTCCACCCTACCATTAAACTCCTCCTACACTTTTTGTGGTGAGCTGCCAGCCCCAGTGGCTTTCCTTTGACAACTCACCAAGGCAGCAGAATAGAAAAGCACAAAGTGCAGTGGGATCTGCAGCGCTGCACCAGCCACAGGGAGAGCAGCTGCTCACCTTCGCTCCACCTACCTGCCCAGGGGCTTCAACACCTCCCCAAGGGCAGGGCAGCTGCTGCTGTGCCACATCAGCTGTGACAGCTTTTAGGTTAGAATGCCCTTGTAAGGTGGGCCAACTCCTTCCCCAGGTAAAATGATGAGCTTTACAGAAGCTGGCTTCAGAACAATTATTAAAGAGAAAGAAAAAACCCCACAAAATGAGTGAGAGAAAAACCCCAACTTTGTATGTTAGAGTGTATCACAGAGGTGATGTAAGAAAAGGCCCATTAGACAGTGAGGACAATAAAACAGCACTAAGTAATGTTTCATTTTATTTGATAGAAAGTTGCTTCAAAAATATTATTAATTATATACATTATTATATATGCTGTACATACAATTACATACACAAAATTTACATAATAGCAAACATCCTTCTGTTACATTTTATAGATGGTAGTTAATAGCATGAGCCAGAACTAACATATTTCATACCTGTTTTCATCCTGATCCTATCTACAAGGAATTGTTAGGTGAGAGATGAAAAAGGATAGCAAATCACTTAATTTGTACCCCAGCCCACAAACAAGTCTTCTCCACAGTGCGTTCTATTAGTGCCTTGCTCTAGAACAGTTAGATTTGCAGCACTTCCCTTAAGCAGTATTTGGCTGATAACCTTATCTTCAGATTTTTTTTCAGTGTTCACCCTCATATTATTTCTAATTTATTTCTGTAACTCACATGTCCTGAAATCCTCCTTAAATCAAGCAAGATTTCTTCAACATAATGTCATTTCATTTTTCCAGTCTGATTCGTTAGTTGCTCGTTTGCCATGTTTGAAATAGATTCAGCTAATAGTACTCTCAGTTCTGGGAAGGACATTCGAACAGGAAAGCTTTTTATATGGTCCCAAGTGTTCTGTCCTTCCCATGTCAGCACATGGAAAACCTGAAATCAGTCAGCAAGGAAAAAAAAAATCATAAAACCACAGAATATGCTGAGTTGGAAAGGACCCATCAGGATCATCGAGTCCAGCTCCTGGCCCTGTGCAGGACACCCCAAGAGTCACCATGTGCCTGAGCACATTGTCCAAACACTTCTTGAACTCTGCCAGATTTGGTGCTGTGACCACTGCCCTGGGGAACCTGTACCTTTCCACTCCTCCTCCTAAGGCTGTTATGAGGTTTGTGTGACTGCCAGCTGCTTCCTGGAGGAAGTGGTGTCAGATCCCAAGGGGAACTGCCCAGATAATGGGATTTTTCTGGTCCTCATCCCATGAGGAATATTCTGCCTGCCTACCTTTTCTCTAAGCAAGGGGTAGCGTACCAAAATCAAAACACAGGGAGTAGCTGTGCAACTCTGTCCTTTACTAGTTGTTTCTGCTGAAGTGTCCTCTATTTCCCCACTGAAGGGACCAGGCACCCTTATCCTATGGACCTGATGGTCAGGGAAGAAGAAGGGAGTCAGAGCTGCCAAACCAGCAGAGTACCAGCAGCAGAATCCCTGTGAGAGAATGGCTTCCATAACTAAACAGGCTCTCATGGAGGACTCTTCCCTGAGCTACAAAGGAACATGGCTTCTTCCATTGCCTTTCCTACTTTGAGAGGTTAAAAAATAATTGCTTCTTTCCTATGGATATCTTGAGAGTTGTAGTTTCATTGGCCTAAGAAAGTTATTTTGTTTTCCTTGTCAGTAGCAGCCCTAAACAGCCATTTAATTTCTTCCTCTCTGCTCATGTGGCCCTGTGCTTTCTACTCCTGTGCTGGCCCCAGTCTTCATTTCACTAGGAGATCTTTCTATTTTCTCTCCATATCACTATATCTTTTTGCATTAATATACAATAACTTTCTTTGATCAGTTAAACAGTTTTCCCTCAGCTGTCAAGGTGAAAGCAAGGGGAATTATGGTTCCTCATATATATTCTTTTGATAGTACTTTAAATAATGTTTTTTTCTAACTAAGGGGGACTCTACTTGTATTCTTCAGTACAAGTTTTAATTACTGCATAACATGCATATATCTTATAACATCTTAAATTCAAATATATTAATATGCCTTCAATTTTTTTCTAATCTATGGGATTTTCATTTGTTTGAGAAAAAAGTTCTCAGGCTTCTATCTCTGTCCACTGTTGGACACTACGATATATCTAGTGCAATTTAGATATTATTTCTTTTTTTATTTTATACTGCTTCTTCATCTCTGTTGAGCACATGAGCTGGAATGAAACACCTGTTATTCCTTGTCTGAATTCCTGAGATTTTGTCCACAACCCTGGTTGGGAGAGGGCGCTGGTGAGCTGCTGGCGAGTTGAGACTCCACCTTAGAAGAAGTGGGTTTGGGACACTCCTGCTGGCCTTCTGGCATGGGAGATGGAGGAGTCAGGCAGCTGTAACTTTGCTGAAGTTGTGCATTAGCAGCTGGTGAATCATCATCCTGCTGGTCTTGAGTACAAGGAGAAACAGCCGAAGAGATGATGCCCTGAGGAGCAGCTGTTGAACCACTGTTGAGACAATTTATAACTAATTTGAGATATTAACATTAAATGTGCAATTAGAACTGTTCTTAGTTTCCAAGCTGCAGAGATTGTTTAATAGCTTAAATAGTTTTCTTCACTGTCACATTGCCCTTCTCCTTGTTTCACCTCCGTTTCATGCCTCTGAGATGGAAATTTGTCTGTCTCGTTGGATATGTTTCCATATTTTTTTCTCTTGGATCATAATTCTACTCTGGGGAAAGGTGGAGGAGGTGAGTAAGGAAGAAATAGCAGCAAGGGAGGAAATAAAAGCTGCAGCAACACCAGTTTTTAAAGTTAGTAACTTGTTTGGATAAATGGTTACTAAAGGTTCTGCTCAACCGAATTTTCTCTACCCCTCTCTGCAATTCATTGCTGGAAGGTAGATTTAAGGAGTAGCAGTGAGATTATGAGTACTTCTAAATTGTCTTACTTTTCTTACAGAGAATGTGTGCCATCTGAGTTAATGGAATCACCAAATTATCTTGATTACTTAAATGGTGCTTAACTGCTTTGACAGTGAGGGAATGCTTAACAGATGTAAAAAAAACTCATTATAAATGCATCAGTTCAAAAGACACTATTCAGGCAATATCTGAACTGGTCACAATAGATGTTGGACTGGGTTTTACATAAGCACTGATCAATAACAGACATAAAGGCATTTTAAAAATATTGAAAGGGCATTTTTAAAATATTGGGTTTAAGTTGGAAGGTCCATAGGCAATATTAAATAACAACCCAGAATTGTTTTAGTATAGTCAAGGTCTTCCTATCAAGGCTTCAGGAATACTGTGTACATTAGAAGAGTCTGGAATTAGCAAAATGTATGAATCCACCTGATGAAGATTTAAAATATTTAAGATTTTAATACTTTCAATGAAAACAAAATCTGTAGTTTTGTACTATTATTTTTCCTGTCCGTGTTAAGGACAAGGAAAAACACTGCAGTGAATCATTGCATACTGTATATTACAAATACACAGGACCTTTAATTTATGAAGTCTTCTCATCTCTAGGAGAAAAGCATTAACATAGTAAACTTTATTTTTGCCAGGCTGGTGCATTTATTTATTGTTTCCAGATGGAAAAACCTGTGTATGTGGATTTTCCTAACACATATTCTGATATTCAGATATTCTATTTCTCAAGTAATAATTCACAGACCACTGGTGGTCCATGGAGTACTACCAGGTGGCTTAGAAACAAATTTTAGAAGCAAAGCACTGCTACTTTTCAAACACTTGTATCATAATGTAGACAAATATCTTGGGGTGCTTCTTATTTGTTTTTATTGTTGTTGGGGGTTTTTTGTTTTGTTAGGTTTTTTCCCTTATGAAGTGTCTTACAGTTGCAAATTCAGATTTTAAAAGCATGCAGGATATAAGTGAACCAGGAAGAAGAAAAATGTTACCTCAGTGTAGAAAGTCTAAGTAAGGGCAAATCTCTTTTCCCTGTCACCCTATTTAATCTCTTGTCCTGTTCCTTGCTCATTTCTTATCGGGCTCTTGAGGAGAGGCTGTGGCAGCTGAGCCTGTTTAGGCTCAAGAAGGCTCAAGCTGATCTTATCTGTGTGCACTACTGTCTCATGGGAGAGTGTAAAGTAGATGGAGGCTCATCCCAGAGGGGCCCAGTGGCAGAACCAGAGGCAATGGGCAGAACTGGAAGCACAGGAGGTCCTGTGGGAACATCAGCCAACACCGTGAGGCTGGCGGAGCAGGGGCACAGGGTGCCCGGAGGGGTGGGAGAGTCTCCATCTTTGCAGATACCCAACCAAACTGGGCATGGCTCTGAGCAAGCTGGGCTGGGTGACCCTGCTTGCAGCAGCAGGGGCTGGAGCAGCCAGCCTACAGAGGTGCCTTCCAACTCCACCCTTCTGGGATATGTGCATTTGGTACATGGGGGAACAGTACTGTGCCAATAGCTGACTTCACCAACCTAGCCAGGAGTTTGGTAATTTTGTATCACTTTCATTCACAAGGCAAAAATGCCCCTAATAGCTAAGATGTTATTTAATAATTCCCCTGACCCAATAATTTAGACTCTTTTGGCAGTAAAGGATTGCCAGCTTAGCTCACCTTCAGTACTCTTATAAATACACACCAAAGAGGTGTGATTTTCCCTATATTCACTTGTGGGTTAATTGGGGTACAACAGGTGACATGAAAATGGAATTGACTTGTCCATGATGAGCCAGAGAATAATAAGAAATATAAATAATGTCAAATCTAAAATAGACATACTCAGCAAAGCAACTCCATGTGTTTACTTCTGTTTTCTCTACCTGCAATTTAATAGTCTTGTGCTGCTTTGTCTGGCACCAATAACTATTTTTGTGCAGTAATGTTAAGCTGGACTGCTTCTGTATTATGTACTTTTTGTACAAGGTTATGGAAATATTTACTGGCTTGGTAGTGCATATACCAAGTAGGTAAATATGTATTGTTACCTGAATTTTAAGACTGCTTTTAGATTTTATTACTATGAAGTAATATGCAGAATTACACAGTGCAGGCATTTTTTAATGTTACTTACCAAAAGCTATGTTTCTGAAAAGCACCTGAGTTAAGGTCTTTGCTTAAAATTGGCTTCTTGGTGCAATTGTTCAGTTTTTGTCCCATCATTCGCCTAATTAAAGCATCATCTGTGTTTGGAAACAACTGTTTTGTGATTCCTGCAAAATAAAGAGATGATAACATAGTTATATATAATGGACCCTCCAAATAAGGGAAACAAGAAATGTGTGATATAAAATGTATTTCTTGCATCTTTTAAAGTCCCAGCTACTTCAGCTTCCACTCTAGTTACTTCACAATCTTTACAAACTCCTTCGTAGATTTTACACACCTCCTTTTTTTTCTTTGTGCCTTCCACATTGCTGCCTGCTCTTGGCAGACTCAAAAGGAACTCCAGGGCCACAAGGGCTTTTGTAGTGAGTGATTTGTGCTTGCTAATCATCTGTCCTTATGTTCTGTCCTTGATCAGAGTCCTTTTCCCATCTTCATCAGTCCTTATGACTTTGAATATTACTTTTTTTTTCTCATTAGTTTTCATTTACAGCTGATGTAACTTTTTCTAAAAATTTCCCTCCTGTTTTGCCTGGCTACATTTTTTGAATGCAATAATAACAGGACACAACATGAGGAATGTGATTCTTGCTCCCTTCTTTTCCATCATCTTCCCTCCCCTTGATTTCCCTGCACTTGAATTTCATTTTATTTTGAAGTCCAACAATTTCCATCTTCTTTAAATAATCTGATTCACTAACTCCTTTTCTACAGTCCTAGAACTCCCAAGCTTCCTTCTCATTTTTCTTTTTCTCTTGTGTAATGTGGACACTTTTCTGTTTAAATTTCAGAGTATTCTCTTCTACCTTAACAAAGTTCTTTGATTTCTTTATAAGCTGTGTCACTGAATTCTCCACAACATGCTGTATTCCATTCTCTGATTACCTTCTCTGATTCCCTTCTCAGTTTTGCCTAGGCCCTAGTAGGATTTAGAATCATTAAGGTTGAATAAAACCATTATGATTGAGTCCAACCATTTTTCTCATCCCATTAAATATTTTTCATTTTTCTTAAATGTCATTCCAAAACTGTCTCATCTTACTGCCTCTAAATATATTTTTACCATCCTACACACTCTTTCCTTTTATCTCTCTTGACTTTGGGCCTTTTTTTTCTAACAAGGTTCTCAAAAAAAGGGTTTTTGCAACTGGTAACTTTTGAAACTGCTGCCTAACTTCAACAAAACCATACTAAGGTACAGGAACTGGAGCTAAACTGAGAAGGGAACCAAGAGAACTGCAAAGTCCAAGGGAATGGCAATGGGGGAGGAATTATAGTACAGTAATTAAGGCTGTATTGGTCTAGTATTTAGTTATAGGCGTGAATCCAATTAAAATTTGGCTTCATATACTCACAAAATTCTGTTTTCTTTAAAGCTAATACTTCCATCTGAAATTATTTTCTGTCCTATTCACCAAATATTTTCTGCTGTAAACCTCAGCATAAATCAAATTTTGTTTGCTTCTCTGACCACTATTTCTGTCTTCCATACAGTCTCATTTTGCCTCTAGCTTTATTTAAAATGTCAGAATTCATAACATTCACTAAACTTCAGAACACAGCAGACATAATTTAAAATTTCATCCAAGTGTGTCCTCTTTTTGCCTTCCCTTATCTGTTATCATCGTGCTCCAAGTCTGACTGTTGCAGGTTAACCCTGCAAGGGCTAAAACAATTTACAATATCACTGTTCCTGAGCAGTCACCTGAATAAAACCCACAGAATTCACACAATTGAAATACTACTATATAGCATTTCACTGGCAGTATTTTTAACAGATGGTTTTAAAAAGCATGTAAGCTAAAGAAGGAGATAGGAAGCAGCTCATCACCTGAGTAGAGCAGCTGCTAAGCACAACAGCTCCTCCCTCCAAGAAAGCCCCCTGTCAAGTCAGAGCCACATTGAGTAAGGTAAACAAGTCATCACCTATGATTTCCTGAACTTCATTCTGATTCATAGCTGGTTTTGCTGCTTTATCCTTTGAAGAGGAGGACTTTGCACCTGTCAGGCTGTGTGTAGCCATGTATTCATGTGTATAAAGTGCTTGCATCAAGTCATTTATAAATTTTTGAGGTTTGCTCTTGTTACAAAGTGCAATCTGCCACTTTTCAATCTTGAACTGGAAAACAAAATTGGTGATAGGCATAATTACTGCAGTTCTCTAGAAATATTATATACTATTACCACTGAAATATCTTTTTCATTTTCTATTTCTAAACCACAATTTCAAAAGCAATCTCTACAAACAATGTGCTTGAGATAACACCACTGCTCAGCATTTGGGAACTATACACACAGCTTGATTATTTTCCAGAAGGAAGTGTGGGGCAGCCTAAGGACCCCATGCAAACCCTTCACCATCCTCTTTACTCACTAGTAGAGACAGGACACGTTCAGACACAGCAAAATCCTTCTGTGCTTGCTCTCCATGCAGGCTGGCTGTGGTCCAGTTCTGGCATGGTTTCTGTACTGCCTTGGTAGCATGGCACTGTGCCCAAGCAAATATTCCTGCCTGTGAGCAGACATGCCCTAAGAACTGTGACATCTGGTCCTGGGCTTTGAGAGTGGCTTCTGCACGCAGCAGTGGTACAGCCAAAGAGTTTGAACTCTCCTAATAGGCAATTTTGAGCTACCTCTATGAAGTAAGGCAGGCTGCTCAGAAAATTAGGTATTTTTATTTCTTTGAAGATGTTAGGTCAAATTTTGTGGTTTCCAACATGCAGTCAAAACACACCGTGATAATTCTTAACAGACTTCTTTATATTTTAGCACTCCATGACAACACACAGGAATGATTTGCACGGATTAGCATGACCCAATGCATGTTTATGTAAATTGTGAATGCAGACATTAGAATTATTCTTTTGGTTGTGCCTTCATTTTTTTCATGTACAGCCTCTGTGCCTTAGATTTCTCAATCATGTTCTGTTATAATTGCAGAGAATAAAGGAATTTCCTTACTCAGTATCACTGTATACATGTATTTCTACTTAACTGGTAGCCAGTGTCTGGAACAGGAGAAGAAGCACAGCAGCTGCCAATTACAAATTAACAGTTTGAATAGACTGCTGGTATTCATCTTAGATTATCTTGGAAATACTATTATTCCCCTTTGGCATCCAAACAATTAGGCTGGAAGTTATCCCTGGATCTTGGCATTTTCTTCATGTATCCACATTCTGCCCTTAGCCACAGATATGCAAGGTAACTGAAATTAAAGTGAATTTCAAAGTGTACAGGACACTGAATAAGATCTAATGCTTCTCATGGAAAGAGCATTCTGCACAAAGGGAGCTCATAAGTTATGTTATCAATGCAATAAAGATAAATTATTTTACAGATAATTATTTTCTATATTATGCTATAGCAATTATACTGTATAAAGTTTCATGCCTGAAATTGCCTTTTAACCGACCTGTTTTTCAGTCTGTTGCTCCTCATCTTCCACATTCAGAGTTATTGGTGAGCTGGAGTTACTATGCATAGCTGCATAGGAATCTGCTAATGGATTGTGAGATGCCTTCCAAACAGCATGTGGATGCAGACTGGACATGGATGATGTCACTCCCCCTTTGAGCAGCGCTTCAGCCATCCCTACCAGCTCCTCAAAGTGAGTGACTGCCTGTGGCAACACTGAAATCACATGAAAAGTGAGGGGTAAAATAGTAATGGAAGCTTTCAGACTCCAATTACATAAGCAGGGATATTTTTGCAATTAGATTCCTGTCACATAATGCAAAAGACTCAAAGTAGTCAGCAAAGACATTTCAATATACTTCTTTCCTCCTCTCTCAAATGCTTTCCTGCCATTCTGCTGTCCCCACCCATGAAGATCTGGGCTCAGTTTCTAGAATAGATCAGTTAGTGCAAGGCTAAGAGGAATTATTAGTTTATACCCATCCTGCCACAAAACAGACTATTTCTCTTTTTTCTTTGCACAATCTCAAAATCTCTACAAGTCCATAAAGCTATTGAATATGGGCTAAGTGATGTCTGTTTTTTCTTTTTTACCTTCAAAGAAGTTACACAGACTTCAGAAGTTTTTCTTTTTTTTTTAATCTCTAGAGAATGTTTTAAATAACTTTTTCTCAAAGTAATATTTTCAAATATAAACTTTTATTGCATCCATTAAGAAGAACCAATGCAAAGCAAAAAGGATGCTAGAGATAACATATCAGCAAGATACAGAATCACTAAATTAAATAAAGTACTGTAAAAGACTAAGATAATTGCTCAGGATGCAAGGTAAATTTATGTGTGAGAAAAGTTGTCAGACACAAAGAAAATGTTTACAAATAATATTTAAAAAGGTGGAGATGAATGATTCAAGCCAAGATGAAATGCAATCAGGTAGGAAATGAAAATGATAAATAGTTGCAAAATCATCTGACAATAAACAGATACCACCACATTGTCTAGGGATGGTATGGTGTAGCTGGCATAGGAGGGAGTAAATCCTCTTTAAACCTTATTCATTCACTAGTGGTTTGAAATTTTGGATTCAGTTTTGGCTGCCTTAGAGTAGGGGACAGGGACAAGCAAGAGGCACTTCAGAGATGATCACTAAGAGATGAAGGGTTCATTTACAGAGGAACAAAATTTTTCATCTCTGAGAAAGAATTTAATTTGGTGCATCTGAAACTAACTCAGATTATCAGTAATGAGGAATCACCAAAGTAGTTAGAAATTCATTAATTTCAGAATAAATGAAATATCAATTGATCAAGAAAGACTGCCAGTAAATAAGGGTAGTTGGACTGGTCAAATACTGAAGTATTTGAACTTAGCCAATGGTTACACAGCATACAGAAAGGTTCTCCTGGGAACAACTGGCAGGATTTAGACACATTTTTCATTTCTAACTCTATGATTGCATGGCCTCTGTGTAAGTCAGTAAGTGCTGCTGGAATTAAATGCTGCCATGTATCACAGACTGTGATGCTAATGGCAAGCCTTGATCATGTCAGGTGCTTGAGCATCCATAATTCCCATCCAAATGGCCTCTTATAAATCAAGCTTTTCCTGACCTTCAGGCTTTCCTCTTCATCAAAATACTCCCAACTTTACCTTGAAGCATCACCAGGGACTGTCTTAGGCGGCAGTTTTCTCTCATGGTATCTGTCAGCTTCCTCTTGAGACTTTTAATTTTGGCACATAGTTCTACCTTGGAGAGTTGAAATAAAGGCTCTTCATCATCACTGCTACTTTCACTATATAGAAAGTTGCTTCCTGAATATGGTTCTCTCTGAAAAAAAACCCAAATAACTGTGATATCTAGAGCAATAACAACATAAAATCAAAGCATCAAAACCAACATTAAAATATCTGGCTAAATCAAAAAATTCTCTTGTATAAACAGACTCAATGCATTTTAATAAAAGCTTTTACAAAACATAGCTAATAGTATTCTAGTTGAAATTAAAAATGAAATGTCAGTTTAATATGTAACTGTTAGGTACCTTTGTCTCTGTTCTCTATTCACCAATTTTCCAAAGCAGCATCTTTCAGAACTGTTAACTTCACTATGGCAAAAATCCTATGCCTCCCTCAAAAACACCTTTCAGACTGCTTTTACTTGATACATTGCTGAAAATGGATATTTACCTGTTTGTTAATTAAAGATGTTTCAAGTTGACTCAGGATGTTGGTAGGAGCAGATGCGTGCAACGATTTCTTTCTTTTTATATGTTTCATCATCTTCCCCTGTAAAAAGTGCATAACAGTGCCTTTGCATTCCTATAGAGCCTTTCATAACAGTACTTCATAATATACCATAAGTTTTTATTCACTGTGCACTTGACATTCTTGGTTAGTAGTTTTAAAAAATGTGTCTGTAACTTTGTTAACTTTTATATTTTCCTTGCCTATATTTTGTCACTGCAGATCTCAGCACAAGGCACACCTCAGAAAACCTGCTCTCTTCCCTTTTTTAAGCAGTAGTCAGATTTCTGTCTTACAGAGCATCAAAGCCTTGAATAGCACTCATCTCTTGACACAGAAAAGGACAAAATCCATTGGCCTAAGTAATTACTCTGACAGGTTATTGTGCTGAGGTACCATGTGAAGGCTGCCTGTATTCCTACCTTTACCATCCTTTGTGTGTTATATCACAAAGAATCAATAGTTACAGCCTATTTCATTCCTTTACGGACCTAACAATATAAAGCACATAAAGACACAAACTCACCTTTTCTTTATCCAGGTCACTGTCCTCACTTTCTGAGAATATCATTTCTATCCTCTTCCTCTTGCCTTTTCCAAGGACTTGTATTTTTGTAATTTCATCTGCTCGTAATATCTTTTGCATCATTTCCACCAGCTCTTGGGGGTCATCTGAAGTGATGGAAAGGAAAAAGGCCAAAGCACAGACAATCAGGCAACTATACCTTAAAAGCAGGTTTCATATCAGACAAATGTTCTGTAACTGCACTCACCACTCATGTACACAACTTTCACCAGGTGCTTTTCTGTCTTTCTTTCTCCCACAGGCCAGTTTACTAGTACGTGCTCATTAGGTTTCAGAAGCCTTTCTAGTTCATTGTCATCACAGGGAAGGTCCTGGATCCATGAAGTCTCTCCAATTTGCAGTGAATTATCATTTACAAAATCAAACAGTGTGAATTTTTTCATTGTTAAATGGCTTTTTTGTCACACAGACACTTCCTGAAGGACAACATAGGAAAAATAGCAGTTACGGTAGCATGCCACAGGGATGTTACAAGAACCCTTTGAAAAGCCCCAAACAACCCCCCTTTTGCTGGATATTGGTAATTACCTTGTAGGAAAATACCCTAAGGAAGTGAAAACTAGCCAAGCAGTGAGTTGTATCCCACCTGAAAGATGGGAGATGGTCTGTTTAACACCGGTACATAAGACATTTTCCTCCAAAACTATGCGCAGAAAACAGCTTTCACTAACAGGGTCCTGGCTCCCATATTATTTCTATTTCATTCTGGCTGGGATCTCTACTACTACTACATTTGTCTCAATAAAATTTTTAGTCCAGCTTCTGACTAAAAGATACAGGTGTGATAGAACCTTTCCCTAGAATGGAGGAAAGTGCTAGCTATTCATGCTATTAAGTGGAATGTATGGGTATCATTTCATGGTCAGGAAGACAATTGCAGCCACAGAAAACCAACCCAGAACTACCCAGGACAACTGAGTGGGTGAAGTATGACACATCCTGGCAGTGGAAAACTTGATGCACAAAAGAAGTGACAGGCTAAGGACTGGAAGAGAGCTGGGCTGCTTCATGAGGAATAACAGCAACAAGGAAAACCCAACCCCAAATATACAGTTAAATCATTTGCCTCATAAAACAATGCTTTTAAAGCAATGTGCTGTTTTGAGTTTTTTATAGCACTGAATTTCTCTACCAGGAGATGGAACAAGTCATACTTTGAGCTTTATTTTCCCAATTAGGATGATAGCTTTTCATGAAAGTATAGATTCTACTGGAAATGTAACCACTTCTTTTAAGTGCTGCCATTATACTCAGAGAAGATATTTTCTACTTTAAAATTATTAAATCAATACATAGAAAATCTGATTTTCAAACCTGTATCTTCTTTCCAGCAAGCATACGGTCAATTCATAAAGGTGAAATACTTTCACAGAGCTGAAAACTCATGAATTCTTAGATGTGACAGTGTGATTTGCAATTGACTTGGCCTCAATCAGTCAGAAGCAAATTTGGTGCCTCATGAAGAGGCTGTCAAAAAGGTAACTCAGAGCTAGAAAAAGAGAATTACATGCGGCTATTATGTCAAAGTGAGAACATCTGGCTGCACTGCTCTATGAAGTAATGTCAATTCATTTGCAGAAGCCCAGTTTGCCACTATTCCACATGTCTGTTCTATGCCTCAACAGAGCTGGCTTTCCATACAGGGGTGAACTTGTTAATTTGCAAAAGACAGCTGCAGTCTTGTCAACATGTTTACTGATACAATGGAGCAAGGAGTATAGATAAGAAATCATCATTAAAAGGAGTATTAAACCAAACTTTATGCAGAATATGCTTAGTGTGATAGTAGTAGGAATGTTAAGTATTGCCTCACTGGAGAAAGAAGACTGTGTTTGCAAGAATTGACATTATTTTTCTTTAAAGATCAGAAAACATCCACCCCATGCAAATTCTGGAAGAGGAAGCAGCCTGAATATCTCTGCCCAGCATGACTCTAATTAGAGACCTCATTCTGCCACTGATCCCTGCTGGATGGATCCTCACCACAGTCAGGGATCATTCAAATGAATAAACATATAGACAAAAGAGAATCCAAAGGAACAACTGACCTCGCTATGGACAGGTAAGGTCCAAACTGGAACTGCATGTCTGTCTGAACAACAAAATACCAGATTTTAAACAGGTCGAGTATGCAATCAGTTGGGCATCAGTATTTTTCCTCCTTTTTCAAAATGCTTTTGAGTATATACTTCACTCAGCTTAACATTTCTCATCTGGCTCAAAGATGTTACTTCTGCCTCTGACCAACCCAGCAATCTACACCACCCAGTTCTTTGATTCTCAAATGAAGTACTTGGATATTTCCCCCTTTGTCCTTGGCAGTTGTGAGCTACTTCTTTACCCTCCTAAAAGCCCACAAAAGAGCAACAGAATTTCAGCAGAGTTAGAGCTGCCAGTGTGCTAAGTCTAACAACTGACTGATTGGCTTCTATATTTTTTAATGTTTCCCTGCAGTCCTCTAACAGTTTGTCTTTTGTCTCTCATTTTGTATTAAGACAAATATTCTCTGAGCCATGGGACATTCTTGTGGTCTGAACTTGTACATGGTTAGTAAGCCAGCCCAGGGTTTCCAGAGGTACATGGATACACAGGCTCTTCACAGCATGCAGGGCAAGTGGCGATCCCCCACATCAGGCACCAGGGCTAGTCGCGTACACACTGTGTCAATGCCATGCACATCAGTACCAAATCCAACAGCTTTTGGAAGGTATCAGACCTGCCTACATTTTTAAACAGCTTAAGGGAGCCAATGCAAATGTGGACTTCTGGATGTTCAGAGTCCATGAGAGCAGCCTGGTGCCACTGGTAGACACTGTGAAGCACATGGACAACAAAATATCTCACACAGTCTTTACACCAGGCAAGCACCTGGATCCATGAAAATACATCCAGCCTCTTTATGCTAAGGACAATTTTTACCGTGGCAGGACATGGAGCTCAGCAATTTATCTACATTATATATAAAATTCTTCTGAGCTGACAAGATTCTTGCCTGTGGTCAGTGTGTTCTAGCAGCTAAACCAATTTCACTAAGGGCCTTTACAGCTGCCATATTCTGTCAGCAAGCTGAGAGAAGGAATATCCTGTTGTTTGTAAAAGGAACAAGGCAGGAAAGCAGTTGAGGGGCAGCAAGAGCAACTGGCCAGGCCCCCCTTCTCTGCTGCAGCTCTACTGAACAATAACCCAATTCCTTGTGTTATGGGTAAAATGATTAATCATTACATAGCCAAATGTGAATCATTACATTGGAACAGAGTGTAGTAGTTGGTTGCAAGTATTTTTATGTTATGGAGCAATGGCTTCAGTTCCTGCAGTAGACATTAATCAAACTATGTCTTTTCACAGAATTTATTGTGACAATCCATGGGCCCTGGGGATAACAGCTAACTGTCCGCTGGCATCATCTCTAGCAGTGATTAAAGGGAATGGAAAGGTAGAACAAAATGCCACTAATAAGGGAGAGGAATAGTGAAACACTTCACTTTCTGGAAGAGAAGTCCTGCAGTGTTTTCTCACTCTGACCTCCCACAGGAGTCAATGTGAACCTCGTCCAAGGACTGCTAGAGATGCTTCCCTCTAAAATCTTATTTGCTGAAACAAATCAAAGGCAAATTACAATGTATCATCAGCAAACAAACAAAATAACCTGGGGACTGGGATTAATGTTACCAAACTTTTACTGCCTTAAAAGGGAGAGGTTGTCTAGGCACATTTGGCTCAGTCACTGCAGAAAGGGAGGTGATTCATCTCACCCTATGACACGTGTCTAAAAGACAGCAGATGACTTACTGTCTGGGAGAGCCTATTACTCTCCACCAACTACTCAGTGACTATAAAGTTGGTGGGTCTCGTTATAGAAGCTGGCCTGGTCCAACCCATCTTGTATTACCTTTTTATGGTTTTGAACAGATTTTGAGAAGTAGGATAGATTCCAGTAGACCAGCAGAAGTTATAGAGAACCAAAAGGATGGCATAAGAAATCTGTTAAAGTGTATCTGGTTCTCTGTTTTAAATCTTTCTAACATAGTTCTGCAAGTCATCAAGTAAGATTTCTGACACTGAATGCTTTGTTCAGTGGTTCATTTGGAGGAAACATTATCATTCACAGGCATTACCCTGTGTGCAACTACTAACTACTAACAAAGACATTATATGACCTTTGAAAGGCACTTATGCTTTACAAGTTATTTAATTCTGCTATATGCTCCATTTGAAAACAGTACTGATTTGAGTAATACTGAAATGCAAATTTACAATTTTTCACTATTCTAGGTCATTTGTAGAAGGGGAAAAAGAAAAAGGAAGGAGCCATATAATTTTAAAGTTCTGCAGAGGAAACATTATTGGACTCTTAATTTTTACTAACATGTTAACACCTCACATACTGCACAAATACTATCAATTTGTAATCGTGATATTGTTACTAAGCAACACAAAAAGCCAAAACAAAACCAAACCAAAACCACACAAGAAACCCTAAAGCCACCAAAAATCCACAAAGGTCACTTAAAGACACATCTCACCCTTTGTCTGACATAGTCTGTTCTGTTCAGCCAGACAACTGGCAGATGGCATGCTGAGATGATTATTTCTCTTTTCTTTCAGTAAACAGTGCAAAGCATTACAAGTTTACAACATGAGATTGCATACCCACTTGATGAGCCTGATTCTGTTGGCTTAAAACAAGGCTTTGACATTGGTTTCAGCAAATCAAGGAACCATGTACCACAGATCAAGGAACCACAACCATGTTCCACAGATCCACTTAATTATGGTAAATGGTCAGGATTGCTACAAAGTTGCCTTAAGTTAGTGAAGAACTGTTGAGAAAAACATGAGATGTGCCCCTGCCTTTCTTATACCTGGCTCAAGCAAGGTGTAAGGACTGAACAGCGCCTGGGTGAAATGGAAGTCTCAGAGAAGCCCCAGAGAAAACCTGCACCTCTCTACCAGCCACTCTGCATAAGCAGCCTTGTTATAAATGTGGTCCTTTAAGGAGACAAAGATGTACTCAAAGACTTTCTAGTGAAGGTCAGACAGCATTTATTGCCACCTCAGCAGGTGGAGGAGGACCAAAGTGTTTATTCTACCTTTTGTGTCAACTATAAATTCTGACTGAAAATAACCAAGACACTCATTAAGCCCTATTTGCATATTAACTTTTACAACCTAAGAATGCAAATGAAGAGAAATGAAAACACACCTTACATGTACAATCATAACACTCAAAATCCCACCTATGACATAAAGGAAGGGAGGGTTTGGGGCTAAGAAAGAAAAAAGGAGAGAGGGAGAAACACCTCTGCTTACTTGGGACTGGTTGATGGACTGTCCTCTTCCCCTGAAGGAATGCTCTAGGTGAGCTTTGTGCTTTCAGTGCATTGCAAAGACCTGGGAATATTTTTATATTTCTATCTATATATCAGTAATAGAGCTCTGTTACTATCACTTGCTGTAGTGATACACTGTATTTAGTGCAATCCTATCACCAGCAATCCTGAACCTGCTTTCCCATTATTTCAGGAAACTGTATTTTTTGTCAATCTGGGCTGTGACAGTTTTTACTGAACTCAGATCTATAGTATTGAACTGATAAACTGCACTATTTGCAAGTCTATGATCATACAATTTCTTACTGAACTCAACCAGGCTGGTAATGCTGAATCAGTTCTAATCAGAAGCTAAGCCCAGCTGCACCCAATCCACCTGATTTCTGAGGCCCAGGTGGAATACAAGGGGATTTATTTTAGGCCAAATATCTAGCCTTAATGCAATACATAATAATTACATAATAAAGCTAACATTTTATTATGTACTAACATTTTATATTATTTACCCTCTGAGTTCAGCCTTCAATTATCTCAGTTTTCCTTCAGAAAAAAGCCAAACCAAAACCCAAACTTAACTGGTTCTAAAATAAATCTACCTCATAAAACCCTATTTATTTCCAATTCAGCATGATAAGGGGTAGTGGCAGATTTAGTTTGTGTTATTTAGACTGTCACATTTTACATTGAACTTGTCAGAATATTAAATACAATGTTGATGAAAAACTTGGGCTACACTGAAGTCTCAAAGTTCCCAATAGCAAGTGTATGATGGAAAACATGACCATATTTAAATAAGTTATATGCCCTGTTGTAGGTTCTAATATTTTTTACCTGATACCAGTGTAACATTTAATAATGAATTCAGTGGAATTAGGTGCTGTCAGAATACAAAAGTGTGTTACTGCTCAAAAGATTTACAGTGTAATATCTTAGTCATTTCTGGGAAAAGATGATTCAAAAGCACAAATCTGCTGCTCTCAGCTGAGAAATATAGAGTACAGATTTTCCAGAATCATCACTATCACTGTGTTCCAAATTCAGCTGGGAATGTGCGGGAGCATCTATCAGAACACTACTGCAGCTCTTAAGACTCTAAATGCACAGAAACGATCCCACTTGTCTTCCACGGGAAGGATAAAGCTCCATGATTTTATTCCTGATATTCAAGAGGTCACTTCCTCACTGCAGATCCCTATCCTGGTGTGACTCTCTGTGAAATAACCTGAGATACTTTTCTGAGAAGTGATGCTATTCATGGTAAAGCAGCAGCTCTGGCCTTATTTACCCAGGTGGCCTCCTTGACTTTAAAGCTCAGCAGCATTTACAACTCACAGGATTACACAGAGAACTTGGTGCAAACCTTGTAACCACATTCTAAAATCTGCTGAGTGACCCAAGGAATTCATGAAGCCATCCTTATTTCTCACAATAGTGCCCTCCTCCCACATTTTAGCAACCTAGGAGTTCTATAAAATAATGTTAATACCTCTATATGCCAAAGTCCTTTGTAGGACTGTGGCTTAAATCAAAAGCTTGAAGAAATCTATTGGAAAAGCTCTGATTTTTGCATCAATCTATTAATTTTATTTGTTAAATTGAGTGATAGGAAAGGCTGAATAATGAATTTTTAAGCAGGTATATTTAGTATATCTGGAAGTACTAAATTTTTGTTCAAACCAATCATTTATTCAGCTATCAGTGAAACATAGCATTCATTTAAATGGTTTCAGGAGAAGCTAGAAACATTACTGGGTTTTCAGTACAGGATTCAGTTCTAGATTAAGATGCTTACATTTAGGTGTCACTGGTGCACCAGGTGTCTTAAGTTATTGCTGTAATCACTGGAGATGCAGGGGGCAATTTGGCTTTCCAAGCAGGTGTCTAACACCACTGTTATTGGCTTGGCCTTCAGCTGCTACTCCAGAAGTACAAATCTCCCACAGTTTTTTTATCACAATTGTCATCCTTTCAGGGATGTTTCAGCCTTGAGCAGCTCCAACAGGCCTAAGTGTGAAGCCCCTACTGAACACAGTTAAAGCTTCCTGGAGAGCAATTCAGCTTTTTTCAACTGCTGTAGGGTTGAAAAAATTGAATGTAGGGTTCAATTCAGTGGCCTAAAAATAAATGCATGGTGCAATCTTAGATACCATAAGTTATTATGCCAGGCCTCCAGCTGCCTCTTCTGATGGGAACAGACTTCCCACAGAGCTTGGACCCTCTTCTGGGCTTGCAATGGTGGTTACTAACTCCAGGCACTTCAAATGGCACTAAACACAAATTCAGGGAAATGCATTGTTCTCTGAGCCTCAATGATTTACCTGAGTTTAAATAGGAGCCTACATATCTCATATGACTATAAACCATGTAGATTTATTTATCTGTATTTTAATCCCACACTCAGTGAAAGATTCACATTAAAGTAACAAGATGCAGGAAGCTATCTTAATTCTACATGACAGATTAATATCTTTATTTAATAGCTATTTCACAGCTGACAGATGGAGAACTAACAGTCATTTCAATTTGCTTGTTTGCAAATGCCATGCACAACAAAATGTATTAATATACAGACCAAGAAATAAATCTCTATTTATTGAACTGGATGAAATACTTATGCTACAGGAGTTTGAATAATCCCAAGAAAGCTCTTTCCATGCATGTTAATATATCCAAACACTTAGAAGCAATAAGTAGCCTGGAAGAAGGAACAGTCAACATGGCCCTGCAAAGTCAAACACTTGGCCATGCTCATTATGATCCGGCTTGGGTAATCCAATGAAACCTATTCTAACAGCTCCCAAATTATAAACATTCAAGCACAGTGATGCATGACTTATCTTGTCTAAAGATGTTTATGGGATCATCAGAGAAAGTTAGATCACATGCAAATCTTTGCTGAGGTGCAATAATTGTGCATTTGCTCCATGCAACAGCCCAAGCAAACGTTTTCCTAAAAGGCTGAAAAAATATTAGACATACTTTCAAATTGGACTTATTCAAACAAACCCTCTGATAAGCTGATGTAAGTGGTTATAAGAGGATGCACCTTACTGTCTTTATAAGGTAGTAGAAACTATATCTTTCATTCTACCCCAAAGTGTTACTGTTGGTGGCATTCTCCCTTCAACTCTTAAAAGCAAAAAGTGAAATAGTGGCTAGAAAATTTCAGGCTCAATTTTTGGCCAGTATTTAATAACTTAGCAGCATCTTTACTATCTCTACTTCTATGTCTTTGCTGGCTGTCATAGGTGAGTGATCATAGGAGAGAAGTCATGCCTGATTACTACTCAAAGTGCTTGCTCTTTTACTCCAAATCTCTTCCCCAGCTGCTCTGGTTTTGCAGCATTTTGGTAGGTGGGAGGAGAAAAAAAATCTGCATTACTATTAAAGGTCATGAACTAGAAAAAGAGACACATATATTGTCCTCTTACTCCAGGGAATATTACTTAAACTAAGAGTCATTCTGCACACACTTCAGAGAATTGACAGCAATGCATCTTCCCTGCAAGGGTAAAAACCTCAAAACTTTCTAGAGCTATTTTTTCCCTTTCTGTAAAATTAAATGTCTTTTTACTGTATGTAGTTCAACCTAACTTTATGAAGTAATATACAAGTGGAATGACCAGTGCTGTATATCAGTCTGAAACAATCCTTAAACAACTTTCAATTATATAGTTAAAATACTAATGAAGTGCAATTCCCTCTGGGATGTAAGGCCACATACAGATTGACAACTGCTACTCTAAACACTGCCAAAAATGAATACAGAGCAAATTTCAACCAAGGACAAAGGGGCACACTGCTGCTGTAATAAAAAAAAAAAAATGCCATAGGAGCTTCAGCAGTATATTTCCATATAGGCTCAAGAACAGCCTCTCTGTCTACAAAGTCAATTTCTGCCTACAGGATTCCTGCTAGCATTTTTCCAGCAACACTATAAGCCATGAGTGTACAACTGTATGGCTTATTCTCCATGTGACTTACATTCAGTCTAATAAACAGAGGGAATTTAAATATGCAAGTTTTTTTAGCTGACAAACCCACAAAATAAGGACAATTACCTCTACCTATATAAACTGACAAGAATTTGGTTTTACATGGCCACCTAGAACACCTGCACATGGCAAAATGTTCCAGCCACAGAGGAGTTTAGTCTGCAGCACTGGAATCACAGAGTTTGGTCTTGGGTAAATCATACAACCTTGAAATTTATAGTTCACCTTTTCTTTTCAATGACTCTGAAATAACAATACAGGTTTACCTAATTTCAAATACTTTGTGAGAATTAACTAATGTTAGCATGCCTTTTAACCATACGAAGCACTGTATGGAGTAAAAAATTTAGCAAGTTTTGCAGAATGAAGATTTGTAATAACCCTGCTGAATTTAGAACATATCATTTCACATAACAAATTTCTTTTAAATGAGTTGCCTATATCAAGCCAGCAAATGTCATTCTTTCAACTAAGAAAGTGTTTTATAAGGTTTAATCATCTACCAGAAACTCTCACAACATTTCGTATGGAATATTTAAGCTGCTAGTGTAGCACTGATGGCATTATGTAATCTGTGAGTAGGATATTGAGGGGGAAAGTCAACTATTTTATTGAAAGAAGTTGATAACACTCAGATACTATGTCTCCTGTATTTTATTTGCTTGCTTCTGTGGTTTTGACTGTGTTTACTTTGGTTCTTGTTTGATGTGGAAAAACCCAAGTATTTTGTTAGAAAGTATTAGATGATTAGAGAACCCTTCTTACCAGTTAAGTAGTCATTTAGACAGAATATTTCACTCAAATATAATTAATCAATACAAACACAACCCTTAAAGCATACCTACATACCAGTGAAAAGAAATGATCTTACCCTTTCACTCACTCAGCTACTCTTGTGAAATAATTTCATGCATCGTCTCATAGTCTTACGTCCACATCACCAAATCCAGCATGTGACCTTTTTCCCCTCAGCTCACTGACACAGAGTTTTACAGCTGCAAAATGAGGTCTACAAGGCCTCAGTCTGCAGGAGCAGAGGTGCCTTCACAGAGCTGTGGAGTGCCCTTAAATCCCATGGCTCACACTGGGGGAGGCCAGCAGACCTCTGAAGACATGGTTTCTCCACTCAAAATGCCATCACGTGTAGGGGGATACAGTATGGGTAAATGAAGGTGGTATAGAATATAATCTTATCCCCTAAAGAGTTGCAGCTGAACCAATTACTAAAGATTAGGAGCAGGCCTGATGTTAACAGGCCACAGCTGTAGCCAATAAGAAGAGTGTTATAAAAGAGTGGATTGGTGGGAACTGGAGTCAGTTAGCTACTGCAAGGACAAGGAAGAGTCAGTGCCTAGAGGAGCTGCCTACAAGAAACATCAAGGAAGTACAAAACTCTAGCAGTATGGAACCCTTGCAATGTAAAGACAATAGAACTCTTGCACTATAATGACAACAATCATGTTTTTTTTTGCCTGTCAGCCTAACCTATGGCACTTAGCTAGAATTTTTTGTTTCTTTTAGAAGGTGTAGCTGACCATCACCTAAATTATCAAGGAATATGCCTTGGCCCCAGAGACTGTACTGCAATTCTGCAAGCAGGACAAGGGTAAGGGAAAAAAGGATCTTCTTCAGCCTTGCTGGGCAAGACTGCTAAGTCAGAAGAGCTTATCATGAGAGACCAGCTGAAAGAATATTTGAGGTCAACCCTGCCTTTTCTCCCTGCAGGAGGGCTGCTACTGCTGCTACAGCACATTCCCTGTTCAACTCTTACATTAAACTGCAGAAGTTCAATACAATTTCCATGTTGTTTCCCTGCCTCACCAACTTAGGAAAATAAGTAAACTGCATGCAAGAGTAACTGTAACCACAGAAACAGCCTCCTATGCCTTTCCACTCCCAAATATTTGCTGGTCACCTCTTCCCTGTGGGTTCTCTGAAGCAGAACTTCTGTTTTTGATCCCTCTGAAGCAGAACTTCCCTTTTTGATCCCTCTGACCAAATAATTATCACCACCTCCTCCCTCAGCATTGCTCAAGTGAAAGGCTGCTTCCCACACTGCTGCCAAAAGCTCCACCTATGGCAGTGACTTTGTCACTGCTCTGTTTCTGATGGTCCCCATCAGAACAAGCATCTGCAGGACCCTACATCCCACCACCTTGCAACTCTACAAAAGTGCACTCACATTATGCGTACTCTGAAATGGCAGCAGGACCCCTAGCTTATTGCAGAATCAATAACTGCCTTCTTGGATTATAAAATACTTAATTCCACTTCTCAACAGCTTCTGACCTCTCCTCCCATTCCACTCCCCATGATCGCAGTCTTAAGGCTTTGTTACCTTCTTTTACTTCTTCTCTGCAATGGCTTCACCTCCAGGATTTCCCTTCTGAGGTCAAATCTCAGATGAGAGGTTTTGTTTTAACCTTCTCTCTTCATTTCTTTTGTCTTCTCTGTTTATCATCCTTAAGATTTAGGAAAAGTCCCCTAAAAAACATTCTGTAAAGAATCTTAAATTAAAAGTGTGATACATATAAAACTTATCTTAAATTCTCTTTATTACTATTTGGGGAAAAAAACTACCACATATAATTTGGTTATATTTAATGTGTAGTAACTTCAGCAATTTAAACTTTATTCACCATGGAAGTAATATTTTAACCATTCTACCATACCCTGCAGTATTTAACAAACACAGAATATGAATATAATGAAAGCCAGAGCAGCAATTTGGTGTACATGTGAGATAGTTGACTCAAAAGCCTGGAGCAGCAGCTCTCTGAAAAATCATGCATGTCAGCATTTCTTGCACTAAACTGCACTCTCTTTCACATTTGAAAAAAAAATTAAGCAGCTGTCATGAAACTTATTATATCCTTTTGGAAAAATACTATCCTCAAGACACCAGTGAGCTCTAACTCTTAGAAGGGAAAAGCTATAAACTTTAAACTAAAAAGCTTTCACTAGAGATTTGTCTGTCAGATGATTTCTACACACTGTTACCTGAGAACAATGTGAAAAGAACTGCTCCCCCTCAGTTCTCTGTGATTTACTGTGCAGTCACTGCTGTGCTACTTTTGCTCTATCATCCCACTCTGAAACAATAAATCAGTGCAGAGTTAAAGGTGTCAAAAAGTTTCCTGCTCCTGCAATATCCTGCAGCGTGGCACTGCAGCACAATGCCAGGAGGATCACACCAATTTCCTTCGTGTTTCAGTGAGGTAACGTGGACTGTTTGAATAATCTCCAGGTAATCTGCATTAAAACCATTCTACTGCAGTGTACTGCGGTATTAGGAAAGATTTCAATATTGCACCACGTGATGCAACACAACCTTACAGCGTTTGGCATTTTCCAGGCAGTGAGGGAAAGCCTCGAATCCATGGCTGCAATGTAGCAACTTCCCATTTTACAAAGTAATAGGACAGACTATTCTGGCTCACTCTTGGTGTATAGAATGAAATGATACAAAATACCTGGAATAAATTATTATAGACCTAAAACCCAATTTTTTTTTTTTTTTTTATTTACACCCCCCCCTTCCCCGCTATCATGAGCATCTTTCCATGATGATAGATTTCCTTCACCTTAGGGGTACAGTAAAGCATTACAATGTTATTAACCTTAAGGGTACAGTAAAGTGTTACAATGTTATTAGCCCACTGATAAATTAATTTTACTAATCTAGAGATTATTTTTCCAGTTCTTACTTAAACTACCACAGATACATTTCCCTCTCTGTCTTTCCAGCTTGCATATTTTTTAGTTTAACCTAAATTTACACGTATGCTTTTCTGCAGCTTTATGTCAGTCATATAAAGCAGTAACATTTCAATGTTTCTCCAATATTTACACAGAGATTTTAATTATTTCTATGAAGTTTTGGAAATGCTCTACAGATTTATGTGCTCACATCAAAGATACATGAAAAGCACATGAGTTTTGCCTTGAATGAGCCTTTCCCCCCAGTAACATGAGTAAATGCAAAATGGTACCTGACTATATTTTCAGCTAGTGATTTTTTTTCTGCGTGGCTGTGAGGGAATTTAGAACTGCATTTCCAAACACCTCTGAAACAGCCTCTGAAAGTCTGGACTATCACAGTAACAACTACACAGGTAGAAAGAGCGGCATAGGTGAACCCTTGTTACCATCTGCGTTAGCGACCTGCACATGGCAGGATTTTGATGCTGCACCAGCTGCGGCCCGGCGGCGAGGGAAGGGCACGGGGCTGACATTGGCTGCAGCGCGTTGCAGTTTCCCGCAGGGCGAGGGTCCCCGCAGGTGCTGCTGTGCGCAGGGCACGGCCGGGCAGCGCAGCGCACCCGGCCCCGTCCCGCCTGCAGCCGGCTGCCGCTAAACGCCGCCATCGGGGACACGGGGCAGCCCCGCACCTGGTCAGGGCCCTGGTCACCTTGTCAGGATGGATCTCGTTATCATTTCCCAATCCGTTCCCCCGCCAGGAAACCGCCTTCGACCGATGCTTCGGGTACAGGGTACGCCACAGACCCGCTTCCCGCACGGACCTGCGCGGGCGCTCGGCGCTGCCGACACCCCGCGCCCCTCGGTCGCAGCCCCTCTTTTCCCACGGGGGTCCCCCGGTACCTCGCAGCAGCCATTTTCCGACTCTCTCAGCAGCTCCAGCGGTGATGTCACCGGCCGAGCCTCCTCGGCGGCGGGATGCACCGCTCCGTGCTCCTTCCTCCCTCCCGACACCGGCGGCACCTTCTTCTTCTTCCTTCTCCCCTACCTCTACCTCCTCCTCCTCCTGCTGCTGCCGCCCCGCCCCGCCGTGCCCGCGCCGGCTGCCATGCGGCTCCGGCCCCGCCCCGCCCGCCGCTGCCCGGGGCGCTCCGGCTCTGCCCGCCGCTCTCCCCGCTCCCGGCAGCCGGGCGGGCACGGAGGGGCAGCCCCACCGCAAGCATCGCCGCGGCGGCTGCTGCTGCTGAGTCACGGCCTGAATCTCATCCCGCTCCTCCTCCTTCTCCTCCTCCTCCCCCGCGCCGCCGCCTCCCCCCCGGCTGCCGGCTCCAGCAGCGCGGTGCCGGCGGCGATGCCCGCCCCGCTGCCGGGGGGAGAGGCTGCCCGGCGCTGCCCGGCCCCCCGCCGCTCGCCGCAGACCCGCGCACGCACAGGGGCAGCCGGGCGCTTGAGCCATGATCGCCGCGGCTTTCCTGGTCCTGCTGAGACCCTACAGCATCCAGTGCGCCCTCTTCTTGCTCCTGCTGCTGCTGGGGACCATTGCCACGATTTTATTCTTCTGCTGCTGGCACCGCAGGCTCCAGAAAGGGAGGCATCCCATCAAATCCGTCTTTTCAGGTCGCTCAAGGAGCCGAGGTAAGAGACGCTGCCGGTCCCTCAGGGCGGCGGGGGGTGTCCCCGGCCCATCCCCGGCTTTGTGCCGCCGGAGGGCCGCCGTGGCACGGTTTAGCCGGGCAAAGGCTTTAAAGAAAATTCAAGCCGAGCCCAGGACTGCGGCAGCCTTGTCTCCACCCATCCCTCAGCGAAACCTCGGCTAGAGGGAGAGAGGTGAGAGGCTGGGAAGCCCCCCCAGCCCTCCCCGGTGTGTCAAAGCGCAGCAGAACTTTATGCCCAACTTCTTCCCGATGAATTAAATATAAATGCCGGGCGGAGCTGCCGGCTGTGCCTGAGGGGCCGGAGCCGTCCCGGAGTGTGCGCCGAAGGGCGAGTGGCGGGGTTAACCCGTTAGCCGGGGCGAAATGCGAGGTGCGGCTGGTGGAGCCTGTGTCTCTTTCTGCTTCCCTTCCAGATGCTGTCATGAGAACTCATCACTTTCGCTCTGAGGTAATTTATTTAGCACGCAATTTCAAGGTCAGAAGTTGTTCTCTTTACCCGAGTACCTATTGTCGTGGTCTTTTGTTAATGAAATCACATAGCAAACTTTTCATTTTGCATGAAAAACATAATGTCCTCTTTCATCTCTTGGTTTGGTTTTTTCCCTTCCCAACACAAAATGAGCTCTTCATCTGTGTTACCCTAACCGGCCTGCCGATTCGTGTCATTCCCAAAGGAATTGGTTACTTGGAGAAAAGCTGTGCTTACTGTACGTGCCAGAGCTCCCTGTGTCCAAAAGCAGCCCTGAGCCCAGTTATTGACCTGGTTGTAAATGCGTGCAGAGCTGGTGGGTTTGGGACTGCAGAGCCCCTGCTCGCTGGCTGTGCCCACAGCCCTCACCTGCGCCCTGCTCCCGTCAGGGAAGTTCCCTGCTTGCCTTGCATGTTGCCGCGGGAGATCCCAGAAGGATCCAGACTACAATCCTGCTTGGCAGGGACCTCGGTGTGTGGCTTTGTATTCATAGGTCAGGAGAATCAAAACTCTTACATGCCAGTGCTGAAAGTATAACACAAACCCCAGTCACTTCCTAGGGATTCTGGATGAGGAGCATAATTGCTGGGAAAATATGAAAAATAATATTTGTTTTAGTCCCCACTTTGTTTCCATGTTGCCCTGTACAGCTCCTGTCTAGATATTTCTCTTGCCTGGTTTCCTGCTATTGATTTAAGGCATATCTTCATGCCATTGCCTATTATTCAGAAAGCCTTGAGAGACAGTTTTGCACCCAAATGATATTTTGTTTTAAATTATTTTCCCTTACCCTGCTGTGGGTGTGAAAATTATCCGATTATGACTAATGTTTTCAAACGTGTGCATGGGATACATTTTTGCAGCATGATTTGTATTGGCAATTAGTTTTAAATTCTCAACTATTTTGAAATTTGTACACACCATCACAAAAAGAGGATGCCATCAGGAGTGTCCTATCTTTAAACCATGAAAAGCCTGAGTTTGTTATTCACCAGTGCTCCAGTAAAGTGAACAAACAAATGTGTACCTCTGGAAATCAAAATATTTTTTCACTATTTAGTTTATCCAATACAAAATGCTTGCTTTCCATGTAAAATTCACTCAGTCCTGAGCCTAGATGGAGGTGAAGTTTAATGTTTTGAAATATGTGCCATCCTGAATGGTGACACTTCAGAGGAAAGTTGGCAGAGTAATTTATTTTTATTGCTTCAGCATGTGGTTATTTGTTTATCATCCAGTCAGAAGCAGATGAATTTAAAATATTTCCTAGAAGCTTCCATTAAGTGAAACATACTAGAGTAACTGTTATATTCTTTCATAATTTTCTGTATTTTGTTTAGATGGAGTAATACTGCAGCCAGTGGTCTAAACTGCTCTTTTAAATAAGTGGTAGAACTGCTTTTCCTTTCATTTCCTGATGAGACTTTTGATAGAGAAACGATGACTCATTTGACATCATTAAATTTTCATTTTCCAATATTTTTTCAAGTAAAATGTTATTTTAATGAATCTAATAGAATTCATTAATGAAAAAACTACAGGCATACTTCCAATAAAAATATTGGAAACCTTATCTGAAGCAGAATTTGACATTCTCTATCTATATCATCACAAAACATTACGCACTTCCAACTGCAGTACAATGTTGATGAAAGCAAAGCGTGATACCTGAAAATAAGGGCTTTGTATAATCCCCTCACCCCAAAATGAATGTAATGTCTCAGCTCCAAGTTTTATAGCACAAGGTACATCTGCTAGCTTCCACCATGCTTAGCTGTTTGTCAGGTGTAGTTATAAATAGCGTTTCTTAATTAGAATAAAAGATAATGAAAAACAGGCTGATAGTAAATAGCAGTGGGTTGGCATTCATCTCCTGAGAGCTGGGTTCAAATCTGACTTCCATCACATGTGAACATGCAGGTGGTCTAGCAGCAGTGCACAGAGAATTATAATTGCCCTATCTACAGAGCCTTGGCAATTCCTGCATGATTGACTGCCTGCCAGGAAAGCCTTATATTTGGAAAAATAGATGTGTGCAAATTTATGTTGAGATTCTTTGCCACAGCCACAGCTCTCATGGTGCATGCCTTCATTGTCTATATACAGTGAGAACTATTGAATCCTTTTCTTTTAATACTGAACCACACAATAAAAAATAAGACTGCGTACTATGGGAGGGTAGACACAAAATTTGAAAATGTGTTTATGATCCTTTTCAGCCCTTCTGTTTTGAATTTTATATGCCACTGGTGAATTGAATCCACAAATAGTCCATTTTTGTGGGGCTTGATTTTAATGTCTCTGCAAAACATGCCTCATTATTATACATCAAAAGTGTATGCAGATATTACTTATTATAGAATGAACTTAAACACTTGACCCCCTGCCTCAAAAGGAGATAAATTTGCATGAATCATTATGAATATAAAGTAGGTGAAAGTCTGTCTTTGTTAGAGGTGCTTAAAAACAGAAAACATTAACCAGGAAGATGCGAGAGTTTCTTGAGATAATACAGTGATTTTGTCTCCACCTTCTCACTAACACTTGCTACCATCTGAAGTTTTTGAGGCCTAATTTTTAATATATTTTTTATTTACAGTCCTCAGGTTCATTATGACTGTAACTGCTCTTAAGATTTTTCCATTCCCCAGGTGCTACAGAAATTCCATGAAGGCACAAAGGAATCACACCCAGAATAGTTAATGTTCCTAATCTCAGGGAGACCTAGATATGCCACTGCTTTAAAAAGAAAACAAGTAAATTTCCAACAGAAATATTCATTGCTACATGACATATCAGACTTTGATGTAGTTGTTTGCACTACTCTGTCTTTATTTTGAGAATCAGTTGTAGAATGAAATATCTGTGCTGAACCAAAACCACACCAAAATAACAATATAACTCAGTGAGAGTTTTACCAAAGTAGGGACTATGATTCATCATTTGTCCTTATTATTATTATTATTATTATTATTATTATTATTATTATTATTATTATTATTATTATTATTATTATTATTATTATTGAAAAATGTAAAGGCCATAAATAATTTGCTGATTTTATTATTTTTGTGCTCTTTGTAGAAGTTGTTTTTTTCATGAAGCAAAGGAATTTTCTCTGAGTTCTTTGTGGGCTTGGGCTTGACACCTTTCAATGTTTATCATTTTGTGCCTTAGGAAGAGGTCTGAAATTCACCTGTACCTTTCAATTGAAAAGCATTGCTTAATGTGTTGGTGTTGCCACTTGTGATTTAAATTTCTTTCTGAATTAGTTTTCCTCATAGTTGAAGCCTCTGGAGTCACTGGATTATGTGAGATTTTTACCTTTCAATTAAAAGGGAAGTAAGCTTCTAGCCCTTAGGCTGGAAGGAATTAATCTGAATGGTATAATTCTTAATGTCTTTTGATTTGGTGGTAAGAACAGTTGAAAAGGAAGGTTCTCATTCAGGATCTATAAATGGTTGGGTTTTATGAGATTGTGAAGGGATTATTGTGCTAATTGCTAAAGTAGCAGTCTTCATGTTATTGAGGAAAAATGACCAGATTTATAAATCTTTTGCCTGAAATTTTCTCTGAGCTTCACAGTTTTCCTTTACCTTACCTCTTATGTTAGGGATACTATGACCTCAGGAACTGAAGGGATCAGTGTCAGTGGGTAGTCACACGCAACATGGTATGACTTTGTATTTATTTAATTTTGACTCCCATATTTTGGGCAAGTTTCCTGTGAATGCTTCCACTGAGACCTACAGGTCGAAAACTACTAAGAAAGAAATCAGTACAAATTTTACAGTCCACTGTAAATTCTGACTTTGCCTAACCCAGGTGGGACTAAACACACCAGTAAGATAAATAGGAGTTGACACTTTGTGAAAAGACTCTGTGAGGGCTGACAGTGTGTGTTAACCATGGCTATAGCAAAGGAATAACATTTGGTGGTTTAAGTTTTGCAGACCCCACATTTTCATTTTAGTACACTGAACAGTTGCTACAAGGTTGTATATATCCAGTCTATTTCCATATTCTTATTGGCGACGTGGATGAGGATATTGAGTCTTCCATCAGTAAATTTGCAGACGACACTAAGCTGGAATTGTGTGTTGATATGTTGGAGGGTACAATGGCTCTGCAGAGAGACCTGGAATGGTTGAATGGATGGGCAGAGTCCAATAGGATGAAGTTTATTAAGTCCAAGTGCCAAATCCTGCATTTTGGCCACAGTAACCCCCTGCAGTGCTACAGGCTGAGGATGGTGAGGTTGGACAGTGCCCAGGCAGAAAGGGACCTGGGGGTGCTGGTCAAGAGCTGACTGAACATGAGCCAGCAGTGTGCTCCGGTGGCCAAGAAGGCCAAGGGCATCCTGGCCTGTATCAGGAATGGTGTGGCCAGCAGGAGCAGGGAGGTCACTCTTCCCCTGTACTCGGCACTGGTGAGGCCACACCCTGGGTGCTGTGTCCAGTTCTGGCCCCTCAGTTTGGGAAGGATGTTGAGACGCTTGAGCGTGTCCATAGGAGGCAACGAGGCTGTGAGGGGCTTGGAACACAAACCCTGTGAGGAACGACTGAGGGAGCTGGGGGTGTTTAGCCTGGAGAAAAGGAGGCTTAGAGGTGACCTTATCACTCTCTACAACTCCCTGAAAGGTGGCTTTAGTCAGATGGGGGTTGGTCTCTTTCTCCAGGCAACAACTGACAGAACCAGAGGACACAGCCTTAAGCTGTGCCAAGGGAAATATAGGCTGGATATTAGGAAAATTTTTTTATGGAAAGAGTGATAAAGTACTGGAATGATCTGCCCGGGGAGGTGGTGGAGTCATCATCCCTGGATGTGTTTAAAAAAAGATTGGATGTGGCACTTGGTGCCATGGTTTAGTTGAGGTGTTTAGGCATGGATTGGACTCAATGATCTTGAAGGTTTCTTCCGACACTGTGATTCTGTGATTCTGTATTGCTGTGACTAGACTGGTAGTGAAATAGTTCATCCAAAACTGATGATATTTTTTAAGAGTAAATGGATTTTCTAAATAATCCATTATGGTACAATGGGTGCAAAACTATAGTACAACAATCTCCAGGAAATGTATATATTACTTTATCAACACAGATGCCCAGAAAATTGTTCATAAACTTATCCCTAAGTGTACCTTTGCCATAATCAGGCCCCTTCTGAGGCTGATTGTGAGACAGTTGCCTAAAAATACGGTTCTAGTTATCTTACAAAACAATAATGAATAGTCTTTGAAGAGTTGCACCATAATTCATCCTGAGCATTGCAGTTATTTATAAACTGCTCCAGATATGTACAGCTCCAGTGAAAGGAGAAATCAGCAGACCCTCCAAGCTGAATTTAAGTCTTCTCTTTGATTGGAGGGAGTGCATCTAACAAGCACAACAAATGTGCAGGACTAGCCAGCAAAATACATTCATTCACCCATTGAAAGGATGTTTTCATTGTCTTTACAGAGTTGAATCCACCTGAAAATATTTTACCTTTGTGTTTGACATGATTTCCCTCAGGATGTTTAAACTATTTTTCCATTAGCTGTCTAAGAGTTAAAGAACAGATTCAAAGGAAAATAAATCAGAGAAAAAATAAATTGTTTTCTTAGCTGTATGAGAGCACTTATGTGTAGGAATGAATGGAGAGCTATAAATACAGGTTACACTGTATAAGGACAAACCGTTCCGTCCATTTTTCATATCAAATAATGTGGCCCAGACAGAGTGTACCACACTGAGCTGTCACATGGCAAACTAGGTATCACTGAGATTTGGTTTACTGTATGTCATCTGTCCATCACTCTTTGTCAGCTTTAGTCACAGCAGTGCTGCCTTTAGATAGCCCCCAAGCATCGGTGTGTGCTGAGGAGCAGCCTGTTCAGCAGTTGTATCACCAAATAGATGGCATTTGTCTGGTTGCTGCAGCCAGACTGCTCGAGTGCTGAGCTAAACTAACTCCAGAGGAGTTAACTTGGGTACTTTTAGTCTGTACTACAATGTAGGGTACAAATGCCTAATGTATTTATATAGCCTCCTGGTTGTCTGTATCTCTGCTCTGGATTCTGATGGTCTGCAGAGCTTTGAAATGCTGAGGGAATCACCTCTGAGCTCCACCAATCACCTAAAAAGTACTGACATTGTGTTATGATCCACATCAGTGGTCAGGCATGGTCCTGGGACCTGCTTTATAAGTGAATGCATCCTCATGGTTCTCTAGCAGGACCAGGAAAACCACTGCATAAAGATACACTACCTCATAAAAGTTCTTCTTACTCTTTAGTTTCCCATTAATATACAATTATGCCAACAACCTCATGGCTATCATGTAAGTATTTAGACATCCATGTTTCTCAGTATCTACTGCTGTCTCTGGAAATGTGGGTTTTAGATGAGCTGCAGTTCCGTTGGGCTCTGTGCTATTTGAGTGCACACTCCCTGTACACACGAGCAGAACCCTGGTATTAAAGGGATGCAGGGGGAGCACAGCTTGTGGCCATCTGCCTGTTCACAGACACATTGTACACGTGTACAGAACGGGAACTTCTAGCTACTGTCTTTTGCCCTAGACAAACCTCAGACTGAAACCATGAATTAGAATAGCTGAGGTCATACTTGCAGTGAGAACATGTATTACCACATCTCCTGTAGAAACTGTTCTTACACAGACAGAAGGGATCATGCAGGGCTCCATAGATCACACACTGCTCAGAAAAGCTTAATCATCTGCACTGATTTCTCAGTTATTGCAGTTAGATTATAAGAGTGACAGATCAGGTTGTGGATGTTCTTTCAGAAACAGCTTAGCTCTTTAGACTGAGGGTAATAAATGTAAGAAAGTATCACATGAACAGGGTAGTATAACCCTTGGGGTTGTGGCTGCTCCAGGGCTGTTAGATGTGTTTTCCTTGGGCATGGAAACCTGACTCACACTCTCTTCCATTCCCAGACTGTTTTAAGTAGAGGCACCTTTGATATGCAAGGGAATAATGTGCAGAGCACAGGGTGAAGTCACCTTGATGTTTTCATGTAGGATCTGATTCAGCTGAGCTGGCTTTTTGGGGCCTGGCCATGTCAGACATGAGAGGACACCAGCCGGAGCTGCAGCTGCTCACCCCTGCTTGCCGTCAGCTGTGCAGATGACATGCTCCTCCAGCCTCCTGCGCGCCGCGGAGCGGGGGGGTCCTCACCCCGCTCTGCAGAGTGGGCACATGGGCCCCTCCAGCCTCCCGGAGCAAGGACTCGGCACTGTGTGGCAGAGATGCTTTAGCATGTCAGGCTCACAGGGCAGACAGCTGATCTTGGCTTAGTGTTAGCAAAGCTGCCTTGGTTTTCAGCTTGTTCTTTGTGCTTCTGGTTCAGCAGCCAGCCTGGGTACTTGTTATCTGGATATTTGTACCCAAAGTGTCTGAGCCCCTGCTGGGCTGCCTTGTGCCCTACTGCCTTGCATCAAGGAGAGTCAGAGCTTTGCTGTTCCTGACTCATCAGTGGGAATGAAACATGAGCTGTGGCTGAAGTGTGAAAACACCATATCAGCTACAGAAACTAACTGCACTTGATGTTTGGGCAAAGACACTTTTCTTGCAAGTTGTGCCAATGTCCTTATCTCCCCTGTCCACTCAGCTGTTTAAGTATGGCACTCTGCTTCAGGATGGTGGGGTAGGTAGTAGAGCAGACTGGAAGTGAAACACAGATCCTACGGGCTTAATTGATGATTCTATAAATTGATAGCACAAATTATACTGAAATACATAATCATGTCAGGCTGAGGTATAGAATAAGGATAAGATTCCTTATAAGAATAAGGAATCTTCCTTATTCTAGAAAGAACAAAATGATACAACCAAGTTCTCTTCTGATCTGCCTCCACTACCTTCCTTCATGGGAAGGTAGGAGTTGGAAAGTGAGTTTGTAAAAACAGCATCCCTTTATGCAGCCCAACAAGCTCACTGCAGGCATTTACAGATTATAGTCTGTAGAGCTGCTCAGCTGACCTAGTGTTGATGTCTGCTTCAGGATGTGCTGAATGGATCTTCAAGCCTCGCTGAATGTGTCAACTAAATTTTTTATTGGTGATAACAGGAAGCAAAGACTTGTTCAGGTATGTTGTTGGTATCTGAATCTAGTTATCTTAATAGATACCTGAATTCTAGCCTAGTTAGCTTTTTATAATATATTCCTGCAAAGTGTCTCATCAGTTATGCATCTATTTTACAATTTAAAAAGTACAGACACATCTTCACATGCTGTGGTGGGATATATTCTCTTACCAGTTTGTGTTTCAAACAAGCATACCAGAGAAAAGAGAGTAATCTCTTTGTATTAGATGTTTGGCAGCACTGCTATGGTTTAGCAATTCTTATTTCTTATTCAGCTTCTTACCGTATTTTTAATATTTAAAGCTAATTTCTTCTGGCAGATCCTTGATATATACTGGACACTGCCCAAGATAAGGAGACATGAAGAGATGGAAAACAGAGGAAGCAGGGCTGGAAAGGGGACATGCTGGGTGAATGTGCTAGTATATTTTAAATTAAACCTTCCCTTGCAGACCACGGATCAAGCAGTACATTGATTTTTTTTTGTTCTTGAATAATTTTTCCCTTCCTAGGGAGGCTTGCAGTGCCCTGAGGTAACAGGGAAGGAACTGGGACAAGCCATTGCAAAGCTGCTGTGGAGAGCTGCAAGCCTTGTCAGAGAACGATAGGGCTGCCTGGAGAACGGGCCAGCCTCTGTGGCTTATAGCTTTAGACAGGAAAGAGAATTTAAAGGGTACTTTGAGGCATGACTGGGTGTGCCATTCGGCTGTTTGCTTGCAGATCATCAGGTTTTCCTAATGTTACAACTTACCTGTTCTTTGATAGGAATCCTGACCTTATGACGGAAAAACCAAATGTGTCATGTTAAACAGCAGTGTAACTTAGCATGGGTTATTGGACACTGTATTCTAAACTCGCACCTAAACCTAGTGGCTCCTAAATGCCTAAATACAAGGACTCCTATGTATTTACATGGGGGGAGGGGGCTGATTAGGAACTGGAAAGCAGATTATTGATGTTCTATTTCATAAACTCGGTTGGGAAAGTAATCTTGTTCAGGTTATGTAAAAAGCAATTGCTTTAAATGCCTTTGAACATGTGGACTTATCTTGGAATATTGCATGTGCCAAATCACAGTCTTCAATATCTGAGAAATGGTTCCAGCACTGCTTAGAGTTTAGATTTTATAAGATAAGAATAATATCTCCTAAAATAAACATAAGGCATGCAAAGCAGCATCAGTGAAAGCTTGCTAATGAGGGAGTGGAATGAGAAACTGAATGTAAAATCTTATATTTTATGTTTTAACTCCTGATTCTTTATAGGAGTAACCCTTTGTAAGATTAAAAAAATTATCAAGAGAACCACACAAAAAAAAGGTTGCAGTCTATTTCTTTAGTTCTGATAGAATCAAAATAGAACAAATACAATTGTATCCTCCTTGGGTGTTAGTGAAGTAATGCATTCAGTGAGTGTAGGTAATCCTCCTGTGATAGAAAATTTACATGTTACAATACTTAGCAATCTTTACTATAAATATCTTGGAGAACTTAGCTTGAATCTTGGATTTTGGGTGGAACTTGCAGAACTGGCAGTTAAATAAATGTTGTGGGGTTTTCTTTGGTTCTTTGTAAACTGATGATATTTGGGATGGAAATCTCAATGGAAGAGGAAGGAGGGAAATAATGCAATCTTGGCCACTTTTTAATTTAGAACTGTTCTTACAATTCAGATGGATAGATATAGGCGTATTTACCCATACACATATATGTTTTTCTGTGTAGCAGAAAGAATCTCAATTTTTTCTCTTTCAGTGTGCAGGGGAATCTCATACAATAAAGTTAATTGATTTAAACCTGCCATTTTAGTTGAAGTAGGTTCTCCAACGATAGGGTTTAATTATATTTCAGCCTGTCTGTAGAGCAGCTGAGAATGCCAGCATCTTGAGAAGGATTTGATGCTACTCATATAAATGTCTGCAGGCCCTAAGATGCCGTGGGTTGTGTAGACCTGAAAGTTTCCAAGATTTAGACAGGTGGTAACTGGCAATTTTAAGGCTATTTCTTGAGGCCATTAGTTGACAGTGGTAACAGATGACAATTCTCATGCACATACAACCACTGTCAGAAACCTTAAAAGCAAGAACACAAATCTGGATATCCTATCTAAGCTCCTTTTGGGTTTGATATTTATTAGTGCACCGTCATCTACAGGAAATACTCAGATATCTGTAAGGGCCTTTGCAAACACACTTGAGTTCTGCTGTCACTGAACTGTGGCCTAATGCTAGCTAGCACTTTCTCTGTGATTTGCTGAAGTTCTGCCAGAAGGTAAGCTGGGCTGCAGTCCAGTGCCCGCTGAAGTTAATGCAAAGATTTCTGTTGACTTCAGCTGGACATCAGATAATGCACTTTTACCTCTATTGATGTTAATGCTTACTGACTCCAAAAACCCATACTGGCTGCAAAGGTTGGGTCCCAAGATCAGAATTCTAACAACCAATATATTCTACATAAAATACTTACACACTGGAAAAATGAAAACTGAATATAGCTTCTTATCAAGCATAAGAATAGAGATAATATATGAAAGCAGTGGGGCTAGTAAAAACTAGAATGGAGAGGAGAAGAGTCTGGTGAATTAATACAATTGCACATTGAAAGAATAGAGGAGTCAGAGATTTATATCACTAAAGCAATAATGCACACATGGGGTAGCCCTGATATATTCATCTGATGCTAATAAAGTATCAGACAAAGAATTAAAAATAAATACAGAAAAACTAAGACAGTGAAAGAAAAAGGTTCAATATATTATTCAGTATGTTCTTATCTGTAAATTTAAATAAAAGCAAAAGCTAGACAAGTTTTTAAGGCAATTTAAAATTCCTATTTTTATGAGGAATGGATTAGGAATGAGAATAAGCAAAAACACAACAAGGATGGCAGAGTATAACATATTTGGTTATCAAATACCAGACCATATTGAAAAAAATGGGGCAAATAAATACACATTTTGTTGTTAACAAATGCAAGGTTGAGTACATTACAGAGAAAAGTCTTTAGCCACATTTTAATTTTTAGGTTTATGATCTCCAGAAAGGGCCTTTTGAATGACTTTCAACAGTTCAGTGAGAACTGATGTGTAGCCTCATTTGAAAGGAGATGGGAAGGGAAATGTTTAAACAGAACAGAAAAAAAAATGTACTACTGTTATATATATCAGTATTTATAAGAATCCTGTACTGAATTATGGGGATCCATCAAGAGTGATATCCGTGAAAGAGGAAATGTGAAACTCTCATAGGAAAAAAAAGTGATGGAAGAGACCAGAATAATTTCATGTAGAAGGAGAAAAATAAAGGGAAGTCTTACAATGAAATATGGAATGATGAATACCAGATTGGAGACAGACCAAAACCTAGTCACCATGGGTCTGCTCCATCCTGTTTAATTTGGATACTCACAGTATGGATGTGTGTGAGTGAAGTGGTCAGTCTGGGCTCTGGGTATGGCCAATGGAGAGAAAGAAATGCTGTGAGGGATTTGTTCCCTCACCTGCTGGCTTTGGTGGCTCAAAGGGTAACCTGGGGAGGGGATGTCTGCTGAATTTTGGCCAGAGAAAACCCACATGTGTTTCTATAGACAAGGAATTAGTCACTAAGTCAGAGCTGTGAAGCTAAAACTTGGCTAGATAAGATATTTTTTACTGAACACCTTATTGTGAAAGTAATTTTACACAGTATGCTCTGGCATGCTGTGGCCAGGCTGACAACATTCATCATCGATTTGGGTATAAAGATAGACAGAATAGGTTCTTTCAATATTATCACACCCCATTCAAGAGGAAAAAACAACCAAACAGCAACCCAACCAACCAAACAAAAAAACCCACAAACCACTCAGAGATTTAAAAGAATGAATTTCAGCTAAAAAAGACTGATCTTTGCAGCCTGCTTCCTCATACAGAAAAGCTCACTTGAGACCAGGTGAACTAGCCTTTGGCCCTGCAACACCCTCCAGAGACACCTCTCCATTCCTGTTTGCTATAGGCTTTGATTAGGAAGATCACTCTTCCTGGATCCCAACAGACTCTAACTGGAAGGATGCACATGAATGCTTTTGCAGAGAAGAAAATTCCAGGTTCAATTGGCCTCGTGTCTTCCTCTGATATGTCTAAAACTGGTTGTGGTGGTCATATGAGTTGTTTCTTTAAGGAAGATTACTTTAGTGTAAATCTTTGTGCAGCTATTTTGGTATTTGGAAGACAGGCTTGAAGTTTTGTTTGGTTTGCCTTGTTGTTCAGAATTTTACAGCACAAAATGAGTCAGGCAGTAGGTTCTGGGAATGAGCAACTCCCTCCCAGCACAAAGAACAAGACAAGGTTTTCATTGCCCAGTGACACAGCATTCACATGATGCTGGAAACTACAAATTGCTTTATGGTGTTAGAGCAACCTCGTTGTAATATCCCTGTGATTTTAAAATCTCCAGTTTTTCCTCAGTGATTTGGTCTCAGGTGGTGTACTGTGCTTCCCTGAGCATTTTGTAACATTTTTCTGCTCATCTGTGAGCACTGACTTGACATCTAAAATAGTGCTGTCTTTGCCAAACAAATATTTGTGTGATTTCCATGGTTTTTATTTTGATTACTGTATTAATATGATGTTTATAATTCTGGACTAAACTGAGGGATAAATGACACAAAAAGCTTCTGCTCATTTTACTGTTTAGAAGGAATCACCAGGCACTCTAATTTTGCACTGAGCATAGGAGTAGCAGCTTCCATATGTTACATCACTTTTGCCTCCTGTCTTCATTTTTGATGACCAAATTTTGAAATTTTCTGGATTTGCCTCTTTGCTCTGGCAAAGTCCCATTGCAGGAATGAGTAAGCATTTTGGGATTTGGTCTGAGGACTCTGCTCTTGTAACATTATCTTTGTAGATACAGAATTAATTTTCCACCTGAAATCATGATCCTCTGCCTTTATCACATTATAATCCTCCTCAGAGCAACTATTTGTGATACTGCAGGCAGATTATGACTTCAAGAGAAGAATGAGCCTCAGCAAACAGAAGCAGATGAGCTCTTAAAGAGATAAAGATCCCATTTTCTTGCTAGTAATAAACTACAAAAGTGAAAAAAATACAGAAAATATCAAGGCAAAACATTGTCTATAAATAGATTTTTCTAGAAATCACAGGTGAATTTTTCATATTGAAACATAATAATCAGTAAACCTAGACATATTTTGAGGTGAAGCCACTTGGTGAGACAGACCCACATACTTAAATCCCTATTTGGCATGTGTTTCTAAGCACTTTTAGAGCTGCTTAGCTTCTATCAAATTCTTCTGTTACATAAACATACTTTCCCGGAGAGTTTTATCCAGCTAATGGGATGGGAGTGTGGAGAAGGAGCAGTGCAGGGTATATCACAAGGCTCTGGCCAGTGGCCCTCACATAAATAAACCATAATGCATTTAGCATTTAGAAAATCTATTCTGATTTCAGAACTTGGAATAGATTTGCTGGATGTTTTGGTCTCTTAAGGAATATTTTCACTTGCTATGGAATAATCCCTGATGCATACTAGCATTTTTTTCTAAAAGGAAATTTCCGTGTGCAGTAAGCCCCTCTATAGCAGGCTCCCTGAGTTGTACTTTTCCCTCTTATCCCAAATAGTCCCTAGTACCACGTTGAATGATACATTGTAAGTATCTGTTAGCTATTTCACAGTGCGGAAAGAAAACAGGGCAACAAGCTTTCCTGCTGCAATAGTGTGTCAGAGTCTCAGATTTACATTTGGAATGTTTGGAGGCCCTCCTAAATCTGCACAGATCTCCTGGCTGCAGTGGCTTCCACTGTACTGCTTGCTTTGGTTGGTATGGGCAGGGTCCTGCTTCCATTCAGACATGGGGTGTCCGTCCTTACCGAAACTCTGAGTGATTCCATTGCTTCTGTAGAGTAGGAGGGATCATAAAAAAAGACTCGGGAAACGTTGGCTGTACCTTTGCATCATATGTATTGCACAGCCCTGATGCACTGCATACGTGAACCTCCCAGACTGACTAAGTAGATTTGAGCTCTATTTCTGTCCCTCCTCTCCAGGGCTCATGTGTAGAAGGTTGTTCCCTGCAAGTTACTTCACCTTTCCACTTCAGCCTTTTTACATCATTTGTTGCATGCAATATGTATCTATAGCAATTACTAGCATGTGTATGTAAATGTGTGTTTGTGTCTTTTGGCCATTTAAGGGTATATTTACTTATTGTGGAATGCATTTAAATAATGAAGATAGCTGTTTGTCTGTCCATCTGAGTGTCCAGGACAGACACTGTCTTCCCTTACAGTCTCATGAGCTTTAGTGGAGGAAATCCAGTTTTCACAGAGCCATACTTTTGATTGTTTCAATTTACCAACATAACAGCATTTTAGCACAACTCTTCTGTGCTGATTTCCTAATTAAAATGACAACAAAAACGGCAAAACAAATTCCAAAACCCAAAAGCTAATGGAAGGGGGGAGCAAAAGAACAGCAGATTTATATGGAAATTTAGTGCTCCCACTAGTTTTCTGCTGGCAGGAGTTCAGGATTTTTAGATTCACAACATAGATTTCTGCAGTTTTATCTGAAATCTAACCTTGCAGAAGTTGGATTCTAAAATTCTGGCTTTGTTGCATAAGGACTTCAGCGGGTATTCTGCTAGAAGGAAAAAGAAAGTAGAAAATTAGGAATTGTTGCATCTATTCTTGGTTTTGAAAAGAAATATAGTCCTTAAACTGTAGACTGTCACTAAGAACAGATTTGGCTCACCTATTCTGAAAGCTGATATGGCTAAGTGAATGAATATTTACAACCTGGCCAAGTTTAATATCAACCAACATTGTATTCAGTACAAATGGCCCTTGTCAGATTTGTGCATGCTCATGAGGGGACTCGGTGAAATGAGAGAATGCTCATTGTAAATGCTCTGCAGGTAGCAATAAAGGGATAGCATTATACATGCTGCCATTAAAGGAAAGAAATTCTGTAAGGCCATGAGCCATTCTGGATGATGCTCACAGGTTTTCCCAGAAAGCCTCTAAAAAAGCATTTCTGAAGGGCAGCTTTTCCTGAGTTTATTAATTTGGCCAAATATACCCATATTTCTGAGATGATATAATTGTTGCCACCTATCAATTTTTCTTCACTTTCATTCTCAGGAAAAAAGTCCATATTTTCAGCCCATGCTCCCTAAAACCATTTCTCATGAGGCCAAGGATTAACCTGGAAAATTTTAATTATAAATTTTAAATTAGAACTTTTTAGTTATAAATAACTAAAAGCATGAGCTTACAAAGAAAAGCAACAGGAGTTACTGTTACTGGCTGTGTCTGCAATACACATAATTGAGCAACATAAATCAGATGTGATATTAACAGCACTTGGCAGCATCTCTTTATTGTTACATGCAGTATATATGGACATTATATTAATTTAAGGTGAGCATGCCTGTACTTTGAGCTGTTAAGATCCAGTGTGATGTTGCAGTTGTTACAGAGCTCAATTTTGGGAGATGCCAAACACGATGATTCCTTTTTCTCTTACAGGGCTTTAGATCCAGCCCTCGCCATGCCAGAAGACGAGTAGCACCTCGCCTGGAGGAAACACAACCCATAGTGGAAGCTCACCACCTCAGTGAGCAGGAAACTTCTGTAAGAAAAAGAAAAATCAAGAAAAGCAGCCGAGTCCAACCAGAATTTTACCATTCTGTTCAAGTCACCCCAACTCGAAAACCTGTAAGTATTCTACCTTTAGGGATAAATAGCACTTACTGTTATAAAAGCACTTATACTTAGAGGCATGTAATATAATTTTAATTTTTGGGCTATTCATATTCTCTTCCTCAATTTAAAAACCTTTTCAGTGCTCATATTCAGCATCAAATCCAAATAAAAGTTGATAAGACTGTATTTAATGTTGATGCATAACTCTAAAAAATAATCCTGTTCTGAAGAGGGGTTTTTGAATTTTGATTTTTAAAATTTATTATTTAGACTATAGACTATAATCAAAGATAATAAATTTTATGTTTTTATAGTGGTATTACTTAACAGGTTTTTATAGCAAATGTGCATTTTATTTAAATTTCTTACTTAGATTTAACAGAGATGCTATGTACTCAACTAAATTTATTTTAAATATCATTACCAGATTCAGTTTTGAGATCTCTTCTACTTTATACAGTGTTTACAATCTTTCTGCTCAACAAAACTTAGATCAACTCTCATGATTCTTTGCTCCTCAGCTTGATTTACACACAGTTATTTTAATACTGATAACCTACTTTTAGTATGGAAATATGACAGTTTGTTGAGACATACAGTTCCTAATGTAAATTTGCATGAAGACCTGTTCTGTCCTGTAGGCATAATGCATTTCTCTTTTTAATGAGCTCATTGCTTTGACACATTTTCTGAAGAGCTTTTCTGTGCCAGTGTTATGGAGCTCAAACAACTTTTGTAAAGTCAGTATTATTAAAGAGGTAATTACTGAGAATACCCTAAACCAGATTATCTTGTAGTTGCTGGAACATAACTGAGCCTTGCTAGACTGGTGTTAACTGAGCACCAAGAATTATCAGTGAGCTCTGAAGATGGTTTGAGGAAGCGTTCCTTAGTAGAATTACATTTCCTGAGAGAACAAGCAACTTCTGCAAAGAAAGTCATGGCTGCCAACAACTGCCAGAATTTTTACCTAGTATCTGAATTCGTTTCTCTGCTTTCACTTCACTAGTCCCCATTTTCCTCTTCTCTCATGCTTCTATTTATGGTTTATTTTACACTGCTCATGTTTCTGTGTTTAATTTGATATGATTGGTTTGTCTTGTACTCTTCCTAAAGGATCTGCTCTCACTTTCTTCTCAGCCATCTCCCTTTCACTCCCATCCTATCTTTCTTTCTAGACTACTTTGTCCTGCTCTGTTACTCATACTAAGTCTCCAGCCTCCCACCAGGCTCCCTCACTTCATTATTCACATTCAGGGTCCTTTCCCTACTTTGTTATCCTTCCTTTACCTCTTCCATCATCAACTCTTATTTTCCATACCACTCCTCTTGTTGTTTTTTTTTTTGTTTTTTTTGATTTTTTTAAAATTCCCTTTCTTCTTTGTTTGTTTGTATTTTTTCCCATGGTAGGCCCATGCCAAGGCTAAGCCTGACTGTCACTGCTGAGGCTGTAACCAATTGGCTGTAACCAATGCCTCTGAGTACCAATATTGGAAAAAGAGCATCAGTGCCACTGAATTAAAGAGCTAAAACTGTAGAAATGGTGTAAGCAGCAAAACAAGTTTGGAAAAATGGATTAGTTATGCTAAGAAAGCCCTACTTTTTCCAAAAGTCAGTAACATGTCAGGGATTTAAGGATCAGAAAAATAAAAAATATAAGAATAGCAAATGTGCAGTGTTACTATGTAACTTCACTTTTGGATCATTTCATGTGTCTGCTGTGTCTGAAGAAGATCTACCACTGTGTCCTAGGGTGTCCTAGCTTTCAGAGAAACAATAAATCCCAGATTTAGAGAAAACTTCTCTCAGTGCTGTCACTATTACGTCACTTCCTTTAAATTGCTTTTGCAGTGTATCTTTTATACAGTTACATAGTTCTTTTGATAGCTTTTCCTTCTACAGCCTTGATGAGTGCACATTTCTACCAAAAAAGAATAAATTATCTTTATTATACTAAAATCCAGAAAACATAAGTCACCAATTTAATTTCTCATGGACATTGTAAGTTATTTTGAGTGTATTATTAATGCCATGGTGACAGGGTGAGTAAGGTTTATGCCATTGCCGTGACAAATCACTGCAGTGTTGTGAAGTTCCAGGCAGTCACCAAGATGTCCATCCTGCAGTTTATTGCATCTTCATCCCACTTAGTCTCAATGTCTTGAAGCTGAGAGACTTTTGACCTTCATCTTTGTACGGTTTTACATGATTCAGTGCCAGAAATGCTCTTGTTAATCTGCATAATTTCTTTCACCTATTCCCTCCTGATATTCCTAGCTCTGCCCACTTGAACCGCTCTAAATAAATAATCTGTTGTCTTGATGTTTACATTATGGCCATATTCTGCTGTGTCATCACTTGAAAAAAGTCCTGTATGATGTCTGCCAACCAGAAGATATAATTTCTTCTCATAAAACAGTTCTCCTTTTTGTTTTTTATCCCTCCTCATGCCTTTTTGTCCCTTTTTCTTCTGACAAGAATGGTATCTCCAAAGTAACTATAAAAGAACCTTAGGGAAAGCTTTTTCTTTGCTCCAGCAAAATTTAAAGCCCTGAAATATGTTAGCCTGTTTTGTTGTCATATTAAGGTATATGCATAAAGACTTTTCAGATATTTCATTTAAGGTTCTGGTGGATATTTAGATGCTAGGTTTACTTATTCTTGTTAAGTTTGACTATTTTGTATTTGGTTGGTTTTGTTGTGTCTGAATCTTGTTTTGCAGTTTCCTAGCTGCTGCTATAATTATCTGAATTTGCTTGTATTATTTTTTACTTCCTGCATAGCAATCTGAGATCTTTCCAGTATTGTTCCTGATCTTGTCAGAACTAAATTAGTTGTAATTGTTTGGATGGGAGTAATCCTGCTGAAGACAATAATTACTCCACTTGAATATCTGTATGAGGAGATGTTTGCAGAAATAGAACATTAGTTTTCTCTGAAAATTTAATGGTTTTTTTACACCTTCCAGGTTGTTAATGGGGATATTAAGTCTATTTTGTGCTAATACTGATCCTTGCCAAACTGTACATAAGCCATTTTCATTTTTATTTATCTTATTCTAGTGCAACATGAACCTAGTGCTGAGGCTTCCCCTTGTAGGGCACATTGTTATACCTCATGCCCTCTAGGTCACCCTCTCCTTAGTGGCTGTATTATTTGTGCTGACATTCTCTATAGGTACAGCTTTACATCAGCTTCATATGGAGGAAGTACACATACCTACTACTCATGTGTGCTTTGAATTTTTGAACACAGTGGAGAACTCTTAAGAACAAACAGAACAGTGTTTTTTAGGTTGGTGTGATTGCATGCAAATCAAGGGAGTGTTTCATATTGCTCCTATCACAAACTGAGTACCTGATTCTGTTAAATTTTCTGAAGGTGTGGAAGGATGTGCAAAAATCTCTTGTGACTATGTTGCTGCCTAGCAATACTTCTCCAGGGCACATTTTAAACTGAGGGTTCTTTTACAAGCATTTTGAAAATACTGTCTATATTTTAAATAGTGCTTCTGCTCTGAAGCAAAGCATAAAATACTGCAGGTTATTCATAGGTGGCCTTGAGTTTGTGTAAACAGATGTGGCTCCTGAGCTGTAGGGTCAGTTGGGTGTACAGTTCTGCCAAGCAATGTTTGTATGACTATGAACATAATTGAAAAGAGATGCTGTCAAAGCAGCATCTTTTGACATCTCAATTGTTAAACGATTTGAAAGGCTCCTCAATGACTCATGCAGCCACCAGGACTATTTGCAATCATGACATGTAGCACCAAAATTTGCAGTTTTGTTTGTCATAATCACTCCAAGACATGGTACATGAGACTGCAGAGACAGGATGATAAATAAACCTGTTTTCTTCACTTTCAGATGTGAAAGCCCTCTTTCTACTCAAAAGTCTTGTACTTTACACATCCAAAGATGATCTATTTTGCCCCAGAACTGTAGTAACAACATGTATTGAGGTGATTAACTAGTGAATATTGTTACAAAGAAAAGTATCTCTGAAATAACCTACAAAGAATAAACTGATGACAAACAATGATCTCAGAAGCACTGCTGAGGTATCGTCAGGATCTCCTAATTTACCTGTTTCTAATTATTTAAGGACTGGCCTTTGCTGAAGCAATTTAGCTCCTTAGGAGTGGGTGCAGCATCACTATAAGTCACTACAAGGAAAACAGAGAGAGGTCAGATTTCTGGGAGGTCACATGTGAAAAAAACCTGATGTGGGTAGCTTCATTTGGCTCCACTGAGACTAATCCCATGGCCAAAGTGAAACTTGCACTACGAATACCCTGATAAAGAAACCATGAAAGCAAAGTTTGATCAATTTTTAATGCATGTAAAACCATAAACTGTCCCATTCATGGTCTTTTCAGCTATCCTTGTTTACTTATATGTTGTGTTTAAACCTTAGAACTTAAGGGAAAATCAGTGTTAGATTTCTGTCTGAAAAATACTTAGGAGTTTTTTAAAATATCTGATACCAAAGAATTCATAGAAGTATCAGAAGTCTCTCATTTCTGATACCTTAATTGAGAATATTTTTTTTATATGGATAAAGTTGTTCTACAGGGCCCTTTAGGAGTTTTTAATATGTCTCATTAAATAATATTAGTTTCATTAATTCCCATTTATTCTTATTCTGATGTTATGTACTAATTTTCCAGTACCACTATGTCCTTTACATGCTATTTGAATGACCTAAAACATGAGATGCAAATATTGCCCATCACTCTGCACAAGACTTGGTTATTTCCAACTATTAGCTATTTAATCTATAGATTGCATTCGTATTTTCTTTCTTTTGGAGACATCTGCTCATGCTGGATTGTGTCTCCTGTGAATTGCATTTAGAAGCAAACTTGGCAAAACACTATCATGCCATCTTTCACTTTCAGCATTTTTATTAACGTTATATTAACGTTCTCAAAGGTATGGCAGGGCTGTGAGCTGTCAGATTCTGCACGCACGTGTGCACACACACATGCCCGGGTCCTCTCTCAGGACAATCTGAGCACAGCCAAAAGGAACAAACACAGGGAACATGGGAATTCATATAAAAAGGGAAATAAGAACTGCATTTTTTTTCGTTTTTAAGACAGCTATGGTTTAGCCTGGCATGCAGCTAAACATGAACAGCACCACAGAACTGTTTGCTCACTGCCTCCAGTAGGATGGAGAATAAAACTTGTGGGTAGAGAGAAGGTTTAATCAGACTGAAAAGGAAGGGAAAATAATAAGAATTATGAAACCATGTACAAAACAAGTGATGCCCAGTGCAGCTGCACAGCACCCACTGACCAATGCCCAGGCAGTCCCTGAACAGGAGGCTGCCACCCTCAGTCAGCTCCCCAGTTTTGTTGCTCAGCATGATGCCACATGGTGTGGAACATCCCCTTGGTCAGCTGGGGTCAGCTGTCCCAGCTGTGTCACCTCCCAGCTGCTTGTGCCGGCAGGGCAACATGAGAAGATGAAGAGTCATTGATGTAGTGTCAGCCATGCTCAGCAATGACTAAATTATCAATGTGTTATCAACATTACTCTTACCTTAAACCCAAAACACGGTGCTGTACCAGCTACTAGGAATCAAAAGAACTCTACTGCAGCTGAAACCAGGGCAAAGACTTAAAAGGTATTGATGGGGATTTTGAGATGGTCCTGACAGTTTATTAGGTGATGGTTTCATAAAGTTTTTAACAAGATTTAAGCATCTGGCTATCTTAAACATTTTTATAAATATCTCAAGAAAACTATTTTAGGTGCACAGGATCTTTGCAAATATGACTATTAATGCTAAATCCAGTCATGTTTGAAATGAAGAGAAAGCTTTCAGTGGCCATTAGGTTGACTTTGAAGTTAATTCTTTTTCCAAGAGACTGTTTACATCTCTGTTTTGGACTGCTCTGTTTTATGGCTTTTCTTATAGAAAATAACTCCCCTCTGATAAATACTTCATAAACAGTTTTGCCCAAAGAGTTCATTTTCCCACTGCTCTTCCAGTTTCTGTGACCTCCTCCCTTGCTGCCTGCTCCCCATTTCCTCTTGGCTGCTTTTCCCTCTCCACCCTGCAGCTCATCCATTGCGTTACAGCAATTGCCCATTTCTTCCACTCCTTCTGCCCAGCTCCTAGGCAGTTTAGGTTTTAGAAGGGATTTCTTAAAGGCGTATTGCCATGATTTTCACTAGGCCCTAGAGGTGATTGCATTACTATTTTAGAACTACTTTTTCCTAAAACACAACAGTGATATGTTAAGAATTAGATCTGGGATTTAAAATTATTGTTGTCTTTCTAGTGCTTTTTTTTCCTTTACTGAGGTACTAGAGCTATTAAGCACAGTACAAAAGAAACAAGTTAATTGCAATAGGGCTAATAATTGATAACACATTAATGAAAAAAGACACAAGAAATAAGCATAGCAGTAACAGTACAAATCTGTATTTAGAGGACCTTAACTGACTTCACTGCTAACTCTTACTTGGAGGGTTGAGGTCATTTGAATTGATTGTCCCCTGTGGTGACAGATCATACTTGTTTTGAATATGTTTACTTAGATTTATAATTAAGTGGTTGAAAATAACATAAAATCTGTTATTTTTCTGTACACCATTGCAAATTATTATTACCTGTGGGCAGAGCCCTCTAATATTGCAGGATTTTTCTTGATAGGTGAGCTGATTTCATACAATTTTTATTTTGTATGAGCCAACTTTCATTCCCAAGGCAAATGCTTATTTAGTGAAAATGGGATGAGAACTTAAACCAGTCTAACTCTCTTCCATCTAAAGTTTTCAAAGAGGGTCAAAGTGCACCCTTCATCCTTGGAGCTGAAGCTCACTTGCTACTAAATTAGAAGTGAATGAGAGAAAATATTATTCAAATGTTGTATCTAAGAAATAGAGTTGTGAGACTCTGGCTTGAAAAATGTCAGGGTTTTTTGTTTTTTTTTTTGCCACCATCATTTTGCCATGATTTCTATTAACTGGAATTTTGTGTTCATTGATAAAATTTTACTACATGCAGGCAGCACAGCCTCACTGAGAAATTGAATTTTTAGCTGTTCAGAATTTTTCTTTTATAAATCCCAGTGTCCTTCTGGAAGAGCTAGTAATAGAAACCTAAGCTGCTAAAATGTGCTAGCAGTCTTAACTGTAAGAAAAAATGTTTTATGTATGTGATTATAAATGGTAAATTCTGTACAGTAGCTGAAAGCTGGTTAAAAAAATTAATCAGCTCTGATCTTGTTGATAGTGTTGTTTGCACAACTTAAAATGACCAGTAATTGTCTCACAGATGCATAGTAATTATAGTCTAAATGCAGATGTTTCCTTTTCCTTTACTGCCACCAGAGTCACTCTTCAGAGTTGTATTGTGTAACATCCTACTGTGGCACATAAAAGTACATCTTTATATAGCAAGGGACTCCCTTATCCATTTGTATTTATATATAACACTACACATGGGTATGATGTTGAAAGAATAGTTTGGCAGAGGCAAGTGTTCAGATATTATCAAGCACTGGAATTAAGGTTACACGTGCAGCTGTAATTCGGTGGATTATGCATCTGCGTTGTCATACAGGCTTTAATTGTATGATGGTGTGCTGCCTTTTCACAGGATGTACTCTGCATTCACCACAGGGTGGAAGTGCTCTTAGGATGACTCTTACGTGTAGGAGTTCTGCTGCAGAAGTTGTAAAGTGTATAAATGAATAAAACAGGAGATTGCAGGAAGACAGAGGATCTCTTATTTCTTTAAAAAGAGAGACTGCTTCTTTGGAGATTGAAGGGTGGGCACAGGGACACTAAATAAGCTGAACAGCTGGTTTAAAACTTTTTTTTATCTTCCATTTTCTAAGTGCCTAAATCAAAGCATGTAGCTGGGTTTATAGAAGTTCTTAAACTGCCATTCACCACTGAACTCTGTGTTCAGTGCTGTAGTCTGAGTATTATTGATATGTAATATTAATGGCTCTTAAAAGGCAGATCCCTGGCATCTCAATTTGACCTAGGCAAAAAAAATTGACCTCCTGGTTTACTTTGCATCCTCTGTAATGGGAGTGAAGCAGTCAGATACTACTGTAGTGATGAGCACAAAAACCCGGCCTATTAAATAATAGTTCCTTTTTCACAGTGGTATTTGAATAGCATGAAGTAAGTTCTAGGGCTGCCCATTAAACTGAGGATAACAAACAAAATACTGAATAGCTGTTTGTGGAGTGAATATCACCCATCATTTGCAGTAAATAAGAGCAAGACTTTTATTAAGAAAATTACTGAGGATGTAATAGTATATGATCACATCATTATGACTGCATCGTAACAGACAAATAAACAGGCTGAAGCAAGGCTGCATGGTGAACCTTAAGTCTGGGATTAGTACTTAACTTTGCAGCCCTAAGAAAAGTACTTTAACAGGAACATTGTGTTTAATTTCCCACTGCTGTTAAAAACAAAGTGGAAAAGCTCAGCTGTGTAGCTCATTGGCAGGTTTTAACACTTTGACTACAATATGGAAAATTCTGTTGGATTTCAGGGAGAGACTGATGGCATTTGTATTCCTCATATGAATCAGTAACACAAGGGAGGAGGTATTTTTTTTCTAGAGGAACTCTCAGATATTTGCTAATGGCCGGAGTGGGGGTGAAATTTCCCTTTCCTTTCAGGCTTCTTAGGGCAATGAGCTTTCCTGTGCTCGTTCTTCCCAAGTGTGGCTGTTTCTGCCATGAGTCCTCCAGCCTGCTCCTGACCTGCCTCTGCTCCTTCCTTGCTGTCCGGTCCTCACTCCTCTGCTGACCTTGGCTCTTCTGCTCTTGCTCTGCCAGTTCTTGTTTCAGTCCTTCATGTCACAGCCCTTCCCAGGTTCACCTGGTCAGTCCTTTCATGCTCTGAGGCATTTGTTCAAGCAGTCTGATTTCTGTGCCTCCCTGTGGCCCCTGGTTGCATACTACATTCCTTGGCTCTTGTCTGTCTTCTCTGAAACCTTCACACACACAGTTGATACCCTCCTTGTTCATGAAACTGCCTTGTTCAATGCCTCTTGCAGAGGCAACTCCAGATTCATGCCAGCATGTCAGACCCTGAGCTCTCCCCAGTCCGCTTCCTCCAGCACTGATGGTCACTAATCCAACAGTTACCTTGCAGGTCTATTTCTCCTGTAGTCCTTATCCACAGAGTCTGCTGCTCCCTTGAATGCTTTCCAGCTGCAGCTCCCAGACTCTGTCGGTCTGTCCCCCAGGCTCTCAGTCCCGGTGTATTCCTGCAGCCCTTTCCTGCAGCATGCTGGTTCCGGTGTTTGTTCTCTCCACATTCTCATCACAGCTTCTTCCTCCCTCTCGCTGCCTGCGCGCGGCCGAGCGAGTCACGGAGAGCACAAACCAAGAGTCTCCTGCCTCTCAGGCCTGGTGCCTGCCTTGCCCTGCTCTCCATGCCTCTTGTCCACATTGCCATCAACCTGAAACCATGGCCAGCAACGATTAAATGCAAAGATTAGTTTTTCCTCTGGATCTCCAAGCTGAAAGGATCCTGGTTAGCTCCTTGGTGGGGATGGTAGGTGTCCCAGCTGTGGAGGTAAGAGCTGTGAGGGTGAAATTTGCTTGGTCATTCTGTGATGGTGGGGTATTGGTCTGGCAGATCTGAAACCCCTGAGAGATTCTGTTTAGGGGGTGTCAATCTGAAGGGATTTTTCAGAGGTGATACACTGAAGACATTTTAGTTGAGAAATTTGAACCCTGTTTTAAAAAGTCTGGTAAAATAACATTGGTAGTTACCTGAACACTAAGAATAGTTAAATCAAAATATTTACCTTTACAAGGAAGAAGTGCTAGTAGGTAAGGAGAGATTAAAAGAAGTTCACTTGCTCAGCAGAACCAAAAGAAGGTGATAGGAGATAATATGCAGGCTATGAATACACTGGGGAAGCAAAAAGGTTATTTAAGGAAATGAACATTGTTGTTGCAAAAAGCCCCCAAAAGACCAGGAATAAGGTTGAGGTGGCAACTAGAAGATCACTTGTAATCAAGATGGCAGGAAGTTCTGCAGCAGTTTTCCTGACAGAGTAGTGAGATCAAACACAAACTTTAAAAGCTTTACTTTATACTCCCTGATGCCAGGGATAGCAGATGATATTTATACCTCAAAGACTTATCACTCTGACAAATGTAGGCAGATTTTTAACAAAGATGGCAAAAGACTTATGTCTAGCTTAAAGCATATTCATATTTGAAGTATCCATCCCAAAGCTTACAGTCTTCTCAAAAAAGATCACTGGGATTTTTTTTAGTGTTTACAAATAACTACTGGATGTTTTCATAATCTTGCTCTGAGGCTTCTCCAGTCAGCTAAGACTAAAAATTTTTAAGAAAATTAAACCTTGGGAAGGAAATATTTTCAAGCAAACTTAAGAAAAAGAAACTCAAAATTGATTTGATAAGAGAAAAATCTCTAATTATTAAAACTGGTGTCTGTAACTACAAGAATATGTATTTTCAAATAGTTTAATGTTGATTGATTTCTGGATTGAGTCTTCAAATTTAGTTCTAAAACATGGATGATAGAATAAACCCTGAATGCTTATTTCCATCTTCTCCTACCTTTAGAAAGAAAGAATGTAAGTTCTCTCTACAGAACAGGTGGGAATTGTATTGATGTTTGAAAAGCCTACCTGTTTGCAAAGACAGTTTAACATAGAGCCAGACCCTGGATGATCAGGAATTTCAGATTTAGTGTATTTGCCTTCCAGCTTTCTGCTAATTGTTTTATGACAATAAATACAAACCCAGAAACTCTATAGTAATTTCCATATTTCCTGATAACATAGGTACTTGGACGTATGGATGTCCTCTTAAGTGAGTGGCATGGAACCAAAGAAAAATATTAATTTCCTATATCTACATTTCCACTGGTGATTTTTTTAAAGTTCATCATCACTGGCTTTACATTGTCCTTGTTGGTACTCTAATTTGTGTGTGTTTTGAATTTTGATCACTTCTGACAACATGCAATCCCAAGGGACTCACATAGCTTGATTACATACATTGGATGTTTTGTGTTCTGCATTGCATTATCATCTACCCAGGTTAAAGTGGTAAAGATTTACTAATGGGAACATTCAGTTGCCCTAGATTTTGTCTTAAATTTGTTAAATTTGTTATTTTACTTTAAAAGTTGATCCACTTTAATATCATTCAGTCTGGGATGTTAAAGGACAAAAATAGCCATTCACTTTCAATGGATATTCTAAATTATTTTAAATTAAAAGGAATTTTGCTGAAGCACACTGAGTAAAATCATTATTCTAGTGCTTAATTTCTGTTGATATTTATCCATTTCCTGCAATGAGTATAATAAAAAAGAATATATCCCAGGAATTCTGAGATAGTTTAGTATAAGTGAAATATAAATAACTCGTAACAAAACTGAAAATTAAATGTCAGTCAGTGTTGACCTGTACTTTCCACAGCTTCCAAAAAACAGCATGAAAGGACTCACTGCAGTGGACAATCTTCTTAAAGATAAAATGTGAAAGTACAAACTATTTGATTAGAATTCAGCTGGCCAGCACAATCTCTGATGTGTCATAGGGTTGGGAAATTTTTGTAATATGAAGATAATTTGGTATCAGCCTTGCAGCAGCTTTTCCCAGCTGGTTTGCCTGACCGAATTTGAAACCTGACCTAGGCTAATGCTTCCCTCCCCGGGAATGACAGTGTGCAGTACCCGCTGTTCTCGACCCTTTCAGCTCCTATTTCCAGGTGCTTTCCTGTTCTCTGGTGGTGTGCAATGCTCTACACCATTTGTCAGCTACACCATCTTCCACTCAGTCTCTACCTGATCTTCTGCTGTGCCTCACCCATGACAAACAGCAATTCTTTCCCTCCTCAGGGGAAATCATGCCTTGGAACTTGGCCGAATCCCTCTAATAAGAAGTATACGAAATGCTTCTTTCAAATCATTCCCGTTACTGGAAATCAGTTTGCTTTTACCGCACGGTTGCCAGCCTGGCTCTCAGGCGGCTCCTGCAAATCCCCTGATGTGTGGGAGCCCGCCGGCAGCGGCAAAGGGAGCTCGGCTCTGCGCTGCGCCGCTCCCGGGACTGGCGTGCGCTGTGCACCCCCGTGCGGCACCGGCAGCGAACCGTGCCAGGGAGCCCCGCCTGCATCCCCGCCTCTGGATGCTGCCCGCTCCGCCGGGCCGAGTGGAGCCCTCAGTGCCCCGAGCGCAAAGAGCGCTGCGGCTGCAGCCGCTCCTGCGGAGCAGCCGCGGGGCTGCAGAGAGGCCAAAGGCTGCAGCGCGCTATCGGAGGCAGAGAATAAACAGCTACAGCAACTGGGCTGTGACCTTATAGGCTTTCAAGTCCTGACCCTTGCAAAGTCCCTAAGAGTAGGCTAAGTAAGGATGATCAATATTTTGAGGGATATAACAGACACTTCACTCATGTCACCCCCAAAAAGCATTGTGTATTATTAACTGATGTTTTTTGCTTGCACACAGACATGTAATTTATACAGAAATAACAGAAGTGCCTTACATATTCTGATTTTAACAGAATATAGCAACCTTTTTTTTCCTACGTGTTGTCCTTATGGGCCAGGAACTTTTTTCAGAATAGTACAGATGTTCTGCGTTATTTCCTATTTTTAAGCTGCTTAATATGTTGCTCTGATAACAAGGAATGCTTATTTGGGCTTTACAACTCTATCATGGAAAATGTGTATGCTAGAAACGTGGAGTCCAGTGGCATGAATGGTACACAAACAGTGTCTGTGTGCAAAAGAGGAACAATTACAGAATTCATATCAAAACTGTTAATTTACTCAAAGTTGTTCAGTCTGTTATAAACACCTTTGGAATAGCAAAGTAAAAAATACCTAGGTGCTCAATATCTCTGTGGACACATTACTCAGAAGTATCTCCATGCTGAATAAGAAAGTAGACTGTCATTAAGTCAGAAGTTGACATTTCTTAATGTTTTCCAGATTTTTTTGTTATGAAAAATTCCTTTCTGAACTTCCTACATTGCTCTGAAAATGGAACAACATGGTAATTGAAGAGTTAAAAAGCTAAAGTGGGTTTTGATTATTCATTTGGTTACTGCATGTATCAATTAAGGTAGGATAACTGAAAAGCAGATAGCTAGTTGTAATATACACAGATGCCAAAGACTGCTCTACCATTGCCTGTTCAGTTTGATTCTCATAAAATACGAGTGGAGTCTTCTCACATAGCTTATCTTCCAGTGTTGTAGCAGAGCAGACTAAAAGGCAGACTCCTCTTCCCTAAAACTGACATCTCAGTAGATTATTGGTGCACAATGAACGACCACTCTACACTGCTTTTGGCTTCTACAGGTAGGAGGAGGTGTTATGAAATATAATAATGGGCTGTGAAGACCTTTTTTGAAAAAAGGAAACCCTAATGGATAAAATTTATAGCTTATTTTCAAAAATAAATCTGAGAGTCGAGAGATCTTTCCCCAAAACTTCAATAGCAATTGCTATTGTACTTTGTTCTTCCATATTTCAAGCTGCTACATAAATACTAACAAACTATTGCTGTAGCACCTCACTGTGTTTGGTCTCTTTCTAACTTTCATATTATAAGCTAGAAACGCAGAAGGTGAAAAAGATGAAAGTCAGAATCTGTCTCTGTGGGTCTATGTGATCCAAAGATACTGAGGGTTGCTGATCAGCCAAAAGAAGGTACAGGCCTGAAGCAGGATGTTCAGAGCTGGGATTAAAGGCAACACTTTCTCTTCTATGGCAAAATCTGGAGCTAAGGACAGGCTCAAAGGAACCTAATCCCTGACTAAGCACATGAGAGGCCCTGGTAGCCCCAGCTGGAACAGCAAAGTGCCCTGCAGCAAGCTGAGCACTTCCAGCTCTTATCAGGAAGACCCCTCTATGTGACCATTCTGCTTTATGAGATCCAGTTTTAGTTTATTATACAAACTGACAGCCAAATAGTCTCTGCACTAAAACTAATTATGAAAGAAATCTGAGCTGGTATCAGACATCTCATGTTTCTGTTTTTCTGCACTTACCTTTTGCTCTCTCTACATCACAATACAGTGAACAAGAATTCAGTTAATTGTTTTTATGTATTCACTCCCTCCCTCACAACTCACACATTTCAAACTTCACCATGCAGTACTCTACAAGGAGAAAAGAGAGTTGGGATAGAAGTGAAGAGGAAAAAACACTAATAGAAGGAAAAACATTAATAGAAGGAAAAAACACTAATAAGTGATCTCCTCGTATTATAACAGATTATTTAACTATATATTATTTTTTAATTTTATGCAGAGCAAAGAGTGCATCATGTTGTTTCTCTGGATTATGCAGATTCTGAGTTTTAAATGGGTAAAATACCCCCCATGACAGCTGACAGTAAAAAACAAAAATTAGACAACAATAATACATTTCATCATATCTCAATCACTGTACAAATTTCTTCTTTAAGAAAAGGTACCCTTTAGGCCCCTTTATAGAAAAAAAATTGTGAAAAGGGCTGCAATACAAGCTTAAAATCCTATCTGGCTTAATATCAAATCTGGACTCTAGAATGGCTGAATGGGGCTGTTGCTGTGTAACAAAATATGCTGGTTTTAAACTGAAAGAGGGTAGATTTAGATTAGATATAAGGAAGTAATCCTTCACTATGAAGTTCCAGTGAGGCACTGGAACAGGTTGCCCAGAGAAGCTGTGGAAGTGCTCAAGGCCAGGTTGGATAGGGCTTTGTGCAACCTGGGCTAGCGGGAGGTGTCCCTGCCCCCAGCAAGGGGGTTGGAACTAGATGGTCTTTAAAGGTCTCTTCCAACTCAAGCAATTATGTGAGCCTATGATTCTACTGCACCTGCAAATGTTGACAACAGCACGCACCTAAAACTTAAAATAATTGGATGAGCATCAGGTTGCACTTTTGAAAGGGGCTGTAAGCGTAGCTCCCACATGAAATGACAAATCACACCCATCATTTTCTTGTGTCATGCCTTGGAGAAACCACAAATCCCTTCAATCTGAAGTTACAGAGTAAAAGTAATTGCACCTTGCTGTCCGTTGTGTCCCGATAACGTGTTTAATGATGTACCTTAAATTTGAACATGGTGCCAAACTGTTCACACATCTCCGTTTCCCACTTTACCATAAACAGGGAAGCCAGACATGGCAGCAGCGTCCTCTCCCTGCATCAGTGTTTATTTACATTTCCGGAAGAGCTCTTTTTTGAGTAGCTGGGAAGCCTAAAAGTGGATACAGTTTATACACCGAGATCAGTAGTTTGTTTGCCGAAGTCGCCGGGCAAAGTGTGACTTAAGGCTGCCCATCGTGCCCTGCTGACCGAAGGGGCTGCTCTGAGGAGTCCTGTTCCTTCCTTCCCTCCCCGGCTCCGTCCCCGTTAGCCAGCCGCGCCCCCCGTTAGGCAGCGCGGGGCAGGGGGAGGCCGGGGCGGTAATGAATGAAGAGCCCGCCTCGGCTCCCGGCGGGCCTGGGTCTGTCCCGGGGGCGGATTCACCAGCAGCTCGGTGATGGCAAATCTTCCCCTTGTCCTGGCGGGGGAGCCAAAAGCCTTCGATCTGTAGCCGGGAAGGTTGGTGGCTTTTTTTTTTTTTTTTCGGCTGTTGTTGCTGCTGGGTTTATTGTTGGGGAAGTGGGAGGCTCATTTGCGAGCTGGTTGCCCAGCCGCAGGCCACGGCTCTATCCCGACATCCCTCCAAATGCACTCCCTCTAAGGACCGGCTATTTTTTGGGGGATCACCCTCGGCACGCCGCACACGCACCCTTTCCCCCCTCTAAATTCACACCAATGGTGAGCGGCGGCCCTCTCCCCTATCCTCCTTTTCCCGTGAGATGCTTTTCCACGCCACGCGGGGCGGGTATTCGCCGGCGCCACCTGAGGCCCTTCGACCCGAGCTGCTCCCCACGCACCCTGTCTGTCTGTCTGTCTCCCCGTGCAGAGCTCCGGCAACGCGTCCTACCGATGCTCCATGTCGTCCTCCGCCGATTTCTCCGACGAGGAGGACTTCAGCCAGAGGTCGGGGACGGTGTCGCCGGCGCCGGGGGACACGCTGCCCTGGAATCTGCCCAAACACGAGCGGTCCAAGCGGAAGATCCAGGGCGGCTCGGTGCTGGACCCCGCCGAGCGGGCCGTGCTGCGCATCGCCGGTAAGGCGCGGTCGGGGACGGCGGGGCAGGGGGCGGCCGGGGGCAGAGGGATCCCCGTCCCTTCTCTTTCAGAGCGCGGCCCCGCCGGGCGGTGACTAAGCTCTTTGGCCGCCTTTTCCGGCTGGGTGAACTGATGCGTGTGGAAGGCGAGCCGAAACACGCGCAGGTGCGCCCATTAAACTTTCATGCGAAAAAGCATCAGCGGCCGGGGGCTGCAGCCGCGGCGGGGGGCGGCTCAGCGGGACCGGCGCTTTTTCCGGCCCACAAGGCCGAGGCAGCCCCCGGCCGCCCTGGGTGGAAGCGCCACGGGACCGCCCGCAACGCGGGGAGAGGCCGCGGCGGCCGATGATGCTCCGTGAGGGGCGGGGGACCAGGGCCGGGCTTTGTCCGCTCGGGGCCGGGGCTGCGCTCGGGGTGGACGGGGACCGGAGCGGAGCCGCCCCAGTATGCCGCAGGCGCCGACGGGCTCTGGTCCACGGCCCGGCGACAATTGATGTCGAAAATAGGGCGGAGGTCCGCATCACCCTGGCGAAAGCTGGAAAACGCCTGTAAATGAATCCCAGAAATATGCGGCTGTCCTCAGTGCTCCCCGGGGACACAGCTGTTGTTCTCCCCAACCACCCCGATTATATACGCGCCACTGGGGGTCCCTGCCGGGACACCATTTCCCAGGGTAACCATTCCTAGCGGCGCTATTAGCGGGGGCAGCGCTGCGGAGCCGAGCTCCCACCAGCCGCAGGATGCAGCCGCGACTGGGGCGTTGCGGAGCCGGCCCGACCGCCCGCGGATCCCTGCGGGCAGGGTGCGCAGGACGGGCAGCGGCGGGCCGGGGGCAGGGCAGCAGGGACCGCAGGGCAGCAGGGACCGCAGGGCAGCGGGCCCGGCGGCGGGGTCAGCGCCGGGGGACAGCGGGGGAACGCAGGCGCGGCGGTGACACCTGCGGCGGGGCCGCCCCTCCGCGGGGACTGCGGGAGCTCCCGGCCCCGCCGGCAGCCGGCTGGAGGTCCCTCCCCGCTCGATCCCTGCCCGTGAGCCCAGTGTCCCCACCGGCGCCGTCAGCGCTGCAGGCGTCGCGTCCCCCGCCCCGGCAGCCGCCACCCTCCTCGTCGTGCGGGGAGGCGGGGGGCGGGCGGGAGGCGGTGGTGGAGCCCGCCGGCCCCGCGGGCGGTGCCTCGGCCACGGGGCTGGAGCCGGGGTCTGCGGCGGGGAGGCGGCGGCCGCCGCCGGGCTGGTGCCGCCCCTCCGCTCTCCGAGGGGCGGCTACCGAAACCCGAGCGAGCGGCCGCCCGCGGGGGCGTTTCCTCGGCCGGGCTGGCAGCGCCTCCCCCCGCCCGCCCCTGCCGGCTGCTGCCGCGGCTTTTCTTGTGCCATCCCCGAGGCTGCCGGCCGCCCGGAGCCGCACAGGCGGGCAGGGCTGGGCGAGCGGCTGGCCATGGCTGGCTACCTCTCCCCCGGCGCGTATTTCTACGCCGAGGAGCAGGAGTACCTGCAGGCCTACGAAGATGTCCTAGAGAGATACAAAGGTAGGGCAGCGCTCCCCGCCGCGCCCGCCCGGCCGCTCTCCTGCCACGCCGGGTGTGGCGGCTGCGGAGCCGGGAGGCGCTGGGGCCAGGTGGGGGCGATTGGTGGCCCCGCGTCCCTGCGAGGGTCGGTCTGGGAGCAAGGGACGTGGGCGGCTTGTGCGATGGATATAAATACCGTGTCACCTCACCAGTGTGTGACAGGCGCTCTCGCGTGTTTAAAAGTCGCTTTTTCGAGTGCAGTGCGGACACAGGGATTTATGTCTCGATGTACATTCATATTTAAAGCTTCGGTTTATTTTTACCTATTTCTTTATTTATTTGGGTTTTTTTGGGCTAGGGCAAAGAATTAGCTTAGCTCATGTAGCACCTGAGGTTTTTTTATCAAATACAGAAAAATAAGGAAAAAGGCATTTATCAGTGTGAAGATGTATGCAGCTAAATTAACCCTGCTAGAAATGTAAATTGCATTCATTTCTTAAGGATATCGGGATGGAAGGGATGGTTTGGATGATTCACTGCTGTTTTTCAGTACATTTGCTAGTACTAAATCTGAAGCTTATCAAAAGTGTTACAGCTCTGATTTTAATCCAAGTGCGAAATGGATGGAGTTAACTGTTCGCACTGAACCTTCATCCCTGAAACAGTTTTTACAGCATGTCACAGCATATGCTGACATTTGCAGTGCTGAGTCCTTTTGTAACGTTAGGGAATAAGATGTTATGTTTCATATCTGAAGTTTTTCAGCTGTATGTCTTCAATCAGTCCTGAAGATTTTTGCTAAATGTTTTCCACTGATGGGAATGGGAGTGGCATAGTTTAAGACAGCTTGATTTGAAGATACTGATAATTGATTTTATTTATTCTGTGTTGTTAGTAGCAGTATTTTGAATAATAAACCCTCAACAGATGGTTATTTTGACTATGAGAACTTGTTGGGTCTGCGTGTACTTTATACTGGTGTCACTTGCAATTTCATGTGTCATTAGCAGTATTGACTAATGACTCCTTTGTGTCTGTTGCCCATTGTGTCAGTGCAGCAATGGAGCATGTGCACCGTTTCTGTACTCAAACGCATTAGTGCATTTTGGTTGAGAAATAATTACCATTTGGTGATTGCCATCATCTTCAAAACCATGTCTTTATTCCATTCTCTCATTTTTCTTTACTCCTCAATTTATATGAAGCTGATCTGATTTGTCCAAAATTTTGGAGCTAGTAGGCTGTTTACTTTTTAAATAAACACTGAGAAAGCTTGTTTTTCTGCTTTGGATCACCTTTTATTTCCTGCTAGAATTAGGTTTAATAAGGTTTCTTCTCATACCAATTACTTGCTTAGAAAGCAAGGGAAATCTCTCTCTGGGAAAGAGATTAGGCCCAATTTTCCCTATTTCAATGGGTGTTTTATCAGGAATGGGACTGAAAGGTCTGGTTTTTATAGGTTGGGGAACAATAGGATTTTAATTAAATAAACTCTGAAAGCTAATTTACATCTCTGTAAGAAATAAACCACTTTCTGAAAGTATTTGAGTATATCTTATTGTGGGGGTCACACAAAGTCCATTCATATGCCATTTTCAGTGACCCCTGAATCCTGAAATTATTTGGAAGGATCCAATGTCTGTTGTCTTTAAGTGTCATATTTTGTATATTGGTATGCTGTGTTTTGCTGCTCAAGGTAGATTTTATTCAGCCATTTGGAGCAAAGGTAAAGGTTTGGACTTGTTTTAATTAAGATGTATTGGAAATCTGGAAAGCACATTACTTTCTAAAATGTGTTTTCAAGCCAGTCATGATTTCCCATTTGAGTCCCAGTAGTATGACTTCACTACAGCGATTGTTGTTCTGATGACTTGCTATGGAAGCTGATCTAATCAGAAAAGAATTGCTACAATATAGGCTTTGAAGAGGGAGTGCCATTTCTCTGAATTTCTCAGTTTCGTAAACACCTCCTTCAGTAAATTTCTTAATCAAACGTGAACTATGCTGGTTTTATAAGATGAGCTTCAATCTATAATTTTAATGCTGATAGTTCTTTTTTTTTTCTTTTTACAGTCTGCAGAATGCTTCATACTCATCTAGGCCATTATCAGGGTGCCAAATTATCTATGTCCCAGCTGTTGAGTACTGTAACTAGCAGAGTCAGCTGTACAAAATTCATTGCCTGTATTGGAAGGCTTGGGATCGTATGATGCCGCATCATTAAGATGTTCAGGCAGTTTGACTTAGGAAGATAAAAGCTGCCCTTTATAAACATAGAAAAGTGAAATTTTACCCTTCCTCTGTTTCTGTTTCCAAAGTAGGCTGCAGATTTTGAAGATCGTGCAATACCAAGTACCTTGTTGTTTTAGAAATTGAAAGCCAGATATTTGTGTGTCTCCAAATTCTGTCTGCTGATCATGTCTCTGGCTGTGACAGTAAATAATTAGGCAACTGTTTGCTAAATCTGACATACCACTGAAGTGCTGTTTGCTATGGGAGAAGAGAGTGTTGTTTTCTGATCCCTGGTCAGCTCAGTTGCTGGCTGTCAATTTTTTTTTTTTTTTTCTTGATTAGTAATTATTTGGCAGTATTTCTAAAGCATTTTGATAGAGGGAAAAAAGTCACATTATCTCAGATGTTTTAGAAATCAGGTTGAATCCAGCTACTTATTCAGGGGAAAAAATTGCTTCTTTGTTGGTTGCACCTCTAAGAATTCAAAGGCAAACAGAGAGCGGCAAAAAACCATCTAGTATAGTTTATTCTGAAGTATTTTAGATATTTCACAGCTTGTTTAAGTAATAAGAGAAATCATACAAATATTTGTTAATATAATTAAGATTCAACATTTTCTCAAAAATTATATTTGAATTCTCTGGGAGGTTGTAAAGAACTTCAAAAATTATTCTTGATGCTCTGTAAGTTACCTCACAGTTGCCTGGGAACAAAATGTAATGAAATTGTTAGCTGTAGCCTTTTTGATAAATAAGAAAATGTGCAATAGTATTTCATATACTTTTCATTTTTAAAGCATTAAATGCCATCTCTGTCATATGGAATAGGAATGCATTGTTTGGTGCCATTATTATTTGAGCATTAAATATTTGAAGATTATGATTTTAAACTGTGAGTGCAAGATGTTCATTAGATTTCCTCTGCTATAAATCTGAAGTAATAACCTGAGAATCAAGTTTATATATATAAATTTATCATCCCTCTGAAATGGTCACTCTTTAATGTGTTTTTCAGTTCAGGTAGTAAACTTTTATTTGAATAGCAGTTGCAACAAGCCCTTTCTGAAAGATTTTGGACAATTATGTAACTAGGTTGTCTCCATTTTGACATCATTTTTGCTAGGGGTACATCTGTTAATGACAGCATGACTGCAGTACCTGGAAAAGAGCTAATTCATGGAGTAAAGTGTTGAATAAATCACAGCTATTCAACAACATTCTTTAACTATGTAAGCCCTTGAAGTTTGAAATATAGGGTTATCTGGGCTGTGCAGAGCTTTTAATGCTGTAGATTTATACACCTACATCTGTAGGAAACAGATCTTTTAGAAAATTCAGCTTGACATGACTGCCCATGAAAAATAGTCTTGCAGTTCAGGGACTTCAGGAAATTGTTGCTAATGCCAGGGAAGGTATCACATGAATCTTATGTTTGCAATGGGTGCCTGATTAGTGCTTCCTTTGGGTACTTTGGACTTGCTGCATAGCCCTGGTGTCCATAGGAAGGAGAGGTAAGTCTGGGAGACAGCAAAACTCAGGTTGGGTTGTTAAACTTTGGTACATTCTGTTTCACAGTTGGCATTGCTCTCTTGCTTTAAAAAGATCTATAATACTACACATTCAGCTGAAGCACAGCAAACAGCTCTGGTTCTGTATTCTGAGAACAAAGACACTGGAGATGGACGAGAGCTAGCAGGTCATCTGATGCATTTTGTTGCCTGTTTAGGGTTCAGAGACAATGTAATTTGTTCTAATGATTGATTGAGGGCAGTGTCAAGTAAAGCTGTTCTGACATTGGGTACAGGTTTTGAATTAAGATAGAAACAATAGATGCCTGTTGTCCAGCTCCTTTGAGCTGACTTCAAGAAGGGAGCATTTGCACAGAATGGTTTTTATACATCTGAAAATGAATTTTAGGAATTTGGAGACTCCTAAATGTGTTAGGTATCAGATTTAATCCAGGGATATTATTCTTCAGAGATGATCATAGAGCAAAGACAGTAGGGGCCATGATAGATGCTCCTGGCTCTGGAATATGTGAATTTCTGAATTTCCTTATTTATGCTTTGAAGTTGGGGAGCTGAATTTTTAGTCAGCAGAAATCATGCTCTTCTGGGCATTAGTTCTCATCTGTGAACTAATTGGATCTTCTGCTTCAGGGTTCTGATTTTGAATGCAGCAGGAAATCCTGAAGTGAGTAATTGATTAGGTAGTTTCCACTATGGATAGTTTTCTTTGACCTCTTTTCAGGTGCTGGTAGTATCTAGCCTCTGGCCTTGGGATTGATCTTTTGTTTTCTTTTTTTTTTTTAATGGGAAAGTTATTTTGGCTGATTATTGGGCATGTGTGGATTATCCAGCTGCATGTCACCTAATCCTTTCTTTGCCACCATGCCAGTCTTCAGCAAGACAACCCTGTTGTTTCCCATATTCCTAGCACATTTCCTACAGCAGGTTACCCTCCTGGGATGGAAGAATTGTAGCCAACAGAAAATGCCTTCAATTAGGGATGGAAACATAATAGCTTTCCTGCTGTCTGAAGTCGGGCAAAGTTAATGGTCAACTTGGGCCACCTAAAATGTAAAACCTGAAGTTTTATTCTGTTTCAGCATTCCTCCTTATTTAAAGCAGAAGTTCTGACTTTTAAAGGGCTTGGAGATGGGATATTTCCTTGAGTACATTAATCTTAAATATGAACCAGGTCTTGCTGGTTTGACTTGTATGAAGTGTTCACTTGAGCTAAAGGGAAGAGGTCTTGGAGTAAAATAGAAAGAACCTGAATGTTGGGCAATTCAGTGAGGTTTGTTTGTGTAAAGGCCTCGAGATTTGGACAGCATTTTCTGAAGCTGAGTTTGATGGGATACATAAACTGTGGCAGCGTCTCCATGATTTTAATAGATACTTGTTTGGTGGACTAAGGCAGACAGAATTTGCCATTGATTCAAATATCTTTTGTATGTGAATTGGAGAAGACATCAAAGGTCTGCTTCTTTGCTTTTCTGCTACTTCCCAATTCCCATTGAGTCAGCAACATCTTTTAAGTAGAGCTCATAGGAATATTCCACAATTCTTTTCCTAGGATGAAAACCAAGAGATGGTCAGGTATGAGGGGAGGAAAAAAGGAAAATGAGCTTCAGTCACTATTGAGTTGAAAGGTTTATTTTGTCTCAATCTATATTTCTGGTTGAGCTGTTAATAATTGTTTTCTGTGATCAACTTGGCTAATTTCTAGTGGTATTTTCCTTGAAAACCAGATTCTGCTTTATTATTTTTCCTTTATGCTGTTTAAAACAAGCCTGGTTGGAGGAATTTATTCCACCATTTCAACATGTACTTGGAATTAACTACTTTGTAAAATAAAAATGGGCTTATTCATATGCTTGAATTTAAGTGCAAGTATTTTATAAGTTCAGGCTTAAAATAATAACATTTTGTAAATGTCAAATATGAATGCAGCTTATTGCTGCATGCCTGAAATGTTTCCTGTAAAACATCATTAAAGCCGTTTAATTTAACAAAGCCTTGTTTTTCTGTAGTGGGTGAAAATATTCATGTACTGAATGCTTCCAGTCAGCCCAGCTTTCAAACAGGTGAAACAATGCTTACAAAGACACTTCAGTCTGCTGGTCAAGTCCTGAAGGGCGTGTTAATAGCCACATCTTACAAGTTGATCTGTGTAGGCAGACTCGGTGCTTTTGTGGTGGAAAGACTGACATTGGAAACCCACCCACCCACCCACACAAGGCTCTTCCCAAGACTGGGGCCCAGGTAATAGCTGAGCCTTTGATAAGGCATATTCCTCCTAAAGTCAGGCCTCCTGTAGGGAATTCCTATTTGGCTGTAGCTGCATTAAAAGCAAGTCAGCGTGGCTCCAGATTTAATTTTATTTTACCTGGTGAGTGCATCATTTTCCTGTGGAGTGTTAATCTATGAATTCCTTGGATTTTGTACAAGATGAAAATAGCTGCCAATAAATCTGTGAAAGGGTGAAGATTCTAGGCAAATATATTGAGGGTTAAATTCTGCACCTCGCAATCACACAATTAGTGCAGCTATTTCTGTAGGACAAGGAGGATTAGGTCTCTGATGGGCTTTCCAGTGGCATAGGCCAAAATCTGCTCTTGATTATAGCCACATGGCCCTTTTGAACTTGGTTTGCTTTTAAACATATCTTCATTGTTCAGTTTCATAGTTAATATGTGAAATTACAGTATTTAATGATGTGTTCTGCAATGCATATAAATACAGATCAGCAGTTAAGTGAGGTTCATAACCTAATTGTGTTGGAAAACTAAATTAGTGTGGCCTGAGGTTCAGGTATCCAGCTATCTGACAGCTATGACACTTGGCACCACGTGGATCTAAAATTAGTAGAGCTCTTCTATACTGGGATTAGAGAGATGTGTGTATGTTTTAGTTCACAAAATGGGTAAAAGTCTGACTTTGTATGCAGCTTTCGGAGGCATGGTTTGGGCATTTTGCAGGTGAGACTATGGGTGAACAGAGAAGTTCCAGAAAGTCTCTTGCTGGGTACTGAAATGGATATCTTGTCAAAGTCTGCTCATGGACTTTGCTTCTGCCTGATCAGATTACCCTCTGTGTGCTCCTCATGTGACAAGTCTCCTAGGCACAGGAGAAGCAACATTAGAAAATGAGTGTAATCATTTGGACAGACATTTTGCAGCAATATCAATGATAAAGCATCCTGAACTGTTCAAGCAAAAGAGCTTTTTTGAAAGAGAAATGGCACTTTCAGTGCTGTGGTTTTTATTCAAACAAAACTTCTGTTAATTTTGGTGGGAGTCAGGAACTTAGCTATTGATGTTTATAAATATTTAATGCTTTAAATTACTTTGCCTTTCGATAAATTTTTAATTTTGAGATAAAGGGTTTACATTACATCCTAGGAATTAGGAAATGACTAGAGCACTTGTCTGGAGAAGCCACTGCTATGTAGTTGTATATAAGTTCTGGGAATAAGGTATTATTGCTAAGGTAGTTCTGGTTTCAGAGTAGGATATTTTCAAAAGAACATAGAGCAATGTGATTGCAAGTCCCAATGACCTTTAATAGCAGTTAGGCTCTTCCCTGCTGTTTGTGCCTTGGAAGTTTTCCTCTGGTGGCTATATGTTCATTATTGAGATCATAACCTGATGTTGGAAAAAATTTCATAATACCATGTATTACAGAGCAGTTCTGCATTTAAAATTCCATTTTTGAAATGTTTTAAATATGAAGTCTTCTCTGGAGAAAAAGTAATCCTAATTTTTAGAAAGAAAGTTGATTTATTAATTAAAAAGGAAATACATTTCAAACATTCTGAAATTTTCTTCATAGAGCAGACTTGTTAGGCTTTATACCTTCTACTCTCTTAATTTTTTAAAAAGCAGTTGCTGAGAAAAATTTGTTGTGGTTTTGAGTAGGTTTTCATTTTGCTCTGCTGGAAATTTTTTGTCTACCTCCAGTTTACACTGGAGTTAAAGCAACCTTTGGCTCAGTATCTCTTTAAAGTAGAGAAGAACAGACACGGATGAGCCACAGGAAGAAAGCCAAAGTTGATTAGGTCCCTTGATGAAATTACCTTATAATTTTACCATGCTCAACCGGATACTTTTGCACTGTTTTTTTTTCAATATTTTGAAATAGACCTCTTGTTAACAAAGTCCATACAGTTCTTGTGAGGCCAGATCTATCCTACCTCTGAGAATATTCTCTCAAATTCTCATTTTCCGCTGTTGCAAATTGTATTAAATGAAATCACATTGGTTCTTGCAGACCTAGTATGTTTCTACTTAAACTGTACACTTATTTTTGCTTTCTCATGGATATACATTTCCTTCAGATCTTGGATTACACTGAGTCCAGCCATCCAACATGCTGTTTAAAGTGGGTGTATGGTAGGACTGAGCAGCATCAAACAGTTATAATCTAATTTATAAAGATTATATTAGTATCCTAGAAACAATACATGTTTATGCCTTGATATTTTGACTATCATACTGAAGCATTTCTTTTTGCTTTGGGAACAACATAATACTCAGGAGAATTTCAAGAATTAGGTTTACACATTGAGAGCTTGTGTGTCTCTCCAATGATTTGCAATTTAATACCAAATATAAGGATTTGATAAAATAACAATAGCAAGTGGGTGATCATCTTTATTCTAAGCTTGAAATGTCCTTTGAATTTGGTGCCGAGATTTTTGTAGCCATTTCAGTGGCAATGCTGTGGATCATCTGTTGCAGGTCTGGGTGTATGACTAAATTGTTGATGGATCTTTGTATACTTCGTTCTGGATACTGTTTTTTTTTTCTCTTTGCATTCCCTCATCTAGTACACTTTGAGTCTACTCACTTCTGACCTTTGATCATTTGGCTTTTTTTGGGAATACTTCTTCATTGGAGGCTAGGGGAAGCTTTTGGGTTCTTTTTAAAGACTTTGTTCCTAGCATCTGGAAGACCCTCTACCTTTGGTTCCTCTTTCTTCTTTCCTTCATTATCTCTTAAGTTAAATTTTAGCAGTTGGTTGGATTCCTTGTTGACCTGCAGGCAGAAGATGGGTTTCCTTTGAGGTGTTGAATTGTACATCCTCATCAGGCTGGTCCCTTCCCTCTCATGGTGGAAAAGGAGAAGTCCTCTATTCCATTCTCCTTCTGCTGCCACTGGCACAGAGAGCACTTGAGCACTGGCTCTGGTCTGGGAGGCAGTGTGGGCTTCACTCCCTGAGCTGTAGTTAAAGCTGTTGAGACATCTTTGAGCTTTTCCTTATCATAATGAAATGTAAAAAACTGTGTGTGTTGAATGAGATTTCTCAGACTATGTGGCCACGTGCTGGTTCCTGCTGTGAACTTGAGTTCCTGGAGTCAGGAGCAAGCCTGGCTGGAACTTGAGTATCAGGTCATGCGCTGATGTGCTCCTGTCCTACTGTGAGAGAAATTCAAGGCTAGTTTAATCTCTGTCAGGGAAAGTGCAGAGAGAGGGAACACCACCAAGTGGACAGACAGATGACATCTAAAATGTGTCTTTTGCTCCTGGCTTCAGTGCTCTGACTGGCACCTGGATATGTGAGCATTGCTGCTCAGGATGAGAGAGGCAGTCTGGTTTTGCACTGCCAGTGAAAGCAAATGCTCCACCCTGCTGTTAATTATGAAATACACCAAGATGTTTTCTGAATCTTAACTGCATTTGAAATGCCAAAGATTTGTTTTCCATGTGTTGGCTTAATGACTTGGCTGATAAATAATTTTAGTTTGATTTATTTGCTTTTTTTCTTCTGAGTAAATAAACAGATGATCACAGTATTTGTCTTGATGCCTAGCAGTTATTGTTGACCAAGATGCTATATGAAATAATGGAATCTGCTTGCAATTTGATTTTGTCAGTGTAGCAGAAGGGAGTCTTATTAACATTTGTGTATTTTCATAATTTTTTTTCAATTAAAATATTTTTACTTCAATATTTCAAGTTTAAAAATCTCAGGATCTACAAGTTCTTTCTGTGCCATGGTACTAAAGCATTTAATGGCTGTACATATTCTTTGATGCTTCTACTATTGATGTACTTTGTGATGTGAGTGTGATTGAATGTAGTACTTTTGTTGCATTACTGTTTTATGTAGTATATCTTTGATGTGAATTTAAGAATTCCCTTTGATTTTTTTTTCTTTCAGGTAGTTCTCAAATACCTAGTATAAGATTTATTGATTTGTATGCAGTTAATAGACAGTTTTCCACTGATAGTTTTGGTAGTTCAGAGATGCTTATCTTATGTTTTTAATTTTGTTGGTTTTGGGGTTTTTTTTTAACTTTTTATTTTAATCATATTTCCTATCTTGCCATTTCTAATAATCTTCCTAGTTTCAGTAAGTGAGCCTGAGTCTTAACATTTTGGAGTTCTCCCAATCTGAACACATTGGTATCATCAGACAAGACTGGTTTTGTTTGCTGCCTTCTCCAGCTCTCTAGTAAATGTCAACAATACATTGTTGACTTCTGGAAAACCACACCATTTTCTCATCTTGGAAGACAGTCAAAATTCAAGAATTTATTGTTCTGTAAGTAATTTTTCAGGCTACAAAAGGATTGTGCCCTATATACTTATTGATTTTAGTTAGCTTTTGTAAATATGAGTCAAATTTCCTTGTATTTATATGTACGTACACACACACACATGTATATGTATATATATATACACCGCCATACACATAGCTGATTTTGTTTTTAACTCAGAGGAAATCAAACAGTTATGGAGGAATTTGATTTATCATGACAGAAATTATGAAAACAGGCTGCTCAGGGAAGTGGTGGAATCCCTCAAGGAATTCAAAAAACATGTAGATGTGGCACTTGGGGACATGATTCAGCGTTAGTTTTAAGTTTGATCTTAGTGATTTTGGAGCTCTTTTCCATTCCATTACAGAACACTACATTATATTACATTACATTACATCACAATTTTCCATTATGAGTATTGTTCCCAGTACTTTAGCTTTGTTTTTTTTTTTTTGTTTTAATTTGTGCTTTCCAGCTACTCTTGGTGGAACTGATTAAATCTACACCAGTAATCTCTCAAGCTTTTTCATTTATTTCTTACAAATTATCTGGATAACAGTGATCTATTTTAGTGTAGGTTTTTGTTGTTTTTTTTTTTTCCTCTGATACCTTAAGTCCACTCTGAGTTACTTGGTAGTAGATGGCTATGTATGCTGCTTTTTGGTGGATAGTGTTTAAGTTTCGTGTCTAAGTAATTTATTCTTTGAGACTTCTTCCTGTGATGAAACTTAGTAATTTTTTCTGTAAAGGAGGCTGTGGGGAAAGGAAAAACATTGTTGTCTCAAAGCCTAGGTCCTTTCTCTGTAAAGAATTTATTCAGATACTAAGCCTTTGCAGTGGCTTGTCTGTCCTCACCACCTCCCTGATTCTGATCATCTGTGAACACGTGTGTTATTGTCTGATTTTGTATCACGATTCCTATTTACCTTTGGTAGTCACTAAGTCTGCTGCTTCTTTTTTTATCCTGATTTTTTCCCACCGTTGTTTGGTTAGGGCTTCTATCTGAATAAGAATTTTGCTATGCCAGGAAGTTTTCTTGCAGCATGTGCCTGTTTACTTGGTGGCACTGGACATTTAGTCTACTAGCCTTCTGGTACCAGAGTAAATTATACTCCCTAACATTGTAATCTCTTTCTTTTTAAAAAAAATACTTTAGAACTTCCCTCCATCACCTAACAATATCAGTGGTACATCTAACAAATAAGAAAACTTTAGGAAATAGGGGCACGTGTATATTGTAAAGCAAAAATTTCCCTTAGTACCTAATGTTTTCTTATTTTATCCTGTTCAGATATGTATTTGTTCAATGTAGCTTTGGCTTCAATGTCTCCTGCTTCTATGTGACTTACCTGTTATGCTTTACTCTGTTTTATGACTATAAATTCTGGTCATTTAAAGATACTATTATTGGCCTTTTTAAAATCCAACATAATTTTCACATTTGAAATCTTAACTGCATTAAGATTTTTCACTGTTTGGTAGTTACATATTGTTCTTCTAAAATTTCTCTAAAACTTGAACAAGACATATGGAGTGAAATCCTCTCTGTTAAATGCTAGTCATCCCCAGTCTTGTCCAAAATACTGACAGTACATTGTATTATCATGCAGATAAATGTCGTGTTAAATTATATCTTGAGACAACTGATCAAAACAAAGACTGAATCATGATTTCAATATTTAACCTTTTTAAATTAGCAGTATTGTTTTTTTTTTTCTGATTTGGAAGGCACGAGTGACATTTTTATTAACTTCAGTAAGTACATATTTATATCTGTCTCTTCTCCCAATTGTCTTGCCCATGCTGAAGGTTTCCTGATGGACACTGTCGGCTGCTTTGTAAAGGGCGGGATCTTTCATCATCTGGTTCTTCCTGTGAGTTTGTAAACAGGAATTTTCATATGTCAGTTGCTGCTGATATTTTTAGTATGGCAACAGTTTTATCTGCAAGTGGAGCATTTTATCTCACATGCTGGGCTTTTGACATCAGGGTAAAGCTATTTTCATGTTTAAATTGGTATCACAGTTGCTATTTGGTAATGGGCTTGAATGTCCCAGCCCACCCCACTGGGCTCCCCCAGTGTCCCACAGTCTGGGACCCCGTGCCAGCTCCCTGGGAATGACCCTCCAGTGATTCCACAGCAGGGCTGGTCCCCACAGCCTGGCACTGCTGGGTTCCCCCTGTGGGCCCATGGCCTGCCTCAGCCTCAGCCCATGCCCAGGGAGGCTCCCAGTGCCTGGAGCTGCCCTGGTGTCCTGGCTGGGGTGGTGGGGTGGGCCCTGGCTGCCAGACCTTGCCCTGCTGCCCCTCCATGAGAAGCACCCACCACACCCAGCACCATGACTGTTCTGTGTAGACCCATCTTCTACTTCACCTGTTTGTTTGTCAATGGTATATAATGTATTAGTTTGTAGTTTTGTCCTCTTTGCTGGCCTCATGGTATGGTCGCTTCCTATTAGAGTGTGGTTTACACCTGCCTGACTTTCTGTACCTTCCTGGCAGGCTGTGTTATATCCCATCCTGTTTAATGTGCTGCCATTGTGTGATGACTTGACAGAAAGATCAAATGTGTGCTTGAACATAATGGCTTTTATTATATTCATTAGCAGTGCTTAATTACTTTAACCTAACGACCCAGTGATGGGGAAGGACTAGCCATAGAACAAGTTCATTGCACAACTTAAAAGGTTCTAAAATGTGACTTCAAAAGACACTAAGGAGGTGGGAGGCACTCCCTTCAGAGCTAGGAGAGGGTCACACTTTATGCATAAGTATTGCTAGTTGGAAGCATAATTAACATTTGGAAAATGTGATTCTTGTAAGAAATGCTCTGGAGTGTGTTGCTATGCTGATTTAAAGCCCAGCCCTCAGGCCACCCAGTGTACAGAAAGCTCCTTTGTCTGGAGCAGCCAGGAAATGAAGTCTGAGAGGTACTAAAGCCTTAGTGCAAACTCAGTGATGTCTGGCAGTATGGGCATATGTAACAAAACTATGTAGAAGACAAAGGACAAAATCCAGTCCTAAATCCTGCCTAAGTCAGGATGTTAAATGCAGTGGTCCAGGTTAGCTGCTTTCCACCACGGTCATCTTCTTTGGGTATCTGAATTTATGAGGAGTATTAGTGTGTCTATGTCTTCTCAGAAATACTGCCTCCCAGAGGTGATGCTCCTGTCCTCTGCCTAGCGTTCACCATATGCCAAAAATCAGATAGCAAACTGCCTGAATGTTTTCTGTGGTTTGCTCAGCAGGGTAGCCTAATCCAAAACTGAATGCTGCTTCTGTATGAATTTGCATAAGAATGACAGTGATTTGAGTGTTTGAGAGTTAGTATTTTTAGGCCTCTCTGAGCAGGAAGAGTTTTGATTATCTGCAACTAGAATGGCAGGAGTATTTTTTGCTATTTGGGTAGGAATGTAATGATTTTCTTTTAAAGCTGAGTTACTGGGTGAACATGTAGGAGTAAAAAGGCTGAAAGGAAAGCAAGTTATAGATAAGTATGCAGGAGAGAAAAGTGTAGGTTCTGGTCTTTGCCTCTAAGGTTGCTTTTTGTTTATTGTTGTTAATATCCATGAAAATTAAAAGGATAGGATGAAGTACTGAGCTGTACTCTCTGGTATGGTAACACTTTCACAAAGAACCAGAGCCAAAGAAATTCCACTAATTTACTCCATAGTGACAACCCATATGAAAGCTAGAGCTGTCAACATGAAGAGTATCAAGAGAGGTTATGATACTGCCTTTTGAGTATGCAACTGTCTTCATTGAAAGCACTCTCTTCTCCACTCCATTGAGTTTCCAGTGATCTGTGATAGGAAACTCTATAAAAATTCCAGAAGAATGAGACTGTGGCAGGTGGTCCAAGCAGTATTTATGAAAACAGTGGTGAGGATTTGGAAGATAACTGAGATTTCCCTTCTCCATAGCACCTTCTGTGCTGTCCTGTGGCTAAGAAAATGGGAACTCTGAGGAACTTGGGAGCAGTGAGCACAGCCTGCCCTCCAAGGGACAGAGTGCCCAGTGTGATGACAAGGCTGGTGGACACGCTGCCCCCAGACCCATGACCTCTGAGCAGGGCCAGCCTGGGAGCAGTAGCTGATTTGGATCTCCAAGGTGTTTTAAGGTGTGCCCAGGAGCCTTAAGACAGCTCTAAGGGTTCATGACTCTGCAGCAATGATATTTCCTTCAGCAGGGCTAATAAACACCTTGCTGCTGAATCTATTTGCACACACTGCATCCCTCTTTCCCTCCCTGCCCAATGCAATGTGTTATTTCTCTCAGTGTGAAATGGTTATTTCTAATATTGTTACATATTCCTTAAACGAGGTATCTTTGCAGAGATTTCTTTGCAGCACCATGTTGCTCAGGAAGGAAAGATTGAGTTGTTCAAGTGGACAAGAGATGAGTTTATTCTGTCCCTGTGGCTGCCAATGTATTTCCTTGGCATGGTCTGGATAGGAACTGCTGTCTATGGCCCAGGATGTTTTAGTTTAGAGAAGGGGATCATCTGATAGAAGAGACTGATGTATGTGTTAAAGTATGTAAGAGATTCTTGCATGGTCTTGTACAGTCTCATGTAGACTTCATTACCGACAGTCCTTGACTATTTGTTTCATTGCAAGCAACTTTTTTTTTTTAATTACACTTCAGCTTGCCACTGATAATTTTTCTACATCTTGTCCTTATGTCATGATACTAAAGCTTACTCTAGCTGTCAAAAAGCCCACTGCTGCAAGGTCAGCTTGGGATCCTGTGATTTTGAAATTTATGAATCTCCCCTTGCATGAATGTTGCCTTCATGACCTCATGCCAAGTGAAATATCACTTGAGCTATTTTTGGTAGTACTTCAGTGGCAAATTTCTACCTGAGTCTCCAAGCAACAGCATTTCACCACAATCATGAAAATCCTGTGGTTCATTTCTGAATGATGAATCTAAAACCTCCCTTTTTAGAACCACATTTAGTACAGAAGAAATAAATACAGGTCTAATGTTCACAAGATTGATTTCTTTTACTGACTGTTGCCTCCTCTGTTTGTTTTGGTATGTGGAAGCTAAGGCGGCACAGCTGTGTCTCACAGATAATCTTAAAGTGCATAACCTAGTTAATCCTGCCAAGATGCCAGCTGGCTGGTAGCCTTTTCCTCCAGCTGAACATCAGGGCTCACTCCAGGAGACCAGTTTCTGCATCTTCCACCCACTTGCAGGATAGATGTGAAGGGGAATAAGTGCAGCAGCACGGTCCCGTGAACTCTGAGCAGCCAAGCAATCAATACAAGCAGCACACTTTGGGCTGAGCTGCTGGATCAGATGTTCAGTTCAGGAGAACAGTGTTTCAGCTGCTCCTTGTCCAAGGCAGCTGAAATGGCTCTTCCATCTCTGTTGGAGAGGATGGTGTTGGCCAGTCATGTGCAGAGGAGTTACAGACTCACTTGCAATAGGGTATGAGAGTTTTGTACTCTGTAACCCAGTAAGGCCCAGGGCACATGATCACTTCTGCCATTCAGAAATGCCCAGCCTTGCAAGCATCACGAGTTTAATGCTGCCTGTCTGCATCTGAAAGGACTGCAATTGCTGTGTGGTGTTGCAAAAGGACAAGTTGCTCTAGACTAAGATAAAACAAGAGATTACAGTGCATGAGCCAGTCTGTATTAGCTGCCTCATGTGCCTGCTCATGCTCAGTGGTGAAATGGGATGTAACTAACTCTTCTTTCAGCAAGCTCTGTGCTTCGAGGCACATCTGACATTTGCCTCAGAGTAACTGTGATATATCTGATATGCTCTGTGTCCCTTTGTTGCCTGGCCTCACAGTACCCCACTTGTCTTGGGAAGGCATTTCCTTTTCCAGAATGCAGCAGTCAGCATGAATGATGTTTGCCAGGATTAAAGGTAAGGAGTTCAGGACAGTCACTACAATACTTTGAAACCCAGATTAAAAAGTTGAGGAAAAACTTGTTTTGCAGTTACATCAATGCCAGTAAATTAGCATGATTGGGACAATTCTGTGAGACTGATGCCCACTGCCATAGAGGAGCCTTCCTTCATGGTCTGAAATTCTTTTTCTCCATATTGGGCTACAGCCAAGCTCTCTTGGGAATGGTGGATGACCCATGCTCACCCTGAACTGTGCCTGAGAATTGTCTGGGAGGTGGGCAGCTGGCATGGGCTGAAAGCAAGCTAGAGATATCACCATCAAAAACTTAATAGAATGGAAGGATTTATTTCTGCTCCCCACGAACACATGGCTGGTGTTTAATTTGCGAGTGTGGATCTAGTCGGAAATGTGTCCTAAAAAAATTTTACAACTTTAGTTTTTTATAATTACTAGGCTATAGTAAGTGTTACAGTTGCCTTCTAGTCACATTAATTAAGCACTCTAAATTCTGATGTTCTATTTTAAGGAGTATTCATAATGGTAAGATTGGAAAAATTGTATGTGCAGATTTAGAGCAAAGACTTTTTACTCTGGATATCAAGCTATGTGGAAAATTTCCAAGTTAATAAGTGTTATTTAATTTGTTATGATTTTTATTTGTTTGAGAAAGTATGCCATCTGCTTGAATAAGAGGCTTGAATGCTTTTCCTGACCTCTTTATAAGTTGTTACTTTGCAGTTGTGAATTCAGTTTGTTTAAAGTGGGTATTTTACAAGGGAGTATTTCAGTGCATAGGACAAACGAACTTGCACCAAGGACATTTCAGGAAGGATTGAAACAAAAAATAAAAGTGAATTTAAGGTTTAGTAGTATCACTGCATGTTCCAAGCAATGCTTAAGTGGTCAGGAAAGTTGTATTTGAGCGTTGACAAGTTGGGTGCTTTTCTGGGAAACTAGCAAAGCTTATGAAGTGCAGGTTAACCAAAGATGCTTGCTTTCCTCTTAGGCCCAGTGGGCAAGCAGTGTACATTAATACTGTGTGTGTATATATATAAATAAAAATAAATAAATATATATATATACACAGATAAAATGTATATATATTTTTTAAAATATTTTCATATTTTTGGTAATAGGAAAGCTACTTGAACATGGAAATATGTTGAATCCATGCTGGAGTTAGCTTAAATGCAGTGGAAATGTGGCTGCTGGTTTAGAGGTGAAAAGGGAATAATGAACAATCTACAACAGTTAAAAGCTGGAGCCTTGCATATGATCAGTATTTCCAGGCTTATGTTGTAGTAAAAATTTTGGATATTGTGAAATTGTTATGCATTGTATGCTGCTGTCATGTTCTCTCCTGTAGCCTTTGGCAGAATTGACTATGAAAAATGCAAAAGTAATTTTCTTGGTTATGTTGATGGAGTGGGTTATTCCTCATGTTTGTTCCGAATAAGAGTTCATGTAATGTGAAAGATAGATAGTTCTCTTAAGCAAGATTTATTACTTCTAACAATATAATCATTTTGTATGGAAGATGATTTTTTAATCCTTTTTTTCATATTGAAGACATTAATTTTGTTTCCTCAAATATTATTCCTGAGAATAATAGACCTTTTTTTCCTAAAGGTAGCTTACCTCCTTAAAGCAGAATAACTGATTTAAGGCTTCTTCAGAAGTCCTTCAGAGAGCACTTAATTGTCCTTGTGTATACACAAACCTGTACTCTGGCTGTGCAGCATTAAATTCTCATTTTAAAAATGTAGTGGCCATATAAAGAAATTTTTCTTTTTATTCATAGCCAAAAAAAATATAATTCTAAAATAGGAAAATGGCATTTATAGTTTGAAAAAAAGACCAATAATATTTGGCAAGTGAAAAAAAACCCAAAACCAGGTGATAAAGTAATAAATCTCTTAGCTTGTCACTGGTCCTCAGGAGCTGCCAGTCACTCTCTGCTATGCAGAGACATGGGATGTGACATGCAGATGACTGCCCATCATCAACTAAATTTTGACAGGCTGTTGGAAAGCCATGGTAGCCCATGAATATTTTCAGCCACCAGGCCTGAGGGACAGTGACCTTTCCAAAGTGAGGTGGGAATGTCTTGGATTCCAGTGAAGGCTGGGGAGCATGGGCACCCCTGAAATGCACGTCTTGCTCTCTGCAGGGCCATGATCAACACTCTCCTGGTGAGGTGCTGCAGCTTTTGATGTGGTTTCATGATGTGGCCAAGTGCCACGTAATTTGTTTGCAACTGCATGGAGAGGACTATGTGTTGTCACTAGGGATAACTAGAAAAAAAATATATAGAAGGGATCTTCTCATGATTGGATTTATTTATTTATCTATTTATATACAGCTTATGTGTTGATACAAACATTTTCTCCCTATGCCATGGTGCTTGGTTTTGTGTGTGTTTAGTGTAGCTTGAACTGTGATGTGTATATGTTTGGCCTCGTTGCTGACATTTCTTTTTCTTATTTTAGATGTGCATAATAGTGTTTTATGCATGTTTCTCTCATTTCTCTTCTCAAAGAATTTTACTTTTGTTTGGTGACGCTGCTTTGCAACAATATTTAATACTTTGTAACATATGTGTCCAGTTAAGCTGTAGGATACCCTGATTCTCTTTACATTAACTTTGCCCTGGATGCCTAACTTTGTGTTCAGACTCACTCCTTTGGCCACATTTAGTTTCTCTTATCTCAGGTTATCCATTGTTCCCCAGTTTTATCTTTCCTGAAGACTTGAATTGCTCTCATTACCTTTTGGCAGGTTAGCCTAGCTCAGGGAGGGCAGCCACTGAATACATGGGATGCAGAGTGAAATTGGATTACTTCCCAGTCATTGTTTTCATTGTGATGTGAAGATGATGGGTTAGCAGCTAATGAGGTGCACTCATTTGCATTGTACCCTCTGACAGATTAGACAAGTTGAGTAGTAAGCATCAGCCTCGTGGAAGAAAAGATTTTAATGCATAGGCTGATGATTAAAGCTAACACTAATTTCAGCTTCAGATAACTCTGTTGGTAGAGGAAAGGGAAAAAAGAAAGGTGACCAGAGAGCATATTCTATATCAGTACATCAAAAAATATGTACTATGATGGCACCCAGGTTCTGGGCGGAAGCATTTGAATTCAGAACAGTTTCAGAAACATCTGATTCTCCAGCTCAGGATGCTGCTGGCTGATACACTGACTTTAGGAAGAATTTTATACTCCTCTTCAAGGCAACTGAACCATGTAATAAGATGGAATTACCAGCACTGTTTGAGTAATGTAAGGTTGTAGTAAAATGAACAGAAATTGAAAATGCAAATATTAGATATTTGCTTTTCCAGCAAACTAGAATGCATTTAAAAGACTGAAAGAGCAGGAAAATATCTAAAAGCTGTGGTGAATACATAAATCTGAGCTCAGAATATCATGCTGTGATGCAAAGCTTTATTTTTACTGTGGTGTATTCATTATGCTTGTGGAGGTGCATGTAGCCAGAAAAGTAAAAGAATAGAACTACTTAAAAAACTGTACTAGAAATATGGCAGACTAGGAAGAGCTAATCTTAAATATATTTTATTAGGCTTGTACATATTTTTTTCCTTTGTTTTTTCAATTAGCATTTACTTTTTTTTTTCCTTAATACTTTTCTATAATCTGAAAAAGCATCAAATGCTTGTGAGAGCCAAATGCAGAGATCACCTCCTACATGAAATGTGGACATAGATACCTTGTTCCAGTTTCCAGCAACACAAAACAGGCTCTCCATGAGTGATGTGGAGTAACTGAATTTGCGGCAGACAAGATCAAAGGCAATGCTTACTTTGCAAAAGTCAACCATTTCTTTTATACTGCCACTGTGTTTTGTGGTTTAGGCTAAGTTTCTGAAGTTCGAGGAATTTGTTCATTGATAAAGCAAAATACTCTTAAAGCATGTGAGTCTGTGTGACCACTCAGTCACAGAAGACAAGACCTCATTCAGCCCAGTGTTGGTTGTTGATATGATACTCATGATAAAATGATTCACAGACACTTCTAGAAGAGCTGATGTGATGTCTTTAGTGGAAAGGAGACAATTCCTCAAATAATGTTCTTGTCTTTGTGATTTTCTCCCATGCTGGAGTTACAATTGCATTGCATAACTGAAACAATCACTGCATAGGGTTAATATAAGTTTGTAGGAAAAACTAGTTGACCATAATTCTTTATTTATCTAGATTTTTTTCTTTAAAGAGAAAATAAATAGCCATGCAGTATGGGAGTCTTTTCATGTGAGAAATAAAACTGTGAAAAGAAATGCAGAAATTCCTCAAATAAGAAGGCAACCTCCCACACTGTGGGCTGAATAGATCACTGCTGTAATAAAGTATCTAAGTTCAGTCATCACTTGAAGATCTTGATAAATGTCATAGTACTGTTGCTGCAAGTCTTGTAAAGATAAAAAAAAAAAAAAGGGAATGGACTGCTGTTACAGAAAGGAAGGAGGGACAGTAGTAGTTGCTCTCTTCTTCCCTGTGTGGACCATGATATTTATATTTCTTAAAGTTGACAAATTTTTGCTAGATGTTAAATAGGCTTTATGATTATATAATGGATGAGGAAATTTCAGGAGCATTTCACGAATTGAGATAACACAGCTTCACTCTCCTTGCCTAGTCACTGAATGATGGTTGATTTCCTGTGTGTAGAATTTGTTCTGGAGAAGTATTTTGAAGTTAGGGTGCACAAGATGGTATTTGAACTTGAGTTTAAACTGATTTTTGCCTTTAAATTTTTTTGGTGATGAATTACTGTGATGCATAGCTGAAGGCTGAGGTATCCAAAACTGGTAATGCTCTATCAAATAACAAATTATTTTTGTTTGTTCATATCTGTTAGTGGTAAGAGTAGTCCACGATACAAAGGTATTTTTTGGTAAAAAAAGTGTAACTAGCTTGGTCACATGAATAATTTTCAGAGGAATATATGTTAAGTAGTGCTGCTGAGAGGCATTTTTAAAGGCCTCATAAAAAAAATTAAAGGCCTCATTAAAAAAAATACATAAGCATGATTTCAGACATGGGCTTTTAAAAATACTGTGTGATAATTATTATAGAAGATTTAATAAATTATTCCATTGCAGTTTGGTTTTTCCTTATTGCAGTTAATATTTCAATGTATTTCTCACTTATATGTGTAGAATTGCACTACTACTTCTGCGTGGTGTTGGCAGAATGCTAGGGGGTATCGCTCTAAACAGTGAGACTAGCTGTAAGAAAAGACTAGCTGCTATGTGTGTTGTCATTTCTGTGATCAAGGCTGTGACTTTTGTAACATTTTGTCAGAAAAGAAGTCCACTGAGTTCGTAGCTTTGTCTTTTACTTGAGTAAATGGATGATGTGTTTGAACTTCTTACTTTTGCGCTCACTGTATTTAAAAAAAAAAACAACCACTCACAAAACCCCCTCAGACAAAAAAGCCAAACTTGCCCCCCTTGCCAGCCATTACAGTATTGAAGGGCATGCACAGGGCAATGACAGAAATCTGAAGGTCAAGAGTAATCCTACCTCACTCAAAATTAGGAGTGTGGTACCTAAGCTTACAACCACATTTTTGGACATACCCCTTTTTGTTAACTACAGAGTGCTTTCCATGTCCTACCTCACAGCCTGTCCATGTCTGATTTAATACTGGGATGAGCCCCGAGCACATATTAATAATTTTTTCTTTTGCTTCTTCATTCAGTCTGAATCCTGGGTTGCAAGGAAAGAAAACATGGGCATGGGGATGTAAGAAAGCTGCAGTGTACTCAGGTCAGCTCCTTGGTCTGAATAATCTTACAGCCTGTTGCAGATATGGATATTCTGCAGTGTTGGTGTAGCCTAAGAAGCAGTGAAATTGTCTGATGGCCCATCAGCAGATGATCCAAGAACTTCTCCACTGAAAATTGAAGAATGGTGCTGACGAATATGGTGTAACATAATGGAGACAAATACAATGACTTTGGCAGAGAGGAAAACCAAAAAACTTTTATTTTACATTTTTTGCAAAGCCATACACTAACAATGTGTTGCCTAAATTTTAAGGTTTATTTCCTATTTACAGCCAGTGGATTCAGCCTTAAAATGGCTGTTGAACAACTCTTGATATCAGTGTGCTGGTTAATGGTGTGGAAGAGCAAAACCTTATTTTGAAGAAGTAATTTCCCATGCTATTTTTGAGTTAACATAAGACCATGACTGTGCTTCAATTAGGTTGCTTGAGGCCAGATGTCTACAAAGTTTATTTCATTAACATGATGAACTTAGGGGAGGGCAGTAGAAGTAAGTAGTCATGGTGAATTTTAAGCACAGGAAGCAGATGATGTCCAAAAAGCATCAGGGTATTTGTAATAGACACATAATGCAAAGAAATGAGTCTCTAACAGGTAAAACTCCAGCCATGAAAACCTGATGAGATTTCTCTGCTGACCTAAGCAGATTTACTTGTGCTTCCTTCCTAAAAACCAAATCTGCTGTAAGTGTGAATAATGACCCTTTAGGCTCAGGAGTAAGACTCGATCTTCCATAGATGTATGATTCAGCAAGTTAAGAGGCTTGCTAAATTCAGTACTTATAATAAACATCCAGTAGCTGTCAGAACAAAAAATTGCCAGGACCTTTAATGTCCTTTGCTAAGAAAATTTTGTTAGATGGGGTCTATGGCATGGTGCATAAATTAGTGTCTAAAATCCTCTTCCATCTCTTACACAAGACTCTGGACAATATGTGCTCATTATCATTTACTTAAATATTTTCACTCTTGTTTCATGGGTAACCAGTAGCTTAGTCATATAGCTCTGAAGTTGTATATGATTTTCCTAAAACAAATTATCTTAAGGAAAAAATCTTCAAATGCCATAAACTGAGAAGAAAGCAGATATAAATAATAAGAGGTGAGGAACCTTAATGGAAAAAGTGCACATCATCTCAAGTTCAAACTATAAAATGTCATTTTCTAGTAGTGAGTTCTCTGAGGCTGCTAGGTCATGCACATTCTGTGTATGTTTGTAGTAATAGCATTACTGTGCAATTGCTTTATACTGGGGAAAACCAGAAATTAGTGGGCCAAAATCTCTGCTAAAAAGATCTGTTATGATTTTCCTTGTTTGAAGTTGAAACCTGACCTTGCAAATACCTGGATTTTATTACAAAAGAAGAATTTTTCAATACTTTTTTAGTTGTGGGTTTTTTCCTAGCGTTTTGCCAGATACCTGGCACCAAAGAGTAAAATATTATTTTATTATTTTTGCATGAAAAAGAAAAGGGAAAACTTTGAAAAATATTTGTGTTGGCTATTTTCTGAAAGATAGAGAATATGGTAAAGGTAGTGAAAAATAAAGAATATAGTGAAGTGTACTATGCTGACCTATTTTGTCTATTTCATCTCACTGTGATAATCCTGGATTATGCTCAGTAATTCTGCTAACACTATTTACAAGAAACTGTGGTCTTTTTTTCATTTTCCTAAAATGGTTTGGAAGTAACAAAAATATTTTAATAGTGATGGATAGTCCAGAGTTTGAAAAGCACTCATGCTTGGAGAGTAATAATTGACAAAAGAATTGGCTTTTCAAAATTGGAAAGAAAAGGAGACATTTTCAAGGTGAAATATTCCAGACAATGGAAAAAATTGTGAGAATTGTTCAGACGGAAGTGACAGGGTTTGCAGTGTTGCCCCAGTGCTTTATTTTTGTCCTGGAAAATAAGCACCTTTACTTCTTATAGTGATGGTAGCCGTCTTGCCTCATTTGGGTGATTAAAAGGCTTGTTTGCACTAGATTTGAGGGTGAGGTCACAGTTCTCCCCTCCTTGTAGCTGCTTGGACAGCACTGGGGTAAAAACTTTTGCTGTGTGAGATTTTTGTTCCCTATCTATGGCTTTGCTTGGAGGGGGGAAGGTATGTATACATACTTGCATTTTCTATAATTTTGAGTCACAGTAGTGGCTTTTGAAGTTGACCAGTTAAGTATTAGGCAGCATGCTATTGTGCCAGTGCATGAGGGCACTACCTCCTGCTGCACATTGAGAATATGCTTTTTTGGGTAAAGAGGACACTGACGTTCTGATTTCCAATTCTGCTGTCAGTAGTAATGAATTTTTAATATGCTACTGAAAAGTCTAGGAAAATTGGAATGTAGAAACTGGCAGGTAAATGTGATTGATTTATTTTGGCCTTGCTGTTGGATAAAGGAGAGCTGGAAAAGTCAGAGCCTGCCAAACGGAGCTTCCTGGCAAGAACTGCCCTACCTCAGACCTTTGGAAAAAACACTCAGTATGACTAGATGTGTTACAAAAAGCTCCCTCATTGCATCTGGAAAATCGTTTGCAGCCTGTTTCCATCAGTCCAGAAACTGGAATGTTCATGTCTCTGCAACTGATTTGCATCCAGAGCCAAGGCACAATAACTAAGATTGACTATCACTGATGGATCTCTGTGTCATCCTTTTTTGTTCCAAGTCTGGTGATTACATAGGATTACAGTGGATTTTGTCTTTTTATAGTTCAATTTTTATTTTAATTTCTTCATTTCTGTGGTACCTGTGTGTCCCAGATGAGCCTTGGCTCCCAGCGTTCTGTTGGACTGTGGTTGAAGACCTTGCAAAGAGCTTTGTGGCATCCATACAGACTGCATTGCAGATTGATACTTTCAAAAAGTTCAAAACAAGCTTGCTCTGTTTTTTAAAATTTTTTTTGTCTTATAAATTACTCTTGTTAATCTTACAATTTTAAGAGCTTTACATTTTAAAAGTTTTTTGTGGAGTCTAGTGGTGCAAGAGCAGTATGATCTTATGACTGGTGAAGTAAGTGTTGCTTAAGATTTCTCCAGTTTATTTGAAGGAATCAGGGAAACCAAATTGACTGGAGGAGTTAAGTTACTCTTATAAGTCATTCTGAACAGGAAATTAAGGGGGGAAAAGCACCCCACTGTGAAAGTAGCAATGCACTGTGAGCCAGTGTTGAAGTGCAGTAAATAGGAAAAATGTGTTGTGGCACTGCTACATGCTTATAGCTTTACCTGTGTACTGACTCCATTTATTAATGCCACATAATAAATATGCTTGCACAGTTCTGAATAAACAGTACCAGCAATCTGCTTAGGTAGTTCTGAGCATGAGTATTAGTTGTCATCAGAGGTTCTTTTTTATATATTGGCAATAATTTTTACCAGATGATGTAATTTTTTTTTTCTGACCATACAAGTGTAGTGGATTAACAAGAAACCCATGTATTTTCTCAAAGAGGGGGATGGATGTATGGATACAAGATATTTTATCTCTAGTTTGTGGTTCAGATGTGGTGAAGAAATGGTGTTTTGTATCCTTTCTCTCTCTTTCCAACTTGAGAAATTTTTAATTTTTGGGATAGTTAAGTAGTCAGCTTGACTGTGTGGAGAACACTGTCCTAATTCTACAAAGATTGGATAGACTCAATCTTTTCTTCCAGGTATGTTTAAGAGTGCAGAAATTAAAAACTAACATGATTTTAGCGTATGTTGACTTGAGTAGCTGCCTTACCTGCATGAGACAGCACACCAGTTGAGTTCAGCTTGTTGTGATAACTGTTCTTGACTGTCTGGGGTCTGCTGGGGGCCCCTGGTGCTGTCAGATGGTGGAATGGTCTTCCTACCTCTTTTGACAGATGGGGAATCACTTGATCTTCCAGAGACAGTGTAAAGATGTGATTTTGATTCTGCACTTATCTTCAGCACAAGCTTCACTCCTCCAGACAACAGTGAAGTGAAAAAACAGATGAAGTATTGAACCTTTGATTTTCTGTAATTTCCCAAAGTCACTTATTTGATAGCTTAAGTCTTCATCTCTGGTAGTCATGGAGGCCTGCAATTGTTTCCTGTTTGTGTTTAATATAGTTTTGTTGGAAGGCTGCTTGAAGCTATTGCAGGTGCTCTTTGTGATACCCTACTGCTTAGCCAGAAGTTCCAATATTCAACTGTTACCAGTTGCATCCTATATCTAAGGTGATCATTTAGGCTATTTGAATTAGAATACTAATAAAACCAAAAGAGAAGAAGCTTAAACTTTCAGTTTTTGTCCCTACTTTCACCCATCTTGCTTTTTATAAGAGTGCTCCTCAAGGTCTGGGTGTTTAAGTTTGAGGGAGCTGAATCAGGAAGCTGGCCTGCCTGGGAGAACATATCCCTGTTGTTCATACTTCATAGCTGGAAGATTTTTTTGGCTAGCAATGTGACTCCTACAAAAAAAGCTGTGCTTTCCAATGCCAGTTCTGGTTCTGGAAGCTCTGTAACGAGATGCCTCTTAAAAGTAGTTAGGTAACGAGACAGAATCCCTCATCACTTTCCAATTTCTCATCCCTGGAAGGGAAAAGTTGAAGTTAGTAATTTTAAATTCACTCTGATTTATTTATATGCTAAATCCTTTTTCTTGGTGAGGACACATACTTCATTCTGGCATTGCTACCTCACATATGGCGCAAGAGGCTCAGATCAGGTTTCTGAACATGGAATTAATCCCATTCTCTGGCTATTTCAGCATCCCTTCCATCATCCTGGACTGTATCAGACCAATGCCAGGTTTCCACTGTACTAAAACTTAGAAGAGTCTAATATTATTAACCCTACCTCTCAGCTTTCTGCATTAAGGATATTAAGCAGTGCTTTTGTATCTTGTTTCTAGAAAATAAGAGACAGGGAGTGTAATAACATATTATTAGATGGCAATACTTAATGGTTACAAGAGAGTGTAGGGGTTTATTTAAAAATAAATCATGTTAATTTACTTTCTTCACAAAGTCAGTTCCTACTGAAATAACACTGTGTACAATTGCCCTTGGAGTAAAACTTAGGGAAAGATTTTTTGTTAATCACTATTTCATCATTTGATGTATTTAATAGGTGAACAGTGTTAAGATTGGTAATAGAGAAAGTGAATTTATTCAATTGAAATAAGTTGTTAATTTTCCACAAAAGAATTTTGGGACTCTTTTTCTAGGATTTAAACATTATATTGATATTGTTACAGAAATACACATTGAAGTTTAGCTACTTGGCTTTTTTATCAGGCTGTGGAATCAATCTCACTTGTTTTGGGGCCCAAGCTTTAGATACCCAAGTATCCAATCTTCAATATTTTAAGACAAGTGAGAGGCTTAAAATATTGAAGATTAAACTTTCCAATATTGCTTTTAAATCCTGTTTCCTCTTTAGTTGGTATAGCATGTTCCAAACCTGACTTCTCTACATTTATTAACTCCACATTATCTATTAACTGTTTATGTGCAAAAATCTACAGGTGTAAGTTCTGTGATACTGTGACATCAGTCAATATTAGTCACTTCAGATGTTACCTGATCCCTGTCTGCTAATCCAAAAAGGTAAATCTGTGTGAACAAGAAGTTAATCTGAAGTAGATGACTATGTAGTTGTTGCTTATTTATGTTTCAGTTATTATAGAAAGTTGGTAAGCTTTACTTAAGAGACTGGGCACCTCTGTGTCTTCAGTCCTCTTTGCTTATGTTTGCTGTTCTCCTTTCTGCTGAGTTGGTACACCTCCATTTTACCTAACAGGATATTATTTTGGTAACAAGTAAGGAGTGCATTCCCAAGCCTCTTCTTCCCTGTCTTTATTATACTAATTTGTGTGTTAGCATGGATGTATAGTAAAGCTAGCAAACTTGATATCAAGGGATCATGGTGGTTCCCTACATAATTCTGATCCTATTTTCCTGTAGTCGAGCTGAGCATTTGCTCCCCAAAAGAGCAGTGCTAAGGTAAATGTTCTCATTTTCACTACTGCTGTTCCACTGTGATAAATGTTTATGAAAACTGTATAGCTGATTATTGTGACAAATACAAATGGTACACAAAAATAATGGTTGGCTTTTATGGAAAAAATGCACCTTTGGAATCACATACTGTGAAAAATAATTCACAAAATTGTAACAGAAATGAGAGGAACTCCTGAAAATACCTGTGCTGGAAGATGTCTGTCTGCTAGGTCTCTGTTTTGGAAATGTGTGCTGCTGATACCTGTGCTAGAAAAACTTCCAGAAAGCATTTTGGTTGTCTCCTTGCTGTTTGTCTCCTAAGATACCAAATGTGCATGTAACAGAAGTGGGAGCTGAAGGACTTGAAAGTTTCTCAGGTTTCTAACTTCAGTCTCTTTTACTATCATGGAGATAGAACTCCTCTTGCTTCACAGCTGTCAATAGAAAAGATTTCAATTTTCATCTGTAGTATTCCACTGACATAAAAATATGATTTAAATATAGTATTGAAACCCATGGTGGGTTTATTCTTGTTGCTGCTTTTTGTTGTCTTAGTCATCAATCTGCTTCTTTAGCTACTTCAAAGGGCACCGCTAAAAATTGATGCTATTATTTTTCACTTAAATATGACTCTTGTTCTGAAGCATCACTGCTTGTCACAATCAGGATTTTTCAGTGGCTGTAACTGAAAGCTAAAGCTAAACCTTTGTTTTCCCAGAAGTTTTATGCAACTGAAGTCAAATGCTGGGAATTTGGATTCTTGTGTCAACCCCCTATAGAGGGCTGCTTCCTCTATGTCATCAGGCTTGTAACTTTGGGTTTGGTGGCCCTTTTGAAAATGCCAGGCCATTTTAGGATGCTTATCATACCATGGCCATGGGAGTGGGGTTTTGCCTCTGGGTAGTTTGGTCTTTTGTGGCTGCACAGCTGTTGTTGCAAGGATGGTGCTGCTTTCTTCTTTGGAATCACAGTCAGCTCTCAGACACTCACATTTATGTAAATAAAGTCTCCATCTTGATCTCACTCAGGTTAACAGAAGTTAACCCCAAAGAATCACTTTGATTGTAACATCTTTAGTTCAGACTGCAAGCTTTTAAGAACACAGGTGTATACAAGGATTTAATTATTCATATTAGGATTAACCAAGATTATATGAGTTCACTGTTCAGTCAAGTCACTAAAGAAGTGCTTATGATTGACACGGTGCAGGATTTTTGGGAAATTCTCATGCCACTGAAGTTTAAGGAGTTAAGTGCAAAATTGATGAACTCTGATATAGAATTGAGTCATGAATATCTTACCTTTCTAGTGCACTTGTCACACAGAAGTGATACTTGACACTTCCTTATTTCATCATTTGGGATCAGAATTCTCTGGGTTTTTCTTAGTAAGTCTTTCTCTAAAGTATAATGTTATCATTGGTCCTCTTATTTTTGTGCCTTACAACACTATTGGTACTAAAACTTGCATCTCTGTTTTTTCTGTTTTTAGAAGAATCAAAGTTTATATTACAAATGGTCAGATTTTTGGCTTGGATGGTAACAGTGAAAATCTTGGTAATATGTGTCCTAAAGATTTAAAAGCTGAAAACAATTGAGGTGAGGCTATTAAAAACAAAGCAAACACAACCCCCCTGCCAAGAATACCAACAAATCCCAGGGAAAAAAACCTCTGCATTTGTGAATTTGTAACCATACTTGTTTAAGCCAAACTTTGGGGTCTTTTTGGAGTAGTGAATAGTCAGAACTATTCACGGATATCAGACATGGAAATACAAAAGCTGTGTTTTCTCCAGATCACAGAGAGTTGGGATGGCTTAGAAAGAGCTATTGGGAAAAAAAAAATTACCCAAGTGCAGCTACTGCAGTTATCTTTAGCTTGAATAGGAAAAAAAAGGGATTGTCCTTGTATCTGTGGGATATTTGTATAATAGCACAATTTTCAGTTGAGGTTAGGTGAACAGGGAGGGCTTGACAGAATGTGTGTTTATTGCTGTTGACAAGTAAGACCAAAGGTACTTGCAGTGCCAGGTATTGTTTCAATGACTTGACCAAAATGATTGTATTTATCTTCTGTAAAAAATAACTAAAGCTGCCAGTGTTGGAAAAGATGGTGATGAGTATTTAATTGTGTGAGGAAATGATGGCTTTTACTATGCAGACCCTTTGAACAAAAGAGGCTGAGTGAGGTTTTATGACCTGCACTGTAGGATAGACACAGTGCCTTTTTAAATATTTGATGTAAAAGAAGATTAAAAGTATGAAAAGGACCTCCCTTAGGAAATGGATTAAGAGGGAAGGGGAGTTAAAAATCATGAGTTTGTTTTTTCACTTGAAAATGAGTTATTTGGTTTACTTGCTAGAATAGCAGAGGATGCTGTAATACTTCTAAATTCTTTCTGACCAGCTCATAGGCTGTGGTTGCAATCAGCACTAAACCTGCCCTGAAGTAACATTCATTTCTTAAAGCTCAGATAATTGAATTGACAGCTGCCACCCAAGAGAATTTTCTGTTAAGCTTTTAAATCTGCAATGTTTTACAAGAATTTGTACATTTAAATTTTCTATATATTTCAGACCATTCCCCAAGTGTGTTGACCTATAAAGATCTTTCCCTACTGTTGGGCAAGTAATTTAGTGCTAAACAAGTTAGGGAAAACAGTTCAAAAACAATGGCAACAACGTGCCTTCATCTACATGATGAATGTGTTGTGTGTGTCATGTGGAGTTATTGCTGGGAGCTGCTGCAGAGGAGGAAGAGCACAGCTGTGTTCAGTGTGTTCCTGGTGCACTGTTAAATGCATGGCATGGAGTGTGAGAGCCTGTGCTGATGCAGGAGCTGACCTTATCAAAGGAGAAAATAATTTTAAAAATGTATGAATCTTTCTAATGCATTTTATGGGAGAGCATGGGGAAAAACTTAGTTGTGCCTGGAACATGATAGTCCATTTATTTTCATCATTCTTGGCCTGGTTTGTTGTTGTTTTACTTTTGCTGAATAGTGATGCAAATATCTCAGTTTCAGTGGTGATTTAACTTTGGCAAAAGAATTGTGTGGATGCAAGGCACACCCATTATTATTATTATTTAAATATTTCTATTACAGTGCCATTTTGTCAGGTGGGAGGTGGGGATACATCTGTCCTCTGCATGACAGAAAACAAGTGCATGGGAATGTGAGGACAGATGGAGAAAAAGATAATTCAAGAAGAGAACTAGGATGATTTGGCAGATTGTTAATATAAGTCACTCTTATGGAAATCCTGTTCTTGGACCAAGAAATCTTTCTTGAATTATATTATATTATATTATATTCCACTTTTGTGGAAATCCAGTTTTTGGACCAAGACATTTGTCTTGAATGGGAAGAAAAGTAGATACTTAGAAAAATTAAAAATTGTAATTATGTAACTTAAAATTTCTGTATATTCTGACATTAGATGATCTCTTTTCTGTAAGCACTGTTGATATTTGTTATCACAGGGACTAATCATTGCAGAAGCTAAACACCTTGTGTTAATACACAAATCTGTATACACACCACGTGGAATGCCGTTACATTTGTAACTTTAAAATGTCTCTCACAAGAGGTGGTGTGGCAGGCTAAGGCTGTTCAGATGCAGTGGAAGTTGTTCAGCCTTTCCCCTGCTGCTCACTGGGTGCATCCATCAGGACCTGACGCAGGACTGGCCCCAAGGCCACCGCAGCTCTGTGTGTCCCAGCCCATCCCTCCTGGGGCTCCTCCTGTGCCACAGCCCAGCCCCAGGCAGGTCCAACAGGGCAGTCTGCAGCTCCCTGGCCCCTGCACCAGGTGCTGCTCGCTCCAGCTCTGCCCTGACAGGAGCAAAGTGACAAAGAGTGCAAACAAGAACCTCTCCTGCAGGTTTTTCTCTTTGGGCCCAGTTCAGCCGCAGTGTTGTTGGACAGCCAAAGACGCACAGAAATACTGCAGTGGTCCCCTAGATTTCTCTTCATTTTGCTCAAGGTGTATTTGATTGCTCAGTTGGTCCCTGTCCTTTCTTATGCCTGTTCCTGGCACCAAGATAAATTATTTCTCCTCCTTGGACTACTTCAACCAGAACATGTTACCATTTGTTTTAATTTCCTCTGCCAGGTGCGATCTGCCTTGCAGCTGCAGTGAGACAAAGTGACTTTAACCTCTTACTCTGTCTTGCCTGGTTTGCTGACCCCATCACTCCTGGGCCAAGCAGGGCTGTTGCCTTTTCCTCTCTTCTGCCTTCAGCTGGATTTGGGACTTGACAGGCTTCTGGATGAGCAGTGCTGCAGACACTGTATCAGCACAGTGCTAAGGAATGCTCAGGTGGTGAGAACCAGAGGGAGCAATGGCAGAAGCCTTCCCTTAATGAAAGCTATTTTCTTGGCTAGAAAAGTGCAATGGAACTATAACTTCTGTTTGCAAGTGCATTTGCAGAACAAAAGCTGTTGAAAAAGAAAGTCTTATCATTTTCAAGAGCGTTGAAAGGAAAAAAGCTGACTTTGGAGAGAGATTTTACTTCAGTAGAAAGAGCAGGCCTTAGTCTCTTACTGGACTAGTTTAATATTTTTTTTCCTCAGTTTTAAGTTAAAAGACTGTATAATTACAAATCAAGAGCCCTGCCTTGGAATAGGAATTGGTAGTATGAAAGTTGCAAATACAGATAAAAATTTTGGCAAATCTTTACAGATAGGTCTGACCAAAAACCTGTGTCTTTAAAACAAAGTAAGTAAGTGTTAATAATACTTGTTAAAATTTAACTGCAGGATTTAAAGGGCTTGTCTGCACACACTTCCAGGGTTCCTTGGGTCGAGGGGCTGGCTCCAGAAGAATGTTTATTTCCATTGATCTTAGTCTGCTGTTATCTAGTTTGTCTGTACAATCACTTTAAACTGGAATAATGCATGGCAATGGTGTTCATCAGGTTAGGTGAGTTAGTTTAAAATATTTTTAAAATTTCCCTTATTTCTTGACTGCATCTGTAACTAATGTGTCCTCTTTCCAATGTATTGGAACAACAATAAAGCTGTAAGAATTCAGCATATCACCAGAAGAAAAAAGAAATTTCAAAACTTTAAAAATTTAAAGAGTTGCAGCAAGGCTCTCAGAATGGAAATCAAGGCTTATGCTAGGAGCTAGTTCAGAGGAATTGTACATGACTCTGAGGCAGCATGGACCTTCTGTAGAAACCTTCTGTATGAATGAGGATGGGTGTGTGGCTGAGCTGCAGCTTTTTGTCTCCGTTTCTTCCCAAACCAGTTGATTTTTTTCTTTGCTGTTCATGGGTCTTGCACCATAGTTAGTAGAGTGATAAAATCCTATGCTTAAATTATTATTGGCAGGAGAGGTTCTTTGGAAAAAGGGGCTTTGTTATTTCATTCTGGGATTACATTTCTCTTTTATAACCCCATAGCATAACAACCATAACAACCTGGAGCTTTATTTTTATTATATACACATATATTAATTATATATTAATTTTATTAATTACATAACATAAATCTATAGTTTTACAGATATGTATAGATGCTCTTGGACAGATATTGTGTTGCTTCATCTTGCTTTGTTTTCATTCCTGCATTCATTCCTGTTGGATTGAGTGGTACAAGGAGAAGTACAGATGGAGCTGTAAGATTATTTTCACTTACTTCCTTTAAACTTTTTTTAGGGGGAGGCTTTAGTTTAAAACAATTTTTGCAGAATTGTGGCCTAAAGATGAAAAAAAAATTGCTGTAGGTGTCTGTTCCTGTATTTTGCACTGTGGAAGACAGCCACTACCACAGTACCAAGAAACTAACAAAAAATGGAATAAAATATGTTATCTTTTCTCTGAAACTTAACTTGCTATCACCTCACTTAACTGTGTGAAGGCAGGAAAGTGATGTACAGTTTGTGCTGTTCTGCAGACCCACGGCCCAGTGCAGTGGTGGGGGCAGATGCAGCCAAGCTCCCCATCAGAGCTCAGAGCACGCTGGCACCCTGCTTAGGTGGTGCTCACAGGCATCAGCATCCTGCCCGACTGTAGGAGAGTGACATGGATACTTTGGTGCCTTTATTGTTACTCTGTTTCATATTTTTAAACACTCAGCTATTTATTTTGGTGTGTTCAATGCAGGTTAAGAGGTTTTTGAGTACTCACAAAATACTGCGAGACCATTTAGTGTCTCCACTCCTGGTGTTTTCCTAAATATGTAGAGCTGACAATGGGCATGTTACTGCTTTTCATTTGTCATCACTTTATTTCTGTTTTAAATTTCAGATTTGTTTTATTTTCAAGAGATTTATTTTGAAAGCAAATATGTTTGTATATTTATCATGTTTCTTTCTGAAGATGTCTAAGCAAGTCACTTTGAACAGGGCATGAGCTTCCATCTGTTGTTGGTAACCATGACTCATCTGTGTTATTTTTAACACCCTAAGCATGAATTAATTTTTTCTTAAATTATTCTGATCCTTTTTCCTACAGTTCAGTTTGTTTTGGGTTTTTTTTGGTCTTCCATAAATCAATCTGGAAACCTAGGTTATATGTCAGTAACACAGAAAGCTTTCTAGAAGTGAATATTTTGATAATCACTGTTGCGTTGTAACTGGAGCTGTTAATGTAGGGTGACATTCTTGCCCCTTATTAGTCAGTATGCTTTGTGCAGCTGTTCTGGATGGCATTTGGGGAGACAGGATCCATCACACCTACAGTGCCTTTGGAGTCCTTAAAAAGGAGGAATGTCTCTGCTGTAGGTGGTATGATTCCTAAAAAAAAAGATAAGTATCCTTGAAAATCATGGACATAATTATGCTTGTAAACACATCCAACACCCTGCTGATTTGGTTCAGCTAGTCCAGTGAAGATGTAAAGGAAAGAATTAAATACAGACTTGGGTCCTTTTTTTTTTTCAGTTTCCCTAGGAACATTGTTTGAGCCAATCTTTAGAAATTTTTTCCCTCATAAATAATCGTATTTTCGCAGAAGCCAGAACTTCTGCTGTGACTACCATTTTGAGTAATGCTTTGCAAAATCCGGGTTTTCTTAATAATCTTCTTCTTCCTTCACAGCAATGTCACACATGTATCCCTCAGAGATGTTGGAGGTAATCTCAGCAGTGTGTGACTAGTCCAAAGAAATCTGCCTGGGGGACTGGTCTCTGATCCAGCTTAAAGCTTTGTAGTGTTAATAAATATTGTATTTTTGGTTTTTTTTTTTGGTGGTGGTATACAAGCTCATAAGCGATTGGTCTATGAAATGTTTGCCTCTGCAAAGACAGTGGTGCCAGGCTTGCCTGTTAGACATCTTTTTTTAATTCTTTGCCTTTTGATTGTTAATATTCAGTAATCTTTAATTCTCTAGTCATAAAAGTACAGCATTTAAAATCTAGCTTTTAGCACAAGTATTCTACACTTTTGCTTAAAAGACCTTGTCCTGCTGACTTTTTAAGTCATGGATGGCTGCTGCAGCATCTGCCTCAGTTACTCCTTGTTTCAGATTTATGGTCTGCACAACTCTGGATCTAGTACTTTTTTTTCATGAAACTGACAGAAATTGATATTCATCATAGTAATTTATAGATAAGAACTATGTAGTCCCATTCTGGTGTGGGGACAGTTTCAGAAGTTTTGTGTTGGGACTTCGCTGGATCATGTCTGTCTGTGGTTCATGGAGCGTCTTTGCTGAAGATAAGTTTCATTCATACCTTCTTCATTGTTATTAGCAGAAAATTTGCCTATTTTCAAGGGAATCATTTAATCAGGTTTGCTGTTTATTTGTAGCTGTAAGAGTGAAAGAGTACAATTTTCATAAGATTGGATTTGCTGCAGCAAGTGTAAAATAATCCTGGTGTGTAGAACAAGCTGGTTGTTGACAAAATCCTGTGAAATTTTAAATAAGTTTCTCTTCACCCTAAGTTGCACTGCCACCAGACTACTGTAAAATCAAGTATTTTATACCTTGTCAGCATCTTGTGACTAGGCAGATTTGTATCTTATTTCGTTACAGTAATTTCAGACAGTAATTAATTTGATCCTTTTATTTCAGACAGTAACTATTTCAGGCTTACAAGCAGAACTTTGGAGTCTTAGCTTTTGGATAAAAAAAAAGCTTCTCCTGTTAAAGGACTGGGGCACTTAGAGACTCTGAAGTGGTGTCTGACCTTGCTTTTAGTAAAGTAGTGTGGGTAATACAGCACTTCAGATAGGGAGCTAGTGCTCAGTTGTTGACCTGTGTGACCAGGTGCCATAACCTGACCTCCTTTACACCCTTCCACATTCCCTCTGGCTGGACTGGCCATGGCCTTGCTTGCAAGCTGCAAAACAACTATTTTGGCCTGACAAACTCTGTTTGGGGTGTTTCTCATATGCATCATTGCATATATAAGACAAGACTTTGATTTGTCCTTAATACTGTGGTGACATACAAGACAAGAGAGACAAACCAGCCCTGCTTTACCCAGTCCTTGTGCTGTTAGCCTTCATGGAGCTTTGCTCTCGGGTTCAGGAAGGTGGCTCTGGCTCTGCCACCATGGGCAACTTTGTCCATCCATCTGTTGTAGGGATGTGTTTCCTTCCTATGTGAATGAGAGCAGCGTAAGTGAGGAGGCAAACCTCCCCTGTGGCTGAGCACATGATTCTGTTTTCTTTTGCATGACGGCTGCTGTGGGCTCTTCTGGGAGCCCCTTTTGCCATTGTTGCTGTCACCTGGCCTCCTTTCCTCAGTTCTGTGACACAACTTCGTGGGTCAGGAACCCTCCTTGGCCTGGTGCTTGGCTGGTGCCTGTCAGGAGAAGATAACTGAGGCTCATGGGGTTCAAGATCAACCTTTCCTAGCCATACAATTTCTGACTTTAGGATGTCAAATCCCTGTGCATAGAAGTGCTGTTAATTCCATATTGCAGTAATAAAAAAAGCTATTAGAACAACATCTGTTTATAGTCCAGTAATATTTTTAAAGACTAAAAATATATCCTAACTTGGATGGAGAGTGAAATTTTGTTCTGGCAACCCCAGTGGTGGTAATCAAACCCTCTGCCTGAGACAGGCAGGTGGCCTGTCAGTCAGCCTGCCTCACTTACTGTCATCCTTCTTCTGTTGGCTTGTGTTCCCTGTCTTGGCATACGTTAGACTTCTTAAAGTTATATTTCATAAGTCAAGTCTGGTTTTAGTTTTTAGATCCTGTGATCCTTTCATCTTTAAATGAAAGAAAATAACAATTACACTGTGTTCCTACTCCTTAGCTTTTTCTGTAAATAATTAAATATTGCAAATATTATATTTAAATAAAAGATGTAAAATCTGTAAAATCCATCATTTAGCTGTGATTTTCTATGTGACTACTTTGTTTATTTCCAGGCAATGTTTTGGCACGTTCAGAGCTTTGTATTGACTTTGCTTTATTAAATTCTTCTTCACCTTGTTTGGCTTGAGTGACTACACTGAAACAACTAACTGCACTTCCCTTCCTCCCTTGCTTTAGCTGCTCTCTGTGTTTGTTCCAGTGCCTTTGCCTTGAATGGAGTCCTCCTTATCCTTATTTTCCTTACTCCTTTGAGATTGTGATGGCTCTTTGGTGGTCTAACCTCCCATTCAGGATTTCTGGGCAGTCTGATTCATCCTACTGACATCTGTTGCTCTAGTGAAGGTGATTCAGAACTCCCTGTTGTATTGATCCACAAACTTCTGTGTGCATGTTCAGTCACCTTTCCTTTTTCCCCCTGCCCCCATGTGTGTCACTGTTGAGAGCACTTACCAGCTCTAAGGCTGAAACATGTGACTCTCCTCTCAAGCTCTTGTTCTCAGACTATGGAGTGGTTCTGGAAACTTGCCTTTCTTTCTGTGCATGCAGTGTAAGTTTTCCTCCAGAGAGGTCTGAATCCTGTACTGACTGCCACAGGATCCATCTTTATAACTCTCCAGATGCTAAGCTTAACCAGTCACTTCAATATTTGTTTTTACTGAAATCATTATCTTTGCATATTGCTGCCCTGGAATCCTCTTCTTGCACTATTTGATGTACTAGCTTCTTGTCTTTATCTCCTGTACTACTCACAGCTCTCTCTGCCATATCATTCCTCAAATTTTCATGTTCTTCAGACTGTACAATTTTCAAAACTCCCTATGCCCGTGGTTCTTGTGTTTGTTCTTTATCAGCTGCAGTTTATGCTTGGCAATGAATTCTCAGAATTGACCTTTTAATCTCCTTTGAAACCTTCAAATCTCCATCTGTGGTGACACTTCTCTGAGCTCCTATTCACAGGAAGTTATCAGAGTTATGAGGGAGTTTAGGTGTCCCAAACTCCAGGGGAGTTTGGGACACCAGAAGAGCAAAGGTGTCCCAGCTCCCTGAAAGCTGCCTGGGCACCTTGCACTGCAGAGTAAAATCCAGGCTGTGGTGGTGCAGTTAGATGGGAAGGTACATTAAGGTGGTTGTAGTAAATTTAATGAAGAAACAGTAGTAAATTTAAAGAAGAAACATACCTGCCCTCATATCATCCTGAAGCCTCACTGGCCCCTTGTTCAAGAACTTTTAGTACTATCTCAGGACTGATAAAATTTACATGATCATAATGGATGATTCAAATGGTACTGTATTTTCTTAATCAATGCAGCCATGAGTCTGGGAAGGAGATGGTTAACTGAAAAAATATGCTATTTTAATTGGCTGTTTGTGTGGAAATTCACTTTCAGAGTGGTAATTATTTCAGGATAATATGTATCTAATTAATTAGCGCTATTATTCCTTTTCTGTCCTGAGTTTACAGCTCTCACACTTAATCATACCAGCATAGCCACACAGAGAAATCATGTGGTTTGCCTCTTTTACTTGCATAGGTGGGTTGTTTGTTTCATTAAGGGCAGAAAATTTGTGATCCTATAGAATTTTCACAGCTCTCTGTAATGTTAAAGGCAGAAATTAATTTTGATATAGACTGTGAATATATATTGTAAGTCTGCCTTAAATGGGGGCATGCACAAGTTGGTTAAATGCTCAGCGTATTTCATGCTCTTTGTGAAATCTAGAATAAGAATTTAAGATGGGAAAGATAATTTGATGATCAGGGCCACCTGCCTGCCCAGGTAGACTTCCCTCCATAGCATGCTGTTTCCAGTTGCTTTCCATTGTTTTTCCAGATGGTTGTGCAGCTGTATATGCTGTATAGAAGCTCCACATTCAGTACAGCAACCCTCTATGTGAAAAGCAGTCACATGTCAGTCTTTAATAATTTTCCTATTTTTCTACTAAAGATCATTTTGCATGTCTCAGCATGACAGTTCAGCCAACTGGCTTCTCTTTACATGAATGAAAAAAATGCTTTGTTGGTAAGTCTTTATGAAATGGATTAAAACTGTAGGTATTCCCAGTGAAACAATATGCTCAAACTTGTTTAACTCAATGAAAGTGTTTACTTTAGGTTTGTGTGGTAATCAAGAAAAGCAGTCAATGAGATTTTCAAATTATTGTACATTTGTGTTACAAATAAAATGTGTTCTTTGGGTCAAGCCTTTACGTTGAATTGGCTGGGATTCTTTTCTATTTTCTGGAAATCTGATAGTGGCTTCAAACCATGTGTGTGTTCTTTGTCTTCGTACAACACAGAAAACATCCTAGTAGTTATTTTTACATTTCTTTGTTGTAGAAGAGAATCTTCCATTGTTTACGAAACTGAAGGGAGAACAAGGGGTGAGTGTGCTGGTGGAGATGAATGAGGGGCAGTATCATATACGTCTGTGGGGTAAACATCAGCTGGAGAGATTTTATTTTTAATGCTCAATGATTTTGATTCTTGTTCCCATTATTTTGGCATCACATGCAAACCGAAGTACTCTCCTTTAATATAAATGTCTCAGAGCTTGAAGATCAGAGGAGGGAGAGAGACCTAATGATTTAGCCAAACCTAGCAGCACAGATCTCTGCTCATATCCCCTCTTTCCAAGCTCTCTTGAATCTGTTAGTGGGTATATTCATGCATTTTGTATGCTAGGTTACAGTTTCATAGCTGATACTGAGGTCATGGCCCCGTGGACTGTGCTGTTCAGAGCTGTGTGTGTCACCTGGAAACATTGCTGCTCTCCATCCAGTTCTGCTCTGTGACACTTGGGAGCTGGTACAGTCGCACAAGCAGAGGGCCTGAGAGGCTGCCTGAAGAGCTTGCAAAGGGAATGCTCTTCTGGGTCTTCTTTTCTTCTCTCAGGACCTTTACATGGGTCTCTTGGAACATATCCCACTGCTTTTGCTCTAAGGGCGAGTATAAAAAGAAAAGCAGGAAGACTTGATCAAAAGACAGACATACACAAAATCAGCATAGGTCTCCACTGGCTTCTGGGGATTTGGGAAAAATGCCTGCAGTTTTCTTAGTGCACTGATGCAGTACACACAGTAAGCTGCTGTGACCTGAGTTTGCACTGGATTGATGAAATAGGCTTTAGTCTCATAAGCCTTTGTTTAATTAGACATGTCCTTCCAGTGTGGGATTTCTGTTTAAACCTGGTTCACCATTTCAAAATATATAGGCTGCCATGTGGTGGTGTAGAAACCCATTTGTAATTTGTGTCAGAACTTCATTCATCACTTTTAAAAACCCCCAAACAACCAAAAAACGACCACCAAACATTGGGATCTGATAAGTGAGAGCTCTCTGTGCCCAAATTAAGATGCGAACAAGACCACATGCTGAAGTCAATGATACTGGTTTTGTTTAACAGTAAATGTGAAGTAGAGAGGTAGAAATAGAAAATGGGGGTGTGGAGAGAGGATGAGAGCAAGACAGATTAGGCAGAAGATAGTTACCACCCATGGCACCACCCAGTGCCATCTGTTGATCCATCTTCACCCTGGGCTTCCTGCTGGTGGAGGTGCCAAAGTAATTCAAAACTTTTCATTATTTATACATTTTAGAAAACAAAGGAGTTAATGCTCATTGGCTACTGATTTCTCTCGTTCTATTGGCTAATGTTATTTAGTCTCTTTCTCTTCTTTTGAGTTGGTGGATTGTGAGTTGGTGGTTTTGATTTCCCACTGCTGGAATCACATTTTACCCAGTCTGAGCTGACTTGAGCACCATTGCTGAGTTGGCTTTCCTTGTGGTCCATAAATTCTGCCATTATCAGTGATACATTCTTCTCCCCAGCTTTGTTTACCTCCTCCTAGGCCTGAGATAACACTTGGACAATAATACCACCTGTCCTATCTCAAGTTCCTGTCACTATGGCTTAACTTACAGTCCAAGTTTCAGGTATCCCCAGAGGAATATTGTGGGGGGCTTCAGTGGTGTTTGGTGGTTGCAGCTGCCATCTGTCCTATCTCTTGGGGTGATCTTCATTTGACTGATGATAGGTGTATGAGCAGTTGCTTCTTCACACGTTTACCTCAGTGGGAGTTTTCTTCTGGATACATTACCCAGGATGTGCTAACCACACCTCCTTGCGCCAGCTGAGGGGTTATCGCTTCATTCTGTGCTTATCTCATGGCAAAATCTTTGTATGACCTAAACAGTTCTTGAGGCAGGCAATTGTGATGGTAAAGTCCTTACATCAAGCACACAAACTTTAAAAACAAATTAGTTTGAATTCTGGTTGGAGAGGTAATTTAACATGAGGTGATACAGCCGCAAGTCAAGGGGTGCTATAATACATTTTGCAGGACAGGGTATTGCCTACTGAGTTTTTTGTTGGACTACATACAGGCTACATGTGTCTTGGTAGATGTATGTGATATTTTCACATGGGCCTTCTCTCTCATTTAGAAGGAAGAATTCAAATAATACTGGAAATTGAATTGGATTGTAAACTGATTGATTATTTTCATGATAGTTTTCCAGTACTGCTAGTTGCCATCTGTGCAGTTCTACTTCGTTGGGCTCTTTGTAATAGTTAAACATGTGTCCTGCTACAGGGCTTAAGGGAGAGGTCTGCACAAAACAAAATACTGTAGAAGGTCACTGAGCTTTGGGAGTTGTTTTTCACAGGGTATTGTGCTAATGCAGAACTTACTCAGGAGTGACTCTCTGGGCACGAAAGAACTAGACATGGAGCCCTGAAGTGCTCCAGAGGACAAGAATGTTTTCTTCTGTGACTTCAGTTAATCTGAATTGGTTAATGATGTTTTTTTAAATGCCTAAATAAGAAAGTTGGATGCTCTATTGAGTTCTTTTTTTTTCCTTCCTGAGTGGAACAGGCTTATAGCCTATAATCAATAGCCACTATTGATTCATTATCTCCTGCTGTATTTCCTGTGATCTGCTTGTATCTCTTGTTGATTTCTTGTCTAATTCTTCAGCTATCAACTTTGAGCAGCTGGGACCCTTGTTTCATTTATGATTCTGAATCTTTTAGAACACTCATTGCTGGGACTGGAAGACACTAGAGGAAATGCTTTTTGAACTTAATTTCATATCTCTCTTCTGATTAGTTTTGAAGTAGCTACTTAACTATGCCAAAGGGCTGACTGAGGTTGTATGAATTTTGAAGTCATCCCTCGAGGTTCCTCTTGGTTTTGATGTCTGTGCACACACTGAGATATAGCAATATTTCCTCCATACAGTTGTGGAAATTATTAATTTATGTTCCTGCAAATCATACGAGAAGTATGGCTCTTGTTCCAGTAGTTTAAGTTTTACATATTGTCTTTTGCATGGGATGGTAAAGCCAGCAGGCCTGCAGTTTTAATGCAGTATGTCAGATGTAGGACAGCTGAATCCTGTTTCAAGCAGAAATGCAAACTAGTGGCAGAAAATGGTCCAAGTGAAAATTTGAGTGCAGTTTCCTATGGAGCCAGATGGGTGTGCAGTTAGCAAATTCTTGAATGATTTCAGGACCGAAAGCATTTATTTGCTGCCTATTATGGTTTCATGTTCATCTGCATTTGTAGGGTTGAGGGGTATTACAGAATATCACAGGCTTAAATGGTGAGACAATTATTCTTATAGTTTAGATTTTTGTGTGGTTTTGTCTGTATGTGGTCTGGATTTTGGTTTTGGAGGTGGTCATACCTCTGTCAGAACCACTGGAAGTTCAGTGATGGCCCATTCATCTGCACTTAGGATTAAATTCTGTCCTCCAAAAATATCAAAAAGTCTTATTTTATTTTCAGCAGACTATAAAACACTATTCTGTGTTATGCCTTTAGACTTTTTGTTTCAGCAAATACCTCTTGATATCAGTTATGTCACTCTGGAGTATGAATATTGATGTTAATCAAACTTGTCTGACATTCAGGTTGTCATGTATGATCACTTGGGAAGCAGCTGCTTTGGAAACCGGGAAGGACTGAGCCACAGCAGTTGTTCATAAGCTGAAAAATCTGTCTGTGGCCTGGAGTGTGAATCTATGGTCCCAGGTACAACTGGTTTACTACAGTTACTCAAAATAGGTTGTTAAAGGATGTCCAGAGTCTGTAAGCAGGACTCTGAGGTCTTCCCTGTGTCCAGGAAACAAGTGTACCCAAGCCATGTGGGCAGCTGGAGCTCTTGGGATTCCAGAGAAGTCTTCTCCTGCTGGCTGACTGTTGGAGTTCTTCCTGCTAGATCAGTATCTTACATAGGCTCAGGGTACTGTGCTTATTTGTTTGCTTATAGAATTATGTCTTTTGTGTAAGAAAAAAGCCATGAACTGGTGTGTGTGCAGCTGGAGGGGATGGTGCAGCTAATGGTATGATTTTATTGTTGGGTCTGTATGAGAATCTGATAAGCTCATCTAATAATTTAATGGATTATTGTGGGCATGAGAGGCTAAACATTGAATTTTATTTTACAGCAAGGTAGCAACATATCTTTCAGACAGAGCACTGTATTTTGCAAAGCCTTTTACAAGAGCAAATAGAAGAATTTACGTGTGACTAAGGACTTCTTTTATTTTATAACTATTTTGGTTTCGTTGCAAGTATACTACTAACGTATCAAAACAATTAATTTCAGATTTTAATGGACATATTAATCAAACAGATTATCCTGATAATTAATTGCAAAGAATTGCAGAGTTTCAAAGATAAGTATTGTTCCAGATCGCAACAGTTGAACTTCTGTAATATTTAAAGTCTTCTCTCCATGAATTAATCTGCACTTTTTTTTCATTCCTTTGCTTGGAAGGCTGGGAGGGTGCTGTAATGGGGTCACTAGAGCTGGCTGAACAAACATGCATCAAGTAAAGCACAGAGGAAAAGACAATATCTTTGGATTCTGTTTGCAGCTGTTGCATTCAAGAGAACTTCATTGGGAAGCCTACTTCAGTGATGACTGAATGTAATGCAAAAAAAATGCTGAAGTTGCCCAGTTTATTTTCAGTCCTTGTAGTTTTTATTATGTGTTTTCTGCCAACTTTTGTAAGACTTGCCAGTCTTTGATGCATTTTTGTCTGTTGTCAAATTTAGTTCACATTCAGCCTACAAATTACATTGCTCATTTCTTTAGAGAGCATTTTTTCTGAAAACATTTGCATTTTTATAGCTGAATGCAAACTCACAGAAACAACATGGCAAGTGAAATTTCCAATACTATTTTGTAAAAGAGAAATAAAAATATTCTGTTTGAAAAAATATGTCAGAGGTTCTAAACAGTTTTGTATTTAATGAAGGCTGAACCTTAATGACAGAAGCTAATGGGGGCTTAACTTAGTGAAATGTAGCTGTTAACTTCACAATGAGTGTAAGTTTGGTCTTATTTGACTGAAATTCCAAGAAAACCGAATAATTTCTTGTTCATTCTCAGCTCTTAGTGCATATAGTTCACAGTTTAATAAAAATAGAGCATGAAGGGGAATCAGATTTCAGAATAAGTGGGCAAAACTTTTTTTCTGATTCGTCTTTGTAGTCAGATCAGCTGTATATGTGACCTTTCATCCCAATGTGTAAGAGGAAATTAAACTGGAAAGAGATTTAAATTTTTCAGAGCCAGAAAAATTAGAAGACCTAAACTGAAGTTTGTATTTCATTGCTATTTAAATGAACAACACAAAGCTCAAGATAGGTGTAAATTTGAAATTCTTCCATAGCTGTGTGCATATCTGATGTGACATGATATGCAAAGTGAAGCTTTATGGGAGTTGATTTGATTAGGAGAATGCAGAAGAGGAGCCACTCTTTTGGAAGAACCTTGCCAAACCAGTGCAGACCTCATCAGAAGGCGGTATTGAATGGGATGCATTTTTTGGAAAAACACAGGATAGATAATGCCAATTGTCAAATTTCTATTTGTGAGAGTGGCAGTTGACTATGGGAAACAATGGAGAAGCCCTGTTTCACCTCAGCAGTGTTCCCCTCTCGTGGCAGCTGGAACTGAATGTCTTGGTAACAATACGGAAGGATCCAGTGGAGCTTTTCTCATCTGTGGCTGGTGTGTGGTTAAAAATATTGCTAGCAGTGATGGAAATACCAGCACATAATGCAAGCTTTTCTTCAAGGGTTTAAACATAAATAAAAAATTATTTGGATGTGAGAATTTTCCCCTGGGTTATTCTGGTTGCTGATGGAAACTTTGCTTGAATAACCCAATTTCCCCTGTGGCACTGCATCAGTTTCAAGTTTCAGGTATGTGGGAGTGGCACAGTGGGAAAGGAGCTCCTTGTGCCTCATCCTTTTCTCTGGAAAGCTGCATGTGTATATATGCAGTGGCAGCATCTTTCATGCCTCTTTGTGTATCTGTGGACCATATAAGTGGTAGTTGAAATGTCCCATCCATAGGCCAGATGAGTTGGAGTTCAAGCTTGTCATGAATGTGGAAGTGATGGAATAAGCGGAAAGTTGGGAAAGAGAAATGAAATAATTTCACCTGAAAGAATAAGAATTTAAAAGTGGGGTTTAGGTTTTCATTATTTTTAAGTGACTCTCAGTTAAATGATACATTTCAAGAGTTTGTGCTTTACTTATAAATGCCTAACAACATTCATTTTTGCTTGTGTTTCTTAAATAGTAGGGTATATCCTATGTGCAGGGGTCCTTTGTGTACTGCTTGTGTGCCCTGCTGCCTCTTGGGGTTTTGTTTTTTGTTTTGCAATTCTTTCAACAGGGTGAAACCCCATCATTATGACTTATCTGAAATCTCTTATCCAGATTTCACTATCTGGACTTGTTAAATATATGTATAATTATATATATATTTAGTTTGAATTCTTCCTTCTCACATGTGGACCATACCTCTCTCTTGATCCATGCCCATACTACCTTTCTTCTATATTGAAACTGTGTACCTTACCAGTGTGTCTCTAGTTATGCACTTTGTATCTGGATGACAAGGCCTCCATTCAATTCTAAAAAAAAATTAAAATAATATGATGTTGACTTCAAAACAGATTCCTACAAACTGCTGACATTATTCCCTAAATGTCCTGATACATGAATACCAGTATTTATAGAAATAAATGAAATATTAGGAGTTCTGATTTCATAAATCTGAGACGAAGCTGATCAAATTAGAAAAAAATAGAGGGGGTAAAATATAAGATGTTGCTTTTAAGCTTGACAGATGTCTCCTACTCAACAGCTGATTTAAAAATAGCACCATTATACATTAAAATGCATGAAGTGTTCTTTGAAAACGTAAAACATAAAGCACTACCTTTAGCAAAATATTCAGTTAGAGGAAACAAATGCCTAAGAAGAAGCTGGATTCTCGTGTGAGGTTACTATGAGAAATCTGTCATATTCGCCCAGGACTTTTGAAGGTGAAGATCATAAGACCTTAGAGATCCTTTAGCCAACAACCTAAACTTTGATGATAAATACTAAGTGTACAATTCTAGTTCTCTGTCACTTTGGTTAAGTATTGGAGAGGTTCAGGATTGGTCCTGCAACTATCACCCTTGTAGACTTGTTTATCTTGACTACTGTACTGGGGTTGAGTATGCAAAACCACCTAGCCTCTAAATCTATTTTTTCAGTATTTCTTAGAATTTCTACAAGACCTTGCCATAGCTAGATATTTTTAGTGTAGAAGGATATATGTATTTTTTATTATGGGAAGGGAATTGGAAAAGTATGTAAGATTTTCCATGCTATGTGTCTTAATGGAAGTTTGACACAACAGCAGACAGTTCATAGTATTGGTCAGTACTTGTACACTTTCATAATGGAGTTTTGTTTTATTTGCTCCTAAATTGATCTAGGTAAGGCTATAACTAAGAATACTCACTAATTGTATGAACGATTGTTACCTGTTATTAAGGTTATTCAACCCTTCCATTTGGAAAAACCTGTAGTTTTAACTTTTAAAATTAGCCTTGTTTGAACTGAGATTTTACCTTCCTGGAGACTGTTTCAGATGGTGATGGGTTTGTTGAATGTCCCCCAGTTCCTAATTAATGAGCAAGAATGAATAATTGGCAGAGACATGGAAGGCCTGTGAGAAGTTAGGATCGAGTTTGGACGAGCAGGAACCTCCAAGATATTTATGCATTTTAGCACAGTCTGAATTGGATTTGTTCCCTATATCTTACATATTTTGTAATTCTGGGTAATGCCCCAAAACAAATGCTTTCCCAAGCCATACATTATTATGCTCTGTTTTCTGAATGTGATGTTGGAGATACCAGGGTCTAGCTTACAGAAGGAATGTTAGCAGTACCAGAGAAAAACCTATCACGAAGTGAATTTTGTGTTCAGAGCTTGAAAAATGATGAATGAATTGGTGCTCCATTTTCAATAACAACATGTAATACATTGTTGAATAACTGGTTCTTAAATGAGTAGCATTTCTTCTATGCTGTAGACATCAGTATTCTAAAAAACTACTAAGCAATACAATACATATTATAAATAGCAACAATATGTATAGAAAAACTAGTGCATTTTTATATGAATATAAATATAAGTGAGATATAGGAGTATGACATGAGTTTTCTTATATAAATACAGGAAAACCACCTATCAGGGCTTTTGCAAATACCTGGGCACATGCAGAAAAACCTGTTGACTATCTGGCCATTCATGTATGCAAACCAGTATCAGCAGAGAAGCAAACATAACTTTGCAATGGCAAAAGCTGCCTAAGAAAAGGAGATTTCTTTTTCTAAGTCTGTCACTAGGTGTAGATCCTCCAAACTTTGATACTGTCACCATTAGAATGAAGAAAGCAGAAATTGGTAGCTCGTCTGGAGAATAAGGAGTTTGTATTCCTGCACTCATTTTGCATTTTCTTTTGTCACTGTGGAGACAGGCACATTGTTCTGCTCATTCAAGCCGGTTGCATCTGGTGTGCTTGCTCAGAGAAGGTTTCAAGTTTGTCTTGAGGTGGAGAGGAGCACTCAGTGGCTTCTGCATGTGAGTCCCAACAACCCCATGCAGTGCTACAGGCTGGGGGCAGAGTGGCTGGAAAGCTGCCTGGTGGCAAGGACCTGGGAGTGCTGATCCACAGTGGCTGAACATGAGCCAGTGTGTGCCCAGGTGGCCAGGAAGGCTCATACATCCTGGCCTGTATCAGCAATAGTGTGACCAGCAGGAGCAGGGCAGGGATTGTCCCCCTGTACTCAGCACTGCTGGGGCCACACCTCCAGTGCTGGGTCCAGTTCTGGGCCCCTCACTGTGAGAAAGACATTGAGGGGCTGGAGTGAGTCCAGGGAAGGGCAGTGGAGCTGGTGAAGGGTCTGGAGCACAAGTGCTGTGAGGAGCCAGCTGAGGGAGCTGGGGGTGTTTAGTCTGGAGAAAAGGAGGCTCAGAGGGGATCTTACTGCTCTCCACAACTGCCTGAAAAGAAGCTGTAACCAGGTGGGATTAGTCCCTTCTCCCAAGCAACAAGTGACAGGACAAGAGCAAATGGCCTCAAATTGTACCAGAGGAGGTTGAGGTTGGACATTAGGAAGAATTTCTTCACAGAAAGGTTGTCAAACATTGGACCTGGCTGTCCAGGAAAGTAACTGAATCACCATCCCTGGAGGTATTTAAAAGACCTATAGATGAAGCGCTTAGGGACATGGTTTAGCAGTGGACTTGGCAGTTGTTTGTTACCTGTTAAAGATCTTCTCCAACCTAAGCAGGTTTGTGATTCTCCCCAGGAGAGCATTGAAAAGGCATCAATGTCATATGTTGCCTTTGGTGTAATCCTAATAGTGAACTTGACTTCCAGAGAAGCTGTTCTGATTTCCAGGCACTCTGAGCCATGTAATTTTTGGTGTTTTGTTGAAGGGAGCATTGGTATTAGAAGGATCTGACTCCTGAATTTGTGCTTAGAATTGAGGAATACAAAAGTGCACAGAAGGAGACCTTAGTTGCAGCAACTGATTTTTAAGCTGAAAAATTCAAATTTGAAACCTCTTTAGATGCCTCTGTGTTATAGTGTAGGTTCATAAAGTGGGCTGTGAGGTTATTCAGACTGGTGACATGTCACCAAGCTACTTTCCAGGCACATAAAACATGGAAAACCTTGAGTTTGTCTGATACATCAGAATAATATCTGCAGATAAAAGTGGATGAGCTTAAGTTGATTAATTAACCACAGAGGGTTTATTGTGATAATCTATAGATCAGATTATCTAACAATATGTGCTTTTTTTCTGCAACTCCTGCTTCGCCTGTGTTCTTAAATTACCTTAATGAGTATCTGGCTGCTGGGTTCAGGGTGACTCTTTCCTTGCTGCTCACTGCTTTTAGAGGAAAAAACCAGACTTCCTTGTTTGGAAAGCTCAACATTTGTACTCAGATGTCTATTAGCTCACCTTAACGTTCAAAAAAACCCCTCAAACACAGATCCTTAATTTATATCTTGTTGTTTTGAGTTAAAGCCAGAGGGCTCACAGTTTTGACTGCTCGGACAGCATATGGGCTGTTTGCTCCTGTTTTTTTAAAAAAGGGGTGTTGCTACTCTGTGTCAGGCAGGAGAAGCCCTGGTCACTCCTTGGCTCTCCTTTCCCTGAAGAGAAAGGAAGCTCTGAAGTCTTGAAGGGCAAAATGAGAGAGTGTGATGAAGAGAAAAAGGAGCAGAATGCAGAGCTGGTGGGGATCATGTGCTGCATGGGTCAGTAACGCAGCCCGGAGCTGGGCTGGCAGGGCTGCCTGCGGGACAGGGCAGAGCTCTCGGGGGGAAGCTTCTCTCTAGGGGCTCTCTGTGGGTTTCCTTCCTCAGCTCGTGTTTATGCGGTCATTTACCTGTTTTCTGCTTCATCTGGGGAGTTTCATCTGGTGTGCTTTGCTCTGAGCTCGAGCGCACTGAACACTGTGGCACTGTGTTTTTTCTCTTGGTGTGCATTTGCTTTTCTGGGAGCATTTGGGTTTTAGATTGAAAATCACAGTTGTGGTGTTTTGGTGGCCTTTCCCCCCTTTAATACTGATGTTTGTCACAACATGACAGGTGTCAGCTTTCCTCTTCCTTATGCATTTGGGTCTGTCAGTTACAAAATTTTTCTGAGTGTTTGTGTAATATATATGTATATCTAAAGGAACAAGGGTAGTAGCCATCAATTCTTTTGTGTATGTTAGCATCTTTATTGAAAACAGAGTTGAAATGAATAGTGACTTTGTATTTTAACGTGATACAAGAAAGTGGATTTTTCAACCCTTTTGTTTTTCTAACTGTCATCAAAGTAGCATTTCCCAAAATGTAAACTTCTGTGTACTTGGTCAAAACTAGGTGGGATTACCTTAGTAAAAAAGACACTTTGTACACATTGTGAAATTCTGCAGTTGAGAAACTTTGTGTTCTTTTTAAAAGAGCTGCTCATAATGAAGCAGTTAAAAGTGAAAGTGTTTCTGGAATTATTTTATTTCTGATATTTTCTGTTCTCTACATTTACTTAATCAAAGCTCCCACCTTATAATGGTTAATTACTTATGTCAGAAATGATGTCTTGCTAGATGAAGGCTATGGAGAAATGTATGCATAGCAAAAGATTTTCTTAATCTGCCAGATTTTTTTTTCCCAGTAGTACAGTTTTGCTCTCTAGTTTCTCTTTCTCCTCTTTATTTGAGTCTTCAACTAGAATAAGAGACTGTAGAGCTGTGAAGTGGGGGAAAAAAGCATATGCCAGAAGCTTTGAATATCTTGAATGGTGTGGAAAAAGCATTTAGGAAACAGCAACTCTTCTGCACAGAGCCAAATGTACAAGTACAGTTCACATACTGCCTGAAGATTTCATTGCCACTGTGAGCTGTGGCTATAGAAGTTATAGGTGTGTTAAAAAGGATTGGAAAATACCAGAAAAAAAGTATCTATGACTATTAAATGCAAAGATATGAATGAACATGTAGAAAGTCTGTGAGTCACATAAGAGGACTATGCAAAGGCTTCACAGGCTTTTACTTGTTTTGTTTTTGCTTCTGTTCCTCAATAGTCGCTGCTGTTAGGAATCCCATAAGGTGCTCAGTTTGGCCCAGGATGAACTCTTGTATAATATCTTGCTGTTTTGAAAGACTTCTGTATCACACTAGAGATTTGAAAGACCTTCTGTGAATTTATTTTAATTTATAATTGTTATATTTGACCAACCTGAAAACTGTACTTTTTAATGTACAATCTGGTTCAATCTTTTAGTGATGGCAATGGGTACATAGGGATTTTGTTTTGCTACCTGAGCTCATTGCTCATTCTCAGCCACACTGCAAATAGCCTGAGTCAATGAAACAGCTGCAGTTGTGCTGTACAGTGCTGAAGGGCTCTTGCTATTTTAGACTTGCACAGGTGTCCCAGTCCTAAGACACTGTGCCTCCTGCTCTGGGGAGCTCTGGGATGGTGACCAGGCTCTGCAGCAGTCGTGCAGGCTGTGGCCCTGCTCAAGTAGCTGGAGATCTCTTGTGCTGGGGTGGTGGTTAGATTTTCTCCAGTGTGGCTTGGTAGAACACATGTCTGTGCTCCCTACCCATAAGTGGGATGCTTTCTTACCCTGAGTCCATTGCATTTATTATTTCTGCCCAGTGTTTTGTGGGCAATCATTGATGCTAACTGCCACACCAGGGAGCAAACTGCTGGCAGTGGCTGGGCCCCATACCTGGCTTAGTGGACATCCCTGCTTATTTTGTAGAGGGTTAAGAGTCCTTTCCCTGGCTGAAGCTGTAACTAGCCCTTGTGTGTTTGAACAAGGATGCTGTGCCAATTGAAAAGCATAATGATTGAAAAAGTTAGCTTTCATATCTCAACAAATTTTCTATTGCCCAATACACTAGTAACAATTTGATTATATGGACCATGAGTAGCATTTATAGTTCTTAAGAGTTTGCCATGACCTTTTCAGTACATTTTGAATGCCAGTTGACTTCTTCAAGGCAGTTAGATTTTTGTCAGTAGACTACTGTAATACCTGAGGGGCTGTTGCCCTGGAGGAGCTCACCTGGAGTGTCAAGAAAATTTTTCATATCATGCTGTGATGTACTGAAAAAACCATTTCTGTGCTATTATTTTGATTAGACATTTTGGAGCTTTTGCAGGCTATTCTGTTTTAAAAATGTATTAGAAAATTAATTTTCTAAAGGTCTTCATAAAAAAATCTTCTGCATGATTTGTAGAATTGTTAAAACATTTGTTTTTCCTTTTTACCTCTAGATGAGCGTGACAAAGTACAAAAGAAGACATTCACAAAATGGATAAATCAACATCTCATGAAGGTCAGTTGTTATTTCTGTCATGTCTGGATGACTGATTGCTACAGCAGTGATTGTGTCTTTTACTACATGTTTGATTTCAGGATGCAGCTGTGTTACATGTAAGGAAGATCTTAAATTATGAGGGTTATGCATGTGCTTTGTCTTTGAGAAGTCATGGGGGAGTTGAAATGCTGCCCAAGGTGATCTGATGGAGTACTTGAATTTGAAATTAAAATGAGTCAAAGTTGATTTCTTTCTATAAGGCTTGGCTGATTTTTGGAATTAGTGTGTCATGGCTGTAGTATCGCAGCTAAGGCTGTGGAAGGAGAAAATATTTGAAGTACTGTGTTGAGGAGAGGGGAATGACCTTGGGAGAGAGATCTCTAGATCGTCCTGTGGCATCAATATGCTGCTCATGGATTAGAAATAGAGGCTTTCCAGGGGCAAAAGTCACTTTTCAATATCTTTCTTTTGAATAGCAGTGAACTTTGCTTCAGGGACAGACCATATTATTTTAACACCGTGTACAGATTTTAGTTGACAGAGAACTAAAAGCTGTGAGTTCACCTTTACTGCATGGCCCTTCAGTTCTAAATTTGCTGTCTCTGGAGAAACAGATTGTGTAATTACTTGACATAACTTCCTTTGATATTCCCCCTCACTCTGAGGTTGAATTCATGTAAAAGTCACATCAGATAAAAATGTATCTGAGTTGATAAAAATAAAAACTGTCAGAGTTGAGATTTAATTAATGAGTGCAATGTTAAAATTCTGTTGGAAAGATCTCTTGTTTTCATGTTTAGAGAAAAATAGAGTTTTTTAGGCAACAACATTATTTCTCTCTTTATTGTGGCTACTCTTGCAGGTATTTGAGCAATATTGGCCACTGAAACAAAAGAGAGTTTCTACAGGGTTGTGGATGTTTAAAACTACCTTTTTCCCCCACATCTTTTAAAATTTTGAAGTGTATGTAGCTCTTGGAATGGTGTGATGTGGGAAACTAACCAGGCTTGGAACTGAAGTTGGACTCAAATTTGTCTTTTGCAAGAGACCTCTCTTGCAGAGGGATCTTTTGGTCCTTTTCATCATGACTGAGCCCTCAGCCTCTGTGCAGCATACAACCTTCTGTGGGCAGGGTGAGTCTGTAGTCACAGAACTGCTCATCCCAATAGGTTTCCCTTTGTGAATTTTGTTAGACCCAAGGGAAGCATGCTGTATCTAGAAACAGCTGCTCCAGGGACCCCTTCTATGCAGGAGCCTCCTCCCTTTATTCCTAAATCATCCAAGTGGCCCCATGTCCCTGCAGAAAATTTTACTTGCTAATGAGAAAAGACAAAAGGCAGTTCTGCAGCTTTCCCGTAATGAATTTTGCCTCATGTTTATAGTATAAGAAATGTATCCATTTAGAATACTTCAGAGAAATTAAAGGAAAAGAAAGCATCCAGGAAGGTTGCCAGGACTCTGGAAGTAAAATGCAATATCCAAATTAACCATCAGGCATTTCTTCATCTAATTGAGAGTAATTGTTGTCATGTTTATAGGGTCTACTCATGTTTTTGTGTATTAAAGAAGCATTTAAAAAATGCAGCTTTAGTATTCTGTGGGATGCAGAAAAGCCTATATGAAGCATTTTGGAGAGCAGTCCTTTAATATGGGTTAAAAATAGTGCCTTATTTTACAGAAGAGCAGTGTACTGAAAATGATATTTCTATACAACTTCATTTTACACATTTCTAAAACATGCACAGTCATCATTGCCGTGCTGTCAACCTCTTGGAAGTAGCTTAAAAGAGATTTAGATTCTAAACCCATAAAGAAATGAGGGTAAAGAGTTCACTCTAAATCCTTTTGCATTGCTTGCCAAGGTCAGTGGCCTTAGGCCTTCATTTCCAAATAGTTCTGGGTTGGGTGATTGCAGAGGAATAGATACAGATAGAGGAGACAGATGGGGTGTGTTGACTGTGTGTATTGCTGGCCTTGATCTTCATCTCAAATTGCTCACTTTAGAATTCAATTTAAGAGTTGCTAGCTCATACAAATATATTTTGACTATAGCTCTTCAGTAACTTGGAATTTATGTAGCAACTCAACTTTGTCTTCTGGAAATAGTTTGAAAGCAAGTGGTGATACAGTTGTCAGACTTCTGTTCTTAGACATTGTTTCTAGAACAGTGACTTGTATGGAAATTAAAATCAATCTTTTGAGTGTTCTCTGTCTTAAGACTTAAGGGCATATTTAGAAAACGCCATAATGTGGAGGGATTGTAGGAAAATAACACAGTAATTGAGTACATTTCTAGCAGAGATAATGGACCTCTCCTGACTTGAACTTGAGCCCTCATTTTCAGCTACCTCATATTTAATACAAATCCTATTCAACTCATATTTGCACATTCACTGTGAATACCTTGTTTCAGACAAACCATTTGGGAATTGTCTCATTTCAGGCATTGCAATAGGTTTATTTGAGCTGGTTACCCAGACTTTAGTAGATAACTGAGGGAACAGGCCCTTTTCAATATCCCTCCACTAAGACATCTACCTAAGGGGAAGATGAATTTTATCCTAGAAGTGCTTTTGCTCCACGGACTGTAAAAGGAAGTCATGTCTGTCATGTGTAGGGTCCAACAAGAAGCAGAAAAGATGATAGTGAAAATTATTAGAGTTCTTGGAAAAGACTACACCACACATGTGGACATGTCCTCACTATGGGCGTGGGGATGGATCACATTTTAATTTCATCTTTTTTCCTCTCCTATTTGTGCTGTTTGCTTTCTTTTTCCTGTTTTTTTTTCTCTGTGCCCTGATTATTCTTTTCCTTTTATTTTTTCTCTTTCTTTTCTCACCTCTTTTCACATTTCCCTTTCTTATTTAGTGCTTTCCTTCCTCATTCTAATTAAACTCCTATTTTCCTGCAGTCCTTGAGAAAGTCCCAAATTTTCATGCCTTTATACCAATATATCTAAGAGGTTTTATTCTAGGTCAGCAGCAACGACGATTTTATGAGTTCCCATCTTTTGCTGGGGAATGGCATGGGGGCCTACTGTCACTCTTCTAATTAAGTTCTCTATTTATGGGATTTACTGAGTAACCACCAAGAACCAGATGACTATAAATATTTACTCTTCTGCTGTCTGTTGCCCATCTCTGGTTGCATTAGATTCAAAGTGTGTAAGTGCACAATATTTAAAATTCAGTGTTAGTCCCTTGTCAGTTTAGTTGAGCAGTAAAGCATGTTATGTGCTTTGCTAAAATAGAAGCACAGTCATTGCAGAAATATTTCCTGCTCATGTTCTTGAGATGCCTAGTTTTTGATAGGTATACAGTGTGTTATTTGAAAAATTCAGCTGTTCAAGTTATCTTTGAATTCCACAGTTTACGGTCAAGTGGACTGTCACTAAGTTTTTTTAATGCTGAAATTTTTCTTTTGAATTGATAACAGATTTTCTGAGGACTGGTTGGAGCTTTAGATTTGCTAAGGCTACTGTTTGCTGTCTGATGCTGTGGCTCCAGTTTAAATGTTATCTTTTATGTCTTGTTGACATACAGACTGGAGAGGTGAGATATTGGACTTTAGACTTGCCTGCTGCTGTGGTATGAGCTTCCAGGGAGAATTCACATGCCAGTGTAGTGTGGTGGTGGGGCAGAGGTCTCCTCTCTTCTTGGAAGCAGCCTCTGCTTCCAGCAAGTGTTTCACTCCACTGCTGTAAAAATAGGGTGTTAAATCTTGCTTGAGCAGTAAGTAACCCTTAATGTGACAAGAACAGGTAAATTTGTGGCTGCAAGTTTTATTCTAGTGTAGTGTTCTCATGGTCCTAAAGTGCCCAAGGAGAAATCCAGCCTCCATGAAAGCCCAGAAATTCTTTCGGACATCCTTTGAATTCAAAACCCCAAAACTTAAGGAAATAGTGAGGCAAGTGTGAAACACAGGTGGAGGATGAGATAAAAATCAGAAAAAAAAAAGCTGCTGTTGATGAAAACAGAATAAAAGCAGATGAATTCCTCTTTGTTGTTGATTTTCTTTTTCAAATCAATTAAAAAATATTTTTGTAGTGTCAGGTCCTAGTCCTGAGAGATTAAATGGGCTATTTTGAAATACTTTGTTTCTTTAGTAGAACTTATGATGTACAGAAAATAGAACTAAAGGCAAGGCAAGCAGAGACTGGCTAGTGGTAGAGTGAACACTTCCCTTCAAGGAAAAATGTTTCTTCCTTTTCATGGAATAAATAGTTGTAGAGAGCCTCTTAATTGGCCTTCTAGCAACACTCTTTGTGCCTGGGCAGCTCCCTGGAGAGGGGGAGCTGTCCCCTCCATGGCACTGACAGGGAGCCCAGCCCCCTGGTGCCACCTGCAGTGTGGGTTGGGTTTTGGGACCCTTGGCTGACCATACATTGGGAGAAACAAGCTGCTGATGGGAGCAATGGGCAGCATCCCTTCACATTCATTAGTTGCTCCAAAAGTCACTTTAAAAGGTGTTATTAACCAGAAGGCTTTTGTAAGTAGCAGAACAAAATGCTTTTGAAAACGATAGTCTTAAAGCCCAGTGTTCAAAACCATGTGCTGTGCTGCAGTGGTAGTGCATTAGTGGGAGAGAGAACAGCTTTTTGTTGTGCAAAGACCGAATGAATAATTCAGAATAGAAACCTGAAGTTATTGATTCCTGGGTGTCCTTCAGGCAGCGCACGGTTTGCAAATGGCCTCTTAGGTCGATTGCTTTGTGAAATGTTCAGGTATGACCTTAATGGCAGCAGGATCAACTGTTCCTGATAGACCTCAGTCATTCCTTGCTGAAAGCTGGCACTTTACTGACACTAATGGTTATCATTTTAGATAGCACTGCTCTCAGTATCTTCTCTTCCAGCCATGCAGTTAAAATGTCATTTAAAATTCCCCACCTCTGCTTTAAGAAATGAGTACTTTGTAGCTCTACATTGGTATTAAAGGATGAGGCACCTGGTGTTGGTCTAATGGTAGAAGCTTTTTAAAAAATTCTCAATTTAACACCTTTTGATTTTGAAACACACACAGAAAAGCTGCTTCCCCCAACCTTGCTAAATAAATTAAGACTGATTCCTTGCTGTGCTGGTGCATCTAAATGAGCACTCTCATTTGTATACTCTCTTCCCAGTTTATTCTCACAGCTGCTGCAAACTGTGTTGGGCACAACTTCCATAAAATTCTACTTCAATGTGGTCCCCAGCCTGCTTTAGCCATTGAGTGCAGCTAAAGTATCAGTCTTTCCTCCTCTATTTTGGAATTCCATTGTTTAGCTATGCCTACTGTCTTACGGGTGGAAAGAGAAATATTTCAGTTTTTCTCCTAAAATTTTTTCCTGTTGTATTTTCAGGACTAATTCTAAAAGGTCTTGAAGTGTTTTTTTTTCTTTAAGACATTGTCCTTCTGAAAAAATAAATAAAAATAACTCTTGAAGAACATCATCAGTTAATGGTGTAAAGGAGTTTGTTATTTTCCCTGGAAATATGCACAATTGCAGTTTATTCATTGTGTACACATTTTTTCAAAAATCCTTCATTTGGAGGTAAACCACACTACTTAGTATGATCTGTAGCCATTTGCAAAGCAGCTCAGCAAGCAAACTGGGGACTTTTTTGGTGTTTAATTAAAGTTGAGATGAGGGAGTAAAGTAACCAGGAAACAGTGACGAAAAGTAGTGACAAATGCCACAAGTTAAAGCTGCAAAAGAGGAGGAAATTTTACAAAGTTTTAAAGGATAATGATGAATTGCATCACAAAAATCTCTCTGCCAGTAAGAAAATAAATAAATAAGCAAGTTCAAGTCAATAAAAACTGTGCCACAGATTTTAAGTTTATTTGATCCTTTTTAATGCATTCAGACTTCATGACTAATTGGGAACAGGAAAGAGAATAACTGAAACCAATAAATTAAATATGCATGAAATATAGGCTAGCTTGACCATGTCGATATTTTTATGGCATGCAACCCCATTGAACCAGTTGACCACATGATTTATGTGTTGTTTTTAAAGAAAATGGTTTATATAGGTGCTCTTACATGAAAGAATGAGTATAAGGAGAACTAAGTCTGCCATGCAATGACTGCATGATGAATTAGAACCACTAGAATCAATATGCTCCCTATTATAGACTTAATATATTAATGTATTAATTCATTCTCTTTTTTGTTCAGTCCATTGTTTGCCATTAGTTCTCAGCATAGATTTTATTTAATATTATTTATTCCTTGGAGATTGTGAGAGATAAAATTCTAGCATTTGCAATTAAATGTTGACTTTTTAATTAATTGTTAAATTATGCATGGGCTTATTTTTATCCATATACTTTTGATGTATCTGTATCTAATAATAATTTATATACCAGTTTAGAAGTACTTGGGTTTGATCTAGCTCCCTTTGGGCTACTGTAACTGTGCCATTGGCTCCAGTGGGAGCAGTTTTTGCCCCAGTATGTGGACTCCAGACAGTGAACAACTTCAAACATTTAATCATAAACATTACCTAAGTATTTTGTTCTACAGCAATATTTCATATTCTCTGGAAAGCGAGGCTTGCCCTTAGGTAGTGTAGATGTGTGACAGTGTGAGGACCTAAGAAGGCATGATAGAAGAATAAACATGTTATTCCTGTATGGAAAGGTGTTCTCTGTTAAAGGCATTTATGGTGCTTTGAACAGGGACACTTCAATGTAATCACATAGCATCACAATGCTCCTGTACTTAGAATACCTTGATTTTAATTGGAATAATATTTTGTCAGCCAACCTCAGTATTTTTTACCTACTTCAGGCCTGTTTGGAGTGTATTTCCTTTGGTGAGGATTAGTTTTAGAGCTGAGTTTAATGTTATTAGCATTACATTTGCATTCTTTAAACAATTCCTCCCTGGTAAGTTACATTTGACAGCATGTAGTACAGGCCAAGGATGGTGAGGCCAAGTTGGAAACACAAAGGGTGAAGAGAAGCGGGTGTACTGAAACACTGTGGCACACTTCTGGCCAAAGAAAGTGTGGCTGCTGTTTATTGGAGGCATTGAGCTGTATCAAGAAAATTGATGGTGGGTTTTTGGTCACTAACTTAGCATTGGAAAGAGAACTGTGTAGCAATGGGGAAAATAATTTATCCTCATAACTGACAGAAGGGATAATGTGGAATTCTGCATTTGAAAACCTGCCAAGGAGCCTCAGTATTGTATGTAAGAAAGGCATTTCTGTGTCACAGCTCAGCTCATCCCCAAGCAGGTGTGCAAACCACACTTGCTGCTCTGTTCCCTGCCTGCTGCAGGAGCTGCAGTGGCTGCCTCTGGTGAGAACAAGTTTTGTGAGTGAAATGCCAGCCAGAGAGAGCTTCAGCCTGCCAGATTCAGAAAGTTGCTATCAAAGCTGCTTTGTTTGATAGGTCTGGACTGGCTGGGAGGGGCTGCTTCAAAATGTAAAAAAGGAAGGTAATTTGGAAGCAAGTGGTTGTAAATCCCAGGCTCACTTTTCAAAGGAAAAAGAGAAGTGAGAAGTAAAAGCAAGATAATGAACTGGAGAAAGCAACAGGTAGGGTCTCCTGGGGGAGTAATACAGGAGAGGCAGAGATGCAGGAGATCTGGCAGTTGTTGAAGGTGTTTGTGTAAGAGGCACAAAGGCAGGCTACAGCCAGGCAGAACAGATAGGAGACATTGTATAGAAAATGCTGCTGCTTTCAAGGTGTGTGAAATACAAAGGAGCTGTACAAGAAGTGGAAATAAGGGTAGCAGGACTAAAGGTTTGTATAAAGGAGTTAATAAAGCAATGTGGGGTAAAATCAGAGAAGTACAAGGTCCAGAATGAATTAATGTAACATGGAAGATCACAGGAGAAGGACCCTGTGATTATGTCAGAATATGAAGAAAAAAGAAGTATTGTTTAGAAGTACATTACCAAGGAATAGAAGAAGATAAATAGTTTTGACCCATGTAGAAGTGTCTGAATTACGTTGGTCTCTTTGTTCTATAAAGTGCTGAAATATGTTTTAATAAGATGAGGGTGATATTCAGATAAGGAAGCAGCAGGTTGAAGAATATTTGGTAAGGGACATTTTCTTGTCACACAGCTTTATTTATCCAACAGTTAGTAACTTACTGATTTGTAACGTTATATCATTCTATTTAAGAAGTCAGAGGAGGGGGGAGACTTCTAGAAGTCTGCAATTACAATAAGCATAATACCTCTCTCCCAAGGAGAAGAAAAGTATGAGGAGTTACAGACCTTGCAGGGTGATTTCTCTCCCAGGGGAGACTGTGGAACATCTGATCTTTGAAAGCAGGTGAACAAAGGGGAAGTGTGCAAATGGTATGTCTATACCTTTTTACATGCTACCAGATGTAGTCTTAGCAGATCACTGCCACAAAATTGGGATGAAAGGATAGCTGATAGAGCTTGCTGGGGTATTGCCATTAATAATGGCTGCAACTGCAGCTAGAGCTGGTGCTGGGAAGAGCCAGTGCCCTTGGTTATTGCTGCTGCCATGGGTGCTGTCAGGTGCTGCAGCAGCAGCATCTGGCTCTGGCAGGCAACACCCATGAGCAAGGACCTTCCACTGAGAGGGAGCATCCCAGTGCCTGCTGCCCTCACTGTACATCATCTTCAAGTGAGGTTTCAAGCTCTGTGCCTTTACCTTTGCAGGGAAAGGTACACCTGTTTCTCTCTGGCTCTACAACTCTCTGGCTCCAGCCTTTTGTCATAGCAGCAGCTGTCATTCTTGCCCTGCCACAAACCTCACAAGATTCATTCCTTGCCCTGGGCTGTGTTGGCTTATGCCCAGGGAGCTCCAGGAACTACACATGAGCTCTTCACCCTGCCTGTGAGCAGCTTAGGAGACAAGGAGGCAGCTGTAATTCTGCTTTCTCATAGACACAATTGTGGGCACTTGGCTGTCAAACTCTGCATGGCTGCCTCACTTCTGATCTCTGCGTGGACAAGAGGCTTGTAGCCATCTCTAACAAAGTAGTAAGAAGATAAGTTTTCTTGGAAGATCAAGAGTAGGTTGTGATAATTAGAGTTTGTTTAGTCTGAAGCTAAGAAGACTGAAGGGAGACATGATAATGTGTCCTCAGTATGTAAAAAGTGTTTATCAGAGGCTGGTGAACACATGATTTCTGAGGTCAAACTTTAGAGGAAGGGACAACAAAAACATCAGTTTATTTTACAGGAGATTTAGTTCGAAGATTACTGAGGAAAAATGTCCCTCTCTGTAAAGCCAAGTAAGTGTAGTCAAAAGCTGAAGCACTTGTACTGTGTTAATTTTACATTTCCTTCATTTGGATTTTCAAGAATAAATTAGAGGAGTATCTCTAGTGGTTTTTAGCCAAACTGAACAGAACTGAGTAATCTGTCTAGTCCTTTTTAACCTTACACTTTTACTATTTTCTCACAGCAGTGTAAGGCACAGCCCTTCTCTGGTGAAGTATAATTCAGCTTTGGAACCTTGAAGTTGATTGCTGCAAAATTCCTCAGCAAAGCTTATATTTTTTATTACTTTAGTGATTTCAGTCTGCATTAATCCTACAGTTCCAGTGAGAATGCCTTCTTTGAGATGGTTGCCATGTAAAGTGAAGCTTAGTGATGTTTGCTTTATATTCTTGTTAATTGTTTATCACATTTATACCTTTGTAAATAAAATATTTTTTAAAAGGGAGAACAGATGTTACTAGAGAGCAAATCCACTTGGTTGTGAGTCACACTTTCTTTGTTTTAGTTGTTTCTGAAATTTATAAATATCTTTAGTCTTACATACAAAACCTTCAAAACAAAGAGTACTGATCTGAAGAAAAATCTAAAAGAATTACAGTGGTGCAAAAGAGGGAAGAGAGATGGGAATGCTGTGCCTTGACATAACAACTTGTGCAAGCAGTGCTGTTGGCTGGGAGTATGAGTGGAGTGGCATGGAACCTCACGTGCCCTGCCACATGTGGCATCAGTCCCTCATGTTCTCTTTGAGCTATCCACAAAATGAAGGTTAATTCAGTGCAGTAGATTGTAAAACTTGCTGGACATCTCTGTGACTTTATATTTTAGAACTTTAAATTGTAGCAGTGATGGAGTAGACATCCATTTTATTTTAGTAAATATGCATTTCTGCTTGTGAATCTGCAGGGGCTCCACTGAGGTGGATTTGCTGATGCCAATATGCAAATTTACAAGCAGACAACAAAGACTGTGCCAAGGATTAATAGTGGTGAGGGTAGTGCTGTGATAGTGATAAAAAGTAAGTGGAGTGGGACCTGGAGGGATATCCTGAGTGGCTGGATCAATGCTGGTTGGAAAGAACCTTTGAGCCCCTTCGTCAAAATGTTTTGAGATGTGTCCAGTTCTGTGCTCTCCAGTACAAGAGAGACATGGAGCTCCTGGAGTAGGTCCAACAGAGGGCAAAAAAGATTATTTAGGGACTGGAGCATTTCTCTTAGAAGGAAAGGCTGAGGTACCTGGGCTGATTGAGCCTTGACAAAAGATGATTGAGAGGGAACTTTTTAATGTGTATGGATATCTAAAGGATGGGAGATCTCAGGGAGATGGACCAGGCTCTTCTCAGTGGTGCCAAGCAATAGGACAAGAGGCAATGGGCTGAAACTGAAGTGCAGGAACTTCTACCTGAATATAGGAAGAACTTCTACACTGTGTGGATGACCAAGCACTGGAATAGATTGTGGAGTCTCCCTTACTGGAGATATTCAAGAGCCATCTGGACACAATCCTGTGCAGTGGACTCCAATATGAAGGCTGGACCAAATGAACCATTGTGGTCCCTTCCAATCTGGCTCATTCTGTTTTGGTGTTAATGGTCCCAATTTTCTTTTTCTGTAGGAAGCGGGAAGGACTTGTGACATTTAGGATACTTGCTTAAAGTTCTTCCGTATAATGATGCTGTTTCAAATATCACGTCTACAGAAACCCACAAAAGGGCTCCTTGATGTGTGTGTTTATGTCCTACTGTTTGATATATATGTAAGATTATAGCTCTGATTGCACACTTGCTGATTTGGGGATTAGGAAAATAGTGGAACACATTTCACAAAACAAAAATGTGGGAAGTTAAGAAAAATATAAGGATGTTTAGCAAGATTTAGCAATGGCCGTATTAATTTTTTTTTAATTGAGCCAGAGTACACTTATACCTTAAAGTCATACAAATATTTTATGATTAATAGAGTTATCCAGAGACATGTGGAATAATTGAGGGCAGGGGCAAAAGAGAATATGTGAAAGCAATGGATGATTGAGCTGTCTGGGAGAAATGTGAAGGTTAATGTGGAAAAAAAAAGTGACTGATTCGAACTTGAAATACAAGGACAGGCTATTAGAGGGATGGAACACAGGAAGGGTGTTATGGTTGTCATGATAACAGAATGTAAAGCATTGGCCAGGGGAGACAGTGAAGGATGAATCCAAGGATGCAATCAAGGATGAATCTTCAGTTAGAAAACATCTGCTATAAACAAAGATCAGGGGCGTAGAACTCGCTCTGTAAAGGAGACTTGTTTAAATGTTCCTTAATAAAATCCTTAATAATGCCTTAATAAAGGATTGAGGAATCCCTTAATAAAGGAATTGAATAACATTAGCTGTGTCTGCTACTTGTGAGAATTAATATCCACAAACATATTCAAACAGAAAAATTCCTCCGGAGTATGATAGAAAGAACCGTTTATTCCCTGTGAACCACCACAATTGTTTCCTGCAGAGTGGATTATTAGACTGTCAAAAGCAAGGAGTGAAAAAGAAAAGAGTGTAAATGAGTTTTGGAGCCACTAGGCCTAAGACTGGATTTGCCAGACTGTGCTAGCAAGGGAGCAGGAGGCCAGAAGAGCCCTGGCCCGAGGGTGTGTGCCCGCTCGCTGCCAGTCCTGGCTGCGGGCGGTGATGGGGAGCCAGGCGGGGTGTCCTGGGTGATGGGGAGCCAGGCGGGGTGCCCTGGGCGGGGTGTCCAGCCCGGAGCTGCGGGAACAGCACCACCTGCAGCCCCGCGGCTCCTGCACACAGCCTCAGTGCTCCTCACCAGGATCAAATCCTCTTCAATAACCCTGCGTGCTTGTTTGCGTTTAACAGAATGAGTGTAGTATGGGATTCAGTGCAAAACAAGCATTGACCAGACTGTGTGTTTGGAGTTGGGGTTTTTCCCAGCAGTAAGTTTTGGGTTTAGAGCAGGAGATGTGACTTGGGAGGCCGTGGGTGTGCGTGTCAGTGTGCACGGAGCTGTGGCTCCCTGCTCTCCTGGCGTGGCACCAGGCTGGCCATGGAGCCCAGCTCAGCGCCTCGCTGCCCCGCGCAGCGTGCTGGGGGACGTTACCTGGAGGGGAGGGGGCTGCAGTGTCTTGAGCCATACTCATTCTTACGTGGGGGATTGTGAGACATCTGTACAGTAAAGTAAGTACTCTTGAAGATTTTTGAAGAAGCAGCTTCCTTGGCAGATCAGTCACGTGGGAATGTTTTGACAAATCTCATATTTTCACAATTACATGCTTCATGGCTCTTGTTACAGCCTCTTCAGAATTTTAGAGTGTTTCTCATAGCATGTGTCAGGCTAGTAAATCTTTATTTTTATACACAAATACATCTTTTTGTATTAGAGGGATTTTTTTATTCGTTACTTATGGCATAGATTTGTTATCATGCAGTTAGAATTGCCACTGTGATTTCTTAAGTTTTAAAGATGAAAGGACTAAAACATGCATGTTCTCAAAACTTACAGAAAACTGTTTCCCCCATAAGTATAATTTTTAATAAAAGTTTTCCTTTAAAAACAAGTTAAAGTATGTTTTTAGGAAGCTGAAACATTAGGGAAACTCATCAGGGTATCAGGATCTCAATAGTGGCCACAGAAGTTTTTCAGCTCTTTGAATACTGATGGCATTTGCTGTGGAACACTGTAGTCATAGGAGCTCTTAACTATTTATCTATTATCTTGATGAAAATTGTTTTACTGTTACTGAAGTGAGTGGGTGTTCTGAGATCTTTCTCCCACAGTCATTGACTCAGATTCTTAAAGAATGAATTTGAAGTTTATTGTGAAACTCACAGCTGGCCTTGTGCCAGCTGTCATTTGGACTTATCTGTGACCTCAGTGGTAATTAAGGCCTGACCCTTTTTTTCTCCTAAACACACCCCTTACAGTTCTAACTTTTGAGCCTTTTCCCATTTTCCTTTGAAAAATCAGTAATGCTTTATGTTTGGGCTGGGCATTTAATTAACTCTGCTTCCAGAGGCAAGGAGAGCAGTACTTGAAAAAGACTTTCCCAGGCAATGTGGTCTGAACAGCCTCAGCTGGATCTGTAATACTATAATTCTTGATAACTCCTGGGTAATGACACTGATTTTGTAAAGACTTGACAACTGAACTTCAGTTATTCAAAATAAATATGGTTCAGATTTTATTCTAATTTTGCCTGTTCTGGAAACCATAAAAAAAGGTCTAATTTGGCATATTCTCACAATGATCAGTTCAGCTTAATTATAATATGGAAAGGGAGCCTTCTGATGTTTTTAAGGCAGATATTTGATTATAGTAGTCTGCTTTCCTGACCCTGTAAAAAACAAAAGGGCAATTTTGCAAATAAGTGAGCACAAAACTCTGCCTTGTTTCCAAGTCATGCAGCTTGCCAGGGCCACAGTGATTACCTCACCTGCCTCAGGGATTTCCTGGTGGCCTCCAGTACATGGACGTTACAGTGAGTTGTTCCTGCTTGATCTGATTTTATTCTCTCTCCTGTCTCTTTTGCCTCCACTCTAGATTCTGCAGCATATTAATGTTTGTTTCTGCTTCTTCACACACTATTTCAGTTGAGAATGTGCTCTGTACATTTTAGGAGCTGGTCTGGAACACACTGCATCCTGACATGAAGGTCTGAAGGATCTGTGTGTATGTTGGGCGTGCACCCACTGTATACACAGAAATGGGCACAACCCTATTTTCCTGCCGTATTTACTTCTAATCAAGAAAAAAGGGTGTGACTCTTGTTTTAGTAGAATCATCAAAGAGCCCTAGAACAGTTTGGGTTGGAAGGGACCTTTGAAATGACAGAATGACAGAATAAGCTGCATTAGAAAGGACCTACAAGGGTCATCCAGTCCAGCTCCCAGTTCTGTGGAACACCATTCCCAAGAATCGTGCCATGTGCCTGAGAATATTGTGCAAGCACTTCTGGAACTCTGTCAGGCTTGGTGCTGTGACCACTTCCCTGGGGAGCCAGCATCCTACCACCAGAATCCTACTACCAGAATCTAGAGTGGAGGCGCCTTTGGGTGAAGAACCTTTTCCTAATACCCACCTAAACCTCCCCTGACACAACTTCAGACCATCTAGTCCAATCCTCCCTGCAATAAGCAGGGTCATCTTCAACTAGACCAGGTTGCTTGGAGTGCCATCCAACCTGATCTTGAATGTTTCCAGGGATGGGACATGCACCTCTCTGGGAAAATCTGTTGCAATGTTTCACCACCCTCACTGTAAAAAATTTCTTCCTTATATCTGGTTTAAATCTACTCTCTTTTAATTTAAAACTTTTACACCTTGTCCTATTGCAACAGGCTCTACTAAGAGGTAGGTATGACACTGTTGGAGACTGACCTGTGCATCTCCTGTCCATCCTTGTCAAGACTGAGCTGGTTTTGCTTGCAGTAGTGGAAGTGACAGTCCTTCCCCTTCTACCATATAACTGTAAGCAGCCATTAGTGTGTAAAACTATAGATTTTGTTCTAGAATCAAGACAAATAATATCAACAAAAATTGTAAGAAACAATTTTTCTGTGGAAGATGCCTTGTTTTCTGCTGTGACTGATGGCAAAACCAGAGATCACTATGTGCAACTTTGGTTCACTAAGCATTGGCATCTAGGACTGCTTGAGATATACAAGGGTATTCAGTACAGACATCTGTGGGGGACTGGCCAGCAGGACCTAGGCAAACATTAGTCCTTCTGGAGAAGAAGGGAGACCAAGTGGTGTAGCCCCTGCGCATAAACCAGCCCTTTGGGTGGTGGCCAGGCAGCTGAATCCTGCTCTTCTTTCCCTGTCAGGCAGACTGCAGGCAGTGGTGACAGGTGCCATGCTGCTAGCTCACAGAGGAGGAGGGCAAGCCTGGCAGGCCAGGAAATCTTATAGAAGACACAGAACAGTGTGAGGGTCTGAATGGAAGCTTTTGGAGGCAACAGCCATTTCTTAGTCATCATCTCTGAAGTGTCTGACGTGATGTGGTCTGGGGTCAGGATTCAAGCTTTGTCACTGCTACAGTACTAAAAGCTGTTTTTTACTGGTGATAGTGCAGAGATTCCCCAAGGCACTAGACTGCAAGGCGTAAGCTTGCTGGAAAAGGATGATACAGAAGTATCTGAAGCTTACGTCAAGGAGAATGGAGCTTTCCTTACCACAAACATCATAGATTAAGATCAGAAGATGAATCACTTCTGAAGCAGCGCTTTACACTCACTCTATCTCCTTTTCACTGGTGAAGCCATTTTGCTTTCCTTATTTAAGTTTTGTCAAATGCACCTCAGCCAGTCTGTGTTTCCCACGTCTTCCTTAAAGAATCTCTTCTCATGCCCAAATTATCAAATCTGCCACACTCACATGGCTATATTGCAAAAAGTTGCCTGAGGCAACATCTAACCTGCTTTGTGTGTGGACCTTGTAAAATGTCGGGCTGACAATTCTGTGATTTTGTTCAAAACCACAAGAACTGTTGCGAAATTTTATGGGCTCGGTAGATCCCACACATCTGTCCAGGGATTCCCATCTGCATCCAATATTTGTGATACTGTGTGTTACGAAGGAGGCTGAAAAAGATTTCATTATATGTGTTGGGAGACAAGAGTTGCCCAGGTGATAGTTAGAGGGAGGTGATTTTTCAAGCTTTTCCTGAAGTGTCAGTGTAGGATCTCTTGAGGAGTGCAAGATGCTCCTTTTGGAAGAAGTGATCTGATGCTTTGAGTGAATACTTGCTCACATCAGTTGCCCAATTATGGCATTTTAGATGCACATCTGTTGCTCAGAGTATTGGAAGAAATTCCTTATTATGTTGCCCTGTACCAGGATGACAGGCACAGTATGTACTAAATAATTAATCCTCACAGTCATTGCCAGCCAGTGGCATAATTAATACAGATACATAAGGTGTACTGCTGGTTTTCCTGTTTTGACAGCCCTGTGCCAGTTTTTTCATATCCAGTGTGAGTTCATCTCTGAAGTGTCTGTGATTTCTAGAAAGATAAACTGGGGAAGATGGTTGTCTTTGTAATACTTAGGAAACCTCAGAGCATAAGAAACAAACAGAAGGTTAACAAATGTGTGCTGTGAGAGACAGAATAGCAGGATAACAAAATTATCTTGCATCTAATGGATAAAAAAAGCAGACAGAACAGAAATAGTGGTATTTTCTCACCCCACAATTCAGATACCTTCACACTGGGCAAATCCCTTGCATTTTATGTTGAAAAGAGTGTGGGCATTGGCTTGGTGCTGCACAAACAGTTCTTTAACTGTGCTGTGCAGTGTCTTTGAGATGTACACCACATTCCTCTGTCCTTAACCTTATGTCCTCTCCTGTGCCTCTGGCCACCAGCCTGTGCTGTGGGTCTATTCTGGCTGGGGATTCTGCTTTCCAAAGAGAAGTGGAAAGTGACATGTTCTGGGTGGTGGGACGGGCAGCCCTCTCACAGGGTTTTGTCATAAAGAAAAGTTGCCTCCTTTTAACAGAAAGAGTTTAGCAGTCAGTTTGATATAGTCCTTTGAATATAGAAATATAATGTGGGTTAAAAATTAAAGATTCTTATGCTTCTCATCTTTCAAGCGTTTATCATAATCAAATCTTGTACCAGGGATATCAATTATTTATATGGCTTCCCTTTTCTTTGCTTTCACCAGAGATGTAGTAGAAGAACATCTGTTCTTTGTTCAGCTTGGCAGCACTTTAGTATTATCAGAGAATTTTTTTTCATTAATTGCTTGCAGGATTAAAAAAAAGTAACTAAATTTAAAATGATACTATTTTGTGTATGTGTGTATATTAGAGTATTGGATTGTAATTTGGCTGTGCATGTAGAGTCTGTGTAAGCGTTTTGGAAAAGATGTGTTGTAATTCCTCATGGAACAGTCTTCTAGATGACTTGTTCTGGCTAGTCTTCAGCACAAGCATAAATATGTTCTGATGCTACTCTCAGTTAAGATGGTGGTGTTTGTGAAAACAGATTGCAGGATAATTTCATGTTTAAAATTGGAGTAAGAAAACTTGAACTAAAAAGCTAATCTTAGGTATGGAGATAGTTTTTTATGCAACAGGATGAATCTCAAGGTTCCCCCAAAAGTGTAGCAAACCAAGTTGTTGTATTAAGTTGAAGATCTGGGTTGATTCTTGCTGCCCTCATCGCACACATATGTTGGCAGTCAGAGTGTGTCCCATAGATCTCATGTTGGATGTACAGCTCATCTCCAGCAGAGATTAGGAAGAAGAAAATTTCTGATGTTGTATTTTATCCAAAGCTTAGGAAGTTTCTGATCTGGTGGTTCAACAGGAACACCAGGGAGCTGACTTTAAACTGTAGCTGGAAAGCCCTCAACCTCTGCCCTAGCAAGTCAAGAATCTCTGATTCTGAAAAATTAGGTCCTTTGTGTCACATTCAAAGAGCAGCTGGCTGGAATTGCTTAAACCATTTCAGATAAAGTTGTAATTAAGCTAATGGTAAGAATCAAGAAGTTGGCCTGTGAACAGATATCTCCCAGATTTGTTGTGCCTGTCAGTAAAGGTGGATCTTCCTTCTGTCTCTCTTGTCATTGCAACCGCTGACTAGATCAATCCAATGTCATGGTTCTTTGGTGTGATGTGTAAGGTGGGTGTGTGAGTTGTTGGGAAAGCTCACTAAGTACTTGGAAACCTGAGGTGACAATACATGCTGTTAGTTGGTGGATGGCATGCTTTGATTAGGAAGTGTGTTACTTCCAGCCTGACTGCAGTGAACATGCATGCTGCTGATAATATATATCTGTTGGGTATTTTTTTAAAAATCCATTGCATCTAGCTACTGTTATCATAGTGGTCATTATTTAGGTCCAAATAGGAGATCTGATATTGTTTAAATTGTGAGATACTGATTTTTTTTCATTGCCGCATGCGTTCATTACCTGTAACTTAATACTGTTTTTCTTTTCATTAAAGTGATTTAAAGTGTAATGAAACTCTGCAAGTGCAGACACAGATGGGAACTTTGTCTATTACAATTAACTTGCATTTGTTAATTTGTCATGAAAGTGAAGAAATTTAAAAAAGCAATGCTGAGGTATAGCATCTGAGGTTTATGTGTATTTTAAAAGATATGTATTAATATGAGTGTGAATTCTCAGCTATAAACAGGGATCATGTATTTATTTTTTGCATTTATCCATGCAGGTTCGAAAGCATGTGAATGACCTATATGAAGACCTAAGAGATGGACATAACTTAATCTCACTTCTAGAAGTCCTTTCTGGAGACACCTTGGTAAGCTTTTAGATCATAATACAATGGTTTCAGATTGTTAATTATGCATTTTCTCTGTCAACTCCTTGTGTATTGACTGCTGTAGATTTCTTTGATATATTCTGCAATCTCTGACCTGATACCAAAGACACAAGTTGTATTTCTGTTGGTAAATATGCTGGTGTGAATTCTGTGGGGGAGTGCAATCTGTTCTCTTTGTTTCTTGTGGCTAGTGAGACTTCCTTTCTTAATAGGGTAATGCACTATTTCTTCTGCTCTTTCCTTTCCTTTATTTTCTGATTTTTGTTTTAACAAATATTGGATGCTTAATATCTTTTTGCATTTAAGGGAGTAACTTACAAATAACAAAGATCAAATGTCCCTGAAATTGTCTAACACACTCCTCAGGTGTCATTTCCTTTCTTTGTGAGCATTACTTCCCTTGCTTGGTATTTGTTCTCTTCATTATGTTCTTCTTTTCATGCTCTTCTTTTCATTTGTGGTCTGTCTTGTGTTTTTGCTGTCCTGTCTCCTGTCTGTTGTATTCATTAGCCAAGAGAGCGAGATTTTTTGAAGACCTTACGGTTGGTGAGTTCAACAGAAGCATGCGCAAATGAACAGCATGAGGATGTGGAGGATGAGGATAAGGGGGTAGGTGCCGACCCCCATAACTGTACTAATGCAGTGTTTGAAGTGTGGTGTCTGCTAATGTAAATTCTTAGTTTGGTGTGCTGCAGTAGTGGGCTGTAGAAAGGACAAAAGGACTTTTGTTGATAAACCAGGATACGTGTGTTTATGGTGGAGGTATGGTAACGACAAATTTTTATTCAGTCTTTCTGTGAGCAGCTAAAATGCAAATGTTCAAGATTTCTATTTGTTTTCTGTCATTAAACTGTACAAAACCATGGTGCAAATGTATACTGGACAACACTATCAAGAAGCTATAATTTTTTAAAATAATACATAGGGAAATACCATAATTCTATTCAACTAAGACCTTTTTTCTTAACTTGCAAACAGTATTGTCCATATACAAGTAATTTCAACAAAGACTTGAAGGTTCTTCTAAGTGAAATCAATAGAAAAAATTGATTTCCCTTAATTAGAAGCACCAGTTTACTATTTGCATGGTGTGTGTGCCATAATATTGGGTAATATCTCGAAATAAGGTAATTCAGTGTGCAGATCTGTTTGTTAAAATTTACCATATGTAGTAGTGATTTTTATCAAAGCAGGTAGATTAGAAGTTGAGTGACAGCTTTGTGTTGTGGCTACTAAAAATACAGATAGTTTGTAGGGTTTGTCTTTCTTGCAACAAATGCTGAATTATCAATTCTCTATATTTTGCCCATCCAGAAGGGAAATATCTACTCATAAAGTGTAAAATGTTGGGTGCTTGTTAGTCTGAGTGAGCTGTTTCATGCCTTTTTAGACCTTGCATTTTGGTATTTGCTAAAGCGACTTGCTGTCATAGGGCCTGAGTGCCTCCTTGGCTCCTGTGTGTTGTGCTGCAGTTGTGATTTCAGTGTAACTTGTGTGCTTTTTTTCTGGAGGGCAGCATAAATCAAAATGCTGCATTGTTTTATAAAAGAAATATTTCCCCTCTGAGATGCTAACTGTGTATTTTGGGATTTACTATACCCTCCTTGTTGTGGAAAACCAAGTTCCAGGTCTGCAGTCCTTCATTCCATCCGTGAAAGCTACTTGTTAGCAAGGGCTGTAATGCTTGATCCTGAAGTTATTGGTGTGAAAAACAAGGGGCTAAATAGAAGATTCTGTAATGGAAATTAAAATTCTTTTTGTTTCAGTTTATGCTTTTTATTCAACTTCATTTTCTTATGTTTCTTTTTGGCAAGCATCTGATACTCCATAGGGGGAAAAAAAGGCAGTTGAGGAAGGCTTGGGCTTATCTGTGTGTTTCACAGTGGTTGTCTGAGGAAATGCTCATATTCATGGCTGATCCCTAGCAATTATAGTCCGCTTCAGTTTATTGCTGTGAAAGTTTTTGAAAAATCTGAAATAAGGAAGATTAGAAGGACTTGGATATGATGTTGATGGTATAAATTTAACTGCTTTCCCATGCTGATCTGTGAACAGCTAAGTATGCGTTTTCTGTGTGATTCTTCTCTTGGGTGATTTTACACTAACTGCATGCAGTTTTGCCATGTTTCCATTAACACACCACTCATTTTTATTTTGCAATTTCTTTTTGATAGTTCTGACTTTGCTTTGAGGGGAGTGATTTGTTAGTTTTTTTCATGCTTTAAAGTTTTCTACCGGCGTCAAGAGTTTAAACTTACACTCTAGGACTGTTCATGTTATATGATTCTGTTTGGAGGAAGATACTTTATTAAATGCTTTAAATAAATATGTATAGATATCATAATCATTATGCAGTCATACCATTAAGCCATGAAGTTCCGTACAGAGGTAAGCTTTTCTGTCACAGAGTTTACTAGAACAATATAAAGGTCCATGACATTACTTTTGTTTTGTTTTGCTTAATACACTGTAAATATTTTATAATAATGTTTAGTTTCTGTAGGTAATAGCCCTCTTGGCCTTAATAGTACTTTACAGGGAACAGCTATCAGCCTGCATGGATCAAAGTTGCAGCTGGGGACCACTCTTGCCATCCACTGTACTAAAAAATAACTACAGTTAAAATAAATAGCTAAAGCACACTTTTCCACCAAAGGTATTGACTTCATTAAAGCTGTAGTGCTTCAAATGTTCTACATGGTATATTTAAATCAGACTGTTTGTTCTTTTGTCTGATGAGAAAATCTCACAAGCACTCTTTTCCACTTGTAGCCCCGAGAAAAAGGTCGGATGCGTTTTCACAGACTGCAGAACGTCCAAATTGCACTTGACTATTTGAAAAAGCGCCAGGTATGATGAAACCAATAATAAAAAAAGAATTAATGAAATTTTTGTCACCTATAGCTAATAAATAACAAATTTGTCCTGCTTTGTCTCTTTTGCATGTTGTCTAACAGCTGCTTCTGTAGGCTCAGCTTTATGTCATGCTTGAGATGGTTAAGAGAGATGTGGGAAAGGTAGTTTTACACCACCCTTTCCTGAGCAGTAACAGCACATTCCATGTGCTATATGCTATTAAAGAGGAGAAGGTTATGGGTGACATCCTTAGGAGCTGCTTATAGTAAATTTAATTGTCTTTCATGCTGCCTAGACACTAGCTGGTATGCAGTTTTGTTCACAATCTTATTTTTAGTGCAAAATGCCAATTCAAATATATTAGAATGTTGTATGAGTGTTCCTTGTTTTAATTGTATTAGTTTTGGGAAAACTTTCTCAAATTTTGATCCTGATGAAAGCAAAACTGGTCTTTTGAGATGAATTAGAGAGGTGACAGAGCCACCTGGGCGCTGTGGAAGATTCAGGCTTAATTTCACTTGTATCTCCTTTTAGCCAGATACTTGAGATCCACACTGTTACAATTCTGCTATTGTGAATTTCTTTCTACTTTTCAATATCTTTTAAATGCTTACAGAAGCTTGATTTCTCCCTTTTCCAAAGGGAAAATAAAGGGATTTCTCCCTTTATCCAAAACATGGAAAGAAAAACTGTTCCTTCCTATCCATTACATCCCAGTGAATTGACACTGAAAATCTACTCTCTGATTGGTTGATTTAAAAAAAAATCAAATTGTTTTTGCTACTTCAGAAGTTTGAGAGAATATGAGGTAGCAAACCATAAACAGATACTTAGTTTTGTTATGAAACCAGGCGTTGTTTTGCATTTTGAAATTTCAAACCTGTCTTTCGGGTCACTGAATGGAATGTGTACACTGAGAACAAAATCCTCCTTTGCTGAGTTCAAAGCAAAGGGCTTTGGTCTTGGCAAATTGTCAGTGGGGCTTGCTTGATTAAAATTTTTGCCCTCTAGTAGGTGTTTCTAAACTGTAATTAGGAGTTAACTGGCTCAGGTTGGCTGTGTAACCTGCAAGTACAATGCTTTATTGTGATCATAAGGCAGAGAGAGCCTATATATTGGTAATTTTGAAGCTTGACTTAAGAAATGAACAAACAACAAGCTGTGGACTACACTGTCTTTCTTGCAGAGAGTGGGGTTTTGGCACTTTTTTTCTCTCCAAATAGTAAAGGTTATGTCTGCAGATTAAAAGAAGGACATACCTTTGCTTGTTCAGTTGATAACAGGGTATATGTTGAAAAGGGTATATGCATGAAACTTTACTAATGTAAGCATAAAATGCCTTTTAGCTGAGTCATCTTTAACTGCTAGGTTCTATGGATGCATAATACATATAGAGAAATGAATTTTTAAAATAAAATTAGAGAAAAGACCAGAATTATTGAGATCACTCTGGGCGTGAGTTTATGGGAGCGTAATAACAGCAGCTCTTGTTTTAATCCTATTAAGCATTTGTTTCTAGCACTATGAATGACTTCAGCATCAGAAACTATAATAATTATTGTATTTTTAAGCCATTGTTTACTTAAATGTGATACTAAATTCCTAGTTTTATCAAGCCAGACCTGTGTTTTAGCAGGCCAGTTCTCCTGCTGCTGAATCCTTGTTTAAGTACAGAAAAGTGTGGGGTGGAAGAATGGCAGTGATAACTTCCAGTGTCAGCACTGCCCTGGGACTGATACAGCAGCTACAGATCATTACATTCATGTTATCCTGCCCTCCTCTGTCGTGCCTTCCCCTTTTGACAAGAGCTGAGGCAAAGGGTATTTGGCATGGGGAGCAGATCTGCCAGCCTAGTGACAGCTGAGGAATGTCCTCATCCCAGTGTGAGTGGGAGAGGGCAATTCCTGGCAGGCCACTTACAGGCAGAGTGCAATTCCTTTCTGCTTTTGAGAATTAAAAAGTCCAGCAGAGTAGGCTCAGGAAGTGAGTAGTGCATCCTTAACAGTCATGCCTGTGTAATGCAGTATGTATTTGTGGCATATTTATTTCAGTTTTGCCTGTATTTTCTTTCTATGATGGCAGGTGAAACTGGTTAACATCAGAAATGATGATATAACAGATGGGAATCCCAAATTGACTTTGGGGTTGATATGGACCATAATTTTGCACTTTCAGGTAAGCCTAGTTTTGCTTGACTATATGTTTTTGGTTAGTTTCTTGCATAGTTGCGAGGAATGTCAACGTAGACAGGACTCCATAGATTTTATCTCTTCTCTAATGTGTTTCTAAAGGTTTGGATGATGTATCTTATTTCATGATGTAAACTGAATCTCAAGATTTTATTTGCTAATTTCCTGTCTGTGGAGTGAGAGTAAAAAAAGCTTCAGTTTTGAACATCATTAAAGACAGTAATTTATGTATTCCTTCCAGTATTTGGACATATCCTTCTAGTTTTATTCTACAGACTTGATTTTATTAGTATTAAAATATATTGAAAAATGTTGAATATTTTTTTCCTTCAGGATCTGCTGCTATGAGTATTTTAGCAAGCTATACTCACAGCCTCTTCTAGTAGCTCCTCCTGTGTCAGTATTTGTTTCCAGCCCCCATGATGGTGGCATGGGTCACACTAGGTGGCACTCTGGTTGTTGTACACTGGTGGGATTGTGTACAGTATAATGCAGCCTTACAGTGTGTGGTGTTAAATTGCTCCTCAAAAGGAGGCTTGCATAATGGCCCTGGCTGTAGATGATGTAATTCAGATGACAGATAATTCCCATTTAGTGACTGCAGCATTGTTAGCAATGAACTCCCTGCTGTGCAGGCATTTTAAATGATCAGAAATTTGCAAGATAACACAGAAAAAAACCATGGTTCACTTAGGAGTATTCCACACTGAATTTATGACTGAAAAAAAGATTTCTTAAAAAAGCCAGGAAGGCTGCTAGGATCTAATGTGTCCTTCTGTGAATCCTATTGTGGAGCAAAGATATGAATAGGGCCAATGGTACCCAGATATAAACAGGGTGCACATCTTACCCCAGACAAGCACACAGAATAAAGGAGAAACCACTAGCAAGGACCTGGAGCTCCTTCAGCTCCCCTTGTCATGTCAGTCTTTGCTCCCACATGGTTATACAGAGAAAAAAATGCTGGGTTTAAATATATTTAAGCATGACCTACAGAATTAGGCTGTGATTGAAGGTTGCTCTATTTTAAGAAATAAAGATCATTAACAACTTACTAATAGAAGCTGTTAGTGGAAGTTAAACCTTTACTTGATATATATTTTATGTTTCTGAACCTGATTATTAGGCTTTTGCGGAATGAAATTTTTAGTTTTTCTCATCAGATGAAGCACAGGACATCTGGCACAATTTTAGGTGCTTGTAAAAAGTCGTGAACGTTGGTGCTGCCAGTTGTAAAAAATGCATGAAAAGGAAAACCAATTTATATAAATGACCTTCTTTAGGTGAAATGGTGTGGCAAGGATTTTCCCCTGTAAGGTAGTCAGCTCCATATGAAGTATGTTGAAGCATTTAAATTGTAGCCAAAACACACTTCACTATGTCCTAACCCAAATAACAACCAACTAAATATCTGTAAGTACAATTCAGCTCTTGTAGATGTGTCAGAGTAGAATATTTCATTTGGAGGAGAACTACAAGGTTCATCTAGTGGGACTGCCTGACCAATTCAGGGCTGACTGGAAGTTCAAGCATGCTGCTTAGGGCATTCTCCAAATGCATCTTAAACATTGACAGGCTTGGGGCCACTTGTCTAGGAAGCCTTGGGGCCACTTGTCTGACCACCCTCAAGGAAGAGAAATGCTTCCTGATGTCCAATCTAAACCTCCCCAGCACAGTTGTGAAGCATTCCCATGTGTCCAGTGACTGGATTCCAGGGAGAAAAGAATCAGAGTGGTTTGGGTTGGAAGGGAGCCTTGAGAATTACCTTATTCCATTCCCCCTTCTGGGGCCAGGGACACCTTCAAGTAGACCAGGTTGCTCAGAACCCTAAACAACCTGGCCTCAAGCACTCCCAGGAATGGGGCATCCTAACATCTTCCCTGGGATCTGTTCCGTGATCTTCCCAGGCACAGAGGAGAGGCTGACAGGTTGATAGTTCCCAGCATTGTCTTTTCTTCCATTTCTGAAGATGGGTTCCCTTTCAAAGAGCTCAGTGCCTCCCTCCAGTTCCCCACAGAGTGGTGAGGTCACTCTTCAGCCTCCCTTCTCCAAACTAGACAAACTCAAAGTCCTCAGGTGCTCCACTTAGAACGTGCTTTCCATCCCTGCCACCAGCTTTGTTGCCCTTCTCTGGACATACTCAAGGACCCTCATAACCTTCTTAAACTGTGGAGACCAGAACTGCACATAGTTCTCAGAGTGAGGCTGCACCAATACTGGGTACAGCAGGATAATTGCCTCTCCCTACTGGCTGTTTGGGCTGTGTTTGATGCCCCCTACTATGGGGTCTGCCATCTTGATGACCTTCTTTTTCAAAATAATATCTTTAAAATCGGTGAAAAAGTAATTTTGAGGATGACTACTGGTGCTTGACTAAATATTAAGCCTCTTTAATAAACATGAAGTAACTGAAGAACGGGATATGTAAAAAAAGATATTCTTTTTGTTAGAATGGCTGCAGTAAACCTACACTGAATGCAGAAGGGATTTGTAAAGTGATGTAAGACATATGCCCTGCACTAATCTGTGCTTCCATGACATTTCATGCATGACATTTCCTTCTATTTCTCTTTAATATGGCAATTCAGTGTCTTTGTTACCCGCATATGGCCCCTTTGGGTTCAGAATGTGAAGTTCAGAAGAATGTACATACTTAGGCCTCAAGTTGTTTTTTTTCTTCACTTAGATTTAAAATGAGGGAAAAATCTGAAAAGTGGAGTCTTCACCAAGGGATAGAGCTTTGTGACAATAACTGTGTTTATGCGTGGAGTAGTCCCATACTTATGGTAAAGTTGTGATTAGATTCAGTTTGTAAGACACCTAAATCCATGTGCATGTGGGGAGGTATGTTCTTATGCAATTGTCTAAATTGTCCCTTTAATCTGATAATCAGAAGGATAGAGATTCAGTTTATACTGGTACAGCCTAGACAGTGAATCAACTAACTAGCTACTAGAGGTTCACTTCACTCAACTAAACATAAACATCTGTGTTGTTGGAGATTTATGGGACACGCTTGTGAGTATGAGAAGCATGACCTGGGTCTTCTGGGAAACCCAGCCTCATCTGGGAAGAGACAGATCAGGCAGGATAAACTGCTTCTTAAATGGTGGAAAACATGTTTAGCAATGGATTTGAGGCCTGGAGGACTAGGCAATACAGAGGGTGAGGCTGATGGAGTAATCCAGATGACCTGAAGGAGCTGCCTAGGGTACCTATGGAGCTATTCACTTGTCCAGCGTAGCTGCTGTGTGTGTTCTGACATGACACTTCATATCCACTAACATTTGCAGTGGGAAGCAGATTTCCTTAGGTCTTGTGGTGTAAATGCTGTCTCCATATGGATATCTCAGGTATTTTAAAGTGTCTCAAATATTCTAGATGGTCAATTGACTTTCTTATCTCTCTGCTTCAGGGTGTGAATCATTGCTGTTGATTGAACAACTAGTATAGGGCTTTGGATTCAGTCTCCTAAAGACAGGTGCCATTTGAGTGATACCTGAGGTATCCTGGAGTATGCAGGACATATGTGTGGAGTTCTTTGATGAGACACCAGACCTGTGAGAAGCTCATGATCTTCTGGACTTGCAGCTGGAGGCCAGTTGGGATATTGCAGGATATCTCAGAGCTCCAGAACCCCATGTTGGGGGAACTGAATCCTGCCCCCACTGCATAAAGGGATCTCTTCAAAACCTAGCCAGTGTGTAAACATGAGTATCTAGGCACTTAAGTGGGGATGTTTTGAACTGAAATATCCCTTAATTTTCCCATCATTTGCAGAAGTAGTTAATTTCTCAGTGAGCATAAGAAGCTCTTTGCTGTGTGATGTTACTGGCTCAGCTACACATATTCTAATAACACTGCAATCTGGGAAGCAGTCAAGAGGCCAGAGATTGTTTTTTGTTGTTGTTTGTGGCTTATTGTTTCTCTGAGTCATGGTCCTTATCTGGAGGGTATTATTTACTCAAAATAGAAAATCCTTCTGATTATTGGAATGAATTTAGGAATGATTTAGGGGAAAGACATGATGAAAAAAAAAAGATAATACATATTTGAGGATTATGTTTCTCTTGCATCTGAATTATATCTAGAGAGGGTTATGGCTTTGGGAATTGGTATGCATAACTAGATAAATATAAATGTTCCAGCACTGACTTCTGCAGCTGCACAAGTCCAGAAAGTATCCATTCTTCTGTGTCCCAAGTAATTACATAAGAGTTACTGAAAAGCTGGAATGGGAAATCTGGTGGATTACTAAACTGAATATGTAAGAAAATAATTTGTTCTATGGGTATTGAAAAACCCCAATGCATCTGTGTTGCTAGGATTTATGCAAGCTTTCAATGTACGTATTTCACATGCTTTTAATAGTAGGTGGCTTAGTTTAAATTCAGTTTCATAATGTAATAACTGTTATCAGTTATTTTCCTGGCACCTGTAGAACATGCTAAATCAGATTATAGTATTTTGTATAATCATAGACTGTATGTATAAATATACAAATTAATACTTTAATGGACTCCTTCAACATCCAATACATTTTCACTGACTACATTGGAGATGAGCAACTATAAATGAAAGCAGCATTTGTCCTCATAAAGGCATCACAATTTTAGTAAGATTTAAATTCAGTGAAAACTGGTGATCATTTCTTTTCAAACCTCTGCAAGCATTCTTTAACAAATGTTAAATGTTTAAAATCACTTGCAGTTGGTTAAAAAAGCATGCTGAAGCAAAAAATCTTTGAACTTCCATCTAGTTAAAAGTAGACCTTTGTGAACTCACACGTTAAAAAATTTCAGGAAGTTCTAAGTAATGACTCAATAGACTTCTATTTCAGTTTCATCATCATTTTTCAGCTCAGGAACTGCCATTAAACACTTTTCCTTCGACTCTTCCCTGCTCTTTGCCTTCAGACCTCTGCAGGGGATGCTGCTTTCAAGATTCTGGTCAGTGATTTTTCTGTCCAGGTGTTACAGTACCATCCAGCCCTCTCCAGCCAGATGGGCACTTACTTTCTCTCAGGCCTCCTTTGACACATGTAACCTCTTTACATTTCTCTTGCTAGCCAGCAAATACTTTTTTTTTTTCCTGTTGACTCCCCATAAGCCTTTAAGAAAAAATCACTTTTGATTAGTCTGGCCCCAAGCAGTGTACAGACTGTTCATTTGGTCCAGCATCAGCAGCTAAACTTTTACCAGTGTTGGTGAAAAGGTGAGACAGATGGCTTTGTAAGGCTGTGGCCTTCATACAGGGTGGCCAGAGGAGGAGGCAGCTCAGCTGTGGTAGCCCACTTCAGTAAATGATGTGCAGAAGACAGAGGGATGTCCCTGGTAGGGCACCATTCAGTACACATGCTGCCTGCTTTCTTAAGGTGACCATGAGGGATCAGGAGAGCTGGCTCTGGCCTTCAGTCACCCTTCTCCTGGCAACCATTCCTGGTGCTGCTCGAGCTGTGTGCCCTTGTAGTCCATGGATTGAAATTTACTCTGCCTCTGCTTTAAAATAACCAGAACAGTTCAAGGTCTGATCTTCTTAAAGATTTAAAAATGGAACTATGTGGCCAGTTGTCCTGTGATTGTATGTGATGATAGGATAAAGTGTGTTCCGCGTGGTAGCTGCATTGTCTGTCATTAGCCAATGCCGCAGCATTGCCTGTCCTTCAGCAGTTGTTAGGGTGTACTCTGATATTTTATTTCTCAGCTGAACTCCTAGTTGTTTCTTCTGGAATTCTTCAGTGATTTATTAAAAAAATAGTGAAATTCCTAGGCCTTAGGTAAGAAAATGGGTGTGGAATTCTTGAAATTTCTGGGACTCATCTGAATCACAGCAAGGGTGAGAGAAGTATGAAGTCTCTGTCCTTAATGCCATGAAGCCATCAATAAGGAGCAAATTCCTCTTTTTGTTACCCATCTCACTGGATATAAAACCTCTCCTGTTGGTGGTTATTATTTGGTAGTTGAATATCTCTTTCAGAGTTTGAGGAGTGGTTGCCAGTACAGCTCAAACAGCTCCAAAATCTTTTGTTTGTGCTGGCAAGCCTTTGTTTTTATCCTTGTTTTCTATCTTGTGCTACTTTAATTTTCACTTTCTATTTGGCTTATGTTTATCTCTCTGTTATTCTGCATGTGACCTTAGGGCTGTGCAACAAAATGCTTGCTGGTTATCTGGTATGCTGTTTTAGTGCCGTGAAATGACACGTCCCATTTGTGCTAAACGCTCCATTACTTCTGCTGTGTTGTATAAACACACAAAAAAGAGGGGAAAGGGATCTTAGATCCAGATCTAAAATGCATTACTAGTAGGGTTTTGATAAAAGATACCTGGCATGGTTTGATTACCAAAGTAGAATAATTTCTCCTGTACAATAATTGCTAACTATATGAGACAAATAATAAAGCATAAATTTGCAGTGTACATAGGGCTAATGGTATCATAATTTTGCAGACTTAGAAATACACAAATATTCAACAACATTGCCATTTTAATGTGTTATGCACCTGTCCCATATTAAGAAATCATTGCATTTCCCAGTCACAGACATGCTTAACAAATGACAGAAATCTGTGGTTAAGTGCAAACCCATACAAATCTGCATGAGCTATTTCATGTTTCAGTGTTAGTCATTTGTTTTCCATGTCTTAATCTTAACCTCTTGTTTGTGATTAAGCACCCTGTAAGACAGGTCAAATTGCACACAAGTGTTGGTCTAATCCTTTATTCATGTTGTACTTAGGGGTTTTCATGCCAGGAAAAGTCGGCTGTTGATCTCCCCTTAGAACTTTGCAGCCTCAGTGGGTATAAATGTTTATCTTTTACATGTTTTGTTTAAAAAATACTAACAAAAAGAAAAAACCCAACAAAAAAACCCCAGTATCAAGATAAAGAAACACAACAATTCCTGGTGGTTGCTTTAACAGCTTTGATCACCTGGATCTCTGCCTCAAACCAGTGCTGGGCTTCCATTCAGGTCTAGCCAGTTAGTCAGATGTCCAAGACAAAGCCCTTGGTGTGGTCATCACTGTGTTGTGGTGGTTGGTTCTCACAGGCTTCAGTGGTAATCTATTTTGGTGCTTTAGAATATCATCTATCTATGCTCTAGCTGTTAGGTTTTGGAAGAAATTTAAATTTCCCTCTTCTGAACCTCCAGTGTAATCCTGTTAACTCTGTCTCTTTCCTTGCTGAGACCAAAGTTATGACTTGATAGAATTTCAGTTAGCTGAAAGTGGCATTTTTTTCTTTAGTTACTAGCACTTTCATTTATTGTCTTCACTTACTTTGCTTAGGGTTTTTATATTAAAAAACCCAACAACTGATATAAATGCAATTTATCAATTCTGTTGTCCTTGACCTTTTCTTTGGTTCAAGAGTGACTTAGAAAGTAAAAGTGACTATAAGTTATTATTTAGTTCTTGGGAAAAAAATAAAATAAAAAGAAACAGCAGAAAGAATTGGTAATAAAGAGCTGATAGCCTTCTCAGGAACAGCTGGTAAGTATTGTTAAGTCTCAGAAATACCTACATCTAGAAAGATAAAAAGACATAAAGGTTACTAATTATCTGCAGAGGTATATTTGGAATGCATTTATTCCTAGATAATATTTAGAAATGGATAAATTATAGAGCTACCATATTCTAATATGCTGTGATGATCCCTTCAGGATCATCAAGTCCAACTCCTAACCCTGCACAAGACACCCCAAGAATCACCATGTGCCCAAGAGCATTGTCCAAACACTTCTTCAACTCTGTCAGGCTGGTGCTGTGACCACTTCCATGGGGAGCTGTTCCAGTGCCCAACCCCCCTCTGGGTAAAAAACCTTATCCTAAACCTAATCCTCCCCGACAAAATTTCAGGCCATTCCTGTCACTGGTCACCAACAGAGAAGAGATCAGTGTCTGCCCCTCCTTCTCCCCTCACAAGAAGCTGTAGCTGCAGTGAGGTCTCCCCTCAGTCTCCTCCTCTCCAGGCTGAACACACCAAGTGCCCTCAGCTGCCCCTCACAAGGCTTCCCCTCCAGACCCTTCACCATCCTTGTGGCTCTCTCCTAGGAGTAGCTGCAGTTATACTGGGTGCATTCGAGTAAATTGACCTGGATATGCAGAAGCAGGGCAGGATTGTTGGGAACACTGATCTTGTAACCAGTCCTTTAGATCTGATTCTTGTATTTCTGCTGTCTCTCTCTTTTTAAAATTCTACTTCAATGGCTCCTGATTTTTGAAGAATTGAGTTACTCATATGAAAAATAATCAAAATTTAAAGTATGAATTAAAGAGGATGTGCAAGATCAGGGGCTCTGTAAATTACTGACTGCATTACAAAATGTAAGCTGTAAAATAACAATAATTTGTTTCTTCTGACCTATCTTGAATTAGATATTATTTTACATTTTTGTGGCAGTCAGTGTGCCACTGAATCTACAGGAAATTGGGCATAACAGTGTACTTTAGGGACATTTTCTGTTTGAAAGGAGGTGGTATCATGGTGACTGTTAAAGAGATGTAAGCAGTTTAATGGAAATACATATCAAATCACACTCCAGTAAAGCTCAGTAAAATAATCTAATATAATACTGTTTAGAAACCTTGATACCCACATGTATTAATTTAAAAATGCACTTGCACTGAAAATTTAAATTTGCAGTATTTCTAGGGAAATTCTCTCCCTCTGTGAAATTTATGGAGGAAGAATAACATTAGCAGTGTACTAGTGGTAGGTTACATTAATACATTTTGAATTAGAGAGCATGAAGATTTGCAGTTGTCCACTCAAATGCTGGAAACTTGTCTTGGATATTTTACATAATTTCTGCTTTATCAAGATTATATTTTTTATATGTATTTTGAGACCATTATACTATGATCTCTTTAACCATATATTATTACTAGGCATCTTGTTGTTAAACCAGAAACTGAATCTGTGTGAAATGAAATCAGCCTTGGCCCATTGCACTGTGAAGTCCTGAATCATCTTTTCTGATGAGAGAGAAGAAAAAGAAGTATATACTTAGGTTAAAAAGCTGGGGTTTTTTTTGTACAAACACAGGAATGTAATTTAGAAAGATTTTTTTTTAATGTGTTTTTCTGTTAATAAACGGGACCCATCTTAGACCCATGTGGAAGTGTTCTTTAAATCAGTAAGTCCTCTGGTCTTAGCTAGAAGTCATTTTTCTAAAGTAACTTTTCTAAACAGACTAGGATACAACTTTTTCATTGTGAGTAAAGGGATCAAATGTCAGAAGTGCACCTTTATATTGAGCATGCTACAAATGCAAATACAAATTGAGACTTGGAAAGAGTTTAGTCATAGAACAAATATCTGCTTTGAAAAGAAACACGTTAGCATTGTGCCTGTACATAGCTGCCCATCTGTCACAGTATTCTGTGGTGTTACAGTATAAAATTTTCAGAGCATTACTGTCAACTTTTACCCCAGTGCCTTGAGAGTAATCATCAGTGAGCAACTGTATCCTTGGAAATTCTTTGAAGGCTCATCCTAGGTCTTTGCTGTATTATTCATTCTGGATCCTGTCAGTAAAATGTGAAATACTTCAGTGGAACTGGCCTCTGGGGATAAAGTCTCTGGGTCTCATTATTGCAATTCCTTTTCAAATATGCAAGGGAAAGTCAATGGTAACACCTGATAATGCCTGGCAAGTCACTCTATAGTTCTTTCTCAGCATGAGAAACCATACACATCTGTCCTTGATGATGTGTGCTGGTTTTAGGAGATTTCACATATCTGTGACAAAAACAAAGAGAAAAGTTAAAAAGGTTTTTCCAAACAAAGTATACTAGAAGTTAGACTTGCTTGCATTTTAAAAGTGTATATTTCTACTTAGTTTTAGATATAGTTAGATGCTTTCTTGGATTTTATATTCAGAGCTAAACAGAAATGCCTTACAGGAGCATGGGAGGAGGATAAAGCTCCATTTTTGTCAACAGTAAACTTAAGGTCTGTTTTCTAGATTGATTGGCTTTTATGGTTTGTTTCACTTTTATCTGCCAGAAGGTTTAACTCTGCTGCAAAGTTTCAGCCCCAGTACACAGTGTCACAGCTCTGAGCAAGCTGTTGTGCTTTTATGATGGCAGTGAAGCAGCAGGTTATTTATAGCTGACAAATCAGTGAAAAGTCACATTAGCTGCTCTGAAAACTCCACATACAAATAAAAACTTGACCCCCAGCAAGCTGTCAGAGCAATTTCTGATCCTTTAGTTTAATCTTCCCTTTTGTGGATCACTGGGTAGGTAATAAAAGCGTATGAGTGCAATACAAATCTGCTGACTAAACCCCTGCTATTTACTTGCTGCTTACTTTTGAATTTGGAGTGTAGCTAATAGTTTCAAAGGTTGCTACATATTTTTCTCCTTTATCTTGCTCAAGTTACTAAGTGAAATGGGAAGTTAAAATGCATGTGAGAAATTTCTATTGCTCATAACTGCTATGTCATCTCTGTGAAAGGCAATCAGCATTACAGCCCAACGCTGGAACAGTGATGTTTATTTAAGAGGATTGGTGGCCAGAAATAAGCCACAGTGTCTAATCAGACACAGGCCCTGCCTGGGCAGTGAGCCACAGCGTTTATTGCGTGTGCATTTCTCACAAGCAAAATGGCTACGTACCGAGGCGGGTGCAAGTGAAGTCTGGAAGAAATTACAGTGGAAACAGCAGTTCTTAGCTTTCTGAGGCAGATTTAAGTTTATTTAAATATATGGGAATGAATGAAACTGTGTGGCTGTGAGTTACAGACAGCCAAATGGGGAATGTCTGTGGGTGTGTGAGGGCTGAGAAGGAAGAACAGTGTTTAGATCCTGCCAAAGCTCCCTTAAGTCCAGATAAACATTCCCCTGGAAGAAAATATTTCAGAAGAAAAAGGAGAAAGAAATCAACCGAGGTGGGATCAGATTCAGTGCATGTTAAAGAAAATGAAGAAAAAAGACAATGTGAAGTGGAGATTGCAGAAAACATCGAGATTCATCCCAAGGGTGTGGGACTGGCTGACTTCCTCCCCGGGAGAGTGACAGTGGCTGGTAATGCTCTGCCTGTGAGTACAGACCTTTCAGTTAATATTCCTAAAGCAAAAGTTTTCTTGGACGAAGCAAAGAGTGATTTTCTTTGTGGGGAGAGCTTTCATGGTAATAATCAGGGGCTCGCCAAGTCTGATGAAATAGACACACAATTAAGGGAACAAGACAAGAGCAATTCAGAGAAACACTGTGCGTGGAAAAGGAAATGTTCACAGGATGATAACAGGAGAGAATTAGCATTCCTGAAGAAGTCCAGTGGTCTTTGTTATAGAAAAGGAACTACTTTGGATTCTGCTCTCCACATTTTAGGCAGACAACATGAAGAAGCTGAGTTAAATGTAACTCCTTGCAGAGTCATTGAAAATGTTCCAGAAAGCAGTAAATCTGAAAAGTTGTATCATTTTCTTTCTCAAAGTATAAGTGATCTGTTACTTGAACAAAAGAGGTTTTATCCTGATGCTGTACTTTCCCATTTACCAAAAGAAAAGGCATTATTTATCATTGCACCAAACAGGAGCAAGGTAAATATTTTGATACAGTGCATTATCTTTGAAAGTTAGCTTAGGATAAGTGTTTGAACAGTAATTTTTGTATTACAAAAATATCTTCACTATGCTGTGTATGAACCTTTTACCATGCTATGATATTTGCTATGCTATGGATATGCTATTGATATTTGTAGGACAGAACATATCACTTGATCTTTTTCAAAGGCTCTGTAATAACTCTGTTCTTTAGGACTATTGATATATTCTTGTCCTGTTTTTCTCTCTGTAGTTGGATCTGTTTCCCAATTTAGGAAAGAGATTTTCATGTTAAAATGTTGCTAGAAGGTGGAATGCATTTTAGAGATCTCATTCAGTATCTGTAAATTTCAAAATATCTGTAAATTTCAAAAGTATCTGTAAATCAGTAGCAGCAAATTTTATTACCACCTCTTCATGGTCTTGTAACTCCTTCAGGTTTTGTATCAAGGAAGGGAATATTTCTAATTCTCTTCAGTTATGACCAGTAGGAAGTGAAGAATGATAGAGCTATGTAGGCAGCTTGAAATAGAACAAGTGAACATTAATCCTGTTAATAGCACTCTACACTTTTTTTTAAGGATCTTTCCTCCCAAACTGTCTAGATGAGCTATTAATATTAATTATTAAAATTCCATCTTCCTCTGAGGGTAGGATTATTTTGTTTTTACAATAAAAGAAACCAAAATACAATCTTAGTTGCAGAATATCTGAAGGAAAGCAAAGTTTTGGTAACCATGCTTACCAATTCAATCCATATTTCCAGTTTTGCCCCACCTATCTTTGGGATAACTGAAATCTGTACATGTGAGTCAAATGCTGGTACTAGGATCTGGTTCAAAACAGATCCCCCTTGCTCAACAGGGACATCTGAGTTTTCAGTTGAGTGAGCAGAGGGAATGGGCATATGCCAAAGGCATTCTTTCCAGCAAAGAGCTAACTAAATGTCTTTTGCTTATATAATTTACTTTTCTAACAGGAATCAAACAATACTTTGTCTGAGCTTAGTTTTTTAAACATAGATAACACACCCAATTACGACATGCAGTTCACAATAGTACAAATAACCTCCTAATACACACAGAGATCTTTGCCCTCCTAATCTTAGCTGGAATTCAGGAACAGCTTAGGAATGTTCTTTGATTTGTACAAAACATCACTGCTGAGTAAGAGGGTATGAGGTTTGTTCAGCTAAGCATGGCTGCTTTTTCCTGAATAATGAAAGTAATGCCATTTCTAATACTGCTGCACTAATTACTCCAACCAGGTCTGTACCTCTTGTTACCACAGAGCAAGGGAGAAAAAAGATTTCTGTTGAGCACCTACATCAACTGATATTGAGAAAACATTGCATGAATATGAAATTACTGACACATCAGGCTAAATGCCTCAGTTGCTAAAATCAGTTCAGTTCTCTTTCTCAGCCCAAGATTCTCAGTATAAGTAATTTTAAGAACACCAAGGTTTGACCTCTAAACAAAACCAGGAAAAACTGGATTTCAGACTTTAATTAGTGTACAAACTCATAACCACTTTCCTTCTGATTGTTTTTGAGAACTAAAAAAGCATTTTAATGTCTTATATTTCTGTCTTTTTTATGTTAAGTAAAGCTGGTATTTATAAGAGTTTGCAAAGGTCTTGTTAGTGGCCTGAGCTGGCACAAAAAGTTTGCAGTTAGCAATCTCAGCTTTAGCATTTTTTTTACTGTAGTTGCAGAGATCAGCAGCCTTCCATTACCTTGCCAACCTACCTGTGCTGTAATGTACTCTCAGCTTAGATAGTGCCTCAGACGTGGCTTATAATTGAAAGCATGTTGCCTTTCCAAACTGAGAAGCAGACACCAGAGGAAACTCATTGGTACAGCTGGATAATTTGCACTGTAACAGGATACGACATTTTACCCTCTGAAAAATATGGCCCCCTCTACTGAAATACATCCTTGGTGTTTCTTGCTGTGGCATGGATTCTTGCGCATGTAAAAATTATGATTTTGTGTTCAAATATGAGCTACTTCATTACCTCTGTTTTCCTGATTACAGAGCTCAGCTTAGAGGGATCTGCTGAAGTGTTGCTCTTGGTTACCCATTAATAGCTTTGAGAGAAAAATTTCTTACTTTCTGCTGAAGCCTAATAAGCATTTCTCAGCTCATAGTGTGGCCCAGGAGAGAGATGATACACCACCAGAATCATGCATCTCTAGCTCATTATATACTTTTGTGCAGTTTAGTGCATTATCAAGTTTAGTCTTGCTTCAAAACATTTAAAATACAATGGAATCAGAGGGTAGACTTCTTACTATCTGTACGAGTCTTGCTCTTTTTCTGTTTGCAGTATGAAAATGAATCACAGAAATCCAGCATCATTGTTGATCTCTTGGAAAAATCTTCAGTCTACTCTGCTCTTTGGGCTCCAAACCGCATCACTTAAATCAGTGTGAAGAAAGAGCTTGAGGCTTTTTGGTGTTTGGATTTTGTATACTGTGTGATGCAGGGGGAATTTACAGGCTGAGGAAAAGCATGTGCAGTAGCAGAAGTGAACACGTTCTCCCAGTTATAAGCAAGAGAGAGTATTTAGTGCCAGTTAAGACTTTGATCCTGAAATAGAAGGCTGTATAGAGAATTACCTCTGTTGCTTTTTCTTGCATAACTTTTAATTCACAGGCTTTGAGATAATTTGGAGAACTGTATCCCTGGCAAACAACTGCTCAAACTCATGCAAATGCTGTAATTCATTCTTTCCACGCTTAAGGAACAAATGTGCTCTACTTAAGCAGTTTATAGTGACCAAATGATAGGCTTGTGGGATACAAAAGGTTCACACAAACTTTGCTTGGAAGGACTAAATTTTATGAGTAGAAGTTTTGGTTTCCCATAATTTATTTTCTGTTCTATCATTCTTACTTTAATAGTTCTTCTGTTTTTCTCCTATGGGAAATGATGTTAGAAATATTGATGATAATGCGTAGTTGGTGGACAAATATCTCTACTGTCCTTATGGGATTATCAAAGGAAAGATGGGATCTCTCCCTTCCTCTTACACCTTATTTTGTTGTGGTGGCATTTTACTTGTTAAAAGTTTTAACTTAATAGGGCACCTTGCAAACTAGAGCCCATATTTGTAGGTGTACTTAAATATAACCATTTGACTCAGCATTTCACTTAGAGTATTTCTAATTTTAAAATACTATTCCAATGTTTATTAAAAAGTCTGAAATGTTAGCCTTGAAAGGTGAAATACTTTATTTAGAGAACAGAAGTGCTCAGGCTGCTTCAGGTCTCAGGCTGATGTTAATGTTCCTTAACCTGTAGTGAAATGGGCTACCTCTATGAATGAAAAGCCTTTTTCTTACTCTTCAGATGGCTAACTAGGGTGCTTGGAAGATTTTGGATCAAAAATCTGTTGACCTTCATGTAATAAACTGAATTAATGTTTTAGCCATCCAAAATTTCAACTGTGAGCTTACCTAATAGTCATGGTCAGAGTAAAAATTCTCCTTGTGTTTGTGTCCATGATTAAAATGTTGTTTATATCTAACACCAGATACTAGGACAGTCTTCAGAAGTTACCTTGATGTTTGAAATTACTTGTTTCCAGACGAATCTAATGTGCACTCAAACATGCTGTGTTTGCACTCTCTGCAGTCTGAAGTGCACAGATCCATCCCTGCTCAATTAACCGTGAAGCAGGCTAAGGGTTTGAACTCAGCACTAAGGAAGGGCCATTAGCAAATTGCATTGCTAGCTTGCTCATGTTAGAGTATATTAAAAAACCTGATAATTAAGGATTATGATAAATAATAATTAACAGAGGACTTTCTGAAAATGACAAACAAAAAATATAGGTTTGGGTTTGTTGTTTTTTTTTTTTTGCTAGACATCTGGCACTTGGGGATGACATCATCTCTTTCAGAAGCATTGTCCAGATAAGCAGTATATGGTTGACTTCATTTACATTGTGATCTGGTTGCTCTGTGATGAATAGAAACTAAAGCTACTGAAAGAACATTTAGTTTGCTTTCTTGCTTTGAAATCCCAAACAATAAAGCTAACCCACAGGAAAATCTTGTATACAGCTGAGTTCCCTAGATTTTTACAAGAAAACTTTCGAAGCGATTAGAAGTTGGTCTTCTGCCACATTGTATTTTCTGTTGTCTTTACAGACACACCTCATCCCATCTGTATTTCATTTAGTAAATAATCTTTGCAGGATTTTGATACCTAGAAAGTTACAAATGATCACAGTTCTCTACTGTGTTTTGAGCTAAAAAAAAGGGGTTTTTTCCCCTTCTGTTTGATCTTAAAAATGTGCTGAAGCTGGAAACAATAGGATGCAAAAAATGCTGTCAGGTTATTTAGGGGCTATTTGAACAGTTAAAATTGTTTTGCTTTCTAGCATTGGTGTTTGTATTTTTCCCTTACATAGATCCAGCAGATATAATGGCCTGTGATAGATATCTGAAGTACTGCATTCACAACTTGTGATTTTGGGGTTACTTGAATAGAAAGTAATGTAAATTTTTCCCCTATATTAAATTTATTTATAATTTGCTGTATAGCTGTAAATGCTCATCATTCCCTGTAAGTATGAGAGGCGGTAAAGCAGAAATTGCATTGAGCTCCATTGCCCTGACATCTCTTAAGGGCTTCCTCTAGGTTCCTGCTTCCCAGTGCTTCCCACCACCTTGTCTTAGGCCATGACATAGCAACATCAGTAGGCAAGCTATACATCATTCTTGACACTCTGATTTTGTAGCTCTAATGTGAGAAAACCCCATAATTTCCAGCCTAGCCTGTTGGAATTCCCCCTGTCAGAGCCCAGACAGAAGATATCTTTGTGCGCAGAGATTCTGAGGCTGGGAGCAGTTGTTATGACCAACCCATCTGACCTCATGGGTGTAGCCGCCTGCTTTATGCTAGAACAGGATTGCTGGAATTTGCACAGCACAATTTACAGCTCTTCTGCAACAAACTCAAGCACCCAGAGTTGTTTGTGGGCAGACCTGCCCTGAGCTGTGGCCTCAGGCTGGCTCTGGAGCCAGAGCACCCCTGTGTCTCTGCAGTGCTGGGTGTGTGCTCGTGGGGAGCAGCTCCCTCCAGGGGGGCTCACTGAGGTGCCTGCTGTCTATTCTCAAGCTGTGGCATTGCCTCAAGCCCTCTTACCTCTGCCCAAGCAGCTCTGCCTGCTTTTTGTAATGGCTGAGCCACATATGCAGGTTGTTATACAGTACCTTGTGGTACTTGGGTTCCTGTGTAGTTCATAATAAAACCTTATATTGTCTCTTGTTAGGATAAGTGGTAAAAGGCAGTCACTTAGAAAAATGAAAACCTGCCATAGCACTTCTTTTGTCAAGGCACATCTTATTTTTCTTCCTTTTTAGAGTTTACCTTTACATTGAGTACAATTTCTGTAACATGAGGTACAAACAATACATGTGCAAATTAGGGAAAATTTGTATTTATGCTGTGGTAGTTTTCCTTGGAAACTGACTGAACTTCATTAAGGGATGATCTAATGAAGTAGTATTTGAATGTAAAATTCCCAATACTTTCCTGCTTTCCCTGATAAGGAGTTGATAATCCTTAGATAATACAAAATTGAACCTTCTTGATCTGACAAAATTTCTATTTATAATCCTTCAGTCTTTTAGTCATTCCTAAAACACTTCTCAAAAACTTTTGTCTTAAAACTGTTATCAGTTTTCACTCAGAATGGCTGTTTTGTCACTGAATTCCAGAACATATACTATAAATCAGTCTGTTATAAGAGAGGAATTTCATAGCTATATATATTCATGAATAATATAAATGTGGTTATTGTATGTGTGACTATATACATATAAAACATATTGAATTTTATATATACTTGTATAGTATATATAAAATATATACTATAGTATATATATAGTATATATAAAATATATAAAAAATATCTATAGTATTTATACTATATAAGTACTATTTATACTATATATATTTATATTAGTTGTCATACATAAAAATAGATTGTATTATCAGCATAAATAAACAGTTACGTTTTTTGCATTATGCAATAATATTATATTGTACCCAGAATTAAGAGACTGAGAACTGGCTAACTGAAGAAAACTGTGAATTTTGTATTTCACATTGAAGATACTAAGAGTGCATAAGGATATGACATGAAAGAATATTAATACAGTACCTGAATAATAATTGTATTCCTGTATGCAGATACCAGACAATAAATTCTCCAGCAATGCAGAGTGATTTTTCTGCAGTATTTTAAACATTCTTATGGATTAGATGTAACTGTAATTTTTATATTAACTGTGTTTTAGATATCTGATATCCATGTTACTGGGGAGTCAGAGGACATGTCTGCTAAAGAGAGACTGCTCCTGTGGTCACAGCAAACAACAGAGGGCTATGCTGGAATTCGTTGTGAAAATTTCACTACCTGCTGGCGCGATGGAAGATTATTTAATGCCATCATTCATAAATACAGGCAAGTACTCTGTTTGCTCCCTTGGAAAATGTTAATTACTGCATTTTAATATAGAAAGAGAGAGGGCTCTATGGTTTATGCTGTAATAGAACTGCAGCTGTGGAGATGACACTGACTCTTCCTTGGTGATTTCCTGCTCCTTGCAGCCAAAGGATGCCTTGTTAACCTTTGCATGTCCCTCCTTCCTCAGAGAAGTATTTCCAGGAATCCTGTACATCTTTCATGGGGTATGTTCAAGCTGCTAGGAAGCATGTTTCCAGAATTCAGTCTTCTCCACAGTCCTTCTTTGTCATACTGATGTTTAAGTGTAGGCAGGGCAGAGGCAGAACTGATCACCAAAGTCCAAAACTGTACTGCTGGTGAAAGCCATCAACTACTGTATGACTGTATGATATGTCTGAGATCCCTGTCTTCTTCCTTGTGTGACTTTACCCTTGGATGGCCCTGGAGTGTAGAGCTTCTTCAGTGTTTATGTGTGGAGCCCAGACCTATGCTGAGATGCCTTTTCATGTAAAAGGGTATTCCCATGGAAAATGTGACCAGCTGGCTTGAATGTTCTCAGTTTGAGAAGGGATTTGTGCTTTTGTGACCACACTCTTACAAAGTTAAGCAGACATTGTAGAGTCACTGATGGCTGTGACCAGAGACTAAAGGTACAGGATATTAACTTGAAATGCAGCTGAAAGTGTCTACTGATAGGACAGGATTTCTGATTCTGGATTCTAAGTGAGAATAGGTCTCTCTTGACAAAGCTGACTTTGGCATCAAGCTTGTCAGAGATTTAATCATTGAACTTCTCACTGTTCTCTCTTGGTTGGTGATGTATCTTCTTTATTGTGTATTTTGTTGGTTCCTGAATTGACTAAGAAGGTTTATGTCTTAGAGGACCACGTGGGAGAGTATTCTACCTGCTGGGTTAATCAGTGTGTACTAACTTGTCCTTGTCCCAACTGCACGAGGCTTTCTGGGTTTATCATAGCATGTGTAGTTTGTACTCTATGCCCTGGAGCATATAATAAGGAAGTTTAAGGGTGCATGATTTCATTGGTATAATTTGAAGGAGTGGAAGGAGTGTCCCCAGTAAAGGCAAATTTGTTTGTTTGTATTTTTTTTGCACATCCAGTGAACAGAACCTGGAGTAGATTATTTTGGTTTGGTTTTGGATTTCCTCTTGTGGGACCACTTGGCCCACCACAGAAGGAGGTCTAGGTAGACACAACATACATGTGATCCTTATGGGGATTAGGACACTAAAGTAAAATGGGAGATAGCTGCAGCCTTTTCCTCACAGGCTGTGTATAAAGGCTGCAAGCATCATGCACCGTGCTCAAAGTGCCTGAGAAGCTGGCTGTGGCACTGCATAATTTCGTGGTAAAACAAAGCTGCATCTCAGTCAATGAGGTTGTTTTCTGACATGCTTCTGTTCTGGGTAGCTGGTCAGGGAGGAGGTGCATGCCAGCAAGAAAGTCTCTTTTAGTAACATTGGCAAGACAAAAGGAAATAGCTGGCAGAAGACAAGGCTGTTTTGCTTGGGACAGAACAACCAAAGGAATGAACATAGCACAGGCAAGTATTTGAAAAAATAAACAATATGAAAGATACAGAGGGATTGGACAGAGAAAAAAAAGGAAGGAACTTAATGAGATGGAGTAATGGAAAATATTTCCCAGAGCTTCTTCAGAACCTTGTAGCTCTTGCATAGAGCAGTGTAGCCTTAACTGGTACAGACCAGTTAATAAATAATGAAAAACTTGAATCCTGTCCTCCAGCTGTGCAAATGTTAATACCTTGGGATATGACTGAATTGCTTTTTTGGATCAGTGTTTCTGGCATTACCCTGTGAGTTTCATTCACAGTGTTTCAGCAGGGAAGAACCGGCACCTTTGACTGCAGTGTGTTGCACAAAGCAAGTGATTCAGTGACTGGGGAGCAGAGTCCCCATTTATGTGCTTCTGTGCCAGTTTCCTTTGAGCTTAACTTCCGTCTGTAAACATAACTTCACCTAAGGATTTTGTCCTTCCCAGGAATGTTTACCAACCTTATCTAATGTGTTTTTGCTGTGAGAAGTTACAGGTTGTTGGATTCTGTTTCAAATGGAATGAGAGTGAGATTCTTCTGCTGATTTCAATGAGTTTCTATGTTTCTTTACTTTTTTGTTTTGTACCATTAAAACAGAGAGAATAATTTCCAGCTATTGCTCACAAGAGAGGAATGATCTTCCCAAACAGTCATCTGTTATTTTTAACTATATTGTTTTACTCCAGAGACCTCTTTTAATGCTTCATTTGTCTTCTGAGCAGTAAGTAGGTCTTTTAAACACTAAAAGATCTGCTCAGTTCTGGCAGTGATTCTCCATTTGCTCTGTTTGTCTGTTTTAGTAGCTCCCAGTTTGTGGATCACAGGTGGTGTCAGGAGCTGGTTTGAGCATCCTGTGGGTGCTGCCAGCTGGTGTGCTCCACCAGGGTGGATGACCAGATGTGCCTGCTTGGATGGTGGGGTGGGACCATGGTGCTGCCACTGTGGAGCATCCCCGTGGGGGCACAGCTGTCAGTTGTGTTGCAGCATGGCAGCCCCCTGCACCAGGTGTGCTGTGCCCGCTGGAGATACTTCTCTGTACAGGGGCATCTGGGCTGGGAGGAGAATCAACTCTGCAAATGGGGGACAGGGCTCTTCAGGTGGGACATGACTTTGAGTCCTGGAAGGGCTTTAATTGGGCTCAGACCTTATTTTAAGGGCCTGACATTTAGTGCTATGACAGTAAAACCCAGAAGGCTCAAATACCCCGGTTAGTAACTAGAACTGCGGTGTGCTGAGCCACAGTAAGCTGTGTGTTGGATGGAGGGCACATGCCATGCCAGGGCACAGCAGCAGGAACTCCCTCAAGAGGTCCATCAGGGCAGGGCCTGGCACGTTGGCCATTCCACTGCCCCAGTCAGGAGCAGGGCAGCCAGGGGGGCACCAGGGCAGCCCCAGCCCTCGCACTGGGACCTCCCTGGGGCTGTGCTGGGGCTGGACCTGCCATGTGTGTGTTGCCTGCAGGGTGGCTGCACCACTGCTGTGCCATAGCTCAGCTGTGGGCCAGAGGCCAGGGCACCAGCAGCTCCCAGAGGACAGCCCTGGCCCACAGCCCTGGCACCAAGGCTGAGAGACCTTCTCTGGATGCACCAGCGAGAGCACAAGCCATATGAGTCCAACACGATCCCTACAGTCAGTGGCCCATGAGACAGGGAGATGTCACTGTCCAGTTCCAGGTGACAGGATAGGAGTGGCAGGTCATAATTACCTCCTCTCCAGGCATACATGAATTTTTTTTTAATTGCAAGTACATACCAGCTTCTAGACTTCAGGAGATTGCTGAAGCTGTGAAGGGCTGGGTGAGGAGCTGGGCTGTGACTCAGCTGCCAGCAGGCAGGGAGCCTCTCCCTTCAGCAGAACTGGCAGCCTGCCCTCTCTTAATGGCAGGTTAGAAAGGTTTCTTTTGTTTTTCTCTCTTGACAGAGGATCTTAGCACCTTTTCGTGCAAGCAAGCTGAGATTTGTGGTGCAGGACTGCAGGAATAGTGCATGGATATGCCATGTCTCCCTACTCCCCCAGGAAGCATGGGAGATACTCCATAAGGCCGGGATTTCCCTGTCATCACTGTCATACCCACTGCAGCATCTTGGTGCACGTTGGTGGCCCAGTGGGTGACCCAGTCCCTGTCCCCCTGCACCCACAGCTGTGCTGGCAGGGCTCCACTTGCAGTGTCAGGCAGGGATGTGGGCGGTGTAAGGTGCTGGAGCTCATACACTGGAGTCATTCACCCTCTCTCCTGAGCAAATGCAGGATATTTATTTTCTGTTCCCTTGAGCAATGAGGGTTAGGTTGTCAGAGCTTCTCATAAAGGCCTTCAGTTACTTTCTCCCTCACTTCTATTAGGAGTATGAATGACTTGCCAGTAATTTTGTAGTGCTCTTTAAATCAAGGAAAGTAATTTTATGAATAATGGAAACGAGAGGGAAAAATTTCTTTATTTGAGGTGCTTGGATACGTATACCACTTGATTTTTTTCCCAACACCACATTTAGAAAAAAGTAATTTTTTTCTATGTGAGAAACTTCCTTATATTTTCAGCAGTTTGCAGTGGTCCATGTTTACGGGGAAAGATCGGAGATTACTTGGCTGAAATTTTGAAGAGTATATAAAGTTTCCATTTCCATCCTGTACATGGTTAAAACCCTGGGAAAAGGGCTTCACACTGACCTCAAGAACTGCCTTGGAGGGGGCTCCATTGCAGGCCCTGGAGTTTGGTTTAATCACAGAATCATAGAAAGGTTTGGGTTGGAAGGGACCTTAAAGATCACGAGTTCCCACCTCCCTGCCATAGACAGGGACACCTCTCATTAGACCAGGCTGCTCAGAGCCCCATCCAGCCTGGCCTTGAACACTGCCAGGGATGGGGCATCCACAGCTCTGGGCCACGTGTTCCAGTGCCTCATCACCCTCACAGAAAGGAATTTCTTCCTAATATCAAATCTAAACCTGCTCTGTTCTGTGGGAATACTTGTCCTTACACAGACCAAATCAAATTATAACATTAAAAAGCGTGTTTTAATAGTGGACATTAGCAGATTTGTATTTGTATTTAAATATATAAGCTATCAGACTGTTTTTTAACCTCCACATTTTTCTTCAGATATGTGGTCAGGCCTTTAGAGAAAGCTACAGATACGCCCAGGAGATTTAAGAATATGCTTTATGTCTCATCTGTTATATCATTTGCCTTTTATAGCTTAATTATTCATTGAAGATGTATGTTATTTTATTCAATATGTTCTGTTGGAAGAAATCTAACTTCAGGCAGTTTCAAAATTACGTGATGTTTCTTCTGTGCCATTATATAGTATGTAGCAAAAACCTGGAAGCCAGACTTTGAAGTTGGAGGCAGACTTTAATCAGAGTGTAATGCCCAGATTTTTCTGGAGATACTACCACCTACACCCTGGAATCTTCATTCTGCATCATTATCCCCTTAAGTATTTCTAGTCACTAGTCTAGGTTTTGGGTAAATGCTCAATTTCTCAATTTTTTTTTTTTTTGTTTATTGCTGGGCTGTTGGGGTTTTTTCTTTTTTTTTTTCTTTTTTTTTCTGTACATGCCTTTTGACCAGAAATAAGAAATACTAATTTTTTAGAAGTGTATCCCAGTTATATCCCCTATATATAGAAACAGGTTTTTTTTCTATAGAGAGTGAAAGCTGCTCTTATTTCAGTAGGAGTCATATGCCAGACGGGGAGCTAGTAATCTGTATTGTAGATCTGCGTTGCACTTGGCACATACATTTATTTTACAGCAAATTCAGATAAAAGGTTATACCAAAGTAACAAACCTATTGTTTTGATCTCAGACTGCCCTGGACCTTTACTACATAAGAACTACAGGAATTTTCAGTTAAAAAGTGTCTAAAATGGAATTTAAGAAATAGTAAAAATAATAGCTGTAACATTTACAGTTAGCTGGTACCTGTAGGTGCTCCATTAAGGATAATGACTGTTGATATTCAGAAAACAGACATGGTCACAGACTAACTAATCTTATTTTCTAGAGGAAAAAAGATGAAGTATAGAGGATAGGATCAGATTAATATCACACATGAATGTTTTTTGTAAAAATGTGTGCCCTCCTTTATACAGTTTCTTTTTGTATTCTCACAGCTTTTACAGTAGAGAGTTAATTTTGATTTTAGCATTTACAAAAGGAATTTCAGCAAAAGCATTATGTTCTTCTGTAACGAGATAGTAGCATTTAATGAGTAGCTTCAGTGGTGCCTGTATGGTGAAAAATAGCATCTGTTCAGGAAGACCTGCAAGCTCAGTTCCCAGATAAAGACACATTTTTTAAGTTCTAGTCTCAGGTGTTAGGTCTGTTCTAGTAAATGAAGTGCTCCTGCTTTCCAGCCCTGAGGATAAGTGGTACAGCAGGGCTTGGTCTGCTTGGCTGAGCTGTCCCTCTGCCCCCAGACAGGGTGCAACTCCTTTGGAGCTCTCTTGGGTCAGTGCTGCCCTGGAACTGGGCTCGTGTGTTGCCTGGCAGAGTGTGCCAACACTCACAATGGGCCACAGCCACGCTATGGGAAGGACTAGGAACTAAAGGCCATGGGCCCTTGGTCTGCCTTTGTACACTCAGACACGTCCAGCTGCGTCTGGACCTCCAGGTGAATGTCAGCAACCACAGAAAATGTGAAAGGCTGGTTAGGAGAGACAAGGGATAAAATGTGCTCAGGTCAGGCAGCAGTGTGACAAGCAAGCAGGACTGTAGTGTACATGTGAAAGGTTTAAGACAAGAAAACAAGTGAGGTTATTTCACGTAATGCTGTTCCAGCCCTTGCCAAGGCCACATGCAGACAGTTTCTATAAACTTTGGCACCACCTAGCAAGGATTAGAAATGCTAGAAACAGGGAAGGTGGTGATAGAGTTAAAAGGGGTATATTTTGAGCACAATAAAAATGTTTTTACTGTATTAAAGAATTTCTGTTAAAGAAATGCAGGGATCTGATACAGAGGAGCCTTTGTTACTGCTTTGTGCAAGACCTTAATGAGACCTTAAAACTACAAAGCCTGTGGTTTTATGCTGCATTCAGTGTAGAGAGTGAGTGAGGAGATGGCTACTATTCCCAGACAAAAGAGGGACAGAGGCTAACAGTGAATCCAGCATGCAAGAAGTGTAGGTACACAGAGTGCTTCCTGTGGGAGGAAGAGGAATAGAAGCTGCAGTGTGTTCCCAGAGGAAGCAGCAATGTAACAGGTCCATAAATGCTAGATAAAGTGAGACAAATTTTCCAGGGTCACAGTGCTTTGCTTTTGAAATGTTGCTGTCATAGCTCAGTATGCTTTCAGAATTACACAGTGGATGTTTTCTGAGTGTGGTATAGCATGGAGCAAGCTAGATTGATGCCTGCTAAATGACTGCTCTGGTTTGGAACAAGATGTTTCAACCTTACCCAGGATGATTTGCTGTGTATATATAGTTGGTTGAACTAAGCTCCTGGCCAGCAGTGCATGTGGCATCCCTCTGATGTTAAAACATGTTGCAACTGCTCACATACTGACTTGAATACATTCCTTAAGGGGAGGGATAATAATGCCTCAATTTGCAGGAACATGTTGAGCACCCTTGGGGAATGAATGAGAAAGAAACTAAATATTACACAGTGTCAAGCCTTAAAATGCTAGGGGATAAGTTTTAAATAAAGAGATTAGTTGGGTCTGCTGGTTTTTGCTTGCTGTTTTGTGACTTGTACTTTTTTGTAACCCAGCTTTAACAGAAAGAAAATGTGACTTTGATGTCTTGTACCCCTCTTTCCATGCACCTCATGGTGTGGCTCCTACTATTTTCAACAGATTTTGTTGTGTAGAATAAATGAACTTGGTGTTGAGAATTGGCAATTTGGGAAAACATAAACTGCATTTAGGGTGCTTAAAAATATTGACATGCTTTTAATATTACTTGCCTGAGTATATTTCTAATGGATTTACAAATAGCAAGTTACCTAACCTGGAGCTTAATTGGATGTACGCAGAAGAATTCTGTGATGGCTCTTGGTAAAGGCTGTATTAAAATAGTACCAGAAGCATGCCTGCAATTTTAGTATCTTGTGTTGTGGTGGTGGTGGTTAGCCTTAGTGGGTATTAGATGGGTGACTTCCAGTCAGTTGGGTTGATTAATTTCAGACCTGGACTTGAAATGATCTCTGTGTATATTGTGCTGAATCCTACTGCTAAGTAGCAGCTGAATAACAGTTTTCTTTTTGCTGTAACTCAGAAAAAAACCCCAATCTGGAATGAAATCAAAGCTTTTCTCTGGCCATTTTAATGGGAAGAAAACATAAAGTAACACTTTGCGTTGAAAGGCCAGGCTTTTTTAATTGGGGGTTCACGTGTTTTGTACTCTTGGAACAGCAAAGACCAGGACGCCTAATGGTGTCAGAAGTCTTAATCCAAAAGGATGTGGTGTCTGAGCAGTGGGGCCATATGTGCCAGTGATAAATCACATAGGGAAATGTCTTGGTCTTCAGGGAATGCCTTTGGCAAATTTGTGGCACATGGAGAAATGGTTGCCTCCAAGACAGGACAAGGAGCTTTTGGGAAATTATTTGAACTCTTTACAGTACCTCACCATTCTTCCTCATTGGTAACTATACTAATCCCACTGGGAAGCCATTCTGTCAAGCACCCACTACTGTGGTCTGGAGGGCGTATTCTCAGGATGCAGAACAGAAAAACATTTTAGTTGGGTTTCTTCATTGTCTTTTTGGTATTCACAGTTCAAGGAAAAGTACATTATTTAGGATTATTTTTGTGGATTGCATGGTGTGGGTTGAGGTTATGAGCTACAACCCTCATTTCCATTTAAATTTTATCATAGCCAAAAATTGCTGAAGCTGCTGTACCATTACTGGTTTTATAATGATGGAAAAAGCTCTTAGTACTAAGAGAGTGTAAAAACTGATTTTAAATCTAGTGGAAGGACTAACAGATCCTTTCTAGTTTCATTCATGTTTGTACTGGGTTTGAAACCCGCATTGCAAACTTACTGCCAAGTTGTGATTAGGGTTTGTTTTGCATGGCTAAAGATGAACTCCACATTTAACTAAAAGATCTTTGATATTGCAGTGCCACAATTGTGTATTTACCTAAATTAATTGGTATGGCAAGTTTCAGGTAAAGTTTTGCAGTGCTAACAAAGGTAGGACAGGCAGCTTCATTAGGTTTGTTAAATTCAGTGCTTGTCAATTCAAGGGCATGCACAATAGAAGGAATTACCTTAGTTAGCTCTGTATGTTGTTAGGAGATTAATTAATGTTAGGGCACCTGACAACTTTTGCTCTCCTTATTTTAAGTGCAGTTAAAATATTAATTCTTTTTCTGTGGGAAGTTTTGATATAATATGTTGGGATGTCTGAAGAACAGACATGCATTTGTAAATAGTGTGCCCTTGTTATACTATCCATTGCAATTAGTTTTTTTCAGTTTTATTCATCATATCTGAAAATTTAGATGAAAAACTATTAAGAAATAAGCAAAGTAGAGCTGAAGAGTTCAGATCACATGAGAAATTTTCAGCTCTCAAGGAAATAAAAAGGCGTTTTTGTTCATCTTTATAGAGGCATTGAGTGAAATCTATAGAGATACATAAAATCATGTAGTGCAGGCATTCCTGTCATACCAACAGAAGAGGACAAACCAAAAAGGATAAAAGGCACAATGATCATATTAACAGAGTATGTAATTGAGGCTGGGGACCTGTGGAGATTTAGAAAAGATTTTGCCACATACGTGAACAAACAACGTGCAGAACTGCATGCAGCAGCATACTTTTTTGTTTATCACAGTTGTAAGGATAAAGCTTTCCTATAGTGACTGTTTTCTAATTGAAATCTTTGATTTTCTCTGAATTCTGGACTGTTGCCTAACTTCAGTGACATCACAGCTCAGCTTCACCCAGTGGTTTGATGCATTGGGGTGATTTTTTTTATCACCATATCATATGTGAATCTAGAGCTTCTGAATGAGGGGGAAGTCTGAGGTGTAATGGAAGACAGTTTTGATTCAGAGTTGACATTTTATGTCCTTTCCTTGGCATGGGGTTTTTGACACCAAGGAACCTGCTACAGAACCTTGTACTGTATGTCCACATGGTGGTCCTTGATTGTGATGATGGGAGACCTGTACCTCCCTAATGCCACAAAGTCAAACCTCCTTGACATTCTTGAGCAGAAACTCTCCTCTTCCTCTTCTCTAAGTAATCAGACTATCCCTGAAAAAAACCCCAGGAAAATGTGGTAGGCATATGTACTAGCAAAGGGTACCTCTGACACTGGGGTTAGGTCTCCTGGTCACCACAGTGTGTGAGCACTGCAAACGTGGGGAATCAAGAAAAGTGTGTGGGGCACAAAGAATGGTATGGGGTAGTTGAAGTCCAGCCATCATTCCAACTGTGTTATTGCCTCAGTCTTTCTGAGGCAGGTTCTTTGACAAGCTGTTCTGAACAGGGCTTAGATTTGTACCTGAGTGGGGACAACTTGTTTAGTAAGTTCTAAAACAGTGACTCTACACATAAACTGCTGTAAACACGTTGGTATTTTTATAACTGTGTTAAGTGATAGGCAAATGGTAGGCCTAATTGTATAGGTTAAATAATATATTTTGCTTCATCATCTCATTTGTAGAGTTCCTGGGAAAGTAACAGGGGATAAATATTTGAAAAGATAGAGCTAAAATTTCAGTTTTGCATGATTTTTTTTATTCCTTTCTTTGCAATGTTTCTGTTATTGACTAAAATCTCTAGAACTGATGATTTTTTGTTTGTTTGTAAAATTTTTGTCTATGACTGTGTATTCTGGCATGGTCTTTCATTTGTTCTAGTAATCCTTCCATCCCTAATAAAGGCATGAGTCTTTCTGGCACCCATCCTTTTCATTTTTCAGTGAACAATGAAAAAAAATAAGTTTAACTTCTCTAAGCATTTTCCAATTACAGCAGTGGAAAAGCTAATTGGGCTGTAGTGACATGGTACACTTCACTCTGCATCTTCAGTCATGTTTTTTTGAGAGTTCTGCTTGCAAGTCTCTGAGTTAGTGTTTCAACTAAATATAAGCCAAGAATGAAATATCCTTTAATACCAGGTTATTACTCAGGCAGCATGCAGAGTTTTGACTGAGAAAGAATTGTGGAGGTTAAACAGTTTAGATGGTTCATGTAAATAACTTCAGGCTTCTCAGCCTTCTGAATGCATTAACAGAATTTTCATGTGGAATATTACTCTGATATATATGTTTTAGTAAAGATTAACATTGTTGTAACTTGAGCAAGTGTCATCCCAGAAGAAGTGAGGAGAAGGATGTGACTTCTTCATCGACTGGGAAAATAAAGTTCAGTTAAACATCTTTTTCTGTTTTGAGATATCAAATCCCCTTCAAATATGACATTTTATTTTAATGGGCAAATATTATAGCTGCTAGTTTGGATCTTAAACTGTTTTGCTAGGTATTAAGTTCTGGCAATAGGAAAATCTACATGTGCCTAATGTTATTTATAATGCACAACTCTGATTTCAAGGATTCTTTGCAGAGCAGAAGTATCTGCTGTTATTCAGATGTTGCTCTCCTCCCTCTCTTTGTGGTACTAGGTATTGTTTTTTTGAACTTATCATAATTTTGTTAGCTTCCTAATTCATGGTGTATTATTTACACTTTCCCCCCCATCATTTCTGATACAAATTGTGTCTAATTTCTAACACCTACACTAAGATCTCAAATGGCAACAGCAGACTTTTAATAAATTAAATGATTAATGGCTCTTAATGTGGAAGCCAAACCCTTTGACTTAGGTGTGGCTGCAGCAGAAGCATCTTCTTTGCATGGAATGTTCCAACTTGACTGGTGTTTGGGATGTTTATGTGTGTTTTCGTGGCAAGGCCCCAGCCTGCTGAAAAATCTGCCATAAGATGACTCACAATATTATGACAGAAGGTAGAGTCATTGTATGTTACTTAAAGGCCATTTAGTTTAATTTGGTCTTGATTATGCATAAAACTACTTAACAATGCTATTCAAATTGCTGTAAAATAGATTTATAGTACATTACAAATAACTTCTACAAAACTCATATATTTGCTTTATAGCCTTAAAAAATGGAAATGTTTGCCATGATGGACAATGCTTTTAAATTAAAATGTTTGCTTCAACCATGACAATTAATGTATTAGAGGATACTCATCACAACTGCAATTTCAACAGTTATTTTGAGTCAGTGGACAGGTATCTCTGCAAGCTTACAGCAAGTAAAAATGACATTTATTTATATTTAAAATTGCAAAAATCCCCACTATTAAACAAAAGGAGCAATATGGCAATCAGTGATTTTTGGATGATGAGCCGTGTTTTTTGGATGCACTTTTCTCAGGCTAAAAAAGTCCTTTACTGAGCTCTGTGAGGCAAACTCCTTTCCCTGTGGCTTTGCAATACATCCCTCTATAACTTGTGAAGAGGAGAGGGTGATCTGCTGAGGGGGCGGCCCCCAGCCCTAGGCAGCGTGATCTCGCTGTGCCTCCTGCCAGGTGCTTTTGCATTCGGGTGGTAATGCTTGTCTTTTCCCTTTCATAAGCCATCAGTGGACTTGCTCTCTGTCAGCTGTGGAGCCTTCTCTCTGCTTTAAAGAACCAAAGACATGCACTACCAAGACAGGCATGAATGCCACCTTCTGTAGTATTTTCTCATAGACCAAGACTTTAGATAAATATAGACCAGTTAATCTAGTTCAGTATACTGTGTGCTAAATGTATAATTAACTGGAAATGGCAGTATTCATTGCATTTTTCCCTTGTTCTTAAAGGGAACTATATAATAATCCAATGCTGGTAGGAATTGCAGGGATGGGATATTGTGTTTAAAAGATGGGGAGGCATCTCACAGAGTAGGCTCTTCTTTAGCTGGGTGGTGAAGTTGCAGCACCGATGTAAAATGATTTGTTATGGAAGAGCAGTTGTTTTTATTGATTTCATTACCTGTGTCTCAGTGAGAACCATGTTACTTCTTCAACTGAATGAAAGCTTTATTCTAAGGAGATGATTGTGTTAGTGTCTCTGCAGCTTGCAGCTCGTTTTCTGGGAATAGTCAAGGCTTTAACAACATGTTCTTTCATGTTCTGAGAGTTGGCAATCAGGCAGTGCAAGTGATTATTCCTGGGACATTTTTATCAAATGTGAAACAAATGTAAAGGAGGCAGGAGGAAAAAAATAACCTAAGCAACAGTGTTACGCTTTCAAAAACCCGATTCTCTTGTCAGAACTGCTGTTAAAGCAATCTTTATTACTCATACCATCTCTATTATTGTGGCTGAAACAGGAGATAGTGGTGCTCAGTTTTCTTTTCTAGTATTGTCTTTCATTTTTCATGGATTTTCTGTGCTGCTGAGAGCAACAGCTGATACTGGTTTCATTGCATTGTTTTCGTTGCACTGAAATTCAGAGAAGAGCAGTGTGAGCTTGATCATGCTCCCACTGAGCATATTGGAAGTGGAAAACCCCGCTGCCTCAGGAGGATTATATTGCACTGCTTACATTTTGTTATTATTAAATGTTCTTTCAAGGCATAATGGGTGCAGTGTTATTATCTGTCTTGTAGACTTGTCTTCAAAAGAGCACAAGGAACACAGTGATTCTAAATGGCTGAAAAGAAATAGATTTTTCTTTACAGTGCCATTGTAGTCAGTTCAAAGACAGGATTGTACTGAATTTCCCAGAGTTAATACCATTTTGTTGTCGAGGGAATTTAGAGTGCTGCCAAATGAAATGTTAGCATTAATTTTGAACAATTGTATTTAACAGTTTTATTTCTATCTCTTGCAATTATTTAAAACTTCTACGTGGTAAAACTAAGAAAATAGTTTCTCTAGAAGCAAAAATGAGAAAATTTAAGAACTGAATCTTTTGCTGAAAGTTGTATGCCTTTTTTTTTTTTTTGTTTGGTGTTTTTTGTTTTAGGTATTTTTTTCATGGTGAGTCTGGTTTTCAGTAATGTAGGATTTCAGAAGCAAAGGTTTCAGACCCTTGTGGCTGTAGTTGACTTCAGTAAGATGAGCTTTTGCTTTTTTTTTCTGCTGAGCTTTGCTCAGCATGTTTGAAAATTCCATATTTCCTTTTGGTGGACAGCTGTGAGAATTCCAAGTGCTGAAAGAGACAAGGAGCAGCACACTGAGAATCACAAAATCTAAAACTCACCTCCTACACAGTAAACATCAAGGACAATATTAGTTTTGAAGTTTTACATTAATTTAAACATTAAAGTAGTGATGCTGGTACAGGATTGATACAGGATAATAATTATGGGCCTTGAAAATATTTATAGGCAAAATTGGCTTAAGGCAATTATTCCATTAAAGCAAGCATATTGCGGCTGGAAATGGAGTTTAGCAGGATGAAGGTGTGGAGTGCATGGGGCTGAGAGTTACTTAGAACTGGCACCAATGCATATCTGAAAGCAGGGCTTAAATGCATTTGAAGAAGACCTCTTTAAAGTTCATCAGAAAATATTGACATGATGTTTTTGTGACTAAGCTTTGTTACTGTGCGGCTTCTGACATATGCTGAAGAATTTGATGCAGAATGACTGAAAACTTGTGAAAGCAGGAGAAAGTAACTCCCTCCTGTAAAAGAGAAAAGTGAATTTAATCTCAAAGGCAGTGGAAAGGACAAGATGTTGAAATACAATGTCAATGAACATGCATAAATATGCATAAGAAAATAGAGGTGTATACAAGGGATGGCTGGAAACCAGCTTGTACATGAAGAGCAGAATGTTGTAGTTTTCTGCTGCTTGTGTTTCTCAGTTAGGAGCGGTCTCAGCTTGTTCACCTGATTTTAGTGAAATCCTTTTATAATGAAAACTCTGTTGCTGTGTTAGTCCATGCTCGTGGTTTGATTTACCAGTACAGCAGTAATTTAAATCTGGTAAAGAGTTGTAATCAAGTGTTGCTGTTTTTATTTGACAGGCCGGACCTGATAGACATGAATACCGTTGCTGTTCAAAGCAACCTCGCAAATTTAGAACATGCTTTTTTTGTAGCAGAAAAACTTGGTGTTGCCAGACTTCTGGATCCTGAAGGTAAGAGATCTACAGATGGCTTTGTTGCAAAACCCCCAACACTAAAATAAAATCCAGTCTGCCTGCAGGTTGTAGCTGTGGGCATTGTTACAACTATGTGATAAAGCACTGTTCTGTCTTGCTCTTTTAGATGTCGATGTTTCCTCACCTGATGAGAAGTCAGTAATAACTTATGTGTCATCACTTTATGATGCATTTCCCAAAGTACCAGAAGGTGGTGAAGGCATCAGTGCAAATGTAAGTAGGAAAACAACACTTGTGTATTGTGTGAGCTACATTAATAAAATTCTGAATTTCAGATCCAGAATGTTAGCTAGATCTTCCACAGGACCGCTGTCACACTTTTCTTTGACATAGTTTATTTAGGCTGAGATTTTAGAGTCTTAGCTATTTCATGTCATGGACATGAAAATATTTGTGCAAAGAGCTTAACTGAAAACAATGTGTCTGATTTGGAGAAAGATTGAGTCAAAGTTCTTACTTTTCAGTTGTGAATGTATAAATTATGCCTTTCTGATTCTTACCACCTTGAAATTTATTAATCTAGAAAATATTTTGTTTTCAGTAGAATTATTTGGGATCAAAACTAAAGACCAAAATCATATATTTGAAAACTTTAACTGATCTTTAAAGAGCAAATAAATATTGTCTCAGAATTGCAGGATTTGAAAATCTATTTTCTATATACGTGAAGTATTCAAAGCTGAAGCAGAAATGATTTCTTGATGATTTTCTTCTGTAATCTGGGTTTTGCTTTGGCAGGATGTTGAAGTCAAATGGGTTGAATATCAGAATATGGTGAACTACCTCATGCAGTGGATCAGACACCATGTCACGATAATGTCTGACAGAACATTTCCCAATAATCCTGTGGAACTGAAGGTGAGGTGTGGTGGCTTGGACTGCTTGCTGGAATTACACTTTATCTTACTGACTCAAAGCATACTTGAACAAATGACGTGCTTGTTGATTTATACAATCAAGTCAACTGCAGAACAGTACTGCTCCTTAACCTTTTCAAAGTATAATCAATATGTTGCTAGCATATGAACAATAAAAAGGAAATCTTTACTTTGTCACTGATTGTTTTTTGTAGAAATCTAGTTGAACAGTATAAAGGTAAGCTTGTGAAGAATATTAGAAAAGCGTTTGGAGACTAAGGTTATATTCACTGTAAATAAAACTTGATGTTATTTTTCATGTTTCTGTAGGCACTTTATAATCAATATTTACAGTTTAAAGAAACAGAAATTCCACCGAAGGAGACAGATAAATCAAAAATCAAGCATCTATATAAACTGCTAGAGGTAAGTTTTAACATCATTGAAATGTATAGAAGTTTCTTTTCTGTGGCATAAAATAACAAGTACGTATGAATTTTTAAGGTCTGGATAGAATTTGGACGCATCAAACTTTCTCAAGGCTACCATCCAAATGATATAGAAAAGGAATGGGGAAAGCTGATCATTGCCATGCTGGAAAGAGAGAAGACCCTTAGGCCTGAAGTGGAGAGGTATGCTAGTGAATATTTGACACGCTTTGTTAATATATTTTCTGTTGTTTTAACCCATATTGAAATTTGTAAATATCTTCTTCTATGATAATGTCCATATTGTTTTTTTAGATCAAGCATTTCTGTCTTTGTTCAAGGTCTGAAAGTCTCTACCTGCCTAGAGGCAGGTCCAGACATAAACAACTTTGGTGGGCTCAGAAGGTTGTGATGAACAGCATCTGTGCCTCAGATCATCAAAGCACTTAGGCACATATATAACCACTTTCTTTGTGCACTTAGTCAAAGCTGGGTTTGTACCACTTCACTATCTCCTTCCATCTTGATTCCATATAAGGACCATCCTCATCCTTTACATGAAATGTGTGTTTTTCTTGGTGCACAGCATTGTAGAGGTTGAAAAAGTTGGTGGTACTTGAGAGCGTGCCAAGTGTTTAGATGTGGAAAGGCACAGTAGCCTTTCATGACAGTAGGCTGTGGGACACGTTTTACATCACTGATGACATATTAAGCATGATTAAAGTCTTGATGCAGTCTGAGAGCATTTTTAATGGTATGTCTTTTTAATTTCTGTGGGAGACACAGGTGCTATCCATTCATTAATTTAAAAACCCTCTTAAATGATTTTTGAGGCTTCTACCTGTAGGTAGATATAAATACCTGGATCTGGATTCATTCTGCTTGAGTTTATGCATCCAAAGGAGACATCTAAGATCTGAATCACATCCTAGAGAATCTTGTTGCTGACTTTCTGGTGAAGACAGGGTGACCTATCTCTCTGGTTTAGGTACCTGAAATTAGGTGTTAGGAATCCAGACCATTGTATAGGAAGCCCTTAGCAAGAGAGATTTCAGTCAAAGACAGTCAGAACTGATTAAACATGTGTCATGCTTACAAGAGCAAGAGCGTGACTGAAATGGCAGTAGGAGGTGTTGATTCACAGCACCCAACTGTGGAACAAGTTCCTACAGAGGACCATGAAGTTGTCCGCACTGAGCTTTCCCTCTTATGCAGAGCAGAACACTGGAAAGCAGCAGCAGAAATACAGCCTGCTAGGTCTTGTAGGTTAATCTGTCCCAACCTGCTGAAAGCAAAGTGTCTGGCTTCACCAATAGAAAATCTGTTCATACTTGCAGAAAGCGGGATTATTTTTGTTGAGAATGTGTGTAAATGACATTAGTTTATTTCTATTTTTTAAATGGTCTGAGCACAGATAAACAAACATGAACCTAACTTCCTTCCCATATTTCAGGAAGGGTAAACACACTTAGTGACAGATCATATGGTAGTAGTCACTACAGGTGATGTTCACTGTAAAATGAGAGAGAAAATGTCATTAAGTGCTTCTGGCTTAGTCGTCAAGTTGAAAGTATTGATTGATGTGGACACAAGAATGTAATTTGTGTTTGTTGCACTGGTTACCAGTGCATCTCATCATTATGAGGTGCTGATACAGCTGCTGGGGTGAAATTTGATTGTGGCAAAAATGTGACTTCAGCCAATACTGAAACCTGGTGAATAATAAAACTGTACTTGAAAGTCTGTTGAATACATCTCAAAGTATCAACACAAACGCACAGACAATGTGTGGCCAGATTGGTATATGGGATCAAAATTAATACGGTGCCGATGAGGAGAGTGCCAGACTGAGCTGTGGTTTGCAAAACTAGCAAAGAGATTGGCATTGCTACAGGGGTGTGTCTGTGCCTTTGCAGAGCTCTGCTGCGTAAACAGTCACCTTATGGGATGGGTGTGGTTGTTCAGGAATCCTAAAAGCAGGCACTGAAATACTGAAAAAAATCACCCCAGCCCAAAATCTGAGTTAAAAAGTAAACTTGAAAGCAGTGATCAGATTTTTCTTACTTATTTTCTGGTCAAAACAGCTGGAAGCTATTGGCTGTGCATGTGGAAGAAGATATAGGGAAATTTTCAGGAGGACAGTGTAGTGGGACAGGGCAGTTAGTGAAGATGCCTGCTTGGACAGTGCGGGATTGACACGAGGTTGGATGGTGTATAGGTGTTTCAGATTATATTGTAATGAGCTGATTAACCCTGATTACTTCCCCAGTTTTATTGTGCAGTTTATTTGAAGGAAAAGGAGTCAGCCCAGCCTGGAGGTTATTTGTACTGCACTGTTGAGTGTGGATTTCTCCCTTCACTCCTGTTTGAAACTTTCCATTGAAGAGTCTGAGGGACACCACAAAGAGTTCTTTTAGTTCTTACTTGGTTTATAGTTATTTAGTGACACTTCAATAAAATATTTGGTGTGTCTGTTTCCTAGAGACGCCCCATTGTTGCTGCCTAGTCTGTACTTGCAAAGCTTTAATGCAAGGTAGGGAAGCCAAAAGCAAGGTAGCGTACATAGCCCCAGGTAAAATCCTTTGAAGAGCTGGCAGAATATTAATTGCTGGGTTTTCAGTGTGCATACAGAAGTCTATATAAAGGAGGAGTCTAGGTGTTTCAAGAGCCAGTAGTGGAATTTCATCCCTAGAAGCTGTACATTTTGCAGGGCTTTTATCTTCATTTTTCAGCAAATGCAAACAGCCAGAAGATCTGTGCTCTGGATGTAAAGATGAATAGCAGTAGTTACAGCTATCATAGCAGTGATTCGCTGTTTAGCAACAGTACGAGTACTCGGACCAGCGTCGACTCTAATGAGAATTTCCTTTCTGTTAATTGTGGTCCTACGCTGATTAAATCTTGTATAAGCTTTGGTAATGGAACCTTAGAAGGGAACAGGTAACTTGACATATGCCTTTGTGCTTTGTGGTAGATGCTGTTGATTCATTTGTTTGTTTTTAAAGTCATGCAGCATGATTGTAAATATAAAAATAACATAGTACTTTTTTATTTTCCTGAAATGCTTTGGTGTCTTCTAGGTTGGAGATGCTGCAGCAAATTGCGAACAGAATTCAGCGGGACAGCCGGAGCTGTGAGGACAAACTGATACTTGCCCGGAATGCTCTGCAGTCTGTAAGTCAGTCAGGGATTTTACTTGTCTGTAGTCATAGATTTATAGAAGTTGAATGGCAAAAATTTCTTAAGGGTTTGTGAAGGCAACCTTAATAGCTGCTACTTTTATTTTCATTGTACTGTTAAGGTAGCATTTCTTCAAGAAAATACCACAAGTTGCCTAGGGTGTGTTCTGTAGTTAATTAAATGCTTCACAATTGTCTCAAGATAAGAATAAGTTTCTTTTTTTTTTAATATAATTCTCAGAGCTGATATCTCTTTGGTTTTAGCTGCAAGGCTTGACTCTCTCTTCTTTGTTAAGGACACCAAGAGATTGGAGTCAGGGCTCCAGTTCCAGCATGAGGCAGAGATAGCTGGGTATCTTCTTGAATCTGAGAATCTTCTCCGCCAGCAAGTGATTGATGCCCAAATTCTTATTGATGGAAAATACTATCAGGCAGACCAGCTTGTTCAAAGGTACTTTGCAGTATGTTAATGTGAATAAATAAATGTCCCAAATATGGATTCCCATTATGGAAAAAAAATTCAGTTGTTTATAACTATGCTTAAACTTCATGGCCTGTCACTGGGCACCTAAATATCGCATATTCTGGTGGGTGCATTGCCCACAAATGTTGAAGACAACAGGAGCTATTTGTACTTATTTATGAAAATGAAGTCAATCCCTGGACATGTTTTAATGTTTAATGTTTACTAGATATCTGTGTGTAAAGAGGTTAGCTTGTTTGATTGCATGCAAAACACATTTAGAATTTACTAAATTTGATTTTTTAAATGGAGATGAGATTCTGGTGACAGCTGTAGGTGTATTAACAGGTAATAAGTGGAGTAACATTAGGTTATGTGTAGCACTGTGTACAGTGCTGACAGAAAGAAGCATTTAAACTGCATAAATGTTTTATGAAGAAGTGGCTCCAAAGTTTTTTTGGGGATTCATCCTTGGACTGATTGAGATGAAGTGCATAACTCCTTGGCAGTGAACTGAGGTGTTTGATCTACCCCAACATGTAGTGTCTTGTAAGATTTCTGGTTTGCTGATTGTTCCCTGGATTTGTGTATGGTGCATGTTAGTGCCTATACCATTTTTTTAGACTTTGCCTGATTTCTGCATTTATTATCTGTATAGAACTATAAGCTGCTATTCTCTGTACTTTATAATAAAAATATTTGCTTATAATATTTAAGTGCAACTAACGTGTAAGAGGTAACGTGAGCTCATATCACTATTCAGTTGATCATGATAAACCTTAATCATAAGCATTCACTGGGGTTTTTTTTAATTCTGCTTTAATAGAGTTGCAAAACTTCGTGATGACCTGATGGCCCTGCGGACCGAGTGCTCTTCCGTGTACAGCAAGGGGCACGCGCTGACCACGGAGCAGACAAAGCTGATGATATCAGGAATAACAGAAAGCTTAAACTCAGGATTTACAGCAAACCTAACGCCTGAATTAAATGCTGCAATGACACAAGGTTTAACACCTACTTTGACATCTGGCCTCTCATCAGGGCTGAGCTCCAGACTGACACCGACCGTGACTCCCGCCTACCCGTCAGGCATCCCGCCGCGGTTAATTCAGAGCTACGTGACAGGGGTCGACAGTGGCACTCTGCAAACACTCAAACTGATGCAAATCAGAAAACCTCTCATGAAATCAGCTTTCGTGGATCAGAATTTGACAGAAGAAGAGGTGAACATGAAGTTTGTCCAGGACCTATTGAGCTGGGTGGAAGAAATGCAGGTAGCAATTCTTGCAGAAACAGTCCACTTTTAATGATTTACTTTTTATAGATCATGGCTAATCTTTTCTTCCTGTTTGTAAGGTTCAACTTGATCGAGCAGAATGGGGTTCAGATTTGCCAAGTGTTGAAAGCCATTTAGAAAATCACAAAAATGTCCACAAAGCTATTGAGGAATTTGAATCCAGCCTTAAAGAAGCTAAAATCAGTGAGGTACTGCACCATGTTCTTTATTTCTTTGATTGCTTTCTTACTGCGTGACCCATAAAGTAGTGTTGAATTTTAGAACTGTGTTTGGATTTCACAGTCTTACCTTTATTTCTGATCTCTACATGACTTATGATGAAATCAGAAGATCTAATGGTTTAACAAATCTAACCTTTTTATTGTCTTTTGATCTCATATACCAAATACAGATCCAAATGACAGCCCCTCTTAAACTCAGTTATGCAGAAAAACTGCACAAACTGGAGAGTCAGTATTCAAAACTCTTGGTAAGTTAACCATACCTTTTCCATGTTCAGCTTTTCAGTGGGCATAATTTCTGATAAGTGATGAGCTTTAAATTCTGATTATTTTAAATATTTTTCTTTTCTTTTTAATAAAGAACACATCAAGAAATCAGGAAAGGCATCTAGATACTCTTCACAATTTTGTGTCTCGTGCTACTAGAGAGTTGATATGGCTGAATGAAAAAGAAGAGGAGGAGGTGGCATATGACTGGAGTGAAAGAAACCCCAATATAACAAGAAAAAAGGAATATCATGCAGTATGTATTGCTACTATAATCCAGAGGGAATTATTAAATGATCTTTATTAATTAGATAGAGTTTTAAAACTTTTTTTTGTCTGAAATAGGAATTAATGAGAGAACTTGATGAAAAAGAAGAAGTTATTAAATCAGTACAAGAAATAGCTGAGCAATTGCTTCTTGAAAACCACCCAGCCAGGCTAACCATTGAGGTAAGTTAGTAAAACCAGCACCAAAACAGGAAAAGTTTTGGGATTTAAGAGAGCTGAGTTTTGGGGGAAAAGGGGGTGTAGAAGGCAAATATAGAGAAAATTAAACAAGACTCTAAATTAAAGGGTCCTTCTAAACTTTCCTCTTCAGCATCTCTATTCTATTTATCTTCCAGTTTCCAAAAAGTAAAACCACTTTTTTAAAGTTATGGTTACACCTTGGATTGCTTAGATGAAATCTCCTGAAATTCTAAAATTAATTGGTCTGTAGAGATGTTTCTGGTCATGCAACTTGTAGAGCTGTTGATACAAATTGCATTGATAGATTGAGGACACAGAACAGTCCTTATGTGGTTTCTTTCCTGTTGGATTGAAAGAAATTTCATGAGAGCTTTTGTTACCACTTACTGTATGTGCAGGTTCCTAATGTGATTTGGGGTTGGTTTCATAACTCACTTGTCAGTGAAATATGAAACTTGTTTGGATGGTAAAAATCTGACCAGGTGATATGATTTACTTCAGGCTTGAATCTAGTTCTATGTTATATATGTAAACAATTTACAGGAAAATTTAATGTAGCTGTTGTAGGATCATAACAGGTTTTCAAAGGAGAATGTAAAACACTTTTCCTTGTAGACTTTCAAGGAAAAAGTAGATACAGACTGTGAGTGGTAAAGACTGAAACAATAAAAAGCTGATTTATTATACAAGAATAAAAAAGTCAGAGGGAATGTATTTTTATTGTTCTTCAGCTCTGCTAGTTTACAGTTGCAAAAATGGGAAACATGAAGAAAACCCCTCCTTTCCTTCCTTCTCAGGATGTCTACTTGAAATAATAAATGACTTGCTTTGTAATGTGGGCAAATCTTTTCTTTAAAAGTATAAGCTGTTCTAATGGGCTCTTACTGGTGTAGTGTAAAAACACTCTGGGGACGCCTGTTACGAAATCAGGCCATTGCGGTCACCATGACTGTGCAGGTTATGCTGTCTCCAATGATGCTATATTGGGATATTTATAAAAATATCCTTAAAAAATTATCCTTTTCTGCAGAACAATATATGCATTAATGCATCAGTTTGGAATCCCTGGAAGACAATGGAAAAGCTGTTTCGGACGGGGGGTGGTGACAGGAGTCCGGACCCCGGGACAGGGGGGATTTCCCAAGGGCAGGAGCGCCCCCTGCTGGCGAGCCGCGCGCGGCTCCTCGGGGGACCCAAACTGGGATCTCGGCCCGGGGCTGGCGTGGGATCTCAGCTGGGTGTTCTGTGCTCCTGCACTTTGCCCATCTCAGCTGGGTGTTCTGTGCTCCTGCAATTTACCCATCTCAGCTGGGTGTTCTGTGCTCCTGCACTTTGCCCATCTCAGCTGGGTGTTCTGTGCTCCTGCAATTTACCCATCTCAGCTGGGTGTTCTGTGCTCCTGCAATTTACCCATCTCAGCTGGGTGTTCTGTGCTCCTGCAATTTACCCATCTCTGCTGGGTGTTCTGTGCTCCTGCACTTTGCCCATCTCAGATGGGTGTTCTGTGCTCCTGCAATTTACCCATCTCAGCTAGGTGTTCTGTGCTCCTGCAATTTACCCATCTCAGCTGGGTGTTCAGTGCTCCTGCACTTTACCCATCTCAGCTGGGTGTTCTGTGCTCCTGCACTTTACCGATCTCAGCTGGGTGTTCTGTGCTCCTGCAATTTACCAATTGCATCCAGACAAGGCTCCAGATGTTGTGATTGAGTAAATAGGCACACAGAACTGTAGATGAGCCTAGACTGGAGGAATCTCTCAGGAGCTGAGCTCCCAGCAGGAGCTGGAGTACCAGCAGGGATTTGTTTGGCCAAATTCGGACCAGGTCACAGGGTAATGATTTCACAGTCCCTCTGGGAAAGTTTTGTTGTGTTTGACTATGCTGTGACAGGGTTTCTTTCTCACATCTAATTGGAATTTTCCTTGCTTCAGCTTAGTTTTCCGGGGTGAGGTGGTCAGGTTTTAGTTGTTTGTGTTTGTTGCATTACTTTTGTGTTTCCTAAAGTCTGTAAAGGTATGGAAGTTTTAGTTTTCATTTCCATTTGTAAAATATATCTCTCCTCCTTAAAGGCCTATAGAGCTGCAATGCAGACACAATGGAGCTGGATTCTGCAGCTCTGCCACTGTGTTGAACAACATTTGAGAGAAAATGCTGCATATTTTGAGGTAAGAAAGTAAATCAAACAGAATATGAAAGAATATAAGTTCTCTTCATAGTCAAAAAGTTCCACCAAAAGCTCTAGTTGTTCTCTCACAGTAGCTGTAGAATTGACACTTGTCTTGTACTATCACTAGATGATAAGCCATCCTCCCGCAGCGTTGCCACAACTCAGTTTCTTCACTACAGTTATGTCAGTTTGCCTGAGTTTTTTCAGTGCTGCAGCTGCAAGTAGAGACTCTGAGAATGAAACCTTGTTCTCTCCCTGTCGTGCACAACTGCCGTCAATGGAGTTTGTGCAGATGGTGTAGCATGGAGGGTGGTTAGTGATGGCCATGGGAGAACATATTCTAGATGGTTATTCCAGGACTATTCAAAGCAAAATTGAATGTGCAGCATTAATAATGAACAGAGCAGAGAACACCATGACAGCAGACACATCCCATGAAACACCTGACTATCTCATTGTCACCTGTTCGCATACTCAGCAAATGATGAAATTACCTGCATGAGTATGATAGACAGAGGAGTTTTTTTTGTTAGTTTTGTTTGTGTTTAAATCTACTAATTTAAAACATTGAAATTATAAGGATGAATCCTTAGCTTCCTCTGGGTTGTGTGGTTGAGGAGAAGGGGAGCTGATGAAGAGGTGAGATGCCTTTGGACTGAGAAGGATGAGATCCCAAAGTTAGGAACAGGACACTGGAGAAGAAAAAGCAATTTGAGCTCTTTGTGACGGGGAAGAAACTAGAATTCTGAATTTAAGAAATGGGGCTTAAGGGAGAGAATGGGATTTTGCTTCCCAGTTGTGCCTAACCAGGACCCTTGTTTGGGTGTGCACATACCCTTGCAGAACTGCCAAGTGTGGCAGCTCATTTCCCTTCCTGAAGAAAGTGTTTGCCCCAGCTCTGCTGCCTGGATTTTGCAGCTAGTTTGTCTAGTTGTAGGATTTGTCTGTGCTTTCCATATGAAAGTAATTGTAATTCCAAGGGAAGCAAGATTGGCCTAATAAAATTTTTTCATTGTAGGAATGGCCATTAACTGCAGGTTCAATAACTGCAGAATTAATTTTGCATGTAGCTTGTACCAAAAATAACTGGTGTTAACAGTGTGTGCCTTTTTGAAGAGTACATTTAGACATGAGATCATGAGTAGCTGAGTGTGGTGCAGTGGTCACTTCAAGTGATGAGAAAAGGTTGTTTTAAAAGACAGCACTTGAAAACTTCAGTAGCTGATTCTGCATTTTTTTAGTTTGTTTAAAAATAACGCACATAATTATTTTATCCTAGTTTTTCAGCGATGCCAAAGAAGCCATGGAATATTTGAAGAATTTAAAAGATACCATATACCGAAAATACAGCTGTGATAGATCAAGCAGTCTTCATAGGCTGGAAGACCTTGTCCAGGAGTCTATGGTAAGATCTTTAGCAGAAGCCTATTAGCAGGAGCTACAATGAAACAAGAAATGTGTTTGTTATGGTGGGATATAAAATTTTAAGACTATTCATTTAAAGTAAAGAAAAAAAAGCTGATTTTTTCAGAATTTATAAATAAATTACTATTTTTCATAACTTTAAAATGCAGTTTTATTTGTTTGTATTTACAATATCAGATAAATGAAGACAGCGGCTTCAGAAAAATGTTTTTGTAAAGTGTGTTACTTTTCAGAAACACTGTAGAAGGAGTCGGGGAAAAAAAAAGCATAACAGGATCAAAGAAGCAGTACTGTATTCTGGACTTCTCTTATGACGTATTCTTTTCTTAACTGTTCTAGGAAGAAAAAGAACAACTCTTGCAGTATAAGAGCACAGTAGCAGGCCTTGTGGGAAGAGCAAAGGCAATAATTCAGCTGAAGCCAAGGAACCCTGACTGTATACTCAAAACATCCATTCCAATTAAAGCCATCTGTGACTACAGACAAATTGAGGTTAGAAACTAAAATTTCCTCAAACCAATTACAGATGTAAGAATTCAGCTAAAGTTTCATTAATTACCATGTTCCTGGAGAAAGCTGGGCTGTGAATTTCTTCCACCCTAGTAAACAAGAGCAAATCCTTTGGTTGGAACATTGGTTTTGTTGTTTTGTTGCTTATTTGTTGACAGCATTTGCAGAAGCGCTTTGTACAGTTATTTTGTAATGCTTGGCTCATCAAATGATTCTGCTTTTCTGTTAATACTAGATAACTATTTACAAAGATGATGAGTGTGTATTAGCAAACAACTCCCATCGTGCTAAATGGAAAGTCATTAGCCCCAGTGGTAATGAGGCCATGGTTCCATCTGTATGCTTTACAGTTCCTCCACCAAACAAAGAAGCAATAGATACAGCCAACAGGTAGGGACAAAGTAAAGCTACCTATTTTCTGTTAAGATCTACTTACATGAAACTTGGGTTAAAAGAATATGTCACAGTTTTTTGGTGGGTTTATTTTTGTTGTTTTTGTGGGGTTTTTTTTGTTGGTTTTTTTTGTTTGGTTTTTTTTTTGTTTGTTTGTTTTTTTGTTTTGTTTTTTCCCCCTGTTTTCATGTGTTACCCTGATCTGAAGTTGGATTTTTTTTGTTTCAGGATTGAACAGCAATTTCAGAATGTTCTGGCCCTTTGGCATGAGTCACATGTAAACATGAAAAGTGTGGTGTCCTGGCATTACCTGACAAATGAAATTGAAGTTGTTCGAGCTGGCAATGTTGCCTCAGTAAGTGTTATGACTAGGAAGGGCTCTCAACCATTTACTAGGAAGTCACAGGATGACTAAAGTTGTGTGAGAGCACAAACTGTTGCAAGAAATATTTGCAATACTGAAAATGACACTTTCCTACCTAATTTAGCGCTATTACTGTTGGAAAGAGGAAACTGAGATAGCTCTTGACAAAGTCCCTACTTGTCCTTGCTATTGTTTGTGGCTGCATGGTGTTAGATGGGAGAAATGAAGTCTGATGTAGGGTTGGCTTAACAGAGGCCTTTTCTGATGGGAAAGATTGAAAAGGATTTTATGTTAAGTGTAAATTATCAGCTGTCAAGTGGACTCCAGCTAAGGAACAGAGAGCTTTCAGAACCTCAATTCTTTGACTTTACCATCTTAGTAATTTATCAGTATTGCTTTTTGATAAAAAAGCATCACAGAAACTGTGTGAGAGATGCACCATTGCTGACTGTGCTTTGGGTCTGTAATCTGTTGCAGATAAAGACAATGCTGCCAGGTGAACATCAACAGGTTCTAAGCAATTTACAGTCTCGCTTTGATGATTTTGTGGAAGACAGCCAGGAGTCCAAAATCTTTACAAGCTCTGATACAGCACAGCTGGAAAGGGAAGTTAATGTTTGCAAGCAATACTATCAAGAGCTTCTGAAGTCTGCAGAAAGAGGTAAAACTTAGCTTAGAAATGTAGAAAGATGTCCTTATAAGAGAGATTTTGTCCTTGATCTTGAGATCTTTTTTATCGTGATGATATTGTTACTGCCTGTGTTCTTTTAAAAAGAGTAATTTAACAATGTGTGCAATTCCATTGTATAGAAGATCTTATTTTTTTTAAACTTTGTATATATTAAGCTATGCAAAAATATTGATGCGTTACATAATATACAGAATGCTACAAGAAATTTTACACCTAAGAATTTATTATGCGCTTTACAGCTCCCTGCTTAGTCCTGTGTTCCTTGTTTTTGAATGCTGGAAAAACAGCTTGATTACTTTGAGTTCATGACAGAATTAGAACATTTTTCACCCTGTTAAGGCAAGGAAAATGTCCTAGCTGCTTTCCTGACTCCACAGGATGTCTGTAGTTACTGCTGTCTTAACTCTAATTAACACTGTATTAATACAGTGAGAACAGAAAGCTTAGAATAGCTCTTCTGATTTACTGTTGAGTAGTTGATGACTTAAAGAAATACAGTAGTGCAAAGCTGATTACTTCATTAGCAAAGTTCACTCAACTTCAGGAAAGATGTGGTGCCCTGTGCATCTGAAAGAGGATTCATGTCCCTGCTACCACTGATTAAAAGAATCAGTCACTGAATTTAGCAATGTCACCATAGAATAATGCCTGTGCAGAATGATCACAGATTGTTATTTTTCATGTGTGAGGAGATGATTTAATAAAAACAAAATTTAAGGGTTCCTAAGATTTGCCTTATAGCCAGAATTCTGATGGAAATTGATGGCATTTTGGCCAGTCACAAAAACACCTATAGAGCAATGACTTTATAAAGTGTGAGAAGTTATACTGAAACAACATGATGACTTTGCTGGCTAACATATGCCTTAATTCTTTCAACAGAGGAGCAGGAAGAATCTATTTATAATCTGTACATCTCTGAAGTCAGAAATATCAGACTACGACTGGAGAGTTGTGAAGAGCGGTTAATACGGCAGATCCGGACGCCAATGGAGAGGGATGATGTACATGAAAATGTGCTTAGGATTTCAGAGCAAGAGGTGAGCCTTTGAGAAAGCCTGTTTTGCCTAGGAAAAGTTCTATTTAAAAAACAAATATATCCTGACTTTTGAGTGTAAGCCAGGAAGGTTTGCAGTGTACCTCGAAAAGAGGAGTCAAATATTTAGCTTAGTATGTGTAATACGAAGCTCAATAAATCATATGTGTAATAGGGAAACTAATGGAGGTACCGTTGATCAGCATCTTTTTACATATCACTCATAGTGATATGTAAAGTGTATATCAGGTTGATGTAGGATGAAAGCACTATCAATCACCTTTCATTTTACAGAAACTGAAGAAAGAGCTGGATCGGCTGAAGGATGACTTGGGAGTCATCACAGATAAATGTGAAGAGTTTTTCAGTCAAGCTGCTGGCTCACCTTCAGTCCCTACTCTGCGCTCTGAGCTCAATGTTGTTATACAAAACATGAACCAAGTTTACTCCATGTCTTCCATTTTCATAGATAAGTATGTACTAGGCTGTCTTCCATCACACATGTTTTAGTTTATAGTTTTCTCTTAAATTGAAACAGTTACTATGAATAATACTGATCAAGGGAGTTAACATTTTAACATTGTATAAAGGGGTGCCCTGTGACAAGAAAAGGCCAAAAAAGATGAACGTGTTGAGCGTTGGTATTGATTTTTATGATTTTATGGTTTTATTTTATTTATTATTTTTTATGATTTTTTATGGTTCAGTTAACAGGGGGTCTGTTTTTCAGATTAAAAACTATCAATTTGGTGCTGACGAACACCCAAACAGCAGAATCATTAGTAAAACACTATGAAACTAAGTTGTGTGAAGAAGAGGCAGTAACAGCTGACAAAAGCAATATTGAAAATCTGATGGGTACATTAAAGGTAAGAGCTGGCTGGTGCCTTTTCATGGGCAAATCAAAAAAATAAGACAAAAGCTATCTGTCTTGTAACACCTGATTTTGTTATGCTTCACGCTATAGGGTCTCAAACATTGGCTTGTGTATTTAGTTTTAGGTGGTATTCGAATTGATATTTCAGAAAAAAATGGCAACTTTGGAGCATTAGGATTTGGATAGGTTGAAAGCATGTTCCTGCTGTTGCAAAATGCATTAAAGTATCTGAACTTGCAAAAGTGGCACTTGTAAATGCTGCAGTAAGATTTTCTTTGCTCTTCAGAAGGTAGCACATACTTAGGGTAACATAAACATATATTTATGTTATGTAAATTTGACCCCAATAACATTCTTGCTGCTGCTTCAGTGTTCTAATCAGGGTTTTTTAGGAAGTTTGGCAGATTTGAGAAATCGAAAGATTGAAGTTCAGCATTTTTTGTTTGCTGTATATAACTCGTTTTGACATTACAAATTATGAGTAATGCTTTTTTGCTAGATAGAATGATTGGCATCTGCCTAATAATTTTTTTTTGAAAGCTGTAGTTCCTAAGGTGAGTGTGTTCATTTGACCTCTGTGTTTTGATCTGTGTGTTGTGGGGATTGCTGTTACTTAGAATTATTTAGCTGTTTATTGCTTCAAACCCATTCTAGTGCCGCTTGAGTATTTGAGCAAGCAGAATAAAATATTAATTGAAATATTTTAATTTATTCATTTATACAGCATACTCATGTAAAATACTTATTTATAAAATAGTGTCATAATTTAGGCGTTATTTACAACTTTTTTTATCACCTACTAGCAATGGAGATCTGAGGTAGATGAGAAAAGACAAACATTCCACGCCTTAGAGGATGAACTGCAGAAGGCAAAGATGATCAGTGATCAGATGTTTAAAATGCACAAGGAACGTGATCTTGACTTTGACTGGCATAAAGAAAAAGTTGATCAGTTGGCTGAGAGGTGGCAAAATGTTCATTCTCAAATTGAAAACAGGTTTGTATGACTTTTTATTATATTCTGTTCATGTTTTAGACTGTTTTTTAAAATTTATTTCTGAGGAAAAACAATCAAAAATGAATGTTAAAACAGGTCTGAATAGTTTTCTGAACTGTTTTTGGAATGTGTTGGGATAAACACCTTTATTGTGCTGTTGACAACCTTGCCTTACTTTTCCACTGGAAATGTCTGTGGCTGTTAAGCTCCAAAAGATGAACAAGATACAGAAACTTACTACTTACTGATACACAGTGGAGAGAAATTGTCATTTTTCTTTTAAAAAAATGAAACCTGCAGAAATGGCAGGCAGGCCTATGGAAATACCATCTGTTTCTCCACATAATCAGTTCTGATGGGCTACATTGATGAGCTGATTCATCAGTTATGATTGGATTCATGTTAATTTGCTTTTAGTTACTCAAGTGTTAAGTCTGGAAGTTCTTAGCTTCCATGGACATCTGTGATAATTTGTGGTGCAACAACTTTTTGGTGAAGTGCCTTTTATTTTTTTAAATATCCAGTAGAGATAGTGCTCTAAATTCAGCCCTTTACTGTCAAGTTGATACTGAAAATGTTGCTCAAGTGCATCTGCCTATGCAGATGTGCAGATACAGCAGAACACACCTGCCTGCATTTCTGAAGATGTCCATACATGAAATTCCTGGAAATGCTTTTTTCTTCAGTCTCTACAGTCCTGTTTCCTGTATGTAAAGGAAGAAGAACTGTAGAGGCTGAAGGAAAAAGTATAGGCAAGTGTTGAGGAATTCTGTACTGTGCAGTCTGAACTTATTTCCTTTGAAATGTACTTTAGTTTGTCATTATAGATTACCTGAAAAAGAACATTGAAGATGGCACTGTTGATGTAAAATTCACACAACCTGTCACATTTTTGTCCTCCTTTTCTAAGGGGTGAATATACATTCAGGTGCAATATGGAAGTCATTTACTTGTAATTAACCAGTTTAGTTGGGTCTGTTTAACTTTGCTGGAAGTTAGAAAGAAGATGGGAAAAAGGTCACTCACGTAAAGCTGGTTGCAGAAATAGCTAGCTTAAGTTCCATCTCTGATTTTTCATCAGTTGTTAGTGTGACATAATTTAAGTTATTAAATGAGGTACTGAAGTGTTCTTATTTCTTCAAGAGAGTAAGCATGAACCACATGCTCTCCTGCCAGGACTGTATCCTGAACAGAATATGCTGAAAAATGACTGCTAATACATAGTGACTTCTGGTATAAACAGGACAGATTGTGGTAACTGCAGTACAGAGCTGTAAACAAGCTGCTTTCTGTAAATATTATCTCTGCTTCTTCTTACCAGCTTGACTCTGATAATCATTATACAAAACCTATGTACAAATATTGGCTGCAGTTATCATGATCCTTTTGCTTTTTCATGGTTACTAGCTTTAAAACATGATTAAGTATGAAACCTGAGCAAAAAAATTTCCTTTGCTTGCTCTTTTTTAATCTCCTTTTGGCATCTTAAGAACAGCACTACAGCAATTCAAAATATTCGTTCCAAGTTGAACTGTAAAAGGTTATATATTTCTGTTTATTCTGCAGTGTTGAGTGGTCATATTTATATGGTCTTTTAAGTAGAATCATAGAATATCTTGAGTTAGAAGGAACCCACAAGGATCATCGAGTCTAACTACTGGCTCTGCACAGAGCAACCACAAAATCACACCATGATAACAAGTAACAGTATAAGGATCATGAAAGAAAAACTGTCAGTATCTACCTCAGTATGGAAATTACTTTAAAGAAATATACAGACCTCTCTTTTTAGGTCAAAACCACGATTTAAAATTACATATATGTGTTCAATTACTTTTGCACATTAGCATGTTTACAGTCGTCAGTTTTAGTGTAACTCCTGCTGTTTTATGGGGAGCATGGAGAGTATGGTGAACCACTACTTGACTCCAGCATGGCATGCTCCTTCTTGATTCATGGACCACATTTTAAATACTCTCACTTCTTGTAACAGAGCTGATTGCTGTAGCAGAGCCCTCCCTCTTTCCTGGGGTTTCAGTGCTCCTGGAGTTTCAAGCAGTTGAACACTGTAATGAGGGATATGTGGAGTTTCTTGTGTAGTAGGATCTCCTCTGGATATCCTTTATGACAAATGGGAAGAGTTCCTCAAGCTGGGAGCCCTAGTGTTTGGGAAGTGAATTTGCTGTTTAATTAGTGTTACACCAGTAGGTTTATACTGTGAACTGTAAGAGCTAAGGCATTTGAAGCCTTCAAAGCTGTATTTGCCTTAGTGTTGTATTTTTTGTCTTTAATAATGATCTTCTCCCCTTTGATTTATCTTCTAAAATAAAATCAGGTTGCGTGACTTGGAAGGTATTAATAAATCTCTGAAATATTATAAAGATACTTACAATTCTTTGGACACTTGGATTCAACAAATGGAAGATACTCAGCGAAAGATTCAAGAAGTACATCCTGAAAATAGCAAAGCATTGGCTAAGCAATTGAACCAACACAAGGTATGAAAGGGATGTCATTGTGACAAACCACTGTGGTAAGCACTGACCAAAGAATTACAATATCAGTGATCTCAATATTGTTTATTAATATGGGTGGCTTATATCCATCAGCCCTTACTGTGAAGCTCCAAGTAATCACCAGATTTTATGATTTTGTGTTTCTGGTGCAGCCATGAATATATCACCAAGTGACAATTGTCGCTGTCATATAGACCAGATTGTTTGGTCCTCAAGTGTGCAAGAACATCAAAACCTTAAAACTTCTGGACTTGCCTTGCCACATAATTTCATATTCTGTGGTGCTTTTTTTATTTATGGATGTAGAAATATTTCCATGGAAGCGTAGCTAAACTCAACATCTGTCTCCTGCAAGAAAGAAATGCAATATAAATAGACAGGATAATAAATTATATGCATGAAATAATATATTCCTGATTTATTTTGATTCACCAAGTATTAACCTGGCAGGTTTTTTCAGTACTTCTGTCCTGTAAATCTGATAAAGCTGAGGACATAAGCTTGAGCATAATTACTTGTACACATATGGATAGGAGCATATTAGATAAAGTAGATGTTAATGAGCCATCTATTTATATTAGATAATGTTAGATAAAGTAGAACTGTTAATTATGATGGTACTAAAAGTAACTTTTTGAGATGAAAATGTACATTCATAATTTACAGATGCTGGTTTCTGAGATTGAAATGAAACAAAGCAAAATAGATGAATGCCAGAAATATTCAGAACAATACTCAGCTGCTGTGAAGGTAACAATAACATTGCACTATAGTCCTATCTTTTAGTGTCAGTATCATGTGTAATGCCAATGATTTTATGTATTTTCTCTTGTACAGGACTATGAGTTGCAGACCATGACCTACAGAGCTATGGTTGACTCCCAACAAAAATCTCCAGTAAAGCGACGAAGAATTCAAAGCTCATCAGACTTCATTATTCAAGAGGTAAATGGGTTTCTTATGACAGGAAAATGTGAGTCTTTGCTTAAAACAAAGTAAACACAAGAATTAAGTTTTGGATTTATTAATTATTAAATACAGTAATCCAAGAAAGACTGGTTTTTTTCTCTATAGATACATGGTATAACAAATATTCTCTTGTTCATTACACTGCAATTTGGTAGCAAGACAGTATAATGCAGCTGATTAAAAAAAGTCACCCAAATGATAAAAAGCTGTATGAGAACTATGCCTCAGTAAAACTGTTTAGAACTACCTCTAGGCTGGATCTTGATCACAGTAAACAAGAAGTTTTGACTTCTTGGATCTCGACGCTTTGATAGATTCTAAGGCAAATCAGCCTCATTTGGGTGAGAAAGATAAATCTGTCTCCCTGCTACCTCTTAGAGATAGGAACAGTGACAAGCATGGCTTCTCCTCTTGAAACCTTTTCTTACAGGGGGATGAATCAAGTGGCTGCAAAGTCAAAACATTGTCTTCTGTTTCTTCTTCTTATGGATCTGCTCATAGACCCTTAGGATATATTTGTTCAAATGCACCTAGTTGACAGCATTGAATTTTGGAATCAAAATTAGAACTTTGGATTCCACAATCATGATTTTGAAATCAAAATCAGGATAAGTTCTAGAGCAGTGTCTATCACTTCTTTCAAGCTTAATGGGAGTATTTACTTCTATGACACTTACCCTCCCTTTTTGTTTCTCTACAGTTCATGGATCTACGGACTCGGTACACTGCCTTAGTGACCTTGATGACCCAATACATTAAGTTTGCAGGTGATTCCTTGAAAAGACTGGAAGAGGAAGAGGTAGGTCATTCTCTGGCAGTCAACCAAGCAAAAAGAACATCTAGGCAAACAAAGAGCAATATACCTGTTGGAATAATTCACAAAGTTGCCAGCAGATGTGGAAAGCTAAAATTCCTTATGTGGTGTACATTGAACAGGAATGTAGCAGTGTTAGCACTGTTATCATTCAGATAAGCAAAATCCTGTACCATCTATACATTCTAGCAGTTCTTCCACCTAGAACGATCATATGATTTGTTGCATTCTGATGGAGATGTAGTTAAAATTAAAATACTAATACTTTCAATTTTAATACTCTAGGGCTTGATCTTTTGGATAAAAGCAGACATTAAGAAGGCAAACTCACCGTGTATACCCTATGTATACATATTTTTAATATTCCATAGTATGGATTAGTCCATACCATGACAAGTATGGACTGACAAGTTCTTAATTGAGAAGTTCTTTCAACAGGGAGATGAGATACCTTCTTAATTAGTTTCTGAATTTAGTTTGATCTGTTCTTTTTTTTTTTTCCTTCTGCCTTTCTACTGTATTGATTCCTTGGGGATCAGACAGCATTTTATTTATGCTTAGTGTTGAATCTTACTAGCAAGAGTATGTTATTGGCATTAGGCAGACGAATTATTCAAAATACCTGCTTGCTGCAGAGCAAACCTTCCAAATAATTGAGAGAAAAAATAAAAACCAACCCTCTAAATTTTTCACTTTCTTTTGAAAACTGTCTCTCAGAAAGAGATTATTTAGTAATTCTTAAGGACTACATTTTTTTTTTATAAATTGGATAAATTTGGAGAATACTACCATATGGATATAAATTTTATTGTTAAAAAAAACCCCAATTCTTAAATGAATATTATATTATTCTGGTGCTGATTTTGTCTTTATTAGCTTTTCTTGCTATTGAATACCTATGAACCAACACTAAAACCAGCATGTATCCTTGGGCATCATCAAGTGGTGGAGCAAACTGATGGAAATACATAATATTTCTTGATAAGTAGCCATTATAACTGAGGATTTAGTATGACTAGTAATGATAATAGCATCAAGGATAGAAAGTCAGTCAAATAACAAGGATCAGGAAATCTGTGAATGTTAATAGACTTCATGTTCTTCAAGAACAAGTGGAATCTTCCAAAATGTTTAGAGCTTCAGTCTGCTCTGAATCTCCAGGGCTGCTTTGTTTTTAATTTAAATGTCCCCCATCTTCCTTCCTCCTCTGTCAGCCTTTTAAATCTTTGGTAGCTTCTTTGAAGATAACATAAACAGGTTTCCAGTCTCAAAGTAATATAATGGGTTTTTTTTCTCTTTAATCAGGGTAGCAAATCAGAAAAAAAATAATCTTTTTCAAAAGAGGAATGAGGGTTTTTTTCTTCCGGGAAGAAAAATTCTTCACAGACCTCTGAAGTCTGTGATTCTTCCAAGATTTTCTTTTATGCCAGTCCTTCTTTCTAACTCTCAGTAATGGCATTAAGAAAACAGAGAATAAGGGAAAAATAAGAAACTTTCCATCATATCACAGTTTAATCCATGTGCTGTCATGCTCAGAGTTTACCAGGAGAGAATCAACTCCAGCAACCTGTGAAGTCAGCTGAAGTCTTTCAACATTTGGGATGTAATGAAGATTTTGAATTGAGAGGAGAAAAGAAACCTAATGAAAGCATGATGGATGTGGAATATTTGCAAAACCAGAACTCTTCCAGTAAACCTGAATACCCAGAAAATAAACTGGAAATGAACAGAAGAAAATTAAATGTAGACAGATATGATAAAATCAAAACTGATAGAACATTTAAGCAACTTTTAAATGTCAGTGGTCAAGAAAGCAGCATTAGTGGCAGCAGAGACAGTAAGCTACATACAGAGCATGAGAGTTTAATGGGTTTTGGTAATCAAAGTAAGGAACAAAAAAATGGCAGAAAGGGTTGTTTTCTTTCAACTGAAATCTCTGTGAGTGTGAACAATGATTCTGGTGAAATGTTAGAGGAACAAATTGCTAATGGAGAGAGACAGAAAACAGAGGGGAAATCAAAGTCGCCTAAAGTGGAAATGATACACAAAACCAAAGGAAAAAAAAATGCAAGAAGGGCAGGGAGTGATGTTTCAACAAAGGAAGAATGTGAAATGCAATCAGAAACTGATTTTGAGCTAACAACAAAGAAAGCTGAAGTAACTCCAAAAACTGCAGAGCAGGCCCTGGGTATCAGCCCTTACAAACAGCAACATTTTTCACAGAGAACTCATTTTCAATGTCAGTGTAAAGAGCATTGCTTTACAGAAAGCAAAAGCCATAATACTTTAAAATTTGAAGACAGAGAGTTTCAAGTGTATGTTGAAGAAGGTGATTCTCTTTCATGTGCAACAGATGCAACATCTTTAGAGAAAGTTGCGTCCTCTTTCAGAGAGCTGGCAGTGCACAATGGAAGTGAGAAAACAAAGTTAAATTTGCAATCTATGAGCAATCCAGGTGTTTATTGTAGTGTTGAAAGGAGTATTGACAAACTGCAGAAAGCATCTCTGGATAAAGATTACTCTCTAGTAGAAAATGAAATCCTAGAAAAATCAAATTTAAATTCAAATAAAGCCAAGAATAAAGAGCAAGAAATTTTGGTTCTTTCTTCAGGAAATATTTCAGAGAGTCACTGTGCAGCAAAAGTCTCTGAATCCTATCCTTTAGATTGTCAAGTATCATCACTGCAGATTGATCAACATTTAGGTACAGAATTGTTAGGAAATACGGGTGATTTAAATGAAAATTTAGGTCTCTCAGGAATTTTTTCTGGAGGAGAGGATTATTTTCCATTATCAGAAGATGAACTAACAAAAAAGCTTTTAAGTCACTATGAAAAAGTAAGTGTGAAGAAAATGCCACAGGGTAACACTTATGGTTTGGACAGCATAAAGAGAAGTGGGAAGAAGCAGAGTGGAGAAGACAGGCTAGAACAGGGTCAGAAATGCAAAGATTTATTGCTAGTTTCAGAAACAGACAGTAGAGACGAGGGTAATAGCACAAAGGTCCCTGGAAAAACCACTGAACTCCAGAAAATATTTAGTGAAAAAGTAGGCATAAAAGCCTCATTTGAAAAACAAGAAAAGCAAAAAAAGAAAGAGAAACATAATGAAGAGAAAAGGAGCACAACAGTTGTTAAGGTACCAGAGTTTTTATGCAATTCAAATGAAAGAGTTAATCTAAGAATGATTCTAAATCAATGCAAATCAACATTTGAATCACAAAATATGTCAAGGTCAAGTGATTTAAGATTGATTGAGGATAATTTAAAAAATGAATATGCTAATCTTGTATCAATTACTGTACATTTTGAGATGGTTAAGATTTTTAAGTTCTTAGAAATTAATAGTTTTGTTTATTTTATGTTGATATTTGCCATCCTTTTCTCCACCCAACTGATGCTCAGCATGTTGACTAAAATGAAATCTAAGAAGATGCAGTTTGTTACTGCACCTATAATTTTAGGTCTTCTTTTTCAAGCATAATACATTAGATTTTGTGTTTATGTGAGTATTAAAGATCTGATAACAAATCAATTTACATACTTTGTTCTATTGGGGGCTGTTCAAAATTATAATACAGGGAAACATGGAGAGGAACTGGAGAAGCTGCCTTTGCATTAGCCTTTTAAGAAAAGTCTCAGATATCATACAAAAAATCAAGTAAACCTGGTAAATTTAAAGTAACCCAACAGTTTGTTTGTTTGAAAACTTTGCTGTCATTACCCTTCATACCCTGTTTGTATGATCATAGGAATATAGGTGTGTTCTTACTTCATGTTAGCTCACATTTGGTAACTTAGCACCGCAACAGTGCTAATGAAGAACCAGGTATGTATAGTTTCAACCATATTATTACTGGTGATTACACTCCTTGCTCAAAAGATTTGCTCTGGATCTGTCAATATATGGAGACTACCAGCCAGCTGGTTTTCATTAGGATTTTCCTAATTACCATATTTACACTTGTGTGTCTGCACTGCAGAGCAGCTGTGCTCTTGCTGGTCCCCCAGCTGGGTCAGTGGGGGCACAGGGACTGGGGAGCGCACCATGGAGAGCAGATGTATGGGGGTTTGGATACTGTTCTTTCTGGAGCTGCTGCATCATGGCTCTGAGATGCTGTTTCTTTTCTTGGAGGGGATTTCCAAACTTTTCTTGTGTGGTTTGTGCTTGCAAGCTTAATTCCTTGTTCCAGCTCCTGCTGAACTGGTTGAGAAACAGTAGGCCACTTTCTCTTTGGGAATTCTTGCACGCTGTATTCAGGTCATTGTTTGCTCTGCCTATTTGTTTGGAGAGAAAGCCAAAGTGAGCTGTTTGGTGCTGCTTTCTGCTAAGAGGCATCTGACTGAAGTGAGAGGCTGCAGGATTTCTTCGCTTTGTGGATGTCTTTGCCAAGGGTTTCATATTTGGCTAATGGTAACTTCCTGAAGCCTTTAAGAGAAGGTGATGGTGGTGGGAACTGCTCATCCCGCTTTCTGGACATACCATGTATGCATGAGTAAGTATTTTCCCTTCTGCTTTTCTAAGAGCCTAATATGTTCCATATGCTGTATTACAAAAAGTGCATTCCAACTTATCTTATTCTTTTACAGATTTTAAGGAGTAAGGAAGCATCCGCACGTCAGGCATATTCAGATCTAATGGCACAGCAAAATAGCACAGCTGATGAGAATAAAAAACTCATAGGAAAGGTAAAAACACTTGAGGAGATGTTGGAGAATATGAAGAAACAAAAAAACAAGTGGAACAGGAGCTCCCTAAAGTGAGAGAAGCTGCAGAGAAAGAGCGGAAGAAGCAGCAGAAGGAGATGGAAGAGATCTGTCTTCAGAAGACCAAGGCTGAGCAAGAGGCAAAGCAGTGTCGGATAGATCTAGAAAGCATTGAGAGAGAGAAAGCAGATGCAGAGCAGGAGTTGGAGTGTGTAAGGCAGTTCATTTTTCAGGCAGAGACACAAAGGAGTATACTGGAAGAAAACCTCCGTGCTTTTCGAAATCAAATAGAAGAAAGCACCTTTACCAGAAGAAACCTTGAAGACCTTCTAAGAAGAAAAGATACTAATCTTCATGATTTAGAGAAACAAAAAAAAACCTTGATGCAGGAACTGAAGAAAAAAACAGATGGGGAAGAGAAACTTATGAAGCTCATCAAGCAAATGGAACAAGATCTTGACTTTAAAGGGAACCTATCAGAAATAAAACTGCAAGAAAGAGAAACAACTGAATCCAGAAGGAAGATTGTTGAAGGCACATACTCTGTAACTAGAGAAACCTCCCTGCCAACTTTCACAGCTGGGCAAGGCAGCCAATGTAGGATTGATTCTGAAATTACGAGCTTCCAGAAGAAACTAGAAGCCAAAAAAGTAGAAGAGCTTAAACAAAAGATAGATGAGTTGACCCTTGCTAACAAAAAAGCCGATAAAATTATTAAAGACCTGAAATACGAACTGAATGAAATAGAACTTCAAAAATCATCGACAGAAGAAAAGTCTCATTTATTAAAAGAAAAACTAGATAAAGTCAACAGTGAACTTAAATGCCTAAAAATTAAGTTGGAGGAAAAAGACCAAGTGGAGCAGGGATATTTGCAACAGTTGAAAGAACTGGACAGGCAGCTACAGAGAACCACAGGTAAAGCTGAAGAGGTCATGCAAGAAAATATGGAACTTAAAAAACTTAAGATGAACTATCAGGAGGACCTGAAGTCTGTTCAGCAAGAAAAGACACAGCTAAAAAGAGAAATAGAGGAATTAACCAGATCACAAACAAAAACTGAAATAACTATCAAACATTTAAATTCACAAATCAGTTCCCTTCAAAAAGAGAAGCTGGCAGCTGAACACAGAACACAGTCATGTAAAGGAGAAGCAAATAATCTTCAAGACCAATATAGGAAAATTAAAGAACAGTTGCTTCAAAAAACGAAAGTAGAGAAAGAATACCAGCATGAAATTCAGATGCTGAAGAATGAATTAACCAAAAGCAATCAGGTGTCAGAAACATTGAAAAAACAGATAGAAGACCTTAATAAATGGAACACTGAAACAAAACTACTGATGAAGCAAATTCAATCTGAATCAGAGAAGATAACTTTGGAAAAAGAAAATATTCAGAGGAAAAATGATGCTTTGAAAGCCCTAGCAGATGGTTTCAAAGAACAATTGCATACAACAAATGAACAATTACACAAACAAACAATAATTGAGCAAGAATTCATATGTAAAATCAAAAGCCTAGAAGTTGATCTTGCAAAAACAAAAGACTTAGCTAGTGACTATAAACAAAAATGTGATAAACAAAATGCTTCCACCCTTAGCATTGACCGGGAGGTTAAAAATTTAAATGCTCAGATGAATGCTCTAACTGTGGAAAAGAGAATGAGTGAACAGAAAATGGCATTACAACAAGCTCATATACAAGAACTAAGTAGCAAATTAAAAAAAATGCAGGACGAACTCCATCAGAAGACTCTGGATGAACAGATGGCACGCAAGAAGATGATTCTATTTCAGGAAGAATCCATTAAGTTTAAACACTCTGCAGAGGAATTTAGGAAAAAAGTTGAAAAATTACTGGAATCCCATAGCATCACAGAAAAGGACATATCTGGTATAAAACTAGAATGTGTTGCTCTTCAGCAAGAAAAGCATATGGCTGAGGAAAACATCATGTTGTACAAGAGGCAAATGGAAGATCTGCAAGAAAGGCTCAAAAAATGTCATGAACAATTACAGCAAGGGAAGCAGGCTGAGATGGACTACCACCAGAAGTGCAGGAAACTCGAGGAAGAATTGGAAGTGCAGAAGCGCATGGTTGAGAGCTTGAAACAGAAGATGGATCTGCAGGTCAGGGAGAGTGAACATAGGTTTCTTTCATTTCAGAATGAAGTTCAGCAAAATAATAAGCTCCAAGATTCTGGATTTAAATTGAGCTGTGAGAGAAGAGGGAATGATTTCAATTACCTGAGTGAGACTGCAGCTAAAGAATTTGAACAGCTTCCTCCACGTACCTCACCTTTGTTAAGGCAGAAACAGGAAAGATCAGGTTTTAAATCTGATCAAATAGAAGAAAATACATTGTACGTGAGTACTGATGACACAATACCAAGAGAGGTGCAGTTTCAGATGTCAAGCATAAACCAATCATTAGAAGATTCAAGTTCCCAGTCTTTTACGGAGTTTGTTTCGCAGACGAGTACACAGTTCCAGATAACTTTTGATAAAGCAAGCCAAATCTCTGGAACATCTGAAAGGGACACACTGAGGAACAGGAACCTACACAGTTCCAGACAAACCAATAGACATGGAGAAGACTCAAAACATGAATTAGGATTGGTAAAACTGCATCCCTTGGAGGTACACACTACATTTTGTGAGGGTTTGCCTTCCTAACGGTGCCTTTTACTAGTCCATTTGGTTGTCTGATTTTAGTTATGCTTTATTACTATTGCTATACTGTTTAGTATTTCTTATGTTCATATCTTGGTGAAGGGAACCCCTTCTGTCTTACTTAACACAAAAAGCTTTGTATTAGGTCTTACTACCAGGTTTGCTAATGTCTAAGAAAGATTATTTTAAAAATCTGTATTGAAAATAGGAATTAACATACAGTGTTGTATCTTTATTGGTCATAGTTAGTTTTGATTAACAGCAGTAAGCTCATATAGTTACAAACAACAGTTACTGATGTTTAGTCTAGTCATATTCCTGTTATTGAATAAATATTTGAAATGGCAAATGCACTTCAAAACTCAAGCTATTGATGTATCTCTGCTCGCCAATCCTAGTAGCAGTTCTCCTTTCTGACTTGCATTCAAGTTCTTCCTTTGGTTTCTCTGGTGGTGGATTTAGGAGTGAATTATGTGTACAACATAGTCTGCAGTTGTATTTCTCACTGTGTCAAAAACTTCCTATTTACAGATAGTGAAGAACAAGCACTATGACATGCATGTTGAAGTCACAACATTAAACCAAGAAAATGACAAGACTTTTGGTAATGAAGAGAGAATGTTTCAGGGATACAAAACTTCAGAAGGGTTTAGGAAAGAAGACTTTGCAAAGATGAGCTCTTTCTTAGGAGAAGAGGTTTTGAGAACTGTTGATGATGCTACTCAGCTGGAATATTTTACAGAGGAATATGATGCTATTAAATTTCAAGGCCTCCGACATGATGTAACTGCCAGGCAGTTGACTGAAGTTAAACTTTTAGACAGGCTCACTGTTGAGCAGCTCATTTCAAGGCAGAAAACTGTTGGTGAGGTTCAGAAAAGTCTTGAAAAATTTTTAACTAAACCTACAGCTATAGCTGGGCTGTACCTTGAATCCAGCAAAGAGATACTCTCTTTTGTTTTAGCAGCAAAGAGAAAAATAATGGGAAAAGCACTGGCCTTGGCATTTTTAGAGGCCCAAGCAGCTACTGGTTTCATTATTGATCCCACAACAGGTCAGAAATTCTCTGTTGATGATTCAGTTGTTAGAGGGCTTGCAGATAGTGAATTCAAGAGTAGACTGCTTGAGGCAGAGAAAGCTGTTCTGGGTTATTGCTGTTCTGGCAAAGCGCTGTCTGTATTTCAGGCTGTGGAAGCTCAGCTTTTAGAAAGACAGAAAGGTAAAAATATCCTTGAGGCTCAAATTGCATGTGGGGGGGTTATTGATCCTGTAAGAAGTGTTCGTGTACCTCCAGAAGCTGCTGTGCAGCTTGGCTTGCTTAATAACACAATTTTAAAATTTTTGCATGAGCCTTCAAGTAATGCAAAATGTTTTCACAATCCAAATAACAGGAAAGCTATGTACTACTGTGATTTGCTGAAAATGTGCTTGTTCAGTGTAAGCAGTAAATGCTTTCTGCTTCCAGTTGGTGAAAGGAAAATAAGCAGCCCATCAGCAGAGAAAAGTCATAAAACTTCTGTAATAAATGTTGGCACAGGAAGTGAAATGACTTCATATGAGGCTTATCAAAAAAATTATATTGATAAAGCTACATATCTTGAGCTTTCAAAACAGGAATTTGATTGGAAGGAGTCTACATGTTTTGACTCTGATGGAAATTCTTTTCTTTTGCTTACAGATCTTAAAACGGGCGTACAGTTTAATATTGAGGAGATCTTAAATCAGGGTAGAATTGACAGAGCATTAGTCAACAAATATAAGGAGGGCCTCATCACAGTTAATGAGTTTGGTGATATCTTAGTTAGCAGTTCACAGCCAAATAAAGATTTAAACAGTCCCATTGCGGGGTTCTGGCTTTCTGAAACCAATGAAAGAATTCCAGTCTTGAAAGCCTCACGCAAAAATTTGGTAGACAGAGTTACTGCCCTCCGATGTCTTGAAGCTCAGGTTAGTACAGGAGGTGTAATTGATCCATTCACAGGGAAAAAGTACAGTGTTTCAGAGGCTTTGCAAAGGGAGTTGATTGATGATGGCTGTGCCAAGCAAATCCAGCAGTGTGAGCTGATCTTTACTGGGATCATTCATCCTGTAAGGAACACTGTTATGTCAGCTGTTGAGGCTGTGCATTTGAGTGCCATAGACAAAGAAATGGGCATGCGCTGCCTGGAGTATCAGTACTTGACTGGTGGCTTGATAGATCCAAAGTCTCATTCCAGATTAACGATGGAAGATGCAATTAAGAATGGTATTATTGATGCTATCACAGCTACAAAGATGAAGGATGAAAAATTGCACAATAAAGTTTTAACATGCCCCAAAACTAAGAAGAAGATAACCTACAAAGAAGCTTTAGATAGAGCTGTTTTTGATTGCCACACTGGCCTGCGGTTGTTAGAAGCAGCTCAGCCCATGAAAACAGGAATTTCCAGTCTTTACTATAATTCATAGTGGACAAAAGATATTAATACTAATTTTGGGCTCTGCTTTAAAACCTGTTAAAATTAAGGAAAATATCTGTGATGGCCTTTATGGAAAATCGTAAGTGGTGTTTTCTAGCGTTAATTAGTTGCTGTAAAACTAATTGTTATGAACAACTAATTAGCATAAACCACTGAAACTGGAATTAGATATTACTTATTGCAGAACTGAAATTTTTAGATAGGCAGATTCATAATTTCAAAATGCAATCTATGTGTTCAGTCTTTACCTGAAGGCCTTGTCTGTCATCACTTTGCATATAGGTAGTGTAAATGAGAAATTATACTGAAGTTGATGAAGTTAGTATTAGTTCAAAGTGGGTAGATTTAGGTGAGACAAGAATCATATTCTTACAATAAGGTTGAGAGGGATTGACCATTTTGTGAGTGAACACAGTGCAGCATTTCATGTGACCTGTTACTTAAATTAAAATTACCAGTCTGCAGATACCAGTCTGCAGATACCAGTCTACTTAAATTAAAATTATCAGTCTGCAGATACCATTTTTTTTACAAGAGTGGCAATAAAATATACAAGAATTAAACCTGCAGTGTAGTAAGCCCACATGCATCAGTACTTTTTCTCACACTGGTATTTCATTAATTTTAAGGGGCTGCTTACACCAGAAAGTTGTGTTTCCTGTCCTGAGTTTTTCTCTAATTTCATGTTATTTTTTTCTTAGAATTGTCTTCTACTCTAATAGGTAAATGAATTACAATTACATATCAATTTTTAAAAAATTCATTGAAATAAAAGGTTTTAATTTGTACTTACGGTACATGGAAGGGCTTGACTGTGTTTTCTCAGTATTGATGAGTGTCCACCTAACGGATTGTACTTATATGAAAAGGAGAATGTTTTCCTGTGCAGAAAAAGATTAAATGTCTCAGTATTTTACTTTTATTTTTTATTGTTTCTGTAGACATAAAGCAATGTATTCTTCCTAGTTGTAATTTGGTAATCCATGTGCATAATGTGCAAAATACTGTTATGCTATCCTGGTTGTAGATATCCTTACCTGAGGGTAATGCAAAGGCAGCAATTCAAAGATACTTTATATGCAAATGCTTTTGAGATTTTATCTGCTGAGTAATGGCTGGGAAGCTATGCTTTTTCTTGCTATCAATCATTTTATAATGATTGCATGTGTGTATGAATAAGCACATTTATCATAATTAAAAATCACTTGAGGTATTCTTTTATTATTGTTTATAATTATGTGCCATTTTTGTTCCTACATCAAAGTGTCATAGTAATGCATGTGGTGGTAAATAAAAAAGAAATAATTTTATGTTTATGTGGTGATAATAATGGCATTGTGATAGAATTGTGTTTCTACAGACATTAATGTTACATATTTCAACAATTTACATTTACATGTTTCTTTACAATTCATGGCACTCATCAGAAATCAATGGAAGAGGAAAAGAAGGAACATGTTGAGAAAGCTGGGGATTTACTGAAATGGGTATCAAACCTCAGCAAGACACTCAGCAAAGAAGAAGGAGAAAAGGCTGAAAAGACTGATTTACCTAAGCAGCAGGTACACAGATATCTTTTGAATAAAGCACCACTTCCTCTTTTTGGGTTTTTGCATGGATTAAAAGGCCAAAATAATCCATAAATACATTTTTCCCCCTACAAATCACCATCCACATTTCCCTCAGGACATGATTTCACATTTGGTTGTGAGTAGAGAGTTGGGTAAATAAACATCAATGTTTAGGGACACAAGCATGTTACTCAGGAAGAAACTCCCGCTGCTTTTTCCAAACCTCGTGTATGACACATTCTGACACTGCAAAATATCAGTTTAGAGAAACTGGGCCCTGCTCACCATATGTCAGCATTTGTAGAGGGAGAGTGCATCCTGTCAGGATGGCATTTTGGGCACCAGGAAGGAGAAAGTTGGTAGGAGGGGCCTGAGGGCCAAGTTTCTATTTATTTGTTTTTGAAAAGCTAATCTGAGGGGTCTTCTTAAGAGACAGTCAAAACTGCTGTCCTAGGAAGTGCAGCAGATGTTGACTGAGGCCTCTCTGTTATCACTCTAGTCCAGATGCTGTTGGAGTGGCCCAACTTGATGCCTTTGTATTTAACACGACATTGTCACTGGGTGCAGTTGTAACTCAGACCATAAATTTCCATCTGTGAAGTTTCATGTCATTTCTAGGACCTTCTCTGCTGGGCTTGCCCCATGAAATAGTTCAGTTACACCTAAAAAGTTTCAGTAGGTGAAGGCTTACCTGCACACTGAGCAGCAGAGGGACAGAGCAGTGTCTTGTCCACATCCCTCAGTACACTGCTGGATGTGTCATCATGCAAACATGATTTTAGCCCTCTTGGCATCCTGTTCCTATGGTTTTATTTTGGTGACGCTTTCTGGTGCCAGAGCCACTGGACCAGCATGTGCATAAATCCAGCTTGCTGTTGGGAAGGTTGGCAGTCCTGATGAGCACTGTTCCAGCATGTAGCTTGTTCAGAGAGGACCAGTGCTAGCTCTGAGTTTGTCCTTATATCTGCAGGAGGAAGTGAGCTTGCACTGATTTGAACATATTAATTGGTAAATTGCTAGTAGTTAAACCATTCAGTGCTGGTCCTCCTCTGCTCTTGTTAATGACTACACTGGAAACCTTTATCAGTGCTGGGCCAGCTCTCAACTCCATAGTAAGGACATCTCAGCTTACCACAGCAACTGTGGGCATCATCTCCTCTGTCCAGCCTGAGCCTCCAGTGAGTAACCCGTGAGTTGGCTGTCTTGCCTTCCTGTGGGAGATGGGTGTTTGCTGAGGGTCTTTCCTTCCCTTGTGAAATGGCCTGGCAAGGTGGCTGCACCTTTCAGAGGTGCCTGGGTTTGTGTCTCCACTGAATAGCAATGATACCTTGTAAGTTGCGTAGAAACATGTAGAAACTGGTGACTTCAGAGCTAATGTCAGCTGAAATACATTTCACACAGAGAATTGGGGTTGCTGTGGAGTGTAGCCAGGTACTGGGAAGAAAAGCTGATGCCAGTAGTGACAGGGTGCACACAGCAGCCACAGTGACACTGGTTCCCTGAGTAAAGTGGATTTTGTGGCCCCATCTGCTGCTTCAGCCGGCTCACTTCATCTTCTTGCATAGTGCATCCAGTGGTTCTTTTGGTTCCTTGGTCCCTGTGCAAGCAGTACAGGTGATGAGATTGTGGCTTGCTGGTGGTGATTGCAAAGGGAGACTTTTTGGGCCCTTTGGTACAATGCAGACAAGGAGAGATTGGTTTTGTCCAGACCAAGTGAATGAAGGGCTCAAGCACTTTGCTCAAGACCTAGCACCTATGTTGAAAACATCTCCAGCTTGCAAAACTCCCTTTTGATAATTTGCCTTTATGAGTGCTTTTCTTTGAAGAGACTGCAGGGAAATTCTCAGGAAACTTAGAAGATGAAATTCCCACAAGTTCCTCTAGCAGAATAAGTCCTTTGGTGGGGATGGCACAGAACTGGTAGTGTGGAGAATATTAATTAATAATTCATTTTTCCCAGGCGTCTCATATTGCATTTGTCTCTGTTTTTGAATTTTATGAAGGCTTGTGGTCTTCTGATGTGTTTTTTCAAAAATTTGTTATCTCTCATTTTGGTGAGCAACTTCTTGAATGTGACTATCATACACAACCTTTATAAAGCTGCTATAAAATGTGTCAACTATAATAAGTGATTTTAAATGATTGGTTAATTTTCCATCAAATAACATTTTGAAATCTTCTATTTGTTTTGCCCAATAGTTTTCTAAAAACAGCTTGCTTAATCAAAAGACATATCACAATGACTTACTCATATGTAAATGATGCCATTCCAATAAATAATCTTGCTCTACCGATAGCCAGTATTTTTAAAAAAATCAAGCTCTTTTATTATTGAGATTAGTCCCAGATACAAATAAGGTTTTGTTTGTTTGTTTTTGTTTATTTATACACATTATTAAGTCTTGAACACAGGTTATTTATTTTTCAGATTTCCCTTCATGAAATGTCAACCAAGAAAGAACAAATAGCTGAAGCTCTACAGACAACTCAGTCATTTTTAGCTAAGCACAGTGACAAGTATGCCATTTTTTATTTTTCAAATAATGTAAATCAATTGAATAAATACATACTGTTTGCTTAAAAAGAAATCATATCTCTATAGATCTAATTGCATGTCATCTACAGTTTGGGAGTTTTTTGTCTTCTCATTTGGTGAAGCTTGATGCAATTTTGTTGGTTTCAAGAATTTGACTTGGTTTGTATACCTCTGGTCATCTTAAAGATATTAGATATTTAAAATTTCATTTGAAATCAAATTAACAATTTTGTAGTAAATGAGTACTTGAACTACCTATCACAAGATTGTTTCACCTGTGTCTGAAAACAGATTTAAGTTACTAAATTGCTGAGATATCTCATAACTCCTTGATGGTTATGTTACCTGTCTTGACTGGTAACCAGTAGACAAAGGCCCATGCAAAGGTTAAATGCTTCTTTTCCTGAATAACTGCAATCAGATTGTAGCTTTCTTGAACATCTTTGTAATTAGGCTGTATTTTTTCCAGACTACTTGTACTAATTTCTGCTCCCTATTTTTAAGTAAAAGTAGGCAGATCACTCCCAACAACTTACAAATTATCCAGAGATCTCCTCCTTCCATTTTTTTTCCATGATAGAATGTCAGATGAAGAGAGACATGAAATGGAAAAGCAAGTTAGATCCCTCCAGGAAAGCTACAGCTTGTTATCCAACGAAGCTTTAAAGCAGCTGCAGGAAGCACATCTGGGTGATGAGAAGATAGAAGAAAAGGTAATGAGATTCAAACTTAGATTTCAGTTCCTCTTGAGGTTTCTTGCATGGTTTTCAAACCACATATGATCAGCAAAATAAGAAGTTGCAATTAACAGTGTGTGTAAGGGACTAGATATTTAATTGACTGAAGGTGTTGTGTATTTGCTATGAAATACTGTATGTGACCTTACCTGTGCACATGAGCATTCTATTCATCAAACTTCTTCTGAAGAGTCTTAATAATGTGTGCCTTGCATGAAGAAAGATAAGCAAATCATTCATCTCTTAACTCTTCTCTTAAAATCCATTCTTTGACTGCTAGATAAGTGTGCATTTCTGCTGCAAAAATGATAACGTAAAATAACATGTTAATCTCACCCATATATCACTCAGAAATTTCCTAGAAGTGATCTACTTTCAGGTTTTCCTAAATTTTTTCTGGGTATGAAAATGGGAGGACATAATACAATTTTCTCTGAGACACTATGAATATATTTGTTAATGAGTATTAGTCTTAAATATGGAGCAAGCATTCTCGTATACATACCGAGGCAGAGTCTGTGTAATGAGTTCAAATAATGTTGCCAAACTGACTTCATGCTTTCCATGTGAACTAAATGCAATATTTGGTGCTGGAGTATCTGATTCCATATGGTTGAGTGTATATACAGAAATGCTGTATGCTGTAAACATGAATAGCATGGTTGTGTTGAATCACATACTGTTTCCAAATATTCTAACCTTTCACAGACATTTATAGCATGAAAATGTGCCTTTCAGGTATATGTTCTATTTGCCCTCTCTGCAGTCATTTCTTCTATTGTCTTTCACTAACCCTATTTATATATGCAAAGCATAGGTTTTCAATTCACAGATGCATGTTGGTTTTAAATCTTTTATCACATCGTGTGCTGTTGAATGACTGACATAGATCACTTGTGCATTTGAGCTGCTAACATTCACAACATTCCTCCGGGCCTGGTAAGTACATGTTTTTATGGTTATCATGCATTCAAAATCAAAAGAATATTTTAAACATATGATCTAAAAAGGATGATAACTTTTCTTTTATATTCCCTTTTAGGTGAATAAAGTAATTGCTGGTGTCATTGACCAAACAACTGGAGAAGTCCTTTCAGTCTTTCAGTCTATTTTAAGAGGTTTTCTTGACTATGACACTGGAATTAGATTGCTTGAGAATCAGCTGATTCTTTCTGGAATAATTTCTCCAGAATTAGGAGTGTGTTATGATTTGGAAGAAGCTAAAGCCCATGCCTTAATTGATGAGCAGATTCTGTTGCAGCTGCAAGAATTAAGTAACGCAAAGAAGCTTATGTCAGAATCATCATTAGCAAATATTCCAGTTATTTCAGCTTTAGAGCAAGGTCTGATTTCAGAACCTCTGGCTGTTAAAATTCTTGAGAATCAGCTTTCAAGTGGGTATTTGATTTTGCCATCTACTGGAGAAAAGCTGTCTTTGCAGAATACTTTCCAGAGAAATCTAATTTCTCCAACATTATATTCCAAACTCCTGGAAAGACAAGATACGTGTAAAGATCTCATAGATCCCAACTGTGCTGAGAAAATTTCCCTTGAACAGATGGTTCATAGAAGCATAGTACATGAAGCAACAGGGTTAAGACTCCTACCTGTGAAACCACAAGAAAAAGGGAGAATCGTGCTCAAATGTGGAAGGAAGGTAACTATTTTGAGGGCAGCCCATGAAGGGCTCATTGACAGGGAAACAATGTTCAGGCTGCTTGGTGCTCAGTTAATGTCCGGAGGCATCATTGACCCGACTCAGGGAAACGAATGACTGTGGAAGAGGCCATGAGACAAGGGATGATAGATCAGGACACTGCTTGTGGAATCCTCACACGTCAGGCTCAGACTGGTGGAATCCTTTGTCAAAATTCAGGACAACGCTTGACTGTTGATGAAGCTGTGCAATGCAACTTAATATCAGCTACCAGTGCTCTGCTGGTATTAGAAGCTCAGAGAGGCTTTGTGGGACTAATTTGGCCTCACACTGGTGAAATATTCCCTGTATCAACTTCTTTGCACCAAGATATGATTACAAATGAGCTGGCATTCAAAATACTGAATGATAGAAAGAAAATAGCTGCACTTTACATTCCAGAAACTTGTGAAATAATCAGTCTTGACAAGGCTGCAGAATCAGGGATTATAGACAGTAATACTGTATCTGTTTTGACCAATGTGACTTTACCAGATAAAATGCCCAATGTAGAAGAATTAAAGTCCCTTTGTAAAAGTGCTGCAAAGTGGTTATCAACTTATGAATTTCTGCCATCTGTATTTCGTGGCTGTGAGGGGGAACATGAAGTTTCTGGCACAGAAGACCCTGTATGTCATAATCTAGATGAAGCTAAGAAACTATTCATGTCTTACCTGATGGTAAATAGTTATATGGATGCAAACACTGGACAGAGACTTTTGTTATATGATGGACAACTGGAAGAAATCATCAATATATTGCTGGAAGGCGATAGTGCTGGGATACAATGCTGGTGTGTCAGAAATAGAGTTTAGTAACAAATATGTAAGTTCAAAAGGAATTCACCTAAAGTCAACAAACAGTGTTCAGGGTGATCTTTCAGGTGCTGAGAACTCGTGTAATAACAGGATATGTAATCAATGTGATGATTTTGGGAATTACATATCTTCACAAGAATATCCTCATGTATGCAGGCCAGATGTTTGCAATATTCTTGGTACTGAGCAATCAGAATATATACAGGAGATGCAGTTAACTACCCCTGCAGAACTCAGAAATGTAGTAAGCAGCACTCAAAATTCCACAAAGAGAAATGATCTCAGAGGTTTTTTGGAGATTTCTGAGTGGACAGAACTCTGTAAGCATAACAATCAGCAGACAAATTCAGGAAACATTGAAGGATATCTTCCAAATGACTCAAATACAAGATTTTTATCACAAACAGCAAAAGAAGAGATTTGTGTGGGAGACAGTCTGGATAATGAAAACATGAATGATAAAACATTACAAAATTCCTTGAGCATGAATGATTTGTCCGATAAGGAAGAATGGAGGGAACTGGAAAGGTGCACAGATTATGGGCCTCCCATATTTCAAGCTGACAGTAGCAGAATGGTACTGGATAACAGCAAGAAAGATAATTTTCAGAGAAGTCTTGATTCATCCATCACTGCAGACACTGAATGTAGACTTCCAGAAGAATTGTTTAGTCAATGTGGTGTCACAAAGTTTGAAGACAACCGAGATGGTGCTCAACTTCTTCAGGAGCATGCAGGTCCATTTCTACAGGATGGTCTTTATATCCATGGAAGGCTATCCCTGGATGATTGTGCTGATTTTCAGAATACACTATGTCTAGAGGACAGCATAGGCATGCGCCATAGGCTTTCATTAGGTGGTGATGCTGTCACACACGATGGACCACCTCTGGGGGACAGTAACAGCACAGCACAAAGGCTGACAGAAGAGGAAAGTGATCTTATATTCCACAGGTTACTGCCATGTGACAGTAGTTCTGACTCATCAGTAGAGGAGGGTGATGGCATCCCACAGCTTGAGAGTAGCTGCTTGCAGCAAGGATGTGGTGAGGTGGCCTCTGAAGAGGACAGCTCTCAGTTGGATGATGGTGATGATGATGATGCCTATGAAACACCTCAGGGCGATGATGATGACAGTGATGTCTATGATACTCCACAAATTGATGATGATGATGATGATGATGATGATGATGATTCCTCTGACACTTCTCAAGGTGATGAGGGGTTTGACACCTTGCAGGTGGGGGATGATACACCAGAGCCAGAATTGGCTGGAAGATCAGTTCCATTTGGTTTTCTGGAGGAGAGAGGTGGTCGAATAACCCTAAAAGAAGAGACCAGCTCTTTTCAAGAACTTGCTGCTAATGCTGGAGAGAATGTTCATGTAAATGTGAAAGGGCAACCCGAGAGCATAACTATAGCTTCTGCAAATGCCAAAACTGTGGAGAAAATCCTTGAGGGAAGGGAAAGAACAGGGAGTTTTGCAGAGAAGGAGCATGAGTTATCAGTTACTGTTGAGAGTGAAGGAACAAAGGAAGGAGGCATGAGCTATTTACAGAATATGTATGAAGCAGATGTACAAGACAGGAATGAGGAAGTTGAAATGAAAGCAGAAGGTGACCTGTGTGAGGAGGAATCTGAAGGTACACAGGAGGGGGAAGATTATGAGGAGGATTATGATAGTTATGATGACTCTGACACTGATTCTGACAGTGAAGATGAAATGGATATTTTTGATTCACATCATCAATGTATAAGTAAAGGTGACCAGCTGTTAATGTCTGTAGAAGATGTAGAAAGGAGCAATGAAAACAATCAGAATATTGATGACTACTGCTATTCTTTAGGCCACAAGACAGGATATACTTTGCAATTCCAGTCTAACCATGAAAATGGAAACCTATCCTCAGTAATATGTGAATCAATGTCAAATATTTCTGAAGAAAGATATGTTGGTCTTTCATGTACCAGTGAAGAAGCCAGACAGCAGGAAACAGAAGATGAATATGGGACTTGTGTCAAAAGTGAACACATGCCACAAAATACTGCTGAGTCTATTCAGTCTGAAAATACCTTTTGACACTAAATGGATGTCCACAAAGAGTGAGGAGAATACTGAAACACAGTTTAGGGTTCCAGGTTCTCAGCTTCTTGATGGTACTGTGAAATCTGACATTAGTGTGACAGCCTACCTACAGCAAGCTGATGATGCCCAAAGTACCTGGACAAATTTGCTTCTCTCAGAATGCTTTACTGATAGCATGAATGAAGACAATAATACCATGCCAATGTTAGATTCAAATCATGGTCAAAGACAGAGAGAGGCACTGCTTGCAGAGGAAAAAGTATTAAATTATATGGAACAGCTAAAGGAAAGCTCATCCCAAATGGACAATAAATTCCTTACAGATACTCCTTATGTGAGTGATAATAGTTCACTTAGGGACCCAACACATCCAGACACCAGTTGGAAGCATGGTCAAATAGAAAGAGGTTTTGAAATTCTTACAGAAAATAAAAATAGAGTAAATGTTATGGAGGAATGTGATGTCACGGGACTAAGTAATAGCCCCATTCAGATGGAAAACCTTGGGGAAATATTTGATGCAACAGTAATTAAATCTGCTAGAGAAACTCCTGCTGCAAGTAAAGAAAAAGTAAATGTTGATCAAGGTTTTCTTGACATTCAAGGGGCAAGATCAGATGAATTTAAGAGAGGTGGTAACATTTATCCTCCTTTAAAACAACATACAACATGCATAAAAGAAGATGGCCATTCAGAACTCAGTGAAGTTGAATTCTGTTTTGAGGACATGGAAAGAGGGGGAAAAAGTATACGAAATGAAAAGGATTTTCTGCTAAATATGGAAGAAATGCATTCAAATGAATGTAACACTTACTCTTTGTCCTGCACCTGATACAGTGAAACCAAAGGAGATTAGCATAACTAAAGAAACAGGGAGGCTTAACTGTCAAAATACCGACAATGTTCTGAAAGACATTCCAGAAAACAAAAGCAGCAATGATACTGAAATTTCCCCCCAAAACCAGATGCTTTAGGAAGTATTGAGGATGCCAAAGAGTTAGGAGATGGAAGTGAAGTGCAACCTACTGGGAGACATACCCATACCACTGATGTTTCTTCTGCAATTCTGAGTAGCATGGGGACGAAGTTGAATTACGGTGCCCAGAACAAGCATGAGATGCTGAAAAACACAAAGGGAGAAAACGTCATGGTCAGTGACACTTCCTCCCTTGGAAATGGTTTCAAAAAACAAATGTCCATGGAGTCATTGCAAAAAGAAATGGGACCCTGCAAAGACTTTCAGGTAAAGGAAGGTATTTCACAATCAGCAGGTGTGTCTGATGCACTAATGGAAGACTTACAGAATATATTACAAAGGAAATTGAAAATGGGACAGGTTTACTGCAAGCAGGAAAGTGAACCCCTAAGTTACTCTGATACTAGAACTTTAATGCAAAATTTACTTAAAATGGTTAGAAGCACTCAGCTTGAGAGTGAAATGTCTAGTGGGTCAAATCTGAAGCAAATAAGCAATGCTGTTAGAACTGCATTAATGGTCACCACGCTGAGTGCAGAGCCCAAGGACAGTGATGCTCCTTCACTGCTTTGGCCTGATTGCAGAAGTCCTGATCTTCTTCATGATATTCTGAAGCATGAATCCTGCAAGCAAAACACAGCTGATTCAGATGAAAGGAAGAGTAAAACAGACATGAAAGCTCCTGTTCCCAAGCTTACTACCAATGAACTGCTGGAAATTTTTCGAATCTCACTTGGAGATGAAAGTACAAGCAAGTTGGAGGAGCTGATAAATGGTTTACTTAGGAGCTCACAGGTTGCTGGTGCTGCCACAGAGCATGAGGGTAAAGGCAAAGGAGATGGGCTTTATTCTCTTTCCTCAACAGAACAATCAGATCTTGGAGCAGAAATTGATGAAGAGAAAACATTGGCAGATAACAGAACCACTACTTGGAAAAGCGATCAGGAGCATGGGAAGACAGAAAGCCTGTCAAAAGGCTTTACTGAGCCTGTTTTGAAAACAGAAGAAGCACTCATGGGAGACACCCCCACTAGCATGGTAAGTAACAAGAATATGTGTTCAGCGTCCTGTGTTAGTGGAATTGCATGGATCTTTCCAAGTGGTGGAGAGAACAGTTGAACTGGAAAAATGGTTGAAAAATTAGATTATAAATTTAAAATGAATCATAATAAGCCCAAGGAATTTTATTATTTATTTTCAAGTCAGTTTGGAAAATCTTATTTTTAAAACTCATTTTCAGTTTGATGGAGTACAGCAATGTTTAAAGTTAACAGAGAAAATGCAAGAACATTTGGCAGTGCTTCAAGATATGAAAAACCACCTAGATAAACAGCAGCCTATTAGTAACAGCCTGGAAATACTAAAAGCTGAACTGGAACAGCTAGAGGTAAGTAAAGTGTTCTTTATGCTTGTACTTCAGTGATGGGTGCTAAATATAGCCCTTAGGTTTAAAAAGGGAAATTCAAAATGTAATTAAAGCAATTCAGATTTAAACATGTTTCCTAGTAACTTAAAGCATTTTTGATGTGTTCTCTTTGTAGTCATTTGAATCAGGACTGGCTACCTTTCCAGTTATCCTAAAAAAGGACATGAAGATGGCAGAAGAACTCTTAAAGTCTTGTAACAGGGATGTTCCAGGAGAGAAGCTTAAAGAGCTAAATAGAAGCTATGACTCTTTGCAGGAAGCATTTTTGGAGGTCTGTGATAGATCTTCAAAACGAGCAAAACAAATAGTCTGTGCTGTTGACTTGGAAATGGTATGTTTTTAGTAGTGTATGTTTTTACCTTGATTTTCTTCAAGGCAATTGGGCTAAAATAAAGGAATTTGGATTTTCTTTATTTTATCTACATGTATAAAGATACATGTATGATTCAATTTAATATGGTAGAAAATGTGAGTATACTACAGAAGCATAAATAAATATACAAATTCCCTTTCTAGTCTAAGCTTGCAGGATTACACCAGCAACTTTTAAACCAACTGCAGAGATTTTCAGACTGGATCACAGACAAAAATAAAATCATGAATGACTTCACAGTGAATACTAATGATATAGAAGAGATGAAGAAAAGTTTACAGCTACTTAAAGTAAGTTCTCTTTATGGCAGATGTTGATGTTTCAATATTTCTCCTTATTATTAATTATTAGCTATGTTTTTTATTCCTTCTCAATAACCTCTATGGCCTAAAGAGAGGACTAGAAGTAATTACTTAAGAAGACAACAATTAGATAATCCAGTAATAAAATCTTGTTGATTTGCTTTTTCACTTGCAAATAAAGTTTCATAGAGTTAGGATTACTGAGAATGCTATTGGTTCCACTTACATTTGTTGCAATAAATCTGAGCCTTTTAGAAATCTAATATATAATACAAGTATTTCAGTGATTAAAACTGAATTTTTATGCATTGGGTTCAGAATTTAACTGAAATTTAATTGTCTTCCAAATCAATTCTATGTGAGAACACAAGATGGGAAAAGATAAAAAGGTTTCTTCATTACACACTCCATAAAATGAGTAATGGCAAACAAAGCAGATAAAATTTTTAGTAAAGTTCATATACTTCTGTATGTATTAATAATAAAATTTATTTTAGTTGTTTTAATGTGCTTAAATAGAGTTCCAGAGAAATAGTATGGTCATAGGGGCTCCACAGTATGTAGCTGTTGGTAGAATTTGCCACATTGCTAGAAGTGGTGACATTCTTGCTGTGGAGTTAAGAATATGAATTATTTCAAGTATATATTTTAAAATTTCTGGATCTTCAGACCAGATGTCACCTAGATATGTTACATCTAACCTGCCATAAATCTTTTAGAGTTGAAGGTCCGTCAGTTTTCAAAAATCTATGAGAGGCCAAAGAAATAGACATGTACAAGATCATGTATTTTATTCATTGGACCCAAGCTGTCCTGAGGCAAACCATGCACAAGTTCTAATGTCATACCTGAATGTGGCAGTATGATTCTGAGTTTTGATTTTCCATGGCTAAATTGTATACCAAAAGCATTTTGGGATAAGGGCTAAGAAGAGATGGTAGGCATACTTGTGGTTTATTTGTACTCAATTTTTCTTGCTAGTAATTCCCTTCACTTCATTTACAGAACAGTGCTGCAGAGCTCAGCTGTAAAAAAATGCAACTGGAGTCCACTGCTTTTGATGTTCAGTTCTTCATTTCTGAACATGCTGAAGATCTTTCTCCTAATCAGAGCAAACAGCTACTGAGGCTCTTAAATACCACCCAGAAATCTTTTCAGGAAGCACAGGAAGCAATAACTTCTCAAGTGGAAAGTTTAGAGACTCAGTTACAGGCAGTGCAAGAGCTGGGTGATCAGAAGGTTTGCCTTTCTGTGTAAAAGTGTGCTGAATGTTTCTGTCTATGGATAAGGAATTTTTATACCAGCATGCAATATTGAGTGTATTTCTATCTTCTCCCTTTTTACTACAGATACATTTGTAGCTCTTACAAAAATGATATTGATGAAATTTGGTGAATTATCATTTTTGTCTTTCTTTGTTATACTCACAGAAACAGCATATTAAATTGAGATCGGACACAGGTCTGCTCTTTCTAGCAATGAGAGAAATTTACTAGAGGTTTCTCACAAGTGTTGTTTCTTCAGCAGCTCTATCAGTAATTGATCTGAGCTATATTGATCACTGAATTTGCTATTGCACCATTCCATAACACTTTGGTGTTGCTGAACATTTTCTTTCTCTTGAATTTGCCAGGTCATCTGCTTATGTGATCTTTTCTCTAGATTTTCTAGTCCAAGAATGAGATTCGTTAAAATCCATGTAGAATGGATTGTTTTGACTGAGATGGGTTAGAGGGAAAACATGTGACTGAATCAGCCAAAATACTTGCAGTTCTAGGTGAGGGCACTGGGAAACCTGTGAGTCACATTGGGCCAGTTACTTCTTCAGCAAGTGTAAGCAGCCTTTGTAGAGTCAAAAGAGGCTGATAAGATGCTGCAGGTTAACAGCGCCTCCTCTTCTCTCATAGAAGCACTGGTAGGACTCAGAATCACCACCTCAGCCCCTGGTTTATGTGTAAATAAAAGCGCTTTAATATTCTGAAGACTTTGTATTATTTTGCCATTCCAAGAACATTTCTTTCTACTATATTTTGTGAAAGAAGCATAAAATTGAGTATAGGAAAGGCGCAGATAAGTTTTCTAGGACTTCGTAACAATAATGAGCTTGCATGTTTTGTTCTTCTCTACTGCTTAAAAAGTTCACAGTTTCTATTCAGGTAACATGTTATGCATACCAAAAAGAGCTAACTCACATTCATAACTAACCTCTGTTTTGATGTCCTTTTTTTCAGAATTAATAGTGTTTATCACAGGTTTCAAGTGGTTAAGAGACTGGATTTTCACTCCTGCTGTTTGGAGATTTCATCCTTCACATATGTGCATGGCCAGACTTCTATTGGGCAATTCCATCAAACATGGTCTCTTTTACTTAAAACATATTTGAAGTTTATCCATAACTTCTGTATGTTCATCCTGCTCTTTGTAGCACTGCTATCATGTTTACAGCATACTTTAAAAATAATTGCTTTGCAATATTGATGTTCAATGATTTCTAATATCTAGTAGAGTGTTGATTCCTGAAGTGAGGATTTTTTGTCTTATTGTTCAATTGTACTTGGCTCTAATACAGGATGTGGCTGAACGGCAGCAGGAGTGCAAGGAGAAACTGCAGGAGATCTGTGATTTGCTTACACAGACTGAAAATCGACTCATTGGGCAGCGACAGTCCCTTGGTATTGGAGACAGCAAGGCTGAGCTGGAACAATACCAGACCAAACAGGAGGTAAGCACAGTTCTAGTCTAACAGAGAAGTTAAAGAGGGCTGAGTGCAGAGGAGAGTGACTTGACTCTTTTGTTGAGTAACAAGGCTTGTCATGTGAGAGGAGAATAAAATAGATTTGTTTGACCTACCAAAAGTTAAGGCTTAGTGGCATGCATTTAAACTGCTGCTTGTGAATACACTCCAGTGTGTGCTAGTGGGAGAAGAGAAACTTCCAAATGAGGAGACGCTAGAATAGCGAGTATGTGCTACACATTTCAAGAAGCACTCTTGAAGCTGGTGTGAATTTTGTTAATATATTAGCTTAAGATTGTTCCTGTTGAATGTGATAAAATCACACATGTTTATGATGCTAAAATAATTTAGCCAGCTTTTTAACGGGCATCAGGAAGTGTTTATTCCTGTTCACAGTACTTTGAAAAATTTTGCTGCAATGTTTTCTCTTGCCTGAGGCTTTCCATTGCTTCACTCTTGCTTTGGTTTGAATTCTGGTTCTTATTAGTGTTTCTTGCAATCTCTTTGGCGTCCTCATGTACCAAACCCCCTTGAACTAGTTTGCTTTCCTCTTCAGCTGTATCCAGTAATCTCTAAGCTTTTACTCTGTCCTGATAGAAATTGAGTTTATGATAGTTAAAGGACTGAAAGTTTTGGTACTCTCCTTCCTCCTCCTCCTAATACTAGTTTACTATACTGTAGAGCTCCAACTCTCTGTAAAAGGAGAAATTTCCTTACTCATCTTGCCTTGCTTTATTATCTTTGAAGTAATGTATCTAGTTTGTCAAAATTGTTCTTATAGTCAGTCAGACACCCCTGGGGTAGCTTTTATGGCCTAAATGGGGTACTCCTGGGGAGTCAAGAACTGATACAGCCCCTTTGTTTTTTTCCATCAGCTGTTTGTGGCTGCCTAGCAGACTAGTTGTTATTTTCTGACTGACTTCTTGGAATCACCATTCAAAAAGTGCCTTAGGATGGAATGGGGGTTAAAACCAGGGTTTTTCTGTATCAAGTCAGAGCTTTCATCCTCAGTGTGCTATTTGAAAAGGAGCACAGAGATCTTGGTCACAGGAGAAGCTTTTCTTGAATCAGAGTCCCCAGTAAAATATTTCTAATATACCTTTGAAGTGTTAAAATGAGCTGCAGTTTTAGCTGCTGTATTCTAAAATTGCTGCAAAATCTGTGGTCTAGAATAAGGATCAAATGTTCTGTCTTGCACCTCCAAGATTGTTACACTGTACAACAAGGTGAAAAATGTCATTGTTTCAGTACCTGGGGGAATGTGTTCAACAGTGTAATCATTACAATTAAAGCTCCTCTCAGATAATTGGGAGGCAGACCAGGAAAACTGCTTTGGGTAAATTAAAACTAAAGATCTGTCCTCTATGAAAATCAATGGAAGTAAACATTCTTGAGAGACTGAAATACTATGATTGATTACAATGGAAGTAAAAAAAAAAAATTATGCCATCTCTGGCCTGAACAAATGCAAGAAATATGGGAAAACTTTTACCCAGGAGAGATGATTACAGTTTTCTGACTTCTATTCAGCCAGCTTATTTTCAGCAGCTTTCTGTCATGATAGTAATGGACCAGAATTTGTCAGGAGACTCACTTTACTAACTGCAGTGTAGCAGATTTACTTGAGCCTTGATTTCTAATAAAATAAATATATGTTCTGCATATGTGGAAACCCAATATTTAAACTGTTAAAGGGAAAAAAGGTGGGCTCAGTCTGAATAGGACTGTAAGCTAACAGATTTGCAATTAAAAAAAAAGTTAGATTGTGCTGCAACAACATTGTCAGATGTTTGCCTTTGATTTTAATTATTGTCTGCAATTTATTAATGTATCATGTGCAGTTAGGAAGGACCAGTGTGGTACTTACAATTGGAAGAGAGATAGTTCCAATAAAGTTAATTGGAAAGATCCAATTAATAATTTACTTACTGCTATTTGCTTTCTTTTTTATCAAAAGGAGATCCAAAAAGACATGAGAACAAGTGCCCAGACACTGGCAGAGATTGTGAAAAATACTGAAGCCTTCTTGAAAGAGAATGGAGAAAAGTTGTCACAAGAAGACAAGACTATTCTGGAACAGAAACTAAATGAAGCTAAGACAAAGTGTTTGCTCCTTAGCCAGAAGGCAGAAGAGTCCAAAAAAGAACTGGATAAAGCTATGACAACAGCAATTAAGCAGGAAACAGAAAAGGTTTTTAGGCAACCGTTTCATACCTTAATTCAAACCTTTTTCATGTCTTATGATATTAGTTGTGCAACTTAACTGTTGTGTGGTGGATTGACCTTGTCTGAATGCCAAAAAGCCATTCCATCACTTCCTTCCTCATCTGGACAGGGAGAGAAAATTTAATGAAAGTCTTGTGGGTTGAGATAAGGGCAGGGAGACATCACTCACAGCTGCTGTTACAGGCAGAACAGGCTTGATTTGGGGAAATTAATTTATTACCGATTAAATCAGAACAGGATAATGAGAAATAAAAACAAAATCTTAAAGATACCTTCCCTCCACCTCTCCCTTGTTCCTGAGCTCAGCTCTGGAGTTCTGTCTCTCATTCCCACCACAGATGCCAGAGGGATGGGGAGAGTGGGTTGTGGTCAGTTCATCACACATTGTCTCTGCCACTCCTTCCTCCTCAAGGGGAGGACTCTTCACACTCTTCCTGTGCTCCAGTGTGGGGTCCTTCACACAGGAGCCAGTCCTTTATGAACTTCTCCAACCTGAGTCCTTCCCAAGGGCTCCAGCAGGGTCCCTTCCATGGGGTGCAGTCCTTCCGGGGCACTGTTCCAGTATATGGAATGACCCCATGGGGTCACAAGTTGTGCCACAAGCCTGCTCGAGTGTGGGCTTCCCTCAGGGTCACAGCTTCCTTTGGTCATCCATGTGCTCTGGAGTGGGGTCTTCCCCAGGCTGCAGGTGGATCTCTGCACCCCTGTGGCCCTCCATGGGCTGCAGGTGGATCTCTGCATCCCTGTGGATCCCCATGGGCTGCAGGGGCACAGCTGCCTCACCATGGGCTGCACCAGGGGCTGCAGGGGAATCTCAGCTCTGGCACCTGGAGCACCTCCTGCTCCTCGTTCTGCCCTGACCTTGGAGTCTGCAGAGCTGTTCCTCTCACATATTCTCACCCCTCTTTTCAGGCTGCTGTTTTTCATGCATTTTTTTACTCTTACTATGTGATCCCAGAGTTGCTACCACCACTGCTGATGGGCTTGGCCTTAGCAAGTAGGTGGGTCCGTGCTGGAGATGGTTGGCTTTGGGTCTGTTGGACATGAAGGAAGCTTCTGGCAGCTTCTCAGAGAAGCCACCCCTGCAGCCCCCCCCAGTTCCAAAACCTGGCCAAGCAAACCCAATAAGTATTGATAAACTGTGGAGAGGTTAATATCATATTTCATTTGCATAACTAATGAACTGTTGGTTCATTCTCTTATAAAACAAACAGCAACCTTTATATTAATCAAACATTTTCTTTGATGTTAATGTATTGTAAATGGTTTATTGGTATACTTATTTGATATTTTGTGATCTTTAAAGAAGATTTCTAGATTGAAACTGTGACATTTCAATATAGGTTGCAGCCATAGAACAGCTGGAAGAAAGTAAAAATACAATAGAAAATCTTTTGGATTGGTTATCAAATGTGGATAAGGAAGCGGAGCATGGCCGGAAATTTAAGCAAGTGATAGAACAGAATGGAACACACTTTGAAGAAGGAGATGTGAAAGTTTTGGAAGGAGAGGAGGATGATGTCAATGGGAATCTCCTGGAAATGCAGCAAGACATTGAAACTCAGGTGGATGGACTAGTGAAAAGCATAGATGATAATCTGAACCAGCAGTATCAGAAAGTCAAGGTATTGTTCCTGGGTTTATTCAACATTTAGATGTATCACTCCTTATTCAACATAAGTGAACTCAATCTCATCCTGTCTGTCCTAGACTTTGGAGCAAGTACTAGGAAGATAATAATACACAGTGCTAGGAATTTCAGTAGTTAGAATGTGTTGCACATTTGTCACTTTTTTGCTATTACTGTAGCTGTTTCCTGCAAAATAAGAGAAAGGACACATTCTGCAAGGTAAATGTAAAGAATCTTTGTGGTGAGTCTATTATTTTTTGTAGTGAGAAAATTGGTGCTGGTAAACAAAATGCAAAAAGTAGCAATATAAATTCATACTGTTTATGTGACTTTTTCAAAAATCTTTGTGATACCTAGATGATTCAACCCCTTTGAATCCCTTGTGACTACAGATTGCAAATTGCTGCAAAGAATAGTTTACTGAAATTATAGTTTTCATTTCCTACAACTTTAAGACATGGGCAAAGCAGTGTTTCAAGGCTTCAGAAGAGTGAGTTACATCAAATTACAGTGCAGCATTTTAATAATAGATTTTCCTGGTAAGTTGGAAGCATTTAAATAATAAGAGTTTAGTTTTACTTGCTGACTTAGAGCTGAGAAACGAAGAACCTTTAGGTGTGAGTTGATTGACACCTTAAAGAAAATTATTATGCTTGTAGCTGATAGTATTTTGGATTTCCTTTTTTATTAAAAAAAAACCCAAAAGCAACCTGAGAAAATAGGATTATTGGGTTTTGTATACATGATATTTTTACTTCTGTTTTTTTGACAGTTAATTTCTGCACCTAATGCCTACAAAATAATTGGCCACTGTAGTCAAGGAATAAAAGCATACTGTTTATTTTACATAGCTATTTTTCATGGGAGACATTAAAGAGTGAAGAATTTTTTGAAAGAATCTATTTGAAATATGCTTTTCATTTGGAATATAGTACTAGTTCCTGGACTTAAATATTTTTATGGGATTGAAAAATTTGAAAGCATAGATTGTGTCTTGATATTTAATGTCAACTGGACCTGTTTTATAACTAACTATATTTGATAAGAATCATGGCTCTTGATTTTGAAAAAATGCAATTTCAAAACCCAAGTAATAATTTTTGTTCACTGAGTGTAAGAAGAAAGTATCTGTACTATGTTTGATGTACTATTTAGTACATCAAATATAGTACATCATAGCATTTGTACTATGTTTGACTCCTTTAGGTCTCTTTGTCTGTAATAGTAGCTACAATATAAGTAATGGGATATGGAGAGTTTTGATTTGGAAAGTTGTCTACCTTTGAATGTTTTATTTGTTAAATCCTATTTTGAGACAGAGAATTAGGAAAATTTTGATTACACTAAGTACACTACCATAAATGCTAAGTAATCAGCAAGTTAATTTTGTTAGGAAAAACATTAAAGAGATTGACAAAGTCTAGTTTTACACAGAGTTGTGTTTTGGAATTACAGGGGAAAATGTCTGTGTGATATATGCATCCAGGTATTGCGGAGTTGCAATGATACTTGAACACTGTCATATGGTCATGGCCATATGGAAAAAAATACCGTTGAATATTTTGTAATTTTTTTTAACTGCACAGAAATATGGTGACCAAGAGTCACACTTTCACTTAAATTACTGAAAAAATGTGGGGTTTATAATAAACAACATGAAAATTAGAAAAGCCTTTTATCTTTTTGATGGTCTTTGTTTTACATGTCATTTACTAAGGAACATGTGAGATGGTGCTGGTTGTAATTTATTCTTTTATTTGTAGGCTCAACACGAGAAAATTATTTCACAGCAGCAGGCTATCATAGTAGCAACTCAGTCTGCTCAGGCACTGCTTGAGAAGCAAGGGCATTACCTTACCCCTGAAGAAAAGGACAAGATGCAAAGGAACATGAAAGAGCTGAAGGCTCAGTATGAGACTGCTTTGGCTGAATCAGAACGAAAAATGAAATTGACCCATTCCCTAAGGGAAGAATTGGAGAAATTCGATGCAGACTATAGTGAATTTGAAATGTGGCTGCAACAGGCAGAACAAGAACTTGACAACTTGGAAGCAGGGGCTTCTGACTTCAGTGGAATTATGGTCAAACTGAAAAGGCAGAAGAGTTTCTCAGAAGATGTTATATCTCACAAAGGTGATTTACGCTATATCACAATTTCTGGACAAAGAGTTTTGGATGCTGCGAGGTCATGTAGCAAAAGAGACGGTGTGAAGGTTGACAAAGATGGCATTGATACTTCAGCTACGTATGCTGAAGTGCAGAACAAACTGGATAGAGCTTCAGATCGCTTCAAATCTCTCTATACTAAGGTAAGTTCTATTTATACTGAATAGGAATGACCACTGTAATTGATTTAGCAATTTGTGTAGGCAGCCGGTAGTTGATGAAACAAACACCGTGAGAAGTTGTAAATTCTTTGTTTCTTCAAGTTAGATAACAGAACAAGATGCTTTTCTAAATCTGCTTTAGTCAAGTGTCAGACTATAAAAGGTCTGAATGGATGGTACTTTCTACTTTGTGTTATAAGGAAGAAATGAGACCAGAGTTCTTCATTCTTCTTTCCAGGCTTAAATAGCCTCTGAGACTGTGGCAGCTCAGAATGCCTTGAGTAATGTTTTGGGGTGGAAAGAAATTGTAATACTTTCAGATGCATAATGTTAGTTTATGTTACTTGCAATATTTCCCACAGCTGCGTATTTACTTGGCTCCCTACTAATAAAATGAATGTAAAAAGTATAGCATGTAAAGTTTTAATTTTAATTTGTATCCTGAAATAATTTGTCCTGATGTGACCTTTGTTGTCAGCACTAGGCATGAAGGAACTTAGTGATTTAAGGACAGTAATTATTTTCCACTGCTCTGCCAAGTAAACATTTTATCCTTAACAATATCAGATTAGTGTCTAACTAATGAGTAATTAGCAGTGCAAAATCCACCATGTACCTTAGAGAGGGGAGATAATCTAGCTCTCTGTGCCAAGTTCACATATGGAATCTGCCTGACAGAACTAGACAAACATCACCAACTAATCTCACATGCCAATTTCCAGCTGTTTTTTAAAAAAACAAGTGTGGTTCAATATTGATAATATTCCAGAACTGTAAACTTCTGAGATAATTATTAATTGAACTATTGAAGAAAGAGTTGCTGTCAGTAGCCTTTGACTTGTGCTATTTCATATTTTTCTGAGATCATAGGTTCAAACTCCTTAGAGCTTCCATGTCCACTGGTACAGTGCTGGTCTGCAACAGTGGGCATGTTTATCTGGAAATTTTTATCCCTTTAAGATTTTCATGCTCAGAAATGTTAATTCTATAAAGACATGTATTTGATTACATGGTGAAAAAAGTATATAAAACTTGTTTTCTCAGTTTATCAAGACAGCTGTTAATTTACAGAAGCACATTTTACTTTTTCTGCTTAACTGCTATGAATAGTGCAGCTAATTTGACAATTCTCTTGACATGTTAAATTTCTCCAGTTGGTTTATTGAATTACTTTGAGTATGAATGTAAAGATTCCATAGCAAAATTTTCAGAGAGCTTATTTTTATGCACATAAAATTCCCATGCCAGCAACTTGATTTGTCTATTTTCCACATTCTATCCTTTCCATATATACATTTAGCAGGGTTACAAGAGACATGCTTTAAATATTTGACAATAAATATGCAGGACAAAGTAGACCTTTTGTGTCTCTAAGGACAGAATTCTAAAAAGTGAGATTGTCCTTAACTAGTGAGATTTTCCAAGAAAATGAAAAATTTGTAATTTGTAAATGAATTTTTGCCTTTTGTAAAAGTTTCTTGCTTTTAATAAATACTTAGATTGCTTTTACTTTTTTTATATATGTATTTTCACATGCGTGAGACATGATTTTATAGGTTTGTATGTTGAAGGAATCCTAAAGTCAGTTCTTGATTAACTGGTTATATAAATAGGCATGTTCTATGTCTGCCCACCAGATGGAGACCAAGTACCATTTGTGAATATTAAAATACAGTCTCTGGACGGTTCAGAATATAAATATTTAATGTAACTGTTTATAAATATTATGACTTGATACAATCAGATTTTGCTTGTGAAATAATCTCCAGAAAGTCTGAAAGAGTTTCACTGACTTTTTAATGTGACAATTTGCTGTAAACATTTTGGGGCATGCTAACATATAGGACTAGCAGGATCTTGTTAAGATGATATTTTTAAGTGAATAAAACAAAGCATATGCCCAATACCAAGGCACATCACTTTGGATTCACTACGCAGATAAGGTAGTTAAGAAAACAGTTCTCCACTGTCTGTATTTTAATGAGCATACATATCTCTCCTGATTTAAAAAAAAATTCTAGCTTCTAGTGACTTTCTACATTTCTACTTTCCACTTGCTTTCTACAGTTTTGGTACCAGAGTTATGATAAAGAATCTTTATATCACTGGGTCAAACATTATTCCTGAAGTTTTTCCTATTCTAGTACAGCAAGTAAGATTCCAGTTTTGCACCCGCATCAGTGGTTTAATCCTAAATCATCCTTTAGGAACACAAACTAGAAAGATCTGCATAGCCTGTCCAGCTGTCATGTCTTGGATCAGAAATCAGTTAGTGAAATGATGGCAGGAAAAAACAATACAGTACAACAGGAATGAATGTTTAAGTTTGAGATTGGTATGAAATGCAGCATGCAGTTAATGCCTGCATATTTGCTTGTCTCTTTTTTACTCTTTTAGTGTAGCATCCTTGGAAATAACCTTAAAGACCTGGTGGATAAATACCAGCATTATGAAGATGCCTCATCTGGACTTTTGTCAGGTCTCCAGGCCTCTGAAATAGCTGTGAACAAACAACTATCAGAGCCAATTGCAGTGGATCCCAAAAATCTCCAAAGACAACTTGAAGAAACCAAGGTAAAAAGCTTTAAAATGCAGCAGCACTTTTGTCTTAAAAGGAATTGTTTTTTGTCTGGAAGACAGGATGATCTAATATAATCCAAATGGCTGCAGGCCAGATTCTTGCCTTGCATGGGGGCATACAGCTTCTATGGTTCTGAAATTTGCCTGTCCAGAGCAATATCTGAAAAGCATTGAGTGAAAAAAAATGGGGTACCAAGATGCCATTAGCAGTGGTGAAAGCAAGATGTGTTTTCTATCTCTTAGCAAATTTTAGGGTGAAATCTGGAAAGTTTTTGAACTAAGAAAGGATTTAGTGATTATGGTTTACTGTCAGAATAAGGCTTGGATAGGGTTCTAGATAGAGAGATCCATTTGATTGTTGTCTGTGACTCTTGACTTTTTTTCTGTTCACGTTTGTGTGTTACTTCATTATGAAAGGGCTCATACCAGGTGAACAGTGTGACCTGAGTAGTCTGTCTGCCTGTTTCAGTTTCACCCAGTGCTATATACCCTGCAGAGAGTGAACTTAACATAATTTGTGTTGCACACAAAACCAGTGTTTTTTATTTTTTGCCACTGAGGATGTAACTGACGACTTCATGTAAATCCTAGTATAGGCAAGACAAGTTAGTGATAGAGCTTATGAAGTAAAACCCTGGATATCTGTATAAAGTGTAGGTTTGGAGAAGGCTTTGGGAAGCCAAGTATATGGTGAGTAATATAAAATTTCATACAGTCTTCATCTTTGGACTGACTATTATATTTTCATAAACACATTCAATCACCTATACTATAAAAAATGCAAGATTATTTGGTTTTTAGTGAGCAAGACTAATGGTCAGGCACTTCCTCACTGTTTTGTCTGTGCTTGGTGAAGTATCAGTGCAGGTCAGACACATTTACTATTGAAAAATCATAGTCAATGGCTTTTGGAAAGTACATGCTTTAACCATTTCCCTCACGTCAGCCTGAGCAGTAGTTACCTTTGTCTATGGTGTCTTTCAAACTGGCCACTGGAAATGCCCAGCACTTTGGTGCATGACAGGAAAAGGAGACAAATCACAGCTGTGTTTAAGACAACCAAATTAAAAGTGTAAGTTGTGAACTCCTAACAATTGAATGTTTAGGTACATTTGTGCTTCCAAGCACTGAAAGAGTAGGAATAAAACCAATTACAATTTGAAGCTTCATTTAAACTTTTTGTTCCTTATGCCAAAATGAATTATATTCTCTATAATGTAAATTTTCATGGGTGTAATACAAAAGGAGTGAGTGCTAGGGCTCTTTTTATGAAATGTCTACATGGATTACTTGCCACACAAAAGAGCACTCAATGGCTGTGAGTTGGGAAGAAGGGAGAGGGTACAAAATGTCAAAAGATTCAAAGGAAGAGAAAAAACCAGGAGGCTGAAGAAAGCAAGCCAATTAATGAAAGCAAAACAAAGAGTATTTTGAGGAAGTCAGGTGTTGCAAGTTAAAGCTGTCCCTTGTAGCCAACACATGCAGCTGATAATCCAGCTAGACACAGACCTTGGCAGCATGGTGAGCTCTAATCTTTTTTATGGGGATTAACTGTTCTTCAGAATATTCTTCACTGCCTCTGGCATCAGCTTGCTTGCCTTCTGTTAGCATACAAGGTTTTCTGGTACATCTTTTTCTTTCTTTCTTTTTTTCTGTTTTTTTTTTTTTTTTCTTTCTGCACAAGCTAGCCTAAGCCTCTTCAGATCTCTTGGAGACCCATTGTGTCAAATGGGTCAGCAAGATGATGCACTGTGCTCTGGCACACTCTTATGTTCTGGGTACCAGTGCTGAATGCACTGACAAAACTTCTCTGTGCTGGCAGGGCACATAGGATTACCTTTTCATTCATATATTCATTGAGTATCAATGAAAATCAAAAAATAAATGAGATGTCCCTTCATTGTGGACTTGTATAAATTTCAAGTGAATCAAAACAAACACTAGCACAGAGGCCTGAAATAATTTTAAAGATTATTTACCCTAAAGTACTCTTACACACTACAGAGATAAAACCACTAGAAATTGATTCAGCCTTACTGTTTTTGTTGGCTCTGGAGAAAATAATGGCTGAGCTAGTCTCTGAACATGTGTTCCTTGGTTAGATGGACAAACCAAGGCAAAATTCAGCCACGCTGCTTCAGGGGGTCCTGACTGTGAAGGCAATCATCTTGTTTCAAGCTATTCCTGTTTGTGCTACAATATCAGCCTGATCCTTTGTCAGTACCACTGCTGTTGAATGTTAATTGTGTGCTTTTCCCTCTGAATTGTTCTTAGATGCTAAGTTGAAAAATGTGTTTATAATAGTCTGTACAAAGGGTCTTTAGAAACAATGAATCAAAAGACACATTTGAAGTTACATGCAAGAAATAAGTTGGGTCAGACAAGTATTGTAAAATATAAGGTAAAAAAGATGGTGAATGAACTAAAACAAGGGCCAGAAGGTTAACAGCAGCCATAATTACTGGTCAGGATTATTCTTAAGGAGAGGTCACAAATTGAGTTAGTTTATTCCAAGTACTGAGTTTAGGTTTTGTGACGTATCTCAAGTCTTGCTTATGTAAATATGTACATTTACAAATATATGTAAAAATGTAAACTGTACTGAAAAGCATAACTGATAAAAGTGGAATTTTACAGGTTCTTCAGGGACAAGTGTCTAACCACCAAATTGCTGTAGAAAAACTGAAAAAAGCTGCTGAAGTGTTATTGGACACAAGGGGAGAGTTGACACCAGACAAAGATGAGATTCAGAAAACACTGGGTAAAGTATTTGATTTTCTTAATGCCTCCTTTTTATGACTTGTATCTGCATGCATATTCTGGAAGAGAAAAATTACAGAGCTTCCACATTCTTATGTCACTGTTCAAGTCCATGTTTTGTTGAATCATAAGTCATTACAACACAGTAATTTTATTGTTGGTCTCTCTCCTTCATGGATCCATATGCTTTTCACTGTCATTTCATTTTTTTCTTTTTACAGAAATAGGGATTGTCGAGCAGAGGTAGTGATTTGCTGAGAGAAAAATGACTCCAAGGAGCCTGTTTACAAGCAGTTATTTGAAGTTTGCTTAGCTTAGGGATTACTTCCTTCTAACTTTATGAAACTGCCTATGAAGGGGTTGACTTTGGTAGGCTGCCAGATGCCCACCCACCTTCTCTCTCACTTCCCTTGCTCAAGTGGATGGGGTGAAAGATTTTTTAGATAAGATAGAAAAGCCCACAGGTTGATGGGGAGATCACTCACTTTTTACTGTCATGGGAAAAATAGACTTGACTTGGCAAAAATTAACTTTCATTTATTGCCAAATAAAACAAGTTTGGGAAATGCGAGACAAAAATAAATTACAGCAACATTATCCTCCCCCCCACTCTTTTTTCCAGGTTCACCATCACTCCTTCCTTCCCAATTAGTCCTCCTCCCTCCCTGCCAAACAGTGCAGTGTGGATGGGAAATGGGTGCTTGTGGTCAGTCTGTAATTTCCCTGCTGCTGCTTCCTCCTCACACGTTTCCCCTGCTCTGGTGAGGCACCTCTCTGCAGGCTGAAATATTTGAGGCTAATATTGTTCCAGTGTGGATGTAGGCTGCATTTCATTCAGGAGATATCCACCTCCTCTAGCCTGGGTCCTCTATGTGCTGCAGTGTGGTTATCTGCTCCTATCCTCCACGGGCTTCAGGGCAATCTCTGCTCCAGCACCTGGAGCATCCCTCTTTCTTCTCTGACCTTCATGTCTGCAGGGCTGTTTCCATACTTTCTTTTCCCTCATTTCTCAGTCCCATGCAGTGTTTTCCCTTTTCTTAAATGCATTTTTCCAGTGGCACCACCAGTTTGGCTGAGGAGCTCAGCTGTGCCCTGTGAGGGGTCAGGGGGAGTTGGCTGGAACCATCTGTGTCTTCCATGGGGCAGCCGTTGACTTCCTCTCACATGAGCCAAAAACAACTTGTCACTAACAAACCCTTACTACCACCAAAACCTTACCACCTACACCTAATACTCTTCCCTATCAATTGTGAGAAGTAGCACAGCATGACATTCACATATCACTGTCTGAAGTCTGAAGATGCTCTGTGTGTATCACCCAGCTATCTCTTCATAGAATCCCGTAAGTCACTTGCAGAACAACAACATAGAACAACGGTGGCTTGACTCTTTGAGTTGGTGATAAAACTCTATGGGAGGTACCTGGAGCTTGTAGTTTTCAGGAAGTTATTTCGAAAGTATTGGACATGTAATGAAGAACCATCTGGAAGAACCTCTCAGATCTCACAGTAACATAAGAGACAAAATTGTAGAGGAGCTGTCTTAATACTCTGTTATTTTATTTCTTGGGAACAGTCAACAGCTGTCTTAAGCTAGAGTTACATGGAAACCAGTTTCTAACACTGGGAACTACAGCTGTATGCTACTCCCTCATTTCCCTTGTCTGATGTGTATCTTGGCTCTGTTGGTCTTTGCTTCCAAGTTTTTACTGACTAAAGCTGGCTTTTTTTTCTTCATTCTAACATAGGAATTTTTGACTCAATTGGCGAGTGCTGGTGAAGTAAGCTAAAAGCTTAATTTGGCTAGAAGAATAAATTGAAATATATCTTCTCTTTATCAGATGATATCGTGGAAAGATATGACAATTTATCCAAATCTGTGAATGAGAGGAATGAGAAGCTTCAAGTAACTCTGACACGATCCCTAAGTGTGCAGGATGGTTTGGATGAAATGCTTGATTGGATGGAAGGAGTTGAAAAGAGCCTTAAAGAACAAGATCAAGTGCCTTTGAATTCTGCTGCTATTCAGGACATTATTAGTAAAAGCATTGTAAGTAGCATTCTTTGAAAAAAATAAACAGTTGTTTGATAGTTCAGATTTAAAGAAAGAATTAAAATCTTGGGTTGGCACCTTTTATGGATTAAAAATACTTACTAAAGAGGAGTGTTGTATGAATTGAAACTGCTCATAAGGATTTTTGTAGCTGAAATAGTTATACGAATGGTCTAGCTGTAGTGGTTTATTTCTTGTATAGTAGATGAATTTCACTTGTTAAAATTTAGTTGCAAGTAATACAAAGTAGTTCTTGTATGTTTCAGATGCTAGAACAAGACATTGCAGGTCGCCAAAGCAGTATAAACACTATGAATGAAAAAGTGAAGAAGTTCATGGAAACAGCAGATCCATCCACTGCATCCACACTGCAAGCTAAAATGAGTGAGCTTGCAGGACGGTTTTCTGAAGCAAGTAACAAGCATAGAGAGAAGCTTATGAAAATGGAAGAATTGAAGACTAAAGTGGAGTTATTTGAAGGTCTTTCAACAAAACTTCAATCATTTTTAGATGAGAAAAACCGGGCTCTAAGTGAGACAGAGGCACCAAGAAAGGATGTCAGTGAAGTGTCTCAATACATGCAGGTACTCTAGCGTTCAATTTGTATATGTTGTGGGTTCTTGGTCTAACTCATCTAAGTGATTGAATAAGAAACAAGGTATGTTTTGAGTTTTTTTCCAGCATTGGTTGGTTCACTAAAATCAAGAGTTTAACTTTGAACGAATGATGGTAAAGTCTAATATGAAGAATGTAATCCTATTTTGCAGGAAGCTAGTATAGAATTGGCACAACACAAGAAGGATCTGGAAGTTTTGAAGCAGCTCCTTGAAGAACTTTCATTCCATGCTCTTCCTGGGGATAAAGCGCTGGTATCAGAAAAAGTAAATGCTTTGTCAAAGAAATTCAAAGAGGTAGAGGAGACAATAAAAGAAAAGTAAGTTGGATAATCAAAGTGTTTCCATTTTGGCTAATAACACAGTATGAATGCTGTGATTACTGCTATCCTTTTGTATGCAATCTGAAGGTATTGCAATTGACCAGAGTAAATAAGGGATTTTTTTCTTGGAAGGAAAATATTCTCTTTGAAAATGCATCTGTAGTTAGTCTGTCTGGCCCAAGAGCTCTAAAAAAGTGCCATAAGATATGTAATTTTTCAAATGTTGTGACATTCACAGGACTGTTGGTAATTTTAAGAAAACCCTACTTCTCCCTTCTGTGATGGAGCATAAAATGCTGCTTGTGTATATTGCTTTAGACTACTATTTGGCATCAGGCTGCAAAGCGAAACTGGAGAAGTTGTTAGAGATTTCATAGAAGTTACCTTTGCCGTAAGACTAGGTTCCGCACATTCTGCTTATATCCATAAAATTAGCTTTTTGACACTTTGAATTTAGGAATAGTAATATCAGATTAATAATATTTGTTGGTTTAATTCTTAGAAGGAATGCTATCATTTCTTTGTCTTTAATTGTCTAGGGAAGAGGATGTATCATCTTGTCAGAAACAAATGGATGCTTTTGAGTTCCTTGTAGAATCATTAAAGAAATGGATAAAAGAGACGACAGAACGAATTCCAGCAGCACGGCCCTCTCTGAATACAGAGGAGTTAAAGAAACCTTTGGAAGATACATTGGTACGCCTCTGCAGAAGTGAAATCTGGCTGAGGGAAATAAGGCACCTATTACTAATATTGAAATACAGGTTTAAGGTGTAAGCAGTCACAGTAATTGGGACTAGGGGTCTGCATTTACATTCCCATTTGCTTTTGTAAGTTTGCAACAGATTCCCAAGCAGCAAAGTTGTTCCTTTCTGTACACTAATTTTCTTAAATTTGAAGTCAGTTTTGTAATGAACATATTACTGTCTTTCTTAACCAGAATTTAAAAGATGAATGGACATTAAAGGCACCTGAACTGCAGAAAATGAATAGCAGAGGAACCTTGCTGTGTAACTTAATCACTGCTGTGACTTCTCCTGCAAAACTGAGAGCAGTTGCCAAATCAGGTACGGTTTTGTATGACCAGGTAAGCCTACACATTCCAAGAATTTTAAAAACCTTCAAGACAAAAATTAATATTGTTTCACCCTTGGATTAGCATTCTGAATATTATGGCTTGTGAGAAAACACTTAGCCATGTCTCTTCTGACCTTTGTTTGCTATTTCTATTTAAACTGTCTAGCTACTGTAGTAATTCAGCACACATTCTCATTGTTTTACTCTGCCAAAATAATGTTAAAATGTGCTGATGTAAAAGTTTAACATGCGCTAGAGTTGTTATTTACTTCCCAGATAGGGAATAAAATGACAGTTTCCCAGTTGCCTTCGCCTCATCCCAGAAAGCTTCAGAGAATGAGAAGACTTTTTCTGATCAGTGTTGGGTGCTTCACATATCCATTAAGTCTGCAAGCAGGAGAAATACAAACCTTTCTTTGCAAACTCTGATGTACCTGCACAGAGATGCCTATTTAATGGCCAAAAGGCTATTCTGTGACACCAAGCAAACACAGAAAGGTTTGCAGAGTCGTGGAGTTTTTGTTAGAAGGATAATGAGGAGATAGTTTATATAAAAAATGAGCCTAGTTAAATGTACTCATCCTAACATAATATCATACTTAGTATTAGTCCCTGTTTTAGTTGAAACAAAAGCACAGAAGAGAAACAATTTTGTATCTCAGCATGATTTTCTAGGCCAAAATGTATTTTTTTGTCTAGACCTTCAGCTAAATTCTATCTACTGGCAATCATAATTTAAAGATACCACGTCTATTGACATGATTTTTTTTTTACTCTAGTGCTAAATATTAATTTGTTTTACAGAAACCAGTAATTCTGCCAAGTATCATTCCAGACATAGTTCAAGGACATTGGGGCGTTTTAATGGCGATAAGCACATTTTCAGTCAGTTCTTGAACTGACTAGGCCTGGATATAAATTCAAGTGTGTTGGCCTTCATTGATCATCTGTAAATGACTGGGAGGTTGGGGACTGACAGAGGATATCTATTGGGCAAAAGTAGAACACTTTCTTTCTTATATCTCTTTGTTACAGCTGCTTCTGGTTTGGTTTTGTTTTGTTTTGTTTGTTGGGGTTATTTTGGTTTTTTTGTTCTGTTGTTTTTGTTGGGTTTTCTTAAACTTTAAATAAAAATCCTTCAAAGAACATTTTGGAATCTTCTATGATCTATTTGGGCTCATTCCTCTGCCTCTTTTCTACTCATATGCATCCAGATAGAAAAGTTAAATAGCTATCATATAAGAGCAGCTATAATCCTCCAGACCAAAACATTTGCCCTCCTTGACAAGAGCTGTACTGCGTATCACTTTATTGCAGTTATAAATACCAGAGTCCAGCTAAAAGAGTGTGAAGATCTACAGGACTCTGGCTGGGGTCTGTGACTTCTCTTATCTGGTTTGTTTTCTCTTGCCATCCTCCAGCTGCCACTAATGTGGTCCTCACTGTCCAGCTGGTACTGTGCACAGCCTTTTCCAAGGCAACCATTAATCTTCCTCTGCTAATTGCTCTTCTGGGAATACGTGTGTGCAGGAGAGTGGGAAGTGATTCTCCCTGCAGGTCTCTGCATGAGATCTCGTGGCCCTGCTCTTTGCTCTGACTCCATTTTACAAAGCCCATTAGCTCTGGTTTCAGAGGCTCTGATATTATGGTTAATCAGTAGGGCTGCCTCAGAGTAAGGATTTCAGGTATGAGAGTGCCACATTGCAATTCCTATCATGGAGCACATGCTTCAGTCTTGCTTATGACAAGATAGGGAAGGATCAATCCAGTTGGTTTGGACAACTTTCTGTGCAGAGTTACAATGTACATAAACCAGAATCTTTTTAAATTGGAAAAGACCTTAAGATCATGAGGTCCAGCGCTGCCAAGTCAGCACCAAACCACGTCCCCAGGCAGCGCATGTTTTTAAAATACCTCCAGGAATGGCATCTCAACCCCTTCCCTGGTGGGTAAAGGTGCCCTAGGTAAGCAGTGCCTTTGATTGTGGTGTATGCAATAAGCACTCTGGGCCTCTTTGCAGTTTAATGTTTAGTGCTCTTCCCAGTCACAGCATTTGCCAGCTCGTCCTCTTCCAGGCTACACCTATCCCAGCTGGGTAAAACTGTGTTCTCAGTGGGGAACAGGGTCCTTTGGGGGAGAGGAAGGAAGTGCTGTCAGCAGTCTGGATGTGAATAGCCTCACAGCCAGGGCATGGAGCTTTGGCCCTGCTCAGTGGTTTAGTACAGAACTGTGAGCAGTAGGACTGCTGATACACCACGCATATGTGCACCCCACCCTCTATGCACTGCTCTTCTAGGTGACAGCCCCTTATGGTCCTGACTGGCTGGAGCTTCGTTCTTCAGGTTGTAATGACAGCTTTGGATCATAGTGTTTGGAAGAGGAAATGAAGTGCTGGGGTTATGGTGGGAAAAGGCTCAGATAAGCAAGAGGTTTCATCTCTTTTGATCCACAGGTGGCACAATTTTAAATGGTGAAGGAGGAGCTCCAGGAACTCAGGATTTCTTGAAAAATAAAGGTCAGTAAAAATCTCAGCATGTGATAAAGAATTGTTGCTTGCCAATTACTGTTAAATGTGGAAGTATTTTTTAAATGCTGTACATAAATCTGCTTGTAGCAGTCATTATTTGACTGCAATTTCAAATCACCATCACATAAGACAATTACATTGACTAGGGCATGATATTATAAGTAATTATAACAATACCTATCTTACTGTTGTCTTTGAAGACCAACCAATCTGGCCTTGTTTTCTGAATCATTATATACTTTTATATATATACAAGGATGGATATTTTAATATAAAACATGACTTTTGAGAAATACCTTTCAATGGAGATTGAAACTTTGACACCCATCAGTATTCACAACATGTGTATACACACAAATACACCCATTTTATATACATTTCTATCACTGTGACTGACTCTTTTATAGAAAAAAAAGGAATTTTTATATAAGGACTTTATAGTAGCTGAACTTTAGCCCAGTATATTCAACTTTTGGTCAGGGAATTGTTACTTAAAGTACTAAAGCAGCAATGGGTGGAAAGATTGAAACAAGTCTGTGCACTTGTATGTATTGAAATAATGATTTCTGTGAAATAAGAAGTTCTTGCAAATAGGAACTTATATTAACTCATTCAGATGTAGTGTTGCCACATTTAGAGTGGGTTGGAAATAACTCTAACATATTCAGTGACTTCTTATTTAGGGGACTATTAGCCACTGTTCAGTACTGTTTCACTAGATTCAGTATTGTTTCAAGGGCTTGTAACTTCTAACACAGTCTTTATGCACCTCTTTTTACAGAACTGACAACTGTTCAACAAGCTATGTCGAATGTAAATCACAGCTATGAAGATTTGGGAGTTTTATTGAATGAAAAGATTTCAGAACTAGAAAGTATGCTTTCAAAAATGCAAAATATTCAGGAAGAATCGGCCTCAATGATGCACTGGTTGCAAAAAATGGACAAAACTGCATCAGACTGGGAAGCTGCTCCAACAGATAGTGAAGCAGTTAAAGCCCAAGTTGAACAACATAAGGTACTTTGTGCCTTCAAACAAATACTTTCTCTTGTAGTTATTAGGCAGATGCTATGAAATAACTGATATCTCAGTCTAGCTTAATGTTACAGAGAGTATTTAAATGCTCCTACTAAGCATATTAGTCAGGCTTAGAGCAAATCTGGCAAACTGTGTCAGTGGAGTAAAGGAACACTGTGTCAGGGAGAATGAGTTTTGCAGGTCAGAAAATAATAATTTTGGTGGACAGTTTGAAAAGGTGAGGCTGTGCTGATTGTGCAATGAACTTTTTTAATCTCAGTGATTTAGAGGTTTATAATAGATTACTTTTAATATCTGAAGGGCTGTATGTGTCCAAAAGCTGTTTCTGCAGCTGCTGGCTCACTGATGCTCCACAGACCTCCCGGTCTCTGCAGCTGCAGTGGCTTATGTCTCTTCCAAGGCAGTGTTTCTCTTCAGCAGCCCTGTCATGCTTGTTAAGTTATATAGCTGCACAACTGCCTCCTTCCCCCTTTATAATTGATATGAGAAAACCACTGATTCAGCAGTAAGCTTCTGTCCTGTTTCAGCATTGGAGACATATGCTTCCCTAGCAATGAAGGACAATATTTACACATGTAAGGTTCATCTAGAAAGGGAAATGTAATGGATAGGGAAAATTCTTTTCTTGCTAGTGATTGTATATAAACAAAGACAGAATTAGATTTAACTGAGTTTCTTTTATATTTGGCGGGTCACCCTTAAAAATTAACCTGACCAGCTACCAACTTCCTCAGAGTTGGATAAAATTCAGTCATAAAACTCAGACTAAGTGTGAAAGAAAACTAGCTCTTTTTTCTTAACAGAGAATGTAGAAAACTACCATGATCATCTAACCCACAGTGTAGTAATAGAAAAGTATTCACAAATAGCTGGTAAACTGAGTGAGTGCCCAGCCAAGAGTCATCTGATGCACTGGACCTTTTACTGGAAGTTCTAAATCGAGTACAGTTTGTTCAGTGTTTACTTTTGTGGGTTTTGGATAATTAATAAGAAACATTCACTTCTGTCTGCAAGAACAGCATTAATTAGGATTTGCTGGAGTGTCTCAAGTTAGAGATCTCAGGTTCTCTTCTGTTAGGTTTACACTTAAAACTCTGATTCTCTTTAAACTATGGGTTTAGGAGATCTACATTAAATTGTCTGTGATAGCAGGACTTCTACTGAGGTAAATGAGGCCACACCATACCCCTCTCTGTCGGAGCTAGCTGGGTTATTTCTACTGTGAGCTGTAGTTTGCATCAGTCAGATTGCATTCTGTACATAAATAGATTCCAAGTATTTGTGGATATGATGGGACCTTGTGAATCTTACTTATCTGAATTCTTCTAGTTCTGTCACTTTTTCAAATTAAGCAATAATTATTAATATAATTGATATCTGTCAGGTTCTCTCTTCCAAAAAAAATGACTAGCAACATATGTCATTATAACATGTTTTGAGATTCATACCAAAAAGTAGTATATGTAGGCTAGATATTTTTTTAATCTTCATGTTTTGCATCTCAGTATTATGGACTGCAAAATTTACCATTCTTCTTTAGTCTCTTATTTATTTATTTATTTATTTATTTATTTATTTATTTATTTATTTATTTATTTATTTATTTATGTATTTATGTATTTATGTATTTATGTATTTATGTATTTATGTATTTATGTATTTATTTTATCACCTAAATTTTCAGCTTTTTGAAACTGAATTAAAGCAAAGTGCAAATAAAGTGCAGGAACTGAAGGACAAAGTTACAGAGCTGTTGGAGAAGAACCCTAACTCTCCTGAGGCACCTAAGTGGAGACAAACATTGGATAAAATAGGTATTTCAATAAAGCTATATTATAGCTCAGACTGATTTGGAAGTTGTTTTATTATGAGTTTTTCAATTTATTAGCAAGAACAAGTATTTTTAATACCTTGTTTCCTCTTACCTCTTAAATTCTGTGGAAATAACTCCATTTGCAAACATGTAGATCTGATTTAATTCCAGTGATGTCCATGGGCTTTGAATTTGTATTAGTGCACAGGCTATAGCTTGACTCCCTGTTTGAGAGGCTTTATCTTTTTCAAACATTGTGCAGCTAAAACTTGACTGGCCAGTTACAAGAAACATATATATTTTGTTCTTTTTACAAAATATAACAGATTAAGGTGATTCTAATTTCATGTAGAAAATGATTTGATTTGTTTGTAGTGCCCTTCTGCATGTATTTTCCCCATGAACTAGTGGCTTTTGGCATTTTGTGGGTTTGGTGTTTTTTTGCTGTTTTCTAAAACTGTATAAATGTTGCTAAAAAATGCTAAAAAACTGTATTAATGTTGCTTTAAGAAGCCACTGAAAATAAAGAAAATTACCCTGCTTAGTCAATAGATTTTGAGATATTACAACACTTAATTGTCATGAGCTTTTAAAAATTGTTTTTATGTTAGTCATATTTTAAATTGATTATAGGTCAATAGCATGGTATGTCAATCTTGTTTCATAGTGATAGGCATTTCCATTGCTACACCAACAGTAATTTTGAAGCTGAGAATTTTGCCAGTCTGTCCTGCTTGTTTCAGAGTGGAACTCTGAAAACTTTAAGGGGCAGGTAAAGTCTCCAAGAGACCCTTAGTAGTGTTGAAAAGGGATTCAAACAGAATGAGCAGAGGACTGTGAAGCAGCACAAGGAACTGTAAAAAACAGGGGTGAAAATCAGGGACAGGGAGAGTTAGCAAAATACCAGAGCGGACTGAGCAAGCACTGACAGTATCACAGAGAGGAAGGGGGAAGTTACAAGATTAAGACTCAAAGGCTGCTCTGGAAGCCACTCGCCATTGTGGAAAAGACCACAGACTGGCAAGGTGTGAACCCAAGTTCACACAGTGCTTTTGAAATACCTATATGCAGAATATTCTCATTACCCATCATTAGGTACCTGGTTTATATTTTTTAGATGAATGGTTTTAGATGAATGATACAGACATTTGAAAGAGTTAGGCTTTTTCAGAGGGCTGTTCAGAGTTGAAGCCTAATTTTATGCTTCTGATCAACCTTGAAAACTTATGAGGCTTTATTACTGAATAAGCAGGGATATTTGTCTGTCTAAATCAGGCACCTGAGTTATAACTGAGTAGAACCCTTTGCCTTCTATATCATTTGAGACCAAAGCCTAAATTTGGGAGTATTTCATTTAGTAATATTCTAGTATAATTTTATTACATGTGGAATATTCATTGCACTAAAAATTCCACGCGTGGCTGACTGTCATCCAAGTGTATGTGGGTCTGACTTAAAAGATGTTATTTGCAGAGTCACTGCAATAAGGCATCTGGAGTTAATCAGCATGAAGCCTTATGAGAGAGCTCTGTTTATGTTTCATATATAGTCTGCTGTCTCACAATCCATCTGCTAGAACATGCATGCAATGTGTTAACATTACCTTTGTTAGATTCCAAATGGAAAGAGCTCAATCAAGTTACATCTGAGAGACAACAAAAACTGGAGGAGTCTTCCAATTACCTGATCCAGTTCCAGACAGCAGAAGCTCAGCTAAAGCACTGGCTTGTAGAAAAGGAGCTAATGGTCAGTGTGCTGGGACCATTATCAATTGATCCTAATATGCTGAATACACAAAAGCAGCAGGTTCAGGTGAGTAGTGCCAACACACACTATTGATTTAAGTTTCTTCTGCCTTTTTGCTATTAGCAAAGTACTATTTTGCATCTAGAGCAGAACATGGTTAGTATAAGCCATTAGATTTGTTTATCTTTAGGTATCAGCCTACATCATACTTGACTACAGTAATTACAAGAAAAAATTATCATAAGAGTGAAAAGAGATCAGAAAAGGTAAAGAAAAATGTTGAGGAGACTGATCAATGTCAGTATTGTTTAAAATAAAGTATTTGAAACATGAACTACGATCTAATACTATGTGAAATACTATGACTCAATATTGTTTTATAAGTGCTTCAAAAGTCTAGACAGATGGCATAAGACTATCATGTATCACTTCACAGTCCTTAAAAGTTCAACCTAATTGACTTAGAAAGGGTTTGGAATGTTCTGTAAAGTAAAACCATTACATTTGTCCCTTCTTTTGCAAGCACTGTGACTTAGTGTCAAAAAAACCCAAAACAACTGAGAACCAGTGATATAAACTTAAAAGGTCTTACACTACACATTCAGTCATTTTGTGAATTAGCCAAATAGTCTCTGTTCTATAATAAAACATTGCAATATTATGTCAGAATACACCTTCTTTGAAGTTCTTTCTTAAGACAAATATCAAAACTGTCTAGGAAAGAAGACGCTACTTGAAACTAAACAGCCCTTACTTTGCTTGGTGTGGTTGCTTAATTACTGTACTATTAACAGAATTCATTGTTTACTTGTATCTCCTGGTTGAATTTCTATTAGATGATGTGTAAATTCACTTCATTTTTTTCTGTTTCTTTGATGTAGATATTTGGAAATAACACAGTTTATGTAGAAGGCACATTTATTTCACTGGCTTTTAAACTTGGACACACTCAATAATAGAGCTTAGCTACGACAAATTCTACATGATTTTTTGTCAGAACCACTTTTTTACCCATGAAGTAAATCCTTTTTAAAATTCTCTCTTTTTTTCCGCCTAGATTCTGCTCAAAGAGTTTGACACCAGGAAGCCACAATATGAGCAGTTAACTATGGCTGGGCAGGGGATTCTGGAGAGACCTGGTGAACATCCACCCTCACATGAAATTGTAAAAGAACAACTGGCAGCTGTGGCACAAAAGTGGGACAGTCTAACCAGCCAGCTGAAGAAGAGATGTGACCGAATTGACCAAGCCATTGTGAAAAGCACAGAGTATCAAAGTTTACTCAGAAGTCTCTCTGATAAGCTAAGTGCCTTGGATAATAAACTCAGCAGCAGCCTGGCTGTGAGTACACAGCCTGATGCTGTGAAACAACAGCTAGAAATTGCTAAAGAAATGAAGGAGGAAATAGAACAGGAAATGAAGAATATAAATGCAGCACAAGCTCTTTGTGAAGAGCTGTCAACACTGGTTGGTGAAGAGTATTTGAAAGCAGAACTTACAAGACAGTTGGATGGTATCTTAAAATCATTTAAGGACATCGAGCAAAAATCAGGTTAGTATTTATTTAAAGAAAAACAGTAACTATGGCATAAAGTGAGGTAAAAGTTTGTAATAGAGGTGAACTGAGCCTGGTACCAGCTCTTCATCCAGTCCAACCCCCAAGCAGTTTTACATTAGAATTTTGAACAACCTCAATGCCTTGAAAAGGTAAGAACAATGCTTGGGATCTCTAGTGAATGGTTTAGGAGATAACTTGGAGTAAAATAACAAGGGCTGCTTTTGTCATGTCTTCCTTCAGGTGCATCTTCACTGAATTAGAATGCCAAGAGAGGATGCTGTTCATTGAGCTACCAGCTTCATAGGGGCAGAGTATAAACCAAAGTAATAATTTTTAGGCAAACATTAGTTAATGGTTTAGTGGTACTTGTGTAAAACTGCCAGTGACAGAGAGGGGCTGGTAGTCTGCAGCCTTTCCTTACCTTGTGAACAACAGAACTGAGCAAGTAATACATTACAAGTGATATCATACTTTGTTCTCCCTAGCAGCCTCAGTTTTAGGTTTTTAATTTCCTCTGGTTATGAGAAACTTCAAAGAATCTCCCAAGGAGGATGTATTGCCTGTAGGCCATGAGTTAGACACTACTGGGTTATACCACTTAATGTTCCCTGTGCTTACACTGCCTAGCACCATGAATCACAATTGTGTGTTTTTTACCACCAAAACCTGCTCAAATGGGATCCATGTAGACACAGACTGGATAAGCTCACCTCATTTGATTCATGTCCTATTGCCTTCTGTATTACAGGAATGAGTCTGCCCCTTGCAAGAAACTTGATTGTCTGCCAGTCAAACTCCACATACTAAAGACTGGCTTTCTTAAAGTTAATGATCATGCATAATACAATCAATATTAGTTATTTTTTTTTCACTGAATGCTAGCAGGTTCTGCTAATGAACCTCTGTGCTGCCTTCTCCTTTGTAGATAACCATGTTCAGCAGCTTCAGTCAGCATACACCACTTCTCATCAGTTCCAGCAGATGTCTAAAGACTTTGCGGCCTGGCTAAGCAAAAAGAAAGAAGAGCTGAGCCAGGCTCGTCCTGTGTCAGCCAAACTTGAGGCCTTGCAATCACTCATTGAAGAACAGAAAGATTTTAAGAAGACAATGACTGATCAGATTAGTTCCTATGAAAGAATTGTTGCAGAAGGAGAAAGTATCTTACAGAAGACTCAAGGAGATGACAAAGCAGAGTTACAATCCCAAATTGCCACACTCAAGAATGACTGGGATGAAATGAATAAAAAGGTAAAAGAAAGGGAAGATAAATTAGCAGATTGTCTGGAGAAAGCCCTCAAATATAAGCAGCATGTAGAAAATCTGCAGCCATGGATAGAGAAGTGCCAAAGCAACCTGTGTGAATTGAAAGTTGGCATAAACCCTGTTGAAATAGAGGATTCTATTGTTCAGGTAAGGGCATGGCAGAAGGACCTGGATAAACACCACGGGATGGTGGAACTATTAAATAATTCTGCTGAAAGTTTGCTCAATGCAAGTCAAACAGATAAAGAAATAATTCAAGAAGAAACTAAGGTGCTGAATCAGAATGTAAAAGTGGTTACAGAACAGTTACATAAGAAGAGAGAGTGCTTGGAAAATATGGCACAAAGACTGAAAGAGTTTCAGGACTCATCCAGGGAAACTGAAAGACAGCTTAAAAGTGCCAAAGAGCATCTGGAAGCTCATGACTCACTTGGACCTCAGTCATTCAGTAACAAACACCTGACAATGATGCAGGCCCAGCAGAAAGCCTTGCAAGCTTTAAAGCCTCACGTTGATTTAGCAAAAAAGCTTGCCCAAGACCTGGTGGTAGAAGCTTCTGATTCAGCAGGTGTTTCTGACCTCTTACTCCAAGCTGAATCTTTGGAGCAAGAATACACTGCAGTGAAGCAGCAAGTTGAGGACAGGTGCTCATTCCTAGAGACCAAACTTCAGGGAATTGGCCACTTCCAAAACAGCATCCGAGAGATGTTCTCTCAGTTTGCAGAGTTCGATGATGAACTTGATAGCATGGCTCCAGTGGGGAGGGATCTCAAGGTGCTGCAGTCACAGAGAGAGGACATAAAATGTTTCATGAAAAAGTTGGAGGATCTTATAATCAATAATGAAAATGCTAATAAAAACTGTAAAATTATGCTGGCCACAGAAGCTGAAGCTTCTCCTGATCTTGTTGGTATAAAGAGAGACTTGGAAGCTCTAAATAAACAGTGTAACAAGCTAAAAGACAGAGCAAAAGCCAGGGAAGATCAAGTGGAGGGTACTATTTGCCGTGTTGAGGAGTTTTACACTAAGCTAAAAGAATTTTCCACTCTGCTTGGGAGAGCTGAAGAACATGAAGAGTCACAAGGTCCTGTTGGAATGGAAACAGAGGCTATTAATCAGCAGCTGGATACATTCAAGGTAGGAAGATTGCTTTCTTACTATTATGAAGTGTTTTACCACAATACCATTTTATTAAACATTATAGTGAAAGAGCCTGGTTAAGTGCAGACCTTAGAAGAGTCTTGTTTCACAGCAGTATGTTCTGCCTGTATGCGTTCTATCTGTTTTAAATGGGGATCTTATGCTCTAGAGAAGATTTCCTTTGCTACAGCTTGGCAGACATTGGGAATTTTACATCTCAGCTCCCAGTTCCTGCACCCCAATTCCCTCTTCACCTCTCTTCACTATCTTGTTCTCTTCTGTAATCCATCTGCCTTTCTGTTTTTGAGAAACTGCATATTGTCTCTATTTGAGGTCCATGTATTACCCAACTTTCGTCTTCACAGTGGTGTGAATTTTAGACTCCAGTATTCACATCAGCCCACATTCACTTTGCTCATCTGAGCAGTTTAGGTTTTTTTCATGTGGATATAGCTTTCAGCATATTTAGGTTTAAGATGTTACCTTTTGCCATTTTCTGTTTTGATACACTGGCCAGTTTTACCTCACTGAATTCCACCCTTACCTAGAAACATCCTAATAAAAAGAAAACAGGCAAAATAACCCCCGTATGATATTGGGATTTTTCTGTAACATCCTTATCCAAAATGCATTCCAGAGCTTCTGTGTGTAGCTTTTTTAATTTGCCAGCTAGCAATCCATGTCCAGCTCAAAGAAATACATTGCAGTGATAGTGAGTGTTAATTGAGCTTTGCTGCTGAAATAAATACAGATATTTGCTTGGATTAGGTTACAAGAAATGAATTTCCAATGCTCATCAGAACGATTTATAGATGTAAGCAGTATTTGAAAAAGATCATAAATCTCCTAGTGGCCATATAGTAGCACTGAATATTCTGAACAGCTTTGGTTTCATTCCAATATAATATTGATTCAAATGTTTGTATGACTTGTACATTAGTTGACACTTGATGATAAAGCCAAACCTTCATTGCAGGATTTGATAAGCCCTGCTCTTTGATGGCCTTGGAAAAGAGTCATTACATGGCTGGCCAACAGAGGGTGCATTTTGCTTGTTTAAGCCATATTGGAAAGGAAAATTAAGCCAGAAAACTTTCATCTGGGAGTTCCTAATGGAAGTTACTGTGAGTTTTGGTGATCTTTGAGAATGCATAAATAGAGACAAAAATCTTGAACAAATAGTTACATTATGAGGAGATTCCATTAGACTGGGAGGATTAAAATTGTATGCCAGTCTATCCTAACAGTCTATCTCAATTTAAAAGAGAAACAAATGGCTTTTCTTTGTATATGGTTAGTAAAACACTTTGGATATTGGAAAATAGCAACAGCTCCTGCTGTGAAGGCTGTTGCTTACATTGACTGTACAGGACTTAAGTTGTAGCCAGTTTGGGATCTCTGATTTCACCACGTTTCTTACATTTTCAAACATTAGGAGCAGCTTCAGGTCTTTGTTAATACATATTTTAGACAATGAATTGTATATGTACAAATATGTGTTTTATTATAATGAAAAATGTTTCTGGGGTGTCACAAGCTGATGAGCAGATGGTAGGAAAATCCAATTCCCTGTGTGTTGTCCCAGTGTTGTAGTTCATCAGGGCATTGGACCCAACACAGCAACTGAGCAGTTTGGGAATGAGAGACCTGTGCAGACCAGTGGGGTGACAGCATCTCTGGTAATACAAGGGCTTATGTGGTAAGGAGACAAAAACCAAAAAACCCTGGCGAGACATAAAGGAGAACAGTGATAGCAGCATGTTTATATCCAGAAGTCTACTCTGGGATTGTATTTATATGAGATATTTATAAGCTTAGAAATGTGTTTTGCTTGAAGCAACTATTCTAGGCCATACTTTTGCTTATGATTAAAAACACAATGCCATTAAACAGGAGGTGAAGAATGATGAAAAAGTGAAGGGGTTGTTTAAATAAGTGAGAAGCAAATGCAGAAATAAAACAGCAGAGTGATGAGCCTTTGAAGAAAAGAAATAGGGAGACCAGAATGGGAAATTTACTGAGTGAGAATGTAGTTAGTGAAGAGATACTGATAGCAGGAGGATAGGGATCAATTCTCCTAATACTTGGTGTCAGTGCTACTGGAGTATATCAAAATTGCAGTAAGTAATCTATGTGTTTATACTCTTTGCCCTTCCAGAGAACAGTTCTACCTGAGGCAGCAAACTGTAGGGAGACTGGATCCCACAGATCCTGCTCCACTCGTGGTGTGTTTGTGTTTGCTCTCGTGTTTGTGCACGTACGCAAACACACACAACCTGAAAGTGTGGCTGTGGCCACAAAACCACTGTCTGGCTCCTTATGTCTTTAGCTTCTGTGGTCAGCTACAGTCAACCCCAGTTCCTCAAGAGTAAAGCAAAAGAGTTGTTCTTTGTTAGATCTATTAACATGAAATCTTCACTCTTCAGGGAAGGATCTTGTGTAATGGGCCAGAGGTGGTTTTTGTGGTTTAACCAATTTTTATGTACAAAGAGTTAGAGCTGCGTGCATCTTCTTGGCATGACATTAAAACACATAGTGTTTTTTAAAAGATAAACTGGCTTTGATTTGTATTTTATGTATATATATTTAAAATGCATATGCATACTTGTTTTATTTACATTTATTCTTTGTAATGTGCTTATTCCAGTCAGTATAGAGTATTAAATTGAAAGTAGGTGCCATCAGTGTTAAATTGTAAGTAGTTGCCATCAGTGTTAAACTATATTTATTTACAATGCGGTTATAAAATTTACTTTCTATAAATGAAAATTTCAGAGCAGTTAATTTCAAAGGAGAATGATGATTCTTACTTTACTTCAGGAAGAGTATAATCAAATGAAGAATTTATCTCAATTAATATAAAACACACACAGAGTACTAATTAACTTGGCTTTGTAAGACACTTTCTACCCCAAAGTCTGTATGCAATGTGTAGATTAGTTCTGAAAGGAAATTTCAGTAAATTAGGTTTGTTAAGGTACACTGAGTCTGCCACTATTCTTCAAAAGCAAAACAAAAAAGAATTGTGCAAATGGACTGAGCCAAACACTCTGGGTTTGAGTAGCTGCACAGTGCTAGAATGTTTGCAGTTCAAGAAGCATTTGCAGCTAGTTTCTCTCTGAAATAAAGAACTCAAAGTTGAATAATTTAATGTCATTCTTCTTAGTAAAACCAACATGTCACTGTTACAGTTTTCATGAGTATGTGGTTCATTTGATTTTTGCTTTTATTTTTGGATTTAAAGTAGATATAGTCATTAGAGGTTGCCTTCTAATTGGACTTTATGGGAATTTTTAGGTAGCCTGAGTATTCCTGCCAATAAGCTTGAACTAAGATTTTAATTGGCTTATGTTATAGAACCACAGAATTGTTTAGGTTGGAAAAGACCTCTGTTAGCCATGTCCCTAAATGCCACATCTACATGTCCTGTTTGTTATGTAGAGGGTGTCAGTCCTCTGACTTTTGCTTTGAAGGCAAATAATGTTGAAGGCATAATCAGAAGTTTCTCTTTAAGTTTCTCTTTGAGCTAAGTGTTGCGCATCCCATGCGCTGTTTACAACCCCTAGAATAAGATACTAAAATCTTCCATGGGATTTACTACACTTACAGTCTGTATTGAAAAGCAAAGGTAATATAAGCAAGTATTAAAATTTTTTAAGAATTGCATTTTGAAAGTGATTTACCTGTCATACAAAAGTCTTCAGCAGAAACAGTGAAAAATGGTAAACTATTTTTAAACTGTTAAAATAATTTTGCTGTTGAACAAATACAGACCAATTTCAGCTGTACACTTCCCCTAAAAAGTCATGCAGCACTTTCTGAATTCAGTAGGGATCTATCTGGTTTTGGTTGTTTTGGGTGAAAATAACCATGGATGATAGGACCTTTCATCAAAAGTATCTAAAATTCTTTTTGCATCTTTACCATTATAGTATATTCTCTACTAGAGAATCCAAAGGTGATTATCTGTTTGGCATAATCGAAATGGTATATGGCTGCTCACCAGAGAGCAGGAAGAGAGAATTTGTTTTGCATGACCTTAGTGTTTTGATATGTAGCTGACTGTTTATTAAGTAAATCAATAAACATGAAGTGTGGTATGTTTGTATTTCTTGCATACAGTGTATCCCGCTTGCTGCTTAATGCAGAATGCTAAAGCTGATTGTAGTGAATGCCCTGTGTTAAGTTTCAGCACTAAGTGCCTTATGCTGTCCTTAAAGTGAGATCTGAATTGTCCCTAAAACTGATGGCTGCTGTGACACCAGCAGCTCGCAGCTCAGGTCGTTGGGGTTTGGCTTCGACTGGAGTGGAGCTTCTCGGTCATGGCACCTCCTCCTGTGGTGTTGGCAAGTTACCTGTGAGTCTCCCGACCCTTCCCCTCCCTGATTATGAGCTAGAAGTGTAGGTGCCAAGTGTCGAGCTGTATTTAAAAGATGTCAATTTCCAAAACTGGAATCTTTGTCCTGATAGGCTGCTTTAGGGCTCCAATGAAAAAGCGGGGGGGGAAGATCTTTCAGATATAGTTAGGTTTTTTCCCCTCAATATTTCAATGTTTCTTTCAGTGGGAACTGAATTCTTCAGGAGCGGCTGCCCTGTCAGCCAACACTACTCTGCACTCCTGCCTCAGGGCCAGTGACCAGACTGCAGAGAGTCAAAACTGGACTGAACTTTGCATGTCAGGTGGAGCAATGTGTGACTATTCCAACATCTAATCTAAACGCTAGGCGAGCTTGGGGGATTTTTTTTTTTTTTTTTAAGTAAAACAGCGGTAAAGTTTCGGTGTAACTTTGGAAAGGAAGCCTCCATTGAAATGACTGCTCCATGAGACGGGGCGATGGCGGGCGCGGTTAAAGCGCCGCTTCCTGCCCTTCCCGGAGCTTCTCCTGGGAGGGCAGCCGGCCGGAGCGGTGCCGGCCGCTCCCGCGGCGCTCCGCAGCGGGGCAGTGATGTCACCGCCGGGCGGGCACGGAGCCCCCCCGCCGCCTGCCCTGCCGACCCCTGCACGGCACCGAGCGAGAGGCGCGGGCGGCCGAGCCGATAAGGAGGCGGCGGGCAGGGCCGGAGGGAGGGCAGCCCCGGAGCGGCGGGCAGGGCCGGAGGGGAGGGCAGCCCCGGAGCGGCGCTCGGGGCGCGGGCGGGCCGGGGGCCGATGTTTCCTGGGAGCGGAGCGGGGCGTTCCCGGCGGCTGCAGCGCGGCGAGCCGGGGCGCGGGGCGGGCGGGACGCGCCGGCGCTGCTCGGCGGGGCTTTCCCTCCCTCACTGCCTCCCTCGGCTCCTCAGCAGCTGCGCCTCAGAAATGAGGAGGAGGCGAGGGCAGCCCGCTAGCTGCGGCTTGTAGTCGGGACCTGCCGAATGTAAACCTGCCGTGCCTTCGGGGAACGCGCCACGCTTGCTCGGCTCTGCAGCTGCCTTAAAGAGCGCTCCGGGATGGCATCGGGAGAATCGGTCTGAAACATTCGTCTTCCGACGGGCTGCTCAAAGGACGCATTGGCTTGGCTGCTAGAAAGTGATGTTTTCCTGTGGGACTTGTGGAGGCACCGCGAACGAGCCTGTTACAAGAGGAGGATAAGCTGCCTTTCAGATCAAGGTTATTTATAGCTACTGCCAAAAAAGTAAAGGGCTGTTTTATTATTCTTACTGTTCTGGATTTAACTTATTTCCCCCCACCCCCCAGGATTTTCTCCGTGCCTTGGTCAGGACCATACAAGTCACTGTGGATTCTGTCTTTTTAAGCTGCCACACCATGCTTTATTTATAAAGGAGATGGGACCCTGCAAGCCAGCTAAATGGATTACAGTTAAGCAGTCATGTACAGAAGATAATGTGCTGCCTTCTGTAACACTTGTTCATTTGAAGGCTTATTTAGAAGATTTCAGATACAGATTCTGACCTGGAAAAGTAAATTAAGCCTTCTACTGAGTATTTGACATATTGGGCTACTGCTGGTTTCTGCTATACTTTGTTTTTCTGTGACATTGGGACATTTCTGTTACTTTCTTACTGAAGCACTTTATATTTTGAGGGGTGGAAAACCTCATATCCAGGTAAAGTCGAATTTAAACGGATGCACTGATTATGAGTGACCTCAGCCACCTCATATCTTATGATGTGTATTTTCGTATCTATGCATCTTATGCTAAGGGCAGGTTTACTGTTTCTTCAGATTGCTAGTGTTTTTTAAATGTTTGCCCTGATTCTGTGAAAACGGAGGTATACTTGTGTGAATACTCTCAATATGGGGAAGCCACTTAGCAGGCCAGACTGCCTACGTCAGAACCCTCCATGTGTTGGCAAAGGGGAGGAAGATGAGGATCTAAATATTGAAGACTGCTACGTTCCCCAGAGATCTATCTATGACACTGTGCGGCTGAATGAACAGATCGATTCAGGCTCCAAGGGCAGCCTCTCCTCGAGGCATTTCACAGACCGGACCTTACCCTACAGTCACAGAACACTGGACATCAGTACTTTGTGCTCCAATGGTGCCCTTACTTCTTCCAGTGTTTTTGAGCTCCGAAGCCGTGAAGCTAACAAGTTAGATGAGAAAATGATCTTTGATGCTCTTAAGCTGAACAGCGATATAATTCGGACAGCTGGGTTGCCCAAGGTGAAGTCTCACACCGAAAAGAAGGAGCACAGACGGTCGTGGAGAATGCTTGTTCCGCCCAGCTTTCCCGATTACACTAATAGAAGTGAAAGCTCCTTTAATGAAACTGCTGATCCGTCAGAGGCAGCTAGACTAGGCAAATGCAAATGGGGTACGAATTCTCTTACCTCGGAAGAGGATGATTCTGGTTTATGCAGCCCTCCAACAGAAAGGGAAGATAAACAAGATATACTTTTAGCAGGGGAGCAAACTCAAATACAAAGTGTGTCTTCTGCAGAAGATATCCACGTAGTATCCAAGTTCAGACCATATATCCCAGCAATTTGCAGAGAGCAGCAAACCCCACTGCTTGCAAGCATGAGTCTCCCTGTCAAAGAAAACTGCAGACTGGCTTTGCATGATCTTTTACCCTCTGGAAAAGTAAAACAAAACAATGCCCAGACGTGTGAGAGTGATCAGGAAGAGATGGAGGGGAAATGCTCTCACTTGCAAGGTTTCAAAGAGCAAATTCTGTCACATGAAGATCCTCTTCAAGGTGATGGAAGAAGTATTACCCCTGACAAAAATGAAGTGGAAAATGCATATGAAGTTCATGAAAAAACTAAAATACAAGTCACAACAGTAGAGGAGGATTATGTGGATGATGTATCTCTTCATGTAGGTGTTTATTACACTAATGCTGCTGTAAATACCAGTGACTTGGATTTAGCAAAATACGAAATTTTATCTGATATGGAGGAATGCAGTGTAGCATGTACAGGCTCAAATGAAATGGCATTTTCTGTTCAACAGCTTGAATTAGATAGCACTGTAAACTGCTCAAAAGTTTGCTCAGAGAGAAATAAAGGCAATATCTGGACTACTGGCATCCAAGACACCTTGGATACAGTCTGCAATGGCCTCTTGTCCCACAAGGTAACTAGAAAAAAAATCCATAGGTTTATGAAATAGTTGTAGTTTTACCATAAAGATATTTGTTTAAAACTCTTAAGTCTTGCCATCATTGCAAAATCGTAACTTAAAAAATTATTAATTAGGCAGATGCAGTGATCAGTGCCATTTGCATGGCACACATGGGGCGTCCAAAGTGGGTGAAATAGTCAGTGTGGGAAATGAACTGGGGGCAAAGTCTGAGGGGGTGGTTGTTACTCCAGCTGTTTGGCGCAGGGCTGTTACTGCCCAGCTGCTGCCTGCTGCTCCCGGCCTGGAATGGCTCCTCCGTGCTCTGTCCTGGTGCTCGGTGCCTGCCCCGAGTGCGGTCGCGGGCTGTGCCATTCCAGGGCAGCCGCGGCCATGTGTTCGTGAGCAGCCTTACTCATCTAGGTAGAAGCAACAGTATCAGATGGTTGTGGTTTCCAAAGCAGGCAGATTAAAAGCTCACCGCCTCTTCTGAAAGATGCCTTTTGCATTTGTGTGCCAGAAAGCAGATCTGACGTTACGGTAGTATTTTACAAGCGCAGGATCTTGCAGTGCTTTGTGAGTGCTGGATGAGGTAAGAGAGTAAGGGAAGCTTTGTAATAAGGAAAGGGTGTTTGCCGGGTCTGTAATTTTTTTCTTCCCACTCTGGTTGAAATCTGAGATACTTCAAGCTTTGTTGCTAAGTTGTTCTGGTAAACTTTAGCCTCAGCAATAATTGTAATTTATTTTAAGCTTTTCTCCACAAAGAATGTGTGCATTTTTAAAGGGCAGATTATGTAGATCAGTCCTCTCTGTGGTAGGACGTTGTTCTCAAACGATGAGACTTTATAGCACATAAAAGAAGAATTTGTTATTGATTCTGTGTTGAAATATTATTCTGCCTCCTCCTTGCCCTACAGTCAAGAAAAACACATGCATTTTCCTTCTAAAAGCAGCCAACTCATTGCACGCTCTCAGTTTTCATGTAACCACAGTCGTAGAGTTTTTAGGGTTTTTTTTTTTGTCTGTAGGACAAATCTCTTAGGGATGCTTAATTTATTTTACCCCTCATGTTTAGTGTACTTGCAGTAGCTGCTAGATTAATTTGTCAAGCTGGTGGAAGTGTGCTCAGCCACCTGAGGTCTGCAGCTTTAAAAGGAATCACTTGCCACAGTGTGTTTGGTGCAAAAGAGGAGAGATGCTGGTACATTGAGAGTGATCTCTGCTTTTCAGGATGCTGAGAAAGGTTGCTTTGAATGCACTAAGTGTACACCAAAACTGTTACTGAATGCTGCTATAGAAATTGAAGGATTTAGGGTCAAAAGTTGAGCATTCTTTAGCATTGTTTATTCATTGCTTATTTTTCACTGGCCTGTGTAATTAATTCAGGGGCTTCAGGCCATTTTCTGATCTCATTGACACTTGTGTCAGTGCAGCTTAATGCTGCTGAATACAAATGGAGATTTACATTGCTGTTGCTAATGGTAATAATCTGGCTCTGAAAAAGCCTAAATACCTGCAGGAGTAACATAAAGCAAACACAAAACTGTTCAAACTGTTGTTGGGCACGGTCAAAGCCTTGGCAATTAGCAAGAGTATCCTTTGAATGAAAGCCCATTTTCCTGGGTGTCTGCCGGGATACTGTTTCAACAGCATCTGTAGTGCCTCCTCCTCACTTGTTACCATTATAATCTCCTTAACAGATCTCAAAATATCTCTTCCTTTACTGTTTCTTTGTCTTAAAACTTTGGTTTTAGTTCTATTTTGGAAAAATGCCCACTTGTGTCTCTTGGTCTGTGCCATTTTTTGTTAGATTTTATAGACAGATAAATAAACAGATGAGTTTGTCCAGTCTTTTTTTTTCCCTTTCTATCAGAAGTTTTCTTTTTTCAACCCCCAAAACTTTCACCACCTCTGTTTTTCTCTGTTCCTTTCCTTCCTATCTAAAACTACTCATGGAAATGTATGCCATTTCCCCTTCTATGATGCATTGAATTTACTCTGTTTAGATTGAGTCTATTCTGTTTAGATTTATTAATGGTTTTTTAGGAAGGTCCTGACAAGGAATGGCTTCCTTTCTTCTAGACACCAGTTTAAAGTAACATTTTTGTTGCATACTGTCATGTAAAAATCATATGCATTTTATGACTGAAGTGTACCATGTTTCATGTCTGTCTTGGGTTTCAACTGCAGGTATTCCAGAAAGAAGAAATTGAGCCCTTACAAGTAAAACAACAGGAAGTAAATTGGTTGGGTCAGGGCCTTATTCAGAGTGCTGCTAAAAGTACCAGCACAGAAAACCTTGAACACGACCTTGAAGATGTCAACACCCGATGGAAGACTCTTAATAAGAAGGTTATTATCTTGTATACTGTCCTGCTTTTGTTATGTTCTGCCTTTTGATTATTTGCTTGCTGCTGTCTTTCAAAATACAGGAAATTAAATATTCACTAAGAGTATGAGTTGTATTTGCTTTACACAGTCACTTTGTTTGTAATTCTAAGGATAAGATTTATATTGCTAAAAGCCAGAGGTGTTACTGTCATTTATAAGGTTTTGCCAAACTTTCTCTAGGTCTCTTCTAGATTTTTATTCAGGAAAGACTCACAGAATCATGAAATAGTTGGGGTTGGAAGGGATCCCTGGAGATCCATTCCCACTTTCAGTCATTGTTTGCATGTTTTTTCAGCTTGTTGTATTTGCTCGTGTACACTGTTGTACCTGCACAGAGCAATGATACAGCCCAGCTTTGTGTGGCTGGTGGAATGTTTCTTTTACAGCACCTCAAGGACTGTATTGCTTGAGGCATCAGAAAGTACCACTGCTTTGAAAAACTGGATGTAGATGTTTTTCTGTACTTTTCAGAAGTCTTCCTTCAGCAGTAGCTGCTGTTGGAAATGGAAAGGATGGGGAGTAAAAATGGTGCTCATCTTCTTCTGCTCTCCTCCTGAAAGAGTGACGCAGCAGAACCAGATACACCTGTGGTTCACGTATTTGCCTTTCCCGTTTTTATTTCTCATTGATGGCATTATTGGGCCTTATTAAAAGCTGTTACTTTGAAATCCTGGCTCATTCTTTCTATAAGGAAAACAAAGACCATCTCAAATGCAAACATCCCATCAGTATATTTCATAATATTGTAGCTACATAAAGCTGAGTAACTTGTAAGGAATTACTAGAGCAGACTGACTTACTGGGAGTCAGTTTGTTCTTTTCATTGCATGTCTCCAGCCCCAGTTAATGAATTCGGATTCATGCTGAATTGTGACATAGTGGTGTTATGAGTAGTTATAAAAACAATAGTATTTATTAGTGATATTGACAGCTGTTTTACAGATTTTGACTAATTATTTCACAGAAATAAAATGAATAGGTGAGATCCTCTACTGTTTTTCAGGTTGCTCAGCGTGCTGCACAATTGCAGGAAGCCCTCCTCCACTGTGGGAGATTTCAGGATGCCCTTGAATCTCTGCTTAGCTGGCTCATTGATACAGAAGATCTTGTGGCTAATCAGAAACCACCATCTGCTGAATTCAAAGTTGTCAAGGCCCAAATACAAGAACAGAAGGTAAGTGAAATGGTTTCAGAATCTCTCTCCTTCCACTGGACCAATGAGAATAAATTCCCAGTCTTTGGCAAAGCATAATATCTATTCAAGTGTATTATATTACACTGGGGTGTGCTGAGGTGTTTAAAGGAACCATCTGTTCAAAACTCAAGACTCTGTCAAGGCTTGGGAGGAGTGCTCATCTTCTTGGATATAAGACAGAGTGATACTGTGCAATCTGAGCTCTGGTTTGTTAACATTATCTGGAAAGGATGTTAAAGATCCATTGGAAAGAGAGAAAGCATAAAATCGAGTATTTGGCCATTTGAAAGGTAGGAAATAAAACATAGTAAATTTTCACTCTAGTACTACCAAGATAAGATTGCAGATTATGGACTTAAAACCTTGGCTTTTGATCTTCATATGATCATTGTTGGTAATTTAATGGAATCCCATTGGGAAGTGGCCTGTGCTAATGTAGAAACTATCAGTGTCATCAATTTTGGCATATTTTAATAGTGGCTATAGAAAAAAGAACTATAATGTAGCTGATAAAACATACAATTCATGCAATATGGCCCACTGCCACTCAGAGATTTAATATAAAGTTATGGCCAGTACAGGTGGTTGTCCTGTTTGCGGTTGCAAAATGTTAATGTGTCCAAAGGAACCTAGGGAATGGAGGAAGGGGGGATTGCAGACAGAGGCACATTTTATTCTTCACAGAGAAGTTAATGTACTACACTAGACTGGTGAACTCAACTGTATCTCATATAAGTGATGAGTTGATTATACAATAGTTTTAGTATCCATTTTCTCATCTCTCTATGTATCTGAATTACCTCTGTGGTGCCAAATCTGGCAGGGCATGCAGTTTCCCCATAAATGTTCCTATAAAATGTAACTTAATTCTAGACAGCTGGATTCCCCCAAGGATGTTATGTAGAACTTTGTCCTCTATGTGTTCACTCTTTGGGCTGCCATACATCCTTACCTCAGAGAAACCAGGGTTGTTGTTTGGGCTTCATGAACCTCCAGTGTTCTTAGGAAAACAACTGAGAAATTAAAATGAGCCTGTGTTGGTCAGGGAAGGGGTTGATGTGTGTGTTATGTGTGTCTCTGATTGGCTTTGTTCACATTTTTATCACAATATAAGCATTGTGATTTAGTTTTTGGTGTTGGGTTTTTTTTTTTTTGTTTTGTTTTAAGGGCTTTTCAAGAAGTCTACTGTTTGCATTATTGCAATATTTCTTAATAACCTGGTGCTGGATTGCTCTCTCTGCAGCTCCTGCAGAGGCTGCTGGATGACCGCAAGCCGACTGTTGAGGCAATCAAGCGCGAAGGGGAGAAAATTGCAGAGTCAGCAGAGCCTGCTGATAGAGTGAAGATCCTGAAACAGCTGAGTTTCCTGGACAGCCGATGGGATGCCTTGCTCAGTAAAGCTGAAACAAGGTATTTGAAATTCTTTCATGGGTTTGAGAAATGTAGACATAGCATGTGATGGATGTTTAGAAGCAGCATGTGGAACTCCATACTGTGAAGTACTACCATGCTTTTTATTGCATTATGTCTTTGCGTCTTGATGTTGATATAATGGGTCCTCTGAGGGAAAAGTGGAGAAAAGTGATCTGAAGAGACAAAAAGCTCCTTGAAAAATGTTTAGTCTTATGTGATAATCTGCTAGGTTTATAATACTAATACTAGCTATATGTAGCTAATTCTGAACAATTTTAATTAATTATCTCTGTTAATTAATTAGAATTAAAGTGTTTTGAGGTAAGAACCTGTTTTGCAATAGAATCAAGTGCAAATTTTATACCTAACAAATAATAATGATATTCTGTTGGAACTTCAAAGTCCTGAATTACTACAAAGAAGAAATTGCTACAATTCTTTCCTTTTTTTCAAAATATTGTCTGCATAATTAGTTTCTGCAACTCAGAGGTCATCATAATGTCAGTTGCAGATGCATGCAAGGTACTGAGCTCCCTTAGTTTTCAAGAAAAAAAAGGACCTTTAAAGTATATAGATATATGTATTCTAGCATATATATATATGTATATAAAAGAGAGAGAATATATATATAGATTATATATTCTATCTCTTAAAAGACATTGAGGTCCACTTCAAGTTCCAATTGGATAAAATCAAACCAAGTCCATGCACACAATATCTGTGTAAACACAGACTTACATTTCCGAGTTGTTGTCAATGGATAAAATACCTGTAAAGTTATGAACTGGAAACTGTCTTTGAATAAAACTGTGTTGAAAGGGTTACTCAACATGTTTTCTGGGTGGGGATTTGAGAAGGACAGTCTTTTTCAGAGTAGAGAGAAGACTGTATGAGACAGCTTGGAAAAAGGCCTATAATTGAGAGTAAGAGAGGACGTGGGAAGTTGAGGAAAAATTCAAAGTGCACAGTGAAGCTTTACAGTGAAGAACAAATGGTTGTGTTGGGACTTAGAGTAGCATTGAACTCATCTCACTTCTGCTGTCTTGTATTCCTTCTGGTAGCCTCTCTTTAGCAGAACCTGTTTTGTTACCTCATACTAATAATAGGATTATTTAATTAGTCAACCACTAATAGACCATTATTTCCTTTTTTTTTTCTTTTTTATTGAAGGAATCTGACTCATTAGCTGGGGTAAATGTTAATGTCATATTTAATTTAATAATATCCTCCCAGACTGGTGATATCTAATTACAAATGAAATTGCAGCTTTTTCCAAGACATCATTATCTGCAAGCTTGTCTCCATTGTTCTTTGGCTGGTCTCTAGAAATGAAGAAGGAGTTTGAAGATGATTTTGAAAACTATGTAGAGTACCCCACAGAGTGTTCCATGGCTAAGTTTGTCAAGTCTACCTTGTTTATAAGCCTTGGAAAACACATATAAATGTAGCTTTTATCTGGAACAAGATCCTCATTTGAAAAATGTTATTGTGATGTTTTCATGTAGAACAAATCTCTCCTAAAAGTCTGCTTGAATGGTATTTGTTCAGCGCTGCTTATAGAGAAGACTTTGCTGTAATCAAGAGTCTTCTCTGACATGTAATAAACTGAATCAGAAATGTTTTAGATACTGCTTTTCTGTTTTGGAGGTCGTCTCTGTGCTTTATTAATGTTGTCTCATTAACTTCATTGAGAGCTTTTATCCAGGACAAGAGAGGCAAATTTAGAACCAAATAATTGTGTTGTCATCATTGAAAAAATGTTTAAAGATATTTTACAACACTGAGGAAGCATTCTGGTTCAGTAAAGCCTTAGCCTAACTTTAAAATATGTATAATAGTCAAGGGAATGTAACTTTATGCTTTGAGACAGCTGGAAACTTGAGAACTATCTTAACTGGCTATAAAACAATGTTTTGCTGGATTGAGTGCTAGATTATTTTTAGCAAAAACTGTATGAATAAAGTGGTATTATTTTTATTTTCAAAACTGGTATATTAGCCAAATGCCTTGGAGGTGTTTGTTTGTTTTTAATTTTGTTTGATTTTTACTTTACCTTGCTTTTCACTAAGTATCATGGGTATATGTCTGTTTCATTTGGTGACCCGTTCCTACAATGAGATTGAATTATTTCTGGAGTGTTTTTCAAAGGATTCAAGGGACTTTTTTCTTTATTAAAACTGTTTGATACTCACTTCATCACAAAAGATAACCCTTCCCTGGGTGCATTGGTAGGAACCGTCAACTGGAAGGCATCTCGGTGGTAGCGCAGCAGTTCCATGAAGCTCTGGAGCCACTGGTGGAGTGGCTGACAGCCACAGAGAAGAGGCTTGCAAATGCAGAACCCATTGGGACACAGGCCTCCAAACTGCAGCAGCAGATTGCTCAGCATAAAGTAAGATACAAGCCACTCACTTGCTTTGGTCATTCTTTTTAGATGCTTCTGTAAAGCTGGCAGAGCTGTTGCACTGTGCTCATTTCACCATACTGTTTCATTTTTTTTCCCTTGTAATTTAAGTTTTATACATTTATGTTGACAATATGTCCTTTTTTGTTCCATTTTTCTTGAGTTCCACTTAAATTTATTTTATGTTTTTCTGATTTTCTTTTCCATTATTCTTCATTATTGAAACTAAAATATAGGCCCTAGAAGATGATGTCCTAGCTCACAATAAGAGTTTGCATCAGGCCATTAGTGCTGGTCAGTCTCTAAAGACTATGAGCTCCAGGGAAGATAAAGATATGGTGCAGGAAAAGCTAGATTCTGCTCAGGCACGATACATTGAAATTCAAGAGAAGAGCAACAGCAGGTCTGAACTTCTCCAGCAAGCTTACAGCAATGCTCAGATTTTTGGGGAGGACGAAGTTGAATTGATGAACTGGCTGAATGAAATCCATGATAAACTGAACAAATTGTCAGTCCAAGACTGCAACACAGAATTGCTTGAGAAACAGCACTCTGAACTACTGGTATTTTGATTTCTGTTCATTTCTTATTTAATTCATGTTTTTAATTTGATTTATATCCCCATACATCATTTATTTTCATTAATGTATTTTGTTTAAAATGTCAGTATGCTTATTCTAAATAAAAATAATATATTTTTTTAGGTCTATGCTAACATAAATGACCTTTATTCATAGGATCTTCAGGAAGAGATTCTTCTTAGAAAACAAAATGTTGATTTGGCTATACAAAATGGCTTAGAGCTTCTCAAGCAAACAACAGGTGAGAACTTACATAAAACTATAATTTGTCATACTTTTTTTCCTTGTACTTGCCTAAGAAAATTAAAGTGAAGCTTGTAAATATGGTTCATATTTACTGGTTAAAGCAATCATAGTTGTTTGTTTTAATAAGGTTTGAGGTCAACCTAGGCTATGTTTTGGGGCCAATTTTACTTTTAATGTAAGTAAGCAAAAGGCCTTTTTTGCCTGCAGAGAATTTAGCCCTTGAATCCTTTTATTATTTTAAGTGGAAAATTATTCTAGTGAACCTGCATTCCATTCCTAATAGTGAGTTATGGACATTACTCATAATGGAGGGATGTTTGGCCGTGGACACAGTAAATTCCCTGCAGGCATCCGCAGATGAACAAGATATTAGACTACCTATTACTGCAAGGGGAAAGCTTCAGCCATGGGAGCCAATACTGTGGGAAAAGTTGCATTCGAGTTATACACAATGTGTCTGTTCTGTAGATCAACATCTGTCCAGATTTTCCTATACTTATAAAGTTCTTGAACCCTTTGAGACGTACATATGTTTGTACAGGGTGGTATTATCCTTTTCTGTTCCAAACTTTGACACTACACATATTCTATGATGGAATCTGAACATTTCCAATATTAAGGCTAATAAATTTCAATGCATTGTTTTTCTTTTAGCCTTTTGAGTTGTGTTTCAAATGGACAGCAATGAGGGTGAATTGTGATGTCAAAATCTAACGTAATTGAAAGTCTAGTTAGTAATAGATATTTTTTTGTTCTTTACATTTTCAGCAACACTTTTATACCTTTTATTTGGCCTTTTAAGAAGTATTGTGAATTTAAGGGTCGATTTTTTTAATAAGAACATTTCTGTTTAAAATTGATTTAACTCCTTACTTTGTAATAGTTCAGTAAAGCAGAAAAAAGACAGAAGGACTGATCCTGAACTGAGATAAGCTTTGTAGTTCTGTGGGTTTTAGTGATGGTAGGATAATTTACAATAGTTGAGGATTGGCCATGTCACCTTGTTTGGATTATTTTATAAATTAAATATTAGGTTTCCTGTAATATGCAGAGTTTGAGATTTTAGTTTTTTAGTTGTGGTGATGTTTTTTTTTTTTTAATATTTGTGATCATGGGAAATAACATTCCTTTAATATTCTAGGTGATGAAGTTGTGATTGTTCAAGATAAACTGGAAGGCATTAAAGCGAGATACAAAGATATTACAAAATTAAGTTCTGATGTGTCCAAGACTTTGGAGCAGGCTCTGCAGCTTGCAGGCCAACTGCACTCAACTCATGAGGAACTCTGCAAATGGCTTGATGAAGTAGAGATGGAGTTACTCTCATATGAAACTCAAATACCAAAGGGTGAAGAATTAAGCCAAGTACAAGAAAGACAAAAAGTAGGTTTTAGAACCTGTGAATTATTCACTGTTCTGTGATTTGGTGAGGTTTTGTGTTAATTTATGCTTGGTATGAAATAGTTTTTTGAATAACTAAATTTAGTATCAGATCATTTGACTAAATGTAACAGAAGTTAAGAATCAAACTCTTTTTCCAGAGTCATCTGTTATAATCACTTATGAAATTAGGCTGAGGTTTATTTTTAGCACAAGAGAAGAACAACATTTTTGTTTTATTTGAGGAGCTACCTAAGACTGGGAAACTTCATAAACTGTCAAACAAAGTTATTTTAGTTCTTTAGATGTGACATGGATAAAACCCTGTAAAGTGTCAGCATTTTGAACATATATTATTAATTTTGTTTAACAAGATCTATTTCAAAAGAAAAAATGCAGTGTAAGCTGCATGGTAAAGAAAATGTTGAGGGTGGAAGCTTAAAAAAATCTATTACATTTCTTTAATAGATGAGAAGTTCTATACAGGTAAAAGCTCATTCCTTTGTGCGAGTGTGTGCTTGAAATTTAATCCAGTCATTGCAGAAATAATTTGAATTAATCATATTTTGCTGTATTGCCTGCTGATTTCATTTGCTGATGATTTAGTTCCTTATGGAGTTGCAGTTCACAACCATCCATTAGTTTTATTTTCTTTGGATGCTTCACAAAGTACTGACAATTCTTAGAAAATTTTCAGACAGTCATACTGAATGGAGAAATATATTTAGGTTAGATTTTGTGGAGAATTCTCTTAAGAATCACTTACCTTTCTGTCAAACAACTTAGAGTATCAAAAAGGTAATACAGTTTAGCTGAAAATAAGTATTCTAAGTTAGCCCTTTGTTTTGTGTGGGAAGCATTTCAGTTCTGGACTCATGGAGTAGTTGAAAGAATGAAAAATCTGCAAACTTTGTATGTTCTGTTCATATACTGCCATGTTTAAATGGTTTAATTGTTTTAAATGGCCTTTTACAGGAGCTGAAGAAAGAAGCAAAGAACAACAAAGGCTTAGTGGACACTCTGAATGAGGTTGGCAGTGCCTTCCTGGAGCTGGTGCCGTGGAGGGCCAGAGAGGGGCTGGACAAGATGATAACGGAGGACAACGAACGTTACAGATTAGTGAGTGACACCATCTCTCAGAAGGTGGATGAGATCGATGCTGCCTTCCTGAGGTCCCAGCAGGTACTGAAAACTGTTCTTTGGACAGTAACAGTCTCTGGACATGTGTACTGGAACAAAAGCTGTCCTATAATAATGCTGCCAAAAGTTTGTTATGCTTGAGCAGCAAAATGCCCATTTGAATGAAATGGGATTCCAGTGTTAAAATATGAATGCCAGAGATCTGTTAATCTGTGCTCTGTTGTCTCCCTTTTTGTTGATGCAAACAACAATATTTTAGCTAAAATTGCTGTTAGTAATCTGTGGCTCCTTAAGTCAGAGTTTGCTTAAGAACTTAATGGCCCGGGTCTTTTGTACATCATGTTGTGTTAAGTAAAATATGGGCCAAGATCTTGAGCCACTTTTCTGGAGGTGACACTGATATTGCTAGTCTGGCCATACCTTTTAGCATCTGCTGATTGCCTAGCTCCTCTGCACATTAGACCATTAAAAGTTGGATGACCTCATTCAAGCTGTAATGGAGGATCTAAATAACACTTTTATTAATATCCACAATGCTTTTCTTCTTGGGGTGCAAAACCTGAGTTATTTAATATGTGGAGGTTTCTATACATGCACAGAAGTATATGTGGATACACTTTGAGAGTTGGGCCCTAATTTTGTCACTAAGTAGTCTCATATTTAAACCAGCTTATAAATGCGTTGTGGAAACAGTTTTCCAGTTCACGCGTACAAATATTGGTGGAGACTTCTCCTTTTGCTGTATAGTTCCCTTAAACAGTTGTAAGAAGACAAGGAGAAAGCGTGTGTCATAATTTCAAAATTTGCTAAAAGCTGACTAAAAGAGGCAGTAATTCAGATTGTCTCTAACTGAGCCTAAAAATAACTACAGGTTTCTTTTTAAGGGGTTTGATAATTAATATTTTCCCATAATCATCTCATTAACCTAATCCTCAAAAATGAAGGGTGATTTTTATTTTATTTTTTAGTGAGTGATAAGATGAGATAGGGGATTATATATTGGCTCTCATTCAGATTTTCTAAATTCCACGAGTATATTGCATCCTCTAGCATAAGTTGAGCAGTTTCAGATCCAGACGTGAAAATTCCAGAGCTGCTATTCCACTAGCTAATGTTGGAAGGGCACATTGCACTCTCATCCTGCATACCCCTAACCTCCACTTCAGCACATCATCACAATGAACTCCTATACACCATATCCTGTGATAAGTTTTGGGTGGCTTAATGGAAAGGGTAAGATACTTCCCATTTAGCTATGCAAAATAAACATTTTTGGAGAAGCTCGTGCTCTTTCAGTTTGCCCTGTGGCAATTTGTTGAAGTGCCTATACTATTAAGTTTTGACTGGAGGACGAAGTTGCTGAGAACACGAGGCTTTGGTAGGAGTAAGTGTGGGTTTCATGTCAGATGTTCCTGGACACGAGAGGTGAGGAATGCAGCAAGAAGAACCACAGATGATTAGGCAGAATAGCTTCATGTTGTGAATGGAAGCTGGAAGAATAATGCAATGCCCAGGGTTTTTAACTACCTGGGCAAAATGGTCCCAGACTGATAATAGAGATAAATTCAGCTGCACGGTTTAGCCTTCATTTCTCAAGACTGAAGGCCTTGGTGGGGTCCTCTAGTGAAGGAGTCCTGTGTAGAAACACAAGGTCATATTCTACCTGTTCTTCACTCTAAAGCAGCCATAGAGAATGCTTTAGAAAGCATTCATGGAGAAAATCACAGCATCATCATATTCAGAATTCAATCATTCCTGATCAGAAGAAAATGTACCACAATGAACTATGCTTGGTTAAACTGGATGGGGATTAAGTAGGTGATTTTATAGTGACTCCAAGTGTAGCTGAGGGCTCATAAGTAACTGCCATGTATAATGGGAAGAAAACATTTCAAATTTTGGATGCAGAGAGTACCAATTTTATGCTTTTTATTCCTTAATGTTGTTTTTAAGCATCACAAATTGAAAATCCTACACCTTCAGCAAATTGAGTTTCGAGTCCTTCCCTTCCTCAATGAAATTTAACTTAGAAGTTTCAGTGCCTTGCCTTGGTTTTGTTATTTCTATTAAATATTTCCTCAATATTACTTACATACCCATGAATATTTGGTATCAGGAAGTCACACTGCAGTTAGTTTGTACATCTAGCACGTTTGAAATAATCTTCACCTTTTCAGTTGTAAATAGATGGACTTCTGAAAACCTTGATTGTGAACTGTAGTTTCTAAAGCCAGGATTTAACTAGCACTGGTGCATATGCTTCATGCTAATGTTTACAGTACTGATTATTTCAGAACATACCTTTCTAGTAGGATGTCACAATATTTAGGACAAGTCTTAGTTTCTGTTACTTTAAATGAGAAATGACATATAGTGAAAAAGAATGTTCTGCTCTTTCACGTAACAAATGAATTATAGAGGCCAAAAAAGATTGACTCATAAAGAATGAAATCTCAGAACTGTTTCTTTCATTTTGTGGGACTCATGATTAACCACTAAGACAAGTCTGTGTTAGTGACTAAAGTGAATCCAGTTATATTAAGGAGCAGGGCTGTTATGGACTACAGCCATAAAGGCACAGATCAGCATATTTTAAAGACAAGTGGGACTGAGAGTGTTCAGAAGATTTCTGAGCAAAGTGTGGGCATCAACAACACAAGTAGCGGGTTCTGACCTAAAACATCCTGAGAGACTTTCACAATAGCTCAGGGCTATATTAAGGTTCAGTTCATTTTGGAGAGGGAGCAGAGTTTTAATGAATTCACTAAAAGAATTCTTATTAGTTTCTACAATGGGCATCTGATACATCCCATAAAACATTTCTCTATGGCTTAGGCTCAAAGCTGCCCTGGTTGAGTACTGCAACATGTGCATGCTAAAATGCATGCCTATAAACTTGTTCTGAAGAGAGAATGTATGATTTGGTTTTTTTTTTTTAATTTGCTCTCACATTTCAGAACACTTAGATCCCCACATTCTTAATTTCATGCTTTTCTTTGCAAATTAGTAAGAAAATCCTTTCATTATATTAGTGCTTTTAGGAAATTTCTGAAACACTTAAATGTTGACTATTGTAGTCAGAAGTTAATCTAAAAGTCAGAAGGAAAAGGGCTGGCTGTATCCAAATGCCCAGGAAAACTTTTGCATTTAATCTGAGGCCTAGATTTGGATGAAATCCTGTCTTCTCTAAATTCGGTGACGTTTTTGCACTAACTTATCTGAGCTGTGATTGTTTTGCCTTGATCATTTAATACCAAAGCAGCTCTTCAGATTAATAGGGTAACATCAAACAACTGTGTCTCAGGATAATTGCAATACTAGCAGTAATAATAAACACAGAGATGAAAAAGACATGTAAAAGTAGAATAAAATGAAAACAAGCAGTCTAGTTAAAACTCTGAGATTATCATTCTTTTTTATTTTCTTACAACTGTTAGAAAGCTGTAGGCTTTGGAAAAAATTATTTGCTTCTGTTGCTTTGTCATGCTTATGAATTAAGCTGCTTGTATTACAATCCCTCAGAACCATTTTGGGCATTGTATTTCATTTATAAAAAACTCTCAAATGGAAATTGAGAAGCTATCTTTCTAAAAATTCAAAAATATGCTGTGTAATCTTCTTTAAAATTTTTGAAACTCTTATTCTAATTTCATGTCTGTAGAACTGCTGAACTAATTCTTGTTTCCCTCATTTAGTTTGATCAAGCAGCTGATGCTGAATTTGCCTGGATTGCAGAAACAGAAAAGAAACTGATGTCTCTGGGTGATATTAGGCTTGAGCAAGACCAGACCACTGCTCAGCTGCAAGTTCAAAAGGTAAAAGAAATGCATTTCCAACTGTCATGTTAATTATTGGCCGGCACACTCTCCATCTAGAAAATGTACTGGCGTGGTTTAATTTTCAATCCAGTCATAATTAATGCATTTCAAAACCAGCTTTTGCTCCAAATACTTCTTAAAAAATTATTATTCTAACCAACTTTTATTGTGTTTCAAGGCTTTTACCATGGAGATTTTAAGGCACAAAGATACTATAGATGAACTTGTTAAATCTGGGGATAAGATTATGAAAACATGCACTGAAGAAGAGAAACAGATGATGAAGGTAAAGTTCCTTAAATTGCAGCTACAGTGGTAGATATGCAGAAAATGTACAAGTAGAAGGATTCCTATAGTGTCTTTTAAAATACTAATGAAAAAGCATTAATTACAGTCACTTCCTGCCTGAGGCTTGTAATGCTAGAGGAAATGCTGTTGTGCATTGCTCTCCTTCCTTCAGGATGTTAAGAGAACAAACACTGTGTACTTGCTTCTTTGCCTGACACTAATTTGGAGCCCCATTTGTCATCTTCATCCATAGTAAACAGTATTTTAGCCTATAGATGATTGAGTAAAGAGGTGTTAGTCATCTGGGTTGATGTGTGGAATCTGGCAGTTTATCTTCCGAGTTCTTTTGGGTCGGTGATGCTCTGGGCGTGAGCATTTCTGTGCCAAATTCAATGGCTCTGCACCTCAGCGTGAGTCTTTACTTTCATTTCTGCTGATTTCCATGTAGGCTTTGCTTGCCAAGATTTTTCCATTCTGTCACAGCCCATGAAAGGCATTCTTATGACTTTGTTTATTACACACAGACACAGAGAGCCCAACGTCAGGGCTGCAGACATGTAGAGATGGATTTTTCATGTTGGCATTTAGGAAGGATTAGTTGTGGGATTGGGATTTTTTTGCTATATTACGGTGAGGCTGGATATGTTGTGTAAATTCAGTCCTTCCAATCCATGAAAAACAATGCTTCAGTGATTGTGTTCTGCTGCAGGATCTCTAAATAAATTTGATTTGCTCTTAAGTGGAATTTAAAATAGATGAGGTGTTCTGCCTATGAAACTGTAGTCATAAGGCAGAGCAGTTTTGTGTGAGTCTCTGCTAAATATTTTTATTTGTCAAAAATACTGTGTATCTGTGTGTTAAGGTTATGTTCTGTCCTCTGGATAGCATCTCTATACTTAATTTACATGCAAGACATAACAAATGAAAGGATAGCTTGTTCTGCCAAAGGGGAAAAAAAAAAGCTTCTTCATATTCAATGTCTTGCTTATATGTAGTTTTTCCAAGGCTAGGATTTGTGTGCATTGTCACTTGTAATATTTCATAAACATGATAACATGGGCAATTTTCCACAGGAAAAATAGAGCTAGTATAGCTAGTTGATACTGTCATTTATTATTACATGCCCAAGTACATTAAATTAGTAATGTATAAGCCTTATAGTTCTATCACTATTATGTATGTTATTAATGGTAATACATTCTCATTAAGTAATGTAGGCTAATCTGGAAAATAGTGTTTTGTGGTTTCTCTTACAAGTTTGTAAGTGACAGTTGCAACAATACATCCTATTATCTTGCCAGAGTGAAAAAGAAAACTCCACCAAAAAAACCACCAAACCAAACTAAACATCCCAACAGATTTTGTGTTTTTTTCGTCTTGCTTTGAATCAGAAATGCTGTGGAAAACTTAGCTTCTGCCAAGTGTCACTGAAGATAAGTGTCTGCAGTAAGGAAGTTGGGCTAAGATCTGCAGTCAAATCATTTGCATCTTGACTAGAAGCTCTATGAATAAAGTGTTATTTGTAAATATCACTACTGTTAAATATATTCTAATTATTTTGCAAGTACTCTGTCAAATTCTGGTCTCCCTCATTGTTGATTCTGTCCACCTTAAACAGTGATACTGTAGAAACATCAAAACTGAAATTTTATTCACTGTGAATTGGTGCTAAAATTATCAAAGAATGTTTGGAAATTAAGGTAAGAGACACATGGAAAAACATACTTTTTAAAAATTAATATTATTTTGCAGAAAAAAATTGAAAACCTCTTGCAGAAATATGACCAAGTCTGTCAAATGAACTCAGAGAGAAACCTCCAGCTGGAACGGGCTCAGTCCCTAGTTAACCAGTTCTGGGAGACTTATGAAGAGCTTTGGCCATGGTTAACTGAAACAGAAATGATCATCTCTCAGCTTCCTGCACCAGCGCTTGAATATGAAACACTAAAGCAACAGCAAGAAGAACATAGGGTAAGCGTTTTGCTAGTTTTGAAAAAGAAAGTGTTAAATATCAGGAAGTACTTTGCTTATAACTGTGGAGTACTCTACAAAATTCTTAAAAATGAAAGAGGTACTCTTCTGTTAAAAAAATTTAAAACAATAATACAGAGTATATACATTTTCAGTCATGTCTCTGCTCTTTACCAAGCATGTGCATGTAAGCAAGAGTCTCTGGGGAAGGCAGCAAGGGATGTGTAAGCATAAAAGAGGGCTAAAGGGTAATAACTGCAATTGTCCTAGGAGAACTGAAGATGTAAAAGTTATTAAGAAGTGTATTTGAAAGTACTCATTAATGTCAGTACTGGAACAAACCAAAACAGAAACAGAAAGAACAGATGTGGGATGTTGGAACAAGAAACAAAAGGGGGGTACAGTCTGTACACAGATATGGACATATGCTGATCTTATGTATGAATTAAAAAATTAGCTTTTGTTTTGTTGGTAACGCTGAAACTAAACTTAGCTGAGTAAGGAAGATGAACAATTAGAGGGCCAAGAATTGATTGCTTGGCTATCAATCCCCCAGTAATTTATCATGTCAAGAACGTTTGTTGTGCAATAATTAAATAATTGTTTACCATAGCATCACAAAATAGAGGTGATAGTGTTGTAGACTGGCCACTGTATGGTTCTCTTACATGGATATATAATCAGTTTGGATAAAAATTGAGGTGTTTCATAGGTGTCTGCTAGTATCCCATGGAATCAGATGCAACCCACTGAGGTTAAGAACCTGCATGTTTTGGCAGATGCAAAACCTGCATGGCCACTGGAGATACCTGTTTCTCCCTGCTAAGCATGGAGTAACTAGTGGGTTTTTTTGTTTCAGCTGCCTCCATTAAGTGACTCAAGTTAGATAGCATGAACCCTGGCTTCAAAGTCTTGTTTACTTTGAGACTAGCTAATGAAATGTGCCACTCTTATGTACTGGTAAACACCAGGTTCACTCATTTGTCTTGCTATTATGTCCAGAAAGAACAAACATGTTCTGTTAAGACTAGCTACATAACATAGGCTTTACAAACTACCTTGATTAGTCACTGTGAACCATATCATGCTTGCTTTACTTGCAGGATTGTTTCTCCTGTACTTTAATCATGCTGATTCTATGAGAAGCCTTTCAGATGAGCTTCTATTTTTGCCTTTTCCCCAGGCTGTGCCATTAGCTGAGATTTGTTTGTTAAATTGAAGATTAATGTCAGGCACTTTTAACACGTAATCTGCTCTGAAATCCTTGTTTGCTAGAATTGTTTATCCAATAGTAGATCATGGAGAAGACCAAATAATTTGTTGTTCTGTTAAAAAGAAGAAGAAGAAGAAAAGGTAGCTCTCAAATGTGAATGAGAACTTAATGTTTCTGTTCTGATGTATTTACTGCTGACTATCTTTGTTCCAAGTTGTGGAATTCATAGAGTTGATTCTATGTGAGTAACATGCAGTTAGTTTGGTTTAAAATGAGCTGTTGGCAGAGTATTTTAGCATAAGGTTTAGACTCAGAAATGTGCACTCTTTTGGCCTTGTGTCAAATTATCTCTTTGTGCTCAAAAATAATCCACACAAAATTATTTTCTAAAAATTTTCAAACTGTTCTTATAATCTCCTTTTCCTCTTCTAAACTAATCAACATTGTTTTTTCTTGTGGCAAGGTGTACAAATGAAGTTACATTCAAAGTAAGTAGTTAGAGTCAGGGGAGTTATTTTCATTTCTGTTTTGTCATTGGGAGACTGAAGAGTTGTGTCACTGTCTTCCCAGTCTCCTCAACGTCCCCTCTTCTGGGGAGGAGCAAGAAAGAAAGCCAGCATCTGGATTCCTTTTTAAGGGAAGGACTGTAGTAAAGAGAGGAGAACTTATTTACACTGAGACTGATATAGGCTCTTTTCTGGGTCATCATTAATTTAAACAGACTCTCAGCTGGGAGGAGCAGTGCATGTACCTCTCATGTTCCTGCACTGAGCTATTGGATAGAAATGCATGGAGTTCACAGCACTGAGAGGGACAGTGCCTCTCACAAGACTGGGACTTTTCTGGAAAGAGAGGGATGAGATGAGAAAGTAAATAAAATGAGGGAAGGCTGGGGCTGCTCACACAAACAAAACCCTTTCCCTTTTGTCAGTTCTATGGATGCAAGCAAGAAAAATCTGAAATCTTTAGACAACTTGGAAGACACCTTGTGACATTTCACTTCCACAAGCCCCCGCACAGTCTTCAGCACAGTTTTTGCTTCTGGGGTGGATGATGAGAAGGAATAGACAGCTGAGATCAAATATAATGCCCTTACTAATTACTTGTTAAACATAGTGTAAGTTAAATAATAATGTTGTTATAAAGACAGAGGGGTCTTGTGGCCAGAAGGGGCGATGGTTAAACAAGGTTGATAGGTCTCTACTGATCACCCTTGCTTGTCCTTTTGCCCTTTTCACTGATTTCTTTGACCCTCCCTTGTGCTGGTTTCCTGTTCTTAAATCAAGGATAATTTGAATTAATTTTCTTGCAATGCTGGTACCTCTTTCTGTGATGCTCTTCAATGAAAGGCTTTGCAGCGTGTGACCAATATCAACATGAAAAGTATATATGTGGTGGTGTGACGCCCATGTCTGGAATATCGTTGCCCTTTCTGTCATTATAGGTGCTAAATATGATGGGCAATGTCTGTTGTTAGCATCATATGCATAATTAGCATCTTATATTTTGCCTGTAATCATATGTCCTGCCAGAGTGTTTCCAGTGTGTCTCTAGTTCTGATGTTTTATGCCTGCATAGTTCTGTGTTGGAATAGGAATGGTCACTGGCAAAGCAGTCATTAACTTTATTTCTGCTTTACATTAAGAGGAAAGGTATTTGTTTGGAATTTCTTGCCAGCTGGATGTGTTGGAAGTGTGGACAGTTGTAATGTGGTGGTGCAAGGGTAAGAAACTGATAAGTTATTTCGTTTGTTATAGCAACTGCGTGAGCTGATTGCTGAGCACAAGCCTCATATAGATAAGATGAACAAAACTGGGCCTCAGTTGCTGGAGCTGAGCCCAGGAGAAGGCTTTTCTATTCAAGAGAAATATGTGGCAGCTGACACCCTGTACAGTAAAATTAAGGAAGATGTCAAAAAGCGAGCACTGGCACTGGATGAAGCCATTTCTCAGTGTACCCAGGTATCAATTAAGGTTTAAAGTATAATTGGGTTCATTCAATGGAAAAATACACATTGTCATCTTACATGGTTATATCAAGCTACTGTTTTATCTGGATTTTTCAACCTAATGGTCTGTGAATGTTCATATCACTGCTAATGGTATTGATTTTTCTGTATCTTCAGGGGTTATAATTTTATATATTGGTCAGTATTGTAACTTTGCAGCCATTGAAAAATGTTAAAGCTGCTCAATTTTTAAGTAAAACTAGTGGTCTAAAAATGTGGCATTTGATTTTCACTTTTATTTTCTCTTACTGGTCTGTTGCTAGCTGATGCTTCATTTGTAAACAAATGTTACTTTTGATCAGTTAACTTGGGTATAGTTATTTCTAGAAATTAGCAGCTGTAGTTAACAGTTGGCAGTGGAACTAGTGGGTAGTTTAGCAGTGGTAGTGGCATTGGCTCTTTGCTGCAGACTCTGAAAAACATAACATGCTGAAACTGTTACAGAAAAGTATTACCAGGAAATTTAGACTTCACAAAATGCCATCAGCGTAAAACTCAGGCCAAGCCCCCAAAAGCTGCATATTCTAGCTTCATCAGCCTATGAAATGAACTTCAGTAGAGTATTGTCAAATGCTGTGTTCTAGCAACTCTAAAGTATTGTTAAATATGGCTTAATTGTCATTAAATTCACACTGAAATTTTTTCCTCTACCCCCAATTCAGAAAAGAAACTCAGTAAAACTTTGTACATAAACCCATACAAAAACCTGAATAAGAGTACTTTGTTCCATACTGCTGTTTTTATAGGAAATTCCCCTTTTTCCTCTCTGTTCACTGGAAATAAAAGCTGTATTCTGCTTAGGTCTTCAATACTAAATAAAGAAATACACCTTGAAGACCTTAACAATTCTACATTCTAAGTAATTTTGTCAGCTCATTATAATTAATGTCGTATTCCTAGCCCCTGCAGCTGAGTTTAAGAATGTGAGGCAAAACTAAATGACATTGGATGTCATCCTGCTTTTGAAGTGGTTATAGACATATTTTATTTTATATATATATTTTTTTTCTAAACTTTCTAAACTTTCAGTCATTCTAAACACCTTCCTTATTTGCACCTCTAGAATATGCCTGATTATTTAAATCCTCTCTTTTTCTTTGTCATAAATGTTTAGTCCTCCTCTTATATGGAGCTGCAGTTTGAAAATCAAGATATTTATTTAGTGTTAGAGTCCCTGTTTTGTATGTGATAGACATCAACATGTTGTGCTGACTAAGTACAGAAAGGAAGAATTAAAATGCATTCTTTGCTAACACCTAGAACATGATCAGATGTTGAGAAATTACTGAATTATTTATGCAATACTTTATGGTTCATTATATATACTTAAATGTATACACAGATGGCAAAGTAAAACATTGTAATGCCCACAGAATGTAATTATATAAAATCTTTTTTTATGAAGATATGTGAATATGTATTATCAGATCTCTGCACTATAATGTTTATGTCAATGTTTGTCTAGACAGTCCTTGAAGAGTAATTATTTAACTCTTCAGGTTTGAAATTATATTAAATTGCACTGTGTATCAAAGGAAGGACATAATGTATGAAGCTAGAATGAGAGGTTGTAATGACTTGCATTTTTTTCCTTTTAAGTTCTAAAACACTTTGTCTTATTTGTTGAAGTTGATACAAGGAGACCCACTGAATGCACTGGCAACTTAAAAATGTGATCTGTGTCCTAAAATTAGATGCAAATATTGCCAAATTAATTTCAGTTTTTATCACTTTTGTTAGGTTTTGTTACCACAATGAGTTTCTTGGAAGTCTTGAATGTGAGAAGGCTACTATTCTTTCATAACACATTTTGTTGGCTTGTGTGATATTCACACTTCTAACAAAAACATTGAGGCCTGTAATGCTAGTCACAGAGTCAGATTTGAAGTGGGTTGTATGGTGGGAAAAAGTAATTATATTGCCTATGTATATTCCTTTGAATAGAAGGGATGTAGCTATTTATTCACATAAGGTATGTGAGCATCTTTTCCAAGTGTTGTCAGGAATGCTTTTTGTAGATCCTGGAGAGTCATTAAATGCACCCATGATTTATCGATTTCTTTAATTTGAAAGGGGTGTGGTGGTGCAAGATATTTAGGAATCTATGCATCCAGAAGCATGTAATAAAGGCCAACTTTGGACCTATCCCAAAGGCTGAACCACTTTAACACAGCTGTAATTGAGTTTCTGAGCACCTACCTGGGCTCAGTCAAACATGGAAGGATACAGTATCTATACATGTTGTGTGCTTTTAGCTGCAGAAAGTACCATACCTTTACTGCACTAGCGAGCACCTCCTGGCCACTAACAGATGTCTTTTTGCATGACCTTCCATATAAAGCCTTAATCAGAGGTAGTACATCAGTATGTAGGTCCTAACAGGAAAATGTATGTTTTTAATATTAAAGTACAAATGTTTCTAAAATGATGAAGTCAGAAAGCCATGGCTCTCTAAAGCTACAAACTGCATGAGATTCACAGGACTAACTGTAAGTCCATTTTGCCATGGGTATAGTACTCTCAGAGGGAGTGTCTCAGGAGTGAACCAAACTTAATAGAAAAGTTCTTGAATTTGAGAGAACCTATAATTTTGCAAGGTTATTTTTGTACTTTAGAATTAAAAGAGCCTAGAGGGGAGGTATTGCAACTTGCACATGCATATGTTGGATAGAGATGTCAAGTACTTTTTTCCAGGATAATTTCAGATGACATTTTTTAGTTTGTTGTTTTTTGTTTTTTTTTTTAAATATTCTAAATTGTCTGCCATTTCCTTCTGTCCTGTGGCACCCTCCTAGTTCCATGACAAGATAGATCCAACTCTGGAGAGTCTTAAACGCATAGTTGAACGTCTGAGGCAGCCACCTTCGATCTCAGCAGAGGTTGAGAAGATAAAAGAGCAGATCAGTGAAAATAAGAATGTGTCAGTGGATCTGGAAAAACTTCAGCCAGTGTATGAAACACTTAAACAGAGAGGGGAGGAGATGATCGCTCGCTCAGAAGGCGCTGATAAGGATGTGTCTGCTAAAGGTAATAGACTGAGAAAACTTTCATGTAGTGGAAATGCAGTAAGCTGCAGCATATAAAATTCTTCATTTCTGATGACCTCTAATCTGGGGAATGTTCTCCAGGAGAAGCTGCTTAAGATTTATAAAAACAAAACATCATTTAAAATAATTCATTGTGGATATGACCTTTATTTTATTTTTAAAGGCCATTGTGTTTGTTTCCACTTAACATTATAAGGAGTCCTGCAAAGAATATTTTAGAGTCTAAATTTTAAAATGTACACATGTGTTTCTGCTGTAGAATTGTAGAGAGATTTATGACCAAGAATTGTTTGCCAAGGTAGTAATCTAGTTCCTTTGTTGTTTAGCTGTTCAAGATAAACTAGACCAAATGGTCCTAATTTGGGAAGACATCCAGACCCTGACGGAGGAAAGAGAGGCCAAACTGTTGGATGTAATGGAACTAGCTGAAAAGTTTTGGTGTGATCATATGGCTCTTGTGGCTACTATTAAAGATACTCAGGACTTCATTCGAGAACTGGAGGGACCTGGAGTTGACCCATCTGTAGTCAAGCAACAGCAAGAAGCTGCAGAGGTCAGTAGAAAGTATTTGCTTGATTTGAAGTACTTTATTTATGGTATGCAGAGGAGAAGATATTATTTTGTAAAGACTAAGAGGGATAATTGTGTAGAAATTTTCAGTAATGGTATCTCAAGAGTCTACAGTTAATAACATAGATCAGTGCTTAATTGCAATGAGCATGCAACATGTGCTTGTCATTACATTTCCTTATTTGTTTGTAAATATGTACATTAACAACCATCTCACTGAGACTTTGAAAAGTTGTACATACTTGAGATTCCTCGAGCAGTACGTAACATCCAAATGAAAGGTGGACAATTGTATTATGCTCTATGTATTATCCTCTAAGCCTGTAATTATTTATACTGATAGTTAAATGTTTGAAGGTTGAATGATAACCTCTGACAAAGAAGACACTCTGATTAAAGAAATCTAATTTAAAACTTCCTGTTTACTTTTTCTATCTCATGCAAAATGGTATCATAAACCATTGTTACAATTTAGACTGATGTCAGCTGATTTCATCTGACACTGCAAAGGGATGCTTATTTTCTAAGTCCAAGTGACTGGAAGGAGAACAAAGGGGGAATCCTGCTGTGTTCGGTCTTGAAAGCAAGTTGTACATAGGTTATCAAATTTAGTATTAGCAGTGTTGGCTTTTTTCTCTTTGTAGGCTGCTAAAGAAGAAATTGATGGACTACAAGAAGAACTAGAAGCAGTTGTGAGCCTTGGCTCTGAGCTGAGAGCTGCTTGTGGAGAGCCTGACAAACCCATTGTCAACAAGAGTATAGATGAGGTATGGGAAAAGCAGATGCTTAGGTCTGCTATGTCATAGCTTGCTCAGCTGAAATTTGTATATTCCCTATGACCCCAACAAATTTTTAGAATAAAAATTTTGTGGCAAAAGTGAGACACCACTGAAGCCATTGTGGTAAAGTAAGGTTTGCCTTTTGAGTGAATAAATCTTAGATTAGATTAGAATGTACACACTGTTTTATTTCATTGATTTATGGTTTAGAACTTTTGTAAAAGACATTTTTTTTTAAAAATAGTCACTGATTAATATTGTAGGTGACTATTTCTTGTAAAAAGTAATGCTGGAATAAATTTTGGATATGTATTCTTCATGCCAAGTGAGACATCTTAACTGAGACTATCCTGTTTGGATGTCTATAAAGTACTTCTTATTTCTCCAGTGTTCAGCACTGTATGATTCTTTTAAGGTATTTTTATTATGGTGATGCAACTCTAAATGATTTAGTAGTATTTCCTCTACTAACTTTTGGATCTCTGTTAATAAAAAATATTCAATCAGTATTGAAGTTTACAGCTTTTGTAATTCAGAACCTCTACTGAATTCTGAAAGAAACTAGTTCTGCAGTGATAGGGAGGACAGGAGTGTTAATAAATGTGAACTAGTCATGCTTAGTTTATTTGTACTATTGATCAGTGAAGCATTAGTAAATGCACATTATATAGCAGTAAAATTCTTTTGTCTATGGGAGTAAATTGTGCTTACTTGCAGCTGAATTCTGCCTGGGATGCACTAAACAAAACATGGAAAGAACGTGTGGATAAGCTTGGGGAAGCTATGCAGGCAGCTGTTCAATACCAAGATGGACTACAGGTAAGATGATGTGACATACCTAACCCAGCCTTGGGTCAATGGGATTTAATGTGGTTGTAGTAAAAAGTGTCATGTGATTAGGTAAGTGACAAGTACTGCACTCTGGTTGTAGTGACTGTTTTCTTGAGTAGGCAGGGCTTTTTCTCGAGATTGGGTGGGGTTGGTTTGTTGGGATTTTTTTGCATTAAAGAATGCATATGAGGGGTTGTTTTCTTCGTGTCCATATATTGCACTTTTAGATTCAAAATTAATGTCCCCTTGTTTGTTGATAAGAGCAGTGGTTTTTTGGCACCACACATTCATAGTAGTTCTGCTCAGTTTCTTGTGATAGTCAAGGCAGGTTAAAGTTGTGACGCATTTGGTCTGAAAGGAACAGAGCACAGGTCTGTATACACAATTGCTGCTGTTTTCTTTGAGTCGAAGACAATTACAGCACTTGAATTTTATTCCACCTTATTTATAAGTAAAATTATTAACATAATGTTGCTAAACCATTATTCTTAGTATAATTTATATTCCTAGTATAATTTATCCTGTCACAATACTTTAGAAGATTATCCCCTTTTTAAATCTGGAGGCAAATGTTCCAGCAGTTTAAAGAGATCTTATACACTGTGCTTCCCAGAACTGATGAAATTTAAACAAAAAGAGGGGTTGTACTTTAGATGACCTTTAAAGGTCTCTTCCAACACAACCTATCCTTTGAAACTATGATCTTTTCTCTGTATGTGCTGTTGGGTTTTTTGTAGTTGTATGTTTGTTTGTTTTGGTTTTGTTTGTTTGTTTTTTCTTGGTGGAATGACTGTCTTCCATGGTTCATTAAATCTTTAAAACTGAAATTTCACATGACACTGAGGGCAGTTACTGCTGTATTTGGTGCAGATCAAGCAGCAGACCACTCTTTACTAATAATGCAACATGCCTGTTTTGCAGTGCACCATCACTATGGATTTTTGTCTGGGTTCTCCTGTGTTCCTACTGTGCAGAGATTGATTAGACAGAATCATCTCCATTTGGTTTAAGTGCTTTCTATTTCCTGTAGCTGTACAGAGCACATCCTAGCATCAGAACTGGGGAGACATAATTTTTTTTTTTTTTTAAAGTCACTCAGCATTATCCTTCAGTGATTCATTGTAGCTCAGTTATGGTCCTTCACTGCTTAGTATATACTGAATAAGTAGTTCCATGTTCCTTACACAAGTAGCTTTCTTCAAAAGTTCATAATCCTCATTTAAGGTGTGTTATCTTTCCATTTTCACTCCAAACAACTGTAGAACAGAGTTTGTCTTGTGTAAAATCTGCAATTTTTATGAATCCCCTGAAAGGTAAATACAAGAAGTAGATTGCTACTCAGCATGAATAATTCTGGCAGAATCTTGCTGCTAATAGAAGTCCAGTATTGCAGAATGTACACTCCTGTAACTGTTACATGGGTATTTGTTCTATTGTATTACAAAGAAACCTAGGTTTTGCTGGGAAAGTTATTTTCTTTGAAAGAGAACAGCAATACCTTCTCTGGAAAAAAGAAAAGTTCTGATATTTTTCTCAATACAACTTTGAAAAATAACAGCATTTCTCTGCTCACACTTGAATATCATACTGTGATTTCCAGGCATTATTTGACTGGGTAGACATTGCTGGCAGCAAGTTAGCATCTATGTCCCCAGTTGGAACAGATCTGGAGACAGTGAAGCAGCAAACAGAGGAACTTAAGGTATGAACTAGCGATTAATTTCCTTTATATTTCCATTTGTCTGTATTTTTCTGTGTTGTGTAGTATTTTTTCAGAGTCAAATACAATTTTCATTTTCAATTTTTAGTAAAGAAGAATTTGCATGAAAATTTAAAAATATTTAATATCAAACTTTTCATTTTAAAATGCACTTAACTTAAAAATTATTCCAAATTTTGTCTAGGCTACATTTTATTTTTTCTGATGGCCCAAAAATAGTTGTAATATCATTCATTCTCTTTCAAAAACTATGAAGTTATTATGTGCAGGTTTCTTCTGCTATGAACTTTGTTTTCTTGTTTCTAACATGAATAGTTTCTTTGAGTCTCTGAGAGAAGTCCTCCAAAGCTTTGCTTCTGCCATTAGAGCCTTTATGTAAATGCTCACACAGATAATGACGTTCCCAGTATGTGAGTAAAGTGAAAATCAAAATTCCAATCTAACTTGGAAATCTGTCTGCAGGGATCTGTACTTGTGGCCAAATATGCTCCTGATGTTGGGATGCTGTTATGCCATGTTTAAAAAGCAGAGATATGTGAAGATCAGAGAAGGTTCTTGGTCTTGTTTCTCACTTGTTGATTTTGTTGGCTGTGGGCAGGTTGTTTTATGTATTTTATGATGTAACTTCAAATGAATTGTGACCTTACGTAGTTCAGAACATATGTACACAAGATGCCTTCAGACTGTTGCACCAGTTGTGTGTTAAAGAGGGTGTTCTACAAAAGAAAATTTGCTTTCACTTCCTTTCAAGAATAATTCCATTTGAAATTTATAACATTATCACCATCACAACCACAAGAGCTAGAATACAGAATCATTCTGTGATTCTATAATCATTACTTGTGTTTCATTTACTTCTTTTCTTTTTCTATTTACCATAGCAATTTAAGACAGAAGCTTATCAGCAGCAGATAGAAATGGAAAGACTGAACCATCAGGCAGAACTATTGCTAAAGAAAGCAACACAAGAGAGTGACAAGCACACTGTTCAAGACCCTCTCTCAGAGCTCAGACTATTGTGGGACAGCCTAGAAGACAAAATTATAAGTAGACAGGTAAATAAGCTTGGAGGTGGGGTCTTTATTAATGATTTTTTTTTGTGAAAAATTCTTTGTTATGCATAATGCTTATATTAATTTACACATTCCTTTTAGTTTGGAAGCTAAAAAACTTATATATAATAGCATTTGAATTGTACAATTAGTTGAGTTTTTAAAACTTTTTTAAACCTTTTTAAATTTTCTGTCAGTAATGCTATGTTGAATGATTATTGTTGCATTTTGGTTATTTGATGATGTATTAAGTAGCAGTTGAAAACATGTTTATATATGCAAAAGTAATAGTAGCTGCTGAGCTGAAAAATTGAATAAAATCCCATTAACTTAATATTAAACTATTTTGGTGTTATTTCCTTAAATTATCAAGCTGAGAGATGTGAAAGGGTTCTTTGAAGTGTGGTTTTTTTTCCTAAACTGAATAATTTCATGACAAAGAAAAGATTTTAAAGTGATCACGCACCAAATTGCATTTATATTGAAAATATGTTTTAAGTGATAAAAAGCTACTAATACATCTGATGAAAGAGCCTTCAATCTTAACTCTCGTTTAACTATGGCTTCTGGTTAACTATGGCTTCTTCTGAGGCCAGGAATTTCAGCGTGGAATGCAAGGCTTTACAAGGGAATTGCTGACTCAGCTGTAGTTATAAAGCATTGCCTGTACTGGGTAACTGTTCCTCCCTGGCTTTTATTTTGTCTCATGTGTGGACTCTGCTCTGGATTATGGTGACTAATGGTAATGTAAGACAATTCAATTGCATTGTGAAACGATTTTCTTGTTAACTTTATTTTTACTGTAGCACAAGCTGGAAGGTGCCTTGTTGGCCTTGGGGCAGTTCCAGCATGCCCTGGATGAGTTACTGGCATGGCTGACACATACAGAAGACTTGCTGAATGAACAGAAACCCGTGGGTGGAGACCCCAAGGCTATTGAAATTGAACTTGCCAAACATCATGTATGTAATTATAAACAATATTAACCAAAATGTTCTTTTGATATTTATCTTAGGGATGAGTCTTCTAGTAAAACTTCACATTTGATAAATAATTCTCTACATATACTTTCAAGATGCAGACTATAGCTGGAATGAAGGCTTAGAATAAGTAATATCTTTCCTCTTACTCCTCCACATGCCTTCCTTTCTTGCATGTGCTATGCAAGTGGCATAGGTTTTAGCCAAAAATAAACAGCTTACCCTAGACTCCACCTCTAATCACCTTTCTTTGACCTAGGGAATTCAAAACCTGAACCTCCCTGAAGCAATGAACTCCTTGATTACTGCTGTTTAAGCCAGGCCTCACAAACTGCATAACTCTTGCATAGCAATGGTTCTTTCTTCCCTCTCAGAAAATAGTGATTTGTTCTGAATTCTGCAAAATTATGTGTCAGTTGGGTTCAGCTAAGATGGAAAATGCTTCTCCGAAAATCTGTGCAAACTCCCATCTTTTTCTCTGTGTTACTTGCAACATAGGGTTAAGGGTTTTTTGTTTGTTTGCTTGTTTGTTTTAGTATTTTTACTGATCATTGTTATTTTGAAGCCCATGGAAGAATGATTCTGCTATGCCTTTATTTTTAGAACATCTCCTAGGACTAAGAGATTTTCCCTGCCTCGCTGTGTAGCTCTGCACTCTTCATAACAACGTGTTCTTTCTAGGCTTGAAGATTTCAATCTAACCGTATAATTCCTCTCCCTTTAAATCTGCCATTTAATTTTTGGCCTGCATATGATGTAAAAAGCACTCGGAGTCCATTTTGGATTTTGAGAGAATTGATTGAAATTGACAGTACACAGATAATTAAAGTATTTTCATTGTCTGTGTTAATGCAGCTATGCAGCTTCTGAAAGCTTTTGGGTGGTCAGTTGGAACTTGGACAGAATACAGTATCTACATAGCCTATGTGACTATTGTTATAAACAGACCCTTTTAAAACAAAGTAAATAAAATTACAAAACCAAGTTCTGCTCCACGAGCCTTTTATGTTCTTATCGAACGGAAGTGTTTCACTAGTGAAGAAGCATCGAGGCATCATTTGTGTCTGTGCTGAAGGAATTCAGCAAACACATGAATGAATCTGCTTCCTTTTCATAATACAGAGTTTATAGGTTAGAAAGTTCACACAGTAGTGCATCCTGTGGTAGCCTGTAAAAACATCCACCTCTTGAATAACTTTGGAAAGAATAGACCTTGTACTTAGTGAGTCTCAGCAGGAAGGAAGGGATAAGATGCATCTGCTTCTTTGAATACCTTTTTTTACCCTGTTAGGAAAATAAAATAATCTGATTCTTAGCTTAGAAGATTAAAGTAAATGTGATGTGTGTTTTGTATTCAAGGTCTACTTGTGACTTGCTATTTCATATTATGCTCCACATAGTTTATTTTTAAGTTTCTTTGTATTTAGCTTTGCATTTTTTTCATATGCTAGTGCTCTGATGGAGGTGAGTTTCAGTCAAACTCCATGGAAGATAGGAATCATAAACTTGAATTTCTTAGATAGGGTTTACCATTCTCTCCCCAACCATTTTGTGTATTTCTTTTTCTGTTCTATATTAAAGCTTTTTTTGCCCTGCCCTCCATCCTTCTGAAAACAGCATTTTTTCCCCAAATGTACCTTTTGCCTTTTATGGTTTTTACTCTAGTTGGTGATAAGAGGTTTTCCAGCAGATGGAGGAGGTCTTTTAGTGTCTGTAGTACAACCATCCCCCAGCTTTTAGCACAGGTCAAATGTCCTGGTAGCCTGACATAATGTGAAAGGAATTGTAGCTGTGAAATGCACAAGAATTCATTGTGGCAGCTGGGTTGTTGTATAGCACAGCAGGCACATAGTATTCAAAGAAAAATCCTGTTAAAGGAAAGTATATAATAAATTTAAAAAGTGAAGAAATAATTATTCCCTAGCACTACTAGAAACCTCTGATAATTTCAGAAATATATGCTTTCAGAAGGAATATTTTTTTCCAAGATACAAAAATAAACTTCAGTATTTTGTCAGAATGGATACTGTCATAATTGTTAGTGCATTTGATTTGAAGAGATCTAAGAGCTTTAATTTCTGATACCTGTGCTGATGTTTAACTGTTGTCTTGTCCTTGGACTACAACTGGCTCAGTCACTGTGAGTGCCTTCATTCAGTAACTTACTGATATGACCATGCTGTGTTACAATTGTAGGTGCTACAAAATGATGTTTTCGCTCATCAGTCTACGGTGGAAGCTGTTAAAAAAGCAGGAAATGACCTTATTGAATCAAGTGCTGTTGAAGAAGCAAGTAATTTACGGAGCAAGTTGGAACTCCTGAATCAGCGCTGGCAAAACTTGTTGGAAAAAACAGAGCAAAGGAAACAGCAGCTGGATAGTGCCTTGATCCAGGTGAACAGGAAATGATCAAATATAGAGATAACTCAGAAAAAGTGTCTTTTACATGAAATACACAGATACATGTATTAGAAATTGGCCTAAATCAAAACCATTATGCAGATGCTCCTGAATCTGGAGAAATTTTGAATCCAGCTGTATCTTCCACAGCTGGACACTGTCCCTTACAGTGCTGATATGAGAATTCAGCTTTTGGTCTACATGTTTGTAAAGGGTGAAATTTCTGTATAGTTGTATTATTCAGGGAAAACATTGGTCTCACAGTAGTTATTTTGACTGCTTTTATGATTTCTATGGTTTTTGTCCTTTAGATTGAATTCAGCTAGTTTGTTAGTTTGCTTTTTCCTTTTTTTCTTTCTTCTTCTTTAATGTACTTTGATTATAACAAATTTCTGGCTATACCAATTGCCAATCTGCTTATGCATCTGAGCTGGTATTGTCATGGAGAGCATTTAAGTTATCTCTAAAATGATGTGGTATAATTTAGGCTCAAGGTTTCCATGGTGAAGTTGAGGATCTGCAGCAATGGCTGACAGACACTGAACGTCAGCTGTTGGCATCAAAACCTGTTGGAGGCTTACCAGAAACAGCAAGAGAGCAGCTTAATGCACATATGGTAAGTATCAGTATTAGAATGCTTTGCAAATTGCATTTCAGGACTAACTATCTTTTAAGAGTGTTTTTTGTAAATACAGAGTGTGTTCTATATATCACAAGGTCTGTACAGTGTCTTAAAGAAATTTAATAGCCTTCAAAACAACACTATTATTTACAGTGTAGTTTAGTAGCCTGTTGGGACATGCTGAAGCATTATTAGTGTTGAGACAAATAAAACAACTTTTGCATCTTTACAAAAGGTGATTTTTTCGTGATTTCTATTCTTCTTTTCCCTTCTGACCCCATAACTAAGTTTATGATTTTTCTAAAGTTTGAAGATGAACATAAAAATGGCCCATATTCACTAAACTTTAAGAGACTTGATCCTTTATTCTTTATCTAACCAAAGCTGACAGTAAAGTCATCATTAGCATAGTAGTAAGAAGGACTACTGGCTCATAGAGGCTGTGCTTTGATTAGAAATGGCAAGCTGACCAGGATGACTGAACTATTACCTTTCTTTTAAGAAACATTCTGTGGATTTCTCTGCTTCCATAGAACCATAGAGTTTTAAAAAAGGCACTTAAACTTGATCTCTTGCCTCTAAGGAAGGTGGTTCTTACTGCTCCATTTGTGTAAAATCATGATGAACTATTAGACCAGGATATAAGCCCAAACCTGGTGATCTGAACCTCTGAATTCCTGGCTCAGAGGTAACAGTGATACTTACTGAACTGTACTTGAACTGGAATATGCTTGACTTGACACTTCCAATTAGAATGCTGAATTGTCATGTTAAAAATCAGATTTTTTTTTTGAATGGTGCTAAAGATCATTGGTTACCAACAAGGGGCACGTTTTCCCCCCTTCCTTTTGTCCTCAAAAATTTGCCAGTTTCTATAACTGATAGGAAAAGTAATTTACAGTTTTAAAATCATATAAGACAAGAAACTAGATCCAAACGCAAATATTCCTGTTGTTTTGAATCCCTATAATCCTTTTCTATTTGTCATAAAGGAAAAACAAAAAAGGGAGAAAAATAGGTGGTGGGGTTTTTTCCCCCTGTGAGAGTGGACTCATGATTCTCTGAAAGTCAGTGGTGATCTTTCCCTTTTTCATCCTGCACTTAGATCAAGATGCAGAAATTTTCATGGAAGGCTTCAGAATTTTCTTTTAGTACATTCTTTGCTATGCAAATTTTCTACACTTAAAAAGGCACTTAGTTAAAGGGCCCTTAGTTAAAGGGCCTTTATGTTATAGTCAGAACAAGTGTGACTGTCCCCAGTAATATGCACTCTAGAGGTACAATCCCTCCCTAACTGTACATGTACATTTTAACAGGATGTTACTGTCCTGGTGGCCATCTGCAGGCACTGACTTGCTATCAACCCTTAAAGCACAGAACTTGATTTCTTTTTGGTTAAACCTTAGTGCACATGTGCATATACATGTTAATTCTCTCCTTTTATTTTTTTTTTCTTTTTTCTGAAATGTTGAGACCACTTGTCATGTTGTCTACTGCATTCCAAATTCAAACTTGGCTCTAAGCAATTAGAGCCAGCTGTGTCAATTATTGATGTGAAACTGAAGGAGAAAGTTTCACACTACATTTTGATTTGTTCCTCTTTGGGAGTAATGTTATGAACCATGTTCTTTAGTATAAGGCCTGTTTCCACAGATATTAATAAAAGATATAAATAAAAGACATGAATAAAAGATATGAATGAAAGAACCTCAGCCATAATTGGTTCACAAATGGAGTTGAGATTGGGCTGCATTTCTAGCTAAAGAAGCTCCAGGAAAACAAAAGATATGAAGAGACATTACAGAATACCAGTAGGAAAGGGGCTTTAAAAGACACCTTTTTAGCTATCCCAGTGCTGCTCAGATCATCCCTCTCCTTTTCTTAAAACAATCATTGTTTTCAGTTTCTTCCTGAAGTAGTAGGAGGAAGCAGACTAGGGGACACCACTTTCCATAGTCCTCAGAGAGAAAACAAAGAAGCTTTCTGTTGTGTCAAGATCTTAATTTCACGAATGAGCCTGCTTCTTGCTTTGCCCTCCTACATGGTCAGGTACAGCCCTGTGTACAGTATCTCTTAACCCCCAAAAAATGTTTGGTTTGGGCTCTTGTCCTGAGAATCAGAGGGAAAAGTACTTTTCTTATTATTTGTAAACCACTTATTCCTCATCTCCTTGTGAAGAGATGTTCCTCATTTGAGAGTCTGCAGCAGCTTCGTTGGTACATTTTTATTTTTATTTGTCTGTTACCAATACTGAACATGTTTATTTGAGTCAGGGGGAGGCATGGGAGCTCCCAGACTTTTGCCAGCTTACCAACATGATTTAAAAAGCATAATTATTAGAATAGTTTACAGGTAAAACACGTTGTTACCATTATTATTACAGCTTTCTTTTAATGTTTGAAATGTCTTCAGTGCTCATGCCTGGCAAGTGAAGGAAGATACTGACAATGTACAATAAACCAGCCCTCCCAAGCTGTCCCACCCACTTTTGAAGGGTGTTGGATAGATCTGGACTTCCAGCACGCTGTGTAATGCTGACACTTTTTGTGTTTTGGCTACAGATGGACTTTAAGCCAAGCAAGTTGTAGTGACTCTTCTTCAATAAGTGCATAGTATTTACTTTGCCAATCTTTGAATCTCAGAGAAGACTTTGACAGACAATACAAGTTTCCATTTCCTGAGGAACTCTGTCCCTCATTTTCTCATTTGGCTTTCTATGAATTACATGTGTTTCCTTTATTAGTCTTAATCATATCTGCTAAATGCTGGGGGAGGAATAAATATTATACAGGTTTCTATAAAGAGTATTGAATTTCTACCTTATTATTTCTGATCCTTTCTTTATTTAGGAACTTTGTGCTGCCTTTGAGGCCAAAGAAGAGACATACAAGGGTCTAATGCAGAAAGGCCAGCAGATGCTTGCAAGATGCCCAGAGTCTGCTGAAACAAACGTTGAACAGGACATAAATAACTTAAAAGAAAAGTGGGAATCTGTGCAAACAAAACTCAGTGAAAGAAAAGTAAGTGTTTTTACATAAAAATAAAAGTGTAAATCATGCATTTAAGTGTGTTAATGATCAGTGCTTTTATGGATGCATACTTGCCTGATTTTTTACATTTAAAATCAGTTGTAGAGACTGGCATAATTCAGTAATGTGTTTAGAAAGTACTGGGGAAAATAAGATTCAAGAAGTTAATTATCCATAACTGGGGAGGAATATGGTGAGAATGGCACAAGTCTGTTCCACAGAAATATATTAACTGATACTGTTAGTGCTTATTTAGTAGGACTAGGGGTTTTATGGGTTTTATTGCAGTTACGGGTTTTTATTCAGTAATAGACGGAATGAGAGACTGAATGATCCTTCAAGTTTATCTCTTCCTCAGTACAGAATTGCTGTGTTAATTTTCCTAGATTTTAGCCATTTTTTCTTAAAATTCCCAAACACTTGGCCTTTTACCATTTACTTCAAGTGACTACCTTCTGTTCTAACAGATCAACAGCATGATTTCACTCATATGCAACATACGTTTTCTTGTTATTAATTTCACGTGGCTTTCATTCCTTCACGAAATACAGTCCGCTTGTTCTAACTCAATCAAACCCATGATTGCAAACAGAGAAACTCTCTGTACAGCACTGATAAGTATAAAGCACAAATATTTAACTCACAACTTAGCTGTATTTTAAAGTTATAACATTGATGTCTCTTAAGGTAATAACAAAGTAAAAATGACAAACTAATTAATACCCAATATGAACACCTTCTTGCAGGAAGGTGTAAGGTTGAAGTGCTCAGTGAGGTCAGCAGTGTAAATGTTTGAAAATCTCTGATTGCTGTCTCATGATCAACAAAATTCTGTATCCCAAATTAATTTCTGTTCGGGCAACCAAAATGACAATTGGACTTTTTAAAAAAGAAGTGCTCTAGGAAAACTTATTCTTCATTAAGTGCAAGAGAATAAATTTGATGACCTACTTGAGGCTCTTCCAAGTACACTACCACCTTAGATTTCTGAAATTCTACTGGTTTTGCATTGAACTTGATAAATCCAAATGTCCCATTTGGATTAAGTAGTAGGAAATATGCTCTAATGTGGAAAATTTTATCTTGATAATAGGTGCTGTATTTTCTGTTCATCTGTTTTGTGTAATTTTGCTCTAACTCCTGTATCCATCTCCTTGAATATGCTCAAATATAGGCTGTTATTTTAAAACTCAGAAACTTTGAATTGGAAAAGTGCTTTAAAATGCTAAAATAAAATGGTTTACTCCAAAGTGCTGAACTAAAATGGTTTCCTTGGCTGAAGCCCCCACACACTATCAGCTGCTAATAAAGTATGACCTGTCTTTGCAGACCAAACTGGAAGAAGCTCTCAATTTAGCAATGGAGTTCCACAACTCACTTCAAGATTTCATCAACTGGCTTACTCAGGCTGAGCAGACTCTAACTGCAGCTTCTCGGCCAAGTCTTATCTTGGACACTGTCTTATTTCAAATTGATGAACACAAGGTATGTAAAGAAACAGATGTGTAATGTTTTTCTCCCACTCTGTGGAGATACTGTAACAATGTCCAAATGAATCCTATAATGCTGGCACTCAGAGAAACGTTTCATTTGTTTTAAAATTGTGTTTTGTAGTCTTTCTCACTACATCATTCTTTATCAGAATGGGTTTTTTTCAGTGTTTACCCAACACAGTATTCAGTAATTTTTACCCTTTTTTTCCAAGGTTTTTGCCACAGAAGTGAACTCTCATCGAGATCAGGTCATAGAGCTGGACAAAACTGGAACCCATTTGAAATATTTCAGCCAGAAACAGGACGTTGTCCTTATTAAGAATCTACTGATCAGTGTACAGAGTCGATGGGAAAAAGTAGTCCAACGCTTAGTTGAAAGGGGAAGAGCTTTGGATGATGCAAGGAAAAGAGCCAAACAGGTAATGGGACAACAGCTGTTATACAGCTCTTTGAATTTAGATGTAATTGCATCCAGATTCTTGAAGAATATGATGCTTTAAAGCACTTACAAAGCAGGCCTGGGTTTAGTGTAACAGACAGTGTTGAGTTAGTGGAACGATTTCTGTGATTCAATCCCAGAGCACTTCATTTGGGAAGTGAAAGCATCATTTTCAACCCAAGCAGTGACTTCTGTCTGCAGTATAGGATAGTCTGAAAAAAGAAAGTTACAGTATGGATTCCAGATGTGTATTAGTGCCATCTGTCTTCAAAAAGAAATTTCATAATCAACCCTGTATATTTTAAAGAATGTGATGAACCCTTTGCACTAATCTGTGGGAGTATTCCTTAGCATTTTCTTCTTGGGTCTCCGTTGTGTCCTGATTATACTCAACACTTATCACTCAATCTCTTATGTTAGTTACTAGACCATTATCTTCTGTGTGGTAAGATATCTTCATTTATTTCCTTATAAACCCAGAGAGGTTGCTTTTTGGGGGAGGGGGCTGTTTTCACAGTTTTTTTTATTTGGGAGGATATGTGGTTTTTTTCCTTAGATACATGTTTCCCTCACTGAGGAACATAAATGATAAGATGCAAAATGTGTGAGAGGAATGTAAGCTGTTTAAATACCAACAGGAAGTTCTAGCTCCTTTCTATTCAAGGGAGCATCATTCAAGATTTGGTGTTGCTCACAGCTAAACCATGTTCCAGTGTTCACCATTACCACCATTCAGCTCATAGAGCAAGGAGTTCTCTGGGCAATGAATTAGCCCATAAGCCAATTGTGCTTCTTATTTTCCAGCAATTTCTCTTGTGCATTCACACACACAGCAGTTCTGCAGTGAGATGGGTTTCATCTCAATATGCATTTACAAAGCTTAATACAGTGTTATTAAGATGAAAACTGTGTGTGTGGAGTGTGGAAGGAATACTGAAGGCTACTGGTGTCAAGGCCTAATCAACAGCCCTGAACAACAGTGTCTTAGATGCCTTGAAAGGTTTCTGAACTAGTTTCTTGTGCTTCCATGTGTAGGCAGCCCAGGCAAGAAGAATTTTCAAGGGAGAGAGAAATAACCAGCTTAAAAAAGTCAAAGCCCAAATGGATGACACTTTGTGAAAGCTGGTTGACTTTTTACTTTTTCCCTGCTTCCTTCCCTGGAGTGCTCTTTTCTTTGAAACAGGAAGGAAGATCAAAAATCTGTTCCTTGCTCATCAAGATAGCATTTGATATAATGAGAGCTTTTAAGAGTGTTACAGGCAACATCTTGGGCAATCATCCAGACAGAAGTTTTCCTCAGTGATTTCCTGCCATGGTCCCATATAAGCAATAGCTAAGCCCTGTTCTTTCTGTATTTACTATCCATTACTAAACCTGTAGAAATCTAAATGACAACACATTGACCGGTATTACCAGTATGTCTCTGACAGATACATGTGACGTGTGCACATCATGTACATTAAAGGTTGTTAACTCACTTGGTGAAGGGAGACTACTACACAGTGGGCACATGGCTAGACCAGTTCTGTTTAAGAGACCAGGGAGAAAAAAACCATCAAATTTTGTCAAAGTTTACCAGTCTTGGTTGGGGTTTAATGCTTTTGGACTGTTTTATGAACCACTAGATTTTAAAGGCCGTGCAAATCTGACTTTCCTTTAGTTCCATGAAGCCTGGCATAAACTTATGGAATGGCTGGAAGAATCAGAGAAATCCCTGGACTCAGATCTTGAAATTGCAAATGACCCTGACAAAATAAAGATGCAGCTTGCACAGCATAAGGTGAGTCATGACACACAAAGTGCCCAGTGAAATGTAGGTAAGTCTTTTGGCCTTGCACTGTTCAGTCATCAAAGAAAGTAGATTTGTGGCCTCACTGCAATGGAGTGTTTATTCACATCAAGTTAAATGATGGTGTTTTAAAAGGGTGTGAATGAAAAGAACTTTTCACAGTACCTGATATGTGGGGGAATGGTTAAAAATGAGGAGGAAAGAATAATACAGCACCACGGAAACTTTAAAAAGTAGATTAATACCATTTCAGAATAGAGATTTCTGAAGAGGCTTTTCTTTCTTAAGTTCTTAAACCAAACATTTACTGTCCACTTACTTGGGTTGAGATTTTTCATTTAATACTTCAGGACAACTTCAAAAGTGAAAAATAATTTTAATCAAGTATTTTGATTGATTTTTATGTTAAGTGGAAATATTAATGAAATCCCCTGGAAAACACCGTGACAGTATTAGAGCAAATACCTCCTCCATATTTCTCTTTATTGGATTCAAAATTCTGAAAACATCTTTTCAGAAATTCAGCTGTAAATATGTAAAAATCTCTCTCATTCACTTGGCTCTTCAAACTTGTAATGATAATGTAAAGCTCTGTAATTCCATCAGACACAGCAAAAGCAAAGACAGAAGTAGTCTTTACTTCATTTTGATTGACTTCTTTAAAATGCCTAGAATAAAATATTATTGAAGATCAAGTGGATGAGAGGTAGAATCTTCAGAGATATTAAGAGTTCTCTTGGGACAGTTTCATTAAACACTAGAATCATTTAGTTTTCTACATTTTGGCATATATTTACTTTTTATGTCAGTTTTATTGTTCTCCATTTACTTATCTTTTTTAATATTTCACAATATCCTGAGGGGTTTTCATATCTAATTTTTTCTTTTCACTGTAGCTTCTGGTGATTGCCTTTACCTCTGACAAATTTTGTCATGTATAATAATGACTTCATCAGTCTGCTTTAATTTTTTTTATCATCTCTCAGGTTGCATGACGTGTTGTTTATCAGCCAGGAAACCATTCTCCTTTAATATAGCAAGAGCTGGCAGTTGGTCAAGGAAAAATAATTTTTACCTGTGTCTGCTATTAAAGACCTTTAGATAAAGCCTACGTTAACATTCTGTTATGCCAACTCTGCAATTTCACTTTGTTTTGGGATTGCTGCTGTTGCCAGAATTTGAAGTCAGTGATCTGAACTGGCAGGGGAGGATCTTGCTGTTATGATAGTCTGAGTCTTGCTAATCTTCTAATCCTTTCACTCCTCTCTTTTCTTTACATATTCAAATTCCTCACAGTGTGGTCAGCACTGTGACTTTGCTTTGAGGTTTTCAGGATTCTCTACCTGTATCCTCATCCCATCTTCAGAAATGTTAAACCTGAAAAACTTGTGCTTTATACCTACAGTAGTATGTTTTATGAGACCAAGCTTCCTCAAATGGCCTGGCAGACTCATCACTTCTGTCACTGATATCTTTTCTTCACCTTCTTTCATGTAAAAAGCCTGCAGACCATTACAGCTCGAGTTGCTTGAATCTCATTAAGGAATGGGATGAAACTGGTACAGGCACATAAGGGTTGAAACTGGTGATCTGGAGAAAAAAGATGAATGTGTGAGAGACAGGGAGTGTGGTGAACTTTGTGACTTTAAACTTCAAACACCACCCTCTCAAGAAATCAACTCAATTGTTTTTTAATGAGTTGTCAAACCTCCCAACACTGCAACGTCCTTCCTTGTATTTTGAGTCTTTTCCTTCCACTCCCACATATACTCTGTGTCTGTCTTTGTCTTTTCTGTCCAGCCTTGAAGGTTTCCTTGCTCCATTTAGTTAAGGATTTTGCTATCCCATCTGAATGTGTGCTGTAAGCAATAATTTGGACTCATTCTCTGCCAGTCGTTACTGCCAAAAAAAAGTCCCTGAAAAAGAAAAGCCAAGATAATATGTTTTCTCTCTCACTCATATCTAGCATGTTGCCAGGGACTTTTGGGGGTTATTCATGGTCTGTTTATTGGAATTTTTTTCTCATTTTTAGGAGTCAGGAATGGAAAAACCCACACTAGGTCACCCAATCCATTCCTGTGCTAATGCTGAGTGTTCTTACAGAACATTTATATGATTCTGGCTAATTTTATCTGTATGTGCCCATCTTCCTTAGAAGGAAGGTATCTAGCTGAACAAAAATCTCAGTAATTAACTTACCTATCTGTTCCTGGCAGCTTAAACCAAAATCTCCTCTCAGTTATACCTGAAGTCAAATGAAAGTAGATACGGTTTCGTCTCAGGGAATGAATAACTGCAACCCTTTGCCATCTTTAAAATCTGTTTTTCTGTATGATCTTTCTGTGGCAGCAATTTAATTGTGTAAACACCTAGTAACATTGTGTAGTTAACAAAACCCATCAAAGAAAAGAAGCACAGACATGCTGTTTGTATTGAAGGAACTGTTATAAAAAACTGGATATTTTGAAAATTGTAGTTATTTTTACTGTTGTCCTAGCTTGGAAATCATGTTTTTTCTTAAAGTTTGTTTTCTTGTTTTATATGAGGAAAAGGAAAGAATACTAAGGAAGTGCTAAATTACAAAACAAATGTTGCTTCTTTGGTAACAAAAAAACCCAAAAATATTTGAATGCTGTATGTAAGGGTTTTCTAAATCAAACTTGGGGTTTATTTTTTTCGAACTGATTCCCTGCTAGAACTTCATGTAGGTGTGAAATAAAACATTTTAAGCATTGCTGCAGTTTAAAAGCTGCCTTGTTGGGCTGGTGCTATCTTTTGCCCATGTTCCTTTATTTAATTATTTACTCTGTCAGTCAGTTAATTCCTGTGTGGTAGCAGATGAGCTGGGTTTCCTGTGCTCTGCTGTGCCTGTGAAAAGCTTCCAGAGGATCTGTGCAAAAGGAGCTGGCAGAGCTGGCAGGCACACTCTGTCACTGTCATTGTCCAAAGTTCTGGGGCACAGAAACCTGCTTGTGATTTTTACTTCTAGCACAGATTGAGTTATTTGGATGTTTCCTGACTGCTGCTTCTGCTCAGAGGTTTCCCAGCTTGGCCATGTTGAGCTAAACCAGAATAACCTTTGTAGCTCTTGGGGAGCTCTACAAGTGGCTTGAAATCTGAGTTTGTAAGAATGTAGTGCAAAGAATGCTCAGTTAATGGTTCCCAAAGTAGCAGTTCTTTCACATCCTTCTGACTACTAAGCTGAAATTTGGGAATATTATGGTAGGACAGGAGTCATTTTCCTCACTGAAGGAGGGATTTTCCCAAAGTTGTTCCAGTAAGCAGAGAGCTACATTTCCAGAGAAGGACAAAAAGCAGGGGTCTCATAGTGCCAAGCCCCAAGTGCACTGTGGCACTAGCATGGAAATTTTGCAGTAAGTTTAAATTATTCTTGCAGCAACATTTACAATTTATGCTGCAAATAGTATGTCAAAAACTAATTAACTGTGGCCTGTAAGCAATTAATGATATATGGATATTTTCTTTTTTCCCATATATATAGGAATTCCAGAAATCTCTTGGTGCCAAACATTCTGTGTATGATACCACGAATAGGACTGGACGTTCCTTGAAAGAGAAAACCACCTTGGCTGATGACAATTTGAAACTTGATGACATGCTGAGCGAACTAAGAGATAAATGGGATACAATTTGTGGAAAGTCAGTGGAAAGGTAAATGAAACTCAACTAATTATTCATCAAATAAGAAAAAGGCTTCTATTTTTGGAATTTGTTGTGTAAAAGTAGAACCAGAGTGGCTAGCTTGTTTGATAATTAAAAATGCCAAAGCGGTAAAATACTGCAAATGCATACTTTGCTCATGGTATTGTAGAAGAGCAGGGGAGGAAGTGGAAGGAAGAACCCTTTAAAAGGGGAAACTTGATTTTCTCTGGAGGTACTGGTCAACACCAGCTGATCATGAGTCAGTGTGTGCCCAGGTGGCCAGGAAGGCTCATACATCCTGGCCTGTATCAGCAATAGTGTGACCCGCAGGAGCAGGGCAGGGATTGTCCCCCTGTACTCAGCACTGCTGGGGCCACACCTCCAGTGCTGGGTCCAGTTCTGAGCCCCTCACTGTGAGAAAGACATTGAGGGGCTGGAGTGAGTCCAGGGAAGGGCAGTGGAGCTGGTGAAGGGTCTGGAGCACAAGTCTGATGAGGAGTGGCTTAGGGAGCTGGGGGTGTTTAGCCTGGAAAAAAGGAGGCTCAGGGGATCCTTTATTGCTCTCTAGAAGTGCCTGAAAGGAGGCTGTAGCCAAGTGAGATTGGTCTCTTCTCCCAGGCAACAAATGACAGCATGAGAGGAAACTGCCTCAGATTGCACCAATAGACGTTTAGGTTGGATTTTAGGAAAAATTTCTTCTCTGAAAGCGTTGTTGAGCATTGAAACAGAATGCCCAAGGAAGTAGTTGAGTCACCATCCCTGGAAGTGTTCAAAAGGCACATGGATATAGCACTTGGGGACATGATGTAGTGGTGCTGGGATGGTGGTTGGACTCAGTGATCTTACCAGTCTTTTCCAACCCTAACACTTCCATGATTCTATTATTTTATGCTGAAAATATTTTCCTGAAGTGTGTAAATGATTATTTTACCTGTGTGTGATTGTTTGGCTTTTTTTCCCCTCTCAGACAAAATAAACTGGAGGAAGCCCTGCTATTTTCAGGACAGTTTACTGATGCTCTGCAAGCTCTCATTGACTGGTTATATAAAATTGAACCTCAACTAGCAGAAGACCAACCAGTACATGGAGACATCGATTTAGTAATGAACTTGATTGACAATCATAAGGTAGTTCCAAAAATACTTTTTTTTAATTACTGGACTGCTCATAAGTAGCATTTTAATAATATCTTTATCTTTCACTATTATTTAATTTTTAGAAATATGAAATACTTTTGTAACACAAATGTAGTCAAATAGAAAATGTTATAAAACATGAAAGAGGACAACTCTTAGTGACTCATTAATACCAGTTAGCACTAAGATATTCTATTTTATTGTGCTACCCCGTGTATTTATTAATATCATGTCATAAATCACAAATATGTATTTGCAAATGTATGTCATGGGGCAAGAGATGGCAAAAATTATTTTACTGGAAAACTCTGGGGCAGACAACTCTTTTTTAGTCCATCTGCTAACTAAATGTCCCGTGCACTTATCATGACTACAGCAGCCTTTCAGACCTGTGAGGCTGCTGTATATTTATTGAGGAAAGTAATTGCAGTGCTAAAGTTATGCACAGATTTCAACTAGACCATGGCCCAGGGAGCCTGTGTTGGAAACCTGCAGTATTATGTTACTGAAGTGGTTTTGGATGTGGGAACAAGTAGGAGATATTGGACTCTGCCTCTGAATCCCAGTTTTGCAGTTCAGTATGTCAGAAGAAATGGCTGCTGAAGTTACTTGTGTTGAAAAGGTGACACATAGGCAGAGCCCTGCAGCCTGGGAAGATTAGGAGGTGAAGGTCTCTCTGTTCCTCCACCTGTGACTTTCAGTATCTCATCCCCACTGAGGAGGAGATTTTGGGCCTCAAAAAAAAAGGAAAAAAGTGTTTGGAAACATTGTCTGTAAAATTAGCCTGCACAACGTTGTCTGTAAAAATTAGCCTGCACAGTGCTTCAGTTGCTTCTGGAATCCCTCTGTCCATCACAAATAGGTTGCAGTCAGTGGCACGGCACACTGTAATTATCTTGTTTTAAGAGCTTCTTTTAAGTAACTGGAGCTTGTTCAATTTACTGCTGTAGTGAACATACTCCCACACAAATATATGAATAAGCAGCAAGATCCACAACCTTAGTTAGACCCCCAGGTGGGGATTTATTTCTGTTTGGACGATTTTAAACCCTCTCCTTGATTGTTAGCTTTTTATCTGATCTTTTCCTGCCACAGCAATCTTATGTGTTAATCCGTGTCAGATCAATTTCTTTGATAAAGAATAGAAAGCCAGCAGTGGTAAGGAGACTAGATTTCCCATGCATTGCACCAGAATGGATTCTTGGGATCTGCCTGACATTTTCCTACTATATTCCACTTTTATTATGTTAGAAGAGAGTGTTAATATCTTCCTACAGAATCTAATAAATAGAACTTAGGTGTTTTGCATCACTTAAACAGAGTTACTTTTGACAAAAATAAATCTGTATTTTCATTTCTTTTCATAACCAGTAGTTTTTTCTTGTTTTTACATAAGTATTCTTAATGAGCTGAACATTTCAAATATATTTGATGGTGTCTAGGTTTTCCAGAAAGAGCTGGGAAAAAGAACAAGCAGTGTCCAGGCTCTGAAGCGCTCTGCAAGGGAGCTGATAGAAGGCAGTCGTGATGACTCTTCCTGGGTCAAAGTGCAAATGCAGGAGCTGAGCACTCGCTGGGAGACAGTTTGTGCCCTCTCAGTATCCAAGCAGACACGACTGGAACAGGCCCTTCGGCAGGTAGAGGAATAATAATGTTGCTACACGTACTGTATGAGAAGGAGTGAAAAATACCTTGCAGTTTAGTTGCCAAAAATTTAATTTCATTTTCACTTGATGTCATTCCCTCTAATTTCATTTGAAAATACTTATTTACGTGCTAATGCATTGCTTATCTTGTTTATCCTTTTACCACAGCACATAAATAGTGCCTCTTAGCATTTATTATTCCTGTTATTATTAGTCTCTGCCACAAATGCAAAACAAATGTTTGGAAGACCTTACCATCTAAGGAAATCACTGAAGTTACAGTCAAATATGAAGGCTGATAAGGAACTATGCCCCATTCACAAGAAGCAGGAGGTTGCAATCATATATATGCTTTTTGTGCCTTATTGGAAAGAAGTAGATTTGTGTATTGAAAAATTCTTTACATTGGCACAATTAAAATGCACAGTGAGATACTTCAGAAAAAAAAAAGAGTTGTGCTGAGTACAGTCATGACCTAGAACAGTCTATGTATATCAGCATTATCTGGTAGCAAAACCAAAAAATAGGTGTATCTGTAGTGTTTCCAAACCTGAGATAACATGGATTTTCAGCTCTCTGAAGATACACTAGCTTGGATTGATGCTAGAATGGGGCTCCTGCAGTAGCAATGTATCCTTATGTACAATATTCCGGCTCTGCTTTGCTCAGCAGACACAATCCTGAACTTACCTCAAGCACTAATTGTGTCTGAATATGGCTGTACCCAAAGGTGAATCTTTCTTGTTTTCTCTAGACACAAGAGTCACTCTCCAACAGGCTGTCAATTCATTTTGCTTTACTGGTGCTTTAGGCTGTGCAGAAAATAGTTCTCCTCTCTCCAGCTGGTCTCTGAAAGCACCTCCTGTGTAATTTGTCAGTGTAAAGAATGTCATGACATTCTCAACTGAGCTGCAAATACAATATAAATCAGATGGCTAAAAGCATGAACAGGCTTTTAGGCTTCCTATAATTTTTTGGGAAGCATGAGCTGTTTTTGCAGCTATGAAAATGTAGTGCTGTATATTATTGACTTTTTAATGGAAAGATAATGTGCCGGTACTGCTGGATGATTAATGATTGCAAATGTGGGCTCAATCTCTCTGTGTAAGCTGCAGCGTGTCTGTCAGGTCATCTCATGAGTGACCATGACTTCTTGTATCTTAACAGGCAGAAGAATTCCACTCAGTTGTGCATGTCCTTTTGGAGTGGCTGGCAGAGGCAGAGCAGGCTCTTCGTTTCCACGGCATCCTCCCCGATGATGAAGAGGCCTTGCGAACACTGATAGAGCAGCACAGGGTGAGCACGAACACGCAGAGGATCCTCTTCATTCTAATGGCTCTCATAGGTGGTAAAATAAAGTCTGTCCCAGATCTATCCGGCATCCAGTGTTGGAGCAATTCTTTCTGTTGAGAAGCTAGAAATTTAATGTAGTTAGGAGTTGGATGTCCAGACTGGTGTTGGGCTGTTGTTTGAGTCGTCTTGATTTATTAAAAAAAAAAAAAGGGGGCCTTTAGGAAGTTGCTATAAAGATTTAGAGACAGATGCAAGCCCCTCTGTGGAGCATACCATGCCTGTAATTGCCACACGGACTGCTACAGTAGCAAAAGTGTATCTGTCTCCTTAGCACCATCGACCTAAATAGACTTTTCTTGCAAGGTCATTTGTAAATGTCAGCAGAATTATGTTATCATCCATGAACTTCTTGTCATGGTGAAACAGTGTGCTGCCATACTTCATATGCATTGGCCGCTGTAATACTGCAGTGGCATAAGTACTGCAGGTAGTGAATTATAGGCCATCAAACTAACTTTGCAGTAATGAAATGGGAAATTGGCTAAGTAAGTAGCGTAGAGGTCAAATTTTCACTCTCCAAACAGGAGACTACAAACATGCTCAGGGCAGCCTACTCAAAATAGTACCAAGGCTGTAGTGCCCACAGCATTATAGAACAAGTTATAAGTCCTGGATATGTTCATCATTGCTCTGAAGAAAGTTAAAGCAAAATTTATGAAATGGAGGTTGGAAAAGCATTCTGTTTAAATTGAGTTTGCCAATATTATTATGAGGACTACATGCAAGATAGGACTATTATATGGTTCTTAACTGAGGGATTTCCAATGTACTTAAAATTCAATGTTTTGAAAAAGTTTTCAGTTTTAGTTTAGGGCCCTGGAAACTGAGTGCCAGTCATAAACTGGCAATTATATGTATACATCAAATGTGTGTATACATCAATGTGTGCTGATGTAGCAACCTCACGGTGTGTTGACTAATGTTGGCAGCAGCAACTTAATGTCTCTGTTCAATGAAATGTCTTTTAGCTGCTTTTCCTCCACATGTGCTTCACCAGTTCCCTTTTATTTGATTTTTTAATCTTCTGACCACAGAGAAGAGAACTGAGTGAAATCTTAGGTCCACTGAAGTAATTAGAAAATAGAATTTTAATTGTCTTCCTTCACACTGTAGATGGATTAGCAAAATATTTCTGCACTAATTTTAAAATTTGTGCTGCCAAAGCTGAAGCATAACTTGGAACCTCCAGGCAAAGTTTGTCTCTGAGAAACCCTTCCCAGCTGGGAAGGATGACAGCTAGCACAACACAACCAATCTTGGTGTTACATGTGACCATACTATATTTAAAGTTTTTTAGTAGGCTTTAGAAGGTATTTTCCCAACAATTTTCCTCTTAAAGGGCAAACAATAGAAAGAGAAATTTCCAAGCTAAGAAAGATTATGGTACTACAGTTTTGCCCCTCACACAATCTTTCTCAATAGGTCATCTCTCCTTTTAAGTTTATAGCATTAGCTTTCAAGAAAACAAAAAGAAAATAAGGGAAGAAAACATATTATTTCAAATACCACGTATGCATTATAATGCTGCATACTGTAACAAAAATGTATGACTGAAATTATTACATAAGTATGAAATGTATCATCCTTTTTTCACTGTGATTTTTGTAAAATAGTTTTATTGCATTTTTATTGAACTACATGTAGAAATGTTTTCTTCAGGACAGTATTTTATCCAAATGGTACTGAGAGCTGTAGTGGGTTAATGCACTGCATTGCTCAATGAAAAGCCTCCCATTTCCTCTTTTGTAAATGTGTGTGTCACTGGTTTGCCACAGAGTTCAATAAAATTGGGGAGAGTTTAATACACTGTGACTTGTGTGTCATAGATTTAGTTCTTGAAATACTCTAGTACAGCTGAGCAGGGGAACACAATGGGGTTTTTTGCCCATTTTCCACCTGCCTCTGGCTTGTTTTGGTAATCTCTCATTATAATCCAATTCAACTTTTCCAAAAGCAGGTTGAACTGAAATATTGTAAGGATGCATGTGTTTTTGTGAGAGGAGGTTTGCTATTATGATTTGGGTCTTAAACTCTGGCAATAATTAAAGCTTAAATCAAAATCAGTTAGCAACAAATATATTTAAATATCGAGCCTACATATTCCAAGCTTCTAGAACAAGGTAGAAGAGATTATATTTTACATTTTATTTCATAATAACTTCATACTTACTTTGTAAAGGCACAGGATAATGTCATTATGAGTTGTTGAAGAACCTATTTGTACAATGTTTTGGTGATTTTGAATTGTCTAGGACCTGACTTGGCTCATCTTTAACTTCATCATTAATCCAAAATAAATGGTGTTATGGCTGGAGAGAGGAAGAGTTAAGCTTTCAGAGACGTGTTTCCATTTGTAGCCTAATTAAAAATGTTAAAGTAAAAAAAAATTCCACTAGGCACTAAGAGATAATAGCAGTTCTAGTTAAGGATACTCATAAAGACAAACAGACTTGCATAACATTTAGGCAAAAAGTAAAACAACATTGTAGTAGCAATGTTAAACAAAAATAAAAGCGAAAGAGGAAAAGAAAAAAAAAAAGAAAGAAATGCAAGCTCTAGAAAGGAGCCTCCTTTCAGTTGCTTTTTCTTATTGTTGTTTCTCCCCCACCACATCCATTTCTGGTCCTGCTATCATTGGAATACCAATAACTATGATCTTGGATGCCTAAGGCTGTAAACATCCTTCTGCTTTTACGAGATTTTTTCCACATGCTGTGTCTCTCCCCCTCAGCTGCTGAGTTGTCACATTTGTCTTTAGTAGAGCTGCTCCTGAACTCTTGTCATCTTGTCTGAACATGCAATTGCTGGACATTTCCAGCCTGTGGAAGGAGCTTGATAGTTATTATGAAGAATTATTGTGACTGACAAACCAAGTCATTGAAATGTTGCCAGTAGTGATTCTAACCATCATATAGCTGGTTTACAGCACTTCTAAATGCTGTGATTTTCCTTTGTTTTTTTATTAAGGGCATGCATCTTCCAAGGATTTAGATTGTGGTGGGCTTTTAAGGAACAGCAAGCTGGGATAAGGTTTTAGAGCTTTGTTTAGTACTTTATGTGGAATAAGCTTTTTCAACAGTTTAAGCTTTTCTCATACAAGTGAAACTTTCCTCTTGCAATTTCAATCTGCTTGAGCAGTCAAGAGACTCATGACCTTCCAGATTATGCACTCAGATTTCTCTTGCAAATTTTGTCAGCATCTAATTAAAATTATTACCTCTGTTTTAGGAATTTATGAAGAAACTGGAAGAGAAAAAGGCAGAACTGAATAAAGCAACAGGTATGGGAGAAGCTATTCTGGCTATCTGCCACCCAGACTCCATCACCACCATTAAGCACTGGATAACAATCATCAGAGCCAGGTTTGAAGAGGTCAGTATATGTTGAACCATCTTCGTTGCAGCAGTCCATCTTTGATTAGAACACAGCTGACAACTAACATGGTAGTTACACTGTGAGGAAATGATCCAGCTGTTGAGAACTAAACATTTAAAATACCCATGGTGATGGATGTGAATACTGTGCTTCCCTAGGCTTTCTTTCAAAACTTACAGGGCTTTAAGAGCTAAAGCAGATGGTCAAGCTCCTTTGTTTGTATGTATTAAAGGAAATACTGTCTGACACTTCCCAAGTGAGGAAAACCAATAGTTTCTAGGAGGAAATTGAAAAGTTACAAAGGAAAGAAAATACAAGGGCAAATGTTAAGGATTTTCTGATTATATTAGAAAAGATTTCAGTCCAAAATATTCTTAATCTAGAAGATATCTAAATGATTTAAGTGGCTACAGGTAGATTGTACCCTTAGCTGTTAAGATAATATTTTCTGGTTTATATTAAGCTTAAAGAAAAACAAAATACTGGTGATAGCAAAGTGTGGCTTCAGGAGTGCCCAGCAGGAAAACTGACACCAAATCATGTGTGGTTCATTAACTCACACATATAGTTAAAGTTCTTAATATGTTGCCTGAATGTGCTAGTTACTGTGTTTAGCAGCACCTAATCCTGAATATCTGTGGAAGAAATGTGTTGGACTAGGAATTCTAGTTACCTAGCTACTGTTAGTGATCAGCCACTACATTTAACACCTTTGATATGCAAACATCAGTAGGCCTAAGAAGTAGCTCTGGGTTCACAGTTAGCAGAGCAATTTTAAAAACATAATGAAGAGTTTCAGATGTGCACATACTCATGTGTTGGGTTCCTTTGTCAAGGTCTTAGCATGGGCTAAACAACATCAACAGAGACTGGCAGGAGCTCTGGCTGGACTCATTGCTAACCAGGAGCTGCTGGAAGCCTTGCTGTCCTGGTTGCAGTGGGCAGAGACTACACTGACTGAAAAAGACAAAGAGGTCATCCCCCAGGAGATTGAGGAGGTTAAAGCACTTATAGCTGAACATCAGGTAAGGATCAGTGAGTGACATGTGTCACTCACACGGAGTTCATATCTCAGCTACACTGTGTGATCAAGTGCCAATCTCCTTTGCTTTTGTTTCTTATAATAACTGAATACAAGCAAGGATAATATTAGGAATAAATGAAAACCCACATGAAATGTATGATAGTGCTGCCACCTTAGATCCAGTGCTGCAGTGTGGCTTTACTGATTTTACTGATTAAATATCAAAAACAGGTTTATGAAGTGCCAGAGGGAGCTGCTGGTGTAGTGAATGCTCATAGATTTACCTCAGCTTAAACACCAGAGCTGTCTCCCTTCTGTGAACTGCAGTCTGAACAGCAGGATCTTGGAGGCAAGATTCTGTTCTGGATCACCTCACCACATACAGTTAATAAAGAAGTTTGATAGATTGGTTTTTAGATTTAGCCTTCTTTTAACAGCCAGGCCATAGTGATCCTAAAAGCTTATACGGCTGATTTTTATTATCTACAAAACATTTATCTGTGTCTATATTGTGAGGCTGGCATTAGAAGTGTCTTTCTGTGGGTTTCTTTTTAACTTTGGTGTTTTGCTGTTGTGTATGTTTTTCATTCCTCTGGTTACTTTTGTGTATTGTTAATTAAGATCCCCTCTATCTGATTGCAGACATTCATGGAAGAAATGACCAGAAAGCAGCCTGATGTGGATAAAGTTACAAAGACCTATAAAAGGAAAGCGCTTGAACCCTCTCCAGTACAATCTCATATTCCTGTCCTTGATAAGGGGAGAGCAGGAAGTAAGTAACAGTGTATTTTGGGGTGTGTCGCACGTACCATTGCTCTATCTGTAAAGTTTACAGATTGCTAATAATCCAATAGGTTTGATTAACTTCTGGTGAAAGGGGGTAAAGTTCTCTTGGCTGACTTTTCTATTTATCTCTCATTTTTATAAAATGTGAGGAAATTTCTCAGACCAGACACGTATTTTTACATTTTGTCCTAATCTTTATGAATATTTTTAAAGTGTGCAGTCTTTCCTGTGCCTTTAAACTTCCAACAGCAAGTACATGCTGAGTCTTTGCAAATCTTCCATTATCTGAAAGTGCAGACAACTTCACAGAGAGATATAGAGACAAAATTGTGCTCTTACTGTCTATAAAATTATATTAATCCAGTTAGAAGTGTATTCAGTGATGTTGAATGGAAAGTGAATCATCAAGTGAGGAAATTACTTTTTGTATTTTTAGATATATTTACCCATTGTATTTTATACTTGCCCATACATGGAACCTGCTTCTAAAATGAGGTTGTTTACTTTGCAACTCTGAGAGATTTATGAAGATTTAATTTAAATAGTGCAGCTTGACTAGTGGAGCCCTCACTAGCTGCTTCTGGCTAGATAAAAGAGGCTGTAAACACCACTGGGTTGTTCCCCAGCAATGGTAAAAAAAGGAAGAAAAATCCCACTTTATGGAATCAACTTGGGGTATGCCCTCCTTATTTGGGACAGGAAGGAATAATTTTAGGAAGATCAAGTGCATTTCATGTTAACATTTGTTTTGTTTGAACTGGGTGAGCCCTATGTCTTTTGTCGTGTTTTAACAGGAAAGCGTTCCCCAACACCAGGCATTTATCCCTCAGCAGCCCAGGCACAAATTGAAACCAAGAATCCACGGGTAAACCTTTTAGTCAGCAAATGGCAACAAGTTTGGCTTCTGGCATTGGAAAGAAGGAGAAAACTTAACGATGCTTTGGACAGACTTGAAGAGGTCAGAAAAGCACTGTACAGACCATACATACTTTTCGCATAATTTTCTTTACCTGGGATTAAATTCCAATATTGAGAATAACTCCCATATTTGCTGTATTATATTGTATGACAAAGCTAACTGAAAACACTTTGGTACAGGTGCTTTAATGTGCTTTAAAAGCTGTCATCATCATTTTAAGCGAGGAGAGCTGAGATATTTAAAATGCTTGCGTAGGTCCTCAAAAAATCAATTATTCAACAAAACACAGATGGTATCTATCTCATTGATGTTCTAGATTGATGGATTTCAGCTGAATAAAGTTTTTTCTGTTTTTTATTAAGCTGAGAGAATTTGCCAACTTTGATTTTGATATTTGGAGGAAAAAATACATGCGGTGGATGAACCATAAGAAGTCTCGAGTGATGGACTTCTTTAGGAGGATTGATAAAGATCAGGATGGAAAGATTACAAGACAGGAATTCATTGATGGAATTCTTTCTTCAAGTAAGTTTTAAAATTAATGTGATGTTGAACTTGGAACAAGCATCTAATGAAATCTTATTGTCTAGATAGTGTGACCTATGCATTTTATTGTGTTAGAAGGCCACAGATTTCCTTTTGAATTTATTAATTATTATTACTTTGTAATTATTTTACTTGAAAATATTTCTAGATTCTGGAAACTCTTTCTAGTTTTTTGCATTGTGAATCAGGTTACAAATATAATTTATATTATTGTCTAATGAGTAGTTTGCTGGTTTATTGAACTCAGATTGTCATTCCTATAGTACACTAGCTACTTCAACAATTACTTCTTGATTGATTACTCATAATAGTAAAAAGTACCTTATGTAACTTATAGATGATTTTCAAAATCAGTTCATAGGATCATATGATTTTTATTAAAGAACTTACATAGAATAGTTTCAATTATAGAAGGAAACTGTGTAATTTTTGAAACTAGTGTTTCCATGAGCCATGACAATATTAATATACCTATACAGTAAGGCTTAAAATGCCAAGCAATCCAACTAGAAAGGAATTTTCCTAGCTTTCCTGGTGGGTTGGTATTCCTTAGTTATGGTGGTAATGTAAGTCTTCCACATTGTATATGTGATGATATTTCCTTCTAGGAACTGACTCATAACAGATAAGGACCTAATACTTAAAATAATCCTCAGATTAAAATAATCTTCAGATCATGGACCCTTTTGCTTTGAACAGTAATTATTCAGAATTGGGCCACTTCTAGCATTTCATTTTAGTGTTACTCAGTAGGAAAATATTGTACTCTGTATATTTTCCCCCTGCTTTAGGAAATGCAGTAAAGGATCACTATATGTGAATTTTGCTGTTTTGCTTGAATTAATAAAAATTGATGAAAAAAACCTAATACCACCAAGAGGTTAAATAGCTTACTCTTTTAACTCAGTTGGTATCAATTTATTATGGCCACTAAACACTCCTGATATAACCTGGTTCATCACCTTGAAATTTTCTTTGACCATTTCATTGAGAATCTCTGCTGTGAACTTCATCTAAAGAAGGACTTCATGAAACACCATGCATGGATCTGCACTGAGAAGGCTTCACATTCCAGATTTAATCAGCACTGAAATGCTTGCTTGACCTTTCCTCACTAACTGTTTGTCTTGCTAATTTCTGGTATTTTATGCACTTCAGAGGTCAAAATGTTAACACCCCCCCACCCCCCATATATTTTACAGTTTAATCTGTGCTCTTGCTTTTGTCTTTAAGCCACACTATGGTACTCATTTTTATCCAATATCTGGGTAACAGTGAAGATTCAGATTGAGTTTTTTTCAGAAATATTCCTTCACTTGTTTGAATGTCCTTATTTTTTTGATAAGCACTATTTGTCACCAAATGCCTAATCACCTTCTAATATTTGTGATAAAGCTTCTCATTGTAATGGGATTGAAAAGCAAAAAAATTTGTGTTGCTGTCTTTGTCCTGCAGAGTTCCCTACAAGCCGACTTGAAATGAGTGCTGTTGCAGACATTTTTGATAGAGATGGTGATGGATATATTGACTATTATGAATTTGTAGCAGCTCTTCATCCGAACAAGGATGCATACAAGCCTCTCACAGATGCTGACAAAATTGAAGATGAGGTACATTCTCTGCTTTCTTAGGTTGCATTCTCTTCTACTGGGATCGTATTCTATGATAATTCACTTTATTTTCACTCCTATTTAATTTGAAGCTTACTAGGTACACAAATCTTTGTAGTTGTGATATTTAAAGTAATGATCCTGTTGTGATTTTTTTGCAGGTTACAAGGCAGGTAGCAAAATGTAAATGTGCGAAACGGTTTCAAGTGGAACAGATTGGGGATAACAAGTACAGGGTAAGTCTTTTAAGGATCTCAGTTCTTTCAGCTTTCTTCATATGACATGGTTTACACAAGGAATTCGGCTATATGAATTCACAAGAATCTTGAATGACAATGACACATTTTCTTTGAGATTGTCTAAATGTTTTTTTCTTGTTAGAACATATAGATATGTTCTAAAAATATGGAAAACTGCTGATACTTGTATTTATTTTCACTCAAACTACTGAAGCTGTTTTCAGTCATAGGAATTTTTAAGAGCTAACAGGACACATCTGTACACATGCATACGCATGTGCACATGAATACATATGTACAATATATCCTCAAAAGCTGGTCTTTCTGCCTAGATACCTTAAGTGTTTAAACTGTAGCTGTTTTTCTATGAGTTCCATAAAAACAGTGACTGATATTTTCTTGTGGTATTGTGTTGTACTTCAAAAATCTTTTATCAAAGTGTATTCAACCATTTTTACACTCTTTTATCATTTTATTGGAACACGCATACTTCTGAATATAAGCAAAGTGTTAGATATCTGCAGAATTATTTTAGATCACAGAAAAATAAACATCACACAGTAGAGAAAGATCTGCTACCCTTGGATTCAATAACCAGAAAAATTTGAGGTAAAATATGCAATATTTGGCTAAGAGAGATTAATAAGTACTTGTAGATTCTAAAAGACCACAGAAACAGCAATGGGAAGGAACCGAAAGCCTTGAATATTTTCCAATATTCAGTCTCTGGATGGCTAGCTACCTGCTCATCTCTCAAGTAGATACTTTTTTTAGTATGTCTAATGTGTTAGTGTGCATGTGTTCTAGGTCATGTAGAGAATTTCCTGTAAACTAATCGTGTCTTTCTTCCATTTTTCATTTCTTATCAGTTCTTCCTGGGAAATCAGGTATAAACCAGTGGAATGTGTTATGAAGTTTTTTTGGGGGGTTTTTTGGTTTGTTTTTTTTTGTTATTCTCTCTCTCTCTCTTTTTTTTTTCCCTAACACATAGTGATTTAAGCTTGCAATGGTCAGCCTTCTTGCCATCCTTTAATTTTCAGCTAATTCATTGCTGGTCAGCTGTGGTATTTCTTTAAATGCTATGGAGCATTCCTTGTCTCAGGATCCCTCCTCTACAATCCCTCACCTGCTTTCTTTGTTCATTTTCCTCATTAAGGAGATTACTTTTAAAGGAACCAGATAATGGTCAGCAGCAATTCCCATAGCGAAAAATCGTGAGAATTTAAACTGCAATTGTACAGATCACAATTATCTAATCAGTTTTATACTCAAATTCTTCAAAATTCCGTAATGTTATTTTTAGGCTATTTGATTAAAGGCTAATCATGGCAAACAGATCCCAGTGTCTTATCACTTATTTATTGCAAATTGCACAAAAAATACTTTCATCTCTGCAAAAAAAAGGTACAGTCTCTAAGCAATCAAGCAGACTGATTAAGAACCTAGCTGATAGTTATTATTTTACTTCCCAACACAGTGAATCTTCAAATACATATTTTGGATATAGGCAAAATAAAGTTGCTGTTCCCCTGTAGACTAATCCCTCTCCCAAAGTGTTATCAAGGAGCTATGGCAAGTCTATAATGTGCTGGAGCTGTGTTTAAGAATACTTTGTGTCAGCTGGGTCACTGGTGAGTCTTCCCTCAGGAGGAGATGCTGCCCAGTGCTTACTCCTGTGCTGCACACTGATACACAGCTTCCTGTAGTGCTAAATCACACCTGCCCAGTAAGAATGGAAACATCCTATGCAAACCAGGTATCAGGTTAGTCTTATGCTTTTAAAAAGGCAATAATGGATGTAATCCATTCTGGACGCGCTAGCGTTAACAGCAATAGCAATTTTAAATCACAAGATATTGAAAACGTGGGTGCACTCTTGTTTACTAGCAGAGCCTGTTGAAGTATAGAAGAAAGCATAGAGCAGTGGATAACCTTGCCACATGCCTCAAGCAATATATCTAAGCAATAATTTAAAATATTTTCCATGTATAGAACAAGTTTCTTTTTGAAAGAACTGTTTGAAATTATGTTAATCCTTTTATCTATCATCTGTACTCTCAGATCTGGGGAACATAGAGCATTTCTTGAGAAACTCTTACTGCTGCAGAATGGCACCTACAGGCTATTGTCAAGAACAGGCCTTTTTGTATCTTAAACTCCTTTATGTTTTTACCTCTGGTTATTTGAAATAATGTTAAATACTGTTTAAAGAAAGCTGTACCAGGCTATTTTAGGAAGGAAATCAACCGAGTTACCATAAGAAGAAATGCATTGTAGTTACTATTGTATTACCATGTTACTTTCCAGCCCCACTTTCTGAATTAATTTCTAGCTGGGCAGTTTCCAAAGCACACTTGACCCTTGGTGTAGTTGCCTGATGGGGTCTAACTGACTAATTAGTCTGTGATGGGGGAAAAAATAAAGAAAATAAGAAAGATACTATCTTCAGAATCACTAGGAAAAAAATTTGGTAGGAACAAGCCAATGAAAATAAATAGCATTAATTTGGATGCCTTTTAAAAAAACCTGTGATCTACGTATATAAAATGGTTCTTTGTTTGGCACATATTGAATGCATTATTAAAAAACTCTCAGAAATAATGCTCATGTAAATGTTCTTACTTATAACAAATACAATTTATTATTGAATTAAGAAGCAAGCTTTGCTTTTGTTTGGTTCCTAAAAGTAATATTCCTTTAAACTTATTCTCTCTTCTTGGCTTGAATAGTACCAAACAACTAAAGTCATCTAACAAGTAGGGAGCACATTTTTTGTGTGGCTTGTTCAGTCCCCTCACTGGAGCAAGTAGGTACAGTTGAATTATGGCCAGCCTTCTCCAAGGGTCAGAGATTGTCCCAAAGAGGGGCATTCAACTCCCACTGGTTTTAGTGAGTGCTCTGCATGTTTGTGTGAGGGTGCACTGCACTTGGCCTGGTGATCTGGTATCAAAATATTTTAGTAGTGCTGGCTTAAAAGTACTGAATTCTTCTGGTTAGTTTTCTTGAGATTGTGAGGTCAGCATTTTGGTTATGCTTTCTTTGATCTGAATTTGAGTGAAGGTACTGCGTACAGGTTTTGTTACACAGGTTTCAAGAGCAAAATATGCATTAGGCCTGGCCCAAAGGACTCATACAAGAATTTATCTCTGAATTGTGAAGAACCTTGATGTGTAGTCAGAGGAATGACAAACATAAGTATAGTTATTAATCATTCATTGCTTCTTTAATGTTCCCTTCCTCACATGCACCTTGCTATAGGTAAGCAGTGTCAGCACTGTAGTGGTATACCTGAAAATATTCCCATAGATTAATCAATTGAGAGAACTGTGCAACACTCATAACACGTTGAATTTCCAGATTATATACTGCTTGTTTGAAGTGATGCTGCCTTCCTTTCAGCTGACAACATTAAAAATCAAGACTGTTGCAGAAGAGTGTTTGCTTAAGATTTTACCAGTGAAATAACGCAAATAGGTCTTCATTAATTTGCACAAAAGCAGACTGTAACCAATCAAACAATGTACTACTAATTTTGCTTCTTTTATGACCTCAGACATTTGAGAATCAAGCATAAAATTAAAGCTGAGTTTCTTCCTTACCATCCTGCCATCTTCTTTTGATTAATGCAGTGCCATCTGATTTGAAATCTTAACAGCTTTAATAATCTGCATAAATAAATTTATTTTTTTTTTAGCATTTACTAATTATTAAATATCAAAATAAACTTTTTAAAAGGTCTGATTTTTTAACCTATCAGTGTTGAACTGCATCTGAATGCCTGAGAAGCTCAGACTGTCGTTTGATTTTTATTGCAGTTTGGTGACTCTCAACAACTGCGCCTTGTTCGTATCCTAAGAAGTACGGTCATGGTCCGTGTTGGAGGTGGCTGGATGGCACTTGATGAGTTCTTAGTGAAAAATGATCCTTGCCGTGGTATGTAACAGAACTGTTAAAGACTTGCAGCTTATTATTTGGATGCAGTCACCATTCATTGTCTCAAGATGGAGATGGACTTGTATAAAATGCCAGTTGTTGTAAACATCATCTCACTAAATGTCACATTTTTGTGAACTTTAAATCACATGGTTGAGATCCTCTCAGTTGCACTGATGTATGTCTGGAAAAACTGTGGTGTCTTCTGCACAGTTCCTTCAGTGTTATAATGGTGTAAGTAAGAACTGAACTTAGCCCAAATAGACTTGATGGTATGTAAGTGGCTTGTATGACTTGGCAGAAGTAGCACACAGAAATGTCCAATAAAATCTTCTCAGCAGCACAATAAGTCAAAATAAGGCAATTGAATTGATGAGTAACACCACCACCACAAAAACCTCTGGCCAGTGACTCTTCCCAGTCTTTCTACCTTTGTAACCTTGTCTTTTCCTTGGCATCTTCCCTAGAAGCACTTTGTAGATCCCTGAGCCTTACACAAAGCAAGTGGAAAATGTTCTGGTCTGGAGGACATTGTGCTCCATGGGAGCAGGGAGTGCTCTATCACTGAGCCCTCCAGGGCGCATTGCATCAGATGAGCTGTTTTCTCAGGACGCAATACTGAGGACTGTAATAAGGAATTCCAATAAATTATTGGATATTTATTAAGTATTATATCTTTCAGTGTCAACCTAGGAATAAATTGTAACACTCTACCCGTCAATAGGCCGGAGAAAAATGTTTGAGGTACAACAGAATTAACCAAGTTAACCCTTCGAGGAAGCCAGATCTTCTGAGGCACATTTTATTTTCTACTACTCTTTTGAGGAATAGAAGTAGAAAGGAATAAAAGAAGGACCCTTTTTCTTGGGTATATTTGAGCAGATGTCAACACAGAGGCTCTAAAGAATACCTGTAAGAATACTCTGTAAAATCAGCATCACTGGATGTTGTGCATTGCTACCTAATCCTTGCCTGGTTGAAATCAGTGTTGCAGGTTCAAACTTTTCCTAAACCACTTCACCTAGCAAATTTGCATTTCCACCAAGTGCTCCTCGTGTATTCAGATGAATCATATTGCAAAGAACTGTTGTCATAAACAGTTTTAAAAGTACTGCACCCAGTCATATAAAATCTCTTTAGCTGGTATTACTTCTTTATGTCAGCAGATAAATACCGCTGCTACAAAGTACACTTGGGACCGTAGCCGAGTCTGCCCAAATGCCATTTCCTTTCTGCCTAGGGGACCTTTGAGAGCTCACCTCAGAACACTTAGGGACAGCTTTTGCTCAAGTCCTGTCTTTTGGCCTGGTGCTCCAAGTCTCTTGCATATGCAGCTGCTGTACTTGATTTCTTCTCCTGCTAACGATTTTCTTTTAATGTGACCCATGTCCTGTGTCATTTTTTCTAGTTCATCATCACGGGAGTAAAATGTTACGTTCGGAATCAAACTCTTCAATTACCACTCAGCCTACTATAGGTTGGCAAACCCCTCTCTTTGTCTCCTTCTCCTCTTCTTCTCTCTCTTAATTTCCTTCCCGCTTTTTTAATATATGTATACTTTTAGCTATATGCTTCACCCATCATATTTAGCTTAACATGTTCCTACATGGGCTGGTGCTTTGCAAGCTAATTTTTTTGACACGCTTGAAGAGTGTTTCAAAAACAATTGCCATTCACACTGACACAGTTAAATGCTAACATGTCTTGCATTTATTCATGCAGAACATTCTCTTGTATGTGTGTTTGTATGTGTGTGTATGAGTGCTTAGCCACCAATTACCTCATCATAGTTTGGGTTTTATGTTCATCATTGCATGTTGCCAAACTACATAACTTCATAGTTTTGAATAAATATATTTGCTGCTTTCCTGTAATTTCTTCTAGAACGTCCAAGCAAGTATTATTTATTATGAATAGCTGTAGAGTTAGCAAAACTGCCTATCAGGTTGTGTCTATGTATTAATAGTTGATTGATTAACAATGATTTAGCACGTTGAGCATTCCATTATCACGCTGACTTCCTTTGACAGTGGTTCATTCCTGCTGGCATAAAGTATTAGAATAAGTGAGTCCTGCACATAACTCTTCTGTGTCTAAAATAAATGCATTACACAGTAATGCATTTTATTTATTGTTAAAATGTGTTGGAGTTGGCATGGCAAAAATGGCAACAAACAGCCTTGTGACAGCTTTCATGTCTGAGTCAACGAACACCTCTCTTTGCAGCTAAAGGGAGGACAAACGTGGAGCTGCGTGAAAAATTCATTTTGGCAGATGGTGCCAGTCAGAGCATGGCAGCTTTCCGACCAAGGGGCCGTAGATCACGACCCTCTTCAAGAGGTGCTTCTCCCAACAGATCTACTTCTCTGTCAAGTCAAGCTGGCCAGGCAGCTGCCCCACAGGCTGTTGCTACAAGTACACCGAAGGTAAGGAGAAACCTACAAAACTGCAGTGGTTAACAAATGGGATATAGATTGAATTTTTGGGTTTTTCCTCGCTCCAGTAATATTGCTGCTTTCTCTAGCTGACGGAGAAAAACTGTCTCCATTTTATTTCATAGTCTGAGGTGGATATGAGAGTGTTTTCAATATGTTTTTTCTACTGTTTGTTTGCAACATGGCGGTAGAAGAATTTCTACATTTAAGGTGCCACATGAGCTAACCGGCAGTTTGGGAACTGCTCTGAAAGATCAACAAACCTCTCAATTTCACTTGTAAAATAAACTCTGTCATCTCTTCATTTTAGAACGTTTGTCATTAACTTTTTCTGCTTACATTTTATTTCTACTGAGATTTTGAAAGCCTGGGTATCCTCTGTGCCATAGTTTTCCTCTACTGTCCTTCACATTTTGATTTACCATTGTTTCACACAGACATCACATCATTTAACACGCAACTATGGTAAACCATGGTTGACAAACAGCAAAACATCAACTCCTTCTAAGCCACCAGAATCCTCAGACTATCAAGGGTCATCTGCAGAGGTACAGTAAGGACAGAAATTCTAGTCTAATGACTTCCTTCACTAAAACTGTCACTTTCACTAACAGTCACTAGAGTTTCAGTACGTCTAAGCTGCAACATCCTGTGTATATTAATGCACTGTCTTTGTCTTAGACCTTTGTCAAATTATTTCTTACTTTTGCCCCCTCCCCAAAGTTTGTTTTGTTTTTTTGGGTTTTTTTAATGTTCTGGTTTTCATGTTTTTTTTAATTTTTAGGAAAATACAGCCTCACTGAGCTAATGTTTAAATCTCAAATGCTTAATAAATCAGGAAAGTATGGAATGAAATAGTTGAGTAAATGTGGAAAAGTACTTTTTAAAAATAAAAATAAAACATTCAATATACTTTGCAGGTTTCTTTCCTAAAATTGTTTACTTTGAATTCATTAAGTACTACAATGTTTCTGAACTGCAGACACGAGATTAATAAATCATGATCTCTAATGCAAAGCCACTAAATAAAGAAATACCCAATCACAGTGCAGAAGATGGCAAAAAAGTCTGGCTGTGATACATAAATCTTTACAACAACTGAAAGTTTTGTTTAGGGGGCAGTGACCAATCATTGCTCTAATAGGATAGGTATTTGATGACTTAACAGGAAACTAGCATGGCTTACATGGAAATTGCTAGTATAGCAATTAGGATTATGCTGGCAATTAGGCTGTATGACCAAAATTTAAAGGGGCTTGAAGCCAAACAGTTTGCTTTAATGTCATTACAGTCAGTGAAAAGATTGCAGCTGGATCAGGCTGCACACTGATGTGTCATTTGTGGGAGTTACTCTTGCCCTGGGCTGGATGGAGGGCTTGGAGAGGAAAAGCTTGTGCTACCACCCCCTCTCTTGTATCTGCTTTTCACAAATCTGCACTTTGATGCCTATTGCTGTTCATGTGACACCTTCTGGTGTGAAGTTTCAGCATGGCTTTTCTCCAAGATGCACAACAAACTTCTTCCTCCCTCCTTCTGTGAGTGCTCTTGTGCACACTGCAGGTGTGTTTGTGGGTACAGCACTGCAAGCATATGGGGCTGTGGCTTAGACTGATTAACAGCACAGAGTTTAGTCAGTTGTCAGTTTCTAACATATTCCTGTATTTTCTTTCATCTCTTAGCTGGTAACTGCAGTGAAAGATTAATTGATGGTACATTAAAGGGTTTATAGACATGGAAAGGTGTTGTTTTCATTGAACTACAATGACAGGAAAGCAGCTGGCCTAATTTCATATGGGGGCACTGTGTTTCTTATCTACTCTTCCAACTGCCAGTAGTGTCAGTGAGTTTCTTTCATGTAAACCAGTGTGGTTTAAGATTATAAACAGAATGGTTAGGGTGGGGTAGGTTCAGTGGATTTCTAAGGCATTCTGCAGCATTTACTGCCCAAGAGAGCAGTTATTCATTTTATATAAACTGCATTTGGGCTTAGGGCAAAACTGAAGAACAGGCTAGTTTTATTTTCCACACTGGTGATTTTCTCCCAGTGCCTTGCCCAGAGTGCAGCAGCTTCAGTGGAGGTAAGTGTTCTCTTTGTCCTTACCCTCCCAAGCAGTGTCTGTATAGCAGAGGTTCCCAGGGTGGGGCTAGCTGTATGTCCAGCACTGTACTTGGCTGTAATGAGAGTTTAACATTGTGACCTGCCCTGTCAGAGCCAGCAGATAGCTCTGGAGCATCTCAGCCCTCTTTTGTTCAGAAGTGGTCTGAACTGGCAGCTGCCAGGCAAGCTCCTGCCAGGCCTCTGCTCTGTTCTTAGCTCAAGGCAGCTTCCAACACACTTCTCTGGATCTTGGTTTTCAGTACCTAATTCCATCTACAGTTGTTTGGGGATCAAAGGCACAGAATGCAGGATCCTGGGATCCAGGCCACTCCACAAACTGCATTCATCACTACACTGTTTTTTCTTATTTTTGAATATTTATGTAGTATTTTTATGTTACTAAATTACTGTGAATACTGTAGTTTTCCTCTTATTTACATACACCTCTTATTCAGTGAGTGATACTCATTTTGAGATCTGATGATTCAATTTTTGTGGCTGTGAAAGAAATTTTCTGATTTGGGGCAGATTGTAAATCAAGACTCATTTCAGAAACGAGAAAGCAGGCAGGGTAAGACTGAGTAGTAGAGACACTGTAAGATGATATATTGACAACTGGAACTTCTACAATTAGTCCTATGCCCTTTTTTCTGTTTCCTTTTGTTTTCGCTTGGGTTTTTTTTTCCTCCTAGCAGAAGGTTTCTGAAATTTGGTAGCCTTGTTTCAATTTTAAAAATATTTTCATCACATATAACTACAGCGAGAATGGTGGAAATTCATGTTATGCAGATATAAAATCTCAGTATGTACCATCAACTAATCTTACCTGCTTGACTAATTATAAAAAGGTAGCTTTTTTCTTTCTTCATATGTGTTTAAATATACACAAAGTTGCTAAAATGTTAAGCAGACTGTTAAAATGATTCTTTGGTTGTTGTTGTTTTACATTTGGACTACTTCAAATGCAAACTGCTAAAGGAACATTCTAAACTTCACATTATGAATAACACCCATAGTGGCTTAAACTAATATTTCAGATTCACAGTGAATGTTATGATGATCACATTCTATGTAGTTCCTAATACTAGTCCTTGTCTTCAGTTAAAAAAGCATTTTTTGTTGTGTTTTGGTTTGCATAGGGAACACCAATTCAAGGAAGTAAACTCAGACTGCCAGGGTATCTATCAGGGAAGGGTTTCCACTCAGGAGAAGACAGTGGCATCCTGTCAACAGCAGCTACCAGAGTCAGAGCTCAGTTTGCAGGTGAGTGTCTTGACTTCAGAGATTGATCTACCACTTGCTGTGTTTTCCACCTGAGCACTTAAGGTCACATTAGGGGTCAAGGGAGATGTCAAAAGAGTGGGAAGGAGTAAAAGTTGTACAGTATGCCCATTGCTGAGGGTGCACATCATCAGACCCTCCATTCACATGTTCAGCTCTGGATGTGTGAATTCATGCCTGCAATCTTCTTGAGAATGGTACCTTCAATGTATCTGCCCTAGGAACTAGGGAAGAAGCATTTACCCTTTAAAGGATCCAGTTCTTTACAGTATTCAAGTTGTTCTCAATTGTGATGGAGCAAAGGGGGATCACCTAATCATGACCTGTCCATTTCTTTTGGAAGAACTGCAGGGAGCAGCTGTAGATTGCCTCACACAGAGATTTTAAAAGCAGTATACAAAAATAGAAAGCAGTGAAGCTGTGCTTTGCAACACAGTGTTCTTCATACATACAGGGAACCAGATTTGTGAAGATTAAAAATACTTAATAAGTAATAGGAAAATTATGAAAAACCACAATAATTGTTTTCTGTTTAAGATTCCTTGTTGCGGTTTTTTCTTCACAGCACATTGTCTGGGCAGGCTTTTACTTAGCAGGCTTGCTGAGAGCCCATCTTCTCAGCCCTTTGTTGGGCAGCATGTCTACTTTGCCCTTGTTTACTTGCAGCTTTCATCTGTATGGATTTGAATTTATTTTTTTTTAAAGAGTGCTACACATTTAAATATTGGGATGTTCATATGCATCTCCAAGATGCCTATACTTAGAAATCATGAATGCGTGAAGAGACCAGATACTGGATTTTTTTTTCCCAATTAATAGCTGAGAAAATGGCAGGGGAAATACAGGCCCTGGCTGTTGAGTGAAGGTACAATGCATGTCTAGGAAGTCAATAAAAGCTGCCAGGATTATGCATTTTTGATAAGATAGGCTAGTGATGAATTAACTCTGTGTCAGCATTTGATCTTGCATTTCCTTTTCTTTAGTGTGAGACACAGCATCAGTTAGCTTGCCTGGCAGACGTCTAAAGTTTAGTTTGTGCCACAAGGAATTTTTGGGGGTGCCAAAGACCTAGGACAGACCTGCACAGGTCTTCCATCCTCACTTTTAAACCTGGTGGTTATCTTCTATTGTTTAGACACCAGAAGAACTCCAAGCAGACCTGGTAGCCGAGCAGGAAGCAAGGCTGGCAGCAGGTCGAGCAGCCGCCGCGGCAGTGACGCGTCTGACTTTGACATCTCAGAAATCCAGTCTGTGTGCTCAGATATGTCAGAGACTGTTCCTGCCACGAGCAGGCCAACACCCCGAGCAGGCTCTCGGCCAGGATCCGCCAAGCCTTCTAAAATTCCAACCCCCCAGAGAAGGCCACTAGCCAGCAAATCGGACAAGTCCTTGAAGAGATAATATGATTGGCTCCATAAAGGTCTTTTCCTTTTGCATTGAATATTTAAGTTCATAAGATGTAAAATATTATGTAGAAATTACTGTGAAATATTGCAAGAGGTGGATTTTTAATTCTGCAGATGGCCTTATTTGTGTATTTGTCTTCTTATTTTATGTGTATAATTTTTGTCAGATTTTTTCTTTGTTTTGCCATATCCTGTGAGAAGGGGAAGAGTTCTAATGTAAACTAACAGTTGTACACAGTAACATGTAGAAAGTACACTAAAAATAATTGCCGAATGTACAGTGCACTGAATGTACAGTAAGTCTCTGCAACCTCAATAAAAAAGGCCTATCACTATGTCATTAGTTAACAGTAAAGGATACCTCATGATTTTTCTTTAAAAAAGAAAAAGAGAATACTGAAAGCCAAAAGACACAATTACACATTTTGAGCTAACTAAACAAACACTAAACAATGTATGTCAAAAGTACTAAGGAATACAAACACACCTCCACAGTACCCTTATTTATACAGCATCTCTCAGAGAACTCACAGAGTTAATTAAGCACTTGCCAATAATATGATACTCCAATACCTTGCAGCATTTCTGTGCCATTGCTTTCAATGAGGCCAGACACATTCTGGATATCTGAACTATTATTCTGTAAGAATATCAATATAAAGTGCATTCATGTAAATGTGAGGTTTTCTTTTGCTTGAGTGGATGGTAGCACTGTATCATTGAACTCATTTTGTATCAAAGCAATTTTGCTTGCAGAAAGCTCAGAAATAAACATGTCCCTTAACTTTATTTCTATTGTATTTCTTATTTCACAGGAAGGTAATTTTCTGTGTTATGTTTTAGAGCATATGCCATTTCAGATGACCAATAATTACCATAGGAACACAGGCTTTAATGTTATTTCCCATTATCAGCTATCTGATTTAGGTTAGCTACTGTATTTGTTTAATAAAACACTAAATTGCACATATCAGAGCATATGAAATTATATGTAATTATTGTGTGTCGACAATTATTTTCTCCATATTAAACTGTCTTTTACATACCATATATAAAATGCATAGAGTAATTCACTTGCTCTGTTAGTCAGTGAAACATTCTAGCCATGCATGGATTCATAGAAAGGATAGCTAATAGCTCAGTTTCACTGGAAAAAAAGGTGCAGCTATGGGGGTGCTGTAGCATGGCTGGATAGATGCTGTGGTAAGTAATGACAGAATCTCTAGAACTTCCAAAAAATATCAGAAAGACTTGTGTGGGACTTGGTCAGATAAACAAAATAATACTCAAAAGATAATTGAATCAATCAAAATCCATTTGTATCAGGATTTCCTTCAACACAGAGTTGTACAAAGGTTTGTAGAAAGCCATGATTAACCAGTCCTACCTGGCCTGGGAATCAGCACATGTGTTTACTGATTACTGAAGCATCAGTCTCTGCTGCACTATTTTATCTTTCCATTTTTCACTTCTCCTGTTGCTGCTATTCATCCAGTGATTGCTTTCCTAGAACACTAAAATAGATCAGAATGACTTTGGTGCTTTTTGAAACCCCCAACACCCTTGAACAGTTTTCAATATTTGCAGATGATAGCTGAAATATCTACTTGTAAGCAGGAGAAAGGGAAAGGATAGAATTTGGGCACTTCCATGGATAATTTGACTGAGAGAGGTGGTGGTGCCCAGTGGAGTATTCTTGGTGCATTTTTTTAACCACAAGACTAATGTTCAAAGGATGTGGGGAGGACAAATCTAACTCCTTTGCAAGGGTACATACATAGATCAGTACTTTGTATCCCAAGAACAACCTACCTACACAGGAGGTAGTGTTGGCATCTACTTAAAGCACCTTTCATATTGCAGTCTTAGCTCAAATATCTTTTTAATGCTTCATTAATTATGCAACTTTATGGAATTTTTGTATGGCTACATTGTAATTTTATAGAAATATTAAAGGGGTGACCGGCCTCTGAGAAATCCAATGCCAGCTAACCCAAGGACAAAGTAGATTACTGTGACTTGCTAGTGATTGCAAAATGGGGGAGGATGGAAGCGGTAAAGTGGGAAAGTTCATTTATTGCCTGGAGAGAATCATCCAGTGTCAGAAACCAAATTAATGGTAAATTAAATAGGACTGGGGATTCAGTGAAAAAGCTTAAATCTGCCTCCAGATGTTATACCTTAATAAACTAAGATACTAAGAGACTTTTCAAAATTCTGTTGCCTGTGATACAAAGTTTATACTAACAAAAGCCTGAAAATAAATTATGGATGCTCTATACCTCTGTGACCCAAGGAGGAATCTGCAGCATTTCATGGAAAAGGCATATTGTGAACATATGGATAAGTGATAGGCATCTCAGTTTTAGTGAACTATTTTTGAAAAGAAATTAGTGGTATTCAATATCCATTTTTTCTGTAATTGAAAAGCATTTCTTCTTTGGTACCAGCATAAATGGGAGATGAAGTACATCCCCACCTCATTCAGTTGCATGAGAATTTAACCTCATCATTGGAGATGAGTTTTTTTCTCTTTTATTGCCTTCCTTTTAACAACAGCAGTTGGTCATAAATTCATCAGCCTGCTAGGTGACCATGAGTCAATTACAACTTAGTGTGGCCTAGACTCCTCTACCTGTTTATTCTGTGATTGTCCTGCATGGTGAAGGAGCTGAGGTGATGGGCTGGGAAGAAGGGCTGGATAGCCTATGGCTATGGGAACCATATTGTTAAGTGAATAATGTATATTTAGCACTTGGAAAAGCTGGCTCAGTTCTAGGCTTCTTTTTAATTTTCAGCTCTTTGCCTTTCTGTTCTGCTGCCTTCAAAATGGGAAAGTTTCCACAAATTTTCTGCAATCTGTAGATGAAATCTGTAGTGATCTAATGATACCTCCTGGTCTAGGAATCCTCAGCTTCAGTTAAGGTATATTGTGAGCTTCTTAAATGCTAATGCAATCAATGACAGTAATTCAGGCTTTGCCTCCAGCACATCTCTTTATAAAAGCATATGAATGAGTTTATCTTAAATCTTAATTTAAAAACTAATGCATTTCACAAAAACAAACTGATGCAAGCAGCTATGCCATACCATAGTGAGCAGCAGGGTTTGGACCCACGGTTGCCATAGCTCTGTCAGGGCTAGCAGCACCCACAGCTTGCACATGAGACAGGGGCTCTAGCATTAGGTGTGTTCCTCCCAAGTGTGTGGCAAGCAGACACATTGCTGAGCACTGGCTCTTAATGGTCTGGGAATGACCACAGGGATGGAAAATGAGCATTGCTTCATTCCCTGCACACCAGCTGCCCCAACTGCTTCCAGGTGTTTCCCATTCTCAGGCTGTTGGGTGGCACCTGAGCTCACCCTGGAGAACAGGTGTTTAGCTAGATGCTTGCCCTGACTGGGGGTGCTGTTAGGAGGTTTATAGACTTGTGCAAGGTGAGTAGGCTTTTATACAAGAAAAAAAAAATGTGCTTCCCTAATGAAGCTTGTTTGCTCTGTTGAATTTTAATAACCTGTTTGCAGACACATAGGGGGAAGAGATGGTCGACTTACTTGCTTGCTTTTTTTTTTTTTCAACGGTGCAGGTAGGTTACTCATGTCTGAGGAAAAAAAACCCTTACATTTCCTAAAAACAGGAATATTGCAAAGGAAAAGGGAGCTCTTCAGAAATGGATGAGGCAGCACCTTAAATTCTGTGTAACTTGCACAAAAATGCTGGGTGGCTGATAGTATTGAGGTATTTTTAAGTCCTCTGCTAAAGAATTGCTTGGAGTTTTGCTGTTGCAAATGAAGTGGCATCTGACCTGAAGCTAAAGCAACTTTGGGGGTTGTTTTTTCATAATTTATTCGTTGTTCTGATCAACGGAAATAGTTTAAATATTCTGAATTGCATCTTGGGGTGCTCAAACTGTATTTCTCTATTGGAAGGATATAAGAAAGCATGATGAAGGTGAATTGTGTAACTTAGCTGGAATCCTGGCTGAGTAAGTATGAAAGTGTTAATACATGTGTTATTAGCACTTGGTTAGTTGAATATGAGTAAAAACCTCAACCTATAAATCAGGCCCTGTCAGCATTTACAATACTATTTGTTCTTCTGAGAGGAGGCAGATGGAGTGGTGATAGCTTTGTCCTCAGGGAAAGCTGATGTGGAGCTTTTTGTAGGGGTCATGATGATCTTTACGACAATTGGAAAATTATCCAGTACCATTCTTTTTTTTTTTTTCCTTCTTTTTGGGACTTGATCCTGGCTCTTCCAAGTCTTAGAGTCACTGAATAATTTAAGTTGGAAAAGACCTCTAAGATCTTTCTGTTCTTCAGGCAGAACAATGGGAACTTAGGGATCTATGAAAGAGTTTACAGTGTCTGGGCTATTTTTAAAGACAATGAGTTCACTTGATAAAGAAATATCTCTATAACTTAAAAACTTAAAATATCAAAGTATAAAGTAGAAAATACACTAGTGGGGGTGAGGAAAACAGGCTTGTAAATATGAAATATTGAGGAACTCCAGTTTGCTTATCAGAAGAGGGGATGTGACTTTAAGCAACACTGATTTGAAGTTTTATAGACCAAACCAACAAAATAAGGTAATTTAGGCTAGGTAATGTCCCCCAAAGACTGAAGTAGCTAAGCTGCTACTTGGAGTCCTCTTGTCTCTTGTGAGCATGAGCGGACTGTCTAATATATAATCGATGCCTTTTCCAGAAAGATACTGGTGAGCTTAAGAAAAGTGCTGATTGGAAAAATGATAGATGCAGTAATAAATGAGATAGTAGTGGAAGCCTGGATAAATATACTATGGAAGAGTTGGCTTAGCTTTTGAAGGGATGTCACGCCTTAGAAGCAGCCTGAAAGTCCTTGAAAGGATCAGTTCATGTGGACAAAGGTTGAGATTGACCACATGGCTTTGCAAAAGAAATCAGTAAATTCTCAAAGGAGTGAGCACTTATGGGATCAGAAGAAAGGGCTCACTGAGGGTAAATAGCACATTGCAAGCTAGGAAAGACAGGGCAGGAGAACACGCTCAGTTTTAACAGAGGAAAGAGCTCTGCAAAGGAGCCCTTGACAGGTTTTAACACAAAGCTGCAAACACTGGCTCGGGGGTTCCTGAAGTGCACATTGTTGGACGGGTGCTCTGGAAAAAAGCATCACTGCGTTTCTGTGACTCATTGCATCTCCTGGGAGTGTGCATTGCTTTCCACTGATGCTGGGGATTCTGCAGTGACTGGCTTAGCCCTAGCCAACTAATCTTCAGGTGGCTAGTTAAAGTAGAAGGAATCCCACTCCAAATTAATGAGCTTACTTCAAGCTAAGAAACACTGCATGGGATTTTCCCGAGTGGTTTGGAAATTCCTCTTCTAGCTTTTATTACTTTCACACCTTTTTGGTGCACTAAAGGTATTTTAGGGTATGCAAAGTATGGATTATCATATAATTTTGAGTAATTTCTAGACATATTCAGGAAATAGAAACCATGGGAGAGCGGTGGAGAATCCCATCACATTATCACTCTTGTACTTCAGGAGCTTTTAGCATTCCTGGGATCCTTCAGCAGCAAACCCAGGTACGAGGGTGTTCCTCTCTCTGTTGCTCCCAGTCACATGTATCTCTGCAAGGCCTGCCAATCCTGTTTCCTTTGAGTTTTCCAATTGTTGATCCTCCTGAGATCCACTGGTACAAGGGGAAATGAATGTGTCTTTCAGGGGACAGTGGCAGATCATGCACAACCTCAAGACTTAAACCATTAAAAAACTGAAATAATTGAAAAGAATATAGTGTTGACATGTTTCTCTTCCTTTCAAGTGTCCTATGGATCTGAGGAAGATGAGTGTTTTTTTCCAGAAGACATGAGCTATTCATTAGTATGGTGTGGATGTTTTGGATTTTTTTTTTTTTTGGTTGGTTGGTTGGTTATTATGTTTCTGGGGTGGTTTTTTTGTGTTTGGTTTTGTTTTGTTTTTTCCTATTTGCCTTCTAAATAAACACAACTGAGTATGGCCATGCATGAATAGCTCTTTGTGAAATGAAGAAAAATAAGTAACTTTTTCTTTGAATAGTTATCCAGTGAGAAATTAATCCAGAGCAACAGTTTATTATATTGGAACTTAAGGCCAAAGCATAGACATTCGTGTTAAAGCAAATGTAATTTCTTTTGTAAAATTATAATGAGATGTAGTAAACAAACCACAATTAAATTGGGCAAGCCTAAAGAAGGCAAAATGCTTGCATGGAGGCTGCTTCTATGCACTGCTATTGTTTTTTCCTCACAGAATGTATTTGCAAATATAGCTGTTCTGAACTGTACAACAGCTCTGCAGCATCTCCTATTAAAATGAGGAAACTGAATTTTCCAGCCCATGTGTAAGGCTCTGTAACAAGAGCTGGAGTGATACTTCCTACGGCCAGATGGTGAGGAAGGTGTGTGAGCCCCAGCTCCCCAGCTTGCCTGGAGCTCCTGGTTATGGCCCCACGTAGGCAGAGCTGTCTCTTCTCCCGAGAGACGTGGCAGTGACTCTTGGGAGGTGATGCCTCATCAGTTCTGCTGATGTTTGGGAAGAGCATGAGCATGATCACAGTGCTTTCAGACACTAGAAAGCCTTCCTTAAGTCCACTTATTAGATCAATGCAGACTTCTGCATGGGACCTCTACTAGTAGAAGGAATAATGAAGAAATAACCTTTAATAATTTGTTATTTACACACAATTCAGGCCATTCTTTTTTTTTCTTTCCCTCTCCCTCCAACCCCTCTAGTTTATCAAGGTTATTTTAAATCTTTCTAGATTTCTGAGGAGGATTTAATTCTTAATGACGCAAAAGAATTTTAATGTAGCACTTGCTAATGGAAAAGCTCTTCTTAATTACCATTGGAAACTTCAGCCCTTGACTGGGAACTTTATATTTGGTAGCTTTAAAGCTTTCCATGTGAGAGATCTCCTCCTCCTCTCCAAGCTCCCACTCTGTTTCCAATAATGTGTGCAGGGCTGTCCAAGAATGTGGCAGTGATCTCATCTGGTAAAATAACCCTGGTCAGTAGTAGCCCGAATCCTCCATTGGGCTGTATCTGGCTGTGGGGTCACCAGGCTGCCACCACCAACCCCTCCCCCATTGCAGGAGAGATGTCCTGGGGCTGGGGCTCACTGCCTTTCTGGAGGCAGAAGGTAACAAAAAGTGTCAGTGGGCACAGCCAGGGCGTGGCAGGAGGCTGCTTGGAGGCTTGGTTTCATGAGAACAAGGTTTGTCACAGCTGCCACAGCTCACACCCAGCAGCAAGAGGGTTTATCCCCTCCCACCCAGGACAGGCCATGCTGCAGAGGAGAAGTAGACAATTAGTCAGGAATTTCCTAAATAGCAATACAAACTAAAAGGGGGAATCACCAGCTGGAGTTTTTCTATCAAAATGGCAGAGATTAAGAAATCTTTTCCTTGTCTTAGATATATGGCCTACTGTGTCCAGGATGTCTTTTCATATGGTCTCTATATAAGTCAGTCTCTGGCCCTGAATGCTGTGCTATTGAACTCTAGAGTATAAGATATGGTCTCCAGTACTACGTAAATAAAAGCAAATCTTTTCAGCTGAGTAGTGAAATGATGTTAAGGGAGTTTGAGTTCAGGCAGAGTGATCAAATCTGGCTGTCAAAAAATTCAATAAAAACTCTGAAAAAAAATTTAAATGTGCAAAGATTATGCTATGATTATAAAACTACCAAAAATTTTCAAAAGAACCAGTTGGATGGGCAGTATTTTAGGCAGCTGCATTAACATCAGCTGATGGTTTGGAGAATTCACTTTTGGGGCTTGCTGCTGGATTTTTTGCAATTAAATGCCTGTGCATGAGTTTACCAAACTGAGGTCGTTTGGATGTATACATGGTTTGGAAGGTAGAGTTGGAGATAAAATCAGTTGGAATAAAGTACAAGAGGAGAAAGACGTCATTGGGTTGTTGTGATATTAACTTGCAAGGAAACATTTTTTCTGTAAACTCACATATGTAGTCTCAGAATGGAGCACCAGCTGTGTCTATCTCTAGAGAGATCTAACTAACAATGTGTGTCAGAAAAATTATAGCATAATTTATTCATACCTCTCAGAACAGCAGAAATAAGGCTGAAATCCATGTGCCTGAAAACAAAAGGTTTTGTACTAGTTCCAAACCTGTCCAAGGATGGTCTATAAGAGTGATAAAATGCCATGGCAAAGAAAAAAGCAAATTAAAGCATAGTTCCTAATCAAACTCTGAAATAAGTGTTAAATGCAAGAAACAATAGACTTGTCAATTAGAGTGAGAGCAGCAAGCCCTGCGGCACAAACTTTTTTCCTGGCTCTGAGCATTGGGGGTGTGGGATGAGCTTGGGACTGACTTGATCAGGCCAGGAGAAACATGGCTAAAAATCAAGTTCCATTTAATTTTTTTCCAGTCAATGTTTAGTTGTGTTTTCTGTCAAGGTTATTCTTTAGTCTTTCAGGAGGGGAGATCGGCCAAAAGAAAAGGACTCTCACAGCGTCATATCTTGCAAGAGCTATTCTTTGGCAGGTCTCTGTTCTGGGAGTAAAGCAGGAGATGGACAGTGCTTCTTCAAGCTGATAACAATGTTGGGAGAGTCTTTTCTCAAAGAGATGCTGCAAAATGTTGCAAAGAAACAAGCCAGAGTATCGGGCTGGATGATGTTGGGGCATTTCTTAGGCCGGTATTTCTGTAAGAAACCAGTATAAAGCACTTGTGTTGGCGATTGTTCTACCGTTAAAAAAAAAAAAGAGGTCAAGTTACTGGAAATATGAAAAATGCCATAAATGATATTTTCCTGGCTAGTCTTGGTTTGCCTCAGTAATGCTTTGGTGATGCTGTGCTTCCAATAAACATTAGTCTAACAAAAGACATTCTGTTTCCAGCACTTCTGATGGTGACTCTTCTCTCAAATCTAATTCTTTGTTGTCTGGTTTGGTGAAGTGGTTATGGCACTCTGCCAGCACTATTCCTCTGTCACTAAAACTGTATGGACAGTGATGACTAGCTGAGCTGGCAAGATAGGGATGGCATTTCTTGCTCACAGAGTCTGGGGTTTTTTCATTGGACTTCATAGTTCTGGGTGGAAAAATGATGATGACTATTTGGTACTTCTGTTGCCTGTGGTGAATGAAACCAAGATACAAAAAGCAATGTAAGAATGCAAAAATCAGTAGATGTGAGTACTTTGAAAAATCTCAGATAAATGCAAGCCTAACTTTAATCTTTAATGGATTGCCTTAGGATGTATTTTCGTGTTCATACGCATCTCTCTGTAGCATATCAGTTCACCTGGAGAATGGAATCCAAAATGTACTGAAACACTTTTCTCTTTTTTCTTCCTTTTTCTTTTCCTGAGGCCAACAGGTGGTCGATTTAGAATGGGATAAGTATTCTGTGTACTTCCAAACTTTGTCTTATGTTTGAGATATCATGTTATCTAAGTCTTGTTCCAAAGAAATGTTTAAAAGTAAAAAGCAGATGAGATGGGAGAGAAAAAAAACTCCTCTTGGTGAAGATAGAATTGCTCTGAACAATGTGGCTCAAAGAGCAAATGTTCAAATGCATCTTGTTTATAAAGGCAGTAGGTACCAAAGCTGTCCGCAGGACAGAACTGTTCAGTCCTCATAGGGAGTGTCCTAAATACAAATTAGGGTTACTGTGTCACTGCTGCTCCCTCGTTCTGGTATCTGTACCCTCTGCAGAGCACTGCTCTGCTGTTACCATTTTACATCTAAAGAGTAGGAAAAAGGGAAGCAGGAATATGCCACCTTTGCAGATAGCAAACAGAGAAGCAGATTAAGCCCTTTGGCTGGGAATATTCAGGAAATTTGCTGGCAAATTAGGAAACTGGTTTGGCACATGCTAATCTTCATCTTCAACCTGAGCAGAACATCTCTCTCTTTCAAGAACGTCATTTTTTAATTATGTCTGTTTAGGAAACTAAATCTAATCCTCCTTGTCTGAAAAGACATCCTGGCTCATCTGGAAATTCAAATTATGATTTAAAAATAGCTACAAGTCAATGTTTACTCATACAGTATTATCTGCTGGAAAAGGCATTGGATATGCTAGTTACAAATGTCCAAGTCCAGCAGTTACACTACACTGTGACCATCGAGTGTTTCTGCTAGGGAGCACAGGCTCAAGGGAAACACAAACATGAATATGAATTTGCCTTTTAGTTTGGGGCTCTGGAATGTTTCTGTTCTAACAGCGTTCTAATAAAACCAAAACATTGACTCTTTCCCAGCAAAGTTATAAATAGAATGTAGGCACCCTACTTCTTATACAGAAAGATAAACTGCAAAAGGAGATTGTGCACAAAATGAAAGAACATCCAATTTAAAATGCTGATGTTTTACTTGTGTCTCAGAGCTGCTTCACTCCTGCAACAAGCAGCTGCTATTTCTCCTTCATTTTCCCATGTAATTGATTTATTCTCATGACTGAGAATGGCATGATGCAGCACAAACAAGACAAATAGTCCTTCTGCACAGTGGCCCCCCTGTGCCTCTGACAGGTGAGCTGATGGTGATTCTCAAGTCTAGATGGCCTCAAGCAGTTTTGGGGCTGTGCAAACTGTGCAACCAGAATCCAGTAATGACATAAGTCAAAATGTACTTCCGCTCCTGTTTTAGAATCCCAGACCCATTTAGGCTGGAAAAGTCCTCTAAGGTAACTGTCACACCAGTAATCCAGAACTTCCAAGTCCACCACTTACCATGTCCGTAAGTGCCCCATTAACACAACTTTTAAATATCTGCAGGAATGGTGACTACTTCCCTGGACAGCTTGGTCCAGTGCTTGACAAACACTTTTGTGAAGAAATGTTTCCATCTAAACTTCTTCTGGTTCAATCCACTTCATGTATATTTGAGTCTGGAACTTGCTTTGTAGATGATATAAAGCTGGGAGCAGTGGCTGATAGTCCAGAGTGTTGTGCTGCCATTCAGAGGGTCTTGACAAACTGGACAAATGGTGACCAGGAACCACACAATGTTCACCAGAGGGAGTAACTATGAAGTTCCCCACCTGGGAAGAAGTAAATCCAAGCACTAGAATGGATGGAGTCTGACCAGATGGGAAGCAGTTTTGCAGGAAAAGAGCTCGGGCTTCAGGTAGATACAAAGTTGATGTGAGCCAGCAGTTGTCCTTTGGTACAAGTGTCCAGCAGCCTCTTGAATTGCACCAGCAAAAGCTTTGCCAGCGGGATGAGGGAGGGGAGCCTTTGGCTTCACTCAGCCCTGGTAGGGCCAGGGGGCCATGTCCACTTCTGGGCCTCACAGGACAAGACATGGGGGTAGTAGAGGGAGGCCAGCAAATGACCACGTGATGAAAGGATTTCGGCATTAAAATGAGAGTGAGAGAGAGGGAGATGTTACCTGACTGGGGCAGAGACGGGAGTAAAGATGGAAACTGACTCTGCTCAGTGGTGTCCTGTGAAAGGAGGAAAGGCAATGTGCTGAAATTGGACTGCAGGAAGAATATTTGGGGACTTTGCTGTGAAGGTGGCTGAATGCTGAAAGAGACTGCCTAAACAAGTTGTGGAGTTAACATCCTTGGGAGACATTAAGAACCTGACTGGTTGTAGTCTTGAGTGGCATATTGTAGCTGGCCATCCTCTGAGTGGAGGGCTGGGCTAAATGATCCCTAGAGGTCACTTCCAATCTCAGCAATTCTCTGATTCTGTGACTTGTAACCTCATCTTACAATAGAAAAATTCTTATTTTAAATGATATTTGATATTTATAGGATTTACTACTAAAGGAATATTGAGGAGCATGAGCCACAGTAATAGCTCCCCGGGAGCTGTTTATACAGGTAGACAAGACCTAGGACTGTGAAAGAGAAGGGCAAAGAAACAAAGGGATTAGCTGAAGGCAAGCTGGAAGCCTTGTCTTCCTCACTTCTTACACAGTACTCTATTCACAAGTAGGTTTTTCTCTCTCCTCCCCCCACAAAAAACAGTCTGGATTTTGTTTCTAAGTCTGCATGGGTAAAGAATGAGATATGAATGCACAGATCTCACTTATAAATTTACTAATATAGATTATATTTCTGAAACAAGTTTGCCTTGTATTCAGCAGATGGGGGAAACAGAGGTACATTGATTCTGTGAGAACTTCTTCAAAGGTCCATTCACAGGCATTCATGGGAAGTGCTACATTGCTGGGCATGTGTGAGAGAAAAAGCACTTTAATTGAATGCATGAGTATCTAACTGACTGCCAGATTGTGACTGGCCTCTGTGCAGGCCCAAAGTTGCACATGTTCTGCTGGGAGCAAGAAACTGCTGTAGAGACAAGCCATCCTCTTACTCTATGAGCTGCCCAGGAGACCAGGCACTGCAGAATGAAGACAAATCTGTCAAGGTGGCCATGGGGACTGAAAACAAGGCTTCCTGCAATACAGATCATTCATTTGGCTGAAAGACGTCCCAAATGTGGCTTCTGTGTGCAGAGTTGTGGGTACTCTTAATAGAGCTGAATGCTTTTAGGTTTGTGTAGGAAATGCTGGGTGTTAAGTCCAGTCTGGAGTACAAAACTACTGTGAAGTTTCAGTTTTATGCAGTGTTCTTGTGACTTTGTCTCTATAGGTATCAGCAACCTCCTTGTCTCTATTCAAATTTTGTTCAAACTGTCCAAGTCTGCTCAAGAGCAAAACTTGGCTTCAGCTTCCCTACAGCGCTGTGGGATGTTATTCTCTGTAATATGTGCCCACAACTCTTGCTCCATGGATGCAGAAGAGGTCACAAGTCATTCTATTTTTAAAAGTGGATTCCAGTTTCACTCTACCTTTGCTTGCTTGTTGTATGTTTTTCATTTTCTGTCCTTCCGTTATTAAAAGCTAATCTACTTATGTTTTCCTCAAAAAATACCTGATGGATACTGACAAATAACACAAAGCATCCATGAAGAGGGTGAAGAGGATAGGCCAAGACAGCAGGGTATTCAGGGATGCACTTAACGCTGTTCATTAAAACTATGTGAATCTGCTTCAGGAGATTTGATAAGCATTGATTTTGCTCATAGAGAGCAAAATATAAAAAGCAGACCCCCTCCTCTTTTTCTGCAAAATGAAAGGAACTGATGTAATTGTTCTAAATTCAATACAATGAAGTGCTATTGGAGCAGTGCCAGCAGTGTACTTCCTGCCAGTGTCTGCTCCTCCAATCAGTTTAATTATGAGCAATTGTTTGGGTTGTGCTGTGAAGAAATATTAGAGAATGGAAAAAAAGAACATACTTTAGGTCACTATTTTGCAACTGATTCATGGTTTGGCAGAAACCATTAACTAGATTTTATGCTTTACAGCGCTGTAATAGTATCACTGTGGATCAACCTTGCCATATAAGCACATACAGCACAAATCCACCATTTATTTTGACAAGGCTCTAGTTGAAGCATTTGAAAAATGCTGAAATAACATCAGCTATTGGCTAGAATTTTTGGTTAATCATGTGCCTACTCTTATCCAAGGGATCTAAGCAGGCTATGAAAAACTGGCTATTGTTAATGTCTCCTACGTTTATCTGTCATGTTAAATTTTTATAATAATTTTTCTTGTGCTTGACACATTTCTCATGTCTTGCTGCTGCATGCAGAGGTATTTTGTAACCCTAGATCAGTTCTTTTGGAAAGGCAGACTGGGGAAAGATGGTTCTTCTCTCAGCTTGCAGGATTGCTCTCCTGATTGTTTTTCTTGGGATACTGAGGGCTTAATTAAGCTAACAGGATTGCTCTGGAAGCGAATCCTGATTAACATGTACTTCAGCTTGTGTGGAATGGTTTCAATGCAGACTAGAGAGGGTGTTTACTGGGGCAGTGCCTCTGTGCTGATCTCTTCATGCAGAGATCTTGCAGGACAAAACCCAAAATGCCTATTAGTGCTGCTCCTCAGCCTGCTCAGCTGCCAGGACGGGAGCCAGCCGGGCACAGCACTTGCTGTGGAGGGGAGGAAGTTCTCACATTGCTGAACCTGATTAGTCACCCCTGGTGTCATTCCTCTCCAAGCGGAGAATTTTAGATTTCGGACATTGTCAGATACTATTGATCAGAAAACCAGGAAAAAAAATCCTTTGGAATACAGAAAACAAAGAGTTCATAGCACTTGTGGCAAGTGTGAGTTTCAGGGGCTCATGCCTAAATCTGATATGACATGCTGCAAGAGCATGCTCCCTCCAGGAATGTCATATAACCTAGCCCCATCCAGATGCTCTTCCTAGAGAGGACAAAAGATGGACTTGTTTTCATATTTGCTAATGGAAAATGTTCCTTTTTCGCCCCACTGTCAAGTGAGCTGTGTACATGCTTTTGTTTTCTGACACCAGAACAAATCTTGGATAGCTAACACATCTCTCCTTGTACTATGGGAGAGTAATATGTGATTAAAGCAAATAAATTTTGTAAATGTGGCAGGTGGCATTTTGCATCTCTGCCAGGTTCTGCAGTCTTTACATTCAACATGTTTCTTAGATGTAGCTTAAGTCTGCAAAGTTCAAGGGATACAAGGGTCCAGCTGTTGGCAAAAATGTGGGGACCCAGCTGCAAATCATCTGTGATTTGGGCTGCTCCAATTCTGCTGTTAAAATATAAGCAGTGGTCATTTCCAGAGAGTTCTGAATTTCAACGGAGTTCAGAAATAATAGTGAGAGGAACAGAAGTCCTCTGTTTGGATCTTACGTTTAGTACTTTCTCAGATATCTGCTTAGCTTGAAGATCATTTGAGAGATCATATTTTGCCTGATGGGGTGCTGCACCTCAGTTACCTAAGCATGTCTTGGAAAATAATTTTCCATCAGGAAGCAGTGTTCTCTGTGAATACAAATCCTTCCCATGTAGAGATGTTGCAGAAGGAACAGTAATCTTTGTTCCAGGAAACAGAGAGAGGGAAAATGAAACTGCTGTTTAGAAAAGTAGGATCAAGAGCATAATTGGAGATAAGGAGATAAGATCATGTGAAGCATTATAGATGTAACCAGGGAAGAAGAGATTAAAATCACTGTATTCTAGGTCAATTGAATAGAATAAACCCATGAAATACTATTTTATTCTAGCCACTGATATACTAATAAATAAGGGCAGAGGTGGGTCTCATAAAGAAATTTCCATTACCACTGATGTTTTTAAGAGCTGTATTTTGTCTAAAAATAAAATTTGTAATATTGCCAGGGTTATAACTTTTATTTTTTCCAGCCATATTCTTAGAGTTACCCAGAAGAGTGTTGCTGATTTGAGAGCATGGCTGTGACCTGTTCTGCTGCTGCCTTCTGCTGTGCCCTCAGGCACGGTCAAAATGAGATGAGTGCTTACCTGGTCCTTTTACCAGTCTCATTTTACTGTTTAACGTTACTTGCTGATTGGAAACTTTTTATGTTAGGGAAAGTTGTGTCCCCCTGACGTCCTCTGGCTGTTCAGGGTTGAACCTCATCTTTCCTTGCACTGCCTCATCCCCAAGTTTTCACTTGTATTAAGCTGCCTGTTCTTCTAAACAGTTTATGACTGCATTGAAAGGCACAGCTCCCTAATATAACCTCTATATGAAAGTTTGTATTTGTTTTATTTCTCCATTATGTCCTCCTACTCTTTAAAATGTAATTTTATAAAGGATGTCCCCTTTTCCTTAATACCAGCCTTTGTTTATTGTGGGTCTTTGAGAGGGACTTTATTCAACTTTTTTTTAAAATCCAAGAAAACTATTTCAGGTACATTGACCTTGCAGTGACTCTGGTAGTGTGCTGAGACATAACTCCCTTGTTTTCTGGGAACACTCCTCCTTAGGCTATCACATTGATCTGTCTGCTGCTTGCATTTTTCTCTAGTTTCTACTGATTCCTCAAGTCCAGAGGTGAAACTTATCGGTTAGCAAGGTAACTATTCAAATTACAGAGAACGCTTGGAAAAAAAAAAAAAGAAAAGAATTAACACTGAATTTGCCTCTTCATAATTCTCTGTTATTTTCACTATTTATAGTAATGGCTGGAGTTGGGTATTAACACCAAGGAATGTTTTGGTCTCCATATAGCATCTACCAGTAAAGATTTATAGGTCTTTGCATACAGCTTAGTATATAGATGAACTGTAGCATGGCAGTACTCGTGCAATGCCTGAGCACTGGTACCCAGTCCCATCTGTAGCATTAAGCTGTTGATTCAGGCCAAAATCACACCAGAAACCTTTCCAATTCTTGCTTTCATGTGCAATTCTTGGGCACAGCTTGGGAGCTAGAACACTAGTGCCTCACTCCACCTCCCTTTTTTGTGGGTGGATTTAGCGGTAAGGATGAGTTGCTCCATGGCATCTGGCCTGAGTGCTGTAGAGTGGTCCCAGTTCTGGTCAGTGCAGAGCTGTAGCCATAGTGCTCATTGCGCCATCATGGGGACTCTGCTGGATACCAGCCTGTGACTGCCCTCTATTTATTAATGTTCCTTCAGAAAAATGTCTTGGAAGATCCCAGTACATCAGCACTGTGAAAAGCTGACTGAGCTAGAGTTGACTTGCACAGACTTATTCAAACTCCATTTGGAGACCTGCAATAATTTTCTTCCATCTCATTTCTCCCATGTGGATTTCTCCTGAAAACCTGCCACGAGGCAGTGCCTGTCTGCACGTGTCTCAGCTCCCATGGCTCAGTGGCTTCTCTTGGCCTGCACAAGGTGCCCTGTGATCCTCCAGCAGCACTGGCTCCATGAGTGCCCTCAGTTGAGGGACACAGCTGCTTTGGATTTGCAAGCTGGTCTTTTCAGACTGCTTCCACACAGCTCCTACACCCACTCTGTCCTGTCTCATCACAGAGCTCTTGGGTCTGTCCTGCTGCCATGGGACGAGTGCTCCATCTTCATGCAGTGCTTGTGCAGAGTGATCACAGGTAGGGTCCTTCAAAGCAGCCCCACCTTTTGCATGTTTTTCACTTCTCTGACAGTGTTAATTCATGGTGTTATTTCATGGCACCCACTGATTGAAATAGCCTGTAATGTTTTAAAAAGCCTTTATTTCATTATAAGGTCCTCAGTTTCAGTGGCTTTTCATGTTTTTAAAGTTGACAAAAGTCTTTAGAAAGATACTGATACTTTTACTTCTTCTTCCCCATGTCTATTTCCTTGCAGTGCCCTCCAGAGTAACCCAGTGAGTGAGCTCCTGCTCCTACAAGGGGTCTCTAGTACATCCATACCAGAGAAAGCAGTAGGCACCTTTGTGGGCCTCCACAGGCTGGTCCTTTCCACCCAGCCCACTGTCATAGTTAGTGAGACTTAAACCCCAGGGAGCTACCCCAGCAGAGCAGCGCTGTGGCTCTGGCTGTGCCTGGCCAGCTTGAACAGAACAAAATGAAGATTAATTGACTTGATCTGACAGCATTAACTGGCCACTGAGACCCAAACTAATATCTCTGTGCAGGCTGTTGGCCTTACAGTATATAATCAAACGCTTGTCTGTTTTCATATTCTGTCTCTGCCACTGGCCAAGAGCAGATGCTTTGGTTAATGATGTTTATATCCAGGCCATCTTGCTAGGAGTCACCCTCAACACTGCTCAAATGACTATTCTACTGTATGGTGTATATATAGGACCTTAAATAAGATTGATGTTAAAAACCCTCTACATGGTATAACACAAGAGACAGTGTAAGAAACTCTCTGGGTACTGCTGTAATAAAATTATTTCAAGCTCACATTTGTTGCAGATGATGTTTTAACTTTTTTGCACCCTCAAGAACAGTTTGTGTTGTGGCATTAGAATCCTTTTCATGGGTCTCTCAATTCATCTCTCCTTTTCTGCTGTTGGCTATGTTATAAACCCTGCAAGTAGAACTGGCTTTGCACCCTAAATTGCATACTTTTAGTGTTTTAAAATTCACTGGTTTTTGAATATTTTTTTTGTTGGTGAGGCTACTTAACTCTGCAAATCTGTTCATAAAGATAAAAATTTTTAGGTATCTCAAATGTTCTTATCAGAAAATAATAATGTATTATATCCAAAATAGTAAAAACTAATTTCATTCTTTTTCTAATTATAGAGCAATTTTAAACAAGATAAGCAATAAAAGTACTTGGCTAAAGGAAACTTATGGTTTTGTTTTGAAGGGTTATTGGTTTTGGATTCAATATGAACTTTTACCCTTTGGTTAATTTTTTCCTGCTTTGCCTCATAAGAATTCTCCTTTGTTTGCAACCTGCTCTGTAGCTGAAGAAGTGAAAAATGTAAAGATGGAGATTCTTATGGAATCACTAACACTATGATTGATACTGTCCTTCACAATGTAGATTTAATTCCTTTACTTTTTATTTTTATCTTTTTTTTTTAAGTCTGTGCCTTCTTTCTGTATCAGCTTTCTTTGTTCTGGTGTGATTGCTATTGAAGTGGGAAAAGCATTTAAAACTGAATTCCTATAGCATTCAGGTGCTGCTAGTCTTTTAAGTACTCAGTCAAAAATGGCTGTGGTTATCTTCTGTTATTTCTGTTGTTTCTATTCAAATATGCTGAAGGGAGTCCTATTCTGCAGGGCATGCTGTAATTGTTCCAGTTGTTGGAAATGCAATTTCCAATGAAATGTTAGTTTGTCTATCTGGACATCACAGCTGGAAGGCAATCCAGCCTTCCTGTCAGAAGCATCTTCTACACACAAATTCACAGGCCATGCACGTGGGCCTCAGAAATCTGTGCTCTACAGATTTGCCACTTTTCTCTTGGCATCCAAAGGATGCACCAAGACAACTGTCCTATGATGGTGAAGAGTGACCACCACTGGCAGAAGGGACTGCTCTACCCTCTCTGCTCTAATCAGATCATGGTGTTGTTGGACTGGGGACATGAAACAACTCTACTCTTGAGGTTAAAAATAAAGACAGACCTCAAGGGAAGAAAAGTTTACTATACAAGTTTCAGTGTCTGATCAGTAATTAAAGGCCATAATGAAGTCTAGAAAAACAGTACCTGTTTAACTCTGCTTTGTGCCCAGCAAATGACTTGAGGCCATGCAATTTCTGTAGTAATTCTGCTGCTGTTTCTAATGCTGTTGAATAAGGAGTGATTTCCTACCACAGGTATTATAGATATTCTGCTAAACATTATTTAGATACTGATGACCTGTAAAACCAACACAGAGTACTGGGAATGAGGTGGGATGCTTATAGATCTTTGGTGATCTTTATGCCATATCTACTTTGCAGAAAAAGAAGAATGCTTTGCTATAGGAATTTAGAAGTAGGTAACAGAAAACTAAGCTGTCAAGCAAACAAAATATCTGGAAAACTTAAAAAAAAAAAAAAGCCCACTAGTCTGTTTGAAGCAGAAAACACCCTGTCTAGAACATTCTTCAGAAAAACTGCACTTTAGACTGAGCAGCAGGGTTAGTTCTGGAAAAAAGTAACTACTTTGAATGACTATGATGGGCAGAGTGTGTTAAAAAAGGGGCTAAAAAAACAGACTATGGGGGAAGTGGACAATGAAGCTGGTATCTCCAACCCTCTCATGAGGCTGAAGGTCAGGAGCTGTAAAGAAGCTGAGTCAGTAAAGAAGGTTAGCTTGACAGAAGCATCCATAGATGGTAATGAAAGGAAGCAATTAGGCCAGCTCCTCCCGTGGAATTCTGGCCTCTTTTCCAAGAACAATGAAGAATTTGGATGACAGGATTAAGTGTAGTGCTGCTCTGTGCTAAACCACTGAATGCTCCTGGGAAGCAGTGCTTACGCTGCCTTGTCATCCTAGGAGATGGGCAGAAATGTTAAATTACAGGCAGTGGAAGGGCCTGACTGTTCATCCTAAGGTGTTGCTGGCATCCTTGGCTCTCCAGGCACCGCTTGCTTCATGGGTGGCTTCAGTTTTTGTTATTAGTACACTAACTGCCTTTGAAAGAGCTTGTTAGCACAGGTAGCACCCCCAGCAGCTATCAGGATCTCTCCTGGCCCAGAGGTGGATCAGCTAATTGTGTGAGTTGTGCCTGCACAAGATAACAGCCCCTCAGCGGGCTGCGGGCCAGCGGTTCCAGGCTGATGCCCATCCCTGAGGAGCACTGAAAGCCTGCTGGGACGTGCCCCACACCCTCTCCTGCACAGACAGCACTGATCCCCCTGTCCTCACCTCAGCTGCAGCCTGCAGAGATGGGATTATTTCAGTAACTTTTATTACTTTGGGCACATTGGCCTCAAGGCACTGTCAGACTGGAGTGAGACATGAACACAACGTGATGCTGGAGCAGTCTGGGCTGAGCCCTGCCAGCTACACAAGACATTTTGGTCTCTGTGCAAAATGGTTCTTTTGCCTCTTCCTTCTGGAAGACATACATTATCTAGAGTTTTCTTTCTCCTGGGCAATCCCTTATTTCTTGGATGAAGCTTACTTTATTTCTTTAAAATTTCAGAGGAGACTTGGTGTTAAATGCTGTCTACAGAAAATTTCATCTTCAGCCTTTTCAACACAGATGTCTTTCTCTCTGTGGGGTAAGCAACCTGAATTCAATTTAAATGAAAAAAAAATTGTTTCTTTTTCCCTTTGCTTGCTCAGTTTTGTTTTTTGTTAATTTTGTGGCTCATAAGATTGTTAGGTTTAGCTGAGAATTTAAAATCTTACTCTTTGCGTCAGCCTCTGGGTGATTACAAGTCTCCTGGGTTGGGTGCAAGACCTGGGTGAGTTCCCCACTGCAGTGCTCTCTGCAGCTTCCAAATCTGGAAAATCTTTGTATGCTTTGTGGGAACGTCACGTTATTTCTCTAGAACAGGGAAGAAAAAGCTAATAGAGGAAGAAATTGTAAAGCTTGTAGCTAAGCCAGTTTCTAAAGTTAGGGTGGGAAGGTATGCAACCATTTAAAACCAGGAATCTAACCAGCTCCCAGAATAGTCTGGTATAAACCTGTTGGTAAAGAGTTTTGATCTTAATGGAGTGCCTAATGAAGCTATCACGATTCTCAGTCCCACAAGGGTCTTTCCTCAGTTTCCACTAACACACCCATTTGCTAATTCTAAACATTCACTCAGGCTTCTTGTTTCTCTCCACTCAGAAATGTGACAAAAACCAAAGAGTCCATAATTGAGGACAAGACCACAAAGAAAGTAGCAGAGATAATGAAGGTATCAAGAAGAAAAGAGACACATGGGTGAATGAGAAAACAGAGAAGTTTAACAGCTTTGGTGCAAAGCTGCCAGAAGTTTGACTGACAGGTGAAAGCAGCTCAAGAGACCTGCCTTTTTGATAAGGACAAATGAAGATATTTTAGGATTTGAAGTGTAGGTAATTTTTCAAATACTGCTTTTATTACAAAGCTGGGCTGGTTAAGACAAACATGCAGTCCTGGGGGGATGATGATGATAGATCATATGAGTCAGATTCTGCCCTCAGAAATAGTTTGGTAGGCAATCATAAGCCAAATGTAAAAAGTGCAATTAGATGCTAAATTTCATGCCAAAGAGGAAAAAAAATAGAGTAACTGCAAGCTGTGGATAAAGTTTTGCAAATCTCAGTACTCAAGAAAGGTAACTAAAACATCAGTCAGTGAGGATTCTTCCAGAGTCCACTAGATAATTAAGCAGAGCAAATAATTAAACATAAGTCTTAAATCATGTAATGGTATTTTCCTCTGGTTATGGTGACATTTGTTTAATACATTTAAGTTTCTCCTCGCAAAGTTGGGAAACTATTACTGGTTTCCACCAGTGAATCTGTTTCAGCATATGCCTTTGTAATAAGTAAGTTTACTTGTAGTTCTTACTCCTTAGTTTTTCTACTGGTATAGATTTTAATAATGCATCAAGAAGTAATTCCAGTTTAAAAAAAACAAACAGATCTGCAACAGAAACACTCTCATTTTATTGAAATTGTTGTACTAGAGTATTGTGTGCTTCACTATGAATCAGCTCAAATGCACTATCAAGTCTGTATAAACTAGTATGAAGTATCACCTATTCTGTCAAGTCTACCCTCATATCTGGACTTGTTTCCTATTCAGAGCCATCAGATTCCTGGCTTGGGAATCTCTGATGCCCTTCCCAACTGTTTGGTAACATCCCAAGTTCTATTTTCCATGGCGAAAGCCTGAAGGGGAAAAAAACCCAGTAGTTAAAAACTACAAGTCCAGCAATGAGATGTAGTGTCACAGGTACCGTATAGTGAAATGTCCAAAGTGACTACTTTAGTACTTAAAGTATTGGTGAAATTTCAGATCTGATTCTTTGGATGCTTCACTCTTAGAAAAGATGTGGGCCAGAGCTAGACAGAGTTCAGAAAAAAATAAATAGAAAGATAGAGATTTTAAAAAATCATGTCCTATGAGTTGAAGGCAGTGTGATGTTTAGTCTAGAGAAGACCGAGGAGAGGCGTGATAACAATGTTTGTTAAAATATTTTAAGTGATACTCCAAGGAGGAAGAGAATAATAATATTCCAGAGGGAAAAAAGCACAAGAAGCAATGTTCTTAAGTTGCAGTAAAAGAGACTTCTGTTAAATTTTAGGGGAACATAAGCTTTTCTAAAATTAAAGATAGCCAAGAATGGAGGATCTTGACAGTAGACGTGAGAGGTGATGGAAGCCCATTATTAGAATTCTGTAATAACTCCCTTGTTTTTGGTTTTTTTTTTACATTTTTTTACATTTTACTATTTACATCCTGCTGTGTAAATATCCAAGGTATGCCTGGAAGGATTTAGCTCAGTTTTTTAGCAGCTGTGGTGAGCTGCATAGTCTCATAAGGATAACTGAGGGTGACCATTCTTCCACCATGACATGAACAGAACTAATGAGAAAAAGGCAGAAGCTGTTGCTCATCCAGTGTAGGTAGTTTCAGTCACTCAGGGCATGACACCTGGGTTTTGGTAATGCAGAAGAGGTGCCCTAGGGTTTTGAAAAGGAGGCATCTGAAGGCAGGCATGGGCTCCAGGTAGGTGTCAGCTCTCTGGGTGCTGTTGCTTAGATGCTGCTGTTTAATATAGAAATGACTTTGCCTTGAACCTTTCAGGGTGGTTTCTGCAGTCTAAGCTTTCATCATTTGTTCTGTTCAAGTGTTGTGTGTGCTAATGCCAGGGCACCCAGCTCCCATGAACTGGAGAACCCTGTTCTGTTTATGTATATCTGCCTCCTTGCCTTTCAGCTTTCACTGACACCCTCTGGGCTGTGAAGACTGCTTGGGCCGAGTCCACTTCTTTCCAGGATCCAGCTCCCCTAACCAGCATATCAGGCCATGGATGTTTCTCTTGAAGCAAGACACTTTCAGCACTTGATGTAGTTTTGCTGCTTGAGGTCTGTTTACAGTCTGGACAGTCCTTATGCCCCATTGTTCCCAGGATCACTCTTTGTAAACTGTCACTTTCTGCCTTCCTTAAGAATTATCCTGAAATCCAAAAGCATGGGATGGCAGCCAGAGGCTGGGGGGACTGATTTAAGATGTGAGCTTATCTGCCTCATTAAATAACCAGAAGAAGCTGGCTGCAACTTTCCTTTACAAAGGTCAGTCATACCAACAGCAGAAGATTAGGGTATAAATAATCCATTTGGCAGGGTTAATACAAAAATACCTCTCTGTTGCTCAGCACTTGTTTTTCATCCGTTTTCTTAGTTACACAGCCTGGCTGCCTCTGGCACCCACTATGCAGTTTCTATTTTGGGCAGCTCCAGAGTGATGGCTCTCAGAGACCACGGGGCTATGGGGCTTTCTTCTCAAAGTGGGGCTTTTCCTGGCATGGTGAGGGAATGGAGACCCCGCTCACCAGCTGCACTTTGAAATCACACACGTCTCCCAAAGCAGCCCTAAGCAGATAAGTCCATTTATCCAAAGAAGCATCCCCAGCTCTCCTACTTCCCTGGGAGTCCCTTTGGCTGCCTGGGACCCTCAGTCACCCCTCAGGCACTGTGCGCTCCCTGCAGTTTTGTCGCCTAAGCCTCAGGGATCAGTGCAAACTCCAGGAATGAAACTTTCCTTCTTTTCCTCCCCGCCGCGTTCCTGGAGGCTGCCCCGGCCATCTGGCCGCATGACTCACGGCTTTTAGGCCCAATGAGGGGCCAAGACAAAGGAGCCATTCTTCAGCTCAGGCTTCGGGGCCGCTACAAAAGCTGTGAGATAGGCATCTCTCCCTCTCCCTCCTGGAGACCCGGCCCTTATGTGGCGCAGGAGCCCCTGCAGAGCTGGCATGGGGTCCTGCTGCTGCCATTCCTCGGCACCTCCGGCTCCTCAGATTCCTGGGCAGGCCCAGGTTGTTTGTGTCTCCTCCCAGCCGTGTTCGCTCCCTTGCTCGGCAAGATGCTCTTTCGTTCCCAGCTGCAGCTTTGTCACCGCTGTGTGTGACTCGGGACACAGAGCCCGGGCAGAAAGGTGCTGCTGAAACAGGCCAGCAGCCCTGGCTGCCCCTCGCTGTCCTTGGCCCCCCCTTGCCAGACAGGAAAGCTCTATTGTCCTGAACAGAACCATGCTATGTTGCCTAAGCATCCATCAAATGCAAGAAGTGTCTTACTTCTGCCTATTCACTGCTTCTTTCTGGGCTCTCCATGAGATGTTTATTGAAACATAGTTGTACTAGTATATTTTTTCCAGGCGGTTAAATTTCTCACTGCAGCAAAAGAGTACAAACCACCCTTGTGCTATGTTTGAAAATAATTCTTGTTTCGTTTTCTACAACCCCAGTGGCAGGGATAGTTGTAACTGGAAGACTCTTAGCAGATACTCCGTGTTTGTGCCTGGAAAATCCAGGTAGAAATACAGGTAAGTCTGTGGTGTCAGGGCTATCATATATAAAAACTAATGTATTTAGATTTTGAATCATGTGTTTTGGGCTGATCAGAACTCTGTGCCCCCAGGTGAACTTTAAATCACAGTTGATTTGCTGTATTCCAGGTCTGAGCTGTTGCTGCCTGCTCTCCTGGCAAAAATACTGAACTAAAAAGGAGAGACAAAAAAGGAGAGCAATGAGCCTGTTGTAGATGTGGGGATAAGGACCTCATAGAAGAGTAAAAGGCATCATCTCTTTTGCTCATATTTTTGCATAAGGTGGAGGTAATCCAGCAGTTTAAGGCAGGGAAGATACTGGGGGAACCAGGCCAGGCATAGCCAAAACAAGTGACACCTCAGTATGCAGAGCAAGACTTCCAGCTGTGAAGAAACTGTGTTGATTCTCATCCCAGTGGTATAAATGTGTGTTTCATCAAGGCTGAAAGGAAGCTCCTGATCCTTTGCTGGCACTTAGTGCTATAAAAGCACTAAGTGCTTTTAAGTTAAGCAGGCAGAGACCAGTGGAAGCTAAGCGGAACCTGACAGCAAAAGCAATAGGAAATACACTGTGAGCAGGACAGGGTGACACCCCCAGGCCCAACAGGAAGCCAGCAAAATCTGGGAAGGAAAGACTCTAGCTTCAGTGTTTGCATGGGTGTCTCTCTGACAACCTTGGCAGGACAGTTCAGTCCCAGAGAGCTGTGGGTGAGATGTTTTTTAGCAGCTGTGAACCTGGTTATTGTGTGCACTGGGCCACTCCTTCTCTCTGCTATTGTTTCACTTTTCCGGCTTTGTTCCTTTTAACTTTTCCATCTGATCAGACCCCATAGAAATTAATACTACTGTAAACAACCACTTAAGACAGTTCCATATGCTTTAGAAATAATATTCAGGTTTTCCAGTTGAGAAACAACTGCATTGAATTAAACCTGCCCAGGCTCTTCAGCAGGCCCTGGTGACCTTACAAACACAGCACTGGGACAGTTATTCAGTCAACCCCTGCATTCTGTAGAGTAGAGCACTTCTCTTTTGCAGGATTTCCACTCTGCCAGTACTCACTCTGTGAGCATTGTGTTACCTGTAATTACATTTACTACAGCGTGTGCCAGTAAAAATAATTTGCCAGAGTCAGATGTGAGCATGAAGTATAATTTAGGTGTATGTACAGGTACTTCATGCATAGTAACTACTCCAGATGTATTATATATAATGATGTCCTATGTGGGTAAGTATTTCTTATGGATAGTTCATTCAGCTCCAAGAGGAAGTAGGATCTTCATTCTACTTTAGGAGTTTTTAAATTTAGGAATAATGCTCCATAAAATTCTGTGTATGTGTCCTGTCAGTGAATTCCTCTTTTCTGATTGAAATTGCACCTCTCACTAAGAGATCTCCTGTCTCTTTTGCATTTTCACTCAGCTACCAAGAAATTTACCTTATCTATAGCATCAGCTGCAAATACACTACTGCTGGTTGTAGGACAGTCCTGCAGGAGAGCCCTGCTGTCTTCCATCCCCCAACCACAGTCCTGGCTCTTTGCTGTTCAGCAGTTCTGTTGCACGGTTATTTTCTTCACTTTCACTGTCTGCAGCTGAGTATTTACAGTACAATCAGCTGCCAATATCTTACAGAAACACAGCAAAACCTTTTCTGTTTCTGAGAATATCTGCTTTTGCTCAGGCTACTCTGTCCTGAATTCCCAGGGATGTAATCAGGAATAATTTCATTGTGTTTTTCTTACAACCTGTTAAATGGTGTCAGAGGGGTTCTCCAGTGCACTCACTATGTTATCTAGGTGTTCACTGATATATACCTTCATCCAGCTCTTTGCTTAATTTACAATTTAAGCCACTGAATTTTGCCGGTATTTGCCAGGAAAACTGCCCTGCATGGTTCAAATTTCTGTCCATAATGTGTGCATTTTTCCCAGCTTGTGCTCAATATTTCAGGCCAAGCTCATGAACTGACTGCTTAAAACCAGCACCACAAACACAACAGTTGTGACCCATGGGATGTGGGCATCTGTTCTGCTCTCCTGCCAGGGCAGGCTTTACTGCTGGAGCTGCTCTGTGGCACAGGTATTGCCAGCTCAGTGCAAAGTGTGAGCGGATGCTGGAAGCAAATGCAGCTGCCTCTGTACCCTTGCTGACTACAAACCATTTTGTGGTGACTCTTTGTAGAAGGTAGACCTTCTCTCTTGTTGTCCTTGTAAAGATCAGTAGGAGAGCTCATTTCCAGGAGGATACCTCAACCATACAATGAGAGTGAATCTTTTGCAAGCTATAATGTGCATTCACATGCGCATGTGAATGCATATTAGTTAAAGATCTTTTACAGCTCTTGTGATTTAGATTAAAGACTTTTAGACAAGATGTATTTCATTCTCAGCAGTCTTTCTGCAGTCAGTCTGTCCTTATAAGGAAGATTATTATCAGTGGCTTTCCATGAAAAATCAATGCAAACTAGATGTATCTGCTAGTCAGATTATACTAATGAGAACTGCACAAAATCCATTACTAGATTCATTAAAATATTTTCCTTTTTTAAATTTGGCTTCCAGCTTTGAACAGCCTTCAAACTATTCCATTAGTGCTGCTGCCTCCCCTTTCTGTTAAGCTAAAAGCTGAGATAACGTGTGCTCAGAGCAAATGAATGATGCAAGATGATCAGTATGCTGGTACAGCTGTGCTGGAGGTTTGCAGTTGCATTTAAGCCATTGGTAAATTTACACAAGCATTTCAGAGATCAGACTAACTGGCTTCGAGGCAGAGCACAGTACCTTCCTCCTCTTGATACAGATGTCGTTAGCTCTGGGAAGAATGAGAGTACCACAGAATTATTTATACAGCAAGCACTATTTGTTTTAAGAGATGGTCTCTGAAGTGAAAATAGTCTCAGAGATTCTAAAAACTTATTTCTGACTAAAATAAACAAATAAGTAAGGCCTTGTAAACCAAACGAAGATGTAAGGAACCCTTCCAATGTTTTTATTAAGTCATTTGTTGACAGAACTCAGGGATGAGGACATTGAAGGAGGAATGTTTAGTAAATATTTTGCTGCCCTCCACTGGACAAGCAGCAGCATATCCCCAGCAAGCGCGGTGCCGTGGGACCGTCTTACTGCAGATGCAGATGCAATTGAAGCCGTGTGTTCTACCTCAAGTGAGCGTTACAGGGGTTTGATTTTTGAAGCTAAAATTGGATGGTTTCGATTTTAAACTGAAAAATATGAAAGAACTACCTGGTAGAGCAGAGCTACCTGTGAAGGTGTGGACCAGAAATTGTTGTGCATTCAGGGTCCAGAGGGATTTACTCTTTCTACCCTAATCAGAAGAGCAATACGGAATTCAGGGTTTGTGAATAGGTACCTGGAAATAGAAAAGATTTACTCCTTTCTCTACTCCTGTAATATTTTGATCTATGAGTATGAGATATCTGCAGGCATGTATGCCTGTGGATGGATTTTGTGCTTAGTCATTGTACATAACTTCTGTGGTTTATAGCAATGATGTCATGTTGACCTTGCTGTTAATTCATTAGCAACTTTGTACCTGCTGTAGTCCTTGACAGAGGACTAACATCAGTATTGTATCTAGAAACATTTATTATTAAAATATTTTGTAGTTTGAATAATGCTCGAGATGATAGCCTGAAAGAATTGCTTTATCAAGCCAGGAGACTGAGGCAGTCACTGGGACTGAAGGGCAAAACATTCTTGTGAAAGTAGAGAAAGGACAGCTTAGAAGGGAAGGGGATTTGCAAAAAAACCAAAGTAGCAGACCTGCATAGGCAGGGGTCAGAATTGGTTGCTGAGAAGGCTGAAAGAAATATTCACTGTGTACCTACAGTTGGGAAGTTTCCTGTGTAAGGGACACTTTTGATGACCACAGGCTTGATACGTGATGTGCAGAACACTCCTTTGGGTCTCATTAGGTTTCCATTTGTATATTGCAGAGCATATATTGAGCTGACCCACTTAGGCAAGGGACAGTTGTTAGGTTTGGCTATGAATATTTTCACCACTTATTTTGTTCTGACATTTTCATATGAAACAGAGGAAGTGGAAACAAGAACAAGAAACATTAATCTGTTTGTTTTTGGTCCAAGAAACTAGGCGTGATTCATATCAGACAATAAAAATGAACCACATGATAATCAAACCCTGAAGAGTCTGAAACCTGCTGGTAGCTGTTTGTAGGAGGATGGCCATGTTTGGTTTTTTTAATGTTCATGTAATTTGCAGTTGCTGTCTCAGAATTATAATTGAAAAGATTATGACAGAACAGATTTTGGCTCCAGTCTAAGTTTGAAAGCTACTTAATAGCTACTATGCTAGATTTAATTTATCCTAGTTGATAATCATGCTGCTACTATCCTTGTTCAAGTTTTACCTTACTATTTCTCCAAATGTCAAAGATCTGTTGTTTGGGGATTTATTTGTATTTGTAATGTTGCTTTCCTGTATTGCAGAAGTTCTACCCACCACAGAGTATCCATACCAGGTGGCTGTTCTTTGTGACTGCCACTAACACACAGCATTTGGTTAACTGTGTTAGAGGAATTCTTGCATTTGATTTCTCTCCCTTTTCTTCATAACAGCATGTGATTATATTCAGCATAAGGAATTTTATTCAACAAAAAGGAACAACTGTTTAAACTCCAGTTCATATGAGATTTTTTAAAATGTTGTATTATAGGAATATTAAAATAATTTTTTTCCCCAAGATATCAAGCACAAAATGTTCAGGCTGTCTTTTAAGGTGAATATACACATACTTTAGCAAATATGGCTTTTTAATAATGATGAGATTTGTTTTGACATGAGTAATTTTGATCTTTACCTTCTAAAAGGAAGGTAAAGATCAAAAGGAAAACTCCTCCTGGCTCATTCTTATGGTGATCATGATAAGAAATAAATCTGTTTAATATCATACTGTCCTATGTTAAAAAATATTATCCATGTCTGTATAATTAAATTCAGGAAACAGGAAAGAGAAAATCATCAAAACCATGTGAAAAAAATAAGGCAGCTACAACAGTCATCTAGTGAAAATCTGTAGGAGAGCAGAAAGCTGCCTTTTTAGAGCAAACTTTCACAGTAAACTCCAAGTGTTACATTCAACACCTAAATTCACTTCTCAGCAAAATAGGGTTGAATTATCCCACTTCTTGAGAGTTTTTAACACGTTGGTTGAAATTCTATTATTTTTCTACTAAACGTGAGGAAGTGCTATATTAATGTTCTACCCATGGAAGATGCTACCTGCTGCTTTCTTATTGTAGAGGATTCTTCAATATAAATTTCAAAATAATTGTTGTGTATATTTCTAGACCCTGATTTTATATATTTATATGTGTAGCACTTATAAATCTTTTGTTCTGTGTAGAGGTGGAGTATGTTTAGACAGAGATTCAGAGCACATTAAATAAGAACACTTATAAGATCATCAACATTTTTTTAAAATGTTCAGACATAGTTTTTTTTGTATAAAAATAACTTCAAGGCTAGTGCTTAAGAGATTGTTTGTACTGGACTATCACTAATAGTGATCAGAATCACCAGTAAATATCTGAATGATAGATACAAATATAATGTATTCTGCCACTCATACAGTGCAATTTCAGGTTGTTTTGGTTCTACTGGTGATACTCTGCAGTACTTCATTATGCCTGTATTTAATCAATGCTGCAGGTGTGCAAACATAAAAATGGTCTCTCTTATTCCTTTTTCATCCTATCTGAAATTTCTCATTTAGAATTAGTCATAAATACGATCTTTGTTGCAATAAGCATGCTATGATGAAGAAAAATGGAGAAGTAACCATGCTTTTTCTTCACAGTTTTATCCATGATATTTTAAATTTGAAATAGCCCAAAAAAAGTCTGTTAATAGTACTAAAATACAACATGCTTTGTGGGTTTGTTTTTTTTTTTTTTTTTTTGCTGAGAGAAATGAACTTAAGTTCATTTCATGGAATGAAAAACATCCTCTTTTATTATAACATAACACTCTTTTTTTTTTCAATATATACATGTATATATGTTATTATATATTTATATGTGTTTATTTCCTTTGTGTATAGAAGAATTAGGAGACATCCTGAACTGTATCTTCATTTAGGACACAATTTAAGATTAAGCTTAAAATGGTTTACTTTCTCATGAAACTGAATAGAAAGCATCCAAAGATTATGCTATTTTATAAAGTAACCCACCAAATTTGTTTCTAAATCCATGAGTAGGTTTTCAATGTATTTTGAAATCATAAATCTCCTTGAGTTGGTGTAACATGCTGTGTATCAGTACAGAAGCACTGGTGCTGAGCTCTGTGCATGGCTGCAAGATTTCCACAGCCAATCCAGCGCTGCCACAGTCCATGGTCTGCAGAGACACTGCAGCTATGTTTACACTACTGAAGCCCACATATAAATTAAGTGGATGCAATTGTGTTTCATGCAGCTGGATAAGAAATGCATTTCCTGACAAAACACTCCCCTTTTGTGTATAATTGCCTATGGAATGAGCAACTCTGAACAGCAGATTTTTTTTTCCCAGGGCAAGAAGTCATTGTTAGAGCTGAGGAAGGAAATGTCTCATACCTTCCGACTAGTCTATTGGTTTGAGAGTGCATTTACTGTAGAATGCACCAGGTAGCCAGGAAATTCATAAAAATTACATTGAGCTTTCTTAAGGGAGATATCAAGTAATCAATTTAGGTGCAGATTCATATTTAGGAAGCTGGGACTGTGTGTTCACCAGTCCACACCATCCTAAACCTCTTGTTTTAGTAGGCGATGAGGGAGCAGGTCCATAATTTTGTCTTTGTCTGACTTCCTCTGAGGCAGCCAACAGCCCCTTGGGAGTCACCAGTGCCAGAGCTAGGCATGCCCTTGGCCTTCAGACTTTCTTGGAAAGAAGAGGAGGGTCTTCATTCCTTTGAGTTGCAAAACCTGACAATTTTAAAATATAGTCCAGGAAATAACCAAACCAGATACATTTTCTATTGGCAGCACTCACAAGATGTTTCTTGATAAGTATCTGCCTCTAAATAACAATTTCACCCCCAAACAGATGGGCAGAAAACTCTGCCATGGACAAATTTGTACAGATACACCCCAAATAAATTAAAAAAACCCTACTTCCACACTGCAGTATTCAAACTTCTTCAGGAATTCTGGTTGTCTGGGGCAAGTGAGATAGCTCACAAAATGTAGCCCACTACAGAAATCCTGCCATGAATCACAGGAAAAGCTCTATGCAAGTTAGAAATCAAGCTCTCTGATTTTGTTTAGGAGACAAGACATTACTAAACAAACAGATCATTGTGTTAATTGCAATCAATACACATAAAAGTCCCTTGAGATCACTCACTTTGGTTGTACTGGAAGACAACCCACCTCAAAGGATCAGGTAAGTGGACAACCTGCTCTTGGTAGTCTCATCTGCTGTGCAGCTGTCAGAATAGTCCTGAGTGTTGCAGGGAGAGTGGCCCTGGTGTCTCCAGCAGAGGCTTGTCGTAGAATAAAAATTAAAATAGTGACCTTTTTTCCTTTGAACTTACCAGACATATAGGTAATTAGACTCAGGAAACCTTGTGCAGCCAAATCCTTTAACTACTCGCCTTAAAATGTGGCTCTTGATGTGGATATCTCTGCTGCATTAGAGGACCATGAAAAAAGCCATGTGAGAAGCCTTGGAAGTGTGATTTATTGAATGGATCTTTTCTCTATTTGTCAGCAGGCATATTCTAACAGTTCTTGCATGTATTTTTCTTACAGTGTGGCTTACCCAAAAGGCTTCCCATCCGAGTAGTCCATCACTGTGGCCTTTTGAGTGTGTGACAGGCAGTCTGTGGCTCAGGTGGAATTTACAGCAAGTCAGTAGTTCTGGCAGCAAAGACCATGTTGTCATTCATGTCCTGACAGAAAGGCAATCTCTTTGTCTCTTCTCTACCACACCAGATCAAACACTCATGCTTAAGACTGTACAGAATGCAAGGAAAGATTTTAATGGCCCTTGGCATAAGATAGCATTGAGCAAGAAAGGAAATAATTGATTGTTAGAAGGTTCATTTTTTCCCTTAAAGTAAGGAGAGCAACACTTGAAGATGTGAATGTATTTTGCTATGAAGCCATCAGCTCTTTTGGTTGGTGGATCAGCAGGTGGGTCACTGTTTTCCACCTCCTGGTACCCATTACGAAGAAACGCATGTGATGCTGACTGACTCCCTGATGGGACTCACAAGTGAGTTATTTTTCTGAGAGTTTAACCACCTTTTGTTCCTAGTGCGCCCATTTCCATCCTTGTGTAATCTCTTAAGGAGTGTCTTCTTTTTGTTGCAGTCAGTATCCTTTTATTTTTATTTTGTGGGACTTTTTTGTTTGTTTGTTTGTTTTGTTTTTTTAAGTCTGCCAAAAGCAGCTGCTTTTACTGAGAATTTTTAACAATCTTCAGGCAGATTCCCACCCCAAATCCATCATCCATTTGTCAATCTCATAGAAATAGGGGAAAAGATTCCAGATTTTTACTAGAATAATGGAGCTTTTAATTGTGGAAAGCTTGTTTTTCTTTTTTCTTATAACAGAGTTACCCCTCTTAGGGGCTCTTTGCAACTAGTCGGTGTTTTTCTTGCAAATGGAATTAAGTATTATTTATCCAGCTCCTCCCTCTAGTGGTGACCAGAGGGCTCAAAACCGAAGGAAGTTTTCATGCTTGTGAGCTTTATATCTACAGGTCAGACAATCCTGTGTATTGGTGGCACCCTTGTTTTCTGTAAATGCAGTGTTGTAGTTCCTAAGTCCACTACTGGTGAAAGAGTTTACTGTATTAATTTTAATATTTTTTGTGGATACTAAATGGAAGAAATTAAGAGGGAAAGAAAGCAATTGGAGCAAAATTAGGTACTGTACTTTGAATTAAAATAGTGCTGTTCTTCATAAAGCTGCAGACAGTGAGTATTTGACCTAAAACTTTCAATTGAAAAAGAAAATTATTTTATTGTTGAAATCAGTAGAGATGTAATTTCCTCCTAGTCTGTATTCAATTAGATGACTCTGCAGTTGCTCCACAGGACCTGAAATCTTGTTTAAGGGGGTGAATCTACTGGATACATGTAGAGATGAGTTTAACCAGCAGAGCAGCGTCGGGGCCTGTATGGAAGCAGAGGCTTCCCCAGGCTGATGGACATGATGGCTGCAGTGCTTGAGTGGTCACAAGATGTGTCCAGGAGCAGATCAGGGCTAGGGCTTTGGTGTGTGCATTTGTTTTTACCCATATATTTGTTTTCTAATTACTCTCATGGTGTAGGTAGTTAGACAATTATTTTATATGTCCCTGAGATACTGTTAAAGAAACTTGAAATTCACTGTAATGCAGATAAAGCCACTTGGATGGCTGCCGGAAACTTCCCGATACAGCCAGGCTGTGCTCTCTTCCCGGCAGTGCAGGCTTCCTCTCATGATTACTTTTCCTGGTGATTATTTAATATTAACTTGCCAGTTCTCCCTAATTTTCTGTGATTGTCTGAGAACATGCAGCTTTTTTTTATTGACTGCACAGCTGAAATGAATTTATAAACAGAAAGCAAGTTTTAGTCTCGGTATATGAAGCAAGAACATTTGGAAACTGATTTTTTTGGTCAAAATGAAGAGACTGATGCTCATAGTGAGTTCTGCCTGTGGAGGGGGCTTTGAAGGGGGTTGGGATTTAAGAATGGATCAGAGTTGCTGTGCCTGTGAGCCAGCCTGCTGCTGTGTAGGTCACCTCCTGAGGGGTGCATGGGTGCCCTGCTTGATGTGGGAATTGCAGGAGCCCCAAAACATTTATGTGATTGCACTTGCAATGTCTGCCAAGGGACAGCTCTGCTACAAGAATTTACAGCCTTTCTAATGTACTCTGAGAAGAAGCAGCTTTGCAGTTCCTCACACAGCAAAAACAAAACCAAAGCCAGAACCAAGTGCTGTTCCCAAGAGCTGCTTGTTGCAGTCCCAGCTGGCTGCCTGCACTTGGCACAGACAGGCTGTCTCTCTCCACCTCCCTCTGCCTCCTCCCTGTCTGCACAGCCTTTGTCTTTGAAATCTTCTTCCCAGATGCAGGGGAAGAAAAGGCCTGACAGCTCTCCAGTGCTTGTTCCTCCCCAGCTTGCAGAGTCACTGAAACTTATTTGCCAGCAAATTTGCCTTTGGATGGAAATTAGAATTTGGGAAATAAATAATGCCTCTTCATTGCCACCATGGAGACAGGGCTGAACTTGGACAGTCGCTGGAAACCCACAAAGCCAGTGTGTCAGCAGCATTCAGCAAAGTCATGGAGCCCCAGGCCACCAGATAACATTTAAACACAGTCAGCCATCCCTGAGGAGCTTTCCATGTCCACATGGAAGTGCTGCTGATTTCCTTTCATGGCCCATTTTTCTTTTAATACAACTACCAAGGGCAAAAAGTACAGTCTGAAAGAATTATAAATATAGCAGCCATATGCTGCAGTTTTGCTATCAAAACAAGGTACCACCCTCCTCTCTTACCAAGCCAGCACTGAATCAACTAGGTTGAGAAGCAGAGCAGCACCAGGGTGCAGGTGGTCAGCACAATTTTTTTATTGCCTGCACACTGTGATCCCACAAAAATCTACAAATAATCTTCCCACACGTCTCCCCTCTGCCTGTGGAAAGGCACCTGGGCTCCAGAAATCTGGCCTTGTGTGTGACTTGCTTGGCTTCTCTCAGCAGAGAGGAAGCAAAGGCCATGGCATGTTGAGGATGGCTGCTGTGGGATTTGGGATTTTAGTCACTCATTAAGAAGTCAAAATACACTTATAATCCTCTGTGGGAAAAAAAATAAATAAATTCACAGACTGAAGCATTCTGGTGTCATTCTGAGCAAGCTGTCATCCTAGCAGCCAGACTTAAAAGTACGTGGAGGAAGCTGAGAGGTTTTAAGCACTGCTGCCATGGTAGGCTCTGCTCTGGTACCTGATCTCATCTGCGCTGTGCTGTTACATATCCTGCATGTGTGATGTGAAGGTTTCTGAAGCTCAGCTGTCACATTTGCCAAATGCTGTAGCCTGCACTAGAAATGCTGGTTTCTCAGTCATGAGTGTTTCCCGGAATATAGGCTGCTGTGGGAATCAGTCCTAGGGTTAGTAATGGCAGCACCTTCTCCTTGCACCTCCAGGACTGTACTGAGCTACAGGGTAAAACTACAATATCTTCTGCCTCAAGGTGTAACTAGAAGGTGAATAGAAAGAGCTGTGTTTCAGCATGGTCATTTAAAAATACTCAACTGTACTAAATTCACTTAGAGATGACAAAATTCATTTATCTGTTGTTAGCAGAGTTCTAGGTGATCGAATAGAGTATGGAATTGTCAGAGTTGTGGCACAATTGTACAATTTTACTGGATTTCTACTTTTATAAGTCTCTGATTAAATTTTCTTTTTATTTCCTTAATAATGACAACAGTTTTGTTTTTCAATAGTACTTGTTTAAGGTAAGAAAGGTTGGAAAAGGGTACATGTTGGATGGAATAGCACTTGCCTTCTATTGTGCTTTAAAAACTCTGACATATGTTGCTACCAAGCAAACTAAAATTAAATTTTAAGGAGAAAGCTAGTATCTTGGCAAGGAGCTATGCCACTTTTTAATAAAATTTTTTATTGGAATTTTTTATCTGTAAATGGTGAATATAAAAGCATGAGAGAGCATTTCTTTTACAAATGATATTAGATGCTTCCTTTGTGTAACTCCTTTACATCCCCAGAACCTTAGGCTAAGAAACTTGGTCTGTATGAAGATGTGGGAATTGCTTAAAGTTACATAATTACTTGAAAAATTAGATGAGATCAGTAATATAAAATTGCTAATTTGGTTGACAGGTTTTTAATGCTGTAGTATTTTCTGTATTATGAATGCATTTCTCTTTCCAAGGGGGACAGCTCTTTGCCTGTTTTAAATTCTCTCTGCAATACCTACATGGGTCTCCTGCAGTTTTAGTGTATTATTAGAGACTAAAGTTGAAATACATGTAGCATAATGCCATTATCTTCAACAGAGCAATAAAATTGTTATTACTGAAGGCAGCTGGTAGTACAAATTACTTTTTTCCCTTTGGGGAGTATCTGAAAGACTTGAAACAGAGGACAGCCCACAGCAAAAGCAGAGAAGGTTGATTTTATGACTTGTCTCCTACGTGAAGGTTTTGTATTACTCTTACTGTCCTCTCTCTATGTTCTGTTGTCTAATTTCAACCAAATGTGAGTCATCTCAGAGTAAGTAGTCAAGGTCCCACAAGCTTTGGGAAATACAAAATAATAAACTCTCAAACATGAAGATCTAAACACCAAGAATGGCTGGGGTTAGCACTCTGGTTTGAGCAAGAGAAGCAGAACACAGCCTCTCTTCTTCCTGGCAGCAGAGGCTGGTTAGGCAGCAAATGCCATCTATGCCTTGTCAGAGGTCTGGACTACCTGCAACTTGTGGCAGTTTTCCCCATGTGCCAAATGGTGTAAAGTCTGGCAGAAAGTATGGAAGGAAAACAAGGGCTGAATAGTCTATAGCGGGGATGTGTAAGGATCAGTGGTGACAAAGCATACTGAAACAACCTTCATTTGTTTGCTATTGCAGCCATTGCCAATTATGGCTTCAAAACTGAGAAACAGATTTGAAAGTCATGGTAGGGAAAGCCTTGGTGTGCAAGTGGTGATACCAATGACTCAAAGACAGCTCTCTTCTTGCTGAGTGAATACTGAATTGGTGCTGCAGGATTTCTTTACAATGACACCTTTCTGACCATGAGCTTTTCCTGGTGACTTTCAGAAACTTGTTTCTGGTTACTTATGGTTTTTGAATTATCTTCTTTTTTTCTGTCACAGAAATAGACTAAAACTTTCCTTGTCATTAGACCCAGAAGGATATTTCTAGAGAAGATTTCTGGCTCACTGAATCTGAATTTAGCCTTACTAGGAAATTAAACCAATCTGATAAGATCACAGATATTTGCTTGTAATTTTTTTTCTTATTTTTGTAAAAGCCATATTCTAAAACAACTACATTGGAATATTTGACTATAAACATAATTTTAGCCTGGATACTAGAAGAAGGCAGTACAGCCAGACACTGTTAACCAGATAATTACAGGCAATTTAGATAGCATTTTAGTGAGATTTTTTTGATGGAGCTGTTTCTACTTTATTTTCCTAATGTTTCTAAAGCTACTTAACTTTAAAAGGGACTACCTTTTCTAGACATTCTTACAATTAGAAATGTGTGAAAGAATGTTCTTGGTTCAAACTTCTGCTTCTGCAGACAGCATAAGGAAGTAACATGCCAGCAGCTGCTCCCTCTACAGAAACCTGCTGGTGGTTTATCCAGGACATTGGGATACTCTTGTATATCCTGGGCACTAGGTAAGTGTACTGGAAGAGAAAAGGAAGAGAAAAATAGGCCCATTTCACAAATCTAAATGTTTCTGAAGCACCGATATGGAACATGAAGGACTTTTATTGGTGTAATGTTATACTTGATTTTGTTCTCATTGAGCTAAAGCTGAAGTGAGTTTTCCATTTCCTTCAACAGGAACCAAGGGTGGTTTTTTTACCTGCAGGGAAAAAAATACAGATTTATTGTGTTTTAATGTCCAGGATTTGGTATTGGCAGGCTACAGAGGTAATTTCAGTGAAAAACTGACAGAAGCTTGTATGACAGAGCCAAAGCCAGCTGGCTCCAAGGTTGAACCCAGCAGTGACAGTGGTAGCACCTCTGAGATAATAACACTGTTAAGAAGGAGGAAAAACATTGGTTGGGCAACTGCAGCCGGAGAAGAGATAAATGAAAATATGTGAGACCAACAACTATTCAGGCACCAAGGTCACTGAAGAAGAAGGGGAAGGAGATGCAGGAAGTACTGGGGCAGGGATTCCTCTGCAGCCCATGGTGAAGACAATTTCTAGGGAAATGAGACCACAGGGTTCAGGAAGTGTTAAGCTCATAAGTTCTGAAAGGGTTAAATTTGAAAGGCTATTTCATTCATTGCTTTGACTGCCAGACCTGTTGTTGGGGAAATAATATCTGAGGTACTGTATATTCTAGATCTATCTTCCAGCTGGAGTTAAGGTCTTTCCTGATGAACCATATCAACTTGAAGCTACTGGACAAAGGGAAACAGGGGTTTAATCCTTTCTGCTGCGAGAACACATCCCTCTGCTCTGCTCTGCTCAGCTTTTCTCTCTTCAGCAAGATTATCAAGGGAGGGAGGAAGACAGAGATAACAACCATTCCCAAACTTTCTCCTTGGGGAAGCAACACAAACTGAGACACTTGTCTGCAAGTGACACGAGACTGAGTTATGAGCATCAGGAGCCATGAGCAGGAAGGATCCGCTAGTTCAGGAAGGTACAGGAGGACATGGACTTGGTGAGTGCAGAGATTTTAAAGCTGCTTTAACAGGGCAGATGGGGATTTTTCTGAGGTTTTTTTTAAGGTGTTTTATCTGTACCTTTTTTTTTTTTGAAGATACCTCACTAATCTAGAGGCTTGTATTTCTGGGTCAAGCAGAAGTCAAAGAAGGATCTAAGAAAAGCATAGTCTGCCCTGAACCACTGAGTATGTGCTAGTGCTGCCCAGCACTGAATGATATTTATTTCACTATCTTCACCTCAGCTCGGCAATCCTACATTTTCTTCTACTTTGGAGGCAAAAGTTATAAATTATTCTAACTGACTGATGTGATGTTTTGCTGAAGAAAAAAAGGATGAGATCAACATGCATTTATACTTTCACAATTGTCTTAACATTTGCATTTTCCCCATCTTAGTGAAGAAAGTTCAACTCATAGACTGGCCTCTGCCTAAATGTGCAATGAGTGGATAAAAGAGAGCCTGTGAGTTTGCTTCTGAGTCCTAGTCCTGTAAGCACTAAATTGTTCATACCACAGCTGTTACAGTTAGGCACACATAAAGATTTGCTGAGCTGATTATTTCAGAGCCTGCCTTGTTCAGACTATTTTGTAATGACTTCTATTTTAAATCTGGTGGTGTGTTGAGTTTTTTTTGGTTTTTTGTTTTTGGTTTTTTTTTTGTTTGTTTGGTTTGGTTTTTTTTTTTTTGTGGTGGAAGAAAACCTAACAGCTAGGACTTTCCCATTGATTTATATGAGCTTTAGTAGGTTTCAAGAAGCCTTTTAGATGGAAAATGAATTTGATATCAATCTTAATGCAAAATGTTCTTCATGAGAATATTTTCCATGTTGGAAAATAAATTTTCTAATGTTAGAAAATGCCTCATCCAAGACTGATTGCATTTATTATACCACAGCTTTTCTTCAGTTAATCAGACAAAGCACATAATAGATGTGCTGTCTTAGGCATGGCTTTTATATCTGTTGTTGACTTCAGTGTGTGGCTCTAGGTGTTCTTACTTCATGATATTTGAGCTGCTGTTAGAAAAAAAAAATTGTTTTCCTAAGGGCTTTTATCAGGCAGTGATTACTGGAGAGTCTTCTCTGTTTTCTGACGAGTTAGATTTATTTGACAATACCTTGTATGCCAAAGGAGTCTTCTTATATTTCCTTCAAAGCTGTGAAACTGAGGAAAAAAGAATGAAATTGAGAGTGGGGAGAAAAGACACTACTACAGTACTAAAGGACACTGAAAACACCTGAAAATTTATGTTCCACGGTATTCCTGCCCACTAAGACCCTGGTATTAGCTGCCTGCTCATAATTGCACAGAGAAGGACATGTTTTCTGCAACATGCTTTGAAATAAACACAAAGGAGAGTTTTCACACGAGATATCCACTGGGTGGCAGAAGTAGATCAGAAAAAAATTGTATTCAAACATAGGAGGGACATACAAGCCTAGCCACTAAACTATTTTGTAGCAGCACTATATCAGCAAGACACCTGAGCTGGATATGTTTGAGAATAACATAAGATAATATATTAGATAGATTCCCCTTTCTGTATGTAAGAAGAAGTAGATTTCTGAATGTGCATTCTCATCCCTTCTTTCTTTTTACCTCACTAACTACAGGAACAGCATTTTCAGAGCAAAAGAGGGCCTGGACCTCTCTGCCTTATGATCCTTGTCTTTCCAGCCCTTTTGATGGAAGATGCTGTGGCTGCAGCTGGAGGCTCTGCTGTTCTGCTCCCTTCCTGAGCAGAACTTTCTGCTTTGGAAAAATTACACAAGAAGGTTTCTTAAACTCTGTCTACTCCAGTGTTGCCATAGCTAAAAGCAATTGTTAGTATTGATACAATGAAGATCCCTTCCAAAGGTACTTGTGCCCGTGTGATCCAGGTCCTTGAGCTGATCACTTTTACCTGTAGCTCTCCCTTTGTCTGACCTGGGACTCAAACTCAAACCAGTTTAAGAGAAGAGCTGAACCCAGTGTAAAATAGTGGGCAACTAATTAAGAGATGTAGAGGGAAGCTGATAAATTTAATAGTGATTAACAATCTCCACCTCACTGTGGTTAGTACTGGACAAGTTTTAAGCAAGCCCAGTGAAAATGAAGGTAAAAGGGCAGGAGTAATGGACTTGGAAAGCAATGAAGAACCAAGAGGTAAGCTTTATCCTTGAACGTTTTTATGATAAAACTAATTTAAAACACAGTCTACATATTCCTGTCATATGTAATTCTGTTAGAAGCAAAGCTGATACTGTGATCCAGCATGCCTTCCATGGGTGTGTGTGTGCTCTGTTGTGATAACTGAATATCCTCCATCTGTCCACTGTAAAGCCCCCAAATCCTAAGTGACCTAAGAGATCGTGAATATAACATTTCATAAGAATATAATCTTATGGGGTTTGTAAGAATATACTATTTTGGTCCACCTCCTTTTTTGTTTTGATGTTTTCTGGTTTTTTAAATGAATTAATTTTTTTACAATACATTCTCTACAATATCTGTGAGAAAAAAAAAAGACTAGTGTTGTCATTCTTTAGGATGTTTTTACAGAGAAGTTGGCCTTGTTGCCAGAATTTGTCTTTTAAATCTGTCATTTCACTGCCCTCCAAACACTCCTGCTTCATAACTCACTCTATCCCCCCTTCTCTGCTCTCTGTGGAGCTCCTGCTTTTTTGCACTGCCTGGGCAGGAGAATGATGCAGTAACCAGCATGGTTAGTCTCCATGAATAATTTTGCCCTATTAAATTCAGGGCTCAAGAACATCTTTATTGTGTGTTTTATTATTGTGAGGCTGTGAGGGCTGTGGCTCAGAAAGACGTGCTGCCTGGCAGGTGGGCAGAGCAGTGGTGGGACGGCTGAGCTCAGCATCTGGAGGATTATGTCCAACTGCGTGTAGGGCCATTGACCTGGAATGCTTTTAATTTACAAGGGTAGTTCCCAATAGCGTATTTCTAGCATTCTTTCTTTAGAGGGCCATGAATGCCAAGTTGTAATAACTAAAATGAGGTCAGCTATATCAGGCCCAAGCTATTTGACAGCACACTTTGCAATCTCTGGAATGAATTGGATGAAAGAAACTGTTCAATCTTGTTCTGGCATGACCTATTCCCCCTTTTAAAACTAATTATGGCAGTATTATTCCACTTTGAACTCTACTCTTATATGTACACAACAGTATGAGATTTTGCATGTTTTCTTGATCCACGTGGTAGGGATTTTTAGATAAAACTGCTTCTAGCTATATTGTGTCTAATCTTTGAATAAAAATATAAAGATATGATTCCACTGAACATGCATATTTAACTACAAAAAATTTTGTGTTCTATGCAAATCTTATACACAACTTGTTTTATCTATATTTGAAAATCAGTAGAAGTTTCTAAACAAAAGTTAGCATTCTGTAGACAGGTGTGATACATACAAATAATGTGTTTGCTATGTTGAGGTTTTTTCACTGAATAGCAACAATCCTAGTACACAGCAGCAAGAGTGGTGGGGGAAAGAATGATGTTCTCCAATAACCTGTATATTTTTATGCCAGATGTAAGAAAGTTAGTCTATTGGGCAAACTCACTGAAGGATTGCACATTATTCAAATGGTCAAGGTTCAAATTTGCTGTCAGAAACAAATTCTTCCAGCTAGGCTTAGTTCTGGGTGTTGTGGCATTGTGAAATCATAGTACTGTTTAAAAAAATCATCCAAATATTTCCTGGATATCACTTAGAATAATTCCAAGTTTTGAAATCTGAATGAAAATTGTAATGTTATTAAAACATCTCAGAAAACTATCCCTAATCAGGTCTTGTCAATATTTAATTTTGATGATGTGTAAAATGCTCAGCACAAAATTTGCTTGAAGAAAAAGGAGGATACTAATTTCACCATCTTAAAAATAAAGAAACAGCCCCTGAATACATTAAATATGCAAGAAGAGAGCTCTGATATTGTGGTTTGGTTGGTATGTTGTTTTTTTTTAGTTCTAAACATATAGCTGAGGTTACTTGGAATACCCTACTGTATTTAAATAACACATGGTGAAATATGTTTATTTTTTGCCCTTGCTTTCTCTAGTAAGGAAAATTAAATCTAAGACCCTCTACACTCAGCTACTGGGATGGAAATATTTTTATTCATGGAACACATAGCATAATCTTTATTATCCTCTGTATTATTTTCCTTTTTTTTTCTCCCCTTACTATTTAAATAAACAGCAGAAACTTAAGGCAAAGTTTAGCTAAATTTAAATTGTCATTAATCTATACAAAAATTTTACAAAGTACTCATGGGCTACTGTTATCAGCCCAGAAGAAATCATGCTCTTAGGGACATTGTATGATGCTGACATGAGCTTTAGACATGCAGTGGCTTACAAAACTGCCTCTAGTAACTTGAGTGTATACATTTTCCAAGGAAACAGGCCAGATTTTCCGAATAAAAGACGCTGAGTGGAACGACATACTGGAATCTGAGAAAAAAGCCAGGGTGTGGGAAATGTTAACTCACAGAGCAGTTGAGTAATGCCAGCTGGTCCCTGTTCCATTCCCCAGTGACCTTTCTGTAAATGAACCCTGGCATGACTCACCCTGCAGTCCCACCTCCACACCTTGCCTGCCCTCCCTCCCTTTGGGGCAGCTGAGAGCTTGCAATGGCAGTCATCTTCATTTGGCTCATTCATAACAGCAATTTGGTGTTTGGGCTTGGGGTTTTTTCAGCTCCTATGCATAACATCCCTTTCTTTTCCTTGGGTTAAGGTAGAATTCAGCATAATGTGATGTAAAACTGCACCCTTTCAAGAAGAAGCTAATTTTTGCCTTTCTTCTGTAAGATTCATCTTAACATTTCTTTTAAAAATTTTCTTCAACTGATTATTGTTTTCTCAACTACCATGCTTTTAATTATTTTATGCCAGTTTAATATGGTATACTTATTACCAAGGAAAACCAGCTCATTCTCACACAACACATGATCTACCATCTTTTTCTCATATGTCAAAGGTCAATAAACAATTATGACTGCAAGGATATTATCCATTTATTTTGAAGGAAAGTACTAGTCTTGCTTCACTTCCTAGGTTTCCAGAAATCAAGTTCCCAAAGACACTGGGATCAGATTTTATGTCAGAGACACAATTTTATTGCACCAGTTTATTGCTGAACCTTGTGTAATAACAGGATGGACTTGATAATACTTTGAGCAGTAGCACTTGAAACTACAGAACTGGAAAGAAAATTCAGTGGTTCAGTGTTTTCTGAACCACTCAGGATCCAACAGACTTGAAAAAGAGTCAGAAAATAATTGAGCCATTTCAGTGAGCCATTGGGGAGCAAGGCAAGCCTTGCGTCACAGAGGCATCATGCCATTTCAGGAGTCTGTAGCTCCTCAAATGCAATTCCATTTCATGTCCTCCTTTCTGATTTTTTCCCTATCTTCTCCTCATGTTTTCCTTGTTTTTTTGGCTATCTCATATTTTAGCTCTTGAAATGGAAGGGGGAATAATCCATTTACTTAGTGGGAATTTGTATGTGTTAGGCAGACTGAAAGGGAAAAATTGTTATTTCTGGAGGTTGCAGAAGTCTGATATCCAGGAGTTTTTCCAGATATCTGTGTTAAAAAAAACCCCACTGAATCTTAGGTTTGCCTTGATAATTTCTGATTAACTTAAATTTATAACACCCATTCACAAAAATCTCCATTATCTATTTTTAATTATATTGTTATCCCCTGTTTCTTGTACTTTGACAACTGTCTTTATTATATTATGTTAAGTGAATGGTTGACAGATTATTAAGAATAGAAGAATTCAGTATAAAATTAACTTCCAGTGCCTGTTTCTTGGAGTTAGCAAGAGGAGTCTTATAAAAACTCTGTGCTTAACTATGTAGTATTAAAATAATGGAATATTAATAAAAAGCCTATATTTCTATTCTAAAATCTTCTACTGTAACATAATGCAAATCTTGAATAATCACAGAACTCTTACCTATTGTACTCAAAATAATTAATTGTATTTTATTTACTATAAATTTATAGATGTATATGAATTTTCAATAGAAAGTATATTAAAATATTTAATCTTGATTGATTGTAAAATATGATGGGAGTAGTTTTCACAAATTTCTATATTTCGTATTATACTTTGATAATTATAAAGCTTTTCTATGGAAGGCTAGAACAGGAACCAGGCAGTTTACTTAAGTAGCAATGTAATGCTGCTTAACACTTTTCTCATTTGCTCACAACTTACTCGTTTTTGAAAAAGAACTGAACAAAAGGCAAAACCAGGAAAATAATATACACAGAAGAGATCTCCTCAAAGAACCAAATGATGGAGGAGGAGGAAAGACAGACTTTTGTTTAAACATTACTGATACGGAAAAGGATCCCTCTTTCTGAAATCCTAGTCCTAAGGAAACCTATTGCAGTTCTGTCACTGATTTTCATCCCTGTAAAATCTGTCTCTACATCAAGAATAAATTTCTAGTATTGACTAGGCTATAGTACATGTGCAATATTTTGTGATGTCTGACTTGGCCTTAACTCACTTTGGCTTCTGTATCTTTAGCAACAGTGGTACACAGGTCATGATAAAAACTGAAATATTATGAATTCTTAATTAACATGACAAAAAAGTTGCTCTTGAAATGCAAACAAGAATTATTTGCTTGATATTTGCAAAGACATGCAAATAGAACTGTTACATTTAAAACTGGGGAACTGAAAAAATATTGAAGATGATATTCTTTGAAGTCAAAAGTGAAAAAGATAATAATGGGAATAATGCAAAATAAAAAAAAGGACAAGAAGACAATATTTTTAAAATTTTGATAAATAAACTTGATAAGATATTGTCTTGATAAAATAGGACTTCTTCAATGTTTGACACCTTAAAGAGTAAATTAGGGAAACATCAGGAAGAAATTATTTAGGATGGGGACTATGATTTTATGATATTTTTTCCCTTGCTTATGATTCATTGACTTCCATGACTTCAGCTTACCTCAAACTAACATTTTCTTAGGTATTGATTGTAATGGTTGACTTTTTAATTGACTTTCACTAACTGTTTTAATAATTAGCAGAAATTTATTTTTCAAACAGATATTCTTTTTCTGATACATTTAGGAATCTCTATAGAGTGCATCTGACATGTGTCATAGGACACGGGCAGCCACGGTCATTGGCCCAGTGAGGTTCAGCATTTGATTATAGGCTTAGCCTGTGGTTGGACTCAGACTGATGAGATCCAGCTCAAAATGGTTTGAATGTTTCCACTTGCTTTCTGGACTTTAGAGGAGACAGAGTACCGCTGTTTAGGTAGCACATCTGATTTGGTCAGCTGAAAGCCTTCTCCAGTGTTCCTGAAAATCCACTTTACAAAGAGGCATTCTTAGAAGTCATCCCAAGTCAGGCATGAAGTTACTCTCACTAGATCTGCAGCTGAATTTAAATAACTAACCACTGTTCATTTTCCATCATTGTGGTGTTATTTCAATGCATATTTATGCATCTTGTGAATTCATAAACATCTTAGCAGTCATTCTGAATTCTGTGCTCCATGTATCCATTAGTTCTGTATTCAGTAAGTAAATTTATGAAAAAAAATGAGGATAATAATCAATGAACTTCTGTAGTTTTCTAATTTTTGGTTTTCAACAGTTTTTGTTCTGTATCAGTTGAGCTTGACAATTTTGTTTTTTCAAAGAACATACTTACTAGAGAAGTTTGACTTATCAGAGATATATGGCAAGTAGCTGGAATGAGTCATGGCATAATTCAGAAGTCATTCCCTCCTTCAGGATTAATCTTTTGACTGTTTCTCAGTATAGAAGAATATAGAGTAGAGAAGCTTGTATTTTCTGCTCTCTGAAGAAGTTCTACGTGCCCTCACTGTGCCTTCCTCCCATATATAGGAACTTGCCATTATTTTACTCTCCATGTTTTTGGACACAAAGTTCCAGCCTCTCATCACTGACTTTTTGTCTGAGGAAAAGTATGTGATCCTTTGTAAATGAGCATTATTTCTCACAAATTTAAGCCCTGAATTTTAAAAAGATTTGGAGTACTTTCCACTTCTACCAGATGTTCCACCCATGTTTAATGGGAACAGATGAAGTCATGTAAGGATGTGAGGATATTTTTTGATCCTTGGAACTTGGGTTATACTCTTTGCAAATATCTGAAATACCCCTGGTGCATTCAAGAGTCTAAATGGAATTCTGCATCACTGCAGAAGCAACCTACAGGTTATCATAACAGAGGTTTTTATTTCCCCTTCCATGTCTCTATGATAATTTAACTTGAAGGATAATCCTATAGTCAGTAAGTTCAAACTGTGACTATATTCTCTTCCTTATCTTTTTTTCCTAAGTATCTTATGCATAATAAGGTGGATGATCTTGATCTTTTTGTGAATGAAGACTTTTGTAAGGAGAAATCTTTATCTACCTTCATGTCTCTAACAGATGTTTGGTACAATTATGAGTGTACAAGATGGTGGTGATCACTGCTTCAAGCCATCCTCTAACATGAAATAAATTTTATTTTTAATTACTATATGATATGCTAGAAGATCCAGTGGGAGAGGGGCTGCTTTGTTCCAGCATTATTGCATAAGTTAGACTTCACTGCTGCTTCTCATCATATGTCCCCACCTTTCTTTATATTGGAGGAGACAAAAATGAAAGTAATTGCTCTATCAATTTCCTTTCACTGTTTTTTATGGACATTTCTGTTGAGTTGGTTCCTAGATTTTTTTGATCCTGGTGCTGCTTTTGGGTTCTACCTTTTAAGAAGCTCTGAAATATGAACCATGTTGTACACTGTCCTCACGCCTTTTTTCTTTAGCTTCACTTACATCTGGTAATTCCTTTCCCTTGAAGCTCAATCCTTCATCTAGCTTGACTCTAAATTCTGCAAAAAAGCAGTTCCAATTTGAAAGAGTGGTTCATAATCTTACAGATGTACTTGCATGTTGATTTATTATCTTTCTAACTCTATTAGGAGCTCTTTCTCAGAATGAGAGCAATGACAGAATGTTCTCCTGTCGCCCTGCATGCAAGACCATTGTGTCGGGAGGTCACATTTCTTTCTACTGACGTTGAACACTCGAGTATTATCCTGAAACTCCCTTACTCTATTAGAGTACTGAGAATTCCCATGACTTGGATCAAATCCATTAAAAAAACACCTTGATTAGAAACCTTAATACTATAACAGCACACAACAATTTACTGTGAAATAAAGCATGGAAAGTAAGCTGTACTTCTCTTCTTGTCTGCAGTGGCAGAGGATTAGCATTAGGCACAATGTCTTTAACTCAACCACCTGACCACTTATTTTGTGTGGGTCAGTAACCAGGGCAACAGCTCTGCCACTTCCAAGCCATGGATGTCTGGAGAGGACTGCTACAGGAAACTCGGCAGCTCTCGGGTTGACCAGTTACTTCTAAAAACTGCTGCCAGCTCCAATAACCCCAGAATTTCATTTTCTGTGAGGTGGCAATCCTCAGCATAGGTTGTTCTACAGTCTGATGCCTCTACTGCACCTCTACCACATGGGTTGGAGCCAGCTAAGAAACATATTTTCTCACTTAGCTGGCCAGTGATATTTTTTGTGAAACTTCTGCACCTTGAAGTCCTTCAGTTGTAGGGGGATAGAACATAAGTAAATAAAGATAGTATAGAAAGTAATCTTACCCCCTAAAGAGTTGCAGCTGAGCCAATTATTAAAGATTAGGAGCAGGCCTGATGTTAACAGGCCACAGCTGTAGCCAATAAGAAGAGTATTATAAAAGAGTGGCTTGGTGGGGACTGGAATTAGTTGGCTACTGCAAGGACAAGGAAGAGTCAGTGCCTAGAGGAGCTGCCTACAAGAAACATCAGGGAGGTACGAAACTCTAGCAATGTGGAACCCTTGCAATGTAATGATAATAGAACTCTTGTGCTATAATGACAACATTCAGTATTTTCTAATTACATTGACAATTATTCAGTTTTTCCTCTGGAAAAAAAAAGATTTTTCCATGAAATTTCCATGTAGTTTTTGCTTATTACTTGCTACTCTTGCTCATTTTTTTTGCACTGTGATCTCTTTCTTCATCAGGAATCATTTATAAAATGACATTGCACTCAGGCTTCAAAGTTCATCTCTTGAGCAGACTCTTACAGGAATTGCCCAATCAGCTGCTGCCTTCCTGTGCATCTGGTCTCCTGCTGGCAGTAACAATAGCAAGCCAGGCAATTATTAAAGTTACAGCTTTTCCATATTAAGAATCATCTATTAATGAAGAGCAAAAAGGAACTGATATTTAAACACAATTTGAGTGTACATTACCACCTAAAGGCTGTTTGTTTCAGTTCTTGAATGTGCTAGATCAGAAATCCTAGGCTTACCTCATGTCTGTTTCCTTTTTGTGCAAAACTCACCAGACGTAACTGTTGGGAGCAGTTGGCAGGACTGGATTTTCATCTTGTTCCTGTTCTATCCAAAGCAATAGCAATGAAACCACTGCTAAAATGAAGTACTTCTCCATAGGGGTGCTTCCCAGAATAATTATTACATAACTCACAAGGTCAAAATCAGATTTTGGAGCTGCATGTTATCAAGCTGTTGTACGATAATGATCTCATCACAGAAAAAGTTTTGAGTGTTAGCCAGTGCAAATATATTTAAAACAACTTTTGCCTACAGCACTTCTAAATTCAGTTCTGTGTTGATCAATATGGATTATATTAATTCACAAGAGAAGAAAATAGCTTATGATGTGGTTTACGAGTTACCTGAGTTACAGGACAGTTGTTGAATTAGCAAGTTCCCACACACAGGGCACAAGAGTGTTAGAGTCTGCTACGTGTGGCCTTTTAACTGTGATTTATCCTACTTTCATCCTTTTCTTCTTTTTTTTTTTTCTCATGGCAAATCAGAGTGATTTTATCCAGGTGAACTTTCTGTACAATCCAACTAAATGAAAATGATATAGTGAGAATAGATTCTGTATCTTGAGTCACACTCAGTGTGGTACTCTGAAAATCATAGAATGGTTTGAATTGAAAGGGATCTGAATCATCTCGGTCCAGCCCTCCTGCCATGGGCAGAGACACTTTCCATCAGACTGAGTTACTCAAAACCCAAGCCAACCTGGCCTGGAAACCTTCCAGGAATGGGCTATCCACAACTTTACTGGGCAACCTGTTCCAGTGTCCCACTATCCTCACACAGTAGCATTTCTTCCTAATATCTAATCCATATCTAACTTAGTATCTAGCCTGCCCTCTATTAGTTTAAGGATGAAAAAAAAAAAGCTAAAGGTGCCAAAGTGCCTATAAAACTAATATAGCATTGTGCAGTGAAAAATGGGGAGCCTCTTATTTTTATTTTTTTGAATGGATAGAAATCTGTAATATTTCTGTTAAATCTTACAAGTCCATGAAATGTCTATTTTCCAAGTTTAGAAGTTTCTGTGCATTTTAAATACTCCTGTTTTCTGTATTAATGTTCTGTAACTGAAAATCAAATTCACTACCCCTTTTGTAAAGACCTATTTCATTCATGAGAGCTATTGACATTATGTAATTTCATTCCAGATTTGTATAAAGACCTAGTTTAAATGTTCATGGAGTAGTCTCTGCTCGGAGTTTACACAAAGAGACAGGGTTCTGAAAGCAGACAGCCAATTTAAGTGTTTGTATCTCTAGCCTGGAGGGCCTACATTAGCATCACTAAACTGTAAAGAGCTGTCACTTAAACTTTGGAAATACAGCTTTTTAACCATGCTTATTTTAAGCAACAGTTTAAATGACAGGGATTGTGGAAACTTCTGTTTTGCAAATCCTGGGCTCCAGCTACTATTTTCCAGTTGTTTCTTCTCATGCATTAGCTTTAATTTCTCTTTTACAGCTCCAGTCCCTGCTCACCATAACAATCCAGAATTCATTTCAGAGTCTTGACTATGCTACTATGGTAAAGCAGAGTATGTTTAATGGAGAAGTGATGGAAAATACAGAAACATTGGTTTGCCATAAGGTGGTTGAATTTCTGTCCCTTAAAATACAACCTGCTCTTGTGGGCATGGTTTGAGAGTGTGATGTGGTTGCTGACAGCATAATTAAGTAAATGTCTTGCATTGCTAGTTCTCTAAAGCATAAATTCTAAGTGGGGTGATTACTACAGAGCCTATGTTTATCAACATTTCCTACTGAAGTGGCATCTGTCCCCCTGGTTTTGCTGCCGTTTTTACATTAAATCTGGTTTTGCTGATTCCTTTGCCAGTGATTCTTTAAGCAACCTTAAAACATTCATTTGTAACTTTGTAAATCTTGACAAATCTTTGTAAATCTTGGTTGTCTAGAATGCAACCTCATTCGGGTGTGAGGTGACACCCTGGTGTCCTAAACACAGCCTAATCCCTTGCTAAATCTTGCCATTCACAGGAAAACATATGATTATCAGAACCATAAGTACACTTTATGTATGGGATGTCTGCTGAGGTGTAAAGAATTTTTGCTATTTACCAGAGTGGGCTTGATCCCATGAGAATTATCTGTCATACACAGGTGTAAATTGAGCTGGCTCGGAGTCTACAATTATCTCTGAGCTTATTGGTTCCTGGCTGACTTCCTACTATTTAGTGGCTGATTTTAAGGGTGGATAAAAGCAAAAATGGGCACAGAATTTCACTGAAACTTCAGGCCAGACAAGCCTGAGAGAAAAAGTTATGTTTGAAGCTAGAAAAAAATATTTTTAATTTTGAAGCACAGAATATTCAGAGTTGGAAGGAATCCACAAAAATTATCAAGTCCTCCTCTTAAACAAATAGCCCATACTAAGATTGAACCTGAAACTTTGGTATTATTAGCATCATCCTCTCATCAGCTGAGTTAATCTCAGAGTCACAGATAAGGAATATCAGTGTAGCTGTCTACAATATGTAGAAATGTCACTATTTTGCATGTTCAAACTACATGACCTGAACTCTACTGATTGGAAATTATTTAAATATGTGCATTTTTTGAACCATTATGCAGAACAGTGTATGAATTTATGAGACATGCTGCTTTGTGATCAGTCTTTTATGCCCCACCACTTCATCTGCTCCATTTGTCCCTCACTGAAGGACATGGGAGAGGGCTCTTCCTCAGTGTTGCAGCTAGGAGGAAAAAAAAGGGAATTTGTGTCTGGTTAATTGGAGCTTGGGAGAATTGACTTTCACATGGTTTCTCCAGTCCTGAGTCATGGTACCTCCATGACTCACATCCTCAGGATGATGTCCTGCAAACACTATCCAACATGCACCATGTATGCAAACACTAATATGCACACCATGGAATTCTTCTCAGTAAAGCCACTTTTGAGTAAGGTATTTCTGAGTACTTGTGCAGTACTTGAGTATGCAAGTCATTACAGCAGCAGGCCTACATAATAATGAAATGTTTATTGATGTGCATTTTATATTTTCCAAACTTTTTCGTTGACACAGCACAGCTATGTTGCTGTCTATTCTATCCTTTAAAAATTCACTGAGGGAAAGAAAATGGAAAAATTAAAATTCTTCCTGAGCAAGGAAGAACAAAGGCTACAGAATGTGATGCCTGTTTCAGGAGGAGGAAAATAGACATAGAAGAATAGCAGGTATATAAGTTTTGAAAGGTATTTTTCTTAATCCCAGTCAATAAAATTTTGATCTTCAGTATATTTAGGTAATATCAGTGTTCCTCCTGAGAGTTTCCACAAGGAAACAATTTTCTGTCTACATAGCCTTGGCTAATGCAACTTGATTGTAAAATAAGCAGAAACTTAATTTGAAACCACAGAATCCTGAGACAAAGAAAGACATCAAGAACTTTCACAGTGTGGGAGGAGGATGACACAATTTTTGATTGCCTGAAGCTAGATAGGAATGTAGTGGAGACCTCAAAATGACTAATTTGGATGCAATTTGTGCTTAGATTTTAGACTGCCATTTCATTTCATTTCTGCATGCCCTCACTGGGCACCATACTGTTTTATACTTTACATAAGAACATTTTTCTCCTCTTCAGACTCATTATTTAGGAAATAACATAAAATGCTACAGACATGTAAAAAGCTAAAAAAATCACCATTTTAATAACTTGATAGTAGAAAAATTTTAATAGATGAATAAACATGGTAGCAACAAGACGATCTGCTGGGGGCTGTGTTCACATCCACTTTGTGCATCATCTCTTCTACCATGACCAGGATAAGGGCTAACAAGACTTAGACTTCTATCCCATTTTTTTTGGTGTAAATTAAACAAAAGTTTGGGTTTTTTTGTGAAGCCTGGGAGATCACTGGTAGATTTAAGTCACAAGACCACTGCTTTATTACTGTAATTTTCCAGACTTATCTCTAGATTCGGTTAAAGGCAAAATTTATAAACATAGTGTTATAATGTTTCTAAAGTCATTCATAGGAGATAAATTGGTTAGAGTCATCGAAATTTGTAAATGATCCATGCTTAAAGAGCCACAATACATTAGCCATGAATGGTGGGAAATTTTTCATGCTATAAACAGAAATATCATCATTGTATAAACAATGGCCCAGAGGTGCTAGATTTCAAAAAAAATTGATTCTGTCAGATTTAAAGCCTCTTAGAGTTGACATTTGCTATTATGTACTCTGCCCATGGTATAGTTATTAAGATTTTTCATGAACTTTTTTAGCTAAAGTAGGTATTGTCTACTCCATGGCAGTTCACTTGCAGAATTTCTTAAACATTTCTCTTCTAGAGGCTCTTTTTTTAAAGTGGGGGAAAAAACTATACAGAAAATACACATATGTGTGTGTCTTCAGACAGATATATATACACACATATATGACTGAATTCTTAACAGCAATCAAACTGCATCATCATAAAGTGAGATACACATTTGTTCATGGCTGAGCTGTTCAGTTTCCCAAACATGTGGTCAGAGGGAGGATGGGAAACTATCAAAGTTGTTCCTTTCAGATGTCCCCAAGCAGTGCCTTTCTGGGATACAATTTAGAAAGAAAAGCATCTTTTAATCCTTTGCTGTGTTGGGGAAGGCAGACAACAGCAGGGTTGATTTTTAAAATTTCTGTCTTGCACTTAACTGAAAGGTGAAAACCCTTTCTGTCAAGTGTGGAGGTGTTTGGCTAAACTTTGTGTATGATGGGCAACAGACACTTCCTGCCTTGTTCATTCACAAAAATCTGCTGCTCTTTGGTGATCCTCAAAAGAGGCTTCCTTTAAAGCATATTTGGGCTACATTTGAAGCCAGACTTTTCTCCTGGCTGAATGAACTTTGCAAACACAAGGTTTTACACAGGCATGGGTACAACGCAAGCAGGAAACATCTGGAGGAAAAGAGTGGATGAGGTCTCTTACCATGAAATAGATTAATTGATCATGGATACTGGTGTGCCCACAGTACAAATAAACCACTCTTGGAAAAGCATCAAGATAACAAGTTGGCCCCAGACCCTGAAAATGACAGTGGCAAAGGGGGTAAGGGCCTTGAGTGTGAGAGCAAGGAGCCTCTGCTTGCGAGTGCTGGCATCCATAAGCCACACTGGTTTCTAGTGTAGGTGTGCTTTATTCACAGAGCTAGGGAACAGCACTCCCCTTTGCACCTATCAGCCTCAGACCCATGTTAGCCAGGCACCCAGTCTGATGAAAGCTAACACTTCTGTGTTATTTACTTTGTTTTTCTCCATACACATTCTGTCACAGAAGGTCAAGGCTTGTGTTACACAGCTCTGATGTTTCTCCAAGAGGTTTCATGGATGTGCAGGAACAGACAAGGGGAACATCAATCACCTAGGTACAACCTGTAAATAAATAATTAGGGAATGGCCCCAGAGGTCTTAAATACTGCTTCACCCGAGCCAGGCAGGCTTGCATACCTCTTTCAAGTTTGGGGATTCTCAAAGTTTTTGTGAAGGTGATGAGGAACACCAGCTCCTGCTTTTAGTAAAACCTCCTTACACATGAAAGTCATATGCTTATTGTCTAAACACAGAGTGTTCCCAATAGTCTGTCTCCTGGATACAGCAATCTCGGAGGTCGAGACTCAGAAGTCATTTTGTCCCTTCACCTGGAGAAGAAATGCTGAATGATGGGCACGGTGATGGGTATATCACCAAACTACTTCAAACCACCGGCCTGTCCCTCTGGTATCCAACAGCTTGCTGATCCTCGATGTAGCCGGGGGTCGGGCTGCTGTTCCAGAGCAGGGAAAGCCTGTCCGAGCCGGGGACGGCGGGGGCGGCACTCGAGCTGGCCGCGGGCCAGCAGGGCCGTGCCAGGGCGCGGGGCCGGCGGGGGGCGGCGCTGCCGGCGGGGCGGCTCCGCGGGGCCGAGGCTGCCGCGGTGGAGCGGGCGCGGGGCAGACAGCGGCACTGCAGCGAGAGTAGCCGGTGGCAGGGCGGGCACCGCGGCCGCGGAGGGACGGAGAGCGGCCGCCTGCAGGTCAGAGGGGTCCCGGGGACGCTGGGGCCGGGCGGGCTGCCCGGGGCTGCATCCCCGCTCGCTGCAGGGACAGCCGGGACGGGGACAGACGCGGGGCAGGTGCAGCCCCCGGGGCGGCCTCGGGCACCGCTCCGCACCCGGGCAGCCGGCCGTGGGAGCCAGCCGTGGGCGCTGGGGAGCCGGGGGGGCTGAGATAAGGAAGCTTGTGCCCCCTTCTTAGCAGGAGCTGACACTGCACTCTGTCACTGATGCAGGGTTGGGATTTTTTTTTTTTTCCTTTTTGCAACGTGACTGCGGTGCGTGCAGCAGATTGGACTAGCATGACACCCTCGCTTAGTTTATTGGCACGAGATGAAATAATTTATGTCCTGCTATGTCCTTCTTATGTGCCATACAGAAACCTGCGTTATTCTTGCGCTGTAACCAGTACCGGGTTACTGGTTAACTTCTTTAATAGGTTGTGGCATGGGAGTACAAACTTTACAAGAATTAGTAAAGTAGACAGATTCATAATAACTGCAATTATACTCGTTTCTGTACCTGGAAAGAAAAATTTGCTCTGTGGGCCACCTCTGATTACTATTTAGTTGTGTAATGCTTAGATGTACATAGTATTTAATGTGCTGAAAGGATCTGGTCTTTGAGGATTAAAAGGCTGGGAAACCTGTCCACTGGTTGATTCTGAAAATCTTCCAGCTTTCAGGCACTTGAGAAAGCCTTGTGGATCTATTAGAGTGAGTAAACTTGGAAATTTTCTCCAAACCTTATTGATTGTGATTGTTCTTATTATATATGTCACTCAAATATTTATTCAAATACATAACACTGAACTAAGGGATGAAGAATTGTGAAGAAGAATTGTGTTAAGTAGTTTCCTTAGGAAATTTATTTTTCAGCATGAAGACTTTGACAGGATACAACATGTTAAAGATGTGCACAATCAAAAATTTCTTTTGGGGATGCATAACAGGATTATGGCAGATGTGTGATGGCATCTCTTGGTAGTTGTGATTTTCGGGTTTGTATCTGGTATCAGTACTATCAGAGATTCTGGACACCAAAGTTCCAGCAGTCTTACTAATTCAGCAGGAGATGAGTAGCCAAAGGTGGTCAGAGATCTAGGAAGCAATCTTTGGGAAAACAGAGAAAGAGCTGGAATGTTGCCGTCTAGGGAAGCAAAAACTGATGAGGGATGTGGTAACAATCCTTGACTGTGTAATTGGTTTCTGCAGAGTGGTGGGAAGCAAACTCTTCTCCACATCCAGTGGAGATATGATGCGAGCCAGCTTGCTGAGCTGCTGCAGGAAAGATAAGGATGAATTGCTAGGGAAAGTCCTGTCTAATTGTACATGGAATTGAGCACTTAATGTCCATCCAATCACCAGAAATCCATAAGACAAATGTGATCCTGCCTTCCTGTTGTCAAAGACACTAAAAGACCTCTCCGGGTCCATTAAAGATTCCAGGGGTGGCAGACGCAACTAGGAGACCAGCCTGTGAACTCATACACTCTTGACAATGATCATGCATATCAAAGAGCCAACTCTGTGAGGTAAACATGGCTCAGTGATCCATTTGTAGTATTTCACTCACATGCCTAACTTTTATACTAGATTTTGTGATTCTTCTCCCTTCTGCTCAAACTTCATGTGCCATTGAAGTCTGAGAGCAGTGGTGCATGATCTGCTGATGAACACATCTTGGTTTGGTACCATCACAGCCAGTAAATTGACTTGTTGGTAAATGTTAGGAAATTTCAGCTTTGATTGGAAGTACAGTTCTGCAAAGCGGATCACATTGTTTCATTTGAGTCCTCAGTAATTACCAGAGTGTCTCAGAAAATCCATGAGTCAGAACTACTTTGGTTTAATTAATGTCTATATTGGCTATGAATATCATCGTGGAAAGTACTCAGAATATAATTCAGTTTGCAAACATACTTTGAAATTTGTAGTTTGTCCTACTACATTTAACAAAGTTTTGCCTGCAGTATTAGCCAAACTAATTACAGAAATAGCTGACTGAAATGAGTCTGGGTGGTTGTCTTCCCCTTACCTCCATTCTAGAGCTTTTTGCTGCTTACCTCAATATTTATTCTTTTATCGTGTTATTCTTTGTATTATGTTTATGAATTTAAATATTAATTATATTACAAATTCTACCAATTCTACCAACCTTTGCTTCCAGAAATTAGCTTCCCAGTACAAAAAAGGATCACTTAAGTTTTTTGAACATTCCTATTTTATAAGAGTGGAAACAGACAAGGTCTAACCTGGCTTCCTAGATTGTTACTATTTTGTGTCCTGTGTTCTGCCCTTAGTATTTGGAGAGACATTGAATAAAGCAGATTCAATCTTTCCAGTGTCTCTTTATGAAAAAAAGAGACCCTTTCAATGTTCTTAGTCATCTGTTTTATTAAGATGTCTTTGTTGCTGCCTTTTTTTCTCTTCTTTGAGCTGACACGACCAGAGCTGAGCCCAGTAACCCTGCTGAAGACATGCTGTTCCTGAGGCATCTTCTGCTCCTTGCTTCTCAGCTGCTTTCCATCACACCCATGGCAGCGTGGCAGGCTAGAGTGCTTGAAGTAACCAAGATGTGCCTTATAAAATGTCTTTCATTTGTTTTTTTCTGGTTTGTTGCTCTGGACCCCGTCAGAGTTTCTCTGAATCATCTCAAGGATGAATTTTATCAGGGTATAGCAGTGGGGGCTCCCCATGGAGGGGTGGCAGGGATGAGCCTGGCCTGTCCCACTGCCCCAGCACAGAGCAGAGTCTCTGGGGGCACCAGGGCAGCCCCAGCCCTGCACATCTGGTGCCTCCCTGGGAATGGCTGAGGCCAGGCTGGGACCTGGGCCTGCACTGGGACCTGGCTCCACGAGGCCCATGGTCAGGTCGGGCCAGGCTGGGGTGTCACTAGGACGGGGACTGATGGCCCAGGAGGCTGACATGGCAGCTCAAGTTGTGGGATGGACTGGTGAAGGCCTGTTGCTGCCACGAGCGCTTGACTCATTTCAGAGCTTCACTGACCCAAGTTTTGTGTTGGTAACATGTGAAATCTATCCATCAGCACAGCAGCGGGTATCGGAAATATCCAAAAATGTTGAGCTTTAGGGAGGGTGGGCCTACCCAGCCTGGAAGGCCAACTTTGCCATCTGTCCCAGGGTGACAGTCACAAAGAGACTGCCTGAGAGTTTAGCTCCCCCAGGTACACAAACCAACATGGCCTCTGGAACGGGTGTTTTGGGATAGAGACGTGTGTGCTTGAGCACCGCATTGTTCTGCAGCATTCCTTGGCTCGCCTGTCCTGCAGCGTGTCGGCCTGCAGGCTTTGCTGCCTGCTGTGCATTCTCTGCATGGAGAGTCCTGTGCACCTCCTCCAGCACCGCTGGTGGCAAAGCTCAGATCTTTGGGTTGAAGTTGGCTCCTTCAGTCAGCTCTGCTTGTAAGTAGCCAATACTAGTCATCTGGAGTAAAATTTAGGGTAAGCAGACAATTGTCAAGAAGATTGCTACACCATGGCAATACATATTGCTTTGTTGAGTAAAAACAACCCCCCAATAATCAAGGCTTGACACTTCTTCCCCGCTTTTTGCCCATGAAAATAGGCTGAGCCCTGCAAGGCTTCTGTGTTCCTTCATTTAGAATTGGTCTGGCTCTGGAAAAAACACAATATGTGGTAGAAGAAAACTTAGGCCTGTGGGAGCATAGAAAAAAATGTCTTGAAGGACTTTTTTCCTCTCTCTGGTTTCTGTGGTACTGGGGTACAGTGAGACTTACAAAAGAAACTTTTCCAAGTTGCTATTAATCTGCACAGGCATTGTTTTAAAGCACTGCTGATTGATTTAGTCTTTGAGGCTAGATGTCAGGCACACTATTCATGATTAACAGCAGATAAAGACCAGGGAGATGAGCAATGTTGATCATACTGAATAATACTATGAGTGGAGAGTACAAGGTAAATATGTGTCAACCTTTTGGAATTTTGTGTGATTTATATAATTTCAGTGTTGAGTAATTTATATAATTTCGGTGTTGAATAATTGATCTTTTTATCAGTGTGCTTCATGCTGCAGTGAAACAGGATTTAAATAGTGAGAAGTTAATAGTTGCTCCAAGTAAAACACACAGGCACTGGAATGAGACCCAATCTCTATAACTAAGAACATGCAAAAATTCCAGGGAAGTTTGTTTGAACTTGATGTGGTGCAAAATAAAACTATCATTCATGCCAATGAGATTTGCATTTTTCCTTGAATTTTCTGTCTGTTCAAAACAAGCCAGTTAAGTGTACTGTTTTAGCACATAGGAAATTTACATTTCTACCTTGTATATTGGTAGTTTAAGGCTGCTTCATAATTCAGATTTTTGTATTCCAAGATTTTTCAATCTCTCGTGGTTAGTTCTGGTAGCTTGCTCTGAAGCTCTAGCTTGAGCTAATAGCAAAGAGGGGCTGGAGGCTTCTTAGTAATGACAGAAATTAATACAGTTGTGGCAAAATGAGATCACAGAGGGTAAGACAAGGAGGGACTGGGATGAATTGCAGGTCCTCTGGGGCAGGAAGGGTTGAGAAGTGGCTGCAAGGGCCTTTTGGCTGTGGAACTAGTGGTGGGGGTCTTCTGGCAGCTGACAATGGGACAGAGGAATGAGTAGGGCTCAGGGACAGGGAAGGTTTGGCAGAGATTTGTGGCAGCAGGGTCTCTTTCATTCCCTCACACTTTCCATCCAGACCAGTTCTTCTCATTGTCTTTTTTACTGTCCCACATTGTGGGGTGCCTTTTATGGCCTCTGTAATCATCCATTTTTACTCAAGCTAACATTTTTTCTTTCCCTCTTCATTGTCCCCTGCTAATTCCCCCCAGGCTTTGGGAAAAGGGCTGGGATCTCAGGGTCAGTTGATCCTGATGTCAGGAAGGTGATAAAGGGAGGTATGAAGAGAGGTGAGGGGCCTGTGCAGAGGTGAAGACAGCACTTCAGTAACCTTTTGAGAGAGATTTACTCCTTCTGGAGTCCTGCATGATGTGAGGGATGTCTGGCAGAGAGGCACAGCAAGTGTGCCTCACGTACACTCAGTCTCTGTCCTCGGAGGTGGTGGCAGAGTGCTGTGTGAATAGGTGCTAATCAGCAGTTCAGCATGTAGCTCTGCCATTGCCATCTTCTTTAGCATGGGTAAAATCTGCTGCAGGAGGGGACTACTTGCTTACAAAAGTGCAGGTTTGTGGGTGTAAAAGATGTTAAATGAAGAAGTGATCACTGGGTTTTTGAATGTTTTAATTAGGAAGTTGATCTTATCTGGGAGAGCTTTACATGTGGAATATACACAACTGTATATGTGCTGTGCGATAGAACTTGTAGGATATTTAAAGATATATATTTATCTGTTGAATATGCTAGAAAAGTGTGTTTACCCAAACTGTCTTTGAAAGGGAAAAATTGAGTCGTTGGGATGAAGAGTGCCCCATCTGTGGTTGGAGTGTACATTAACAATGCCATTTGATTAGCTCAGAACTTTTTTGTATATTTTAAAGACCGCTTACTCTGCCCAAGTCTCTGTATTTTTTTGCATTTAATCCAGTTTACCAAATATACAATATTGATTTGCATTATCCAAACTGAAAGTTCTTTTCCCTTTTGTGTAAATTTTCAGAGCCGTTGTGATGACAAAACATGTCCTAACTTGCCTGAACTATTTTTTATCCTACATCAAAAAATGGAAGAAAAAAAACAAGCTCTGAGCTCTAGTTTGAAATTAAGGCAACAATTTTTAAAGCATGCCAGCTTGTATTTTCCAAAATATGTTATAACAATCTGTACTTTCTTCATTAAGTAAAGTTAATGATTTCCAAAAGTTTTCTTTTTAGTCGGAACTGTTTCAGCATATAAAAATGAGCCCAGTTAAGATGACTTGAAGACACATAAATGAAGAGTGCTGCAGCTGGTATAACAGCAGGAGTATATCTAGGTGTAGCCTTTAATAGACATTTGGGAAGTCTTGTCAAAAGTACCTTGTGCTTCTTTTGGCTGCACCCCCTTATGAGCTCCCTGGTTCCACAAGAGTTTCCAGGATCATGTATCTAGAGGTCTACATAAATTTGCATAGTTGTATTAAGAGTAAAATTTATAAAATTATCAGATTATTGAGATCAGTTTAAAAATCATGGTATAACCCTTGCTTCACTAAAGTGTGCAGACTTGTGTCAGACTAGCAGAGGAACTGCCAGCAAGCATGGTGGGCTTTCTAGACTGTCAGTGTAATGCATACATTTGAGGGAAGATGTATGAAGTAGTATGTAATTCTTTTCCTGATACTGCATGCTGAGAAGTTTCAAATTGTAGGTGCAATTAGAAAACTCCACTCTCAGTGTCCTCAAATGCATTATTTTTTTTTTCTTAGTCTCTTAACCACCTGGGATACCCTGGAGCTGTGTCCCCAAGAGGCTTCATTAGACAGAGATCTAAGCAAGGCTGTTTAAACCTCTTTGGTTGCAACCTTCCTTGACCAGATCAGTATGTTCCTCCTTACTTGCACTTGGGATCTGACCCTGGTTTTCTACTGTTTCCCCTTTCCTCATTGCACATGGAAAAGACAGAGTAATATTCCCAGTTGATTAAACAGTGTAAGCATAGCTGCAGTGTCCTGTGTGGAGAAGAGGAGCAGACACATCTGTGCAAGGCTTACAGGCTGGGTGAATTATGCAGAACTCGGCTTGATAGAAGAAGTGGAAATAGACCATGCAGAACTGGTAGTATTGTGAATTCACTCCTTTCTCAGTTGTGGGAAATATTTCAGAAAGCATTCTTTGGGAACTGCCTCTGAGATTTACACTTTATGCCCAAGACAAAAACCCAGGGGAAAGTTACATAATGCTGGACTTCCATTTTATCAGAGGTTTAATTACTCATGGAAAGTGAACATGGGAGTCTCCAGCTCTTTAATTCTTGAGCTTGATAGCATAGGACTGTAAAGGGTAAAGTAGATCACTCCTGGAAAGATATAAACTGAACTGAATGTCAGTGTCTAGGTAGAAGATATGTGCCTTCTTTCCCCAAGTGGAATGTTATCTATCTGCCTAGCTGTCACATTTTGCTTAAAAAGTTTCCATTAAGAGGGAGCAGAACTGAGTGGATGTAAGTAAGAGAACTTTTGAGATATATCATGACATCCTCTGCTAACTCATGGGGCAGAACAGTGAGGAAAAGTACAGCCAAGAACATTGGCGTTATTGTGCAGCCCTTCATAGCAAAAGTGAAGTGAAACTCTATGTGGAAATATAATAATACAAAGTGTTAATGTGTGGAGGGGAATTATCAAAGACAACCCCCCTAATTACCTTTCCCACTGAAAAGAAATTTAAATTCTCACCTACTGAAAAGAAGTCCTCTTTGTCTTTCAGAAGCTGTCATTTGCAGTGAAAGTGAGCATCAAATGGCAAACCTAAGAAACCCAACCAAATAAATTAAATGGCTTTTTGAATAGCTGTGTCTGGAAGTTAAGAGACAATGGGGAAATGATTGCAATTAGGAGACCTGGGAGGCATTTTTTCCTATCCCTGAAAAGTAAAATCCAGAATTCTTCAGGTCCTATGTAGAATGACATCAGCCATGAGAAATCACTGATGATAAAATGTGTCTAAATGCTCACAATATATTAAACTGTAAAAAATATGCCCTTTCAATACAAAGAAGATAAAAATATAAAGGAGTTTCTTTGCTGTTTTACTGCCATGGAAAAGAATAAGGGTTAGGGAAGGGGAGGAAGATTTGCTGAATAGAAATAACAGCAAATTCTTTTTAAAGGTCCTAGACAATGGAGGTTTATGTTTGTTATTCCCTGGTGAATTTTCAATGAGGAGAAAGGAATGTAATTGTATGCCCCTGTGATTAAGTCCATTTGCTGTGCAAAGGGGCCCACATGGCCATGGCGTGCTCATGACTGGGCTGAAATGAACATTGACAAGTTTTGCCAAAAAGGGGAGGGAAGCCGGAACGCAGAGGATTTCATTAAGGAGCTCAAAAGAGAGGACAGCTGCACCTCATTTTCAGAAGCACATATTTGTCTTCGAGGAAGCTAAGCAGTACCAAGAATAAAGATTAATTTTTATTTCCTAAAGAGCAAAGACATTCCATTTATTTTATCTCTTGTTTTCTTTTCTGATCTGGATTTTAATAAGGTGTCTGCCCTCAGAAGAGGTGTTTCTAGCAAAGGAAAATTTCTTCCCTGTGCATGCATAAGTGTGCCTGCTAAGTACTCACTGTAGTTGTCAGTGGCTCATGGTTTGATGGTACCTCTCAGTAGGAAGGAAAAGACATTCAACAAAACCATCCAGGAGCTGTCCGATACAGAGCATGTCCTTTGAAGACGGCCTGGTTTTCTCTGTTCTTCAACACTTGACCACATGCAGTTTTGGACTTGTTTCATGGTCGCTCTATGTGATTTTTAAATAGATCTGGGTGATCCATGTCTCCAGCTCCTGCAGAATTAATCATAGGATGCTTTTTGGGCAACTGCAGGCCATGAAATCTTGCTCAGAAATCAAAGAGCTATGAAAATTCTGTTACGTGGCGATTTCATTCTGAAAACTCTCTTACATTAGTACTACAATAGAACACAGGCACTGATGAGTGACACCTGAAGTAAATATGTAATCACTTTAAATAATTAACCTGTTTTCTCCTTTGAATCAACAGGAAGTAGCCTTTCCTCCTGAAAATGAATAGGTTAAGATGTTGAGAACATTTTGATACAAAATTACATTGTTTTATTACATTACATTTACAATTTACAATTACATTACAAAAACTGTAGTTTACAATTACATTACAAAAACTGTTATGAAATATTCCTATGTCCTTTTGTGATACAGACACAGATTTTTGTACTTTTCCATGAGGAAGTTATTTTCTAGTTTTTGTTGCTTACACCTTTTTTACTAGTTGATATTTTCAATCTATTTTTGTTTTCATGGAAACTTAACAACATGACTGAAAAGAAACTGGCTTTCTGTATTTGTATATGCACTTTTTTCTCCTTTAATACTATCTGAGAACCAATTATCATGGACATATATAGAGTTCATCTTCAACAAGTTAATTCCAAAACATACATGAAAGTATTTAATTTTAAAGAGCTAAAATATAAAGCAATGCTTATGTATTATAATAGAGTTGCTAGCTGTTGTGGCTAAATTATAGCTAAATTGTGTGAATTCTCATGAATTATATAGCCCAAATAAGAACCAAGATTGTAATCACACATTTTGAAATAAGGCTCAGATACAAGAAAATCTGTTTTAGTGAGAGCTGGATTTATTTCTTATAGTTTAAGTAAGGAAACAGTATATGATAGTATACACACCATCTTTGGCTCTTGATACTACACCAAAGATTCCTCCAAAAATACATTTTCTTTTAAGGAGATGATCGTTATATAAAATGAGATTGTAAATAACCCTATGGAATTGTTTAGCCTATTGCGTGGATTATCTAGAATTCACACACTACCTACATAATTATTGAGATCTCAAAGTACCTGCAAATACCACCATTTTTGCAGTGGCAAATATAACTTTTGTGAAATTACCCTGAAAGACTTAAGTTGGCATTCTTGTAGGATTCAATATTTCAGTAGTTTTGTATTTTGTAAACATATTGTCAAAATTGGAGGAATAGAATTTCAAAGAATACTTCTTTTTGTTTCTTTTACATGAAAGACAGTGTTTGGTGGAGGTTTGAGCACTGCATATCATTCTGTAACTGGAAATAGAATAGCTGTTATTTAAAGTTTCAAGTTACAGGGTGTAACATGTATACTTATTTATTTTGATTACTTCTTGATCTGTTTTGTTTGCAGGCCCAATTGTACAGACAATGCTTTGTTTATGCCTTAATAGAACAAATTACAGTCCAGGTGCAGATTTTATGATCCATTGAGATCACTATCTTTTTTTTGTTTTGAGTGGAAACTGCAGTCTATCCAGTCATTCTAGGCTGAAGAAGTCACACTCTGTACAATACTTGGTTTTGTCTAAACACACAGATGTTAGTTTTACAACGGGTAGGTAAACGCTATAGTTATTTTTGCATGTCTGTGTTAAAGTTTGCGTATTTTTTATTCTTCAGCACAAAATGTAGACAATAATGTATACTTTATTAAAACCAAATTTGTTTGTCTCTTCCTTAGTATTAAATTCTGTAAAAAATTCTCTATATTCTTTGGCAGAGGGAAGGTAACATTATTATTGGCTTGTAGCCAATAGCACACTTAACAGCTTCTTTAGGATTTTCCTCTTCAGGATGTCTCTGAGCAGAACTGGAGAAGTGTCTCTCTGTCTCTGGCACTCACTCAGTGATGCTCTGGAGCACTGACAGCCAAGACCTGTGGCAGGGGCTGTGCCTAACTCCAGTCTACCTTCACCACCATGAGGTTGCTCTCTGGTACAGAGGTTTCAACACCTCTTGTATATACTGTGTTCTTACCCCTTACCTTACTAGAGGACATAAATATACAAATGCATTTTTGAACCTTTTTAAAATTCATGTTAATTAAGTCTACTAACATTTTTTCTGCAAAGCAAACTTTATAGAACAGGAACATAAAAGGGACAATGTTTAGAAACTCTTCATCTGGATCCATGTTGATTTCTTTTTGTGCGCGTTGTCTGATTTAAATTATTTATTGCTATATGTTGGATAAGTTGGTTGTATAGCTTTTTTATCTTTATTTTTCGCCATGTGTAGTTGTTCACGCTGCAGTTTTAGTATATTTTCAACAGTTTATCAATCCCACAATTTAAAAGCTAATAGATATTTTCTAGTAACACTCTAAAAATTATTAGGAATCTCATCATCATGGTGAAAAAATATAAACCAAGGTACTTCATGTTGATTCTCCATAGCATAAATATAGGCACTGATTAATCTGTAGATTTGGGTTTTACCACAACAAGAACCAGCAGCACCTTGTTTTGTAACTAACTGCTTTGTAACTAGTACTTGTAAATTAACTGGAGCAAAAAATGTAAAAATGTGCTATTATTACCTCCAGCATCTTTTGTGCTCTGATGAAAAGTGGTCAGACTCTTGGGAATATCGGCAGACAGTTGAGAATTGTCTCAATATAATTAAAAAGGATCACTCCCAAAAGGGAGGCTGCAGAGCACCATGGCCTGAAGAATCTGTGCTGGTGGTGCTGTTAAACCATGGCTTTTTATTTACTGTAGGAAATACAAATTGACATTTAACACATGCGTTTAGCTCCATAAGGCTTCTTTATATGAGGTCACTAAGACTGCATGCATAGTGCTTTTGTCCAACTGTGTAATCTTTAGTTTCAAGTGCCACAATAAACCCTAGAAACACTACAAGTGTTTGCTCTAAAATGCTGTAAGTGATGCTCAAGATGTGCTCCCTCTTGTATATAAATTCATCTTTTTAAATAAACAAACAAACCAACCAACCTGAAATCAACCACTTTTCCAAGAGCATGAGTTTGATATTAAAAAAGAAAAGCTCATCTCAAGTTGAATAGCTCTGGAATATGTCTGAAAATGCATTTAGCATTTTTTGAAATGTTAGATTTCTGGCACAAATAATAATGTATTCCTTTCATTATTTTTAAAAGTTTGTATTAAAACTTGTGATAATATAAAGTCTGTTGTTTTTTTTTTTAATTTGAGGTATTCCTCTGAAAGCCAAGTTGTACACCTGGTTGTGCAAGAAAGCATGACCTATACTTTGTTCAGGCCTGTCTGTTACCATCAATATGCTGGGTAAGCAACTTGCCATAGGTCCTAGTAAGAATGCCGTGTTGCTTTATTCATCCTTTTGCAAACTACATTGGTGACACTTCTTAATGGACTCTATGGAAAGTAAGTTACTCGTGTCTTGTACATTTTGAGATATGGGAACTACTTCAGAAAAATTAATCAGTGTTTTTGAAAGAAAAAGTGTTCCCTATACTGCTCTAACCTCTACTGGTCATTTAATTCACCAGTGGCTAATTTAGGTCAAGCTGGCTGATTCAGAAATGTGACACTCTTGAATTATTAAGAGATTCTAGCAAAAAGAAGCAAAAAGCAGAACTGTTTGCACTTTTCTCTTGAACATGAAAGTTGCAATTGGAATGGCATGAAGGATACAGAATAGAATAATAAAATTCTTTAGGCTGGAAAAGACCTTTAAGACCATCAAGTCCAACTGCCAACCCAGCACCATTACTATGTTGACCATTAAACTATGTCCTCAAGGGAAAGTTTTGGTTGTTTACTGTATGGATTGTAATGTATAACCCATATAATAAAATATATAATCTCTCAGAATAGTCTGTGGTAGGTCTTCTGGTAAATAATATTTAACTGTTACTCAAAAGAGGGAGAAAAGTGCCCGATTTATTTCTTTTCCCTGGTGGGAGCCTAAGAGATGTGTGGGTGATGAGTGTTTATGACTGTTTGGGATCATTGCTGAGTATAGTAGCAAGTCTCATGGCCTAGGGGCCAGACAACTCTCTAAGCCGTATGTTGAAGATTTCTTCATGGATGTAGAGTGGGAGGAAGGAATTTGCCTTCTTCCCATGAGTAAACTGGTAAGATGGAACAGGATGCAGCCTTCCACCCCCACTCCATCCTTGCAGTGCCAGCTTGTAGGGAATTGCCTACAATGCAGAGAAATTATTTTCTGCAGTTTTGAACATTGAAATTTCTAAGAACTTCCAAGTGCAGAACAAACTTGCATGCCCCTGTCTGTTGTTACTGTAATACCAAAAAACTCTCAGCCTTCAAGGTAGTTCTCCTCGCAATGTCCTGGAGATCTGGTGTTGCACTCCCACCTAAACTCCCCCGGTTGCAAGACAGTGCTGACCAGGACTGCATACAGCTTCTGCACCCTCACTCCTCATACCCCAAGAGTCCTCCAGAGTCCTTCAGACATCTGACCTTCCTCTAGGTTCTCTCTCAGTGACCTGTAGCAATGCAGACACCCCCACAAGGAGCTAAATTACTTTTTTAAAGGCCATTATTTAAATAATCAGAGACAGGTTTACTAGCAGACACTGAGGGATATCTAAAAAGCAGCACTTCCCAGATAATCCAGAATAATTTTCATCAGTTTATTCTGATGTAGGTTACTTCAGCAATTTTTTTTTTTGTCTTACTATTGCATAGATAATCACCTCAATATGCAATGTTGCTCCAACACTGGGACAAAAATGAAGCAGAATGTTTGGATGTGTGAAGTTGTATTAGGTTTGTGTGGCCAGGTTTTGATATCAGTGGGGCTTCTGTGGTGGCTTCTCTGAGAAGCTGCTAGAAGCTTCTCCTGTGTCTACAGGGTCAATGCCAGCTAGCTCCAAGGTGGGTCTGCAGTTGCTGTTGGCCAAGGCTGAGCCCATCACTGATGGTGGTAGTGCCTCTGAGATAATTTCGTGAAGAAGAAGGAAAAAACCTGTGCAATGGCAACTGCAGCCAGAGAGAGAAGTGAGCACATTTGAGAGGAACAGCTCTGCAGACACCAGGGTCAGTGCAGGAGGGGCACGAGGTGCTCCAGGTGCCAGGGCAAAGATTCCCTTGTAGCCCATGGCAAAGACCATGGTGAGGCCCTGCAGCCCGTGGAGGATGAGGGTGCAGAAATCCACCCTCCAGGAGGAGCCCACTCTGGAGCAGGTGGATGCCTGAAGAAGTCTGTGACTCCATGGGAAGCCTGTGCAGGAGCAAGCTCCTGGCAGGACTTGTGACCCCCCCGAGGGACTCACACTGGAGCAGTTAATGAAGAATTTTATCATGTGCAAAGGACTTATCTAGGAGGAATTTGTGGAGCACTGTATCCCATGGCAGGGACCCCATGCCAGAGCATGGGAGTCTTCCCCTGAAGAGCAACAGAGAAAATGCGTAATGAACTGATTGCGACCCCCATTCCCCATCCCCCTGTGCTGCTGGGAGTAGGAAGTAGAGATTTTGTGACTAAATTTAAGGCTGGAAAGAAGGAAAGGCTATGGGGAAGGTGTTTTAAAGATATACTTTTATTGCTTGTGATCCTGCTTTGATTGGTGATAAGTTAAAATAATTTTTCCCATAGTAGAGTCTGTTTTGACTGTGATGGCAGCTGATAGTGATATCCCCATGACCTCACCTCAACCCATGAACCCCTTGTTGTATTTTCTTTCTTCCTTCCAGCTGGGGTGGGGGGTGATAGAGCAGCTTTGGTGGGCACCTGGCCTCTAGCTGGAGTCACCCCACCACAGAAGTACAAGGCTTTTAAGTAGAAATAGGGAATTAATCTGGGATCTTACAATAACAAGCATGCTAAAATAAAAAACAGCTCCCTGTTGAGATGTCTGCCTGGGACATTGGGAAATATTGGTCTTTTTCTATGTGATAAAGTGATTTACAACATCCAGGGAGAACTTTTTATGGTATCTGCTGGCTTACTGCATATTTTTTCTTAATGCATTTTATCTTTCTAAGGTGAAAGCAGAGAAATACACAGGAATCTTCCACAGGAGGAATACCCAGAGACAGGGTTTGTATAGTGCAGGACTGCTGCCCATCCTGCATCTTTGCAAAGCCTTCTGGATGCAGCTTGTCCATTTATTTGTTGCTCAACTCTGCAGCTACTTTGTCGTTAGTTGTTGATGGAGTGAATGAAACCGTATGGTAGGGCTAGGAAGGAATTTTATGCTTTATAAAAGTAATAGAAATAATTGTCTACATAGGCTGGAAGAGTCTTTACAGTTCAAAGAAAGTGAGCTGGATTACTTGCTGGAATATCTTTAGTCTTTTTGCAGGTGTAAAGCAGCTGGGTGTAGAAGTTCTGCATGGTTTTAATTTTTGCTTGGGATCATACTTTTCTGGAAATGTGAGTATTTCTCAAAGTACCAAATTTTGGATATACTTGAAACAGAAAATGTTTGTTTTCCCCTTTGAATATGCATGTGCTAAAGTTCTTTTTTCTTCCCTCAAAAAACTTTAAAATCTTAAGGGTTTGATTTAGCTCCACTGAATACAACTGTAATTCTTTCGAAGTTTTACTAGTTCAGGTCCTAAATTCCTCTAGAATTTCTCCCATTTTCGTTTCTTCAGCCATCACAACCTCCTTTGAGTGAATTGTCAATATTTTCAGTGAGAACAGGACTGCGTAAATAGAATCCTATACTTTAAAAACAATAGAACTGGAAAACCTAAAAATTCGTTTTATCTTTTAATCTTATATGATTCTTCCTGGATTGATGTCAGTGAGTTTGTATATTGTTAAAATACTAGCATATAATGGAATGTTTTAGAGGGCAGTCTACTTCATGATACCTCTATATATGTCTAAAGTACTACATTAAATTGAATAAACATCCATTCATTCTATAGTGTAAAACAATGACATTAGGTTTTGAAGCTTGAACAGATAATTTAATCATCCTTTCCTGTGGCTATGGATTTTTTTTTTAAAGATGGGTCTGATTTGCTCTTAATTGACTTTTTTTCCAGAAACTATGGGAAAGGGAGAGGGACAGTTAAAGAATTGCAAAGGACTAGGCTTTCAAAGGAAGTTTTGATGCCTTTGGCTAAAGCAGGCATCCGCAGCATTATTCTTATCCTCTCCAGCCTTTGACATTACTTATACTAAAACAAATAATAGCATGAAGTATAAATCATGGAAAAAGACAATGAATTTCATTATTGGTCTTGCTGCTGGAATCCAAACCTGTTTGGAGGATGAATAGGAGAAAGGAATAGAAGAAAAAGATGAGAAGACTGAAAAATATAATTTCTATTTCTGATTCTGGTTCTTACTTGCAGGAGGCAAACAAAGCCTGCAGACTTATTCTTTTCTTTACACAGTAAACTTATTTTAAATTCCCTTTTATGTATTTCTCACTGCATCTCCTTTGTTTTCATGGCAAATGTTGCAGTCATCACATTGCAAATAACATCTCAGTTAAGCCAACCTACCCTCCCTTTTTAAAAGCGTAGAATTAAAATAAAAAGATGAAAAGAAAATCAATGTAATGGGAAAAGAAAGAAGTGGATGAGGAGCTATTAGCAGAAATGTGTGTCTCACATACAACAACCTAGCTGAATCTGGTAACACTGACAATGTTTAGGTCTGCAACTGTCTTGCTTTTCTGAGGACTTTGAGACCACAGCAGTAACTGATGAGCAATTCTGTGTATCTCTTGTCAAATGTGAATGATCCAAAAGTAGTCTTTTAATTGCATTAGGAGTTCTTACTTGGATTCATTCCATTCTTACATTGCCTTTATGACTCTTTTTATCAACACTCATTGTTAGAGATTGTTGTACTTTTCTTTTAGACTTAAACTGATTTCTATAGTGGTTTCACAGCTAAATGATATATAATTTAATGTAATTATATATAATGACTTTATATAATTTCTAGTTATTTCATTATTTGCCCCAGTGATTGTTTCTCTTGTCAGTGGCCCAACTGAACTCTAAATTCCTTAGTGCAAACAAAATGCTCTCCCAAACTACTGCACTAGGTTGTAATTTTGATTAATTTTTTTCTCTTTCCCTGTTTAGTAACATAGATACTTTTACACGTGCAGAGTCAAAATTTGAACTTTGAGATTTCCTCTAGGAGTTGCTTGGAACATTTCTTATGTAGACTCCTATTGTCATACGCAAGGTTAATTTCAGCTGTACCATTTGAGTGTCAGATTTTATCCTGTTGATTGGCTGTTTTGTTTTTCTTGGGTCCATCCAAGGAGGGAAAGTTCTGTGGAATCTCAAGATGCTTGATAAGAGAGAAGTTACAGCACAGGCCTTTCACAGACAGGATTAAATCATGGTTTCCAGGGAGACTTCAGATTCTTTTGTTGCAGCCAGCAATCTGAGCTGCCAATTGTGGTTACTTCCTTAAGTTGCCCATCCTATATTGTTTCCCAGTCAGTTGTGTGTCAGTCCAGTAGCTCAAATGCTGTGGTAAGCTCCTTTTTCTTTAACCCTTAATAACTAATTGCCAGGTCCTGGCACAGCATCCTCTTGGAATGGGAATAAATCCAAGAAAGTATGAAGTGCCAGAATAACTTGGATTTAAAAATACGTGTCTTCTGTGACTTCAGATGTTGGAGCATGAATCCAGACTGTCTCTGTTGTAAACTGGAGGAACATGTGGGTTTGTGTGCTTTACTGAATCATGAAAAATAAACAGTCACCCCATGTCATTTACGAGCATTATTTGCTTTCAAAACTATGTATAGTCATGCTTGGGTTATCATATGTGTCAATTGCTTGCTTTAGTCTTCAATGTCTAGCATGGAACTTGGTATAAAGCCTTTATAAAATTTATACAAAGCCTTATTTTCAAAATCTGCTGAGAAGATGATGAATTCTTGATCCTCTCTGTACCTTTATATAATCTGCATAGTACTTTATACATCATATATATATCAAAGCTACAAATATGAAGTGTAATCTTAACATGTAGTACCAATTCCTGTGAGTTTATGTTTTTTGTATTGAATACCTCTAATAATAGGAATTGTAATCATGTTGGAGAATGATTGCATTTAAAATACTGGTGCACTGAATTTTTTTCTTACTTATCCGTAAAATGTCTTCTGGAATGAAGATTGAATTGGTTTGCTTTATCAGTAGTTTTGGCAGTAGTTTTAACAGTTGACTGTTAAGTCAACTATTTTTACTGAGAGATTTATATTGTATCTGTGGCACAAATAATTGAAATATCAAACATCATCTTGAAGTACTAGTTATTGTCTTTACTGTGTTTTGAGGGAGAAATACAATATAACATTTAAAAAGCAAAACAGACCATGCTAATGTGTACTTGAGGGGCAACAGATGTATGTGCAGAGTCAGGTTAGATTGATTTCTGAAAATGGCGATGAGATGTGATGTAACTGTTTCTCTGAGGTCTTCAATATTCATTCATGTTCTTCACATGCTTGGATATTCATCTTCAGCTAACTCAGCTGCTTTGCCATTAACTCTGCACAGCTCTCATTGCTGCAGCTGTGGACTTGAGCCAGAGGGTTTTGTCTGCATCCCTTCTCAATTTTCTCCAGCTCCATTAGGAGATCTCTGTTTTTTAGTCTGTCTGCCAGGTAGGCATTAGATTCGTAGAGGGAAAGCAAACAAAACTACACCCCTCAACCTTTCTTGCTTTTGTAAAAAGAGAGATAGCAAAGGTAGTGGAAATGGGCCAAGTGGCCCAAGCAATGTCTGCATTAGTCTTTTCTTTTCAAGGTAGCCCACGCATTGCTTTCTGCTTGATTTCAGGGTTAGGAAATAAAATATCTGAAACTGTGCACTAAGTGTACTTTATATTGCCATGTATTCATATATAGACTTAGTACAGCTAAGAATTAGCCGGAATTGAACCATTTTATAATGGCTTTTTATCCTTGTTGCACTAATACTTAAAAAAGAAAAAAAAACCCACAAAAGAAAATCCATAATATGTGTAACTTAAACGCATAATTTTCTTTCTTGACCCCTCTTAATAAAACCACATCCTTAATCATATATTTAATGTTGTAGAAAACTCCTGGCATGAATGTAGTTATACTGCTGATTATGCCAAAATCTTTTATTCCAACATAGAAATAGAAGGAAATTGTATGAAGGATACTGATGTACTTGTCACTTTTGGAGATTTTATCTATTTATCTTTGATAAAAGCAATCTTGCATTTATGTACATGTATGTAGGTGCAAACCAAGCTTAAATTAATCATATCTTTATAGCCTCACCCTTCCCAGGAAATGCTGTTATTTAAAATGTTTGCAAGTATAACAACCTCATCAGTTGTGCCCACCAAGAAAAACAAATGAATAGGAACAATATGTGGAAAACATGAATGCAGAATGGGACTGAAATCTAAGTGGAACTAAACACTTTGGATTAATTACTTGATGAAAGAAACTGACTTAGACTCATAGACTTTTTGAATGCATAGGACTGGTAGTATTAGGTAGAGATGGAAATAGATAGCTATCTAGAAATAGATAGCTAAATTGCCCTAACATTTTATTTGCAAATCCCATTAATTCTGAAAATGAAGGGAGCAAATATAAAAATGTGGTGATGAAATATTGCATTACTTTTCCACCTTACTTAGTGCATATTAATGAGGATTTTCAGGATTCCAATTTCTTCCTGCTCAGTTCCTGTAGTATTGCATAAATGTTGAAAATGCGAAGAATCTTCTGTATGTCCTTTCAGTCATTATTGTTGTAATGTCTTCATACTTGGCCCTTTGTACACAAAACTTAATGATCTCTAGCTGAATTATGAGAGGTTTATGCAGTGATGCAATATGAGAGAAGTGTTAACTTATTCTTGGAAAGCTTGCTAATATATATAACCTTTAGTCTGGTTATTTTCTCAGAATGCTGGAAAAGGTTAAAACTATACCCTTCCTGACTTTCTTCTTAGGCAGTAACTAGCAGTGGGAAGAAGTGAAGGAAGAAACTGTTCCTTTCAGTGTAATTCTTCAGCAAGAAATCTTCATGTAGCAGAGAAGCCAGAAGATTTTGGAGGGAAGAAATCTGTCTCTATGAATTTGAATAGTGACAAAACTGCACTGAAGAGCAAATATTTTTGATTCTGTAAGAGTCCAAATTGCTCTAAATGGAAAGTTTCTTTAGAGAGTATTCATGAAAAGAATAAAATTATATATTTGTCTGGGCACTCCAAAAATTGCTGTGAAAGACTGCATCAGTAAACTGCCCTTTGAGATGCAGAAGGTGCTGCTTTTAGGCATCGTAAATGCAAGGTGTAAATACTGCCTAACCTGCATAGATGCATACATTTTCTACTGAAAACTTAAGTTGGATGTGAAATTATTCTGCTGTGCATGCAGAGGAGATGTCATTTGAACTTCTGTGCACTTCTGTACAGCAAAGCTGTTCTGGGAATTGCATGCCTTTGCATCTGTAACACACTGACAGTCTTGAATTAGTTTGAAAATCAAGTAGAGGCTGTTGGTTTCAGTAATGGCTGTACCACATTTCCATTGTGTAGGAAACCGGAGTTCCATTCACTTCCCAGTCAGTTCAGTGGCCCTGTTGGTGCAAATGCTGCTCCACAGCAAAATTGCTCTTGCCCAGAAGAAGGCTGGAAATAAGTTGCAGGAACTGTCCAATTGGTTAAGGCTGCCTACAATGACAGCATGTGGGTGAGTTGCTGTGTCACTGGTTTCCAAACTTCATTGAGTTTTCCTCCTGTGCACAGCAAACAGTGAATGTGCATCAGGGAGGCTATCACCTGTCTCTGATCATGCTCTCGTAGAGTATGGCTGATGCAGCCAGATTTTATTGTACCACTTTTCTCTTCTGCCTTTGGTGAAGACAGAAATAATACTTTGTGAACTCTACTGTGGAGAACTGGGTCTTACACTGCTACCCCACTAGTTCAAGGGTCTGATATTTAATAGCACTGCTTATCTTTTGTGTACATTCAGATGCAGAGAAATTTGCCTGAGTCTTGATTCAAATCACTCAGATATATTATGTGTGCTCTACAGCCCCTCATTTTGGGAGCTCAGAGCAGAAGCCTTTACATAAGCTGTTTATTTTCCCTCTGTCTGAGATAGGCAGTTTTCCTTAGAGGACTGGCAAACTGGCATATCAAATAACCAAGATAAAAAGCATACAGTGGAAAGTATGGCCATAATGAGTCACACTAAAGGTCCACCCAATCCAGTATCCTGTCTCAGTTAATACCTCATTAAATCTTGTGGCTTTAATTTAAACAATTTAGTGGTGCTGGGAGATAGCCAAAGGTTTGCTCCTGCCACCCTATGCATCACCAGAGCTACAAAGCCTGGGGTTGGTTGTGGGGCTCTGTCCCTTTTGAAGTGGAAAAAGTAAACAACTATGAGGATGCCTTGAAAAATACAGTAACACGTGATACTTCTCCACTAATATTCTCTCAGGCTGCCACCTTTTACTTGAGCTGGATGCAACATCAGTGTATTTATTTAGTAACCCTGTATGAATTTCTCCTACATCAACTTCCATATATTAAAAGTGATTTGGTATAACTGAGAAGTGGGAAAGCAGTTCTATGTGTTTTCCTGGTCATGTTTGGTAAAACCACAAACTAATCACTAGGGAAAATTTGGAAAAAGACAGAGGCCAAAAGTTTTATTTAAAATATTCATTCCTGGATTGGGTGGTGTTTCTGTAAGTTTCAAGTACACTTTTGTTGCCTGTTCAATAACTACTGTGTTGACAAGATACAGCAGCTGGGTCTCTGGAGTTGTTGGTTTGGCATCTCTTTTTGACTGTTAAAAATGCAGTGCTTTTAATATTATTTTCTTTCTAGTAAATTGAGCATTGGAATCCTCATTATCTGGTTGCTTAAGCTCCGGTTTTGTCCTTTGAATTTTGTTTTCTGTTAATCGGTTCATTTTGGCCTACTAAACATTTATTTTGGTTTATACTTAAAAACCTTGCCATGGAAAAGGCTGGAAGAGATTTTAGAATGATCAATTGTACAAACCACCAACAAACCAAATAATCTATGTAAATTGTCTACCTCTGCTATATTCTTTTATGTATTACAAGCCTAACACTTATACACAGTTTCATAGTTTAAAATAGATCCTTTTTCAAATAGCTGGAATAAAAACCTGCCACTTAATCTGTTTGAATGAAGGTGATATCCCAGTATTTGTGTAGCAGAACTGGAAAAGTTCTGGATCTTGTGTCCTATCCCATAGACTCCAAGGTGTGTCTGATTTCTTACCCATTCTGATACAAGGTAATATGAATAACAAAATATGCCTCTACTTTGCAATTATCTGTAATCTGAAGGAGAGATTTAATAACAGAATAATTATGGTCTTGCTTTATTAACTTCAGGGAATTACATTAGGTGGGAGTAGAATTTCCTGGAAGTTGACTGCTCTGCAGTGAAATGAATTCATCCTGAAAATTGCATTTTACGTTGAAGGATGAGATGAGAGAATACAAAAGAAATTCAGTATACTTTCTTTCACAGTCTTGAAATTAATGGATCTCTAATACAGTACACCAAAAATGTATCTTTTACTAGTATGATACCTTTTTTTCATTAAGCATAATGAATACATCTTCTTAATTAAAATAAGTTAGTCAAATAATATTTTTAACAGCAATATGAGACTTAAATTGCATCTTTACTTGACGTGGGGTTACATTTCACAAACCGTGATAGCAAAGAAGACATAAACAGAGGAAAAAAAATCAAAAGTTGAAGATGTGTGTAATCTTGGATGTTGCAATGCACTGTCTGCAGGGCTTGGCTTTGCTGGGGAAGGACTGGGGTTTGCTGAGACCCTGCCTGCTGGTGTCAGTCTCAGTCCTGGGATAGAGGAGTGGGAACTGTCCCAGACTCCCTGAAGCAGCCTGGTGTGGGGCTGAGACAAAAGTAGCACCTCCTCACCAGTAATACATAAACACTTGCCATATTTTGGATCTTTTGGTAATGTCTTTTGATAATGGCTACGGAGTGGGATAGGGGATAGTGTTTGCACAAGTGTGACTAGGAATGTAACTACTTGTGAATGTGCCTAGCAGGAGAAGTGTATAAATGCACCTTGGTGAAAACTGAGCTTCCGCAAAAAGGCTGGTGAGTGTTGCTGAGTTTAGAATCTCAATTTTGGGCTTACATGGCTGAGGCTTTTTGAGTCAATGGTTCATTGAAGAATGGTCACATCTGGTCTTAGAGATTTGATTCAGAGATGTTCCTCAGACAGAGTTTTTAAACTGCAGAAGCTTGGATTTTTTTTTGGTAATACAATAACACTGTATTTTCTTTTCATTTCTCCCTATCTAGTTTTGTATCAAGACCTTGAGAATAAAATACACATGGCACAGATTGTAACATTTTTTCAGATGCTGTTAGTTCTGCTACTTCATGATTATATCTCAGCTGAAGATGGCGAAACAAGAGCAAGTAGGTCTTAATTTTTGCATTTCAGATAAGTGCAACTTCAAGGCATGCCTCAAGTTTTAATGTCCATTTTGGTGTTCACATGTACCCTTCTGTTGATGGTGATTTTATTCCAATATAGTTTTCCTGGTGAAAATCCAGTAATATAAATTAAAATAAAAACAGCTTAAATATCTTTTTCCTTCATTAGGAGGGGAATGTCTTGTGTCTTGGAAATGCCCAAGGTGGCAGATGGAAATGTAAAGCTCTAGTCTTGATTTAAAATTGAGTCTTGGGTATGTGTATTTTCATTGCTTCAGAAGTCATGTTCTGAATAGCTGAGTGTTATGTGAGAAACTAAATAAGGAAGAATAAAGGTTCTATGAGAGGAGGCTAACTCCAGTTAGCATTTCTCCAGCAGAGTGTGGTCACTTGCTTTCAAGGAAGGTGAAATCTTGTCTTGATCAGAAGTGTCCATAGGCAGATTTCAGGGTAAGGCAAAGCTCTCCTCCCTGTGGTGGAGATGCAGACTTTCAGAAAACAAAAGGACAGTAAGCCTCATGGCCTCATGTGCCATGAGATCAAAATAATCCCTCCTGCTTTTGGCCGTGTCCTTGGCACCTCATGTGTCAGTTATCAAAACCTCTTTCACAGTCAATGGAGGGCGATTCCCTCCTTTAGGAAGTTACACTCTCCCTCTGAGAATGGGCATGTAGCCTGGAAGGACTTTCCTGTGAAAATGCTTGTGTCTGTCCATGGCCTGTAGCTGGCAACTTAGTTTTTAGACTAAGTTCATGACTACAGCTAGGAGAGCTGAATCCATGCCTAAGTCATCATGCAGTTACACTGTAGTTATTAAATGCTTATGTGATTCTATATTCTGGAGGTTGAGCTCATTCACTGAATACTTTTTTTCTCTAAAAATCAGAATACGCTACCAGCAACATTCAATTGAGACTCAGGATTTTATAATACTAGTTCTGTAAATGCCATGTAGCAATGTCCAAAGTCAATTAAAAGGTATTTGTAAAAGGATTCTGGAGTATTCAGTCTATAGCCTTCCTCTGCAGTGTTCTTGGTTTGCTAACAAAAAGGAGTTTTTATGTTTATCATGTCTGCAGATGAGATATGAAAAGACCCAATATATAGTCCTCTCTGTTTATTGAATAGAATGCAATTGCCAGCTAAGGAGCTGAATTCCAGAATTTTTCATAGTTGTTTCTGGAGCTAATGTAAAAACCAGAAAATGGTGTTGCTTTCAGGTACCAAGTTGTATCTGTGTAGCTTACACAATCTTACACAAGTTTGCCCTGATGAACTCTGCCATTTTTTTTTTCAGCTAGAATGCATATGTCAGTATAGATCCTAATAGAAACACTTAATTGATGAGAAAAACATTTACTGTGGAGGAAGAAAGTGAAAATGTTCATTAAAATATTTGTTTGATTTTTTTTAGGTTGCCGAACTGCTCCGGCAGATTTAGTTTTTATCTTGGATGGCTCTTACAGTGTTGGCCCAGAAAACTTTGAAATAATCAAAAGTTGGCTTGTCAACATTACAAGAAATTTTGACATAGGGCCAAAGTTTATTCAAGTTGGAGTTGTCCAGTACAGTGATTACCCTGTACTTGAAATTCCCCTTGGAACTCATGAATCCACTGAGAACCTCATCAGGGAAATGGAGTCCATACACTATCTAGGAGGAAATACAAGAACAGGAAGAGCTATTCAATTTGCCTTTGACCATCTTTTTGCAAAATCTTCACGATTTTTAACAAAAATAGCAGTAGTTCTCACTGATGGAAAGTCCCAAGATGAAGTCAAAGATGTAGCAGCAGAAGCAAGGAAAAATAAGATCACTTTGTTTGCAATTGGTGTTGGCTCAGAAATTGAGGAGGATGAACTTAAAGCTATTGCCAATAAACCTTCATCAACTTATGTGTTTTATGTTGAAGATTATATTGCAATATCAAGAATTAAAGAAGTGATAAAACAGAAACTCTGTGAAGGTGAGTATAAAATATTTTAGGTGTTCAAAATGTAGTTCTGTACATATATTTTTTTCAGTTCACAAGCAGAATGCATGATTAATGTAAGGGACCTGATACTCTTTACTATGATCTTTCTTTCTGATCTTGTTTGTGGAAATTCCTCCCAAAATGTTATTTTCTCTGTCAAACAAAGAGGTATATTTGGGAAAGATATGGTGGTTTAACACAGTATGTGTTTAATTTCAATATGTATCCTTTTACCCTAAGCCCAAATTTTTTTTTCATTGATAAAGTTTAAAAACACTAAAATATTTCAGCAATTCTCATAGTGCAAGAATACAGAGTTTACTTTATTGATTTCCTAGTTGCAACTGATACACACAATCCAGCTTTTCTTCTAGGGAGGTGGGAGGAGAGCCTGGCATTACAACAAGAGTTCTTCTGAATACATACTTCTAGTATGTATTGAAAAACCCAGAAGAAAGACTCCTGGCAAAAATCATAGAATTGTGGAATGGTTTGGATTGTAGGGGACCTTAAAGATCACCTGGTTACAACCCCCCTGCCATGGGCAAGGACACCTTTCAGTAGATCAGGTTGCTTTGAGCCCCATCCAACCTGGCCTTGAACACTTCCAGCGATGAGGCATCCTCTGGGCAACCTGTTCCAATGCATTAACACCCTGACTGTAAAGAATTTCTTCCTAATATCTAATCCAAACCTACCCTCCTTCAGTTTAAAGCCATTCCCTCTTGTCCTGTCACTACACGCCCTTGTGAAAAGTCCCTCTCCAGGTGTCTTGTAAGGCTCCTCTAGGTACTGGAAGGCTGCCCTAAGGTCTCCCCACGTGCTTCTCTTCTGGCTGAATAACCCCAACTTTCTCAACCTTTCGCCACAGCAGAGAGGCTCCAGCCTTCTCATTAACTTTGTGGCTTCCTCTGGACTTGCTCCAGCAGGTCCACTTCCTTCTTACGTTGTGGCCCCAGAGCTGGATGCAGCACTCCAAGTAGGGGCTCATGGGAGTGGAATAGATGTCTGGAGTTTTAGCAAGCAGTTATGATGTTTCTTAGAAGAATTTTATAGAAGAGTTAGCCAAGACCAACATTGTAAAGTGACTCCTTTAACAGCATTACTGCATTGAGTTTTCTGAAATGTTGTAAAACAATGGCTTTCTTTTATGTATAAAAAAGATAGCAAATTGTTCCTAAAATGTATCACTCAGATACGTCAGTGGTATTTTGTACATGTTTTATTATCAAGAATTGATGCAAGACATATTTCAGTTTTACCATATTTCTGTACTTAGTAAGAGTGAAAAATAGATTTTGTTTGCTCTCACTTTGAGTATCAGCTTCATTGAAAAAACATGGTGATGCTTTTTTTGAGGATATTAGTGTTTATTTCTTACTACATTAAATGCAAATCATAGTAATTCCTTGTGGCTGACGTAGTAAGGTTGTCAGTTCAAGAATTAAATTAGCTTAGTGGAGCTAAATTTTTTAATAGAACTTCATACAGGGAGAAATTCCCCTAAATAACTACTAAATAAACACTAAATAAACACAATATTTTCTTTGACTAAAGTTTTAGAAGAAGTGCCATTGTATTTCATCAAGATGGAGTTTCAGTTTTCAGGAACAAGTTAACTAGTATCCTTTAAAATCCATCTGTGGTATTTCACGATTTACAGCAGTAATCTGTGAATATTGACTATTTATACAAAGTGTACTTACTCTTTCATTTGAAGTGACCCTTTGCTTCGTCTCCCTTACATTGTGCATTCTCTTGTTTTAGCATTTAGATCCTTCTCTTGCAGAGCAATCAAAGCCACTTGGCCGCTTCATTTCTAACCACAATGTCTTTACCAGGTGAACTCCAAGACTGATAAACTGGAATTTTAATAGCTAAGTTGTGCATTATTTATTTATTGATTGATTTACTGATTATCATGTTGTTAAGATTGACTTTGACTGAGGGAGAGGAAGTTCCACGAGGGCCAAAAACAATGGTTTGGCTGTGATCAACCACAGGAAACTGCCTGAAAATTTTGCAACTCAGTCTTCATGGTCTTTGTGTAAATGTCTAAAAAATGCTAGCTGTTGTTCTATGGAGTTTTAAAATCCATTCTCAAGTAAAAATGTAAACAAAAAGGCTGTAGGGGCAGTATTCCCTTTCTGGACAATGAAGACTGAGGTTTGGTGGTTCTTGGAGCAAGTGTTGCTCTTAGGAACAGGCTTGCAGATAGTGTCTAATGTGCCTTTTGGGGTCTCTAATGTTTGTTTTAGAGTACATCAGGGGAATAAAGACTTCATGAACCTGTCAGCCAGAACTGAATGAAATATTTAAGGAATATTTGATATTTATTGTTTATTCTGAAAGTCAAATGTTCCTACACTATCAATATGTTATAAAAAAAAAAAAAAAATTGCATCTCAGGAATGCATTTAGAAAGAAAACCCAGTGCAGACCTTAGAAGTTTGTGTGGAGGAAGCAGAGAAAAGTTGCTTTGCCCCAGTTACTGGGATTTAACATCGTAAAGTTATTTCACATTTTAGGAACGAAAATAAGCATCTGAAAACGATGTAGAAACACTAAAAGGCAACAAGATTTCAGAATTTCAGAGAAGGCTGGAGAGTTGAAGTGACTGGTACTATGGACTGGAAATACAACCCCTTTTCCAGTGGAAGACAGCTCTTAATTTTGCCACTGACTTCTGCATGCTGTATAATGGCTCAATTAGTAATCAAAATAGTCCTACCCCAAGATTATCAGAACACCCAGAAGAAGATCTACCTGACTGGGAATTTTTCATGTAATTCACCAATGTGCCACTGGAAAGAAAAAATAGTTTCCTAATGTGCAATTTTACACATGCGTAATTTGTTTGGTTGATATTGGTTTGGAACAGTTATTTTGGGCCTGATCCATAATAATGACCCTCTTTTATAAAGTATTCCTATTTCTGCCTTTAGTTTTTGATTTTACACCACTTTTTTAATATTCTAACTGGTAGGAGACCTTATGCTTGTCAGTGTATTTGTATGTGATATATCTGTAATCTCTCTTAATTGTGATGTGACCGTTATCCAGCTTTGCTATAAATGAGTTTATAAAATAGTTCCATGATAACAATGCACACTTGAAACCGGAAAAAACCACTATTACTTAATAGCAAAAGTATGTTGACTTAAATCTGTGTTTTGAGAAGAAAGAGAGGGAATGTTTGGTTGGACTTTGAATTTCTTTTTTTTTTTAAGTATTCAGGAGGTAGACATTTTAATTTCTAAAATGTGTGCAGAGTTTTTGCAATTCTTTCTTGTAGCATAGACAGATAATTTTTTTTAAATTTGGAATTCCAGTGTCATTTTGCTGTGGAGAGGAAAAGAAAACATAAGGGGAGTTTATGTGACTTCTTGCTACTGCTGCATGGACCTGTGACAATCTCCATGATTGTCCTTTCCCATGACAGACAGGGTTGTACAGGAAATTAGCAGAATTTTCTTGGAGCATATATATCCTGCCTGCCCCAGGAGAATGGGAGAGCTTCTGACTGCCCTGGGGTTGGTTAGAAAGGGAAGTCATGCAGTGTTGCTCATACTGTGGAAAGAAACCAGTCTAGACCTTGAGGTGATAATTCCCTGGCACAGAGACAGGAGTTCTCCAGCCCATGGCTGGTCCAGATGGAGATGGGAGAACTCACCTCCCCTTCATTGGAATGTATTCCCAACCTCTTCCCTGCCTATGAACTGCTGCTTTTCTGAAGAAACAGTAGGAAATGAGTAATGATATTTTTTGTAAGCAGTTTAGCATAATTTTAATAAAACAAAAAACTTTATTTTTAATTGGTTTGTTATCCTAGTGTTTGTTTTAGTATTATGTTTCACTGTCCTATCTTTTTTCTTTTTTTTTGTTTGAGAAAACTTATGTTGTCACGGAAAATATATCACACACTCTATTTTTCCATTGAGAATAACTTGAAGCAGATTTCAGTGCAACAGACTAAACAGCTCAGAGTCCATTTTGAGTTAAATAAAATGAAAATAAAAGTCAGAGATAATTCTAACTTTTTCTATTTTCAGACTGATTTTATAGTTGGGAAGGATGCTGAATTCAAATTGTTAGTGCATTTTGGAAATTAATATCTGTAATTTTATAAAATTTTGGAACAATGCAATTTTAGAAATGAAATTCAATATATTCATTATCCAGATACAGTAATACTCTTTAAATACAATTAGTGACAATTCAAAATAGCATGTGAATGTAATTGCAGTAAAATATGGCATCTTAATATTCTTGCTTTAAGTTCCTGAGGATCCTGCAAACCACTTTTCTCATGTTGTACTTAACTGACATTTCTCGTTTTCTTTTTATTTCTTGAAAGGAAGATAAAAAATTAGTTGGGTGGGAGGCTACTTTTCTTGGAAGTCTTAAGTCATATTTTGGACTGTCCTTGCATTTATTACTTTTCAGAATCTGTTTGTCCAACAAGAATTCCAGTGGCAGCTCGAGATGAAAAAGGATTTGACATTCTTGTAGGATTAGGTGTGAAGAAAAAAGTTAAAAAGAGAATTCAAATATCAACCACTAATGCAAAAGCTTATGAAGTAACCTCACGTGTTGACCTCTCAGAATTAACAAGGTATTGAATTTTATTAATGTGCTTCTATATTCAGTAAGATTTTTTGTTTCTTTAAATAAGAAGGACTTATTTTAAGATTTATATGAATGTTCAAGTACTGTCTTGTTTTTTCCACCGTTTCCCCTTATTTAGGAACGTGTTTCCAGAAGGTCTCCCTCCATCCTATGTGTTTGTTTCCACTCAAAGATTTAAAGTCAAGAAGACATGGGATTTGTGGAGAATCCTGAGTCTAGATAGGAGACCACAGATAGCAGTCACTGTTAATGGAGAAGAAAAAACATTATCATTCACTACAACAAGTTTAATAAATGGCACACAAGTTATTACATTTGCTGCACCTCATGTAAAGGTAAGGAGTATGTCACTATCATGCCGGAATGCTTCTTTAAGTACACATTATTCCACTATTCCCCTCTTTGAGCAAACCAGTTTTATTGTTTTCTAGTACAATCTGAAAGATGTCTTTCAGTCTTTCTTCAGTAATTTCCAGTGGAGTATTCCATTCTTGTAAGAAAGATTGTCTTAGCTGCAGATGAGACAGAGGACTGGAGACTGAATGACTCTATTCTTGCATTTGTAGCAGGAATATGTGCAGCCCAGAGATTGCCCTTCCTGCCACAGGGAGTATTATTTAAGTGAACAGAGAGGGCTATTTCAGCAGACAAAGACTGGGAAAGATTTGCTGCTGGAGCACTTCATGGCCAAGTGGGTTCAACTTTTCTGGGAAGTGGAGGCCTGCATTCAAATCCCTACTCCAAATCAGGCTGAAGGAATTTTAAATATAAATCCTCAGTGAAGGAAGGACTCCTATCCAAGGAATAGGTCTTAACTACTAAGCTTTTTCTAGGTAGAGGCATTTTATTCTTCTGTTACTAGATGGAGAATTTTTGCTTTTTCTTTCCAAATTTTCTCTACCTTTTAATAATTATTAGTAGGTGAAATAATTTTTTTTATTATTTTAAGAAACTGTGTTAAACTTGATTTACTGGAAACTTGGAACTGAATTAAATAATTCAGTTTCAAGTCAATGCTCTATTTATATTTATCTATTTCTTGGAGCTGCAAAGACAAATCAATATGATTCATGCAGTCCCAGATATCAATGAACTTCACCATGATAACACACAACTTCCATGTTTTGTTTGTTTGTTTGCTTTTGTTTCTCCATGCCTGCCTTGCTATTATGGAGAACAATAATTTCATGGCTTTTTTAGACTCTCTAAACACAGTATAAATGCCAATACACTCCTAATGAATATTTTTCTTTAATAAACCTTTATGATAATTTATCACCTGTCAATTTATCACAAGTGCCAATTTTTTTTCACCCTAATTGATAATCTGAAGTGTTTGAGACATTATACCAGTGCTGATGAATAGGCTTCTGGCTGCATATTTTTAACAAATACAGGTTTGAGCTTGTTCATGGTCATAGACTAAAAAGATAAAATCTATGTGAGTTATAAAATAATCCTGAAATAGGGATTAATTATTACTAATTGTCATATTTTCAATTACAATATTATTTGGCAATACTTTATTTGCCTATATCGTTTAGAGTTATTTGTATGTAAAACCTGCAGCCTTCATCATCTCAACCATTAACAAGCAGTTTGATTCTTGAAGTGCAGTTTTATCATTATTTAAAATGAAGGCATTTTGTTTTATACAATGCTGTTTTCTTTGTTTTTCTTAGACATTGTTTGATGAAGGCTGGCATCAAATTCGTCTCTTAGTAACAGAAGACTTTGTAACTTTGTATATAGATGGCCAAGATATTGAAACAAAGCCATTACATCCAGTTTTGGGTATTTACATCAGTGGCCTAACCCAAATAGGAAAGTATTCTGGAAAGGAGGAAACGGTACAGGTAGGCATATGCTAAAACTGCAATAATTCAGTAATTCCTTTTGTAGGTTAACCTTGCATTGGTGGCTTTTGTTTTCTTGAGCTTACTTTTCTAACTTAGAGCAGACTGAAATTTAGTATACAAAATTTAATACTTAAGAGAGAGTAAAAATGTTTGGGAGGACTTAACATAAATGATCTATCCCGTGACATGGATACTTAACTGGTCTCACTGATTCCAAGGACAAAATTGATGCAACATGGTTGCCTGTATTTGGGAAACTTTATCTCAAAGTAAGGAATTTCCTCTGCTTGACATTTCCACATGATGTCCTTCCATCAGTATATGTATGGGTGATGCTGGTAAAATTTTGGTCAAGTTTCTTTCTCCTTACTTTGCAGTCACAATAGTTTACGCTAGAAAAACTGACAGTGGTTTCATTTTGTTTTGGAATGTAGCAACAAAGCAGAATGGCAAAAAACTTTTGTTTACCTGATGCCAGTGTTTTTATTCGACGCTTTTTAAAGCTTTATACTGTATACTAAACACTAAGCATTAGGGATGCCTTCAGATGCTTCACCAGAATTTACTAATCTTATATCTAATGTGAGCAGGTCTACATAGAAGCATCTTCCCAGGTCTGTTAAGGTAAAAGGGAAGAGGTTGGGCTTGCCTTTGTTATTAACTTGTTTCCTCAGTTGGCAGCCAGTGTAGTTTGTGCTGCATGTGTTTGGATTAATTCCCAGGGAATATGGATGGTGATTTCTGTTATTTTAAAAAAATTCTTGGATTGATTATTTTTAAATAATTATTTTACAGTATGTTTAATTGGTTGTGCATATTAATCATTGTGAGTAGCCTAAAAATATTTCTGTATATTTAACTGATTTTTAACTGTAGTGAATGCACAGACCTCTAAAGAGTCTTTTACGGTTTGAATTACAGTTTGATATACAAAAACTGCGAATCTACTGTGACCCAGAGCAAAATAATCGAGAAACAGTCTGTGAGATCCCAGGATTTGTGAGTATGATAGATGAACTTTTGAGGACTACGTGGCATTTTTTTACAAATCACTGTTTAAAGCTGACTTAAAGAATTTTTAAAATAGATTAATCTACATTGATTCAGCTGGAGCAAACACACTTGTTACGGACCTTCTTTGTTTCAGCCTTATTTTCTCACAGTTTTTTTAAGTTGTTTTAGTTTAGCTATTTAATGGTGCATTTTTTATATATATGAGTATAGAAGAATCTCAGAATCCTCTCTTAAAATTTCAGATTTTAAGCATTATAGAGTAATGCAACTTCTAGGTTTTTTCAGTGTAAAATTTTTTAAATATGATTTTTGAACTTTTCTGACATACTCCTTGCTACTTGTCAGGTCATTCAATCTGTGAAATTCTGGTACATAATCAGCAAACCTGCATTTCTAAATCACCTTCTCCCATTAGAAATATCTATGCTGAGGTCTGTGATAAGTACCCCATTATCTGAATTACTGCCGTGATTTCAAGAAGTACGTTAAGTACAAGACAGAAATAAAATCAAGACTTTATGATTCATGTACACAATTAGCAAGTTTATGGGGACCCTTTGGCCCTCTCTTGCTCCTCTTACAGTTAGTTATGCACTGCAATGTAAGTCATACAAACAGATTTGGAAACCAGTCATGACTGACAGAGCCAGATTTGAGCATTCAGCTCCCATCTCAAAGCATAAGCAAGAGATTGATATAAACATACAAATTCAAAATAATCTCCGTTGCTTGGTGGCTGAAGCAAACTGAGCTAAAGATTATCAGCTGCCAGTGTAGACCCACATTCTCATGTTGTGATTAGATTTTGTGTCATTTGGCTGGTTTGACAATAGAACCATTGAATCTCCAGCATCCAGATTTTGTTTGTCAGACTGGCACGTATTGCCAGCTAGTCTGTTTTTCTTCTTTTTCTTTGGGACCAGTGGGTCTATTGCATCCTTATCAGGGCTTTTTCAACTTTCAGTCAAGCAGCAAGTAGGTGAATGGATTATTAGCTGTTCTGAACTCTGACTCTGTGTGTCAAGAGCTAACAGGTGCGGGAATACTTTTGTAAAATTAGCTTTGAATCTTGAAGAAGGTAAAGTATTTATTTAACTATTATTTAACTGCACCACATATCTTTTTGCTCTTTAAAAATTAAAAGTAAGATATGAAAAGTAATCAAATGAAAAATATTTTGCATAAAGAAAGCAAACACTAAGAAGTCTTTCATAGCTTATTTTCTCTGCTATTTATCAAGGACTTTAAGCCAAAAGATGGTTTTTTGCCATTTTAGTTTCACTGACTGTTTTTGTAAATTAAATTTGGACTTTGCCCATGAAATTCTGGAATCCTTCAGAAAATAAAAATGTTGGATGATCTTCAAGGAGGAATATGTGGTTTGTGGTTGTATTCTGTCGGAGTGTGGTTGTGTCAGAGTTCCTGAAATAAGCAGAGGCTTTATGTACTAATTACAGACCAAATTAATTCCCTTTCCCAGAGATACCTTGCTGCATAGTAATTTTAAGCTCCTTCTATGATCTATATGGAAAATGAAAACTTTCTCTAGGGTTTGCTCAAGCGGAAAATTGAATACAGAGAAAATTTTCTGTGTCCACAGAGTGTGTATGAAATCTGCAGTGACTATGTGCATCAGAATAGGACAGTGTGGCTAATGGAGCCTACTAAACTATTAAGACAGAAAATTTCATGGTTGCTCTGCTGAAGTATTTTGGGTTGGATTGTTCTGTGATGTTGCAGATACTGGACCAAAAATCAATTGATAGCAGAGTCTAATGCAGTCACAGGAAAGCAAGAAAAAGCCAGCCTCGACTCTGTGCTGCTCTGTTTTCCCAGATGCTGGATTCAGGCAGAGAGCAGAGATTTCAGAAATATTTTGGTACATTCTCTGGCATGAATGAACAAGCAGAGCATATTTTTGATGAGAAGTTACTTCTGGTAAACAGTTTGAACCAAATCTAAACATATAGTGTGTAAATACTGACATGTTTTCGTGTTCTGTCATTATCTTTTAAAAATTGCTACTGATAGCTCCCATTGACAGACCCTTAAAAGCAGTTAACTAAATTAATTTAATATGCATTGATAGCAGCTGTACATAAGTCTCAGAAAGTCTAAAAATTTGAATTATAATTTCTTGACAGTTACAGCTCAGGAGTTATGATTGGTTTTGATAGTGTTTCCAAATGAATGGAATTTCTTTTTAGAAATATTGCTGTACTCTTAAACTGTGTTTCTTCTTGTTTCAGAATGGAGAGGTAGGCTCGAACCTAAACTACTCAAACTCATTTTAAGGTAGTATTTGAGTTTTTATAAGCTTCTTAATATTCTAGGTAATATACGCTTTGTTTTCAAAAGGGCACAGAGATAGGCTAAGCTTAAAAATGCTGGACTTCCCTTGCTTGAATTGTAGTCAGTAGCCAAAGTAAAAATAATGTTTCTGAAAAAACACATTTATTAGAATAACTGGTCTGATGATTTCCCCCAGTTCAATTCAAATGCTGCTATTTGCAGGGGGTGGGGGATATGCACAGGGGATAGTGCAGCTCTTACCTGCATTGTGCTTATGGGAGCTCCCTGAACGGGAGCTTATCTGAAGATCTAATATGACAACTTCCCTAACCTTACCTGTAACTCCCAACTTGTACCATTGCAAAGGAAACATGGGTTTGTGTTTCAGTCAATCATTTGACCCCAAGAAAGAGTTCCAGTCAAGAAACATTTTAAAAGTTGTCATTATTCTAGAAAATATGAGTAAAATGCTATGAAAAGTTTTAGATAATAAAAAAATACTTTCTTTTTAGATTGGATTCTTAAATTTTTGCCTTTCCATATGTATAAGAACTTGCTGGGTTAGGGTTGATGGGTGAAAAAGAATTTACTGAATCTAACTTCAACCTATAGATTTAGTAGAGATATACCTATAATAGATTTTATTTAGTAGTTCTTCCCTTGCCTACCTGAGTAAAGCACTGAGGTTTCATGTGGGGCTTAATGGTGAGAAGTAAATATTACAAAAAAAGAAATAAATTCTAGAGGGTTATGTGATCTGCCAAGGTTTAGTGTTTAGTGCTGCAGGGAGCATGGTTTGGAGGAGACCTAATGGTTTTTGCAGGAGGGGCACTCTTGGGACGAGGACTAGTGACCTCTAGGAGTCAGTGGAAGCAGCTCTGTCCTGCCTCCCCTCAAGCAGCTTCACAGTAGGGACACATGCCTGGGACGTAGGAGACTTGGAGTTTATCTTCTTTTCAGGCTCACTGCACAGCATAGCATGCTAATGGTTGGGATTATTATGCTATACATATTATGTATTACATAATTTTACACATTTTTAAATTAAATTGTTATATTTGAGAATTGGTCACATTTCAAATTATGAATATAGATTAGCTAGGAGAAGCGGCTTTCAGGTTGCAAGATTTAAAATTTTCAAACTATATGACAAAATATTTGTGAAAAACAGTTACAGGTGTCAACCCAATACCAGTACTTGCTTTTTAAATTTTTATTCTGGATAAAATGATTATGTGCATCAAAACTTCTTGGAGGGGAATATTCAGATAAGCAGAAGTTCCAGCTGAACAAGGGAGTGAATGCCAAGGCCTAAGTGAAAGGCAGCCTAAGGAAGGTCAGCTTCACCTAGTGTTCCAGTACGTTTGTTGGCTGCCTTTGGCATATGCTGATGGCTGTTTTCACTCTTGGTAGTGCATGAATGGTCCCAGTGATGTAGGCTCAACACCCGCCCCCTGTATGTGCCCACCAGGAAAGCAAGGACCTCCAGGCCCCAAAGTAAGTTCTGTTCTGTCTTGTTGAGTGTATATGACCTGTGTTTCCCTGCTACTCTTCAGCAAACGATTTGCACTGTTAATTGTTTGAGGACAAAATGGTTTTCTAACAAAATCTTTTAATGGAGAGAGGGGTTTCTTCCTTCTTTGTAAAAGAATGAACTTGATGCTTATTGGGAGAGTTTCACATTAGCTGTACTGATGACCTCCTTTTTGTGTTGATGAAGAACTAAAATGAGAACTAGCCTTGAGCTGCAGAAGTCTTACATGGCAAACTCAAACCCCCAGTATTTGCTTTATTATCTCTCTCAATAACTGTACTGAGCAGTGTTTACAGAATTATTTATAAGTGCAGACAAGAAAACCCCAAATCACTTGTCTTTATTAAGCAAATGAATAAAAACCTTCTCTGCTGTCATCATAAAAGAGGTTACAGTATGCTGTAGCTACTTCAAATCTAAGGGCGTCTTGATACAGTGGAGAAGATTTCTGGTCAGGGAATTGAAATCTGAAACACACAGATCATTTTTATTGTTTCATGTAATAGAATATCTGTGGTCTTTTACCTTTTTAATTTTCTTCAGAGAAAAAAGAGAATGAAGTATTTATAATTTTAAGATAATTGAAAACCACTTCCTGTAAAGTATGAAGGAATATGAAATTTCAGAACTCAGATGATCTGTATCTATTGCTTTATGTGCAATTTTTCATGTACAATGCACTGTAATAGTTGTTTGGGCATAATTGAATAATGCAGGTGACAAGATGGTGCCTAACACAAAAGGCTGCAGAAAGTGAAAAGGTTGAATAGGTTGGCGCAATTAAAATATATATTTATTAAGGTTTGAATACTGGACTCTAGAACCATATGAATTTAAACTTAATTTTTGTGTTTGTGATATTAATGGAGTGCAATAAATTGAATTAAATCAAAACAATTTTAAAATACAAGTAACTGATTTTTAAGCTTTTCAAGTTAAAAGCAGAAAATTTCACAGTTAAATGGTATATTTGAAAGCAAATTTTTTTTTCTCGAATCCAAACCTGGACTTCTTCATTTGGACAACAATAATTCTGGGTAGCTTATTACTAATTTAGCAACTGATCACTGTTATGCTTTTCAAAAAAGACATTATTCTATATTACCTTCCACTTGGCATTACCCTTCTGTGGTTTATATGTGAAATGATGTTTTTTCACATTCACATTGAAAGCTAGTTTCCTGTTTCCCTTCTAATGTCCTCCCAATTTGTAACAATTCTGCAGTTCAAAGTGACCCACAGGTCTGTTAATGGTTCAGGCTGAAGAAATAAGTACCTGCTTAACACCCCTGCAGAAGTAAAATAGTTTAGAGGGCAAGTCTTTTTGGATTCTGCTGAGTTCAAATCAAAGCTGTTAGTGAAAAAAATAAAGTCAATACTCTAGGAGGATATACTGAGTAGGGTGTTAAGTTCCTGCTTCTCACCATAAACGTGAAGCCTTGGCAAGCAACTTTTCTTTTACTTCAATCTGACTGTAAGAGTGATTATCAAAATAATTGCAAAGAACTTATAAGAGGAAATCTAAAAAATATATTTTTCAACAGCAATTGTTGTATGGAGAGGAGTTTATTATTTTACAGGTTTTAATCCTGGCTCTTGCCTTTTAGTGCTTTTATCTTAAGAATTGGGCTCAGCAAATGAGAGATTTCTTCAGAAAATAACTACTTCATTAAAGAAGTTTTATTAAATATTGTTTCATCTACTTGATAAAAAATGTTTCTATTTCCTTTAATTAAAGTGCTAAAAGACTAGAAAGCTTTTAAGTTGATGGGTCAAACCTGTGCTGTAACCAAGTGTAGATTCACTTGTCCAAGTACTGCACAAGAAATTGGGGAGAAGTCAGGGAGAATTCCCGCCCCCGAAACCAGTTCTTTTTCACTGTAGGAATTGCTCCTCAATAGTAGGTCTCTGGACTTGTAGAGACTATTTTGTGGAATGTGTTAGGGCTAAAGTTTCTTTGTGCTCATTTGAAAATGCTCTTACAATTTAAAAATGCTTATATATTTTGTGTGTTCACACGTTGCTTCTCCATAGGGTGACCCTGGGCAGCCTGGGAATCATGGTTATCCTGGTCTGCCTGGTCCAGATGGTAAGCCTGTGAGTACTAAAAACTTAGTCATATATTGTAAATGTAAAACTAACAGGAGAAAAAATATGGAACACTGATACCACATTTTTGAAATTTAGATCATTTTGTTGCCATTCTCTGGAACTGTGAATGTCATTTAACTGTATGCAACTGTTGTATAAATATGTCAATCATATTATTTCTGTTTCAAGGTAAAATACTGTAAATATTAGAGTTACGTACTGTTGTAAAGCAGAGAACAGGCTATGAGTGTTTCTGTTGATCTTTGCATTACTTTGCAGTAGTTATGTTACTGCCTCAGTCTTTACTCCTCAAGAATTTGTTCACTAGAAAGCACTTTTGGTCCCCTGAAATCCTATCTATTTTTTAGGGCTTGCTCCTTGGTTGATAGAATTTCTTTGTAGGCTACCTCAAGTAGTCCATCAAAATATGTAGATATGCATGTAAAATTAAAAAAAAAAAAACAGATCTTTTTTAGTTCCAAACTGGTTCATTTCAATCACTATCATCACTGGTGGTGATTCCATTTGTAAGCAGAGTTAGTTTAACAGGAAGAAAATAGATGCTAAAATCAAAAATGTAATCGTTTCTAAAAATGGAAAATTTCCCTCTTTTAAAATATGGGACTTGTTATATTTTATCCTGATCATTCTAACCCTGATGGTACAGGTGAGCAGTGTGTACATGAATTTTTCATCAGTCCCACGAGCAAATATACTCATTTTACCTGTGATATAAAATGTTTTTATCTTTCGCTCTTAAACAGCTTTTGATAGCTATTAAATTCAGGGGTTTTTTGAACCAGAGTTGGAGAACATAATCTGAATTGAAACTATCAGTGCTTTAAAATAGTGCATTTTGATTTTAGACAATCCCAAAAATACAGGTTTTAAAGTATTCTAAGAGGGGAAGTCTGTTTAATCAGAACAACTTTTCAATTGATATTTGGTGGTGCTTAAGCTTATGAAGAGCAGTTCTGATCTCCTATAAAAGACAAGTATACAGACTGTCTGAACATGGAGTTGCATGGGGGAAGGTGTCCATCACATCTGACCATGCTGATTTCTGGAAATAGATTTGCAGTATTGATAAGCATAGCAGAGCTGCCTTTAATCCAGCTAAATCTGATATTTTGAAAAGTAAAAGGTTATCATGTAAGCTTTAATGAAGGCAGAATGGACTGGATATTGGTAGGGAAATGTCAGTCTTCTCTCTTCTCTCTTCTCTCTTCTCTTCTCTTCTCTTCTCTTCTCTTCTCTTCTCTTCTCTTCTCTTCTCTTCTCTTCTCTTCTCTTCTCTTCTCTTCTCTTCTCTTCTCTTCTCTTCTCTTCTCTTCTCTTCTCTTCTCTTCTCTTCTCTTCTCTTCTCTTCTCTTCTCTTCTTCTATTCTCTTCTCTTCTTCTCTTCTATTCTCTTCCTCTTTTAACAAATAGATTAAGACTTCATTTCTGAAGCATCCAATCAGGTACAACCGTATTATTTTAGAAACAATATGTTATGACTCATTCATACTTTAATAAAAATATTTCCGCTTCAAGGCTATTTATCCTCCCATAAGCACTAGAATTTGTAACAGCATGAATAATGAAGGAGAAATATATTGATTACTGTAGACCTACTGTAACTTTGTGATCTGGTAGTCATGGCTTATTTTTTCTTCCAAATAAGTCATAATGTGCATAGATGGGCATTCTCTGAACATAAAAAAGATTACCAGAGTATCTCAGAATGAGAATCAAAAAGCTTCAGTACAGGAGAAGTTGTATCATTTTGCTGAAGAACTTACATTATTTTAAGTGTTGCAGCTAAATCCTATAACTTTATTAACTAAAGAATGTTTCTGAAATATCAGTTGTAGTTTTTGCACCTGTTCTTTGTAAGGACATAATTGCAAACCAATTAGATCATCTGCACCTTTGGCCAGTACATTATTTTCCTTACAGTAGATTCTTGGGTGCATTCCAGGCGACATTTTAGCTGTGAATGGTGAGAGACCCTTTAGATCCACTGTGCAGGAAAACAGATTCCTCTCTCTGTCTTTTTCTTTCTGTATAACTTTTGTATTTGCCAATACGACTAGCACATTTTCTGTGCTGTCAGTGATTTTTCTTGTTTGGGGAAACTTTGCTCATCTGAATCTTTTTAGTTTTGTGTCTCAGGGAACTCTGAGAAACAAGCTTTTTATTCAGACAGCACCATAGGCTTACAGGTAGTTGTGCAGTAAGTTTTGTTTAATCAAATGGCTTTTGCATGAAAAGCTTTTCCTGCAAAGTCAGTCTTTTCAGTTCCCAAACACATTTTTATGTTCTTCTCTAAAGTCTTTTCAGTTTGTCTGTCTGTTACTAATTTTCTTGGAACACTATAACTGGTCAACAGAATGTCTCTTCCTCTGAGAAGGGTTTTAGGCATGCATTTATGTTCCTATATGAAACTGATTTTAGAGTAAAACATTTAATAAAATTTAGTTTGTTGTTTGTGGGCCGGCTATATTGTTGTAATACTTAATGTTAGTTTTAGTCTAGAAAAATTAAAAACAATTCCTAATATCTTAAAGCTTACCAGAACATAATTGTCTACCTGGTGTTACCCAGTAAAATTCTTTACTCTAATATTTGGGGAAGTGAACATAAACGTTACTTTTTTCAGACATTTATTAAATGTTATATTTATTAGTTTTATTTAGACAATCTTTGTTTTTCCCCCTATAATTGCCACCTCTGTTTATATTCTGATACATACAGAAAAGATCAATTAAAGAAACTATAAAAAAACCTGAAAGCGAGAAGCATAAGTAATGAAAATACATTTTTTCAATAAAAAATGTGATTTAGAAACATAAATTATTAAACTGTCTAGTCAAGAAAAAAACTGCTGATAAATAAGTGCAAAGATAAAAAAAATATTTGAATCTCAAATGGAGATTCTCATTTTTATGAACATTATTAATCAGAAAGAAGCAGTTGGAGTGATTGCTGGCCCTGGAAGCACTCAGCAGCCTAACTGTGTGGTCACAAAGCCATTTTTTATTCCAAAGGGTGCTTTGTATGTACTGTGGAAAAATTCAATTTAAGGGGAAAAATAAATTATCAGAATCTATGCAGTGATCACTTGTGGTTAATAGAGGTAGGTTATCAGTCTGCAGACAGAAATTTTAAAAATCCACCCATTTGAAAATTTTGAACTATGAACCATGCAGCTGGCAAATCTGGACAATTTTCGAGTATTCCATCTAGTTTCACTCATGAAAGTTTGGAACAATTTGCCTTGTCTTTACAGTATGTACAAGAAAATAAAATAAGAAATGAGAAAAAATAAGCAGTTTCTAAAAAAAAATCCTTTGAGACCAACTTTACTGATAAAAATAGATATGGAGTTCATAAGGTATCAAAAGCCTCACATAATAAGTAATTTCCGATCATTCCAATATAAGTTTTAAAATATTATAGAACATTATTACAGCTGTATTACCTTGAGCTTAATATTTGGTGACCAACTGAAGGCCAAATATTTTGTGATGTACTTACTTACTATAAGAGCAATGATGAGCTATTTCAACAATACTTTTGGAATAAAAATGGGTAATAGTTTCACATATACATAGAATTCCCTGTGTGTTCCCAGATGGCTTGCCTGGGATTTAAGTTGTTCTAAACTCTGCAGCTACTGTTCTCAGAAAACTTTCATAGACAGAGTTGATAATTCAGCTGTGAAATGCTATTCTCAATTCCAGGAAAATACATATTACTCAGTAATACTGTGGCCTTTTTATTGTTAGAGGAAATCTTTCTGCTCTGTTCTGATACAGTCATGTAGTGCCTTTCCTGAGACCTACAAGTCTGGAATCAGAGCAATGCCTGATGCTGACTTGTGCTGCAGAGACAGCTGTAGAGTTCAGACAAAAGACCACATCACTACCTGAAGCAGCTGCCAAAGGCAGAGGATATGATAAGGATGAACATCTAAACAGTGAGCAGGAAGTTAGACTCCCTTGGTATATCATCCTATCTCTCCAATAGCCTGAAGCTTGTGAACTTTTAAAGCTGGATTTACAGCCTTTTATTTAATGATCTTGTTGGATCTTTTTTCCTCTGTGCTATTTGAGAACATTGTGTTTAGGTAAAATATTCTGCTAGGGGCTCTGAATTATGAAGGCCTTGGCAGATGATGGAGTAGCTGATGGAGGAAAGTGTAATGAAATGCAGAAATAATAAACATGGGTACATGTCTGCATAGTTACAGCAATTTCTGTTAAGATGTAATGTATTTTATGAAAAGAGTTTGAAGACTTGTCTTGTAATGCTTTAGATAGTTGTGCTTTACAGATTTTCTGCAAGAAACTCCCACAAGAGATCTGCAGACTTTCAGTGTTTCCTTAACGCCAAGTTAAATTTTCCTTTTGCAGTTGAATTCCATTGTGCTTAGTTACATCACCCTAAATAGTTCTTTTTACTTAGTGTTTACAGTCCTTGTATATCTTTAGACCATTACTGTTGATCCCTGGTTCCTTCCTAGCCAAACTGAGCTTGCTTACTTCTCCCTTTGTCTTTCCCAAGCAATCTTGTGTTCATGCCTTTGTTGTTGATGTTGTCCATTGACTCCAAAAGCTTTTCATTATGGGAGTGTGCAGTGCAGTTCTCATTGACTTATCCATAAATCCTCTATTTTTATTTTATTATTTTTTTTTAATTTTTATTTTTATTTTTATTTTATCCTAATCAGAAGAGATATACCTAGGAATGCTGTCTGAACTTTTGTCCTTTAGGTGTGCAAATGCATTGAAGATATACTGAGCTTTCCTCTGCCGTTGTGCTCGAGTTCTCTGCAATTCTCATCATACGTCCTTCTTGCTCAATTTTTTCCCTTACAGGCAATCTAAGTTTCTTTTTCCAGTAAGGATGATTGCTAATTTTTTGTGGCTATTATATGTTCTTTGACCTAAGAAGTGTGTTCAGTCTTCTTCCTTAGAACTATTTGGAAATTATTGCCATTTTCTTTAAATTCCAAAGTTTCATTTTATCTGTGATTTTTTCAAATACCCAGCAATCTGGGACAAAACTAATCTCAATGTCCTGCTGTTTATCACTTTCCTTTTAAGGATTTTCACTAAAAAATTATCAGTCCCATTCTCACAACAGTAAACGGCGAGGTAAATTTTGTGTAATCCTGATTTCAGATGAACTGATGTAAAATAATAAATGAGAATATAAAGTGCTGTGGAGTAGTGCTGACTGACAACATTGATGAAAAATTGTAGGTGGCATTCATTTTAAGGCGCATACATTTAGGATTTAAATGGGTACAGAGACACAGGGTGTCTAAATTCTCATAGTAGTCAACTATTTAACTAATATACCACAAAAAGTATGGGATTTTTATGCTGTAAGGTATTTTTTCTTGCCCACATTACAAGACAATTATTGCCTTCCAAATATTTTGTGCCACTGTCTTCTAACATTGGATGAGTCTCTAAGGAGTCTCAAAAGGCAGGAGCTGCCTGTATTCAGGCAACTGCATTCTAAACTGAATATCAAATTCAGAGTTAACTATAACACTTCTCATGCTATTTGGAAAGTTTATGAGAGAAGACCAAACTCAGATAAAAATTAGCTGGTTTGGTGGCAAATATAATGTGTTCACTCTATTTGAAAGAGAACCTCCAGTCCTGAACTCAATTAAAAAGTGAGATTTCACTTCTGTTAATTTTGCATAAAATGGCAGCTATGGCACTGCTATTCTTGCAGATACGTATGTATGTCACACAGGTACTCCTACTGAGGGCTTTGTGATTAGGGAAAGAGGATTTGAGCTGACTTTAGTGCAAAAAAAATTTGTAGGCATTAGTATGTAGATTGATGATCCATACTGCAAAACAAGTAGTGATACAAATATATACTCTTTTTTTTATGAAATCTGTGTTTTTTTATTTTATAGAAGGTGTTTTTTAATTTGCCCAAACAATTGCTATGCTATTTGCACCAGATAGTGATTCTAGCTTTTGTGACTTTCTGTAAATTTCCTTTTGAATCTTGCTCTTCCAGCTTTCCATTAGAAGAACACATTGACAATGTGTTTCATTTGTATTGAAATCACATTACAATATTTAGCCCTGAGCTAAATATGCAGTTTTGTAAGCTGAAAACTCTTCTTCTGTCCTCCATTCATCTTGTGATTTTGAAATTCAGTTCAGCCAGGAAATTGTCCTCTTCTACTTCCCCTGCTCAGTTAGAGGGAGAAGACAATTGAATTGCAGAGATCTAAGTTGTGAAATAGAGTTTTATTTGTATAGAATTATATCCTACAGAAAGTCGCAGCGATTTTTTTTTGGAGAAGAAGAAAATGGATAAACTTTTAGAGGCATTTTTTGATTTGATGAATTGTTTCAGCTACCCAGGAGTCCTATAAGCGCTCTAGGGATACTTTACCATTTACAGTTAAAACTGATTTTGCTAGAACTGCCTTGAGCACTAAAAGTAAAATGCTTGATAAAGGATCCGTGTATGACAGAGACCTAGAATTCTGTTTACTTCTGTATTAAACATTACCAGCTGGCTCATCGGGCAACTGCTCAAATGTCTTTTGGGAAGAGGGCACAGCAAGGACTCTCTTGGATCTAACCCAGCAAATAATTTTAGCTCTGTTTATTATTCCCAGGAAGCTCTGTCTGATTTAAAGAAGAAATCCGACAAACACATTACCTCCCTTGTACTGAAAACGTTCTATTAGTGCCTTTTTACCAGTGTGGAAATCACTCCTGGAAATGTTTTTGCCAAAGTTTTAAGCTTGACACCCATTTGGAAATAGGATTATTACTTCTCTCAATTCCAATCAAGATCAGATTCTGGGTATTTGAAATTGGATAGCCCATTTAATGGGATTTATCAAACTTAGTTTTGTCTGCCTGCTGAAATGTAGCCTAAGAATATTATAGAACAACTTCTCTTCTTGCTTTATATGTTTTCTTTAAAAAATCCTCTTGGTAGCTCATTTTGTCTACTGCAAGGACATGTTTTTAAATGAGCTATGCAAAATTCTTATTCTTCAGTAACTTGCCTCACTTAAAGGATTTTTTTAAAGCCCTTGTTAATTTTGCATGAAAACTGGCTATCTTTGCTGTACCAATTGAATAAAATATACTAAAATATAGACATATATTTTGGTTTCTCTAAAGGTTCTCTTGTTCTGCCAATGTTGATTTCTAGCAAAGCATTCCTGAAATTCTCTTTTTAACTCATGAATTATTTAGTATTTCTTTTTGTAGTCTCAGTCATTCAAATTATTTTTTGTTTGTATAGACTGTTATATACCTTCAAGTTCATAGCTAAGTGCTTAGTATCAAGAATGGAATTTTTATTATGTAGAGATATTATAAAACTAGATGCATAATGTATTAGAACATAACTTGTTTGTTTAAGCTGATTTCTGTAATTGGATAAAAACCTTTAAAAGTCTTGGCCAGTTTCAGCTATTTTTCTTAAGAGAGAGAGAAAAAAATGTGCTACATATGTGGATTAATTTCTTTTTTTACCCTGTGGAAAATAAAACAATATGTTTGTTATGCTTTTGTGTCACAATTCTAAAATGACTGGTTTTAGCTAAAGTCTGGAGGATGAGAACTTCAGCTGCAGATATGAAAACTTTTGAAAGCTGAAATCTAAATCCCAAATGTATGATTGCCATAGCAGTTGCTAAAATCTGTGACCTAAAATTATAGGGTTGTGACAAAAGTTCTTTAGTAAGCACGAGGATGGTTTTTTTCTTTTTAAATAGGTATTTGGAAATTTGTGTATGTTGCTTTTGAAAAGTCACAAGTCTTGGTTCTTTTCCTTAGGGATACCAGGGATCAGCAGGAACTCCAGGTATCCCAGGAACTCCAGGGATTCAAGTAAGTTTCTGTTTCATTCCTAGAATTTGAATATCTGAGACAAATCCTGCTAAGTCTCTCTCAGTATCTCGTTTGTCATTGAGAGCTGAGGTGTGAGGAATGAAGAGGACTTAGGGGTGTCATGAATCAGGGGCCATCCCTGGGTGAATTGCTTTAAAATTCACATGGCTTTGGGGTTTGTAGGTAGGCTAACAGTTAGAAACAGGGCTAGGTAAAGCCTCTAGAAGATGGACTCAGCCGCAGCTTAGACATTTTTATCCCAACTGAGAAGCCAAACAGTAGTTTGTTCAATTTTTCTGTGAATCACTACCAGTGATCTGAAGTCTTGTCACAGTGATGGATTGCCCACAATTCGCAAGTCCCAAGCAAGTTTTCACATAAAGCCCAGATTGATGGGAGAGAATTCTTTTTCTTTGTTGTATTAATTTAGTAGTCCTTCCAGAGACAGTTGTTGGAAACCTGTGCTGTATTTTACTTGTGGCCCGGTCCAGTCTGAATGATAGTCAAGGATTTACTAGTTTGTGGAATTAAATATCTGACAGCCTGCTGGGGCCAAGAGCAAGCCTGCAAAATGGCATATGTGGAGGCAGTCTGGTGGGCTATTGAAGGGGACATCTCTGGCCTCACACGCAGACAGGTTGTGATTTTGAACAGGCTAATAGGGCTGTGTGACATTCTTTTTTTTTCCTGGGGTGATCCTTGGTTAGAGGAAAAAATTGTTTAAGTGTTCCTCAGTCATGGATTATGATAGTGTGCCATGTTCATTCATGCTGTGTACACATTGTGCTTAGTTCTGCTTTTGTGTCCAGTCACAGAAATGTTGGAACCAGGCAGCTGACACATTGGTCTCTGGCCCATGTTCTGGCACATGTTCTGTGTCTAATTCTGTATCAGATTGTATTAGTATTATCAGTATTTGAGCTGGTGTTGATTTCTTTCTCAATCTAGGGACCTCGTGGCTTGCCAGGTATCAAGGGAGAACCAGGAAAAGATGGGGCAAAGGTAAAAGAACCTAAACCAGAATGATAGATAAAAAGCTTTTACTCTTACCTTTTATAATTTTTGGTTGTACAGGTAATAGTATCAGTATTTTCACATGAATGTTCTGTGAGAATTGTTTCCTAAAAGGGTAATAAGGAAGGACTGAGAATCCTAAATTTAAATGCTGATTCTGGCCCTTTTTTTAAATTAAAGTTTATATAGGCTTTGGCACTGCCAGTAACAACTTTAATTCACTGAATAACATATACTTAGAAAGTGTATCTAAGTATGGGTACCTGGAAGCGCAATAGAGACATCTGTCAGAATGGTTTCTTTTTAATTCTTTTCACCCTTTTTAAGTGAGTATCCAGATGATTTAGGTAGGAATTCCTGAATGGCACTTTATATCAGAAAACACTGGCTAACTGAACCCAAAACTTTTTGTGGAAAATTCTAGCTGAGGTGTAGCCAGTAGCTTGGAGATATAGCAGATGTAGAAGCTTATATGTAAGTGTCTCCTGGTAATCAGGATAAACTTGACTCTGGGTCTTCTGTATACACAGTGAATAAACTGCCCATTGGCTGTGGCCTTCTCTTACATTTCTGCCCTATGTTTAGAAAAGTTCTAAGCTGATTGTAATGACAATTATTTTGGTTTTGATTCATTAAAACTCCAAAGCCCTTTCTGTAAAACAAGTACTTATTTTCCCAACAGATCTTAGAATTTCTTTCTAAAGTTTCCGATAACTAGATCCTTAAATTCATTGCTGTTTAGCAGAATTCTCAAATTCATGGTTAGAGCTGAAAATTGCTTATGTGTTCTGTGCTTAATTCATCTCAATCTAATTGATTGTAGAAGTTAATCTAATCAGTCAGTATTGGGCTATGTGGAGAAATTAAGATGCTGCTGATGAAAAACTCTAATTGCCTCACAGTGTAGGGTTGTGACAGAGAGAATATTTCCTATTGCTCAGTCTAGCCTTGTGTAAAATAAGCCAAGAAATAGGGCTTCCACCACTGTTTTAGAGAACATTTCCATTGTAAAATAGGTCTTGCCATTAGAATTTTTTCCTGGAAATTCTGCCCAAATTTTCATCTCTTTATTTCATCCCATTACTTGTAAAGTTTCTGTAGCAGCTAATTTAAAATTGTTTTCATTTCCAAACGTTTTAGTTTATCCAATAATTGAACCACCACTTCTGAGTAGAAATCAAGACTCCACACTTTTTCATTAAAAAGCAATGGATATATGAAGTGTTAATTTTATAACCTTTGCTGATTTTTAAACTCCATTCCATTGTCTGCTTTTAATAATTATTTGTTGAGAGATATTATGATAGCATTAACCCACAAGCTGTCATTCCTGTGGTCATGTTCCTGTTTACTGCAAACACATGACAGACCTTTCCAAATCTGCTTAGGCATGAATGGCTTTGATAAACAGCACTGAGACATGTCCTGGTTTAACCCTTGTCTTAGAATTTGAAATATTATATGAAATAACTTTCTAAGCATAGTTTACTATTCCGTCTATCTGACTGAAATATATTAAACAAATTGAAATACATTGTTCAATATAAAAGTAGGTATTAACAGAAAGAAAGCATTCTGATTGCCCAAAAATGATTTTGTGGTTAGCTGTTTTTTCATGAGAAGTAGTCTACTGAACCAAGCAAGTAGGATTGGTTTTATTGTTTCAAATCAAGTAGTGACAAGTTGTAATTCAGGATTTCATTGTTATTGCTCAAAAGAACTTGAAGACAAATTGTCAGGTACCAACAGCAAAAGTTTGGAATTCCTGATACCTGACACCTCTGAGAACAATAAAAAGAACTGGTATTTTGCCTTGTGTTTTCAATTGCTAACTCTTTTAACCTAAGTGGATTATTTCTTCCTCTGAAATGAGAACTCATTTGTCAAATTGCCAAAGTTGTTCTGTAAGTGTATTTTGGTTTAATTTAGTTTCTTTTGTAGAGTAGATACTTAATATCTTATTTTTTAGTACTTCACTTATCCAGACTAAGCTGGCAGGAAATTTCATAAGGTCATAAATTGCTGCTTTTGAACCTCCGTAAGACTTACTAAAAGATTACTGTATATTTAGTCTAAAATCTAGTGATTAAGGTTTTTCTTTTATGTAATGAATTTTGTTTAAAGATAAAAAAACCTCTTATTGGTCATCATACCAATGTTATGAAGTTGATACTGTGATATATTACATGTTTCCACTATTTGTTGATCTCTTGATCGCAAGAATATGAATGTTGTTGTAGTATATTACCACTATTTTGATACAAGGATTTAAAATATGTTTGCTGTTTCAGGGTGACAGTGGACTACCTGGTTTTCCTGGATTACATGGGATGCCAGCACCAAAGGTTGAAATGAAATATTTCTTGTTAGAATATTCCTGTGTTTCAGCTTGCCCTGTAGTTCAATATAAAGGGTAAACATGTCTATATACAATACTATTTCAGAGAATTGGATTAATTGCTCAAGATCAATAGTTATGAAGGTGATATTTAGGGAATAGACATGCCATGGGACTTCATTACATAGATACCAAACAATAGAAACCTCCTGTTATTTAATTTCTTTTTTGCTCTCTGGGATTTTGTATTAATTTGATTTTACTACTACTTAGAGGATTCTTCATCACAAATAATGTTTAAAAAAATAAAAACATTTCTATGTCATTCTACTTGAGTGACAGCATTTTGAAGAACAGTTCTGGTCTATCACAGTGATTTTAGTTTATGTGTGTGTTCCCCAAAACAATTTTCCCCATAGTTTTTGCTCATCTATGTTAGTACTCAACAGAATTTACCTCTTAGTTTTTCCAAATTATTTTTTTAACTCTTCAAATAAGGTCTTCAGAAAAGTCCAGCCCTTTCCAAGGAGCTGAATTTTCACTTAGATTCCTGCTTTTATTGAAGCAATGAAAATCACGAAGTGTCTTCTATAGAAAGTAGAACCCTTAAGCCTGCAAGCTGTGGATTGTCTCACCATCAGTGTGGGGCATTCTGGCCTTCTCCTCTAGGAAGGCTGTGCAAATTCAGAATTTGTGTTTAAGGCTTGGGGTTACATGGAGCTCTTTACCTTCTTTGTATCTGCTATACATGTATACTTTATTTATATATAAATATATCTTTATGTAATTACTTCAATTTTAAAAATTAACTTGCTCACATCAATTTTATCTAGGGAGAAAGAGGTCCTAAAGGAGATCAGGGAGTGCCAGGAATATATGGAAAAAAGGCAAGTGACTTTATAAACATAAATTAAAGCAAAATGCTATTGGTATCTGTGATGGGGTCACCTAGACTGGATGCCTGGTGCAAACCCCCAGGCACCTCTCTCAATCTCCCTTCTCAGCAGTACAGGGGAGAATGTAAGATGGAAAAGCTTGATGGTCCAGATAAGAGAGATCACCTGCTAGTTACTTTCACAGGCAAACCAGTGGTTACTTGGGGAAAATTAATTTAATTTATTGGCAACTAAAATAAGTCTGGATAGTGAGGAAAAAAACCAAAAATAACCCCAACTAAATCCCCTTCTCCTCCACCCTGTCTTTTCCCAGGCTCAACTTCTCTCCTTCATGGGATAAGAGATGGGGAGTGAGGTAGGGTAGTCTTTAACAGCTTCTCCCTGCTCTTCCCCTCACCTTCCTCCCCTGCTCCAGGGCAGGTCCTTCCCGTGGGCCATGGGCCTTCATGGCAAACCTGGCCTTGCACGGATTCTCCATGGGCTGCACCTTGGTTACCACAGCTCTACCATGGCCCCTCCAAAGGCTGCAGGGGAATCTCTGCTCCAGCACCCTCTTCTTGCTGTCTGCAGATCTGCCACTTTCCTCCTCTTTCCTCATTTTGCTGGTGTCGTGTTTATGTCCCTTGTTAAACTCATTCCGCACTCCCACCCTGGCTGTGGCTCAGCCTCACCCTGCAGTGGGCAGTTGGATCCTGCTGGAACTGGCTGTGCCCGGCTGGAACTAGCTGGAACCGGTTGTGTCTGGCTGGAACAGGCTGGAACCGGCTGTGTCTGGCTGTGCGTGGCTGGAACCGGCTGGAACCAGCTGGAACTGGTTGTGTCTGGCTGGAACTGGCTGCGCCCAGCTGGAACCAGCTGGAACTGGCTGTGCCCAGCTGGAACAGGCTGTGTCTGGCTGGAACCGGCTGGAACCGGCTAGAACCAGCTGTGTCTGGCTGGAACCGGCTGGAACCGGCTAGAACCGGCTGTGTCTGGCTGGAACCGGCTGTGCCCGGCTGGAACCAGATGGAACTGGCTGTGCCCAGCTGGAAGTGGCTGTGTCTGGCTGGAACCAGATGGAACTGGCTGTGCCCAGCTGGAACTGGCTGTGTCTGGCTGGAACCAGATGTGTCTGGCTGGAACCAGCTGTGTCTGGCTGGAACCAGCTGTGTCCAACTGGGGCAGCCCCGGCCTCCCCTCATGGAGCCCCCACATTCCCACTGGGAGCCTGGGCATGGGAACCCCAGACAACATAACTAATATTTTTATAGCATGCCTGTTCACAGAAAGTGTAATTCTTTATTTACAGCTCAGAAGAATCTTCCATGCTTTTAATGGATGTATTTACATTTAGTAACATGAAATTTAGTAATGTCAAATTTACTGGATTAATGTACATTTAGTAATGTCAAACTCATGCTCTGCTTATTTGGATATTTTGAGAACCTTTTCATTCTGCTAGGGGACTGGTGTAATTCATTTGCACATAGCACAAAATGCATGTATTTTTTGTAAATATGTCTATGGTGTAACACACCATATACAGGGCATGTGTAATAATTGTATTGCAAAGAAGTCTGTGGTTTTTAATACAGATGTACTTATAACCAAACAAGAGAGCAGGAGAGGAGTTAGGGGAGGGAGGAGAAGAGCACATAAAAGGAGTGAGGCTGATAGCAGATGGAAAGAGAGATGTCCTAATTTGTAATTTATATAAAGCAGGGAGTATAGTTGACCATCCAGTGTTAACAGCTATATTTTCACCTGGCCTTATATTTTCTTCATGTGTTTAGTCTAGAGTTTTAAGCAATTTGAAAGAGCGCCTGTGTTAGCATGTCTGTAGTTTGAAGCATATTTTTGTTTATGTAATGGAGTTGTAGTTATTAATTGACAACTGCCTGAGTGGAGAAAGAAACAGATCTTCTGTACTTTTTCAAAATAAGAAATAACATACCTGAATTATCGGTGAAATATATTGAATTTACAGCACAAACATGGAGCACTACTTACTTTCCACTTGTTGTTTTTCTCAGGGTTCAAAAGGAGAGAAGGGTGATACAGGGTTGCCAGGACTGCCTGGGCGATCTGTAAGTTTTCTGAAGACAATTTGTCATTAGCTTTTGCTAGTTAATTTACCTGCTGATTGCTGTTCAATGTTACCACAGGGAGACCCTGGCAGAAATGGGAAAGATGGATTACCAGGCAGTCCTGGATTCAAGGTATGTAGAAATGGATATTAATATTTTGATAAAAGTCTTCAATAGCATTGCTCATGGTGCAAACATACTGAGATTATTCTGTGGAGTGTTACAGGAAATCAAAATAATGTTGTAACTGGGAGCTGTGAAAGTTTACTGCAGCAATGAGCAGATTTCATTGTTTTCAATTGTTCCGTGAGCAAAGGAAAAGCTTTTATTAAGAGTGTATTAGTGATCACTAGAGATTGTTTATGCTTTATCTCTGACATCCTTGTGTGTTTCTCTAACCCTATGATTCTGTTAAAGAGATTCATATACAAGCATACACTGGAGAACATAATTGCTTTTGAAAGGAGCTGCAGGAAAATTAGGGGAAAGTACCTTCAGTACTGGATTAATATTTTTGTATGTTTTCTTATTCTTGTCACTATGCAGTGCTGTTCATATTTGACATAGAACAATTTTCAAGTCAACTAAGAATGTGTCTACTGTAAAAAAGGCAACAGGACCTGGTATTTCTACAATATATTGCAGTTTGTGAGCTTACTGGGTGTTTTGCTTGACAAGTTGTTGCTTGCAGTGTTCTAATTTATGAAAACATAGACTTGTAGTATCAGTTATAAGTTCACAGGGAAAAGATTTTAATAATATGTGATGTAAATGCTCAATTGAATTGATCTAAAGAAGTTTTTCAACAGCAGCTTTGTTCCTAGAAGGTTTTTTTTTTTAATAATAATGAAATTATCTAGGGCTGCTCAAGATTAATGTTACTTCAGTGTTCAAAAATGCAAAATTTGGACTGCATTTTGAATTTTAAATTCATATTGCTGTTTTTGGAGATCTGGATCTTCTGTTTTGTGACCATGCTTGTCTAGTGCAGTTGGGGATGCACCTGGCATATCTGTCACATCTGCTGCAGCAGGAATATATGACACAAGACCTGTGAGAGACCTAAAACCTTCCAGGCAGCAGCTGTCAATGGGATGGATCCAGGGTAATGCCAGTGGAGTCTGGAGAGTAATTCAGCTCAGAGAAGGCTTAGTTGTGCACATAAAAAGCCGCTAGTGCATTTGAAATGCATTAGTGTCCAAAACATCCTCAGAGAGCTGAAAAATATGACCTAAGTCCTATGGAAAGCCAGTGCCTTTCAGGAGTGGGAGTAGGCAAGATACCATGGGGTAACTCAAATATAATCAAATGTCTGTATTTGAGCAGTGGAATTCAACTCCTGGTGTCTGGTCAGCTGAATCAATCCTCCATCAATTGTCCAGACTAGACTTCTGTTATCTGTGCTATGAGCTTGGTTACCTCCAGGAATTTATTTCAAATGAATCCTCTCTTATTTTATATATGTATATATATGTGTGTGTGTGTGTGTGTGTGTATGCACACACATACACAGATGTCATTGCTAAGTTGGAGGAGAAATTTCTTCTCTGGTACTTCAGAACACAGGAAAAAAAATAGATATTAGATTTTTTTCTTCTCTGGTATTTGATAACATGGACAGGTAATAGTCACAGTTAACATTAACATCAAATATTAACTCTCACTGTTGGCAATTTAGAGTGAAGCATTGTGTTGCTAAAGCATGAATTTGGAGAGTACTTTCATATGTTTTACGCTTGTAAGCAATATACAGAGAATTCAGAATATTGTGTGAATGTGTGTACATTTAAACTGAAAGACATTTTGTGGACTATTTTCCTTATTGTAGTACCAAAAATATGATGTGCTCATTAGGTTTTATTAATTTTATAATACAATAGTTAATAGAAGCCATATTTTTCATTCAAACATTTTGTTAGCCTGACTTCAACATCTGCTTGCTATAAAACATTGCTTCATTTTGGGTCTGTAATCAAATTCAGAACAGTAAAAAACAGGCTGTCTTTGAAGGAAATTTCTGTAGGAGCTTTCCTGGTTTTTACAATATTAATTTTGGGAAAGAATGTGGAAAAAACATGGCTGGAAACCCAGATGCTACCCATTGTTCCTTGAAGTTCAGCTCTTATAATTTTAAGTAGATTAGTGCCAGATTATTTTATACATGTGTGTGTGTATATATCTATCTACATCTATATCTGTATCTTTGCCTTTTTAATGTGCTTTTATTTCTGGAATTATTCAGATTTTCAGAATACTTCAGTATCTTACATACTTTGACAAATATTTGATCATTTTTTGTATTGCTGTATTCTGAGTACGTTGAAATATTTTTTCATACTATTATTTATGCTAGCAATTAGACAGTGACAGTCTGTTATTGTTTTATGCATTTTTTTCTACCAGAATTTGCTGTTCTGAGGGAACAGAAAATTTTCTCTCATCTCTTTTTGCAAGCTGTTTGACAGCTGTCAGACACAACATGAGAGAATGTTGGATTGATGACACTTCTTGCTGTGTATCAAACTGTTAAGAGGTGTTTGTTTGGTGAAGTCTCAATGTATATTGCTTTGAAATTTTACTTAGATTAAAAATATCATTTACTATTTAAAATAATAATTTTTATTGTGCAAATAAAGTTGTTTTATTAAGACTTTTTTTATTTTAAAGGGAGAAGTTGGGCAGCCTGGATCTCCAGGCCTAGAAGGACATCGAGGAGAGCCTGTAAGTGATTAAATTGTTGACATACCCTTATGTACTGATTTGTTCGTTTTGTTGGGTTTTGTCTTTTTTATTTTATTTTTTTAGTTAATAGCTATTATGCTTCATGTTTAATTTATGTTGTTTTAAATTAGTTGATCCGTCCATTTTTTTAAAAATACTTGGGGTTTTTTTGCCGTTCCTCTTTAAATTTAATTTAATTAAAAGCAATGAACAAGCCCTTAAAGTCAAAGATGCCTTAAAAGAAAAGATTCTTCACCATATCAGTGTTGTATATACTGAGAGATTTACGGTATAAAATTGTCTCATTATTGAATTCTATCCTGTTGATGTTGTGGTGTAGTTAGATATTAATAATTACTTACTTGAGGAAAGACTCTGGATGGGTTTGACTCTCATTTCTCATTTCTAGATTACATGGTTTGTCTTCTTTCAAATGCTTGTTAATCACATTTGTAAAGTCTATTTTTTCGCTATGTACCACTGCCTTTCCTTTGCCCAGTTTTAGTGGCCTTTTACTTCCATGCTTCTTCTTATACCACATTATCTGCATCCCTGTGCTTCTTACTTCACTGGGGACTGTGCTGCTTCATTTTTGCTTTGCTTCTTTCCAAAGACATTGTTCCTTTACCGGTATTTGGGCGGCTCATTTTACCTCCCCTTAATATCTGATAGCCAGGCTTTGTCCTTCCTTGTTTCCTCCTTGTCCTCCTTTGTTCCTCCTTGCTTCCTTCCAGGCTGGCAGGCTGCTTGAAGCAGATGAGCCAAGATAGCAGCTTTGAGTGCTGAGAGACAGCCAGCTGTCAGCAAACCATCAGCAATTCTTCTGCAGGCCAAGAGCAGTAAACAGAGCTCAGTTGGTGGAGCACTGCCTTACAGATGAATTGCCTTCTGAATTACATTTAGAATTGTAAGATAAAGAGATACAGCTTTATACAGTCGGAAATTTTGTGGTACTGAATGTAATGGGAGGTAGTCTGAGTTACAGGATCTGAAATGTGATAGAAAGTTTTGTTAATGAGGAGTTGGAAATAATTTCTATCTGAAAAATTCTAAAAGTTTTTAATTTAAATTTTTTATATATTCACCAAAACCTTCTCAAACATTTTGAGTAGACTGCAAAACACTGAGAAATCATGCCCAAGAGACTTTATTCCCACTTGTCTGGCTTAAGTGAAAACCACACATAATTCCTCCCTTGGCTTTATTTTTTCCTCTTTTTCTGCCCCAAATAACTGTGAGGTGTTTTAAACTTTTACAGTCTGTTGTGTCTCCATATGTAAGAAAGACTGAATGTTAATTAAATATCATAAAATACAAATGAAGGGATTTTGGTTTATTGTAATTTGGTACACCTTAACGAATGTGTTGAGATAAAAGTGAGTTCAGTTATTGTCCCTTGCCTTGGTTTGCCTCTTTTCATTTTTACAAAAGAAATGTTAGCTGGTCATTTTGATTTTTTAAGAAATTAATCTAAGAAATGGAAGGGAAAGGGCATTTCTAACCTAAAGAAAACTAAATGTTTAATACTTTAACAGCTGTCTTTCTAGTGTGATGGCATTTGTTAAGTATGAACTGTATCTACTACTGAAATGTATTTTGGTTTAAAGTTAACATAAATTACATATATAATATAACATTCACAGTATAACATTTTAAATAGTAATGTAAACCCATCACTGAAGTCCCATAATTTTGCTTTAAAGGGAAATGAGGTGGTAGATTTAAGACATTAAAAGTACTAAGAAGTCTTTTTAAATCACCTCAAAACACTATAGAGGGACACTTCCAAAATGTAAACAATTAAAAAAAATTTAAACAATCCTAATAGAGCAAGCTAAATTGCATTTTATCCTTCATTTATAATCAGTGGAGGTTCTGAAGAGTAGTAAGGCTACATGCTGACCACGAGATTGCCTCAAGGTCACCATTAGGGAATGTAAGACACTTGAGTCACCCCGGCCCATCTGCCTCTATTGCTGATGTAACACCATCCTGCATGACCAACACAGCACTCCCATGTATTCAGAGCCTGGAGGAGGAGCAAAAAGCAGCATTTCTGCAGTTCATTGCAGAAATGTTGAGGTAAAAATGTGTGTTTGGGCTGTGGAAAATGAAAGCTATCTTCAGCTGTGACATATATGGGCTCCTCTATGCAAGTGGAGGGTAATTGGCTTTCGCCTGTTGGAAAGTGAGCTGGATTTTGGGCACTGTGAATGATATCTTGTGCAACTTACTGCTTCTGTTGTTTCTGCTGTTCGCCCAATGTGTATTTAAAATATAATGTGTAAGTGCCTCCTCTAGGCTCCCCTTCTGTGGAATTCAGTGTAAACTTCCCTGGTAGGCCGCCCTTATAGTTAGGGCATTGGTGTGTAAGAGAGGGATTGAACTGTGCTGTGCCATCCCTGGCACAGCCAAATAGGCTGCCTAAGCACAAGACAAGCCTTGGATGACACTGGATGTCTTTATATCATTAACCAGCCACATGCAGCTGTGGCCCTGGGACAGCTCAGCGGATTGTGTGGATACCCCACCCACATAAACGGACATGCAGAGTCTTTATTTCTTTCATTCAGCCACATTAGTGTTAGACATGGCTTAATTTGTTAAGTTGATGATTTAAAAAATAGACATCTTATGATCACTCTTGCTTTAGCAAATAAAAATAACGTGGTTGTGAAATGGATACATGTTGAGACATCTAAGGAGCAACTATCTAGAATGGAGAGCACAGGTGAACTGAACTCCCATTGCCTCCAGCCTTTGAGATGTGTGGCTATTTTTTGGACATAATACTTTCTGGTATATTATTACTCTTATTAATCTCCAAAGTTACAAACCGAAAAAGTAGGTTGTAAAGATAAATAAATAATTTCAAGAGATGTGCTTGATTTCCCTCAGTAATACTATTTAGAACTTCAGTTAACCAGACTGTCCCAGTTCTACCCACTCTGTAGAATAACATGTGACAGTATGGACAGAATAATTTAGGATTTGGTAAAGGTAGTAATCAAGCTTATTTTCCTGCTGTCACTTAAGTAGTTCTGTGGCTAGTCACCTATCTTACTGATGATAGGCTGTTTTGATAAAAACATTGTTTCTAGGGACCAAATGTCTATAGAATAAATCAAGATTTCTTTGAGCCTAATTCCAGCCTGACTGTGCTTTTTAACATAGGTAGGGTTTTTCAGAGTTGGGTTTCCGTGGAAGCTCCTTGTGTTTGCAATTATGCAGATGGGAGCCCTGAAGTGAGTGCTTGTGGGTAAAGCTGGCAGGACATTTATAGCACTCTTCTAGGCCCAGCATATGCTCTCCTGCCACAAGTAATATGTCTGAGCATTTGCAACTGCTCATGTTTACTCTCCAGAACTCATATTTTTCAGAAATACATCTGCAAACACTTAAAATGGTAGAGTTTTGTCTCAATATTTAGGTCACATCGCAGGACCTCAGATGTGGCCTCATTTGTGCCAGCGATAGCAGCACAGCATGACTTCAGCTTCTGACCTGACTCCCACTGTTATACCTATACCCCTGGTTTGTCTGTTATAATTGCATCAGGAATGCCAGATCAATGCCTTCTCTGAAAAAAATGTGTGTTTTATGCTAGGCAATGGTAGCAAAATTCTTTTTGAAACATGTTCAAGATACGCTACAAAGTACAACAGAAGTTGTATTGTGTTCATAATGCAGAAATCCTGAAAACAAACTGGTACAGCCAGATATCCTGTGTGTTTGGAAAGCAAATATAAAGTTAATGTAATTCTTCTGCATTTAATACTGTGCTGAGATTGATAGAAACAGGAAAAAAGGAAAGAACAATCTTTACCTAGTAATATAGTAGTATGCAGACAAAGTTTGGGTTTTTTTGTTAATATTATTTTCCTCTCTATGTCACATAATGTTTTTCTTGATGCTCCTGATGTTGATGTTATGTTGATTTGTACCAATTTTAGGTACTAAGATACATTTACTCAACATTTGTATCTTGTATTTGCATTTACATCCTGAGTTATGAAGTACTTAGGATAAAAGCAAACCTAAAACCTCTATTGTATATCTGCACAGTAGGCCTTGTGAAAAAAAATCTTTTCTGAAAGTGTTACTTTATTTTTTATCCACCTAGTCTGATTATTAAATTTCTACTTTTAATCTCTTCATACATTAAAGCATGAAGATTCTGTTGTATTTCCAGTGCTCAAAAGTTCATGTATTGTGTGAATTATTTGTGGAAATACTCCACAGAGCACTATATACTCCTTCAGATTTTATATCACCTTAAATTAGGCCCTGCTATAAAATAGCACTCTCTTTGTAAGTAGTCTATAAACAAATTATTTCCTGTCAGTTTTCAAGAGAAAACTGATCAGGATACTCAACAAAGTAGTTGGTGTGAGTCTATAATTTTTTTTTCATTTCTGAGCTGATATTCATGCTTTTCTACTAGTCTGAGGCGCCCTGATAGTAGGACCTGAGCTCTGGTGGCCTGCTTTTCAAAGGTGTTAGCATTACAGTCATGAGGGATATAAATACTAGCATTTTCTCTGCAAATTTTGTGGGTCTTAAAAGAATACCTGTTTCTTTTTGAAAATTCTGAATTTTACCTGTAAATAAAAAAATTATTTGTTATTTGGGTGGGATGATTTTTTTATTCATAATCAGCTGAAAGTGATGATTTTTGTAGGCATGTGCCATGCATCATTATTTCTTTACAAGTAGGTTTGGTTAGTTGAATGTACTTTTTGGTATTGTTTCTTTATTCCTTCTTCTAATATCTAAATTGTAGAGGTAGACAGAGTCTTGCTGATGACTTTCTGAGTGCTTGAGCTATGTAACAGATGTTGTTAGTTTTGTTCTCGCTTGAGAAAGGGGGAGATGACAGCTTTGACTGCACAATACTCCCAGCAATCATTTGTTAATTACACAGTGCCGCAAGTCCAAACATGTTTTTTAGACTGAATGCAGGTTTTTCTGTCAAATATAGCTTCTAGGTAGCTGTATGTATTTTGAGCACACTTTATTTCCAACCTAGGTTATCTTCATTCTGACTGACAAGTTATTTTAACTAAATTCATTCCATACGATAATTACAGAAGAGTTAATTACTGTTAGGAAGATAAATATGAGAATAGTGCTGTAATGAAACAGGTAATTAAAACTTCTAGAACTTCAGGCACGCTAATCTGAGTTTCTTTATTATTCCCAGTTGACAAAGATGATACACGACATGACAGCATAGCTGCTAATCCACAGTGTATTAAATCAATGGAAAGATTCCCATTGAATTCAGCGTGGACTGGGGCCACAATAAATGCTGTAATAAACTTGGACCCACTGACCTATTGCAGCTTGGAAAATAAAGCCTGCTTTTCTAAATTGTAAAGCTAACAGTTCTCTCACAACTAATTCACACTTTCTGCTTGTTCGTCATGATTTCTAATTTTTAAATTTATTTCCCCCCACAGTGCCCTTACATTAATATGTTAATTAGCTATAATTATAATATATTTTTTCTCCTTTTTTTTTGTCTACAGAGACTTGGGAAACTATTTTTTATTATATTTTGTTCAGGTAATGCCATTTCAAAGTTGAAAATTTGGGAAAATCATGTAGAGAAGAGGTGGCATCCCTGCTAACATCTAAGACTGTTTATTTAAATTCAATGTTAACAAAGGGAAATTCTTTAAAGTTGTAAGGAAGTATGAAAGGAGCTCTAGTTGTAAACCCATTGTGGACATGAATGGCATATGCTATAAGTAGTTGTAAATGGTACTTAGAGTACCCTGTTTTGTGCTTGTATGCTATAGTCCTTTTCATGGCTACCCTGGCACTTTTTTACTAACTCATACGCTGATAGAGGTTAGACACCAGCATTCCTCCCCTATTGCTGATGTTTTATGAATATAGAAATAGAAATACCTCTAGTAAACATGTTATAGCTATTTAAAATATTTCTCCTGACTTGATGAGCTATGTTCTAATAAACAAGTGCTTATCATTTTGTTAAAATATCTCTTAATTTGTTAATATTTTATAAACTGAAAAAGAGTGTTAAACCAGTGTGATTCTGAAAGAATTGTCCTGCAGTGAGTGCTTGAAGGTGCAGCTTTGTTAAAGAGTGCAGTAACTGACTTCTAAGCACAAAATTAGTGGTAGTGATGATTTATTTGTATTCCATGAGTGATTCCAATGAGCTAGACCTGCTTATACACAAACCCACAGGCCCTTCTGAAGAGTCCGGTTTCTTCTATGCATTGAAATAATTAGGGGTATTTTTAGAAATTCTCACATAGAGACTTTAGGCTCAATAGTTATCTGGACTAGAAAGTGAGCTTTAATTGCCAGATGAAGTGCTTTGGCATAAACTTATTCTGTCTGGAGTAAGACACATGTTGTTTCACCTGTGTTTTTTCCCCCTGAAGGAATGATGATGTGTAGGTCGAGCCTTTAGCTGTCATGTTTTCAGCTTGGCTTTGAGGGAGTCTAGGAATCTAGGTTGAAACTAAGAGTGAAAACAATTTGGTGGTATGGATGTATTCATTGCAATATAGTCTCTTATGGTAATATTCCCCAAAAATATGAATAAATGTTTGCCTTGTGCATTTAGGAAATTGCAGAGACTGTGATATGTGCATGCTTAGAAACATCGCTACCTTTTTTCTCAGTACCAGAAACTAAATTTTCTTGGTATTAGTATTGCAGTGGATTTTTCTATAGAAATTGGGATTTTTTTGCATTTTAACATTTTAGATATGTAATATGACAATGTGTTTTAAGTGGGAAGACATCAGTTTACTACAACAGATTGTCATTCAAAACCATTTCTGGTGAATTGTTTTTGTTGCTTTGAGTAAATGATGTACTGATACATTTCAAGTATATCACTTAATGTACTATTTCTTGGACTGAGGAAAAGACATTCTAAAAATCACTGGACTTGATCAAATGTAGATTTTTGAAAAGTTGAATGGACAAATCCACACAACTGTGAATTGATCCTGTGTTCTTTATCAGAAATTTCTTTATTCTCAAGTATCAGCTAAAAGTGGGGTTGTTGATTTGGCTTAAATTAAAGCAATTAAATAATTGTGTGTGTACCGGTAACTGGTTGTTTCAACCTGCTAAAAATAACTAGTAAAGATCTTGGAAGTTAAATAGTACAATGGAATAAAATAAGCGTACCTGAAGTGCTCAACATTCACTTCCTTTGATGTGATATTTAAAGAAGGACTCATTTGCATTCTTTTGGGTCCACCTGATGTCAGTAGTAATATTTAGAGCATTCCTGAATGCATGTGCTAATTTCATTCAGCTAAGAAAGGCTTTTCTGCAGAGAAAAGGCTTGAAGAGAATGTTTGGACTGGTATATGTTGTGTATTGGACTGCCATCTGACCTGTTAGTGCCTGGTTTATACTTCAAGTAATCATTGTTTCACATGTGCTGATTAAGCTTTAAAAAGAACATTTCCTTTTATTCTTGCCATGCAATTTTCTTGTTAACATTTTATGAGTTAGATAAATATCTGCTGGAATTTCCAGCGACTCTGAAGACCAAGCAGAAACTTCCCCCAGCTAATTGCTATACTTAGAAACCAGACATAGAGAGTAGAGTATGAATGAGGAAGACACTCAGGTAGAATGTAGCAGACATAAATATTTATTATTTCAGTTGATTTCATTTGCACATTGCTGTTCTTTTCTATGCTTTGCAACATGTTCATAGTAAGTTACTTAACCACAAATAGAAAGAGGTTTACCAAAAGGATGTTTGACTTTCCTTCCTCTGATCCAGCTTCAACAGCGTAGTAACAGGATAGCCAGTTTTCCAGCTAGTCATCCTTCTTCTTCAACATGGGAGAAGACAGGGAAAAAAATTGTTGTACCTGAGTCCTCAGAAGGTCTGAGTTACAGCCTCCTTGAGAGCTGTGGTCAGGGTGGTGATTCAAAGCACTCTAGCTGTATCTAGCTCTAAGTGCTGTATCTGGCATCAAATCTGCAGTCTGCATTCTGAGAATTACCCAGAATGGTTTTCATTTCAACTCATAGTCAAATATGAGTCTTTTATATTTCAAATATGAGTCAAATATTTCTTTTATATTATTTTTTTCTACAGTGAAACTGATACCTGCATTTAACTCATCATTAAATACCTGTCTCAAATAGAAGGGGTCATTTTTGTTTTGTCTTAGACAATTTAGATGTTTGGATTAATTAAAGTTGTTTTAATTGAATCCCTGCAGAAAATACACAAGAGAAAAACAAGCAACTTGTAGTAGGGCTGCTTTGTTACTTTTATATTCAAGTGGTAGTTGGGCTGTCAAAGTAATTAGTTACTTGTTGTGTTTCTTCTGTGTGACCTTCTTGATCAATAGCCCTGCATTATTCCTGACCACAAACAGCTTTAAATGTGAAATTGAGAAACTGATACTCAAGTCTCAGACACTCAAGTAAATGTAGTGCTAGAAAATTTGGGGAAATGTGGCACAGAAAGTGTTTTGGTTTTTTAATCCTTCCATACTAAAATTACTACGAATGGAAGCTATGGAAAGTTTTGTCAGAATAGAGTCTGGCTTCTGATCCATAACAAAACAAAACAAAGCAAATCAGAACACCATGATCCATAAGAGTGAATTTAAATCCATTTGCATGATTTAACTAATATTTCTCCTAATATTATTAAACCATTTTAAGAAGCAACCTTTGCCTCTTATTGTGCAAATTAATTTTTGCTTTAGTAGTTAGTTTTAGTAATTAAATTTAGCCTTTATGATTGCTTAGTGAGTCAAGGTGTGATTTTCTTTCTTTGTGCTCTGGAAGGGTTTTGTCCCAGCCTTTGTTCCAATTTTTCTTAGCTATTTCTTAAACAGGTGACAGCTGCCAAACAGACTTGGACTAAAGGAATTATCACAGAGCTTTTTCTCTGGGAATGGATAGGAACATATAGAATTTTTTTTTTACCTGTTATTTACTGCCAGATTCTCTCTGTCAGAGCTTTGGGACTTTCTTAGCCAAAAATGCAGGCTGGCCCATCCTGCTTAATAGCCAGCAATGGACCAATTCTGTAGGAATTTTACAATCCCTTTTGGAACACAGTTTTACTGTTTTCTTCTGCTGCATTCTGTGACCAATTTCGCAGAATCTGCCATATTAAAAAAAAAAAAAAAGAGAAAAAAAAGAGTGCATGATTTATTGTTAAACTTACTCCCTGCTAATTTAACTGAGTGGTTCCTTACTATGGGAAAGAGACGTGGCTGAAAACTCTATACAGCTGCATCAGTGTGACCTGTAAGGACAGCTCTTTGGTTATGTGGTGGGTGTAAGGAGCAGAGCAGCAGTCAGTGCCCTTCGAGGAGGCTTGGCTGGCCTCAGCCTGCCCTGTCTTACTGTGTGCAAGTGCTCAGGTGCTGTGACCCTCATAAGTGTTTCCCTGTAATTACAGTGGTGGAGAAATTTTAAACCATTTTGAAGGCTTGTAACTGTTTGAGTATCAGTGTGATTAAGTGTCAAATGTGGATCAGTTTGTCAGCATTTAGATGTTTGTAGGATTTCTGACCAATGGGATGTTGGTTATCACACTCTCTAAGGCCGGTGCTAGCATGGTAGGCAGAGGGAGGGCATCGTGGTGTCACCTGCAGGGCTGGGAGTTCATTTTTGTCTGCCCATCTTTGGATCCATGAAGATTTGGCAAGTCAGATGCTTGTATTCTTTTGAGGGTTCTTTACAAGAAACAAGAGTAACACCAGTTTGAGCCACTGACAAGATATAGTTTTCATTTTCTATCAGTATTTCCAGCTTCTAGATTATAGTTTTCCAAGGTCCATGGTGTTGGCAGTGCAATAGGGGTCACTCTGTTCCACATTTAACATGTGTGTTTTATTGCTAATAACTGATTTGCCAAAAAAGTGTTTGAAAACTGTGGTCTTATAACTGCAAAGATCTTGGTAATGCTTTTTCCTTTCCTGAACTTAATTTAAAGCTGCTGTGCTGATCTGGTGGATAGTCATTATGTCTGTGGGAATGCTTCTTTGTATGTAGCTCTTTTATTTTTTCTTTCATCAATTGCAGCTACTCAGTAGTAGCAGATTCTGCTTCATTGAATTTCTTTTCCAGTTTTATACATTAACCAAATTTGGTTTGTCTCTTTCATTCTATTAGGATTATCAAGGATTTGCTATAATCCTTTAAAAAGTGTTTTGATTGCTGTACTTTCATCCAAATTATGGGTTGACTTGTATTTTTTGTGGGTCTCCAGTAAATCTCTCATGTATCATCAAGTAGGCTTTTTCAAATAAGGATCAGTAATACATGAAGATTTGAGTTTTCCAGGTGTTTAGAGGGATCATGGGAACATGTGGATAGATAGATATCTTTTGTGTATCTTGTTCTATTGCTGTAGTTTATGTAAGACCCTTTAGGGTCAGCTCAGCATTGCAGATTTTTCAGAGTGGAAGGAACCATTTGATTGAAACATAAATCAGAGAACTCATATATACTAGAAAAACCATCTTTTTATCAGAAGAAAATAAGCTCATAAAGGCAAGTATACTAAAGTTCTCTACATCTACCTGGGGAATTGACTGCAAAGCAGTTTGCTCTTAACAAAATAGCTTTTGGAAATCCTCTATAATTTCACATCTTCCAGAGAAGAGATAAAATTTTATGATTATGGATATGTTACCTGTAGCCTGGAACTTCCTATTTTCCATAACAGGGTATCTTGTCCTACAAGGCACTGAAGAAATGGAGAATATTAAAGACATTACCAGAAAATAAGGAATAAAAATTACGTAGTATGTACTCCTTTTAAGACTAAAATAGGTTTTGTTTTGTTCTTAAGAAAGGTCTTCTGCCTGGTTTCTTCTGCTGTTTGCAAGCATAAATTTAACCATGAGGGAGATGCAAATAATCCTGGTACTAGCTGCAAAAAGCAGGAAATATTTTGAGAAATGTAGCTTGTGTCTTAAATAAAAATGCTTACATCTAGTTAAACTGTATATGAGGGCCCAGGCAATTTCCTTAAAGGATTTTTTTGTGGGGCTGCATGGAAGAAAGTCCATCTGTTTAATATAATCCAAAACAAAAATAGACACCTCATGATTAATGAAAACTACAGGAAAATTTTTCCAGGGATTGTGAAAACATTTTCCTCTTACAGTTCAGTTCTTAGAGTTCCATTCTATTACAGTTAAATCCATTCTATCTGCCAGATATTATCAAAGAATGGAAGATTTATTTAAATTGTTGAAACTGGAATAAAATAGAATATTTATACAAAATTTAATAACTGTCATAATTGAGGTTCATCGTCACAACAGAAACAAATTAATGGGTGTTCTGAAGTCCCAGCTGTGCAGGCTGCAGCTGAGGAAGACTGCATGCAGGGATTTGGTTGCATACTGAGATGAGCTTCACTTGGCAATGTGGTCCTGAGACAGAAGGAGATATCGAGGTGTGTGGGATTTGGCTGCCTGGGCATGGCCACCAAGAGCCACTGGAGTTGTGTGAGGACAGCTGCAGCATCTGGCAGGCACTACACAGTTTTTAGAGCAGAGTGACATCTTTTTCAAAGGGTAGCTCTGCTATCCCACAGCACCATCAGTGACACTAGAGATTATTTCAATTATCTACATGGCATTCAAGTGTCACTTTAGGTCCTGGGATTACCCTGCAAAGCCTCCCCAGGCCTAACCAGCCCTTAGAAGGCTGACAGACTTCTGGGTACACATAGTTGAAATAAAGTAGAAGATAAATGATTAAACAAGTAACAGAGGCTGAATAAAGAATAAGGACAGCAGTCCTTACCCAGTCTCCAAAAATCTTAGTTAGCTGCCAGACATATACACGGTGCCATTAGTTTTTAGGCACAAACTCAGCTGTGTGTGATAAAACTGCAGTTGAGAATTTTTAGAATAAACATGACTTTAAACCCAAGAATTAGATTTGCTAGACTATCTTGCTGGCTTTACATTTAATGTGATTATTGCACTTGCTGATAAAGGCTAAAATAATGAATAATATTACAGGCTTTTATGGGGTAATGGAAGACTTCTCATTTAATGGAAAATTTCAGAAAAAGGAGGCAGGCTTTGGAATGAAGTGAAGGTAATTGATGAAGTCAGATTGATGATGTTGAAAGAACTGAGGCAGTACTTGCAATTAACTTAATTTTAAAATATGAAGAAATACTGAATAAACCTTTCATGAAGTTTGATGTAAAAGAAAAAGGGGAACACATTAACCGATTCAAAGTATAGAAATTCTCCAACTCACACAACGATAGAAATCAGTAAAGGACAGTAGATTGTTTGATTTTCAGATATTCTGGCTAGAAATGTATTGCTACTTTCTATTGCTATTATATCTGCATATGTGATATATACAAACCATTTAACATACATTTTCTGTAAAGGCAAGGAAAAAGAAACTTTAGAATTACAACTCCTTTTCATATTTTATATAAACAAAATGTGCTCGATAGCTTTGCAAAGGACATCCCCAAAGGCAGGGTTTATTTTTCTATAGGCCAGTGAATCATGAACTATTCCACAGCATTGATTCTATTACTCCCAGTGGGTGGCAGTTTTCCCATTTGTAGCAGTTCCAAACATTGTTTTTCCCTTAGTGGCAGAAAAATTGCGTGATAAATGTGTTTCATATTAAGTTTTGATTAAACACAGGCATTTGTTATAGTTTTAGTTGCAATATACTCTTCAAAAATAATTTTTTGTCTTACAAATAGAGTAAAACTAATTGCTTTGCCTCATATTTTAAAGTTAGAATGCATTTTTTGATAATTAAAGTAGGGTTTCTTTGACAGCTTAATGTTGTCATCTTATTAAACATAACTTCTTATTCAAAATGTCTATGGAACTAAAAAAAAAAAAAGAAAAAAAAAAAGATGCTCAGATTCTAAGCATTTGTATTGTGAATGAAATCTCTGTTTGGGAACAAGACACATTTCCAAAGCTTGATTTGGCTTTTAATTTAGAAGTTAGGTAAGAAACTCTTGATATCTAAACTACCTTTTAACCTTGTCTTCTGAGAAAGTGCAAATACTTCGAATTGGCATAATCAGAGATTATCCATGTAAATGGAAGGAATAGTTTGGGACAGATAATCACAAAACAATCAGTTTTCATTTTTTAGGTATTCTGGAGCTGATTCTACAGAAATTAGTCCTTGTAATTACTTAACTATAGAAGCTACACAGAAGAGTACCTCGTGGGAAATACTCATTCTTTATGACCAAATTAGCTACTTCATTCTCCTTTTGTGCCAGTCTACATGCGGAGAGTAACTGAAAATCTCTACCTCATGCACTCTGAAAATCACTCACATCAGCATAAGTGATTTATTCATTCTTAGCTGAGTGAATGTTAATGAACCATAAGAGAATTTTAATGGTTTAGACCAGCTCTCACTGACATAAGGGTCTAATTTCGACATACCTCAGTGGTGCAGAATCAGTCAGAAAGGGAAAAAAAGGTGTGTGGTGGGGAAGGAAATATGACTTAGTTTTACAGTTGTTGTTCTTGGAGTTTCATCTTTCTTTGTCACTGATATAAAATTAAATGTTGTGTACCAGCAATTTATTTTAGCCAAGAAAGGTCAGCGCAGCTCAGCAGGACATTGTGTTTCTTCTAGGCATGCTCATATCATGGTAAATCATATGTTGTGTTGGGTAAGTGTGTGGAACTGTCTTCTCTGAGCCCTCCAAATTGCCCAGAAATGTAACTGGAAGTCTCTGGTACATTCAGGACAAGAAGGTTGCTGCCTAGTGGGATGTTTTCCAGCATATATTAAATTCTGGCTTACATTACAGATACAGATACTCATAATTTAGTTTTATATTTTACAGCTACAGAAAAAAACCTTACAGTTTTAAATATTATAATTATATTAAATAATTATATTGAGAACTCACCAATGGGTCTGGAAATTTCTAAATGTGGTGACAAACATGCCCTATTTCCCATCTCTTTATTTGTGCAAAAGATCTAAGAAGGTTTTTTGGGACAAAAGTTTAAGAAGAGTTATATAACATAATGTGATTGGAAGTCTCAGTATGAGGCATTATTTTCAAGTTATTTTTATTGCATTATTTGATCCTTTAATGATAGGTACCTCAGATTTTTGATGGTCTGTAAAATGCTCTGGATGTAATTGTTAACTCATTTGCCATTGACCAATGTACTGTTTCTACTTTGTGGGGTCATTATTTACTAAAAGTGGGTGTAAACTGCAAAACAATGGGACTATCTTTTGCACAGATGTAATTCATATGGAAACTATTAGGTTATGGCTGTTACATTCATGTTATGTTTTCCCATAGAATACATTTGTTTCAGCGGTGTCTAGAACAGTTGTCTTGTCTTCACTGCAACATGTTATTTTCAATATTAGATTAAAATGTAAAGTCTGTAAGCCAAATTCTTGCTGCAGACTAGTTATGGTACAAGTACAAACATTGTCCAAAAAATTTGAATGAATAGTTTTTACTTGAGAGAAAAAAATCGACTAACTGAATATAGACTTCTGCATTAGGCATATACAGAGGTCTGTTTGAACCTGAATCATGTTCAATTAAATGATCACTGTTAGAAAAATGTGAGATATACTGTGGAGCTGAATGAGCAATGATGCTGAGGAAATGGCAGAGATCTTCTAGAGTTTATGAAGGTGGAAGCTAGTATTCATCAAGTAAAACTGTATCTGTCTCTTTAAAGTCGCTGTATTTTAGATAATATGAGCTGTCATGCTGATGATCCCGTTGACCAGGGCTTTTGCTTTAACTTATGTGGGAAATCTTATGGATAGTGTAAAGTGGTTCCTTTCCATGTGTCAGTCAGGGTTTTGGGGCAAGCAAGAGCATATGAGCCTGCTGAGCAGTAGACATGGACTACTGCAACAAAAGCAGTGGGGAACAATTCAACATTAGTGTTTCACTGTATCTCTAGAGCAGTCTGCATGGTTCCAGCTGAAGCTCTCTCTACTATGTGTTTTTGGTCCTCTGAGGGATTTTTTATTCTTGGGGTTTTTTTGTCGTTGGCTTTTTTTGGTTTTTTTTGGTTTGTGTTTTTTTTTGGTTTTTTTTTTGGTTTTTTTTTTTTTTTTTTTTTTAATTTTTGTTGTTGTTTGTTTTGTTCTGTTCTGTTCTGTTTTGTTTTGTTTGTCCTTGCCCATATTTTGAGCCCAAATCTCTTAGGCAAATGCTAAAAAATTTCTGGTGAAATTATTCCCTATATTTAAAAGGTTTTCTTTTTCCTTCTCAGGGAATTCCTGGAATTCCTGGAAATCAAGGAGAAAAAGGACAAAAGGTAATATTAGCCGTTGAAAACACAGTTAAAACATATACTATATATACCCTTTCCAAACTAAGGGTTCAGGCTTAGAGAAGAGTTTTCGTAGTGGGGATTTATAACATCAAATCATGCTGCAAAAGAATGGAGACAATTCATGGCATGTTTAAAATCTCTTACTAGGTTTTACTTCAACTACTCCAGAAGGAATGAATAGTTCAAAAGAAACCATGCTCATTTCCTAGTACACTGAGAAACAATCTTAACTAATTAAATCTTCATAGTTAAAGAATATATTAAAAATGTTAAATATAATACATTAGTCATAGAATTTTTCTCTTTATGTAAAAAATACAGGGTGAAATTGGACCGCCAGGTCAACCAGGAGCAAAAGGGTCACCAGGAGATACTGTAAGTTTCAAAATTGTGTTGCTGTGACAAATAACTGTGGTGCCATTCTATGCTTGTCATAAACAAACATGCAGCGGTAAATACAGGAGCAAACTAGCATTTGCAGGTTGGAAAGACAAGGCTATGGTAAACGTAAGTTTTTAGCTCAATGACATATTAGCAGCATGGAAATCCTGGCTGAAAGCTGTGAACTGTTGTTTCTTTGTTACCCTTGCCATTACTTTAAGCTTCTGAATATTTTGACAAGAGGTAAGTTTATGTTTTTATAAGTTCTTGGATTCTGAATGTTGTTAAGAGACTATATTTTTCAGTTTAATAACTTGTCTGTCTCACGATTGATCTCTCCTGTCATTTTTTGAGGTCTTTCCCTATTATAATCTTCATCAGTGAACTTCTCCTGGAGGTACAGTAGTCAGGCTGGATTTCATCCATTTTAATAGACAAAGGGGGTTCTGATGTCCCTTTGTAGTGTTAAAAGTAGATGTAGCACATATTTATATCTTCAAGGACAAATACAGAATACTCAGTGGTTCTCTAAAAGGGCCTTGATATTAATTTCTCAGTCATCAGTACTGTCACACTGTTAAGACCATCTTAATAGCAATCTTTCCATGCATGGCAGGAATAATCTTTTCAGGGACCATTCTTTCCTACTTCCACTGACTGCCGGGCTGTTATGGTGGCTTGTGCCTCACGTGGTTGGATGAGAGGAACCTTGAAGGAAGAGGATGCCAAGGATGTCAGTGTGGACCTTTTAATCCTCTGTCTTTCTTGATGAATCTCTTTAACATCCTAGCTAAGGTTACCATCTTCTAGAGTGTGTAAGGTCAGACCTGAAACCAAAATTACTTGGGCTTACATCCCAGTGCAGTATTCCCTGTTCTGAAGAGAATCCTTGTTTGGATGGAGGTTAGCAACACATATGTTTGACCACATTGGTATGTGCAGTCCTGTGTAATTACATGTCACTGCATGCCAAATCAGCCATCTGGGTATGAAAATAGCTACTAACCTAAGCATCATTTATATACTGGTGTGCTGGGTCTTGCTCATGGTATGGCTTCTCTTCTCTTCTCTTCTCTTCTCTTCTCTTCTCTTCTCTTCTCTTCTCTTCTCTTCTCTTCTCTTCTCTTCTCTTCTCTTCTCTTCTCTTCTCTTCTCTTCTCTTCTCTTCTCTTCTCTTCTCTTCTCTAAAACTGATGTAGTTTTTGTTGGAGACAGAAATTGTAATTAGTTTGGAATTCTAAAAATTCTGGGCTACTTTGGCATCCAGTACATTTTGAATTTCCTACACAGTATACTTATCCCACATCCAAACAGCACCTCTTCCTTTCCTGACTACCACAGGCACAATCACTACATTACAGCTGTGAGAATGCCTTTTTTATATAGAGTACACTGGTTAATTTTCTTTTCATTAACTTTGAGGACTTTTCCAGCTACCTCCTAAAGATCTCTGGAAAAAGTAGATCTCCTTGACAATCAGTTATTGCAGTTGTCCAGAACAAATTTGGATGAAACACTGCCTGAACTGGAAGTTTAAATGTCCCTACTCTTAGTTAACACATAAACATTTGTTCTCTAACCTGTACCTCCTAACTATTTTTATTGCCTGTTACTGGAATTTCTTTCTCCATTTCTTTCTGAGCAAATTCGAGCAAAGCGCTAGAGGGAAGGCTATATCATCAACTCCAGTAAAGCCTTGTGGGATTCCAAAGTGCTCATATTTATTTCACTCACCTACCATATTTTCTTCGAATTTTATTTAGATAAATAACATCTGGTTCATGATACACTTGAAAATAATTTATTTCTCTTTCCTGTCAATTCATTTAATGTATTTCTTTTTGTCACCTGATAAATTAAGTAGGAGATTGATGCATGGAATATGTGAATATATTATATGGCATTAGGGAATTTAAACCAGAAAAGATAGTGAGATTTTCCTTGTATTAGTCACGCTGAATATGTTTGTTCCAGAAAACACAGATGGAAAGCTTGTGGATGGTCTATTAATAGCTTGGGAAAGTTTTTCAGTAACAAGCTCTTCTTCAGTAATCACTATCCCTATTCCATTGCCAACACCAGCAATTTATTAATTTACCTGACATATAATGTCAGCTCTGCAAAACAGGATAATAATGCCATATTTTATGTCCTTGTTCTACATTTTTGTTCAGGACATTCTCTTCTCCTCTAATTTTTTATAGTTTTTAGATTACGTTCACAAGCTTGCATCTGAAAGCTTTGCATCTGAAAGTTTCCTTCTTGCAGCGTGCTGATTTCATTTAGTAGTTTCCATGTAATTTTTTAAACAAAACAAATCAAATATGGCCTAGTAATGAAAGTGTAAGAAAGGAAACCAGGAAAAATGGACTTTATTTTCTCCTTTTCCTGCAGATGTATTCTTGACCTTTAATTATACTAAAAGTATTTTCTCACTTGCCTTCCCTGGTGTGTGTTTGCAGGTCAATGTGGATACATAGCTGGTTTAACTTAAAAAAAAAAAAAAGAAGCTATTCTGTACTTATAGTATTTCTGCTTTGTATAAGATAAAACAAATGAGGGACATTTTTTGTGAGCATATGCCTCTTCTTAACCCAAAGACTGATGTGGATTTCACTAGAAATGATGTTGTCTATGGCCTAAAGAATAAGTTGCTATATTTATTGATGGAAAGTTTTGGTGACCAGTCTTTTCTTATCATAAAGCAGGCAAGAAACATGAATTAATCTGTGGTTAATTTGTATTAATCTTTGGTTAATAATAAAGCACAGGTAAAATACCAGAAAACTGATGAAATTCTGAAAACAATGGCTACAGAGAATTACTTCTTGCTTTAGATATTCTGAATTTTCTCTTCTATTGTGGAAACAAGGACACTCTTTAAGTTTTAGTTTAGTTTTAAACAAATAAAGTTTAATTTTTTTTGCAAAGCTGCGTTGTTATCTGTATGAGAAATTATATCTGGTTTTGATTAGACGTGACTTTTGGAAAAAGTCTGAGATAATGTCATGGGAGTGAATTGTTCCTAACATTTATTACTAAATAGAAGGTGATTTTTTTTAAAATTTATATGAAAGCAAAGATTAAATAACAGCAATAACAGTGAATTTTGAAAATATTATCAGTTGGAATAATTGATAAAATTTAATCTCTTACAAGTTAGATTTCTAGGCCTTACTTAATTGTTTGACTTTCTGTATCATTATGCCTTTATTTTATGCTGCTCTTATTGCAGATTGTATTTCACAATATTTAAGCAAGTCCAAGTATAACAATAGTCATATATTGATTTTATTGATGCATGCTGTTCTAGACTAAAAGTGAAGTGAGATGAAGTGGTGAAATAGAGAATTGTTAACACCAGATGTGGAAAATGTGATTAATGGGAATTCCTTCCTGGAAAGTATGATTTCAAAGAAGGATTTCTTTTCTAATGTATACTTGAGACTAGCTTTAAACAGAAATTAAGGAAGTCAGCCGTTTGATGATTTAGTACTCTTTAGCTCTTATTTTAGGTAGGAAACAGGCAGCTAAACATGCCTTTATGAACATAATTCCATTTGTGGAGTCCAAGAGGTTGTTTTGGAATTTGCACAATGGGTCAAGTTATGACAACCTTTGATGGACACACACAGTCAGAAAGGAGAAAGAGAATTATGAAATGCCACAAATACTTCTGTTGGTTTTGGAAACCCTTATCAGAACCCAAGAAACTTGTGTCACTTTCAGTTATGACTAAGGATGCATTACAGACTGGGTCTTGAGTTGAAGAATTTTTCTCTCAGGAGTATTCCATGACAGCCTGTTCATTTCTCCTGTATGATTTTTTTCTATTGAACAGTAGCCCTTCATTAGAAGGTGTACTGTGGTCATTCAGACCATAGAAGGTCTAAATATTCCATTGTACTGTATTAAAACTGTAGCCTGTATAGTAATAAGATAAAAGACATTGCATTTTACTGTTTAATTCGCTGAAGAAATAATGATACTACTAATACAATACCAAGCTCATTATTCCTCTGTTTTAGTACAGAAACATCTTTCTCTTTTTCATAAATAAATAGGGTTTGATGGGACCAGAAGGTTCACTTGGTCTACCTGGAGCTCCTGGGCCTAAGGTAAGTGTTTGACTTAATTTGCTTGTGACCTCGATAAATGACTGCTTTGTATGCAAATTTCATCTGGGCAGTGCCAGGATTTTGTAGCTCATTTTTTTGTGTATTGAATGTTGGTGAGCAGCTGTATGATTTTCCCTGTGTTACCTTTTATGATAGCTCAGTCTTAAGAGGGATTAATATAACTCAGTAAATGGCACCTGTCATCCCGTGAGGTTTTTAGCAGTTGTAGAAATGGTCAGACTTTGTTTCAGCTTCACAGTCCTGGAAAATATTCTGCAATGCTGGAAACCAGATAATTCTCAATATACATCTGAACTTTCCCATGTTACATTTATTTATATTTTAATTATGTTCAATAATATGATGTGCTGTTTCTTCCACCCAAGGAGCCAAACTTATTTCAGATGTAACTTTATTGATTGCACTGCAGCTACAGCAAGAACTAATTTTACCAATGTTCTCAAAAGCTAAAATAAATACTACAAATTAAGATTGGTTAGTGTATTTTTTATTTAATCCAAAATGAGTTTTGGATTAAATTGTAAGTATTGAATTGTATGTCCTAGAGAATATTTAGGAATACAGAATCCATTTCCCTAACTTTGCATTTACATTTAGATCCCTTTCCCCCGTACATTAATCTACATCCAAAAGTGCACATGCATTTATTTATAATTGTATACTGATAGTATCATTTTTAAAGTATGAATGTTTTCTATGGTCAATAAGGTTGAATACCCTTGATACAACTGAAAGGTTAATTAGCTGCATTTTTTTATGTGAAAAATGCTTTTATTTTGTATATTTATCTCACTTAGAATATAAGCTGTTTCTTAGAGAATCACTCTTAATAAACTCACTCTTACAGAAGTCCATCATGATGTAGTCAATAATTCTTAGATTGAATGCAAATCCTCGTGCTGAATATATGTCTAATTCCATAGGCTGTGATAAAAGCCAGAACATAAATAAGTATTTTGACTGAGACAATTAAATAAGATGATGGAAATGCGAGGTTAGTACACACAAACTTGGTGTGACTGTGTGAGGCAAATGAGGCAGGTGGAGATGGGACAGGTATGCAAAAGTTGGCAGATCAGGTTTTGTCATTGGTTTTATCTCATCTTTCCTGAGAGAAAGTTAAACCTTCAGGCTACCTGTAATGGAGAAGAACTTCAGCCTTTCAGTCTGTACCTGGGCCCGTTTTTAAGAGTCAGTTTCTCTGAAGTGTCTGTTTATGTTTGCTAGACATATCACATGTGACAAAACATAATGATGAATCCCCCACATTGTTATATAGGGTGATAAAGGTGAACCAGGAATACAGGGGAAACCAGGATCATCAGGAACCAAGGTAAATATGATTCTGGCAGTGTTCTAGTTAAAGAAGGGATTCATTTACTTCTTCATGATGTACTAATTTTCCATTATTTCCCCATGTTAATTATAAGGCAGTTGGTTTCAGAGTAAAATATTAGTTAACATTACATTGCATCAGAATCCATTTGATGAGTTCTACTAATTTTATACTAGATTTTAGGCTTTGAAAATCAGATGCTCATTAAGCTCAAACCTGCAAACATTGTTGTTACTCGAGGTAGTATTTTTCGTGTAATTTTGAAACATCAACTGTATTAAAAGAGAATAAAAACAGATACTGAATGTGGCTTCTCTATATTCACCATCCCTTCAAAACTCCTTCAGACATTTCAATGATCTTCAGTTGTAAAATGTCAAAATATCATAGCCAAAGTGTATCCTGTGGCCTTGAGAATCATGCAATGTGTGTTTTTACACACAGCACATCACTGACACAAAGCTATTGTATTACTCAGGGAGATCTAGGAGTACCAGGGGCTCCAGGTGAACCAGGCTACCCAGGCATTCCTGGTACTCAGGGATTAAAGGTAAGTATTTTTTCCCAGTTTTACATTAATTGCATCTTTTTTGGAAGTGCTTTCTTATAAGTGATCATTATTTTACAAAATCCTTTCTCTAATTATATCATTATTATTAGATAACAGTTGGACACATTTAAAACAATAATATGTCCGTCCTGAAAATCTTCTTCTGAAGGATAAAGCCCTTGATGTGAAGGCATTTCTGGTGGGTTGACAATGGATGAATGTCAGGTGCCCACCAAGCTGCTCCATCACTCTCCTCTTAAGCAGGGCAGGGAAAAAATCAAGAAAATAAGATGGGAGAAAGCTCATGGGTCAATATAAAGGCACTTTAATAAAGCAAAAGGAAAGGCCCTGTGTGGAAGCAAAGTAAAATGGAGTATTTATTCTCTGCTTCCTACCAGTATGTGTTGTCCCAGCCATTCCCGGCAAGCAGGACTTCAGTACACATACAGGTTTGGAAGACAGATGTCACAATAATACAATTTCGTCTCCTTCCCCTTTTCTTTAGTTTTTATTATGAGCAGACATCTTATGGTATGGAATATCCCTTTCAGTTTAGGTCATCTGCCCTGGCTATGTCATAGAACCATAGAATGGTTGTGTCTTAAAGATCATCTAGTTCCAATCCCCATGTCATGGGCAGGGACACTTCCTTCCACTGGATGAGGTGGCTCAAAGCCACATCCAACTTGGCCTTGAACACCTATAGGGAGGAGGTATCCACACCTTCTGTAAGCAACCTGTCTCAGTGCCTCACCACCTTCAAAATAAGGAATTTTATCCTAATAAACCTAGTTCCAGTTTGAAGCCATTCCCTCTTGTCCTGTCATTACAGCCCCTTGTGAAAAGTACCTCTCCAGCTCTCTTCTAAGTCCCTTTTAGGTGCTGGAAGGCTGCTCTAAGGTCTCTCCAGAGCCCTCTCTTCTCTGGGCTGAGCAACCCCAGCTCTATCAGTCTGTCTTCATGAGAGGGATGCTCCAGTTGTCTAGTCGTCTTCATGGCCCTCTGCTGGACTTCATCCAGCAGATCCATGTCCTTCTTATGTTGGAGGCCCTGGAGCTGGACACAGATGGAGTCTCAGGGGAGTGGAGTGGAGGGGGAAGAGTTGCATCCCTTGCCCTGCTGGCCACACTGCTTTTGATACAGCCCAGGATGCAGTTGGCTTTCTGTGCTGGAAGTACATATTGCCAGGTCATGTTAAGTTTCTCATCCATCAACAAGAGCAATTCCTTCTCTGCAGGGCTACTCTCAATTCCTTCTCCACCTAGCCTGAATTTGTGTCTCCACCCAAGATCTTGCCGGGCCCTAGCTTACAGGAAAAGGCAGGGATTTGGAGAGAGAGCCTTGATGTTTCAGGAAGCTCTGCTCAGCAATACCCAAAGCACTGGTGTGTTATCAACACCTTTCTAGCCACCGTTGCAAAGCCCAGCACCATGAGGGATGCAATGGACAAAATTAACTCCTTCTCAGCCAGACCCAATAGGGCATTAGAGAAATAGAATTAAATCGGGCATTTCACTTTCATAAGAAGAGAAAGGTTGAAGGATAAAGAGACAGTAAGATAGAAGGGTGGTGTTATAATTAAAGTTTTATGAAAACCTCATGCAGAAGTATTCCTAGAGAGTTCATCATCTGGTCCAGAAGGCACATGTTTCTGTATGTCCAGTGTCATATATGCCAGCATCATTTACATGTGTTTCATATACTGGAGTACTTCACATGTCAGTAGACACATATATGGACATGCCTTACATTGACTAGAGCATGGATTCAGTGTTATAATAATAGTTTAATTAGTTTCATTATCACTATATATTCAATTCAATATCTCAGGGTTATGTAAGGCTCATGTACTAAGACAGTATTTTATGAAAGATGATTTTGTTAAAATTTATGGAACTTCTCTAAATTTTAAACTGAAGAAGCCTTTGAAAAGGTCATTTATTTTATATGAAGATGCAAGTTAGCTGGAGTTACAAGTCCAATGACACGCTGGAATTATTCAGGAAGAAAAGCACAGTTTGGGCATCTGGCAGTAAAATTGAAGCCTTTCAGCTATAGATGATTTCAAAACTTGAAACAACAGAATATTTTATTTTCAAGTACAATGCAACAAAATACTACAGGTGGCATAAATGTCTTTTTATGTTCTGGATTTTCAATCAGGTAAATATTTGCCATGGCAAAAGTCTCCTCTTCACCACTGTTCACATTTAACCAAATATTCTTTTATTTTTCACTGCCCCCTCCCAGAAAAAAAAACCAAAAAAACCAAAAACAACCAAACACACAAAATTGTGGCTCTTACAAGAAAGCTATGTTCGTGGATCAGCATTTTGATTTATGTCTATTTAAATATAAGATGTCAGAGTTAGAGTAAGAGCCACCTCCCATAACTTTAAGTGTCCTTTTCAGTTAATGAAGAGAGATGGCCACATTTTCAGTGTACATATTTTGTCCCTCTGTTGTTAATGAGAGTGAATAGTTTTCACACACTGCCTGTTTCTCTCCAATGTCAATTAGATGGTCTTCAGACAAGTTGATAAAACTACATACCGGACTTCTAAGCACCATTTGCCAATCCCATCATTATTATTAACGTCAAACATTTTGAGGCAAAAAAAGTGAATCAAAATGGAGCTTAGTCCTTAAATATTTTGATTTAATTTAAATATAGAGGTGTTTGTGGTGAAAAAATACTTTATTGTTTTGCATAACTTATGCATGCAGTGATGCATTCACCTAAAACTTAACCCATAAGAAACATTGCCTCCCTTCCTGCCCCCATCCTCTCCACTCCATACACTGAGTAGATGAAATCCTGCTGGACTTGCCACCTCATGATGTTGTATTTTTTAGTTTTTTACTTGGTATGTGAGCATCCACTTTCTTTTTGATAGTTGTTTTAATGACAAAGTCCTTTCTTAGTATAGCTTTCTGACTTTTTTTGTGTACATAAGGATGAAATGATTTGTTTTCTTTCAGTATAAGAAAAAGATAGCTGTTTCTTTTGTAATTACTGTGTTAAATTAAAGCACAGACTACATGTTTTAGAGGTGACTCATGTTTAAATGGAGACCTTTCTTCTAAAATTTTACAGGGGGAGAAAGGAAACCAAGGTGACACTGGTATCCAGGTATATCAACTTTGTTTCTAATGAAATCATCTGGCATTGCTATTTATACAAGTCTTAGGTATTAATTCAGACAGGGTTTTTTTAAGATTAAACTCCACAAAAGGTTAACTTGAATGGCAGCAGTAATTCTCCTTCAAGGAAATCTTCTGCATTTCTGGGGGCCTGAGAAGGCTGTTGACATTTGGTGTAGAGCTGTGTGCTTCTAGCAATGGTGCAGGCAGAGGGTGCAGGTTGTGCTGCTGCCCTGGAGGAGGAATATCCCTGTCACAGGATGCATTCTGTCCCTGCCTGTAGGAACACAGAAACACAGTCAAAGTAACTCCCCCTGGTCTCTGCCTACCTACTTTACTATTAGCATGTGGGATTTTCCTCTTTGCTATCTAAAATCATGGAAATACCTACAAGAAAAGGAAAATATTCTGTCATTACTTGGATCCTGGCTTGGTTCCTCTGTGTTCAGAGTAGAAATTTTGTTCTTCACAGTTTCTGCTCTGATCTCTTTGAAGAGTGACTTTTCAGGTTGATTTGTCCTGGTTTAGAATGAGTTTTTAGTATTTAGCTCCATGTGGGTTTTTTTTTGATAATTTAACTACATGTGCCAGATAAATCTATATTTTATAAAATATGCTTCTTTTCTGAAGGGACTGAAAGGAGAAAAAGGAAGACAAGGAAATCCAGGCTTACAGGTACTGTTACAATAGTCATCCTACTTCAAGAGAGCCGTAGTGATCCTAGCTTGAGGCCTTGATTCATATTTGTTTCTTAACACTTCTTCCATCAACACATATAGGCCTTTGCATGAGGTGAAATATATTTATGTACAACATGATAACATAGTTATATAAGTTGCCTCTTAAACACTCTTAGTATTTTTAAAATAACAACTATAACATACAGAGAAGATGGAGCAACACTTCTCTCAGCTGTGCATGCTTGAAGGAGGAGAGGAAATGCACATGAATTGGAACACAGGAACTTGATATACAGGAAAAACATTTTGCTTTGAGGGTGGTCAAACACTGGAGCAGGTTGTTCATAGATATTGTGGCAAAACCTGTCTGGACAGCATGTTGAATTGATCAAGCTGCATCTGTTCTGCAAAGGAAGTTGAATCCAAGGAGGTCACTTCCAACCTACATGTTTCTGTGTTCTGTGATATCTTGAGAAACAGACCATAAGTGCATTTCTTTTATTGTAAAGCCTTAATTATAGAATATTTTTATAAAATAGTTACAAGTAATATAAAATACAGATAACAGCAAATAGTGGCATTTCTATAAAGGTTATAAGAGTGATAGTTGAGATGGTAAGATTTTCATGCACTATGCTACACTTTCATACAGTTCATTACCTCCTAGACTATGCTGGGAGTCATTATTGACATCTTCTGTGCTCATAAATTACAGATGTTTCCTGTTTCAGCTGTAAATCAGTGAGATTCTATTGTTTCTCTTTAACTCTAGGCCAGTGTATTCTGATTGTGTCATAGTTGGCAATCTTGTTATTCTGCAGAAAATAGCTGTTATTATTTATAAATACTTGTTAACTGCATAATCTATGTCGTGTCTAAACAGAGAAGTATTTTTCAGAGGTACGTATCTAAAACTAGACTTGGAAGGAAGCCACAGTTGCTTTTTTCAGAATTACGACATTGATACGGCTGCCTGTCTAGCCAGATGGACCCAGTTCCTGGGGATTCTGGGAAGGGAATCTAGACTGCATGTTAGTTAAAACTCTCAGAGATATGTAGGTTGAAAATAGTTCATTATAAACCTGACCACATTTTTTAATAAAGAAATAGCTTAAATTAAAAGATGGATCATTGACTTAACCAAATATAATGTCCTAGATCGACATTTTACAATTTAAACTTTCTGGGTTTGTTTTTTTTTTTTTTGCAAATAATGGGCAATTTTTAATATCTTTATTATTTTAGTCATATGGGAGAACAAAGTGATAGTGAAAGAAAACTTTTTTTTTCCAGATAGAATGATGCAACTGAATTGCTGTTTGCTTGCTTTCTTTTTTTTGGAGAAAGCTGAAAAAATAATACAGACTAAGTCTAAAATTGTTTCCCATGCTTATCTGGTTTGGTCAGGAACCAAAAAAATCAGTCATTTAGTAGACAGCAAAAGATCTTTCCAAGAATTCTCAAGACTCCAAGACACCCTACAGATTTCCTTGTCCATAAGAGTGAATCAGAAAAGTGAACTGCCATCTTGCCATGGGACATAATAGTCAGTAACAACATTGAATCACTTGGTGGAAACGACACCAAAATAATTTGCTAGCATGCAAAATCTGCCTTATCATGGAGTCTGTATTTCTAAGGCTCTGAAATTATTTTCTGCCTAGTAAGACAGTATTAAACAGTTTGAATCAGGAGTTTACTTCTGCTAGGACACATGCTATTTCTTTTGTAAAGTGAATAAGATTTTGTCTCTTAAATCTAGATTATGTTTATATGTTTATAATAGGTGTGATATATTCCCAACTTATGCTCTAGGTACATGATATTAAAGGTAATACTGAACTGTTCATTCACCCTGATATAAATTTTTTATCATTATATATAGCTTTGTTTTTTGTACTATAGCAGAGAATCTTTAAAAATTACTATTTGTGATTGATTACTGAAAACAAAGGACAAAAATTATTAATTTTTTATTTCAAGTAATTTGGCTCAACCTGCATTTTAAATTTCTTTTTCATCTTATTTTTAAAGGGAGTAGAAGGATTGAGTGGAGAACAAGGAGAGGTATGTATTTTTGCAATGATAAATGTAGTGTTACAAAATTACTCCATTTGTTTCTGCAAATTAGGTGATCTGTAAAATGTGTGTTTAGTCATCTGTACTCACATGTCTATAAGCAACAGGGGAAAAATTGTAAAATATCAAAGAAGTATTAGTTATAACGAGACAGAATGAGATATACATTTCATTAAAAATTATTAAATCCAAACATATACTTTAAGAGAATTGAAAAGCCAAGAAACCAACCAACAAAAAAAAGAAGGGATTGGTTGAATAGAGGAAATAAGCAAAGAAAATAACTAAAGAAAAAGAATCGTTGTGTTGCATGTTGTTTAAAAATTGGTATTTAAAATATTAATTTTGTTGGCTATTATTTATTTATTTTGATATTTTGTAAAATCAGAGTATACACTTTCCCATTAATCACATTCTTCAAATTTATTTAGATGTTGTTTGTTCAACCTCTTTCCTTAAAGCATTGTTGCATATCAATAGCTGGATACATTAGGTGGAAGTTTCATTCTGACAATGAAATTATTTTATCCATTTTAACATATAAGTTGTTTCATATGCTTCTGTTAGGAATTCTTCAGTTGCAGTTTGGCTTATAGGTGTTTTACTAAATTATTGCCAAAACTGGTAAAAGATTCTTTGTATGCTGTTGAATTAGTCTCCTTCAGTATAAAATATTTCTACTGGAAATTCATTTAAATAATTTCTTAATGTGTATTAAGCTATAATGATGTCATTGTGTTTACTTATCAAACCTACAAAATTAGTTTATTTTCCATTTCTATAAAATAGGGTTTTTGTTAGACTCTGATTTCTAATAAGTTTCTTCAGCCTGTGAGTCTCAGCACTCACTGAGCTGTTTTCCTTCCTTTGCTTTTCTTTGCCAATAGCAAGGGTCAGCAAACAAGGCTTCACATGGATGTGGTTGAGCATTAAAACACCAAGATATACTGCAGAAAATTTTCCCTCTACAGTTTCAGTTGTTTCTTGGCAAGTTCTTCAGGCAGTTCTGCTGATGCTTCCAACATTTTCTCCTGGTGTTTTTATGCTGGCTTCTTGCCTCTAATGTTGTTCTACAGTACATGCTATTTCCCCAGTATTCTCTGGTTCTTAAGCCCCTTTTCTTTTAGCCCCTCTAACATTTAGTTCAGATAGCTCAGCTTGCAAGTCTTTTATGCAAATATAGTCCAAATATATAGGGGTAAAAGGAATTAAAATTTAAAAAGAACCAAAACAAAACCTCTCCTAGCTATAAACCCAAGGTGATTTCAGACCTCAGCACATACAGTTTCTAGTATAGCCACAGATAGCTACATAAGCACCATGTGCTTATCTCTGAGCCTTTTTGACTGTTTAAATGAAAAAAAACACCTCTGCAATTATGTATTAGAAACGAGCAAGTACAAATCTACATGAGGTAACTGAGAGGATCCCTTTTCTGTGACTACAAAATTCAAGATGACAATATCAAGAAAATAAATTACAACTACCACTTTGGGAGAAGTTGTATCTGAGTTAATGAATGACTTTTGAAGGCGTGGACTGCTGTTCAGGTCATGCACCTGAACTGGCCACCCTTCCAGTAGTACTCTTAGGCACTTGACTGACATCTGTCACATTTTGTCTCATTTCTCTGTTTTGTTAAGAGCATGAAGTACCTGTCTGATTTTACAACCTAGCTCATAAAACTGGTTAATCTGACGCTGAATTTAAAGCTTGTTGCCCTGTAGTAATTCATGTAGAGAATTCTGGGCATTGTTACTAATATAGACCAAGATAGGAAGCTTTGAATTTTTCTGGTGTGAAGAATCTTGATAAGTAATATAGGAGATGTTACAAAGTAATATAAATACCATATTTAAAATTCAATGGAAGTCTATTGAGACCATATGCATGAGCATTTCTTAAACTTCTATTATTTGCTTCATTAAGTTCGTCATATATAATAGTCCTGTTCTCACAGTTCCATCTAAAATAGTTGGAAGTGGAGAAAGAAAATTTTTCAGCAACTGATAATGTTATGCAGAAGCTGTGCAAACAAGGGAGGAAAAAACTCATAAGGGAGCAAGTGTAGTATGCTGAATTTAATCTTGGGCACATAATGATGTTTTGCTGGCTCCGTAGCAGGGAAAGAGTTCCACATGAACTATTGCAGTAGGTAATTCCATACATGGAACAATTGCTTTGGTGAAGATATGTAAAAATATTTTTCAGCATTTTTTACCTTTTCCAGTGAAGCAAACAGACTACAGTTACTATCAATCAGATGGAAAAAAAAAGAAGCAAAAAAATCCCTAACTGAAATAAAATTATTTTTTCCTTTGTCTTATACACTGAAGATATAAGGTAAAAGGCTTTAAGTTTCCAGGAACTTCGGTGGTGCCAGAATTTCACATCCAATTTTTCTGGCTTTCTAAGGATTCTAACAGACTATAAAAAAGATTTCTGATTCTGAGGAAAAAGTGAATAAAACCCTTCCTTCCATGTGTTAATAATGAATAGTAAAATGGGTCTTGAAAATTAAGAAAAGGTAATTTATTTCTAATTCTCTGGTAATTTTATCTGAAACAGCTGCTAAGGAATCTGAAAACTTCAATGCATTTTAGCAAAATACATCTCATCAATATAAAGTTAATTTTCATTGGCATCACATTAATTTTATGAAGAACTTCAATAAAGGTTTCTTAGATGTTTGTTTGGTGCTACCTATGGTGCTGCCTACCTTCCAAATGATCTGTGAACATATAATTGGCTTTTCATTGATTTTTCAATCCAGAAAGGTGAGAAAGGAGATCCAGGCATTCGAGGCGTCAGTGGACAAAAAGGAGAATCTGGTATCCAGGGTTTGATTGGAGCTCCTGGCCTCAGAGGTCAGCCAGGAGATAGAGGACCCCCAGGACCACCTGGATCAGATGGAAAACCTGTATGTATCCTGTATATATAGGACTTCAGACTTTTCATTTTGGGTACCTTAAAAACCAGAAAGAATTGCATGCTCTGTTCTCTGTTCAATTCAGGCACGAGAATTTTCAGAAGAGTTTATTCGACAGGTGTGTTCAGATGTACTGAGAAGTAAGTTGGAGAGCTTCTTTACTGTTGTTTCCTTGTTTGAAGTGCTAAAGAAGTTTCCTGATAGTTACAGAAACGCTTTTTTGAAAGCAAGTTCCATATTGCCAATTTTTTTGTTGTTTTCCTATAGTAGAACTATATTTCCACATCATAGGTTCCATACTTTACCATCTTGTTTCCTAAAGGTATTATATTCTCTTAAGAGAGGGAACAGATTTTGTATTAGTGGTTCGGGCAATACTTCTATTGTTGCAACACTTTAAGCAATTTTTTGTTTGAATTCTCCCAGCCCAGTTGCCTGCCATTCTCCAGAGTGGAAGACTACAAAACTGTAACCATTGTCAGTCCCAAAGTGCTCCCCCAGGACTTCCAGGCCCACCAGGTCCAAGAGGCCCTGAAGGCCCAAGAGGGTTTCCTGGCTTGCCAGGGAATGATGGCGTTCCGGGGCTGATGGGCATGCCAGGTCGCCCTGGGGCTCGTGGGACAAGAGGTACAGTGTGTGTGGGCACGGTGCTAAAGGCCTTTATATCTTGGGTTTCTGCTTCTAATTTTGGATGGGACTCATGTAGGGTGGAGTAAGAGAATAGCTGGGCTTGCTTGGCTGAAAGGAATTGTGACTATGGAGCAGTGTGGATGTTTCACCACCTTCAGGGAACATGTGACAGGAGAGAGAACACAAGAACAAAGCCAGATAGTTATTGTTCAGTTCTACTATAGCCTACTATAAACTTTGTTCTCATCTTTTTAGAGAGTTAGTCTCATGTAAATGTTTCTACCTGCATTTAGATTATTTTTTTAGCTCAAATATGGGTAGACATAGATTTCAAGGTATTTCCATGTCTTCTGATTTCTTTTCTTCCAAACTTGTTTGTTTCTGCTTTTTTAAGGAACAGTATTTATTCACTGGCTACTTACTAGCTGTGCTGATTTTTGACATCCAACAACTTCTATATTTATATTCCTTTGATTTCCTGACTTTTTGTCCTTTTGTTCTCTTTATCTCAAAAGACTTTTTGCTCATTTCTTTATAAACATTCTGGATTCTTTTTAGGCAGGCTAAGGTTTATGCTTTCAGGTAACTCAGCTGTCCAAGCTTTCAATTGAGCTTTTCAAAGTCTGTGATGTATTTGCAGACTTTATGTTAAGTATGCATATATAGTCTGGAACTAGAGCAAGGGACTGGGTGGAGTCCAGAATTTGGTAACTGGTAGCATCAAAATAGGATCATACAGGAAAGCTGTATGAAATAACAGCTAGCTAATAATGTGCCAATGGTAAGCAGACAAATGGTTGATAAATATTTACTTTCTTTGTGACTTACTACCTGTGACCTAGCACACCAAATTAATTTTGTATGTAATGCTGATTGCCTGTAGTACCTCCGTAATTTAATCTCAACTAGGAGAATATGCAGTTTTCCTCTGGAGCTGACACTAGCAGTTCTGGTTATTCCATAAACGTTGGAAAACCAGATAATGTATCTATGAGGAAGGTGAATTTACAGGGTTGTACTAATGTAAGAGAGCTCATATTTTGACTCTCACAATACTTCTTTGGTGGAGATTTAATTCTGCACTGTGTGTTGTGGAACCTTTTCTATATATTCTGTATTCCACAGGGATTATGCTGAAAAACTTACACCTCCTTTATACAACATATTAAAAACTTTGCTGATAGGAAGGCGGTGACAGCAAATTGCTTAATTACCTATCATCTATTCCCTCAGCTGATAGTGGCTGTCTGCTTAACTGTTGCTGCATCAGCTCTAAATTCAGTAGAAATTAGCATAATTTAGAACCCAGTCACAATGTGCAGGTTACAAGAAAAGAGTTGTTTTGCTTCCCATTATTTGCTTTTGAAATATGACATATTTAATTCAATAAATATTATCAGATGCTGATTTCTGACTTCATTGGATGAAATTGATGTGCAAAGATATGCGTGTGCTTGGTAATTCACAGGACTGCCAGGGAAGAATGGTGCAAAAGGCAGCCAAGGAGTTGGTGTTCCTGGCATCCAAGGCCCCCCAGGACCTCCAGGTGAGGGATGGTTCAGATGTACAGATTCAGTGCATGCTAATAACTTTTTTGCAGTATGGTTTAGAAAAAATGTTGATGTAATTTGGGAAAACTTGCATACTTTGCACACATTTTACTTACCAAATATATTTTAGGGTAATGCCTGTGACTTGCATCACTTGCACCTTATAAATTGCCATATAATAATTATTTAATATAAGACAGGTCCTGTAGGATATTGGTATCTGAGACCGCTGTTTGATGACAGATGGATCCTGAAGTCAGCTATATCTGAAAACTGAGCCCTGATATGATCATGTGACTTTTAAGGATTACTTAATGAGGGAAAATATTCTTCATAACATTAGTGTATGCATACCAAATGTAAAGTTGGGCATTTAGAAGATATATTAGGGCCCCATCCAAAGGCAGAGAAACAAATAGAAATAGAGGGACTAATTCTTGCCATGTGGTACCAGATAATATGATAAAGTAGAATAGTGTACTAAAGCAGATTTTCATATTCTCCTTTAAAAGCTATCTTTATTTAAAGTGTTTTTCATGGGATTTAAAAAAAACTTTATAAGATATCATGTTGTTTATATAAATATATAAGCAGTTTGTAACAAGAAGTGTCTTTTGCAGGAAATGAAGTTTTCTTTATCTGCATATTTTACCAAAGAGCAGGGGTGTCGTGGGTTCATACTTGTTCTTTTTCATTTTAATAGTAATGCTTTTATTTATTTTTATTGCATGTATGTTATTAAGGTCCTGAAGGTCCACCAGGCATGAGTAAGGAAGGACGTCCTGGAGAGCGTGGGCAGCCTGGTAAAGATGGAGATCGTGGCACTCCAGGAATGCCAGGACCAGTTGGACCCCCTGGAATTTGTGACCCATCACTGTGTTTTAGTGTAATTGTGGGGAGAGATCCATTTAGAAAAGGACCAAATTATTAATTTGTGATATGATGCTTTAGAGGAATAGTTACGGTGCTTGTCTTTCATGGTCTTGCAAATCTCAGGAAGGTGACCAGCAATAATCCCATAAGAAAGAACAAAAGTACCTCTGACATTAAAAGCATTATGAATAATGATCTCAAAGGTTATACATTCCTTTAGACAAGAAACTCCAAAACACCTGTAACTTTTTTTATACCTTGCACTGGTTGAATCTCAAGTGTTTTTAAAGAGATTATCAGTTTTAATAGAAATAAAATTAACTCTAATATTTGGTATTTAGTATTTAAGTGTCCTATCATTCTCCTTTTACCTCTCTTTACCAAAGAAAGTCCTTTGCAAAATTGCTGGAAACACCACTGGGAGCAGAATTAGGTCTTCAGTGGCATTGGTCGGGTATAAATAACTGTGAAATTTTTCACATGCAGCCAACATACACAGTATTTGATTTTGAAAGAATGGGGCTGACTTTGACTTCATATGTGTGCAAATTTCATTGCCTTATGTCCATTTCATATGTCACTGCTCCAGATGTGAGTGAAAGCATGTTATCAGATTTTTATGAATTAAGACAGATACTTGGACTCATTATAGGAGAAATGCCACCTGTCTTGCCATGCAGCTCTGTTTAAAACTGAGGTCAAATGCAAAGGTAGAACTGCAGGTCCAAGGGCCAAGGTTTTATTGAAGATGGTACTGCCAACTGTGACATGTCAAAAGTTTCCATGTGGGTGATTCAACTCATATGAAAATAACATTAAAAATAAAAAAGAGTAAAATCCTGACATAGCTGGCTTTAGCTATGATTGGACAAAATTAAAGATTTAAAAAGGTTTGCACAACCCCAATGTAACAGTTCTGTGTAATGAAGTATCAAGTTATATACTCTTTGCTGTTTCTGCTCAAGGACTGCGTTGCCAAATTGAAGAAGCAGGTTTACAAGGAGAAAGGTCTAACTGGTGGCTGACCAGCTGCAATGTTTGTTATGCAATGTTTTCATTTTAAGCCAGCTGTGTGTAATTTTCATTGTATGCATTGCTAATGAAGTTTATTGCTTGCTTTTACATAAAGAGCAAAGGCACAGTTCCGATGAGAATTTAAAATCAATTTCTTAAATTAAGGCAGAGTCCTGTATTAAGTTAACACGTGCTTCATAAGTCACTTTTTCTAATGTGTTGTTTTTCTGTTGTTCTGCTATCAGAGACTGTTAATATGCTTGACATTCAAGGTAAAATAAAAGACACACTTTCCAATAAGATGTATGGTTGAGTGAATTGTGAGTCTGAGAGGAGGCAAAACCAAGACCAACCAAACAAGCGCAAGTCAGAAGGACCTCTGACTACAGTGAATACAAACAGAAGACCAGAGTTCCCTAATTGTAGAAAAATCCTCTTGATTTTCAGACAGTTTGATTGGTAGCTTTGTTTATGATTTCATTTGATCAAATTAACACATACATTAAGCTTAAATTTTAAAAGTAGTGGTGGTTTTGTCACCCCATTAGTCCTACTGGAGGGTTGTTTCTGATTGAGTGACTGATTGAGGATCTATGAGGAATTTCCAGTTTGCATCTATTAATTTCCCCTTTCTTGTAGTTTTTTATATGTCTGATCAATTTCTGTTTGAGCTCAGCTTTGGTTTTCTGTCTGCATTTCTGTGCACTGTAGCAGTTCCCTTATAGTTCTTGACAGGTGTTTGTCTGCTTTTCCAGCTCTGGAATGCTTCTCTTTTGAACAGACTCGGAAGCTGACGGCTAAGCCAAGGTGGTCTTTTGCTCTGCCTACTTCTCTGTCTTTAAAGGAGATGAACTGTTTTTGTGCTAAAAGAATTTTAGAAAAACTCCTGGCACAGTCTAGCTCCTTTATCCTTCATGGAAGCTTCCCACGAAATCCTTCCCAATTTACGTCTGAGAGAGCTGAAATTTTCTCTTTAAAATTTAAAATGTTCTAATACTAACCTTCAGTGTGCTCCAGTTCTTCCTGTTTGTTCCCCAGGCTGTATGCATTGATATGCATACACTTGAGGTGGTTGGTCTTCTGGCTGTCATCTTGTCAGGCTGCTAAGGAACATTTGTTTTAATTTTTTTTTCCCATGCAAATAAAAGAGATAGTTACTTATCCTCTGCTCCTTCTGATATCTGAAGTAGCTCGGTCTGGCCTACCATGAGTATTTCTGTACAGTGCTGCTCAAAAAGTACAATCTAAGCTAGCTACAGCTATAAAACAAAATCTCATGTTGGACCCATTTCATTTTGTGTAATAATATGGTAAGAAAGACTGAGTTAGTAACGTGAATAATTAAGAGGCTTCATTGAATGTAAAAGCAAATTCAAAGGCTTGATCTGCAAAAGGGAGAGATTTGATGCTGAATCTGTTTGATTTCCTACACTCCTGAATTGTTTGGATGCTTTGAGCTTTAGTGCTGCTGGATCTTTGGTATTTTGCTCTGAATTTGAGTCTGTGAAACTCTGGCATTTCTACAAAAAAGGATTTGGTTTTGACAAGCTGGAATTTTCCAGAGGACATGCTAGCCATCCAGTCTGTGCAGGTGCCTTTTAGAAAGTTAGTAGTAGTAGCTTAAATACATGGAGACACTTTGGAAATGTAGTTCTACATTACTAAATGCCCAGGAGCTCTATAGGAAGTATCTTGCATGCCAGTGAAATGCATATGTTATAGCCTAGGAACCTGTGATTTCAATTATTGCTCCTTAAAATTTTATCAAGCCAGAATTTAGCAGATTTCATAATCATTTAATTTCCTGACTCCATTTGATACAGTGGGATTATACAGCAGTGTAGGTGTGTCCAAGATTGCATCTTGATTGGATCTTTTAACTGAGAATATGACTATATTTCCAGATCTTCATCTGATTCTACAGTAAGAGGTTAAACAACTGGTATAAACTTGAGTATTATCAGATTAATGATCCACAGGAGAGAGAGAGAGAGACTTTTATTTACTGTTGATGCAAACTATATGAGGTTCTTGCAGATGTTAATCTTCAATCAGAAGCTGTGAATTAAAAAGATCACAGTGCAACATGTCACCATCTCTGATATTCTCTGGACACAATTACTAGAAACTCTGTTAACTGGCATTTACTTACTTACTCTCCTGATGATAGTCTCTAAAACTGGATCTTGGGCTAATTTTTAAGCAGAGGGCAAGATTAAAAAAAAAGTCTGGATTTTTTTTTGGTAGCATTTTGCTGTCTAACTTTGAGTTAAGAAATATCCTCTCTGGTTGTCTAGTGCCTGTTGGTGTCAGTAGAGGAACTATGATTCACTACACTAAATTTTTAACATGGCTTCAACTCATAATATCTCTGTGTGCATAAAATAGATTTAACATTTACCACTTTACTATGCTCATTGATTGCTATTTTCTCTCAGTTTCTTAGGCATGTACTTGGACATAAAGATGCAGAATGGAAAAGTATTACTGTGGGAACTGGATTTCTTAATGAAAGCCTAATGCTGTATGGATGGAGCTCAGCAATTTTCACCTCTGAGAATCATGATCTTAGAGAAGTTTGGAGTAAATACATATGGAGTGATATGTCTATATATAAATAGATATGATTTAGTAAAAGACCAGATATCACAGATGGTTTCCACATGTGCAGATTTATTTGGTAAATATATACATGTATATATCATGTGTGTATATGTGTATACATCTATCTGTGTGTGTATGTATCATTCTCAGTTCTTCATTTGTTTAACTGAAAGATATCATAGTTCTACAAATAAAAATAAAAAAGTAAAAGCATAAAATCATAAAGTGGCTTGGGTTGGAAGGGACCTTAAAGTCCAACTTCCAGCCATGGGCAGGGACATCTCCTTCCACTAGACCATCCAACCTGTCAGGGATGGGGCATCTGCAACTTCTCTGTGCCACCTGTTCCAGTGCTTCACCACCCTGACAATATTTCTTCCCAACAATCCCAATTCTCTTAATCTTTCTTCATAAGAGTGATGCTCCATCCCTCTAATCATCTTGGTGCCCCTCCTCTGGACTCACTCCAACAGGTCTTTGTCCTTCCTGTACTGGGGACCCTGCAGGTGGGGTCTCACCAGAGGGGCAGAATCCCCTCCCTCACCCTGCTGACCACACTGCTTTTGGTGCAGCCCAGGACATGTTTGGCTTTCTCAGCTGCAAGCTGGCATTGCCATGCCAGCCTCTCATCCACCAGCACCCCCAGATCCTTCCCATCAGGGCTGCTCTGGATCTGCTCATCCCCCAACCTGGATTGATACTGAGGGTTGTCCTGACCCACGTGCAGCACCTTGCACTTGGTCTCATTAAACTTCATGAGATTTTCATAGGCCCACTTCTTGAGCTTGTCCATGGCCCTGTGGATGGCATGCTGTCTTTCTGGACTGTGCAGTCTAGTCTGGAAATCTAGTCTTGTAAGAACGCAGTCCTTCTACTGATTGTTCTCAGAACTAAGAACAATCTCACTCCTTCTACTGCTTCAGAGCCAAGGTGTCATTATCAGCTTCAGGAGTAGTCAGCAGATGTCAAGTTTGGTTGGCCTTTCAGAGGAGGAGCTGAGAATTGCTAGCTGTGCATCTTTCAGAACTAGAGAACCTTGTTTCTGTGAAAACTCAAGGTGCATTAAAATGAAATTTCGGCACATCTGACTGTCCTGGCAATGAACACTCTCTATGGCTCACATGGATTGAATCAAACCTCTGTGAAAAGATATTGTAAGTTTTTCCTGTAGGAGGAACACATAGGTGATAAATCACAATACCTGATAGTCCATAGTCAGCAGAGACCATAAACCCCTTCAAGAGCTATTGCCTTCTGGAGTGCTATTGAAATGTAACAAATTGTAGGTTATTTTCTTCTGTTGATAAGCAGGATTTTCTCATAGAGGACATCATCTATGTATCTTGGAGAATTTAAGTCCATTTTTACAATGGGGAAATCATTACTATATTTTTCCTGATTTTTTTTTCTTTACAAGCATCTCCCAGTATTTGCATAGAAGTGCTTTTTTGTATAAAAAAATATTCTGGTGACATTCCAGTATATTGTATTATTCTGTGTTATGGTTTTATTTCTTGGCACAAAATGCGAGCTCTAGATGTTTTTTCAGAAGTCATATCTGGCCACTCAGCTAGCTGTCCTGTCGGTATATTGGCAGGTTGAAGCTCCTTGGTTGTCTGCGATAGGCTTAAAAAACTAAAGTGCTCTGTATTGATTTTCTGACACTTTCCCTCCGTTTTATGCTTGTAAAAGTATGTAGTATCCACTTAAGGAAAAAGTAGGTGAGAATTCATCAGAAGATTTAGCCATTTGACAGTTACAACATCATATGTCCATAATGCTTCCAAAATATCTTTCTCATGTTGAAGCTTGTAACTCCAAAGAGTGTTTAATTTGTTGTTTTCTGATTTCCCTTTTTTAAAACATGAAAAAACAATCATGGTATCTCTGGGAAACATTGAAATCACATATTGAATATAATGCAAACCCAAACCCCCCAATAATGTAAAGAAGCTGTGTTTCAAATAAATAACATCATTGAACTGTTGAAAAATATAATGCTACCTGAGAAATAGAGGGGAAAAAAAAGCTCTCTTCTAACTGGGACATGGTTCTTCAAGGTATGTAAGATGGGGAATGTGAGAATGAATGGCTACCTTTAATGTAGCAAAGATGCATCCTGAAGAAACGGCTTAAGCAGTACAGTAGTCTGGGTAACAAATGAAGCGGAAGAAAAAGGTCGTCCACTTTATTCCTTCATTCTAATATAATATGTATTGAATGAATTGTGCTTCTCCCTGTCCTTCTCCAAAAAAATTATGGGAAAGTACACTGTGGGTATAGCACCCCTCTTGATATGAAGGAACAGACCTCCCAAAGGTGACAGCTCGTGATGAATGTGTCAGTGATGAGCACCAGCAATCTCTGACAGCTGGGACCAAAGATCTGGATGAGAATTCAGGATCATAATAACTGTCTCGCCCTGATACTATCTAACTCCTCCTCTGGAAACTGGCAAGCAAATGCCAGTTAACAGTATTTAACAGTATTTGTGTTATGAAAGTTTAAAGATATTTTTTTATGTACACATTAGTCCTTTTACAATGCTTGTTAGGAGAAAAGCCCCAAACCTAGAACTGAGGAAAAAGAATGTGGCTTTGTGTGTTGTGGTCACATAAATCCTGTAGTGAATATCCAAAGCCATCTGTGCTCAGGAACTGGGCTGCTTTGCCTTTATGAGGAAGGGGCTGAACTGGCATTCCCCATAAATAACTAACTAACTAACTAACTAACCAAATAAATAAATAAATAAATAAATAAATTCCCCAAACTTCATTTTTTTCTCTTGCACCAGGGTGTCTGTTGCACTCAGGAATGCAGCAGCCAGCAGCTTTCTCCAGGGCAACTCCTTATTACTCAGGCTAACAGAAGCAGTGTTCAGAAGTCATTTACTGTTCAGTATTCACTGTGACCAGATCACTGCTAAATTATGAACCAAATTATTGTACCCGCTAGTGTTTGTTGGAGGTGCCTTCCAACAGGTGTACATACCACTGAGCTCATACAAAAGCAGCTACTGGAGGTACCCACAAAATAACAACTGGCAAAAGCAAACAGGTATTAAAAGTTACTATCAATGCTCCTTTAACATGTAGATGTAGTAGATAGTAAATAGGAAAATTTACTTTTGTGGTAGATGAACTCAGGCAGCGTCTGTCAAGAGAAAGTAAATTTTACATAGCTCAAAATAGAGGTAGATTAATATCATTTTACCTCACAATGACATCTCTACCTAAAGGATGTCTTTGTATTTCACTCATACTGGCAAACGCTTGAGAAACCTTGGAGTAATATTTTGATGGTAACTCATCAGTGAATCTTCTTTTTTTTTTCCTCTATCTGCAATGAACTTTTTTTTCTTTAATCTCACTTCGATTTTTTTTTTTTTTTTCTTTTTTGACTACATTTCTTTTTAACGACATTTCTGCTTTTGTTAAGCTTTTGTTCTGCTTTTGTCATGGCACAGTCTGTATGTGTCTTTATCCACATCTTCCTTCTACTTCAGTCTCTTCTGCTGTGCTTGCAGTGCTCCTGTAAACAGGAGGTGCAAAAGCCAGGTATTTCCCCAGATCCTGAGAAATACAGTGAATTACTGGCAGACATGCAGCCTGTTGAGAGCTGTGTGCATATTCCTTTGCTACCATGGGATTGTTCTCTCTGGTTGCAAAGTTGTGTGAGAGAGAAAAGACTGCCTGGAGGAGGGGGCAGCTGCTGAACAGGTCTGTGAACAGGACTCATGGAACCAATGCTGTAAGGAATCTTTGTGTAGTGGGAGGGAGCTGTGAGATATTGACAGGGGAAATCTTCTGCCTTGTGTGTCTGTTACCAGAGCTGGAAGGACGTGGTAATAAAAATAGTGTCTCTTAGGACTAAACTTCTTGCCTGTTTGAACTTGGTTTCCTGTGTTGTCTAATCAGCAAATACAGCTCAAACCCTTTACTATGTGTCCCTTTCTTAACTGCTTAAAAATTCTTTCTTTACTGCTTAAAAATTGAGGCTGAATGTTTTACTAAACAAGTTAGAGTTGGTGAGAGATATAATTAGGTGCAATTGAATGGATTGCAATCTTATTTTCCAATATAAGTTATATTATGCAGTATTATATAGTCTAATATTGATGCCTTAAGTTTTAGCTTTCATATTTTTCAGATTCTGTACTGCACTAGTATATAACTCTGAACTTCATAGAAAATGTTCACAAGTTCTCTTCAGTTTAGTTAGAGAAAACAATGCTTTTCCAGCCCGAGAACCAAGGACACCATTGCAGCTTCAGGCCCAAAAAGTGTAAACAACAGCAGATTGAGGAGCGCAATCTGGGAGGATGGGACTTCATAACCCAAAGCTGTAATTGCACAATTAACCTCGATATGTAAATGAACCAAAACTTATAAATGTATGAAAACATGTGAGCTGTCGTCCAGCTTGGGTGTAGTGTCAGCCGGGCTCTTGTACTGCCCAAGGTGTATCCTTTGAAGGCCTTTTAATAAATTCCTACTTTATTCCTTGGACTCTGCCCAGCCTCTGTTCCAGGTAGCCTCTCAAGGCATCAATATAATCACAATGCAAATATGCAATGGAAGTGGTGGGGCACTGGAACGGGTTGCCTGGAAACTTTTGGATGCCTCATCCTTGGAAGTGCTCAAAGCCAGGCTGGGTGGGGCTGTGAGCTTTGGACATGGACACCTTTCACTAGACCAGGTTGTTGGAGAGTGCTGCTTCACATCAGTGCATGTGATATCAACATTTATTCCTTGGAAGATTATGCAGTATGTGCATTAATGGCATTACTTGGCAGTGACTTCAAGGAAGTCAAGGAGGCAAATTTTAACATCAGTTCCAAACTCTTCAGCATTGGGAACCACCTTTTCTCAGTGTTACAGCAATTTCTCACATTTACTCCATCTGTTGTGCCCGTATGCCAAGTAAAGAAATAACATGTTTGGAAGAAGTGACATTTTAATTTCCAGTAAAAATACTTGGATCATACTTGCATGATTTGTTATAGATACATAACAAAATGTATGTCATGCTTAAATCAAAAGTTTAAACAAATTTTCATCTGTTAAATTACCCTGAGAGCACTGGGCACTAAGTGTTGACAAATGGAAATTAATTTTTATAGCAAGTGTACTTATGGGAAATTTCATGGTTACAGGAGGTGTTCTGGCATATCCTTGATAGTAAGCAGCCACATTTTCCATGCTGGATGATCAGAAGGAAGACACACAACTGTACACCTTGGCACATTGTTTTCACACAACTTCATCTGCTCATTTTCATTGTACATGTAATAGAGGGAAATTTTCCATGCAAGTTCTTTCCCCTTCTGCCAGCAGTGCTCACAGCCTGATTGGGGGAAAGTCTCTTGATGGTCTAAATCATGATATTATGTCTAAAAATATGATCAGACAAAACATAGTTATCATTCAAGTGACTGTGGTGCCATGAGAAGCTCTCGTAATATGCTATTTAATGAAGTGGTCCCCTGGCTCTGTCACTTTTACTGCGCTCAGTGCAGTCTGCTTCAGCTCTGTAAGTTCACCTCTCTGTGCATATTCAGTGAATTATGTACATTGCCATCAAATTCATTTCTCAAGCTGTTTAAAATTATTGAAGTTCAGTCCTGCACACAAGTCAAAGAAAGTGTCTTGTGTATATTCTTAGTATCTAAGTATGCATTTGTCTTCATTCAGAAGAGAAAATAGATACAGCTCCTTAATGTAAGGTACAAACATTTCTGAGCAATGTTCAGCAATGTTCATTCAGTTCTAAAAAGTATATATTCAGTGTTAATATGCATATCAAGTTCTCTCTGCAATATCTTTGTCATTTGAAAGCTCATTTAACACAAGATGACATCCAAATCCATACATGTGAAGACATGTTGGCTGAAAGACAGTAGCAATTTAGCATTCCATGTTGCTGATAACTGAGTGTATTCTTTCATAATCAAAAATAGCCCAGAATTTGGAAAGGAAAAGAATTTGCTAAAAAGTATTCAGAAAAAGCAGAGTCTCTACTGTTCGCAGAGTTACAGCTAAAGGAACACTACAGATATAGTTCCTCTGTTCCTCATTGGAATGAATGCCTGTCCAGTCAAGAAAGAGTAAATTCCAGGTCAAGGGATACTTGCCTTTCTAAAGAAAGCAATCATGCTGCTTTTCTGACTGATTTTTCCTCAGATTAGGGGAGGATATAAATCAACTGCCAGATATTTCCTAATTATTTGAAATGAGAATTAATATTTTTATAGTATGAGTAAATGTATCAGCCTCAGTCTATCACTAATGAATCAGATGCCCTCAGAAAGCAAGGGTTGATCTTAATTTGATAGAGATATTTCTTCCAGACTGAAGACAAGGCTTGAAATTCCTCTCATTGTGATGCTAAGAACTCAGAAAAACAGTGAAAATTCTCTGGATTCACTCACCACACCACTCTAAGTGTGTGCATAATTGCTCAGGGAGCTGACATGAAGGGATTTAAGGGCTGGAAGGGGATTGAGTCAGATCCAGTACAGCCAGTGATCTCTAGAGCGGGCCTTAGAGCCCTGGGTGATGTACCTGGATTTCCTAAACTAATAAAGAGCTGCTGAGAGCGAGCTGAGAGGGAAAGACTTAGGGAAGGATCAGCCTTGGATTCTGCAAGTAACCTCCCTCAGTGCTAGGGAGGGTAGCAAATCTTCCAACCCATTAGCCACATCTAAATTAAGGCTTGTGAAATTTTCTCCTGATACACACCATTATGATTGTAATTTCCCTTTCCTATAAAGTGGGCTATGTTTGAAAACACTCATCCAAAATACAGTGAGAACATTTGATTCCTGCTTGAAACGGAAGGGTTTGGTTTGGCCGAAAGGAGCAGGAGGGGCAGAACTGTAGGGCAGCTGTGGGCCACCTGCCCAGAAGTTGTGTGGGAAAGTGGAAATGCTACTACTGCCCCCAGAGAAGTTCCACATGTGTGAATGCCCATTGCCTACAGAAACTGGCTTTGAACTGAACTGACTGCACACAATTGCAGATAAAGTGCCTTAAAAGTCAGACCACAGTGTTGTGCTCCCACCCTGGCAGAAAAGCTTACAGAGCAGCAGGAATTAAAGAAAGCACTCTTGGGTACTCTTTACATTGGTGTTTTGGCTGGGACCTTGAGTGTCTCAAGCCAAGAGGGCTGAAACTCCTCCCTGATTCTTGGATGTTTCCCCTGGTGCCTGGGTGTGACCTCCTGCTGACGGGCTGCGGAGCTTTGGAGGAGTTGTAAGTGGCAGAGCTGGCTGCAGTGGAGAACATGGAACAAGGGTCATGGCAGGATTTCTGCAGGGAACAACCCAGACCAGGCATTCTGAATGAGAAATAAGCATTTCCCAGGTTTCTCCAGTTTGCTGGTGTTAGAGGGCTCCTGGCACATCCTCCTCTGCATCCTGGATCCCATGGAGTCCTTTGGGCTGAAATGGCTGCCTTCATATCCCCTCTCACACAACCAGAACTGGAACTGACAGTACATGCAGTGGAGGGTGGGAGTTTCTGCCCCTCTCCTGAGGTAGAGAGGGAAGCTCTGAGAGCATGGTACCCCCAAGGGGTACCTGAAATAGCTGAAGGTAGCTGGGCCAGGAACAAACCCCGTCACAGGGCCAGAAAAGTTCTGTGACAAAACCTTCTTGGTTTCACATGGATGGTGGATGTAGGGCTTGAATTTGGGCACCAGACCAGCTTTACATCTGTTTTTAGAAGCAGTTCCACTGCTGTCTAAATACTTGGGGGACTTCAAAGGAGAAGATGTGTAGCACTGAGCTGAGCTGCTCTCTGCATCCAGCAGTGGCACACTAAGGGGGATTTTAGGATTGCAGCTTTTGACTGAAACATTCAATTAATTGTTTTTTTGGGTTGAGCCAGTTGCAGTCTTCGTCCCAGGCCCAAATGAGTGCCCAAAATTAATACACACATAAAAGACAGAAAGCTCCATACTGAGGTTTATAATTGCCCTCCTACAAAATTCCTCATACAATTCCATCCTGAAGGAATATTAAATTGTTACATTTCCTTTGTTTCACAGCTTTGTATATTTTTTCATTCCCGGAAAATCAAACAGAGCTTTTGAAGTAAAAAGACACAAAAGAAGGGGAATAAGGAGGTAGGGGGAAGAAGCCCATAAGGCAAACAAAACCATTACAATCAAACAAATAAAATGTGTATGTGTATACAAATGGGAGATATTAAAAAAGGCAGTCAGAAGGCTCAAAGCCTCATTCTCTGCTTGAACCCAAACTTTTGTTAAAGAACATAGCACAAAAAGCTAGCTGAGAAATTCCATACATAGACACATAATTACTTATTATTTAATTGTGAGACAGAATCTACATGAAATGGAAACCAACCACGTTTAGTACTTGGAGGGGGTTGCTGTTTTCTTCATCTTCTTTTTTTGGTCTCCCTTTTTCTTTTGCCAAAGCAAGAGATGTAGGACAATGAAACACATTTTTGTGATCAAAAAAAGCAAAGACTGTTTTACTTCTTTTCAATTTCTCACTCAAATGGTTAATTTCCTCATTCATGTTACAACTTTTCTCCAAACTGGATATGGATTCCTCACTGGACCTATGTTTTCTAAAATCTGTGAGTTAAACTGCTCAGTTTTTTCATATTGTAAAGGACTTTGTAGATCACTACTACATTCTTCCTCAAATATCTCTTTTTCTGTTCTTAATCTGCTTTTGTATAGGAGTCTTTCCATGCCATCCTTACAGTCTCTTTTTCTGAGCTTTTCCTACTTGTATGATATCCTGAAAAGCATGATGCCATGGCATGATGCAGTGAGTTTTTTTCATTTTCTGTACTGTTTCTAGTGGGTTTTGATGTGTTTTCCTCCTTTACTGTAGTAATTCCAAATAACACTTGACTTTCAGCTGTGTCTGAGCCTTAAATTGATGTTTTCACAAATATACTTAAAGCAACTCTGAGGCCTTTGAAATGTTATAAGAAATTCACACACACCTCTCTGTATCTGTGATTTGGAACTCTTTTTCCCCTACATCCATAGGCTCTCACTTACTGGATAATGGTTTTCATCTTCAGTCTGTGTAACTGCTTGGTAGCACTTTCTAGTGAAAAACACTTTCTGTTTATTGCCCTATTCATCCAGTCTATGAGTTAATGATCCTGAGTACATCCCTGCCATCTGTGAACTTGGCAGCAGCTGTGAACTCAATATTTGTTCCATATTTCAAATAAGCTCTGAAAATATGGAGCAGCAAAAAAGACCTGACAGCAGATTCTTGCCATCTCAGTCTATTTCTTTTTGCCTAGCTTTCTGTCTTTTAACCAGTTACTAATATCCTGGGAATTTTTTACTCTTAGTGCATGATAGTTTCTTTTAGCTTAGCATGGGATCTTGCTGAGAAGCTTTGAAAAATCAGGCGTACTCCATTCCAAGTTCATCCTTAGCTACATTCTTATCGTTTTTATTTTCTTGAGACAGAAACAGAGTGTGATTTTTTCTCATTTTAGTGTAAATGCCCATACTAGGCTAGATTTAATCCTTTCTAAAAGTGCCTGCTCTCATTTACTGAGAACTAAGGATTACTATGTTGGGAGTAGCATCTACAATGGAGTTATATTAAAAACAGGCAAGATTCATCCTTCTCTCTGGCTGAATCTGTACTAGAAAGTGAAATACTGCCAGTGAAAGTTTTTGTGTCAGTGAATAGAGGGAAAACCCCTGGCATGATGTTCACCTACATAATTGCCAAGTTCAGTTCAGAAGTGACAGCATTCCAGAGACCATCTCATAAGACAAGTGCATGGAGGCACATATGAACACCATGTTTTAGACACCAAGACAGTTCATCAGATTAGACATTGCCAGCTCCATTTCAGTTGACCTGGCTGTATGGGGAAGTTACTAACTTATCTGCTTGGGAAAGTTAATAAACCAATAGCTAACTAGTATGAGAGTATTAATGTCCCATTTCTATTTCAGAGCTCCCATTGGTTTCAATATCTACGGACAATCACTGTTGTCCTTATCACGACTGTGGTTGCTATTTCTCTCTACCCCAAATCCTACATGCATATATTTCCAGGTAACCCCTAAATCATCTTCCTACTGTATTTTATTTCTGAAAAACTGAGATCTTTGTTAATGCTGTATCCAAGAAATCTCTGTTATTCTCATTGGCTAATCATTTTGAAGGTATGAAGGCTTCCAGATTTTGCTAGGGCTCTTTATTTTTGGATGAAATTTAGGATGGAAGATATTCATCAACCTAACAAATTACCTTTCCTTTTTTCTTTCATGCCGCTTTACTCACTTATCCTCAATGACTGAAATTTCTTCAAGAGTTTCAGATGATTGTATCCAAAAAGTTTCCTTCCTTTCTTTTTGGGTGCTATAGCATGTTTATGCAGCAGTCTCTTTGTAGCATAAAGAAGGAAGCCAAAGTGCTACCAGAATAGGTGTGCACATAAACAGGGTATATTTTCTCTTCCTTCTGCTAACTGCTTGTATTTTTTCCTTATATCCCTGAAAGCATGTGTTTATCTCATTCTATCCAAAAGAGGTCAGTCATTGTCTAGCCTTTTCATACACTGAGGAGAGTTGAGGAGAAAATAACGTGAGCCAGAGGGGTTTCTGATCTACTCGCTTTTAGTCCCAGAGGAACCATCAATTTTTATGTGGGTTAGCAATGTGGTGGAGTAGTTCGTGATTCAGATGAGCCCTGGCAGCTTTTCTCTAAGAGGACTGCAGGCCCTTTGCAGTGGCACTTTCGGATACTTCACAAGTCAGCAGATCATTCTTTCAGCTTCCTCAGCACTGAGTCCCAGAAGCACTGCTCTTTGAAATGCACAAGCACCACTATAAAGAAGAAGCAGAGGCTTTAGGGCACATTTTTCAAATCTGTAGGGTAGATTCCTTGCAGGTCACCAAGACAGAAATCAGTTATTGGCCTTGGCTGCTGAGGCTGAGCAAGCAGCATTTCCTGACTGAGCCACATTCCTTCTCTCCTGCCAGAGTTGCTTCAGATTCCCTAGATAACCTAGAGCCTTCACACTTCCAGATCTTATTCTGCTTCAGGCAAATACATATGTATTATATTTCAGTCAGCCCGCTTCCTTGTCAAGCTCTCCTGCTGTTCTAGAGAGGACCTCCTAACAGCAACGTTTTGGATGGACTTTTTTATTTTGACTTCCTGACTTCCAGTGGATGTAAGACCCAGTCTTTAAGAAGTCTGTATGAGTAGATCCTCGTATTTATTGGCATCTCCATTTGAACACAGCCTTTACAGAAGCAGTGGAAGATATGCCAAACAGATGTCTCCAATGAAGGTCCATTATGAAGGGGCCCTCCTACACTGAAGCCCAAACATTTCCCTTGCATATTATTACGATCTTAATTTTCCTGTTCTATAACTCTGACAGTAAACACCTTTGCATTACCTCTTTACTTTCCTTTTTTTCTTTAGGTGGTTACAATAAATTCTCATTGAAGCCTAGAGTATGTTCCTACAAGATAGTGATTACAAAAATGGATACAAATAAGTGGTTATTATAACACATATGTAATTTGGGGAAGCTAAGTAGATGTTAGTAGCCAGGATAAACTGGCAGGACAGAAAAACATTGAATAATTTAGATTAGAAAGGACTTCTGAAAGTAACCGGGTATCTCTACTCAAAGAAGGGCCAACTTGGAAATTAAAGCCTACCTTGAAGTTAGATCAAGCTCTGATCCATAAGATCAGCATTTTTTAGGGCCCTTTAGTTATGGACAATGCTCACATTTCATGTGATGGCGAATTTTATACTCTTCTTCTGTACCAAAAAAAAAAAAATCTTATTTTTATAGCTATTCTGTAGATTTCTGTCATTTGATGAAGAGGCTACAATGCTGGGTATGTTAAAGACATGATGTAGAATGCATCAGAAACCAAAAGAGAAAAGATGCCCAGGAGCAAGAGACAAGGGCAGGAACAGAAAAACTGAGTTAATATTATCAGCCCACTTATCACCAGTTCACCAATCAAGGCAGAGTAACAGAGACAATAGATTGGGAAAGCATCCTTTTATTGACCTTTTGCATCATTGGAGAGCACATTTCCATGACAAATATAATTTTCTAGCTGTGGTATTCTTGAGGGAATGGGTGAGAAGAGGAGAGTAAGAAGGGCTAGTTTGAACCTAGCAATAGGCAAATAATACTTTTATTGGAAGAGTTCCATACACAGGACAAATTTCTATACAAAATGTGCTTCAAAACAGATTTGGGATGTGTGATATGCTAGAAACATCTGTATTTTGTGGGCTTGTACAAACTCAATCAATGCATTGTCATATTTGATTCTCCTTGAAACAGTTATGCTTTTGGTTACACTTAATTCTGTAACAGCTAGTTCCCTTCTGCTTTGCTGTTTGCAGATCAGGATATCAAATGAAAATATAGTGGATACTCAGATCTACTTTTGAAACTAATATCTACTGTTGTCCAGAGCAATAGCTAGAATCCTAACAATAAAACTATTTTCTAGTGACATGGCAGCAAAAGGCTTTGGTTTTCTTTTGATACCTCTAATTATTAATCAAAGTGAAACTTACCTAATTTGCAAGAATTTACATGGTAGTGTAATTCCATCACAGGATATTCCAAATTAACCATGAAGGAACAAAACAATGTCATAAGCTTATCAAAATCAAAAGGTGATTTCAGGACACAGTTGCAGCAATTCAAGCCCTCAGAACTTGTAAATTGCTCATCAGAATTGGTTACCAGCTAATTTTCTACTTTCTTCTTTTTCCTTAGTTGTTCAAATACACTGAAGGCAAAACAAACTAGAAAGTTACTTAGCATATGTTCTTTGGAACACTTAAAATTGCTGGAAATCATCTAATCCTTAGTCAAATTATTTGCACAGTTTTTTGAGCTGGAAAAAAAGTACATGTAGCTAACATAAAATTAAGCAGCTCCTGTGTGCAGCTGGATTTGGGTGATTCTTACTTGAAATCTCTGAGCTAATAGAACTACCACATGTGCTGGCTACAAAAATGCATCTTGTTGTAGGTCATTGCCTGTGGAAACTTGCTTTCTTGCCTGATGTTAAAACTTCTTTCTGCAGCACATAGCACTTCTTTCTGTAAACATAGTAAAGAGAACTGGAAATTTCATTACTAAGACACATCATTATAGCCTTGGCCTGTATTTTAACATGATGTGCTCTAGTTCAAGTATATTGTCCTTCTTAAATATGTAAGTATATATATATATACTGCTTTGCAGCTAAAACACTCCCTGAACAAATAGCAGTATGCAGCAATGACTGTTCAATTTTTCTTTTCCTTTCCAAAGTATATCAGTATTTCATAAATGTCATCTGGATCTTTGAGGAAAACCTGCTTTAAAAGAAAATTATTTAGATGATGAAATCAATAAGAGCATAGGAAATCTGTCAATTCCTTACTACTAGAGTGAAAAAGGCATACAATACTTTTGGTAGATGATTATGTGGAATTAGGCTGAGAAATACATAGTTCTTTCATAATATACTTCTTTTGAGCACAAAAACCACAGTTTTCACTCTTGAATTCTTAACCAAGAGGAAAACTGGAACTCATCAGTTTTACTGATGGTGCTCCAGGGAACACCTGATCATTACTGTGCACCTTTCATTTTGTTTATTCAATTTCATTTAAGATTCTACTATGTCAAAATGGCAATCACTCCATATTTACTTTTCATTCATATAAGTAACAAATTTACAGAAAAGAAGCGATGCTATATTTATTTAGATCATCTGTCCATCATGACTGTTATTTTGTCAATGTTTGTTTTTGCAATGACCAGTAGCAGACACAATATAAATTTAATATGGATAGAGTATGCTACACCTGCTCACTTCCCTGGAGTGAGTCCTTCATTTATGACAATCAGTGGTTGTAAACATTTCCTGAACTGTGGGTCTCATCTGGACTATCCTGCTATGTAGCCTCTAATGGATCTAGTCTCCATGAGAATTTTTTAATGCCTTTTGGAGCCTTTTGGACTTTTGACCTCCCCAACATCCTGTGATAATGAGTTCCACAGTTTAATTTGAATGAAATCTAATTATGTGTGAAAAATGACTTCCTATGTTTGTTTTAAACTTTCTGCCTGGTAAATAAAGTGGGTACTCCCTGATTATTATACTAAAAAAAAACCAGTGACTGGTGCTTCCCTATTCAATTTCTCTACATATTTAATGGTTTTATAGACCTCCATCATGTCTCCCTTTTGTTATCTCTGTCCAAACTGAGAGACTACGTCATGTCTTCTTGCATTAAAATGACTCCCTGTCTTTTTTCAAAGACGTGCGAGGATACATAATGATGGAAGAGTGAAGGTGATGATGCTCTCTATGACAATAACTCACAGTGAAATAACTGTAACTCCATTCCTTTTCCAAATTAGAAGGACTTTTGGCCAGCCAGCCAAAATATTTGTATGAAGCCTATCAGGCTGAAAAATGTCATAATTTACATTTCTTTTTCCAGAAGACTTTACTTTTTTCTCTCATATTCACACCTGACCTGTATGACCATTACATGACTTTGCATCAACTGAGCCTTCAGTAATTAAGTGAAGATTCCTTGAGAGTGCAATTAAAATGTATTGTAATTGTTGAAGGCATTACCTGATCTGCTGTTTTATATTGACACAGAGACTACTTGGGTAAAATTTAATAGTTGGCCAGGTAAGCCCAGCAATGAGAGAAATCACATCAGCTGAAATTCTCTTTTGGGTTCAGCATTATTATTCTGAAAAGTAGAGATTCATTATTTCTCCAGCATGTCTCAGGAGTGTCTCTATAAAATCAATGTTACTTGTGATGAGATTACCTATTTATGATATTGTTAGTTAAACTTTACTCTAACATTTGTTTGTAGTTCAGAATTAGATTATCTTAAATGCATTTTTTATTTGAAAAGAAAGAACACTCTGCTTCCAAGACCACACAATGGATTCTGCATATCCCAAAATGGCATTGGATGCCTGTGTGAGGACAAGTGAATTGAATCATTTGTATTAATGAAAAAGAATGAAAATGTTTTCCTTTATTTTAGAAAGATGTCTTATTTGAGAGGATCATGTAAATCAAGTTTACTTTTTGATTTATGTTTTTTATTCCTATGGTTTCATCTGTACTCTTAACCTAAGTTCCTGGAAAATAATTAGCTTCTATCCTTCAAACCCTTATCAGAAGGAAGCCTCCAAGTTACAGTGTATACACAGTAGTCAGAGCCTTACTGCCTCCTTTGAGCAGAGTATGGTTATTGCTGTTTCCTAATCAGAGCTGTTTGGGGGAAGAGCCGTGGGAACTGACAGGAAGCTCATCTGGAGTCCTAGGAAATCTGCTCCAGTGTTATTACCTAGTCAGTTCAGCTGATATATTTCATCCCCAGACATATTAAAGCAGTTGGAAAGACTCCAGTAGGCTCCAATGGGCTTACATCACACAATTACATGACTGCTGGAGAACTGGAAATTGATAGGCTTTTACTTTAGCTGGAAATTCTTTTGAAATCAATGTAAAGTGATATGGGAGTATCTTAACAGATATTCATCTTAGTGACATATTCTTGCTTTGCCCTAGGTACTGCCATTGCTGAATATTAAGGAGTAAATGGACTTGAGGTTTAATGAAATATTTCCTTCTCACTATCTGGGCAGGGATGGAAGCTTTGCAAGATGTAACTGCGAGGGCACTTTTATTGACAAGACTGCAGCTGTCTGCAGCCTCAGGCACAGGCAGTGAGGCACTCACTGAGCCCTCGAGGCACTGGAATGGTTATTTTCCCAAAATAGTTTCACAGTATTCCATTTCCACTACAGGAGTTTCCTTTCTATTGATAAATTAATTGTCTGACATAGACAATTGCAGATGTAATTTTCATTACTTTGCAAAAAAAAATTTAAAATTTACTATCTCAAGCAAGTCTTAGCATTCTCTATTCCCTGAATGTCATGTTATTATCCAGACTCCTTACCCCTCTGTAAGGAGAAGGCATGAATTAGTGATTTCTTTGTGGACAACTGGGAACAGCTCACAACATTTAAATTATATGTTAGAAACAATTATCTACTCTACATTTTCCTCAGAGGGTTCTGAGCCTTCACACTTAAACATGCTCAATGCCTTAGTGAACTCACTAAAACTACAAGCTTTAGGACTGAGCCATTATCAGTAAGTTTGGTCTTCAGGGTACTCTTATTGATTTATTTCCATTTACAAGGTACTGTAAGTTGAGCAGTATATAAAACACTTCTGATGCAATATTAAAAGATGAAATTGTGGTTTTGGACTATTATTGGCTTGAAATTTTGAGATTCAGAAATAAATATACTGAAGTCAGAGTCAATCCAAAAAGCAATCCCATAGGCATGCCTGTTTCCTGGCCAAGCAGTGTAGTCTTCCTATACTGATGCTTTGCATCCAGATTTAGGGTTTCCCCAAAGGGCAATAACTTCTAACAAGACATATTTTCATTTCTGTCTTTTATGGACTCTGTACCTCTCTCAGGAATGCCAGGAAGATGCTTTGCTGGATAAAAAGTTAAGCCATGAACGAGCATTGACTTTGTGAAATGGTTTGGTCAGTATATATGGTGTACTACCATATACACTGTATAACACACAAAGAGGTAATACAATTCATATCATGTCTGCTGACTATAAGGAATCAGTGATGACATTCATTCAGGCTTGCTTCTATAAGGAAGTACTTCAGTTATTGCCTTTGTCTTCTATTAGTTTCCTCTCCTTTTTGCCAAGAAACATGTTTTTTTTTTAATGAATAATTAATTTTTTTTCCAACATGATTATTTTGTTTAGCTAAATTTTGAGGCCCTCTTAATAATCTAGAAGGAAATCTTGATAAGAAACAAAACAGAACTTGAATTAGTTGTCTGAAACCATTTTTACATTCCTTTAAAAAGACCAAGGAAATATTTCAAAGGAGTTCAAAAGGAGGGAGTAGAACATTTGGTGCAGATGTGACTTTATGGTATGTGACTGCAAGTGAATGGCAATGTAAAATGTACATTTTTACTATCAAATGTAAACAAATTTGTTTCTTATTGTTTCTAGGGCTGTTTTTTCTCCTTGTTTTATTTCATGGCATGTATTTACTGCATTTCAGCAGCTAGGTTGACTCTGGATTCTGAATTAGTTAGGGTTATTTATGTGACCGTAAGTTGTGTTGAGTGTTAAATATTCATTATAGTTCACTACAGCTCTCATTCAATTGCAATTATTTTGATGGGCTATGCAGTATTTATATATTATAATAGCACATAGCTTTGTGAACAGAGTTGCAATGCTTTTGGACCTCCTACGTATTTGTCGTGGGTAAATATTTAATAAAAGCTGAGCTGATACTGCAGCTTTGAGGCATTAAAAAAGTCTCTCTTCCATTGATCTGCCTATTTTCACTAACTTTGTCAAATTTGCTTAAATCTTGGTTACCTTGAGATCAAAAGATTTTAGGCAGGTTAGGATTGATAGTATGGTATAGTTCTTATTTAATTTTTAATGTTTTTTTACTGAGTATCCATACAAGAATAACACACCAGTACTGAACATTGTCTGCTGTTCTATGTCCCTTACTCTCTCCTCAGCTTTTGGCAATCAATGGCTTAGGGATTTCCTGAATTAGAGGCAGCATCTGGACCATCATATTTTAATAGCCACTGGTGGACCCTTTCTCCATGAATTTGCCTAATCTCTTTAACTCCATTTATGCTTTGGCCTTAACAACATCCTGTGTCAATGAGTTCCAAAATGTAATTATGTGTTGTGTGAAAAAGTGCTTCCTCTTGTTGATTCTTAAATACTTGTTATGGGCAAAGTGCATTCTCTGCTGAGTGATAACACTGTTTTCTTTACTGCTCTTGGAAGCAATCACACCCTGGACAATAGGTGTTCCCAGCAGTAGGCCAATGTGGCTGTACGTGGACATCAGTGAGAAGACTGACAGGACACAAAAGAATTGTGTAGAGGCCCCTGGTTTATTTGACTTTGTTCTGTCATGAGACTGTACATAAGAACATTACACCCTTAAACAGGAATTGCGCTGCCGAGTCATTTATTGATGATGTTTAACAAACTGGACAAGTGTTTATTGTGGGCTCTTCCTCTTCTCATACTTCGCTAATGAGCTGAAATATAAACTCCAGTTTACCATACATGGTTAGATGCATGTTTCCACTGCTCTGTGTTTAACAACATGCAGTTAATATATTATGCACTTAACACTTGTATTTGCAACACAGATAATGTAGTTGTCTAACCCACATGATATACTTACTGCGTCAGGGTCATTTTTTTCTGGCCAAAAGCTCAGAACTAGCAGCTCCATTGAGGGATGTCACTGTCTAAACCAAGCTCCTGAGCAGCAGGATCAATACATTTATTTCTAACAAAGTTTTATTTGTTAGTAAATGTTTTCCCAGGTAAGTCAATTCAAGTGAAATTTCTAATTGTTTAGAACTTAGGCTTTTTACTTATGCAGCAAAATAAGGGTACAGGGTACTCTAACCCCATTTCAATAAAGAGACCAGTGCCTAAAAAGGTAGGAAAAATGTTGTGCAGCCAGATCCTCTTATTATGTCAGCAATGTCTCAAAAGATTGGGACAAAAATAGCTCTTCTATGAGTTAATTTTGGATTATATCAAGATGTCTACTGTTTGAACTCGCATTTGCATTACAATCCTACATTATTAAGAGGAAGATTCAAAAACCAGTGTTACTATAGATGACAGCCACTCTTTTCACATGGGTTTTGAAGACTAGAATGGAATTGTTATGAGAACATACCTGGTTGCACTATAATATGTTCTTCTTTTTAATTTTTCATTAAATGGAACATCTATTTAACAAGAAACAAAAGGTGGCTAAAGAAACACTCTACTTGCAAAGGAAAATGCTTTATGCTCAGATGACAAAGACTGTCATAATTTTGCTAACCAGTGAAAGTGTCAGAAGACATGAAAATGCAATATAATCTATAGAATATATTTTGAGGAGGAGACATATTTCATATTCTCTGTTGTCAAACTGTAGGCACCTCCCTAAGATATACAATAGTCTCTCTGTCTTCCCATATATAGAAAATTCTAAAATAAGATCTTCAAAGAGAAACACTTAAATTCAACTCCTATGCCAAAAAGAGACACTACTATAGGAAGTTTTCCATTGCTCCTATTCAGAATTACCCTTTGGAGGTGCATGTGTCTCCATATTAGCTTGAAGTTTGGTGATGTGAACTTCCTCCTTGCAGGTCTCACTTCAGGCAAGAGTTGTGAACTCTTTTGCAGGTGCTGAGGGAACTCAGAATAGTGTAGAAATTAAATAGAGGGAAACTACAGCACTCACATGGACTGTGGGATTCAGTTAATGAGGATTTTATCTTCCTTCTACATATTTTTCAAGCATTTGAACCTAGGGATTCATGCAAACGTAGGATGTCAGACTGCAATAAATTCATTCAGTACCATTTAACTTACTTTTCACAAGCATTTCCAGAGAAAAGTTTTCTTCTTTTCTTTCACAGAAAACTAGCAATTTTCCTCTTGGCAAAATATTCAGTAATAAAACAGTTGTTTAAAGCCGGGCTTGCACAGGGGCTCCAGAACAGTGCTTAAAATACAGTGGTCAGGATAGATGGGCTACAATTCACAGTGGGGTACAGTATAGTCTTCAAATATTTATAACTGATACTTCACAAATATCTACTTTTTAAATAAAATCAAGAAATCCTTGCATTAGGAAGAGCAGAGAGGGTGAAATAACACAGAGGATTTATTGGAAAATACTTGTAAGTGTTCAGGACAGGCTTAAAACATGTGGTCAACATATGTATGCATTAGCTGAAACCAATATGTAGTTTCCACTGTCCAGGAACATAAAATTTATTTTGTAAATGCATTTTTATGCCAATGATTATAAGATATTATTCTTCATATCAGTGAAACCTGGTTGATTCTTTATTGACCTGACCAAGTAAGCAAGAGGAATCAGCACTTGTGTTAGCAAAACTTAGATGGCATCCCATGCAGCTCAGTTTCTGAGCCCAAATTTTTAATAACTGAGAGTAATATTTTGAGAAAGAAACAGTAAGACAAAAATACTATGTTTTTTAATATATGGTAAAAATAGAGGGAAATGAACCTACTTTGAAAATGTAAGATTTTGCTTCAGGGTTAGGGTTTGGGTTTTTGTGGAGGGGTTTTTTGCTTGGTTGGGGCTTTTTAAATTTTAAATAGTGGATATCTTTGTGCATAGCTTTTCATTTTAAAGGTACATGTTTGGTTGGTTGATTGGTTGCTTTTTTTCCCCGAAGCTGTTCCTACTACAAATGAATTGTGACTTGAGAGAGATCCATCATGGCATTAACAATAGTTCCTGCTATATTACTCCTGAAATCAACTGCTTCTGAAAGGAAGATGAGTTTAAATACATAATCAATCCTGATTTAGATTAGTCTCAAAAATATTACATTTGAAGGGTACCTGTTACATTTCGAAAGATGCCTTGTCATTCTCAGCAGAATTTGCTTTGTTATTATTTTATTTGTTGGAGTTTTGCATGACCTAGAGCTGTAACCTGCAGAAAGAACTGCTGGGATCTCATGCAGGCAGTCCATTGCAGCAACCCTGGAGTCACTTGTACTCTGCCACAAAGCTCCTGAGGAACAAAGGGGCTTGGTTGCTCAGCATGTCAGGAGCAATATAGCTTGTAAAAAGTGTGAGCTTGTAAAAAGTGTAGAACAAAACCCCACAACAAAATGGGGAGTTACCCAAACCAGGTGGTGTACATGTCTCTATGTGTACTGCTGTGGGCAGAGGTCAGCCACTGAATCACAACTATAACTTACACAAAGAGCTTGTATTTTGTATATTTAGACTCTTTCAGACCAACTCCAAATAGCTGAGCACTTCAGTTGCTGGTAAGATTTTAATTTTTTTTTAAATTTTTGATGGGGGGACACTTGTCCATTGCATGGTCTTCCAAGTGAATGAAAGCTTCACATCTCTTGAATGGGTCTTTTTGTCTCCATAGCCATAATTATTTACCTTCAGGTTATACCTATCTCCTAGGGACTTCAGAAAAGAGGTAAATATGTACTCCTAGATATGCAGATGCTGATTACTAGTAAAACAGTTTTAGAAGGAAATGAGTATTACCTAAGATTTTTGAGAACCTCAGAGGATCTTGTCTTGTTCCACAGAACCCAAAGAGATGTTTTCCTCCTAACTTCCTGCATACACCCATGATTTTGGTTTCAAAAGTTAAGACAAACAAATGTGGCCCAAAATTTTCCATTGCATTCTTAAGTGGGTGAAGAATTTTTGGACATATTACCCTGAAAAGCCTTTTTTTTTTTTTTTTGTATAATTTTAGGTGGATTTGAAGTACCCATAAAGCAATGTGTACCTTAGGAAGCTGAAGTAGCAGTAAAGCCCATATTTATGGTATAAATTAGGAAGAAAATGAGACCTGCAGATCTTCAATGAAAGTCTGGAATGTGCTGTGGATCAGGATAACATCTGACACACAAGAGGCTTTGAGCAGTGATCCCCTAAGGAAAAAGCATTTCTGCTTTTTCCTGGAATAAGATTCTAATATGGGACAAACAAATCTAAGGCAAGCAGGGTTATGGTCTAGCTGGGTGAAACTGGTAAAAACCAAAGATAGGAACCTGTAATTTCAATGAAACAGGGCTGTTGACATAAGCAGGATTAATCCTGACTTCTAGCTGTGTGACTAAGATGGGGCCCTTAAAAGAGACAATCAGGGAGTTTCCCAGCCATAACTGTAGAAAAATAAGATCTGATCAAGAATCTGGAGAAGAAATCTTGGATCCACACTGGCTGTCTGATGACACATAAGTCCCTGCTACTGAGAGACAAAAATCACATGAACTGTAAAGGAAATGTTTATGTCTGGAGATGGTGAAACTTCAGTTGCTGGAAGAAACATTTGTTTGGATTTTTCTTCCTGGGGAATGGTGTAGTTCTCATCCCTGTGTTTGAAGACTTACTTCGTTTCTCTTCTCCAGAGGAAGAACAATGCTAAAACCAAGTCAATGCATGGAGATGAAGAAAGGAATTTCTTTGTGAAAGTTTTAATTATTATGGAAGTCTGCAAAATACTTAACTTGATTTTTAGGACTGAGCCTCTCTTTTTTGACTGTAAAGCAATCATGCAAAATTGTAAATCATCATGCAAAGGTTGTTCTGGTGTGGTTTAGCTGTTAGCTGTGTTACTGCTGGGAAGAAAAAAAAAAAGAAATACATCCTAGATTTTTAAAAACTTTTCACATAGAAGGAGATTTTTAGGTTTTCACATATGCCTTGACCTCTTCTTTGGTTGAATATTGCTGGGCACCCTTCTTTGACAACTTAGAGATTACAGGGTTTAGTACAAAGCTGAATGTTGTCAGATGAAGCCCTGTAGACTTGCTGACTTGCAGCTGAACACCAATGCTCTTTTACTACTGAGTATCCTTTTTCATTAGACATTTTTATTTTAGAAATTCTCAAAAGAAAAGTGCCTAAAATACAAGCATTCATATAAACCTGAAATCTCAACTTGGAGTAATTGGAGTATATAATACTAAGAATTACCCCTTAAAATAAGAAGTGGAAATTCCACCTTTAGAATAAAGATCTCTGCTGAGAGTTTGAGGTGAAGAGTCAGGTGGAATCTGCTCATCAGAGCAGTTGGATCAATGTCTTCTGAGTTGGTCTTATTGACAGGTTAAGTAGTCAGTAACAAGCAGCAATGATCTGATGATCTCCTTGAAACAGTTCATTTAGGCATTTTTAAGAATACATTGCCATCTGCTGTACAAAATTTCAAATTTCTAGTTATTAGTTTTACTATTTAAAATCCAATGTCCTCGGGCAGAAAACTTCCATCATTTGATTCTAACTTTCTGAAATCAACCTATTGACCTGAATGAACTAAAAACTATTGTACTTTCCAATGCAATTGTTTTGTACAGTGTTTCTGAACACTTGTGAATTCACACTATGGGAATGATACATTTAAATTACTGTGGAGATTACTTACATGTAGAGGCTTTGGTTCCCAGTGGCTGAAATATCTATCTTGTTTTATCTCTAAGCTATGAGAGGAAATCAAATACAATCCTGGAAAAAAAAATTGTGCTTATATTAGTAAGACAATAAATTGTGCTTATATTAGTAAGACAAGCACTGCACTGCACTGAGGGTGCAGCATCTTTATTGCTTGTACCTTGTGCAAGGAGAAGTTTAAAAAAAAAGCAGACCTCCATCCCAGATGGATTTTAGGGGATGCTTCACTGATTTAAATTAAGCAAAGGTTTGATTCCTAATTTTTAGCTTGATTAAACAGCAGATTTTGAGTAGGTACTTCCATTTGGTCTCACAATAAGCAACTGAGTTTGCATCAGCTTTTTAATATGTCTTCAGATCTTCCATAATCACTGACCAAGGGTGATTCTGGTATTATGAAAACTAGTAAAACTAGCTCCTCAAATATTATGTTTGTCACGTGGTAGGCATCATAAAATGATTTTCTGTTTAAAATATTGGCAATAAATAAAAAATGCTTGCTTAAGTAGATGCATTTTTCTGAAGTGTAAATAAAATTCTAAAGTCTCTTAAATGCAAGCAAAAACTCACAGTTCTCCAAACCCCAACTGCATCCAGTCTGATGAGAAATGGAGCAGTCACAGAATCACACAATATTCTGAGCTGGAAGGGACCCACAAAGATAATTTTAGGATTGGTTCTGAATTTCCATGTAAAGATTTTTTTAAATTATTCTAATGAACTTTTCAAAAGTCACCTTTTTTTTTAACAGTTGATTTCTAGTTTGGATGAGTTTAAGGTAAGCTAGCTGCGTGACTTTCTAAACAATGGCAGTACACATGCTGCTCTGTGGCTCTACAATGTCTGTCTACCACAGTGGAGTCCAGCTCTCCTTAGTCATGAAAGACTGCCATGCTAATAAACATGTTTAGTACTAATCTTTCTTATCTTGGGTTTCTGAGGACCTCTTTTTCTCTTCTCATGGAATCAGAGGAACAAACACATGAGGTTACTGGGTCAGGCTCTAGTTCTTCTAACAATGAACTTTGATTTGTTTAATTCATCTGTCAGGATTTGTTTGGCTTTACATAATTACTTCCAGACTTATCTGTGATAACTTAATGGCTTACTTTTGTTGTGACCTTTTTGGTAAGGTTGTATATAAAAAAAAATTCACTGATTGCTTAAGAGGATGTGGGCAGTATTATAAAAGACATTTGTTTGATTAAATGGTAATTAAAAAGTGAATGTAATTAAAAATACAGTTATGACCAGCTCTTGTTCAGTCTGACTCTTGTGTAGCTTAGAGGTCAGTTTATCTTCTTGCTTTTAGTGGTTATTACTATTTATTATGTGTATGCTAGAGTAAGCAAGGCATAAATAAAAGAACACAAAACAGTTATTTCAATCCCTTTAGAAAAAGTAATTGTCTAAAGTAAACTTCTAGTGGATTGCATTTTAAAATTCTGCCTATTATTTATCCTGAAATTGTTTGCTGCAGTCGAATTTGAACTCACAGTAGAAACCTGACCCTTAAAAAGATGGCCATTTTCAACAGAGAGAAATGCTTTGGTACATGCTGCAGAAAGCTAGAGTTGTCTCAATTTTTCTAGGTTATCTTTTGGTATAATTAATACTTCAAGGGAAACTAGTCCCAGCTCTGTATGAGAAGATAAAGATATGGTTGCACAAGTGTGGGAAGACAGCAATCGTTTGCACTTTCTGATGTAAGAAGGAAGACTCCTGAGATCCCCATCTCACTATGACATCTTTATCTTATCCCTGTTAAACTATGCTTTGAACCTGATTGCTGGTGAGTCAGGAAAAATAAGGAGGAAAAACTTAGTACAAATTAGAGTTGTTTAATTATAAATGTAAATAAGAAAAATTAAAGTCGTTTGATCAGGCTAAGGAATCAAGAAAAATACATCAGTTTTAATATCAAGTATAGACTTTTAGTTCTGCTTCATCAGAATGATTTGCAACATTAATTCTATGATCACATTATAATTTATAAATGAGACAGCAATCTCTTTTTTTCCAATATGCCCATGCAATCATACCAAGTTAATCAAGACATAAACTGATGCATTTTATTTTCTCACTTGACTACCTTTTCATCTGGGGCAGAAGTTAAGGGAAGCCATGAATTCTTGATTTCTGTTTCCACACTTTTTTTCTTGGTCAATTTTAATACATTTTAAAAGTCTTACCTTATGAAGCTTTGCAACATATCAGACACAGTTGCAACACTTATATTTAACAATGCTCTCAGGGAAATAGAAAATTGATGTGACATGTTCATCTAGAAACATGTTGCATAAATTGGAAGAACTTCCAGGTCATGGAATAAACTAGTTGTTTCCATTATTTTGGGGCCTTTTATTTATTTGTTTTGTTTGGTTATTATTTTTTTGTTTCTACGCAGTTTTCAAGGGGAAAAATGTTTGTAGCCTCCGCCTGTCATTATATTATTTGGGAATAGTAAGTACTTGTACTTCTCTCTTAAAGATTTATAATTAGCCTTGAGTGGCAAGCTAGTTCAGTTCATTTCTGTTTGGATGTTTAACCAATTTGAAGTCTTAATGGACCTGAAATATTAAAAATAATAGTATTTTTTCTACAGACTTTACGCTGAAATTGGATTCCCTTTTGTGTTTTGTTAGCAGTTTTAACTGTAAATTCATCTTGATTTATATCTTTAAGTAACTTTAATATTATAGTGCTGTTCCTAATCTGCTGTGCTAGTGCCAGATCGAGATCTCTCCTCATCTATATTTCTTCTTCTGGAGTTAAAGTCCTAATTCAGGCCAGCTGCATAGGTAGCTTATGTCTAGGGGTTTTTGCCAGTGAAAAATAGCAAATAGTAATAAGTGCTCACTGTGGATGTGGGAGATGGGCAGTTGAGTCTCTGCTCTAAATCAAGCATGAGCTGTACCATCTGTAGTAGGTATTCACACACCAGATGAATCTCCCAAATATTTCTGTGCTGACCTTTGGCTCTCCGTATACTCTGAACAAGTCCATAGCTTTAAGGTGCACTAACAAATTGGGTGTTTTCTATAATGTTACATCTGTAAATGACAGTAATTGTAAATTGCTGGAGAAGCTCCTTAGTGGAAAGCATACCTATCTGTATGACTTTTGAAAGGATGGCAGCTTTGAGACTTAATGCAACTTTGGCTGTCCCTTCCTTTTTCACCCGATCCTTTTCTGATAGAAGAAATATGTGACGTGAAGTTCAAATGTCAATATAGAACAGTTTGTTCCATCTCTTCTTTCCCTTGGCGTGCAGGGCAGGTGGGTAATTCTCATCTGAATGTTCGATGCTAACTGAAGTCCTGTTCTGGTGTGCCTCCACTGAATCTGCTTGCCCTCATCCCTACGGGGCCACTTGAAACAGAATTTCCTGTTCCTGTGGAGCTGTAGAGCTGTGGGGACTTCAAGAGTCAAGTTCAAAAAAGGGATCTTCAGGAGTTCTTCTTGTCCCTGTTTCAGAATTAGGGAATTGACAAGGTGGCCATAGAGAAGAGAGCTGGATTCTGCTGTCATACCCGAGGTAGAGATGTTTTGTCACCCAGAAAAAATAATTACGTCAGTATATTTGATTGTTTAATTGCTGTTTTTACATTTGTTTGCAAGATTTAGAGTAAATGCTTGGAACATTGTGTCACTTAAAAATCTGTGCATTTGAGCCAGACAAGAACAGTAAACAAATATTTCCCTGATGCTTTTAGTTACTAGGGACCCCATGGAGGAAAAACAAATAATGCGACCTACACATGTGTGGTTAGCTTTATGCTAGGATTAATTATATTTTTACTGCAATAACCTTTCCATGTAGGATGTACAATTTCCTTTACCGCTACTTTCAATATTATAAAAGATAGTTAATTACAACCTAGATTGTAATTAACAATCTAGTTAGCTCCTCTCAAATTAGTCAGCTCCTCTCAACACCAGGACTCGCAGCGGGGGCTGCGGAGCTCCATGAGGGGAGGCCGGGGCTGCCCCAGGCGGACACAGCCGGTTCCAACCGGATCCAATGGCCGGTTCCAGCCGGATCCTGCCGGGCACCGCAGGGCAGGGCCGAGCCGTGGCCGGGGCAGAGCACTGCGGGGAAAGGTGTTTGAGAAGGGAGAAAACATTGTGGGACATCCCGGGGGACAGGGAGATGGGGCGACAGGAGGAGGAGGAGGAGGGAACCGGGAAAGGGACAGCAGAGGCAGCACACCGCCAGAGGAGTAGGAGGTGCCCTGTGGCAGAGCTGGCACGCAGCAGAAACTCTCCAGCCCATGGAGGGCACATGGCACAGCATAGGAAAACTGGAGGAAGGAAGGATTGGCAGAGAGGAACCTCTGTGAACTGACCCCCATTGCCTGTGCCACCCATTGCATCCTCTAAAAGCACTGAATGAATGCACCTGCGGCAAGAGCAAGGAGAGAGAAGAAAGGACTGGAGGGAAGAAGTGACGTGGGGACCAGCTGTGGGGAGGAGAGGCGTCAGATGAGGAGCTGAGACTGGGAGACAATGACAGGTGTTTTTTTTCCCTTTTATTTTTGTCTTTTCCCCGCACTTTCTGGATCAGTTGTTAAATGGATTTTTTAATTAACGTTTAATTCACCAGGTTGAATCTGTTTTGCCCAGGTAAGTGCTTGGTAATTGGTCTCCCTGTCTTCATCTCAGTCTATGGGTTTTTTTACTCCTGTTTGTCCTGTTCTGTCCCTGGTCCTGCTGACTCATGGGAGTAAGCATGGAAGTGTGTGTGAGGGTTGGGGCCAGCCTGCTGTACCAGCTCTTTCGTAATGGCTATTGCCGTGACACCAGGCAGGATCTCTTACACCTTCATCCTGCAGGTGTGGCCTTGTGGACAGAATTTGGCCCAGCCCTGGTATCAGTGAGAAATCACACCTCTCAGTGTTCAGAAAAATAGCACCTCTCTAGGCACAATGAAGATAAAATCTCTGGTTTGGGTAGGCCTGAACTGTGATTCTTTGTTTTCGGGTGTGAATCAGAACATCCCCTTCTCTGCTGAATTCAGGGCTCCTGAATCTAGCATTGGCCTTTTTCTGTCGACAGTGTTTAATGACTTAAGCTGTAATTTCCTGTATTACTTCACTGTGGGGAGGTGGAGGAATGTTGCAGGAGGTCTGTTGGGTTCCTGTCACTTGTCCAGCAAAAGTGCCCAATACAGCTTTCCAGGCTACACTTTAAGATCAGGATTATGACTGTGAATGTAAATACAAGAATATATTGCCTCTCAGGACTGACAGTTCTGATTTGTGTGTCTGAAATGCTGAATCCATTGGAAGGGATCTACAACTGCCTGAAAGGAGGTTGTAGCCATGTGGGGATTGGCCTTTTCTTCTAGGGAACCAATGATAGGACCAGAGGACACAGTCTTAAACTGTGCCGGGGAGGTTTAAGTTAGGCATTGGGAAGAATTTATTAATGGAAAGGGTAATTAGGCGCTGGAAGAGAGGTTGTTGGAGTCTTTTCTCTGGAAATGTCTAAGACTGGATGTGGCGGTTGCTGCCATGGTATGGTTGACTAGGTGGTGTTCAGTCATAGGTTGGACTAAATGACCTCAAAGGTCTTTTCCAACCTAATTGAGCCTGATTCTGTAAAGACCAGCTAAGAGGGAAAATAATTCCTAGCTATGCTAAAATTATGGTATCTTCTGTCTCTGTTTGGACAAAAGGTTGTAAAACTTTCATCTCATTCTATACTGGAGTAATTTTTGTTTTTAGGTTGAATTTAGTGTATGTAATCATCTACAAGAAACTGGGAGGGTTTTTGACAGCACTGTACCATTATTTGGAAGAGGTTCTAAGCGGTATATAGGTACACTGTCTTTTAATCCTTTGATTAAAAGACATTAATTTTGACAGCAAACCATCTCAGGCTTTTAGTTGAAACTGAAGCCATTATTTTTGATTCCTCCTTCACATTGCCTGATATTATGATGCTTTGGTCCTTGGTACAGACTTGATATGCTTTAACTATGCTCTGAAGTACTTCAAGTGATAAAGCCATGGTAATAAATCCATCCAATGTTTAAAATTTGAATTTATAAAATATATATTAATGACGAATTTTCTGGGTAGGTACTTATCTCAGAGAAGATTTCCAAAGTGAGCCTGATTTTGTGCTAAAGCAGTGATACTTGCTTTTCCAGTCAGTGTGAGTATTTCTCCGTGGCTTTTCCGAGTGGCAGGGAAGCAGTGAGCCTGAAGGCGGCCTGTGAGGTGCTTTTCCCACTAGATGGCAGAAGATACTTTGGACCACAATATTTAGCATTTCGAACAACATACAGAATTACTGGACTCGTATACTGTGTTTTTCTCACAATTACAGAGATTTCATTTATTACAAGTTTTTTTGGTCATACATTATCTGGGTTACTTGGAGTATACAACCCCATTCTCTCTCCCTACAAATAAGCAAGTAATAAGTAAATTAGCAGGTAAAAAAGTAGGTCAGTAAGTGAATTTAAATTGCAAGGGTTTGATTGCAAAAATCTCTTGCTACTTACATGGCATTGAAATCAGAAATGCTTATAGAAATGTCTGTATAAAAAATCAATCTAAACGAAGCTGCAAAAGTGCAATGAAACTGATGCAAATACTGTTGTGTACAATGTTCCATGATATTATGTGCCATGTTTTGACACTGTATATATAATATAGTATTTGTATTTTAAGTGCTTTGAATTGGGTAACATACTGAGTTGATAAGATTTTTACCTTGTAATAGTTTTCAGTAACATTTGCATGGATATTCAGTTTAACGTGGCTTAGGTACAGCACTGTGACAAGACAATAATTCTTGTTTTGCCAGCTCTTTCTAGAGCATTAGGAGCTCCAGCAGCTGGAATCTTCATTGAATAATGCAGCAAATGTACACTGCACATATACATAGATACAGAAATCTCCCTCTGTCATGTATACATGCATTTATGTAAATATGGATCCATGCTGTGACTTTTTTCCCCTAGGTGTTTCTCTCAGCATGAGAAAACCCCACAACTGATAACGCAGTTGTTTACTGTGAATGTTTTTCATACAAATTTGGCTTCAATATCATCTGCAGGCTGGAAATACTGAAAAACCCAGCTATGTCTCGGGCTGAAGGTGGTAGAATGTATTCTGAAAAGGTCAGTGGAAAGCAAAAGGGTGTAAAAGGCCTTAACTCCAGCTAAACTTATTGTTTTATATCCATGGAACAGATGAACTGCTCAGTGTCAGTAGAAAGTTTCCAAACAGAAAAATACTTGGACCTCAGTTTGCTTTAATTAACTGTAGTTACTTAACTTATCCTCGTGACTTAAAAATATCCTAGATATGTAAATTATTTATTATTGAGACTAATTGAATCACCCATGCTTTTAATATTACCAGTTCGAAACGCCATTTTTCATCCCCTTATGATTTTCTGAACTGAACACTTTTTCAGGGTACTATTTTATATCCTGGCTGTGCCTCAGGCTGAAATGTTTGAAAATTTCTGGCTGAGAAGGTTTGGGAAAAAGGATTATTTGCTCCATGTTTTTTAAAAATAAAATCTTGTCTCTTTTTTTTTTAATCAGTCTTGCTGTCTGGTGCTCTGGAGTAAGAGATTTGAAATTCTAATGAGGAGGAATTGGTAAGGAAAGGCATTTTGGAGTCAGAATGTGACCTTTGCTACTCACAGCAAAGTCTGTCACAGGCCTTTGCAAAACCTTACTTGCACATAAGTTGTATAATCTCCGTGTTTTTTCTGGGTGAATGTGTCCAGGAACCATATTTATACATCCCAGGTCTTCCAGGGAGGGCACACAGCACCCCCACAGCATGAGTGAGCGCGCTGCCCTCTGACCATGGGACTGTGGCCAGAGACAGTAAAGGATCAGGCTGGATTCACCAGTGCCCATTTCATGCATCTCTGTCAGCCACTGTGTGCTGCTCCCTGCATAGGCTTTCTAAGGCACAATACATGTTCTGTCTTTTAAAGTCTGCTGCCAGTGGGTGGGGTAACCCAGCTCAGATGTATATATTTCTAATCTGGATGCATCTGGTCTGATGACTCCAGTGAGAGAACTGGATATGCAGTTCTGCAGAAGGAATATTGGGCTGACTGAGCATAAAAGAATGCATGTTCTCAGCATAAATTTGTTTCAGGTACAATGTTTTGCTTGACAAAGGAGACGTCCTGACAGTATCTGAAGCCATCTCAGTATCTTTGGTATCAGGCAAAAAGATAGTGATATATTGCTGGAATTTAACTGTGCTGTTTTCTCTCTAGCTTGTTTTGTGCCTGTGTTCTTGCAAGAACTGTCTCATACAGAATGATGTCACTACCCTCATACTACCCTTAAAATTCTAAATTCTTGGATTGCGTATGAAATAGCAAAACACAAATTATTTTTTGAAGGATGCCCTTCCTTCTATTGTGTAGTTTGAGGATGTCCATTGTATTACATTTAACTACTGAAATGATAAGCTGATACAGGCAAATTATTTTGGAACTTGATGGGAGTTGCCTTTTATTTTGGATTTTGGTTTTATGCTGTTGTTTCTTAATCCTTTTATCAGGGAGAAAACATAAACATTGTCAAACTTGTTTCCCTTAACTCATGTCTCTTGTAGAAAATTTGTGCTGTCAACTGTATTTCTCAAGTGAGCTCAACCTTGCTTTCTTGCTACTATTTTCATACGTACTATTACACAAGTCATGAAATGTCTTAACAGCACTGTGTAGAAATCAGCCTAACCTCAACATCTCATAGAGATCAATTAGGCTAAATAAACATATTTTATTACTAGATTGGAAGAAGATACTCTGGACAGTATAATGTTATTTCTCTCTACATTGCTTAAGAGAATTATTTCAGTGAGGTCTGTCACACAGAATGGCATTCACGTTAAGAAATACTCTTTCTTGTGTATGAGAAGCTGTTTTAATGTATATAAATAATTTTGGTGAAAAGGTTGCCTAGGCTTTGGGGTTTTTTTTCTAGTTTTCTATTTGTAAATAGAAAACAGAGGCAAGTCATCAACAAAGGGAAATGCCTTCTGTGAAATAACATTTCCAGCTGATCAGGTATCCATTACAGTTCTGGGCAGGTTGGCAGACAGTAATGCTAATTTGGGGTTGTGGTTCTAAGCGGATTTTAATGCTCTTGCTGATACCATATAAATATTCCAAGAGTACTTACACTTAAAACCAGTAAAAAATCAGCTGTGTCACTTGGGGGTATATTTGGGTCTATATTCCCTTTGTTGTTGCTGTAAAAGATAACACAGCAGTACTTTAAATATACGTTTCCTGTCTCCCATAAAAATCTTGGCTCTTAGTTTGCTTTCATGTTAGCAGAAGAGATTAGTTCCAAACAACATTAAGAATCAAAGAAACTCAGCAAATTGAGGTGCCTTGAAATATCTGTCAAATAAATCCAATATAATGGGTTGTTTGGTCTTGATAGTGAAACAAAACAAACAAAAACAACATCCCATGTCTGCTAAAATTTCAGTACAGTGCTGGAATGGAGGTCAGAGCTTCCTCAATATGAAAAGGAATCCTGTTACGGGGATAAGTAATCAACCACCTGGGAGAATATAAAACTAAAATGAGAGGTGTCCACGGAGACACAGCAGTGCTGCCAAGTTAAAGATTTAAATCCAAATAAAATATTACAGTAGTCTCAGGTGATAGCATCCATAGAAGTTTGGACCTCATTAGGGGAATTGAAAAGCTTAGAGCTGTTTCCAGTAATAACACTCAATTTAGTTGGTTAAATTAAAGCCAAACTAATCTCCTTTCCATGAAGTGTTTGAACAAGTTGTAGAAAACTCCCCCATCAGTTTTCTTGTAGGAGAAAGAAATCTCATACAAATAGTGCTGCAAGACTGAAGAACTCTTTGCAGCAACCCAGCAATTCCCATTTACACTTTGGTGTGGTCCTATCTCTTCACCTATTAAACAAATCTTGCTGTTTCATCTTTCATCAGATCTTATAAAATGAAGCTTCTGGGGAGTGTTCACAAGTGTCAGCTTTCATAAAGAAAGTGGTGAGTTCATGATTTCAACAGAAGCTGGTGGAATTTGGTTTGAAGGAACTGAAGTAGAGTTTTCCTACTCAGGTGGCATCCTCTGTGTTTTTTTCATTTAGACCTCAACAGCTTATAAAGATTCTTAAGAAACATTTAACTAGCCAGAGTAAAAGTGAAGAGATGACTTTAAAGGAGCTGTTGAAGCAAGGAACAGAATATTTTTGATACATTAGAAATCAAAATTGAACTGGAAAATCAACCAAACTAAGGAAAAGCTATCTATCTTCATAATTCAAGGAATAGCAATTACAGAAAATGATTATGTACATACAGTGTATGTGAGTATGCGTCAGCAAAGCCTTTTCTATGAGCCACACTGACAACGTGACAGTAAAATTATAAACTCAAAATGTGCATTGGTGATTACACCTAATCAGTCATTCTTGGTCTGCCCCACCTTAAACAGTACTAGTGCCTCTCACCTTTTGCATTTTTCCATTTTTCCATGACACTTCTGAATCAAGTGTCAGTGGTACAGCAAATTTGGTTTTCCCATTTTCCTTGGCATTTTTGAATATATATACAGCCAGTCTGAATAACTTCTCTGTGTTTAGATTTGCCAGCTATTTTACTCTGACTAAAATTGGGGCACTACAGCAAAGACTGTAGTGATATCATCAGGATAATTGTGGACATCCTGAAGACAAAATTACCTTGTTTTGTATACAGAGTTTTGGTAAATGCTTATAAATAAATCTTTAAATATATGACATGTCTGTTGCCTTTTTTGTTACTTACTGTGTTCTAAAACTTTTCCTGGATCCAATAAAGTGCCTAAGAGGAATTTGCCTCGGTGAATTTTTGCATGTGTTTAAAGGTTAGCATATGCTGGAGGGCTTTGCTGAACTGCCTGTCTTGGTTGTATGTTATGATTTATCATGCTCTTATTATGCTGTCTAAGTTTATCATGCTTGTCACCTTTGCTTTCACAGCTTAAATAATTTCTCACTTTAAAAATTCTCTTTGCTCTTGATAAGTAGTGAAAAATGTCACTTTTTAAAGCAAAGTGTCCCATGAAAGCTGTGTACAGCAGGGATGAGAAACAAAAGATGAGGAGATCAATGAGAACTGTTGAGTCAACTGGACTGAGATCAAGAAACTTCTTTCCTATCTTCTTAGATAAGGAGGCATGTTTGTAGTAGCATGCCTCTTGATCCTTCAGTGTGCTGCCGCCATTGTGTCAAAAACTTCAGTGTGGTCCATTCAAAGCTTTTGATGTGGCTTTGAAAAGGTGCTTAATGTGTTCAGGGATGAGCTTTGAGTAGCAGAAGCCTACAGAACGGAAGACATTGCACCACTAATGAATCTAGATACCCACAATAATATTAGTGGGCAAGTTATGGTTACTTTTCGTAGGAGAAATAAAAGATTACATGAATGGGTGCTTGAGACTGACCTATTCAAGTCACTATTGCTCTGCATTTGTTTACAGTTTAGGTAGACTATGCTGTTGATGAAGGAAAAGCTGCTGACTTTAAGTTGCAAAACTTCAGCTTGACATCAGTCTTGCAGGTATGGTCTTGTAGTCACTGAACATACCAGTGATATCTGAAGAAAAAAAATGAGTTTCTGCTTCAGTCATGGGTGGGAAAGGAACGTGGGAATGTGCTGGATGGGTTGGATTTAGCAGCCTGGCGTGTGACAGGAGCAGAAAGGCTCACTCCCAGGCCTTCTGAATGAATGTTTCTTTGCTGGCTGACCCAGGCAGAGTATGAGCAGGACACCACTAGTAATACCGAAGTCTTTTTAGACACACAAGTATCTAAAGTGCCTTAATAACATAGACAGTTACAGAGAAGAAATTAATTAACAGCCTCATTTAAAAAACAAAATAGCAAGGAACAATGCTAGAAAGTTCAAAGGTTAAGCTGATATTCCATTAAGATATACCCTGATTTTTGCAACAGTTGAGGTCATTTGTGCTCTTCAAAATAGCTTATGTTAACCTATGTTGCACAACATGGCCTTAAAGGCACAACGATCTTGTGGTTTTGATTCAGTGAGGTGTTGTTTAGTCACAAAAAAATTCCATGACTTTTTCCATTCCCATTATTAAAGTCTCTTTTTGCCCTTTACTAACGCTGCTGGTATACAAATTGATGTACCATGAGGTAATAAAATAAATTTCTTTTCAGGAAACAATTGATCCAAAGGCTTCTTAAGGTCTCATTCTAGATAAAAAATATTAAAATTAAGCTGTGCTTACTTAAAAGCTACCCTACAGAAAGCCCAAGATAGCACTTCTTGTTGAAACAAAATTCAATGGAAGCTGTTCTGTTGAAAGGAATGCACACTTGGACCCCAAGTAATCACAAAATTATAATGTGATTTCATTTTATTCCTGAAATTGTTAGTCAAAGGAATTAAATTATAGGTATGAATCATGTGCCTATGGAATACTGCACATTGTGAAACTAACTTCTCATTTATGCTTTATTCCTATTGTATATAGAGTCTAGAATGTATTGAATTTTTTTTTAATAACCATGTATAGCTCTCTTAAACTGTGTGAGTCTCTTTGGAATATAAGCCTGTTTATTTTATTGTGTTCTGTTTAGTTATTCTAAAAAAGAGTTACAGACACATAATTGTAGCCATCTGTTGTGTTTTAAGTCCAATCTAGCCCAAAAGTCAAAAAAGTCATGGCAACAACTTATAAAAACAAAGGCAATAATATGAACTCACTATGGTTACTGGTGAACCTTTATTTCTCCCTTCAAATGAAGTAAGTTTCCTCAGAGAATTTTTTTAATGTTTGATTTATTTCTTTATTAAATATGCCCACTGTATGACCAGTTTCTCTATCAAGATTGTCATATAGCTGTCTCCTTGATTGTAAATCTGTGTTTCTCCAAAAATATGAGTTCTCTTATGATAAAAAATGAAGCTCTAAGTTAAACCCCAGTGCTTGCCATATATTACTTTAGAATAAACCAGCAAGCAGGATTAAGATTGCTTAAGAAAATTTATTAGTGGCGATGAATAATATTTATCATATGATCTATTTAACCCATACTCTGACAGATTTAAAATTCATTATTTATATATTTTAGATATTTGATGTATTAGGTTTAATAATTCACTGAGATATTTAGTAAATAGTTTCTGCAATTAACTTAATCAAAATGTCAGTGACTTTTATGAGACATTGTTAATTTTCAGGATTATTCTGTCTTCTAGATATATTGAGTTTGTAAGTGTATCACAGTTATTTCAGCTAGGAATGATGCACTGGCACTTGCACAGTGAACAGTAAATGGCACAAGTGTGTTGAAAATGACCTCTACCTGTATTGGATAAGGTCAGATAGATGCTTTTTGCTAATGCAGGTTGTTGGCGTGGTAGATTTCATCAATTCTCTTTTCTCTATATTTATGGGAAAATCCCATGATAGAAATCCATGTACAACTATCTTTACTGAACAATTCACACACCTAGCTTCTGTTAAACAGAAAAGCTGGAGTTTTTGGAGAGCAGAGCTGTCCTTTGAAGAGAACTATAGGCTACAGAATTCTAGTGACTTGTAATTTCTTGAGAGGGATGAGGATGCCAGAGGAATGAAATGCATCCTAGTTAACCCCATTCCTCTCTTCTGACTCTGACAAGCCTACCCTTATGCTTGCCATTAGGCAGGATGGGTATAAATCCCAGGCACCTCAGGAGAGATGGTGGCCCAATGACAAATGGCTGTCTGTCCTACAAAGTTCCCTAATAGTCACCAACAGGGAGCTAGGTTGTTTCTGTCAAACCAAAGTGGGCACTGGAACACTGAAGCTAAGATGAAAAATTATAGCAATCAACTTCCAGTTGTACAAGTCATCTTACGGGAAATAAGAGGAGATTTAAGTAATGGACAATTTGTAGATTATTTTATTCAGGTAGTAAAAAATCTAAATAAAAAGGCAGGTAGATTAGAGGTGAAATAAGAAGTGTAAATGATAGTGTCTGTGCAAACTTCACTCAAAAGCATAAATGTCATGTAAAAGCGAACTGTTATTTTTTCACTTCTCATTTGCTGAGTTAATTGTGTGTGGATATCTGTGTTTTTACTCTTGATACTTTTGTTAAATATGCCTAGTGAGCATAGGAGTGAACCACTTCCATTGGTATCAGCCTCATACTACTATTAAAAGGGATGCTAGAAACATGCTGGTTTTTTTTCAAAGGTGTGCATAAATACTAGTTTGTAACCTAAAGATATTTGCAGCATGATGGTAACCACAGAGCTTTGGTCCATAACATCAACTCTGATTTTTGTTTTTTTTCCTTAAAAACTTACACTGAACAATTTTTGTATTTTCTTGAGCTACAATGAAGAAATTTGTATAAAATATAATCTCTTGACAAATCCCTCCCTTTTTTTTGTTCTACTTTTTCTTTTGACAGACTTTTGGTTCTCTCCTAGTCTTAGTATTTTCGAAGTATTTATCATTAACTCTTGTTTTTGTATGCATTTGTTCATCTATAACTGTCTGTAGCCACTGTCTTTTAAATTTTAATGACCAAAGTCTGGTTCGATGCGTTTCTTTTATTACCTTTTATCAAATAACACAATAATTTAAAATAATATTTTATGTCATCCATACAAGGTATTAATTTCTTTACTACTTTATCCATATAAATATTTCTCTGACTTCGAGTATTATTTCATTAGAAATAAATCAATGGGTAAAAATGGGGTATGCCCATGGTTCAGAAAGTGAAACATGCATGTGGCTGTGGAAAAGAAGCTGTGCCAGACTGGAATCTGATCAGTTGCACTATTGGTAGTCTCACTTAGACATCACCCACAGACAGCTGGGACTACCTGGAAGAAGTCCTGATTTTATCGATATTGTGTCATTATAGCAGTTAAGAGAAATAATTTTAGGAAAAGCAAAGACCTTAGGACATTTTCAGTATTCATCCCCGGAAACTGAAATACAGATGACACCAACTTAAATGCAAGTGGAATGGTTTGGGATGACTTAAAAACAAGGTTATTTCTTTAAAAAATTAGTATTTCTGAAGACCAGAGGTTTAAGTTTCTAATCAGAGACTTAAGACCAGAGGCTTAAGTTTCTAATCTCATCTGTTAAGCAGGTGGTTGTGCAAAACCATTTGAAAAGTATTAGTAGGATTAAAATATTGCAGTTGTGTGTTGCAGTGCTTGGAATGTCAGTTTGCTGTAAACCTCTCTCTCCCATTTCATCTCTCTCAGTCTCTGGTTAATATTAATCCAAGCAAATAGTGCAAACATTCTGGGTGTGATAGAACAAGGCATAAAAGTGTGTTCATAATTTGGAGTATTTGAGTTGTCCTTTCAACTGATAAGCAAATGATTGAGTGCTCTGCTGGAATGGGGCCAAAGTACATTTTGCTGCTGATTAGAATGAGTTTGTGCATGTGCTGTAACAGACACCTTTATATCCAACTGCACGCCTGTGAAGGATGGAGCTGGTACATGGTGGACAGGATTGTTATTCCATTAAATAGCCAGACAGTGTTCATGTCATCTTTCAGTAAGGCACAACAAACAAACAAACAAAAGGTAAGAATCATGTTCTGTGAGTGAATAAGAAAACAAGCTCATTTCCACAGTTCAAATGAAGTGAAGATCTCTCACTGTCTTAATTAGGTGCACTGCCTGACTAAAGCCTGCATGATTTGGCCAACATTTCTTATCATTCCGTTGTTATGACAGAAGTTGCGGAAAAATTCCAGCTGAGAAGGAGTTGTGCTCCACACTGCGTTCAGAGAACAAATGGAAGAAGACTGCAGAACCTGAAAATGGATTCACAGCTGCTAATGATAGCAGATAATCCTGTTGCTCAGCTCCTGTTGAGCTCTCAGGTTTAAAGACCCTTCTGTTTACACATAGCGTGAGATAGAAGAGGTTTCCTGTCAGGTAAACAAAACAAAGCTTTTGCTCTTAGCTCTTATACATTTTGCATAGGTAACTCTGTTTTGATAAATCCTGTAAAAATAGTATTGTATTTCCAATAAAAATCCTTAATCTTTTATTTTACTTATATCTTTTCTGGTTTTGATATCTAGTGGCAGAGATTTAGGTTCATTACTTTCCTATTTGTGTATCATTCTTCAGAGACTAATAGCTAATTCTGGTTTTCTAGCAATGATTCCTAATAGTATTTTTAATTATATATTTTCTTCTTGAGTAACCTAAATCTTGACAATAACTCAGGTTCATATTACAAGACGCTTCAAGAGGAAAATCTGTTGGTGTTCAAGAACTTCTCTGTCAGGCTGTCTTCCCCTTGACCACAGAAGAGACAATTATACTCCATTTACTTTTTCTGACACACCTCTTTTTCTGTAAGTTTTGTTTCTGAAATACATGCATATTTTCAAAATTTATTGCTGCTTTTAAAGGGCGTATTAACTTCCCTTCTGTGGCACAAAACAAAGTGCTGCAGTCAAATACATACTCCTAGGAGATGGATTCTACTCGTTTCTGCTTTTACCTTTGTAGGCATCCTTTTCTGGGAATTAGAAAAAGTTTCCCCATAAAACATGTGGAATTGATAAACGTGATGTCAAGGCAATCAGTCTAGTCAGTTTGGATAAAGGAATCAGATCATGGGGCTGGTTTTTTTTTCTTTTTTATTGCACATGCAGTCTGTTTGTTGGTCCCTCTTGTTTCCTGCATGATGAAATATTGCTTGGGCTGTCTTTGGAGAATTAGATGAAAAGGTGTTTTAACATATGATCAAGCAGAGAAAAAATTATGGGACTGAACCTACATTAGCAGTGACTGCAATAATACTTCATTAGCATTCCTCAAATCTTCTGTGTTTTCTAAAGTCTGGTGGTCATACCCCACCCTGATTCCTTGCCCTCAGCTCCATAACACTGCTTGGAAGGTGCTGGGTGCCTCTTGCGCTGGACAAGGTTGTTCCTTCCCTTATGTAGCATCAGCTGAACTAGAACTTGCTTGATATCTCACCTTACAGCCTTCCCTCGTTCTCATGATTAAAAGTAGGGTGCATATCAGAAAATTATCTACTAGTTCATCCAATAGACTTTCCTTTTCCTAGGGACCTCACTGGACCTTGATGTGGGCTTTCTAGGCTCAGACTTCAGCCTTTCCAGTCATCTCACAGATTATTGCTTGATCATCAGTTCTTCTGACTGAGCTTTATCACTGAAATATGTTTTACAGCTTTTTTCCCCTCACACAGTTGAAATCAATGCCACCTAATAAATAGTTGGTGAAGAGTGATTTTTAAGATATTTGATATCTCAAATATAGATATTTGTGATATAATTTCTGAGTATTTTCTATGAATTTTCTTGCTGTTTATTTCTTCCTTCACTTACTCTTCATTTTGGAAGTATTTTTCAAGGACTCAAAATAGAAATAAAAACTTTTTTGTCTGTTTTTAATCATCTCTTTGCTAATGCAATACTGATAAGTGCTTCAGGATCCAAAAGAAAATCACAAGACAGTGCCACTATTTTCTAGATTTTTTTCCCTCCCATACCACGTAGTGGTAGATTATATTCTATGCTCCCTTTTTTCTGTGGTCCACTTGGAAGATCCAAAACGGCAAAGTCTTGTTGAAGGTGCTCTTGGCAGGAGGCAAACTTCTGTAGGAGGAAGCAGAGAGAGAGCTGCTGGTAAGGGTGACTGCTTTGTCTCTTTTGTTAGTCTGCAAGTGTGTTGGAGAGAAGAAAGGAAGTGACATAATTAACTTTGATAACCTCTCTGGTTGGTAGACAGTCCTGGGGGAAAATGACTGAATAGTGTTAGTTGGAACAGCACTGTTCTGAGGCCAAACAGAGAGAAAGAGACTGTGAACAATGCTTTTAGCTGAGTCTGCTGTACTCAGTGCCAGTCAGGCACAAAAAAAATAACAGTTTGAGAAAAATATTCTATTTGTTCTGAACTGCTTCAGTTCATATGTGGTTTCCAGTTTAAAATGGTAAATGCTTCTATAGATCTCATTTGTATGTGTGCCTGTGAAGCTACAGCGTATTAAATTGCCCATGGGCTAGTGTGATCTTAATTTTGTGTATATCAAGGTCATTCTCTAAGCATTTAATTACCTGCTGTCAAAATCAGAAACCTAGTGCTTGTGGACCAGGCTTGTACAGAGCTGCTAGTTGTCAGTGCTGGCTGTGGAGGACACACTCCTGCAACATGAAGAACAACTGAAAGAAATCAGGAGCTGAAGGCAAAGCTGAAAAAGAGAAGGAGTGTGTTTGTAGCAGCAGCTGCTGCAGAGGTGAGGGTGAGGCTGAGGGCAAGGCAGGTGAGCAGCATGGCCAGAAGAGGCCACTGAGGGTCTGATGTGCTGAGTGGTGGCAGCAACCCTTGTGGCATTGTCCCAGCGTCTGGCTGGCTCCTCCCCAGCACTGACAAACAGCTGGTGTTTCTCAGACCACTATGCACCATGGTTTTTAATTTCAGCAATGTACAAGGAGCTGGTAGCAAGTAGGATATACGGCCCAGTGCCAGGAACTGAATTCTGTCCCATGGTGGGAGCTGACATGATGCCCTTGTCAGGACAGCAGAGAGATGCTGTAATTGTTTTGGCATCTCTGGGTAACGGGGTCTGTAGTACCTGCCTAGGGCATCAGAAGAGCATTGCCAAAGAAAATGCTTTCTTATGGAAGGCCTGCATAGTGCAGATTGAGGCAGATAACAGATATTACCGTATTATACTTCTCAGAGACTTATGTAAACCTTTTCTGGTCACAGATGAGAGGAAAAAAGATCTCCATAAAAAAATATAGAACAACTGAAGTCATCAAAAGACAGTTAATAATGACCTATAAAATGCATGCAATCTTCTGGTCAAAAATATAAAATGTATTTAAAATATTTAACAAAAAAAGACTACTAGAGGCAAGAGTCTCTTGTAAAAGAGTGTCCTGGCAAGAGGGGCAGCATAACAGTCAATTATTACAAACAAAATCCAGGTTTCTTAATTAAAATACAAAATACTGGCTCTGCTGTGTAGCTTGTAATAAGTTATGTCTTGAGAAGACTGTAATTATGCTGGCGCCTGCTAGTGCTGCCATAGTTAAGTTTGTCACCATTTCCATTATAAACCCCATTTTTAAGCAATTTATAATGTAACCATAAAACATGATTTTAGATAGAGCTTAGAAACAAAATTCTTAGACTGAAAAGTTTTGTTTCTCTCTTTTTTTTCCCTCTAAATACAAATAATATGTTTGGTCATCTTTATGCTTTTTAGGAGAGCACTAAATAAGCCAGAAGTTTTATGGTTTGAGGCTCTCTGGCCATTCTGTAGTTTAAACATATTTTATTTTTTTCATCTGCATTAACAGGATCAGTCACTGCTTGAAAGGAGAGAATTTTAGTTCTTTAAATGTCCATAAATATAGGAGAACAAACTTCACAAAGCTTTACAGAAATAATGAAGACTGATCAGCTTCGAATTACAATGAAGAAATGAGAACTTCGTTAACCTTGGGCCTCAGAATGAATTGTTGCAAAATGCTTCTGCCACGAGACTGACCTTCCCTTTCTAGCACCCTTCTTATGCCAAAGGAAGATGTCAGAGCCAGGAGGCAGCTACATCTCAAAGGTGGAAGCTCTCCTGCCAGTCCATTACAGCTGGTTCTTCTAGCAGCGCTCACAGGAGCACACAGAAAATATCCAAAATGCCTAAAAGTAATGGAAAATTCTCATTGATTTGTCCCAGTGTGCATTTTATAACTAAAAGGTGATAAAGAGGAGAAAAAGAGCGTGGAAAATATTGGGCATCTGCTCTGAGAGATCACGATGAGAAGGTGCACCCACATGCTTGGGCTATGCAGAAGTATTTTTATCATATGTATCATCCTAATCTAAGCTACTCATGAACAAGGCTCAGTTTGTTTTTTGTGATTCAGTGCTTCTTTCTAGAGAGGCAGATATATTTTTTGACAATTAGCAGTGAACAACAGATAGCAAAACCTATGAAAATATTGTGAATCCACTGCCCAAAGGAAAACATTGTCCTACAGTCTTAGTCAGCATCTGTAGCTGTTTTATAATTTGCATGGCTTAGCTAGAATTCCTTCAGGAAATACCATTTTTTTTTCCAATTTAAAGGTCTAAATGTTAAGGAACAAACACTGAAAGTAGTACAGCCAAAGAAGCAGAAATGGACTGCTCACATGTCTCTTCCATGTTTACAGATTACAGATTACAATGCAGTTTCAGATGCAAGAGTTGCAATGTAAATCATGTTCCTCTTGCCTAAGCCTACTTTACAAGAGCCTTGGATTACTCTATTTGGCATCATGCAGGTCATGTTTTCAGACCTCTGGCTACATAAAGGAAAGTTGAGTAGCTACAATAATCTTTTAACTTCAATGTAAAGATTTTGCAGCAAATTTACTGCAGATTTTAGGTATATACTTTCTTCAGTATTTCAGTTTTTCTCAACTACCATAACAAACATCTGAGAGAAACAAATGGATTTTCTGGACCAACAGCATAAACTGATTTTTCACTTTATTCCTTTGCTTTGCCAGCTTATCAAATTCTGGTTTGAACAGACTGCTGTAGTAAATACTGGCAAGGGTTACCGATTGTTAATTAAATAAATTTTATCAGCTGTGGCCAATTGTAATAATTTTGCAAGATCAAGGCATTACATGCTAGAAGAGAGTATGGTTGAATGAGAGAATTTCAGGAAAACAGTATTTTGTCTTAAAGACTTTTCTTGATTTGTGTTTTATCATTGCCACAGTGCTATAGCATGTCGGTTTATTAAATAGACCAACAGCTTGAACAGTTGCATTTTTGCTGGATTAAAAACTGGATAGCTGGGCCCAGAGAGTGGTGCTGAATGGTGCCACATCCACTTGGTAAGTGGTCGCTAGTGGTGTTCCCCAGGGATCAGGGATTTGGACCAGCCCTGTTTAATATCTTTATCAGTGATCTGGACCAGGGAATGAAGTGCACCACAGTCAGTTTGTGGATGACACCAAGTTGGGCAGGTATGATGATATGCTGAATTGCAAGAAAGGGTATTTGGATGGGCTGGATCAACGGGTCAAAGACAAATTTTTGAGGTTCATCATGGCCAAGTGTTGAGTCCTACATTTGGGTCACAACAACCCTGCACAGAACTACAGGCTGGGGGCTGAGTGGCTGGAAATCTGCCCAGCAGAAAACCTGGGGGTTCTGGTGTACATTTGGCTGAACGTGAGCCAGTGTGTGCCCAGGCGGCCAAGGAAGGCCAGTGGCATCCTGGCCTGTATCAGCAATAGTGTGGCCAGCAGGAGCAAGGCAGGGATTTTCCCCCTGTACTCAGCGCTGGTGAGGCCACACCTCGAATGCTATATCCAGTTCTGGGTCAGAGTGGAGCTAGTGAAAGGTCTGTACACAAGTTTTATGAGGAATATCTGAGGGAGCTGGGGTTGTTTAGCCTGGAGAAGAGGCTCAGAGGAGACCTTACTGCTCTCTTTAGCTACCTGAAAGAGGGGTTAGCAAAGTGGGGGTCCATCTCTTCTCCCAAGTAACAAGTGACAGGACAAGGGGAAGTGACCTCAAGTTGCACATGGGGAAGTTTAGATAAAGAAATTTCTTAACAGAAAGGACTGTCAGTCAGTGAAACAGGCTGTCCCAGGGAAATGGCTGAGATCCCACCTCCAGAGGTTTTTAAAAGACATAGATGTGGCACTTTGCGACAGTTTAGCAGTGGGCTTGGTAGTGCTGGGTTAATGGCTGGAGTTGATCATCTTAGATGTCTTTTCCAACCTAAATTATTCGACAATTCTATGTAGAAAGATCAGTTAGCACATATCAAAGATTTTAGGGTGCACACAGTCTAGCAGTTGTACCATGCACATCTTTTTCTCCCATAATCGTCCTCCAACAGCAGGAGATAACTAGTCTCTCAAGGACTGTGTGATTCATGGTAGTGATCACTTTCAATTGGAATTACTGGAGCAGCAGCTCCTTTTTTACTGCCTGAGAGGCCAGCTGATCTCTTAGAAAAGGGGAAACTTTGCTAAACAAAGGAAGTAATTTTAAAAGAAGGAAATAACATCTGTCTACAGATATGTGGAGAGGGAAAGAAGAAATGTGAAAATGGAGATGGTGGGGAAAAAATATTTAAAGTTTAAAAAGCTGAAAAGAAAGTCCATGTGGGATCAGAGGCAGCACATTCAAGTGGCAAACTAAATGTAGAGAGATGTAATAGGAGAAAGTATTGGGAAGAGAGGGAGAGAGTGTGTAAAATGAAGCACAGGAAAACGGTATAAAACCCCCAAAACTAATTTAGAGATTAAGAGACTGCTGCACTATCCCATTGCCAGTAGAGGTGCTAAAGCCACGGCTATGGAATAGAGTAGCAAAATGCTCAAGGGAAGAAATAATTCCTGTACTTAGGTAGAGTATTTCACGATATGAACAATAGTACAGTGCAGCTACCCAGAAGGCGTCCATTTAGAAATTAATTTCTGTTTGAATCTGTAGTTGAAAATAAAAAGAACTCCAGCAAGAGGCAGAAGATGTTCCCTGGAAAAGCACTTCAACCAGCCTGGGAACAGCACAAGATACTTCTGGCCGTGCTGCAGCCAGAGAACAAGGAGACCAGCAGGTACCAGTCTACAGCTGGGGCACAATAAAACCCTTCTACAAGCTGAGCCAAGAATAATCTTCTTTAAAAGTGCTTTACTACTTGCAAATGTTGTTGCTCTTGTCCAAGTGTTTTGTATTTGCTTCAGTGCAGCTCCATTTTTTTCTTTTGAGATAATTAGGGGCTTACTTTAAACCAAAGGGGATTTCTGGGAGCTCTTTGGGTTTTTAAATTATACAAATGATAACACTGTGATGTTGAATCATATTATTAACTGTATATTTTGTTGTTCTCATTTCTGAAGTATATGTGTGAAACAAGGTTTTTTATTTCTCAGTCCTTCAATACAAGAAGTTTCAAAAAGTCCTCAGGCAGATTGCAAAATTATTTTTCTCAATTTTCTTAATGTTAAAGAAAAGTATAATTTTAATACTGCAGAGTATTCTGTTCTTATAGTTTTACAACATTGTGTATGTACTGTGAATAGGACAAACTTCACAAACTATTGTACTTGAAGCTGGAGCCTTTTCTGTAAATTTTAAACAAAGTGTTCTATTAAATGCCATCTATAAAATGCTTGATGACTTACATCCTAGGCAGATTTGTGATTTTTCCTGTGCTTTTAAATACCTGGATGAAAAACTCTTTTTTTCAGGAAACTGGTTGGTAACTGAATAAATAGCACTATAATCTAAGTATTGAAAACTTCCACATAATAAGTGTTATTTGCAATGGATTCCTCTTGCTGTAGCATAAAATGGAAGTACTCTCTCTATAAATAAATAATACTCTGAATAAAAGGGGTTTTCAAACATCGTAGTTAATGTATGTCTTAGCTGCCAATTTCTGCAGTGAATTCTACCAGTTTTCACACTGCGCTCATTACAAATGGAATTACCTTTGCATTAGAAGATGTGTCTTTCAATGATGCAGAAAAATATATTTGTGCTTCATTCTTATGTTAGCAGGGTAAGAATACATGTCATACAACATCCAACTCAATAAAATAAAAAACTGAGTGAAAGTTATGTACGAGTTTTTTTGATTGGACATTTGGAACATATGGACGTGTGCATACTTATGTCCTGAATCTGAAATGTACACCTTACGCAGTCCATACCACTCTAAATCTGGCTTGGATACAGGTAGTGCAACAGGTTTGCCAAATTATGGTGTCAGTGTCACATTCCTCCCCCTGGAGATGTTCAGACTACTTGCTTTCTTTTTGCTGGGGAATCTGTAGCTTTAGCAACTAATTATTCTCCAGCTCTCATGAAACCTTTTCATAGGAGTCTTTCTCCAGGTACTTTTTGCAGCAATAGCCTTGTAGGGAGGTAACAAGAGCAGACTTAAACATTTTTAATGCTGAATCATCTGTTTATGCATAATATTGATCTGAATGTCAAATTTATCTGGTCATTAAGAAGGGACAGGGCCATCAGAACTATTCTGTGTGCATGCATATGTTTCAGATTTAGCCTGCAAATATCCTGAAGAGGGTCCACATTTTAGCCTAACTTGCCAAACAGTTGCAGAGAAACGTTGCTGTGGGGAATCACCCTCTATTGATGTGACATTGAGAACCAAAGGGATTCTGCACTGAGAAGCCATCCACTGATTTTTGTATATTTTTGAGTAGTGGGCATTGCCCACAAAACCACTTCTACCTTCAATGATTACAGTGGTCTGCTGGGTAGCTATAATTTTTTTCACCATTATAGTGAATGGCGATCCATTGGAATGCAAGATTGGCAAGATCTGGATTCCCAGGTTTCATTACTTCCCCTACAATATTTTCTCTAACATTGTTTAGGTTAGTACAAACGTAATGAGCTCTGAATTCACTCATCATGTGCATACATGCCACATTGTTTAAGAAATTCATGCAGCTGCTTCCTATCTTGTACTGCCAGGGTGCCTGCACGGTGCTCTGCTGCTTTCCTGCCTCTGAGTCCCAGCTCTCCAGGTGCACCACTGGTTATGTGCTCCTCTCTCAGATATCTATCCCTAAGGGGAGCTCACTTCTGGAGCCATTTTAGTTTTCCTTTTATTTTTAAAGGGCTGGGTAAGGACTGTTCAGGTGATTTCTTATGTTGCTACCAGGTTTAGCATCTGGCAAAGAAAGGTCTATCTGTGTATATCTTGACATGCTGAAATTGTAAACGGTATTTTTTCTTTAGATGTTCATTGTTTCATATTGGAAATGCAAAATGGGGTCTATCAATGATTACAGACACCTTTCACTTCTTTAGCAGAGACTTTCAGTTTTAGAGCTGCCCTGTATGAAATACCCATGCTAAGACTGAGTATTTGTGGAATATAGGCTTATGCAAAAGGACATTTTGTTTATATTAATAAAAACTTTAAAAAAATATTTCTGTGTTCTAGTCTGAGACATTTGGTGCCTGAGTGGAGTGCAAGTTATTGTAAAATAAATGCTTTGTATTTATGTTACTTGTTTAATTGTGGCTCCATAAAAAACTAACAGTAGCTCTTTTCGTCAAACATATCATTACTAAGTTTGATGTGTTCTTATTTAGTTTCTGTCTGGAAAGATGTTTGCCACATAAAAATACCTTTGAATTTAAAGGCATTTTTGGCTTTTTAATGAAAAAAAAATTAACTAATGTGGAACTTCTAGTCCCATAATATAGGAAATTTCTATTGCTGGACATACTGATGTGCTGAGGACTTAAATCATCTGAGCAATCAATCCACTGGCTTTTATGAATGCTTAGGGAAAAAAGGAAATATATTACTGGAAAAGAGGAAGAAGTCTTGTTGCAGGCTATGCTATGGCCAAATTTAGAAAAGACATGTATAGTAAAGTCTCATGTATCATTGCAATTGACTGAGCAGAACAAATGAAAAGAAGAAAAACCAGAAAATAACACTTTTCTTTTAACAAATAGATTTTGAAGAAACACCTTAGTGAGGAAAGAAAATGTATTCTGATTGTGATTGCTCTTCTGCTAATAAGAACAAGACTTTTGCTAAATATCTTCCTAATTTTAGTGCCAGTTCGGCCAGTCTAGCATGAGATAAATCCTTTCTTGGGAGAAGCATTGTGCATTACATGTGCTGATTTATGAGAGAGAATCAGCTGTATTTAGGTGATGGCTGGACTAGAGTGTAAAGTTTGTTTGTGCTTAATATACTAGATAAATTGTTCCTGGCTTCTTAGGGTGTGACTATACTTGCTGTCACACTCCCAAGTTTACTCAAGGACTGTGTGATTTGCTGAGTAGGTGTCATGTAAAGGAAAACCCAAAGCAATGGATTTTATATAGCTAGTTTTTCCCCATAATTTCATGTCGACAAAAACCCTTTTTTGTCCCTTTTTCCTACCCTTCATCAAAGTAAAGTCTTCTCAAGGCTAAAGGCAAATTTTAGCAGCAAGGAAAATGACCACCAATAATCTGAGCAGTATGAAATTTAACACAGTGATTTTGTTTTAGTGAGAGGAAAACACTAGTTACCTGCTGTCAAAAAATTCTACACTGAACCTTAACTTCATGGGCAACAGCTTTAAAATCTATTTAATATTCTTATTTCTTCAGTTAAACTTAATTTAATAACAGGCTGTGGGATTAAATCTTAACTTTACATATTTACAGGGAAAAGTAGTATAGCAATTTATGAGGAAAAATGTACTTTGAATAAATTATCATTGCAAATTACAGTTTATGAAAGTTGTGACTATAACCATAATTACAGCCTTGACTGTGCACAATTTGAAATCTTACTTGCTGAATAAATTTGTTTTCATTCAGATTGCATTTCCAACATTTTTAGAAAAGAGTGAATCAAGCCTCGCTTACAAAATGTCCTACAGATTTTATTAAGAAGCTCATCTTTGTTTGCTAAATTTGCCTAAAACATAAACTTTTCTTGAATTAGTGGGTTGCTATTTTAGTGTGTTATGAGAGTTTCCTACTCAGGTTTAATTAACCATAGACTCATAAGGAGGCTCATGAGAGCTTCCATATTATGCCATCTATATATCCTAAAGTTGTTAAAGTTAAAATTGATTGTACAAGCTATTACAAAAAACCAGCCATTAGCCAAAATTAGGTATATTACTGTAAATTGGAGAGATGGGGGAGAGGTTTAAAGCTCTATCTGGCAAGAGAAGGGTTAAGGACTTTTTTGCTATACCCGTTTCAAATTACAATGAGAAGCCTCTTCTTTCCCAGCAGGGTTGTGCTTACATTAGTCTTTAGATCTCTCTTGAAGAGAGCTGTTATATTTGTGCCTGCTACAGTTGGAAATAACAGTTCAGAAGCTGAAAAGGGTTGAATGGATTTACAGAAGGTTATTTTTTGCAAGTAAATTCATGGCAACACATTAATTTGATTAGTACATGCTTTAGAATTACTTTACACTCAAGAGATTCAAAAGATGTTAAAGTTATCTCCAGGCTGCTGGACAAATATGTGTTACACCACCAAGGTACAGATCAAGACAAATCTGTGACTCAGGATTTTATCTTGGGAAGAGCGCAAGGTGTACGAAGAACTCAGAATAACGAGGGAAGATAACTCTGGGAACTACAATGTGTCAGAAGAACATCTCTTGCTAATACAGCTCCCTACCAAAGACCCGGTTATCTAAGGTTTATATAGGAATGCCTAGGTCAGCTGACAAAATACTGGTCTTCTGCTCCATAAATGCAGAAAAGACGATAACAACAGTGGAAAATTGGAAGTCTGAATTTCAGCTTTCTTAGAAATAACTGCAACCTGACACATTCCATAATATTTAAACAGGGTGGGGGGAGAGGAATCACCAAAGATGTTACGATGTTACGTTTAGAGATGACATTGACATGAAGAATAGGTAAATTTTGTTTTTCAACTACTGGGAAAGCAGACCTCATAGGAACTCAGAACAAGTAGGAGAAAAGTTGTTGTTTTTTTTTTCCTTGTTCTTTTTCTTTTCAAAGATGAACCTAACTGCGCTCAAAGCTTTCGTGGGCTTGCTCTGGAATTGCTGGGTTCTGGTGGGTCACGCACAGGGAAGTTTAGGAGACAATCATGTCCATTCAAGTTTTATTTACAGGAGGCTGCGGAACCATGAGAGAAGGGAGATTCAGAGAGAGATTCTCTCTATCCTGGGTTTACCTCACAGACCCAGACCATTTTCACCAGGAAAACAGGCTTCTTCTGCACCCCTCTTCATGCTGGACCTGTATAATGCCATGACAAATGAAGAGGATTCTGAGGAGCTGGAGTATTCACTAAAGGGATCAATGGCAGGGGAGAGCAGAGGGATACGGAAAGGATACCCTGCCTCTCCAAATGGATATTCGCGGAGAATGCAATTATCTCGCATGACCCCCCTGACCACACAGAATCCTCCCTTAGCCAGCCTGCACGACACCAACTTTCTGAATGATGCTGACATGGTCATGAGCTTTGTCAATTTAGGTATGTGGAAATATTTTTTGTTTTTGCTCTCTCTGACAAACTCTTAGCCTGCTCTTGTGAAGGGCAAACCTCTCGGCCGAACTGTAACCTGTTCTAAAACAGCAGGATAGCAGGATTGAGCCCGGGCTGCTGTGCCACCGGTAAAAGAAAAATCATACGGATGGTAAAGTAGCTACATTGTAGGTGGCCATGGAAAAAGATTTTTCTCACTGTTTATATAAAGTCAGTTTCTATAACTTCCCTCTGCTGGCTTCTGTTTTCTTTCTTTCATTGATGTAATGAAAATTCTAGCCTTAGGCCAACTAACTCCTTTTTTTTTAAATCTCTAAAAATCAAACACTTATGCCTATTGCTCAGTTATTTCCCTCAGTGTTTTCCTTAAAGCTTACACATGAACAAACATCAGTTGTTAATATTTTAAAGCCTAGAAAGGTATGAAAAGGGAAAAGTTAAACCATTAAAAAAATTCTTAGGTTATTTAGTGGGTTTTTTCTGTTGTTAAGAGTCAGAATTTTATTATCTTTTTAGTTGAATGGCTGGATTTTAAATAATCTGTTGCTGTTCCTTTGTTATTTCTATTTAATAACAACAGTCTGTGTTTTATTACACTGCTATGGTGCTCAGAATCTACAATGGTTCTTATTTTTTCTGTCATAAATAAATTAAATGACAAGTAGAGTATTAAACACCAGAAACATGCAAGCAAAGAATGCTTTTGAAAATTATATCAATTCAGATAGAAAACCTGATAAAACTAAATTATATTGGCTTCTGAGTGTAATAAACATGCTTGCCAGTTACATTGTAGGAGAAAAAAGCAGTTACAGATTTCTTTACTAAAGCGCAACTTAAATCTCATCTAGAAAGCTGCAAATAATTCAAGAAATCCATTTAGTATTTTTATAAGTATATGAAATGCTGCAGGACTCATAAATTTGGATAAAAAAGCCACTTCTCATTGGATCAGAATAACAAGAGATTTAATTGAAAACTTGAAGTTTCACAATAAGCTGGTACAAAATTTGATGTACTCTTGTTTTCCAGGGTAATACTTTCTGTAGAAACTTTTTAACAGCGGCAAATGTTCCAAAATACCTTCATTTTATCACAAACATTCTGTACTTTTTATGTCTACCAGGTTTTTAGTAAATACTAATACTCCAAATACTAAAATTCTAGGAAAGTAACACTCTGGAGTTTATTTTCCATAATAATAAAATCACTTTTCATTAGTTATTTGGCTGACAAGAAGGTGTTCAAGTCTGAGGTCTTTTTCCTTAAGAGTAACAGATGTCCACACCTCTAAATACATTTGCTTGTTGTTTTTGCTTCGGAAATAGCAGGTTAGGAAAGAAATGGAATCTGTTTTTTGAATATGTGTTCCATATCATTAGGAAACAGTTATATATTGCTCATGCGTTACTTTTAAACTAACATTGCGTGCCTCGATTTACCCAGAGCATCTGGAGTCAGCTGAATTTAAAATAGCAAAGTTATACAGAAAAATCAGAAATGGTCTTATACTTAGCATTAGTCAAGGCACTGATCCTGCAAAAATATTCCTTGTGTGTCCTGAGAAGTACCATCTGTAAATATATCAGGGACCATTCCATCAGCATCCCTGAGGACTATTTACATGAGACCTAGTCTTTGATTTCAGAAATGTCTTTGAATACAATAGGACTTCTTGCAGTGAATGAGTAGAAGTCTTTGAAGTTTCAGAGTCAGATATGTCCTAGGCTGATCCTACTGCGCTTTCCCAGACAAAAACCTTCTCTGGAAGAACTCAGGTTTCCACTGAGTGTTTTACCTTGGGTAGGAATTTTCTAATATTTGTCTTATTTTGTTGGGATGCCAGTGCTGCCTTAAGAAAGTAATTCTGAGAAGCTAAAGCTTATCTTGTGTTTCAAAACTGTGAAAGCTGGGATTGAGATGCTGTATTTTTTAGTGATTAATATTAATAGACACCATTAGCTTAAAATACTGTGTAAATGTCATGTTTGATTTGGCATCTGTAAAATTAAAATGTATCTCAGCTCTAAGTTAGTTTAAATCCTAATTCACTTTGAATACCCTTCCATGCAAGTTGGATATTGTGGTATATCACACTTTCCATGGTGTAAAATGCGTAAAAAATATTGATGACCAATATAGATTAGCTTCAACATTTTTATTAAACAATCCTATGTTTCAGTATAATTAACATAAAAATGAAATAAATCATGGAAACAAGTAACCATTTTATATGATTTATGCAGTAGGAGATTGTGACAGATGAGGGCAAGCTCTTTTAATGGAGAATGGGGAAAAATATGCAGTGATAAGTGAATGCTAATGCTGTACCTTAAAATCAATAAATGCTGATGCAGCAGAGTAATAACTCAAATGGATTTAGAATTGAAGCCCCAGACAACTTGCATCAAATAAATCTGCTCTGAAAATAGTATTCACCATGTTCATACTTGCACACCATTAATTACATAATGTGTAATTATAAAACTCTATTAATCGTCATGATATTTTAAATTGAAACTTTTGTATACAGTTGTACCAGTTATAACTATTTAAGACATATATATTGAAACAAGAAATATGTAGCTGAGAGGTTGGATAGAAATTATTAAGCATAAGAATTGAAAAGACTGAAAAAAATTAAAAAGTATAGGAAAAATAGAAAAAAGCAAATAATTTCATATTAAAGAATAAAAAATTAAACTCTTATGCTAACTTTGATTAAAACCCCAACCTGTCAGAGCTGCAAATACCTCACTTTCAAAAACAAGTTTAGAAAATAATTATCAAGGGAACTGCAATCATAATTCTGTCAAGCAACCAGGGAGAAAAATAAGAATACATTTACTTTTCCTGAAGTTAAAATTGTAAACACCTGCTCTTTCTACTGGAATTTATATCAGAATTTCCATCTCTTTCTTTCTTGAAAGACACAACAAGACAGAGACTTTGTCTTGTCTTGTGTTTTGTATAAGACTGTGTGTGTTGGCAACTCGCCATAAATATTGATGAGTGTAACAGAGGAGTTAACTGGGTTTGGTCCAGCAGTCAAAGAATAAATCCTCCACTAAACACACTGGGGTTTTCAAAGATCTGATTCTATCACCTTCAAATTCAGAACTTTGTTTTCCTGACTGAGTGTTTTTTTATCCTATTATAATATTTTATTGTCTTATTGCAAAACCCCGACTCTTTAGAGTTCTGGCATCTTCTTTTTTGGCTGGTCTCCCAAAATGACATATATAGGATACCCCATTCCCCAGAGAACAGGCAAATAATACTTATGCAGTCCAACTCACTTTTTTGCTCACTCAAAATTTAGTTAGGGAAGGACTTTTTTAAGATAAATGTTAGTGTTTCCACTCTTCACCTCTTACAAAAAGAGGGGTATTGAATAAAATAGATCTACATGGATGAGACTTGGAAAAACAGCAGCCCTTTTGTAAACTACATTTAAACATTTCAAATACTGATTTTTCCATTATCATTAAAGTGATCATTAAATTCATTATACTTAGGTGTTCCTTCTTATGCCATTCAAATTGTCTGTATTTTCATTTTTTTACATCACGTCTGTTAATTTTTTTTGTAACAGATTGGTTCAATTGCTAAGTTAGCCTGTTTGCTTTCTTCATATTTTCCTATTAATTGATATGAAACTTCCATAAAATGGGAGATATATATCTGCTTTTGTAGCTGTCTGGTATGTTTTCTTTTTTGGCATATAAAATTAATTTCAAAAACTTGAATTTGAAGATCACAATAAAATTCGTGACCCCTGATGTACATGTGCTAAGAAGGATACAATAATTACTGAGATTTTTAAAGTAACCAACCCACCTCAGAAAGACATTTTTTCTTCTTCACAAACAATGTGAATGATTCCACAATCTTAGAATAATTTTGAAACCGCACGTGCTGTGTTCAGTTCTTAAACCAGACACTGAAATCAATGGAAATTTTGTCTGAGGCACAGAGGACTGTTCATATTTCTCCAGCTTCTCTATCCCAACTTTGAACACTGTTTTACAGATTATATGCTTCTTTAAAACCTGAATCATTAAGTAAATACATAAATTCAAAAGATTTATAGCCCATTGTGTTCACTGGAGAATGCTAACATGGTATAGAACAAATTTTACAGCTACTTTGAGAAACCTATAGTACATCAATCCGCACCAAATATCTGTAAAAATATATTTTTGTTACACACGTAAAAGAAAGGATTCCTTACTGCAGTTAGACCCTGAGCATACATAGTAGCTCATTTCTTAAATTAAACTAATTCAGTTTCTACAACCTTCCACTCACAGCTAACATATCAGCAAGGAATATGGAGTGCTAAGCTATAAAATGCCAGGAGCTGAGGAAGGGGTTTGAAGGATACATGCAAAAAGGCCTCAGGATCATTAACTTCTCTCCTAAAGCTCAGGAATGAGCACACTTTCTTTCTTTTCCAGAGGATTTCAGATGTTGCTGTCTTAATTTTAACCGTACATTAATTTCTTTGGCTGTGGTACAGTTTTAGTGTATAAACCCAGGCTTCTAATGAAAATATTGACACAGCCTTAGCTGAAGTGATGGAAAGAGCACTATTATCTTGCCTTGAACAGAAGGATGCTATTGCAGAGATAAAGCTTGTTAAATTACAAATAGACCCCATGTCTTTAATTGTGGAGTTGGATCAATACTGAGAAAAAATGAGAAAACATCTGTGAAGCTTTTATTCAATGGTAACCCCAAGTCAATAAGGAGTCATTTTTCACTGTTTTACATAACATTTAGAGCAAATTGGATCAAGGAGGTCTCACTTAATTTTCATCTGAAGTAGATACCACTTGACATCTCGAAACTCTAAGACTTTTTTTTCCCTTTATTAAAGTTTTATCACCCAGTGAGTGAATGGAACGAATTTTATGTGACCTAGTACAGTCAGGCATTAGAAATAACTATGAATTATGAAACAATTGTCTATGATCAAATTAAATATTAAGACAATTCTTTGTAAAATACTTTTGCTTGTTTCTAGAACAAAAGGACTTTACTCACAGGATGACATGAGCTAAAAATCCTCATCCAATACTTACAATTCATTAGAGTTTTAAACAATTTTTGTACAATGGCAGAACAGGTTTTTGGAGATTGCTTTTAATTTTTAGAAAGAAATATCCTCTATATCCCTTTTCTGAATTACACTACCTTTGTTGTTTTATATTGAAATACTTTATATTTCCTTTGAAATCTCTCAAGTTACATGAATCTTAAGAACTATATAGCTCTACCTCAAAATAGGTTTGTGTGATCCATAAATATCATCTAACAAAATAATGTTTTTATAACTGTCAATTAATTTTTTTGCCAAAGTTAACACTTTAAATCCAAGTAAATTATTGTATCTACCCAGCCAAAAAAATGTCAAGCTCTCCATTAACTGGGGTATAAAACTGTCTGACTCTCCTTGCCGACAGGTTTGAAAGAATTTGCAGATAACTGAAGAGAAACTGATTTAGCAGATGGTTAGACGTGCATGGTGAAAAGCTATATATATGTATGGATATATAAAAATATTATTAATATTTTTCCCATTGGGAAGAACGGCTGACCCAGTTCCGCTTCTTCTTTAGAAAGTGTTCCTTTCCAGACTAAACACAGACTTTGGGTGGGGTTTTGGGGATTGCATGTATTGTACAGTGCATATTTTCCCAGGAAAACAAAATCTGGCAGTGACTCTGGCTAACCATGAAAGAGGCAGGCTTGTGGAGACATCTCTGTGTGGAGAGTATTAGGGGAGGAATCCTGCCATGGATTGGATGGAGAGCCTCTTGGTTCTCTCCCTAAACTCTGGGTTGTTTTCTAAGATAACTGGACAACTTTGGCATCTATGTAATCTCCCACACTTATTGCTCCTGTTATTATTTTCTCTGAATGTTAAATTATGCAAAGAATTTTACTGTGGCTACCTGCCTACTTACTGCCTGAGTAATGGGGGTAATTATGACAGGGGCAGTTCCCTTCTTTTTTCTCTGCTGCCATGGCAGTTCCTTTCAGCTTGCTTTCATAGGCCCACATACTAATAGAATTTGGAAAAAAAATGATTGATTGCAGTCTGATCATTCTAGGTGTCGTCTGGTGTTTCCACATAGCTGAGAATGAACAGTTTATGAAGTGCCAATTGCAGCCTCCAGCTAAAGAAAGGCTCCCCAGGGCTTCAGGAGAGCTCTGGCTGCTACTAGACTTTATAATTATTTCCCACACTTTTCCCTATCCTCTCCTCCTTGTCCTTTCCCTTGTCTCTAACCCCTGCTGCCTAGGCAGGGTCACTGAACTTTAGTTTTATGTCAGTGGCATTTGGCTGCAGAAAGGATTAAAGGGTGAGAAGTGGTGAGTCCAGGAGACAGCACATGAGATGGAGAGGGAAGGAATGAGAGCAAGCATGAGAGAAAAGCAGCAAAGCACTGGCTGGACTTTAGAGGGAGGACATCCCTCTTCCCAGTAGGTAGCAGCCAACGTGCAGGGCTGGATACCATGGGAAAGGTTCACAACAGAGAAACAGCCTCTGCAGAAATTGCTGGAAGATTTAGTCCTGCTCCTCCGTGCCTCATGTGGAGCATGATGTTGCAGCACTGGAAGCATTTCCCATGCCAGTAGGAGAGTCATGTAGGGAGAAGGTGAATGCAATGGAGAAAGAGCAAAGAGCATGATAAAGAGAGATACTGTAGAAATGAAAGGCAAAATTAGCGCAGGCGTGGGTTTCTTCTCTGAGTAAGCCTTGAAGGCAAAGGGAGCACTTTTCTGCTGAATCCCTTGCGGCAGAGCAGCTACCTCAGCCTCCCCAGGCACTTGGCTTCCCAGGCAAGACTCTTCATCCTTGCAAAACAAAATGCAGCTCCCCCCAGCCTTTGGTATGTGTGCGCCGGGAGCACACAGACGGGCTACTCACATTAGCAGCCGTAAATAACTTAGAAGCCGCTTTTAAAAACCGCAGGTTAAGGGATGAGGGCTGCCATGACGCACACAGAGGTTGAGATCAGAGGAGCAGCTAAGAGGGGTCAGGAGAAACAATGAATCCCCTTGTTCTCAGTCATATTTATGAGTGCTGTATTGCACCTAAAGTTCATATTTATTGGCTAGGCCATGGGGTTTCCCTATTTGCTCATCTCTTAAAATAACACCCCTGGTTAAAATTTCCTATAAAACGCAGAAATGCTACAGCAGGCAGAACTTGTCAACCTTGACAACTACATTATTTAAGTTTGTGGGTGGGGTACACCAAGCAAGAGCTGGTTTGTTTTGTACTGAATTATGAATTTTTTTCTATACAAAACATGACTGTAATAAAAGTAGAAAAGGAAAGATTTTGTAGCTCAGCTTTCCACTCAGAAATTTCCCAGTTATTGAGAAATGCTCCAAGAGGTGAATTTTGGTGTTTAGTTCCCAGCTTTTTTTGAGCAATTATTTTGGTGCAATAGATCAAGAACCTGGCTTTATTAACCACTACTATACCACTTAATACACATGTAGTATATGAGGCACATGTCGTACCTTACCAAAATGTGGTTCTACTTTTTTTTCCCACTGTAATTCAAGGCAAACTGAGGCAAAAATTATTAATGAGTCAGAGCCTAGAAAACTAACCAGGGCAGCTAGTGCTGGTTCATGATATGTATCTGTAGCTAATAAGCAGTGACTTAGCAGAAGCAAAATTCCACGTTATTCTCTTATTCAAGGAGAGTCAGGAGGAGGAAGAAATTTGTACAACTGAAATTTCTGTAAGGTTTATCCTTATCTGACTTAACAATATTACTTATTCAGACTCCGTGAGAACCTTAAGGTCTTTTCCATCTTTGATGATTCTGTAATTATATGCCTTTGTAGACTGGGTCAATTAAATGAAATTGTTATTGTTTTATTTCCCAGGTATTTGACTGTAGTCAAGTTAAAGAAGTTAAATTCCTATGATCTGGTAAAGCTGTACCCCTATTCCAGAGTAATGATTGTAAATTAAGAGCAATTTGGCTAGGCATACCCATTTAAAACAAAAATGGAGGGGAAATACACATGACATACGCCCCTATAAGATACTGCAAAATAAATCTAAAAATTCATTTTATTGGACTTCTTCAATTGTGAGTGGCATAATTTTTGGACTTAAAGGTGTTAAATTCTGTTCTGACAAGGAATAAAATTCTGGGAAAAAACCCTATTTCTGTTTTGTTCTAGGCCTTAGAAAAAGAAGGAGCAGGGACACTGAATGAGCAGGGGCTCTGATTTTGGAGCAGTGGGCAGATGGCATCTGATGGTATCTGGTGCCTAGAGCCATGGGATTCTGGTGGCACAGTTTTCAAAACACTAGCTGAGAAATTGAACGAGTGGGAGAACAGTAGTGTGGATGATATCGCTGTGGGAGCAAGTCCAAGCCCAGTGTACAATTCCATAACAGCTGTAGTCTTTGGGGTGATTTAGGATGGTGGAGATCCAGCAGGAACATAGCTCTGGGAAGGTTGTTCCCAAGGTTAGCTCACCTGGAATATTCATCAAAAGCTACAAGTCATAACGTGCCAGTGATCCCAAAGGTTACTCTGCTGCTCCTGACCAGGTTACCTTGCTGCCTCATACGTGAAAATTAAATGTATGCAAAGGTTTTGCAGGGAGTCAGTCCCCCCAGCTGAGTCAGAATGAAATATCAGAGCAACCTAATAGGAAAATCCTGAAGAGCCTCAGATAGAGAATGAAAACAGTGTGCCTCTGTTTTCCAGTCCATAAAATGAGGATGGGCAAACACTCCTGCATTCATTTTATCTTCTGTGCATTGTCATTCTTTGAAGTTGCAGAGGACTGTTACAGCTTTCTTCTTGTGTTTTACTCTGGCTGTGTGCTCTGTAAAATACTTTGCTTCTAAAAGCCTCACAACACCTTGCATTTCATCATGGGGATCTCAAATGTTATTTTAGAAAGGGCTAAAAAGGCTCTTCTATAAGGGCAACAAGTTTGATGTTCTTAAAACACAGTTTACAAAATAATGAATATGAGAAAGAGGCACTGGAATGTAAGCACCAAAACTGAGATTTTTGTTCTGGTGTAATGAAGAGAGGAAGTGTGGCTAGCTTAGCTCTTGTTCTCAGAATATAGGTTTGTGTGTCTCTGAGTTATGTGTGCTTGCATATCAGTCTGTGTGCATGGCTTTGTGTATGTAATATAGAAAGCATGTAAATCTCTTCAGTTTTAGTCACTGGAATTTTTTCCCCCTTAAATCATAATATTTTTTCCCATCAATACTATGTGGCTTTAACAGCCCTGACCTTTCAAGCTGCCTGTTTGGACCAGTGTTTATCAGATGACCATTTGACCTCCTTGTTAATTGTACTTAATTACATCCTGTTGTAACATTTTGAAATAAGGAGGCGAGTTTATGGATCTGCTCCAAAGACCTGAAGACTAAAACAGCAGCAGAATTCAGCGGTATGAGATGCTGAATAATCTTGTAGTGAGGCTGATGAGAGCTGTGGCTTGTCCAGTCGATGGCAAAATTAGGTCCTTGGACCAGTTCTTTTCCATTTAGGATCGTTGGTACTTCTGTGAATAAGATCACACTTTTTTTGTTTTTCCAAAGAGATCAAGAAAGAAGTGAGATATCAACAGTACTGCAAGGGCTGAAGTTCACATTTGATGATATAAAAGACAGTAGCCTCTGTTTCCACAAATTATATCTCTGTAGTTTTCCAAGATTTCACAGTTTCTTAGGCTTCCATAGAATTGCCAGTTCCCACGAGTTTTTTGAGACTTAGATAATATTTGTTACGAGATTTTCTGTGCATTGATGATTTATGAGCACATCTAAGGTTTCATTAAAGATCAGCAATTATCCCCTGCAGCTGCAGAAAAACAGAAATGAAAACAAATCAATATCCAGAAAGAGCTGCAGTTCTTGAAAATGGTCAGTCTAAAGGCTCAGAAAGCAACTTCAAGCACTTTTTATTTTACAATGCTTTTCATATAATTGACGGCTTTTGAAACACATGGCATTGACCATATCACTTCTCTTCTCACTAGTGATAAGATATATATATATATATATATATATAATGTGTGTGTGTGTGTGTGTGTGTGTGTCCTTTTCTGTTGTTGTTCCATAGCTTACTTTCCACAAATTTGTAGTAAATTTGATTTCCAAAAATACAATAAGGAAAAAGGAAATAGAAGCTATAAAATTACCATTACCAGGTGAAGATCTAGTCCCAAAATTTTAAGGCAAGGCAAAAGAATACACCTTCAATTTCATTTTATTATAACAGTGATCAATAGACTTCTTGCAGAATGAAGTGCCATAAAAATTTAATTGTTTGTAGTGGTTAATTGCACATCATGGCATTATTGCAATGCTTTATCATCCCATGAGTCAAATGCTAGATAAAGAAGGTAAGTTACTTAGGGCTGTGCTGTGAGCTCTTTGGCTGATGCAGTACTGCCCATGGTTGTCACTGTGAACAGAACACTACTGTGAAAGCTAAAACTCTGTACTGTCTTTCATGTAGCAAAGGTTAAACCTATAGTTCAACTAGACACAATTGCTTTTACATAGTTAAATCTTTCTTGAGTATTGATTTAAATTACAAGCCTATGTGATTAAAATAAAACACTGAATTTGCTGGATGTCACAGTAAGGTATTCAAAAGATCATAATTTTTTAATCCTCTTGGGTGTTAAGCAACAGAAAATATACCTGAAAACATACAGTTAAATATGATGACATTCAGGGAGGCCTGATTTATTTTTCAGAATTTTGAGAAGTAGTATTATGTGACACTATACAATATTGTACATCCCAGTAATTTAAAATTACATATTATTTCAGAATCAAGTTTTTTCTTTTCTTTAATTCTTTGGTTATCTCCTATATTATATCCTATAGCTATCAACTATGGTTCTTCAAAAGCTAATTTTTTTATCACTTCTTAAACTATTGAATTAATAATCATGTTTAATGAGGCTGTATATAATGAGATCACATTTACAAAGACAAACATTTTTAGATATATCACATTTTCAATTTAAGTAAGTGTATCTTAAATATATTTATAATTTTATAAAATATGTGTACATATATATTTTTCTATAGAAATATAGATATGTGTTAATGCAAAATCCAGAGGCAATTGATGCTGTAGAGTAAATTATCAGACACAGATCACAGAATATTCAGAGTTGAAAGGGACTCACAAGAATGAAGTGCAACTCTTGAGTGAATGCCCTATATGGGGATTGAACCCCCAGCCTTGGTCATGTTAGCACCATGCTCTGGCCAGCTGAGCTAATCTTGAGGCTGATTAGTTCAACTTCCTGCTGCAATTCATTGGGCCAGAATGAAGACAATAATGTCATTAGGATTGACAGCATATTGCCACTGTTTTGATTGCTCAGCAGTTGTGTTCTACTTCCTCCATATTTGTAGGTATTCCTTATAAATGCAAAATACAAAAGATGTTCTATTAGGATGTGTGTGTGCATGGGAGACCTTGTCTAAAAGGCATTCATCACTCAACTGGAACCACTACACAGGAACACTCATGAACTGAAATCTTGGCTCCATGGGCACAGCTGCCAAACAAGTTATGACCTGTTCATGCTGTATTTACATTACCATCTGCTGCTGTACAGTAATAAAGCTTCTTTTATTTACATATCACTATATCATTAACATTACATCATTATATCAGTGAGATTTACCACAACCTCCATTAAATCATGCTGCTTCTCCTTGTCTGCAGGTAGGGAGCTTGTTTTCATCAAAATGGGAATGAAAGCATGTATCCAAAAGATGAGGCTGTGTTGCTTCCAGATTGACAAATGGGTTTTTTTTACTTTTTACACCTATCCCCAGAGATTAGAGCAGTTGTCACTTCCAAACTAGTGGAAACACAGGTTTAGCACAAGCGTGGGCAAAGATTGATCAGCTGCTACAAAATGCATGTGAAATATTCTTAGTGGTGTGGTATTAAAAAGATTGCAGGTCAGGTTCCCACTCCCTGCTCATTCTTACCTTCTGCTCAGAAAGACACACAAGTTTTCTGGGGCACATCAGCTCAGCAGAGTACGAGGTCCGGGAAACCATCTTTGCTGTTCCAGAGAAGTGTTACACCTACAGCATGATTGTTGATGCCTCTACTATTGGCTTAGGTATTGTGTTTGTAAGTAACTGTGTGAGGAATATGAGAAGTGCAGTCTTAGGTGGAATAACACTGAAATGCAGAAATATTACAAGCATGTCCACAGTCCTGGGCAACCAGCTCTAGGTGGCTGTGCCTGAGACAGGAGGAGATGATCTCCTCAAGTACCCTCCAACCACAGCCTCTCTGTGACTCTGTGACAGAGTAGCTACAAAGAAGGGGGACCTTACTCTTGTCTTGTACATTGACATCAATCATTGGGTCTTTTTCTGAGAGGAGTGATGATCTTGCATCAGACAATTATTGGATGAACAGTACTGTGTGCTCAAAATGTCATACTTTCTACTTTGGAAATTAATTCCTTGCTTATGTCATTTTGAGCCTCCTGTGTCTTTCTCCCCAAGTCTCCAAAAGAATCTACTGTGAGGGATCACAACCTACTGTAGTGTTACCTGGAGTTAATCTGAGATCTTCACATTGTTTGTGAAGATTGTTTTTCTTTCCTTTGGCAGTACAGGTGTAATGCTGGATGGCCAATCCAGAGGTATTTTATTCACTAACCATCAGTGAGTTTCTGCCCAGAAAAAGAGTCAAAATGATAATTAGCTTTGGTAAATTTTAAGCTTCTTTCAGGGAAAAAAACCCCACTTTTTTTTCCTTCTTTTTGCGAGGACTTATTCCATATGGGGGTGAAATTATCTCTGTGAGCATAAATCATGGTCTGATTAGACTGACAGAGCTACAGAGGAGAGGGTACATTTTGTATCCATATTAACAAGCTGTTAAAACCACAGCCAGATCCCAAACTGGCTGTTAAAACCTGCCATCAGAAAGTGCCATTTCTCACCACCCCAGGCCAGTCTCCTATTTGCTCTTCCTCCTCATCTTCCTCCGATTTTCTTCCAGTGCAATGTCTGTGAGGGCTGCCCCTGCTGTGCTTCTGGCCCCGATGCTCTGTTTCTCAGCACCACCTCTTAGGCTCTCCTAGATGGCTCCTTGGTGTTGGACAACAACAAGAGTGTGCAGGACAAACCTGCAAAACAAGGGCCAACAGATTATAAAAGATGAAGCTTAGTCTCCTTACATTTTTAATTTTAAGGAGATGGCTCAGTGTAGTGATTAGCCCAGTATACATTTTTGCAACCAAAGTATAAATCAGAGGACTTCTGATTTTATTTGAGCCAAGCTGACAGAATAACTAAGTGCATGGCCTGTCAGCAGCTATTTTTTGCAACTGTACTTAATATCCTGTCTATAATATAGTCTGGCAAAATTTTTTGATTTCTTATATATGTAAAGAAGCCTTCTACTTTCTAAATTATATGTTCTTGAGGGCTTCCTTCTTTATCCTTGTTACAGCTGGACTGTTTTTATGGAATGTTTGGTCAGTGTTAATGGGTATGGGTAATATTAAAATACTCAGATGTGAGCACAGAGTAAGCAGAAAATATTGCCTATCCAGTCATATCCAGCTTAATGTTCAGACACAACTTCCATGGAAGCATTTCCAAAAAATTCCACAGCAGAAAAGAGACGGAGTTTATTAGGCAACATGGGTGAATGGTAGAGTGGCTTGCCACCTCTGGCTGGAAGTGAGCAGAGGGTTAACATGAGCAGAAACTAAGGAGATGTGAGAAGATAGAGTGCACTTTAATGTTTAGCTTTTCCTCCCCTGCCAGTTGCCCTATGATGATATATGCCCTTTCACCCTCCTCAGATGTTATGTTCCATCTGTATACTTTTACAGTGTCAAAACAGTTATAACTTACACCTATTTTCTGACCATTGGATCCCAGAGGTATAACTTTTGTTTCTATTCAGTTGCAGCTGAACCCAAGAGGGATCTTTTTTTCTGTCATTTGTTAACCTTGAGGTTGTGTTGATCTGACATCCTGACTTTCACACACAGTTAGAAACCTGGCAATAATTGTTCGTTTTCTTTGTGATGATCTGTGATTATAGAAAAACAGAATTAAATGTGAGAAAAAATGGAAGTCCATTGACAGATGGTATCAAAATTTACTGGCTTTGCCAAAGGTGAGGCAAAATAGACATCTTTGAAAACAGCAGGCAAAATTAGCAACCAGAAGTGGTGGTGGTGTAAGGATTAGCTAATTTATCTATGCATTAGCTCAGAACTACGTAATAGAGGGATCTTTGTGGAGTTCTTTTTCTCCAAGTAAAGATTTATTTATCACTGATGAAACTGAACACAATCAGAAATCTAGTAGATTTAGATTAACACATGCATTTGTGATTGGAGTGCCTTTGTTATATGGTGTGTCTTAAAACAACAAAGAAACCACAGGGTCCTTATTTATTAAAGATTAAATAGCACATATGTGCAGTTGTATCTTTTGCTGTGCTTTGTGCTACAGCTGAGCAACTGGAGTGAAAGATTTGCATTTTTCATGTTGAAAGAGACAGTGCATTATACTGTCAAAACCATCAGAAAAAGGGGATTTTGAGGAATCACGTTGCGAACTATCTTCTATGTTAGGAATATGATAGTACCCAACCTTAGACTCTCAAAGGTCTGTTCACTTCTAGAACTCAATCTCTTTGTCTGGTTACTTCTCCTTTTGTTTTGGCTGGGTTCAAGGCAGCATAAGAAAGGCAGAGTGTTGCTTTCCCACTTATTTTGTATCAACAACTGAAAGCCTTCCAGCATTTAATTATCATTGGACCAGCTGCAGTGCAGCACTTGTTTTGACTTGTTGAGCAAGTGCATTTGACTTGGAAGAAGAGTAAATTGAATGAATAACACATGTTTAGCAATGAAATTTTTAACAAAACATTGGCTCTTGAATGAAGACCAGCAATTTCATTAAAACTTCTGCTTCACTCCTTAATTTAATGTAAAGTAGCAAGAAGGTATCATGGGTAATCTCACCGTGTCCAGATCACCTGGGAGGTTGTGTGTGAGAAAGCCAAGCCCAGTTATGCCTCTTTGATGGAGGTGTTTCTTTAGGTATCTGCTTATAAAACTTGCTGGCAGGCATTGTTACGTGGTTTCTGGGAACTCTTTCCTTCTCATGGTGAATGCTGGAATCTTTTAACTGTTAACTGAGTTCTAATTCTGAAAATAATTAATGGAAAAAAAAAAGAAACTTATCCTTTTACATATTCACTTATATATTAGCATGCGTGTATAACTTTCATTATTCACCTGGGTACTGTCTATCACTTACTAAAGTGAAACATTTATTTTTAATTTACATTTATTTATAAATGTAAAACATTGCAGGTACAGTTTGATGGGATTAGAAAGTAGAAATCACATAATTTGAAAGTCCAGCTTAATATTTTAGTCTTTACACTATTTGTAGTTTCTGAAATGTGTGTTTTGTAAATTGGCAAGGATCTATGAGATCTTATTGACTACAATAACAAAATGAAGAAATGAACATTTTAATAATAGAACAGCGCTCTCAAAAGATATAATACTAAGTGCTTGATTAAAATACATTCATACAGTCTAACTTTTTCTTTTTTTATGAATTATGGGATTTTGAAATGCATTTCTTTGAGGGTTAAAGAGAAAAAAAACAATAAGTGAAATAATATTTGCTTTGAAAAAAGGAAAAAGAAAAAATGCAATTGGTTTTTGTTGGTTTGATTTTTTAATTGTGCTTTCTCTTTTCCTTCTTGCTTTATATTGCCATTGTTGAAGGTGTTTTCATTGACTTTGTTTTGATTTAAATTACTATGCAATTTATACAGTTCAGTATGTCTGTTCAATTATAGAAGGGATGTTCAAACACTAAAAATTTGGATTCAATAAGTATTTCATTTATTTAAACTGTCACTAACTGCACAGTATTTCATCAAACAATTTTCAAACTGCCTCTAATTTTGGTAAACAAAATAGGAAAATGTTGCTCATTGATGTCAGTAGCTGACCTGAAAATAAAGGATTTAGTGAAATAACTGTAAATTTACAGCAGTGTATCTAGCTTCTGTACATGACTGATCAAACTTCATTTTTTGAGTTTTGAAAATAAAGTTTCATGTGAAAGTAATTTACATTATTATTTCAAAACCACATCTGTAAATATATAATTATTTTAAATACAACCAATATAGTAATAATAAATGCAGAGAAACTCATATAAAAAGTACTGCAATAAATCAGTTTTTAAGAAACAGAACTGTTGCAATGAAAAAAAAAATTCTCCAGACTTGCCCTTTCTAATTAAGCAAAATCCCCACTGATAAAGGAAACAGCTTTGCTCCAGTTGGAAGGGGATCTGAATGTAGATTAAGTTTCTGACAATGACTTTCATGTCTAAGATAGGATATGTGTGGAATGTAATTTGGGGACTCCTGTTTTCAGCCTCTGCCTACATTTTTCATATAAAATAATTTATATTGAGAAGGGATCATTGACTCCAAGTATTAAACATTCACTGACAAGTGCACCACTTTGAGGGCTTCATTCTGCTCCCTGTACCTGTCTTCAGCCTCAGGAAGCTGGCACCCAGAGAACAACTGGCCCAGCTCTATTAAAGGCTGAGACAAAGAAGACATTAAGTGTTGCAGCCTTTTCCTCATCCTTTGTCACTGTGTTTTTCCTCACGTCCAATAGCGTGGAGATTCTCCTTAGCACTCCATTTGTTGCTGATGTATTTACAATAACCTTTTCATTGCATTTTAAGGCAGTGCCCAGATTACATTATAGTTGGGTTTTGGCCCTTCTAATTTTCTCTCTGCATAAACCCATGCATCCTTGGAGTTCTTCTGATTTCCTGCCCCTTCTTCCAAAGTGCATAAACTCCCCTTTTTCTTCTGATTTCCAGTCAAATCTCTTTGTTCAGGCAGGCTGCTCCTCTTCCCCATTGACTGTTTTTTTGGCACATGGGGACAGCCTGCTCCTGGCCTTTCACATCTCTCTCATGAAGGATGTCCATCTTTCCTGGTCTCTTTTGTCCTTCAGTCTGCCTCCAAAGGGACTCTGCCAACCAGCCTGCTAAACAGGTGAAAGTCTGCCCTCAGGAAGTCCAGAGGAGCAGTTCTACTAACCCACTACCTTACTTCTTACTTCTTGAGAATTAACAACTCCATTAAAACCCCATAATTCTGTGTTTGCTGTGCCCAAGAGGCCTCCAACTATCACATCACTCACCAGTGATTCACTAGCAGCATGTCCACCTTCCCTAGCTGAATCCCTCACCAGCTGTGGGAGGGAGTTCTCTTCCATACAATCCAGGAACCTCCTAGACTGTTTTCTCTCTGCTGTGTTGTACTTGCAGCAGACAACTGGTAAGTTTAAGTCCCCCATGAGAACAAGGGCTGGTGACTGGGAGACTTCTCCCAGCTGCTCGTAGAACATTTCATTTGCCTCTCCATCCTGCTGGATGGTCTGTAACAGACTCCTACCAGGATACCTGCCATTTGCCTTCCCTCTGATTCTTACCTATAAGCACTCAACCCAGCTGTGACCATAATTAAGTTCTAGGCAATTAAAACATTCCCTAATATAGAGGGCTGCCTCACTGCCTCTCCTTCCTTTCCTATCCCTTCTCAAGGGTTTATAGCCATCTTTAACAGCACTTCAGTTGAGCAAGCCATCAGACATGCAGTGGGGAAGTTTTGTAGTTAAAATACTCAGCTGAATGATTATGGTAATGTAAATGGTAAATGTCTAATGTCACATAGTAAAAAGAAGTCAGGTGTGGGAACAAAAACCCATTTCATTCTCATTTTGGACCTCAACCATTTCTTCTCAGGATGTCCCATTGCTGGGTTACTGGCATCCTGGCAGTTAGGACACAGTCACTGAAATCAGCTGATAAGGATTGAACTGTCCTTTGAGCAAGGACTATCCGCTGGAGCTGCAGTGGACCAAAGAGGGAATGTAAATAAACTCTTGTTCTGTTTACTGGCTGGTACAAGACAGCTGACCCTTAACAAACAGAATTGTCTCTCCACTGACCATATCAGGCAGCCATCTCTGCTGTCCAAAGCAATGCTTTAAGGACAGGTGACTGTTTTTTTCAATTTCAACGTCTAACTCAAAATAGATTCCCTGAGTTCAGATCAGGAAACTTACCATTCAAAAAACAGATAAAACTAGTAAAGCAGTAGTGCTTAGAGGAGTAGAACCATAGTCTGCTGCTTTTTTTTTTTTAATCACTACTTTGGGAAATTATTTTTCTTCATTCTTGGACTTTAAAAGTTCACCTGATTTAAAACCTTTTCTAGAAGACTGTAATCCTCATTCAAAGGCCAATGAACGGGATGAAATGGCTGCCACTTACTTCAATATTGACTAGATTGTACATATTTAGGACTTCCAGGGTGAAAAAATGAAAGGTATGCTTTCCCAGATAAAGTGATTTTCTAAAGTTGATATTCATTTTCTACAAGCCAAAAAAATTATAAAGCTTAGAAATAAAAATATATATATTTTAGAATCTATAATCTGGTCTCTCTTCAACTGAGAATGACATTCTTATGAATGTCCTTAACTTCTCTCAGAAGCACTTCATTGAAACATTTGCACCTAGCATAGCTGCCTTATTTTGGGGTTTTTTTAACCCTGTATGGTTCTCTAGAATCAGTTTTCCCCTTTCTATATACCCTACAAAACATTTGTTGCCTTTATTTATGAAAGGTGAGTCACCCTAAACAGTCTCATCTCTGATACTGGAATTTGAATGAGAGAGAGAAGAGCAAGAGTGGGATAAACAGCTATTTGATGTCTGTCTTTTCACAGTAGCACAATAGCTAATTCCTAGGGCCTCTGACCTTTCAGTGTCCTGTAACAGAGTACTTGCATTAATCTGTTGCTTATCTGTCACCTACCACATTTGATATTTCCAGTCTCTGCTTTCAATTATCAGTCATTAGAGGCAGCACTGAGTAATTTCAGAAGAAAATGCCTGGAACCTTTGACCTGTTTTGGTCAGATAACCACTAGTGTTCACTGTAGATAAACTATCATTTCATTATATTCAAGATGTAAATGAGTGTCGTTTGTAGTGTATCAGCTTACTGTAAACTTTATCACCTTGGAGTGATTAAAACTGACTGGTTTACTTAGTACTTATACAAAGAATTTAGAGTCAAACAGTGAAATTCAGTGAGATTAGTGTAAATGACCCTTTCTAGTTACACATGTCTCTAAACCCTCCATTTTGCCTTGGAACATAGATTTAATAGTTAAAAGTGACATTAATTTGATTAGTGAAGGTTCAGTGTTTGTGACGCCAGTTGGGATCCTGGGATGTTATATTGTAAAATCAGCTTATTATAACATGTCTTTCAGCATATCTTTGGTTTGTTACCCATTTGCCAAAGCAGCTTTCACTTTGCCCATGTGTCACAGCCACACACCATCTTCAGGAAAAGTGAAGCACACATCATTGTGGAGCTAATCACTAATGAAAGAGCACACCTAATAGTCCCTCATGCGCTATAACCTAAACTCATTGCTAGCAGTTTTTATATTTTTTAAGCTCAGTCAACATAATCAGATATTTATAACTGAATTGCTAAAATACTGATTACTTGTTATACATCTAAGTCAGTGCTTTCGGTGTTTTTTAGTTGTTATTTTTTCCCCCTCATAAAACAAATAGTTTTGTTAATGAAAAACAATGCATGATATTTTATTTTGGTATAAAAGAAGACCCTTTTTCCAAAATACCTTTTTTCCTGTAAATTCGACTTTTTTTCTTCTTAGAGTTGGACTTAGTGTTAATACAGTGTAAATGTTTCATCAGTTTGCCACATGGGTGGAAAATATCATTCTTTCCCATCTTACACACAGGTGTTTGTGATATTCCCCTGAGCCACAACTTGTCTGATGTAACTGTAGTGCTGCATATATTAATTTCAGGTGGTATAAAAATGCCATTTTTAAAAGTCAATGCTAAGAATCCTGACCAATGACAGCAAAGGAAGATTTTTTTTCCTTTTTTTTGTAATCAGTATTGCCCCTAATCTATTATTTTTTACTTAGAAAAATTCTATTCCTCCAATGATTAAAAAATACTGATTTTCTGTTCAACTGTTTTTTAGATGCTGTGATTTGTCCCACAGAAATGCATTTTGGCAGATGTACTGAGCAGGGCTGGAATGACATGAGAACATTCTGAAAGGACTGAATACTTGAAAATTTAACCTGTGTTTTTCAGGCTGCTAGTGTTGAAAAGCTCTTGCCTGTGAAATAAAAATATTTGAGAAATGGTGCCTCCCTGCACTTCATGCTATTTCAGCAGGACAAAGGACCTGACAGATACCCTACTGAGAATTCACAGTCTTGCCTGACAAGGCATTTATTAGATGCAGAAGGGACCAAGATTTGTGTATTATTTTCAGTAATAAAATATTCATTATCATTAAATACTATTTTACTTTTTTAACTTGTCTATCATTCTAACTATTGGTCATTATTGTAACATCACCATCACCTCTTTTTTTGCAGTCTGCTATATAATGCAAGATTTTAAGTTGTCTACATTTGCATGCAATTTTTTTTTTTTGCTTTATACATTGGCTGATATAAATTTGCAGATAGACATTCTGGGTTCACTGCAGAATGGGACCTCCTTGGACTTGGGGTGTTTTTGCAGTGTTGTTCAGTGTTTCCTACAGCCCCTCACTTCTGCAGACTGTTGCTGCTCTGAAGTCCTGGCCTGCCTGTAAATGCTGTCTTGAACCAGAGAAATTTTGAGCTTGTGTCCCTTTCAGATGACAGTGCTGCATCTTCCTTGGGTATACACGTGGAAACACAGATAAATTCTGTCTGTGTGAGTTGTAACAATTAATTTGAGGCCTGCCAGAAAGTGGCTGTCAGTATTCTTTCAGCAGTTGTGAGTGATCCTGAGAGATCCCCACTGATACTGTTAGGGGTGTTGTGGAGGCTTCTGTCCAAACTATAACATATAGGCAGACAACTACTGCTTCTAAATTGATATTACTAATTAAAAAGTACTTGGTAGAAACTACACGAAAGGAAGCTTCAAACCCAAAGAAAAATCCATCTGTCCAGTAGTAGTGGCATTTAAACCTTTTATTCAGTGTTTAATTATTCAGTATTTACTCATAGTGAGTAGTGCTTAATTACCCATGCATGCTGGTAAATACTTGTTGAGAAAATACTATCCAGGGACAGCAGAAAGGTTTGCACTGTACTAAGTCTGTGTTAAATATAGTTCTCATTTGAAGGTTATTGACATATCTGTTCCATGACAGTTTTGAAATGCTCAGTTATAACCTCAGAAACTTGGAGCAGACTCTTTGTACTAGAAAAAACCCTCCCGGCTCAGTGCTTTTGCATATGCTAATCTCTGCCAAGCTCCTCTGAAATGAAAGGCTTTACATGGGTATTTAAAAAAAAAAGCAAACAACTCCCAAACCTTAAGTCAGATCTCTGTATATATCTCATGGTTTAGAACTGGGCAGTGGAGCTGCTAAATAGACTGTATCCTGTTTCTCTTCAGTAGCAGCCCATCCATCTTCAGCTGCAGAGCAGCCAGTTTACATGCTTCTGCTGCTTTTCTGCTTTACTTTTTCTGCACAGCGTTCGATGGCAAACCCATGTAAGCTAAATATGCACTTGAGCCAAGTAAACCTCACAGTTAGCAGACAATTTTCCTTTTGTCAGCCAGGAGAAAGTTCATTTTCACTGAAGATAAAGTGTTCTTATAACCTATATATTTTATTTTTTGTGGTTCTTAAGGCAATATAGACTTGTATGTAAAAAAAAAAAGCTAATGAAAGCAAGGAGGGTTTGGATTTTTGAAAAGGTGACAGGGAAATACACTGTAAAGAGCTAGTTACATGACCACAGGTGACTTAACTAGTAACTACTGCTCTGAAAATAGTGTTAAATACTTTTTGTTCGATAGCTCCCACTTTAACTATACCCTTATGTATCAAGCCCAAAATTATTTATTTACCTTTTAGTGGATTTCTATTTTGTAAGACAACAGATGCATTATAATAATACAGATATGTAGGTTTATATATCAAATTATATAATTATATGTATATACATGCAAACGCATACACATTATGTATGTAGAAAGAATTGTTTGGGAGGCATGTATATATAAGCATGTAAGTATAAATATTGTAATAATTTACACATTATTCATACATGTAGCATTTAGTAATGCAAATGTGTGCTTTTTCAGAACAGACGTTGTTCCTCCCTCAGATCTGAGGACTAAAATGCAGCAAAAGAGCTGGGATTACAGGAGAGAGTGTTTAGGGAAGCTGAGTGCAGCCATAAATGTTTAGTTGGTTATCTAAAACCAAATCCCAACTCTGCATTTTAGACTTTGTCCACCATCAGTTAAACAAAGCACGTATGTCACCAGGCAGGTAGAACTTTCCAGAAGACAGAAATTCTGTCTTCCCACGGAGCACAGCTTATTCATAGGTCAATGATACGTTGTACTCTGTGGAAGTGGAAACCATGGATCATTTTCCTTTCCACATCCCTAAAATCTGAAGTATGAATCCCATAAGGCAATGATCAGCCAGTACTATGGCCTGTAGTTTCCGTTGTCACATCAAAACATATATTCCATTGCAAAAGCTGCTTCTAACTCAGAATCAGAACTGCAGCAGACAATGGAAATAGACCCAAACCAGTTATAAATTAAAATCATCTGGTTTGTTCCTCTTAAAATTCTGTAGAAACCTCAATTAAGCAATCATGAGGCTTGCTTTTTTATTTTAAATTGTGGCAGTGTCAGAAGCAGTGGGAGCTGCACCTGCCCACCAAGAACAGGTTTGAGGGCACTTCTCAAGCCAGAATTGTACATCCTATGCTGCTGGGGTGCCAGAACCACTTGGCCCTGACCCACTGTTCCTTCTTCTGACCACTGGAAAGATGACGTGCATGCCATTAGAGTACAACTTGTGTTAATTTATATGACTTTACTGCTTCGTAACTATACAGTTGTTGCAGTGCATTTTAGTACCACTTTTATTACATTAAACAGAAATAAGCTGCATTCCTCTCATCAGCCTGGTTATTAGAGGCAATTAGTGTTTTTCAAAGTAATCTATAGTTCTGACATTGCCATTGCTGTGCTTATAGCTACACTCAAGTCCTAAATCCTTTCACAGCTTTTAGTTTGTCCATATTTCTAGTTGCTTTACAACATGCCCCCTTTCAGCTTTTTTTGATATTCTTTCCACTCCAGCTTCTGGAATTTATATGAAAGCCACGGAGGTTTTTTTTCCTTTTGAACTGAAGATACTGGGCTGGTGGAATTTCCTTTAACTGGAAGTATGTCTGGGCTTGTGGTTTTATTATTTGCACAGTTTTATATTGTCATGTTTGTTAACCCCCAAGCAGAGGGAATGCTCCATTCATCATGGGAAATGGGCATTTGTTTCACATCTTTAATTTACATTCAATTCTTCTTCTCACAGTTGAAAGGGACAAGGACTTCTCCCACCACCGAAGGCACTACAAGGAATTCCGCTTTGACCTGACTCAGATCCCTCACGGAGAGGCAGTGACAGCCGCCGAGTTCCGGATATACAAAGATCGGAGCAACAGCCGCTTTGAGAATGAAACCATTCAGATTAGCATATATCAGATCATCAAGGAGTATCCCAACAGGTATCCCAATCCTGGCATGGACTCACCACATGTTGAATTCCATCCCCTTTACCTGTCTTAAGTAGGGACAATATTTGATCATAAGTGCACACCTGACAAGGCCTCGTTGCTACTGCTGTGCCTTGTGCAGTGTTAATTCTTAGGCAACAACAGCAAGCACCGAACAAGAATAAAACTTACCTTAAAGGTAATTTAATCCAGGGTTATGTCCAAGTTCACCAAATAATCTGCCTATGCACAGAGCAGGTGAGGGTTCATGTTCTCAACAAGCAAATGATGGAGTCCCGCGCACAGTCCAAGTGTCTGGGTTTGGGAAATGCACCATTTGCTGACACTGAGGTACTGCAAGCCAAGATTCACTTAGCTCCTTAGAGGCAGAAAGATTGTCTAACTTGGATTACTTTTGAAGAAGCATGGCTTTTTTGCTTGTGTTTGACCATTCTGCAGAAGGTAATTAAAAGATAAACTGGAAGCTTTCAAGGCCGGGCTGAATGGGGCCTTCCCTGCCCATGGCATGGAGTTGGGACTTGATCATCTTTGAGGACCCTTCCAACCCAAACCTCTCTCTGATTCTATGATTCTGTAATATCCCACAGTCCTTACTAGTGACATTCCACAGCAAAACTGCTCCTGCACCCTTTGCTTTGAGCAGGACACACGGGTGTCTGACAGGACTCTGCAATCCCAAACACAGTCCTGCTGTGCTTTCAGGCAGCGGGTGTCCAGGGCTCAGGGTTTCCAAGCTGCATACTAAGGATTGCCTGTAGTCTCAGGCATTGTTCTGTCTCTATGGCAGCATGGCTACTGAAGTGTGTGTGTTTAATTCCCTTGGAGTTTACTGAAGTTCCAGTCTTTGAGATTAAAGTTTCTTATTTGGTCTAAGGAAATGTACAGCATGGCCTATAGCAGGCTGACTTCCTATGGAGCCCCACCATCGAATCCTACCCGGCTCTTTTCTCAAGATAGAAGTAAATATTGTCCAATGGATGCCAAATCTTGGTTCATGATTTGGTGGCAGCTAGCCACTAATTCAAGTAAACTCTGAGGGCTGTTTTCACATTAGGGAATGCTCAAGTGGCAGTAAGATACAAAAGCCAGTTTCCAGAATGAGGATGGAGGTAAAACAGCATTATTGGGATGGCTTATTACACTGTAATGATTATTTGATCTGATCAAGTACTGTTCTGGCTTTCAAGGAACACGTAGCTGGTTTGTTCCACCTTTTCTTCCTTAAGGGTCCCAGGAGTTGTGGAGCTTCTTAGATGTTCTGCCTTCAGCCTCTTTGCTGAAATTTTTGACTGTGGTAGCATTTCTCCTTTATAAAACTGATCACTGGGGACCAGACTGAAATCACTGAACTTAAAGAGCTTCTGTAAAGGTACAGCCAATCAGCTGCATTCTGCATTTTGGGCTATTTACGACATAATGCCTTGGGTTTTTATTATGTGTTGTAGGCTATATTTTAAATAGAAATACTTTTTAAAATTCAGCCAAAATTTGCAGCTGTTTTTCATTTTAAGTGTGATTGCACAGAATAAAGGAGAATTTTAAAATTAAAAATGTCACAAAATATGATGGGAAGTTTGAATGAATGACATGAGCTAATGGGGGAACCCTGATCCCAGAGCTCCTGCTGCCTTCTCAGGGGTCAGGTTTTTACCCTGTATCTGTATCAATTGTGGAAGAAGTTGTTATTTTCCCTGAATTTTTTTCCCCGAATTTTTTTCCCCGAGTTTTACAGACTGAATTTCTGTAGTAACATGCTGTTGTTACCTGGGCTAAATTACTAGTATTGATCCAGACACATTTTCTCCATTCTTCTGTGTGCTCTCAAGAATCAGTTCTGGTTTTCTCTAAGTAATGCCAACTCATTTTTGTTTCATTTGCTGAGGTAATGAGTAAGAGCAATCTGTCTCTTTAAAGTTTATTACCTTAGCCAGATCGCCGTACTTGCAGGGAGACAGACAAGTAATTGATATGCCAATATCAAAGACACTTTAGTTTGAGTTTTTGCTGCAGTACAAAGTAATAAAGTCACATTGGGGAAAAATTTGTCCCTCATAGGCATTTCTGGACTGGACCATTAGTAGTGCCTTATTCTGATTTAGCATGGGAAACATTGTAATTTTGAGAACATTTAGTATCAGTCCAGGATTTGGAATGGAAAGACTCTATATGAGAAAGCAATTATGTATTCTAGGAGGAGAAAAGACAAGTGTGGAATTATATCACTGTGGTATTGTAGTATTTTATATTCCAAACACTTTTACAGTTTTCTATTAAATCTACTGAGTGATGCAAAAGTATTTCTAAATAAAAATCTCAAAGACTATTACAGTCGGAACTTTTCAGGTTTAAAATTCTGATAAAACTGCTTATTAGAGAAAAAAACTTGGCATTTAAGACTCCAGAGAGTACTATTTATGAGCTTGTGGTACGTTGTTAATTTGTTCAGTGCTAGCATAGCAGATCAGGCTCTTTTGAGTTGTAAGATTTTCTTCATGTTAACTCCAGAGGGGGAATGTAGGTTTTCTCCTTGTGTGGTCATTAGCACAGTTCTACTAGAATGGAAATGATAAGAGCCCAGCACAAAGATTATCCTTTAACAGAAGAAAAAAAAAGGCAACTTGAAAAAAAAGCCCTTTCAATTCCCTTTTTTATTTTAAATTATCTTCCTTTATAATTTCTGAGCTCTTGAACCTGATTTTGCAGATATATCTCACATAAAAGTAAACATATGCTTGTCATAGTTCACTTGGTCTTATTTTCTTCATTATTTAGCAATCACAGTTTCAAAAGGTGCACTCGATGCTTTTTTAGTATCAGACATTCTAGGTGCATTTACTGTGTTTAGATAAGACAGGAACTTTCTAAGGTGTCATTGTGATTAAGCATGTAAGAATACAGTGACAAGACACTAGCAATTTTAAATCCACTTTTTCACACAAAGCCTGTTCTGGCTGGTTGTCTTTCCTCTTTAAGTGTGAATTCATTTTGTCTGTAGGCAACAGTACAATTCCCAGATCTATGTGAGCCAACTCTGCCTTTAGCTGGCTTGTACAGTAAAAAATAAGAATGAAATATTTTTTCTTATATCTTACTGTTTTGACTACTGTTTATGGCATAAAAAATAGGTTTCTATAACTATAGATTTAGGTTTAAAAGGTTAAATGGTGAAAACAGTTTTTAATAATGCATGCTGCTTTGTAGAAGCGTGTAAAATGAAACTGATGAGAGTTAAATATCTTGGGTTTAGTCTGGTCATTGTAGTAAATTATTTGTAATATAGATGATGATCTGGAACCAATTGTGTCACAAGATATGTGGAAACAGAACAAGTAAATGACCCATGCTAAAAATTTAGTAACACAATTATACTAACTCCCCCGAGCAGCCCTTCTGAATTACTGGAAGATTTCATGGGAACAAATTTGAAAATATACCAGGGAACTGAGGGTTAAAATGTAATAATTATATTATTGAATAGATATGTAATTTCTGCTTTGATATAGAGACTTATTTTCTAAACATCTGCAGTAATAGGAAACGGTCTGAACTGCTATCTATTAATGTTTTGTCATAGGATACAGCTGCCGTCATATGTTATTAACAACAGATCTTTTTAGCAATGCTATACCTCTGAGTTTTAGTTGAAATTGGGAAGTGATTTTGACATTTTTTGTCTTTTATGCTGAAAAGTTTATAAAAGTGAATCTTCCTGACGCATTCTAATGTTGAGAGATGAATTTTTTATACACGGCCTCAATTATGTTTTTCATGTAGTTGTATCAGGAAGTTGTATTTTTCAGATTTTCCAGAGCTATCATTTTTACATGCTGCAACTCATTTCAGAAAAGCCTCTTAGGGGAAATACCTGCATTATACTTACCAACTACCTGTCATCTACAGCACATGCTGTACTATGTCATAATGAGGATATGTCAAAGGATTATTAATTTGGGCTCCAAGAAGTTATTGTCAGCAAGAAAATTAGGGGCAAAGCTAATAATATTTGAATGCCTTAAGTCTCTATTTTCTTTAACTTAGGGATGCAGACTTGTTCCTGTTAGACACAAGAAAGGCTCAAGCTTCAGATGTGGGCTGGTTTGTCTTCGACATCACTGTGACCAGCAATCACTGGGTGATTAATCCACAGAACAACCTGGGCTTGCAACTCTGCGCTGAAACTGGGGACGGTAAGATCCAAACTACAGATCCCAATGCCTTGTGTGCTCTTGTCAAACCTTGCTAGGACCTTTTTCTGGATGGGTGTTTTTTAACTTGACTGGGTGACAATTCACTGAGAGTTTGTAAGCAAATAACACTAATCTTATCCTGCTGTTGATGTGGCCTGCAAATTTTCTATTATTTTCAATTCCTTAGAACATTACAGTTATAAAACTAACTGAATCAAGTGAAATTGGGTTCAGGATAAGAGCTCCTACATACAAAATTAAGATGCATTTTAATGTTCTACTACTGATGATTACATTCAGGAAAGTCAGACAGATTTGCAGAACTTCTTCTTGGGCTGAAGCATAGAAAACGTTATAAAATAAACCTCAGAGCCATTCAAAAGATATAGCATCTGTTGATACTGATGTTGAAGCAAGTTTAACAATAGGGTAATGCGGGAACTGGTTTTCTTTAATTTGAAAAAAAAAAAAGATTTTTTTAAACCTTGAAATGGGTTAAAAATTTGAAATCTTGAAAATTTTAGTTAGCTGTAAATTAGAAAAAACCACTATCAAAACTGAAGTTTTGAGCTGTGGGGGTTTTAGTACAAATTTACTGGGCTACTGCATTATTCAGAGTTATGCTCTTCATTAAATTTGAAAATGCATCTCAGTGCAAAACAATATTTTTAGAAGAAATGTTCTTTATTTAGACTTCTTTAGAAACTAATAAAAAGAGACTTATATACTGTTTTTTCTGTGATGGTTCACTTAATCCATACCACTTTACAAGCAAACTCAGATTTAACTCTTTTTGTCAAAAAGCTTTTTATGTCAGAGGTCAAGGGATCTATGATGCCAGTTAATCTAAACCTTAGCTGACATAATGTTAATGAGTAGCAGAAGAAACCCTGGTGTAAGGATTAATATTTTTTTTCTTCTTTGTTCTGGCTACATTTTCTCATTGGTTTTGATCTAAATTCTCCCTCAGGCTCAGCTGGGCTGTGAACAAAGCGTCTTATACTTTTTCAGCAAGTGCCCTGGCTGCTGGAGAGTTATGCAAAAACTGTCCTTTAGGCACGATGCTTAAGAAGAGAGATGGCAGGCTTGCACCGAAGCTCACGGCCATTCCATCTGGTGTTACCTTATGGTCAGAGTACAGCCAGTGGACAAGGGGGGCACCAGTGCAGAGCAGACCACATTGCTGCCTTCACCCAACCTCCAAAGGCACCACTCCTGAGCCTGGGCTGCATGGGGAGTAGATCTCTTAGGCAGCCTGGTTTAGTGAGCCATTTTAAAGCTCTTACAATTCTGGGGAGGTGACACCTCCGTCAGGAATCCAAATTAGGTGGACTGGCTTCTGGCCAGCTTTCCTGCTCCAGAATAAACTCCATCCTTGATTTTTTTTTTTTCCAGGAGATTTGAACACAGAAATTGTTGAAAATTAAATATCCATGAAAGGCATTCATTAAGAAACCCTGCAACCAGCAATTTGTTGGTTCTAGCCTCAAAATTACATCCGTTTGGTAAACTACAGGAAAGTTTGTATGGGTAAAAGGAAACCTTTAGGTTAATACACTGAAGAAATTGTAAAAGAATAGCTCATGTAAATATTTCCCCTGTCCTACTCCCAAGATCGGAAAGGTGATAGATAATTTTCTATTTTAAATTCCAAAGCCACAAACAGCTTTACCTTTTGCACCTTACTTATTTGACTTATGAAGGAATTTGCCTTTTCCCTCACTTTCTATTCCCTTTTCCCCTTTATTTGTACAAGGAGTCCACTTCTAGGGACTAAAGTTTTCAAAACTATAGGATAGACCTACGCTACACTGCTTCAGCTTAGCACAAGCAAAATCATCCTTTCATGCTCTTACAATTTTGCTCTTAAGGCTTTGATTATTTTTATTGGGTTGCTGTTACTTCTGGAAGCTATTAGAAACACCAGCAGTTGAATGACACGTTTGTGTACAGATGGAACATGAATTTTTATACGACTCAGTGTGTAGCGGACTCAGTTCGTAACCCAGAGAACCCCACCCACCTTTCCTCCAACGAGTTCTCTGAGAGAGCTCAGGGACTGGCTCAAAACAGCTGAAAAACCTTCCCTTGGCTTGAGTGAACTTCAGGCCATGCAGGTCTGAAACACATTTCTTCATGCCTTCAGCTGTCAGCTGAGTTTACAGGAGGCATAGTACTTCTGTCCCCATAACTGGAGAGATATTTATGATAAAACCTGATCCATTAACCTTTCTATTGCAACAGATCATTAAACTAAATGGGATTCTGGTAAGTAAGAGGATCCCTGATTGAGTTATTCTGATGCTACACTGGGGTCCTGGATAATCTGTAAGTACATACTAATTTTTAGATTTATTCATACAGCCAATATGGGGAACCAATGGTTGATGAGACTCCAGGGTGCTATTATATTGTTATCACTACCATTTAAAGTAATCTTTCTACCATCATCTATCAGAGACATTTTTTGGCAATTACTTGTGTATATTTCTTTGCATCCCTGAAGACGGTGCACAAATAATAATAATAATGTCTACATAAGGAATAAAAATAAGTTTGTAACTAATACAACAGTGTGAAAAGAAAATCTTTGGAAAAATGTCTGGTTGTTGTAATTCATGTTTTCCCCCTTTGAAAATCTTGAAAAAAGTACAAAAAGCCACATGACACTGGAATGTGTTTTATTTTTTCTTTAGGATAGTATTCGGTATCATACATCTCATTTTAGCATGAAATGTAGACTTTTTCTCTTAATGGGAGATTTTATTTTGAACAGTAAGAATAAAGGTTTGCATGACACATATGGAAGCTGTCAACATATAATGCACTCTTTCCCTGGGGCTGTGGCAAATTAAGGATCAGGTTTTTTTTATTCTCTTTTTTAACGTATCCTCAACATTCTGCAGCATCCCTTTTTGGCTGATTCCCTACTTTTGACACCAAAAGTCTCTGTCGTGATTCAAATGAGAGGTGATCTTTTTCACGCTGATGGATGCGTGGGTGTTGGATGAATTGCAGCATAAAATCAATACAGATGCACAAATAATTTCAAAAGCTCCATGCAACCTCTTCCTGTATATATGTCACGTCTCCTAAGACTTAAAACTTGTTCTACTGGATCAGCACCTTTGTATTAACATTTAGCATTTTTATAAGTGGATGTTAGCAGTGATCTGAACATCACTATTGCTGAAGTAGTATAAACAGCTACAAGAGCAAGCCTTTTTCTATTTATGTCATTGCTGAGGAGAACCTAGGGTTGTTTACAGAGTATGGGAGAGGGAGATAATGTGCAATGTGATTGGTGGTGATCCACAGAATAAAATGGATTCCAAATACACAACATCCTGAGTAGCCCCACAGTCATATAGTTCTGTGCCTTTTATTAGATTACTGCAGCTCTCACTTATTTTTTATCTACCAGCACACCAGAAGGGAATAAACTGGTGTCTACTTAGAAAAAACAAAGATTAGGATTTCTGTTACCACATAGTCCAATAGAAGGTTTCTTTGGGCTTTCTTGCTTTTTGAGGTGGGCAGGCAGCAGGAACCCTCAGCTCCCTGACTCTGACTCTTCAAGTATTTTCAAGTATTTTTTTTCCCCAGAGCAAAAGCAAACTTGAAAAAAATAGGTTACTCAATCCAAGTGAAGGCTGTGGAAGGCTGATTCCCTCTTCAGCATGAATTTGGGTATGCTCTGATGTGTGTCCCCTGGAAGAGGGTTTGGTTCTTAACCCCACATGCTGCATGAAGGACTGGTGAAGTTCTTCTCCATACATGTTGGGGAAGAAACTAAAAACCATAGTCTCTCTTTTTTTACCCTCCCTTCCTTCTAGCCTATATCTTCCAATGTCCCTTTCTTCAACTAAGCCTTCAGAAAGGCAGCTTTCAGTGTGGCATGGAGTGGCTGGTTTGCTTGCAAGCAATGACAACCTGTGGCAGCACTCTGGCCTCTTCATGTACTTGGCTGTATATTTGATGTTGTTTTGGCCTCACCATTACCACACTAAATGTCATGAATTTATCCCACAGCTGCCCCTAGACCACCTGGGCCATGGTAGCTATCAAGTACTCTGGAGGATGCTGCTGGGTTGTTACCTTTAAATCTCTTGATGGATCTGGTATTTACAAGGCAAAGTATGAGGAGCAATGTCTCCTCCATTACTGTCCTTATAGTGGGGGAACTTAGGAAATATGTATTTATATTGATATATATATATATCTGGGCTTTGGCAGGCAATAGCCCTGACTAAATTCTGGGCCATCTGGAAGCCATATAGCCATGTTAGCACAGCACTGAACCCAAGCTAATACATCCTGCCCCTCAGCAGGTTTTATTAGCTTGGGCTCAAGCATTGCCTAAGTACAGCTACATTCATTTCTGGTTCAGAGCTGACTTTGGCCAAAATTATACTAGTTTTAAATTAAACGTGCTCGGCAATACTTTGGCGTGAAACAAGCTGGAGGGATGAGTCTCAGTCTCCAAAACAGGGTGATCCCATGACAGCTGTCCCCATGAGAAAGGTCCCAGTGCTGCAGTGCTGCCTTGAGGTTCTGCTGACTGTGGTGGAGCTGGCAGAGGATGTAAATGCACCAGGAGCACACTCCCGCCCTGAGCAGAGCGGATGATCCAGTTCCAGCAGTCTTTAATTTGCTCAGATAGGTGGAACCACAGTTTCCAGCTGGGTACAAACACTCCACAAGGGCCAAGGAGGGGCGTGAAATGGGCTCCCACCCTTTCTCCTTCCACCACTGGTGCACACTGGCCCTGGCTGTACAGCTGTGCAAATCACCCCACACCCTGCTCCCCAGACAGCTGAAGGATACAGCTGCTTCTCAACACCATTAGTTTAGAGATAATGGCATTTGTGTTCCATTCCATTCAGAAGGCTTTTATCCATTTTATTCTTTGGTGGATGACCAATTAATCTAATCTCTCCTTGTTTTATTGTCTTCCTGAACACATTTTTTAATGGTGCAGAAAAGCCCCAGGACTCCCACAAGCCACTCACAGTTTAAGTGCATTAACTTGGAAGGATAAATCAAGTACTTACAGAGCATTTTTGTGTATAATTACAACTGATTTTTTTGTGTAAGCATATATGGTACTGCCACATTATACAGCATATCAGAGTTCCTTATGTGTTCCCAAGTGCTTTCTTCAAGAGCTTTATGAATACCAAAATTAACACAAAAAAGATACCCGAAATTCCTTTAAATGAACTGAGTAAAAACAACTAAATGTAAGATTTGACAAACAAAAGATGAATCTAGTCTTGACTAAAGCTGTGAAAACTTGGAAAGTCAGAGCAGAGCATCCAAGACCCCCCATTAAAGCCTCCAGGGAGAAGAAGAGTTAATAAAACACATAAAGCATGCGTCAAAAGCATATTTTATGTTGTTATAGATAAATGTGTCCACCAAAGGAAAAGTTTGAGCAACAGTTTATGTAGATAATACAATAGAGATAGTAAAAAAATACTTTAGAGTTGGAGTGTTGAGGATGTGTTATATATAGACCATCACAATGGTGTTATTAGCTTTTTTCTTGTATTTTTTTAAAATAAGCTTAGGTAGTCAAGCTCCAGCTCAATTCTTTTTTGTTTCAAGTCCCACTGCTCTCAAGAGTGCTGTTCGGGCATGAAAAACCATGGAAGTTTCTCTCTAATTCTGAAAACTACTGTGTCAGCTTTCATAGTCAGAGCCTATGGGCAGTTTTGTTGCTCAAATATAAAATGTTATTGGACCTTGGATGCTCAGGATTTTTCTTCAAAAGGCCTTTCCTCATTTCAGATGTCACTGTCCAAAAGAAGGAAATCCTGGGTGTGGCATTGGAACTTTAATTTTTTTTCAGCAAACTGCATTGAAATGAATTCTCAGAATTGCTAATTTTTTCATTTCTAAGTACAAATATGTAAAATTATTACCAAAATAACTATTGTGACCTAGCAGTATTGGTTAATCTATAAAATGTGTTTTGTGACTTCTTGAACGCTTTTGAAAGTAAATAAGTTCTTGTTTTTTATAACAAAATGAGTGGTTTGGTGCAGGCTGATGACTCAGGACAAAATAATGGATTTTGGAATTACTCATTGTGCTGTGTTGCCAGTGTAAATCTGGCTAGGATGCATAATGACTGAAAGCTCTTGCAAAATAAGTGTCTGATCAATATTTTACTTAAAATATATACTGTCTGAGGAGATAAAGCCAAGGCACAGATCTTACTGTCATGAGCATCCACACTGGCAGTCTCAGAAAAAGTCAGCTTTCTGAATGTTATGAAAAACAAGGATATGTCTCCAGGTCAAGACTGCAAGACAGATTATTATTGAAAGTTTGAAGGCCTCTTGCATTTCCATTTGGAGCAGCTGGAGGGGAAATGAACTTTTAAGATGGAACTTGATCAGTTCATGCAAAGGATTGTATGATATGACTGCATGTGACAGAACTGAAGCAGACAGAGTGACACAGCAAATAGCTCTGCTGTTATCAACCCGAGTGCAATTCCTATTTTGTGGGTGAAAAAAAAAAAACCACAAAATTGTCAGGATTGTTGAGATAGGACCTTTTTGTAAGCTGAACTTTATAGTTATTTTTGCAGCAGTGATTCCTTTATTATTAGGGGAGAGAATGTGAAAAGGCAAATAATATTCATTCAGTTCAGTCAGTCAACCCCAAACTTCCATGCAAGCTTTCATGCAAACTGCTAAGGGCACTTTACTATCAAATAGTATAAAAGCCAAAAAGAAGTTTAAATGCCAAGTCAAACAAATACATCTTGCCAAAGACTCAGAATCCTATGAATAAGGACTAAGGAGTTCAGCAAATTTGAAACATAATGCTTTAAATAAATTTTAGTCTCCAAATATACCTGCCAGTGCGTAGAGGAGATAATTAATTGTCAGAGCAGTATTGAGGACTGCATGCCAGAATGTGAAGAATACAAGGGCTCTGGACTATCACTGCACAGAGTAAATCCATCTATTGTGTTTTTGGGGTTTCTCCTAGATGCAGGGGCAATTGCAATGGCTACGTTCAGAGGAGCAGGCACTAGCAGACTGCTGGTTACTTGCACTTCTTTTCTTCTGAAATCTGAAAAACATCTTTGAAATCCTCAGAATTAAAGATTTGATGGAAGGACAAAATGCAGCCCATTTTTCAGAATGCTTGACAACGTTGTTCAGAGATGCTCAAGAGAAGCAGAAAGACAAACCTCGCTGTTTTGGTTTTATGAGTTTCATCTGGCTGAAGCTCCGAGTGTAGTTAAGCAGGTCAGCCTGAGTCATTCAGCTGACTTTAGAAAGTATTGCTTTAATGCCACAGTATGGAACAACTGCATGCCCCAGAGACCTGGATTTCCAGTTGCCATTGAAGCCAAGAGCTTTCGAAATGTTTACAAGAAACGATAGATTAAAACCACTTACAAAAATGAATGCTACAAGGGGAAATTCAGCATAGAGCAAATATTTTTTTAATGTATGCTGAAATTGACACTACAAACAAAAATAAGGTCTACCTAACAAGACCATGGCACACACAATGGAGCTACTGCTATGGCAGAAAGCTTGATGCTTTTCAGAACAGAATGTTTTGAAATACCTCCTGTTCAAGAAGGGGCAATGCTTTTTAGACTGAAGACCATTTTTTTTCTTTTTTTCTTCTTTTAAAAAAAATTTTAATAAAGGATAAGAGAAGTTCTGTAAATGCAAAATTTCTTTTGAAAAGAAGCAACCTAAAATGGAGACAACATATGTAATTTGATTTTCCAAACCAAACAGTTCAGAGATCCTCCTCAGAAGAAATATAGTGTCTCAAGGGCAGTGTATATTTTGATTGCTTCATCTTCTGAAAGGTGCATATAAGCTAAGGTATATGATAAACTGAGAGAGAACAGTTTAACAATGTACCCACAGAAGTCAATAAAAGTTTTCCTCTGCACAAGAAGCAGATCCAGTGCATATGCCATTCATGAATTGAACAAATGAGTGCTAAAATCTTATGCTGGCTGCTTAGAAGATCAAGCACATAAAGGAATTTAGTCACATAAGCTGTTTCTCTGTGTAAAAAGGCTGTGGGTTACAGGATTAATTTTTTATAGTATATCTCTATACCCTGGATAACCAAGTAAGCCTTAACTTGTGGAATCTTAATAGCCATCTCATTGCTGAAGTCTAAAGGAAACCCAGAGGAAACTTAATAATATTAAAAGTTATTTTAAAGGGAGTTCACATTGGTTTGAAGGATATTTTGCTTCGCACACAATATCCACCATTGTAAATTCAGGGGACCTAAATTTAAATTCAGAAAAGCTTCACACACCTTTACAGTTTTCAATATATAAATCTAAAAGTATTATCCATATGTCTAGCAGTAAAGCATTAATATTTTACAGATAAAATTAAAATTCTGAAAGTCGTTGGAATGAAAAGCAAAGAAAAATAGTAAAAATATTCCCTCTAGAAATGAAGGGAAATGTGGAACTTTATGGTGAGAAGCTAGCTTGTCCATGTTGTTATGAATAGAGAATAGCATGTACAGTTTTTCATATCTGACTTGCAACAGAAGATTGGAACATATAGAAATTAATGTTACTGAATTATTTAATAGTAACTCAAACACATGAAAAAAAGAATTAAAGAAACACAAGACTAAAAAAGCATTTAAAATGAAATCAGAAGCTTCAACAAATATATTTTTCCATTGCAGTCAAAAAAGCAATTATCAAAATTGTTCAGAATATGTTGCCAATTACTCTGCTCCATAACTGCTAACTTTCTCAGTTCTTCTCTTGCCTTTGCTGGGCTCTCTGTCACTGGAAACATCTTAAACCAATTTAAAGTGCTACACCTGAATAAACATGTTGTAAAAGTGTTTATGTATTGAAGTGGGTCAGTTCAAGGTATGGTATTTGGCTGGAACTTCTAATTTCTCTTTTTACTGCAAAAGGGCTGCCAGAAGGAGGAAGTCTGAGCTGAATTAATACATTTGTTACAGTGGAAGTAGAATGGAAACTACTTTAACCACAAATCAAACTGCCTCTTTCATTTACGCCAGTGATAGAGTTTTTTTAAGAAATATAGACTCTGGCGTGCAGCCACTGTGAGTTTGTGTTTGAAAAGGAAACCTATATGCTTATTTCTATAATGTTTACTCCTATGTTTTCAAGTTCTTTTTCAGGGTGATTGAGTTAACAGCATTATACATTTGTGAGGCAGATGCTCCTTTGTTGCCCACGTACCGAATTTTCCAGCGGGTTTAGAAGAGTGCTGAGGCGCCCTGGTGCCGCCCGGCGCGCGGTGCCCGTGCCCGGAGCCTCCCTGGCTTTAAAGGACCTCTGTGTCCCCACCCTGCACAGCTGCACAGCTTCACATGACACTGTCTCATTTTCTGACGGTTGAAGGGCTCTGCATAATACACGTACGCACAAAAGTGTTTATGCTGCCAAAATAAATTCTGTTAAGAGTGAGGGTTTATTTGCTAAAATGTCACTGATGCAGTTTCAGTGACTTGTTTTGCTTTCCTTTCTTTCAGTGAGGTTTAGACCACATAATATAGTGAGGTTACCACACAGTCCTGGCTGAACAAATATTTTAAAGAAATATGCACATCCCGCGGGAACAGAACCAGAGTCAATAACACACATATTTCAAACTCTCTTCTCTTGAACAACTGAATGTCTTCCTACCTTTACTGGTGAATGAACATCAGTTTGAGTAACACTGCACAATATTTTTTTTTAAAGCAGAGTTATATTTATTATTTACACTTCTATTTGCTACTGGTTTGCTTGGGGGATATAAAGTTCCACATCCCACTGAAACGATGCAAAATTAGAAGACCTTATTACATTATCCTTTCTATAGAAAACAAACTTTAATGGGCCTCATTTATTTTTCAGTTCTAGAGGTGTATATGAGACTGAATTAAAACACCTCTGTAATGAAAAAGGTATATAGCACACAGAGACTGCAATTTTATGAAATAAAAATTGTATCTGTAAAGCTGTTGAAACTTTTGCAAATTGCTTAGCTTTTTTGTCTTTTTAAGTTCTGTTAAACAAAATGTGGATAGACTACTAATCATATAAATTCAGGATTGCAGCAAATTCCTTGCTATGATTCAGTCAGCAGTTGAACTTCTGCTAGGACTTTGGGAGGGCCAGAAGTTCACTTTTTAACCTCTATTTTCCCTTGCTTTTAGGTAGAAGTATCAATGTTAAATCTGCTGGCCTAGTTGGAAGACATGGGCCTCAGTCAAAGCAACCATTCATGGTTGCATTCTTCAAGGCAAGTGAAGTGCTTTTCCGTTCTGTCCGAGCAGCCAACAACAAGAGGAAAAATCAGAACCGCAACAAATCCAGTAGTCAACAGGAGTCCTCTAGGATGCCAAGTGCTGGGGGTAAGATGGAGCTATGATTTGCAGTCTTTTTATAGGAGGTATGGGCACCTGCTCAAATGCAATGCAGTTACAACAGCTCGAAAAGGTGCTGCTCACTGGCGGAACTGCCAGAAACAGTGTTCCCACTCCTCTTTCGTTATGCTGGCCCTGGGCGTGATCTCCCTTCTGTAAGTCAGATCAATTACATGTATCATGGGCCTCAGGCGGGTGAAAGGACCAAGCAGTTTAAGAAAGTCTGTGTCTGAGCTTGAAACTAAGCCTACACAGTATGCAACTGGATGATACTTTGCTATGCATAAGTGAAAAACAGAGGAAAAGGATTGCACCCCTACTACTTGTCTAGCAATCCTCAGCAAAACTGCCTCAGCTGAAGAAGGCAAGATGTAACACAAAAACCTCAATACTGGAAATGAGGAAGCTAAACCAATCTGCGAAATTGTAAACTGTTTTGGAGTTCAGACCAGCTGACAAATAATGATATAAAGATAAAATATATCCCTCTATGGAGCGAATTTCCCTTACCTGAAGGGTATGGACAATAATGCACATAAAAATGTTCTTAATTGCTTTAGAGCCTGGAATAAATTTTGCTCCAGTTTTTCCTGGAACAATCCTTTCAGCTGAAGGCACAAAGTCACTTTCTAAATATATTAATTTCTGAACAAACATATTTACTTTTTGGGAAAAGGGTGTGAAATAGTTTCTTTCTAGAGGCATGGCAGATTTAATAACAGCATATCAAAGCCTTAATATAAGTGCTGTTCTTAAATCCCATGGAAGTCTAAAAGTAAGCAAATCAATATTTTGTGGAAAGAATTTAGCCTTGGGGTGGGGCTCACCTATTTGAAGAGAAATGTTACAAGCAATATGCATTACTTATATCTGTCTCAGAACCTTGACAGAGGCAGGCTAAGACTACTCTAATGCAATGAAAAAGCCTTTCCCAGATCTTTTGCAGAAGGAAAATTTTACCATAACAACCAAAAATTACTGCTAAGTTGCTAAAGAAATCAAAGAAATTATTTAAATAATTTTTCATATTCTCTGGAAAGTCTCCTGATTTTGAGAATCACATTATTTTGGGTGAAGGGATAATCACCTAGGTACATGGTACATGCAAGATACCTAAATATATATCTCACACTTTCAGATTGAATCCTATGTATCTAGTGCATGAAAAAGTGAGAATTGAACAGGTTTCTTAACCCTCATTGATTATAGCAGGAAAGACAAAGCTCCTTGCTGCTTTAACCTGGGAAAAACACAACCTTATCACATTATATTGACTTAAGAATTACCTCAGGGAGAGCTGCCTGTAAGTCTCAAAATACTTTTCAACCTTGTCTCTGCATCCAGTTGTGCACCAGACGTGTTGTAAAATAAGAAAATCAGAACATCTCTAGTGAAATGGGCATTATGAAACAAATTTTCTCTAATCTTTTAAGGTCTACCTAAGCATAGATACACCACTGCATATGTCGATCCATGGCAGATCTCTTTCAGAAGAGATTGCAGGTCAAGAAAACCATACTGTTAAGAGAAAATCAGGTTAAGAAGCAATTGCACATGCAATCGCATCAAAATCAGAGGCATTGCCTGGAGAGGGAAGCATTAAGATATAGGCAGACTGGAAAAGATGGCAAAGCTGAAGGTAGATAAGTGACCACAGCTTCACATAGCAACATCTCTGGCAAAACTGCTTGAAGGTGTAGCTCCTGCACTGTGGCAAACCACATTCCATGCTCTTGCCTTGCAGTTTGCCTCAACAATCCCCATGTCACAAATAAACAAACTTGTTTGGGTGTCATTAACAATTGCTCACTGGACTTTTCCCACCATGGGTGATCCAGAATTCTTTTAATAACAACTGCAACAATTCTCTTGAAATATTGTGGATGATAATGCTGAAGGCTGCAAAGGCAATGTAGGGATTCTATCCAGATGTCACCAGTGTGAAAAAAAGACATAGAGAAGAGAACATATTTCTCTGATCTCTGACTCTTTTCAGAATATAGTCCCTCTATATGGAGAGCCTGCTATCAGAGAAAAGCTATGCTGTTTTTCTTCTCTTTTCCAACCCCAGGATCTGGGGGATATACTTCATCCCTTTAGGTTTGTGGTGAAGACTAAGTGTCCCAGTTCCCTACAGTTTCAGTAATGAGCAGAACCTCAAAAGTTCTCAAAAATTCACATCTTCATATTCAAACACAAAAAGTTTTTGGGAAAAAACCAAAGAATTTTGCCCATCATCTTTTTCATGGAAGATAGTCAATAGACTGTATTCAATCCTCATTCACTCCTTGAAGCAAGACACTTGATACAGAGACGGGCAAAAATAATTGTGTGATGTAGGTCTTTTGTTTCTAAGCTTCTTCCACGACCTTGTATCTACAACAAATAAGACAGACACTGACAGTGCAAAATGCTCACTTACATAGCCAGAGGTAATGTAGCCAGACCCAGATAGGTATGTTGTCATTCATGTATGACAGACTTCTAATATTTCTCTGTCTATACATGAGTTTCAACTTTACCACAATCATGTCTTCCCTTCCTCCTTGCTTCTTTCTTCTTCATTTTCTCTTCCTTTTTTCCCCCTTTTATTTTTTCTTTTTTTTTTCTCCTGTTTGCCCTTGCTCTTGCCTTTTTTCATCTTTCTTTTGCCTCTTGCATTTTGTATTTTGCCACCCTGTTTTTCCCTTTTTAAGTTCTTGGATTTCATCAATTAGCTTTACTGTGTTCTCAGACGGTCAAAAAGGAAAGCTCCACCAGACAACCCAGCCCTTCCCTTCCAAAGGACAAGACATTTTTTTAATTATTCATGAAGTTTCACAAAATCATAGAATGGTTTAGGTTGGAAGAGACCTGATCTAGTGGAAATGAGGGGAGTCCCTGCCCCTGGTAGGGGAGTTGGAAGTAGCTGATCTTTAAGGTCACTTCCAACCAACATTCTGTGATTCTCTCATATACACAATCTCAATATAAGAGAATAAAATCTTATGTATCTATTATTATAACACCTGGGAAATTGTTGACAGACTTGGGATCACCACCCCTGTGTTGCTAAGAACTTCAAGAGGAGATGACATCAATGCAGTGTAAAGACAGACAGAATTAAGCTTAGCATTCAGGCTCTACCTGCCTCCTATGCTCAGAGGATTAAACTCTTTTTTATTTACCTAGTTTTATTTTTGTTGAACTATAAATAGAAGAAATCAAAATTAAAATCCTCAAACCAAAACAAGACCAAGCAGGTTGTTTACAAAGTCAGTCACATAACTGTCCCCTAAAAAAAAGCTGGCTAAATTTTAACTTTTTTAGCATTGTCTGAAAAGACTTATAATGTAACTGGGCACTAGAGAATAGCCACATTTAAATACTGAAAAATGACTTACACCAGGAAAATAAAAAACAAAGCTACATAATCTTTGTTCATATGGAGATAAAACCAAGAAACAATACTTAAGACTAAATTTTGTGTATGCTATTGATTGGTGTAACATGAACTGATTCAGAATATAGTATTTTGCAATAGTATGTATAAGCATGTTTTTATGTCTTTATTTCCCCTGAAAAAAAACTCATTAAATTTCTTATACATATATTTTATTGACCTCCTTCCACAGCTTTTTCTGCTATGTAGGGGTTTAGATTCCACTGAGGAACAATGTTTTCTCAATCACAATAGCCTATGGTTTTGATTCGTGACAGAATAAGCATATGGGCTTTGAAGCTACAGTGTGTGAAATTGAATCCTTAGCACCAGATCTTATTATAAATGTCACATTTGATACTTACATAAAATGTTATATTACACACAACATTTGTCCTACATGAAAGGTAGAATTTAGGGAAGGGTTCAGACTTTCCTGAGTCTCACTTTCTTCATAGGTGAATGGGTTAGATGGCTTACAGTCTGTACATGCTGGCCATTTTATCAGGTGTTCTGGTGTGACCACACATCATCTGAACCTATATTCAGATGGCTCAGAGTATCACAACAATGATGACATCTGTGCAATGACTTACATATGTGTTATTCAGATTTTCCCCTTTAACTGGAGGATGTTCTGCTACATCTTGGCCCTAAAACTTCTGTACATGTTCTTGAATATGAAACTGTCACTGCAGAGAAGGCTGGCAAAACCACAATCTTCAGCCTTCGTTTGTTTGCCTGCTTGTGTGCTATTAAAAAACATATTGTGGCTTTCCTGACTTTCTCATGTGCATACTTTCCACATTTTTCAGTCACAGTTCTTTTTCAAAGTGACTTTTATTCTATATGTATGAGTTTTATATTCCCTCTAATAGCTGAGACAGAAAAGCTCAATATTCATCTCCTATGGGCACTGATGTTAGTGAAAATGAATATATAGGACTGTGTGAAGAGTAATCAGTGAACACAGCTCCAATTTTTTTAAGTTCATTTACTTTTAACTACCTTCACTTCTAGAGTGTGTGCAAAACCCATTGGATTGTTACATACAACTCAGCACAAACTCAGGGATTTTGGTTGTATAAAAGCATATAGATTTTTGAAAAATTGTGATGTCTTAGGGCAAACTGCCTTGCTTCCAGCTGCTTCTCCAAAAAGACATAGATATCCCATGGGATGTGGGTGTATATTTTGACCCTGCACACCCTGGGACAACTGAAAGTATCTGAGATGGCAGCACATAACCAGATGTATGTGGAGATCCTTTAATGGTGGTCATTGAAGGGCTAGAAAAATACCATAGGAAAGAGCACAGTGCTTGTCTTTAAAAACCGTGAGGATCTGAGGAACCATAGCTTAGAAAGCCTAGCTTAACATCCCTAGTGCTTATCTAGTATTGCAAATGAACATAATTGTGACTTGTGGGCAGCTTTTGACACAGTTTTGGGAGTCATATTGGGGCCATGTGTATTCAATAGAAAGTGGGTACACAGCCTGTTTAAAAAATAAAGAAAAAGCCTATTCAAAGAGCATGTTACCAGTAAAAGAAAAAATTATCTGTGTATTTTGAATGAGGTCTTGTCGAGTTTCTTCTGGATCTGGTGCAGTCCAACCTTTTATTGGTAATTTGGATGATGGAGCACTCCTCTTAGATCTCATATCCTCTGTGAACTTCCAGAGAACACATTCTGTTCTATTGTCCAAGCTACTAAAAAGGATGCTAATACCAGCACTGATCCTTTAGGGACCTCCCTAGTAACCAGCTGCCAGGTGACTCTGTACCACTGACCCCAACTGTTTGGGCCCAGAAGCCTAGGCAAGTTTCCATCCATTATATTCTTACCTATCAAAGTACTCTAACCTATCAAAGCTTTTTATTGGTTAGACCAATTTGACACAAGGAATATGATGGGAGACCATATCCAAAGCCTTCCTAAAGGAAAGGGATCAACACCCAGAGCTCTTCAAAAGCCCACAAAGCTAGTCAGATCATCACAGAAAACAGTCAGGTTGGTTAGGCACAGTTTGAACTAGTAAATTCATGCTTACTCTTCCCAAAACACCTTCTTTGTGTGCCTGGACAGTTTCCATGAGAACTTGTTCCAAAGATTTCCCAGAAATTGCAGTTAAGCTGATTGGCCTTCTCGAAGATGGGTGTGACATTTTCCATTTTGAATCATCGGAAATGTCTTTTGGTGTATGAATGCTCAAAAAGGGCAGGAAGTGACTTTGCAGTGCTGGTCAGCTCATTCCCCACCCTGAAATTCATCCCTTCTGCTCACATGGACTCATGTATCTTCAAGCTGCTTAGCTGACTCCTAACTCTATCTCTTTTACTGTGGCTAGACCTTCAGCTGCTAGGGTCAGGACCTTGGGAGTCCTGGGGGTAAATCTTGCCAGGAAAAAACAAGACAAAGAAATCACTGGCCACATTAACCTCTTCTGAGTCCTTGTCACTAGGCCCTTTGCTCTACTGCACAACAAAGCTGTATTTTTCTTATGTTTTCCCAGGCAACATGTTAATATTATTTCTGTGTGGTTCATCCCAATTACACATTACTTTTGCTTCCTATTTGAATTTGAATTCAGTCAAGATTTTCCTAGACAACCACAGTGCATTTGTGCCACCTTTGCTTGACTTGCAACAGGTTGCAATGCTGTTGTGGATGTCATCCCGCAGAACCTTTACTCTACTATGGTTGCTGCAGCCCCATCATGCTGCAGATCTCATCAACATCCTCATCCCCAATCTGCTCTTTATTCATTGATTTGTAAAACTACAACAGACTCCTAAGGCTGACAAGGCAGGAATACATTAAAAAAAAGTTTGGAAGCTGATTACTTGACAGTGTGGTTTTACTGCAAAACTCCTATTCTGGGTAACACTACTAGAAAACAAGCCTCAATAACTACTTTGCTTTATTTTATACTGGTTTTGGTTGTGGCCATCACATCTTTGGACACAGAGAAGCTGAAGAGAACCCAGAGAAGCAATGGTAGCAGAGGTCAGGACGGCTGACAAGATGCGCTTGACAAATTTGCAGAAAAACTCCTCTAGGCCATATATTTGGAAGAGTTTTCTGCAAGGATGGTGAAGAGCTACCCAGATTAGTTAACAGACCGCGGAAGTTCCTTTCATTTTATGTGAGAAAGGAGCTTCTCTCTGAATCTTAACGATCCTGAAATTTTTCAGAGACCTTCCCATTTTAGTCTCAAGTCTTATAATGTTAAAAAAGAAATGTGCCTAAAAAAATTCCTTTTCTGAAACTGAAAGTTTTGTTTTATTTTTCCATGTCTTCATTTTCAGGGTTTTGTGGACTTTTGTTTGTTTGCTTTTTCTTGTTGTTGTTTTTGTTGTGAATTTTTTTGTGAACTTTTTTTCCCAGAATGATTATTTTGGTTCAAAAAAGTCACCTTAAGCATTCTTGAATTGGAAACAGAGGAGGCAGTCTGTGCTCCCTGCTCTGTCACATGCTTCACTTATGGCACCACATGAATAGCTCTAAAAACCAACCTTGGGGGTTAATGTGATGAAGGCATGATCCTATTCCCTTCCATTCCTGTTACTTAGGAGCAGTAAGGAACAAGCACCAGAATTTCTCCAGGAGTAAGGTCCTCATGGAGAAGCATGTATGGGAAGTTCTGGGTGTCCTTCTATCCTGACGCATCTCTGACAGACACCTTTCAGTCCTTTAAAAAGCACTTGTTAGTCTTCTTGTTTACGTTAGTATTAGCAACTAAATATCATCAAGTGGTGAATATTTCCAGAATATATGGTAAAAATTAAGAAGTATAATACATGCCACTGTGTGTTTAACTAAGAGATTGTTGGAAATTCCCTTGTTTTAGGATGTTTTTTATTGCTGCTAATTCATCTTTTGAACTCAGCTACTTTCTTTACCTGGTAGTTAAAACTGTGCCAACCTAGAGATGATTTCCCTGATATTTTGGATCACGGTCTCACTTGTCCTCTTTGATGACCTGTGTGGATATTATCAGAGGTGTTACTCAGCTGGCCAGCAAATAGACATTTTGAAAACCTGTTTCCCCTAATACTGTATGCAATATTTTGCCAGTGTACAGAAATTGTATCAGTCTGACTGTGCTGATTCCATATTTCCAGGTTTACATTGCCTTTACAACTAACCCTAGGAGTGTAAATGACTGCATGGTTTTCCTTTCCTTTGTACAGCTTGGTAAGGATCTCAAAAATAGCTAAAGCTTGTCAGTTCTAGCAATGCTTCCAAATAACTTATGAATGTTATTTACTTCCTGTAGATTATAACACAAGCGAGCAAAAGCAAGCATGTAAGAAACATGAACTTTATGTGAGTTTCCGAGACTTAGGATGGCAGGTAAGATTATAAATGCTCTTTCCTAACAGTTCAAACTGGGACAATCTATTTTAAAGTCCCCCATTATTTGCACTCTGTTTTCTTTATGGAAATTGGTATTAAAATGATGAGAGACAGATTCTTTGAATGCATTTTGTAACAAATCCTTATCAATATTGCTATCACTATACCTTTTTTAGCTCTACTCTCAAACATATTGCATACATTAGGGACTTTATTATATGGATTCGTTCACATAAAGATAAATTTAAACTACTGCTCAAGAGTTGAGTGAATTTCTAAATGAAACCAAAATCTCCACATCAAGTGATGAAAAGTTTTCAATTTTGACTAGTTCAGATTTAAATCCCCCTTGTTCAGTGCTGTCTGCTGCAGGTCATAGAGATTTCACTCGGGTAGGGTCCTTAGGGAAATAAATCTTGGATTTATGTCCCTGAGGAAAATAGGCTCAGTGATCTTAATGATACCATAGCTAATTTTATATAATTTCTGAGGAAAACTCGTCCTGCCATACAGTAACAAAAAAATAATATACTTACAGTAAAAGGTCATGAAGTCAGAGGCAGGGCATTATGGGAAAAGAAAATAGAGATCAATCTAGGGTTTTTTTCCAGAAAGCAAGGAACTCTCTATAAAGAAAGAACAAGAAGGCCTTCAGCAACCTCTAACTATTGCATATATGGTAAGAACCCAGGGATGGTTGCCTGTGCATTTCAGATTTCTCTGAATTACTTTGAAACCATTCTCCAGGAGCAGAACAAGTCTATGAGGAGCAAAAGTATGCTATCTCTTCAGTGACAGCTCAACCTTTATGTATCTAGCTCAGACTCTCCTATGGCCTCATTATCCTCTCTGATATTTTGTAGTACATTTATCCCCACAGCAGCCTGAAGAAGTAGGCAGAGGCTGTTTTCCCAAGTCTGCAAAGCATAATTACCCTGTCCAGGGCCACAGAGCAGGCTTGTGGTATTGGACTCAGGCCACTGAACAAGTGAGCCATTGTCTCTTGATTACAGGGTTTTTTTTCAGATATCAACAGGTTTTTTTTGGTTTGGGTTTGTTTTGGCTTTTTTTTTAACAGTAAATTCTGGTATGCTCCAAGACGTGCTAGGCTCTCAGATCAGTGGCCATAGTGGCCGCAGTAGTCAAAGAAAAAAGAAAATCTATTTTTAACACAAAGGCTACTATAAGAACTAAAAGTTTCAGCTGGAAAGCCAGAGTTGCACTGTACAATATTTGATGAGTGAAACACAGGGTGAAATAAGATACAAAAAAAAAAAAAAAGATACAAATCCCAAGTAGCTACTTGATCCTCTCTGCCCTTCCTGCAGCACCTCCATTACCTGCCAGAGGAGGAATTCAGCAAACTAAACACACAGCCTTCATTAACATTTTAAAATATTTTCCCTCTTGTGGTCTTTTGCCCATGCTGTGTTGCTTGAAATACTGAAAATGTATGATTCATTGACATGCCAACAGGTAATCCCTAGCAACGCTGTCTCACACAGTAACACAGTTAACAGTGCTGACTATGCTGAAGGAAAAGAATGCATTTTAATTACTTTTGTTGCAGCAAGAAGTGCTCAAGACTTTTAGTCTGGAATGAAAAATATTCTGCAAATATATTTTAATCTTCAGTCTCCCTTATAGCCTCCTTAGTTGGTATTCAGTACAGATTTTTAGGTTTCATTAATTTTCATCTCAATTTTACATGAACAAAGCAAGTACTTTAAAAAAAAAATTCATTTCACATGCCACCTTCTGAAGTTCATTTTGTCATTGAGCAAGTCTTAGTTTGATATAGTTATGAATTCCCTGCGTGAGAAAATATAATGAGTGGATTTATTTGTTGTTGTTTTAGGATTGGATTATTGCACCGGAGGGCTACGCTGCGTTTTACTGTGATGGAGAGTGTTCTTTTCCCCTCAATGCCCACATGAATGCAACAAACCATGCCATTGTTCAGACTCTGGTATGCCTCTGACTGTGTTGTAGTTGCCTATGCTGCGGTTGTTCGTGTCTTTGCTCAGAGTCTGACTCTTCTGTTTACCACTACTGAATTTTGATTATTTCTTGGTAAATCATAACTCGTTTCAAAACCTGCTTTAGTGGTTTTGTTGGAGAGAGGATGAACTGCTCAGAGTGGCCTGTGTGGTAGGTTTCACTTCCATTTCAAATGCAATAGCGCATGAGAAGACTGTGTTGTATTACTGGAGAATTGTGTAGACAGGAACCAAAGGGGCCCCCTGGTTTGACTTCCAAGAGTTTTTGCAACTTATTGAAGCTCAGTGTTAACATCTACATGTTATACCTTCCAGAAATGATGACACTTGGCCACTCCGTGGACCTCTGTTGTCAACTGTTGGCACAGATTCTTACACTGTAATTTAATGTGAAGCTTTGCAAACAGATGCATTTGCATGTACGAAATTGTGTTCAGTCATGCCTGGCTTACAAATGCAATTTAAAAATAAGTGTGTTTGGATCTGTTGCTCTGCCTGGTACATCTAAAACGGGATTTGCAGCCAGCTTTCTGCCTCTGCTAATTCTTATGTTAGTCCTGTGCCTCAGCTGGAGCAGCCAAAAAGATGATCTTAGTTGAGGCAGCTGGCTAGGCCTCCTCTAGCCCAGCAGTGTTCAGCTACAGAAATCATGACCTTTAGACTATGACTAAATGTCATTACATTTGAGGCCAAAGTCTGGTCAGCCTGGTCAAAACTTGATTTTTCACCTGTGCCAGCTGAAGAACTGGCTCTGAATAGCACTGGTATTAGCAGAATGATTAAGAAGGAGAGGGATGAGAGATAATACACAAGGAGGGAGTCACAGTATGAAATGAGAACAGGAAAGGGCTGTCATCCCCAGTTAGTTTCTGGAAAGTTCAAGACACTCAATTGAGATTAGAGAAACATGGATTTAAGGTTCTGTTTGATTTAAACTAATAATTGTAAAGTATCCTGACTATCAGATTATGCTGATGACTCTGTCCAAGGATAATGATCTTTTTCTTTTATTCTCACATCAAAATCTGGGCCTGAAAAACCTTCCCCCCTTGAGAAATGAGTGGAGTTACTACCTGGGATACCAGCCCAAACACCCCCCTCAAATTTAAACCCCACACCAAAAATAAAAAACCCAAAACCAAGCAAGCAAACAAAGAAAAATAAAATTTGATTTCTTTCTGATAGGAAACAAGTTCTGTTTGTGAAAATTGCCAAATATTTCTACATGAGAGGGACATTTTCAAAAACTCAGCATATGCTGAGAACTTTTCCCTTCCATTCAATTTTTCATTTACTCACCTTCTCCAAGTCCAGTCACCAAGGCAACATTATTCCTCTATACTAGAATTCCAGTCAGCAAGATTTACGAAAAGAAGGGAAAATGTCAGAGGCTGAAAATAAGGAGAAGTATGTTAAGGAGTTCAGGTGAAAGGGAACAGAAAATGCCAGTTGGCAAGGAATACAGCAATGTTCTTAGAAGACAATGAAGAACAGCATATCTGCAGTCCTGAGCAGAAAAGAAGTAGGTCAGCAAAGCAATAGTTTAGTATTACACAAGCATTGTCCAGAAAAGTTGCCAATATCACTGAGATCCCCAGGTTAGAGTTCCCTCCTGCAATTATGGACTGTTAAATAAGGGTTGGCTCACTGCTACTTTCTCTTGTGTGTTTTTCCTTTCCAAAAAATGGTTATTTTCCCATTGTTAGGAAATGTGTGTAGTTTGTCCTACTTTTTAAATTGGATACTTAATTTTTGCTCTTTTTATGGCCATTTTGGAATTGCGTGTCTCCCTTTGCATGTACTGTACATGCATTCAGTGCAGCCAAAAAATCATGAGGCCAATTAAGTTTTAGCTGTACATAAATTAGATGAGATAACAGTAGTTTAATGCTTTCTGGTTTAAATTATACAAAATTCAGATTTACACAAGGTGTGCATATGGGGATGGCTTGGGAAGCAATTATTCATATGCTCCACCCTAATCCAAATGCAGTCACCTCCTGGCCATAATGATTACACCATCCTGAAAAAGCCTGCTCTTTGGTGTGGGAAGTGATTGTTCCTTGGTACCCCTCCAAACTTAACTGATTCTTTTTTATTTTCTTCTGTAACAAGAATAGGAGAAATACAGGCCAGTACCTCACTCTCTCCCTCTCTTGTTTCTCTGCAATTAAACTCAGGCAAACAGACAATACAGATGCATATAAATAAAAGACGGGGTGCATTTAATAAGCTCTATAAACTTCTCGTCTCCTGCATCACCCTCAGAACAGGCACAGGGTTAGCATTGACCTCCTGGTCATGTAAGACAGTGGATTATCAGGTTGGCTTGCACTGAATTTGGGGTAAACACTTGAAAAGGCTGTGAACCACACTTCCAAGGGGGTATTGTGGGGCCACGGATCTTCCGCCAGGGGTGGCGGGGGCTGGTGGGACCACGATTTATGGCTGGACAAACGTCTGACCAGGTCAGGCACAATCATTTTTTTCTCCAGTGCTTTGCTATTCATTTGTTAAATAGTTTTTAAATGTGTGTCTAAACTGTTACAAAACAGCTACTTCAGGATTTATTATTGCTCATTTCAAAAGACCTTCTCATGGTAACTGTTATGTAAAAATCGTTTCCTGATAGACCGTTCTCTGTTTTCTGGCAAAGGCTCTGGGTTTATATCACTGCAAGACAGATGGCTCTAACAGAATTACAAAGACTTAACATACAAACAAAATCTATTACTGCTGAAGTCTTCATCCATGCCTTAATAATCTGTTACCCTCTCTATTACAACTCCCTCCTCTCACTCCCCAGGTTTCAAGTCTTCAGCGTGTATAGAATATTACATCCAACCTTCTTTCAAGTACAAAGAACTTGAATTTCCCCCATTTTATTTCCACTAGATCTTGTTTGTTCTGGGACACTTTTCAAAACTCTTTTCTTTTGCTTTAATCTTTCATTGATATATTTCAGCCCGGTGAACATAGACTTGTCTGCCTCAGCTCCTGCCCCAAATATTCTGTCCAGCTGGCACCCACCTTATGAACTGATTTTTATTTCAGTGGAAGTAGAATTGGATCCATAGATACCTAGATAAGACCTTAAAATGCACTCATACTGTCTGAGACTCCACATCTTACCATTTCATAGGCTGAAAACAGTTTCACTATGAGGCTTTGCCTGCACAGCCTTTGCTGTCTGCAATAGATTTTCCTCCACACTGAGCCCCCACCACAGGAAAGCATTTTAGCACATGCTGGGGTCCTGGTGAGACCTGGGGCTTGAGCATTTGCTTCATGTTATGCCTTGCCCTCAGCAAAGATGGTACAGACAATACGTTTAAATGTCTTCCTGAGCAGCTGCCTAACTCCAATTCTCTAAATTTCATCTGAAAACCAACTTTCTGTCTTGGCTGCTTCTCATTTATCTCTCCATCTGCTTTTATTCTATAACCCTGCCTGTGCAACTGAAATCAGAAAAATGTGCTGGAGGTAAGCTGTACTTTAAACTTGCTAACCAAGGAAAATTTGTGACCACAGCCCTTGCTGAATTGCAAAGACATGTTTTGCACTGACATTGTCCTTGCACCTCTCTGTTTGATATATGAGCTGTGTATTTATCTGTCTTTCAGGTTCATTTGATGTTCCCTGATCACGTACCCAAGCCATGCTGTGCACCAACAAAACTGAACGCAATCTCCGTGCTCTACTTTGATGACAGTTCCAATGTTATTTTAAAAAAATACAGGAATATGGTGGTGCGTTCATGTGGCTGCCACTAAAACAAAAAAAAATAAAATCTAAAGCAGAGGGTTTTATTCAAAATTGTAATAAAGTCAAGATACGAGCATCGCTGATGAAAAGGCAGGCCTAAATTTATTCCATTTCATGTCATCTCTCATTTAATTGTACAGTATAGTGTACATAGTAGCTTTTATTTATTTAAAAATATATAGTTGCTTTTGTATGAGCAAAATTTCAGAAACATTTATTTAATGGGTCACCTCACTATGCAGCAGAAGTTCACAAATTAATTTTTCAATTGACCATACTGAAATTTGCTTTATCCCATTTCAATATTGTAAAGTAAAGCCTTTTTGTATGGAATTTTTTTAAACAAGAAACTCCAGAAGTTCTGTAACTGCTTTGTATTGTTAGAAGAACTAAGTGCACTTGGTCATATTTTGCCAATGAAAACTGTGGCAAGGTATTTATTTAGAAAAAGGCACAGGAAGAAAAAAACTAAACAAAACTGCACAGCTAAACATATTTTTTCTTTTAGAACTTCTGCTCCATTAGAAAAAGTGAAATGTTGAACAGTGCTTAAGTAAATAAATAGGAGATAAAAAATAGAAGTGAAAAATTGCACATAATTGTTATAACTATTCTCTTTAACACGATGAGTGTAACTGGAGGAGTATGTTACTTTTTGGCTTGTGACCTGCAGAGTTTGCAAAAGGCTGCAGGCTTCAGAAATTCTGTGTAGAGAGACTCTTGCCTCTATCTATGACTTTCCAAGTTAACACTAAAAATTGAACTACAACATTTTTACCTCAAATCATATCAGTCTATTATCTATGACACTGCTCTGGCAAGTATTTTTATATTAGTGTAAAGCAAGCCAAAATCAAATTTTAAAAAACCATGCAAGCTTTCCCATTACATACACATGCTACTATATGCACAAAGTATACAGAATACAGGGTATGGAAGGGCTTTGCTTTATTTAGCTCCCAATCCTGGATGTGTTTTAAGAGTGTGCAAGGGAAGGCACAGGGGGGTGCAGCAGTTGTCAAATGTTTAATCAAAAATCTTATCCCTGGTGGTGGCTGTTTTCAGGTAAAGGTGAAAAACACCTTTCATAAGATGATGCTGGGTAACTTGCAGCCTACTTGCAGTCCCATCTGCTTTTCTATCAGGTGGGAATTGAGTTAAATAATGGGACTCAATATGTGATACTTTTTCTTTTATTTAGCATTTGCAACTTTAATAGTTCTTAAATCCATATCAACAACTTTTTATTCCCACTAAATTTTGGCCTCAAGTTAAATCCTTTGGCTTTGAATTACACAACCAATTACAAATTACCATTCTCATCACCACTACACACAGGTTTATTTTGAATTAATTACACTTAATGTCTTTGGGCACCCCTTTGTTTTAGTGCTGTGAAAGTGAGAAAATAGAAATGTTTTTCTCTCTATTACATGGCTAATTATCACATACGCTTTTATCATGAGCTGCCTTCATTAAAAATGCTTCCTTTAAACCATTCTCAAAGAGTTGCTAAAAAATTGATAGGATTGATAAGTTTCTTCTTAGACAGTCTAATCATGTAAACTCTGACTTCTCTGGTTATTTAAAACATATCTCAGAAAACTCAGATGATTACAGACTGATAAAATCAGCATGTGTGTGACTGTGTGTATGCATGTGAATAGGCAGCTGTTTTTTTTTGCAGAAACTAATTTATTTTATCTTGCTATTGGAGTAATACATAAATCCTTTCTATGCATACACTCAATTAAAAAAAAATTAGGAGTTCTGATTTCAGCCTTGGGAACTCTTTCCGCTTAATAGAACAGTTCCATTTTACACTCCCATCTGTATTTTATACTGACATTGCCTACATAGATTTAGTTGCAGTTCATGCACAAGAATGTGTAGGAAAAAAGGTCTGCATCTGAATTACCATTTAGAAAAGTTAAACTCTTCTGTCGTATTCAAAAAATTACTGGTTTTTTGTACAAAATGGGTACATGGATGTGCTTTTTTGAATTCAATTTATTCTAAATGGAATTTGATGGACACTAAATTTTGGGTACATTAAGTAATATATTTTTAAATAATGGTGTACCATTTTGAGACTAAGAAGCTGAAGATTATTGTTATATTATTCTTTAAAATATGCTGTTGGAATATATTTCTATATTTTGAGACATAATAAACCTGTAATAATGTTTTCCTCTGCTGTGGCTTTACTCCTTAGATACATGACAAAATGACACTGACTTGATGTATCCTTTTAAAAGGAAAAGCAGGAGATCATCAATGGTTATGGACAGATTTTGTTATACTTCATTTTTAGTACAGACATTTTGCAAAATTACATTTATTTTGTTGCTTCTTAGACAGCCAATGGTGAACCATCTACACTTCTAATAAAAATCATACCTTCAAATCATACCTCCAAGTGCCAGTACTCTACTTGAAATACATTAGAAAGGAAAAATGCTTTTAAAAATTCCTAATAAATTCATAACCTATAATTCCTTGGTTTGTAATTAGGGATAGTGGCACCAAACTTTCTACATGCTCTGGAGAAGTAAATGTAGGCATGTTTTCATGTAAACCTGTTCAGATAATCTCTTCTTCAGTAGTACAAACTAATGCAGGACTTTTTGTTCTTTTCCTTTGTCCTATCAAATACTTGTTATTTTATATATATTTATTCATAATATACATACACATATTTAATGCAACACGTACATAATTATATGAAAATTTACCCTTATCTGTAGCTATATCAGTTTCTCTAGTTATGAAGACTTTTCTATTATAATTTAGGACACAAGAGCTTTGCTCTTTTTCAAGTTGTTGAGGGTTTCAACGTCCTTAACAACTGGAACCTCAAGGGCTGAAAACCCAAAGAACCCAGAATTAATGTTGCAAAGCTGTCTGGTAGCTGACAACATAGCAATATATTGGACCAGTGCAAAACCCAGCTAGAGAGGTCTCGGAGAGTCGTTGGTGTGGATGTCTTCAAGAAAACAATGATCATGCTTCTTTTCACTGTGCATCTATCTGAAATGCTGACATGTCCTTAACAGTGCCATGACTCTTCCTTCTGCAGTAGGCTGTTCAGGTAAATGTGCAATTGTGTGAGTGATTAGGTAGGCAGTGAAAATGAAGGCACTCGAGGGGCTTGGGTACTTTCAGGAATAAGAAACCAGGCCTTACTTGCTGCCCACGAGAGCACAGCTGATTGTTTTGCATACTGGGATGTATAACACTATAAAACAATACTTAGTCTTTACATTACGATGTGAGTCAATTGTCAGACCCTTTGGGTCCTCATTTTGGTAAATGGTAGATGCATGAGTGGTGTTAGTTACACCTGTGATGTAGACACCTTAACTGAGACTCTCTTAGGGACAACATAGAAAAGTTGCTTTTTTGGATTGCAAATCACCTATTTCTCTCCAAAGACAGGTTTAGGACAGTGACTCTCCTTAGACCTTGTTTGAGCAACTGTAGCCAGTGACAGCCCCTGACACCTTAAAAATAACACTACATTGTTGAAAAAGTTTTACTCAGATGTTCATTTTGTATGTGAAGCTTTGAGAAACCTCCTGGTATGATGTGATGTCACACTTTTGTTTTGGAATATAATTTTCTCTACCATTTACAGGGGAAAGGTTTGACTGCTCACTGCGTACTACTTCTGTTTCGGTTGGTTGATGGTTTTTGAGCTCTTTTTCAATTCCTCTTTTGGAAAAGTTTCATCATAAATTGAATTTACTCAAAGATTGTTTAAAAAATGGCTTAGGCTTGCACTCATAAGACTCTGAATTGTTTCAGCAATAATCAAAACATTCTAATTACCAGGGCCTTAAAATTACATTATTTTCAAGCTCTACTGCTCTTTTGCTCACACATTCAGCTGTGTAGAGGGAGAATCTGACATGTGGTGCCGGAATGACAAACCAGCCACATGTGAATTATACAGCATTATCTTTTACTATCTCATCTGAAGTCACAGAACTTGCAAAATGTGATTTACAATGTGTTACTGAATTCTTACTCACAGGGCTTGAGCAAGATCTTGATTAAAAACAAAAGAAAACTAAACTAAAAAAATGCATCAAAAAACAGCAAGAGGAGGTTTTCTTGCCATCTTAATTCAAATAAATCAGCACCAAACGTGGTATACGAGGGATCGTGAATCTCATGTGAATGAAAAGGGCCTTTTGTATTCTGTTTTCCACATTTACAACACATGACACAGACGCTTCTCCCAACTGTTATATTTCCAGCTAAATGCTTTCTGTTCTCTTCCTGTACGTTTTTGCTTCCAATAGGCACCACTGATTATTCTTATTAATATGAATGAATATTCTAATTGCTTTAGCAGATGTTAATGCTTTACAGTAGAAGTGTGTGTTATTAGTATTGCTAAACTTTACATGTACAGGAAAGTGGAGAGGCTTGACAAAGAGAAGAGCAGATGAGAGGCAGGATAGGGAAGACAACCAGGCCTCCAGTGTCCCAGTGCTCTAAACCCTGTTGCACACTCTTGGCAAGGGATTTATGCACTTGGCACTTCTGTCCATGCAACTCGTAACTTTAAGGAAAGATAAGCAGTCTTAGGGGTTACCTGGACCTATACTTGGCCTTTACAAAATATTTTTCTATTTTCATGGCTGTTTGTGTGCAGAATGTAGACTACACCTTTCCAATGTGGGAGGGGTGGAATTTAAAAGGTACTTCTAGGGAGCCAACAACTATCTTGCAGCAGATCCTGGAGCACCTTTTCAACAGGGTCATAAATCTGTACTGGTAGAGTTGAAGGCAATGTTATATCCCTCCCTTTTCTTACATTTTCCTCCTCCTCAGTGGGAAGTTCAGCAATGTGTTAAGACTGGGACTGTATTCATATCTGTGTAGCAGGGGTTCTCAGGCCAGATGTTGGCTGGAGATGTGAGAGCAACATATTTTCTAGGGAACAGCTCTCAGAGAATAATATTGCAACAGAGATATGGGAGCAGATCGTCTCTGTAAAACTTGTCCTGGTCTCTTCTGGGTTTCCAGCTGACTTATGAGCAGAAACACTTGTGAAAATGAGAAAGGTCTTTGACTAAATTGTAAGGAGAAAACGTTGTGGGGGATCTTTCTGGCATCTCTGGCCCCATAAATCCTTTGACAGAGAAGTCCAGGCTTGAACCTGGAGCTACTCGACTGCAGAGAGACCAAAAGTTGGATAAGACATGGTAGAGATACACAGTGCATATATCAAACTCCCTAAATGGATATAATTGGAAAATAAAGCTTTTCATGCCTGGTTATTTTCTTGGTTGCTGAGCTGTTTTGCCACAGGAACATGTGTTCCCTTTTATTCGGGCAAATTTTACATCCACCACTGGGATTCCTTTCCAAAATTAGTGTTTCTCCCTTAACCTCTGCAAGGGCTCTGTTCAGCCTTCTCTGCATGTTATCTGTTTTATTATTCAAGACTAACAGCTCCCACCGGGAGTGCTCTTTCCTAGACTGTGCTGCAGGGACAGAACAAAGACAAGACCTGCAAGGTCAGTTACTTGTTTAACTGGGATGAGAAACTTTGAGAAATCTTTTTGCTTATTTTTTCTTTCATTTTTGCATGCACTTGGATTTTTCTTGGTTTGCTATCTTGGTATGAATTCTTGTGGATAAAAATACATAGGTAAGTGCATAGGGTTCCATGAAACATGTCTGTGAAAAGGATTTGTGCATTTAGTAAGAAACAAAACTCCCTAATTGGTTTCATCTTTGCAAATTGAATTAGTATAGCTAATTCTATTCCCTGTAAAGGAAAGAGGTTTTAGCAAGCTACTGTGCCTGAAAACATTTCATCTTTTGAAATCTACTAATTTAGTGAAAATTTAAGAGTTTCTAATTAGCAGGACCTATACTGTGTAGTTCAGGACATATATCCATGGACCAAATCAATATTCTCAGATATATTGGTGTACATACAAAATCTATCAAAATTAATAGTGTCCTTGAAGTACTTGTAAACATATTTCTGGTTCTGTTTACCCATATTGGACAGTGAGGTAATGAGAATGGTATTCATGCCAGAATACAATTAACTCCTTAATTCTCAGATTTCTTCACCTTATAAATAAGGCCTGATGCTTTTAATCTTTTCTCTCACTCATCTATAACAAAATATGGCTGAAGATAACTCAAAACTATAGGAAATTAATTTCATGCTTCAGAATTGAACTGAATGTGGAAGCTCCAAAACTTAAATTAGAAGTTTTAAAAACAAGCATGAAAGCAGTTTTTAAAAAGTTTTTTAAAAGATCCTTGCAGATCTGCAGAGCTCACGGCAGTGCTGTAGAAGTGGCCATTGGGGCAGAGAAGCCCGGACTGCGTTGGCGCCTGGCAGAAGCCCCACCAGCTTGGCAGAGGCTGTGGCTGCAGGGTGCTGATGGACTCAGTGAGGAGCCAGCAGCCCACGTGTGTGGAAAGGAGCCTGGAAGCTGCAGGGCTCCCTTCTCTAACACAGTGCAGACACAGGGGCTGTCCAGCAAGGAAACAGAAGGGTTTCATAGAATGGTGCGCAGTAGAGGCCATTGAAATTTCTTGCATTTAATCACAAAAGTGCTTAAAGATATGGCTCTATTTCAAAAAAACAGAAATGTATTCATTGTGAAATTCCCACTCCAGCTAAAATTTCTCCTGACATTTCTGAGTGAAGCTTCACTGACATTTTCACAGAGGTTTGCTCATTTTTGGCAGGAAAGAATTTGACCCCTCTCTTCAATCATGTTACACCCCATTTCCACTGACTGTCTCTTTTCCCATTCTCTTGGTTTTTCCCATGATGTAAATACACATTGCAGTAGACGCAGCAGAGCTCCTCTGGATTTACTCTAGAATAGTTAAGTAACTAATAATAGCTAAGAATAGCTAATTGCAAAATATTTTCTTCAATGTTTTCCTCTCATTCCTCTGAATCTTTTCCCTTAGCTGACCTTTGCTGCTGAAAAAAGCTGTAAGAAATGAGTCAAATAATAATTGTTAAGGCAGAAATCATATTTAAATTGTTTTAATTAGGTAACTAAACATGGTACACTCAGCTGTTATATCATTCTCCTTACAGACATTAGTTACATGGCACTGCCCTGACTCAAGCACTAAGTAAGACCTATCAGCCTTCCAGGAGAGCAGTCTGCTGGAATTTCCAAGCAATGCCAGGCTGTCAGGCTGTTCCATTTCACAGATGTGATTTTTGCAATTTTTTTTAACAGATTGCTCCTCTAGAAGTTTACTCAATACAGTAACCTTCTTCAGAGGAGCCCTGGAGTGCAGCCAGGAATGGTAACCTCTCCCATTAATGTATGTGGATCATGATGACAACACTTGTCCCCAGTTTGGTTTTCTTCATGTATGCTCACATTCATTATATTCTAGATATTAAGAACATTACTATGGCTTTTCTAGCAAGGAAGAGATCTCTGTCAGACAGTAAAAAACATCTGTAGTCACTTCTACTTAGTGTTTCTGCCTCTATAATCTAGTTTTCACGATTGTCCAAAGACTACAGAATCCATATCACTCATCATATCAATTATAACAATTAGCTTTCCTATGGACTGCTCTAATTTCATGCGTTTCTAATCACCCATTTGTTGTGTCAGTAATTACTATGCTCATTTACTTGCAACTGAATGTTTTAGTAATTATACGTCTGTTTCCTCATTTTCCCACCGACATCAGCTTTTTCTCCTTCACAGTCACAATGCAATCTTTTCACGTTGCAGAAAATTTAGTATTCTCTTTATGAAGAGTTGTGCAACCTCCATTTTTTCCCCTTACAAAGACAAAGTGCTTTCAAAGTAATTTATATATGACACAAAACAGTGGTTCTATGTAGATATTCGAGCTAATAATGCTTCAGAGGCTATGAAATTATATTACTGCCTATTTCCAGGTTTTTTGTAGTACCAGAAGCAACTCAGTCAGAACCCATATATTGACATGGAAACACACTATGTGGGATAGAAATCTATATGGGATAGAAATTCATAAAAATGTCTTTTTTTTTTTTTATTTGAGGGCTGCTGAAATGATCCAAACCTGTGTGCAAAAGTTTGTGAATGGCAATTTAAAATGTGTTTTCCTGTGCATTTCCCCCTTGATGCAAGCAAGCCAAGGTGTAGAATTAAAGGGTGTCCTAGTGAGTGCATATCTGTGAGGTGTATTCAGTGAGATGCAGAACACCAGCTCACATGGAAATCAGTTTTTAATTTACACTTAGGGTTTACTTTCTGTTGCCTTTTCCCACGCAGATTCAGCTGCCTTAAAAGTTCTGTTATAATAGCACCATCTTCTGACTAACATCCTGTCAGGAGTACTTCTGAGTACTTTTGTCCTTGGTTCATTGCAACTGTGAGGGTCCTACTTCTGTGAGAAGGTGGCTGCTCCCCTGCTTTATGCAGTGCTCCAGAGATACAGTGAAGTGATTAACCATACAGTGCAATCATCTGTGCAGAGCTGGGAATTCCTTAAGTTTGGCAGCCCAGTGTTGAAATGTACGCACATTTCCAATGAAAATGTTGAGAGAATTAAATTAAAACAGAAAGTGTTCTGCTGACATTTTTGATGCTGACTCGGTTTTATATAAGTAAGAGCCACTGACAGCACTTGCATTCTCAGTCCCTTCCAAGGTCAAGACTGTGTGCTAGATATTTTGAAGAGTCTACTACAGTATAAAAACAGCCCAGCGAGTAAAGTTTTAACCTTATTTAACCTTTGCTTATGTGCAAAGATGTAGATCTTCAAATTACTAGAAATTGTTGGATAGATTTTGCAAGAGGAAATTGTATCATTTTCGTATCAGACACATTAACTCTTGGCTATGTTCTAATACATGTGGATCTTTTCTTCCCATTTCTATCTGGACAGTAAAGAAAAGACAGGAGCGACTGTCAGCTGACTATCAAAGCAATTTAGTCAATTCATTTTGGAAAGTCTAGAGACTAATATTTGAAGTCACTTATCCAGTTCATTTCATATAAATTATTAAAACTTCAAATGCAGTTTAAAGGGCATAAAACCAGAGTTAGAAGTTTCCTTGGTGCAATAAAATGAGATGGGCTTAAAAGTTATGGGTCCTATCATTGATTCACAATGAAACTTTGGAAAATAAGTGTCCCATATCTGCATGAATTGGTCACACATTGACAAAGGACAAGTGAAATTAATTAGGCTTTGTGAGACCTTTTGACATTCAGATCCATTAAGCAGAGCAAAAATAGTGCTATTTGTGGCATTAGATGCTGTTATTGGTTTGTTTCTGAATTCTTATCTGCCATACCCTTCTTTTTGTGAGAAACCAAAATTTTCACAGAGATTTGTTAGCCTCTTTCAGTTCTCATTTGTAGTAAAATAATATTTACCAGTATCAAAAGAAAATTAAAAGGTTAAATACCTTTACATTGATGAGGGGTTCAGATAACAGGTAGTCCTGTTTGTGCATATTTGTTATTTGCATGTACAAATGCAAGTATGTAAACACATGCCATCTGATATATTTCTTAATTAAAATAATATTCCTTCATTAGAAAATTGTATCTTTTTTCTAATTTTCTCCTTCAAGGTATTCATTTTTTAGTACTAAAGAACTCCTTCAGTCATAAACAAATAAAATTATTTGTTCAAGCTATTTTTTTATTTATTCCCATGAAGTCACTTTCTCCAGTCTACAACATGTTACTGTTCAAGTTCTCAGATTTTTCTAGATATTGTGAAAAAGTCTGAAGAACATAATGTGCAGAGCTGATGACTCACAGAATCTGAGAGCAATTTTCTCTAGTTAGTGACTTAGTGGTCTTATTCACTGCACTGTAGCAGTCTTTGCAGAGTTTTCATGTTAATGCAAGGGGCAGAGCAGAGAGAACAGAAATAAATGCCTGAACAGTCATTGTAGTTGTGTTGATCTTTATTCCCCTAATGACATAAAAGTGAATAAACCAAACAGAAGTATCTGTTATTGGTTATAGCAATATTCTTTACTGTATGGCTCCATAGGGATATTGAGTGTCACCAAAAACTGAGCAGTCTGGGGCTTATGCACACTCAGGGCCATCTACAATTGCTCACTTCAGAAGCCTTTCTCCAAAATCATGGTGAACCCCCGGGATGAGAATACTCCTTGCTACCATTTCTCCACTTATGTTCAGAACAAAAAGAAAGGTAGATGTAACCGTAGACCTCATCTAAAAGGTCGAGAGAGAGAACTATCTCAAAATAGCTTGGAGTAAGACGACAGACTCTGCATTCAATTAAAATAATCATGAGATGATACCCCCAGAAGGATTTACTTCTTATGTTGGTTTCTAGCTATACATATTTTTTTCATCTTCTGCACAACAAAAAGTAGGGTCAGAGCACCCCAAGGGACCAAAACGCCTTAGTCAAAAATATACATGCCCCAAAATTCATAATTATCTTAATTTTCTTCTTTCCCAGCTCTAACCCTGTTTACACTGGTGAACTGTTCTGCATATTGAATTTGCATTCAATACATTAGTGACTTGACCATGCACATGTCTTTGATATCTAAGCACTTTTTCCTCTTCGCACACTATCATTGAAAAATGGTTTTAGATGTCTATTTGTTAACATATGTTCTCAGCATTTGTATATCTGTGTGTCTTTCCATGTGATATTTGTTTTCCTGTGCTTTATTTGCATGTATAAATAAAGAGTATATCTGTTGTTGGGATACAGATTGGTCTTTGGAAAGGATGTTAGCCTTTTTCACTCCATCTATTTCAAAAAAAGCAAAGAATCGCTGAGCAAAACAAATTGGTTTATGGACTCAGTATACTGCTGGAAAGATCAGAACACAATGTGATGGTACCAAGCTCTACATTTTGCCTTCATCTTTCTGAATTCCCTGGAAGATAGGTAAAAATCACGGAAAAAGCCATGTCTCTCTGGGCGATGGACCTGTGCTTGGCTTATTTGTGGCTTCTCCAGACAGTGTATGCAGCACAGTGTTAAAGAGTAGAACAAGACTTCTCCCTGAAGGACTGCACATGTAACACATGTTTTAGGGCTCCCCTGTCCTCCTTTGTTCAATTTTGCTGTTATTTTGGGATTTTTGAGCACTGGTGTTCGTCCACCCATATCAGCTCAAATCGACATTGTTAAAAGGCATCAATGTCTTTCCATGAAAACAGAATTGCTTGGGCTTGTACTTTGGTACTACTGTATATTGCTTTGCTTATTAATTTTTGGGATGTCATGCATAAGACTAGAAGCTTTGGTCCTTGAGCTAGATCTGCAATTTGTGCATTTTGGAGCAGTGCTATTACGTTTGGCTGGTATCACCTAGAGTTTTGACAATGTTATCTTGTTATTGCAGCAGAGAAAAATGAAGTTTTCCCACGTCATACAATGTTGTGTGCATAGAAAGAAAAGCTGGATTCAACAGCAAGCATTTATCTCGATGATAATTTTTGCATCTTTCCAAATAATGGAAAGATGCAAAAAAACCCAGATTTTCATCCCATAGATTGTGCTGGCAATGGAGGAGTCTTAAAATTTGATTATTTCTTATTACACTCTTGTTATTTTATGAAATGCTGTACATGTTGTAAATTAACAATTTTAATAGGTAATTATTAATATAGGTTTTATAATTATAATATAGGTAACAGGAAATCTGATCAGAATGACAGTATAAACTTTTCTTGCTCTTGGTTTCCATGAAATTTTCTGTTTTAATTCTGTTGAAGTAGAGTTTGAGAATTTAGCCTTCCTCTTATTTGTACCTGATATTTAGACTTTTTTCTCATTTCTCAGTTATCAGACATTCACAGGAAGATATTATTAATAATAAAATACAACACACAAAAATGCATAAAGATGTGATCCTCTATTATCCTTTTGGCCAACAGATTTTTTGCTACAACTGCTAAAATTGCATTTTAAACTTCTTCACAAAGGTTTGAAGAATAATTAAAAGTATAAGAATGGCAGACTGTTGGCTTTGCTGCATGCTCTTTAGGGCCTCACTCAGATAGTGAGAGAAATCTAATTAAGATTTGGATAAAAGTGCCATATGGAGAGTAAGACATTATGGATTGGGTTTTTATGTCTTTCTTAAGAACAGGGAAACAAGATTGTCTGAGGCTAAGTAACAAAGTAAGCACTGTGAGTTATATAATTAAAACTTATTTATAGACATGTATTTTTCAGCCACTTATTCTAGCACTAAGTAGTAATAGTTATCAGAAAACAGAATTTATGACACTCAATTACAATCTGTCTTTCAAAAAGGCTCTAGCTGAGTACTAGATAACATGATGCTTAGTAATACATGGCACCTGGAATCAGGAGTCTGTTGTATAACATAGAAATTATTACAGCCTTTACAATTGGTCTTGAATGGTTTGTAAATAGAATGGCTAAAATTCTCAAAGATACCAGGGTAATTAATTATTTCCATAACATTTTCAAAAGTACTTTTGATATCATGAGTTAGAAACCTCAGATTGATATAGGAAACCAAATGTTACTTAATTGCTGCAAAAACTATCATCCAAACATAAATTCAGATAAACATTAATATAGGCATCACTGAATCCTTAAGTTGCCTGAAGTCTAATTTCTTTTGGTAAAGTTCCATAAAATGCTCAAATACCTCCCCTTGAGAGGTACTTCAGTACTGGCTACACTTGCTTTGTAGCTTGATGCCTTAATGTTTGCAGCAGGCATTCCCTGCCTGTTTCCTTGCTGGCTCAATTGGCTGTGTGCAATCATAACCTGCCTTAGCTTTTCCAAGAGCCCACCCCTTGCCAGGGTCCTGACCTCTCCCTTTCTCAGCTGGTTTGGCCTTCTCTGTGCTGAATCATTCAGCTTGCAAATCTGACAGAAAATGTTGGATGTGAAAAAAAGTGTTTTTTCCCTCAGTATGCTGACCAGGGTCAACACAACACCAGACAAATGCTCAGGTGAGTGTGGTAGAAAGGGTGGGAGCAAAGGGGGGGGCAGAATCATGTGACTCAGCCTTTCTGCTGTAGAAACCCACTTTTGGCAAATGCTGGATTACACCACATGGAAAAAGCAGGAGTAAAGATGTTTTCTTCATCCCAGTGGTTGTGAACGTTGTTTCCAGTCACTTAAACCATGGAAGATTTGTACATTCATTTTTCCATCTGCTTTATTTGCCATGAGCATTTTAAGTTGGGCTCTCATTTGGAGGCAAATCCCCTGACCCTATCACAAGGGCTACTGTGCATCCCACATTTTCTCTGTGGTAGCAAGTGGCTCAAGAACAGAAGCAGACACTGCCAGATCCTCCTGGAACCTCGCTGAGCATCCAGCCCAGCTTACTCCACCCTCTGGGAATCCGAGCAGCCAGTGTCTTCCACCCAAGGACTATCCCTGCAGCTCCTCCATGCCTCTCTGCTTTCCCAGGTGTGTGCCACATGATGTGCCATTCTCAGCCACATGTGCCTTAACTAGATATTACAAGTTGACTTTCTCTTCTGAAGGATATTTTGGGATGAAATGGTCTTTGTATTGTCTGAAAGAATTGTTATTCTTTCAGTAGCATACTTAAATCTTTGTGCAGGAGAGAAAATATGTTTATGATTATGAGGATCATTACCTTCATGGCTAAAGAACTCACATGGGAAATGTGGGCTGTAATCTCCTCAAGCTGCTCTGAACCCCATGTTACCACATTTTGCTCTCTAGCACTCAGCTTTTTGGACAAAAGGGAGCACTGGCACTGGCATGACTATTTTTACCACCAATACCACACTTTTTTTTTGCCTAAGACTGCAAAATATTAGTTCACTAAGGAATTCATGGCGTGAATTCCAGTTACATAGGGCCTTCTTTTCTGGCTGATCTTCAAAAATTACTTTAGCAGTATCTGCTCCTTAGCTTAGTCAGTTCTTCTATCAGTTTCTGTTCAGAGACAGCAGCTTCAGTCTCGCTGATTACTCTTGGGGATAGTGAGATATGCAAACCCCTGGGGCTATGGTGCTTAGCTTTTTCATGACTATACCCTATGTACAGACCAGGGTCCTGGCTGGAAAGGGAGCTTACACCTTTAAGTCCCTTAGAAACTTTTGAAAGTATCATTGCCTGCCATATTAGCTGAAAAATGTTTTATGCAGAATGTGATACTCCCTGTTTGCTTCAGGGTATGTAATCTGGACTCTGAACCCTGTGGTCACTGTGAAGCCTCCCATTCACAGACAAGTTAAAGAGATGTGGACCAAGAAAGCTTATTGCATTTCTCTGGCAAATGTAATGTGAGACCCTTACATAGTAGCTGATCTAATTTTCATCAGACTCGGCTCACTATTTTAGGAGATTTCACTGCAGAAAGCAAAGGAATTGCTTCCATGACCGTATTTCAGCAATCAGCTTAAAAGTACGGGAGCATTTTCTTCTTGTCTTGCATTGTTAGCTTTAGTTCTGTTCTATGATTGACAGTTAAAATTGTATTTTCCTTGTGACTGTGGTGTTTGAGAATTGTCTATAACTAAAACAATGTAAGACCATGCACATTAGATCTGAAAATGCTCACAAGAATTTTGTCCATTTGCCTCACCTATACACACGTATCTCATGGAGCAGAATGGCAACTTTAGTCGCTGCAACTCTGTCTGCTCCAGCCTAGCAGGAATGGGGCATGGGATCATCTTATTTCTGTGTTCTTCTGCAGTCTTTCTCCAAACTGCTGGTTAATAGCTGCAGGTTTTTCTCTGGACACAGATTTGGCTCATGCTAGCCAGCCCTGTCTCACAGGCTCAGCTCAGGGATGGTGTGTGCTGGGGACTGCTGCCAGCAGGCAGGAAGGGTGAGGCCCTCCTGCATGGGAGACAAGCACACACTGGACAGCTCTGGACATCACCCTGCCAAACCATTTGTCCTTGGAGCCACAGGGTGAGCCCTCAGTGATTTTATTCATTAATATGGATCTACAGAGGCAACAGACCCTGGATGAAAAAGAACATTCAGCAAGGATAAGGCTTTTGTTTCAGCCAGAGAAGACTGATCTGTCCAGACTTCTCACATGGTGGAGTATAGGAAAAGTAGCCAATTGAACATGGTAATTTGCTAAGAGGCTGTTTCACTTTTTTCCCTCCAGATTGTATTCCCACTTGATTTCACCCTGATATTTTAAGAGAGCTGGGAGAGGTACCACTGTCAGGTGGAAAAGGTTATGACAAAGAAAGAGGCAGCAATCCAGGACTGTCCTGCAGAGACTAGGCAAGACTCAAGACAAAGTAAATAAAGAACAGAAAAAAAAATCCATAAAATTAAGCAATTCTTCCCTCATTTAGACATGATTGATAGTTTCTGATTGAATACTACTGATTTCTGAATTAAAGAAAAAAACTTATTATCCAGACTGCTCAGCTTCATGCTTTTTCGTTCTGATTTGCACATGTTATATTGGATCAAATTCATATGACATTTGATCTCAGAACATGGTTTAAAGTTTTGATTAATGTCAGTTGGCTCATTAAATTGGCTTAAAGGTTTTTAATATTCCTTTTAGGATATACAGCTCTGTTTGTTAATCTTTAATAAATTACATATCAGTAGCCATATAACTGATTGTAATATTCATATTTGTTGTGATATTAAATTTCACAAGTTGCTGTTTAAAGCATTTTTTCATCTATATGTTCTAATTCTCTTCTTCACATTTTTCTTTTTTATTGTAATATCAAAAATTATTTGAAATAAATAATTTCCCTAAATGATATTGCTTATTTAGTTTTCTTTTTCCTAATGTAGCAAAAGTGACACAATCTTTTATATGATTAAGGAACAAAAAACCCAGAGTACCTAAAAGAGACATGAAGATAGAAGGAAAAACCAGAATCAAATATTAACACATATGCTTCAAAGAAAAATCTTCTTTAACCCAAGAAACAAAAGATTTAAGGAGTTCTTTTGTCTTCCTCAGAGAATACCAGTTTATTGGGGGAAGTGGAAAAAAATAGTTCCAAGACTTCTCTGAACAGAATAGTCTGGAGTCTTTGTGCATGTAAAGGAAGATTTGAAACATTTTTTCATTAGTTTGATACTGAATTTAAAATTTGATAATACAGTCCTTGAATCAACTTTTGCTGAAGATGGCAAAAATGTAACTTTTGGACTGCATTTTCTGCTAAACCAGCTACTTAAGTTTGCACAGCTGGGAGACTTCTATTTTTTCTTGCAGCCTTTTCTCCCCCCTCCCCCATTCTGATTTGTTATTGTTTGAAATTCTGAGAATGTTTTACACACATTTTCAGCGCACAACATTTGGATCCTGATAAACGAATGACAAGTATGATATAAAGCCTTGTGGAAGACCCTGCAGGGTCTGCCTAGAGAGAAGAACACATCTGTCTCCAGCTGTGCACTTATTTAGGAGCAAAATTACTTGTCCCGGGTTGGGCAAAGATAGTAATTATTTTTTTTGTTGATGTGAAGATCAAAGGTTATTCTCAGGAAGTAGGGACAAGGATTGTGGTATTTAGCAGGAGAGATTTATCCAGGACATAATTTAGTGCATGTTTTGCACATTAACCTGGTGCTAATGCATGTAGATGGCAGAGAAATTGTAAACAGGCTGATGTAAGATAAGTTATAATTGCTGAAAAGTAAATTAATCTACTGGTCATGAATCTTCCACAGTTAGCAGAACCTTGAGCGGCTGCTACATTCCATAATCACACTTTGAAAAGAAGCTGTTTGATCTGAGGATTTCTTGCTACAGTGCAAATAACTTCTTTCTCCTATCTCTTTCTGTTTATTTATGTATTTATTTATTTATGTATTTTAATAATGTAAACCTGGTTTTAGGAACAGTATCCAGTTTTAGACTAATATAACTCACAAATTTCTTCGCATAAGAGTGAATCCCTTGGTTTTGTGATTTGCAGTGTGCAAACTGAGAATACCCTCCCCCTCCTTCAAAACCACAGAGGTAAGAGCTTATAAATATGACTTTTCATAACTGGGTGTAGTATGACCTCATGGTCAGAGATGAGATATAATATTTATTTCTCCACAATTTCCTGATGCTGTTTCCATGAAATAGCTTGCTCATGTTTCTCATTTCTAAATTTGACTTATATATGCAAATACATTTACTCTTTTAAAAGTTGCTCAGGATAAAAAAATTATACAAATTGTGTGAGAAAAGTCGGGGGGAAAAAGCTACAGAAATGATGATTGAAATCCCTTACAGCAGACTAAGATTTCATTATTATTTATGCACTATTATGACACAAATATTTTTCAATAGTACTGACATAGGCAGACAGCTTTTTTGTTTAAAAAAGTATGACTCTCACTTTCCATAGAACCTCCATGGTTCACTTTACTAAGTCAGATGCTGCTGAGATTTGTACTGTTTTAAATAAAGAAAATGCCACAAGCTAAAATGAGATATACTGATGTAAATCCAGAATGAATTATCTTAAATTTATGCTGAAGCATAAAATGTTTATGGCCAATTCCCATGACAAAAATAGTCCGCCTGGAAGAGGTTTGGCAAAAAATCAGACAGCAAACCAGTTTCATAATTGTAGCTCATTCACAAATATTAATGGAAACATGTTTGCCATGTATATTAAAATTCAGTCATTATCTCATGAATAATTGCTAGGCTATGGAGAAACAATGAAGAGAATGTAGTTCTAAACTTTTTCTGTTCTTTCTCTGTCTTTGTTTTCATTTCAATATGCTCATGAAAGCTCATCCAAGGGACCAAAACAGATGACTTCTCAGATGCTTTGCTGTGATCTAGGCATCAGATGTCTGAGGGAAACAGGTAGTGGTGGATTGCACAGGGAACACCTAAGCAGGCTTTGACACGATAGAGAAGTTTTCATCATAAACAGATTTGGTTTTCTAATTTTGTGCAGTCCCTGATAAATCTCTCAGTTTAGACTAATCTGCTATTACAGCAAGTGCAGCCAAAATCCAGAAATTCTCTGGGTAATTCTGGCTGCAAGCCATACCTCACTGTTTCCCTGCTGTACTGCCCTCCCACAGAATAAAATCTTACTGATTTTCCCTCAATTAATTCAAAGTTCATTTGCTTAAAATAGCAAATGAACTTTGAATTAATTGAGGGAAAATCAGCTCTAACCAATGGAAGACAGGCTACCAAGTCTTCCTGGGGGTTACTCTTCTTTTAACATAAAAAGGCTAAATACAACATAAATTTTAGCATCTCAAGTGTATCAAGAATGTGGGTAAATGCAGCATTTCTGTGCATTTAAACCCTTAAGATGGGTCTGCAACAGCAAGTCAGCAACAGCATGTCTTGGAAGAGGAGACTCTATCACTGGGTTCTTTTCAAACACACCAAGCAGAAACCAGCAGGTACAGTGAGGCTCAAGGTGAGGGGATTAGCAGTCACTATGGGACTGAGATAATTTAAAGCTGACATGCCACAAACTTCAGCTGCTGAAACTGTAGCTTCCTTATTTACCTTGGTGATGAAGAGCTTCCATGTTGAAAGATTTCATCGGTGCCAGCGCTCCACAGTGTCAGGTTGCTGGGAAAGGAGCAGGGTGAAATCAATAGCAGAGTTTGTGGGCATGCAAAGACCATTCCTGTAGCAAAGCTAGGTCATACCAGGTGCAGTAGCTGCTATGGTATCTCTGGGAGTGAAACAGCCATGTGTGCTTTCTGCCCTTGCTGACAGCAGTTGTGGTACGACACCAAAACTACTATAAATGTAATAAAATTTGGGAAAACGTTATCCATACTCCCACTGATTAGTAGGTATAGAAAATGTTTTGTCTACATAACTACAAACAATTCATTTTTAAGAACCAATTAATGTCTTGTATTATCTGTAACTTCCTTTTTTAAAAAATATATTTATTTTTCATTTTCAGAATGTTCTAATGCATGTCTTTTTTAATGTTTTTGTTCAATTTTGCACTTATTACTCAGTTAGCACTGTTTTCAAAATTTCCCTGAGTAAGACTAAAGAAAATTTGTTTTGCATCACTGTCTATTCCTTGGAAGAAAAACAAAAAGAGACTCCTTCAAATGTTCCATAACGACAAAAGGGCAAGACCTTCAAAAATATTTAGGAAAAAATTTGCACATAATGGACACTTTATACACAAAAGGATGTGGAATAAAAGTATGCATAATTAACCTCTCAAGTATGGGGTGAACATTTGCCATGTATGTTATGTTTTCCAGGATGAATCTATTCTCCATGATTTTACCTATGTTCTGTATCTTGTGGTAGAAACTCATAAAAGTAATGTAGCGCTGTTAGTCACTTAATAATAAAGACCAATAACATTAGTTGGCCCGAGATGCGGAGAGCAATTGAATCAGGTCATGCTACTGACTAAGCCAGATTTCACAACAACTTTCAACAAATATATAGCATGTGAATAAACTCCTTAGAGGACAATTTCATCTTAAAAAAAATAAGAATAAAACAGACAGTGTCATTATAAGAATCCAAATTTTGCCTCACAAACCTCATAACTTCCTAGTATCACAAAAAACATAGTTGTTTCATAATGTCACTGGGGAAAGCATGGTAAACACATACTGTTATAAACTGTAAAAGCAACCAAAGCATCAGCACATTCAGTGCACCAGAAAAAATTTTCAAAAAATAAAAACAAAAGAAAAAACACTAGTTCCTTCAAGCCATGAAGATTTTACATTTTTTTTCTTTCCAAGACAAATGCTGGCAATCTGCTAATGAGGCCTCTTATTATACAGGAATGTTTACAGTCATTAGACTTCAGGCAAAGTTCATCAAAAGAATACAGACAATTACTTTAAAAACACCTGTGACACTTAAAAAATACCTCAGTGACACTTAACTCACCCACTTCCAAACTGCAAACTAGTTTTACAGGTTATTATAGAATTTGACTACAAAGAAAGCCATGGTGCATGTTGTAGATCAGCCCTCCAAGCCCACAGATCTGTTTCCGACTTGAAAAATCCCATTTATTATCACCACATTCCTCTGCGTGTGAATCACAGCAAGTCACAGCTGCTAAGTCTGGGTGGATCACCTTGTTCAGCAGAAAGATCAACTGGCTGAAATAAAGAAGGAAAAACAGAATGATTTCCTGCCAGCAACTGGAATGAAAAGTGACAAATGGAAATGTTTCTTCATACCATTCATGGTTAGCTGGTGGAACTCATTGCTGCAAGAGTTCATTGGGACTGGATCTGAGGGAGGCTGGATATCTACCAGTATATTTCTGATCCTCAGGAATTAGACTAGTAAAGCCCAAATATCCAGATGAGAATGCTAAGAGACATAAAACATCACATATTTCAGGAAATAAGGCGGAGATCCAGCTGTTGTCCAGTTGTTAGACAACAAGCTGTCCATGAGCCAGAGTGTGCCCTTGCTGCTGCAAAAGCCAATGAGCTCTATTAGGAAGAGCATTGCCAGCAGGTCAAGGGAGCTGATCCTGCCCATCTGCTCAGCCCTGGTGAGGCCACATCTGGAGTGCTGTGTCCAGTTTTGGGCTCCTCAGTACCAGAGAGACATGGAGCTCCTGGAGTGAATCCAGTGGGGGCTACGAAGATGATTAAGGACTGGACCATTTCTTATGAAGGAAGCCTGAAGGAGCTGGGCCTGTTCACCTCAAGAAGAGACATCTGAGGTGGAACCTCATCAATGTCTATGAGTATCTAAAGGGAAGATATCAATAGGATGTTTCCAGGCTCGTCTTAGTGAGGGAACAGGCAGAAACTGATGCACAGTAAATTCCACCTGAATCTGAGGAAGTCACCACAAATGATCACATCTGGGAATGGAGTGACCAGAGATGTTGCAGACTCTCCCTCATTGGAGATACTCAAGAACCATCTGGATGCAATTCCCTGTAATGTGGTCTAGGATGGCCCTTCTTGAGCAGGGAAGTTGGACTCATTGTGGTCCCTTCTAACCTTACCCATTCTGTGATTCTGTGGCTTGCAAGAACATCTTCTGACATCGCATATTTATTTCACCAGTATTTGTATGTGGATTAGAAACAGTGGTTGGACCAAGCATGTCAGGTGACTGACAGTGTGATAATTTGACAGCTGCTTACAATAGAATTTGGGCCTTACCAAACACCTCTGCAGCAGTTTGTATCAAAACTGAGTTGGCATTGTCACAGAATCTCTCAAGTTGGAAGGGACCTGTTAGGATCATCAAGTCCATATCCTGACTCCTTGCAGGACTACCTAAAACTAAACCATATGAGTATGAACCTCATCCAGATGCTCCTTGAACATGCTTGATGCTGTGACCACTTCCCATCAAGTACATATGCTACCATTTTTGAGTCCTAACACAAGTTTTAATGCTGTGGTGTTTAACTAGCAAACCATCTTAGTTTCTAGCTTCTGTGAACAATCTATGTTCTTCTCCTTATTGTCACAAAACCTTTGATCCTGATGATAACCTGATTTCTCCATTCTGCATGCCTGAAATAAAACCACCAAATGTTAAAAATGGTGGAAATCATGTGGTGAACTTATATTCTAAGCAGTAAGTAGATTCAGAAAAGTTCAGGGAATAAAAATCTCTTAGTTTAAAATGCAATGCAATGACAATTCATACAGAGGTATTGATCTGTGTGAGAGCAGAGTCTGTCAAGAGGAATCCTTATAGTCACACTGTACTATTCTTGCTGCTCTCTGAAATCTACTGCTCCTTTTATTGTTACTACTTTATTGAATCTGTACCTGTTTGGTGTTTAAAGTAGATTAAACAAATTTCTATTGCCTTTTCCCTGTAAATATGATATGTGTTACTGAACTCTTACAATGAACCAACAGCTAAACCATTTGTAGAAGTGAAATTAGACATCTGAAAAATCTGAAAAAAGCCTAAGTTTTATAATCAAGATACTGTTCAGTCTTTGTGGCTACAACTATTCACTACACTCAAACATAGCATGGGAGTCTTCTCCTGCCCTGGTCCTGTAGTATTGTTGTTGGGAAATCCTTATAATGTTGGGAAAAGGCAAAAGAAGCAAGCTCTGCTCCAGATCAGAGCACTACTTGCACCCTTAGGCAGAGCATGGTTTATACAGAAGCACAGTTAGAAGTCCTATATTGCATTTTTTAAACTTCTTCCTCCCCACATACAAGGACCTTTAAACTTCTCGTTTTTAAAATGATCCAAATGATCAGTATGTGTCACAGAGGTTTAAGATAATTTTCCAAAGATTTAAGAAAATAGAAGTATTTTCAACCCTCCTCCAGTATAGCACTTAAATCCTTGTTACAATACCTGAGCACATAGAATGAGAGGAAACTTATACATGATTGGAAACACAGGACTTAGCACTACAAAGGTTTTTAGGCAGCGTTATATCAGTAAATCTCTGCACAAGTTTATTGCTATAAATTCAGTCCCATTGCAGGGGGTTGTCTGGTGGTGCAGCATTCCCTGTGTACAGGAGCATGGTAGCAGCAGGAAATCATATTTAACCCAACTCATGGTCTCTGACCATAAGACCCTCAGCTGTGTTAATAAATATCTTTGAGTAGCTCTCAATATTTATTTTAAATTTTAAAATTTACTTTATACGCATATTTATTTTCTGTCCATTTTTAATTTTTTTCTTGTATTTGAGAAAAGAGAAAACAAATAAGAGTTTTCATGATCTGTTCTTCACTTGTTATGTCAATGACTGTTTGGTAAATATTTCTTGGCTAGAAGGAGTGTAGGAAAACATGCAGACAGGGTGTATCATAAAATTTTACGGAAAGCATTGTGAAATCTATGTATTTGGGTCAATCTTCACCCTCTGCTGTGTAGTGTAGTGTCTGGCCAAGCAAGAAACTTTCTTTAGAATAGCACTTCCACTGAACAGTGGAAATCCTGTATTTCCCACTACCAGGGAAATGGATTTCCTTGTCCCAGTCTGAGAGCAGAGTACAAACAACATCACACACTCTGGACCGGGCAGCACAGTTTGGCTAAAACCGCAGAAGAAGAAAAGACTGGCTGATGTGTTAAATTAGAAAGGGAAATTAGAAAGGAAAAAAATTCTTTGGAAATATTCCAAGAAATAATGAAGCACTGTAAAACCCCTAACATTTGTCTATATTATATGGTTTGTATTGCATTTTTATAGTGTGACTCTTGTACTGCAAAAAATTGCTCATACAAAATGTTTGAAAAGTTAATGAATACTCTAAAAAAATTATTTGGAGGATGAGTCTTGTGTATAATTTAGAGTGTAAATACATATTCACTTTGGTGTAGTAGAAGAAATAAAACTTTTCAAGATTAAAATACAGTTTCTCAAGTTTCAATTTTAGAATGAGTTTCCATATATTATACGGATTCAGATTAATCTTAATTTTAAATTGGTTAGAGAGCCCTTCAATATTAATCAACAGATTTTTCCAAATAACATATTTTTTCTACCTTCCTTTCTTGAGTCCTTGAATTTAATAATGTTGGGATTTCCTGCTCCAAAGAGGGATCTGCTAAATAAATTTAAATGAAATAAAACATTTTAAAAAGAATGAAACGTGTGAAAAATACAGTCTGATAAGATCAAGAGCCTGACTCTACAATCCCCAAAACATGACAATTTGAAATTAAATCTGAATTGATGTGTTCTTGAATTGCTATTCTGAAACATTTACTTCTTTCTTTAAAAAAATGTTTTCCCAAGTCCACAACCTGAACATGAAGTTCATGTAGGAAAATATTCTAGAATAAGGCTATTATTATACAAGCCCCATAACTCCCATGGAATTTCCCTTATGAAAGGGAACTCCAGGCTGGCCAGTTGGCTTTCCAGTCATCATTGCTGGTAGACACATTCAGTGGGGTTATTATTGTGGGTAATGCCCCATATGCTTCCTGCATTAAGAAGGTGAGGGGAGATGAACACCTGCCATGACATAAGTCATAGTGAAATTCACTTCACAAAGTAGAAAAGTCCTAAAAAATGAGTGGAAAATCTCTATTTCTGAATTTGAAAGTGGAGTTGTAGAGGGGGCTTCCAGCCAAAAGCCGATCAGGTTTTGAAATGGATGACAGGGATATCCTGCGTCTTGCATTTGGAAGATTTTGGAAGAGGTTAGAAAAGAAAAAGAGAGACGTTGTCAGATTTTTAAAACAGAATTGTGAATTCTGGTTTTGGATGGCAGCAATGACAGGTCTCACCACTTCCTTGGTGTTAAGCACCAGGCAAACAGAAATGTTCACCAGTAAAAGTACACTCCCACATGCCCCACAGCAGATGATTGGTAGACATGGCAGAATGAACCAACAATAATGTAACTGTACTTGGGAGCAGGTTTGATGATGTCAAGTACAGTATATGTCTGCTAGGATACAACTGTGAAAGGAAAAAAAGAGAAATCACATAACTCATTTCTATGATGGACATGTAAGACAATGCTATGACAGTAGCTGAGAGGCACGGCAGGAGGGGCAGAGGGATCACTTTTCTCTAACCAGGCAGATGCTGAGCTTGGACAAATATCTGGTCTGACCCATCTGTGGCTTTTCAGATTTTCAAAAACCAGCAAAATAAAAGGACATGTGAATTGAATCCTCTGCTGTTTTGAGTTGGTTCATCCAACATTTCAAACAGAGCTATATGAATGATGCTTTTTTTGAAAACCCAACAATACTTTTACCTCTAAATCTTTTCCAGTTTTGATTTCACAGGGTGAAATTAATACAGTGTGATAGCCTGAGGTGCCTACAATGGAAATGCTGACAAACTTTCAGCTATGGAAGTGTTAGCAACCCACCTCAGATGTATTGTCATTAATTCAGCAGATGAAACAGAAAACAGAGAAAAATTAGCTGAAGTTCAGTGGTTACTTGTTGCAAATTTGTAAATGGGGTCTCTACCATAGAGATATGTAAAATAATGCTCCTATTAAAAGTTATGTGGAAAATAAAGGTTCTCAGCAAGCTAATTTTACTCTGTTAACAAAGCATGGTTTCAAGCTATTCTTGTTAACCATCCACCCACTTTCTTTTCCTTCACCACCTCAGATTTGCAGATAGGAGGTACAATTACAGTCCTTTGTTTCATCCTGAGATCTCTTTACAAAATAAAGTCTGCTTTTATCCCGTTGAAACCTATGTGCTTTCCTTCATTGTGTAAAGCTAAAGGAGCTGATGTCTAACTTTAAAGTAATCCTTTGTCTTGCATTTCCCCCCCCCCCCGTCTCTTTGTTGTATGTATAGCCTAACTGTGTGCCTTCAATTGAACTTTTCCCCGGCCAAATCACACACTTAAAGCAGGAAAAAAGAGGCTGGGGTGAAACCCTGGCCCCTCTATACTTCATGGACTTTACCGGGGTTAGGTTTCCACTCCAGCGGCCACTGCTCTTTGAATTGTTCCTTTTAGTCCTGTCGGAGATGTTTTACCCCTCCTGGAATGGAACTGTTCTGCTGGACATTTCTGGTGCAGATGGTCTGCTGCAGCAAATGGAAAGCCAGGAATTTGGGGGATTTAACCAGCTTTGACACCTTAGTGGGATCATGATCCAAGAATTTAAGGACTCCACTCTTAACAAATGCACAATTTCCATTATGACGCCAAAAGAATGATGATAAAGAAAATATATATTTGTAATTATATTCGCATTTTTATTCCTCTAACAGCCTGTTTTTCATCTGTCAGGGCATGTCAGGAAGACTGACTTTTCCAGTGTACCTAATGGGATGTTCTGGGCATTTGTAACAAAAGAGGATACCAAAAAAAAAAAAAAAAAAAAAAAGGAGTGTAGAAATAAAGTTAGCAAAAAACCACCACCACTAATTATAATAGTCATTATCATCATCAAGACAAAGTTGACAACAGTGCTAGGAGTCTTGTCCACTTGCCTGTGCAGAAGGAAGGTGTTTGTCTGCAAGATCAATATAGTGGGGCTACTGGGACATAAAATTTGGAATGCTAATGCTGGGCTGTTTCTCATGGTAGACTTTGCTTTTTCTTTTAGGCCTGTGCCACTGCTGCTCTCCAAAGGAGCCACAGGATATGGGACTAATGGCAGGCTTGTTAAAAGAGTGTGTGCCTGAAGACTATACCCTTCCCCCTTCCTCTGCAAGAAGCTTCAGACTGCACTGATTTCCAGGCCATCTCCTTCATTTCCGTGACATATTTATATTAATACCAGTAAGCACACACTGAGCCCTCAAGGCAGCACATGCTTCGTGTTGAATCTAATCCACAGGGATGTAGAGATTGAAGCAGAAATGTTCGATCAAATAGAATGGGCAGTTCCACATTTCTGTATCTTTACCTTCACTCCTCAGGGAGACCCGAGATGCACACCATCACAATCCTTGGGGAAACTGCTTCTTCCTTGCTCAGTACCAGTTTGCTTCTGAAAATGAGGTACCTCCTTTCTGAAATCAGTGCTGTATTAGTGATGTTTAAAAGATACAAGTATTCATACTGCCTTCAAAGAGATGTGCAGAATGCTCTGAACTTGTTCACAGAAAACTTGCTTCACTGTCCACAGTCACAGTCATAATCTTCCTACCATCTAGGCTCATCCTCAGCTGAAAAGGAACAGTAGTTCCACTATGTTTATAGTCTCTTTTGATACTTTGAGTTTTCCCCATTATTATTTTTCCTATACTGTTCTTCTGACAATCTAGGGAGCAGATTTTTAACTTTCAAGTTCATCCATGAGATGGATACTAAAAAAACATCACAGACATCTCTGGTGTTTGCATTTTGCATAGGATATTGAGAAACTGGAGAGGCTGCAGCATGATTTGAGAGCTGGAGAAAATGTCTAAACCCCCTCAATCTGCTTAGGTTATCAAAAAGAAGAAAAATTTGACTTACTCACAGTGTTTAAGTACATCTGCTGAAACGTTTTGACCTTGTAAACTCATACAGAACAAGAGTTTGATGAGGACTGAAACCACAAGCAAATGTCAATGAAGTCAGAGCATAGAGACAAAAGCGGAAAATCTTTTTGTTTTGGGACTTTTAAAGCTAAAGCTAAAGCTAAAGCTTACTTCTGCATTTGAAAAGATTTTAATTTAAAGATTTAACTAAGTGAAAAGAGTTAAATAAAAGGGTCTAGCTAATCATTTTATATTGACCCAAACCTTTTGTTTGTTAAAGCAAACAGTGGGCTGACTCATTATGTTGATAATAACTGCTCTAGTGGTACAGCTACCACTGTGTTAATTATTCTAGTGCTGAAGAGAAATCCCCTGGGGTGGGTTTTGTACTTTGAAGCTGATGTAATTAAAAAAATGCAACAAGATTCTGGAACTATCTGAGGATTCTTGAGTACGCAAATAACCACCATTTTCTAGCAATGAGAAAGTTAGAGCATGGCATACCAACATTTTATTCCAGTAGTTTTTCTCACATATACTGAAAAGGAGAGGGAAAACCTATTAGTATTATTACTATTATTGTTTTTTTGGTCTTAGTAACAATTTAAATCTTTCCCATGAGAACCTTCTGATGTAACCAGCAACCTTCAGATGGAGTTTTCTTACACCATCTAATATTTTTTATTTGAAGATGATCAGCTTCATGAAAAGTATTTACTAAAATAATCATTATGAACATTCCTGCACATTAAACAAAATATTTTAGATCATTTAAACTGTCACATGCAGGGTTGTAGGGAATTCAAGGAAAATATACATCAGGGTTAGACTGTTGAAGCAATCAGGGAAATGGGCCCCTTAGGGGGACAACCCAAACTTTTTTTTCTGAAAGAGGAATCTCAAGCTTGGGGTGTCGGTGAGAGAAAGAAAAATATGAACTGAAAGAATACATTTTCAAAATTCTTATGAAGCCAAGTCTTGATGTGTTTATGCAGCCCTTGTACCTGCAGTCAATATGTTGGAGTAAGTGGTAGTATTTGTCTTTTGCTATACAGAATACCAAGTTTAAAGACAATAAGATTAACAGTCTCCAGCAACAGTACTTACATCTGCTCCATAGGCCAGCCAGAAACTCTGGACTCCTCCAAGCTGTTCTGAAAAAGAAAGCATTTGAATAATTGGACAAAGGTGCTTGGTGGAGCTCTAAAATAATCACTACCATCCCTCATCTTTCCCAGCCCTAAATATACATTTGAACTCTATCTTTTAATCCTGTTTTTTGGCAGAACATCTTTAATCTCTTGCCCTCTATTCTAAGAAAAATTCATCTGCATGTGAGTTTGAGTAGAAGTTACTATTTATAGCAGTTTAAAGTGGTTTATATTGTCTAAATTTTTATTATACTGTCATGATAAATTTGCAGGCTTTTTTCCCAGTGTTTTGCTGTGAATAGAGGCTCAGATGTGTACTCTGCTTACATTGCCTAACTGCTGAAGCTGGATGATTTTTTTTTTCTTCCCATAACAATTACCTCTACCCCTTCATTTTCTTTTCTAAAATAAAATTTGAGGTGATTTATAAAACAGTTGCAAAATTGACTTGCATTTTTTTAATTGTTCCTGCCAAGCGAAAAATAAAGACAAAATTTGGTAATGAGAAATTTCCAAGTGCTTTCAATCCTATGGTTTTGTTCACAGCAACTCTAAGGCACCATTCTTAACTCTCTTGCCACTCTCAGTGCACCCACAGGTAAGATGCAACATGTTACCTTGGATATGTGATTAAAAGGTGTCCTACTCAAGCCCTCTCTTCTTATCATTTAAAGTGTTTCAAGCCTCTTCCAGTTGAATGCAGTGTGATGGCTCTCACTGCCCCTCTTTGTGAACTCCTGTTTAAACTCCTAAAACATCTCAGAAACAATTAATGTTACTTTGATTAGTGACAGAGGAAATAAGAATTGCATTGTATATTCTGGTTCTGTGGTCATATAGAAAAAGCAATTATTTGCACAGCCTGCTACTCACACCCTAAATATTTGGGTGATGATTTCCTGGATACATTATGTTGAGCTAATACAGAAATTTGATGCTGAGGGAAAGGTCTAAAAAGGATTAGTCACTGGCTTAAGGACAGCTTACTTCTTAGTGACCATTACCATAGGATAACCCAGGTTCTTAATGACTGTTTTAATTCCATGGTTGTTATGACAGGATGAATTATCAGATGTAGGAAAAAGCCAGCTGGGTTTAATTAATCATTAGCCCCCTCAGCATTCGCTGGGAGCTGTGGCAGGAGTGGGGAAAAGGTTCTGAAACATCTATCATGAACAGTAAGAATTTTTCAGGAGTCTCTGAGTATAAAGGAAGGTCTTTCTAAAATTAACAGATTGAAGGGCTCATTAAATAATCCTGTTCAGATCAAGTCTTGCTGTGCCCAGTTTTGTGCCTCACACTTCAGAAAAAGATATATTTCAAATAAGAAAGGAAAGCAGAGTGAAGTATCTAAGGTCTTGAAGATGTTATTTATCTGGGAAGCATGAATGAGTAGTGCTAAACTTCAAGAAGTGTGCCTGCTGAGAGGATCTGAAATAAAGAGAGGAAGAAGAAATTTGATTTCTTGGTCAGTTAAGGACTGGTCAAGAAGTATTAGGCAGAAACCACAGTATGGAAGGTACGAGTTACCAACAGGAGAACTTTGCTAGGGTTGAGCCTCCAGCACCATCCTGTCTTCTACCAGCAGGGAAATTCAACTTTTGGTTATCCTCCTCTAGATGAATGCTGTAAACCTTGGACCAGTGGTTTCCAATTTGGAAGACAAGGCATGATCACAATGAATACAAATGAGCAAAGTCTAAACTAATGAGTTTTGTTTCTGCGGGACAATATCAATATTGGTCTTGTAACCAGGCTGCAAGAGGGAGGAGGCTGAGGAGCCAGGCCCAGAAATGTATAGGACAGGGCTGATTTACGTTCCTGACTCAGTAATATGAATTCTGGTTCTAGTTAAGTTATTCACACAACTATTTGTTCCTTGGCTTTCAGTCCCTGACCTAGTGTATAAAACAGCAACGCTTCAAGAGAAGATGGGTTTACCCACTTGCACCCACAAGGTTCCTAATTTTCTAGCCCTTCTTTAAAGGTAAGGGTTAAAATCCTTCAACCCAGAAAATCCACTGGCTGCTGCCTAGATTAGTGCTTTAACCCCTAAACCACTGGATAAAAAGAATAGAGAAAGGTTCTTCACACCAGATATTTTGTGAAAAATTTGGCTTGAGGAAAACCAAATGACGCTATTGTATATATTCAGCAGGATTTATGTATAGTTTTAGGTGACTGAAATGGAACTTTTCAAGGAAAAAAACCCCACACCTTCTTACCACTGTGAACTACTGCTAAGATGTTCTAGCACTTTTAATTATGTTAAAGTGTTAACACATTTATTCATACATAGTTATACTTCATGTTTTGACATGATCTCTTTGAATATACTGTCTTCACTCTTTTCTGGAAAGATATGACCTGACAACAGCTGTTGGTCTTATGAGCACAATGTCCTGAGTATTGTTTACATGTTTGCTGCTGTTTTAAATGTCTTCAGGAGACCAGAAAACATTCCTTGTCTATAGTTTATTTTACAAAGGGGCAAAAAAGTTAACTGTGTCATGATCCTAGAAGATGAAAAACGAAGACATGCTTTTTTATAATTAGAGCACAATGTGTGCAAATACCTCTTTTTGACTATGCCCTCTGATATTAAAATGCAGTACCAATTGCAACAGACTTAACTGTTTATAACATGATAATAATTTTCCTTTTTTTGCCCTTTTATCAAAGTAACAGAGTATTAGAACAGTCTCTAATACTGTTTCTTATAATTGGGAATATTCACAATTATAATTATAAGAAAAAGTTTAAAATTTTATCCCCATACTATTTGTTGCTTAGCTATTTCAGAGCAACTGTGTTAGAGTAGAAGTACTAGTAAATGGATTATTGGTTCCAACATATAGAACCTACACATTTCTCAGACAGCCCAAACAAGTACTTAGCTACTTCTTAATCCCCCACTGCCTAAAGCAGAGAACAATTGTTTTCTGAGCCACGAATCTGACTACTGCTCAAATTTGATTTTTCTTTTCTCCTTTCTTTTCCCTCTCATACATATCAGTGATGGCATTGAAAACCATCATGGAGAGAAAGGTGAGACCACCACTGCAAAAAGAGAAATGAAATAAGCAATATAAGTGCAAGCCAGGAAAAACAATTATGCAAAATAGAAAAAGAATATTTTTGGTATTTTCTCTTTCTATGTTAGTGTGTTTTTACTATTACTTCCCATTTCAAGAAAGAAGTTTTCCCATTATAAGCTACTTTTTTAAATTAAAAGAAAACAAAACTGGCACTAGTAAAGAGCTCTATGTGCAGTTTTTAATGGGGGAAAAAAAGTTGTAAGAATCTCAAGAGTAGATGAATGGCTGTCGAATCCTATAGCTGTGACAATGCTTGTGGGAAAGTCTGGAACAGCAGGGAGGAAAGTGTGAGCCAAGAAACCTGAAAAATAGTCCAAGTACTTTCATAAAGTCCTTCTTTTAATAATGTGGGTTTAATTTTCATAATATATTACCATTTGGTTTGTTTCTTAGGGACCTGTGTTTATTAGAGAGCATTCCCTGAAGCTGTCAGTCTATGGGAGTTCCCCTAAACTCCCTCAACATTCAGCTTTAGTGGTTTTCCTCTGTTTTGAGAGGGTACATTAATAACCACATACTAGTCTAGGCATTAAATAGGCCACCCACCCTTCCAGAAGTACAGTTCACATTTCTATCCACTCTTAATGGCAGCTAGCCTAATGGGAATGATGTCAAGGGGTGCAATGAAATACTCTGTGTGCCTCTTTACTCCTGTCTTTGTGAGGACCTTGTCCTGTTTGACAGCTATTTGTTCAGTCAGGAATGTTGCAGAGGGGTTGATTTAGTGCTGAGGAGAAAGGAATGGTGCCACCCTCATTATTAGCAGAACTGATGTCCAGCTTTGCTGTTGCCCTGTGGTCATGTCTGCACACATATGACCTGGAAGACATTCTAAGTACTCATAGCTCTCAAGTTTGTCACTCACACATGCTGCCCAGCCACAATATACGAGCAACATCTGCAGAGGTGGGAGCCTCATTTTCTGGCTGACTCCAGATTGTTTATTCTTGCTCTTGTAACTCTCTTACCATCTGCCTTTGGCCAGCTCTGCTGAGTCTATCCAGGAGCAGATACACGGGCACAAATGAGGTTTCTGAAGAAGTGCATGTGTGGGCATTTGTGTATGTACAATTTTTTATGACCAGCAGGGCTGGCAGCTCTGTTTATTTAAAGTTGCCTGGCACTTTCCACTACAAAATCTAATTTCCAGTTGCCAAGATTGAACTATTTTATCCAACATATTTCAAGTCAACAGCCAACCTCCGATTCAGAAGTTTGCAAGGGGCATGTGTGCATTTATTTGAAGTTATCAGGTAAGCCCCTTCAGTGGTTTCCTGAAAGTTAAGGACACCAATACTTTGCTTTCCAGGCAGCACTTTTGCCACATGAAAGAACACAGTTCTCCAGGGAGAGCTGATGCCTTCACAGTAGCAGGAGTGTCTGCCAGCCCAGTTGCTGAAACATTGGCAGCTGCTGATCTAGAAGAGTACTCTTTCACTGGATTCTCAGTCCAAATCTGGCTGAGATTTAAGTGAACACATCAGAAATTGCAATCTGCCCTGTAACTGCACCTTTGTTTGCTGGTGCTGCAGCCACCTGAAGGAACATCAACTGGTTGGTTGTAAGCTCCACTCTAGTGTCCCTTAATTGACAGGGCTCTAGATTCTACTGCTGCCAGAGCTCAAGTGGCTGACACCCATCCTACGAGTCCTTAGGACATGCCTCACAAAGCATCATGCATTTGATAGCTCCATGTTATGCTTGTGACCAACATTCAGTGATCTAAAACGGCCAGGAACCACCCTCTAGCTCTGACACTGGGTAACTTGGCTGCATCCATACTGTATAACACTCAATCTAGTGTCCCCAGATATGTGCAATACATATATGCACTTAAAAATTTTTATTTGTGACATGCTAAAACTACTGCACTGATCTGTTTTTCTCTGATGTACTGAATTCACTACTCTTCCAAATCTGCCTGTGCATTGTAGCCATTCCTTTGATGTTTCTCAGCATTCAGTAGCCCAATTACCTATTTCCCTGCCCAGAAAAGCACACAATGGGGTATGCAAATCCCTCCAGACAAAGATTCTTCCTGGAAGAAAAAACTAAGGGTATTTATAGCAAAACTCATTCAGTAATCATATTTTCAGACTGATTGGCGAAGAGGCCAACATCAAGGTGGCTCAGGAGGACCAGAAGGGGTACATCACAGCAGGCAGTCCTTCCTCACCAAAGGCAACTCTTCTCCATCCAGAGCCCAACACTTGTCCCCGCTATCATGCTGCTATCAGCAAATGCTAACAATGTGACCTATCCCTTCCAGAGATAATCAACAAAGAGGAAGACCCATCCCAGTGTGATATCAAGTTACTTCATTTGTTCAAGTGGAAGAAACTTTGTCTGGTTTAGTGGGAGATCAAAGGGCTGTTATATCAGGTTTCTCTTTTATCTTTTTTATTTATTTATTTATTAAATTTCCTTTAAAATGAAAAACCCAGACATTCTTCGTACATAAAAGAATAGTAATCTAATAGTTTATTCAGATACTCATAATTTAGGAATTTCCTGACCAAATGGCATTTCCACCCTTTTAGTATATATTTTAAATATGTGATTTTTATTTATGGTTTAATAAAACATAAATATAGAAAATACTGTATCGTTTGCATTGGTATAAAACATAATCAGATTTTTTTACAAATCTTAATCACAATGTGCATTTTTCTCTGTTTCCTAACATGTAATCTTTTATTACTGTGCCTGCTTTACAAAATTTCCTTGAACTGTTATTTTTTTAAATTAACTATTAGCTGTCTAATATAAATTTTCAATCAACTGCTGAAAAAATCCTGTTTGATTGCTCCTTCTTACTAGAATTGCCTTCCATGGATGATGAACCTAATCACTTAGATATTGGAAATACCAGACTAAAAAGCCAATCAATCATTTCTAATAATTTTTAGTATTGTGAAAAGAAGAAAAGGATCCCTAAAACAGCACATGATGTTTCCAAGCAGAGCAGCTTTTAAAAAGCTTTTATCAACAGCAGCTGTCACAGATGGGTTATGTTAGTCAATAAGACTCCAAATCAGGAAAAAAAAGCACCCATGCTTATATAAATGAGCAGAATATCAGCTTGATTATAATACTCTTTCACTAAGAGAATATACAATGCTGGGCTCGTCTGTGTTTGCTTAAACATGAATAAAAAGTGTAGACCATAAAAATACATTTCAGAGCCCCTTTTCCCATCTAAAAAATCCCATCAATTCCTATGCTCAGTGATTAAACATAGCACCATATATCATTCTGCATATTTTGAGCACTTCATAGGAGCCTGGATGAGAGAAGTGCTAAGAAGATCTTGAAGCCAAACACTGAATTGTTCAGTCAAAGCATACTATTTTATTGCCAAGTTTGTTTCTGAACACTATAGATATTTTTATCTTAATGTATTGCAAATTGATGTAGTTACTCATTTTTATTTGAATCTTTACAAAACCTTAATTAAAAAAAACTGTTATCCATAAAATTAGCATAGACAGTCACAAGCCAAAAGATATTAATAATCTGAAAATTAATAGAAGTTTGTCTGACACGAACTCACATTTTCTGATTTTAGTCATGTCAATAGAATTAAGTGGCGTGTACTCAGTGATTCTCGTAATCTGTTAAAACACAGCTCTTCATGAAGTGAAAATTATGATGGTTATATTTGTCAAGTTCATTGAAGAAATAATTAGCATCAGAACACTGATTTAAAAAATATTTCTCTAGCCAAATCTATCAGCATCAACTAATGACAAATTATCTGTTTTAGTCTCCGCTATCAGGATTATGTTCTTTATTCTTTCTATACATGTAAAGCATATAGATAAAAAAATGCAAGCATGTTCTTGTTCTTATATACACAGCACTTGTACAGTCATAGAATTGTTTGGGTTGGAGAGAACCTTAAAAATAATTTACATCTAAACCCCCTGCCATGGGAAGGGACATCTTCTGGGTTGCTCAAACTGTCATCCAACTTGGTCTTGAACACTTCCAGGGATGGGACATCCACAACTTCTCTAGACAATATATTCCAGTGTCTCTCTACCCTTATTTGAGAAACATAATTCCCTTAGGTCCCCCAATTTGTGTTCTTGGCAGTCCAGTGGTGCACATTCAGCAAAACAGCCAATAAAGGGTTTCATTTTCTGAAGAAGATAAGGATCCAAATCACCTGAAGTTAAGGTGGGACCTTGGCTGCATACTACAGACATCAGAATAGACTGAATCGTGGTAGTACTACTGTCACCTCTTATCTGAAGAACAGGCCAATCATTTCAATCATTTACATCCAAAAAAAAAAAAAAGTACTGTTTTAGAACAGCAGTTTCAACATCAGAATCCATATTAAAGAGCAGGTGAAGTATGGATGAGGGTCAGAAGTCTGAGCATTCTCTTTTGGCTGTCCCTCATACTCATGCAGGCTAATGTTATCCACACCTTCCCAAGAAATGTTTTTCTCAATTTATTCTATAGGGAATGCAGAATCTTGATTCAGTGTCATGAATTCCATTTCCTAGAACTGGCACCTGAAAATCAGGTGTAGTTAAGCCACATCAACATGCTCTTCTCAAAATATAACCAAGCAAGACAATATCACTCATACCAAGCGCACATTACAATGGACTGCAGTTTGAATTGCACAGGTTGTTGCATGCAGAGGATCAACTGCAGAACAGCTCATCTCTGTATTCACTTGTACTTCTTTCCAAACTTCTTTTTCCACCTTATACCTGATATTTTGGTCTCCTGAATATATTAGAAAGGTTTCTTTAACTACCTGCCTGACATAACCATCGGCTTGCTTTCAGCAAGGAGGTGTTGGAGGAATCTTAGGACAGAAGTTGTTCACTGTAATATATAGAAGAGAATGTTCTACATTTCAAATACATCCAAAAAACCCCTTAACTCTGAACTACAATCCTTCAGAGAACAGGGTTGCCTAATATGTGTCTTTTGGCTCTTTAAGGACTACAAACTTTATAAGTTTTGCAGTTGCTGACATCCTCCTTTATTCAAATAGTCTGAACAATATAATTAATTCAGAAGAGTAAAAATCAGTCTAAAATTAATTTGAAGTTTGCTACCTGCATTTTAGATCAGCCACGTTCTGTGTTTCTAAGTGTATCTGTTATTTCTAACTCCAGTGATTTAATAAATACCTACTCCCCCTAAAATCCTTGCTCTGTATTATTTGAAACCACAGACTAAGGAGTCTGTAGATCTATTCTGAGCTTGTCTGTAAGTTCATTTTGGATATCTGCTAAATATACAGAGTTTTCTAAACTCTTTTAAAGATAAGACGTGGGCAATTCTATGTGGGAACTATCATATAACACATTGTAAAACTTTTAAAAGTTTAAAATGTTTCACTGTATCAAGATGCCAGAAAGATAAGAAAGGAATGTGTTCGTTTGCTCTTAATAAAGACAAAAGGACGGGTCAGTAAGTTATGAATAGTAAAGCTGCTAAAGATTAAGAGGTGCAAAATTATAAATAAAATGATAATGCTATTTAACAGGAATTAAATTCTCAGTCAGATTTTGTTCTTTATGTGCACAGCAGCAATATATTTAATATTAACAGTAACGTTATTTTGATAAAAAACTATTTTGCAGAATTATAATGTAAGAATAAAGATAATAAAAAAGGTAATTAAAATAGAACTGTCCTAAATGGGCCATAAATCCAACATCTAAATAAAACAACAAAATTTAGTTCAAACTGATGGTAAAATTGAATTTGTTTGAATATGAAGTCTTCAAGTACTCAATGAACCAATAGAACTGAACTCACTGCAGCTAAAATGGGGAGAGACTATCAATGAATTCTGCTTAGGAGTGAATGATGTAAATGGCAAGAAATGTTACTTTGCTTACTACAAACAGAAATGTTACTTATTATTCTTATTCAGTGCTAATCAAACACAGTAAAAATTTAAGATTGCTACTTCTCAAAACATATTCAGAATGAAATACTAAGGCAACACATCCCTCTGTCTAGCAATTTCTTTCTCTTTTCCCTTCTTTCTTGTTTGCACTGCAGGAGGATCTTAGCATAGCTCTTACAGAGTACTAGCCCAGACTATCATATTCTTTTTCTTATTTTTCTTCAGCTACATTTCCAATCATTTAGCTGTAGTGGAAAAGCTTGTACAGAGACAGCAAAAATGCCAACCTCTTGTTCACATTTCTATCAAGTAATTGCCATTGTTTGGTAAACTAGAGGAAGAAATGCAGGCTGTATGTAATATTTTCACTCAATTTCCTCTTCAAAGTCATTAACTTAGTTAGCAGAGTTGTAGTCATTCTGCCAAAACACTGTGTATCTTTGGCATTCCCAGATAATCAGACATAGAATATATTCCTGTAGGTATAACTGAATTCTGAATTCTTACTGTTGTATAAAATACACTTGGGCAGCATTTTCATTACAGCACTTAATCCAGCTGAATTCTGTATGAATGCCTCAGAATTCCTCTGATGAGTATCATATTTGCAAAATAGATTTGACAGATGTACAACAGTTCACAAAGTATTTAACAGAGATAACACCCCCAAAACATGATTACTTCCAAAATAAAACGAATATAAAAAGAGGCTTCAATCTAATGAATCTGAAAGCCTGCCTATTTTATGGAAGTACCCAAGAGAGACCAATCTTCCCAAGAAAAGTGCTGAACCATCTTAAAAGGGGAGGTGGAATTTCTGCACTCTAAAGAGGGCTTCCAAAATACCAATTTTTAAAGTGACTTTAGGACTCTTAAGACATACATTGGTAGGAGAAGCATTTTATTTGGGTTTTAAAATTAACTCCTAAAGCTAGTGAAAATTATTCTAACAATTTGTTTTCAAAACCACTACAGTTCATTACATGAGATAACAAACATTCTGAATAAGTATAGCTGCCAAACTGGTTTATAAATTAGGGCAAATCTGGAGCCTTTTTTTTCTTCTGCTATCTTTCTGAGATTTCAAAATTTTGTAAAGCTATACTTAAAGAGACACTTATTTTGTTTGGATTACTTCAGATGGTGTTTCTGCCTTTGTTGAAGAGATTACAAACTATAAGAAGCATATCTGGGTAAAAGAAAATTGTTTAAAAGGTAGATATCTGATAAAATCTTTCATTATGTATATATTTAAATTCTCTTATGTCCAAAAAGAAATATTTCATAATATATGAAACAGATGTTTTCAGAATGGAAAAATGTAGAATTTTTATGCAATTAACAAAATTAACTATAGTGTCCTTTTTCTGTTTATACTTTAATGCAGTGCAAGGTGTCTGAACTGCATAACCACATATAGCTGCTCCTTAACTATGCAGTTGGTAAATCTGTTTTCTATTGTTGCCTAATATCAGCTGCCAGGTGATCAGAATGGAGTAATTCACATTATTATTATATATTTTTTCTTCAAGAGCCATCAGCTGAATAGGCAGACCTCTACTCTGTGTGATGCCTCCTGCCCTGAAGTTTTTCAGAAATGTCAAGGCCCTGGACAGCAGTTTTCTGCTCCTCCTCTCTCTTCAGTGCCGGAAACCACCCCCAACATAATGCAACCCAGCCCTGCCCAACCCAACTCAACTCCATAGTCCATAAAAGAGAAAGAAAATCTCATTCCCCCCACACCTAACTCTGGGGCAGGTGGAGCCAATGGAAGTTTTGCCAATGACCTCAGTAAGAGCAGCACTCTCCAGACCACTTTTTTTCCAGCAGGCCAATAAACTTATTTACATAGAGGCAGCGACATATTTGGACCACATATTTTTGCTTAGAGTTGGACTAACTTAACATTGGGAAATGTTATATAATCATAAATTCTGAAAGCATTTAATGGGGCTTTTAGGTATATAACCTTCTGCAAAACAAGAGATTGTGCAGCTGAAACCTGATGGTTGCTCTGAAAGTGCTATTGAGGTACCATTTTCTTGTACATAGTGTGGTTGTTAGTAGACATATGGGCTTTTATATCAGAATAATGAATGAAAAGTAGACATTGTTTATTTGTAATATATGCTATTGAGCATCTGAATTAATGAAATTTAATTTATGGATGGATAGCATGCCTAAGGAAGTAGAAAAAAATTACTGCTTATAATTCAGCCTCTGACATAAAGAGTGGCTGAGACAGAATTTTGATGTGTTGCTGGTTTTGTTGTCTCTTCCTTAGAAAATGTTGTTTCAGTACTAACTTTAGCTTTAGAGGAGGAAGAGCAAATATCCATGTTATAAGCATAATTAGAAAGTAGACCAATTTAGGCAAAGCTTCTTTCCAAACATCAGTCTACCTAAGTGCAGGTGGGAAAGGGTTAGGGCTAGGGATAAAAAGGGCATCATAGACTGAGATTCCAGTTGGATGCAGCCTTTTCTGACTGGAGAAAGAGAAAAAGGTAACTGATGGAGTTCTGGGATGACCACATCTGCCCATTAGGGGCTGGACATCCATCTCTCTTTACACAGAGTTACCCAGCAGCCATCATTCACATAAAAACTCCCAGTCCATTACCAACAGTTGACCTTGCGACCTTACATTAAATGCTTCACATCCCATTACTTTCCTCCCAAGTCATCTATTTTCCTAATTTTTTACAATAATGCACTTCAGCTTTGTCACACATTTCTGGCTCCAGTTCTGGAAAATGTTTCTGTTCAAGAAAACACTCCACTGTGTGCTTTATTTTGCTTATCTCCTGAAATCAAAATGAAGCATGCTGTTACCATTTGCTCTCCATAGAGATAGAACGAAAACACACTTACAGGCTTCTCTGTCCTGAGCTCTGAATGGTGGCAGTCTGTTTTCCAGTCTGTTTCTAACAGAAGAACTAATGTAATCATAAATGCATTGAAATGAAATCCTAATAAAGGGTCTTCAGAAGAATATTCATGTTTCCACTTAAAAAAAGGTTTATTATACTTGTAAAAGATATTTGAAGCATTCTAGCTTTCTAAAGCATTGCAGTATACTTCTGCAATAGCTTGCTACCCATTACTGAATAGATTTAATTATACTTGCTCTGTAGTAGAATTACAGTTACAGATGGTTTTTTGCTACTGATTGGAACGTCAGTAATAATTTAATTAGATATTATGACAGTTTCCATGGCTTATATGTTAACACAGTTAAATTCTCTCTATAAACTAATTTTGAGAGCAAATGTTTCTGTTCAAAATCTTTTACAGTGGAAATGTTTCAAAGGTAGAAGAAGTTAATTACAAGTCTTTTTTTTTTCCCCTTCTAAATCCTCTGAAGGAGCAGGAACATTTTCCATGGAAATATGGTCAGTCACTGAAATGTCAGAGACTCTAACTGAGCAGTATATGGAAAGTATATGAAATTTAAACGACCTCACAATCTAAGTTAAATGGTACTATTTATTTATACAGCTAGAGTGACCCTCAGCGTGCAGAAGATATGCTTTTTACTGCTTGGTTTTCATGGATGCGAGAACATTGAATGGCTGTATTATATTTAATTAAAAGCAATAGTGGGCCTACTCAGATGTTAAAAGGGCTTGATCTGAACAGTGTGTTGACATCAGATGAATAGGAGAGGCCACCTGCTAGCTCCACTTTTGGCTTTGTGGATGATTTGCATTCCTGTGGCCTGTTGCTCTGCATGATTGCTCTCAGCACTTCACAGCCCCATGAACTGTTTAATATCATGGATACCTTCCAGCCATGCAGGCTATCTCCTTTTGTAACATCAGTGCAAAAGAAAGAGTGACCACTTGCATGATTCTGATGGGTAGAGCATGATGTTTTCACTTAGCATATACCACATCAAAGAGGAGGAAATGCTTTTCTATAAACCAGATTAAGATAAAAATTAATCCATTCTTGCCTAAGAGACCATTTTTTTCCTCTTTCTGAAAGAAGCTCATCATTTGAACCTGAGTTCAGTACAGTTCAGACTGTATCCTTGTTTTTTCCCTTGAGCACAGAATGTTTCTTGTTTAAATATGTAAGAGTTAAATAATTCACTAAATATGTTTATGGTTTGAACACTGAGAAACCCTTCAGTAGCATAAATGAACACAAAGGCAACTATTAGACTTCATATGCTTTATCACTATTAGACTGCCACTGCATTCCTAATTACTGTTATCTTTCAGAAAAACTACAAATATTCTAAAGGGAAAGGCAAGAAAAATGTTTTTACCATTTTCCAGCAGGTAATACTAAAAGACAAAAGAAAAATTTCAGACCCGTGTTTCTGTGAACTGTCCTTTCTTGAGATTACACGTGCTGCAAGGAACTCAGTCCAAGCTCCTTGTAAGTTCCTAACTTGAAGGTTATAGTATCATCATTCAAGGAGTGGGAGGACGCCATTATCTAAAAATAGCCATAGTTATTTTCTAGATTCCCTTGTATTTCCAATCTATATTTATTTCTGCAGTGATTAGCTGACTTCATAGCAGCAAGTTCTCAGTGACATTTTCTTACAGTTTTCTACTTCAGTACTAAATAATAAAATAATAATATGCTTGCTTTTTTTTTGTGTTTGATGTTTCTTTTTCCTTAGGCAGTGTAATGATTTAAGGTACAAGACAGAAAAATCAAATGTTAACTCACAACAGATTTATACACAAAACGTGATAATTCATAACTTCTAACTTGAGGTTAAAAGATTTTTAAGATTTTAAACATTTTAAATCAACTTCTTTCTATAACCAGACAATTACCTTCCTGACAAATTATTCAGTTACTTAAGAATGGGGCTAAGGGAGATTAAAGAGGAATTTATATACCCAAATGCCTCTTTACCTGTTTAACTCTAAAGCACAGATTTTCCGACTCCTTGCTCAAGTAACTGCAGTATATAAAATTCCTATGGATTTAAACTTACGATTTCAGAGTTGTTCTAGAATCACAAATTTTATTTCTCAGCATATCCACAGAAACTTGGTCTTAAGGTTGAGAGAGAGCAGAGATTTAATTTTGAATTCCACAGTAGACAATGCACTTATCACTGCTGAGAAATGTGGTTTCAGTTCCATCCTTTGGCTGAAAGGCTCTAAGTCTAACAGTGTTTCTAAACTGCCAGGCTTTAGAGGATTCAGGGAACAGGAGCTGTCAGTTTCTCCTGCTTAATTAATGTTTTCCACTGCCTGATTAAATGTTTTCTAGTCAGTGGCTGTGATTAAATAAGTCAGTAACTCCACAGCCTGCTGATTCATATTACCTCTGGAAAAATTATAGTGATGGCTAGGGAACTTCTGCAGTTAAATGCAAGTGCTCAGTTCTGCTCAGGCAGGATGTGAATCACTGCCACTGGACTATGGACTAAATAGAAGGCATTTGATTGTCCTGGCTTCCTTGAAAGAAAAAAAGAAAACTGCTCTCAGTTTTCAAACTGAAACATCATGAGAGGGAAGTATCTCTTTAATCTTTAATTAAGCACCCCAAACTTTCAAAGGGATGAAGCCAAAGATAATCTTCTATTTATAGCATTTTAATTTGATGTGCTCAGGGATGTCCAAGGCATCTGTGGCATGTTTGACAGATGCCACAGATGTCTCCACAGGGCCTGCAGGAGACTGCTCCTCTAGATGGGCATCCAGGGGACTATGGCATCTCAAATTTTGTAAGCAAGCATGTTAAATTTAGGCAACTGAATCTCAGTAAGGGTATTTAAACTGGTGTGATAGCAGTTATCTAATCAGCACAGTCTGGAGAGTGGTCTCTTTGTGCCTGGAGCTGGGAATGGCTTTTTCATCTCTAAGGACTGTGTTTGCTAAGTTTTTCCTGGCTGTTACTGGAGCTCATGTGCCTAGCACAAGGAGAGACATTTGCATGTAGATATATTTTTCTCATATAGTATTTTGCATATATATTCAGGTGAATTAATCATGCACTGAATCTTAAAATTAGTCATCATATCTTCCACTACTTTCACTGTAATCAGTAAAACTAGTAGGATTTAGAGAACATATTGCTACAAAAGAAAATGTTGAAAATCACCTAACTTTATGCTGGCCATGGAAGCCAGGTATTGTATGCGCAGACTTTCACAAAAATTGCAATTATTTATGCATGTCTTCTCCACAGGAAAGTGCAAAGAGAAGAGAACACATTGATATTATTCCCCCAGTGAGCTATCTAGCAGTACTGGGTTTGACCAACAGCTAATATAGCTCATGTCCACCACTACTGGAACAGTCCTTCAGCCCTAAAAAAGCTGAGGGACTTGAGATTGGCAGCAAATTAAAGTTTAATATGTACTGCAATTTGTATCTTTTAGAATCCTACATCACTTCCCCATCATAACTGTGTGTTAACTGCCATTACATCCAAGTATATGAAGTAATAAATAGGTCCCAACTGCCAAGTAAATGCTAAAAAAAATCTGAGGCATTTCTTCTCCATGTGGGAACCATCTCAAGTGAACTGTACTTCTGTAAAAGGAACGTTATTACTGCTGTTCTACAAGTGCTTTCCTTCATTAGAAAGCTGCCATGGAAAATGACAAAGAGTTTACTTTTTGTTGAGTGCTCTGTAAATGCTGTATGCCTTCTCCAGATACTGCTTTGCAGATGGAAATATTTGAGGTGAGGATGAATGCCTTACTGAATTGCGACCTGCTATAATACAAGTTTTCCTCTCAGCCTAATTCTCTCTGGTTTGCACTACTCAGGTGCTGCAAAACAGCTGCTGGATTAGCTGATCTATGCAGGTTTGAATTCTCTTGTGTGCCTAAATCCCCATGTTATGGGGTAGAAAAGGAATGAAAAACTATGTACCAACTGACTTCCAGCCATAAAAAAAGAAGTGGGCACACCCTGAAGGGATGATAGTCCACGGCATTTCTGCACTCCGCTGATTCCTGTATCTTTGGCTCTATGCACAGACCTGTGTGATTTTGAAGCAGAGCTAACTTCTACAACAGTCAAAATAGTTTCTGCTGAACCTCAAGAACAGTGAAAGTGACATAAACCCATCTTTCCCACTCATCCATGACAGAGGCTTGTGCTTAATGAGCACTTAGTAAGGAATTTAAGTAGAAAATAATAAGATTATATAAATTTCACTTTTAAAACAAACTACATTATCATCCCTTTGACCATATCACAGAGACAGCTTTATGATAATATCTCCAAATATATCCAAACATGATAAGGAATTGATAGTGAATGTTTTTGTTGTTATAGCAAATGGAGTGGTAAGGCATGATGATAACTGCTGCTGTGCATTGCTATTGTATATATAATGATGGGGTTGCTGGGCACCACACTCTCTAGGGCTTATCTTTGTCTATTTTTAAGCAAAGTGTTAATTGAGTGCAAATGTGTCTGATTCTCTGATGTAGAGAACTGTTCTTTGTTGACAGTCCTTAGTCTCCTGATTGTTCTTTTGGTATTGGCCAGCTGTGGTCTTGAGTGGTGAAATACCTTAAAATATGAGCTGTGCTTTCTTCAAAGTATGTATTTTGCCTTCAATATGGTGAAGCAATCAAACTCTTACATGTAGCTTACAGGAAGAGAACAACTTTGCTATAATAAGTACTGGCAGCCTCAGTTCAAGGAAGGAGAGGATGCTGAGGAATGTTAAAAGCAGACACTGTTATCACTCCCTTTGAGTACTGACTTTACCTTCACCTATAGTTGCTTCAGCTCTTCCCCCTCTAACCTTGAAGAAAGCCTTTCACAAATATAGTGACATAAGTTATGGAAGGTGTAGCACTGGGGAAGGACAAAAAAGAGAGTATCTCCATCTTCTCTTCACAGTATTTTTACAGAAAATGTGTAGGCAACCCTCTGGATTCCATGTAGGTTTTAAAAGCTCTGCCTTCTGATAAAAAGGACAAAAAAGATCTCCCTCTGCTAATTTAGTAGGGGAGTAAACCCAGTTTCACTGATGTTCTGACATGAGATATATATAATGAATGGATTCTTTTTCAGAAAGACACTCTTAGTATCATTCCACAATTCAAAATCTTAAAATTTCAGGACCTTCCTGCTTACGAAATAAAGAACTGTCCCCAGCCTTGAAAACACCCTCTTACTCTCTAAATCCACACCTAGGCGAAAACTGAAAGCCCACTGGTAGAGAAAACATCTCTCCCTCTCTCCCAGTTACAACTTGTTACTTGTATTTTTTTCTTTTGTGTATTCCCTGAAGTACCTCACAACATTTCTTCTTTGTCCTTGAAAAATGAATGTAATGATCATATTTGTGGCTCATGTCCCTTCCAGTGGGATTCTTGCTTCCTAGCTCTTCTGAAATGCTAATCATCTATTTCCTGCTGTCTGACATTCTCTCCTACCTTCATTTCATGTCAGTGGGAGAAATTGAACCCTTCTGTGATTCTCCTGAGAAGCATTTGGCTCCCTTGTTCTCTGACTTGTATTTCTTACCTGTTGAAGGCAAGAAAGTTTTTTTCTTCTGACTTAATAATTTTACCAGCTATCCTTTCTGCTGTCTTTCTTCAGTAGAAAGACTTGAAGGCCTCCTGGTCCCACACCTTGCTTACAATTGCATTGCGGAGATTCACAGGTGTGAGAAGAGTGCAAATCTCAACAGCTGGAAATCGACAGTTACAGGAAGAATTTGGTGCAATTCTAAACAATCTGAGCTGTGAGAAACAGTTGTTCAAAAAAAAAGGTAAATTATTGATCCAAATTTTTGACTCAAAAAGCCACCAGATAATGCCTTTTTATTTGCAGTGCTCACAGGAATTGGTAAACTTTAAGTTGTAAAAGTCTCTCACATACACAACAAAAGTTTATATACATCTATGAGACTCCATCTTGCAGCTGGTAAGATCAGCAATAAAGCTAGGAGAGAGTAGCATTTGATACCTTTTTTCTGGATTTTCTGTAAATCTTTAGTTATGTTGTAAGTTCAAACATAACTTAGGTAGTTCCCTTGAGATCATGGTAACAGATTTGCTTCTGCTGTTGCTGGTGAAACTCAGTAGCAAATACAATAATTCCACAACCTGGGGAGGCCATATAGAAATTTCTTGCAACTGGTGTCTAGAAAAGGGCAAAGAAGGAAGGAAGGAAAAGGAGAAGGGGTTAGAAACGGAGCATGTTAGTCCTTTTCCTTCCAGTGTGAGTTCTGGAAAAATGACTGCTTTCAACCTACAGAAAAGAACCTGGACTACAAAAATGAGGGTGGTTTTCCATCCTTCAGCCTCCTGTAATATTTCTGTGAAACCAACACAGGAGAATATCCACTGAAAAAAAGGAATTAGTATGAAGTTTGAAAAAAAAAAGAATTTAAAATTCTGTTATCAAAAAGAAGTGATATTCCTAAACCACTTTATTTTGCTTAATTAGCCAATAGAAATGTGTAACCTTTGAGGATTTTTTTTCCCCCCTCTGGTACTTATATGCACATTAGCAGGTATCCTGAATCTGGAATATTTCTTCTTGAAGCATGACTATAGTTATCTACAGTCCTGAAGCACTGCACTCTTCACAGTTAAGAAGGCAGAGCAAAGGTCAATGGAAGCTCAGCTTATGACTTTTTACAGTCCAGCCTTTTCTTCAGCACACAGTTTGAGGAAGTCCACGCTGTGGTGTTTCAGTCTCATGAATGTCTTTTGGCTTTCATGTCAGGTTGTATTTAAGGGTGGATAACTGTTTTAAAGGGCACTTGAATTCAGCGTCCTTTGTAGCACACTGATCTGCATCTGTTTAAGAGGTGTTCCATGTGCTTTTGGCAGATGATATTTCCAGCCATTCTAAAATGTTTAAAGAGGCCAGTTTTCTGAACTGTCTGCTGTTATGCTGTAATTCAAATTTGGGCTTTTGGAGTTATGGATTAATTCAGTGTTTTAGATGTCCTTTGTTGTGAAAATTACAATAAAAATAAAATACCTCTTCAAAATATAAATAGAAGAAAAATATAAAAATATATGTTTAATATTTTTATGGGTTATCTTTTTTAATTTGGAAAATTAAGTTTTTGGGGTTTTTTGACACTGCTGGTACCCAACAAAATAAATTCTCACTGTGGAATATGGAAGTTGTCAGGCCCAAAATATATAATTGCAAAAGGAAAAAATCATTAATTCTGGCTGGACAAAAACACTGGGGATGATTCTCAAAATGAGAAGAACAAAACTTCATGAGATTATATAACAGATTTTGACACTCCCCATTGCCACATGGGAGACATTGAATCAAAAGGACTGATCAGTCAGAAAAGCTGTTTGACCTTGCTTCATTACGCAAAATACCCAGCTGAATAAGTAAGATGGGGCATTATATATGGATGCCCTTTGTTTCCTTTCTCTTTTGTTCATTAGAAAATAAAACCAGAAGTTGTGACAGAGTATGAGACAGATTAAAATTCAGAGGACCTGGAACTGCTTATTGTTTTGTTAGCCTTAAACCACTTGTTAGACAACCAAGGCAGATGCACAGCCATTCTAGAAAGGCACAGGCCACAATACTGTATGTCTGCCAATCCCATTCAAAGCATGTATCCTCTCTAATTTTGTCTGTTAGCCTCACACAAATGTCTTGTTAACTATGGTGCTTAAAAATATCATCCACGCTTATGAACCTGAGTGACTGCCAAACTAATTGCAAAGAAGCTGTAAGAGAAACCGGTCCTTGCAAGTGTTTATAAAGGATGGATCACTGGTTATGTCTGGTGCTGCTTTCATGGGTAAACAAGTACCCTGTTTGGGGATAGTAAATGTAGATACATCAATATGTGAATGTTGGTAGAAATATATGAATGATGTGAATGATGCGCAAGCTTATGTCTCAATATTAACAACATCTTCCAAGTGTGTGTGTGGTGTGTGTCTATGCATGCATTTACATGCGCAAATTTTCTCCCTAGAAAATACATTATTGGAAATCCTAATCCAGTACATTTTCACACATATTGAGAAGGAACTATTCCTTTAAACTTAACATACATTATTGGTATGCATTATGCATCATCTTCTAACTCACATGCTTATAAAATCCAATTGGGATCAATAGGTATCCTTCCCATTATTTATTTAGATTTCCAAATTTTACATTAAACACAGCAGCTAACAACTTTCTAGTGTAACAGCCTTGTTATATAGAACAAAATAATAATAATGAATTTGCTCAGACACTGGAGGTGTTGAGGAACTTACGGACTAATAACTTTCATATAAAGTTGGTATATAGGATATATGCCCTCAAGCACTGTCATTTTGGTTAATGAAATCTGATGGCATATTGAAATGTCTTTCTTTCTGCCTTGCACAGCTCCTCATTATAAAATATTATGTGTCTTAAGTTAAGAGTGCTCAGCACCTCCCAAAAGAGAGTCCTGAAGCAGCACAGTCATAAAATTGTGTTTCATTATGTTGATATTAAACATCCACTTTTCAGACTAGGTATGAATTTTATACTGTTCACATGTTTTGGTGGCTTGCTGTTTTCAGGTTTGTTGCTTTTACTTTACAGTAAGAGGCCAGTTTACAATGTGGCACAACCAGCTGCACCTTGGTAAAAACAAACATATTGCAGAAATGCTAAGCAACAATCCCTAGGACTGCCTTCCTGTTCTACTTTGCTTCTGATTGGCCACACCAGGATTATCACAGACCGGAGCCTGTCAATTTTGCTGAGCTGTCAAATTTGGGTGGCAAGTCTCTGAAGCATTCATCTGACGTGAGGGAGGTTTCATACATACAGAGGCTTTCCCCTAAACAAAATGGGTCAAATTGAAAGATGTAATTTAGAGCATAACTCAAACATCAAATAACACAACTGCAGTCTGCCTGTCATTTTTCATGAAAAAAAAATGCATAACTGGTATTTTGCTGAATAATATTTACGTAGACTTTAAATATAAAAGAGAATTGTTGTTTTAATAGAAGACTGGTACTTTGATAAAATATACTTTATCACTAAGATTAATGTCTGCAGAATTCCAGAATTATTTGAAATAAATTCCAGTTGGAGAGTAAGGCCCATCTCAGACTCATTTCCACACTCTGTGACTTGTAGATCAGGGTCTAAAAAGTTTACATCTCAGTGGGAAATGTCCTTTATCTACTTCCACAGCAGGTGAGTCTGTCAAAGGTGAAGAATGATGCCAAGACTTCCAGTCCACTTTATCTTTCAGTCTTGTTTTGCTTTACTAAATTTTTTAAACAGTTCATCAGGTTAGTCATCAAGCTTTATTCCCTATTATTACATTAATTTTAAAATTAAACTATTTTGACTGCAAGAATAATGAGAAAAAGTCGCTGGGGATCAGCTGTGCAGATATTGCCACTCCTTTGCTCATGCTCTCGTGCGGCGGATTAGTCATGTGTGGGTTTAAAACACCCCTACAGGCAATGTCTTATTGCTTAAGGTTCAGAAATATGAATAATAATAAAACTAGAGCATAAGCTATTTAGCTTGCTAGAAATTAAATTTAACAGCTTCAGCTCATGAATCCAGCTGTAAAAGTACATACAAAGCATTAAATTAACAGCAACACATGGAAATCTACAGGATCATATTCCAGAGGAACCAAGTTATGTGTTTGTTTTACCCATTAATCTGGTAAGACTAGACAAAACTGTTTTCCTTTTTTTTTATAACATTAAACTTCTTACTCCATTAACAAAATCCTTCTGTGAAGAAACTTGCTGCTGCAAAACAGTATTTGTAACCCTGACTTATCGTTTGCTCATAAAAATCATAAAAAGACACTATCTGTCAACTAGGTCAACTTCCTTTACCCTGTAGCTAGAAGTTGATGGACTAGGATGGCTTAATGTGCCCAAGAGATCATCTGCTTTTTTCTAAAAATATTGATGAATACTACTAGAGATATTGCATCTGACCAACACCTTCGTGTGCATATCCATCACAGTCACAGCACTGCTTCTAGTGTTAGTATTTGAGAATATATCCATTTAAACAAAAATTAACAACTATAACCTTACCTCTCAAGAACATGCTCTAGTCCAAAGGGAGTTTATTTTTTTCCAATGTAATTGTTGTTAGTGATTCTATGTGAAGCAATCAAATACTGCAGGAAGAGACAGCAGTGTAAAATCCCAGGGACAAAGAGTTTCACAGATATTATCGTAAGATATATTTGATCCTTGTGTAGTGGAAGAAGTTTAATGTAGGAAAATTCTGGGTTAAATTACATGACTGCTTTTGAGATGGGATAAGTAAGGAAATAGGGATGACAGTATAGTGGGCCTCATAAAAAGGTGAGTTTTGCATCTCTTACAAGTACTATTAGCAAATATTTAGATGACACCAAGCTGGGGGGAATGTCAATCTGCTGGAGTGTAGGAGGGCTCTGGGAGGGATCTGGACAGGCTGGATAGATGGGCCAAATCCAATAGTATGAGGTCTAACAAGAGCAAGTGCTGTCTTGCATTTTGGTCATAACAACCTCCTGCAGCACTACAGTCTGTGGACAGAGTGGCTGGACAACAGGTAGAAAGGGACCTGGGGGTACTGATTGATGGCAGACTGAACATGAGCCAGTGTGTGCCCAGGTGGCCAAGAAGGCCAGTGACATACTGGCCTGTATCAATAATAGAATGGCCAGCAGGTCTAGGGAAGTGATTCTTTCACTCTACTCGGCACTGGTAAGGCCACAACTTGAATACTGTGTCCAGTTCAGGGCCCGTCAATTTAGTAAGGATATTAAGCTGCTGTAGTATGACCAAAGAAGTGCAACTCATCTGATGAAGGGTCTAGAGCACAAGTCTATCAGGAGCAGCTGAAGGAGCTGGGGTTGTTCAGAAAAGGAGGCTCAGGGAAGACCTTATCACTCTCTACAACTGCCTGAAATGAGGCTGTAGCCAGCTGAGATCTCTTCTCCCAGACAACCAGTGACAGGACAAGAGAGCACCGTCTTAAGCTGCACTGGGGGAGGTTTGGGCTGGACATCAGGAAGAAGTTTCTCACAGAAAGGATGATTGGGCATTGTAATGGACTACCCAGGGAGGTGTGGAGTCACCATCCCTGGAGGTGTTGAAGGAAACACTGGATGTTGCACTCAGTGTCACAGTCTAGTTGACAAGGTGGTGTTCAGTTATAGGTTGGACTTGATGACCTCAAAAGTATTTTCCAACTGAATTGATTTTGTAATTCTGTGAATATTTGTTGGGGTAGTGCAAGAGTACAGCAAAAGTGAACATGTGGCAACTTGTCTTCCTCCAGACCCTAGATGCAACATCTGTACAAAGGCCAACTACCTTGTCATTACACAGGATTTCAGGATTTCTTATTTTGCAAGGAGAAGTAAAGTGCTTTTTCTCCCTTTTTCTTCTTTTTCCCTTTGCCTAGGGGCAAATCCTGATTCTGAGGCCAAGACAACTCCTTCTACATTGCACTTGTATTTTGGCAGCACAGGGCAGGATGATAGACTTTGAGGGTATGTCATGTCTCTGTATAGAGCAGTGTACCAGTAATGGCCCAGAATAGGAACCAGCCCAATGACCAGCTGCTCATGAGCTCTCTTCCTTCTGCAGAGTACTGAGTGACACCAAGAATAGGATGCTCTGCTTGCTTATCCCCCAGCCCCCCCAAAAGATGAACCAGTATCAAAGTCTTGATTCATATCTCATATGAAGTCAGCTGTTCCCTGTTGCCTGGATATCCTTTACTGCTAGGCAGCATTTTCAGGAGCAAGTTGACTTTATCACAGCCACAGACCCATCAACTTTATTGACCTCTGACTTTATCCCTCACTGTGTTGCTAGGTGAAATCACAATTAAGCAAGTGTTGTTCCTGTTATCATGCTTCTTGCCTATTCAGGTATTACATATAGTCTTATGTTTTGCAGTGCTACAGGTGGAAGGGCTTACTTATGGCACCATAAAAGGGAGCAATCAAGTCTTTAAAATTATGACCTGATTAGTACCCATATTAAAAACATGACATTGCATATTGGTGCACATGATGTGTTTTGTTTACATCAGATGTATGAATTAAGATACCTTTTCTGTCCATATTAAGATACAATTAACACCAGCTGTAAGGTCTAGCTAGGAAGTAACCTGTCTCAAGATCTGGAATCCATTGGTTACTACAGGAAATCAGACAGTAATTTAAATATGCTTCTACATAGAAGTCCCTAATTCCGCCTAGTGTCAACTGGATAAATAATTATTATATTTATAAACTTTCTTTTGTAGCTATCTTTTCATGCATATAGACAGTAGTCCTTAGAATTCTGCTGAGCTCTTAGCTTCCAAGATATCTTGTGCAAAGAAAATAATCCCTACAAGTTAAGAATTGTCTAAATATGTACTTTAATAAGAACACTGCAATGAGCTTGAAGTGTTCTGTCTGACATGCGATAGATCATTGTTTTGAAGTTTTAAAGCAAAATGGGGCACATTCAATTTTAACCTTGGTTAAACAGTCATAATTTTTTGATTTGTCATGATGATGTATTAGGAATCAAAGGAATCACTTGTTTTCTTAATGGTTTGAAAATAAAATGTACAGTTTGTTTTTAAAAATGAAATCACTGTTTAAGATATTATTCCTAGGAAATACATTTTCAGTATTTCCTCCACTTTTTCTCTCAGACTAGCAACACAACCTATTTAAGCAAGGCATATTATATTTTCTTCATAAAAATTTCTTTCAAACACCTTTTTTTTTCAAGTCTTCATGTTTTGTTGAAATATGCAGAATAATAGGCCACTTATGGTATGCCTAGTTAATCCTGAATGTGCATCTCACTGATTGTGGACTTCATTCACTCTCACTTTGATCCATACTTTGGAAAGTCCAAATCACTGCTGTTGTTCATAAAGACCTTTAAGGCTCGCTGACAATAAAAATTTTATATTTCTTTAATTCTTTAATGAGTTATTTCATTCCATGTCTGTATATTGCACCAGCTGCACAATAATTCATGGCTGTTCATTTCAGATAAACCACATTTTGATTATAACGCAACAATTACTGCCCTTAATAGGCGATTTATGTTTCTACAGAATGATTCTAAATCTGTCTGGACAGACTACAGGATTAATGAGAATAATGGTGGTGAATTACTCATAGGGCAGTGCTCATTAATTTAGCTGACTGCTGTACATTTTCCAGCAGAAAGGACACTTCAGCTATTTTTGCTTTTTCCATACAATTGTTTTCTGGGTGAAGCCTTTATCAAATTTATCCCTTGAAGTAGAAATTTATGCCCTGGTTAGAATTTTACCTCCACCTTCAGAGATCCCCACCTACTCCTCTGCTGCTGGAGCTGGCTTTGACCTCTCTTCCCTCTAAGAATTGCTGAATGAACTCCCTTTGTACCATATAAATATTCAAATGCCATAGCAATGGTTTGTTCAGATATCTGACTATGGCAAACAAAATTTTTCCTTGGTTTTCTTAAAATGTTTTTAACAATGCATGCACTTCTTCATAATTTCAATGTTAACTCCTTGTCACAGATAAACAGAGAACAGCAAGAGATCCTGTACCCTCTCTACCACATTTTCCCAGCCTTTTCTGTCTAAAAGGAACAGGGCTAGCTATATTTTATATTCTTTTGTCAATAATAGGGTTTTAAAAGTTGATCTTTTTTCTGACTACCTTTGTCTAACCACATTTCTATTCGCTTTAGATAAACTGGGATAGGAAACATGTTTTATTTGATGTCTGGAGACAGTCAATCTCAAGGCAAGCATGCAAGTGTGGTTATATTTTCATATGTTCATCATTAGCATCTTATACACATTACCTGAATGATCTCTTGCTGGAAATCATTGTTTTAGTGGAAATAAAATAGTCTACAGGTACAACCAAATTCCTTTAGAACTTGCATTTTCTGAATTAGCATCCTATGAACTTTCTATCCATACTATAAAAAACATATGCATCAAATGTGTAATCTCTGAAGCAGAGAATCCTGTCCATGATGGTAGCCAGCACCAGATGTTTCACATAAAGGTGCAAAATTCCCCTACAGTAGGCAGATGTTGGATTATTTCTCTATTAAGGAGGTCTCATCCGAAACCCTGATACTTAAGAGATTGTCTGAAGCCCAAAAGCATGAAGTTTTATTTTCATTCCAGAACTCCACTTTAGTGTCTCACTAAGTTTTACTCTTTGAGAGTGTTTGCTGTGGAGCAGTGGCAGGAATTGAGTTATGTGGGCTCCAGATGTAGGTTCAGTATTGTTTCCCATGCTGGAGTAACATGCAAGAGAAAAATCTGCTCAGAGCAACTGGAATATTAAACTGCTTAGCTGTTAGTCTCTGGCAAACATAAAAGAGTAAAACACAGCTAGAAAATTACATTTCTCAACATTTCAGAAATTAAAGTGATATTCACCGAGACAACAGAGGACATTTTCCTGACTCCAGGCTATACTGCTGCTAAAGTCCAAATTCTTGCTACAAGACATGGAGATCTCTGTCCTTTTAGAAACAGTTGCACATACTTTTGTAACAGAAAATTTTTGGCAACTTAAATAGAGTGGTCACTACATCAGATCCAGATGTAACACGGGTAAACACCGCTGTGTTTACAGTGGGAACACAAGTTCGTTGTCTCATGAACATATGTGGTGACAACACTATGGGAAGGAGCAGGAAATGGATGCTAATGAGGCTGAAGAGCCAAAGTCTCTCTGGGACCAATTGTGAAAGTAAGTTAAAGCTCCCCTTCCTGGCTGTCAAGCACTGGAGCAGTCCGACTGCCCCTGTGGCTGCAATGCTGTCTCTCCTGCCTGCGCTGGGTCTTCTGGCACCCCATGGTGATCCGCTCCCCTTTGCTCATGCTTCTCAAAAGACCCACTAAAAGAGAATTATAAAAACTCATATTACCTCCAATCTCTGTTAGTGCTCTCCTTGAGCTCAGAATAACAAATCTGATTTATAAAGATTGAGGCATTGTGTCAAATGATGTTACTTGACATGGTGCAAAACACGTCAAAAATTTTAACTGAAATTCTACATGAGCAGAAAAGGAACAAAAAAGCTTTACCAAAGGAAAAAAAAACCAAACAAACCACCAACCCAAAATACCACAAACCAAAACCCAAACCAAAAAACCCCAAACACAATAGTTTTAAGTCCAAAAGCCTGTCTACCCATTGACCTTCTGGAAAACTATAGATCTTAAAGAATTTCACTGCACTAGAATCTGCAATACATAAAGGTCAAAGAAAAGTCACAACTGTAACACTAATGTATTACTATAGAACTAATGAAATACTTTATGCATTTTTTTCGATTCCTTATCACTCAAATTCCTGGTTATACAGTGATGCACTGTCAGCATTAGGTCTGGCATTTAGGATTCTCTCCTCGTAAATGGGAAGCGTAGGTCCAATACTCTGAAGGTTTCTCAAACTCAGCCAGAAACTTTGTAGCTATTCCTCTGTGCTTGATGTTTCCTACTGGCCAAAATTCAGTGGTTACCTTTTCAACACGTGCATGTGCTGCCCTGCCTAGAAAACACCAGTTTCCTTCACCATACTGGAAAAGCAAGTCTGTACCTAAACTGGAGCAAATGTCTCCCTGAGGGTGATGTGGACACCTACATCCCTCCATTTACTCCAGGAAAAAATGCAGCTCAGGCAGCTTAAATCTCTCTAAAAGACTATAAATTAAATTAGGCATTGCCTAATTTAAGTGCCTAAAGTAGGAGGTTTGACTGATGCTGTCCATGTCTATTTTTTTCCTTTGCAGTCTCATGCAGATTGGATCTGTTTGTTGTGAGTTAACCCTGGTACGCAGTTCAGCCCCACACTCACTGACTTCCCCACCATGGGATGGGGAGAGAAACAAAAGCACAGAGGTGAGAAAACTTGTGAGTTGAGATAAAGACAGTTTAATAGGCAAAGCAAAGCTGTGCATGCAAGCAAGGCAAAATAAGGAATCGACTCAGCACTTCCCCTTGGAAAGCAGGTGTTCTGCCATTTGCAGCAAAGCAAGGCTCCATCACACACAGCTGTTCCTTGGGAAGACAAACGCTATAAACCTGAATGTCACCCTGTTTCCTCCTTCCTCAGCTTTTATTAGTATGTTGATCATTTTGTGGTTGGCTGTCCCAGCTGTGTCCCAACTTCTTGCCCTCCCCCGTCTACCACTGAGAGAAACAGAGAAGGATTTGACAATGATCAGGAATAAAATAATAAAAGATGGGTGTCTTACCAACACTGTTTACATCACAATTCCAAAACACCGCACCATACAAGCTGTGATGAAAACAATTAACTCCATCCCAGCTAAAACTAGCTCCCTGTTGTACTAGGACCATACTAACACTTCTAAAAGTCATTATTTGCAATCAGAAAGATGAGAAAATTATGAATTTTCCTAAGAAAATTCTAGATCTTTTCCTGTCAAGTAATTGTGATGCTTAGAGACGTGTTTTAGGGATAGATTTGGCAGTGTTGGGTTAATGGCTGAACTCAATGATTCTAAAATTATTTCCAAACCTTAGCAACTTTATGATTCTCTGATAATTCCATGAGCTGACACATAGACCTTAAAACTCCCAGATGTAGTATGTGAAACAAATCTCTTCTCATCCTGGTATACAAACATCTGCTTTGGAGGTGAATTGTGTTATAAATTTGGGAAAGAAATAATTAAGGCTAGCATGGAACGAACTATTTAGTGCAATACAACACCTGATGATGCAAATGGCATTCTGGTTGTGAAAAAGAACACTGTTCTCTTTCACAGAATATTGCTTAAGCAACACTGTGAGTCCTAAACATAACAAAAGTAAGATGTATTCTGCTTTACAACATGACAGTAGCATTTTAATTTAAAGGTATTGTAGGTTTTTCTGCCCAGATGAAATTTACAGATAGATTTTTGTTAGAAATGTGGATTCAAGAATGTGCTTTTTGTTGTAAATGCAAAATGAAGTAGTGCACATCAATTTTTATGCGACTAAATCTTGCATTAGTGATGAAGATAGCAAAACAAGATGTAAAAAACCTGACTTTTTCCAAGTTTTTTTTACTTTATAGTGCTGTTGCTACCATTCTGCTAAAAAGGAAATCTCTGAATGTCAATACCATTCCAGTAATTCCTATGTCAGTCTTTCCCCTAGAGTTACAGTATTCATTTGCCCGGTTCAGACTTTACTATTGAAGCCAAAAAATACAATTCTTTGTCCTACTTATGCATACTACTAAAGAGGATTTTAGATCATAGGACTCAGCTGAAAATTTCAATCTGACTCTGAAGTTAAATACAAACAGAAATGGAGAAAAAAAAATGATGCACACATTCTACTTGATGATCTCAGATTACTTTGCATTATGGCACATGTGATATTTGTTTTTGCCCTACACTACACACTATTCCAATTTATTTTTCATTATTTAGTGGTATTTTGTCCAAAAGTTTTTGTTGTGTTGATATTTTAAAAACTGCTTTCAGTTACTGTGGATATACATTTTAATTGCACAATATTTAGGCAAAATTATATGAAGCAGGTTGAAAAACATAAAATTGCTATATCAAACATAAGCAAACTACCTTGGCAAGCACACCCTTTATGTGCAAACACAAACTTTCCTTTTTCTCTTAAGCAATAACTCTGCCTTTTTTACTTTTTAGTTGCCAAATTAGGCAAGTTTATACTGCACCAGAAAACTTTGCCATTGGTTGGTTTTTTTGTTTTTTTTTTTTTTTTTTGTTTTTTTTGTTTTTTTTTTTTTTTTTTTTGTTTTTGTTTTGTTTTTTTTTGTCCTGAGTAATGTTGGTGACAGAAGAAATAGAAAAATTCTAGGGTCAGACTGGTCACTATACTATAATTTAAACTGTTGCTATTGGTCTGGAACAATTTAATGACAAGGCATAGCAATTTGGGACATATTGCAAGTAATTTTAAAAGTTCAGTTATATGGCAAATGCCTCAAAAAACCCTCAAACACTTATTCCTGGTATGCTCACAAAATATGTTTTGCATGTTAGCTTAGTAATTAGAATATTGAAATTTAAAAAGAACATGTACATCTAGCTCTTGGGTTTGTAGCATCCATATACATTTGTGCTTTATTGGATAATGCCTAATTCATTTTCAATTGCTGGACAAGTTTGAAATAGAGAAGTTGCATATGGTTTGTAGAAGATAGTTCATTTGATACTAAAATATATATCTAAAACAAATCAGAAGAATTGCTCCCTGAGAGAACAGAAAAGGTTCAGGTCTTTAACTCTTTTTTTTTCCTGTTTGGAAAGCACCACTCCCAGAATGCACTGCAGGTACAATTTTCACCTGTTTTGACTAAACTCTGATAAAAACTCTCTGTTTGAGAAGCAATGGACATAGCATAAAAGCTGTTCCAGCATTTCTTTATCCAATAAACATTTCCTAAGAGTAATTTATAGTTTATCCTACATGATGTAAAAGGGTCACTTTTTTGAAAAACAAGAAAACTGGCTTCACTGAAAATCAGTACTATTGTGCTGTCTCTTAATAACATAAAGAGAGGAAGGAAATCAGAGGTCACTGCATATTGCACCTTATAATCCCTATAAAAATCACATCAGCATTTATTGGCAGAGAAGACTAGGTGGAGATGGAGATACTAAGTACATTGATGTGAAAAAAAGAGATGGAAACAAAGTCTGTATAACAGTAGGCAAAACACTTGCTCTGAAAAGGAAATATATTATAATAGCACCTTGAAAATCCATTCAGGAATCAGCTCATAGTTTCTCCTGATACTGTCGAGTGGTAGGTCAGGTCGCTGAGACAAAGAAATCAGAGTTCTAAATGATGGAGTCAGACAAGGGACACATTTGGCTCAGCAGCATTTTTGTCAGTTATGAAAATATCTCAAATGGAAAATGTTATCCACAAATAAGCACTTTCTGCTACACTTCTCTGCTGTCCTTGATATGCCTCATAACAATTTTAGGTAGCTATGCAGGGCTGGTACCTTGGAGACCACCCATAGACCCAAGGGCTGCCAAATACCATTCCTGCCAGTGTAAAAGTCAGGACCCTTTACAAATGTAAAATAACACAGCTTATGACACGTACCCTTTTTACTGACTCTGTGTATGGGTGTATAACTATGAAACCAGGTCTAAACTCACAGAATTTCTTTCTTTTCCTTTTTGATGCTGCATAGTAGCATGAGAATAAAGCTAAAATGTGTCCCTTTTTGTGTTTGCTTGTTTTACATTGTGGTCTAGTTGTCATAAACCCTGCCATCTTACCAAATTAGTGAAAGAATAGAAAAGAACAAGCTCCAACATCTGGCAAGACATTAACTTGGACTTTCTTCTTGATTGTGTCTGTTTCAAATGCCAGGTGTCTATCACCTGGGATACAGTTTTATTTTGGCAAAGTAAATCTATTACTAACTCTCTGAAGAATGCTGTCTCTGAATGATGCTGCAGCTAATGGAATACTGATTTACTGCCACAACTGTAAAGGATATTTTTTAACATTGTGTTACACGTCCCATCAATTTAGATCAACCAGACCTACCATATGTGAGAAGTTATCTACATTTTTCTCCAATAAAACTGAAATGATGAAAGCTTTGCTTTCCCTGAGGTATGATCCAGTTATTGGTAGCCCCATTGTTTTTTTTTTTTTTTAGCCCTCATCTTTGTCAGGGCTGGAGCATATTATTCTTGCAATGCTTGCCAGAATTCTATGGCTTACTTGTTGTTTGAGACTCACCATATGTGTCTTTGATCCCTGCCTAGTAGGCACTTTGGCTGCTTGCCAGTTTGGCACTTATGATTATCATCAGTATGAATAGCTCCCTTGCTTCTGATTCTGTCTTTCTTGCTGTCATCAAATCACTCTTTAAACAACTTTCTTATTTTCTTTCAGATGCTTATAAATGATCAATCTATTTTTACCATGCCTTTCTTGGCCAAGGTTTTGTGTCACACTGCAGGAAATCCAACAGCTTTATGTTTCCACTCCTAATGATCTGACTGCCAGCTACCTATGTAACTGCGTGGCAACAATAAGGAGTACAGAAACATCTCTTGTGGTAGTGTTTGGAGTTACTCTGCATATTACACAAATATGCCTGTTTTTCCCATCTGGTTGGCTTGGTGGCATGATTTCTTTGAGAGATTATTTTAGTCAAAAGCATTCCTTTTAATAAACGTTTTAAAACCTTTGACCAGAATGCAGCGTGAGCCAATGACAATGATAAATTCAGAGGAGTATCAGAATGATAAACAGTTTTAAGAGACAAATGGAAAGCCAAAAGCCAGTTGTGCACAATTTCTACTCACTATCCTGATACAGCACTAAACACATCTAAGCCCTTCCATGTGTTCTAGTAAACTTAAGTTGTTCCAAAATGCCATTGTTGAACAAAAGATACGCAGAATCAAAATAAGGAACAGCACAGGGCACATAAAAGTCCAGACCACGAGAGGCCCACATGCTGTTACAGAAAGATCTGCCAGAAGTGCCCATTATTCTTTACCTGACCCTGCAAACCCTTCAGCTAGTAAATATACTGGTCCTATCACAGGACAAGGGTATCTGCCTTCATGCTAACTCATAAAGTGGGGTGGAGTTAACTCATAAAGTGGGGTGTAGCCTCTGCAAGCAGAGAAGAGTATCAAGATGATTGTGTTTGCCTAAAACATAATCCTCTTGGAGCTTCTTGCACCTTGTGCTGTCCAATGTGACTCTTGTTTAGCAATAACAATCCAGTTTAGCTCTAGGGGTTTTAACACACAGGGACTTTTTCAATAGAAAGATTATCACACCCTTCTCCCAAGAAACATGCATATTTCATATGAATGTGTTTTGTTTATGTGTCTCTTGCTTTTGAAGCAACTCCTTGCATTTAGAAGGACCAGTTGAAAAATTCAGTGCAAAATTGGCAAGGGTGAAAAACTAATTCTGATTTCAGGGAGAGTAAGAGGTAGAACAGAAAAGAAACAATGAGAAACTGTTGCATGAAAACTCAATTTCGGATTACTTTAGAATGTATCTGTTATATTTTCCTTCTCTGCCCAACAGCACCGTGAATTCAGATAAAGATGTTCTTTTTCAGAATATGTGGTGGTGCTCTGAGTCTTGAAGCAGGTTTATGATAGTAAACATCCACACTGGATGTAGGCTGGAAGAGGCCACCGAGGTTTTAAGCACTACAAAAACAAAACAGTAACAGACATAAAAACAATATCATTAGAAGGGATTTAATGTGCAGAAAATAGCAGTTTGATATATAAGCTGCCTGCAGAGCATTACAATGCAGCTAATTTCAGAGATATTTGTAAGAAAGATGATTAAAGGCCATAAGAAATTTGACTTTGAAACTGAAGTAACTCGAGAATAGGTGAGGTAGGTAGGAGAGGTACACTTTATTCACAGACATAGTCCTAACTTTCTTTTAATTGCAGTTATCCTTTTTCCAGCTGGCTAAGAAATGTACAGAAAAGTGAAAATGAAATTATTAATCTTAATAAAGTGCCTTTCCCTTCACATATACCACATCATTGATAAACTTTCTCTCACTGTGAGACAAAAAAGAAAGACATGATTTTTTTTACCAGCTTCTCTATATTTTATCCCTAACTATAGGTAACAAGACCAAAACAAATACCTAGAGACAGCATTTAAGGAAAGCTTAGTGGGATTTTGAACTGGGAAATTAAAAGAATGTTGAATTCACAAATATTTTACTGGAAAAAGGCAGAAAATATACTAACTGCATCAGATAGTAGTCAGTAAAAAAACTTCCTGGCACTTTTCAGTGGCCAGATTTGAAATTGCAGAGATGACTACCAGTAATATTTTTAAATTTTTACACTGGATTTTAAATATCTTATTTCTGAAAAGCCATGATTATCCTTGAAGGACAAAAGCTTCCCAGCCAATCAATCAGCATCCAGTTTTGGTTTACAATGGCTATGAAAATACAATTTTTAAATGCACAGAACAAAAAGGATGAAATGCAAAACTGCAAAAGAAAGATGGGGCTTTGAAAGCATCATATCTATCTGTGAACAACTGAAAAAGAGACTTGGTGGTAAACCTGATAATCTTTTGCAGAAAAATGATTGATCGAAAGGGTAATAAATTTAACAAAACATCCCTGATACCCCAGAAAACGAAGGATCCAGAAACAATTTTTGCTTGAGAGGAGTTTGGAAAGTTGGCTGACACAATGAATGTAAGGGAGCAGACAAAATATAACTTGCTGCTGCGGAGAGAGCTGTCGAAACCTGAACAGTACGTTAGTAAAGCTCTAAGTTTTTGCTGTCTAAATGGAAAGCAGAAATGCCAGCGTGTGCACGAAGCCTCGTGTCACCTGGACGCCCGAGCGAGCACGACCTGGTTTATCTTGCATCGTTTGCACAGCCCAGGGACGCCGAACAGGACACCTCTGGAAGCAGCCCTGTCCCTTCCCCTTGCTCCTCTCTTTCCCCCCTGCTGCCTAAAGCCTTGCCAGGTCAGGCTGGGCCCGGTATCCCGGGGGCGTGCGGGGGCAGGGAGCGTGTGGGGCAGCACGGCCGGCGGTCCCCACGCTCGGCCCTCCCGGCTCGCTCTCCTCAGCGGTTTCTCCCGCACGCAGCCCCGATTGCAGCCTGCTGCGGCGCCGGCCGAGCCCGCAGCGAGCGCGGCCACCCACAACCGCGGCTCCTCAGCCGGGAAGGCGAAGGGGGCAGGAGGCTAGAAGGGGCAGGAGGCGAGGAGGAGCAGGAGGCGAGGGGGGCAGAGGGCGAGGAGAGGCACCGGGCGAGCCCCGGGGCTGGCGGCGTGAGGCGGCGGCCGCCGCAGCCGCGCGGGAGGGGACGCGGCGGCGCTCGCGCTCCGCCAATCGCGGGGCTGCTCGCGCGCGGGCCGGAGGCTGCGCCCACCCTGCGGCGGCGGCGGCGGCAGCCGGGCGAGCCATGGGCACGGTGCCGTCCGCGCTGAAGCACTGCCTCAGCTACCAGCACCTCCTCAAGGAGCAGCTGTGGATCGCGGAGCCGCCCGCGGCCGCGCAACCCGCGCAGGTACCGCCTGGCGCGGATCAAGGGATGGGACGGGGCCGGCCCGACGGGGCGCGGCCGGCAGCAGGGGGAGGACGGGGCGCCGCCGCCCCCTCGCCGCCCCCTCACCGCCCCCTCGCCGCCCCCTCGCTCCTCAGGCACGTCCCCGCGCCGCTGTTGCCCCTGCCCGCCCGCAGCGCCCGGTTCTCTCCTCTCTCCCTTCTCCTCTCCCCTCTCTCCACTCTCCCGCCTTTCCCGGAGCAGCGGGGGAGGGAGGAGGCCCTTACCCACCGCCCCGCACCGCTGGGCTGTGTCTGGTCAGTGTTCCGGCACAGGGCCGGTGTCACACCGTGTTCCAGGCAGTTCACAGGTGGGTGGCGCTGGGGCCGTGGTGAAACAGTGGCAAACCCACTCAGCAGTGGGTCACCTCGCCATGCGTGATCGTTCACCGTGTGAAAATGATAAAATGGCAGGGTGAGACGCATTTGGGCGGGGGCTGCCCTTGCTCCACGCAGCTTGTATTGCTCCCGGGCGTTTGCTGTCGAGGGAAGAGTCCCTGCAGCCGTAGGGGTGCGGAGGCAGAGCGGGGGCAGTCGTGGAGGGGTGACTGAAGTGGCTGCTCACCCTCCTGTCTGTGAGCTGCGAGCAGGTGTGGACAGTGGCTGCAGGGTGTGAAGGTTAGTTGAGGTGACCGAGCAGGCTGCGAAATCAACAGCGTAGGCCATGACTGTCCTAAACATGGCTTTGTAGGGGAAGAAGGGAGGCAAAGTTACCAGCATATCCTCTCTGAACAGTCATCCAGTCCAACTCCAGCTCCAGTAATCAGTCAGTGCTTCAAACCTTTAAAAACATAAGCCAAGCCTAGAACAAAATAGTTTAAACTGTACTTAAATACATTTTTAATTTTATTTTTTTAAGAGCAGCTCTTGTTTGTTGCATCTTCTGTTTTCAGATAGGTGGTGGGATCATCTTCCATTTTTCTCCACTCTTTGGAAGTGAAATTTAATTCCTATGTAGCAATGTGACTTCAGAGGTGGAGAGAAAATGAAAAATATTCTGATTGATATAAAAACTAGCAGCATTTTAATTTTGCTTCAGATGCTCTGAGCCTCATATCTCAAAAGATGCATATAATGGGATACCCAAAGCAACACTGTTGTGGGCATTGGGCTTTGTATAGGTAAGCCCCATACAGCTTCCAGCTATCATAATTCCCTGGGAATAGTGTTTATCCAGCATTAAACTGGGGGAAAATAAGCAACTTTTTTTTTTTTTAAGTGGATTTTTTTATGGTAAAGAAATAAAATAGAATTAATGGACTTTTATGTACTAGGCCTGAAGCAAAGCACTATAATTCTGTTCATATGCCCTTGCTATGTTTTGGTGCATCATTTCCTTTCAAAATATCTGAACATTTTTTAAAAGTGATATGCCACTTGATTGTGTCAGTCTCTCTCTCCCTATCAGATGAAGCATTTGAGAAGTCTTTTGCAACAGAGTGGGTTTGCAGTCAAAAACAATCATTAACATCTTCTCAGAAAATAGTCAATTAAAAAAAAAGTTTTCTTTATTGTAATGGATCATTTTACTTAATTTTTGCAGCGCTCTTCTTTTATTTTCATCACCATTTTTCTTCATCCAAGGATACAGAAGGATGTCATCAGTAAACAGCAAACATGAGAATATACAGCAAGCATCTTCCCTGTGCACATTGATGTGGGTGTGAGCTGCACAATAGACTGATTAAATCCAGAGGTGGTCATTGTTCATGTTTTTTCATATTTGCTTCTGCATTACCTTGCTGTGGTTTTACATGATTCTGTTCAAATTTCCCTACTTCTCACGTGGATTCTTAAACAACCCACAAAGGCTTTCCTTATGTAGGAGTGCATTCCATACCAATCCCATTCAAGAAAAAAGTGTTTCTTGTTACATGATCTATAACTATACTGGCTCAAGTAATGGCTGTAAAAGGTTTGTTGGTCTTTTTTTTTTTTTTTTCTATGACCAGCATATGCAAGATAGTTATGGCAGCACCACTGCAATGATATTTATGAGAGTACACTAAGGAATAAAATAGGAAAGAAGGTTAAGGTACAAGAACAATTTCCCAGAAATAATGCTTTCATGGCTGATAAAAGTAAAGAGTTTATTTACTTGCTGAAATATTTTCAGGAGTTCCTCAGGATTTTTCTTTAACCACCAAGTAAAATGTAAATGTTGCTGCCAGGGCTCTTGTAAAAATAAAATCATTCTATTTTGTCTGAAGACCCCAAATATATAATAATTTGGTTATATACTGTGCTGACTAATTTGTAGTCCTGTCCAGGTTCAACCACTTGAAGCTCTACTGGAGTTGAAATGATGGGTTCTAAAGTGAGTAGTAGAATATCTTAGTCTTTGTTTTCCCTTCTTTTTTCTGTTTCATTTAGCCAACCATTTTTGTGGTATTTTTAGAAAAATATTTTAGACTTTAAAAGATAGACTTGAGTAGTAAAGTTATTAAAAATGAGAGATGAAAAGTAATAGGTAATTTGGCTAGGTGGCTAAATAGACAGTAAATAGAATTTTCTACTACATATTTGTGGAAGTTACTAATACCTATTTCAGTCTTATTTAGACTAGTCTGTGTTACATCAAAAAATTACTGAACACCTGACTGGTCAATGAGACACCACATTTCTGCTGCAGTGTGTTCATCTTTCTCCATATTCTTAGTTTCTTAACCTTGCTTCAGAACGCTTCCATAATGCTTCCTACAAGGAATATAGTTCAGCTTCATTTTCACAGCATTACCCCAATGTATATGGCTTTGATTATCAGGTCTGATTAACTTAATATTAAAGGTTTGGTTTATTTTTACTAAATAAGGCTATAGTACACAAGATTTTGTTAAAGACACGGGTTTATATCAGAACTGTAAAATGTGCTGGCATCTATGGAGAAAAGAGGTGGCCATAGATATTGCAGTGTTGGGGAGATTTCTGCAGAGTCAAGGTCATTGCTGATGGTGACTCACAGGATTTGACCCGAGTGTGTAATGTACTTTGTGGTCTGCTTTGTGAAGTGCTCAGGCTGAGCAGCAGGGAAGGTGTCTATCTGCTGCTGGTGTCCTCTGGTTTAGCAGGAGCCTTCTTGCTGGAAAAGAGATGGTCTGAGAGTAATTGACATTGATTGGTCTTATCCTACAGACTTAATGTTATATTTTCATGTAGGCTAGAATGGAATTTTGATGCATTAGGAATATGCTAAGGACACAGCAGGGAAGAGCTGGATGGCTGAAGAAGTATTAAAGACCAGGATGAAATGCAAGGTTACAGAATGATTAGGTGCTTTGAGACCTATAACCCAATCTAGAAACTTTGACTTTATTGTTAGAAGAGATTGAAGAGGAACCTTGGAATCTTCACAAATCATAGGATGACTATGAGCTGCCAATATAGCTGTTAAAAAAATCAAGTTAGGTCCTGGTCCTCAGATAGAGTAGATCAGATATTTCCAGTCAAACAGGGAGATGTTGATGCCATTGCAAAGAAACTGTATGTGTTCCATTTTGGTTAGTCATGTTCAAGAAATTGAATTCCAGCTGGGATAAGTTAGGTCATACACCACTGGAATTGGAGCATGATTTGGGAACATTGATTGGGAAAAGGGAGGTGAAATGTAAAATGTCTTGTGTTTGTTTCATATCTAGTGTTGAGACCTGGAGGATGTGTGGGCAGGGTGGGAAGAAGAGGAATTAGCTGTTTAAAATAAAGGAAGATGTTGCTACCCACAAACACACACTTATACTCAGTCCATATAATAAATATAAAGTAGAAATTTAAAAACAAATTACACATTGGTGGAATTCTGTAGGAGCTTTTTAATCACAGTAATGAGGATATGATTTAGGTTTACTAAAAGGATTATATGTTGTGGTGTCCATAGTAGTGAAAATCATTTGGTTTTTAAGAACTTTTAATAATTATATAATAAGGAATAGAGGATAGATATTTAAATGTTTTGAAAGAGACAATTCCATGTCCAGTTTTTCTAATTACACTGCATGGCTTAATACTTTGTTAAGGTCAGAGTGTCAACTTTAGTTGAGTATTCATCTGCCATTTTAAACTGGGGAATTCTACTCTGCAAGGGAGTAGTGTAGTGGCTAAACATAGTGGCTAAATTATAAGCATCTTTTTCTTAAACCATTGCATTTATGTGCTACTAGCTAGGTGTACTAAGGGGTATAGTAAAATAAGAATATATTAGGAGTCATGGTTTGGTGAGGGCTAGCTACACTTAAAACAAATAAAGCAAAAAATAAGACAAAAATAAGACTCTAGTCTCTTATTTTGCTGGATGTAGCTGTGACTCTAGGAAGTGTAATCTGTCTAAATAATGCTAATGTGTGCTATGTTATGTTGTAGGATTTCTGTCACAGCATTAGGCTGTCTTATGGAATGCAATATCCAGAATCATTAACAGTTGTTCAGGATATTACCATTGGAAAATTTTATAACTGGGGAGGAACGAAAATGCCAAGTGCTAAATATGTAAAATAATGAGCAAAAACTTGGGTCCTCTGATTTAGACAGCTAACTTCTGTTTCAGAGCCTTGATGCCAATGATTTATGTGCTACACGCCTAAATATCCAGACTGAAAATGCACAGACTAAGATTCCCTCATCTCCTCACTGCATGACACTCTTGGATCTAGAGATGCACACAAGTGTCTTATTTTTTCAGTTTAAATGTGCTAGTTTAGATTTTGTAATAGATTGTCATGTTTTAAACATATGCTAGAAACCTCTGAAATTTATTTTTAAAGTAACTCAAGAATAACAACAAAACCCACAGTCCATGTGACAGTTATATGTGTCTTACTTGATTCAAAATACAGCATAAAAAATGAAGCATATGGTATTGTGCAGCCTGGGAGGAGACAGCAGATCTCTTTTATTTGAGCCTTTTAGGTACATCTCAGAGCAACTGATTTGAGACATACTGAATTTCATGTTCTTTTTATCTCCATGTAATTATATATTTCAGGAATAAATTAACATTTGCAGGCTCTCATCAAATAACTATTTAGGCTATTTTGAATTTTAATTTAATTTATCAAGCTAAGAAGTACTATAAAAATTGCAGACAACAATATTGCAAGTTTATTAATTTACTGTGACAATTACCATACCATCATTGTTTATACCCTTTTTTTTTAATCCAATGAAAATTGCATGTGAGTAGAGACCAACAAGGTGGAGAAATATCAAGGTAGTTTTCCTGGACTTTATGTTGCAGTTTTGTTTTCATAACTCTTTCAATGGATGGCATTATTTAAAGATACTTAATGAAATCTTTCAAGAGAAAGTATGTTAATTTCACTGGACAAAGGTAATTTTTTCCCTCTCCCCTTTGTCCACCATTTTTACCTCATTCTGTGTTTTCATCCTGACCTTTTGTTGTCTTTCATATAACCTAAGACCAAATAATTGATCCCTAAGAGTGATCACTGAAGTTCCTGGTTTCCAGTCCTACATTTTTCCAGCCCTTCTGTACTCTTCTATATGCAGAAGCCTCGTCAATACAGACTCATTAAAGGAATCTTTTTCTCATTGAATACATTACAAGAATGTCCCAAGAATGGGACTTTTTTTTTCTGCTTTGTTGCAGATTTCAAGGAACATTTATTATTTAGTCTTTGTAAGATTTAAAGCATACAAAGTTATTAAATAGAAAAAATATATTTATATATATTATATAACTATAATTATGAAATATATATAATAAAATTAATAGAATAATGAAATGGAAGAGATTATAATTTAAATTATAGCAATCTATTAAGTTTGTATCAGCATGCTGTTTTTTCTTGTTGAATTTGGAAATGATGAATGACATATGATACATGCTGACACTGAAGGTAGTAAATAAAACACCCTCCCACTGAATTGAACTGGAGTGCAATGCTGAGCTCTTTCTAAAATGTTCTTTGAAGTCAAGAGGAGCTTCCCCTTCAGAAGAGCAAGTCACTAGACTCATGCCAACTTTTTCAGTCAGGTATTTTATGTGCTGCAGAGTAAGATCTCAAGAACATTGAAGAGAGGAGGCCGAAAAGGCTGATTAGTTGGTTTGTTAGGCGTGCCAAACAGGATGTTAGAAGTTCAGAAGCTGATGAAGTGTAGGTTTGACCTAAACTGAGTCACTGACTTTCAGGTGTTTTATACCATTGGCCTGTAAATACTGGACAGATAACAGGAGCTTTTTAGTTCATAGAGATCTATGCTATACTGAGATTATTAAGTGAATTTAAAATTTTATAATAAAGGTGGAAATATTGTAAAGGATTTGCTTTGCAAATTTGGGAACTAAAAAAATGCAGTTAGTTTTTATTCAGACCTCATATCTGCTTTTTGCTGAGACCCCATTTATGACTTTTCCCACCTCTATCTCCTTCAAAGCCTAAATATGGGCACACTGATGTTCATTTCCTCTCATGCCAGCTCAAGGAGGAGGATTGATTTAAGACACCCCACATGTCATAATTATTTTAAAATTCATGTATTTTGAGATAAGTCTTTTCTCATTACTTTGGCTAGGAGTGAAGATAAGTGAGCTGCCAAAGATCACTCAGATCCCAATTTAATTTCTACTGAAATAAATGGGAATATCTTTTAATAAGACACTTATTTACAATTTGTGGTTCTTCTGTTTTTTAGTTTTGGTAAGGAAATCTCACCTTAGAAGTTTACTGTACCAGCTGGTCAGACATAGAAGTTTTCATAAAGCAGAACATTTACTGCTCCTAATTAATCAAATTTTCTTAACTTTCTGATGTAGTGACTAATAAACAGTATTAACTGTTGTCTCTATAGTGGGTTTTAGGTTGGTTTCTTTTCCACTTAGAAAGAATGCTGAGTACCTGGAATGCTTCAGGGTGGAATGCTGGGTACCTAGGATGAAGTTACTTGTTTTCTCTACATTTTAATGATAGGACTATTTTTTGGTGCTTCTGAGGAATAAGGTAGCTTCAACTCTTGCAGAACCTGTGTTGAAAGATTCACATGTTTATGGAAGTTTGTGTTTGAATTTCAGTTTATAGGTGAATTGCATGCAGTAAGAAACCGCTGCAGTGTAGGCATAGTCCAGAGATGAAGCTGAGTTCTTGTCATCCTTACTTCTTTCACTACATAGATATTTGAGGTGTTTAAACAAGGTGATGGTTCTCTGAAATTTTAGGAACTGAAGGCTATTGAGAATCTTTAATGTGTCAAATATGAAAGAAGTTACGTTTAAAGAAACTGTGGAGAGTTTCAGTAAAGTAGTTACTTAGTACTTCAGGCTGTTGAATTATCTTCTATTGTTTAGCTCTCTCATTCATTTAACAAAGGTATATTTTCTGTAGCATCCTTCTTTTCCCCAAAATATATATTTTAAAAGATAGATGAAGTATGAAAAAGATGATGCTGCATGGTATTGTGAACTTGCTGGGCAAAATGTGCCACCTTAAAAGTTTGCTGGTGCACGTGACAATGCAGATGTGGACCTTGACATACAATGTTGTGAAGTACTATGCACTCAGTAAGGCTCATCAATTAATTGATCCTCAGAAAATGCTAGAACAGAAAGATAATAATTTTACATGTGGGAATAAAAATTACACAGAAATTTGTAGGAAAAGGTTCTCTCTGTCTGTCTAATCCATCTATCTTCTGTCACTTGGGAAAACTCATTGGAATTCTGAGAGAAGTTGCTTTCTTGATTGATTTCTTGATTGATCAGAAATTTCTGAGATAAGAGCATGATCAAAATCAGACTTTCATACTGTGCTAACTACCTGTAAAACAAATTCAGCATTTTTGCTTTTCAGCAAAAGGGAAATATTACTGCTGTGTTAATGTACACTTATATAGCCCTTTTGGGGTAGAAATGTCACAATGGTGCACACACTTTAAAATTAAGCAGTGCAGTAGAGATGAAGGATTTTTTCTATTTTGTAATATGTTGATAGGGACATAATATACAATGAATAATAAGAATTTTATTATATAAGGTATTATTAATCAGACACATATTTTATTATCTGGTCTTTTAATCAGTCACTTCAGAGGAAAACTGCTAAGCACATGGTTTACATTTCAGAAAAATATTTCCATGGGCAGTTTTAAGGGTTGCCTTTCAAACTTAAATTATTACAGTTAGAAGTAATCAGCTCATAGCTTTTTTTCCCCTAACTTTTATAACTTAACTGAGTTAGGTATCATGTCAATGGTGAAGATTTTGATTAACATTTGGGACAAAGTTCTAATATTGCAAGAGATGGGAAAGATGCTGCAGGTGATAAGAAGGAAATGATATTTACTGTTGGAGTGTTGTTATAGCCGATATTATTTTTAGATAATTCCCTTGTTAAATGGAGATTTATTTTACAGTTTGGTGTAAATGAATGAAATGTACTCCAATTGTGGCATTACATTTGAATTTATTTGGATTAAATATTCTTATGAGAGTCATTCTCAGCAGCTCTTGTGACAAAAATACAGATTTATTACATGCGGAAACTGCTAAAAGGTGCGCTGGTGAAAAAACTGTGCTGGGTAGACATTTCTTCTTTGTTTGAGTGGGGTTTTTTTGTTCACAGATGTTAGCTGTTTTGTATGGGAATAAAGGTGTTACTTTATGAGTTTCTTGGAAAAAGAAGTTTAAAGGCTTTGAATGGATGAGATGTGTGGACTGAAGTGCCAGAGGACATTGCCGGAATGTTAGGTGAAACCCATAGGGAAATAATTCAACAGCAGCATCTGGAAAGGAACTGTATGTGGCTTTAGGGCTTACTTTTAATGTAAGTAGTTAAGATGAGATTATATAGGTGTTAGTATGTGAGAAATGGAGGAACAAGGTTAGTGATGAAGGTATGTCATGTAGAACACTGGGATTACGGAAAAGATTGAACAGAATCCGCAGCTGATCACATCTGAATTTTTAAAACCCTGGAAACATAATTTGCATTGAACTATATACTAGCTTCATAAAAAGTAAAGTGGTGTACATGAATATTTTATTGGGGAAAGAGAAGAAAGGGTATAGGCCAGTTCATTGGCCTTGGCTCGTCACTTTTGCCAGAATGGGATGAATGAAGATGGTGGAAGGTTAAGCTACTAAGCCAGTTGGCTGTTGACTATGCAGAGAGAAATCAGCTGGTGACTGAGAATTTTCTCTTGTCTCCCGGACATTTTTTGATATTCATTACTTGATTCAATTTCCTAAGCACTCTTGTCTGGTGCCATGTGAGGATACCCTAAGGTAGCTGAGATGGCTTATAGGATTGGCAGGTATTGAATAGGATTTACTGTAGACTCTGCCTTCTGGCTCAGTGGCTAGAGGTCAAGTCAGATGCATCCCAAATGCACAAGGGTGACTGTACTTAGCCATCTGACCTGTGCCCCTGCTGTTTGCTGTGTTGTTGGATAAGCTTTGAACCATTTCTGACAGTGCTGAGAAGTGGCTCCATTCAAGTGGAGAAGTGGCCATGTTTCATTGATGACACCATTTAAGATGCCCTATGATATCCTCCTTTATCTCCAGCTTCCAAAAAGGCACAGATCCTGTGTCCTGCGTGCTCTGTTGAGGGAACCTTAAGACATTTGCTGTGAATATACACGTTGACTGCACAGGGATACCTAGGACACCTGTGGACTTAGCTGTGCAGATACTTAAAGATTTTTAAAGTCCAGTTGAGTCCTATCATTAAGAACATTTCAGGGCATTTTGAGCTTAATGAGTGGGATGGCTGCATTGCCATTTAGTCCATAACTACTATTATCCATTGTCGTCATTGGAAAAATCCTTCAGTTGAGTTTATGTGTCACAGTAAAATGAAAGTACAGCTAATATTAGTACTATTAGATATTTATCCCTTTTATTTTTTTGTCCTTAGTTAATACTGGTCTTATTACTAATTTTAAAACTACATAAATTTCTTTCTCATCAGCTGAGCACTTTATTATTCAGAATATGGAGGCTTAGAAAAAAACCAAACAAACTTCCTAAATGTGCAAAGTCTGGAAGTGAAAGCAATAACATTTGGGAATTATCATGATTCATTTTGCCATGACAACCCTTAATCTTCTCAAACAGTCTGAAGTAATATGTTCCCAATTTGATTTTGTCTTTGTCATAGTTCCTCCTGTACCAGTACATTTTCTTCTACTTGTTTCACTTCAATGTGTTCAGGTTTCCATAATATATTTTTTAAATTTCATATAAGGAATTTTTAAAGCTTTTAATTATTTTCAGCAAAATAGGAAGAAAACAATATTATTTAAATATGCTCACATTTGACTAATTTCATAGTGAAAATGGAAGATTTTTAAAACATCATGAATGGTGTCATGTTATAATTTCCTTACCATTATTGGGAAATTATTATGGTAATGCTTTACAGATGTTATTTTTATAAAGAACTTTATAAATCTCAAATTATTCTGAAGAATGAGTTGCCAACAGTGATGAAATAAATAGCCATTAAAATACTGTCATTTTAATCAGTATCTTTTGGAAAGAGAGCTATGGAAAACATAATGGTGGGCCACCTGTACTTAAATTCATGATTTACTTCATCTTTTAGACCCAGCCTTTGGACACAGAAGATGATTTTGATTGCAATAGTAATGGAGAATAGTTGATTTACTTTCAGCTTTTAATTTTAATTCTTAAAGATCTATGCATAGCTCACTTTTATTGAGTTATTTAGAGAGACTTACCTGATAGGGTGGATGGGCAGTATATTCATTCTACCCCCCCTCCCCCCACTGATATCCCAAAGTATTTTAAAGAGCAAATTACTTGCACATGTTGGATTTGTAATGATGATCATGCCTCTGCTTTTTCAATGTTTGTGGAAAAACACCACTCTTTCTCCCTTCTAGAATTCTGTCTTTAGTCTTGCCTGTAAAACACCATACACACCATAATACTATTACCATAAATAATAGTAAAGGAAAGTGTGGGAGGTTTTGGCTCCAGTGTCATCAGTATGCTGTTGATCTCTGTTCTGTGTATCCTTTTCATCCAGCCCAGATGGCAGAGTATAATTGCTTTTCCAGGCTTTGACCAAGATAGGGATATGGATGAAAGTGAGTTGGCTGTAAATCAGCTTGGTTAATGGAGAAATGCTGCTTGTTAGCCAAGGGAAGCATTTAGGGAAATAGAAAAAGGTAATGTGTACACCATGTCCTGAAAATACATTTTTAATTTTTGCTGAAGTGACTGGCTGTGTTGGCCTCCTGTTAATAATAGAGGTCTCTAGTACCATTTATTATTCATTTCATTGTAACACAAGTCCAACTGTGATTGTCTATGCCTCTGCTACCACCTGATGCTACTAATAGATTCCTTGATCATTATTTTTCAAGTTATCAAAAATTGTCTGTGACTTCAGCACATCTATGTGCTTTTTTAGGTTGCATGAGCTGTTGGCTGTAATTTGGGTATTCAGATCTCTGCTATTCCATGTATTCTACACAGCAACAAATGTTTTTTAGAAGGTGTCAAGTCATCAGTGATAATTCAGAAAGTTCAGTCTCATCCAGGAGACCATTATTTGGCAAATATGGCCTGTCATTTTTGTTGTCAGGTTATGAATGAATTTTTGTAAAATATAGACATGAATATTAAAGAAGGTATTTTTTTTTGTTTTCAAAGGTAGTGAAAAATCTTTGGGCTTGATTTTATCTGTTTGTCCTGTAATGCTGCTTCTTTTTTTTTAAGAGTATGCAACATCATAGCAGAGAATTGGACATGCCTGTTAGACACTCAGTCTCCAGTTCCTGAGATTTCCTTCTTTGAAGAGCAGTCAGAACAGCAGTTTTGTTAGCCTGCCATATGCCTATGGAATTTTCTGACCCACTGGAGCTTGCATTAGGTAAATTTTAAGCCGTGACTACAGGAGATGTCTGTGTGACTCTATACTGACATGTAGTAAGTTGTCCTTGGCCTCATAGTTGGAATGTAGCATGGACTCTTATGATTTTGATGATCAATTTAAAAAGTGTGATGTGTATAATTCACATTTCTTCCCATTGCTTACTAAAGGGAAAAACTTCTGGGGGTCTGTAACTATCTTCACATCAAAATCGCTTCATAGATATTTTCCAGTATACTTTCACTGGCTTTTGGTTCTATTAAGTTATAAAAATAACTTAATGCAATGACTTAATTAATAATAAATCTTAAATGTTGATCATTATATGCTTATATTTCCCCATATTTATTTATATTATTTGAAATACTATTAGTAATTGTATTTTATGTAAAACTTACATATGTTTCTTTGTAAATGTTTATATTAATAGATTTTGCTCATGACTGTTACATAAAGTGGGAAATACTGCTTTATTGATTTTCTATCCATCATAGCCTTTACTGTGTCCCTGAGATAACACCACCAGTTATGTTGTGTGCTATCATTTCAACCCCCCAGTTTTGGGGGTTGAAAGCCATATATGAAAACTTACAAAGCAAGGATTAAATCAGGACTAAAGAATATGGGCTAACAATTCATGGCTTTATATCCTGCTACTCAGAAAAACGCTTGCCTGGCATAGTAGTTCAGTGTAGCTCATCAATTTTGAAAGAAACACTATAACATTTTGTGTAATGGAGAGATCAAGGATAAAATCTAGTTTATGAAGAAACTGAGAAAGTAATAAAGAGAATAGAATAGAATAGAATAGAATAGAATAGAATAGAATAGAATAGAATAGAATAGAATAGAATAGAATAGCATTGTTGCAAGATCAGTATGGTAACACATATCATTTGTTTGCCTAAAAGTAGTAGTTTCAGAATGCATTCCAAACCCACGACATGCTCAAAAAAACCAGTGAAGAATCTTTAATCTTGCTTACTACTTCTGAACTCTGCACTTCCTCATGGAAGGGGAAAATTAGTAATAACCTAAGAAGGAATTTGAGTTTAGTCTACCCTGTGATATGAAAAGTACAACAGAAGATAAGTTTCACCCTCTCATACATTTAAAAATGTTACATTCATTACATTAATTACATTATTAAATGTTACAATTATTACATTTTATTCTTATGATTTTAAAATAAAAGTGAACATAGACTCCTCCAAATAGTTTTCAAATATATGACTACACTCTCAATTAAACAAAACAGACAATTCCAGGCTTTCAGTTTATGTGTTGTCATAGTTCAAGCTGATCTATTTGCTTATATGAGGTAAATTGTGTACTGGAGGCAGCTGCAGGTTCTGGTTTCCCATCCATTAAGAAAATTCACTGTAAGCAAAAGAGTAAACTACAAGTCATAGAAAATAATCAGCAGGTGTTTCACCCAAAGTATGTGAGAGTTCTCTGAGCTAATATAAAGGAAAATAGTCTGGGAAGTGAGGAATTCCCCCTGTTCCCTCTCTCAGACTCCTGCAGGCAGAGATTATATTGATTTATTAACTCTGTAGCTCTTTAGGAAATGTGCTGTTTTGTGTTTGTCTGAAAGAAATGTTCTTTCTTAGAGAACGGAGTTCCTTATTTGTTTTGCTGCATCTCATTGCATTTTGCTAAGACCAGGGAAGTACTGTGCTGTGAAATTGGTTTGCAAACTTAGTAACTCTGTGGCAATTGTCTATGTGATAGGTGATTTAGCACGATTGCATATTATGCTTAAGTTTTCCCTTTTATAACCATGATTCTGTTTGTGTATTAGGCAGAGCTCTTTTACTACTAGTTGAATTTTGGTGTATTTTTTCTTATTAAACCCTTGTTTGTTGCTCGAATAAATCATTATTTTTTGGGATTTCTGTCATAGCATCTGATAGCTGTAGCCTCCAATGGATAAGAAGATAAGAGTTAATACTCAAAACACTAATGTTCAGATGTATTTTATGAGTGCTGCTACTCTAATCTGAAAAGCGTGAGATTTCTGGCCTTCATCCACAAAGCTTATCCTTAGGGTACTAAGCATTAGCAACTTCTATGCTTTGTTTTAGGTGCAACTGATAGGAAGGGTCAAAGAAAGGGAGAAATAGGCTGCATTCTAATCCCAGCCTGTTTGACTTGGGTTAAAGAAATACTTAAGGAGTATATCTCTGAATTGGATGTTAAGGAGCAAGGTTCAGATATTACAATGAACTCTAGAATAAGAAATTTCTCTGTCAGGGAGTAGGGAGGGCCAGCAGCCCCCTAAGGGAGGGACCTGAGGCTGGTAACAGGCAGTGCCGTGGGAGCCAGGTGGGGTGAGAACTGTAGGCCTAAAGGGGGTATCCTAGAAGGTAGGCCCAGAAGGGGTTTGAGCACAAGTCCAGGTCATTGGGTGAGTTTGTGGTGTTAAGGGAGGTCCCAGGTTACAGCTGGGAGTTCAGGTCAGTGACTCATGGTCAGGCTTTAGTCCAGTGGTATTAAACAGGGTTGGCCATGCAACCCTGTGCCCATCAGGCAGGTCCACAGTGATGAGAGGGATCCAAGGTCAAACTGCAAAGTCAGTTCATGGGTCTAGGTCTGGATGGATGTGAATACTCTGTTTACAGGGGAGTCATGGGAAAACAAGGAGGAAAGAATTAAATTGGTCTGATTTGCTTCTGGGCTGCTTTTGGGCAGAAGAATAGAGATCATGCCAGTTGCTCCAAAGAGATGCTCTGAAATGATTTAGTATCCTCTTCGTTGGACTGATGCTAGATGAAGTTTCTTAATCTTGGTCTGAATACCTTTGCTAGATCTGCTGTGGCTTTGGAAGACCTATTCTAAAGGATTTTCAAAAGGAATAGTAATTTATAGATTTTTTTTGATTTTTGAAATTTGTAACTATGTCCATGAGTAGTGTAGTTGAGTGTGACTTGAATGTTCTAGTTTCGTGTAAGAATAGTATTCTTAACACAGCAACCATTTTTTTTTGTCTTTTGGGCATTCCTTAGTAATGTTGTTTCTTACCTTTTGATTTGGCAGCTCATCAGAGAACTTGACAGAATTCTTTTTTTCCAAATCTTAATTTCTATTGTCTAAATAAAAGTAATAGTTTTGGGTTTTTTTGTATATTAGTTAATATTATTTGTACTTTATCACTTTTGCCTTTACCATTAAAATCCTCTTTGTAAACAGGATTAGATTAAACAACTGGCCACTCCAGCAACATGAGCATAAGTCTCATAATTCAGTTAAATTCATTTTTGTTTAAAATCATATTTCTTACATTTTCATATTAATTACTTTTTTTGTAAACAACCCTGCAACAATAAGAAGTAGTATACTAGCAGATTGTATTGGAATTTAATAGTTAATGTAAATGACAGTAGAAATATTAGGGCTATAATTTTACCACAGAAATCCTTACAGTGAATTCTCTCCCAGCTCAGACAATCCCCTGATATATGTAAGTCACTACTCTTCCATAAGCTTAAACAAGCCTTCTGACCTCAACAATTATTTGGTTTATTCCAGGTGAGTTAACTCTGCGCTTAACTAATTTTATTCTGTGATGATTTACTTGGGTTTTATATTTTGCCATCCAAAGGACAATCTCCAGTTGATTGAGTTGTTTTTTGAAGTTGGAAGTCCCAATGTTTCTACTCATGAAGTGCCAGGCTACTGTTTTATCTATGACATCTTAGTTTGTAGCCCAGGATCAATTTTGTAATTTCATTTTCTTACTTAGCATCAGAAACAATATGGAGAGTCCTAAGTGTTATCTTGCATATTGCTTTTATTGAAATGCATTGGGGATTTCAATGGAATTTTGTACTCTGCTGTAACTGCTTTGTTTGTGGTATGTCTGTGTTAACATTCAGGTCATGAATGTGGAGTGATATAATAAGAAAACTTCATGTGATGAAAGATTCTCAGGAGCTGAAAGTTTTTGCTAGTCATGGTCCATTCATGGCTACTCTTCTCCCAGTGCTCATGTCGGCAGCATGCAGCAGAAGTTCAAGAATGAATACTCAGTTTATCTTTACTGAGGGATATTCCTCAGGTGCATCCCACTGTTTTTTGAATCTTCTCCATTTTTTCTGTAGTTAAGCTGGGAATTAATATGTTTTATATCTGCCTTCTAGTAATGTGAACTATGTGGGTTTTTAATTTCTTCTTGTTTATTTCCTCTATATCTTGTAAAGTTTAGAGACATCTAAGTGTTCAGAAGATTGACCAGTTTTCTTTGTTCTCCTTCCAGCAATCATATTATTTATCTTAGAGCCTTCTTCCGGTTTTTGGGCATTTTTTCATGTCACTGCAGGTATACATTATGGAGTTATGATGCCACCTCCCTGCTGATTCTTGTTGAAAACTGCTTTCCTGAGTAATTCTTTGTACAAGAATGGACCTACCTTTGTTCAGTGTCCTCTGTGCCAGAACACCACCTTGTGGAAAAGGAAAGGAGAGCTTTATCTTAGAAGGATTGAAAAGACCTGAACCTCCAGATCCTTTTCTTTTACTTTTGTGTTTTTCAGTTACCTTTGAGAAGCTCTGGGTAATATTTGCCATTGCTGTTTCTAGCCTTATGAATGACCTTCATGGAATAAAAATCAGAAGGCTGAAAGAACCTCAGCACCTTAAGTAGAAGTAGTGAAGTAGTGACAGAGCTTAAAAAGCGTGTTTATTTAATCTTTTTGCATTTATTGTTACATTAGGGAGATTATACTGCTTTAATTAAAAGTTACTAGGGTTTTGTGTAAAGAACCTAAATTTGCAGCTATTTATAGTTGAGAGAAAATGTTTCCATACAGAAATTTGGCATTCAATGTCTCAAGCTAAATGGTTTGGTTTTCCTTTTTCTATTTCTTTTAAAAATACTCTTTGGCTGCATTCTGTTTTGAGAGAGGCAATTTTTTGTGGTTTTATATGCTTTTTGTGCTCCCTTGGCAAGGCTTGATACATGGAAAAACAAATTTTCCAGGCTCTTAGTCTTTTATGTCAGCTATTTCCTTTTTGATATTTAAAACATGATACTTTGGTGGTCATTACTTTTTAACAGAGACCCTGTATTATTCAATAAGCAGTCGACCCTAAGTATTTGCCGTTACTACTTTTCATATATTGTTACATAAAAATGGTTCATATAGTTCAATCTAGTAAATATTTTTTCTGAAACAAAATTGTATACCTGACATGTTTAGTGTCTAAAATTGGTACTTGTGTATTTCTACAAAGTTCACAATTTCTCATTCATTTAAAATATGAAAACTGGTTTGCATTTTTCTTTTTATTTCTATTTTCTAATTATTATCTGTAGGGCATTTAATGCCATACTTAAAGGTGTTGAAATTTTTTAAGTTGGTCCCATTGGTTCAGAAAATCATTCCTTTTACCCAAGGGTGTGGTGTAAATTTGAAATGCTCCGGTCAGAGTTTGAGGAAATGAGTCCTTCAATTCTTGAAGCCAAGTCTGGTTGAGGTCTGATGCAATCCGGGTAGTAAACAGAGAAGTGTTTAGACTCTGCCTAAGTTCAGACTTCAGTGTGTTCTGTGCTCTTGAAGCTTGACTAGTGAGTGCAGATGGCATTGAGCCTGGCACAGAATATGACTCGTGGCTCAGGTGATTTCTTAAGATGTAATTTAATAATGTCCAGATATTCTGCAAGTGCAGCGCTCTGATCAGAAAACTTCCTAGAAAGTGGAGTCTCCTTTTTCTTCCCAACAGCTTTGCCAAGTATGTATTTCCTTCTCTTTTGGAAGAATGTCCCAACAGCTAGTTACTGAGTATTCATTGACAGGACAGGTGAGATTCCAAGGAGTTCAATCCTCCTTGGATTCAGCTTGGGCCACAGCATCAAAAAATGCTAGAGTCACTTTAGCAGAAGATGGTACACATACTCTTATAGTTTGCAATTAGTTTCTGTGTTCTATCCAGCTGAAATGGACTGTAAAATGTATAAATAGTATACAAATGTATAGAGACCTGAACCTAAGTATTCTGCCTGGCTTTGACTTGCTTGTTATCTGAGCTTCAGCAATGCAGCGTAAGAGAAATTATTAGTTATGCTGGGGAGAAGGATGATCAGAACAGAATGTGTGAGATGAATAAGAAACCAGCTGAGGAGGAAATAGGAGATAATCTTGAAAGCAGATTTATTAGACTGGAAAGACATTACTGGTGGAGTTCCTCTTTCTTCTTAGCATCTTTCTTCTATAGCACTACTCTAATTCTTTTTGAGATAATGCATGTTTGTACTAAAATAAGGTAGTGATAGTCCAAAAACTTTCACAAGAAAGTATGAAGGTGCTAATATCTGCTGATAATTGAAGGACAGGAAACATGTTCAGTACAACATTGGATGCCATACAGGAGAAACTGAGTGGCATTGAAGATAGGAGCAATCAATGTACCAGAAACAAAATTAGATGAAATACGATGCAAAACAAGACTCCTCTGGACTCAGAGCCTAGAAGTTTACTCTAAGCTTTTAGTTCACCAGCTTGAAGAGTGTACAGATTTGTTTATAGTACTGCCTTGAGTTTCCAGTATGTGGGAGTCATTCCCTATGTAGTTCTCAGTGTTGTTCTCACTCCATGAACAGTGAATTCAAGTTGAGTCTGACTAGTGAACAGGAAGGCTATAGAGAAAATCAGGGGCTGAGGGGCTTGGACTATGGTTCAGAGAGATTGTGTATCTGTAATATCACAGACAGAAAATAAAACCCAATACTTGAATGCTTTTCTGCAATATCCCCTCCAAAATTTTGATGCCTATGAACTCCAAGGGCTGTGGACATCACCTGATGTGGCTGTGGGAACTGTTCTGAAAAGACAAGTACAACTCTTGATTTTCACAAAATTATGCCACAGTAGGCACTAAATAGGATTTACAAGATTTGACCTAGAAAAAGAACGCTTTTGCTCTCAAAGTTTTATGGACATTTTTCATGCTCTAAATTATGCTTTGGTTCACATAATCTATTTTAGCTCTCTTTTTATTTTCCAGTCACAGTTTCACTCATAGCACAGCTGTGGCATTTGTCTTGCAACAAGAAGGATCTGATAATCATGAAATAACCCAGATTTATGCCTGTAGTGCTGAAGCAGTGCCATATTTGTGAAAATAACTTAAGAGGAACAATATGCAGCAGATGTGAAGGTTTTACCTTCACATTTAAGTAGGTTTATACTGTCAGTGAGTGTGGCCTTAGCAGGGCCTGACAGAGTTTCAACTTACCAGATGTTCCATGTGATCAAATAGATGCTATACAGCTGTTTCCTATTCTTTTTACTGGGCTCAGATAAATACACAGTAAATGGTCTGAAATATATTTATTGTATTTTGGCAAGTCCTGCAGAGAACTGCCCACAGGCACCAAGAATGCAGGGAGAAACCAAAGGTGCTCATAGGCATGCTTATTTTCCATTACTGAGGAGAAATTAGCAGCCATTTGGTTTGAACAGCTCTGATGATACTAGTCAGGGAGGAATAAAAGATGGGGTTTTCCTTTGATTGTGGATGTTGTGAGATTAGTGGCTGTATTTATGGAGTGTCCCCAGTCTGGGTGAGCTGTTACTCCCATGGGCAAGAGCTGTCCCCCTGTGCTGACAGTGTCACCCTTCCAGTGGTGTAAACTCCCAGGAGAGGTGGTGGGGATTGGAGCAGCTGTCCTGCAGGTAGCTCGTGCTAATCCCAGCTCAGGCCTTCAACACAGGAATGGAGAACTGGTTTGGCTTCTGTCCTCAGTGCAATACAGAAAAACAGGGGATTTCCAGAGCTCCTGTGTCTCTCCTGTCCACTCCTGAGCATGGACAGCATGCCCCAAATTAGCCATGGGGTGTGTTTTTAAGGGCACACAGCTTTTGGTTCAATCCAGCCAACTGCTCTGAACTGCTCCAGGACTTATAGGCCCAGTTTACGTTAACTGCCACACATGTCAACTTGATTCAATCACAGAGCAGCTAAATAATAAAAAAGGAAATTTCATTTCCCTTCACCTGCTTTCCTGTTCTCATTTCTCCTTCCTCCCTCTCCAGTTCCCCATGCTCTCCTTAGCCCTTTGACCTTACTGCCTTCCTTCCCTCCTGTCCCTGTCAGCTTCCTGCCTTTCCAGAGCTGCTCTTACACCTGAAAAATTCTCCTTATTTACTAGAGGCTTTCCTTGTTTGCCTTTAAATCCTTTTTTAAAACCTTTATCTTCAGCAAGAGAAATAATTTTCATTTTTCATTAATAATCTCTTCAACATTTCTTGACTGCTATGTTCTTTTCAGATTTATAGTCAGGTCTTGCAAACGTTTACAGAGAAGTACCTGTTAAGTTAAATTGAGAACATTGAGTTATAAGTTTGGAGGGCTGGATTGTTCATTGGAAAGATTTTTGAAATGGAAATATTTCTCACTGTGAAACTCAATGTTCATTTATGGTTCTATATACATTTTTAATAAACCTTTGTGACCTCAAAGGAGCACTTGAACATTCAGTAACTTCTTATTTTAACTTTTATTCCTTAGGTCAAGGTGTGGAACATGTTCTCACAGATTTTTAAATGTGCTGAGCAAACTTAATGTTGAAAATATGACTTTATACCCAGAATCATATGAAAGGACAAGTACAAGCTGTACCTTTTGATCTTGGTGTTGATCTTAATTATTTTATTTTTCAGTATTGATTTTTATTTCAGGAACCTCAAGCATCTGGACTGCCTGAGTACATAAAGATTGTAGAAGTTGGGCCAAGGGATGGTTTACAAAATGAGAAGGTAACTTTTCTCTTCTTTTTTTTTGACATGGATGTTAGTGTTATTTTCATTGTGTAGAACATGTACATCCTGCTAATTATGTTTCTTTCATTTTGTATTATTAAATATATTTATTTTCATATTGATAACTTACCTTTATATTAGAATGAAAGTGTATTCCTATTTACTCAGCTTTTAGATCATGTAGTTTCTTTCTATACTTGGCTAACTAGCCTTTCTGTTACTCAGCATTTCATTTGACTGGCATTTGTCTTGTCAGTCAATAACATTCTGCTGTGACATAATTGGTAAACACTATGAAACACTGGCTATCTTTGTAACTTGTGTTTCTGCTTCAAATGTTAAGGTAGAAGGAATAGTAAAATAGATTTTATCATGTTTCCTGCTGAAGAGACATGGGAGAAAAATATTACTCTTTTGATAGCATTATTTGCCTAAAGGGTGGTAGGGAAGCATGGAAGAATATTGAAAGAGATTATAGGGTACCTGTGTAGAAACAATCATCTATTTCCACAAACAGGAGGATAAGCTCACATATATCATTGTTCCTGATACCAGAGATGTTAGTGATATTAGCAGAATAGAGTTACTCTGCCGCATCCAGGGAGCTTTTTTCCTCCCATTTTTCACTGGTCACACTGTTAGTATTTCCTTTGTCAGTTCTTGCTAGTTTGGTGTTTGGTTAATAACCAATAATGAGGCCAGATCTATAACCAGTTACAGAAGTGCTTACTTTTGTGATGGACAGAAAATGGAGTAAGATCATGTATACTGCGGAGTACCTTCCTTATACCTTCCTTATACTTACTTCTGTCAGGAAACAGAAGAGTTATGGTAAAATGTGGAAGAGTAGTTCATTATTGTATAAAAAGTTATTGCTTACATACAAGGAACGTTTCACTTAAAACAGTTTCTTATGTATGAAATACTTTGCTAAAGTATGTCTCCATGTCTGTAGGTGATAGTCCCAACTGATATAAAAATTGAGTTAATCAACCAGCTTTCCAAAACAGGCCTGCCTGCGATAGAAGTAACCAGTTTTGTTTCGTCCAAATGGGTGCCTCAGGTATGTAAAATCAGCTCTATTCACAATTATTTCAATTTAAATGCCATTCCATTTATTTATGTAGAATTCAGTTGTAACTAAAGATTTGGGATGGTGACACATCATTAATATAATTTAGTGTTATACCTACTTATTTTCTATTCTACTAAAACTAGTAGTCATTGATGTAAAAAGAAAAGTAGTATACGTTATTTTCTTTTTCTCTAAATGAAATGTAATTTTCCACATTTGCAAATGTGTTTGGAAGATGTAAATTTAGGACTTCTATATATGTCGTCGTAGTTAGGCACATTACTTATTTTGGAGTTCTAACACTCTATCAGAAACTTCACTTAAATTTTGATGGATCATAAAAATTTGCTTATTATTTTTCCAGAATTAATTTTTACGTTTGGTAGAATTCAGCAGAAACCTAGCCTTTCTGGAATGGCAGCAAAACTGCATTGGCATTAGAATGCCACATTTCCATTTGAAATTTAACACTGCAAATTCAGGCTTAGTCCTGAAGTTTGCTATTTAGCACCTGTTTGTGCAAATTAATTATTTCCTGCAAACATGGAAATAAGTCAGTATTTATAATTCCAGCTGTTTTTTAGGAAATTGCACACTTGTTTGCACAGAAGCATTTGAATACTTTGTATTTGACAAGGACCATACAAGTTATTTACAAATTAAAACAAGAAGTTAATTAATTTGAGAAAATACTTCCATTTTAACAATATCTATTGCATGTTACACATCTGACAAAATGTAAAGTTTGTCCATTTAAAACTGACAATACATCCTGGGCCTGGACTGTATTCTAGGCTTTTCTCTGAGAAAAACATAGTACAGCCATGCTTATTCAAGACTTAACAAAGCAAATTGTACAGCACTCTGAAGGACTCCTTTGCTTTATTTCAGTGTTCTCAGGGTCACCAGAGAAGAGTCTAGAAGAAAGTTAATAGGGAAGGTAAAGAGAAGAGTGACAAAGCAGAATTTCTTTGGCATCAATGGAGGGGCAGTGATCTCTTGTCTGCTAAAAGGGAATAGGTTAATTTTTTCTAAGTGCCTTCACACTGTCAGTTACTGCAACAGAGAATAATAACATTTTTCAAATGTTAGAAGAAAATTTCTAAAGTAAAGTTGTATTTCTTCCTTTCTTGTTTAATTATTTCCTTTTCCTGTGAGCCATTGCGAGTACCAAATTTAGCACAGGTTTGTCAGTTTAGAAAAAATCGAGCAATCCCTTCTTATCTCAAATTCACTCATGGAATACTTTTTTTAATGGCTTAATTAGTGTCTAATTTTTTTTTTTTAATTTAGAAGATAAGATTGTGTTGCTTTGACAAAGAGTGCAGTCTTGGCTTTGTCTTTTCTTTGCTCTTTCTTTTTTTGATAGGTCATGGGAATAGAATTTACAGTTATGTTTAGATCACTCATTCACTTATTTCTGTTTTAGTATTTTAAATTTTTTATGGTTTCCCATCCACTGTTGTCTTTGGCAAAGATATTTTTTTACTGAAAAATCTAAAAGAAAATGTTCCACAGTAGCAAGGTGCCATATAAAACAGGATACCACACCTATAACATAAACAGCCAAAATTATAAATATCTACTATTAGGAAGCTTATTTTTAAAGAAATTGGGAAAAGAAGTATTTTATTACAATTTAAAATCTTATAACATGCAATATGTGCAAAGATGGGATTTTACTTACAGGAAAAATAGCAATGGGACTGATTTAATATTTATAATATTATTTGGGTCTGGCAGGTTTATATTGGTTGAAAAAGTGTCATTTTGGTTTTCCAGTATATTTTAAGACAGGCTATAGTTGTGGAGAGTGAATTTAGTTCCAGCATTTGCCATTTAATTTATCATTTGGTTTCAGACCTTCTTTTTTGCCCTGAGAAATGTAGCTACTACTTATATTAAATTAAGGAATGAAAAATTGTTCTTAAATAACTTAGGTGTTAACAGAGGTTTTTTTGTGAGGTTATCAGACCAATTTACTTCACATAGAAGCAAATAGAAAAAGTTTTGTTTTATCACTTATTTCTTGATAAGAAATTAATTGTGTCTGGCTATAGAACACCTTTTGTACCTTTTCCTTATAGATTCATATTGGGCTTATATTTGAAGAGGAATTCATAGTTTTTTCTGATATTTTTAATCCATTCATCTTCACAGAAGGAAGCTGATGACTGGAAGATTTCAGGCTACACGCAGTATTTTTAGTTTATAGTGTGGTATAATTTAATAACATGTATTTAGAATTGTGGTACTGCATAGCTATCAGGAAGGCATCTGCTGAAAGTAAGGAGTAATGAAAGCTCTGTAGTTCATATATCTTTTTACATGGTACTTCTCAAAATACTTTTCACCAGTGTGGAAAGAAACAGAAATCCAACTTAATAGTGTTTGCTTGAGAGATTTGCTTTTATGAGAACTCATTTAAAAAGCAATTAATGTGCACTATAATTTTTTTAAAACTCAGAATCTTTAAGACATTAAATAAGAGGGATATGTTTTATTTTGTATTGTTTTCAGGTGTGCACACCATTGAAAAATATTTGTTTTCAACCCACTTATTTCAAGAAAATGTGCTTCTCTAAAGAATCTGCCTTTTATTAAGTGAATAAGTGTTTCATTCATCTTCTTCATCAGTACAGGGAGTATATTTAATCTTGAAAATGAGTAAAAATGTAAGTGTATCTTAAAAAGGCAGGTTTTCTTTTATGAGGGGAGACTAAGGAAAACAAGTACTCTGATCTTTGCTATAATAAAGAAGTATTTTCTTCTTCAGAAAGAAATTTCTGAATATATTAAAACATTGCATTAATCTGGATTTTGCTGTTTCTTTCAGAATAGACATGTTTAGTCTTGAAATGTTCTGATGACAGTGTTGAGTAATTCAAGTTCAGTTATGCTTAACATTGTGAGGTTGCATTTATCAGAGTGCTGAAGTTTTCAAGATTTCTATGTTTCTTAAATCTCAGTTATTCTGTTAATTCCACCTATTAAGTCCAGTGAAGCAAAGTTAAAGTTGCTGTAACACTTCATGAACGGCATGATCATAAGTCTGTCAATTCATGATGCAAATTATATTTTTACAGATGCACACAAAGGAACACTGTCAAAGTCTTAGTCCCAGTTCTATATTCACATAGATCTGAAAAAATTGCAACACAAATAGTCAAAAGTTAAGAAATTAAAAAAGAGTATTTGTACAAAATCAGTTTAATGCCCTTGTTGTTGGACTTTTTGCATGAACTGTAAAAGTAATGAAGGCAAAAGCACAGTCTAAGCCAGTTTCTATTTGGTTATATAAAATCAGAAAATAACTGCTGATCAGTACAAATTATTTATTTATTTTATTTTAGATGGCAGATCACAAAGAAGTAATGAGGGGCATTGAGCGGCATCCTGGAGTCCAGTATCCTGTTCTCACACCTAATCTTCAAGGTTTTCATTCTGCTGTAAGTGCTTTCATAGGTGTTGTCTACATTTACCTCTTTTATGTTTCACTTTCAGTTCTGTACCAGAATCTAGCTATTTAATGTCAGAAATAAACTATATATTTTTTCACTGAAAACTCCCAATTTTCTTTATGAAAAAATGGGAAATTCACAGAGTGATCGTAAGCTCATATTTTAGTGGAGGCATTGACCAGGAACTTTGTAAGTTTCTTTATATGATGCTTGTATGTAAGGAGCCAGACAGTTCTTTCTCTTTGACTTGTTGTCCCTGTAAAAGTTTTTCAAGAGTGTCTTGGTGGGGAACACTGAAGAAGGATGAGGAAGTATTTGTTTAAATGAAAAAGCTCTATAGCAATTCTGGATTTCATTTTGGTTGGGTTTGAAAGTTTAAATTATTTCAGTTCTTCCAAAATATTCAAAATTATAGACTTGAAATGTGTAAAAGAGTGAAAATGGAGCAGTTCAGTCTTAAAATATACACATTGTTAGTCTAATCTTTACCCTTCTGTTTTTTGAAAATTTTTAGTGCTTCTGCTTTTGTCCTGATGTAGGACAGGCTGTATTTGGAAAGCATACTGCTTGGTGGACATTTGTGCTCTAGTGTGTCATTCAGTTGCTATACTGAAATAATGTTAAAACAGAATCCTGTGCATGGTTGACTTAACTATCAGCCATCAGATAATAGTGCTGCAACTTTGTCTCAATGGTAGCTTGTATGCATTTAATTAATGGCGTTTTATCTCTATACTGTATTTAGTGATATAATGAAGGGAAAACAATGAAAAATTAGTTGTAGATGATTCCTGCATTCCTTCTTGCTGATGTTTTTTTCCCTCTGTTTGAAAGAATATTTGTCCCTATATGGGTTGCTGAATTTTAGACATTATCCTGCAGAGGCAGAGAGTAAAGGCAAAAGCTCTGTCCTTTTTCACTGAACAAGAGTATTATTCTGCCTGGAGAGTGAGAGTTAGTTAACTATTCTAACTATTAAGATAAAATGTTTTCTTCTCCTATCAGTTTGCTTTCAGCCTTCTAGTTTGCCTCATGTTAGTTGATTTACTGAAGTACTGAATACAAGCTCAGGCTAGTTGCCCCTTCAGTGAAATCACCACATTTACACATTTTCTAGACTGGTGTTTGCTAAGACTTCTCTCAGCAGACTCTCATGTACACATTTTCCATATTATCCTTATCGACTGTGACACCAAGACCAATGGAGTCCTTGATCCAAGAGTTGGCTCTAGCAAAGAAATCCCTGTTGGTAATTGTTGCTACTCTAGGCATATGCACACAGAGAGCTTTCCCAAGCATGAGAGTGACTTCCTGGTATTCAGGGGGAACAGACAGTATGACAGTTGTTGTATGATCTTTTTCTTTTCTGAAAAGATACATACAAGTATTAATAATGGTTTTTTATATAGCTGGTTCATATGAATTCTTACATCATATTCCCTTTATCATTCATCACTTTAAAAATGTTTAACTAATTGCTAAGAGGAGGCAGAAAATATGCCACAGTGAATGATCTCAAAATTTGATTCAATCTGTCTGTATAGTATAGCTTAAAAAAAATTGGAATTAAAATTAGATTTTCCATATTGATGATATACTTAATGTACTTTAAAATTTTAGAATGTTGTACAGAATTAAGTGCTCAATCTAATACTTTAATGTAGTATTATGATTCTGTTTTCTTGAAATGTGTTTTTTAGATTGCAGCGGGAGCTACAGAAATCTCGGTATTTGGCGCAGCATCTGAATCTTTTAGCAAAATGAATATTAATTGTTCAATTGAAGAAAGCATAGAAAGGTTTGAAGAAGTCACTAAATCTGCAAGGAGTATGAATATTCCAGTGCGTGGGTAAATATACAGATTCTAAAGTAATACAGAGTTACTAGAGTCATTGTTACAGGGGTTATTTGGTACCAGTAGAAAAGTTTATTACCAAATTTTTACCTTGTAGATGAATTGTAATAATAATCTTTACTGTGATTTTTATTTTTAGGTTTGAATATATTTAGTTATTTTTGCATTTTTAGCTACTGATGGTAACTCTTTTGCTGTGGAAATTGAAGAAAGAAAGGAGTTTTTATGAGATTTTATTATAAAAATTAGTTTTTACTGTCACAGATGACAGAATAAAATTTCTTTTGTGCCGTTGAGAATTTGTAACACTAGCACCTAAAAAAATGCCCTACAAATTTTTATTTTATTGTAGAATTCATAATATATCACTACATACATTGCAGGAGTAAGGTATAGAAGTGAGAAAACAAATTTACTCCTAAGAAAAAACTTATTCTGTATATAAGTTATCCTGAAAAGCCAGGCATTGAAATTTTTGAGTCTACAGTGCATGAAACTCTAGAATTATCCAGCATTTTTTTAACTTAAAATTATCCTGAATGGTACTCACTCTTGAACAGTATGGAATTTCATTTCCATTTTCTTTTGCATCACAGGTAAGAGCTACTTACTTAAGATTATTTGTGAAGGTCCTTGTGCATGCTGAAGGGCTCACGTAGATTCAAGGAGAAACTCAGCCATGAGATTCCTTGAGGATTACTAGTACTATAAACTACATCATGCTCAGAAAATACCTGGACTTGAAAATAGGTGGAGGTAGATACCTCAGAGGCTAAGTACCTGAAAACCAGTCTGGGAATAAATACTGGTTTCTCTCTTTGCTCCAGAAATAGTGATGGGGTAATGCTACTGCACACATTTTTTCACAACAGTGTGTGGTTGTTTGGGCATTTGCCTGGAGAAAGGGAAATCTGACTTCTAGTTATAACTGTGCCCCAGAGGATCACAGAACAGCAGTAGGGTTTAGGTTGAGAGAGCACTCTAGAGATCATTTTGTCCAATCCAAGGATTTGTGGGTGTTGGTTGGCAAACAACTCAACCTGAGCCAGCAGTGTGTGCTCACAGCCCTGAAAGCCAATTGTGTCCTGGCTGCATCCAAAGCAGCATGGCCAGCAGGGCAAGGGAGGGGATTCTGCCCCTCTGCCCTCATGAGATGCTGCCTAGAGTGCTGCATAAAGTTGTGGTTCCCCAGCATATGAAGTACATGGAACTGTTGGAGCAAGTCCAGCAGAGGCACTGGAGCATTTCACTAACAAGGTCAGACTTAGAAAGTTGACTCTGTTCACCCTGGAGAAGAGAAGGTTTTGTGGAGACCTCATAGCAACCTCCCAGTATCTGAAGGGGGCTGCAGCGAAGCCAGAGAGGGACTCTCCGTCAGGAACTGTAATGACAGGACAAGGAGGAAAAGCTTCAGGATGAAAGAGTAGGTTTCAATTAGATACTAGGAAGACATTCTTTACTGTGAATATGGTGAGGCACTAGCACAGGTTGCCCAGAGAAGATGTGGATGCTGCATCCCTGGAGGTGTTTTTCAAGGCCAGGATGGATGAGTTCTGAGCAACCTGATCTATTGGAAGGAGGTGTCCCTGCCCTTTTCAGAGGTGTTGGAACTAGGTGATCTTAAAGGTCCCTTTCAACCCAAACCATATTGTGTTTCTGTGATTTTCACACACATACACACAGGCCAACCAAGGATAGCTCATAAATGCTCGGATTCCTTTTCCTTAGCCTGGGTGTATTTCAGGAGGAAAATCACCAAATAGAGAAGTAGGGATGTTCACTGTATTAAGAAATAGTAACTTGTACCAGAGTTTAAATACTTTTTCCAGTTGCTAATCTGCCAGTAGAGTCATGATTTACCTCTCTGAGCCACTTCTCATATAAGAGATGTCTTATTTAAAAGCTGTCTGCCACCACTGTTCATCCCTTTTTTTCTAAAACTAAAATCTGAGCTGAGAACATAACTAGCAATTTGAGTTCTCCAGGAGGATTAAGCTCAGGGATGTCTGAACTTTAGGTCCCAGACAAGCATGGTTAAGGGAATTCAGACAAAACAGCAAGTGTATAGCAACAAATTTTATCCACTTGTGAACACTTTTACACTAAACTTCTGGTTTTGTTTTTTCAGATGTCTAGGCATGTCAGGAGATATTTTCTGTTTTATATTCCTATGTTTAACTACAAAAATTCATCTAAATGGTGTGATATAGGCAACCAACCATCCTCAAAGCCTATGTCTTGTAGAAGTTTTTGGGTAATTATGGAGGATGTCAAAAAAGAGACTTTGCAAGTTGTCCATAAGATGTAAATTGTAGGTGATGATGAAGCCCCTGTGGTGTACTGTAGATTGGTTTTCTGCTTAAAATATTAACTTGTCTTCTGTGCACTAGTTTGCATACGTTTAAAAAAGTGGCAGCGTGGTGCTTCCCCCCACCCCACAGATTATGTCTGTTGCATTTGTAACATACCAGAAGCAATTATTATGGCATCAATACACTTGATGTGATGGAAGTAACTGTTCCCATGACAGGATTCTACAACATTCCCAAACATTTATTATCTACTATCTGACAAACCATGTGGCTTTTATTTTTTCTTCACACAGAAAAAGAAAGAAAATAAAAGATAAAAAAAGAAGAGAGAGAAAGTAGGAATCAGAAAACGGTAAAAACAGAAGAACAACACAGTAAAAAAAAAGTAATTATTTAAAGAATGGAAACAAGGCAAAGAGATAAAAGGGAGGAATATCAAGAATCAGGTGGTGAAGCAAACAGAACAGTACAGAAATGAAGAAAATATAATTGAACTCAGGGAAAATACAATCAGATTATATTTTAAAGTGCTTACTTTGTGTATCCAGTAGAGATATCTCTAATTTCAGTGCAATATGCAAACATAAGATAAACTTCATACAGTACGTGCAGGAAAATTTTATTGAGTCTGTCATGCCAGGTGCAGTATGTTACAGAACACTTCAACAGAGAAATGCTTAATATCAGATATGCTACAAAGTGAGCAGATTCAAAGTTGTGAATGAAAATCATGTAAGTGCACTCCACTGTTCTTCCTTAGGCTTACAGGAAAAGTGAATCTTTCAGAATTAAATAGCCATTAATGGAATAATTCAATTTGTGGTGATGCCTTTTCCTGGTCTTAGAAAATTGAGAGCCAGACACAGTTAAGGGATAAGGGTTTTTACCTTGGTATTTTAATAAGGATCCTTCCTTATTGGTGCACCACTTCACCAAGGTGGAGTGTGCCACAATGCGCACACGCACAATAAATCAGTGTACAGTTTTATAAACTAAAAATCAGCATATCTACCAAGAATACCCCAATGGGAGGCCTGGATGAATGATGTGATATTCCCCTCATCTGTCAAATTCCCCCCTGGATGGGCCAAATCTTTAGTTTACAGGATGTGTTCTAGAGAGATACTAGGTTTGGGATCTTGGTTTCCCAAGATAGCGTGGGGTTTTCCAGCCTCCTACTATGAGGCCTTTAGGATGTTTGGTCTCCTGGCCTAACAAAATACTAGGGCTATGCTAAGTTATTAGACTCAAGGAATTACAAATATGCATGCTAAGAATACTGAGGATACATTAAAGTTGTATAAAAGGTACATAAAAGAAAAGGCAAAAAATCATTTGGCATCAGTGGGATTGTAATGATGTAAAGGATCCAAATAGAGAAGATATGAATATTGAAAAGAAGCTACATTTCAGTGAATGTTACGTGTATCTTCATCACATTATATTAGTTTGAGAATTAATTTATCCAGTAAAAAATTGAAGTTGAGGCATAAGAGATAAGATGGTGGACTAATGTTACACTTTGACAAATCCAAAAGTTTAAGAGAGAATTGCTGGTATTTTTCCAGGTCATCTAATATAACTCAATTATAAAGTAGCCGATCTGCTAAAAAACCTGCTGAGAATCTAAACTGCAGAATATGAACCCTTATTTCATAAAAGAAGCCTTTTCTGAGGCAATAATTCTCAGTATCCACTAAACATGGATTTCAGTATATGAAAATATTGGAAAGCAGGTTTTGAACATTATACGTTAGAAGATAAAGGAGAACTGGTTAACCCCATACATTTGGATTTTAAGTGCACTTTTAAAAAATCCATCCTGGGAAGATTTTGGGGAGTCAAAGTAGTAATTAATGGGAAATAAAATAGTACTATGGATCAGACTCTAGACAAATATGTTTTAAAGAGAGTAAAAGTATTGTGATACTTTGACTTGTGTCCCTCCCTGTTCATACTTGTTCAGATGCAGTCCTCATGGGTTGCGGTAACAAGAGTCTATGGAAAGCATTAAGACAGAATGATTTCTCAGAAGTAATAGTCAAAAGGGATTGTTTAGTGCCCATTTACTTCGCTACTTTCTTTAAAGCTCCAGTGTATTTTCTTGAGTAGAATTCTGAAGACCAGAAAAAATAGCAGAAGCCTGAATATGGAAATAGAGGATTCACAAGGACTTCTTTTTTTAATAGCAGCTCTCCCAGCAGTTGGAAAAAGGTCTAAATGGTGGACTTAAAACTTTCAATTAGTTAAAAAATGATAAAATGCCCTTAAAGAAGAAGCATCAGTTTTGAGTACCAGGTCCAGGAAGTAAATCTGTTTACAACACTTCAGATACATGTGAAGAGGGAGGTTATGGAAGCAGTCTGACATTTCAGACTTAATTCTAGAAAATTACACTATGATTTTCTCTGGTAGAAAACCCTGCACTACTATAGGGAATCTATTAGTACTTGAGAGAAAGTAGTCCATTAGTTCCCAAATATTGCAGTACATTTGAAAGACTTCTGGAGTTTTTAATTGCATTTACTGAGATAAAACTCTGGGTTTTTCTTCCTTAATGAAAAAAAATAAAAATATATTCAGAAAGTAAAAGTTAAACTGAGATTTCACAGAAATATTCAGTGCAATCCAGGTGACTTTTTCTTGGAAATAAAACAATCAAAAAAGAAGTAGCTATTCAAGTCTGTGATTTTTGATCCTATCTTTAGCTGTTGCTAAGGAAGCAGCTAATGTAGCTAATCTGCTAAGGACAGATACAATAAACAGCATTTTGGTATCCTGATTCCATGAAATTTTTTTAAAATGCTGAGACCGTCAAGGGTTTGTGGGAAGTTTTTTTTGATATTCAGTATTTTGAATGGATACTCATGGTTTGACTGGTTGTTCCTCAGTTGAAGAAGATTAGTTTCAGGGTTTTCGTTGTGTAGGTATTATTTACTGACAATAATTATATATTGTTTTTCACTATTGTTGTAACATGAGACACATCTGAGCATGACCACACAACAAGCCTGAGCTTGTCATCCTAAATTGTCTAGTAGTTACTGGAGGGAATTAGGCAACCTTCTTGCTGTGGTTTACTGTTATGTACTTTTTAAAAGTACCTGCCATAGGATGGCCAGTGGCCCCTCTAAGGCTAGGCTGTGGATGATTATCTCTGAGATCAGGAATAAGAACGAATGAATCTCATTCTATTTCTGCATAGCCAAAGGATTAGGATCATGTAATTTCTGTAAATACAAGAATTCGAAAAATTACAAGAAGTAAAAGAAATGTAATAATAGGCTTTGTGCTGCAAGGTGTCACAAAATGAACCTGTTGACTATACAGAGAAAGATTTTTACTCTCTGTACTTAGTTTTTAATGATCCTTTTAGACATTGGCTGATTTAAAGAACCATCGCCAAAACCTGCAGCTCTTCCTCAAGCAAGCTCCCAGGACTACACATTTGAAATTCTAATATAAATTTTGTAGGCTAAATATTTTGCTACAATTATTAAAGTAATAAAAATAACAATATGCATAAACTGTATTTGTGTTCATTTCAATACAGAGATTTTTTCCTCTCTAAAGCGCTATTATTGTTTAAAGTGTTATTTATTTGCAGGAAATGGATAATTTAGTGCCTTGCCCTAACTCCTTATTTGAGCAGTTGAAAAAATACTTCCAAAAATAATTTTAAGGGGTTCAAATTGTATTTCCTATTTATACTGGCAATTTACAATTTATGTAGTGGGCATAAATCATTGGCAATACTTGAATCTTATGAAAAATGCACTCAAACAGTTGAAACTAAACTTTTAGCTTTTGCATGTCTTACTGTTACTACAGCTGCACTAACATTGACTCCATCATCATCCAGAAAATTTATGTTGTCAGCTGTCACATTTAAAATCTGTAGTACAGTCCATAGTTTTCTAAATGTTTACTAAATCAGTTCAAATGTTTATGAAGAATTGAAATGTTGCATATGGTCTTAGAAGTTGGACCATTTATTAGCATCATAAAGGGGCAGGGTTCTGTTGGTTTTTGTTTGGGGTTTTGAGTTAGTTTGGGAGTTTTTTAATACATGCATAAAAACTTCACAATAACATCTGGGACACGCTCTGTGAGGACACTCAGCCAAATCAGTTATGAACTGTGTGGTCAGCTAATTACTACTATGTGTCTTTTACATGTAAAGTGACACAAAATAGTGCTGGTTTTAAATTTGCACCTTGCAATACATGATTCAGGTACTATTAAAAATATCACAACTTCTGAAATTAAAAATTAAGCCTTAACAGCCAGGATTGATAAAAAATTGTGGGAAATGGTAATTGGATGTTATCACTTGGATTGTCCTTGTGTATCATGAATGTATGTATGAAGAAGATGTTAAGTAAATTCTGAATAAGCTGGTTTCTTCCAAGTGAATGTATTCCATTAAGCAAGATTCTTCTAAGTTTATGTATTCCAAAATTTAAAAAGACACAGGAATGAATTGCAATTAGTACGATAGTAAAGGAAGTAAGGACTGGTATTTTTCTTTCTTTTCCAAAAATGGTGCTTTAGGTCCTGACCATGACATAAAATCAGACTATCTCATTCTGAAACATTCAATACTATATAGGACTTCCTTATTTCTTACAAAAAATGAACCAGGGATATGAGCCTGAAAGGTTGTAATTTTTTTCCTTTACTGAAAAGCACATCTCCATGGTCAGCAACTAAAAGCTGTATTTATGTCCCAGACCTGAAAGATGTTCATGTGAACAGTCCTTTTAAGGCCATTTAGTCAAATGTGAATGTGTATGCAAATATTTAGAGATTCAGCATTAAAAAAACAGATGCAAATTATTGCTGTAGAATACCTCTAGTGGCATTTCCTTACAAAGCTGCTGCTTCATAAATTAAAGCACATGCAATCACACATTAATTCTGAACTGCTCTATGTAATTCCTTTGTTTATATCCTATGCGTTTTAAGAAAAAGTTGTATGATGCAGTTTGCAGTACATAAAAGCACTTTGAAATGTATCACTATTTGGCTTACATCTGTGTTTGTACAGAATTCAAATACTGGTTGATAGACTTGAAATATAGCAATATTTTTTTCCTTGAGAAATAGATAACAAACAAACTATGTTGTGTATTTAAAAAAAAACATAAAAAATATTAAACAAAATATAATCAAGACTTAAAGAATTTATTTTAGTTATCTTTGTCTTGTGCTAATGATATCGGGATTTCTTTTGGAAAAGAAAGATGTGGAAGAATAAATTCTTTTTGTTTTAATGTACTTGCAACAATTGGTTTTAGAAACTAATAGTGGTCTGTTTTGTTTATAAAGACACATCCTGATTATCTAAAACTACTGTTTATCAAGATAATCACATCTTTATAATTCAGTTCAACAGTGTTCTTTTTTTCTTCTTTTATTGCAGTCCATCCTAAGTAATTTGAGATATTTGGATGGCCTTACAGTAGCGAATCATTTAGATGTGATTAGAAATACCATAAGAGGAACTCATCAATTCAGTTTTGCACAAATCACACAGTTCGAAGCTGCGTGTGTCTTACAAATACAGACAGAAACTCAGAACTCATATTTTCTGGTATTCTGGAATACTTTGGGCTCAAATACATGTTTTTTCACATTGCTTTAAATTGCCTATTTTAAAGACTACACTGTGTAGTTTAGCATACTCACAATTATTTTGAGAATATTTTGATTTATACTATTATCACTTTTCTAGATAGTAAAACCAGTGTAACATCTTCATGTCACTATAAGTGAGCCTATAGTTGGGGTTATGGAAACAACAAAATGTAGATGAGCATTTAATAGACTTGGAAGGAACACGATTTTGTATGTGAATGGTAAAAAAATCCACAGGGTTATGCAGTATTAAGCCAGAAGGAATCAGTGCCCTGGAGAGGTTTAAGGACCCAGAGATTGCTGGAATAAGGGATGTAGTGAATTTCTCTGTACTGGGAACAGATTAAGAAAAGGATCTTGGAGCCATTGTACTGACTCTATCATACTGGATGATTGCACTATGTGAAGGTTTTCCTGAGGAATAAATTTCTACCAACTTTTAGCCATTGTTTTGTACCTACAGAGAAAAAATATTAATAGCAGGCCAGAAGAGCTGCTTAAAAAAAAAAAAAAGCAGAAAAAAAGAAAAAGAAGAGGGATCTCTGTGGGAAGTAAAAATGATCCCTGTGTCTTCCAAAAGAGTAGTGTAAATCAGATATGAAATGTTAGTATGAAATTATAAGGTAACAAGGTGGTGTGCTCAATAGTATGTTACTGCTAGCTCCAAAGGTAACTAGAGAGAGTTACTGAAAGTTAAATGGTTTAGTGGCCCTTCATTATTGTAACAGCTTTGTTACTTTTTAGAGAAGTAACTATTTTGTAGAACGTGGTTCAGTATTTTATCATAGTTCACAATTTAATAGTGTTTTTTTGGCATTTAAAAATACTAACAAATATTTTTTCTGTAGAATCCACTGTGAAAAGGATACATATTAGTTTTAACTGGGCACTGAATACATGGAGAGATTGTTTCTTTTTTTCTTTTTTTTTTAGGGAGAGGGAGGAGCGGGAGGTTGTTTGGGGAGTTTTTTGGTTGTTTTAAAAATCAAATGTGAAAAAAAGATCCTGGCCTTATTTACACATTTTGGACTTGGCTTGGAGAATCTATTTCTTGAGGAATCTGCTTTTTCTCTCTCTTTACTTCTTTGTGTTTTTTCTCTCCCTACAGTAAAGACTCCCTGTTTTTAATAAATGGTTTTCTTTGGAAAGAGACAGAATAGTTCAATCTTAATATTATGAATTCACCAAATGATAGGCATGTACATTTTAGCACAAACATCCAATAAAAATAAATACATCTGCAGTGAACATGGTAAATTATATGCAAAATTACACTATAATAATAAACAGGAAACAGCAGCATCTGAGTCTGCAACTGGCTTCTCAGGAGGCTTCATGCTTCCAGCTGTGGTAACAGCTGTGGATCTGGCTCTGGGACTCCTGCTGAAACAAGTTGACAAAGGGCTGATTACAACATGGAGTTCAGTTTTTGCTTGGATTAATTTTCCCTTTAACACACTTTGGTTAAGAAATGTTTGCTCATTTACCCTGTTTGTGGTTTTATATCCTTCGCTTCACAGACACTGGGCTGATGTGGTTATCACCATTCCTAGTGACCTTGATCATGGGGACCTTGTGCTGTCTATACCATTTGTGGAACGTTGAAATTTGGTTTTGGCATACTGGAAGAAATTGAAAACTCTCTTCCTCTTCCTTTTCCCTCCCCATCCCCAGAGGGTGTTCAGCATTTTTGTGCAAAATATTACACAGTCAAGTTGTTGTGTGTTTTTTTTTATTTTGTTTTTGTTTTATGTGCATAGGAAACAATTTAGTAGAAGACTGAATGATGCTGATCTGCAGTGAAATCTGCAGACAGATGAGAGACTGGCTAAACTCTGCCAGGTGAAACAAGTAGAAAACTTCTTTTTATCACTTTTTCTTATAGGCAAGGATTCTGATTTCTCAAAATCTGAGTGAGCAAAACAGCACATACTTGTGTGCTCCTAAAGCATCGTGTATCAATGTGTTCACTTGCAAGTCCTTCTTTCCATCTCTGGCTTCATGTGCTGTTTTCTTTTTTTGTGTGCTGAAGACTTAGTTAAGCTATGTCTGGCCTTGATTCAGCAAAGATTTGAGCACATACTTAGAATTAAACACTTCCATTGCAGATTCCACTTTGTGAACTCTCAGATATTTGCTTCTGCTCTCATACTGTGGAGTGTCTCTGGTGAATATTCTGACACCGGAACAGTCTATTTCATTATGGTATATTTTTTAGTTTCAGTCCTGCTATCTTTTTAGAAAACAGCTGTATTCTCCAACTTAATTGAATTCACAAATTAAATCCCAGTTGCCTCTGTAATTTATTGCTCAAACTCTTCTCTTTCCTCTGCTGCTTTTCTTCACATAGGATCTTGCTTTTTCTCCTAAGAAAAATAGATACTATATCCTCTTCCTTCTGTCCTTTCTCCTCCACTGTCAGAGCAGCAGAAGTTTCTTGTCTACTTTCCATCTGTACCCCTTCCACTTGCCCCAGTGACCCCATGTTCTGTTCTTCCTCTTATTTCTTCCCTCCCTTATTCTCTTTCTTAACCTCTCACTGTCCTCTGGCTCTTTTCCACTTGCAATATAAGCAAGCATTTGCCTCTTAAAAATTGCACCTTTGACCCTCCTTGGTTCTTCATATCATGTCTCATCGCCTATCTCTCCTTCATTCCTAAGCTCATTGAAGGCGCTGTTTATAATTACTGTCTAGAGACCCTCTTCTGTGATTCCCTCCTATAACTCCTACACTTTGGCTTCTGTTCCTTGCTTGCAACAGCAACAACTCTCACCAAACTCCCCGATGACAAGATCTCGGAAACAGTAGTCTCTCCTCATTCTTCTTGATTTGTCAGTAGTGTTTGCTGCAGTTGACCAGACTGTTCCTTTAACTTGTGTCTTCTGCTGCTCTCTGTGGCTCTGTTTTGGTAATTTTCTTCTTTCCAAGCAGTTCTGCAGAATGTCCTTCAAAGTTGTTTCCTGTGTTGGAGTTATGTGGGTGGAGGTCTTGGGGCTCTGATTTGGTTGTATTCTGCTGTGATTTTAATGCCCTTTAGATTCTTTCATACCCAAAAATAAAAGAAAAATGTAACAGCCAAATTTATGTGTAGATAACAGATCTGCCTTTGTATTGAAACATATTTCCTCACACATCCACTTAATGGTTTGGAAACACACAAATGCAATTACGAAACATCCCACACAGCACTGCCTTAATTCTAGATTTCCTGGCAAATACTCAGACCAGACACATGATTATTTTTGCTCTTTCACACAGATATGCGTGTGTGTTTTCACATGCTAGGCACTCTGTACCCCGCTAGCAGTGCTCAGTGCTTGCCTGCCTATGTTCCAGCTTGCATGGAGTTTTCTGCAACTGACTCAAATTGTATTTCATTTCCTATAAGAATACAGCAAGACCTTTTCAAAAATAATTCCACAGGCTTCATCTTAGGCCCTGTGTTCTTCAACATTTTCATAAATGACTTGGACACAGGACTGGAAGGGATACTAAGCAAGCTTGCAAATGATACAAAACTGTGAGGAGCTGTCAACTCCCTCGAAAGCAGAGAGGCCATGCAGAAAGACAGTGACAAATTAGGGGGCTGGGCAATCACCAACCATATGAAGGGAATGTGCCACGTCCTGCGCCTGGGATGAGGCAAGCCTGGATGTACAGACAGACTGGGGAATGAGGTGCTGGAACCAGTGCCCCAGAAAGGGAGCTGGGGGTCCTGGTCAATGGCAAGTTGAATATTTGTTAGCAGTGCCCTGATAACCAGGGGGGCCAACCCTGTCCTGAGGGCATGAGGCCCTGCCAGCATTGCTAGCCAGGCAAGGGAGGGAGTTGTCCCTCTCTGCTCTGCCCGGGGGTGGCCTCAGTTGGAATATTGTGTGTGGTTTTGGGTGCCACAATACAAGAAAGATATTTGTGAGCATTCAAAGAAGGGAAACAAAGATGGCAAAGGGCCTGGAGGGGGAAGCTGTATGAGGAGCAGCTGAGGTTACTTGTTCTGTTCAGCCTGGAAGAGACTGAGGGGAGACCTCACTGCAGTTACAGCTTCTTCATGAGGGCAAGAGGAGGCCCAGACACTGATCTATTGTCTGTGGTGATCCATGGCAGGACCCGAGGGAATGGCCTGAGATTGTGCCAGAGGAGGTGTAGGTTGGATATCAGAAAAAGGTTCTTCACCCAGAGGGTGTTTGGGCACTGGGACAGCTCCCCAGGACAGTGGTTACAGGACCAGCCTGACAGAGTTTGAGAAGCATTTCTACAATGCTCTCGGGCACTGGGTGTGACTCCTGGGGATCGTCTTGTGCAGGGTCCAGGAGCTGGACTCAATGATCCTTGTGAGTCTCTTCCAGTTAATCTTATTTTGTGATTCTGTCTGCTATTTTATATCCTCTATTAAAAATGCTTATCCTGATGTATGTCTGGAGTGCGCTTTGCTCTTTTACAGCTGCATTTTAAGTATTTTGTTTTCAAATTTAATGTTATCACCACATCTCTACTTTTTATTCCAACTCATTAAGTGAAAATATTAGATAAAATTCTGCCAAGCTCATTCTTGATGAACTCTACTGAAAATTTGTTTTTTTCATTCTTCGCAGGACTTTTGTTGTCTATCTGGTAGGAAGTTCTTTTCCTGTCAAATTCTTTCAGTAATCCCTATTTTCTCCAGTTTAATATTGAATATCTGATGCCCAGATAGATTATATCTACCATATTTTCCTTGTTTAAAATGTCAGTCTGGTTGCGATGGTGTAAGTATGCAGAGGGTTCATAATCTCAAACAGATTTGTGTATTGTAGCAGGCAGATTCCTCAGGTCACCACATACTTTCATACCCCAGCAGGCCCTGCTGAATTATGTGAGCTCAGGCAAGTTTCTGCTCTCTGGTGTGAACCACAGGGAGTATTCTGTTGTTCTCTAGATACCTTTTGGCCTGCTTTTACTTTTGTTTGCCCTACTCCATCCCAGATGTCGTTCATGCCACATTATCACTACCAAATGCATGTCTTCTTGATCTGACATATGCAGACATTAGGAACCTGTAAAGATATGTAAGTAAAGCGAACATGTGCACATACATACTCTATGTTCTGCATTTACTTAGAATGTAGTACTGTTCTTAATCACTTCATAAAAAGTGCTGTGGCTGATTTTGAAACTAATTTCAGTAGGTGTATGCAGTCACTAGCTCTAGGCACTGTAGTATTATGTAAAAATCAATCCTTTGGGTCTGAAATTCTTCACGCTTAATTTCATTTGAAAAACTGTATGCATAAAAAAAAATAAAGAAATTATCCTGAATTGCTTTTCAGTTATATGTCACTGAAAATCAGGACAGTGTTTAAGTGTTAACAGTAGCTACATTATCTTTAATGCAGATACGAAAATTCAGAATTTTGGAATTTAAACAGTGACATCTAAATTGGGGCTGATAGTTAATGAATTCAGTGGCTGAGTTTCAAAAACCTGGTTTTCATAATGACATATTGATAATTGAAATCATGCCTAGTAGGCATCTGGATTAAAATTATGAGCAGGATGTAATGGACCCAGCCACTTTTGTGGAAGCAAAATTCATTTCCATTTCTTTGTCAGAGCTAATCAAGCTCTTTACTAGGTTTAAGGTTGGCTTCATTCTTACTCTTACTTCTAGTAACATGCCTTCATATAGGGGACGGAATATGCTCTATGTATTAAAATATGGACATTTTTTCCACAATTTGTTTTTGCCTGTTACTGATCCTAATTTCACATTCTATCAATCAGTTTCTCCTTCAACTGCAAAGAAAGAATACATCCTTTACCCCATGGACCTTGACTACATACAAACTGGCATCTGTTCAATCCCTTTTGCATTATACAGTGTATAATTTTACATTATATCCTTCAGTGTTGAGTGAAAGGGAATGATGGGAGATCGATGAAGGCTCTTGTTTTCCAGTTGAGCAGTTGAGCACCGTCCCACTGGGACTGGGGCTCTGCAGGCCTCAGAATCTATTGTGAATCCTTTTACAGTCACACTTTTGATTTTGACTGGATGTTTCTGGTTAGTTTAATCCTATTCCTGATCAATTTAAGATAAACAATTAGAAGTTTAATTAGAATTTCTTGGGTCTTAACTGTCATTAAAAAGAAGAATTTAAACTGAATTCCATGCTAATAGAGCATTAGGGCTGAACAAAGGAAGTTTGGTTGTGGCTTTCAGTTTTTTGTTCTTTGTGGAGCCAATAGCTGCTGAGGGACACAGTTTGGCTTCTCAGTTTCTTCTTGTCCCAAGGCATGCCTAAATTACAGCTTGCAATGGAGCTATAATTCTTCTGGGGCACTGGGACAGAAATGCCAGTAGAGAGGGAGCATGAAAGGTTCCTCCTTCACCACAGTTCTGATGACTTATGTCCTCATTTACAGTTCTGATGAGATGGTGGGGCTGTCAGAAGTAGTCTGTGTCCATGGTTGCTATGATATGGATAGTATTGCAAGGAAGAAAGTGATATCTTTCTCTGAATACCTTGTGAGGGCAAGGCAAGGCCAAGTTTGAGCTGACTCTTGTAAGTTCAGATGGAAATATCAAGAAAAACCAAGTCTCCTACAACACTGTAAACTTGGCTACCTTGCCAATCCTTTACAACTCATAACATATATTGAGCATAAATAAAGATTTGCATTGTTGTTCTATGATCTGAAAGGAAAATTGATAAACCTTTTTTTGTCATCTGATGTAATTTTAACTTTTCGTTCTTCAAATCTTTATGTTGATTGGTTTATGTGTTCAAAATTGTATTTAATCTATTTTTGATGTAATGTGGATGAATACATACATACGTACATATGTATATATATATGTGTGTGTGTGTGTGTGTGTGTGTGTGTGTATGTATATATATATATATATAAACCAGAATATTGTGTGTTCTTTTTGTTACAGGTATGTGTCCTGTGCCTTAGGATGCCCATATGAAGGAAACGTTGTACCAGATAAAGTGGCAGAAGTAAGAGTGAATTTCTGGCTTGTCTTTTTAATAAATCAAAAATATATGTAATTATCTCTACTTAATCATAAAAAGATCTTTAATGGATAAAATTTAAGGAAAACAAGCAAAAACCTAGCTAAAACTAAAGCTTGATGCATAACCTCACTTAACGATCTACAATCAAATGTGAGAAAAGTAGCATATTTTGATTGTTATCAGTCATAAGAAAAAATATTATGCAGTATTTCATCTAGCAAGAAGGTAGGAAATTACTTAAAAAATAGACTCGAGCACATATGTTAGTGGACTATGTTGTACAAAAGGGTTTCCTGCACAGCTTTTTGCTTTTTAAATCCATTTTATGCTGGAATAAGCACACTGTGTTGTCATTGTGCTTCTGGTGAGGGTCATATGATAGACATGAACCAAAACTCACCCCTCATATGATTTCTTAAATTGCTGTAGTACCATGATGGAATAAGTTGCACCTTCTCTCCCTGCCCCTTTTCCTCATTTGGAATATAGGATAAGGAAGAAGATATCTTAGTACAGCCCTTTTTCCAGAAGAGAGATGAGTGAAACAGAAGTGTAAAATTTTGCAGGAAGGCAAAGAGGGCATCAAAGCTTAAATGGACTGGAAAAAACGAAAGTGGAGTAAAAATTCCAAGAGGCTTAAGACAGAACATGCTGGCCTTCCACCGAGAGACAGACTTGTCTTCTCCGATACACTTAATCACCTATTTTTGTTGATCTAGCAGAATATCCAGACCATTATTTTTCAATTTGTAGCACTAACAACTAGTCAACATTTGTCTGATATATTATGTTATGTATGTGGTTTTCAGATCCTGTTCTCTTGCATCTTCTTCTAGTATACACTCCAGATGGAATTTGTGATAATACTTCTAATACTTCTCCCACAGCATCCACACATATTCATACTCTTTAAAAAAAACAAAACAACGAACTAATTTGGAAAGTTGTCAGTATTTCTAAATGTATTTGTTTTAATATGAAGTGAAGGTTAGAAATGACACAGCTTTAGTTAGAGCAGTGATGACATGTTTACCATGTTCCCCAAAAGGCTTCTTTCTATGTGTTGCTTGTTTTTTACTGAGAAAAGCTCCTTTTACTGAGAAGAGTTCCTTCTCAGTTTGCCAGTGGGATTGCTATTTAATGTTCCTGACCTGCTAACTTTTACTACACAGCTATTTTAATTTCTATCTTCATCCTATTAAGTGTCATCTTGAGTACCTGTATGTGTATGTGTTCATGATAAAAGCTACCACATTAAATTTATTAATTCCATCCCTGATTCGGCAAGCACTGCTGCATATATAGAAGCATCTGATAGCTTTTGTATAAATACATGCACAGAATCAGCATTACCAAAATTACTGGCTGAGTTGCTAAACTCTTTCAGAGAGCTGCTGCTCTGGTCATCATCTTTTTGGGATGGGAGCATTTTGACTCCCTTGACTTGTGTATTGCAATCAGCAGCTGTGATTGAAAGGTTTAGACAGTTTCTCCTCCAGTCAGTAACAGTGAGCATTTTAATTTTTTTAAGCAAAATATTTTTTAACTGAAGCAAAAAACAATTAGAAGAGGTGGATTATTTCAGACTACATGCATTATTACAGATTGTTGCAGACTACATTAATTTCTGGCATACTAGATATGTAACTGCTTTACACATAGTTATCAAGTGAATGCAAAATTCAGATGCCTTCAGACTTCTGGAATCTATCAGGTGTATTTGTATGGTTCTTTATTTAAAACAAACAAACAAACAGTTTTCATATCCTAAAATAAATTGCCTAGTCCTGTTACTCTGCTGATTCTTGAAAGGAAGTCACTTCTTAACCATTTATCATTTTGTTGTTTGAGTATTTCAACTTTAGGCAGATATAGCCTGAAAGTTTTCAGAAGCGCTGTATAACATCCTTGAAGCCAGTTGTCTAATGCATTATCATATAATTCCATTATATATTTGGCTGGTTTTGTCTTTCTGCCTGCTTATTTCTTTCTTTAGCTTCCTTTTAACCTAAAGCAGTGGATTCATTAAGCTAAATATTATTCAGGACACATTCTGACTAAACTATAGAAAATGTACCTACTCTTATTTGAATATTATTGGATCATTAAAGTTTCCCTTACAGCACAAGAACTGAAGGTTTTTTAGATTGTTAGTTACTTAAAATAATCTATAACTGGATTATCGGCTTTTTTTTGTATTCAATATAGGAATATAGTTTTTGATATTTCCAGGAGTAGGACTGTTCACATGCCTAAGAGGTTGCAGTGCTGGTTCCCCAATTCCCATTTTGATCAATGCTTGGTGCCAAGCAGTGTTTCCAGAGGGAAACTCATATGCATAACAAAGCTGCTCAGTGGTGCAGAACACAACCCTGTTCAATCAACAAAGCTGAAAGCTCAAAATCACATCCTGATTACGTAGAAAAACAGTGTGTTCTCTTCTCCCACACTCTCCTCCCAAAAATCCACATTGAAAACTTACAAAACTATAACTAACAAGCTTCCTTCTACTATGGTAGAATAGAAAATTCAGTACAAAAATCCCATTCTTCTTCCAAGCTATAAATTAAATTTAGATCTCTTTTTCAGTTTAGGTTGTGATGAGTCAGTGATGATGCTCAGCTTGTTAAATTTCATCCTCTCTTCTTCCATCTTTCAGAACTCTGCATTTAGGAAATGAAAAGACCTAAGGACTGAGCATGAAAAAGAAGTAAATGCAGTATGATTTCTAGCAGTTTATATGGTCCAAGTTTTGACTAAAATACTTACTAGAAAAACTTTGAATTGTGCATTAAAAAGAAGAGGGGGGGAAGTGCAATACATTTCTTTGCCCTGGTCTTGAAGAAACACTAAGGTTTGGGATTTAACTGACTGTAATCCACCACTAACTGCAGATGATCCTTTTTCTTTCTTACAACAGTAGTCTAGTTAAAATGCCTGCCATGTGTTGATGATATAAAAATACACTGTGAGATGAATCCCTTTTTCATTCTGGTGAATGTCCCTTTCTTAAAATGTATGTTGAATTTATATGTATATGAACCAGGGAATCTGACTTTAAAGCACAGTTTTACCACATTTGCAATAGTCATAGCACTTCCAAGCCTTAAACAGGATGATTCAGACTATTTCTTTTTTTTCAGCTGTTCTTTGAATTAAGTGAGCAGCAATATTAATCCAGCGCTTCCGAGACTGCTGGTGCAGCACTTTGTCCACTTCCTCAGACATGCTCACAGCAATCCCACTGATGGAGCCCTGGAATTGTTTTAACAGCAGACTGCAGTGTGACTTAAGATGTCTTTTTGGAAGAGGGCTGTATTTTTTCATCTCTAAACAGTTAGTTTCTAAACTGGGATTCCATTCCAGTGGAGTGGTCTTTTGGGATGTTTCATATACAGTGGGGAATACTAAAGGGGACAAACATATTGAGCAGCTGAAAATAAGGGGGAATCTTTCCAAATGAATCCAACAAAAATAAGATGGAAAGCGCCTGCATTCAATTCCTGAAGAAATATTTTCAGTGAAAATATGATTTTGTGCTTCTGAATGTGTTTCTCTCCATGCAAAAATTATGAAGCCAGACCTCAGTTTTCACTCATGCAAAGAGCTCCTTGAAGACGTAATTCCAGAAATATTTAGGGCTCTGCTTACATAAGTAAGACCTATTTGTATATGGTTTTGTTTTATATTAAGAAAATTTTTAAAACTTAAGGACCAGAATGTTAATTAAGTTGCAGTTTTGCTTTGTTAGTATTTTAATGTTTGATTTCATGAAAAGCAAGCAAAATTGATATTGCAAAATTAATGTTGACTGCAGCACGTTAAAATTTCAGCTTTCATTGATTTTTTTCAGTGCCAAGAGAAAGAAAAATAACGCTTTTTGTTAATTATTTATTATCTTTGTTGGCTTCATATAATATGCAAACAAAAGAACAGGTCTTTACCCTGCACAACTTGTAAGTACATGGAGAAAACCAAACAGCTGAGAAGTCCCCAGAGAGAAGAAAGTGTTAGGAAAGGGCTTGACAGAAATTAATTCATAATTTTAAAATTTTGCTCGTTTGGATTCCGTGGGAGAGTCAGAAAGCAAGTTTTTGATGGATTTGACTTGGTTAGCTATTCCACATACAGAATGTAGCAGAACTATAATTTTAAAATGAGAGGATCTGTGGGTTGTTCTTCTATGGCAGTTTTCAACAATGAATATATGTTGTCTGATAAATAGATCCACCTCAGTAGGTGCAAACCTAAAACCTGTACAGAAGTATGTCCTTTATAGTGTTTGTTCTTGACTCAATTTTATACTCTTTCATCTTGACCTCTTGGTGTCATCTTGACCTCTTGTTTTTCTGTTTCCAATCAGGTATCTAAGCGGCTGTACAGTATGGGCTGTTATGAAATCTCTCTGGGAGATACAATTGGTGTGGGGACACCTGGAAGTATGAAAAAAATGCTGGAAGCTGTTATGAAAGAAATTCCTTTGAGTGCTCTTGCTGTTCACTGTCATGACACGTATGGCCAGGCGTTAGCCAATATCCTCACAGCCATGCAGGTGACTTGGTTTTTCCTTTCATAATATACAATAATAGTATTCTTATTTTAATTCAGTGTGCAATTTTAAAAAAATCTGCCATTAAAGAGATCATTAGAAGAGCAAAAAGGCACTCACTAAACTTTAGGAAAGTATTCCTCACACATCAAATTGTCTACTAGTATTATTGCTGTTGCTTTTACCAGGAAATGTCGAAATTTATATATTAATCACATTCAATTCCATACAAAATCACTAAGAAACAGTTATGAGTTTACATTTAATTGACATTAGATGAAGGAGGGACATTAAATAATTCTTTTCTGATATCTCAGATTCCAGTTTTCTTAGGAACAGCTATATGCTTGTTTTCCACTAAGCTAAAATTTCTACTTTGTGGATGTGTCTAAAAGTAAAATGGAATAATGCATAATTGCATCTTGATTTCAGATGGATAAATCTAAAATGTTGGTAGTTATGTGCACAGAATCATCTAGATAATTTTATCACTATTCATATGCCTTCATTATTCTTTTTTGTTTATCAGTTATGCCTACCAAGTAAGATTAGCAACAACTTTATATCTTATTTAATCAGCTTTCAAATCTGTGCCTAAATTATCAGAGTTAATTTCCATAAGAGATTCAGAATAGGACACAATTCAAAAAACAGGCTGCAAGTTCTAATTTAGTTTTTGTCAAGATACAATCTTGAGAAATATCTTAAAATGCCTTTGCTAAGGAGACCTACTTTTACTAAGCGTTACAGAGTCAGTAGCTATTTACAAATTGTGGGCCTTTATTGTTCTATTTTATACTTAATGGTGTCTTCTGTTTCCATGCAATTCAGGCAGTCATTTTGAAGATCAAAGTTTCCTTTGTCTGACTTGTTATTTTGGCAGAGCTCATATTATGTTATTTAGCTACAATTGTGTTAACAGTGTTAGTGGTATATGCCAGAAGAAGGAACAAGGAAAGTTCCAACATGGGAATCCACAGGTATTTGATTAAATAGGGAATGACAAAATCTGGTAAGAAAGGTTCTAACTTTTACTCACAGCATTCACTATTCACCCTTACTCACTTTTACTGTTACAAATGTGTCTATGTATCATGGGATAAATAAATGGCTAATTTCACAGTTAGCTTCAGTTGCAGATGCAATAGCTAAAAGCATGTAAACCCCTGAGCATGGGAGGAGTTGGCCATAAAAATATTTGCAGCATTGTTTTTCAAACCCTCCCTTTAAATAATTGCTGTCATGGTGCCTACTAAACACTGAACAATGGCTATGCTTTGTTAACTCCAGCATTAGCTGTAAGTGATTCTTGTCTCATGCTTACCTCTTACTATCTTTTTATTTAGTTCTTAAACCAGCTGTGTAAGAGCTAAAGGAAAAAAAAAATCTCTTAAGTACTAATGAGCAGCTTAGGATAATTAACATGCAAATTCAAGAGGGCAAAAGACTTAAAAAGAAATTCCTATGCAACTTTCTCATATTTCTGGGAAGGCAAGGGTGCCTGAGACCCACCAGAAAACTTCCCTGTGTTGTCAAGGTCTCCTAAAGTACATGTCTAAAGGTGCAGTGGTTTTGGCTCAGCTGAACTTGTCACCAACTGTGTGGTGAAGTGGTAAAGCTGGTGAGTCAGAGTGCCCAGGTCACTTCTAGTCCCTGCTGTCAGCCTTGCCTGTGCTTTCCTTTCTGCCAAAGATACAGGAATGGCAGAGCACTGGAATAAAACCGCTTGTCTTTAACTCAGCTGCTGTTTCCTAAACCAAACTCTTCTCAGACACAATTCCTTTCCCTTCCCCATTTATGGGTCTGCGTGACTGACACAATATTTCAGCAAGAGTGAAATGTGTTTGGGGGGTCATAGAAATAATAGGCTACAGTTATTGTTTGAAAACAAGTTTAAAGAACATTCAGCAGACAAATTACACTCTTCCTAAGACACTGCTGAACAACCCCAGGCTGAGTACTGTTGTACTGTATATTGTATTTCCTAAGAATTAATGAATGACAGCTGGAAAGCCACAAATCACTCTGCACTAATTCAGGCATTGCTTCGATGGGAGATCTCCTAGGAGTGGAAAGAGTTGCTGGTAATTCAGTAAGTGATTTTTTATACAGATCACATTGTTCAATGCAGGACTATACTACCCAGAATATTTTCTTTCGTTTGGGGCTGATCCAAAGTCATCTAGAACTGACAGGCCGTATCTGTATAAGAAATTAGGAGGGCAGTAGTCTTGCAGTTTTAGTATTCAGTTTTATATGTGTTGTTTTAAGAAAAGGATAGGTAGTGAAAGATGGGAGAGAGATTAGCCAACTTTTAAAGCATAAGTAATTTTTTGAATTGCTGATACAGATAGAAAGGAAATTCACTTCATTTTATGAAAATAATCTGTGTAAAAATGTGAGGAACATGAAGTGATGCTTCAAAAGAAACCAGCAAACATTTAAAGTAGAAACATGACTGACTCTTGGTTACATGGCTTAATATAAAACTACCAGAGTATAGAATTTACTAAAAAGACAATTCAGAAGATGGGAAATGATGTGGAGATCTAGTTAGATGTTATGGTACTTTGAGTAAAATTACACATGTGCATTAGATAATGTGACAAACACATAGTGTAACAGAAATAGTAAAACATTTATAGGAAATTGTTACAGACCTCCAAGGAAGGGTAAAAAGATGAGTCAGAGAACTTCTTTCTGGAGAGGCCCTGGTAAGGTAGACCTTACCTTATCTAAGGAGATTTGAGTTTCATTGACAATTGACTTCTGTTGTGTGTACAGAAGTGGTAGAGGGTGTGGAAAGTGTTTAATGGAAGTGTTAAAGAACTCTTTTCCTGTAAAACTTGTGTAGTTGCCAGGAATAGATTTGTGTGTCTTTTCAACATATATTCAAACAAGAGAAAGAGTATGCTAAGAGGAAAAGAGGATATTTGTCTGGCTGTGATACCTGAATATCCAACAACCACATGATTGTCCCATAGAATTTTATCAAATACAAATTGCTATCCTAATTCATTAAAATGAACTGATCTCTACACTGTGAGGCTCAAATTCAAACTTAAAGAAAACAATTATAAAACCCTAATGACTTAGAAAGACCAAGGATTTTTACCACCTTGTGTAATCATGTTTGCCCTATTGAACACAGAGAGATGAATGAGATTGATTACATGCCAAATGAAACTTCATTTTATGAGTTCTGTCTTTTTCCACAAAACAGGAATTTTTTATATAAAATCCCCACTTTAGTACCAAAACCACAATTTATCAAGCCTTAAATTAAACTTTCAAGGTTCAGACTGCAAAATCCAAATTTAAGGGTTTTATTACAAACATAACATAGCCCCTTTTGGAGAGCTTACAATATTTAATAACATTTTATTAATTTCTTTAAGATCCTTGAATTTTAAAGATGAAATAAACTTGAGAAAAGTAAATCCAAATAAAAATGGCTGGCTGCTGACCTTTTCCCTGCATCACTTAACTAAATTGATTCTAGTCTCTTGGTGTATGCTGGAGACCCTAACTAAACTGCATATTTTTGTGCATCCAGTTTACTTTTGTAGTAAAATCTGGGTTCACTCAAAGACACTCAGCATTGGCCTGGCTGTTTTAACTTCCAGAAACAGGAGAGAAATCTGAATGTAGGTGCTGAAGTTCATGGTTTATTAATTTACAAGGATCATTTTTTACAGGAATAGAGCTTACAACAGCAAGCAGAATGAAATGGTAGAGCCTAAATTAAGCAGTTAAAAAATCCTGTGTTTAAAATTCCCTCCTTCATGATTTACATGAACTTCCATGCAAAACGTTAGAAGAGCTCGCTGATCTTGTCTGATCCTGGTTATTGTGTCCAGAGCTGATTCCAATCTTGAATCTCTGACTCAGCTTCATGGCTTTGTTTTTCTGGTGATGTTGCTGCCACTGCCTGTCTGGCTGACTCTTGACTCATTGCTTGCCTTTTTCTATGGAGCTGTCTGTCCTTGCTGCTTTTTAGGACAGTTGAGTCTTTAGAGAAGGGACTGGCAACCAGTAACTTGAGCTTTAAGGATGGCTTTTCATGGCAGGTGGTGCTGAGTGGAGTGCTGAGAGTTGGCAGGTGTCATGTGCTTTGATCTTGGAGCTCAGCTGGAGGCTTTGTCTTGCAGAGGCAAGATATTCCTACTCAGTTAAATTCAGAAAGCATTTCCTGATGTCTGGGCGTTCACAAAGCCCTAACAGTTCTCCACTTGGAGCTCTGTTGGTAAAAAAACAGACTCAAGAAAGCCTGAGAAATTGGTGTTGGTGTCTGACAGCACTTAAACATCTCTCTCAGGTGCCAGATTACGTTTGCTGACATTTTCCTCTTAAGTTTTCAGATCTGCATTTCTGTGACTGACATAAGAGAATATACCTGTAATGCCCATAGTGATGAATTTCCAAATAAATACGTCATATGTAAGAACACTTGTGTACTAGAAGATTCACTGAACATTTGTATCCTGCAGTCAGTTCTATCACCTTGGATTTGTCTGCCATATTTTAGTAGGTATCTACAAGGATGAGGGCTCATCCTAGCTTGTCCCAGTGAATGAGTAGTAGTTACAGCTAGAAGCCAAGTTAGATAGCTGAATAGAATAGAGGAGTGATAAAATAAAATAATGGTAAAATGGCATGAAAATATGGATAGAAGTGGTGGAAGGCTGAATGAGAAAAGGCAAATTACATGTGTATAGTTATTCCAGATAAATTGCTTCAGGGTTTCTCTTGGTTATTCATTACATTTTTACTGAATTATACATACAAATGTGTATACAGTCACCAGTTAATCTCTTGATTTAAAAACAAGCAACAGGATATTTTTTTTCAAGTACAGTTTTATGAAACTATGTTGTAAAAAGTTATAAGCACAATACCTTTAGTTTAGTTTTCATGAGTTTTACGTACTGATCAAGAAATAAATAAAAAAAACCCCAAACAAATACCTTATCGTTCTTCATTTGTAAGCAACATTGTCTGTTTATTTCCCTGAAAAGCACAGTCATCCAGAGCTATAGTGCAGTACAATGAATTGACACTTCTGTATTAAGGCAGAGAAGATAGATAGGTAACTGTGAAAAAGTGTGAAGCCCAGCATGTACTCATTGTGCTAGGAATTCCTCCTGTAACAGTGAATATGCACTTTTTAGCTGAGGAAGCTGGTCCAGCCAGATTTGTCTGTTGCTACACACATCAAAAAATACTGGTTTTGGGGAGTTCTGTAGTAACTGACAAAATGAGCTAGTATTGACCTGCCAAAATTCTTGCTTCAATAGTGCATTAAAGGATACTAGTATTTTGGGGTTTTTTTCAGCAGTGTGCTGGGGCACTCACTACCTGGCAATTAAATTATTTATATTTGAACTAAATTTTAACAGAGCAAAAAATAATCATGACAGTTCAGTTAAAATTTCAACAATGTCTTACAGGCTGTTTTTCTAAGCTAATAGGGAGATACTGTATGGAATTAAGGAGGTACAGGAGGCAGGAACCATAACATGCATCTTGGGTTGTCCTTTCCTAATTTGACATGTCACTGTACTCAGGGCTTTTTCTTAATTTTATTATTTTATTTGTAAAACAGAAGTAAGGCTTATCTCTTTTACTTTGTGAAGTGCTAGGAAAAAAACAGAGGAAGATCATCAGACAAGTACAGACAGTTTTTGTGAAGAATTAAAACTTAATTTTTGAAATTAAAATTTAAAAACAGAATAATTTCAACTTTTCTGTAGAATGTACTTTTTAGATTAAAAAAGCTAAAGTATATGAGTGAGCAAATGATCAAAATACTTCTGTGCCTAATCAAATTATCTGACCCTGTAACCTTCCACTTCTTTTGTCCTGCACAACGTGGCACTCTGAAGACATTATGAAGCACAATGTGAGCATAGGAGAGGCTTGCCATATAGAAGTATGCACATATTTGGCGATATTGAAAAAAATTTAATATGCTTGCATTCCTATTTTGAGGAAAGCATAGAGATGGAAAGGCTTCAGCAGACCTCGCAAGTTTGCTTTCCTCTGCTGTTTACAAATATATGCCAGGAAACTGCAGAAGACTTAACAGAGATCTCCAGAAACTAATTTGAAGGTTCAGATAGGGAAACATGACAAAAAAATTCAGCCTGCCTGAGGGTAGCTGTACAGAATTCAGGAAGGGCTGGTCATGCTTCAGTGTTTTGCAGGAATTCTTTGAGGCAATCGCTGCCAAAGAAGACAAAAGATGTACAATGGCCATCACATGCTTTGATTTTTTAGAAAACAATTTGCAGTTTTCTGCAGTGGAAGTTCATATTAAGGTGTGGAGGCATGTAATAAGTGGAAAGTTGGCTAAAGGGTAGGAAACAAATGGAATTATGAAACGGAACTTCTTTAAGCTGGAAAGCACCCATCAGCAGAGTTGTGGATATATTGGCTTATGGATCCTAGGTTTTCCTGCTTAAATGAATAATTTGCAATACTGTAATGCTCATGTTAAGGGTAATTGTTCTAACTTGTAGAAATTAAATTTTTTCAAGTTTTAGATTTGAATTGTGAGAAACAGGATAGCTAGCCCAATTTGTAAATGGAAATCTGTGTAATCTAAAACATGCAAAAGAAAATGTTTGAGATCAAACATAAGAGAATGGGAATACACAAAAATTTTAGGTAAAGCAAGAGAATTTACTGCAACATGCCTGTTTTTTAAGTAAGGGTATTCCCAGATTTCTACTTTTGGATTTTTCTAAGAATTAAATTATCCAGGACACTCACTGGGTATTTTCTGGGTCTGAAAGTATAAACAGTACTTTTGAAATTTTAGCAAGCTAGGCAAAATGTTGTCAGTAAAATAAAACTCCTTAGAAAACATCAATTTGCCTTTTTGTTTCTGTTTCCTTTTATTCCCCCTTCCCTGTGGAAATGACATAGCACTAAGCTAAAGCTAGCAATTAAAAAAGCAGATGTTGGAGACAAAGAAGTACATGATATTGGGAAAGCATGTGAGTAGAGTTGCTTGAGATTGAAAGCTAACAAGACTGATGAATAATACTCTATTTGAAAGCAAATAAGTTAGGGGGAAAAATGGCAGGTGAATTATGCAAAATTAGCAGGCTGAAGAAAATATTCATTTTCTTCTTCTGAAAAAAACTTAAAAAGAGGGTGTCTACTTTAAGAAAGTAGGAAAAAACCTTGCATTCGATCAAATGATATTGCTACTGTGAGCAGTCAGCTAGTTACTATTGTAAATGAAAAAACATACTGCACAAATGGATAAATCAGACCTACATATGGGAAGAAAATGAAAACATAGGCATTCATGCTCAAAATCTGGCAGATGTTTTCCAGTATTTTTTCTTTTTTTTTTTTTTTTTTTTTTTTTACTGGTTTTATGTTTTTGCCTTTAGTAACAGCAGAATAAGGAATTAAATGAACAGGCAGCATCACTCCTGCTCTTTTCTCAGATCAGTACAAAAGAATTAAAGAATTAGCAGCCCTAGTTTTACTCTTCTCTTAGATCAGTACAAAAGAATTAGTGACTGCATTTTTTATTTCTTTCTGCTGCTTTTTGCAGAATGTGCACAGTGTGCAATTTCTGAGGAACTGTAAGTTTTTGACCCCTATCATTATGCTTCAGAAAAACTTGATAGTCTGAGAGTCCACAAATAAATTAATCCTTACTATTATTATAACTGTTACAGTATAATTGGGGAAAAAACCTAAATGTTAGACTTTGTTTCAAGGTTCTTATTGTTTGAATATTTTAAGATAGGAAGAGGAATATATTTGTTATTGTGTATTGAAATAGCAGTGACAGTTCCTGAGTTAGATTTGTTTACATGCATATACCAATAGGTAGCCTATTGGTTTTGTGGGTTTTGGTTTTTATTTGAAATGAAACTTAGCTTACTATAAAGGATTACTGAATAATAGAAATGCACATTGTTTAGCTGCTTGTAATATGCTGTAATATTGGATTTCAGAAGCTCTCAGACCTAGTTACTGAACCAACAAACCTCAAGTCTAAGTCTGTTTCAGGATACTAAGAAAAGAGAACCTTCATCTTGTATAGATTATTCTCATCTTCAAATTACTCACTAGGGCTGACTTGCAACAGTAGACATGACTTTCCTTTGGCTTACAATCAAACCTCAGCTATCTTCTAAAATATTTTTAAACATTTGATTTTTACATGCAAATCAATGCATCTTTCTTTATAGCTCTGAAAATTCATACATATCACTCTATGGCTAAATTGAATATTAATGGAAAATTATTGCAGCAACTATACAAATAAAATTTGAAGTGGTTTTAGTTTTCTGTCTTAAAAGCAAAGATCATTTCTATACAAATAGAATTGAAGCTGTGTATTTATTAAAAAAAATTAATTTGGCCCAAATATTCTTTTTCTGTGCTTGTGTCCCCCTTGTACATTTCTTTTTCTTGGAATGCTGTTTTATTTTATCTTGCCTAATCATGTCTTAAGTGCTTTAATTTCTGAGTTCTCCGTCCTGTAAGTGGCATTCATTTACACATTTCATTCTGCAGTGTCAGTGGTACATTCCAATTTAAGCCTCATGATCATTTTCATTAAATCTAGAACCATTAAAGCCATACTGATATAGTTGATCAGTACCTAAAATACATTTCTAATATTGCTTTCATTACTGTGCATCTTTGTCCTCTTGTGAATGCACTTCTTTCTATGCAAAAATAAGCAGATTCAGAGAATTTACTTTAAATGGTTCTCTGGTCTTCATCAGATTCTGTTCTGCTGCATCTTTAGTTGTTGTATCTGGAACTATGTTTGAAAAAGGGAAAGGAACTAGTATTAATAAGATACTAGTGTTAATAAGATAATAAGAAGCTTGCACAGTAGAGCTTGCAAACAAGGCTCACACAAAATTGCATAGAATGTAATTTAGGTACAAAATTAGCAGATTACAGTTGCTTTTTAGGGTAATACTCCACACAGACTGTCAGTGTCTAAGTCCCCTTCACTTTGTTGCCCTCTGTAATTCCTTTTTGCCATTCTTTGCCTCTGTGAGTGCTTAAGCAGAGTGAATATCCTGCTGGCAGCTCCCTGGCAAGAGGAAAGAATGATGTGAACAGATACCGTGCTCCTGCATTCACCTAACCCGAATGTTTTCCCTGGTACTTAGGTTAATTTTTTTCTCTCTTTCACTGTTTTCCTAGTCATTGTTTGATAGGTTTAAGTCCACAAAGGCAGAGCAACAGTCTCTTTACAGAGCCCCTTTTATCATCCCAGCAGTGTCTTGTTTAACTTGACTATTTAAATGGCTAAAAGTCAGCATCATCCAGTTCTGAAGTGGATTGGGCAGCAATCCAGCTCTTTTTGTTAGAGACAGACATTCATTTTTTTGGACTAGAAACAAATTACTTCCAAATGCTGGAAATGTAAGAAGGCTTGAAAAAAAAAGGTTTCAGGTGTTTACAGAACAAATTAGTATAGAATAGTTTTCAAAATGCTAAGCCACATTTCAAATAAATATTTAGTACTTTTAGAAGCTGTGAAAATACAGCACTAAAAACCTGAAATCACTGATCCTTAGCATGCATAAGAAGTGTGGTGAGGGCACACTGGTGTCACATTCCCCGTGCATATTTCTGTTGTGCCTTGGATTGCATGCATAAAAGGTAGTGTTTTGGGTGGTTTTTGCATGATTGATAGGGACTGACTGTAGTTTTAATGAGATGACTGCCCACAGCAATCAGAAATTGAACTGATAACTATTTTACAACAGTGTTTGATTCAATTCCTAAAAATGAAAGCCTTGATTATCTAGATGACTGGAAAATAAAGAATTTTCCTTGGTCTGAAGATCGTTTCTTGTGCCTTATTCACCATTACATAAGCACTCTCATTCACAGAAAGACAAGCTAGTTCTCTGCAATTGTTACTTGTCCCTTTTATTTTTATGGTGTCTTGCTTGTCTGTCCCATACCTTCCAAATTCCGCAACAAATGAAATGGGATTTCCACAAATACAATCCTACACAACTGGCTCATCTCAGAACCCATCCTTGTAGGCCCATGCCATTCTTTCTTCTCAGCACTCCTGCCACAACATGCATTTCTTCCTCAATTGCCATCTCATCAGCTGCCATGGTAATTTGAGAGGTGAAGTTCTATGTCTCCATAAGGTTTGCATTCTCCTAGGGTTTGCATTAAATTCCTACAGTTGCTGTGTCACTCCTTTAAAGGGTTGCCATGCTCAGCACATCCTGGCTTGTCTGGTACTGTGGCCAATTGCTGTGTAAAGCTTGCATCCCAAAAACCAAAAATCCAGACTGACAGCTATGGATAGTCCCTAAAGGGTCCTAGTTCCCAGGCTGTGCCAGGAATTGCTTGGTGAAGCTCTGTCTGCCCCAGGGCAAAGCTGTGCCAAGGACTATGCAAGAGTTACCCACAGTGGACAGTTGAATTCCAGTCCTGATGCCATTTAGGTTTTTGCTCATATACATGGCCACAAAAGAGCACAACTTCCTGTGCTTTAGCCACACAAAATAGAGGTTTTTGCTGTCATTCCTAGTAGAATTTGTGGCATTCCACAAATGGCGTTCCATAATGACATCTGAGGATGTCTCTGGAGATGAGATTTCAGAGGTTTTGGTCAGCTCTGAGTGTGCTGCTGGTGTCTCTGGGGATTTGAGCTTATATACTGGACACTAAAAAGGTATGTGGAGCAGTGACAGAAATAAAATACAATATTTCAATATAATTTAAAAAATAATTGTGAAAGAAAATTTTCAAAAGTTTGATCAAGATACAATTAAATACCTTTAAAACCATTTTTTTTCAGAATTTAATTATTTATTTAATTTGCATTCTTTTTTGAAAATAAATTATTTCTATAAGTGTTGCTTGACTTCTTTTTAGAAGTTCTCCCTATAATCATATGGAACTTTAATCTGTACACATCTAGAAGAAGATAAATGGCTTTTAGACATGTTTATTTTTCTACTTGGTGGGAATTACTCCCTCTCCCTTTTTACCCTAAAGTAGTTTTTCTTAAAGTTTAATAGCAACTGTAAAAAAAATGGACAGAATCACTACAATGCTTCCCTCTTGGAAATTGTTGTTTTCATGACCTTTCATTATTTGTGAGTGTGTGCATTCTAGTTTTTGCTGGAAAAAGAGAACATTGCATGGAACCTGAATTTCAGACCTAAGCAAGGGTCAGAAGAGTTTGCCATGGCTGGAACAGACTTGGGGAATGACAAATCCCAGGGTCTCCAGTAGGGAAGTGTAGTGTTTACAGGATGATGCTTCCTTCCTTTTTGGGCAGCTCTACAGACAGCTGTGCTGAGGGGGTGGAACTAAACCTCTGGCCATTCTTGAATATTTACAGCTCCTCAGAAGAATTTTGTTATCATCTAGCAAACAATGAGGAAGGGAGAGTTATTTCCTATTTTGAGATGTATCAAGTGGCTTTAAACAAGATCTTAGGATGTTTTCTAAGGTAAAATTAACTGCAGAAGATCTGTAGATAACTGTGACCAGAAGGCTGGAGTTCTGAACTCACTCCAAATGAGTGTTGGGTGGATCTTTGTAGCTTGGGAGAACAAATAAGCATTTGCATAAGTGGAATAAGTTGAAGATGACTCTTCAGCTAAGACAGAAACCAAAGCTGATGTAGTACCTAAAGTATGACAATCATTTTTTTCATTCTGTGCTGTGCAGAAGCAACACAGAAACAGTCTCTTGAGTCAAAAATTTGTCACTTATCTTTTTTTTTTCTTTTGAAATATTGCACTATGAATTGAAACAGTCAGGCATTCAGAAATAAAACATTTTTATAATTTTTAAACATAAATGAATGGTAGTGTTGTACATTCCAGCTTGAATGTTTGCTTGTTTACTTTTTTGTTCTTTGTTGCTTAGTGCAAATGATATGTGGTAACATTGCCAGAGGCAAATGATGTGATTTGCTTAACAGAGTTTATTCAAATGCATAAAGTAAACACTTAGAGAAATATTTTTTTTTCTCCAATGTTCATAGCAGTTACATTTTTTTTGCACTAAGAACTGCAAGAATAGGAAATAATTTTTAACTTGATGGAGTATTTTTCCTCTAAAGAATAAGCCAAGTAAACAAAATAGAAGTAGATTTAGCAGAGCAATAGAATATGCATTGATAGCTAAAATACAAGGTGCTAAGTTGAATGGCTTTTTAAACAAAAGAAGTGTTCTGGCTGTACTGCTGGCAGATACATTGGATAGACAATTACAGATGTCTTTTTATAAAAAGGAACTTCCATCAGAAAAAGAGAAAATTTTCAAGGCCTTTTTTATATTTCATGGCTTCCCACCTTAATGCCACCACTTAATTAATCAATGTATTTGAAGGGGAGGCAGTGTAACATGCTAGGGTACTGTAATGTGATGAACATTATAAAGTTGATCCAATTATAATAGAACAGTAGATGATAAGAAACTATCACACTTAAAAAAAAGTTTCTCGCATTATAATGAAAATTGTGATGAAAATTTTATTTGAAATAAAAATTCTCTCTCCCTAGAGTGGACAAAAACTGCCCTATGTGATTGCATCTTCTTTGCCCATGTTGCTGTAATTATTGTTACTGGAATGATTCCCATCCTGGAATTCTACTCAAGACACTGTATTTTTTGTACAAAATATAAAGTGCTACTTCCTTGAAATTATACAGATGAATGACTAAAACATATATTCCATAGCTCTTAAAGGGAGATTGCTCCTTGGTTCTGAATTTTGCAGTAGATTTTCTAACAAGACCTAAGTGGTCCCATTTGTTAAGTACATTTGTCTGAGTCTTGAATAAAATAAGGATGTGCACAGCCATTTACAAGTTTACAGGCTATTTAGAAGAATGAATTTTAGGAAAAAATGCCAATATAAGGTTTTTTTCCTTGTTTAAAAAAAATAAAGTGAAAAATCAAATTGCAAGCAAACAGAAATATCTGGTACTTTACTATACTATCATGTTTACTGTAATATTGCCATGATTTTTTCTTAACTAGTTGGGAAATGTCTTTAGTTACTCTAGAGAATGAGGTGCACAAGAATGAATACATTTGGTTTCGGGTTTTGTTTTATGGCATTTGATGGAGTTGTTTACTCCATTTGATGGAGTGTTTTACTCTTGCAATGATTTTCAAAACACAAATAGCAGTGAAGAAGAAAAAAAAGAAGCAGGATAGCTGCTGTAAATATTTTGTAAAATGTCCATCTGAAGCTCCTCAACCTCTGGTAATTAGAAGCCATGCTGTGGAGATTGACAGGGTAAATTACCAGTTAATGTTTACACAACAAAACATATGCCCAGTACAATATCCTCCACTGATGTTACTGAAACTAGAGTCCGGAAATGTACAGTGGAAACAAGACGTGGTACTTTTCTTGTGCCAACATAAACAGCAATTACAGCACAGTGTGAGAGAAGTCATAAGAAATACTACTGCATATCAGTAGTTCAACAAAGTCAGCACTTTTGTGTAATTGCAGGGGAAAAGGGCTGAAAAACATTACAGATCTCAGCAAGAAATGGGCCCTTTATACTTTTAAACTGATCCTTGATAAAACAATGCCGGGGTCATGAGAAGGCTACTCTGCCAATTTTGCTTCACTGTGGGATCCATTGACATCTGGCTGAGCTGCGGAAGCTGGAAAACTTCTTTAATATTCTCTTGACAGTAAAGTGGACATGTGGAAAACATTCTAATCTGTTAATCTTTGGTGCTCCTGAAGAAAAAGGACATTTGGCTTTATACTTTGTGATGATAAATATTGTCTCCAGTCTAGCTGTAAATAAGTTAAAAGCATTTCAATGGAGGATGCAGTTCTTATTTTCCATATATGAGAGAAGATGGATGTGCACCTGTGCAATCCAGAAGATGTAAAGAATGCCAGGAGTTTTTGATAAGGTTAGTTTACCATACATCTTGGAAATCCACCTTTCTTTATGCTGAGTGTGATTTGTCAATGAATTGGTGAGCAGAGTCTCTGAACCTCCATACATCCCGCATGCTAAAGTAGAATAAAGTATTGTTTCACTGAGGGGATTCTGAAAATAGAATTAAGAGAGATTTGAAATAATAGTTAAGTCTGAATAAAAAGTGCAGGTTTTATTTAACAGCATTAAGTGTACCGATTATTTTTTGTTGAGTCTAAATCTAATATGGTGTAATAGTGAATGATGGAGATACATATGTGTTCAGCTTGAGTAGGATGCACAATTGTTCATTTCTGTTGTGAGATTTATCTCCAGAAATGAGAAAAGGAATCTCTTGCATTAGAAAATAACTGCTATAAAAATATATTGTGTATTCCAAGTACAAAGCATCTATTACGCATTAATACAAAATGCAAAAGATACTATGGATTATGTGAAGACCAAACTAGGATTCAAAATTCTACATATCCTTGTAGTACATTCTAAAATAGTAAGAAAAATTGTAACAATGAAGGCTCAGGCTGAAGTGAAGTCAGATGATATTTTAAATGCTGGTATTTTAGTCCTTTAGATACCCTGATGCTGATATATGATAGTGGTACTGTGGAATGAAAATAGTTCTGCTCTACTTTCCCTGTGTTTTTATAAATGCTCTCATTGCTGCAAATTCATTTTAAAACAAGAGATGTTTTCTGTCATCAGTCTATTTTGTTTGCTCATATTGGTACAAGGTAGCGTCCACTGCCACTTAGTGCATAGTGCTGCAAGTGTTCTGGTTATAAGAAGTGAGAGAAATTACACCTCAGGAGCAATTAATTTGGTCACCCAGCTTAAGCTGAAGAGTGACTCAACACAGATTGGTCTTCAGAAACTGGAAGGGTTGGGAGTTGGCAGAAGCTAGTGAGGACAAAAAAACAAGATTGGAAGAATTTGTAGTTTCTTTCTATGGTACAGATAGAGTAAGAGGGGTACATATGACAGATCAACTTCATTATGTGATCTCTGAATGTAGGAAAAAAGGGGCCTTTTCAAATGCTGCCATGCTTGGGTCAGATTTGCTGTTTTCTTTGATAGATTCACATGTTCCACATTTGCCATGTGTACTTCAAATACTAGACCTTTCAAATCAGTGCCTTTCCCTGATTCTTCATAGTAGTCCTCTGCCCTTTTCAGTATTGTGGTTCACAGAGCAGTGCACTGCTTGCAGCCTGCATCTCAAACATTGATTTTTACCTGTTCTGTCCTTCATTCAACTCATTCTCAGCTGATGCCCCATATTATGAAAATTCAGCCATTTTATTTAGTGGGTATGTGTCTACTCAACTTATCCTCTGTGAGCCACCCATGGAAGTAAGTGGATATTTTTTTCTTTATTCATTGGACCATAACAGTCAGCAGCTCCGAGCATTCTTTGTCCAGTTCCAGTTACATTATCCTCTCCCAAAGCTACCCTCAGTAACTTTACCATAGAGTTAAGCAATCTTTTTTCTCCCTTGTCCATTCAAAGCCCTCTGTTTATTTTCTAGTTTATTTTTATTCATTTACAGTGGCATGTAGCATATGAGAAACACCTTGTTGGTACCTGATGATACATAGGGCACAGGCAACCTGGCACAGCTTATGTATCTCTGGACTGGACAGTTATATCCCAGCCTACCCCAAAGCTCCCCTTTGCCTTTTCTGTCTAGTTTCCCCTTTCCCTCCGGATCCCAAGATTATTATCTTCTCTTCCCTACCTATTTCATTGGTCTCCTGACTGTGTTCAAACTTTTGTCTATAGAAAAAATACCTTGTGTTTATAGATCAGGTTATTTAATGACTTAGTAAGCAGATAAAGTGTTAAAACATCACAGGTTTGCTTGAGAGCAGCAACTTCTGCTGAAGAGCATCCTGAGCAGTAGCTGCTTACTTTGAGTCAGCAGCAGCATCTGGCAATGCCCTGGCTTGCCTGAGGAGGGAAGGAAGGGAGACTGGAAAGTCACTTTCTGTTTTGATGATCATTGCATCTTCATGGGTTCCAACAAGATCTTGGCGTGCCTCCTGCTCCCCCTGCAGCTTTGTGATCCTTAGCAAGGGAGAGCTGGAGTTGAGCACAGCCCCACACCAGCAAACCCCAGTGTTTTTAAATATAAGAGTGCACATATTCCTAAAAGGAGCACAGTCAGCCTTCATAGGCAATAAAAATAATGATTTGTGAACATCTGCTTCATTAATTGTCTTATGGCGCAGGATTTTTATTAGCATTCCAAAATCTCAAAACCAGTCTCATGTTGAATGGAATTGATTCCCCCTAAACATCCATGAATGTTTTCTGAAGAACCAGATCTGCAACACAGACCTCACTGCTCAGGCTTTTTGTGCAGGTGTTGCATTGTCAGTCAGGGACACAGATATTCCAACTCAGGCTCAGAAAAATTGCTTCACAATTCTTGGTTGAGATTAAGAAAAAAAATCATGGTCAGCTGCTGCTCTCTTGACCCTTGGGCATTTTAACTCCCAGGCTGACCAGTTCCTGACAATAAGGTGGTAAATAAGGTGGAACTTCCCTAAGCTTGTAACCAAGTCCAGACTGGGATCTCTTAAGATCAGTATCACTTCTGTGCCAAACTTGAGACTGCAAAGCTACAAAAATATCTCCAAGAAAGTAATGTAAAACTTATTGAATATTAATGTAACAGAGTGTTTTTCTTCCCCAAAACTTGTTCCCGGAAGTGGCCAAGCCCATTTTTCACTGAAACTTTCAAAACAATCCAGTCTGAGGCAGAGACAAGGTATGGAAAATATAAGTTCCAGCAGTTAATGGCTGACAAAGTAATAAACAACTGAAAGTGGGGCCTTATGACGGAAAGTGTTAGCGAACTTTAACTCTAGATGTCATTGCCAGCTTTGCTTATAATAAATGTGTCAGTAGCAATATGAAAAGATGTGTACAATGAGTTAAAGGAATGCAGTATTAACCTATTTTATGTGGCACGTCTGCCCACAAATTGCTTGCATCTCAATATGTTTTGGAAGAAAGGGATTTCTTTCCCCCCAATGAATGTATTAATTTTCAAATGACGTGAACTTGGAAATTAGATATTTTAATGTTACAGTGACACCCTGTGGTCAGTAGGGATGGTGTTAAGTCAAAAGCAGATTTGTGATGTTTTTTAGCAGTTTTTTAACCTTAGCAAAAGCAGAGAAGCAGGAAGGAAATGCAGATAACTTTCACAGGTTTCCACAGAGAGGTGTTATCCCATTTTATTGCCTTATACATAGAAAATTATGCTTTTAATTTCTTGAATACCGAAATAATATTTATTTGCATACATTTATTATATTGAAATACAGGAGAATGGCAAGCTTTGGTATTAAACAACTTGACAATGTAAATTAAGGAAGGGTCTTTGTAGCCACTGAACCTTACAAAGCATTGCATAGTCATTTCTGCGTCTGATTAATTCTCTGGTTAATTCTGCGTCTCTCTGCAGGAGAGGGTGTTTCTGCCAGTGACATACCATGTAGTGATGGGTAGCAGACTGATGCCAGAGAGACACAGTAATATGGCAGAAGCCACCATTCCAAGAGTGCCAGCTCAGCACTGACTGGGCTGCAGGGTTAAATAGCATTAGTCCTGTACTGCCTTTTGTGTGGGCAGCTTTTGACCTGACATATCCTACTTCTTCCTCCCTGCCTGCTGCCTTCCTTGAGCAAAAACTGAACTAATGCAGCCACTCTTTGCAGTATCTACATGCCCCTATCTTTAAGGCACTGGGCACTGAGCTTCACAGCCCTGTGGCCCCTTGACTTTGTGGCACAAATCTTTTCCTCTTTAATGCATACCTTGTATCCTTGATATTATGCTTTCAAAATCTCATAGTTTAGAAGAAGCCAAATTTATGAAAGACCTGATTTAGAGCTTCTGATTTATACCACATACTTTCCTGGAGTTACTGATGCTGACCTTGCCATTTTAAAGAGAGAAACAAAGTTAAACTTCTGCCAGACAGACCAGGTTTAAAGATCAGTAAGGAAGGAGACTGACTGTCCCAACAAGAAGTTATGGGGAGCTAGTAAAGCAAACTGAGAAACATGAAGCATTTATTATTCACTGGCAATAATGGTTTCCTGTTAAAATTGGCTGTTTGACAAAGGTGATGAATTTAATTCCTTGCTTTCTCATTGGGGAATTAGGAAGTTAGCATAGGACAGGAGCAAAAAGTCCTCTGCCTTCTCTGGAGAGTAAGCTAAAGCTAGCCAAAAATAAAGTTTGGAAGGTGTTCAGGAACCACTGTCAGGAATTTTGTGATTATCAAAAAAGTGTCAAAAAACATCGAAGTACTGTAGTTGTCCTGGAAGCCATTGTTCACCCCCACACATATCCATGTGGAAGCAGCTCAGTGAGTGCTCATTTAGGACATAACCTGTGAAATAGCTGCAGTACAACTTCTCATGAATGTCAGCACAATTTAGTGCCTGTCAGGAAGTGACAGTGAGACTCTGGACTTTTAAAACATCATATTGACAGTGAATTTTTTTGCAAGCTTGGACTGCTTAAAGGATTGAAACTCATTATCTCCTGTAAAAGTCTGACAAATATGGAAGATGTGATGAAGGATGTATATGAGGAATGAAGGATAAATATGTAAAACGTTGTTTTACATATTTTGTCAATTTTTAGCTTTTACTTTAGAGCTCCTTTTGCTTTTAATGGCTGCAAAACCAAAACAGCTTCATAGCTGCTCAAACGTGCAGAGGAGTTATTTATTAGGTGCTATTTCAGACTCTGTGCTTGGACACGCTGGGCTGTAATATCAACCTCCAAATTAGTTAGTAGCACTACTGAGGGATGTTTTCCAACATCTGTTTTTAGCACTGTTAGATTGGAGCTTAGAATATGGATTATTTAAGGATTTTTTGAATGGGGCCACTGAAGATAAACTGGAGTGATTCTGCACTTGAGTCAGCAAACACTGAATTATAACTGTCTGTACAACATGCAAGAGCACACAGATGCAGCTGACCCTGTTGCTGAAATAGCAGCACATTGTAGTAGATGCCTTTCAAAAGCATTGTGAAGAGAACTTTAAAAGACATTATCTTAAAGGAGAAACACCTGCTCACTGCATTTTAAGACCACTGATTTGAAGAACTGTCAGATCTGGAGATCAGTCAGGATTGCTGTGTTATATATGCCATGTTTAGACCTTGTCTACCTGTGGCTTAATGTTCAAATAGCAAATACATCTTGATAGAGATACAATTTTAGAGAATCTGTATTTATGCAGTGTTTCTGGGAAGTAATGGATTAAATGTCCTGTACTAGGGCTAAAGCCATCTCCCCAAGGATGCTACCAATGTATAGGTGGTATTATTAGACCTTCTCCTTTTTTTGTATTTCACCAAAAAGTCAATGATTTAAAAGACAGAGCAATTATCACTGTGTGTCATGTGGAAATTACTGCTTCCACTGCTTAGTCAGCAGAAGGCATCAAGGTTTTAGATGCTCTTGCATCTACAGTAAAATAAATTGTCTGAGCTTATTCCAGCTTCCAGTGAGGGTACTTTGAATAACTCAGACAAGGCTGCCTGAGAACACAAGGGTGTGGTTAGACACAGAGAGGTGTTTCATGTTACCTTTGGGTGGCTGTGATATCCCATATCCACCCATAGTCACCAACACTTTCAACAAACAATTATCAGCTACCTGTACCCTGCTGCTGTGAGATTTGCACTGCAAATTCAGAATCACAGTGGCATCACTAGTGTTTGTACAAGGAAATCAAGAACTAATATGTGTCAATTCAATGTCTTTAGAAAACATGACCTTTTAATGCTGGAGGATATTGGTTTTGGTTTTGCTTACAGTGAGTGCCCTGTGGAGGACTGGAGCAGACTACTGACTTTTTTGGCTGTTTTTTACCAAATATTATTTAGTTGATACTTTTTTCCTGTTTGTGCAAAAGGAGAAGAATTTATTGAGATGATTTTATGAGATTAGAAAGTGAATGTTTATATTTTTAATAACTACTGAAGTTATTTATAAGTACTACTGAATTTTTTTATAATAACTACTGAAGCTGTTTCTGAGTCTGCTGATATTTCTTGGGAATTTAACAGCATTGATGTACCTCACCACATTATTTGCCTATAATTTTATTCCCATGTAAAAATTACTAAAAATGAGTGCATGAGGAAGAATGCTCTAGCAGTTATGACTACGACATATGTCTCCATGAAAGACACTTTCTTTTATCTTTTCCTCTCTGAAACAATAATTTCTGATGTAAATCCTAAAATCAGACTGAGAGAGAAGGCATGTGGGATCATGCTTGTATCAAACTATACATCCACCTGTTAGACACCCTTTTCTGGAGACCTCCACCATACCCTAAATCTTTCCAATAAGAAGCCTAACATGTGTCTCTGCATGGACATTTGCAAGCTGAGAGCTGCCACTGTGGAGCTTGGGCCAACGACTTCTAGAGTAAATGCATGAATCTTAGCAGCTAGTGCAAAAAGAGACAATTTCTAGCTGTTGTGAATGCACATCCCCTGTGTACTGGACACAGATGTGTCATATAACACATTTTCTGACTGGTGGCCTTCACAAAGTGACTGAAATGTGAAACCTCCACTTTGGTGATTCACTCCATAAGTCACAAACTACTGTATTTTAAAGTACAGTATCTCTTTTTAGAGACCCTTATTATGTGAGCAATATTAAATAGTACTCTCTTGCCTGTCACAGTTATGCACCTTGACTCCTTTGAGGTCTTTATTACAGGCTTTGAACAGTTACCTAGATCAAGATAATATTCTCTGTCCAAGAATAAGACCTGGGACAACAATTCCTTCTTTATTGTTGCCCTCCAGAGATGTTGGAAGTCCAAAGAGGCTGTATGGACAATGATAAAACTATGGAGTGCACTGTTAAAATTAGAAGCAAGTACAAAAAAACCCCACATTAGGGTAGTTTATTTCTGAACTGAAAAACTAACTACGAGGTATATTTGGAAAGGGAACTTAGCAACTGCAACGTGCAGGATGGATCATTTGCTTACCTTGTCAGCTAGTTGTATGCATGTCTGGGAAGGAGAAGCTCAGGCTCCCAGAGCAGCAGAGCCTGCAGGGACAGGTAGGTTCCTCAGAAGGGGGATCACCAATCTGTGCAGTCAGGCCTCTAAGCCAAATTCCTGACCTGCATATGTGGGTAACAAGCATGGCTTCACCTCTGAATCGTCTCTGTGCCCAAAGTCAGGGTTTTGAGAATTTATCTCTGCACAGGAACTCCCGTCCTGAATTTCAGTCTGCCTCACCTGTCTTACAGTTTTGGTGTATGTCTGTCTAAATTATTCCTATGGGGAAGGGAACCCTCTAGTGCTATTAAGGCAGAGAGGACCATGTGTCTTTGAAGACCTAATAATTTTTCTGCCTAATTCCCTTGCCTGCTTCTGATTATCTGTAGAGCCTCAATGCCTCCAGAGGCAGGGGGAGACTGAAGAGCCTGCTCTGACAAGGGAGACCCAGTGTCTTGGATCACATACCCAACGCATTGTAACAGAAAACAATTGCTTTCGAGTTTCAGCTTTATTAGCTTTATTTTAAACATCAAATCATAGAAAGAAGAGCTCCCTAAAGTGGAGGTCAATGGAAGTATCAGTGGTATCAGTGGAAGTCACTGGCTCAGTTTTTTGTCTCTTCCCTTATCAGTCTCCTAGGGAAGACTTTATCCCATAGGAAATGTAATGTTATCTCCTGGGTGGAGTTGGTAACTGGTTTACTACTTTTTATCATGAATATGCTGAGTGGATCAGAAGAAAGAAGACATTTCAATGCAGGAAGAAAACAAAAAGCAAACAATTATTAATTTACCACAGCTGAGTATTTTTTCAAGTCTTAATTTAAGTCTAGTTTAAATGAGAAAGCTTAACACTGTGCACCAAGTATTCTCTTAAAAATATTCCAAGCTCAACCTGTATATATCTATGGAGAACTTCCATTTACTGGTTTTTTGCATGAAAACCTTTTATATTAGATGCAGGTTATTTAAAAGCACCAAGCTGAAAGATAAAGAGAGAAAAGACTTAAAACCTCTTTCTATAAAACAGCAATCATCTTATCTGCCAAAATCACACGGAATGGACCATTAGTTTGTTCCATATCCTGTGTTTGAAAAGTCTTACCTTTTAAAGATGTCAGGACTAAAACCATTATAAGGAATTTCCTCCAAGGAGCAAATCCATTTGTGGAGAAATGTGTATTTTATGCATGGTAACTAATACATGTGGCCTGCCATTTATGAAAAATTATAAATAATACTCTGTGCTGATGCTTCATTTTTGTGTTGTTATTTTCCAGATGGGAGTTTCTGTGGTGGATTCATCTGTTGCAGGACTTGGTGGTTGTCCCTATGCAAAAGGTGCTACTGGAAATGTAGCCACAGAGGATGTGATATACATGCTGAATGGTCTGGGGATCAACACAGTAAGATATTTTTACTTTCTACTTAAGTCTTAAAGGAAAAAAAGAATTTTAGGAAACATATGATCTGTACCTCACAATAACTTGTGCTGTACAACAAAAATATTCAGAGCCCACAGAAGTTTTTGCAAAGTCAGTGCTTTAATATAACTTGACACATAACAGGAATGATGTTGTCTTCATTAGCAATTTAGACTAGAAATGGTTTGTGTATTTAATATAATTTGAATAATCTACTTCTTCCTACCTGGAGCTATGAGGAACTTAGTAGCAGCTGCTTTGTGTCATTGCTCTGTCTCAGTAACCACAAAAACTTCAGTACTGTAGACATTGCTACAGAAGGCTGATCATCTCAACAGTGGAAAGACTGAGCAGAGCTCAGCTTTTGTCACAGTTTTGGATTTGGCTCATAGTTATTATTAATTTGTTGTCAATTTTTCTGACTTCAAAGTTGAAAAAAATTGTGGTGTTTGGCACCCAAGCACAAGACATTGTTATTTCTCAGATATCCACTTAATATATTTCAAAATTGTACAGAACCTGTTACTGGCTAGGAGTCTTCACAGTCATTTTTATTACCAGTCCTGTTGTTGGAGGAGAGGGCAGAGCAGCTCACATGCCCTGAGCTGCACTTTAATGAACTTTACCAGTGAGCATCCGCACCTCAAGAGCACTCATTTAGTATCCCTGGCTGGCTGGCATGTTAATTATTCTGTATTCCTAGAACTCATTTACTGCCTTCTTCAATAAATGTGCTCTTTGGTCTTCCTGTCTGTCCCTATTTATCTGGATGTGTTGCATAATGAGTTCGTGCTAACTGAGGCTGTAACTTAATATTTAATTTACACATGGACATGGAGAGTCAAGTTCAAAGGAGAACATATAAAGAACTGCAAAAACTACAAAGTATGTGGTTTGCATTTAAACTACCACAGAAAGAAATCTAAATGCCTGATATCTGAAATAGGAAGATCTGCATTATTGTGGAGCTCACTGGAACTTTTCATTCACTTGTTGGTAGGCTGCAGTTCTGTGCGGTGTACAGGCCAGTGGAGTCCCTTGACATGAAAGGATTACAGAACTTGTTTCTGAATTGCACATTCCCTGGGCACTGTTAAAGCATATCCAGTGCCTTACAGAGTTCATTGTAAGCATTTATCTGCTCTCATTTGCTTTTTAGGGAGTTCAGGGCAGCTACCAGAAAATGCTCAATCACAAGTGTCCACTGTACAAGCAGACTCTGTTTTGAACTGCTTGTACACACTTTGAGGTAGCTTTTCTTGATGAGAACGATGTTTATTCTTCTGAAACAACACAATTCTTTGAAGTAAGGCGGAGAAATCATGCATTTCACTTTACATTGCTCTGCACCTTAGACTCATGCTTTCAGTATAGTCTTTCCTTGGGCAAAATACTCATTGACCTTTCCAACTGACTTATAGCAAAAGGAAGCAATTAAACAAAAATAGTTGGACTATATGAAATATACCATGTACCAGGCTTCTTGATAAGATTGATTAATCTGTTAACAGTATGGTGGCCAAGCAAGAACACAGCTTGTCCTAAAGGTTGATAACAAATCCCATGGAGACAATCTCACCATCAAATGCTTATTTCTTCTTTTGTTTGGTTTGGTGGTGATTTTATTTAGGTTTTGTTTAATTTTAAATTTAGATTATAGTAATAGCAAAACACAAGTCTTCGCTTTTTGAATCCTTTTTCATGCTTTTTGCATGAGGTTTTGTAGTGTTGGATGATAAATAAGTATAGCACATATTTAGACTGTATTTTTCTTCTAACTTCTAGTTGTAATTCCAGCTCTTTATTCCAGATTCTTTTGGGGTTGAAAGATATTACTCCAGTATTTGGTCCACTGCTGATGGGACAAGAAATCACTCTCAAAGTAGTAGAACCTTCCAAACAACTATAAGCTGTAACTATCTGTAAATCACTGTATCTTTACTGATCCCCATTACTGACCTATAACATGAATCAGGCCCTTTGTTTGCAAAAATTAGACCCTGGAGCAAAAAACTTTGAGTTTAAGCATTTTCAACATGTGCATTTATTATTCTTTACATTTTCCCCCTCTTTTTAAGGGAGTAAATCTTTGTGCCGTGATGGAAGCTGGAAACTTCATCTGCACAGCTTTGAACAAGAAAACAAACTCAAAGGTTGCACAAGCTTCCTTCAGTACTGGAACTATCAATTAAATGGATTTTTTTTTTTGCAGCTTGATTACATTTTCCATTTACCCTGACCAAGGACCTTTGCTTTAGGAAAAGAAACAAGGAAACCATTGCATCAAAGAAACAAAATAGAACCGATATATATATATTTTTTTTTAATGGGAACAGTTATTGTAATGTACTGTCTTGTCAGGAATTGTCTGATTTGTAAGTAAGAAATAAACGACTGTAGTACAGAACCCTCTACTTTGTACTTCTACAGATGAGAGAAATGTATAAACACCAGGAAATTTTACCATGTTTTAAATTGAATTTTTAATTATTTTCAGGAAAACCAGGTAGAAACAGTGAGTACATAGTTCAATTTTAATCGACATGTCTTTCAGAACAGTACAAATATTTTCAGTAGTTTATGAGATCTCACACTGTGTGTGGCCATTCTATTATGTGTTTTATTTATCTGAATTCTCGTTTTTCATTTGTCAAGTCACTGTGTTAGGAACACAGAGCCAAATCTGAAATCACTGTAAGACCTTTTTAGCAATAGAACTTCTTTTAAATTTTGTTTAACAGCTGCTAAATTATGGATGACTTTATCTTATTCCAAGACATTGTGGTGAATGGCACTCTGCCAGATCCTTCCAATCCTCCAGCAAGTTTCCTTATTTGTTACATATGTTAAATTTGTTGTAGTTGCATTTTTTGGTCAACTTATTAAAACCTAATTATATGAAGCAAATAAAAATTGGCAAGGTTTTCAACATCATTCAGGTTCATAGTGGTGTAGAAGGGGCTACATTTTCATCCAAGGTTTCATTAAAGAATTAGATTTGTCATTCTGTAGGCTACGAATTGATATTCTCATTCAGAAATCACAGGTTTTTAGGATAATAGTATTTTCCTGGACTAGCTTACACAAAGGAGACCACTTAGAGTTTTTTTTTGTGCTCTACTGAAAATGATACTGAAATAGTACTGTTCTTTTAAATGCCTTAGTTCAACAAGATGCCAATGGACTGCACTGTTCAATAATCAGTAGATTAGATCAATAATGAACAAATGGGCAAATTCAAAGAGCCTTATCCTATATATAAATGTTCAAGTGAGCCATCAAAATACTGTCATGTTTTTCATCCTGAAACTTCAGTACTCTTACTGGTTGGTTGTGTAGGACCTGTCTGTACTTCTCTGTGTACCTTAATCTATATTTTTTCTGAACATAGCCTATTGACATGAAAATCTAAAACCCTGGACTGTGGTCTTCATCCATATTCTCAATTTTCCTCAAAAATGTGAAGTGTTGTCAAAAGGTAAGTTGAAAGAAAGTGGAAAATAACACATTAAAAAAGGCTGAATATTTTTTTGTCTGGAACTCAAGTCTGCCAAGTAACAGCTGAGTCATGGTTTGCCTTTGAAATACCAAAGTGAATTTTTCTGAGATCTTTTAGCCAGTTGTGTACTTTAGAATTGGCATTGTTTAAGAAAGTCAGTCTTGCCTTCCAGGCAACACAAGGCTATAAATTTGATATAACACCCCTATTCTGTTTATGCCATAATGATAGTCAAAATTAATATAAGCTACTTCGTTTCACTTTTCTCATGGTAAAAGTCAAAGGATAAAAAAAGAAATGTGTTCAGGTGAGGCAAGAAATTTCTTCCCTATCATTCCAAAATACTAAATCTTCCCTGCAGAGTCTCATAAGAAGACTTTCAAGTACTCCTGAAGGTATGAACACCCTGATTTTCTTGACCTGCCCTGGATGCATGGTTGGATCACCACAAAAAAGCTCTTTCCTCTTTTCCCCCATGTTTCAGCTGGGGCTTTGCTATTTAGCAGACACTAAAGCTCATATATCAAAACGTGAACTTAAATAAAACCAGGTCTTGAACCATTCACAGACTTAAAAATTCTGTAATGAATTAGACCCAATGAAGAGGTAAGGAAACTGCAGCAGTGTGGTTAAGCCTAAATGTGGTGCCAGAATTGACATGTTAATAACTCCTTAATTTATGTGTCATTTACCCCTGAAGGTGACTAACCTTACTGTAATACTTTCCAATTTAATAATAATTTTTCCTGCATAGTTTTCTCTGTAGGCACAGATTTGGCTCATTTTGAGCTGAAGTATGCAGTTTTCATGTAGGTCCTGATGAATTTTCTTCCACCCAAGACCCTCTGAGCCAGCATGTTTAATTAACATAAACAATATTGAGCTTCTCAAAGACTGAAAGTGAAGTCAGCCCTTGAAATAAAGCAGTTTGATGCAAACCTGAATGTGAGACTAAACAACTGAACTGAGACTGAACTTGCTGCTCAGCCTGGGGAGATTAAATACACACCCATGACAGGAACTGAGGGAATGGCCTGAAGTTGTGTCAGGGGAGGTGTAGGTTGGATATTAGAAAAATGTTCTTCACCCAGAGGGTGGTTGGGCACTGGAACAGCTCCCCAGAGCAGTGGTCACAGCACAGCCTGACAGAGTTCAGGAAGTGTTTGGACAGTGGCCTCAGGCACATGGTGTGACTCTTGGGGATGATGATGTGCGGGGTCCAGGAGCTGGACTTGATGATCCTTGTGGATCCCTTCCAACTCAGCTTATTCTGTGATTATGAACTGAAAAAGAACACATTTTCTCATAAATCTGTATTAATTTGTGCCACTGGGTAGAATGGAAAATTAAAAATTACTAATCCCAGAAAAATCCCAAGAAAAGAATGTCAGTGCCTCTGCAAGGCAGGGTTCTTTTTCTTGAAGGTGGTGGTGAGGCCTTCAATTATCAGCCAAGTAAGGAACTGAACAGATAGTGCCCATTTTTATGCCTCTGTGCACAGTGCATCCTAGGCTTCTCAGCATCTGGACTGTCTGGTTTGCAGACAGTTGGCTCTTGATTCAAGGCTCTTGATTCTCCCTATGCAGTGAAACAGGGTACCTATTAAATCATGCAGATGAACAACCTAAAATGTCTCAGTTCTTTATTGGGTCTGTTTTAGAAACTACTTGGAAACTTGTGGAGAGCCTTAATTGCAGGTCTGTTATTCTGTAATGATGTGAGCATTGGAAAAGATGAGCAGTCACATCTGGAGCCTGTACTTTACCCACATGTTCAGCTTCAGCCACATCATGAGTTATTGTAATCCAGGGTGGAGGTCACAGACAAATAGATTGTTTGTCAGGATTGTTATGAGAGAAAGAAACATAGAGCCAGAATAAAAAAAAAGCAAACCCCAACCCAGTGTTTATGTGCCAAAATTGCCACCTGGGATGAATTTAGGTCGGTGGGTCCAGGTGAGCAGTCCCTATAAAATCCTTGTTTAGCTGTAATATGACTGAGAATCTTGAGACATCTTATGGTCTGCCTACTGACATATTTTAGGTTTGTGAAATGCTGCTGCTCTGATTTCCTGGGCTGGCATAATTTTGACTATGCAGAACATTTTGACACCTAATGTCTGGTTTCAAAAAACAAACATCTATTGCTTTTAATAGCAAAGACGAATCCAACAGCCATGCCATGAGCATGCATCACTCGCATAGGCAGCATTGAATTCAGCTCATAGGAAAACAGCTGAGACTATACCCCTTGAAAAACATGCCAGGACATGGGATGAGGCTCTCCTGTGCTTCTGACATCCTAAACCTTTATGCTTATATTCTGAAGTACCAATATTATAGATCTGCTTATATTCAGAAGAACCTATATGCTTATATTCACTGGTGATGTCTGCTCTTTTAGTCTCTATGACTGTCCCCAGCTGAATACATTGCTGTCACTTCACCCTGAAGTAGCCCCCTGGCTGTGGAGGGCTTGCATCCAGGTGTTTGCCTTCCATGAGCAGGTGTTCTTATCACTGTGTCATTATAAAAAATTTAAGTCAAGATATTACATTGTTGAAGGCATGACTGGTGTGGTTTGTTGGAGGAAAAGTTGATCAGTTCCAGTAGTATGGGCATAATCACTCTTCAGTGCCTTCCAGAACACAACAATGACATAGATCCCATGCAGTTCTAATCTCTTCCAGCAGCAGCTTGCTTTGTAGTTTAAACTTTTATGTATTCGGGCAACTTGGCTCTGGACCAGCACTTTAATGGCTCATTTTTCTGTATAACCAGAGCTTATGAAATAAGAACTAAATATTGTAGTGTTGTGAATAAGTCCAGAGAGGCTTTGGCTGATTTTCCTCTCTTAATAGTGTCATTTGAGGTCATAAAACTTTTATTATTTTATTAAGGAGTCACAAAATGAAGACTGCAAGTCTGTGAGATAAAATTCTTTTGTTTGGGATCAGTGTTGTTGAAATGAAGTAATGCTGATCCGAAGAGTTAGTGTGAATGTATAAGATCTGCCCATTTTTTTTACTTAGTTTAAGGGGTAGAAATATTGTTTAGTTACTGGATATCAGAAATTCAGTACTTTCTGCCGCTGAATTTTTCTGTTTTCTGACACTGCCTTCAGTTCTATTCACTGATTGTGAAGTATCTAGAAAAGTGGCTAAACAGGTATAAGAGTAAATGAATTCCAGTTCTCGACTTGCTGATCAAAATTAATCAGCTTTCCTTTTGTTATATTTTTGAAGATTATTTTTCTCTACAGTCCTGCTGTAATGCAGTGTTGATCTTCATTGCTGCAATAACACAGCAGGCAGAAGGACTACAGCCAAAGTCAACTCAGTCCTTTGAAAGCAATGTCAAAGAGATGATATGTTTGTCAAGGAATTGTCATGTATCCGCCTGGTTAAATGCATTTGTGATTTTGCAATATGTGGTGTTACAGCTGAAATAAAATCTGCCTCGCTGTTTATTGAAACTGATATACTCATGTTTTATGCCAGATTCAGCAGCTCTGACTGACCAGCTCATGCATACAGCATTAGCAAATATAAGCTGTCGCTGACGTGTATGCCTGTGTTGACTTTGTTACCTTGTAATCCATTTTGAGTGTTTTTTCTTAGGATTACCTTTTAATCTGATGTTCCTGTGTGTTTTTATAGCAGACAAATCCCTTTTAAGTTACTGGGGAAACATTTCTTTCCTCCATTAACTAAACATTAAAAGCTACAGGCAGGAATGGAGGTAGGAGTTCGAAAAATTCAATGAGGCATTATCTAACTTCAGATGTTCCAATGCAGGATAGAAATCTGTGCTGTCTAAGTGATGTCCCTACACACTTCATGGGAGACTGAATGACTTCAGCATGTGGTCTGAAACATCAAAATGCTGATGAGGGAACTTTCTTGGCAAAGTCAACAGCAAAATTCCCTACCCCATGATACTCTTGAAGCACCTCAACATGACCTGCAGTTAGTTATCTTCACTAGTTGAACCCAAGGGTTAGTATTTTCCTTGGTGGAAAGACAACCACAGTCATTTTTAAAAAGAACTGAATGGTGTTCTCTGTTTTATGGGACGTCTTCTGGTGTTGGTGCTGCCTCCATCCATCTTCTGTGTTCCTAGCTTGGTCTGATATCTAGATCAGGGCAGCAGGATGTGATTCCCACAACAGCCTCAAAAGGCTGAGCCCATGCCTATCCAAGTATCTCATTCTTTTCACCACACAAGCAGGTGAGGCAGCCAGGGAAAAATGTTCATTTTGAAGAAATCAAGACCCACTGTGACATGACAGAAGTAGAAACTTGGGCTTTAGAGCCTTGTAGCTTCACATTGCACAAGGAAGAGCTAGTCCTGTGTACTTGTCCCAAAAATCTTCACACATTTAATTTGAAACAATTGTTAGATAAAATGCATAAACAATCTTCAAAGAATATACTGGAACCCAGCATTCTCCCTTTCAGATGAGAGTGCTGTAAGGCAAAAATTCCTGGTTTCTCCCTCTAGCCCAATCAGCCTTCATTTCTTCACTTTGTGATGTCCCAGCTCCAGTGGAAGGGGATGAATGCTACAAAATTACGTGTGTCCTGGGAATCTTGTCATCAAGAGACTTAACTTTCCTCATCTGGGTATTGGATGCAGGTGTCATATTTCAGGGGAAAATATTTTAATAATGAAGCTTTTACAAAATACTGCTTTTTCTTCTATCATGGTCGGACTCAAATGTCTTAAAGGTCTTTTGCAAGCTAACTGATTCTATGATTCTCTGTTCAGAAAACTGTGAAGCAGTTAGAGTATAATCAGGCTCACATGAATACAGGTCATCCCAGCAGAAATTCCTTTATTTAACAACTAACACCTGGATACAATTGACAGACTACTTTGTACACATGGAGTGGAGGGAATGTACTTTTCCCATTAAGCATCTAAGTCATCTCTTAAGAGAGAGCCTGTGAAATTGCAGAAGAACACAAGAGCCACTAAATATCTTGCTGTCTCTCTGAGTAACATAGCCTCAGTTTCAAATACATTTTACATACTTGTTTGTGAGTGTGTGTGTGTGTCTAAGCACATCTTTAAGCTGGGTTTCTAGCATCTAAATATAAGATAATTAGAAAAAAAAAGTTTCTAAGACAGAAGGTAATTTTGTTTGTTGTTGTTGATTGAGGTTTAATAAAATCTGAATTTAAATGTATCTCCTCGAATTTTGTGAATGGAAGATTCACTGGTTTTTGAAGTCAGACTGAAAACCAGCACAGGTTTCATGTCAAAAGTACATTTCCTGTGTAATGAAATGTTTTTATCCAAGATATTCCCAAAACTATTTTCAGTTTGAAATCTTCCCACTTCACAGTTTCAAAATTAAGAATATGAATATAGCACTTTGGTGAGGGTTAGGCCAGATGCTGCAAATTGCTGGATTGCTAAAGCAGATCTTTTTGATTAACAAATGAACTTCACTTCTCTGTTTCTGTGGTTTTGTCCAAATGCTGACTTAGTAATGACAGAACATTTGATTGCAAAACAAGAAGGACTTTCTTTGGTTTATGCAGATAGTAGAGACAGAGAAAATCCAAGTTGTATTAATTGTGTAAGATTTCTAAGCCTCTCCCCAACAGAACTGCACACTTAAGATTTTGCTCTACAGTAATAATTTTGCAGGCTACCAAAGCGAGAAGCAAGAGTCACATAGAAGAGTAGAGATTCTTGCTTTTCTGATCACATTAATTTCTAGTCCTAGATCTGTCATCTATCACTAGATGTGGCCCTAGACCATTGGTCTCGTGGTCAGAACTGGAGGTGAGTTACATTTAGTGATAATTCAAACAAAATTAAAACTAATCACATTTGAAATAAAGTTAATTAATCAAATGCTATTATAACAAGGCAATACATGTGCTATTCATGGTAACAGCTGAATAAGAAACAGCAGTCCATTATTTTGTGCTCACCAGGACTAGATTGTCACAAAGATTTAACAAAGACAACTCACTGGTAGTAAAGAGAAGCTTAAATCTAGCCAAACAACTCAGCTATAGAGAGAAATCCAGAGCTTAGAGCCACAAGGTGGGATCCAGGCTGGTGTTCAGGGACCATGGCTCCCAATACAGTGCAAGGGGACAATTAGGCACTTTGTGTCTTGCCTAGGTACAATGAATAGGAAACACAGATGGTGAGATGGGTCACAGCTTCTCTCTTGAGAAGCAGGCACTGCAGCCCCAAGCAAGTGACTTTCTCCACTGGGCATTCAGACCAAAAAAATGTTTTCTAAAGTTATTGTATTCAAAGTCATAAACCCCACTCATATCTTTTAGGAGCATATTGGAGGAGAAATTGAAAACATTTTCAGCAACAACATTTTGGAGTCAAAGCATTATTCCAGAGAATCATTTTAGTTCATGGGGGGTTGTAATCCTGATCTCTTCCTACCCTTGAAGTGCTCCACCATCAAACTACAGGCAGCTTTGCTGTGACTGCTGCTTCAGGTACTTGGTACCTGGGAGCCAGGTATACAAAACTGCCACATATGTGCTCTTTATCAGGTCTCTAAAATGTTTCTGAGTGGATTTTTTTTATTTCTTCCGGGTGAGTTGAGATCAGAAAGGGTGGGCTTCAAAGATTGCCATTGTTGATACAGCATTTATACCAGTTTCATGTGCATCTAAAAATGTATGAAATGTACAGCTCAGGACAGATCTGTGAATCTACACAAATAAGAGAGAGCACAGATTTACCATTTTTACCCCTTTTTTCAGCTTTTGAAAGGCTAAAAATAATAAATATAAAAATATTTTGTATGCTTAACTACAAAATTTCATAATTTATAGTAGTTTTTCTAATATATATTTTATTATCGCATATGTACAACAGGCTGGCTTTCAGGAATAGCCTTAAAAAGCACAAGCAACAGAGTAGTTCATCTGTGACTTTTATAATGGGCCATAAATGTTTCAGAAGAATGGTCTGGCGAGGGACTTCTTGACTCATGTTTTATTTTGCAGGCTCTGAAAACAAAGAATGTGCATGTATTTAACAATAAACTACACAGCTTTTGGTTTGAACTTTGGCTTAATTGAAATTAGTGGCAAATTTCTCCTCTTTTTATGATGAACACTGTGGTATAAAATAATCCCCTTCATTGTTATTTATGCATTGTTCTTTCTTCCATTTTCTGTATTCTTTAAATCTGAATTTTCTTTATATGCTGATATTTCTGTAACTGCAAACCTAAAGAGAAAGCCTCTGTTCCCATATATCCTTGACTTGCCTTTTGCATTTTTCTACAATTCCTCTTTGATCTGCCTCAGAACTTAATAATGAAATTTGACTCAATATACCTCCCACTATATATAGCTCATGCTACATCATGTTCTGTTACCTATCATCTGACAGTGTAATTCTTGAAATCTGGCCATTTAATTTGGTCCAAGAAAATGTATCATTTAAGAAAAGGCCATGTTCATTTAACTAAGTGAATGCACATTTCTGTTTTCTTACCAAGCATTGGTGTGTGGGCAGTTTCTCATACAGAGGGAGGGAGGGAGGGAGGGAAGGAGAGAAGGGGGAAAAGGATGGCAGGGATGGTGGGTGTTGTTTACAGACTCCTATGAGCAAAAATGGCATTTGGCAAGAATATTAGCTACAATAGCAGCATTCACGATTTGGTTTCAAAATATGTTATAATGCTGAATATTCTCATTTCCTTTTTGCATTACCCCTGCCTGCTATGGGGCTAGGAACGTAGTCTCACAGAATTTTTGAATTCAGATTTCACCTTCCCCTGCCATGGGACAGGAAATGAAACCTCCCAAAGCCTGGGATCTCTGCATGAATGGAGGGCATTGTAGATACATCTCGTATTTCACTCTTCCCTGCTGACACCCGCAATGTCAGTTCTTTCCATCACTGGGACATGCTGGACTGTTTTTAAAGACAATCACAATGCCCACCTTTTAACTAAGTCAAAACATTTTATTTTCTGTTTTTTCAATTTCCTAGAACCAGTGATTAATATCTCTATCAAATTACCTGATCTTTAGGAGAGTCAACAAGACTATTCCTAGGATGAGAGCTATGCAGGAGGAGTAAGCAATAATGTAGACAGTTTCACCTAAAAATAAAAACAGAAAACAGAAATGAAAAATTTGCGCTTTTAGTAATAAGAATCAGATTTGAGATCTGTATTGGAAATCATACATATGTGAGCCAAATTAGCTATCAATTTTGACAAAAGTAATTAAAAGGAGGGAAAAGACCTAGATGTATGCCAGTGGTAGGAATAATTCTACCTTTGCCATTTGATCCAATGCAATTTTCAGACTTTGAGTAAGTACGAGCTCCAATAGCACTTCATTTGTATAGCATTACCTTTCACTCTGCTGCAGGGGAACAGCTTGTTACTATGACTTTTATTTTGGAATATTCTCCCTTTTGATTTTAAAATGTTAATGTTATTCTGTGTATCAGAGCAGAATTGGCTCTTACTTATCAATTAGACTTATTTTTCTTTTTCACATATTACTGTAATTACAGTGTGGAGCAATGCTCCACCTAGAACCAAATTAACATCAAATGGGATCTAACCCTGTTTTTCTGGGCCCCATTCCCATGGAGTTTCCTTTTTCTGTTAGGCTTCTCACCAAGAAGTCACTTTGGTGGCTTATGTGCTAAAAATTCCAACTGTTGGAAAACTGGGAGCTGTTACAAATTTTATTTTCCAAACGTGGGGTAACTCTTTTTTTCCCTGATGTAATGAATCCATTGGTTTTGATCAAATATGCAAAGGAAACATTTCAGTTGGGAGTGTCATATAAGCCCTGGACACAGGATGGAGAGGTGGGACAAGTGGCCACAAATGCAGAGCCACAAGCATAAAACATGAGACCTTCCTGTGACTTTCCTGTTGGCTTTGTACACTCAGGTAAGTTTTGTTTATAGAGGAATTCAAACACAGAGGGCCCTAGCTGCTCCAGAGCTTCTCTGTTCTACATAGCCAGTGAAACATTCACTAAGGAAGGGATGGATCCCTGGACTCAGCGCTGAGCCACCTCTATGGGCTGTGAGAAGGCCCTATTCTGGTCTCTGAATAAGTTATCAGTTATTATATGCTCCATGTGCTATGTATATGCACACACAAACCTGAAATGAGGCATTTCTGTGTGCACTGCATACATGCAACAGGTGTAGTGTATCATACAATACATGCACTGATGGTATGGATGCTGCAGCAGCCCTGGCAGGAGAGGGTGAATATGTTTTCCACAGCAAGGAAAACAAGGAGCTGAGCAGGGTGTTGGACCTGCCTGGCTTTCATTGTAGGACTGTGCTCACTTTTTCTCAGAAAACTACCCCAAGTTCAAGTCTTCCAATGTAAGAAAATGAAAGCAGTGATCAAACCACAATTTGCACAAATGGAGTGAACATTTCATTTAATCCAGGAACCTACTGGAAGATACTTAATATGGTGAATTTTTGAAGAAAGAGGTCTATCTGAGGTCTAAGAGATGGACTCCTAATAACATGTATTAAAAACTACACCAGCAGTTGGCCTAGCTCTGAAGTTACAGCATTTCTTTGAAATGATGGGTTTTAGTAAAAGAGTAATTTGTAGGCATTTTTTCCAGTTTCTGAGTCTTAACTGTACATGCAGCTATTTTTGAAAACTTTCGACAAGTGTAGGAGCAGTTGTGGGTGCAACAGTTTCTTACTTTTTTGAAGTGGAAAGTAACTTTCACACATATTTTAGGCAAATGGAAACTTTTAAAGTATGTCACCACAAAAATTATTATATCTAACATTATATATTGTACAGTCATGGATGCTTAAAAATGGGCTAACAAATTTTCAACAGAACATTGTGATCTTTTTCTTATAAAATTTGTAAAAGGTGCTTCATTTCAATCAAACAAAACACTGAAGTGACCAACTGAATTTTTTTCTATTTTTTTGACAAAATCTGAAAAAATGCTATATTTTTGATGAATTGCTGGTAAAAGAGATGTTGATTCAGCTCTATCAGGAACAAAGAGGGATTTTGGTGAATCTTACTCTGTTGTGGATCTACCTGCTTAGGTATGGCTAGTGCATATTCATCGAACAGATTAATCCCAGCCTCTGCTCAGAGGTTTCTTGGCTACCTGCAGCTTGTCACAGGCTTTTTTCTACATTTATAAAACTGTCAGACTGACAGTGTTTGATACCTTACACATTAAAGTCACTGGAGCTGAACTAATCTCAGTTCCCACAGCAGCTGGTATACTTACAGATAAACCCTGCCAATTACTTGTTTATCGAAACACTCTACTCCTTGGTAGGAAATATATGATAACACTACAATTTAAGATGAAATTTCAACAATTTTCGATCAAGTCCAATTTTATTGTATCTCACAAGAACAGGGTAAGTGTTCTGTATTTCTAGTTTCCTCTTCCATAAATAACCCACAATTTAGCCTATAAGCTCCATGGTGATGAAAATAAATCCTTATCTTCCCACATGAATCACTTTTCAAACCAAAGTGCAGGAAGCAATCTTTTAAATTATTTGGATCTGTAAAGTCATTGATATCATTTACATAGGATAAAGCCAAAGCCAGACTGAAGATGCATAATTAGGTAGACATATTAGAAGTTTAGAGAAATCTTATTTGATTTATAACTTTTTGACATTGTTTTCAAAATGAGATCAAATTCAAGCTTACGGGAAAAGTCTCATTAACTTTTATATGGTTCTGACTCTGCCCACATCACATTTTGTTAAGAGAGTTGTATCAGCCCAAAGATGACTCTGTTGGCCTGTTCCCCCCTGAGAATGTGAACGTGTTTAAATCCAGTCCAGATTTTTACAAAATCCTGGCATCACACTTTTTACACCAAACCTGGAATAATAATTTTTCAACTTCCATGGTTCTATTTATTTACAAATATATTTGAATATAGGTATATATGCTTAGATTTATTACTTATTGTGAAAGACTCCTTCTATTAAAGCAATTTTATCCAATGGGATGATTTGCAATGCTGCTGAATAAAATAGAGAAATCGAACTGTTTTTTTAAACAGTAAGCTATATTTTTAAGTATAAACCTAAAAAAAGCTGAAGGCATGCTGAGTTTCTTCTGAGCATGTTCATCTGTAGATGGCCATTCATTTCATCTGGTTAAAGAGTTCCTTGTATCTTTCAGTGACAAACTAAGTAAAGGATTCTTCTGAGGTTTTAATGTAGAGACATCAGCAGACTTTATCTCATATTTTTTGAGCAGAAAATAGCCAAGAAGCAAATGCCTTCAAAAGTCTTCACACGCGTGAAAGGCCATACTTGACAACTTAACTGTTTTGCCTCTGTGCCCTGAATTCTTTTTGGGATTTGATTTCATTAAAGATAAATATTTTGTAAAGATGATAATTCCCTTTGCAGCCTGAGTAATGTACATTTATTAGCATTTGAATCTAGGACACTGAGTTAGATTTTTGGCAGTGGGATTTATGAAACAATTTGCAGTATGGTTTTTACCATCAGGCAGATATCCTGAATCAAATTCTTCTTCTTGACCTGACTTCCTATGAGACTTTCATGGCTTAAAGTTCCCATCTCATGTACATGACAGCTACAATAGAAAGAATATTTTATTGTATGGTTTAGGCTGGTCAGCATTCTTTTTCTTTTTCTAAAGCTATCCAAAATTCTGTTAAGACTTCAAGGAATGGTTTTTGGAAAGTATTCAGACTTCAATGTGAACGGAATTAACTGGGTGCAGGCTGCTTCTTGCAAATATTTATCTGAATTTCTAAGTGAAATGTAAAATGCATTTTACCCACTGAAAGTGTCTGCAGTTAGAACTAGTCACAGGGGTGCAATATCTCACATTTTGCATTTTCTCACTTAGTGCAGCATTTCTTGTATTATGGCTTGCATTATTTAACCTCTAGAGTCTCGTTCCAATGAGGGATTCAGACTCCCTCTGCAATTGGCAAGGAGAAGTCAATACTTTCAGCAAATGCAGTCCAAAAAGATTGGACTACTCTTCCTTTGAGGGTCCCTGACTTTCTTTGGCTACACAGAACACTTGGATGACATGCATGATTCTTAAGGAACTTTAATGCTAACAGCCAAATGCTTAATTATGCATACACAGGTCTCAGGAATCCCATTTCCTTAATCCATTTTTATATCCTTTTTATCCCCTATCCAGGTTGCCCACTTCAGCAATAGTTGAAGGATGGAGAGTTAGAAGTCACTTCATTTTCTACTGCATGCAGATATTGAATTATTTTTTTCACAGTCAGAAGTGTTCTGTAGGAACAGTTCTGGGAACTAATTTGTAGTATTAGCCTGGAGAATTGTAATCTGCCCTGCACAAGGTAGAGCAGGTCATTCTCATTAGAGGTGATATTTGTGCATTAAGCTCTTTATAGTTCTCACTCTGTAATTGGGCCCCTCAAAAGGAAATATAAAATAATATTATTTCAGCAATGAAAACATTTGTATATTAATTCAATATCCTTTAGCTTTATGTTGCTTAATTTCTTAATGTAAATGCATGGAAAGAAAAGCAGCGGCTCTAATAAAAGAAATAAAAGAAATAAAAGTTGCAGCTCTTCAGCCCAAGTGGTGCTGTGTGCCCTCCTGTTGTGTAAGAAGGTAGAGTCTGATGGAGTGTAACACAAGCTCCTTCTCAGACCACTTACTGTGGCTTCTAATTTTGTTGCTGTAACTACTACAGAAAGTCAAGAGAGATAGAAGTAGGTGTGACATCAAAGATAATAATTTGTGTTACACATTATGGCTACTACTCTCTAATGACTGTACAGAGAGTCAGGCTCTGGCAGGCTTAATAGCTTAATTTTCCCCAATTATAATACAGTGATTGTGGGACATCTATTTCAAAACCATTTGTCAGGGTAATTGATTCAGTCTGATTAACTTTATTTTGTGGATATATAAGCTAAGCCAAACAGGTAGGGAGATTTCCAGACCAAATGAAGGAGCAACAGGTCGAGCTCACTTGCCTGAACCCACCCAAGGAGAGCAGTGCTGTGGAAATCATGGAGTGACTTGCCCAAACTCACCATTAATTGCAGAAGAATGGAGCTGTGCTCCAGAAATCTTTTCCCCTGGCATTTCTGTATTTACCCAGTGAAAACCCTTCTTCTGAATAGAAATTTTACCTGGATATTGGAAAGAAAATATCCATTTAAAATATTACTTTAAAATAATAATATAAGTGAATATTGTTTGATATTTTGCTAACTGCCACATAATTTAAAAAGGGAGCTATTTAAAAATACTGTTTACTGATATTTGATTAACAAATTGAATGAGTGCATAATAGTTCTTCCTGTTCCACCTCAGTTTTTCTTATGGATGACAAGCATGCTTTGAAAATATTCTCTGCCACAAAAGAGCTTAAATTTTCTTTTCACATAAACTGTTTTAAAAATAGGCCCACCAAAAGAATTGGGTTCACCAAACCAATACAGAAGTGGTGAGAAAGGGGTAGCAGTCTGAAGTAATTTCCACAAGGCAGAGTTTATTCTCCAGCTGCGTTGTTAGACTTCAACAGACTTTTTCAGGAAGTCCTGTCCTGTCAGTGGGCATAATTTTATTAATATATCTGAAAATACATCTCTTTGGTTGAAATGAAAAATAGGAGGTTTACTTAAGTATTATAGTTTACAGAGTAGAAGGCTAAACCATACAATCTGCTCACTCACATGAACAGCAAGATGAGAAATTTTTGCAATATAATAAAGGCACACATTGGCAGCCTGGAACACTGTCCAAATAACAGTGGACTAAACCTACCTGTTATTTTGGTTTTTTTCTGTGAGATTCAAAAGTACAACCCAGACTTAAAGTATTTTGGAAATGTAAATTTTTTCTTTCCCTCACTGACATTTTTTCTTATTCCTGCAGAGACACAGATCTTACATTGGCAATGATCCACGCTGTGCTTCTGCTTCACACAGCAGCAGTCAGCCACAATTCTTGCCTTTTACTGAGTCCGCAGTCCTTTCACTGTGAGCGCGGCCTTGAGAACAAGCGCTTGGAGCAAAGGCAGTGCCATGCAAGGGTAGGAAGGTGAGATGGTGTAAACACCACTCGTGGATCTGTTCACACCAGTTCTGGAGGCAAAGATCCCCTTCTCAAACCCTGGGTATTTGCTATCCAGAAATGTTTCCGAGTTACAGATCGTTGCCATTGTAAGAGTGAAAGTCAGCCAAAGATCACCCGCAGGCCAGAGGAATAATTCAGCACATGGGTTGGGTGGGCACTGTACAGTAATCACTCCACATCTCTGTGCTGCCACGCAGAGAATGGCATTAAAAATATGGTTTATAATAAAACCTATAATCATCACCATCATCAGTTTAGCTGCGTCACAACTAGACATCTAGGGAAAAGCAAAAAAAAGCAAAAATAACAATAAGCTGGAAGTGGTCTGTAGAGTAGGTACTGATCCACCAAAGGCTCTGGATCCCTAAATTCTCTTTTGTTTAATTGCCAGGAAATTGTTGCACAATACAAGAAAAGTAAGTTTCCATTCTTCAGTCCCAATTAGGTTAGGGAAGTTTCAATCACAAAAAACCTCTAGCCATTTTATCTTGAGACTGCTTCAGGGAATGGCAAAAGCTCGTCAGCAATTATTTGATTATTCAGACATGAGGATCATTTTTTTGCTTTATAGGTTAAGAAATAACTTACATGATGATGTGCTCACTCATTTGGACTGTTAAATTCAGCCCTAAAGCAAGCAAGTAAATAATATTCATCAGCAAAATCAGTTCTAGAAGTCTCAAGTCTAAGTGTGTTACATTATCACTTTTCCAGGGGAGTTACAAGATTTTACAAGATTTACAAGTTGTTACAAGGTTTTTAATATTTTCTCAGAGTCTGGATTTGAGTAATGATTAACTAAACTAAGAGCAATGTTTCAGCAACTTGATTTTAATTTTTGGGTAGCCTTTGAGTGACATGAAAAAAAAAAGACACCCTTATCAGTGGTACTATTTTGGTTTCTAGAACTAAAAGTGTAGCTACTTCATTCAATGAAATGCATGCGTACAATCCATATATGTTTTCAAAACACTGTCCATCAGGTAAAACTATGAAAGAACCATTTCTTTTCATTGAGATCTTTAGGTATCATTACCTCTCCCAAGTTAGTTTAAGAATATACATAATTTTGGAGTATACATGAAGAAGATAGCTGGCACAGGGCATGATGCACCAGTGAGTAACATATCCTAAGAGGATTTATATTGCAAAATAGTTGGGGTGATAAGTCAGAGATTTGAGAAGAGAATACTTTGGTCTTTTATCTGGTTGATGGACGAGACGTCCGCATGCAGCTGGAGCACTGCAGAGGCTGCAGATGAACCTCCAGGTTCAGTTTATACTGCAGGACACCAGGAACCACCCCATGATAGAGAACCACTCTGTGATGTGACCCAGGACACAATAAGTGGGGACAAAGAAGAGCTCTGCTTTGAAGGCACTTTGCAGATTCATGCTGAAATATTAATATTTGCTCCCATATTGCGTATTTATTGCATTAACAATTCTCTAAACCAAAGGCTTGGCAAAGACATGTATATTTGACAAAAATATTTACCTAATTAGGTACATGAAAGTCATTACTGGATCTGAGAAAGTACCTATATTTCATCTCAATTACGCCCAGTGTTTTTACTGAAGACCAAATCCTAAAGCCTCCTTTAAATAATTGAAGCTATTTTCTGCAGAATGAATTCTGTTGCTAAATATGTGTTTACTAAGGTTTACTAATATTCAGACTTCAAGAAGAAAAGGAAAAAAACCCAAATGCTACTTTGTATTATTTGTAAAAACAGTGTACCGAGGTACAACATTAAGCCAGGAACAGGATGACTTTGAACTTTTCTAATCTGCATATTAATATAGACTCTAGAAATTATTTCTTTATTTCAGAAAATTCAGGTAATGAAACATGTAATCAATTTCATTGGTTAACTACTATTATTATTTTTCCCAATACCAGAGGAAGAAAACTCTATGTTCAATTTTTGTTTTGATTTGTGTTTTTAAAAACCCAGAGCTACAGATCTTGCTGAAACCAGTGGTAGCAAAGATTTGATGTAAATTAGGATCTTAATTCTCTTTAAAACTAAACTTTATTCCGTAAAGTTGTGTTACTCACGTAAGTCCCTGAAGCAGGATTTGCTGTGCAGCATGTGGTGGAAGAGCTCACACAAAGGCAGCTCCAAGGGAGGCACATTTTGGCAGGTGCACTCTGTGATCAGCATCGTGCCCCAGCTGCTGACATAGGCTGCTTTGCAATCTGTGGTGGCAGAACAGGGCACGTCATCCTTGAGCAAAGTTTCTAGACAAGCTTCATCATTATAACATTTTTTTGTTACATGTCTCCAACACTTTGACCGAAAAGTTGTGTATTTTTTCCTGGTAGGGAAAAGAAAAAAAAAAAAGAAAAACAAAAGAAGTGCACAATGACACTTTAACAAACATGATTTCATAAAAAGACATTTCATGAACATCACTAAAGGAATGTATTTCCATGGTACCATTTAAGCCTTAAAAATTGCAATATTCACTGATAGCTGACATAAATTCTGCTCAGATTTTGAGAAAAAGCAACTGCACTTCTACCCAGCACCTGCTTCCCAGAGTCCAGAAAACACAATGTGAATTCCAACACTCTCAGATACTCAGAGAAGAAATGTGAATACAGGAATTAGACCAGTCATCCCAATGAAACCACACCATGTGCTGTTCTAGTGGATCCGTTTTCGAGCAGTGTGAAGGAAGAATAAACATTCAACTTATTTAGCATTAAATAATCTACATCCAATGTCAACCCCTTGCCCCCCGAAGTGCTAACACAATATAAAATGTCAAAGGCTCAGGAAAAAGCACAGTGAACTTAAAGATAAATTGATAGTAGAGATAAATTACACGAAGAATTAACTTGTTACCCAGTTCAGTAATCTCAAATTATTTCCATTTATTTGTTGTTGGGATGGAATAAAATTGGCCTTTAATGCACTCTATATGACAATAGAAAATATCCATTATAAATTAACTAAAAAATATGTAGATAATTGTTAAAAACAAATCTATCATATTAAATTTTAGGGGATGATAAAGGTAAAGTCTAGTATAGAGTACCTTAAGCTATTAAAATATTCTTCCTTAATCATATATGTTATTATATGTTATAACATATAATAACATATATGTTATATGTGTTATTAATTTGCTGTTGAGATTGTGTAGCCACAAGCAGCTCACATGGAAAAGCATGGACTGTTATAATACTGGCTAGAAAATTTTTGTAAATATTTTTATTACACAAGCAAAGATCTCAAAGCAGATGCCACCTCTGTTCCAATGAAATTATTTTCATTCACCTCCTGATTTATGGATGTGACTAGCCATAATTCACAGACTAATTTTGCTAATTATATGCATTTATTGTCAGTGCCAGGAAACATTAATGTTCCTGAAATGATGGGGAATTCAGCCATAATGACATTACATGTCTATACATGTACAGACATACATTTATAGCCCTTTGGCTGTTCTCACTGACATCAATCTGAATAATCTGCACAAAACCAAAATCATCTCTTGGCCTCTTGGTTTATTGACTGAAGGTTCACTTGAGCACAGCTTTGAGGTAAAATTCAACTCTAATCCACAAGGTGACCACACTGAAAAACAAAGTGGGCCAATTGACTGTCCTTAAAAGGAGGCAATTAGGTTGAAATACAAATATGGGTAATCCTGTTGCATGTTTGAAAAATATAAAATGAAATGTTGAAAAGGCATTATCCTTCATGAGTTTGGTGGTCTGTGCACATTTCAGGCCAGATTTTTGAAAGCTTTTTGGAGTATCTTTTGAGATGAAGAGAATAAGGTATAAGATTTTTGAACAGGCCAAGCTGGTTGCATGGCCTGTTGTGTACAAAGGGTCAGACTCTGCCTTGGAAAGGTAATTACGTTTACCAAACAAACTTTGTCTGGTCTGCTGCACAACTTGGGCAAACTGCTGGAGGGCAAAGGTGCAGACAGGCAGGTGTTATCTGAAGAAAGGGGTAATGAAAATACACAGTGGCATAGTTTGTCCAGCAGAAATGGTGTTAAGTACCATGATACAGGCAGAAGAGAAGCCCACATTAGATTTCAAACCTTTCTGAAAATTAATCATTTCAGTTTACTTGTGGGATTACTTCTGGAATTACCACAGTTGATCCAAACATCTGTGACCATGTCAAACACAGCAGGTACACTGCAGAAAATAATTTTGTTATGGCTGGGATATATAGAGTATAATAAAAATGGTTTGACAAAACCATTATTAAAAAGAACCTTAGTGGGCAAAGTACTTCCACTCACCTGCATAATTCATTCTCTTCACACATCTGGACTGCATTCAAACATGATGGGGGTGGAATTACAGTATCTGCACAGGGCTTGCCATGGAGAAGTTCCTTGGCTCTGTGGCAGGATTCATCATGCTGGATGCAGTCACAAAAAATCATCATTTGGGCAACTTCAAAAGGCATGTTTCCATAGAAGAACCTTATGGCTGCTTGACATCCTTCCACGTTGCACTTCTTATTTACTGAGCAAACTTTCAGGTACAGGGACAGCTGTTTGTTACACACTTCATCTTCAACACACTCCCTGTTCACATCCAAACAGCTCCTGTTTGTTGTGTGCGCTAAAACCAATAACAGTTTTTAAAATAAAATCTCAAGAAAATTTTTCTTAAGTGACGACTGGTGGGTGTCCTGTCTACATAATTCCAGTAAATCAAGCTTGATTCCCAAAACTCTGATCCAGCTCTTCCTCCTCTCTTGCTTATTTTTAGCCTATTGAGTAACTTCGTACTTCTTTCTTGCACTGCTTGCACTGCTCACAAGCAACTCTCCTGAAACAGCTGAAATCTCCAGTGTGCAATCTTATGCTAGGCTAAGTAATCAGTAATGAAGAAGAGAATATAAATGGCATTTTTGTGCTTTTAACATCAGTTTAGATACTTCGAGACTGAAATAAACTTTCTGAAGATATCTAGAAAATTCTAGACCCTAAAATGCTTGTGGGATAAGATTTGCCTCTGTAAGTTTGACAGAATCATGATTGTTACCTGATTTACATTTATATGACTTGATTCTTACCTGTTACATTTTTGGGTTCTTCTCTACCCAGTACCTTAACTAAAGATATGTTTGGCCTATTAACTCCTTGCTCATCCATTTCAATGAAAAGTATTAATTTTAATCTGAAGGTATGTTGTACACTGTCTGAAAATTGAGCTAAAATTATTTATTAGGATTCATAAGTAAATTTAGACTTACCTTGTTTGGAGAGAGCAGATAAACCCCATTGTAATTTTGTTTCCATACTAATATTGTCTAGAAAAAAAAGATACAGGTACAGGCATAAATTGTGAATAACACACATCTTAGCTTTTTAACTTTAAAGTATTGGCTGTCATGCTGGCATAGTGCCAGGAGTAAAAATAAACAAGAATAAAACAAATTAGTTTGACCAAATAGAACCCATTAACAAATTCTAAATTCACTATTACATATATTCATAAGTTTTGGAGTCAAAGCACAGTTTATCAAAGGCTGCTTCTAGCATTTTTTACATATTTAAAGATCCTGTGGACTCAGTAAAAGTTTTTAGAGCTTCTCAGTGCATTATAAAGTCAGATTTCTTGTAAATACATAAAAGCCAGGGGCCTTAATGTGTTTATCAATGGACCAGTTTTCAAGTTCAACTAACTGCTTGCCACGACCTAGAGTCAAGGCTAGCAGACAATTCTTGCTATTAGTAAATTATTTTTGTTGGTCTTATACTGCTTCTAGTTATAGTGAGAAACTGAAAATTATGGATTTAGATCAGGTTGTATCAAATCAACACATTGAAGAACAACAGTATTTGCACTCAGGCTATCATATTGTATCAGATTCTGAATTTATTTATAATAAACCTCCTAAAATCATCATATTTCCAATGTTGAATTGCAAATGGGCAAAAATCCCTTTTTGTAGGCTGGGGACACTACTGCTCTGTAGAAAGCATTAGGCTGCTGGAAGAGCACTAACTTGTGTCAGTGACCGGATTTTTCTCACCATCAACATCAGCATTATAGTCATCATCACTGCCATCATTGTCGCCAGCTCCCGAGGCTTGGCTCTCCTGCGAGTGTTGTAAACAAGGGTTGTTAAATATTCCCTTCCAGATTTTAATGCATCTCGTCTGACGCGGCTCTGGGCACGTGCACCTTCCCAGGGGCGTTGTCCTCAGCTCTTTCCAGGCCAGCAGACACCTGGCAGGCCGGGGGGAGCTGCAGGTGCCTGCAGGTGCCTGGCAGCCCCGCTGGAAGCTCCTGTGCGCGGCCGAGCAGCGCGGCTGCTCCCGGCAGCGCCGCCTCGCCACGACGCAGCTCCCCAAATCCTCAGGGCTCCTCTGCTCTCCGGGGCTCCTGGGGGGCCTGACACCCAGCTCAGGGTCTGACCTCGAGAGAGACGCCAAATAGTCTGCAGAAATAGGTACGAACAGAGTTATAAATCGAATGGATTGTGGATCATCATCACAGCGCAAAAACTCAGGAAAAGCGTGCTTGTCTGAATGCATTACATTGAGTGAAACAGCCGTAGTTTAATTCTGAGCTGTGTGTAAACACATAATAATTCCAGTCTTACAAACTAATGAATCTTCCTCATGTTTACTGTGTGCTGTTAGCTGTATAATACAGTCCACTCTAACAGTTCAGCTGCCAAACAGTAGTAAAAAATCCTCACTAAAATTACTGTATAAAGAGTTTAACTTTGCATAATTTTAACCACCTACAGCTTGGACATATCATGGATTATCATCTTAAGCAAATGCATCATTTTTAAAGAGAGAATGACAATTCCAGAAGATGGTTGATTCATTACCTAAAATAGTAATTTAAGATAGATAGGGAGAATTACTCCTGAAAGTGCCTAGCAACACCATATGCTGTCCCTTGTTGGTAAACTCAACACTAAGTCTATCCAAACTTGTTTCTATAGTGGTGAGAAATGTAATCTCAATTGGCAAAAAAATATAATATTATGTTATTTTGCTATAAGCAAAAGCAACTGTTCCAATGACATCAACATTAGGCTTCAGATATCCATCCTTCTTGTTTGAGGGAAGGAGTTTGGGGTAGATCAGGATGTTACTATTCCCTCTGCAATAAGGCCATATAGTCTAGTACAATATGAATGTCCAGTCTAGTACTATGATGAATGCTGTGTGATGCCAGTGGGGTGTGATGGATGAGCGCCAGGAATCACTGTGAAACTCACTTTGCAGGCTCTCATTCACTGGCTGATTTTATCTCTCTTGTATCAGCTTTGCTAATCACTGTGCCAGGAGACTTTGGACCAGAAACTGCAACTTCTTCATGTACTAAGCAATTCTCAATTACAGAGATAGACTTTCTGCACGGATAAGAGTTCTCAGAAAAATAAAAATAAATTGAGGGAAGCTTGGCCAATTGATTACAACAGAATTTTTATAAGATGCACTCTATATATGATATACAGCTTTATGCAGGTGGTGACTATGTTTCACACATCCAGTAACCTCTCCTAGATGTAGTGAAGGTCCTCCTGCAACACAATGTGGCACAACTGCACCCCTAGAGGTGCATCCCCATGCACTCATCCTCCCATTCAGAAGTTACTGAATGTGGCTATATACACAATGTAGATGCAGTGGCTCTCAAATTTCCCTGGGCATTGAGTAAGCCTCAACACATATTGTGTATTCACTCTTGCTTTCCAGTGGATTCAACAAGAATTTTAGAAGCCATTTGAATTTCTCACACGCATTTTATTGCTTTTGTTTGTGGCATTTCTTTCATATGCATGCTGGAGCATGAATATCACAGAAAAGACAAGACTAATTTTTGGGGGCATTTATCAGACTTGAGAACATGCAAAGAAAGTCGAGTCCACTTAAAATTGTGGTTAAAAGTTACTGGGTTTGGTGTTCATAATTACAACTTTATGTTCAGTTACCTTTGTTAATGCTGCATGCTTTCCCAAGCAAAGTTGTGATGCTACAGATATTGTCTGTAGTGCAGACACAGTTTCTAAATTCTGGGTATTCGTCAGCCAGGACCTGGATTATTCTATTACATCCAACACTGTCTTCTGCCTTGCATCTATTACCTAGAACTCACCATTAAAATTATAATTTCATTAATGCTTATGAATGCTTAAGGGATATGGTTACATGACACAATTCAATTGAAGAACAAAAATATGCTTTGCAAAGAGAAGACGGTTTGTCATCATTTACAAATTTTAAATAATATTCAAAGTAATATAATAAAGCTGTGGATACAATATTGACTTCTTTTATTTGATCCAATCCATTGCTAGAAAATCTGTTCTCATTTACAAAGTACATAAAACCTTAAACTCACACCTTTTATTTTAAGCAGGTCAGGTACTGAGACCAAACTGAAAAAGTGCCTAGTAGTGGAAGGGGCACAGCTTGAACTGAGAGACTTATCTTGGTCCTGTGTAGTAGAAATGAAGTGCCTGGTACAGGGACAGGAACACACAGTGCAGGCTAGAGGCACCACAGTGTGATGGAGTGAGAGACAGGACACAGAGGGCAGAGCCAGCCCCATGAGAATGGTGATGAGAACCCCAGGCTGAGGAGATGCTTGCTCTGGGTCAGATTCTCTCTCTCATGTGAGGATGGTGCAAGCCTACAAATGCCATTTGGATATGAAGGGTTTCCCTTGAACCCCTACCCCACAGAACAACTTCACTGCCTAAGTTTAAGAATGGCAACAAATTTAAAGTAGCCCAAGAATAATCTGATTTTTAGGATTTTTAGAATAAAAATGAGGGAGAAGTTAACATTAAAAAAAGAAATGGTGCAGAAACTTTAGTTTGCTGGCCCAGTTTCATGTCTGTTTGCATGTGTACTTGGACTCAATGGTAAAGACACTCACACAGGATGTCAGGTCATATTTTCCATATATGTGTGGTGAAAATAAAGAACATGTACTGGTTTGTGGTACAAAGGTAAATCAATCGACCATCTACTTTATGAGCTAAAAGCTTTTCAAAAATATCATTATTGTTATGATGATAGTGGGATTGTGTGTATCCTCAGCAAATCTGCGGATGGCACCAAGCTGTGTGGTGCACTTGGCACGTTGGAGGGAAGGGATGCCCCTGGAGGGACCCTGGCAGGCTTGAGAAGTGGGACAATGCAAACCTTATGATGTTCAATGAAGCAAAGTGCAAGGCCCTGCACTGGGTCATGGCAATCCCAGACACACCTGCAGGATGGGCAGAGAAGGGATTGAAAGCAGCCCTGCAGAACGAGACTTGGGTGCAAAGGCTGATGAAAAGCCCATCATGAACTGACAGTGAGTGCTCACTCAAAGCCAAGTGTGCCCTGGCTGCATCAAAAGCAGCGTGGCCAGCAGGTGGAAGGAGGTGATTCTACACCTCTACTCTGCTCCCATGAGACCCCACCTGGAGTGCTGCATCCAGCTCTGGTGTCCTCAGCATAGAAGGGCATGGAACTGTGGGAGCAAGTCCAGACAAGGGTCAGGAAGTTAATACAGCACTGGATATCTTCCCCTACAAGGACAGGCCGAGAAAGCTGGGCCTGGAGAAGAGAAAGTTGTGTGGAGACCTCACAACAACCTTCAGTATATGAAGGGGCCTAAGGGAAGACAGAGGGACTCTTTGTCAGGAACTGTAGTGACAGAACAAGGAGTAATGGGTACAAACTGAAAGAAGAGAAATTTAGGTTAGATTTTAGGAAGAAATTTTTTACTGTGAGGATGATGAGACATCAGAAGAGGTTTCCCAGGGAGGCTGTAAATGCCCCATCCCTGGCAATGGCCAAAGCCAGTTTGATAAGGCCTTGAGCAGCCTGGTCTAGTGGGAGGTGTCCCTGCCCATGGCAGGGGGGGCTGGGACTAGATGATCTCTAAGGTCCCTTCCAACCCTCACCATTTTATGATTCTATGATTTGTTATTGCTTAAGGAAGTTACACATTACTTAATAATGTTACAAGTGAAGCAATTTAATTTAATTAAGTTGTAGTTTGTGAAAACCACAGTCTACCTTGTCAAAACAGGTATGTGGATCCCCAAACCAGCACATTTCCTCTCTTTACCTCATAGATATTAAATGTCTCACAGTATGTAAGAGAAGCAGTATGTGGCTCACAAGATCCGGCCAGGTCACAGGGCAGCATGAGGGATGGTTTCTGTCTCCTGAGCACACAGGCTGATGTCTCTGCCCCGCAAATGGCGCTGCCTACTCCCTGCCTGGCTGCTCCCCACAGGTGTGGGGCAGCCAAGACTGCACTCAGTAAAACTGCAAGTGACAAGAAGTCCTGTGTCACCAGCACCACGGGCAAGCTTTGATGTGAGCCGGGCTTTAAAATCACTTACATGCTGTTAACACAAATAGCAGTGGAAGGCAGTGGAGGCAAAGCTCTGCAGGAGGAAACAGTGCATTTTGCCACTGCCTGAAGTGATGAGAATCAGCTATTCCTGACTTCACATCCCTGTCCTGATCCCCTTTTTTCTAACAGTCTCTGCATTGCCCTTTCTCCAGTTGCTGACTAGGGAGGGTTTGGGGGATATATCAAATAACACACTACTAGAGGGGAATGTCCCAGGCCAGCAAGAGCTGCAGGTCCCAGCCTCTGCTCCCACTCCACCTCTTCCATCAGCAAAGAAAGAGGTGGTGGTGGCTGGGGTTGCCTGTATCTCTCCAACCCCATCTTCAACTTTCCTTCTGCTTTTTCAGAAGAAGATCATGACCCCTGACCCTTAGCACTCACAGTTCCAGAAGTCAAGGAACTCAGGAGATTTATTGAAGGTCACAGATACAGGATACTTCCTGACCATAAAAATAGGATGGAAAGGATGCAGTGACATGGCCCATGAAGATGAGTGTGTGGATATTCTACTCTGTATTTTATCAACTAAGAAAGAGAGAATAAAAGAATTTCAGGAAAATATATTCCTGTAGAAAGAGAGCAATAAAGATCAGGAGGGACTGGTGTAAAAATTAGCTTGTTCATAAAATCTGTGACTGTCTTTTTCAAGGTCCAGATTACACTTCAAGGGTGAGGGTGAGTAGAACTAGAAGAATAAACCCCCAAACCCCAGTATATTTTGCACAGCACCCCAGCCTCACTCAGCTCACCTGTCTTCATGCCACTGACCAGCGGTGGCCAGGAGTTGGGGGCTGTGTTCAGTGGTCCCTGTGCTGTGATCTCACTGTGCTGAGTCAGCACCTGACAGCTGGGGCTGGGGAGAGGCTGTGGGGCTACCAACATGCAAAGGGCACAGACACAAGCAGGAAGCACATCAGATTTATGGGGCTCCCTTGCATGACTTCTTGAAAACTGTGTAGAAATAATCTGTTATCAGTATTGTTCTGTTTGTACATGGTATTGATTCAGTTGTGATGAACAGCAGAAAATATTTTATTACTGGTTTTCAATTATTGTTGCTTTACCAGGGATTAGTTCTAGGTAATATATTTTATCTTATACATATGCTTTGAAGGCATTTACAAAAAAAAAAATGCTCTCTCAACCTAATGTTTGGCAGCCATTATTCGTAATTTGATTTATTTATAGCTACATAATAAATGTAAACAGGACCACAGATAGAAGCATGACAGAGTAGAAGCTGACACTCCCAGGGTGATAATCTCTGCTTTTGCTTAATCAGCTCTTCAGCCATCTCAGTGGGAATTGAATTTGAAGACTACAGGGGAAAGTGTTAGGTTTTCCTCTCTAGCACTGGTGCGACCACAGTTTGGATAGATCTCCGGAGATCTTTCCAACCTCAATAAGTTTGCTATTCTAGGAAAAGTAGACTCATACAGATCTAATTCAAAATGTGATTCCTTAAAATGAAAGCAATCTGAGTTGTTCTTTTTCTTTTGAAAACCTTTCCTGTTTCCCATTCAGAACAATAAAGAAAATTTATACTTATGATTAAATCAGAGTTCAGAAATGTCTTTTTTTTACACTGAAATAAAGGAAAACAAACAAATAACCAATCCCACAAATACACCATAAAAACCCAAACCTAAAAGTTTTCATTCAGCAGTGCTGAAACTCTTTTGATCTTTTCAAAATGAAAAATCTTATTTCATCAAGATTTAATATTTCTCTCTTTTCTATCCTGACCTGGAAGCTGATTCATGGACATTTTCACACTCTGTTTTTTCTTTCCACCCCAATTTGGCCACAGAGGTGAAAGAAGGATTGGACCTTGAAGATTATAAACTGAGACTTTGGAAATGCTGTTGGAGTAGTGGGGAAGAAGTGATGGAAAATTTGACAGGAAAAGGAGTGATTGAGGCAGTAGTTTGGAGAGCGTTCCTAGACCTGCACTGAAGAGAAAAAGATGCAGGTCTTGTTAATGTACGCATTTAACTTTGAGGTTACAGTCTGATGGACTGAGTTATTGAACTTGTACCCCAAAGGAGTTTAATTATAATTTGTAGTTAGGTTTTGCACAAAGAAGCTAACAAAACAAATATTTACCCCCTTGTCTATTGCCTCCAAGTAACATGTTTGTGCTCAAAGGACATTTTCCATTCCTACAGCATGAAGTTTCTAGACTTGCACATGACAGGATAATGTTACTCTTACTAATGATGCTGCTGGTGGATTTTCTATCACTGTTTCTGTGGGCTGTCTGAGAGGTACCATCAGCTGTCTGACTGGATTTACATGCTCGGGACATCAAATACATGCAACAGATCAGACAGACAGAGGCATTCATTTAGGTAGCTCACACTAGAGGTGAATGTTTTATCTGTTTCTTACTCTAGTACAATAATCAAAAATTACTCTAAGTAACTACCACATTGTTTTGGATATTGTGTTAGATTATAGAACCATAGAATTGTTTAGATTGGAAGGGACCTTCAACCCCTCTACCATTGACAGGGATGTCTTCCACTAGAACAGGTTCCTCAAAGCCCCATCCAACCTGGCCTTGAACACTGCCAGGGAGGGGGCAGATCAACTCCTCCAAATCGAGTAAAACAAAGTTGGAACTTCTTCTCCAGTTGCACACAGGCTTTATTTACAGGATCCCACAAAAGCCTAATTTCTACTGAAATCAGACTTCTTGAGTTGATTCAGGCTCTGACTTTGTTTCTAGTGCAGAAATTTCATTTATCACTTTCTTGAAGAGACAGTGTGAGTGTTACTAAAAGTAGCATTGGCCATTGCAAAGGATTTCAGAAGCTGATTTTGTTCTGCCTTAATTTTTCTCCTTGAGATTTCACTGACTGCATTTAGTTATGACAGCAATATCGTAATAAACTATGAATATGCAATTGCATATAGCAATTCAAAATCAAGGTATGTACACCATACAGAATTACCTGAAATATTGCAGGCATCTTCAACTACATTCCAGACACCCTGACATCCATTTCCAGCATTAACACATTGCTCCCTCAAGTACAGACAGTCAGTAGTCTGGACAGTAGATACACATGTGAAGTAAATGAACAACACTGTAAAAACAGAATATAATGACTATTTAAAGCAGTAGATACTGTACTGACCCTTTTCCTTTAAACACAGATTTTAAAAATATAATTTACTATAGTTTTTCCTATAGATTCAAGTTTGTTATCAAATTACATTTTAGCAGAACAAAGTTTTCCGCCGTTTTGTAAGTGGAAAATTAAATTTAAATGTTCAAAGTTTCAGTGTCACATATTTTGCATTGGTTTTGCCCCAGTATTATAACAGTAACCATAGTTATATATGACACTGGTCCAGGGATATATAGAAATTGTTGCAGTTCTGAGCTCCATAATAAATTACAGAAGGGAAGACAGTATAAAATTCAGAATAAACAGTACTTTATTCATATGAAATCTCACCAAACTAAGCTGTTTAGGAACTCTTATGAATAGAGTGTGTGAAAGAGATTGACAACTACACAACTGTTAAATAATAAATATGATTTTTTTTAATAAATACAATACTCTTCATTCTCTTTATTTTTACTTCACTGTCGTGGGTTTACAGGAAGCAGGTTTTCTGGGAATGGAGTGGCCAGAGGCCAATAGGTGTTCAGATTCTAAATTGACACCAGGCTTGGCCACTGAGGGTGGATGCGCCTCTGAGAACACAGGGGTTAGAAGCAGAGCACTCCCTTGGGCTCTCTCTTTGATTTCCGGCCAGCAAAGAGGCAAGGCCTCCCCTGCCCGGCTTCGAGCTGGGCGGGGGAGGGAAACCTGTGGCCCGGCAGAGGTAGGCCTGACCCCTCAGGATGGAAGGGTGGTGGGGGCACCAGGAGGCGTTGGGCAGCCCCCCCCAGGAGAGACAGAGGGAGAGAGGCCCCGAGAAGATTTGGGCAGCCACCCCCGCCCCCCCTCAGCCAGAAGAGGAGAGAGAGAAAGCTGGTACGGGCCTGTGGCCTTGAAGTGATATCGGCTGTGGAGAAGGAGGGGGAAGGGGGGAGTGCAGCAGGGAAGGAGCCTGGCCGCGTGCAGAAGTTTGTTAACCCCTTTCTGGACAATGGAGACCTCACAGAGCATTTGGACCTTTCCCGGAGGGGAGATGGAGTGGATGATAAAGAGGAAATGAGCAAGTGAATGATAGTTGGAGCAGTGAGTGAGGCTGGGAGAGTAAAGATGAGGCCGGAAAGAGATGATGGAGTAGCTGGTTGCTGGACTCTTTTTGGTACAGCCATGGACAGAACCGTGCTTCCTCGCGACACAGAGGCTGCATGCAGGGGGGAGGCGATGGCTCAGAACTGAGAGGGTTCAGTTTTGGAGACCCCCCGGCCCCAGGGGGTAAACAAGTATGGGGGGGACAAGAGGTCCCGAGAGTGATGAGGAAACTGTGCTTTTTTTGGAACTGGTCAAAGCACCCTTAAAAGGATAACCCTTGAAGCAGCTCTGATCCATGCACAGTGGTGAGAGCACGGGGCATGCAAGGAAGAGGTCACCATGGCCCCAAGAAGGACTCCTCTCCTCTTGGTGGACTGAAATTGAGTATTTACAGGGTGATGGATGGAGAGTTGAAATTTGGAAGATGTATTGGAAATGTGGTGGGGGGAGGAGGAAATGTTTTTGTGGAGTTTTCATTTTCCAGGTGTGTGTGTGTGTGTGGGTTTTTTTTTTCCTTTTGTAGTTTAGTTAATAAACCTTTTTTTTTCTAAGCTAGAGGCCTGCTTTGCTTATTTCCTGGTCACATCTCACAGCAAACACCAGGGAAGTATATTTTCATGGGGCACTGGCATTGTGCCAGTGTCAAACCATGACATTCACAGATGCATCATTTCTTGAAAGCAATCCTCACATATATGTCTTCATCTGCTTTCCTGAGCGCATTGAGCCTGCTAATTACATAAAAAAGTTCTGGAGGTTTCAAGATAAAGAATTTTATAGCAGCACTGTCTGTGACTTATCAGTACAAAATTAAATTGCCTTGTTAAGAAAGGATAAATCAGCTGGAGTTTAGCTCTTTCATTAACATTCCCATGGTAAGGCAACCTCTAATTTGTAATCATGTGCCTTTATTTTCTATAAAATTAAGTTTCAATCACTGATTTCAGGCCTTATCAAACTACCTTCTGAACACCTGATGTGTTTTCTTTAGTTGTTGAAGAACACAGCATCTTTCTGACAAAATACCTTTTTTTACACCCCCTCCATGTTCAGGTAAATTCATGTGGAATTTGAGTGGTTTCCAGCATTGTTTAATCCCTTAAACATCATTTGCAAGAGGCACGAAATATTGTTTCAGGATTTGTTCAGATCCTAGCTGAAGAAATTAATATTTTTCAATTATACATTTTAGAATAAGAAATTATACATCAAATATCCCTCTTGATAACCTTAAAGAGCCATTACTGTTTAGAGGTGATGCCATTCCTTCTGGAAATTATTTACCAGCGATATAATAATGCTGCTGTAGGGAACACTTTTCGGACGCATGTCGATAAATATGAAGCAACATTTAATACATAATAATTGACAGGTGCAACAGCATCTAGTGTGCCTATGAGACAACAAAGAGGCCACATGTGCTTATTATAGCTGGTGCTAATCCTTCCTCAGTGGTGCATATTCCTGGCAGTTCTCAGATCCATGCAGGACTGGTGGTGATTTCCAGCCTCAAACCCTCCTAGGCTGTGTCTGTCCATCAGCCTTGAGGAAATATTGACAGAAACAGCTCCTGCCTCTTCACCTTGAGGAATGTGCAGCTGGCCCTATCCATAGGACAATTATGGCTTATTACAACAACATTTTAATTCTAGGACTGCCTCCAAAAGGTCTTTCTTATTTTGAAATTACTCACTATTTATTCAGATGATGGAAAAAGAAAGTTGCCAAATACCTTACAGGGCAAAATGACTGCATATATAAAACAATACAAAATTATAAACCCACAGATTTATTAAGAAAAGGTATTTTGCTGGATGACCATTTATCTATTTTTTAGGTTCTTACACAACAGAAAATTTACTCTACTGTCTAGGATTCAGAGCACAAAGGCTCTGTGCTTTCTTCCTCGTGTTCAGTTGTCAAGGACCAGTGGCTGGGACAGTCAAAACAGGACTGACTGCACAGCCTTCCTGCTACTTTTTAGGGAGTATTTCACACTGCTGCCCACTTTGAACCTACCTGGAAACTGGCCCCAAAATAGGAGGTGATTTTTTTTGCAAAATAAAGAGGTGAGTAGCATAATATATGATTTAAGGCACTACAGAAGAAAGGGCTTCTTTAGGTCTAATGACCTATTACGGATGGATCTTTGATTCCTCAGCAGTACAGAGGGGGTACACAGCCAGAAACCTACATGAAACAAACTGCTGTATATGACTTTAGAATCCAGGGCACTGTAGCTTATGCAATTTCTTAAACTGACAGATATTACTTTAGTTGCTCTCTTGAATTATTTACTCTAGTGTTCGGAATACTAAGTGATTCTGCATAGAAGAGTTGAGGGTATCTAAGAGTTAGTTTGCAGCTAAAACTTTTAGCGGGATCCATATTGACAAGAAGACACACATTTAAATTGCTACAGATGTCTGCATTTTTATGCAAAGGCCTATTGATTCTCTGGGTAGGTGTACTATTCTCTGTTTTCTGTAGAATTTGGTGGCTAAAGTTAAAAGGAGGCAGAAAAAGAAACATTTTAGCACCTTCATTTTTCAGATTGGGAACTGAGGAATAGAGGAATTACATTTCCCAACTCTGCAATCCTAAAATAATGTAAATAAGTAATAATGAATATTAGGAAACCAAGCTGTGGTTTCTATCCAACGGCAAGAGCAGTGGGATAACAAGCTCCGAAGTCAAAATGCCAAACTACAGCTGAAATAGTTTGAATATAGTTGAAAAGTGATAAAAGACAACTTTATTTTAACAAAACCTGGGGCAGAACTACCTACGGAGTATTTTTAACAGAGAAATATAAGTTTAGAGTAGTGGGGTGTTAAAGAGAGAAGAGCAAGTATACAGTATATAGTGAGGACAAAAGGAGAATAACAAAAATTAGCATACAGCATACTTGTCTCATCATATTCTTCTGTACCAAATCTTTCTGTACCAGCTTTGTTGATTTTGCCCTTTTCTCCACTCAAGCCCAAAGGCAGCGTCAGCAGCCCTGTGCATAGCCCTGGCAGCACCCAGCGCTCCCCGGCCAGCAGACAAGTGGCTGTTCACCCGGAGCAGGTGTCCCCGCCGCTCCCCTCCTTCCCTCCCGCCGCCCTGCCGCAGCCCTGCCGGGGAGCGCTCCCGGGGCTCCCCAGCCGTGGGGCCGAGCCAAGCCCCGGGCCCCGCGCCCGCCTGAGACCCGCGGGAGCAGGAGCCATCCGAGGGAGGGGGGGAGGGAAGGGGCGGCCGCAGCTGCCCGCCCGCCGCACTTACCGGGGCCGAGGAGCGCGGCCTCGGCCATGGCGCTGCCGCGGGTGCCGGAGCGGGGCCGCGGGTACCGAGTGCGTCCTCAGGTGCCGAGCGGGGCCGCCCCTTCAGCACCGGCCCGGGGACAGCGCCCGCCGGCCCCGCCCGCCGCTCCGGGCGCTCCGAGCGCGGCGCGGGCGGCGGCAGCGCTGAATCCCGCCCGGGCAGCACTGCCCCTGCAGCACTGCCCCTGCCTCTGCCCCTGCAGCACTGCCCCTGCAGCACTGCCCCTGCCTCTGCCCACCTCCTGCGGCCAGGGCACGGAATGAAGCTTCCCGCCTCCGGGAGCGGCCTCGGCTCCCACTGGCGCACACCCTCTGCGTACATTTCTTCTCTTGACACAAACGCTGAGCCGGACCACGTCCAGATGAGAAGCATGAGTTCTTCGGCATCTTCCACGAGATCTGGCACTCCCTCCACGCTTACTTCTCCCTCATTTGATCTCCAGAGATACTAACAGAGCAGGTCTTTGGCTGCTGCCTATAAGCTCCTTGGAAAATGCCTGTTGCTATGTCCTATCACCTTCTGTAAGCACTTTTCAACCCATTTTAGGAGTGACTTTGTTTTCGTCTCCAATGTGGAATACAATCTTGATCGGTTAAGGAGAGAGAAGACCTATGGAATATGTTGGATGGCAGACCAGGGGAAGAAATAATTAATCTATAGTCTAGTCCCAGATTGAACTATGAGTGTAACCTCAGGTGTTTCACTAAAATACCTCAAAAACCAGTTTGCCATACAAGCCAACAGCTGACTTGGTACCTAACAATGGAGCAGTCAGCCATAAAGGATGCAATCATACACCTGCTGGCTCCAGTGTGTGTGCTTTGCATTTGCAGTGGAAGGAGGAGGAAACAAGAGATCCCTACTGATTTCCCCATGCTACTCATGAATCTTATTTTCACGAAGTTTTAATTGTATTTGTTCCTTAAATGCCTAAACAAAAAGATGTCATAAAATTTTCAGCTTAGCTATCAGACAGACAGATATAGTGGTTGAAATCCTGTCCCTGCTGACAAAGCAAAACTTGACCCAAAGTCGAGATTTCAGATATTTTTCTTAGCTCAGGAAAAATTGATCTTGCCTGTAATTTCTCTTTTTATTTTACACCGACTTTTAGCTAGTTTTTTAAACTGCATTATTTATGTAAGGTCTTAATGACAAAAGAACCAAATATTTGTTTGTGGGCTTTTTAATTGTTTGATAAATAATATATTACTTCACCCAATATGTCCAACAGAAAAACCTGATTGTTAAGTAGAAAGAACAGCCTGAGAGATTAATGTAATTTTAGCTGTGAGACAAATTCTAGGTTGGAAAGCTAAATTTGCCTTTGCCTTGAACCATTGTAATATGCAGCAGCAGGTTATGATACGTCATTGAGTGAGGGCTGACTTAAAGTAATGTTTGGCGTACTCTCCATCCCATAAAACACTCTCTAGGTTAATAACACATATCAGTTTTGCTAAAATCAGAGAATGAGATGATTCTCTCTATTTAGTCCAGAAGGAAAAACATTGTTGTTTTGGAGGCGGAGACAGGGAGATATTATCTTGCATTCATTGTGACTGCAAGGCACAAGCTTATCACTACAGTGACAACAGTAAAGGAGAAACAGGTCAGGATATCAGACCTTCAAGACTGTGAAATATGTTGAGACAAAGCACCAGAATGATGGTGGCACAAGAACTCATATCTGCAGGAACAAATATGCTGTGATTTCAACCCTGTGCTTAATGCTGCTGCTGTGGACAAGCAGAAACAATGGCATGAGATCTCCATTTCTCCATTTATCTCCATTTCAATAGTGGAAATATTAGAATAACAAAGCAGCTAGAGGTAGCAAAGCCCAATTATGGCTCAGATTTTAGATAACATTCAGTATTTAGATGCTGGATAAGAAATGTTCATTCATTATACACTCTCTTCTCACAGCTATTTCTATTTCCATTGCTGGCTATTGCTCACTCTTGGGTTTATTTCTCCTAGTGATTATTTTAATTTAAAAAAGGTATTTCTTGAATTTTTTTAAACTAAATAAATAAAAGAATAAGAATATTTTCATCAAAAATATTTATTTTTGAATGAAAAATCTTTTTATAAAAATAACCAGATATTTATCTTGATAACCATATTTCACCAGTATTTAGCTTGATGGCCACAGTCTCTGGCAAAAATTAGTTAATGCTCTCTAGTTATCCTTAGAATTTCAAAAATGATATAACATCTGATTGTATAATTTGTGTCTGAAAGATATGCTGTTTACTCAATAGAAATTGTCCAGAGAAAAACCAGAATCATTTGCTAATGAATGTCTCATATTTTATTTATCTTCTCCACACAAAAAGTACTGCTAAGTTAAAGTTGTGGTTAAAAGAAATTCCTAGAAATGTTGGAACATTTTAATTCTGGAGATCTATGTGAAAATATGAAAAGATAAAAAAGAGAATCAAGATATGCTTTCTCTTACAAAGACAAAATTAAGGCCAGAATCTCCCTTTCTAACACAGCACAGAACACCTCCAAAAACTGCCATTGACCTTTAGTGATGTTCTTGCCTCAGAACTAACTCAGCTAACACAATGTATCCCCCTGGCATTAAGGTAGCAGCAAGAAGAATACAAATTGTGTCAGCAGGTGTTATTCGCCCCCTCTTTAGAAAGATGTTAATTAGGATTTGTCCATGAGCATCGATATTTTGGTTCTTTCTTTTCCGGCCCAGGTTAGGAGTACTGAACCCTTTTCCTCTCTGTTTGTCTCACAGGGATCTGGGGAACACACCTGACAAGGCATAAAAATTTTCCTGGCCTTCCACAGTGACCCATGAACTTCTGTGTTTGAAAAGGATACAGACTCCCCTCTTATGCTGTCCAAGTTTTCTTAAAAACCCTTTGCTTTCTACATTTTTTCTCCTTCTTTAAGGATAAGCTAAAAATACATCTTCTGAAATAAAAATATATCTTTCCCAAATTTGGGCGTAATAGACATCTTTCAACTGTGGGCTGAGATATTTTATGTCTCAAATAAATGATTACTGATAATTATTTTGCAGCTGGGTTGCAATACTAGTTTTTAACTTTATGATTATTTATTTGCTTATAACTAAACAAAAGAAAAGCTTAGAGGACTTTTTAAATTCTGTTTCCCCGTATCTGTAATGCTTTAATTCAGCAGGTGTTTGTTAAATCATTTCAAATTATATAGAAAAAATATATATCTTGTTCAACACTCTTTATCAATTCTGCATTTTCCATGGTTGAAGAGCAAAAATAGTCTTCTTATGGTAAAGGAAGTGCAATAGCTATGAAATCAAATCCTGCTGTGCTTTCCACAGTTATTTGAGTTTTATTTTTCTTAGAAGAGATGAAGAAAAATAATTTCTTAAAATAACATTGATATAATAGCTTTACTTAAAAATGAAGCTTACACATACAAATACTGAAAATCCTATTATTTTATTTGATATTTAAACATTCTGTCCGTTTAGATATTTTTCTTTATTCTTTTTTAATTAAAAAACAGTATTCTCCTTTTTCTCTTTAAATAGAAAACTTTAATATCCAAATGAATGCAAATCCCTTTCTCTCACTTAACAGCATTGAAAACTAGGAGGAATCGCAACAATGTCAAGTAAAACAGCTGTTGGGGAAGGCTAAAGCATAAAGTGATTGAGCACTTCATAAGACTATAGTTGCCATGACAGATAATACATTGCATGACATTAGGTCAAAGAAAAACCTAGAAAAAATATTTACAAAAGGTAATCAAATAATACCTGGTCAATTAATAATTGGCTTTATAGAAACATTTGAATACATGAGACTGTCTTCTTCCTATGCCAAAAAATTTTTAATAAAAAAGTCCTCCCTCTCATCTTACCTATTCTTTTGAAAAATCTGGACTGAAATGCAAGAATAGTGCCACAAGGAAATTGTATCTCAGGTTCTCATAATTAGCCTCTTTCTAACCAATAGACCACATTCTTCTAGAAGACTAAGTCTCCACTGATGCACCAAGTTCATCCTTTAAGAAGAAAAGTACAATACATAGTACTAAGCTCCAGGCCAGAGAGATTATCCTGTAAATAGCTATATAGATCTAGAATTGATTGTATCTTTAGTTATAAATGGCATTTGAGAGAGAAGTCATGAAAATGAAAGACAATTAATGTTTCCTACGTTAAAGATTTTCAGAGATCTTCTGGAGTAACATGTACACATTATGGACTAAAATGAGCTACCAAAGTTACAATGTCCAGTCCTTCAGAGGTGCTGACACTTGTTATTCCTATTGGCCTGAGCAGGAAATTTGAGCCTATAGCACCTTTGAGCATCACATAAGTTTTATTTAAATGGTTACTTTTTAGGCACTCAAATCTGAAAAAAATAAAAGGCTGTTTAAGTGTAATCTTATGAAAATATGTGACTTTCAGCACTTTGCATTCACATCTTAGAAGCAGGTCTGTACTTAGAAAAGTAATGTGGACTCTGCCCAAATCAGTGTGAAGTTAAAGTTCCATAATAAACATAGAACTTACTACAAGTGGATTTGCAGAAAAAGAAGTGCAAAGTAATGCCAGAATATCACTAGTGCATAAGTAAGCATTCTTTGTACATAAATCAATCATTTATAGAAAGAGGATATAAATAAATGATGTTTGAGCTTTCTTTCAAATACTTAGATTTCTTTATATGATACATTTTAGAACATTTCACAGCATCTAAAATATATAAAAATAAATATCTACAATATTTACAAAGTATGATACAATGCAATCTTTAAAAAGAATTGTAAAGACATGTTCTTTAGCTCATACTGAGGTAAGTAGGTTTCTGTAAGACTGAGAAAAAAGAGGATAGGCAGTTATTTTGAAGGAACCCCTTTGTCCAGTTGTAGTCTGTACCACAGCTAAAAGCATGTGACACTCTGTGGCAGTTGTAGTGTATTGAGCCAAAGTCATCCTTGCTGTAACTCCATCGAAGTGAGTTTAGTTATGTTAGGGACAAATTTATCCCACTCTGCATTCTCTGGTTTGACAGTGTCTTCTGCAGAAACCCTCATGGCTTCATCTATGTTTGAAGTCATGCTCATCCCGGGTATGTGGAGATGCAGCTCTGCTGACTTCAATGGGCTGAGCATAGCTGGGATATCTGTAGATAAAATAAAGATTTTAAGATCATTTCACTGCTTGTATCAGGTGGCTGGCTAACTGAGTCTCTGATTATCTCTCTATGAACACTATGCAGGTGATTATCTATTAATAAAAAGGTCTTCCAGAAAATGTTTCAAATTGCATTTGAAAATTTGAAGTGAAAGCTTCTTGACTGAAGACTAAGGACATTTCTAATGTATAAATCTAGATTTTTTAACTTTTCAACATTTTAATGTGTTCTACTACTTATTATTATGTACTATTAAGTAAATTGCCCTGCGGCTCCTTATCCAGATGCCTCTTTGACCAGCAGAGCACACGGCTTCCTGTTTATAAGTCAGTCATGGAATCATTGATGGTTTGGGTTTGAAGAGACATTTAAAGACCATCAAGTCTAACTCCCCTGCCATGAGCAGAGGACAGAGAGAAGAGAATAAATCAGAAACAAGGGCCAAAACATAATTTACAGCCACACTGTCATATGAGTTTCATATTTGTAACTTTTCTTGTGCTGTACATAAAGGAATGTCAATACGACTGAATTCAGGTGGAAAACCCCATTCCTTCTACATTAAGTGAAAAGTGGCTTCCCAGCTGCTCCTGAACACATGCAATAGCCTACCATGAAAAAGAACAAAAAATTTTGGAAAATAAATTAATATTAATTTCTTATTTGATCAGCCTAAATCCCACCAGAATGCATGCTAAGCAGATAATTTGAAATAGTAAAAGACATTAACAGTAGTTCAATCTCTACACCCAATTTTGATTAAAATATTTGTTATAAAATATACCACAACTTCAGCTAATTAGATGAGACCTGTTAATACACACACTCCAATGATAAGGAAAATAATTTTTATACTCTCAGATTCTTGTTCTTTATTTACATAGGAGTCTAAAGTAGGCATCCAGAGAAAATATTTGTATAAAATATGAATGCTTTGCTCCCTAGCTATCTGCAACACGACTTGAAATAAACGTGAGAAATTTTCTTCCCTCATTATATAATCAAAGTTATGGCATATTCTATAAAATATTTATTTTAATTTTCTTTTCTTACAGTCAGTTCTTAATTTTAAACACCCTTCTCTCTTTGTGCTCAGATCCCAATATTGATGGATGCAGAATTAGAATTTACTGCTATGGGATCAAAAGGCATAGGGACCAGTATACTAACAGTGGCTAATAGATGCAGTACCATTTGATGGAATTGTGTTTATGTTGGTCAATACAACGTGTTCTGAAAGTTTTGAAACGTTATCAAAATTGCTGATCTGGGTGGTCAAGGATTTCCGACTCTCTGTACTGGCACGACCTCTGTTGAACCGTTCGTCATGGTGGCTGCGAATGCCAAAGATGCAACAGGAAAATGCTGCTTTAAATTCTTCTCTAAATTTCCCTGTCAACCACAAAAATGACTCATGAAAAAATTGTACTATAAATCGCATTTCATCAAACTTCATATATTCGGATATAAAGGAGTTATCTAAAGCAAAATTAATGCTAACCACCCAGATGCTCTTCTAATGCAAAAGCAGAAAATCAGTTTAATCATCTTGGAGAAAGACAGAAAAAAGACAACCTTTCTAAGAAGACATGTGAGGTGTGATGTGAAGACAGAATTATTCTTGGCTAGACAGAATGGACAAACTAGAATGACTAATAAAACCACCTCATAGATAGTCTGCTGATTATTTACATATGTAACAAAAAATAATCGAGCAAATATAGGCTTGAATGATTGAATCCTTACTTGATATGTGAAATGAGAGAGAATAGCTAATTTGTGTTTTATCATTAATAGATTTTTAAAGAAGATTCACAATGTTTGACAATCCCATGCTTTTGGGGCTCAGAGGAAATTGTTCAGATCATTCTCATACTACACACCACAAAAAAAAACTACAGTGGGCCAATATGTAGTGAGTATCAATAGAGTTTTGCCTCCCTGTATTTAGCTGCAATACTACCAGGTCAGGTCCTCATTCTGCTCTCCAAGCCAAATGACACAAATACAAACTAGAGAAATCTATACTAGTAAGTAAACAGCATCCTGGCTGGTTTTTGAAAATGACCCTACTTGGCACAGTCTGGCCATGCAGGTGCTGTTAAAGACTCACAGCCTCCAAATCCCAATACTTGGATATAACATGTCTGCTGGGGTCAGCCCTTGGACTGTGCTACCTGCCAGAGAGCATCCAGGAGTGTTTAGAGAAATGGTAATTGTTTCAGATCAAAGTCATGCCAGGAACTTCTCTGCCACATTAATGTCACACTCTAGCACTTGGACTCAGGCCCTGGCACACTCCAGGTTACTTATTGGTAGCAGCCTGAGGGTAATGGGATACTTCAGGCAACTTCTTCTAGGAAGAGGATCTAGCTCCCACTGGAGGAGCTGAGCTGAAGTTACATGGTCATTAATTTTTGTTATGGTTCATTACATTCAAATTATACATTAAACTTGAATTCTAGGTAATGGTAACTTACCACTGAGGAAGTTATAAATAATAGGATTGGCAGCACTGTTTGCGTATACAAGCCAGTGTGAGAATGTGAACCAGGCATATACAGTTTCTCTGTCATCAGCATGATTAAACATCCCCAAAACCCTGCAGAAAGAGAAAAGCAAACCTGAAAGATGACAAAATTATAATTCATTTAAAAAGATTTTACAACTTGTAGCCTGATATTATCTCTGATGACCTATTTGCAGTACCACAAAAAGGCTGATTCAGCAGTGCTCTTTTACTTGAGAGAAAGAAATCCTCTCCCCAGCCCTCAGCCTCCTGTCTTGGTGGCTTGGCACAGCTGAGACTTTACCATGGTGAAGATGCACAAGTTTTCTGCCAAGTAACTAAAGTCATCTGGTGTCACATAAGCCAAGAAAAGACAGGAAAAGTTGCTTTTGATGTACTTATATCACTGATCTTCCTGGCTCTAGGCCCACTCTCCAAGACACTCTCTAGGCCACTCTCCAAATATCTCTGGAATTGAAAAGGCACTGAACTGGCCCCAAACCTGAGGCTACTGTAGCAGTTTCTGCCCTCCAGAGAAATCTGCATTTCCCAGACTCTTTACGCATTATTTCTGACATTGAAATGAAAATGTTGTTGAGGCTGTTGTTGAGGCAGCCTGTGTATTTCCTCTGTTTCACATTGTAGGTGGCATGAAACATCTTCTGGAAATAGTTTTCTCTCTAAATTTTCAACAAAGGGACTTGAGAATGAAAAGTATTTAAAATAGGCCTCAGGGAAGGGTCAGAATTGAGTGGGATGAATTTAAACCTTCAAATTATCCATTAAAAATGAAAATGTTCCAATAAAACTCCAATTTAAAAAAGCACTAAATAACATGCTTATTATTTTTAGGATATTCAAATCTTATGTTATTTGCCATTATTTATTGGTGTTCCAGAGGGCTCATGAGGTGTAACTTTACCAAAGCCTCAGTCTGTCAGGCACTGTACAAAAACCAAGAGTGTACACAATTACATACGAAATGCACAGAGAGAAAAAGATAAAAAGTTAAAATACAGCTTCATAGGACCAATGGAAGGGTTAGTCTAAGGTCTTAAAACTGTACATGAGTAGCTTAGGTTTGAACTCAGCATTTCCCAGTCCTTGGAGCCAAGCCACAACATTGCACTCTGCTGCTGACCTTCAGCTGCTGCTTTAGGTGACTGCACTTCCATGGGGGCACTTAGAGCAAACAAGCTGCAATCCCACATAAATGATGAGGTTTAATGAGGAGATAGGTTAGATCATTTTCATGAGGAAGATCTTGTTAATAAAGGTTCCTCAATCTGACTTCTAGTTTAAGTACTATGGATAGGTTATGTATATATATACATATATATGTTATATATAATATTTTCTTGCAATGGTATGCTTATTTTCCACTTCTTTATCATGCAATAAGTAAGCTTACCCTTCAAAACTATCTGTCAGAATAAAAGGAATCTTTTAACAGAGAATTCTGGTTTTAGAAAGCTTTAACAAGTGTTTATATTTTGAGATAAGCTTTACCTTTTCAAGACATTAAGGATGCTAATTGGTAGGTAGCAAAGTGCAAAAACCAGAAGGACGACCATTAGCATACGTGCTGTTTTCCTTCTTGCACGAATCTGTTTTATTTCAGCTGCCACAGCACTAATCTTTGACTTTGTTGATTGTCCCAGCCCTCGGGGCTGTGCTGAAGGCTGCTGAGGCTTCCATTTCTTCTGAACAACAGAAGAAGTTCCTGGGATCTAAGGCAAACAAAATAAGGGGCATTTTAAGAAACATTTTAGAAAACCAATTTTGTCTGCAGATATAACAAGACAAACAGACACCTTGACATACACAGTGTAAGCTCAGGGATAAAAAGGATTTTTAAATTAATTTAATTCATGTAGCTGCAGGAAACAAGCTGAATTTCAGATACACAAGAGGGACTGCATAAAAAATTGTATTTTATACACAGATATCAACTGATGTCTTGAAGTTTTCTTTACTTCCCACATGCCTTGCCTTGTCTACATCTTCAGACTATCAAAATTACCAACCCTATTGCTGCAATTACATTGCTTTAAAGTTCTACATTAAATGTTTTGTTGTATAGCAGAGTAGTTTTCCCCATTAACATGCTGCTAATATATAATATCAAACAGTTTTTCAGTACTGGAAAACCAGGATTTAAAGCCTGCATAGCTTTAAGTGCCATAAAACTTCCACACATGCAACATATATGACAGTGAAGTAGCTAAAGAAATAATCACAGCTGAAGTGTGGATCTCTCTGCAAAGTTCTTCTAAACTAAGGGAAATCATGGAAAAGTGCCAAGACACAGGAAGAATTAGATTAGTCAAAGACATGCAATGAGTTGCATGTAGGACCATGCTATCAAAAAAATGTTTTTTTGTTTTCTCTGCCCTCACATAAGACAAACCAAGTAAAACAATTTTGCTTCAGTTCTTCTAAATTATGTCCTGCCTGCAGCAAAATGTGAAAGACTGCAGATGTCAAGGACTTTCTCAGAGAACTCTATTACAATTACATTTATAATATTTTCATTGTCACGTGGTGTGAAAACCTTTTGGCGAGAAATACAGTTTTATTTATGTGTAGTACAACTGTGTGTAGGGTGACTAATATCTTGAGAAATATTTCAACTTCAAAAGTATTCGAAAAGTTCATTGTCTGTTGTAACTTTTTTTTATTTTACCAGGGCTTATCCGGACAAACTGCCAAGAAAATTATGAAAATTTTGTATTTATTTAAGAAAGATAAAAAGATAAAAGATAAAGATAAGATAAAATAAACATAAGATAAAATAAACATAAGATAAAAAGCATGCACATTCAGAATTGTTCTAGAAAACCTACTATGTTGGGGTTTTGTGGGGTTGGTTGAGGGTTTTTTTGTTGGTTTTGGTCTATTTATTTATTTGTTGGCTGGGGTGGGAGCTGTGTGTGAATATCTTCAGACAAGCCCTTAGTTCAGCATTTATGTACACACCAAACACTATTGGAACATTTTGGCAAAGTTGCCATGTAATGAGCAGGAAATCCTGCACTGAAGCAAAATTGGGGATAATTTGTAACATGTAGTTTTTACTAATGTATCCATGGATTTAAAACAACTCAGCCCCTTGCACTTCTACTGTGGATTCCCACTCACACAGCTGAAATCAGAAATTACCAGCTTGACAATTGCACATCAGTACTGCTGCAGGGGATTTGCCCTACTTGGCTGTGGGGTGTAGCAGAGAAGTGGCAGAATGAGAGGAAATGGTCTCAGGTTAAGCCAGGGGAGGTTTAGACTGGATATAAGAAAAAATCTCTTCACAGAAAGGGGAGCCAAGCCTTGGAACAAGCTGCTAGACAAGTGGTTAACTCACCACTCCTGGAGATATTTAAAAGATAAGCAGAGGTGGCACTTTGGGACATGGTTTAGTGGTGGACTTGGCAGTGATATGGTTGTCATGGTTGAATTCAATGGTTGTTATTGTTGAATTCAATGTCCTTAGGGGCCTTTTTCAAGATAAATGTTTCTATGATTCTGTGATTCTGTATGTACAAGTGTACACAAGTGTACACACGGGAGCATAATGCATATATTTGCTTGTTGGTAATTAATCAGTCAGAGAGATAATTTTGAAGCATTTGCGTAATTCCAACATTTTATGAAAAGCCTATTAGCTGTGAATAAACAAGTACTAAAATTTAGAGTTTTGCTTTCTTATGCACCTTTTCCCTACCCCCTCAGATAGTTATCAAGAGGCTTATAACCAAAGAAAATCTCTTAAATGTAGTATCAACTTGCAAAGATTGGGACGGTATATTTCAACTACCAAAAAGAAAATTAATAAAGTTCCTAATTATGAATTCAAATGTGCTTTAGTGTCAATGCATTCAGACATGAGGAAATTGAAGCATACTAGGAACTTGATATTACAAATTGTGTATCAACATTTTCATCATATTCAGTTCATTCAGTTCTGTTTGTACAGAAGCCATTTTTAATCTACTTAAAATCCACACAAGAACATAGACTTCTAAATTACTACCTCCTTACTAATAATTAAAATTAATTACTCAAAATTTATAGTATTTTTTGCATGATTGTACTTGTCTTTATAAAAGTGAGTTGTTAATTCAAAGATCTGCTTGATTTATACAATCAGGAATTTTAAGAGCTATTACACAAAGTATGGCAATGATAACTTGTAATTCAGTCTTCTCTTTTTCATTTGAAAATTTGCATGCACAACACATTACATTTTGAAAAATAACCTTTAGAAAAAATGTAGGGCATAGAAAGCATCTACTGTTAGTTGTGTTTTTTCTATCATGTACATCTGAAAGGATCACTGTACCTTGCAATAAGATCACCACATTTAACTGAATTTCTGGTAAACAGCATGATTTTTTATTGAAACTGTTACCATAGAACACATTTAGAGCACTTCATTAATTTGTGCTACATGACTGATTACAGCACACCTGCTGCACCTAGAAAAGTGCCTGATGCCTGCAGCCAAGTCATAGCTGATAGTAGATGCGCAGTGGTTTTAATTTCACTTAGTGCAGCCTCTTATACTTAGTGCTATCATCTAGGCCAGGCACAGAGACAGCTGTAATTTGGCACCACTGGTAGCACTAAGCCTGTAGTAGAATTTCTCTTTTTGCCACTGAAAAACAAAGGATCATCCTAACCTTGCCAGTGTGCAAGATGAATAGGGAGAAGAAACCTGAAGAACAAATAGACCAGCTAAAACGTCTTGGGAGTGGGGGTGGGGGAACCCCAAAAAAAAAAAAAATGGTTTTCAGTCATTCAACTTCTGCTTTGCATCTGAGCCAGCAATTTCAATTCAGCAATATGTGTAGGTTAAGAACAACAGCTTTGCATTAATTTAGTTAATGCAGAGCTTGAGAGGGTAGGCAGATTGTAAAGAAGAGAAAGTTGAGAAGGATTATGGTGATAAAGTTATTGGGTGATACAGGACAGATTCAGCAAGGCAGAGCATATTAGAACTATGTTTAGACTGAACTTAAAACTAAGCAAGAAATCCTTTGCTCTGGAGAAGAGTCCCCTCAAACTGTAAAGGTTAAATTTAACCTCCAAGCCATCTTGTTATTAAATCTTATCAACCTAAGAAATTAAAAGCAAAAATAATAATTTAAAGCTGACAAGCAGGATAAACAGCAATTCTGGTTTAACCTAATCTGATTAGAAGTGACAAAAATTGCTCTTATGACTTATGGACAATATCAAAAGCCTTAAAATGGATTTGGTATTTCCTGTATATGCGTTACTTATGAGAGATATATTCTGTCAGTATAAGATTTGATTTTTAATTTTATCACATACATATTTAGAAATACAAAGTCTATTCGTGATTTCTCCGATGAATCATTATGAAGTACATGAAAAATGTTCCTGATGGGGCAGGTATTATCCCCTGCCCAGGACAGCCTCAGAATTGGATGGTATCAAACATGCTAGTGAGAGAGGTGATTCATGCCCATATGTTGATAGAAACATGAACTATGTTAGAGCCACTTGAGATGGAATATCTTGCATTATTTCTTCAACAGGATGAGTATTTTGTCCTTTTCAGAATGACAGGGCAGCTGGTGGTGGACTACAGCTATAGATAAATCCTAGACAAAGCAGAAGACATCAGAGAGCACCATAGACTGGTGCATGACAAATTACAGTTCACACACACAAAATAGTTTTTTAAAGATTCCTGAAAAAACATACATCATTTTGCCACCTAAATTCAAATGTTCTTTGTTTGTTTGTCTGCTTGGTGTGTTTTTTTGTTTGTTTTGTTTAGTGTTCTTGTTTTCCTTCCTGCATTTTTATTTGAATCTTGAAATAAAAGATGTTCACTGTAGAAATTGTGTCAATTATTTGTCATCAATTCACATCAAATGTAATTGGTAACAGCCAGCTTCACATCAGGAAATTCCAGTCTCCCAGTACTGATAGTGGGACCTTCTAGTTTGCATTTTGTTCAGATTGGACCTGCCATCAACCTGAGTAAGAAAAATAAAAATAAAACTAACAAAATGAGAAAGTCAATCTTAAATTTTGACTGCTACAGGAGATTTTGGCAGTATAAATAAGGTCATCTAAGGTATTTTGGCAAGCATTTCAGATACAGTGAGAGAGATTTTCCTTCTATCTATAATCAATTTTTCTGAAGCCTTTTGCTTTCTTTCTCTCTAAGAGAAAGCCCTTCACAGACATGTGAAAGCTGTTTACTTTCTGACTGCCTTCATTTTTCATTACATCTCAATGCCTCTCCAAGGTGGCTGTATACCTGCATGGATGGAAAAATCAAATTCCTAAGTGACAAAATGGAGTGTATAAAGGAAGAGGTTGTACCTGGGAATCTGCACAAAGCTGCAAGAGCAATTAAACAGAGGCAGTGCTGAGTGCCTTACCTGGCGACACCACAGCTTCCGGAATATTTGCAAATAGGCCAACACCATGAGACACAGTGGTGCCATGTATGTCACCAGAAAAAAGCATGTGTGATACATCTTGGGGTAAACCTCAGCTGGAAAGAGAATTCAAATAGGAAAGGTGCATTTAAATATACATACATTTCAAAATCACCTTAAGAAAAATTATTCATATAGATATGCATGTATTTTTTAACATAACAGGAAGATGTACCAAATAATATTATGGTCAAGATTGTTTTTTTAATCCCTTCTATATACATTCTATCAGAAACATGCTTTTTATCTCAAGGATCTCCTATATCACATTACTGATTTCTTATCATATTATTACTTTACATATGGAGTGTGAAGTTTTACTTTTTGTTAAAATAATGATGGATTAATTTTTTTATCTAAAAATGAAATATTAACTATAAGTGAAAAATTTTGCTATCTAAAAATAGGTAAATAATCATCCAACCTATCTCATCCTTGACGTATTGAAAGGTTGTGTAAGTGTCATTAGTTTTAATTCTGCAAAGGCTACTACGTATCCCTGAGTAAACTGCACAATCCCTCACCTACAAAGACTGCAACTGCAAACTACAGCACACAGGACACTGATGGGAGGAGAGACACACATTTCATAAATCACTCGTTGGTGGCAGAATATATCTGATTAAGATGCAGTAATTAATTATTACGATTAAATTTTAAAAATAGAATCAGTACATTTAAGTGCTTTAAACCTAGGAAATCTCCAAGATGGTTTTAAACTCAGATTTAACAATAATGAGTTTGGTAGTGTTGTGTTCTAATTTCCCGTGTATCTCTTTTCAAAAGACAACTTATGAATGTTATTTGCTTAGAGTAAACATCTTAGAAGTGCTGTGCCTGTATTGAGTTTTAAGAATGTTACATCTTAAGCTCCATCAGTAGTTTACACCAGAATGTGCAGTGCCTGAAAACCTGTCTTCTATTTTGTAACATTAAATGTAGTTTGCTATTGCCAATTGTTGGTATTAATTACAACTTAACATCTGTGGATGGCCTCAGAAAAGGAATGAACATTTGGACAGTAACAACACATAGCAGAAGAGAAACTGCACCCCATGAACAGTTAAATTGCAAGGTAATACTAAGCGTTGCATCTTGGATAAAGAAGGAAATTTTATTTTAATTTCCAGAATTTCCAAATGTTTCAGGATGATAAGATCTGCAAGTGAAATTCTGTGTTGATTGCTTTTTACATTAAAAAAAAAAAGGAAAAAGGGGGGAAAAAGAAAAGAAAAAAAAAAGAATTGCATGAGATCAAAACTTTGGTGCATCAAAATTATTTTCTGCCTGTTAAAGTGACTGACACTGTGGACCCTATCAAAGAAGAGCATGTCAGGAGAATTTCAGAGCTTGTTCAGGCAAAGATATACAAGGACTTGCCCCACAACTCTCATAGCAGGGAAGAGAACACCATAATGTAAATTCCAGGCTCACTCTCAAATGCAGACTCAGGTAATCTTACACTTGCCATTAGACCTGAAAAGTGCCTGCTGGTACACCCAGAAAATCTTCAGTATCAAGGAGATAGAAACCTGCTACAGCAAAATCCAGACAATGTTCATTCCCAGCAAAGGCAATAGAGATGCTGCCACTAACATTTGATAGTTTTGATAGATCAGGGTTCAAAAAATTCAGAGGAGTAGTATTTGACTTCTTACTTGCTCTAAGGTCCTGTAGCAAACCAGCTTACCAGCTCCTAACTAGCAGCTGCAGCTACTAACTCTTGTCAATGTCCCTGGTGGAGCCAGACCATTTGGGGCAGGTTTTTTATAATTGGCATTAACCTGAGATTATATGTTGATTGATGATCTCAAACTTGCTTTTGCATTCCAGAAAAGGCAGCCTCACAGCAGCCCTGCTAGCTAGGGAAGTATTGATATGCGTGCTCCACAGGTGGAAAGATTAGGGAGCAACTGGAGTAATGCGACTTACTGGGATCACAGGAGGTCAGAACTGAAAGTGCATTCTTTCTGCTCAGGAGGAGGTGCCACCTGCCTCATCAGTGCTCTGCCGGCAGCCGGGCCCCTTTCAGGTGGAAGGACGGTACATGTTTAAAAGGCCATCTGGAGTTTATGACTTCCAATTTAGCATTCCAAGTAAAGTAAAACATTAAATGAGCCTAGCTATCTACAAAGAACTGAGGACCAGGTTGGAGGAAGATCCTAACACTTGCCTTTGAAGATTAGCCACCTGGAAAGTGCCAGCTGCTAAACATCAAAGGAAACCTGTCCCTCCTCCACCCAGGGCAAAGCCCTTTGCAGAATGTTTCCCTAAGAAACATGACTCTGTTTAGCTTCTCAAGCCAAAGAAAAGCTTTAAAGCTGTTTGACAATCCCAGCAGCAAGAAGAAGGAGGGCTGGCTAAAGATACTATTCATTTATCAAATGAGTTCCAGGCTCCTTGAATGCAAACATCAATCAGTCTGTGCTCCTGCCTGACTGGGACAGCTGAAACTCTTACTGCCAAGCAGAGGAGGAGAAAAGGGTCCTTGCCTCCTATGGTCACATAATGGACTTCAGGACAGGGGGAGATTGTTCTTAGCTGGAGTAACCACCTCTTTAAGAATGAAACAATGACTCTCATGCCTCTGGCTGCTATTCTATTGAAAAGAGAGAATAAAACATAAAGCAAACAGGTGGTCACAGGGGTTGGACTGGATTCAGATCAGCATTCCTACTCAGCTTCATTCATACACTGTAATTACCCCACCCGATAAAGGATCAGTATGCTAAAATGAGCTTTCATCTGTCTACTTCAGGGGTTACTAAACACATTTTAAATTTTTCTAAAGCTTCCCTCTCCATGTAGTCTTCGAGTCCCAGCCTGAAATTGGTAGATTGAAACTGCAGCTTCTGGATTTTTGCCAGAATTTTACTATATTTGTGTAAATATATATATATACATACATGTATACATATACATATGAAATCAAATTGAAATAAATGCTCAAAACATTTTTATATGTCTAGCAAATGAAATAGTCCCTTTAGCCATAGTGCTTAACAAAATTGGTACTCCTGACAGCTTCCTTAAGAATAAGGAAAATCAAGTTTGCTGAGCATTAGTAGAGTTCCCAGGTTCCCTACTCTCAGGAAGATACCCATGAGGTTCTGGAGTTACCAACGCAGAGAAGCAATGCAATTAAAAGTGTACATTTTTAAAATAAAGCTTAATAATCAGGGATGTTAGGAAGTGGGCGCCTATAGGACAAAAAAATCAAACACATGATGTAGTGCTTCCAAGCTAAGTTCCTATGTCAGAGTACTTAGGGCTAGCTAATACTAAAATTACATCTTGAAACTGAACATATTGTGCTTGAGTTATCAACTTACAATAACACCCAGCACAATTTTAGTTTTGAAATAGTCTAACTTCCTTCTACATTAAAATATGCCAAGAGTTTTTCATTAAATTCTGAACACTTTGATAAACAGGATGTATAAATCTTCTTGTAGTATTGCAATTTCCAGCTATTTGTTTTCCAGAATTAAGACAATGTGGGTTTGTACTATTGTATGAATAGTCCAAGAGGAAAAGGAACACTAAGTCTTCCCTTTGTTTCCACTCAGCCATGCAGTTTTGGGAAAGAATTATCTCCATATTCTTTTTATCATTTGCAAAGGGCTTGGCTAACGCACTTTGGCTAACACTCTCCTCTTGAACAGCTCTAAGACAATGTATTTAGCTGACTTGGACACATGGTGAACTCATTTTAATATACATTTCTTTTATTTTGGCACTTTATAATCAAATTCAGCGCAGCAATTACAGACTATTATAGAGCTGTGGCCAACTCTGGCTCCTTAAGTGAGCCTGCATAGGTCACATGTTGGATCCTTCTGCATTCCCAAATAAAATATTGTTATTAGACAGTACTCAAGATGAAAAACCGTCAGCCTAGAATTGGCAATGAATTCTACATTCAGGAATGCCAGAAGCAATTATAAAGAAATTGAGCCCTGTTTTAGGCTGAACTACTGCTCCATTTGCAGTCACTGGCAGCTTTCCAACAGCATGCTCAAATCTTATTAGTCAGGGTGGCGACTATTTGTTCACCATTGAGGAGCCCAGGTGTCACAGTACTGATCAGACCTTCCCTCCAGACACTCATCAGACTTTTATGGTCTCCAGCAGCTGGCCCTAAGTCTGTGTAGGGTACAGTGCTGTCTCCTGCTTTGGCATCTCTGACATCTTCCTGGACATGACTTCCAGTTACTCTTCCATAGCACCTCATGCTTCAATGGCCCTGGGGTCCCAGAATTACAACAGGCTTCCAAAACACTTTGGAAAGTGGTATTAAGCATCCTCTTTTTGCAGTCCCAGTCTTTAACATTCACAGTTTAACATCCTCAGAACATATGGTGTACACGATATTCTGCAAAGATTTTATCAGATGTACTGTAATTTTAGACAGCATTAATTGTATGCAGTTCTAAACAAAGCAATAAACACCCCAAATACAATCCCTTTCTCGAAATTGATTTTCCTATAGGACTTTCTCAGGGTCTCTTGAGTGTGTGCAACATCTACATCTCCACTTTCTCGCTGCAAATATGGGTTATTTGTAGCAGCATTAATTTCTTTCTCCTTCAACATCTTCCTAGATAGCTTTTTCTTTGACCTTCTATATTTGCATAGTCAAAAGAGGCAAAACAAAATCCAACAATGCAGGTATTTTCTTTAAAAATATTAGCTTTTTATTTCTTCTTCCACCTTTAAGGCTCACCCCTCTTTTCAAAGCACTGCCTTACTCTTTTCTTTTGTTCTTTTTGTGGACCTTTATGATTTAAAACCCTATTTTTCAGTAGAAAAACTGCATAGTCTATGCTTTGAAATAACTCAGAGTCCTTAGAAACTTTCAAGAGAATGGAAATTATTTTTAAATTACACTTCATTTGCTATAGTCTGAAAGAGATGTGTCTGTGTATATATAATCCTCATTGATAAAATATGGTTAACTCTACTTTTACTAGGAAATTCCATGATTTTGAGAAATCTGCTCATAATTTAATACATATAAAGATTCTTCTTTCAAGTTACTATGATAAGCTATTATTAGATCATGGAGATTTTTTAAGGATATCCAAAATGCACCAGCAGAATAACTAGCAATGATGGTGCATCGCAATTAGAAGAATTATTCATTTAAAAGGCAGCAAGATAAAAATAGGATTGTTATCTTTCAGTGGAGTGAAAAGCTTCCCATTTCAGAAAACTTTTTAATATAACATTATTCTTTTCATTCTCGATATAAATAATATTTTTAAAAAATTGAAGTGTTTGTATTCCCTTTCTGAAGCCAGACAAAAAAAAAATTTATTCTATACACAAATATACTTGCCTTTACTATAATCCCCTCTATCTCTCCAAACACCCAAGTGAAGGCTCACATCATAACCTGAAGACCAGTAGATTTAAATTTAGAAAAATACACTCCATAGGAGTAGAGTCTTGCAAGCATATGGGAATTTGGGTTGTTTGTTTCTCGGGGTTTTTTTGAATAGTGGGTGCTTCAGCTCAGGCTGCAACTACTTCAGCACAACTGAACAAGAAGCACCATTTAAAATATTTCTAAACCTACTACAGAATCTGTAGTTCAAAAGCAGCACTTTTCCATTGGGAATCAAAAAGTGGCCAATACAGATCTGGAAATTCTGAGATTACATTCCCTGATGAAATGATCTCTTGACTTCCTAATAAATTAACCACATCCTTTCCTAGGCTGAGATTAAAAGAATCTTTGCTGCAGAGTTAACCCTGAAGTGATGAAGGCATGAATAATTGCTTCTGCACTAAAATGAGCGGACAAAAATTGTACTTGGAATGAATGCTGTGAAAGAAAATAGTAACATAACTACTGCAGTATCCTGCAGCAGAAGGGGATACAAAATTTTTCACAGATGAAGGAAGAACACCAGAAGTAAAGAGCAGATTTGTCCTCTCCAATGAAACACTAAGTACAGTACAGCTCAACAGAGGCTTCCTCTCAGCTATGAACTTAGAGCACACCTTTGTCAGCAGTGAGTACCAATGAGCTAGTGGCCACCTCTGCTCCCTTGCCTTGTCCCAGAGGGCTAACTGAGATGAAGGAGATGAAGAACAGGGAATATGATACCCAGTGTCTTCTCATTAATCCTCTGGTGGCTCTGTGAAAGCTGTTAGCAGGAAAAGAACTTCCAGAAGAGCACATGGAAGAGTCCTCAGAAGTTCAGGCTGTTTAAGCTAATTTATCATGATAATTAAACACAGGTGAGCCAGTTGTATTTTATCACAATTGTTCATAGGACTGGAATCTTCTTCTACAGAGACAGCTCTGGGAAAATATCTGATTGTGCTTCAGCTGGACTCAAGGCTATTAAACAGGCACCTTTTAGTTGTGTGTTTTGGCAAACTTGGCTTTGTTTTCCTGTGTGTGAAGAATGGTATTACTGATGGCCATTATATCCAGTGTCAGAGGCACAGCATGTAACTCATGCACTCTGTTAGCATTGGAGGTGTGCCAAGGCCCACCAGAGTCGAGCCCCAGCCATTCGGGTGGGTGGCTCACACCACTTGCTGTGAATGAAGACAAAATAGAAGTAGTTACTCCCTGGCAATCCTTACAGCTTCTTACAGCTTCAGTCAGACACAGAATATGTTAGATTCAAAGTTAATCTGGAAATACAGGGTTACGCTTCTTGTATAGACTAATTTGCAACTGATCACTTTCAAAAAGATATTTAAATTATTTTGTCCATGACAAATTTCAAATTTTAGATTAACTCACTACCCTATATTGATGACATCTCTGTAAATTCTGCAATGACATGTAATTTGCATTGAACTCCCAAGAGATACCTATAAACATGAGTCAAATGCCAGCAATTAGCAAAATATCAGGTGAAAAGAAAATCTGTTCTTGCATAGTTACTTCTCAAGGCTAAGTACTGAAGTCTTTGTCAACTTTCAATGTACATCAGTCACAGAATTATATAAGCATAAGCATTGAAGGGCGAGAACACTTCTGCTCTCTGGGAAGCATTAACATGGTCAAGACACTAGTCAGCCTCATTCATTTAAACTTAATTTAAAATGTATTTTAAGCTTCAACAACACAAAAGAAATCCACAGAAATTTCACAAAATTTGAAAAAAATGATAGTTCCTGGAAAGCTTATATAATCAAGAACATTTATTGTTATGTTTATACAAGTTGACTTCATATTAGCATCTCCTGATATTTTGATTACTTCATTTAACACCTCCTGATAGTTTGATTACTTTATAGCAGTACAAAGTCAGCTCGTATGGTCAATGACAGACTCACCTCCCCAGTGCTCATCACACACTGTGAACAAGGTGGTTTTATTGGCTAATCCTGGGAACACACTGCTGCACTCCATAACAATAGCCTGAGGAATCATTATGATGCAGGACACAATCCAGATAATTACAATGCTGTTCCTTGCTCGCTTGGCTGTGCTTTTAAACATCAAAGGGTGACAAATTGCATACCATCGATCCAAAGCAATGCAGCTGAGTGTTAGGACAGACACAGACACTGAAACTGTCTAAAGAAAAAGAAATATTATATAAATATGAGGTTTTTACCTACAGTTTCAAAAATTATTTACCATACTTTCCCCCCAGAGTTTTAAAAATTTATATTTTCAACACGGTTAGTTCTTTATCTGCAATTGTTAAATAGACTCTCAGACAAAGACTCCTTTTAAAATAACTTCTTACAGAATTACAACAGATATCCTCATCTGCTGTACTCCTACTAGAATCCACAAGATAATTCACACATTGAGATGCTAACTAAACAGAATGGGTGTTGGAAAATCAAATTTTGAAATAGAAAATTTAATCAACTGGGAATGTATAAAACTTTATCTGAAAAAACTTTTCAAACATTAGACAGTGAATTTTATCTTTTTTTCTTTGTAGAAAAATATTATTTGTTGGTTTCTATGTTATATTAGCATACCAGAGCCATCATTTTAATTTGTTTTTTACAAGAACATTGAAATTCAGGATCTCATGAAAAAGTCCTTTACAACAATCAGCTTAAGGCAGACTAAGACATTTTACCTTTTATTCAGTAAAGGAAATAACCTATCACTTTAGTTTTATTGTTTCAATTTGTATGCTTGGTGATCACTCTTCAGATTTTCTTTCACTACAATGGAGGTTTTGAAAAAAAAAAAGGTTGTGATTTTGATTGTATCAAGTAGAGGTCATAGCTGCTGGAGAACTTTGCCTTTGACACTATAGTTCTTTGGCCATCAAGGTATCTTCTGCAAATATAAATTCTGCTGGAGGCACAGAGCTGATGATCTGCCCACACTCTGAGTACTGCTTAATTCTTCTGAATTTTAATGACCACAAAGCCAAGCACTTGTCATTCTAGTTTACCCAATCAGTTAATCCATTCACCTATTCTTAGAAAAGGTACAAATGATGCAAATTATTTCAAAACTAGTTAAGTCCATGGGTAAATGAGAAGCAATTACTGCTTAAGGCAGAAAATCTGATCAACTCCCAGTGAACCTGGATACTTTGACACAAATTCAGTAAACATAAAAAAAGTTTATACTGCCTTCAGAAGTTGGATTCTCTGTCCTGGACACTTGTGTAGCTGTTCAGACCCACACAGAGAGAATATTAATCACTTTATTTCTATTTACAGATATTTTTATTGCTTTACATCCCTTCTGAATAATTAAAAAGATCACAAAAAGTAAAGAGCATCTGAAAAAAAAGTCCCAAAAAGATGCATTGCGAAAGTCCAATAATCAGATGGATGAAAACCAGTCTTTACTATGCATAATCATATTCCCAAGTGGAACAGTATTTTAGGCCTCAGCATGTACTCTGAGACACCTACTCAGTATCAGTTATGGACTTTCATTGGATTAGAAGTATTAGGAAGATGCTGTTGTCATTTCTGGTTTTCATAACATGGGTAATGTGTACACAAACAGAAAAATAATACCTGTAAGTAGGGAATCACTTTACAGAGGGTCTGCCCAAAGAACCACGTTTCTGTGATGTCCACAACTAAAGTTGCTGGAAGACAAGTAATTGTGACCAGAATGTCAGCCAGAGAGAGATTCACGATGAAGTAGTTGGTAACAGTCCGCATGTGATGGTTCTTCCACACTGCAAGGCAAACTGAATTTGGAAAGACAAGTTAGTGAGATGGAAATGACTTAGGAAATGCTTTAAGAGGAAAACATTTGACTTAGTGGAATTAAGAAAATGTTTGTGTCCTTTGTTTAACACATAATATGCAAGAACCACGTGTTTTCTTTTAGAGTAGAAACAAGAGCGTACATGTAGAGAGATTCTTGTTACACAAAGAATAGCTTTCCACAGACTGCAGGGTGGGAAATAATCCAATATATAAAACATCTTACTTCTCTGCTAGTTAATCTTCACTAACTACTCATACAACTTCATTTCTCTTTCAAGCCATTGGCTCTACTCTACAGCAATACTCATCTTTACCTGCAAATGTTTATCTATTTTCTATTATGACAGCATGATGCTTAAATCAAATTACTACAACACAGAATCTTGTACAAATATAATTTTATAAAATATTTTACTGGATTTAATATATCTATTGCATCTGCAGAGAGTCTGTAACAATTTTCTGGGTAACTGTGATTTGAATTAAGTTAATAAAAGTAATTTTTGCTGTATTAAATGTTACATTTTTGATGATGATCAAATGCAGCGTGTAGCAGACACTTTTTAAGATGTGCCTTTAAAGGTTGTTTTGTGTGTTTTATGTCACTCTTTTTCAAACTGAAAGACTTTTAGAAATGAGGTAAATCAATCTTTAAAATCACTAGACTAAATTCATAAGCTGCTGAATTGAAAATGCCATAATTAAATCAAGGAAAGTAGCAGAAAAGTAATTTTTAAAATAATTTTGGAAGTCAAACCTTTAGTGACTGGTGCAATCAAAAGCTTTTGAATTATTTAGATTTTTCAATTCATTCACCCAAAGATCTTTAAAAACCAATGCCCAAAATTTTCCAGAAACACCACAATACTTTTTGTATGACAAGAATACAATTCATTGTACATCAAAGGGTCTTCCCTGCAAACAATTATTCATCCATCATGCACATCTAGATGAAGATTCAAAGTCTCCTAATCTGTCAGGATATGGCACAGTGCTTAATTTAGATATACTAAACAGATCAGAGAATGTTAAAAAATTGAGCTAAAAAGGTCCTCAAGAGGTTGCCCAAATCTAAAATGGAATCTGCCAGAGCTAAGCCACTCTCTTATAGTCATTAAACTATCTAAAACAGCTGGAAAAAAAATACACAAACTTTAAGGCACACAAGCTCTTGAGATCAGATGCTTCTTTAGATCCTAAGAAGGATTATGTGCCTGAAAACTTCTGTCTATCTTCCAGCTGTATCAGTTGATCTCATAAAATATATGACTTCATTCCACAAATCTTGTCTTATGTCTCTAGAACAACAGAACTACAGCAAGACTACAACTAAGCAACTGTTGGCAAGTTTACATGTGAAAATGTGCTATATCTGAAGATACCACACATCTCTTAAATGTGCTGCACTGTTTAATTATCTTCCCTACAAAAAAAAAATTCTTCTCATGTCTAATCTACTTTTATTTTGCTGCTATTTGCATACATTTTTTCCTGCACATAGGCAGGAATGAGGAAGAGTTTTTTTTCCTGTAGCAATGCTTCACATATGTAAGGATTCTTGTTATATATTTTCTCAAAACTTCAGATCTCTTTATCTTTTACTCTCAGTCATTCCTAGAACTTCTGCAATCACCCTTGTCGCTGCTCTCTGGGCACTTTCAGATGGAATTGAACCTTTCTGGTGAGAGTGCAGTGACCAAAACTGGCAGAATAGGCTTTCAAGATCTTACCAGTGTGGTGCTGGGAACTGAGATTGCAGTACTTCTTCATGGGGGATATGTTTAGGCACTTAGACTAGGACACAGAGAAAGGGAGAAGCTAGGTGGCCTTTAGTTTCTCTAAGATCAGGTGATTTTATTAACTCTCTTAAGATATAGGCTTCCAAGGTTCATCTAAAACCTCTGTTGTGATGCAACATATGCTCTTCATATATTTTAATGTGTTGCAAAGATAGCTCTGGATTCTGTCACTTGTATAAATTTAATTTTTGCTATATATGTATCATGCTGTCATGAATGCAAATGAAAACCTCTCTACAAAGATCTTCACTGTTCTTGGATGGGTTTTGAAAAGAAAACAGTATAAATTTCTTCTATGGTTTTCTTCCCGAATGCAGAATTTCAGGTTTTCTTAGTTTTGGCCTCAGATACCTAAAATGCAAGGCTTATGAATTAAAGGCTTAAAGGAAACATCATATTGATTGCATTTTCTTCCCATTTGGAAGATTTAAAGTACCTACCAAAGTAATTATTTCTACAGCATTGCATGACAATTACAACATAACAAATCAGAACTTTATCACTGTCACTCCTGCATGGGGTTACCAGTTATAGTCTGATAGTACAGAGGCAGCACCTAATATTGCTGCCCCTCTGGAACATTGTGTGCAGTTAGAAATGCAATGCGGGGGGAAAAAATGCAAAAAACCATTTCACTTTAGATAATTTTAATATTTAATTCTAAAAATTTGAAGATCTGGACATTTACTTATGGCTGTATTTTGTCTTAAGTGCAATTCACATTGAAAGTATGGTCCTGTCTTTTAGTTGGACAAAAGTTGATGTTAAGTGGCAATGTTTTTCTGTACTTCTTATTCTTTTTATCAACAGGCAAAAATTAAATAAAAACTTGTTTAAAAGTTCACAGTTTGGCTACTTTTTTCTCACATTATGGTTTCAACAGTCCCGTGTTCTACCCAGTTCAGACAAGTACATCATTTACAGCCATGGATGTCAGTGCCTAAAGGTGCAAGGTTTAAGCAGATATGTTTGGTCTTTGACCAGGTCTATTCCCATTCCTGCACTGGTCCATGTGAAAAAGACCTGAACATAAACATTATTTCTGGTAAAACAAATCCATTAAATTGACAAATATGAGGTCAATCTCACTGGCAGCCAGCTGTATCAGAAATCAATTCATAGCATTCTGCATGTTGAGTTCAAGGCTGTATGAGCAAATGAAACTTTGTGATACCCCAGAGATCTAAGAATTACTACCATATTCATCTCGGACACAAAGAAAGTGAAGGGCAGAACAGAAGTTGTTAAAGGCCCTACAGTAAATCAGACACAGAATGAGAAACTTGGACTCCTAATTCCCTGCCGTGTACTAAACCTTCCAGATCCCACTGCCTTAACACAGATGGAATTCAGATGAACTTCAGTATTTGCTGCTCCTCAGAGTAACATAAAAGACTGTGTCTCTTGCTACTCAGGGTGTAGAGTGTTCAGGAAAGCCAAGGCACAGAAACTACCCCCAAATTCCCTTGAATTCTAATCCATGGGGATAGGCACCTGGAAGGTGAAAAAGCCCAATAGCTTACAAGCATAGAAATGCAAGATAATTTGTTACTTTATATTTCTCTGCTTATGCTTGTATATTTCCCCTTTTGACCTCTTCTCTTCTTCACAGCATAACATATTTCCCCTTTTTTTTATGGCACATAGCACAAGAGCACCTTAATCAGCTTTAAGTTTACATAAGTATTTACATACTACCATAATAATTAAATATCCCAGAAACTCATTCCATGAATGCATTAAAAAAAAAAAAAAGAGAGAGAAAAAGAGAGAGCCTGTGAAAAAAAAGTATTTTAAAACCAAGTCAGCTTTTTCTGCCCTCATTGTCCTCTGCTGTTTGCAGTACTGTTTTGAACCTGCCACAAGCATTGGTAATGTTTTCTTTCAGTGCAAGGCTAAAAAGCTGTGAAGATCTGCTATGAGCTATTTGAATAGGACATAATGATAAAAGTCATAAATAAGTCCTAAATGACATAAAGTTAGTTGAATACATTCCTTCCAGACTTGCTCTTTCTGAGTTTACTACAGTCCAAGGTTACTCAGTAGTCATGGACAATAGCTTCATTGATAGTGTTCTAGCAGCTCATCAAGAAAGATTCTCTAGCCTGTGCTCAAAACCTGCTATTTCATAGGCATGAAAAATGGTTTGACTATGCCACTGAATATTGTGCAGCTAGTTAAGTGTCAGAACAAAGGAATTTAATATACACACTCCTTTAATTACACATTTTCATCCCAGGCAGTTTTACAGAGAAGCACTCAGCTCACACAGAAACACTCAAGTAACAGGCTAGGAAAAGAAAGTTCCATGGAGGTGAAATGCCATCTGCCTACCCAAACAGAAATAGCAGAGAGCTTTGAGTTTCTACTTATCCTGAAGAACAGAAGAAAGGATAAGAAAGGTAGTAAAGATTCTCAATTGGAAGTGTATTTTACCAAAAAGTACTTCAAAATCACAAAAGAGGAGATGAGGCCAGAAGCAGTCTTCCTAAAAACTTGGGAGATAACATGGTGTTAACAGGATGCCTGTTTAGTTGGAGCACGGGAGAGTGGCCCAAACTAAGCTCTTTAGACCTCCATCAAAAAATCTATGAAATAGAAAAATAATTTAATAAAACTTCAATTTAACATTATGTGCAAAGCTTTTATGCAGCCTTTGATGTTCCTAGCTATAAATGGGACTGAGAAAGAAAGTGGGGAAAGTGATGTTAACACAGACACTGAAGAAAAGAGGATTAGAAAGGAGAGAAATGTTAAAAAGCAGTTCTGAAACATGCTTCTGCTGCGCATGATTTTTCCCAGTGCTAATGGAACCTAATTACCTGCCCAATGTATTGTATAATTTTCCATATTTTTGCTTTTATTTTACAAAACCGGTCGGAGTTAGGGCTATTCCTGCAAGTGCAAACAGGCAGGCCAGGTTTCACAAGGAGCAGCAGTTTTTCTAATGGCTGTTAGACTGCCCCAGATGCTTCATCTCACCGGGGACATTCCCCTTCACTTTTTCCAGACTTCGGCCGAGCTTTAAAAAGGGAAGCGCTTGTTGTTCCCACCTCTTCCACACAGTGTCAGTAAAGGCTCGGAAACCAGCTGGAGTCGCCAGGCTGAAAGCCTTTGGAAAAACGTGTGGAGGCTCTCCATAAGCCAGGATAGTTCTGTGATAATGAAGCTGCTTTCTGGACCCATCCTCCAAACACTGATGATCTACCACTCCCCAAAAAAGTCTCACAGGAAAGTTCCAAAGGACAAAAAAATGAAAGGTTAAAATCAAAGTTAAAATTTAAGATGGATTGCTATTAGAAATCCATCAAGAAAGCTTCACCTCATATTCCTGCAGAAAAAAAACCTTCTCTAATACGACAATATAGTGAGATTGGTATTTTTCACGTACAAATTTAGTCCCTGTGGTTTTGTGTCCTGAGGCATTTTAATTAGAGGCTGTAATGGTGTTTAATCAATTAGCACAGCTCATTGTATCTCAAGCTGAATATGAAAACAATAAAAAGGCTCCATCTGGTATAAAGTGCAGCTGCTTGCCTCCTGGAAGATTTATGCTGTCTTGAGCATATTAAACACTGTGCTGCAGTCCTTCCACTGGTGGATTCCTGGGTTAGCTGTCAATTTGTTTTCTACATGTCAACCCTAAATCATTTCCCTTACACTCCGGAAGTCTTGTCCACCTCTTATTCAGTGGGTCATCTTTCAGTGCAACTTCCTGGCCAAAATAGAAGTGCAATTTCCATAACCAGAAATAACTGACATTTTCATGTATAAAGGAACAACTTTATCTCTTATCTAATTTTTGATGAATAATAAATCCCAGACGGAAGTAAACAAAGAATTATCATATTTCATTCTAAACTACAATGATTTTATTTTGCTTTGGTAATTCAGTCTCACAACTGTTTTACTGAAATGTCATAATATAGTCATCCAGAAGTTATTTGGAACTGATGCTGTGATTATAAGAACTGGTAATCAGCATCTCCAAATGCATTAGGCAGAAAGCTTCTAAAAAACTTTACTCTTAGTTTACAACCAGTGACAAAACATGTGATAAATAGTTTTCTTTTTTTATTCTCTATCTCCTAACCCACCCACCCCCAATTGTTTTCTCCTCACAATTAATTGGTTCTCCATATGGAATTCTTCCTCTTGTTCTCCTTTGGTGATACTACCTGCTGCAATTCAAGATCTGAGTGGTGGGATGTTAAGCAACACAAGGTTGAAAGGAAGGCCAAGTAGATATGCTACCAAAGGGAATTCTGGAGAGCTAGAGCCCCTGTGGAAAGACTGAATGTATACTGCTGGAAGGAAAAATGCTGTCATTAAAACTACCTTCATTATGAATGACTCCTGATTAAGGATTCTTCTGCTTTGACTTAAAAGTCTAAAAATTAGGTGCTTAAGACTAAGCTTATTTAAGGAAGGCTTCTCATGAGTCTTCCAATAATTTCATTGGTGATCTTGATTAAGGGGAAAGAATCATTTTAAATTGCAGAGGATATTTAATTGGGGGTTTTTAAAACCAGCAATGAGAAAACAAACTATTTAAACAACAAAAGATCTAAAACAAAGCAATATCTTCTGTGAATAGGGAGCTATCTAACCCTTAGGCTGTCCATCTCTTACCCACTATTAAGCTCTAAGCTCATACCTTACTTCATTTTTACATAACTAATCTTATCTGACAGAAAGGAGACCAACATGAGACCAGGCTTACATTGAAAAGTAATAGAAAGAATGGCACAAAGAAAATACACCGGTTTACACAATGTTTATTATAGAGGAAATACTGAAAAAAAAATCCTGTGTCTGGTAACAATGCCTGGCAGATAAGAACTGTCCTTGAATACATGATGTGATAGCTTAAAAGACAGACAATACTCTGAGCTAAGGAATTACATGGCCTATCAGTGAGGCAGTAGCTCCTCATCAACAGGAAACACTAAATGTGTTCAAACATGTGTGAAGAAATCCTAAGGAGCAGGTGGCTAGGTCATGTTCCCTATGTATCACATATAAACAAGTGTGCATGTGTAGGTTCCATCACACAGGAAAAATACCAAAACTGTAACAAATGTAATTGAATAACATAGGACACATGAAATCCCAAAGTATTTTGTTGAACATCGGCTTCACTGGAATGTACTAATGGGGAACTGTCACCCACAAAAGACAGTGAGGATCTACATAAATAAAAAAAGAGATAACAGCAGCTAGTTTCCTTGCAGCAATATGTTTTCTGAGGTTTTCTAACTGCTACATGTTCTATTGTATCAAAGAGTTAAGAGTTGTGGGTTTTGGGTTACTCATCTGCTCCAGAACACTTCTAAATCTTAAGAACTGGCTTATCAAGGCATTAGAGAAGAAAACAAGAACTGAACTCTGTGTAGTGGAAGCTTATTTGTATGGATCACAACTGGGAGTAAAAGCACAACCATCTAACTGGCACTGGAATAATTTTCTAACTCAGCCACATTACATAATCTTAGGCATTCAACAATCTAATGGAAATGGAAGTTATTAGCAGAGAATCAGCGAAGCCATAAAAACAGACTGCCCAAAATGCCTGGTTTGGTCAGCTCTGGAGGAAGAGAAAGGTTCCATCACAGAGTTTTCCTAATCTAACTGTATTGATTAAGGCAAACAGATTGGTTTAAAATATCCAGCCCCCACCCCCCAAATCATTACCAGTATTAACTGGCAAACCCAGTCATATCTGCAAAGCTGGCTATACTGATTGACTAGATGTTTAATAATAATAATTGATATTATTATAAATAAAGCCTACAAAATCTTTATCTACACTTCCTATTACAGGTGGAAGAGTCAGAAATTTAGATGTCATACTGTATATGACACTATGATAAAAAGATTTCACACTTGGCCGATTCAGTTGAAAGCTGCATGACATTAAAATGAAGGTGTGTTTCACAGCTGAAATGCTCTGCAACTTTGAAAAAATATGCTTCAAAAAGCATCCATCAGTCACTGCAACATGAGTTGCACTAGGAAAAACCTTTCCATGCCCACGTCTGTTTCTACTGGAGATGTAAGACTTACTGCCTTTTCTGCAGGATATACAAAGAAAATACAATTCACTATGCTAGTGACATGTTCCATCTTGCATACTATACCACTTCTGAATCTGTATCACAGATTCTCATTGTCAATGTAATATTCCACAAACTAGCTAAAATCCTTGCAGTCCTACTGTGCTAAGAACCAGGAGAAAGAGCACAGCTCTGTCAGAGATGGGAGCACCCCCAGGCTCTGCTACCTGTGCCCCCTGCCCAGGAGTTGGCTGTCCATGCTGGAGGCCAGCTCTGGCATGGGGCAGCACCTAAGCTGGGACCAGACTTCTGGGAAAAGAGCTTTTGGAGTTTTGGAGTACTCTTTGGGGAGTCAGCCTTTTGCCCCAGAGCTGCATTTAAGCTCAGGCTCTCACACTAGGCTCAGGCAAAGACCTGGTTGCAAGCATGGTTTTGCCTTGCTGAATTTGATTGTAAAACTCATCCATGGACTTGATTTTCTGGCTTAACCTCAGACCTGTTTCATCAGAACAGTCTGATGGTTGCTGGGAGGTGACTGAAACCTGGTACACATCCTCAGACCTACCAAGCTCTCAGGCACTGTGGGACTGTGTTGGTGAGTGCACTGCCCTGTCAGTCTTGCAGCTGCCCTCAGCTCCTGGCACACCTTCCCCTGGGGAACAGTCCATCATAGCTCTTTTCTGACACATTCCACTTGTGAGACAGGCAGTAAGTCAGCTGCTTATGTCCAAAAAAACAAATTTGACATGCAACACAAAAAATAAAATATGCTTTATAAACAACAACAAAAAAAAAAACATCTTAAACCCTTCAATTTTTTTTCTGTTTTGAAAAATGGTGAGTAATCCCTATATTATGCAAATAGCAATGTACTTTAGTTGATACTCAAACTCTACTATAAATTGAGCTCATACATTCTCTTAGGTAGAAAAAATATATACATATTATCTAATTTCCTATATGCTGTCTTCTTAACAGTGATAAAGCCATTCTAGTTATTCATCCAAGAGATAAAGGTGACTCTCATGCTGATATTACAAACAAAGTCCTTTCAGTGCCAGGTTCCCCATGGAATCTGAAAAAATGAAATGTAATAATTTAAAATGTAATTAAATGAAATATGCCTCATCTACAGCAACAAAATAGGATTCATGAAGATCATTTAAGAGAATACATGACTCATCCAATTCTACCAACATAGGCATGTATGCCTAGACCTCAGTATTCACTGGATGTCTTTAAAATTACAACAGAGCAGCATTTGAGAGAGCTGCCTATTCATAGGCATTGAGCAGGACTCTGGTATTAGAGCCATACACTGATTTTTTTTTCTGCTCTAGTCCTAGAAAAATCAAATGGAGGCTGTTGAACTCGATGAGTCAGACTCTGAACTCTTTGAAGAAAGGAGCATAGTTGGGTTCTTACAGATCTCAGCAAAAGTAGCAGTTACTGTAAAACAGATAATAAATAATACATCTATCCAGAGAGGGGTAAGTCTCTCACAATCTCTTTCTGAGCTGGAATGAAAAACAAGTATCACCAAACTGTGTGAGTAAATAAAGTTCCTGAGACTTCTCACTGATATAGTGCATGGCCCCTTACCCTTGGAAGCCAGCAGTGTTGAGGACTTTCAAGCTGGGCACTGGCAGGCTGTATGTGCTAAAGATTGCAGCTCCTGCCAGCTCTGAGAAGGGCTGCTGCCAAGAGGCCCAGCAGCCCAGCTGGGGGGATGCCAGAAGGTTGCTTGTTTTGCCTTCCGTCCTTGATCAAACCAAGTGATCTCTGCTGCACATTTTCATTTTGATGAATGCATGTTCCCTGAGAGAAGCCATTTCATTAGAAAAATCCTGACCCACATGAATGAATAACTTCAACAAAGGTCATTTGCATTCTTCATATGTATAAACAGAGTTAAATGTATGTAGTTGTACATTACCTTGTAGTCTTACTCCAGTTATTAACTACTGCAACTAATCAGCCTGGAATAGCATCAGTAACCAGAGACCTTCAGACATCCTAAAAATACCTTTTCTTCTTTAATTATCTAGTTTCCTATTTTCAACCAATGTTTTTAATGACCTGTTTTCAAATAAAGAAGAAAAAGGTCTTTACATTCAACATACATTCTACATTAAGAAGTCCTACATTTTGCACTAGATGTGAAAAGAAATTGCAAGAGTTTCATTGAACTGCAGTAATAAGGAAATTTTCTGGTCTTATTTGCAAAACAGAAAATCCTGACCCTCCATACTTATTCTGCTTCTAGTGATAAATAGTGACCAAGTGAAGAAGAAAATAGGATAAATCATCATACTGATATTGCCATCTAAATTTCAGATTCCCTTAATGTTCATGTAAATATATAATAAAATCATCTTAAAATCTGTTTCTTTTCCTTGAGTTACACTGAAATACCTGGTGAGCAGCCTACCCAGGCATACAAGAGCATCATTGACATGAAGCATTGTGTGCAATACTGAAACCTGCATTCAAATACAGAGACTTGCTAATGTTTTTCACTTAAACTGGTGCACACAGCAGCTCAGACAGTTTGGGTCAACTCTCCTAATTAAATTGAAAGCAACGCAGCCCTTGTTATATGCTATTATTAGTGGAATTCCTGCTGTGTATCTCACTCAAGAACCCCATACATGTCAATCAAAGTTCAAGCTTCTGATTCCACCCTTGGTTGTTAATTAACTGTCAGAATGCTTCAATCCAGTTTATTACTAATATTTAAGTGCACAAACCAAAATAAGAAGCAAACGGAGGGTTTTCCCCAGTTACTTAAGTGTTATTTGAATAGGATGTGTTAAAAATAGGACAAAAGCAGTGACTCCACATGCCACGAGCTCCTCAACACTGGTCAAATGTAAGCAAAGGAACCCAATGCATCATTAAGGATGACACTATAAAGCATTAAGGATGATACTATAAAGCACTAGAAGCCACTAAAACGCTCTTTAGAAGCACTCCTGCTCTTCTTTGAGAAGGTCCATGACTAAATCCCAGATTAAGCTTGAATATGGATTTTTCAACTAGCAGAAATCAGTTTCTCAGAGATATCAACATGTGTACTGTTCTACATCAGATTTCACATGTAGTAAAAAAGTTCCTCAAAAATGTCTTTGTAAAGAGCATTAGATCACATCCATTTCTCTCCTCAGAATCACATGAGCCTGCAATCAGTGCAGTGTGAGCTTTCTTGAATGAAGATGAGACAGTATTCAGCTACCAAGCACCTGCAGAGACCACCAACAATTCCTCCAAGAACAGGACCAGCAATAAGGAGCAAACAGCTTGAGGAGGATCATAGAATCATTTGGGTTGGAAAAGACCTTTAAGATCATTGAGTCCAGGTGTAAAGCTGAATGATCTATTGCAGGATTTACTGTCATTTAGCGGAGTGGACAGAAAGGTGTTCAGCTACTTCTCTGTCCATTTTAAGACAGAGATTTGCTACCATGTACTACAACTTGGAGAGAGAGATTTCAGAGGACAAAAGGTGGACATTCCATCCAGTAAAAGATGGAATCCAGGTGGGTGCAGAGCCAGATGCCAGTTTCCATCCCAAGCAAAGAGTTAATGTACACAAATGCAAGGAAAGAATAGCTGCACATCCGTAGTGGAATAATCTCTATTTGTGAGTGCACAGAGAGGAAAGCTTTTCTCCTCGTGGCTTCAGAGGGGAAAAGAGTGAAAGCTCCTATGGCTGAAGATTTGACCTTGAATTTTTACAGGTGAGAGGACAGCATTCTGAAGCTTGTCTACAGGATCGGTGGAGGATAACAGGTAAGTACAGGTGGTTCTCCTAAAATAGTCTTTGCTCAAAATCATGAAAAAGGACAGCTTTTATCCCAATTTAAAATAAAGGGTCATTATCTTTGCCAGGGTTATTATCTTCACACTGTCGGTCAAGCTGGCTGCCGAGCAATGAACTGAGCAAACGTGCACACACGCACTTAGGGCAACGCTACGGAATTACTAAAAAAAACCAAACCACTATCATCAATCCGTTGAAATTTTAAAAAATGCCTTTAAAATATTGCCTTGGGCTGCAGTCTCGTTCGCATCTCACTTTGGGAAGCCTGTAGAGTTTGCAGTGACAGCCCTGACACGCACAATTCCTTCTGAAAACCATGAATGAAAGACCCGTATGGCGGGGCGGGGCCCAGCGCGCTCCGTTCGCGGCAGTATCACGGGATGGACGCCGGGAATGCCAGTGGCCTGACCGCAGCATAGGGGTCCGCCTGGCAGAGCCGGCTCCGGCGGCCACGCCGCGTCCATTCATAAACGCAGAACTGCTGAGGGCAGCGCCTGCTCCGCTCCCCCGGCCACCCGCAGCCCGGGCGGGGGCACGGCCGCCTTGGGACCGGGGCACGGCCGCCTTGGGACGGGGGCACGGCCGCCTTGGGACGGGGACACGGCCGCCTTGGGACGGGGCACGGCCGCCTTGGGACCGGGGCACGGCCGCCTTGGGACGGGGCACGGCCGCCTTGGGACCGGGGCACGGCCGCCTTGGGACCGGGGCACGGCCGCCTTGGGACGGGGACACGGCCGCCTTGGGACGGGGGCACGGCCGCCCTGGGCGGGTGTGTGCACACGCGTGGCCGCCCTCCCCTGCACCAGCACAGAGAGCCCCCGCCGTGGCGGCAGCGCGCTCGGGGGAGCGGAGAGGAGAGATGCGGAGCGGTGAGGAACGGTGGGGGGCGGCGGGCGGGCTGCTGACGGCCAGGCCCCCCTGCCGCTCCCGTCCGCCGCCACAGCCCCCCCGTGCCCTCCCTCCCTGCGCTCTCCTCAGCTCTCCGCCACACTCCAGCGCCCCTACCGCTCCCTTCGAGGCGGCCGCCGATCAGCCCCGGCGCCTCCGCCGCCTCCTTCAAGGATGAATGGAAGCGGGAGGAGGCGGGCTCCAGGAGAGGCGCCGCCCCGCCTCGCTCCCTCAATGAGCGCCCGGGAGGGGCCGCCTCGCCCCCGCCCCACGGCCCCGCTCCCATCGCGGGGGACGGAGCGCGGCCGCTGCTGCGCCGCCGGGGAAGGAGCCGCGCGTTCCGGCAGCTGAGGGGCCCCGCCGGCTCCCGCCACGGGCCGGGCGCTGTCCCGGCGCCCGCGTCCCTGTCTCTGTCCGGGAGAACCGCCCCGCGCTCGATATCCCCAGCGCCGGGCCGGGGCTCCGCGAGGGAGCAGCATCCTCCGGAGCGGGCTGTGGGGCGGAGCCGCCGCCGTGCCGGGAGGGTTCAGCACCTCGGCCCGGGGGACAGGGGCGGGAGCCGGCCGGCAGCCGCGGCTTTCCGCCGCCGGGCCGCCCCGGCGCGCTCCGCCAGCCCGCTCTCCGTGCGCGCCGGCGGCCGCCGCCACAGCCCCTCGCCCGCGTAGGGGGAGCGGATTTTTTTATGGCCCCTTCCGCGCAGCCCGAACTTTCCCCCTCGGCTGGGGACTGCCGCCTTTCCAGCGGGGTGTGCCAAACCCACCCCGGTTTCCAGCCACCCTCCGCGCAAAACCCATCTCGGGAAGGGAGAACGGGAAGTTTTGGGGAGCTCGACTCACCCAAGACGTTCCCAACGAGAGCCACAATGAATACGACGATGTAGCCGGCGATCAGCGCCCATTCATATTCCTTGGGATGCAAATACTCCTTCCAGAGATATCGCAGGAACTCCTCATCATCGTAGTCGGAGGAAGGGGTTAAAAGAGCCTCCCGCGTTTCATTTAGTTCCGACCCACTCGTCCAATTCCTGTACGGAGGGGAACCATCCTCTGGTTGAATTCCGGACATCCCTAGTGGTTATTCCCGAGGCTGGGAAAAAAACAACAACCAACAAACCCAAACCCAGACCCTCTCAGAGCATCCGAGCTTTCTCCCGCCCGTCCATCGAGGCTTGTGGTTGCCAGTGCGAAAAGCGGGGTGTGGGGAGAAAAATGACGCGGGAACTTACGGGAACCAATGCGGGAACAGGCTGGGGATCCGCGTCGGTCCCCAACCCGCCCTGGCGAGCCTTTTCCCCGACCGGGCAAGGGGTGCAGCCTTCGCGGGGGAGGCTTCACCCCCTGCACCGTCGCGGAAAGGGCTGGTCGGGGTAGGCTGCATGCCTCAGGTGCCGGAGTGCACCCGCCCCCGCTGGAAAAGTCACGTCCGTTTCAGACGATGTCGATTTTTGTTCCCCAAACCATGCACACGGACCCTCACACACCCCCGCATCTCTGCACGCCTCCCCCCCTCTTCCTCCCCCCCGCTTCAGCTCATCCCCAGCTCCCTCCTCATCTCTCCCCCAACCCTACTTCCAGCTTGCCCATCCCTCTTCTGACTCTCGGCTTCTCCTCTGTTTCTCACCCTCTCTTACACAGGCACTTCCCTTTAGACCTTTCTACATTAGATTCCAGATATATTCAAGATGTTTGTAAATTAAAGGCTGTGGAAGGCTGTGGTGGGAGGAAGCACAGAGTTAAAGCAGCCATTAAAAAATCAGTGGCTAATGAGGCTGCCTCATTTCTGTGCTGCTTTGAAAGTTAGGCTAAAATGGGAACACTGTGGGTTTCCCAACACTGGTGGGAAAATCCCTAAGAGGGCTGAGCAGATAAATGGGAGGTTTCATTGGATTTGAAGATTGTGAGATCTCACTGCAGCTTGAGGTGCATTCACTGCGCTGAGGATGTTTCAGACATCCAGCTTGGGATCTCGATACAGCAACTACCCCTCAGCCATTCTGAAATGGGCTCAGCTGGCAGAAAGCAGTTCAACAGAACCCAGAAGTGCCAGTTAAACAGCATGATAGGTTTCCTGGCTTCTGGTCATCACTTCTTGAAATATTTTCATACTTTGCCAAGTGTACAATCTCTAAAGGAGAAGGGATAGGTCTGAACTTGTCCCTCCATGACTGATAAAATCCCCTCTTACTCAGGCAATCTGTTCACTTCATATCTGAATAATTTAATGAGTCTGATAAAAGCGCCATTTCTATTGGGACATGGCACAACTAGCTCAGTCAAGCATTTCAGTGCAGGGTCTGCACCTCCATAGGAATGGAGGAAGTGTTATGATGCTGCTCTACTTCCAACACAAGCATGATAGAGAGGCAGATATTCAGTCACTGACACTGTATATGGAGTGCTTAGCTCTAGACAGTACTTTAGGCTACCCAATTGTTTTTTATCAGTGTGCAGCCTTCTCAACTGCCTTCAAAGTTCAATGCACCATACCTGGAATACCTCCTCCTGTTTCTATAGACCTACTCACTTTGCTTTAGTTCCTTGTAAAACAAAGAAAAAAATTCTTTCCTATTCCACAGGGAACTTGAGTGAACCTTTTAGTCTAAATATGTTACAGAGTGAAATATGCTCAGATATACAGGCAGGATCAGCATCTCTCTTACATCAATTAGAAGGGTAGAGTTTGTAAACACCATAAACAAAGATTAGATCCTCTGCAGCTAATGAAAACACCTAAGGTTATATTAGTTGAGGTATGAATATTGAGAAGTGATTCAAACTCTCCTGACAATGTGGGAACGCGTGATTATTATGTACACAAAAAGAGCCCTATTTAAGGAGCTTGTCATGGTCTTTGCTAGTGGAGAAAGATTTAGAGAATGACCATTTGGTAATCAATAACAATCACACTCATGCTCCAGCTTTCCTCCATATTTGTAATTCCACTATTTGCTTCCAAGTTGCAAAAAAATTAAGTAATGTCTTTTTTGACATAAAGTTTCTTTCTCTGTCACCAGTAGTGGCTCCACCTGCAGCGCTGCGTGCAGCTCTGACGTCCCCAGCACAAGAAGGACATCAACCTTTTGGAGCTAGTCTGGAGGAGGGCCATCAGAGGGATGAAGCACCTCTCCTATCAGGAAAGGTTAAAAGAATTGGGATAGTTCGGGCTGGAAAAGAGATGGCTTAGGGGTGACTTAATTGTAGCTTCCCAGTACCTGAAGAGAAAGATGGAGAGGGACTTTTTACAAAAGTATGCAGTGAAAAGACAAGGTGGGAGACAGATTTAACCTGAAAGAGAGTAGGTTTATACTAGACATCAGGAGTAAATTGTTTACTGTGGGGGTGGTGAGGAACTGAAACAGGCTGCCCAGAGAAGTTGTGGATATCCCATCCCTGGAAGTCTTCAAGGCCAGGTTGGGTGGAGCTTTGAGCAACCTTGTCTGCTGGAAGGTTCTTTGCCTATAGTAGAGGGGTTGGGACTAGATGATCTTTAAGGTTGCTTCCATTCCAACCCAAGCCATTCTATGATTCCTATGAATAGTAAGGAATGGAATTAAAAAGGCATACATATTTGGAAAAAACATGAATTTGTGAAAAACTTGTCACAAGACTCATTCTTTCTTTCAACAAGATTACAAATTTGATTGTTAAATACATAAATAATAGATTATGCAGATTAAATAGCTGCCTAAATTCAGTATTCCTAGAGAATAGGAAGACTTTGTTTTGGTTGATACCACACATTCTGAACAGGGAGCAGACTAGTAAAAAAATCAATATAGCATACTTTATAAAGATTAAAAATGAGTTAGCTAACAGATCCCAGGATGAAAAGGTAGACAAACAATCATTGCTGAGCCTATGAATTCCTACTGTCAGTTCTTGGTTCTGTTATACTCATTCTTCAATGACTTTGAAGGAGCTGGCAGGTGACCCAAAGATCAGGTATAATCAGCTAAACACACATGCTCATCACGAATCTGTAGCCAAAAAGCTTCATTTGATCCTTGGTTGTATAAATGAGTATACCTGTGAAAACAGATTAAATTTTAAAGTATGAGTAAAACTCAACTTAGGGCAAATATTCAACATCTACAAAAACTCTGCTACTGAGGAAATGGTTTTCAAACGCAGCCATTTTTGCTATGCATTCTAAAATCAAGATCAAATCTCTTTCTAAAAGAAAAGTTCTAGATGAGATGAGAAATAATTCAGAAAAATCACATTATATGGAATGCAAGAGGTCAGACTAGATGATTATGGTTGTCCCCCTCTGGCTTTCTAATTTGTGAAAGTGTGTTAGCTAAATCAATTCCCCTGATGAATTTTGGTTCTGATTTATCTTTTATTTTAATTATACTATCTGCATCAAACTTGGTGCAACAACTTAAATGTTCCTTTCATATGGAAGTGTACAGCAAATGTTCAAAATTATGTAATACTTATTTTAACTGGTGCTTTGTTTTTTTGGTTTTTTTCAGTTCAAAGCCTGCTTAACATGGAGTTTTTGCAAACTTCTATAATCAAAGAATATACTGGTGACACAGCACTTAAGCTTAAATTCAAGGGTATATCTATTAACCTTCTTATCTCAGGAGAGTACTTTCTGGTACTTTATTTATCTAAAAGGTTCACATACATTGATATCTTTTCTAATCCATAACTTTCCATCACTAATCCAAAAATACTGAAATTAAATTACCAGCCCTAGAAGATATGTCTTGTGGCTTTCAATATCACTTATTATATGATATTAGACCATATGAATTTAAATCAAACAGAATTTTATGCTTTATTGCATCTGATAGCTCATGGGAACTGACATTCATAGAGAATAAACAAACCTTACTCAGCATCCAAGTTTATCACTTTGTCAAACACATTTCCCCCTCCATAACAATAATTTTATTGCGGACCTATATTTTTCTTAATCACACAAATAGGCAGCATTTTTCTCTTCTGTCAGAGACTAGCCCTTTCATTTAAAAATCTATTTGATTCAGAGGATTAGTTCCATAGTAGTAAAATACCATATTAAATTTGGAGCTCTTTTCTCAGGCCAGAATTAATTTTGATTTTTTTCAACTTGGTTGAAGAGGCAGCTCAGCTGTGGAGTTTCTGTTCTACCTTTGTTGAACATTTTAGCAGGTGATTTAGTTGTCAGGAAGCAAACCACAGGAACACAAGCACTTAAGAGAAAGATAGTGTGAATGCCTTCCTTCCTTCCTTCCTTCCTTCCTTCCTTCCTTCCTTCCTTCCTTCCTTCCTTCCTTCCTTCCTTCCTTCCTTCCTTCCTTCCTTCCTTCCTTCCTTCCTTCCTTCCTTCCTTCCTTCCTTCCTTCCTTCCTTCCTTCCTTCCTTCCTTCCTTCCTTCCTTCCTTCCTTCCTTCCTTCCTTCCTTCCTTCCTTCCTTCCTTCCTTCCTTCCTTCCTTCCTTCCTTCCTTCCTTCCTTCCCTGTTCTCATGGAACAGTTTTTTTCTGTTCTTTCATCTCTCTCATGAAAGATGCCCCCGAAAGTAGAAAACCACCCGCCTTAATGTGTATTTATATGAGTCGTCTTGGCCAGTCATATTCCAAATTTTGCCCATGAACATCCTCTGGTATTTTTCCTCCTATAATGGTATTTCAAGGTGGAAGTGCTGCTTTCTGGCAGCAGTTCTAAGTAGTTTCTGAGAAGCAGATGAACTATTATCAACTAAATAGTGAAGACAATAAATGAGCAAGTAGAAACAAGGTAAGAGCAAGAAAGGAAGACTGAAAGAAAAAGCCAGGGTTAGAAGTTTATACAGCCAGACATTTCATTTGGATCATTAGACAGTGAGGTGAAAAGGACCACAAAAGAGAAATTGATATTTTACTGTACTTTTTAAAATTAATTAATCAGTTACCCTTGTAGGTAAACAATGATGTTACATCACAAAATGCATTTGCAACTTTGTGTTTCCTTTAGATGTGTTCTTGTCTTAGCATCAATTCAGTGATGAATTGTAGGTTAAAGAGTCAAAACTAATTTTAACATGAGAGATAGTCCTCAAACCTGCTGCTAAATTTTCTGAAGTGGAGATATGAGAAGCATCCAGCAATTACCCTTGTTTAGGCAACCTCAGATATTTTCCTCTTTGAATGTAGAAAGCAGGATCCTGTTAAACAGGATCTTGTTTTAAACAATTCAAAAACTTGCAAAGGTATTATTACCCCAATATAACAAGAGTATGAGCAACACTCTATTGATTTATTAGCTGACTAGCACCATTAAAATAAGTCAAAGCTAAGATATTGTTCTGTTTCTAGTAGCGATCAGATAAGAAAAATTAGCTGTTGGTTAGCTCATGCCATCTTCATTATTAATATCCACCAATGCAGAACATATTTGAAGTGAAAAACTCTGATTCTAGTCTCATTCACTCTACTGTAAATTAGGAGTATATTCATTCATGTCAGTAGAGTTATGCTGCTGTAATACAAATTAGAATAAGAGAATGCATATCTGTTCAAATTCAGACAAACTGAAAGCAGTATGAGAATCTGATTCTCAGTGAAAACTGTTGTCCAGCTGGGAACAGAATTGCCTATCATTCCTATATGTTAAAGATATAATTTCCAAGGGTGTGCAATGCAAATATATGAAAAAGTACATGGTTGTACCATGCTTTTCTTGGTCCATATGCTAACTAACAGCCAAGTACTAAAAGGGGTTTTAAAACTTCTTTTTATTTCTTTTACCAAAAAAAATTGTTTTGATATATGAAAATGAATGTGTACCATCTGCAGTATTCTCTCCTCTACCAAGTCTACAAATATTTAAAAGCAAACACATTTAATGATCAGGGCACAAATCCAAACATAGATAGAACAAATTACAAGACACCTTTCCTGAAAATGTCTCTGAACTGTATATGGAAGCTGAAAAACAGATGTCTATTTACTCTGGGGTGGGTTTTTTTGTTTCGTTTTTTGGTGTGTGTTTTTTTTGTTGTTTTTTTTTTTGTTAAAGCATGCTCAATGTTAATTTCAGCTGGCAAGTTTAAATATGTGGAAAAAAAGTCTCTTCTTAACTTCATAAATATATGTGAGCACTGAAAGTCATTTCTGTAGAAGCTAAGCCAAATTTATTACAAGTCCATAAAAGCTGTTAAATTAAGCAGTTTGAATGCTACACTGCAGTCAAGAGCTCTTAAGCCAGAGAAACTATAACTTGAAATAGAACCTTTTTCTTAAAATTATTTTACCTGGAATGTTCTTCTGACCCATTTGGAAATAGCAGAGGATCTGTCGTGTTATCTGAGACAAGATAGATACTTCCATATTAAGTATTTTGAGGAACAAGAAGGAAGAGGAACTCAGCTTTTTAAAAATAAATATGTTGGTTATTTTAAAGAAAATAAAGACCTTTCAAATGAATTCAGCACAAAAAATGTATGATTTATTGCAATGTTTTCATGGTGATTAGAGCATTGGATCTGGCCTTAGCAACACGGACATTTTAAGGAGATGAGATAGATTAGGAATGGGAAGTGAACAGTGACAAAGATGGCTTTAAGGGACTTATGGCTTCCAGAGTTATCAAAGCTAAGACACACCAACACGTATTAGAGGCCTGTGACATGTACTTTTCTGTTTGGGTTTACTGCCCCCCTGACAGAAGAGCAGAGTCAAAGAACTATGTCGTGCTATTGCTTTCACCAAACTGGTTCTTACTTTGCTCTCTAACTCCTCCTGCTGCATAAGGCCAGCAAACCCTCCAATCATGGTTGCACCTCTGGCAGTGGCTGAGAATAAATGAGTAGAGGAGAACATAAGGGTAAGGCAAGTTTGCAATGATACTTCCCAACTTTCTCTCTTTGAGTAAGCTGCTAGTTAGCAGCTTCCTGAGGGCAGTCACTATGTCTGGCTAACAAATAGGTCTTTACGTGATTTTTCCCAACAATTTTGCTTAATTGTTTCCTGAGCCCATCTGAACCTCTGACTTCCACTGAAACTAGAAGCAATGACTTCCACAGTTTTTTACAGCGGCCCTCCTTTTCTACCATTAAAAGTATTCCTAAATAATTTTATTGTATTGTGTTATTTGTTGCTCGTACAGTGTAAAAATGGAGTATTTCCCTTTCCAGTTTTTCCATACCATTTGTGAAGCACTTTTCTTCAGCCAAGTCCTCCTCCAAACTATCTCTATGTCAACAATAATTTTATTTTTGCTAATTAACTTAGCATAACTGAAAAATTTGTTACCTTTTATATTCATGCCCTGAATAATCTCTGATCTGTTTAAATAAGGTCCAATTAACTCAGTGAAGTTTTTTTTCTGTCACTCGTTTGAATTTTGTTTGGTTTGTTCTATACACTATGCTTCATTTGAGTCCAGCATTCTGCAACTTCACTACCAGATGAATCATCTCAAATGGCACAAGTTTTGGCACATTGGCTCTCTGATAGTAAGTTTAAAAACGTACCCATTTTTATTTAAAGTTTCATCAATGGATTTCTTTTTCCTTGGATAGACTGTGTCCCTAATATCAGTTCAATTTTTTATTAAAGTTTCCCCATTCTTAACAAGCTGACTCTGCTCTTTATGCCATTTCTCAGACATACTGACACTGCACTCTGTCTAACCCTGTTCATGGTACTGAGAACACTTCTCAGGTCATCTTTATTCAAAGATTTTCTATAATCTGTGGCTACTATTCTACAATATGAGCTCTTGAGATTTCCATTTTAAAGTTAAGTTTTCAGAGAACAAAAGAGAAGTATTTTGTCATGAGGAAAGCATTGAAAGCATTTGTTTTCATGTCATTGTTCACCCCTTGCTATTTTGTTTCTTAAGGTGTGACTACTTATTCTGTTAAGTATGTCTATTTTCACACGGCATTTCAAGATTTTAGTGCTGCCTTGATAGCTTATTCCATGCCTGCTTTCTTTGTTCTTTCTTAGCCTAATAAAACAGGGAAGGGCTTAATTTCCTCCTATTTTCAATGAACTGTTGCAGGAATATTTTTCTCATACATTCTATGAGCTTGTAGGTGGCTATACATTCCTTTGGACTGCAACATGCAAAACTACGCAATAATTTCCCTTATTGTTACAAGGTTTCTTGTGATAGAAAAACATGTTTTGTGCATCAGAAATTGAAGTCATAATGGCATTCCACTCCAAAAGAAAAACATAGAATTTCTTATACATTTTGTCATAGAATTGTTAAGGTTTGAAGGGACCTCCGAGATAATCAAACTCAACCATTAAACCAGCACTGCCAAGTCCACAAAACACCATGTCCCAAGCACCACATCTACATGTTTTCTTGAACACTTCCAGGGATGGTGATTCCATCACTTCCCTGGGCAGCCTGTTCCAATGCTTCTCACTCTTTCAGTGAAGACATTTTTCCTAATATAAAATCAAAACATCCCCTGGCATAACTTGAGACCACTTCTTCTTGTCCTATCACTTGTTACCTGGGAGAAGAAACCAGCCCCCACCAGTCTACAGTGTCCTTTCAGTTAGTTATAAAGAGCAGTAACATCCCTCATGAACCTCCTTTTGTCTGGACTAAATAAACCCAGTTGCCTCAGCTGCTCCTCATTAGTCCTGTCCTCCAAGATCTTTCAGCCTATGGGGCCAAAGGGCTCTGTTTTGCCAGCATAGACTGCACTGATTTGTTTATCTTCTGCACTTAGCTACTGCATCTATAAAATGTGTATTTACTGGGGATAGCGTTAGAGAGAACTCAGAAACTCAAAACCAAGTCAGTGTGAAGAAATTGATTGTTCAGGCTGTAAGATATGCTGGGCAAAAAAAAAAAAAAAAAGTTGCCTGTGCTACAAAATTACTAAAATGAGAACGTTTAGTAGTCTTCTCCAGCTTCTCAAATATTGATCATTGCTTCCTCTTTTCATCTCTTACTGTCAATTCCATGTTTCAGTAAGTCTTACCTTGATTGGCTGTGCATTAAAGAATATTATTATTGCCCAATGTCCTATTAGACAGTGGCTGCCTCAGTTTTTTAGTCTGCTAAACACTGTAAGCCAACAATTCAGCTTGAAAAAAGAAGAAAATAAAATGCTAAAAAATGCCAAAAAGGAAAGGAAATGTTAGAATTTCTAGATACAGATCAACATTATACTGAAGAAATTAGCCTAGCCTGAATATCAGATGAGCCTTTTAGTGAATTAAACCCATATTTTTTCATCTCAGTCAAGTCACCTTGCATTTTAGAAGTCAAATCTAGCTTCAGTTCTCATGCCTGAGTATACCACTACTTATTTTTATGGGCAGATTTTTCTCTTCCCTTTGCCACTTGACAGTATTTGAGCCTCAGATAATTATAGTTCTGGCTTTCCTACTGTAAAGATGTGTGTATGCTTTGCAGGAAGAGCCTATTATCTATGGAGGGGTGAAAGAAGAAGTCACTTAGGGACCACCTTTGCTGCTGGTAAAGGCAATTTTGGAAGAATCAGCCCTGTGACCAAGCTTATGGAGACTTACCCACCTATTGTGCAGCACCACATTGGGGCTGGCAGGGCCCTCAGTGGGCTCAGATGTGTGACAATACACACATCACTTTTGGTTTGGGCCATCAGATAGAAACCCATCAGCACAGGAACTTTTCTTGCTTTTCCTTGTATTTGTAAGCAAGCTGCCAGCTCAGAGTCATATATTAAAAAACTATTTTAATCTCTCACAATACTGTTACACGTTGAGGTGCCAACACTGAAAAGGAGACAGACCTGTGAAATTAAAAATGTGAGGCAGTGCTTAATATGCTTTGAGTGATGAGTATGAACCAGGAGATTGCAGCAGACCTGCACCTTTAAGTCCCTTTCAGCAAGAATTTGGGGGTAAAGATGTCTCACAGTCTCTGCAGTTCTTCCAGTGATTGTGAAGATAAATAATCCACTTCTGTGGGGTTCAAGACTATAAACAAGACTGAGTCTGTGATACTTTTCATTCTTTCCCCTTCTAAAATGTAATAATATTGGCTGCACATTTTTAATTTACTGCTATAGAACAGCTTGCAAACAAGGCATCCTTGTCTCAGTTTAATTTCAGCTGGATCAGATTAACCAAGATAAATAAAGATCTAAACATCTCATGGCAAAGCATGAGCAGAGCTTGCAAAAGTATTATTTGAAAAAGCACTATTCACATTTTTCCTTCAAAGTTTGCTGTGTGTTTAAATGCTTAGACCTTCTCAGATGTTTTTTTTTCTGTTTCTTTACTGGCTTTTTCTTCTGACTACTTCAAAACTTCAGGTGTGAAGACCATTTCTTGTGAAGCACAGCTGAACTCTTAGCATTTTCAACTTTATGAGGATTCTGTATGTTTCTATACATCATTGTCTGTTGCTTGCAACCATCTATAGAAAACTGTCATATTTAACCTCATCTTTTAGTTACCCATCTACAAACTGAGTTCACAGAATTTCCTTAGTGTAAATTTCTGTAAAAACATAAATTTTAGGTGCTATAAGTGAAGAGGGTGAAGGATGGCAAGTTTAACACATAAATTTATATGAGTTACATAAATCCTCATACTTGTGCACTGAAAATATCCAGACTGGGTCCACTGAGTCCAAACTAAATGTCAGAACATAGGAAATCTGTCCCTTACTTTAGCCATTCTGTTTCATTTCTGTAAATTTGCTTAGTCATTCAATTTGTGTAAAAAACCCCACAAATTTTTCTGGCTTCAGTAGATCTACTCACATCTACAATTAACCTAAACAGAGGTGATTTACAACCTGTGTAAATATTTATGTATTTTTTACAGGACTAATAAACTGCTCCTTCATTTTCCATTCTTCTTCCCAGAGGAAAAACACAGAGCTGGATCATGAGATGGAGAATCTACACTGAAAAACGAGCTGTTGAAAATGTACCCCAAATTATTTGTTACTTTGTTGTTAAAGTTTACTGAAGGTCTCTAATTAATATGTATATGCAGGGAGAAAGGAAAATTAGGGGAAAAATACAAGAGTATGGTGTAATTACACAGATCAGAGTTGTCCCATCAGTAATACTGTTGGAAGTGCTAGTGAATCTATCACTCAAAGAGCATATTGCAGGTCTTGAAGATCTTTGTAAAAAAGTGGTGAGAATGATAAACACCATGAGAATATCTTTATGAAATTGTAATATTTTACCACAGGAAACAAATCAGAAAGGTCAAAAATGAACAGCAGCATGAAAGCAAACTACGTGTTTCTGCTCTATCCCATGGCAAAAAAAGGAATCAAAGAATGAAAATAGTAGTGGGAAATAAAGGATAGACCCAACACCTTTTCTTCCAACAAGGTAAAAATAGACTATAAAATTAAGGTAAAAAATTTGACTACCTTTTAGAATGTCACATAATCAATATATACAAAAAAAAATACCCAGGCTTGTCACTGCTAATTGTAACTAAAGGTTTGGTTTAGCTTTCCTGTGTTAGAAATTAGATAAGATTTCTGAAGTTTCCTGTGGAAATCCTATTGCCCATAAATTCACACACTATGGAATTCACTAATAATGTAATAAGAGGCACCTTAAAATAAGATAAATTTCTTTTCTCCACAAATCCAGCTTACTGTAAGTAAGCCAATTATACCCAGATAAACTATACATCTCCTGTTGTCACAAAATCACAGTGAACATGGATGATTACAGTTGAACTGAGTGTTTTTCAATATACATTATTATCTTCAAAAATATTTAAGAAAAATATATTCCATCTTGAATATAAGATTGCAATATCTGTGAATAATTAAGAAAACAGGCTTTGCTTTTGGTTAAAGATGAAAAAATGTACACATCAGAATGATTCCAAAAGATTTTTGCTTTTTATATATTTTTAATATATTTGTAGCTCTGTTTTCTTTTCCTACCCTGCCAGGCAAACAGATTCCTGGAGTCCTAGTCTAATCCTGCTTCGTCAGTGAACCAAGGTTTCACTTTCCCATTTTTTTAACATAGCCCTACATAAATAATGTAGGGCTAAAAGCAAAGGGGAGGCTTCAGTAGGGGGATGAACCAAGAGGGGAATTACTTAATTAACAGTACTTCTAACTGGGGAGTCAATTCTGCTAATCTTCTAAACTTAGAAAGGTGTTGAAGCCCTGTATCAAGTGCGCATTTTATAATCTTAATCTTGTTTGGCTCTTAATTTTAGGGGTTATCAAGCAACAAGAACATAAAAATTTCAATTTAGATATGCAGATTAACACCCCCCCCCTCCAAATTTGTACCTGTGTGGTAGGCAAATTAGCCTCACAGAATTGTAGTAATAATGTATTCTTAAAGCCTGTGCTTGGGTCTTACTCAGCTCTCCTTCTACAGAGAATACGAGAGGCTAGCATAAATTAGCTGGAGACTGTCCTGTATTGCTCTTCAGCAATTCAAGATATTTGCACAGGAAAAAGTTTCCTCCTCCTAGACCCATGACAGAGCTTAATATTGTTGGCTGAGAGCACACTGGATAGAAAGAAAAAGGGTTCACACTGCCTCCTGTACATCAATCTATCTCCTAGGAAACTAGTATTTAATTCATTAACCAGAAACTGTTCCCTCACTCTGCTAGACACAGAATAGCCAGATAATATTTCTCCACTCTGTGGAAAGGAATACAGTTAAGAGGCAATATAGTTTTTGAAAAACTTACAGTTATCTCTGCTAATTTCTGTTTATATTTTTATTTTAAAGCAAACGTTTTTAAGCAGTAATAAACAAATCAAACGTGAGTTATTAAAGATTAACAAAGTACTCAATACTGCAGTACTCAAATAATCATATATTCATTTTAGAATTAATGGTTTGAATAGACATCTGGAAAATATATCAAACACATAGGGATGTAGATCAAAAGTAGCACCTTTCAGTTGTTCACCTCTGCTCCACATGTTCTGCTAAATAGTTGTTAACTAGTTTGAGAAAAGTTCTGCTGCTTAGAGTAGAAGTTGACTACAGGTGAGCAAAGCATTTACAGCCTGCTTGTCTATGTGCTTGCCTCTGTAGTTGCTATGAATACATTTAACTATTGAGTGAAGCAACGAATGCATCTATAATTTATTTAAATGGGGCCAGGGGCTGTTCTCTGGTACTGAGCAAGTGGATCACAGGCTAGATATGTCAACACTACTCTGTTCTCAGCTTTGGGTCTTTTGATGGCCTCTCTGCTGGTACTGGCTGTGGCTATATAGTAAACTAGGCAAAACCTTTGCAGTGCCTGAGTGTGACTCGGAGGTTAAACTAGGACAGGAGCCATTTCCAACATACAGTTTTCAGGACACCACACTTTTTCAAAACTCTGTTGACAAGAGCAGCTCCAGGTTGCTGGCTTGTGTATTTGTCCCTGAATCTTCTTTGTTGCACTTCTTGAAGATGGGTGTAACATTTTTGATTTTTACATTCAGCAGAAATCTTCCTTGATTGTTGTAACTTTTTTAAGGTGATAGAGAAATGAAATTTGCCAGTCAATGTCAATGACATTAGCTGATTCCTTTAGCATTACTGGATTCATCCTACCCCAAAGAATTGAATTTTTTAAAGACTTCCTTAAGCTGTAGCTTCCGATGGTGTAAATAGTGTCATTTTCACACCCTCTCCAACTAGATGCAAAAGACCTGAGAGCAGACCTTGCCAGAAAAGACTATGAGAAAAAAGTCACTGAATATTTTTGCCTTTTCTGTGTCCTTTAGCATCAGATAAGCACACTGAGCAGCAAACCCACATTTTTCTTAGTTTTTCTTTTGCTATACATGAAGAAACTCTTCCTTTCATTCATGGACCTCACCAGTTTCAGCTCCAGCTAACGCCTGACTTTGCTAACTTCAGCCCTAGATGTTTAGGCAATATCTCTATAGTTCCTCAAATAGCCCATCCCAATTTTCACCTTCTTTGTATTTCCTTCTTTTTTGGCTCAACACAATGGTAAATCTGCTTTCAGAACTGGACATGATAAAAATGTTCACAGTCATCCAATGTGAAAAGCTCAACTTGTACAAACACTTCTACTTCAAATGTGCTCCTAATTTTTTGAGGAGTTTTAAGTTAGGTCAGGCATCATCGATTTTTCAGAGCTAACATAAAACATTAATAAAATACTCACTACACAGAATCACCAGCACTGCCTTCATGTCCTTATTTTTCATCTGTGTACAGCTAGTACTGCCAGGTGACCCAGCAGCCCTCAGATCTTGTGTGGATAATGGCTGAGCCATGGCCTACAAGGACCTGAGAAGTAAGCAGGGAGCTGCTGGTTGCCTCTGCTGTCGATTCCAGCTGCTCGTCCTGTCATCCATATGACAGGTTGCTATGTCAATATTTATTTCCTGCTGGAATACACACTGTTTACTTAGGATGGATTTTACTTGGAAGAGAAGTGCCTTTGATGTTTTCTGTGACAAGTACTACATGCATTGTGTTTGGACTGAGTTTTCAGTTAAATGAAATTAGGCAGTGCAGGTAATAAATCATAGCCCTTGAAAATTAGAACAAACTGCCTTGTTCTTATTCCAAATTGCAGCACTTAAAAGAAAACCACAGTAGCCTAGAAAACATTAAAAAAAGCCAGAATTAAAAGAAAACTAGTCATCTCTGAAGAAGTTATTATGGGAAGAGACACAAAAGAAAAATGTGGGAGGGCAAACAGGAAAATAGAGATGTGCAGACCTATCTAATGACCCAGAGTCACTCACACTGTTGGAAATCAAACACATTGATTTCTCCCAGTATTTTATACATCAGACCTTTGCATCTCAGAACTACAGGACTGTGACCAGTGTGGCAATGTGGTCCATAAAAAAAAAAGAGGCATTCACAAGCCTGAGCATTTTAATATATTCTTTACTTCGAAAAGTATATTCTTTCCTTGAAGTAGTGGATCATAGCAGAGCTATGACTGTGTGTGCCATGAGCTATGACTGTGTGTGCCATGTTATTTCAGCTGCTAATCAAAGCCTCCATTCCCTGTACTGGATACCTGTTGAGGGTTACACACAGGGGAAGCTGCTGGAAAGGCTTGAACAGATGCTGCTCTTAATCAGCACCTATTAAGTTTTCTCCTGAGCTCAGTTTGGCTCCTTGGAACATGGAGGAGTCACTTAGCTGTGTCTAGGTCAGGTGCTCACAGGGGTGATGTTTAATGTAAGACATCATAAGTGCTGGTACAGAAAACCACTGTGCTTCGAGGCAGGCAGCCAAGTACCATCGCCAACAGCTCACAGCCCTTTGTGGGAGCTTCCATCTGAGTAAACAAGTGGTATTTATCATGAAAGTGAGGCTATGCCTATACTAACAAATTAGTATTCCAGACACAATTCTTCAGAAAGTGCATTGATACTGCTGAACTATTTTACTCTTCAAAGCAGGACGCTATGTCCAAACTGTATTTCTGTATTTCAATTCACGAATATAAGCCCAGGTATAGTCTGAATGTGTACAGCTCCTGTCAGTTAGAGGTCCCTGGAAGTTTGATGTAATTTTGAGTGAAACACAAAGAATCATTTGTGTTTGAAGAAAGGTGTGTGGTGCAGCATGACATGAATATTTCCATCGATGCATGAGCATGACTAGACAGATCAACTATTATAACTCAAGGATTTCTGTTACAGAGGTTCAACAAGGTTCTTAGAGCAAGAGCTAGCTTAGGGCCACTTTAAATTCTTCCACTTGCTCCTAGCCTCAAGGCTTGTTCAATACCAGAAACTACAATTGCAGGAACATGTCAGTGGGTCTAGTAAAGCCTAAAGAATTGCCATTTTAAAAAATCAGGAAACATTTTCAATGTTTTGACTTAAAACCAATTGGTTTTGATACCTATCCAAGCATCCCGGAAATTTTTCTTCAGTGACACAAGAGATGGCACAAAGTTTCTAGGGAGCAACTTGAAAAAAATTAGTCAGTAGCTTCAACTATAAGGAAGGAGTACTGTAATCTGTAATTTATATTGCTCCCAGGAAACCAAGGACTGCTAGCAAATTCTTTGAAGGATTATAACTTCTTACAAAGATGTGAGCTAAATAAACCAGCCATGGGAGGTCTCATCTTATCAAGTACTGGCAAAGATGGGGATGGTGCTGATTCCTTCTGGGATATAAAACTTCAAGTGATAAAATTGATAGGGAATGCCTTACAGGAAAAAAACCCTCAGCAAAATCCCCAGTAATTCTTCACATTTAGAGAGGAACCAGAGTAGAGAGTCACATCTTCAACATAAAACAGATAGCTCTGGGCATAGAAGGGTGTACATGCTACATTTAGCACACTAAGATTTACTTACCCTCCCCTTACCCTCTCAAGGATTAGCCAATAGAACCTTAAAAAAAATGAGCATACTTGCACGGGTGCAAGTGACAAACTTATATTATCTGGAGTGAATAAGAAAGTAAATCCTTTGATTTTCTTTTTATTTTATGAATGATTATGTACAAAAGAGGTGACAGAGATCTAGAAACAAAAAGGGTAAGTAATCCAAAGTGATTATGTATTGGGCTGACAGCAAAAATTCAAAGCCCACAGAGTTCCTGCAGAGGCAATAACACAGGAGGCAATAATGTCTCCTGGGTTATAGATGCTTGGATAGAGTACAGAGGAAGATTGAAGGAAGTACCATCAACTCATGGGAAGCTTACAGCATGTTTCTATTTGTGAAGAATTTGAAATGCTGATGGCAGACATATTTCAGACCCAACATTACTCCATTTAATTTGAAAATAAAAGCTCTTGTATACATTAGGATACAGGCTTAAAAGAGCAAATTGTTAGTTAAAAAATTAAAGAAAGATCTCACCAAAGCTCTCCATGACAAAACCTCTTCAGACAGTTATCTATGCCAATGTCTGAGTCCAGGCACGGGAACTTCAATGTCCACAATTCAAAATTGTTAAAATTATTCTGGAACTGGTTTTTATTCAATAGTTCCTCTGCTAAAAAATTCTGGGGAATTGTTCAGCAGGTAGCACAGGCAAAGAGATATTCCCAGTAGGGTCTATGAATAAACTAACCTCCTGTCCTGCAGTCAGCTTACCTATACTAAGGCAGCCTAATCCTGTCAGTTCTCTTTGGGACTGGAAAACGAACCTGGACATTGTTACTTTGCTGACACAGATGCAACCTGACAAAATTTTGAACATATCACGAACATAGATTTATTTTATACCTTTCCATCTAGGAACTGCCCCTGTCTTCCATTTTGCACTGATACACAGAAAAATTATTTTTTAGATCTTCTGTGAATATGTAAGTAGCATGTGAAAAAAATAGTTACAGTTGCTGATAGTTAAGATGCTTCTGTTGGAGGAAAAAAGATCTCCTGATCTCAAGGGATCTAACTTTATCACTAGCATAATGTCATTTAAGTATGATTAAAAACATCCCATGTAATTCTCCCACCTTCAGTACAATTATATTTCAAAAATAAGGTTCAAACTGTAGCACATTTGATAGTATGTGCTAAATAATTTGCTTTTTCCACTGACTGACAATCACATACTTTCACTGAATTATTTCCTAGACAACCTAGTGAGAGTTCTGTGATTTCCATTATTCATTACTTTTTTGAGCTGATAGTAGACAGGAACTCCCATGGCTGTCTTCATTTTGAGAATAAATGAATGATAAAAATGGGATTTTTCTTTGTCCTACACACAAAGCCTGTTTTCCCTCAGTACAAGAGGGAAAGGACATTTCTCTTAGTTTCTCTGGTCATCTTCTCAGTCAGTTTTGCACCCATAGAGCACCCATCTTTGAACCAGGTTCATGGCTGTTTTTCACCTTTTTTTCCTCGTGGGTGTGCATTCTTCCAAGAGTCTTCAGGCCTCTTCAGTTGCATACAGTCAGAGGGAAACCTCTCACAAAGTGTAGCCCATCTTTGTCCTGGCTCTGATATTTGGCTATTTTTTTTAGCAGTTGTTAATTTTTATAGCTGTCAACCTGTAAAGAAGGCTGAACTAGACACGTTTTGTTTAAACTGAGTTTTTATTGTCTGTTGACCCATCCACAGAAACCAGTAACACCTTTCAGTACAAGAAATATCTATTCTGATCTCATTATTTCCTGTGATTATTCAGGGTGCAAGAAAACCGTTGCAAGTTTGATGATAGTTATATTCAATCCTGCCTGCTGGAATCCCAATGTGGCAGTTCTGCTGGCAGCCCTGATACTTGACTCAAACTTGAAAACTCCATCAGTTTGTAGTTGCTATGCCAACAAATCATTGGCTATGGACCAGCTTCACAAATTGTCAGCAAAAAAACCCTGGAAAACCTGTCTGACCCTGAAGGCCATGTAGGCACCTGCCCTCGGGGAAGAAAGAATAAGAAACTGGAGCATGCATGGGGATTGGAAGAGTTCATTATCATGAAAATCTCCTGATTTCTGTTTGCCTTAAAAGTTAATAATACTAGCATTCCCTTTAATCAGAAATTGAATGGCTCATTGCTTACACAGGCACAACTTGGGAAGGATTAACAGGAGCTCCTCTGGACAAATATGTCAGCAAGTCCTTTGGCTCCACACTGAATGCACGACAGCCGCAGGAAGTGTTCAAAGTGTGGCTGAATAGGTTAAGGTATATGCCTCTGAAGGTAGAACACAGCCAGCAGATTCTATTTAATAGAGGGCATTCTCTTGGCATATGCTTCATTTATGACAGAATAATTTAGATGCTGAACTGGAACATCCAAGACAGAATTGTCCTTCTCCTAGAGTCAGAGTGCAGAGAGAAAACAAGGCAGAAAAGTCTCTAGAGAGCTGAAATCTTGGACTTGTCTGGAAGCCTTCCCTGGCCACAGAAGGAACTTGAAGAACCTGCGTTTTGAACTTTAGTGTCTGCCAATTGGTTAAAGATAGGCAGAAAGGTTTTACCCCAGCAAAAGGCTTGAATAGGTACCGAGTAAGAATAAAGGATTGTTGTGTGCCTTCTATCTGAAACTTCAAGAGCTGTAATCATTAGACCCCAACCTGAACTTGACACACATAACTCAGATCACTCTCAAAAATAAAGGTGGAACTTTCTGATGCTACCTAGCCAATTCTTACTAACATATGGAAGAGAATGTACCTCTGAATCCACTTCAGAAATATCTTGTTTTTCTATCCTGTGCAGAAAGCTTGATTTCCTTCAGTTTAATGCAGAGACATCAATGTAAGATTTCCTTTTTTCTTCTGTTAATTCTTTATGTTGAAAAGATTTTCCTTTTATGTAAGTCTGTGAGGTTTGGATATTTGAGTTAAAGAGCTAGAAGCTGAAAACTAAATATAATTGGACACAAATTTAATCTTTGAACCAGGTTTAATTTTACTTTTATATTTTTAAACTAAGATTCTATCTACTTACAGCAAATATCTTGTTCTCCTAACTTTTTCATTCTACTGTGACTCACATTTTTAATTTGGCCAATTACATCTGATAAAATAGCATTAGACTTTCTTGTTTATTGCAAGACTATGCTGCTTTTTAGATGTGGTAAAGTCTGCTATTTCAGACAATTTTAATTAGCATGCAAGACAAAATATTGTACAAGATAAGTGGATTTCTTATCAGTAATAAACCAACTTAATAGAATGTGATGATATTGCATCAATTAATTCTTTAAAATGAAAAATAATCTGTACAGCATACTCCTGTCTGCTAACTTCTTCCTTGATTTCCCTTTGTTAATAAATGGATGCTAAAAATAGTTTTGATAGGTTATAAGGTATTTCATGGTCTTACTTCCTGATTCGTTTACTCCTATTTTTAATATTGTTATAAGAATCTGCAGTATGTTCTTCTTAGTATGTTGTCTAAGTTATTTATCAAACAGTTTACCAAAGTGTTAATTCATAGAAAATAAATGGCAGCTGAGCAAACCTAAGTGCAGGACTACTCAGAACAAATACAGAAGTATCAACATCTGAGAGATTTGCATCATTCTTTTGGTTGCCTATAGTTAACCTGTACTACTCCTGAATCAAGAGATCATTTTCAACATAAGCAGGTGAGAAAAATGGTCAATAATATGAATGTGCTGTACAAGTTCAAACATATCTATAACTGATAATGCATTTGATAGGTTTTGTGATCTGCCAGTTCCCTGAAGGTGAAGCATTGTCTACAATGAAAAATTGTCCCTTAAAAAAATTTAATGCATGGAAAAGAAAATAAAATAGGTGCAAAATGAATAGCTGGGTAAATATTAGGAAACTTATATGCCTGCAAACCTTTGATTATTGCTATTATTTGGATATCTTCTTGGTTTATCAGTAGACACAATGATTTAGCCATGCAGATTTTCATCTCAAGAAACAGATGCTGTTCCGACTGGAGTTAAAAATAACTGGTTCTGTGCTGTTTGTTTTGGGGTGTACTTCCCAACAGTGTGTCATTAACACAGTGACTTAAAAGTAACCCTCAGAATCATGGGAATTATGCCCACATAACGTAAAAGTAAAAAACAAAAATTCCACAACAAAAAACTCAGCAACGAAAAAACACTCCCAAAAATCAATACCATCAATATATTTACCTTGCCTTTGTTGTTCTCAGAAATGGGGTATATAATACAAACTTAGTAAATATCTGATATTTTCTGAGAACTAACCGACATTCTCTGACACATACTATGCTATTTGAAACTCCTTAAAGTGACTAAGTGTATGTTTAATGAAACCAAAAGAGAAAGTCCATCACTATCTTTCTTTCCCTTTTAATTTTTCTGGGTTTTTTCATATTTAAAAGGTATTTTTATGCAAGTACCTCTGTTATATTCATCTGTAGCCTGGCATGTCTTATCTATGTTTGTAATACATCAGCCCTCCTTAGGGTAAAATCTATTTTGTGATTGTAATAATCCTCTAGAGTGTAGAACTTGGACTTTTTGCTTGTCTTTTATGGTATAATATCTCAAAGAGCACAGATGTGGAACCCAACTCACAACATGCAAGCAAGAATCAAATTCTGTTTTCTTTTACATCCACACACCCCAGGAAAGCCAACAGAATGAATTCCATTAGTGAGATTTTATCAGTAGCAAACTGCTTTAGGATGGCATTCTGACCTCACTGGATGGTCCCTCCTTGCATACAGCTAACACTGATGGGTCATCTAACTCTGTCAACAGAGCTCGGGGATGTTCTGAAGTTCCAGAGCTGATCCCTGCAGGCAGCAGCAGGGTATGAAGTGACCTGACATTACATGTACACTGCATTATGTGCGTGTGGCTCAGGGCCACACCGGGCTCCACACAGAGCAGTGGGAGCAAAGCCGCAGTGCTGAGGCAATGTCCTCCACTGCTGACAGCCCAGGAAGAGTATTGGAATACAACAAGCATATAATGATACTTCTCACACATAAAATCCCAGCTTCTAGTGATTCTTGAGCTAGGTTATTGGTATTCAATAGCAGATTGGGTTTTGTTCCACAATATTGTCATTTAATTCTATTGTATTTTCAATATGCACTGTCTGCTTTGAGAAGGATTTCCTTTCTTTGCAGCTATACTATACAATTGTTGAAGTTACTCTGTGAAAGAGTGTGTGTAAATGCTCCATTTATATCCTGTTTAGGTCTATCAGATGTCCTTGTGTGTAGAGAGATGTAAGTGGGAACAGAGGAGCAGTGTCTATGAAAGTTCCTGTCTGTATTTCCTTACAGGAATGCTGTCAGCGCTGCCTTGTAGAAGAAATACAGTATGACTGCCAAAGATATTAAAATCTGTCAGTAATAGCTATTACTAAGGATGACATTGGATAAAATCTGAGAATATGTAGAAAATATGGACATTTTCAACTAATTTCTTTAATGTTTGTCTCATGTATCACTAATGAAATCAATTGCTGCAGTTAACATCATAAAAACAGGAATGAGAAACAGCAAAGAAATAGCCCATACATCAAAAACAGTAATCTGCTTATACAAAAATGCAGTGTTTGTAAATAATGTGGTTTTTCTGAAGAAATGGAAAAGTTGCCATTTCTGGCATTCAGTATACTAACCTTTATTTTTAAAAAGACTTATTTTAGAAAATAAAGGATATGCATGAGGTAAAAATGGAAATTTGACTAACAGGTTATTTCATAGAAAACTCTTAACTTTGACTAAACTAGACTACTTTGTTGCAGGCTTTTTCCATACATTAAAAAGAAATTGTGGTTTAAGAGGAAAAGCAGTTAGAGGTCTATTGAACCTTGACTATTCAATGCTGGCACAATATCAAACACACATCATTGCAGTTTAGCACATGCTTAATCTAGCATTATTGCTAGTGAACTGCTTTGAATTATCCTGTGAAACACATTATATGGTCAGCTATCATTAGATAAAAATAATTTGATATAGTAACTGCTTCAAAGTCCTTTTTAGACAGGTAAGGTTTGCCAAACTAGGCTGAAATGAATGATCTGAGAGATTATAGGGGTTCCAGAGGAATTTAGACATTGAACAATGAGACAGAAATATATTCCATGTGTGAAAACTTTGACATTACTCAGTGGTTTTTTATTTCAATATATTTACTAGCTCTAATGGTTTTTTCCTACATATCCCTGAGCAGCTCACCATGAGCATTCGATGCTTGCTATTTTAAAACCAAACGCTGTGTTTAACACTACCAATTACATTTTATATCTTTGCTGTATAATTTTAATGTAGACTGTAGAAGTTTATATCCAAAAAAACCAGCCTAGAAATCTTGCAGTTCAGAGCTCTCCACCTCCACTTGGCACATTCCCAGTTTTCTTAAAGGATCAAAATTAGGTACCAGTGCTTGCTCAGAAATATTGTGGGGTAGAGAGCTAGTTATTCCTCTCACCTCTAACCTCTTGTGTGACTAGCTGAAAAGTGTTCAGAAAAAGGCTTAATAGCTCCAGAAGCCTGAAATCTAAAATACTGAAAAACCAACAGGCACAAAAAAAAAAAAAAAAAAAGAAATCTCAAATTATTTAGAAAGTGTTTTTTAACTTCAAAAAAGTTCAGGATAATGGGCTCTAAGCCATTGTCCTAGAGGACAGTAATCATAGACAACATGTTCTAAAGCTTTGAAAAATTGTTCAGCCTATCCCTTTTAAGAGATTCTTTTTTACTTGTGTGTTCTGATGATTGCTTAAATCTTCACTGTGGTCACACTTTCTCCTTTTTCTGCTGAGCAGTTTTTGGTTTATGAGCATTTTGTGCTATTGATTTATTTCTTCATACTCCTTAATTAGCTATATTGGCCTTCCATGCCCTTTCCTCCTTAAACTATTGTTGGGATTAATTTCAATTAAGGATGGGTTCATGACACAGAATTCTGGTGACGATCTTGAGTAGGCAAATTTAAGAGTTTGTGTTCAGTTTTGTGGCTCAGGGACTTGTTTAACCATATCTGCTGAAGCTCGTCTCTCCTTTAAACCTTGATCTAAAAAATTGACAATGGATGAATGTGCCTTATAATTTGTTTCTGCATCATAAATCCCAGAATTAGTGATTTAATAAATTATTACCTGGAGGGTATTAGTTTCACTTGCTTCTTTTTTCAAGCTTGAGAGATTACAGAATGCAGTACTCCTGTGTTTTCTCCTCAAATTCAGTATTTCTATTTCTGTAGACTTATTCCCAGTTACAGAGCAATACTTAAAAGAAGACCAACATTGCTGAAAATAAATAAAATATTCCTTTGCTGAAGCGAAGGACACTGGCTTATCTTCCCCATTTTTGGTGTAGGATCAATTCTACTCCTTTCTTGTTTTGTTTTTTATGGGTTTTGAATGAACATTTTGTGGTTCACTTCAGTTTGCCAGCTCTTGCTCAGCTTTCTTCACTACATTCGATTTTCTCCTTAGTTATTTCAGGTTTTTATTTATTCCAAATATTCTGTACAAAATGGCTTTTCTTTTGCGGAGACATGGAGCCTCAATGTGCTTTCCTCTTGACACGAGCTGCAAGCATCAGAGTTTTATATTCAGCTTAAAAGAAATTCCCTACGCCATGTTACAGCTAAGCCTCTAATCCATGACCCCAACTGACTTCAGTGAGTCTTCTAACAACAACAAAAAGATTTTTTTCAGTGTCATTTTACGGATCCAGTTTAAAGCAAAATAAATTACCAGCTTAGAGGCACAAGAAGTGTTATCTCCAATTTCTCTGAAGAGGTGAAGATGTAAGGGATAGAAGCCAATAACTGAAGGTAGGAAAAGGAAGGATGGAGCTTAAAGCACTCTATAAGTTCTTAAAGGTTCATAACATACATTCAAACTACAGGTACCTTCTTGGGAAAAAAAAAAGCTTTAGCTTTCTGGGTTTTTTTTTCCGTTGAATTGAATCATCTTGTGATAACACAATTTAGGTTTAGTGTCTATAATCAAATCATCACTGAAGCTCTGATGATTTTCTAAGAAGGAAGTTTGAGGGAGGATTCCACTCCCTCCCAAATTACTCTGTTCCCCCAGCCTCCTCACTGCTGGGGGGGTGTGAGGGGCAGAGAAGGCCTTGACATTGTGTAAGTGCTGCTCAGCAGTAACAAAAACACCCCTGTGCTATCAACACTGCTTTCAGCACAAATCCAACACAGCCCGTACCAGACATGAGGAAAGCTAACCCTATGCCAGCCAAACCCAACGTGTATGTGCTTCTGAAATTTGTCTCTCCTTGGGGTCAATTACCTCCCTGGAGGTTCATTTTTAAATGAAACAGAAACAAACATAGCAAGTCCTCTCCTGATTCCAGGTCCCTTTAAGTAAAGGGAAAAAAAATTATTGCTTGAAAAGGGGGCAAGAGTAGGGCCTGCCTTATTAAAACCTGATTATTTAACGGTAAATTTGAAATGTAGGCCTCCCTCTGTCTAAAGAGGTTTCCACCAGTATTTAACTCCGGGGACAGGGACATGATCAGTGGGCTAAAAAGCTTGACAGACTAGGAGACCAGCCCTGTCGATCTGAGAAAGCAAGATTCTTCAGATGGAGGAAGCAAAAAAGAAACATCTCATTCTGGCTTTTGCTGCTAGGATAATTTCTGCATTTTATATTGAAGACTCTCTAGAAAATTACAGTGACAGGACTTGACCTTGGGCTCCTACATACCCTCAATTAACTGGTTGGTTACAGTCAGCTTCCTTCTTTCTGTACCTATTCTAGTACCAATGCTCTTGGCTGCTTGTTAATCCAATTTCTACAGGGTATGGAAGCAGATTATTTAGGAACTCCCTGGAAGTGGATTTGTGTTCAGATATGTAGACTTGAACTTCCTTGGGACATAGAGAAACTGGAAGCAAGTTTCTCACTTTGCCAGCCTACCCTCTTACCCTCCAGCCCCACTTAGAGATTCCAGAAGCACAGGAAGCTACCTGTCCTACAATCTGCTTTACAGCTGGTCAAGCCTGCATTGCCTTCTAATGTCAGCAGTCAACAGAGTTGGATTTTTAAAATTATAAAAATTTGTTATGCTCTTTGAGATTTTGTCATATATAGATACAGATTGCCTTTAGAAAACAACATTTTTGTGGTCTCTAGCTGGGTTACATATAGAGCAAAGTTCATGGTCACAAGTAAAGTCTTCCATTTAAACACAGCTGAAAAACCCACAAAACCAGATATATATATATACCTTTTTGATTTTGTATTTACTCTTAATATTGCAGCCATACTTTAGCTAGCACTACCAAGTTTGGAACATATTGAATTTATAGACTTACCATCAGTTCTTGGAACAGAAAGTGTTTCTGAATTATGCTACTACATTAGGCTGATTCATGTGGTGCATCCACAAGCTATGTTTATTCTAACAGTTTTCAGTCAGCTGGCAAACTTCCAAAGCATTTCCAGAGAGATAGAGATTTTTCAGCATCAGCAATTTGAGACTGTAATTGTTGCTCATACAATTTGGGAACAAACTGTGCATCCCTGCAAACCTGTGAAAGTCAGTGTTGTAGGTCATGTCAAGCTGGAATAGATTGAGATGTTTTGGCAATGAGGATAAAAATTTAAAATAGCTTCAACAAAAGAAAGATGTGACACAAAAGAAATAGAATACAACTCAGTGAAGTTAAATGACAGAAAAGGAATAATAGAAAGCACACTGACTAGTTCAGGTCTTGAAAAGAGGGCCTGAAATTTAGGAACAAAAAATAAATAAATGCACTAACCCTACAGTGAGAAAAGGAAAAATTTTAGGTTAGTATTACAAACACAAGCAACATGAAAAATAATTGACCTGTTCCATTAGTTACTGGCAGGATGCCAACTGAAGAGGTTTGAGAAACAGCGGATCAACTTGGGAAGAGTCAAAGAAGAACCATAAACAATTAAAAGGGCTAGAATATGTGCCCTCTTACGGAAGATTGAGTAAGTTATTTTTTCTGAAAAAAAGTAGATGAGAGAAAACTTTATAACAGCATTCAAGTGCACAAAAATCTATGACAAGGAAAAGAAAAACATCTATTTTTCTTCTCTTTCTATACTCAGGATAGAGCAAGGAAAAATGACCTTGCGTTATAGCCTAGAAGATTCAGATACGGGGAATTTCCTTACAGTAAGGCTAGACAAGCACTGGAATAGATATTTTAATAGGGTATGAAATCCCCATCTCAGAATGCTTATTAAAAAGATTAACAACATTATCTAAGCAGGATGGATGAGGGGGTAATAGAACATGGATAGTATTGGACCAGGCAATCTCTGAAGATCCCTTACGGTCCTATTTCATATTCTTCTCTGTACACAAAATTTTATCAATTAGAAGTATGTGACTAAAACCTGAAAAATAAAGAATCTCATCTGATAACAACTTCCTCAGTGGAGGGATACACATGCGCTATTTGCTGACACTGCCACTTCAAAACTGCTTGGTAAATCCACATCACACTTGGGCTCACAGAATCACAGAATGAGCTAGGTTGGAAAAGACCTTTGAGATCATCAAGTCCAACTTATGACCTAACACCTCCTCATCAACTCATCCAGGGCACTGAGTGCCACATCCACTCTTTTTTTAAACACTTCCAGGGATGGTGACTCTATCACCTCCCTGGACAGAGGATTTCAGTGCTCAATCACTCTTTCAGTGAAAAGTTTCTTCCTGATGTCTAAACTAAACTTCCCCTGGTGCAGCTTAAGACTGTGTCCTCTTGTTCTGTCAGTGTCTGCCTGGGAGAAGAGGCCAACCCTCACCTGGATACAACCATTTTCAGGCAGTTGTAGAGAGGGATAAGGTCACTGTAAACACTGTTCTGGGAGACTTAGTTTAATTTGACTGCATAAAACTCAATTCCCTCTCATACAGCAATATATTCAAAATATGAGGAAAAGAAAATTACTGCAATGTGGTATCTTCACTAATTTTTGGCTGCGATTCATAAAATGTGCATTTCTTTCTCACAAAGATAAGTTAAAAAGCCCAGTGTAACATAACCGACAAAAGTGCAGACATGACTTTTTTCCATCTACCTTTCTCTTTCCCTTTCCCTTCATCTTGTGACAAGGTTATTTTCTTTTTAAGAACAGCTTTTGATCTGATATTTCAACAAAGAAACATTCATATTTACATTTTCAAGGTACTATTTTTAGAGTTGTCTAGAATAATGAAGACCCACATTACTCCTTGACATGCCAGTCATATTGTCTCTTTGGTAGATAAGCACACAGTTTGATAGACTATAGTGAAAATACGCCAAAGAAAATGTATCTCTGCAGGAGCAAACATGCATCCTTGTAATGAGTGGAAGACTAAATTATAGGCATTATTTATCTATCATAAGGACATGAGATCCTGAACACTGGCAACATTGGCTAGTATTCTACAATACGGACAGGGTGTTTGTGGATGCTGTATTTAGGAAGGCTTTTGGTTTCTTTTTAGCTTTCAGAATGTCTTAACATATCCCACTCCCTACTCCTCAAGTGCATCATTGGCACAGGGAAGTTTTAAGATGCACATGATAGCTGTTTTATTGTTCAAAACACTGATCCCACAATTGATCAAGTAGGACGCAGTATTGTTGTGGAACAACTGTGTTTCAGAGACAGGACTGGGCAAATGCTTTCTTCAACTTTTTTTCCAAATTAACTGAGAATTATGAGAATTCTACATTCAGAAGAAATACAAAGTGTCTCTGTTTTGTTGCAGTCATCAGCATTTAAAGCATTCTGTCTGTATGAGTCTGGGGAATTTTAATGGGGCTGCCGCATCCCCATTAAAAATATCCTGGGCAGGCATGTTCTAGCTCCACAGAGAAGACTGAAGCCTTTTAAAAATGACCAACAAAACAGTGAGGTGCCCTTGCATTGGTTGTTTCACTAGGACTATAAATGTCATAACAGGGAAGTGGGAAGGCAATGGAATTTAGGGCACCATAGGAACTCTTTCTGACCTTGTAGCCTTCAGAGCACGTCCTTTGTGAACTTCAGTATCTCTTAGACTGTATTTCAGTAATGGCATATCCTCACTTCTGCACTGGCAGTAGGCAAAGTTGACTGGAGAAAAGGACCTCAAGGGTAAAATAGGGGTAAACCAAGTTTGAGAAAGACAAAACACGACACATCAAAGTCAATGGTACAACAGTGGACAAAAAAGTATGAGCTTTTTTTCAAGCTACCTCCCCTACACAGGCTTCAAAATTAATTCCCTACTGAAGCAGCTGCAAATTCTACTTGATTTAAGACATTTAATTTAGCATATTTATGCATTGCATATGCATTTAGCATATTAAATCTCCATGGGTTTTTTTCCTAATGCTAGAAGAAGGAAGGCTCCACCTTTTCCCAGGTAAGGATGGGCAAGAAACTCCTGCTCTGAAAGAAGTATCAAGAGAAGGAAGAAAATTGCATCCCAGGTTGTCTCCCACAAGTAGGAACTGAGTTTGGAAAAGCCTCAGATCTCTTATTTGGGCTTGGATCTGAGGCAGCACACACAAAGCTTAAGCCAGAAACTGAGTAACAGTGTTCAGTGGCAACTGCTTTATTCTCATCAAACTACTACAGCAAATGAAGGAAGGACCACGATAGAGGTGGTAGTAGTTGGAAAAGGGTATCAAAAAGTCAAATGCATCTGTAAAGGAGTAGCTTCAGGAAGCTCTCCTGTGGCAAAGCAAGCCAGTGGCACCCTAACAATTTTAGGAAGACTGCTGCAATTAGTTCTAGGGAGAGGATCCTACCCCTCTGCTCAGATCTGGTGAGACACATCTGGAGTGTTATTTCCAGTCCTCGGATTTCCAGTACAGGAGAGACATGGGCACCCTGCTGTGGGTTCAGTGAGTGACACAAATATGACCCAGGGATTGCAGCATCTGTTATACAAGAAAAGGCAGAGAGAGGTGGGATTGTTAAAGACTGGAGATTTATACACTTGTATCAATGTGTAGGTCAGGGGTAATAAACATGTTGAAGCCAGACCCTTCTCAGTGGTATCAAGGGAAAGAACAGGAGGCAAGGGGCGTAAATTCAAATATAGGAAATTTCATTGAAATATTAAAAAAACTCTTTTTTTTTTAAACTGAGAGTCATCAAACACTGGAACAACGGCTGGCTGCCCAAAAGATGCTTTGAAGTCTCCATTCTTGGACACATTGAAATCCTGATTGAGTATGGTTCCAGATAACCTGCTCTACCTGACCCTGCTTTGAGCAGAGGCTGGGACTAGATGAACTCCAGAGGTCTCTTCCAGCCTCAACGATTTTGTGCCTCTGTGAATTGCCTTTCTTGCCCCCAGGGGAACGGAGATGCCTTATGCCTTCAGTGCTGCAGAATTGTCCTTGCACTTATGCCAACATGGTAGGCTGCCAGGATAAATTTAATCAGATTTTAATGCTGAATAATCGAAGAACACATTTGTCATTTTAAATATTGGATTATTCAGATTGTTCAAATTATAAGGAAGATTGATGAATTCAAAGGCAGAAACTCAGACCTCAGTTTAATACATGTTGATATGCATGACAGCATGATTTTGCATTTTAGAAAACAACTAACACATTAACAAACTTAGCAACTGTAAAACTCTAAACGCAACTCTGATCTAATATAAAAATCAATGAAATATATTGTACTGGACATATTGCTGTGCTGTATTTATAAAGAAAATGTAAAAACAGTACTAAAAATTATAGGTCTGAAGAAAACAAAAAGGATTTGTATTTTTCAATGATTAAATGATCTATAAATCAGAAATGTTGAAATGTTACTATTTGCAGGTAGAGTTTGCCACATCAGCAAAAATTATCTGATAGTTATTAGCGGTTTAAAAGAGGCTGCAGAACTCAGGAATATCCACTGTTATACTCTGCAAGTCTTCTTCCAGCCCAAATCTGGCTCCTGTTTGAGAAGGGGAAGTGCATTTCATTCCAGGTATCAAACGTGGGAAACTTGGTTAAAACGGACTTTTTAGATATTAATTTTACAAAATTCTGCGTCCAGCATAATTACAAAGATTTATATGTGTTAAGAACATTACAGCCTATTTGAGATTGGACTCTGTGTCTTTAGTGGTAAAATGGCATTGAATTTTAGATTACTTGTGATTAAATAAATGATTGTGCAGTATGTGTAGGTGGAACACCATAAAAAGAATTATTTTATAAATATTTATACACCTACCCACAGATAGATGTAGATTTAGATAGATGGATGTAGATGATATGGGTAGGCATACATAAATATAGCAGGGGGACGTTTCCTGGTGGTAAAATTTATAATTAAAATGTAGAAGGAACATGTGTAAAGAATGAAAGACTTTACTTCCTTGAAAGAGAATTCTTTAGGGGGAAATTCTTATTTCATGAAGGTTTGCTATTTCTTCTTTAAAAAAATCATTCAAGCTGGATAAGATCTTGAAGATTGTTGAGTACTACCATTAACCACCACTAAACCATGTCCCTGAGTGACACATCAACATTTCCTTTGAACACTCCAGGAATGGTGAATCAACCACTTCCCTGGGCAGTCTGTTCCAACTCCTGACAACACTTTTCTTGAAGAAGTTTTTCCTAATATCCAATCTAAACCTTCTCAGGTAAAGTTTGAAGTCATTTTCTCTCATCCTGTTTCTTGTCACTTGTGAGTTGAGGCTGACTTGCACCTCTCTACAGCCTCCTTTCAGGTAGTTGTAGAGAGCAGTAAGGTCTCCCTTCAGCTTTGTTTTCTCCAGACTAACCCCAGTTCCCTCAGTCTCTCCTCCTGCAACTTGTGCTGCAGACCCTTCACCAGCTCCATTGCCTTTCTCTGGACGCTCTCCAGCACCTCAATGACTTTCCTTTAGTGAGGGCCCCAAACTGGACTCAGCACTTGAGGAGTACCCCCACCAGTGCCAAGCATAGTCACTGCTCTGGTCCTGCCAGCCACACTATTGCTGATCCAGTGTGACCAGAGGCTTCTGCAGAGCCTTCTGACCCCCAGCAGGTCAACACTCATAGATGACTTGGTGTCATCTGCAAATTCATTGAGGGTGCACTTGATCACCTCATCCAGATCATCCATAAAGATGTCAAACAGGACTGGACCCAACAGTGAGCCCTGGGAACACCACTTAGGATTGGCCACAGCGTTTACCACCACTCCCTGTGCCTGGCCATCCATCCAGTTTTTGCCCAGCAACCATGTCCCAGTCCAAGCCATGACCAGCCGGTTTCTCCAGGAGAATGCTCTGGGAAGTGGTGTCCAAAGGTTATGAAGGTACAGAAACCCAATATACCAGCAGATAGGAGAGGAAATCAGTCATTTAATTTGTGAGTTTTACAGATCAGATTTATGTAACAAAAGGAGAATATAATCCAATTGATTAAAATGTAACTGCTCAAATTGACTTCTCAAATTATTAGTGAATGGTAATTGACATAGAAAGTTTTGTGGTTTTGCTTTGTACATTTAGTGAGTGTATAGAGAAGTCCATGCTAAATTACAAATATTTAGGAGTTAGACCTCTTGAAGTCATCCTTCATTAATGTAACATGCTTGGGAAAATCAAAGAAATGGGCTGGTTTTTGCTTTTGGTTTGATATCAAAATAAATACAGAGGAGAAGCCTCTGAACAAGAAAGCAATGAGACGGAACAGATGGATGAATCATTGCAGAGGCTCTGATAAAAATACACTGACCTCACTCAGATATTCAATCAAAAACCCAATTTTTGTTGTTTGTATGAACTTTTCTTCAAAATGTGGCAATTAAAATTGATCATCAACAGATTTATGTTATATGAGGTTCTTAATATCTCAGTTCAACTGCTTTGTTGTCTTACTTATTAGCATATAAACTTACAGAAAATAATTTACAGAATTTTTTTGAGTGAATGAAATATATTTATAAATTATTTTGAATTGCATTTAAGAGTCCTTCTATGCTACTGAGATCAACTAGGAAATCTATTTATCAATTAGTCCTAGAAATCCATATCTATTTAAAAAATGGAGACATTTTAAGGAGTCACGATTTGAATTCTAAGCCCAACACAATAAACCTGAAGTTCAAAGCCCCATCTCTGTGCCTCTGGATGGCTTATAAAAAACTACACTTAAATTGGATAGCTTATAAAAAAACTACACTTAAAGCTGGCAAAGAAGAAACTCACTGAAATGAAAGGGTTTTAAAACCCACCCTTCTTAGAATTTTGACAATTGAGCCCAGCAGTTATTTTTGATCTGTCTACATTGCAACTAGTGAATTCTGTTTTCCTCAACAAAGAAAACAGTTGGTGCTGAGTATCTGACATTCACACTATAAATGTTTCAGAGGGCTTTTCCTAGGAATAGGATGGCTTAGTCCCTGCTAAGGAACCACAGTCTAGGTTCTTTGAAGAGTTGTTGAAGAGCTGCATGGATGGTGGTGGTGATAAAGGGCATGGTTTTCATATCTTAGATGACAGAAAGCGGTAGGCTACATCATTGTGCTCCTCTGATCATCTCATCTGCTCTTTTGCTCTCTGAAACAAAAGATATGAGTTATTTTGCCACAGTGGCCCTGCTTCATTGTGGATGAAAAAATCCTTCTTTAGGAAAATATACTGGCAAAAAAGAAGCTCAGAATTAAAAACTTTCATTCTAAAGAAGGCAAAAGCTCCTAATTACTTGGTGAGTAAAAGCAGTTCCTCAGTCCCAACTGAAGAGAAAACATCAGGAAATTTATTATTATTTATTATTTCCAGAGAAGCTGGACCCTGTGAACATATATTAAGGAATATTCGTTGCATCCCAGATGAATTCCTTCTGTAGATATAAGCTCTCATTCACAATTTTTTCAGATGGGTCCTCATGGAAAGGTGGCACTGAGTGTCTAAGATTAAAAAAACTAGCAGCATGACCCAGCTTCAACAAACTAGACACTTACACAGCCAAAGTGGCAGAGGATCCTGGTAAATTGAGGTACTTCCAGGTTTGGGTACTCTAAGCAACAATTTGGACTTAATTTTGACAGTAGACACAGAAACTTAAAGGCTGATTCTGAAAAGAGTTTGTAATTTAAATGTATAACAATTATTCCTTGTGAGAATGAATGACTAGTACAAAAACCCAAAACAAGCAATATTGTTTCCTTGATATTAGAAATTTATTGACAAATATAGCAGGGAGGTACGATTGATTTTTTCACTAACATTCTTTACGAGCAGCATATGCAGTCAAGTGCAGCTCACCTATCAGTTCTCCTGAAAACCTGTGATTTAATCCCTGAAGTATCATCAGAAGTGTGAATTATTTCAAGACTCCAGGACTGGCTGAGAGCAAATACTGCAGAATCAATAGTATGTTGAACACGAACTCAGAACCACACCAGAACATCTCCTTTAAAAAAAGTCAAATGGAAAGTATATTTTTATTTAAATTTTGAAGGGCAACTTTCCTGCTGCCAGACTGTATTTTAGGAAACTTCTTGAGGAGATTATTCACATTAATTTTCCCACCTAGTGAAGAGGGAGATTCCCTCTGAGACTGAGTCAAGGTATGTGTAAATGGGAAGACTGAGATTATCCCCATGTTGTGTCTCTGCTGATTAGAGTGAAGCATACACAAGTGTGCTTCATTTTCCTAATCCTGCTTCCCTCAGGAGAGAAACCAGGCCATGGAGACTAACAGATATGGAAGTGTCTGCTGATGAAGACCCTAGCTAGGGTTATGTGAGGATGCATGCTTTACAATCAGTCTAAACAGACCTTTTCTGAACCCAGATTGGGTCCCTCATACTCTTTGCACTTTTTGGTAACTCAAACACTAGACATAGTCTCTGTTACTTCCATTTAACTTCTCTTCCCACAATTTTCCTCTTTCTTACCTTCTTTGTGACGCATTGTTTAACTCTTCATATCCAGCTATTTTTTTTTTTTCCAAAGGTGACTGACATTGGTCTGGTAGTTTTGAGAACATCTCTTGGAAGGTTAATGTTACAAGGCTCCTTCTCCAGAAAGAGAAAGGACTTCCCACAGGGGCGTTAAGAGTAAGCCTGAATAGCTTTATGAAGGCACTTGTTCATTCACTGAGGATAGAATCCCTTTGGAAAGATTAACTCCACTTCATTGAAGTGAGCCTTTCTTCTAATTACCTTAATGCCATAAACTCTGCAAGTCAGGGGCTGTCTTTCATGTCTATAAATACCCAAACCACTAGGCAGTAGTAGGTTAAATACATATTTAGATATTATAATTAATATGATACCTTGTGGCAGAATTAAACTCTCACCCAATATTCTGAACTCATCCCTGTGGAAGCCTGTAAGGAACAGACATGTGATCCAGCCAACCCATGGAATAAACTTCAAGTATGTATGGGAGGAGAGAGCATCCTCTCCCTTAAGCATGCATGGTCAAGGATCTTTTCAATGCAAGAAAGGGATAATAAAAATAGATGGAAGACATAAACAAGAAGTTGCAGAGGCACAAACCTGACAGACAAGCATAATGGAGACAAAGACAAGAAATCAACCTGTCCAGTCCCTGTAGTTTGTGAGCAATTAAGAAGCTGGAAGCAAACCTGGACTTTGCAAACCTGAGGGTGAATGAAGATGGAAGGGGGTCAATGGAGTTATGCATGCTGATGAGGGAATATCCAGGGGAAGGGGGAGCATGGAGGAATGAAGGGGGAGACTGATAGAAAAGGGTATAAAAGGGGCTGGTTGTATGTAAAATGGAGCCATTAACACACTTGTCTGATGGAGCCCTGCAGCTGATCATCACAATTCATCTTTTTTATTACATACTGTAGCTCTGCATGATCTCACCCTCTGCTCCACATGGGTGAGGGCAAGGTCTGAGTGCTGCCTACTGGGGTTCTGGTGTGGGTGAGACACTGGTTCAGCAGTGGCAGCAGAAGCAGGACCATGGCTCACAGCTCACATGCCTGGCACCAGTTTGGTGGTGAGGGGGACAAGCGTCTGTATCACTCTCAAGATGGGTGTACATGGGGTGTGCACCTGTCATTCAACAGCAAATTCCAAGCTGGACTCAGCAGCAGTTGGATGCCCCGTGTTGGACCAAGAACATCAGGCAGGTAGAGCCCATGGGGGTGGGGGGCTTTGGGGTGCCTGTGCAATGAGAATGTGAGTCTGTATGTCATTTTGCAGCAAGCCCTGAGCTAGACCAGCTGGCAAATCGAGGACCCAAGGGGTGGGTAAGGATGTCTGGAGTCCTGGCAGGGGAATCAAATGGACAGAAGGGTCATGCTGTAGTCAGGGAATCTGTGTGTGTGTGTGCTAGTGAGCCTGGACACTGCTCTGTGTGTGCTCACACAGGAGACCTGCTGTCTCTGCCAGCCCTGGGGAGGAGGGCATGGTGCTCTCTGTGCTTCCCTGATGTGATGTGAGTCCTGTGTACATGCAGCATCTTTGTGCAGCCAGCCACGTCCATGTCCTCTAAGTGTCCTGCCTGTCTGGGAGAAGGATTTAGCTTCCCTAGAGGGTGAACCTGAAAAAGAAAAGGGGCAGCCATATCTCACAGCCTGGGCAGAAACCCCAGGTCTCTGGGGTACCAGGTTGGGCTCCAGAGGTCCATCAGGAGAAAGTCTTGTGACAGACCTGCAGGAGATGGGAGCCGCCACTAACAGCTCTTAGCAAAAACCACAGTCAATTTTACAATAATCAATAGACAATAATACAAATTTTTGATCTTTAAATCTTCTGTTAGTCTATGAGAAATAATTACTCTCTTTTTGGAAGTTATTTGAGAAAAGAAAATAATTATTAAGGTACTCTCTAACTTATATGTATCCAAAATGACTTTTGGAAAAGGTCCATTTAACATTTCCAAGAAACATTAGCTCACATAATTTTTATATTTAGGAGTAATTATATGGTTCCACATGCGTAAGAAAAAGGAAAAGTAATTATTTCTTCGATAGATCTAATTACAGAAAGGTTTTGTGGAAAATGGAAATGTCAGCTTTCAATTAAGTTCACATTGGATTCAAATTCCAAAACGCTTGTTTAATCAAAAATAAATATTCCCTCAATATAGTGTATACTGAATAGTTATAGTAAGAAATTATCACCAAACCAGAATAGGAGAAGGTAAATTCCTACATTTTATGAGATTTATTCACTGTTCTATTGTTTCTGGTTTCATTAATATATTCCTGCAAGCAATCATTACATAGATGAAATGATCACACAGAAACATACTTTTTACTCTTTCTCATTCACTTCTACTTTAACATCACAGAAATATTTTCCAGTCATCAGATGCAATAGACCAGGAAAAAAACCCTAACAGCTGTCATGATAGCTACCTTTCTTAGTGTCCAGAGCCGACTTATTACAGTATTTAAAGAATAGAAGAGAAAGGCCTGTGTTGATCCTAGTAAACCTTGAGCGTCTCCTTCAGGAACACTAGACTTTCTGTACAATCATGTAACCCTCAATTAAAATCCAGGTGAAGGAGATGTACAGAATGCAGCAGTCACCTCCAGCATTCTTTTCATAGTGCAGCCCACTGGTATGGGATGAACTGTGGATCAAGCCTTCAACTGTTGATCTTGAAATAAATATATTAATCTTGTCTTGTTTTCTGTTACTTGTTTCTTAATTAAATTCTTAATAAAATTCTTAATTTATTTTGAATTACAGATGCACAGGTGCAGAATACACCTTTTTGGTATGCAAGCGCTGTCACATGAAAAGTAAACCAGGGGTGTGTGACTGATGGTTGGGTGCTTCAGCACAGCTCCTTAGCTCTTTAGGATGGGGTGCAAAGCACCACAGTCTTGGAGGCATATGAGACATTGTTCAACTGAGAACAGCAGTCAGGAATATTAAAACTTTTGACAATGATTATTGAATTTTAGATGCCTATCTAAAATCCATGGAATAATGGATTTTATATAAATAGATGGCAGAGTGAAAAAATGAATAAGCAGCAAAACTTCAGTTTAAAGTTTCTGGAACTGCCAATTTTTAGCACTCTAGAAAATCAGTCTGTAGGTATATGAAACCAGGGAGCTGAATCTGAGAAAGACTACTGACTGTGTCAGCTTCTCCTGGTAAGACTGGCCTTTGATTCTCCCAGGTCTTTAAGATCAATGGGAAAATCTGGAGCAAGGAGGACTTTTCCTTGGAGGAAGAGGACCTGGTTAAGGAATATTTAAATAAACTGGACATCCATGGGTCTAAGGGGTCTCATGTGATGCAACAATGATTACCTGGAAGCTGGCCGATGTTATTTTAAGACCACTCTCAATTGCCTTTGAAAGGTCAATCAAGAGAAACTATTGAGAGCTAGAAGGGACCAAATATAATTCCTATCTTCAAAAAGGAAAAGGAAGATCTGGAGAACTACAGGCCAGGCAGCTTCACCTCCACTCCTTGGGAATATGACAGAGCAGACATTTTCAAACATATGTATTACAAGAAGCTGGTTAAATCTAGTCAGCATTGATTTACAAAGGAGAAATCCCTCCTGACACTCCTGATAGTCTTCTGCAATGAAATGTCCAGCTGAGTAGCTGGGGAAAGACCAGTGGTTGTTGTTCATCTTGTTGTTAAAAAGATATCCCACACTTCCATAATATCCTTCTCAACAAACTGATGAAGGTTGGATTACATAACCAAAATGAATTGTTTGGCTCAAAGTGGTTGATCAGCAACATGCTGACGTCCAGCTCAAGGCCATCACCTGTGGTGTATTGGAGGGGTCAGTGTGAGAGTCAGTATTGGTCAACACTGTCATTACCTGGACAAGGGGACACAGTGGTCCCTCATCAAGCCAGCTCTGCTGAGGTCAAATCTAAAGTATTGTGCCCAGTCCTGGGCTATCCAGGACAAGAAAGATGTGGTCATAATGGAACAGGTCTGGTTCAGGAGACAGGAATATCTAATACACAAAGGGAAGCTCACAGAGATGGGATTGTTTAGAGAAGAAAAGGCTGAAGAAGAAGAATCTCATCAATATGATGTGATATATAAACCGCATGGGAGGATATAAAGAAGAGGAAGTCAGGCTTTTTTCATTGGTATTCAGTAAAAGGAGAACAAACAATGAGCACAAACAGAAATACAGAAAATTCCATTTAAACATGGAAAAAGTTTATTACTGCAAGGATGGTGCCCTGGAACAGGTTGCCTAGAGATATAACTTAAAACCTCCAACATTTTTTCTGGAAATTGCCTGCGGGGGACTGGGCCACAGCAAGCAGGTCAGGGACCTGACCACTTTTACTGTCCTTGGCAAGTAGGGAAGTATTGTTTCAGCAAAGAAGGATGAAAACATTATTGTTTGCCTTATTTTGAACTTATTTTATATACTTGAATGCTGAATCAAAAGACTCAGCTGTGACGGTAAATGTAACCTGAGGCTCTACAAATTAGGTTGAGTTCACAGAGAATGGTAAAATAAAAATAAAAATGAAACAAAACCCAACCAACAACACCAAAAATTTTCTCTGAAGGTTTGTTGAGTTCTCTGGTCAACTGAAATGCCATTTTTCTTTTATGAATAACATTAAAACATATGACTGTCATAGCACTTAAAATTATGTTGGCCTTGTGTGGAAGCACTGATGTCAATTCCATTTCTATTGACTAGAAATTAATCAGTGCAGAAATGGTTGTTCTTTCTTCACCCAGCTAATTTAGAGAGATTTAACAACAGAACATTATGTACTTTTGCCTTTCCTTTTCTGTTCCCATCTGATGGCATTTACTCAAAAACACAGAGAAACTGATTTTCTGTTAGCTCCTGCTGAACACATCAGCTATCAAATATAATAAGATAGCCATGAAAATCTGAAAGTAAATATGAAGACAATATATGATAACAGAATTTTTTTTAATGATGTATTGGCCTTCATCCATAAAGAAAAGAAACATCACTGCTGGAGTTGCTAATATTTGGCTAGTAGATCAGAGATCACACAGGTAAAATGATAAAAGCACTGGTTATAACCATAGACAAAATTAAGGTATTTGGTGGAGGCAATTGCATTCGATATCACAAACTTCCTCCTACATTCAGTGGGATACTGGAAATCTAATATTATTTTTTCTATTACTTTTATCATGTCAAAAATGTGCCAGAAATTAATTCCTCTCAGATTACTGAACCTCACCCTGGATGTCTCTTAATAGCTTTCTTTGGAGAAGAGGCAGGTTATCTGTACCAGGTTGCTTTCTTTTGGGTCTGCACCAATTCAGTCTTTATGGAAAGGAGCACTTTGATTGTCAGCTACAGCCGCTCAAGGCACAAAAAAAAAAAAAAAGCATAATTTGGAGGTTCTTTGAGATACTGGCATCTAGTTTTGTCATACAGGGGGCCAACACCCTTCATTGAGATGACCAAATATATACTCACCTTTCCCTCCGAATTACCCAGAGTATAGACTAGACGTAGCCCCAAAGGCATAGAAGAAGTTGAGAAAAAAAGGAGTTATCAAAGGAGAGTCATAACAGCATAGACATTTGGGGACAAAAGCAAGGTCAAGCTTGCTAAAGGCTAAGAAGAAAGGAACCCATCAGTGGGCTAGTAACAAGAGGACGTTCTGGTAAAATATGGTACTTTTTTGGATGGTACTCAATACTTTTTTTGGTCTCAGTCTTCACAGTAAAAATTGGATTTCAGTCATTCTCATGTACAGTCTGAGAACACAGCATCATAGAATTATAGAATAGTTTGGGTTGGAAGGGACATTTTAGGGTTATTTAGTCCACGCCCTCTGCAATGACCAGGGACATCTTCAGCTAGATCAGGTTTACTCAGAGCCCCATAAAGCCTGCCTTGAATCTTTGCAAGGTTAAGTTATTTACCAAATTTCTGGGAAACCAGTTCCAGTGTTTCACCACCCTCATTGTAAAAAATTTCTTCCTTATATCTAGTCTAAATTTACCCTTTTCTAAGTATAAAACCACTTCCCCTTGTCCTGTTGCAACTCTCCTAAAATGCCTATCCCCATTTTTTTTACAGGTACCCTTTCATTACTGGAAGGCCGCAATAAGGTCTTCTTAGAGATCCTCTTATTCAGGCTGAACATCCCCACATCTCTCAGCCTGTCTTCATAAAAGAGGTACTCCAGCCCTGCTGATCATTTTCATGGTCACCTCTGGAACTGCTCCAATAAGTACATGTCTTTTCTCTGCAGGGATGCAGCACTCCAGGTGGGGCCTCACCAGAGCAGGGTAGAGTACAGTGAGTAGAGCAGAAGGCCAGAATCCCCTTCCTTGCCCTGCTGGCCATACTGCATTAGATGCAGACTAGGATGCAGCTGGTCTTTGGGGTTGTGAATGTACATTGCCAGCTCATGTCATCCATCAGCACCCTAAAGTCCTTCTCAGCAGGGCTGCTCTCAACCCCTTCATCCCCCAACCTTTACTGATACCAGGGGTTACCCCAGCCTGGGTGTGGCACCTTGCATGTGGCCTTGTTGAACCTCATGATTTTCACTTCTCAAGCTTATCCAGGTGCCCCTGCTGTGTCAGCTGCACCACTCAGCTTGGTGTCTCTGCAAATTTGCTGAGAACAACTTGAAGTGGGGAATCAACAGGTTAGGGGCTACTTAAAGAAGCTGAGAGTGGTGAGATACATGGAGCTGTAAGAGATTAATTCAAGTGTGTTGACATGGCACATTGTTATGAGGAGGTTGACTATCATCCGCAGAAAGTAGATGACAGCTGGAGCAATTCTCTGCCAGGTGGAAAAAGTTTAAAGCTTTGCTTATCTTCATGAGAAGTAAGAATCACATTGAGAACAGTCAGCTAATCAGCCTCACCTCAGCCCCTGGAAAGGCCTCAGAGCACACTTTCTTGCAATCTATTTCCAGTTTATTGAGAGACAAGAAGATAATAAGGAACAGGCAGCCTGCAAACCCTGCTTAATCAACATGATTGTGAGTAGGTTACCAGGTGAGGATAAATAAAGGGTGAAGGGCTAAACTGGAGGCCTTTAATCCAGAGGACAGTTGAGAAGCTTGAGGACTGAGCTAAGAGGAGCCTTACAAAGTTGAACAAAAAGAAGTGCAAAGTTCTGCTCTTGGAGAAAAATAATCCCTTAATAATAATAGGTGGGGAAATAGCTGAATGTATAGCAGCCTGCTATAAAGGACCTACAATGTATGTGACTTTGTAAGTCATTCTACATATATGTTACAGTCATACTGCAGATATCCTAAGATTAAATTGAGTCTTCCATCTCTCTTCATAAAGTATGGAAGATAACTGGTCATGGCTTTGGTAATCTCCATGTGAAAAATGCTTATCTGATATCTTGCATTTTTTTTCTTTTAACTTCCTGCAAACTTTTCACGTCATTGGACTGGTCAATAATATTTGAATTATATTAAAAATTTTTAGTTCTTACCTAATTAGTCATCACTTCTAACTTTGCATTTAATATCCCCATTAAAAATGGGGGAAATACTTAAATTTACATATTGAAATGTGCCTCTTAACTTGCCAACTAAAAGTTTTGAGATTCCAAGGCTAACATAGGCATCCTATTTATTAAAAGTCCCCATCTTCTGGAAAGAAGGTTTGGACTAGACTAAATTCCAAACTCTGGGAAGCACTTGGGAGAGTATTAGTGTTTGAGGCTGCCAGGTAGGATTATAACAACTAAATAGTTGAGTTCCTTTTACCATGCTGCCTAATTTACTAATATGGAGGTAGCAAAAGAGCTTGAAGTAAATACCAGTAGGTAAAATGGCAAAAGAAAATGTTTAAAAAATTTTAAAAGGAAAATCTGTAGCCCGGTGCAACATCTGAATTATAAGTCTTTATATGTAGAAAATAAATTTTTATTTGTTTTTGTTTTATGAGCAATAAAAGTGTTCTGGCACGATGCCACAGTTTCAGGTCATGGCATCATGTGGCCCAGACAAATTACACCTAATGGCCTTAAAGAAAAGAGCCAGAAAGCTCTGTAAACATCATATAGTTTAATGAATTATATATTAGGAATTAATCTTTGAATATGGAAAAAACCCTCTGGAAGGTATCTGCTCATATATTTCCAATATTTAGATATGATAACAAGGGTGAAATGAAGCATCACTTCTAAACAATATGATAGCTTATTCAGGGCCAGCAGCAGTGACTTTACATGTAACTGACCAACACTGAGTGACCGGTTATATACTCACACTCTACCCCTTGCAAGGTGTTCAAAGCACAGTCTTAAAAGAGGGCAGATTAAGGAAAAAAAAAAAAAGCCTCATGATGCAAAACTTGAAAAGCACACTCTATCCAGCTAGTCAGAGAGAAGCTATAGAGGTTACTGGTCCATAACAATTAATGTGTGCTTGTAATTTCCATTGTACTATATAGAGAAATATTTCAAACCTAGAGAAAAGAGCATGAGATAGCAAAGTTGCTAGAAGTTGAATTCAGGTCACTTCCCTGAGGATGAATATTAAATGTTGGAGCAGTTCATAAGAAGAGGTGGGGGAATGTTAAGCTCTTGTGGAGATATTGAATTTCATTTTAAAAGCCAGCCATCTCCTGGGAGCCATCCTGTAGTCAGTGCTCAGAGCAAGCCTACACAGATCACCATGTGGTCCCTTGGCACCATCTGAGTTTCTCTGTGCTGACCTGCCCTGGTTTAATGCCATGGCACACCAGACTGGGTCAGAGTCCTCAAGGCATGTCCTGTCATGCCCTGTGCCCAGATCTGGGCTGTGACCCCAGTATGGACCAGTGCCTCTAGAGCTACCAGAGCAAGCTGTGCCCCACCTTGAGGCTCTCTGTACTGCTTGTGATAGCCCTGCAGGGAGGATAATTCCAGCCTGTTTCAAACTCTTCATTTGGAACCACTGTAGGCTTGTTTTGAATTCTGTCCTATCACTGTCATTCACATTAGTCTGTGGAAAAAAGCATGTCTCAGATTGAGAAACTCACCCATATCTCCCACTGCATACACGGTCAAAAGATAGCTGCTCGAATTCTGTGTTAAAAGGAAGTGACCCCTTCTACACCACACTGACAGAATACTGACAGAATGCTTCTGCAGAGTCTTCACGACTGGCTGTTGGAAAGCAGTTGAAAATACTCCTGTGGCTGTAAAAGGAGAATTAAATCCAACACTTTAATTATTATTAGGAAGATTAGACAACAATAAAAAGGAATAATTAGCAAAATTTTAAGAGCTTGTTGTTCTGAAATGTAATTCCAAAATCCTGTTCTCTTTCCTCCCTTTGAAGTAATAAATATTTTCTGGCTGTCCATGCCTAAGCTTCCTGCCAGCTCCCAGCACATTGTGGCTGTGCTAGGACATAATTGACACCATTAACAATCTGTTAGTCAAGGTTCCTGGTGAATGATGTTGGCAAACCCAGAGGTTGATAACATGGATTGACTGATATTGCATGCACTGAAGACCAGCCGACACTCCTTGTTCAGTCCTTATCTCCACAGACCCAGGAGGTGGACACATTTGAACTACACTGGATGGATCTACAGCATGCACTAATTCCTGAGCTGGGGCTGGGACATTGCTGTTATGCCCAGCCATGCCAGGGGCAATGCTGAGAAATGGATGGTGAGGAAAATACTGCTTGGTCTGTCCTCTAGCCTGTTTAAAGAAATAAATGCACTTAGAGATGTAGGCAGGTATCTCAGCAGCACTACACTAAGAGCATCACAATTACAGTGATTAAATTACAGCGCTATGAAAACACCCAGTGTGACTTTGGGCTTGAATTCTCTGGTTTCAGGAGAGGACTAAAACTTAAAATGCTATTCTGGATAGCAGCCTTATTATGAGGGAAATATGTGGTGTGAATATAATGTTAGTCCTACCCAGCTGTTACTTTTGCCTTCGTCTTCCATTCTGTAAGTGCTTATATAGTAATATAACACCATAAAATACATGAGAAATAGCTTAAGAATCTGATTGGTAACAGAGTATGCCAATACACCAATTTTCGATAGTAGATGAAGCCCAGAAACAAGAAAAATAAACAGAAGGCTAAGCAGAGATTTCATGAGAATAGAGGACATGCTGCCTTATAAAAACCAAGAAGTGAAATATTTTGGTTTAGGTGCCTAATAAAAAAAAAAAAATAAATCCTAGGTTACTGAAAATCTGGGATGTCCAAACAATTGCATGTCTAAACAAGTAGAAAAAGGGTAAAGGATTCAGCCATAACAATTTGTAAACGAACTCCAAAGAAAGAAATAATGAGCTCATTTCCTATGGCTCAGAAATCACAAAATAAAACCAGAACATATTAACATGTCTCTGCAGTTATTTCTGTCTACCATCCCCAAATCAGCCTATGAATACTTCACATGTTCATCACAGACAAAGATACACTTCATCAACTGTGATAAATATGAAAATCAACTTGAGATGGTGGGGTGGTCTACCACCATCTGGAAATTAGACTCCAAATAAGCCAGTCCCCTTCCCCCTGCCCCTTCTGACAAGAGATGGCCAAAGGCAGAGGCTGTGGGTTGAGGTAACAATTTACTGTAAGGAAACAGCCTTGGAATAAGGAACACACAGTAACAGCAGCAATATAAATGACAAAAGTATAGGGAAGGAGAAGGTGCTTTACACACAAAAGCTGTTCAGCACCTTGGCTTAGCTCTTTGCAGCTGCCGGGACAAAGGCAGGATGGAGGACGTTCCCTGTAGGTTGAAGCCGCATGGCCCCTGGGACAAAGACAAGATGGCGGCCGCTCCCATGCAGCACCACAAGGTTTCTCCAGACAAAGACAAGATGGCAGTCACTCCCATGCAGCACCACAAGGTTTCTCCAGACAAAGACAAGATGGCAGTCACTCCCATGCAGCACCACAAGGTTTCTCCGGGCAAAGACAAGATGGCAGGTGCTTCCTGCAGATGGTTTTCCAGACTCTGAGCCCAAGACAATGAAAAACAATGATTGACAAAGGCCCAAAATATGGACCATCTGTGCTGTGCCACTGTTGTTTTCCGGGCCGCTGTGCTCTGCTGGTTCAATCTCCCATGGTGCCATTGCTTTGCACTGCTCCACACCACTCCACTTGGCTCTGTGTGGGTCCTTCAGCTGGGCTGGGATCAGGCTCACCTCTGCTGCTCCATCACTCACGGATACTTCCCACACCAGGACCACTTTTCAGCACCACTCCTTGGAGTGGGAAGGGGGAATGGGAAGGGTACAGGCAGCAACAGAGGACAATGTCTGCAGGGCTGATCCCAACAACCTCCCTGATGGAGAGAGTGAGGCAAAATGTCACACTTCTAGTGATACATTCATCATTTCTTCCCCCTTAAACCATGTCCCCAGTGATGATGTGGCACCCTGCCACATGGTGCTAAGCCATGCCCCCTCTCTGCATTCAAAACAGGTGGGTATCTATGCAGGGATTCAATCTAAGATGAAGATATTTAAATTAGTAAGAGTCTGTAGGCACATCTCATTCTTTGTTAGGGTCCATGGAGGTGGAGTTGTAGAGAAAGCAGCTCATCCTTCAGCAGTAACCAACAATGAAATTCAGCTGCCTAGATATTGATGTCAAGTATTTTCTCAGTTGGTGTATGGTACAACACCTGGTTTCCAGTTTTCAGAGGGATGCAAGTCTCATGTAGTCTGTGCCTCAGGAGGTATAACGCACTTCCCAGTGTGTCTGAACTGGCACTAGGGGACTACATAGAGGCAGCTGAATCCTGCCCATAATACTGGTTCAACTAACTCACTCCACTTGCTGAAAAGAAAACTTCAACACATACAGCACATCTAAACACCTAAATGGGAGTCTTGAACAAATTCTGCCTCCAAAATCTGTTACAGAAACTCTGTATGTGATAAGAAGTATGTGCTGTTACAGACTTTTTGCTCTTACCTGACATGGGTAGATGAATTATAAAATTGTATTACTTCAGCTGAAAGATTAAGACTAACTGAGAAGCAATTGCATAAATTGTCTTATTTGGGATATATCCCATGTTTTCTTTAGTTGTTAGAGGCTTCACAAGCTTTTAGATCAAACAGAGTTGATATAGTACATCAAAGTAGGATAACTCATGCTTTAGAGATCTCAGGAATCTATAGTCTTATCTTCTGCAGGTCAGCTGAGGTCTGACCAGGTTGCTCATTCCCTTATTTCATCCAGGTCTTGAAAACCTCCAGGGATGGAGCCTGCTTGATCTTTTTGGACAATCTGGTCCAAATGGAATAGAACTTCAAGCAGAACTCATATACTTTGTGTACTCCTTTCAGAATGTTATTTAGAGTTTAATTTTCAGAAATATGTAGGCATTGCATGCAGTCCTGAAGAGACTGAGAATGAGGACAAAAAGGATTTAATTAGTCATCCACAGAAACTATCAAATTATGGGCAATTTTGCAATAAGTATCATTAATAAGATCACTCTGGACACTATGTTCTTGTTTCAGGACAAGAGAGGAGAACAACCTCACAAAAGATGACAATATGTACAGTGATCAGTACATGACATCAGACTCCACCTTTGCTCATAGTTAGGACAGCATGGTGTCCATCCAGCTCCTCTCAAGAAATTAGGTTGCAGATACAGAAAATTACCAAAGAGTGAGAAAGAGCAACCTAAACCCAGAAAGAGGAAATTAACCCAAAAGATCTTACCAGCAATATTTAAACCAGACTGAATCTTGGACTCTCTAGAACTAACCAACACAATCCATTTAGCAAAGAAGGCACTATATCACAACTGGGGAACATATGGGTTTATAGTGATGTCCTCCTTAATCATCCGCAGGTGTATTAGATATTTTCTATTCACAGTAGGTTTCATTAGAGATGTTGGAGATGTGTTTTTAACAAGGGCAGTGACACTTAACCACTACCAAAAGGCTTTCTGTGAGACAAACAGGTAGTTCTTATCTCATGATATACCTATCATGTTTAAATTTGCTTATTTATAAGGTCAGATAAGTATATGCAAAAAAGCCCCAAGAAATTATACTCACATGCGTCAAAATAGTTTAGCCAGTTAATTAATTGTGGAGATGTATTCATGACCAAATAACCAGGAACCTTAGAAGTAATATAGTCAATTTGAGAAACAAATTGGGTTTGGCACTTTACACAATTGTTTAATGGAATGTTTAATTAAAAATTGAGCAACTTGTCCAACCTTTGTATTTCTTGGCTCTGATTTAGCTAGGTTTGTTATATAACCTTTCCTTTATGAGAGCAAATGACATTCTGTCTGTGAACTATGGAAACTTTTCCCACATCAGCTGTGGAGACAGATGCAAGGTCACCATCCCTTATCCTTTTTCAATGGCCAGATGTCAAAGGAGCATGGAAAACATAAAAACCTCAAGGTCACAATCCTTTCTCCTCTGCTACTACTCCTTAAAAAAGAAAGGAATTTTTTATTTGAAAAATTGTGGAAACTTTTGTTGACAGCATGAAAATTGTCAGCATTCAGAAGAAATACATTTCTTCTTAGTCCCTTAAAATCACACTCAAGGCTTTCAGTTCATTAAATCTGATCTTATGACATACAAAGGAAGCTACAAATATTCAGATCAATGTAGAATCAGCAGGTATTAGTTCTTAGAACAGTAATTAGTGTTCATACTAGAATTTTCAAAAGCAAGACAATTGTTGCTGTTTACCATTTGGGATCAGTGGATTTTAAGTTAATTTTCATATGAAGTGATGCAGTACTTTGCTTCAGGCAATACTGATTCAGTACACTAGAGTTTCTTTAAAGCTGTCAATCTTCAGAGCACAGAAAACATACCTCTAATTGAGACACAAGCCAACATTGATTTTGGACATTACTTCTTGATTTCGTAGCTTGTCAGCCAAAGTAAATGATGGAGAGCAAAGAGAGAAAAGGGGGATGAGAGCTAGGGATAATAATAATATGATAAATAGCATCTTCTAAAATTAAGTTTACTATTATTATATGAAAACAGCAGCTGGCAAATACAATCAACCCACAGAAAGTATGAATATGGAATGGGAAACTCATCATCCATTCTCAACTACTAGTTTGAGCAGAGAGGTGTTGCAGCTTGCTTCCTGTCACTTTAAGCCCTTTGGCATTATAAAGGATTGTGTACCCCTCAACCCCAGCAGTGAGTGCCTCCTTATAGACCCTGTACCTACTTTTGTTATTTTCAGGGTGCATTTTAGGGCACCCAGACCAGGCCTTAGGACCTAAGAGAGATGACTGGGAAGAAGAGGAATTAGGTGAAACAGCTTGACTCATATGAGAGATTAAAATGCAAACAAATAAGGAATTGCTCACCATGTCTTCCAACAAAAGAATAAGGGCAATTATATCAACTCAGAGGGTGACTGGTCATTCCAAAAGAGAAGGTAGCTCTTCTCAGTGCAGGTGTAAGCTCTTCATTAAGAGATTTTTGACCTGCAGGGTGGTGAACATTCAGAGTATCCTGATGTCCTGGTAATCTGTGCATCTCCCAAAGGCCATTGGTGATGACATGATGCAGAATCAGATGGACTGGTGTGGTCATCCTTTCTACTCTCCCTGTCTGTATTTCCCTCACATTAAAAATTGCCAACAGCCTTCAGATTCCCTCTTTAATGCTCACAAGGGTGATCCCTCCTAAGAAGCAGAAGATGAAGAGCAGATACACCTCCTGATTCTAATTTTCCACTGTAGCTGCCAACAGGAAAGACAGTATGGCCCAGTATTTTTCCCTTAAGAATAAGCAAAAGAAAATGAACCCTCTAACCAGATACTTTCTTCTGAAAGCAGAGAGTTTCAGGGCTTGAATGAATACTGATGAACACTGAAATATTCACTGAATTCAGCTGATTTTTCCTGTGGAAAATATCCTGGGATCTTGCATGGGAATGAAAACAGAGATCATGGAAACCATGATTGCATGCAACTATGTGAAAAAAACCTGAATCTTAAGAAAGGTTAGCTATTTAAACATCTGCATAGCACTCTCAAATAACTTTGAATGAAATCTTCAAATATTTTGCTGAATATTTTCAGTAAAGATTTCATAGTCATACCATGGAGAAGCTAAACCTTAGCAGACACACTGTCAAACAACAATTGAAATTTATCTTGTAAATGCAATCAAATCTAACAAATGCAGAAAATCCCAGGTGGAAAAATACATATTTATGCAAGTTTTCCAAAATAAGATGCTTTTGCACAAAATTTAAAGATATAATTATGGTTTTGAAAGTAGAAAAAGAAGAAATCTTTATACTTGGTAATTATGTTCCAGTAAATTGGATCATTTTCAGCATATGGATAGTTACACGTGAAATCCTACTGCATTAATTTAAAGGTCATGGCTTCACCGGAGAAGTGATTTCTCAGCAACTGTCCTCTGCCCCTGGCTTTATTATGGTTTGCTCATTCCTAATATCTCTGTTTATCAGTTTGGTATCCTTGCTGGCTACATCGTGCATTTTTACAGCAAGCATTACAAGTAAAAGGATAATTTTCAGAAACGAAAGTCTGAAAGTTTGAAAGATTTATTGACTAAGGAAAAAAATAAATCACAGGGTATCTGGCTCTTACTATTTAAATGTGTCTGCACATATTCAACTGCAGGTTGAATCTGGCTAGAATATCTCATTTGGCCTTGACTAATTTTTCATAATTCTGTCCTTCATAGAAACACATGAGGGCTGTATTTATATAAATAGATCTAATCTTCTGATCCAAAAAGTAAAATGGCAATTTTAAGAAAGAAAAAATATATTTACTCAAAATATACTCAATCTGTTGTGTACCTGCATTCTAAAGGATATTGATATTAAAAGTACAAAATGTAACTTGTAAAAATGTCAACGTCTGTAGCATGTAAGAGAAAAACCAACAAAAACTTATGATATTTGCACCAGTCTTGGAGAAAAAAAAGCAAGTGAGGGAAGGCAACAAAGCTATATAGTCACATTTTTAATAACAATCCCTTTTTACTCACTAGATAGTGGTGGGCTGAAAACTTTAAGTCAAGGCCTCTACTTGTTATTTTTTTGTGAATAAACCAATACATCTAGTTAAATCTCTGCTACTCCTTTTGCAGTTGTAAATTTTGGAATAGAAAGTGTACCAGAGCAGTATTTCCCACTTCTGTTATAAATTGCTGTGAAGAGATCTTATTGTTATAAAGTGATATAAATTTTAATGGTTACAGGGAGAAGAAATTTATATGGTTATATGTTTTTTTGTGAAATTTTTTGACAAAAAATTAAACATTGTGACAAAACTTAACAATGGATTTCACCTGGGTACTTTCATTCTGTGAATGGCTCAGGGTAACATAAAGGAAAAGCTAGTAGACAGAAACAGTTATTAAAATTAGACAGCTTCTTAAATTCCCATTTAATCTGGGAATTACATTTTGACTCTATGTGTGTATACAGAATACATGTTATGAAGAATGATAATAAATTAGGTAGTCTAGACTGAACTGTTATACAACATGCACTAGGCAGAAGGAGGTAACCTTCCTATTTCTGCCTCTGTCCTCTTGTCTGAGTTTAGTGTTAGAAGCCATGTACTACATTTTATTAAGACATCAGAAAACTGCAGACATGCTCCTAGGCTTGCCAAAACCCTGTGCAATTGGGATTAGCTCACCAGAGAGCTTAAGTGAAAAGAACTGGAGATTCTCTGTGGCGTTTTTTAAAGCTCAGAAAATGTTGCAAAATGACAACTCTTTCAAGCAGGAAAAAATAATGAAAGATGGGCAATCAGTTATTGGTACAAGGAACAGACAGTACTTGTAGGTAGAAAGTGTGTATGGAGGAGGGAGCAGGAAGATTACCATAAAAGTGGGAAATTAAGTTCATGATCTACTGATTAGATTGATAAATTTTCATACAAGGAATGAAAAAAGGTTGTTGATGGTCAGAAGACATTCAGATAACTACTACATCAGGCAGGTAAAAATCCACCATTCCTTTGTACTGATACTACAGCACAAAAGTAAATAAACTTAATAAAAATGAAAAATATAATCTCTTTGTAGGAATGAATTTGCTTAGTTTGAACTAATGATCTCTAAGGTGCCTTCTAACCCAAATCAGTCTATGATTCTATGATCCTTTGAGGGTCCTGGAAAGAAGTGGATTACATGCTGAGTAAAGTGTGAGAAGGTTTTTTGGGGCGTGATGTTTTGGGGGCTAGCTCCATCTCTATACTTGATTTTTTTTGTGGCCTTGAATGAGGTATCCAAGGCCAAATGTACTTCTTATGCTTTATTAAAATGGATCTTTCTTTTCAGTAAAGAAATGAGAATTGTTTTCCCCCTTTTCAGGCATTAAATCCTTTGGTTGAAACATCTTTTTTATTTTCCATTTGTTCCATTATCTTAACTGAGTTGTATAAAACGTTAACTTAGATGCTGCTAGACTGGGAAAAAATTGGCTCTGCATTGCAGAATTTCATACACAAAAATGATGGCAGAAATGGCAGTCTGACTCGGGGAGATACAGCAAGACTAATTCATTGGAGCCTTTAAAACACAGTTTAGAAATGAGAAAAACCTGTGGGATCTGGTTTCATGCAGATACAGTAATAGTCCTTCTGCCTCCTAGATGGAGCTAAAGCACTTGTCTCCTGTATCCTGGCTTGTGGGATGAAGGAAAGCGAGTAACATGACAAAAAATTGTTTTCTCTTGCATTTGTTGATTAGTATTACCTGAAATTTTTTACATTCCTAAAGAACACATTTTACAGAATAAAAATTAAAAAGATTGGTCTCCATTTTGCAAGGACAACCTTTTGTGAGTTTATCCTAAATCAGGATAAAGTTCAGGATAAAGCCATTTTCTGCTTCTCTGCAGGCAGAGACAGTGCTGCTCACTGGATACATGCTTCAGCAAGCACTGCCAGGTGCCCAGTTCAGCTTCCTGGAAGACTGATGCTCAGTTTTCTTCCCCCTAGTCCTCATGAAGGATAGACAAAGGACTTCTGGCCCAGGACAGAGACTGAACATACAGCCTAGATGAGACCTCTTCAGTGTTTATAAAGGAAAGAGATGCCATAGTGTTTAAAGGGAGGAGTTTGAAAATAGAACCCACAGAACAAGGTACCATCATGAGCTAAGTATAGACACAAAAGCAAAGCAAAACTTGCAGCTTTTTTTACATGTGAACAAACAGAATTCTAATAAAACCTTGCAAAAACCCCCCACAAGTGAACAAAACAGTGCCATTCAAACAGTGTATTCTGTTTGTGGGAAGGTCATACAGTGCCAGGAAAAGGATGTTTCTCTTTCAGAGTTTTACTGAAACTTAAGTCATAAGCACATGCATAGGTCTCTGTGTCTGTGCAACTCAGTACCCATCAGTATACTGAGACATTTAATTTCCTAAGCCTCATTTGTGGTGAGTGCCAGCAATTCAGTCTACTCTACCTACCTACACTTTGGGGTGATGAGACCAAAAGAAATGGAGGAGGCATATCAAAACAACCACAGGGTGAAAGTGGAAAGGGAAGAGACAAAAACTCTTCACACTGTACAAAAATATGGAAGACACACAACAGACCCAATCAGAGCCTAAGAACATTAAAAAAAATAAAACTACCATACCTAAAGAAGACTTTTTAGGTTTAAAAAGGGGAAGAGATTGAAGAGGTGGCTGGTGTCCAGTGCACCAGCTGCAGCTCAGTGTCAACTAGCATCTAGGAAAAAGATCCTGCCTATCTGGAAGACAAGGTAGTTAGTGAAACTATTATAGCAAGTTGGCAAAGCAGAGCCACTGCAGAAGAGAAGGTCAGACCCTGTCCTCTGGGTTACTGGGCTTCTGTCTATGCTTTTGGACTCATGAAACAAGCAGATCTGAAGTGCAGCCAAAGAGGCACTGCTGAATCTTTATGCCTGGCATCTGGCCTGTCTGCATTGCTTATGATTTTAATGGCATTAATTTATTGCAATATCTTATGATGGCTGTAAATTATTTAATTTGATGCTTGAGGTAATTTTTAATTATTTAATTTGTATTTGTTCCCTTATGTGCTGCCTATATTAATCTATGACACCAATCCTACAATTATTTCCTTATTGGTGAACCTCTTTTCTACTGTGGACCTGCATAAAAGGTCTATGCATATGACAAGGAATTTTCTCACTTCTTTTAATTAAACAATAGTTGTCTATAAAAAACTCTATTTTTATTTTATTCTATACCTTATTCTCAATCTATCAAGAAACCATCAAAAAATAGGTTAATTTAATAATATCTGAGCCCTAATTATCACTAGAATCTGGTCCTTGAGCCTGCTCTTTTGGAGCGATGTACTCTACACAATATATTTGTTAACACATCTGCTTTAAAACCAGACCAGGTTCATATTTGGAGACTGAGGCCACAAGCCATAGGATTTTCCTGTAAGAGTCATGCCTCAACTCCAGACTTCCCAGCTGAATGTTGTTCTGCCAGAGAACAACATCATGTGAAATTCAGGCTCCCCTTCAATATTTCAATATCTTTACTTCTCCAGGATGCCTGAGTATTGCAAATGCACAACACTGATTAACAGCCACATTCCATAACTCCCTAGTTTATATACTGTGGAATCCTCTGAAAAGTTACTTATCAAAAATATCCCATGCCCTATAAAACATGTTGATGTCCTGTAATTGTGTATCCTATGTTTTGGCATGGGACTGAGTATAAAGCAGACTGAAATAAGGAGCATTATATATAGGCCATATTTTGTCATCCTCCTCTGACAAAATCACTGCTGAAATCTTGGCCTGGTTCTCAAACATGGCAAAGGCAGCTCTTACCATCTCACAGACCTGGTAACACAGCTGAGAAAACTCTTTCAAGTTGTGCCCTCATGTTTACATCTCTCCTCAGATCTATGCTTATGTATGCCTAGATGTGCCTGAAGGATTAAAATCACATTAGTGCATGGTGCTTGCTGGCATTCAAACAACTTACATGAGGAGATATTTTGTCCCTGTGCGTTGACAGAGCTGCCATGGAACCAGTTTGCACTCAGGAGTGTCACGGCAGGTTGAAGGCTTAACTAAGAAACCAAGCCCATAGCCTAATCTATTGCTGAGCACAGCTGAAAACAGATGTTAATTAAACTGCAATTACCTCATAACAGGGCTTGCATGTCAATTGATAATAGAAGGGAACAACATGAAACTGATGTCCTGGATCATTGAACTATCCAGCCATAATGCCCAAAGGATACAGAGCCAACTGGCTTTGGGATTACTGCAGCCTCTGTGAACTGGAACATCAAAATCCTAATGGAGGCAAAAGTAAGAAGGTATTCAGAGGTTTTTCTTCATGACTGTTACTTGAATTTAAGCTGTAGCAAATTGGCATTTAAATCAAACACCTGTTCTCATGGTGAGAGGGGATTCCTCCTGTTTGCCATCACACATTTTAGCTAGACCTGCAAAAGAGGAAGTGCGATCCATGAGGAAGCCAGACAGGTATGAGAAGCAGAGAAAATAGATTGCAAGGAGTGAGACCAGTGGGAATACTGGTCTTGCAGATTTAAATGCTGCATGATTTTATGGGCTACAAAGCATTCTGGAACACAGATATGGCCATGGAAGATAGAGATCAGAAAATTAAGTTTGGAAAAGTAAGTAAGGCTTTACAATCTCTTTACGCCTTACAAAAGTAAGTAACAATTTACAATCTCACTTTAAAATCAAAGACTCATGAAACAAACAGATCTGAAGTGCAGCCAAAGGAATGATGCTCAGAACACTGTAACAGTGCTAAAAGTTTGGTGAGAAAGATTGCAGAGAGATAATCGGGTGACTGTTTTGCCTTATCTTTTAAAACTAAAACCAAGAATCAGCAGAGACAAATATGCTGCAGAGTTGGGTAATCTGGTATCCACAAAGAAAATCAAGGAGAAAATCTTAATAACAGTCTTATTTTGTGAGGTATAGCAGCCTAGTTTCTAGGACAGTCTGTTGAGAGAAAGCGAGCTTTGCCTCCGAATGTTAAAGAGAATTGGCAGGAAAATATCAAAACCATGGTCAAAATTATGATGCTGATAAAACACAGCAAAAATTTATAAGGTCAAATCTGAAAAAAAATCCAGGACTAGAAGACAACAAAACTATATTCAGTGACAAAAATAATAAATATTTTAGGTCAATGTGAAAATATTTTCAGGTTTTTTTGGCCTTTTTTAATTGCTTTTCAATAAAAGAGCCATTTTCTAACTGTAACAGTCACAGAGGGGAGTTATGCTCTGACAAAAGAAAAGCTTTTGGAAGGGGACAGTTCCACCAGTTCTCTGGGAAGACAACTTAGTCACAAACTGCCATAGGAGAAAAGAAGACATCTTAGATAACTTTTGCTGAATACAATGAATATGAGGCCTAATTCTATACATTAGTATAGACATTCTATACATTAGTAAAGACATTAATTAATACATTGCATTATATTTGCACTCTTGATGAGCAGTTCCAAGCAACACTGAGGAGATGTGGTACTACACACAGTAAAACAGTTCCCAAACTTTAGAGTTGGCCATAACCTAAGATATAATAATCACATGAAGTTGCTGTTTTCTGTCAGCAAAGTGCTGCACTGTGGGTGGAAAAGTGTCTCTTTAAGAGGATCCAGACAGCAGTAATATCAGATTTAAGAGATGACAGCATTTAGTTGATGCATAATTCATGCCTGGAGATAAAATAATGCCGAAAAGGAAAGAGACCTTGTCTTTTGCCATGAACACCCGTATGGGGAAAAATACAAGGTATGTAAAAAATACTTTGGTCATTCATAAAAGCAAACTTTTCAGACTGCAGAAATCACAGCCTTTTTTTAGAAAAGGTTGTGATAGGCCTCTACAGTTTTAAAGTAAAGAACTACAAGGTCAAAATTATCAGCCTCTGAGTGCTAAATCATGCCAGCAAGAATTATGATAAGTATTGACAGCAGATTCTGCAAGCTGTAACATGCTGCTATTTAGCATATGAATTAATGGGTCACAGTACATGCCAATATATTCAAATGTATTTAGTATATAAGTGGAATTGAAAACATCATACAAAAAATTGTATGACTCCTCTGGTTTCCCTGTCAGCATCAGTGGTCCAAGCTACAGACTAGTGTTCTGAAATGTATAGAAAACTTGTTGGCTTCTTTCAAGTTCCCATGGTGCAGCAGGTTCTAGTTAGGCTTGACCCCAGGAAGTACCTTGCAGACTGCAATCACATAAAGGATGGGAAAGGTAGGACTGGATCCTGGAGGGAGGAACTCAAACTGCTTTTCAAACTGGAAAGGAAGAGGCTGGAAGTGTCACTATGATATCAGTATGAGTACAACAGGGCTAATGGGAACCTACCTGCACCCACACCTTCATTTGGTTTTACAAGCACTGAGTCCTCTGATATTATAATTCCCTGTGCAGCACACAAAACAGGAGCACCCTGCCCTCATACAGACAGACAAGGAAGCTCAAATAGGATACAAATATCTGGGAACTGGCCCTGATAGGGAAAAAGAACTGGATGTGGACAAAAGCTCATCTTCGTCATTGAGATGGAAGACAATGGCTTCTGAAGTACAGACATGAGAGAAGCCAATGGCTTCACAATACATACAGTGGTGGTCCAGGTCAAATGGTAACATTTTCATAAGAGCCTCAGTGAATACAATGTATAAAAAGTCCCAGATTAGCCCTGAGTGTTTGCTGTATAAATATGGCAAACATAGGGCAGCAGGGATGTACCAATTACATGTGAAAAATTTCTACAGCTGCATTTGCTCCACACTGCATCCTTGCAAGTAAATACATTGAATAAGGCTGGTGCATACTGCCTATACATCTGTCATTCTTCCAGTCTTGGAGCTGGCTCAACCATTTCTAGCTTGAATGCTCCAATGTGCTTGCACAAGCAGTCAATTCACTTTCAGGACAAACTTGGCATTTTTAAAATCCTTGTATTTTTCCTTTAATAATTATCGGGGCAGACTTCCTCATACCTATGTCATGCAGAAAACTTTAAAATTGTATCTGAGTGAAGTAGTAAATGTACATAGTTTTTAATAAGAAAATTATATTCTGTTTTCATGAAAAATGATACATCATTCTCTGTTCGTTCATGATTGAGAAAGACTCTAAATCTTATTTACTGCCCAATTTAGACATTAAATTTTGGAACATATTTAATGGGAAATATAAGAGTAGACTACAGCGGTTACAATTATTAGAATCACAGAAAGGATTTGATATCTCCAGGCTCTAGGCCACAAAACACACCTAACATGAGACTGTTTGAGCAAAACCTTCAGGAGCCTTTCTTTTCTAGGCAATTTGTAGGACAGGGCAGTGCTACAACACAGAATAGAACAGCACATGCTCATTACAACAGCAGATCCAAAAGGCATGTGTCATAACCAAAATGCTGATTATCAAGTAAGATACCATAACACAGATAATAAGAAGCACTAACATGTTAGATGTGAACACTTTGTAAAGAGAGAATTTGTTACATTCTGACCTACAGTCTTCTTCTGGTATCACAGAGGAATTAAAATAATTCTGGACAAATTTCACGTGTGTGTATTGGCTTAAAGGGCTTTTCTCCTTACTGCATTGGTGGTGAGAGAAAATAGGTAAGTAATTTAAGTGACTCACACACCGCATTGGTACATGTGTCTTTTCTGCATCAGAGCATCTGACTTTGAAAAATACAGATCTTAAGACTCTTCAGTCTTTGTGAAAACTGCCACACCAATCCAAAATATTGGCTTGAAGAGAATTCTTTTATTTCATGGCTGTTCAGTTGGTGTAAGGTAAGCATGAAATGTCTTTCAAACCCATCAAGTGACTGTTAGATACTTCTGCATCGTTCTGATTTTGAAAACTGATCTCCAGAGTGCAGTAAGAAAGCATTTGTTATTTCACTTCTACTTTTCTCTTATGAATGTGTTCTTTCTTTCTGCCCACTCTACACATGGTAGCATATATACATACATGTATCTACATATATGTATACACTCTAACACAGACAACTACTAAAAGAGTCCCTTGATTTTGTCTAGAATTTTCCTGAAGTTTATGGCATGTTATTTGAATGCCTCTGTTAGAATATTCTGTTATAGAAAGGACCTGGTGTAAAATGGTGATTAATTTAAAATCCAGCTATTTCCTATTAAAAGGGAATTCTGATTAATTTATCTTTCTGGAAGAAAGCAAATATTCAAGAATGGGCAAAGAAGGAGCTTATCTGAGACAAGCATGGTATAACAATACAAGTAAAGGGGCTTAGAACTTCAGTCTGCTGTAGCAGGTTTCAGTTATCACTTTTAACTGTGGTATCTGGAGAGTCAGAGGTAGACCATAAACCAAAAGACACACACAGAGATAAAGGATAAGTCTATATCCATACAAGACAGGATTCAACCATGTTGCATTTAATATTTTCTGACTGCAAACAGGTTTTTTGCACACAAATTCATAGGTACATACAGAGATTGCCTCGACTCCAGAGGTCTCTGAAAAGTGAAATTTGAGGACACTTGGCACCCACCACACATCTAATATCTCTTTTTGTAAATAGATGGATCAAGCAGAGGAAAAGTCATCAGCTTTTCTACCAGCATCTACCCAAAATCAGCTCTTCACAGGCGTAATCGTGGTTGTCTGTCTAGCATAAGAGTTTGTCAGGAAGAAGATCTGTGAAGCTGAAAACATGCTCACACTTGAATAGTAGGAATATTATTACATGGTGCACATCTCTTCCCACCCCTCCTTTCTTAGCCCCACACTTCTGCATCTGTACAAGATGAATTTTTCAAAAGAAAAAAGTATATATATAAAGATTTTTTTATTCATGTTAGCTTGCTCATGTTTTAAATTTTCTGACAAATGGCTTAACAAGAAAGTTGTGTGTCATTTCAATGGCATGAACACTGAAGGGAATGACCTGAACTTATGTCAGAGGAGGTGTAGGTTGGATATTAGAAAAAACTTCTTCACCCAGAAAGTGGTTGGGCACTGGAACAGGCAGGAAAGTGGTCACAGCACCAAGCCTGACAGAGTTCAAGAAACATTTAGACAATGCTGTCAGCACAGGGTGTCCTGTGCAGGGCCAGGAGTTGGACTTTGATGACCCTAGTGGGTCCTTTCCAGTTCAGGATATTCTGTGATTCTGTATGATGGTAACCAGTCTTCATTTTCCTACATATTCATCATTTCAGAGATTCCACTTTAAAAGTCACCTTGATTCTGTTATCAGTAAGATAAGAAATGTTATGGCTTATCTCTTTGTGTTATCCTCATGACATGCCTTGGCTTGAGTTTTATGGGCTGATGGGTTAATAAATAAAATGAAGAACTATTCAGTTCCTGTGTTGTTTTTAGAAATCTTGCTGTTGTATTGCCCTTCCTATCCTTCCTCACTGGAATGAGATATCATACCAGACAGGGCAGCTGTGCCTCCAATTTGGTTGCTGCTTAGAGTACAGCTTTCTCTAAGTTGGGAATAATACAGTTTGGGAACAATTTAATTATAATTAAGGATGATATTTACACATTCCTTTCAGAGGTAGAACTGAAGATAAACACAGTCAAGAAAATAGCATGTGCTAAGTTCAAGAAGACCTGTAGTAGGGACTAAAACTTTGAATATTCATGAAGGACTGTGTATTTTCCCGTGACATCAGAAAATAAACTCCCTTCTCTAGCCAAGCAGGCTTGAGGGCAGGGAGAGATAAACATATGCCAATGAATTACACTTCTTCCATCTTCAGTAATGAACATGCCTCAGAAGTATTGCAAAGAGCTAACTTAGGTCAGATTTCGTACCTCATGACTTAATTGAAGGCCTGTTCCTCATTCTGCACTAATCTTACATCTATTTCCATGGAGATGAAGGTTTTGAATGCATTCATCCTTGAATGACTTCCACTTCTTTGTTATTAGGCAGGTGTGCAGCATGCAAGACAATCACCCCAGAGAAATTCTGCCTGTTCACTTTGCCTCAATGAATATGAGCCTTTCAGGACATTTTGTAACCTGCACTTTCTGGTGAGTCAGCAGGGAGTATGCTTAAGTGGATAGCCATGCCCATAATCAAGAGGCTTGGCTTGCAGACTCCAGAGACTTCATTGGGTGTGACATCTCTGAGGAGAGCCTAAGAAAGTTCAGAGTAGATGAATAAAAAATGCCATTCTAGTGAAAACCCTTTAAATTTTATTTAAATTTTATTTTCTGCAGTCACACCTTTTCTTCAGCTGTGTCAGTGTCATTACTATGGGTATGTTCTTTATTCTTCCTCTCCTTAGAGCTAAACATTTTGCACAGGGTAGACCTCCAGGTCCCACTTTCTATTGTAACATAGACATCTACTAGGTCATTTCCGGGTAGATTCAGAGAAGAAATTTTAGAAAATAATTGAGCAATATCCCCTTTGCCTTAGTTTGCATTCCCTTAAGAGTTTATCTTGAAGGCTAGTTATTTATCAGACTTCACTGATATTTGTAGGTCAGATCTGAACCAGGTGTTTTCAAGAGAAATACTGTGATTCAAATAAATCAGTTTAGCACTTTATAAAAAATATCAAAATATGTACTGAATGTCTGTTCATAAACATGAAGATTTTATTACAGAGTGCACAAAATTTCCCAGACATATGTGATAAAATGAAGACTCCCAGCGCACAATGAGTCACGTTTTCTCTAGGGTTGAGATACTCACAGCTGAGAGAAGAGCAAGACAGTATCCAGGTTAGCTGTAATTCAGAGAGAAACATGAGAACTAGAAACTAGATCAGTGGTGCTCTGGTCTCTGCTCCCTCCCCAGACACCCACACTGGAAGGTGACCAAGTTGAAACAGAAGTGGATACTGCTGAGAGTAGAAGGAACACCGAGGAAGTCCTCAGTTTGCCATTTCTAGTAAATTACCTAGGACAAAACAGATGTCTGAGGCCTGACATTTTTCTCTTGGCCCTACTGAGTCCTTTGAAGTATTGGTAAGGCTCACCAGTTGATAGCTCTAAGGCATTTCAGTTTTAGTCCTATAAAACCACCTCACTGCATATTTGACAGCTATACCTTGAGAACACTGAGTAGGATTTTAATTGTGAATATGAAATAATTACAACTTCATGCAAAATAACAACATTAACAGCAGTAAAGGAATATTTATGGAATATGACTGTGAGTAATGACTTCAGTGTGGGTGATCCTGACCTATACAATGGCACAGTAAATCTTCTGTAAAGGACAAACACACAAACTTTTGTCCAATCTCACATCACTGAAACATAAGAAAATCACTGTGAAGGCCAGTGGATTTGTTCAGACGCAAAACTAGAAGGAAAAGAAGCAGTTTTCTCCAGATCCTGTGATAATCATTAGTACACAATATTCACAAACAATGTCTGGTAAACTTGGCACAATAGTTGCGCATTTAAATGCAATAAAACACTTTGTCTTCACTATTTGTCTTCATTCCTGCTTGCTGTTTGTAAGAGGTTCTGAAGGGTTAACCACATAGTTGGGAGGCAAGGAGATGCAGGGAAATGTAGCCAGCTGTTGAATGAAGCATCAAGACACGAACAGGACAATTACTTGGGGCAGTTTTCCTGCCTAAGACAACAGGAAGCTTCATCTACTGGATATGAATTTTTAACAGGAGACCTTTGAAGTGACTTCAAAGACATCAGGTGATTAAAAGAGATAAAGGGAGCAAAGGGAGAGGCCGACTCTGTGCCATAGGAGGAGCTGGGATGCAGAGGGGATTTGGCTGGCGTTTGCAGACAGGAGCCTGGCCAGCTCGCCAGCTCTCCAGGGACTAACACAGCAGCCTCCCTCAAGGACTGCACTGCTTTCAGACAACAAGTACACACTTCTTTGTTTCACAGAGAAATATGTGCTCAGCTGCTGATGATCTCCATCCCATGAGAGTGAGCACCCTGACTTGCCTGGCTCTGAGGCCACAGGTGAAGGAAGCACCCCAAGGCTCTCCAAAAACCAGGTTTAGGAGAGGTTGCTCCACAGGAACTGCATCTGGGGCTAACTGCAAGTTTTCTCTGAGGATGTATTGATAAGATACTAGCTGAAAACAAATGTGTTGTTTGGGATAAGGGCACAACACCTATCCTTCACACCCCCTAAGGGTTATTCTAACACATCTTTCCACAGGATGTTTTTAACACAGACCTGAAAAGGAGCAATATTTTCCTTCTGTTTCAGAAAGCAAAGTCTAATGCTGTATCATGGCTGGCAATTACAGAAATACTAGCAATAAAGGAATTTTCTGAAGGTTTTATCCATAACTCACAAACTTGTGAAAAATCTCATTATTAGCATATTTGATATTAGAAAGCCAAACTTTTGAAAAAAAACACTGCTAAGAAATTTTAAATGTCCAATTTGGGACTATATTGTGGCTGGAATATCAGTAAAGTGCAAAAAGCCTTTTGAAGTATCTAAAACAAAATGCAAATTAATTTTGTTGTACTGGCATGTCAGCCAAGTTATTTTGTTCAAGGACTCTCTACTATTTGCAGAGAAAAAGGAAAGACTAATTCATAAACTTCCAACACAAAGTTATTCCTTTCAACACAGAACAGTCTAAATTTTAAGTTCTCATTTAATATTTGACTTCACTCATGTTGCTTCATTTTGTACCTGACTACACAGGAGGGTTGTTTGTGGCCTCTGTTCTGGGGTGGGAAGGAGGAAGAGTCTGAAATAATTTTGTGGAACACCTGTGATGTTTTGTAGAGCAACAGAAACTCACGGGTCACAATAATAATGAATAATGCTAAATTACATCAGGAAATGCTGTATCTGTTAAAAAAAGATCCCAGAGCCCACACAGGTGGCTTACATAGACATAGTCTGCAGATGCTCAAACAGAGTCATGAAGTGCACAGTGCAGCTTGCACATTAAACCCAAAGGTTACAATAAATAACCTAAATAACCTGTGCCTCCCTTGAGGATACTCCCTCAAGGAAGAAAGATTGCCAGGTGAGAAGTATAGCAGCAGCTCCGTTTGCAGCAGCAGTTTTAGGCTCCAAGCAGCAGGGGGGAAGCTGAGGTTTCCCTCCAGCCACAGTGCACAACACCTCTGTGACTCCTGCAGGACCTGCCAGGGACTGCCCAGTGCTGGGGGCTGCAGGCAGGAGTGAGAATGGGACACACCAACCACTCTGTACTGCTGCACTCAAAGCAACTTCCAAAGCTTCAGCAGAGCCACAATGACGCTGGGCAGCCACACAAAAGTCAGCTGTTGTAAAATATCCCAAATCACAGAAAAACAGAAGAGAGATGAGACCATTTCAAGACGATATTTAAAAGTCATTCCAGTCAATCACTTTTGAGTGTTGTTTATGTTTACCCATTTTTCATGCTGTCTTCTCTGAAAGTAAATGTTCCTTTTTGAACTGGTTGGTCTGAAATTTCCACTTCCAGAATGACTGAATGCAGTGGTCAAGCTGCTTTGGAAAAGTTTTTGTAAATACTTTTAAGTCTAAAAATTCATAGAAATAGCTCACTCTGAAGGGGCAAAATGAAACTGAGAAGCAGCAATGAGGAAAAAATCCTCCTTAAAACATTGGGAGCTACTGGCAGAGACTTGGGGATTAATTTTACATCATCTACCCTCCCTTCTGAGTGGTTGGCCCAGTAGGCCCCAACATCCTTCTTCATTCCACGGGAATCACCAGCAGCCTTCCTTTCCCTATAGCACACTGGCTTTGCCCTCAGTGCCGTGAGGAGAAGCAGACACATAGGTGCCTAGCATTTGTCAGCTCATTTTTCCATCTTGGCAGAAAATTGTGAGGAAAAAACGATCAACAGAGTGGAATTAATTCTACAATTGTTAAGTAATGTTACCTTAAAAAGCAGCAAACTTAGAATTATTGTTTTGTTGCCACAGTACATTTTTCAAACCAAAATCAAACATTTTAGTTTAAGAGCACCATTGAAACAAATACAATTATTGCAGAACAAGCCATGTACATGCATTCTTATTAAAAATTCCAGAAATCCACAGATATTTATTAGTTATACTGCTGCAAGTGCTGCAGACTGCAATGACCAATGTTAAAGATATTTACACAGCAGAGTTGTTTCCATCTTTTTTCATAAACCTGTAAAGTTACACTCAACCTATTCAAATAAACCTAGCTGTAAGTTATAGAAGTAGTTTTACCTAGTGAGGAAGCAGGAGAAACTTTTTCATCACTCTGTCCTGAATGTTATAATAACTCAGAAGATTTTAAAAAGAGTTACATTAAGAGGCAATTTAGTATTTCTTACTGTCTAGACAGAAAAGATATGAGATTGCAGCCACCAACTGTACCATCAACAGAGGAGATGTATTTTGTCCCTGGTATGATGCAGACAGGTAAATGGAAGAATGTTTGGTTTTTTAGGGAGTTTTTTGAGTCTCCTTGTTTGGGTGGGGGTTTTTTATCTGCTTTGTTTTGCTTTTGTTTTGCTTTTGTTTTTGTTTCTTTTCCTTTTACAGTGTGGTTATTCTGTACAGTAAGAGCAAAAATGGACCAGAAACTACCCCAGCTGAAGTATCTCCAGCATAACACCCAATTTACTCACATTGATCCAAATTATTAAGCCTCAAAAGCCAGCCTGGTTTCTTCCAGACTAGAAAGTCACTGCAGACACATAAACTGTCAGTATTACAATTTCTGACCACTCAAATACTGCTTTGGTCACCCCTAATGGACCCAGATCTTGCTGGCACAGAGACAGTCATCTCATCTTTCCCATACCTCTGCCTTTAAAGTTTCTCAGTTAAGTTTTCTTCCATTTTTGCATTTAAGGTACCAGGTTGTTCTATCTATTCCTGTTTTTTTTTTTGTGTCTCTGATTGATAAAAGAAGTCAGCATGGAGCTGAAGGAGAACCAGTATCTCCCCAGAGCTACCCCTGTAGGAGCACCACTGATGAAGATGAGCAATCAGGTAGTAAAACAGGCAAGGACAAGAGAAGAGGCATCTGTTGATTGTTGGAAGAAGAAATCCATCTTTTTGGTCCTTGTATCTGTCTCTGCTTCTTTATTTTAGCTTAGAGGACAAACAAAATATAGAAAAATGGGATTGCTTGATGTGTTTAGAAATTGAATCTTAGTTGGCTATATAAGAAACCTGTGTAAGAGCTGCTGATTGTTAATCTCCCACATGCTAGTCCAGTACTTAATTTAAAAATACTGCCCATCCTGAAAATCAGGACTTGGGACTGCCCTCTTTCAGGTGTAAATCAGCGTGGAAATTACCTTAGGGTTGTTTAGATGTATCAGCTGTGGGCTCTAGTATTAGCTGGAAGTAATGAACATATTGCTGTTTTACAGCAAGCAGAATGCATCATTTATGCTACTTTCACTTTATGATTGGTTTGTCGTTTTTCATCTATACAGAGAGTATGCATCATGTACATAAAAAGAAAATCCAAACAAAAAAACCCAACCAAACAAACAAACAAAGAAAAATAATAACAACAAAAAACCAAAACCAAACAAAAACCCCAAACAAAAAACAAACAAACAAAAAATTTTAAAAAGCCCCCAAAAACGTGATTGAAAAACTCTGTCATCAGATTGCTGTTTTCTGTACCTGTTTTTCTGCCTGCATCATCACCATACTGAAAGCAAATTAATTGCATGTTTCCTAATATTGTTTCCTGTAAGTGATTACTAGCTAAAGTAAAACTCAAAGAACACTCTGTTTGTGCTTGAAGGTCAGTAAGGAACCATCTGCAAAACCAGAGTTGTTTATTAATTAATGCACTTTATTCTGGGGCATTTTACTACCTTGTCAGATCAAACAAATCAGTATTAAGTATTGACTGATTATTTATTTAATACTACAAATTTAATATGTATAAAAATGTCACAAGATATAATCACTTGTCATGTGAAGACTACTATCACACTGGTACATCGACACCGAACCTCAAAAACTGGGGGTGGTTTAAATGCCAGTTTTGTCATCTCTTCAGTAGCCACGTGTATACTTTTGTCAGTGCTAAAGAACAGACATACCTGAGCAGATTGTGAACTGTGGCACTTCAGATATTTTAGCAGCCTCATTATACCTGGAAAATTGACTGTAGCTTGCATATTTCCCTGGAATATCATTATGCATTGGTACTGATTGTGTGCTGGACTCATGAATGCATGGGCAGCAGTGTGAGGAGAGAAAAAGAAAATTTCTTTCAGGAAATCAGGGAAAACTGAGGACCAGGTCCTTTACAATGATTGTGTGGTTTTGATCTGTGAAATTTTCATCAGACACTGAACACCACAGAGCAGACCTGCTTGAGACTTCTCAGAAGTGCTTACAGGAATAGCTGTTAACTCACTGTACTGACAAGGTCAGATTCCTGCTTCCTGCATTGTATGATTTTGTGGCACTTTGCGTGCTTTCCAGTGGAGAAGTGACAAATCACACCACTGGTTCCTGCTTTGGCCTTCTCAGCACTTCTCCCTGCCACAACAGTCTGCTTTCACATGAAAAATAAAGCCATAATAACTATTGATAGGAATTTTTTTTTTTTGCTTTCTCTCTTTTTGTGATATTTAGGAAGATTGTTCCAGTTTCTCAAACAGCCTCCCTGCCAGTAATAGCAATCTCACTAAAGCCTGGTGTGGTCACTCATCAGCATCAAGAGAAAAAGTTTCGGGACTGAATTTTCTAACTGCTTTATCTGACAGTGCATGACACAGAACAGGATACAAATCTTCTACCTCTAGGTTTGAGCTTCACACTCAAACAAATAAAAGCAATTATAGGGAGGCTAGGGGATACATACAGAGCATTTGGACAGGAGTTCATGCACTTGCTGGGAAATGCTAAGAATGCCAGGTGAGGAATCCCCTGAGCTGTGTGCTGAGCACCCTGCTGGGATGGGCTCTGCCCCACCTCTGCTGCTCAGAGTGGGCAAACTCTGCTCTCTGCTCATGAAAATAACAGTGGGGTCTAGCTCTGGTAATTATCTGAGATTTCTGTGAAAGACTAAAGGCACAGGTGAGTATAGTGCTCTGACTGGAATGCTAGCCTGGGCTTTATGAGATGTTTAGTTGCCACCTTGTTTTGCTTGTCATTTTGAAGCACTGCTGATTTGGCTTGCTGCTGGCAGGGAATTAAAATATGCCAATGTACATTTTGGTTGCCTCAAGCAAGTGGAGGGATTAATATATCTTTCTGCCCTATGATTCTTTTTTGCATTTAATTAAGAGATGTACAGATGTGCATACAATTGTTATGATATAAATGCACTGACCCACATTTCCTCTCACATTAAAAGTATTTCTAAATAGTTCAAGAGCATAATGGCTCTTGTTTCTCAATAAGAGAAGAAAGCATTCCATTATTTGTGAAGGAACATGCTAAAATATGCTTAATGGTATATTTCTTGAAACTTAAGGTACATAAAAATTGCAAAGTCATGTCTGTTTGGTTTCAGTAATTTTGGAACCCAAGGCCGTGATGATAATGGAGTGAATTATTTAAAATACAAAGGAATAAGATCTATTAATTAATGAAATACTTTTGATTTAGGAAATGAAAAATTAAAAGGGTTTTTTTTACAAAAAAAAGAAACAATACTTCTTGCTCAAGGAAATGCAGATGAAGTAAATGTTGTTTGAATTTAAACTGTCAACTATCAACTTAATTTATTATTAATCTCTCAAGGTAATGAGATTAACATTTTTATAAATAATTGATCTGAAAAATAATCCAAACAAATTACTGGCTTGTTGACTGAATAAAATATTCCCTATTAACCTAAAGATTATAGACTGTAAATTTTTATCTACTGATAAAGTAATCTCTTTTGAATTATAGACCATTGTTGAATATACTTGTCTTTAGAGCTGATCAAGCTGGAAAATAAGCTCATGTAAGAATGCATGCATGGAATATAGATAACCCTTAAAATATTAGCTCTATAACAAGTAACACTCCTCAGGAAAAATAGATTCCCATATAGATAATGCTTTTCTCAGAGAGGTGAAAGAAGTAATATGATGAGATGAAAGCAGGGCTAAACACAAGTCTGTGAAATGTGGGTTTGAGGAGCAGTGTAAGAGGAGCAACTTGAGCCCAAAGGTTTGCAGAAGAGACATAAACCCAATAGCTAGCACAGAATTCCTGTTAGGAAAAAAGTAGAATACCAAGATGTCTTCTGGTTTACTCTTATTTTCATGGGTTTTTTTCCTCTCTGGCTAGATTTGTGGTGTGGGTGGGGGGAAAAAAAGGACAAAAATGCATCAGGCAAAACATTCATTCTGCTTATAATCTCCTGCAGTTCAACACTTCATTGTTTGAGAAATTTTATTGCTTGAAGTCTGCATACTGTGTATGAAAAAAAAGAAATGGAAATTCAGTTTAAAAAAAAAAGCTAATTTGTGGAACATCTGTTCTTGAAATCTGCAGAGCAAAACAAGTTTCCCTTTCACAGCTGATGTCTTCCCAGCAAGTGAGAAGAATACTATTCCAGATCCATGATTTGTGATCCTATCTCTGCCCAAACATTTGAAGCATCAAAGGATGTTGACACAATCTCTTGGACAATGGTGCAATCCCTTGGACAGTGGCAGAGTTACCTGGCTGAAAAGAGGCTGTATACAATGCATGGCTCCAGAATATTCCTCCCACCACCAAGAATTTGCAGTGCAGCAACTGTATGAGCCCGAGATGGGTGTCAATAAGGTAACTAAAACCCAGCAGGTTACTTATTTGTCAAGTAACCAGTGACAGATGCTGTCCTCCTAAAGGCTTTTTATGTAGCATGAGAAAAAACATCTGCTGCCAAACCGGCTTCTGATCTTCCCAGATCTTTTTTCCTCCAGTTTTTTCAGTTTTTCCCCAAACCCTTGTTCTCATCAGAAAAGGAAGAACAGAGAATCTTGAGGTGTGCATGACATCTTTAAGGAACTTTTCTGGCTGTGAGAATAAATATATGGCAACCACCTGCTTCCCTATGGCCTGCATTGATTGCTGTAATATTTCTTGTTAGGGAAACAAACATGAGGAGTTTCTGAGAACCTCCTGACTCCAAGGCCTGTCTGCCCCATGGATTTATCCACTTGTAGGCTGAGTCCTCTGCATCACTCTGGTGTAGGCATAAATGGACTTGAACAGACTTAACAGCCACGTGCCTGTCCCACCTTAGAAAGCACAAAGATGTTTTTGTTTTGATGAGTAAGTTGAACAGAACAATAGTGAAGACCATGGCTGATTTGAAACTCGCCACTGCACAGAGTAATGGTTAATTTTTTTTCTTTGTTTAAGGGCTGTCTACTTACTGACATCTATCACAGTATAGTGCCCCAAGTCCTACTAGTCACTACTTCAAGATAAAAATAGCTGGGTATCACAAATACAGTGTGGCAGTTTGTCATTTTTGAGATACATAGGGAAAGGCCATTTAGTATATACAAAGATCTGCAATTTTACAGGCACTTAATAGAATCACAGAATCACTTAGGTTGGAAAAGACCTCTGAGATCAACTGAGTCCAGTCTATGGATACAGACTTTACCAAGATTTTAGTTTTTTAGCAAGATTTTGGGAACGTGATTGTGCTAAACAAGACCCCATTTGCACACCTGGGAAATGGACTCTCCAAGTCACCATATTATTGGTAAATTTAAGGCAGTGGGACCAAATGGAAGTAAAACAAGGAGCAGCCACAGCTACTCTGGCATGCAGCAGTAAAGCCTCAGGATTCCCATATGCCAAAAGGGGATAACAGCTCTTACTCAGCTACGAGGAATTCTTGGATAATAAAGTAATTCTGCCAAAACTCTAAATATTCTTGTTTTCAAAAAGTTTTTGAGAAAAAAAGTTTTCTCACATTTTGACTTTCAATAACTGTCATGCAAGTACTTTCCTGCCAGAAATCCCCAACTCATACATTCATTGGTCTTGTTCTCATTAGGATATATGCATACCTTCCTTCTCAATTCAATTGATATGTCCCAAAAATGAAAAGGGTTTTGGTTTTTATATATTTACTTAGTGATCACACATTTCAGAATGATGCACACAGAGTTGCTGGCAGGGTACATTTGTCCTAAGTAAGGAAAACACAAAGGAGAGCAGGCAGTAATTATTATAATGACTTTTGTGTGTGGGAACAGGGAAAAGACTTGAACTCGGTCTTTTCCCAGTTCCCACACACAAAAGTGGAAATGAAACATGATGAGTTTTACTTAAATTACAATGTAAGTAGAAGTTCCTGCACAAGCAGGAGGCTCAGTATTATGCATACAGGTATGTGCACCAGTGCCTGCAGACACCACGCCACAACCCCAACCATCAAAGTCCCCATATGTGGTAAATCACCTCAGTGTTCTATAACCTTTTATAACTGAAAAAGCACAAACGTCCTCTCTTTCTCTTCATTTCCTTCCTTCATTAAGGCTAAATATAGACCATAAGCTGTTCAGAAAGGCTACTATGTTTTCTACTGTTTTTTCACAGGTACTGAGCAAATATTAAGGATTCAAAATCAATTTCTTATGAGCCATGCTATGGTACAATTCATGCATGGAGTTGTCAGAAGTTAATTCTCAAAAGCCATGTGATGGGAATTATTTTTCCAGTAGCAAGTACAATGCAAGAGATAGCCAAGCAGATTTTCTGAAGGATGCTTTATTTAAATAGAGAAGAGGAAATTAAGTCTGAGATAGGAGGAAAAAGAAAACACTATAGAACCTGACATTACTAGCAAGGCAGAATTAACAGGAAGGCAATCAAACCCAGAATACTACAGCAAGGAAGTGATAGAAGGCTCTGAAAGCAAACATGGGATACTAACACTGTGGACCTTACCCCCTTACATTTTTGATCCTACTTACTTTCATTATTATTATACCAATATTTTATTCCAGCTACTTTATTTTAGTGATGTTGGCTTTGGTCCTTTCTCTGTGGTTTCTGTGAGCTCTTGGTCCCATAGAAGGTGCAACAGTTCTGCAAACAGTGATGCTACCACAAAACAGCTTTGAAACCTCAGTTTCTTAACATTTCACTCAACATTTCTGATATCTGCATTTTTTTTAAGATGTTTAAAATTTTGAAATAAGAATTGTTAATAACAGCATGAGCCAGTAAAAAAACGAACACAGAAATGAGCTGAGCTTTAAAAGAAACATTTTATTTGGTAAAAAATAAAGGTAATAAATTATTTCAAGGCAATTTTTGGTTTGTATTTGTACATACACAGTATACCAATAACATAGCTGCTAAGTAATCCAGGAGTTCCATCTTAGGAAAAAAGGATTTACATATCAAGTAGTTGTAAATGAAACCAGCACAGTCCTTTACACCTGTCAGTATTGAAACCAACTTGATGGAATTCCTTTCCCATGTTCCCCACCCCCCCCAAATTACACAGGAAAATCCATTCTGGGTCTTGTGTATTTGCAGCATCCCTCACGTTTCTTTTGCACCATCTAGATTAGTATCTCAGCTTTTTTTAATCAAAGATCAACTGATTATTATGTTTCCTGCCAGGTTGGTGCACTAGCTTTCATTTTCAACTGGTAGAATGTTCAACTGGTAAAACATTATGAATATTCACTCGTGATTTCATCTTCTGATTTTACTTGTTTCCTTTGCTGTGTGTGAAGATACCTGCAAATGCTTTTTAGTTTTGTCTCTTTGTTTTTTTAGTAATTCAAATTCACATCCTTATCCTCTTCTGATATCTTATGGATCATCACAGATCCACATACTTTGCTTTAAAGAAGATTGATCTAAACTCTGAAATCAGAATATTTTCACACCAGCACATGTGACATTTGAAAGACACATTTTAGACATGAAGTCTAAATGTGGTGCTGCCATGGGTCAAAATCAGACACGACTCAAACAAAACAATGAAAGTACCTAGTCAACAATTACCCACAATACATCAGCTAGGAATTGCACTGAGAGTTTTAGTACCAAAATCTAACAAAACACGCATGCATGGTATGCTTTATCCTGGGATGGCCTACTTTAAAAATCTAAGCATGTTTTTAATGCCTCATTGGAATAGTTATTCAGAGTAATATTCAAGAGCTTGGGAAGCTGTAGACCATCAGTCTGAATTTTGAGCAGGTTGATTGCTAAATGAGGCAAGAACAGACATACAATAGACATGCAGGAGTCCAGTGTTTGAATGCTAATTGATTAGTTGCATTCATTTCTCAAACACAATAAAATATTGTCACTGGTGCTCAGTCTTTCAAATATTTCCACTTCAACTGGCATAAATTCCATGTGTTCTGGAGAGACAAGAAGCAATTTTTTTCCCAGCTGTATTTATATAGGGAAGTAACATTTTCAAAATAAGCACGTATCATGGCCCACACATCAGAAATGATTGGTTTTCCCTCCAACTATCATCTTTTGCACTTAACCATTGAATTTTTAGATATTTCAACACATATGGTGAAAGAAAGATGCATAGCCATGACAGAAGCTTCTTCTGAAGAGATGCCAAGTAATTTTTAGCAAACCACATTCTCCTCCAGAAAAACACTGAGATATTTTGTAAAAATCCGCAAAGACATATATGAAAAAAAATTTATTTGTCTTTTGGAAAAAGGGACGGGAAACTCAGGACAACCACAAGGATATTGTGAGGCTTTGCAGGGAGAAAATTAGAGGGACCAAAGCCCATCTGGAACTTAACCTGGCCACTGCCAGAAAAGAAAAAAGATAAAAAAGTCTTTGTCACAGACGTCTTTTGTGAAAATCCTTTTCTTTAGGATTTTTCCTTTTGAGAAGCTGAGGCCTCAGAAACAATATGTAAACAATGGTTATCTGCTGCTATGGAATGCAACAGGTGGATCCATCACTGGTCTCGTGTGGATGTTTTGATTCAGTGACCAGTCACGGCAGAGCTGGCTCTCGCTCTCTGTCTGACCCAGCTGCTTTTGTTATCATTCTTTTCCTTTCTATTCTTAGCTAGCCTTCTGAGGAAACCTTTCCTTCTATTTCTTTTTAGTATAGTTATAATGTAATATATATATATATCATGAAATAATAAATCAAGCCTTCTGAACATGGACTCAACATTCTGGTCTCTTGCCTCATCCAAGAACCCCTGTGAACACTGTCACAAGCCTTCTATAAACACATCAGCAACATGAATGTTGAGGAGAATCTCTATCCTCTCTTGGATGGGGGGGGGGAAACATAGTCACAATGGATGAAGAAAACACTGAGGTACTTAATGCCTTCTTTGCCTCTTTACTAGTAAGACCAGTTGTTCTCTGGGTACCAGCCCCCTGAGTTGGAAGACACGGATGAGGAGAATGAAACCCCCAAAGTCCAAAGGGAAATTGTGAGATACCTGATTCACGACTTAAACACACACATCCATGGGGCTGGATTGCATCTACACAAGGGTACTGAGGGAGCTGGCAGAAGTGCTCGCCGAGCCCTTTTCATTTACCAGCAGTCCCGTTTAACTGGGAAGATCCCAGGTGAGAGGAAGTTAGCAAATGTGATGTCATTCTACAAGGATCAGAGGAGGACACAGGAAACTACAGGCCTGTCCACTCTGATCTGGGTGCCAGGGACACCATTTCCCACTGCATTCCCCTGGAGAAACTGGATGCTCATGGCTTGGATGGGAGCACTGTCCATTGGGTACAAAACTGGCTGTATGGTCTGTTGGTGGATGGATTCCATTCCCATTGGCAGCCAGCACAATGGTGTTCCCAAGGGCTCAGTGCTGGGGCCAGTCCTGCTTAGTACCTTTACTGATGATCCACGTGAGGAGATCACATGGACCCTCAGTCAGTTTGCATATGACACCAAGTTAACTGGGAGTGTTGACCTGCTGGCGGGTAGGAAGGCTCTGCAGAGGAATCTGGACAGGCTGGATCAGCAATAGCATGGCCAGCAAGACCAGGACAATGATTGTTCCCCTGTGCTTGGCACTGGTGAGGCCACACTTTAAACAGTGTGTCCAGTTCTGGGCCCCTCACTACAAGAAGGACATTGAGGTGCTGGAGTGTGTCCAGAGAAGGGCAACAGAGCCCAAAGGGTCTGCAGCACAAGTTTTATGACTTAATTAGTCAACATCACAAAAGCAAACTCAGAACTACCAGCTTTGCTTAACAGCAAAGGAGTCCTGTTCTGAGGTCTCCAAGAGCAAATGTTTTCTTCCATCCTGTTTACAAGTACAGAAAAGCATTCTCAGAACATGCAACATGCTTAGCATCATGTGAAATGTGACAATTGTAGACCTAACTTTAACTTAGAGCTGAAAATTGTGAAAGATTTCAGACCCCGAGTAAAGGTACCCAGACATCCATCTGTAAGCACCTCTCTGAAATAAGGAATGAAATGGCAAGACAGTCTTTTGAGTAATGCAATCTCCTCTCTTGCCACTGGGGTGCTAATGGAATACGTACTTGTGCAAGTGAAGGCAAAATTGGAGGAACATGCTTCAATTACCCATGAACTACTGCAGCTTTATGTTGCTCTAACTCTCCTGACTTAAATGAAAACAAACTAAAAAATCCCCCAAGTACTGTACTGTGCAATAAAACACTGATATGGGGAATAAATTACACTAAGTACCATGGTAACCCTACTGATCTCTCTGCATGACACAGTTGCAAAGCTACTTGTTGATTGTACAGTTTACCCCACATAATGCTACAAATGAAAAAACATATGTATTTATCATACAGCTTAGTAGAGTCAATTTAAATTTTATTTTTACATTGTCCTGCAACAAATTTTGGTATTTTTTATGATGTCTTATAAACCACAACATGTTTTAATACATTTCAGAAAGCTGGAAAATATCAAACAGTTGTCTTTGAATAGTAATTTTTCACCTATGCAGAAACATCTAGTGCCTGATAAGCTTTTTGTTTTTCTCAAGGTTTGTCTCAAATACTACTATCCTCATTTATTAGACAGCTGGCAACTCACTTTTCCTTGATTTATAATCTTTCTTCACATCTAGTTCATGTTTGTTAGCATGAATAAAGAGGGCAGTGCAAGGTCATTAATAAGAGAACAAGCAACAATTCTGCAGTCTGAGAGGCAGCAAAAGCTGTTTATTATGAGGCTGAAGAAATGAAGCCATTTATTCACTGTATATTATGACTGTATGCAGGGGTAGTTTATTTACGACACAGATGGAATGAGCACTGTATGAGGAGCCTGCATCTCCCAGCTGCACTGCCCTCTGCTCCCAGCAGTGCTCCTGAGGGAGCTCAGCACCCTCAGCACTGCCTAATTCTCCCCAGCTTTCACAGAGATGTGTGACAGTGCTAATGGAGTTTTATTTAATGCGGGAATGACGTGACATTTCTTATGGATTTCACAACTCCCAAGCCATGTGGCCAAATGACCATCATGCATGGCAACAGCTATTACTTCACAGCCTTACAAAACTGGGAGTGCACTGGGCGTGTGCGGGTTGTAAACATTTTAACATGCAATGCACATTTAGGACACATTGAATGAACTGCATCTCTTTGGAAAGGCAGAAACATCAAGACAAGCTTTGGGAAAAAAGACGTTCAAAAATAATAATTCCAACTTTTCCCTCCAGAAATCTGCACATCCTTTTTCTCTGCTGATATACGGATTTTTTTGCCACCTACATTTTCCTTTTTATTTTATGGGCAACTGGGTTCCCATGGAGACATGAGGCAATCACATCAGACATCAGTACATCAGACAGTACTGGGTGAGCATTTTCCCACTAACACAGGTTCTGGGGGGAACAAATGAACACTTGGTCCTTGCAGCATCTGTGGACCTCCCCAGTGTGCTTCCCAACCTTCAAAGCTGTAGCTGCAGGCAGGGCATTAAGCTGCTCTTCCCGTATTGTCAAGCAGAGCCTTATCCTCCCCAGGCAGCACTGGGTCTTGTTACATTCCTGAAATAGGGATGTCAGTACATTAAGAGTCTGATCCTACTTCCCCTGAGGTCCATGGAATTCATTTTCATTAACCTCGGATCACGCCTGAGCACAGACCATTCCTATGTGGGAATTCTGAGAAGAGAGCTGAAAATGAAAAAAAAATGCTAGTTCTACAAAGATTTTTTTTTGCACTATCAAGCCTATGAGCAGGCTCTTCACTGAAGGATCTTAATCTTCTCTGCAGATAAAAAACAGCAGTATGTATATCTACAAACACAGGTGACTTGGTAAATTAAAATATCTGCCTTATGAAGACCCTTTAATTAGCAATGTGCTTTGAAAAATACAGTAAATATTTCCAAATTTCGTGAGTACAGATTTCCCAAAGCTTATTCAATATGGACAGCACTTGCTCTTCTAAACTTGGCCCAAGATCCTTGTTCTCCCTCTTTCATTTCCTTCCCAAATATAGTTCTGCCTACAAGCATAGGTCAGAGATCACTAGAGTACAAAGGAAAACTAAAGATCTTCCCAAAACTAATCCCACCATTTTTAGCACCAACTGCACTTCAATTCAGGTACTATCCTGGGCAAATGTCCAACTGGCTAAAAATTATTAAGTGTTTTAAAAAGTACAGTATGGCATTGCTGGTGTCTGCCCAGCTGTGGAATTACATTGTGCCCACGCTGAAAACATGCCTTGAGAACTAAGACACTCTTTATCTTGGGTCTGAACATGTTGCCTCTGTTGGGACAGAATATTTAAATATAAACATTTGTTTGGGAAAAACACTAACTATGGCATTTCATCAAGGAATGAACAAAGTGCTCACCAAGAAATCTATAAAATCTTCTGTGATCACAACCAATGGAGGGACCTAAACTTTCAGCAGAGGATTGAGATGCAAGTCTTTGTCAGTCATATAAATAATTGGAATCCTCACAATGAAACAGTTACTGCTATGATGTATGAGCCCTAATAAAGGTGCCTAAGAGCTTGAATAAAAAGCTGACACTGCTTCATTGAAATCACTGACAGTAACTATGGGACTTCATGGGAACCCGAGCAGGTTCTCAGTGAGAAGTAATTTCCATTTAAAATCTATTCCCATGGTCACAGGTAGATAAGACAAACTGACTTCATCTAACTGGTGCGTTTTTGCCTTTTTGGTATTTCTTCCTAAAGAATGATGCTGAGACCTTTATGGTGGACTCCTCCATAGAACACTGTGGGACCTTTCAGATCTGAGACTGAAGTTTTCTCCTAAAACTCTTTCCTGAAACACAAAGATCTGTATAAGAATTCTAAGCTTTCAGCAGTGAAATTTCAAAAAAAATTTGAATTTTAAACAAAACTGTCACAGAATATCTTACAGCTAAACGGTTATGGAGTCCTTCCAAGACACGAACTTCACACCCAGGACAGGATAAGCCAGTTGACTGCGATGCTGCTGCCCAAACACATCACCACACCTCTGTTTTTGTGAGCACTAACCTGTAGTCACCCATTATTGAGAAATTTTTTATGATACAGAGGCTCAGATAAACCAAATGTCCCTTAGACTGCAGTTAGGTGCCTCAATCCCTTCACTGAAGTTTAACACTTTCTACTATCACCCTTCACTGGTACTTTCTTTGTCTTAAGAAAGGTGCCTTATCATTTGATGCGGTGATTTTTACAAATCTCACATTTAGCTGCCTAATTCCTCGCAGGCTTGTAATAGTCATCCTGACGTAAGGCCATTAAAGCCACAAAATACCTGGCCACACTTAGAGGCCACAGCTGCAAAAATATCTGCCAACACTTAAAACAGACTGTTGCACGTGAAACTCAAAAACTTACCTGAGAAATGGAAGTCCACAGAATTTTTTTTAAACACCAAATAGAAAAATGTAATAAAAAAGCTTTTTTAGTGAAGACATTACAGAATACTGGCATGCAGTACAAATGTGATTAACGCACTGAAATTTAAACTAGTTGTAGGTTATGTTCAAGGCACCTTTTCTAGAAATAGTTTTTTTAATGTTCATTCTACATTCACACTAGATTAACCATGTAAACAAGTCCGTGAAAACTCAAATTAAGGTCACTTTCAAATCTGTATGCCAAATACTTCAGAAAAATATCATATTACACAGATAATTCAATAAAGTAAGATAGATCCATCTACTGCCCAAACAGTTCAATAGATGCTAGGAGGTAAGTTATTAACAAGATGAAACCTAAAAGAGGTTTCCAAAAATTAAAGATAAGCAACATGCCATGCATTAACATTTGTGTTTATCATTTGAAAGTGTACATAAATGCTGAAAAAATACAATTTACTATTCCTAGTACTATCCTATTTTTGAAGGGCAAATCTTTGGAGACAATATTATCTGAAGTTTAAAAACATCCCCCATCTTTTTTACCCCATGTTTATTAATCTTAAAATATACTAGAATGTATTTTCTTCACAAGGAAAATGTATAAAATTAATCTTACAATATCAACACTATAAACAACTTCCTTGGAACATCTTCTGGACAGAGAATTTCTGTGAAGATTTAAGTATAAGAATTCTAGAATAATTATTTTTAAAAATATGTACATTCGTTCCAATGTCCTAGACCCAAGAAGAAATCCAAGTAAACTCTACAAAAGTTAGCCACAAGTCTTTGTCCAGTAAAGATTATGTCCAGCTTTGCCAGTTTTGCTGCATTACAATATAATCAACAAAATTATAACATTACTTGTTTTTGTGTAGAAAGTTCCCAAACTTTTGCATAAATCCTCTCAGCTTGTTTTCATTAGGCTGCAATGGGTGGTAAGCAGCTGAGTTGTAGCTGACCATGTGATTACTCCTGCCGTAATTATTCCCTAAGGCCTTGGTTTTGATATCTGAGAGATGTGAACTGCTGTTGGCTGCATTTCCTGCAGGTTGGCTGGCATTTTCCATCTTACAGAACGGCTCAAAGCGACTGTAAACACGCCTTTCACTCAAACGAGACCTCAGCTCTTCTTGGTGCTTTGAGCCTGTCAGCTGCGGTGCCACTGAACTTGCTCTTTGGAGAGCAGAAACAGGAGCTCTTTCAGAATTAGCATTTGTGGAGATCTCCTTTGCATCTTGATACTGAATCTGTTCTGTATTAAATCTTGGCGTAGATGGATCTCCTGCAGTTTCTATGAACTTACTTTCAAGGGGGCACAAGAGAGGACACTTTTTATTGCTCTCATCAGATGGAGGTTTTGGAGATTTCGGTGACTTCGGAGACTTTGGAGACTTTGTTGGACTCCCTGTGACATCTTCTTTACTTCTGTTCAAACTACCTTGAGAATTTGATGATGAATTTCTTTTTCTCCTTGGGGAAGAATCTGTCTTATTTTCAGAAATCTTCGGTTTTTGATTCTCATCTTCAGAAACCAACGTGTCAGAACTACTACACATTCTGTAAAACGCGGGACCTTTGTTTTTTGACAAGTTTTCCTTCTTGTCTGGTGTGAGATTAAGAAGTGACCGCAGTTTCTGGGACCCTTTCTTCAGAAAACTCGGGGAATTCTTACTTTCTTTCTTCGATGTGCAATCCTTACTAGACTCCTCCCTGCTAGCTTCAGTGAGAGCTGCCATGGAGATTGCCTTGCTAGCAGGCGGGCTCTTCAGCTCTCCTTTCAGGTCCTTGTCCTCCTGTGGCGAGTGATTGGTTACACTGTGCAAACTTTTAGCACTCTTCAGCATGTCTTCTGGAAGTTTTGGACTAACTGGCTGCTTAAGTCTATGCCTAGTCAATGTGCTGTAAACATAATTCGATGCATGTTTGTTGGTACCAGGATCCAATATGGACTTGGAATTAAACATAGGAAAACTTCTCCTTTTGAGCATATTTTCATTTTGAAGGTTCTTCAAATTTTCTGCATGTTTGTCTGTACACAGTGTTGTGTACAAATACACTGATGAGTCTCCAGCTGCATTTGAATTTACACTAGGTTTTGTGTTGTCTGCAATCTGAATTCTGTGGCCTGTTGGTGCATCTGATTTAAGAGGAGAGTTTGTCCTAAGCTCCTCTAAATTATTCGTTCCATTTTCCACACTTGGAGCATGGTTAGATGTCCCTTTGGGTGTTGCACTTCCCTCTGACCCAATTATAGTTGAATTAGAAGAACTTGCACAGCTGCTTACTTCCTGCTGTTCAGGTAAAGTTGGCTGAAACACTAACGACGATCGCAAGCGAGAATGAGAGTACAGCGCATGAGCTTTAATATTTTCAGCTGTGTCATAGCTATCATATCTGTCACCCAAGGCTGACCCATTTGACTCTGCTGGATAATCTGACTGGTCATTCAAGTAGGACTTTATTCGCCAGTTACGTAGGAATGATTTTGTTGTGTGCTCAAGGGTTGGCATCCTCTGCTGCAGATGGCGGATATGATTGTCTGTCCCATTAAAAGACCTCCGTACAATTGAATTTCTCTCTGCAAGATTTACCTTTGGTCGTGAGAACTGATCAGCAAAACTCTGCTGGGGAATATTGTAGTTATTTGCATATCCTCCTCGTAATGATGACACAATACTAAGGCTATCAGATGGCATTTTCCAGGTATTTGGTAGATTGTTTGCTCTGTTAATAGCTCTGTTGAGCAATAGGTAAGGTGTCCTTTCTGGCTTCTCTCCAGCATAACTATGTCTCTTCCAGTGCTCATTTTTTTCACTAGGTTGATACTGCTGTATTGGATTTTGAACATTAAAAGCTGGATTAAATGGTTGCTTATTATACGCTTGATTTCTCAAGCCATATTTATCTATTTCATTTACTGCATATCTTCCACGAGCTTTCCAAACAGGATCTATCTTGAAACCATTGTCTTGCCTACCAAAAAGGTTTCTTTGGCTAGAAACTGAAGCCAAGGAGGACACTGAATGTTGGTATGTATCATTATCCCAGAGCATCTTGCGACTGTTCACCCGCACTAATTCTGGGGCAAACGAGCTGGGAACGGAAGAACGGGCATACAGCGTCCTGAACTCTTCATCAAAGGATTCAACAAGCTGTCCTGTGATAACTTGAACCATGCTGAGGTTGGTTTTTTCAAATGACCACATAAAGCTGAAAGAAGAACAAATGACCATTAGATACAGTTCTGTTGAGCTGAAGTATTACACCAGTCTTTCTTGAGAAGAAAGCTTTTACACAAACCTTGGCTTTGTAAAAGTACCTTCTAAATAAATAAGTTGAGGGCATGATTCATGTAATTTAGACTCAAAATGTCTAATGTAACACCAGTTAAATTCAGATCGAGTTTTTCCACTGACTTCAGCGGGAGTAAGAATGAATCTGTAACTACCCTTATAATTACCCTTATAAAAAGTTTTCTAAAAAAGGATTCACAAATGTAAAAAAGTAAAGCACAAATACCTAATGGGAAAAAATCACTTCTGCAAAGTCTATGGCAGGACTAACCTGTACCCACTGAATTACCTCTTCTGTCAGAGAATGTTACTGTGTGATTATGTTGTGAAAAAAAAACATTTGAAATAACATGCAGGAATGCTTCAGCAATTTTGAATGTACTTCGTTCTAAAGGTTTTCAAAAAGATCCATCTCAGAATTTGAAAAAAGTTCACATTTTCTAATATGCACATTGCACTGGATATGAAAATTTCTTTTAATTGCAATGATAATGCTTTGATAATGCTTTTTTCTCTTTTCTGCTGTAAAAGACTGAACACATGCTCAAAGCTAAGCAGCTGCAATTAACTTACAGCTACTAAATGAGATAATATAAATAAACATGTACATTAAGGATGCTGCAACAAGACTAATATCATGGAGTGAAAAACATACTATTTGTAGATTACAACAAAGAAAAAAATTGTTTTGAAATCCTATTTTTCATGAAAACAGGAAAAATAATTTATTTATTTGCATTTTTCTTCTAGATGTTAGAAAATGGGTTAGTTTTGTTCACAAAAATAGCTTAATGATTAAGGGGTTTTTTTGCCGTTTTTGTATTTTTCGGGAAGTTATAGTGTATCAAGATTAAATAAAATCATGCTGCGTAAGTTCTTCTCCTATTAATTCTCACAAGAATAACATCTAATATTGGAAAAAACCCCTGAACTTTAAATTGAGTTCAGTGACAGAGTTCAGAAAGACTTGTTTTTCCTGTTACAAATCACTAGATTCTTTTACCAAGAAGGCCTAATTTCTACAGAAATTGATGATTCCAGCCCCTGTGGTGCAAGGTGTTCAAGCAGCGTTGTTATTTCAAATTGGAATGAGAAAACCTATCCCACTCTCAAAGACTATGACACTGTGTGTAGATGTCAAAGCATGCAGGCTCGCCCTGCAGTCTCTTACCCTGAGTCATTTATGAACTTGTCACTTTCCTCACTACCATTCATACGTGTCACTCTGAATTTGGGGCTGGGTGAGTCTTACAGGAAATAAAAGGTCAGATTTTCAAAAGCTTACAGTGGTAGAAATCTGTGAAAGGCAGTGGCTGTGGATCTGGTACCCAGGCACTATGCTGGCAGACACTAACTTACTTGGGCAAAGGAGAAAAGTGTAGCATGAAAAGAAGGAAAATATTTAATAATGTGTGAGTTAAGACTGTCTCTGCTTTAACTTAGATTTTTTTCAGCTCTGCAAGCCTGTTAAGTTCTTCCAGCCTGTTTTCCTCACATACACTGAAAATACAAAGGAAAACAGAATACAGAAACTTAGCCAAACACAGAAAGAGACATGGGCAAATTTGAATTTGACTATCATATACTAGAAAGCCACAGAATCAGTCTCTAATGTTAGCTTTAGAAGATTATTACATGGAGGAACTATGTTATGAAAAAATTTTGACATTCACTTCTCTGGAGTGAATGTTAAACAAGAATAATTCAGAAAACATAAGACAAATCAGGATTTTTTTTCTTTTTACAACTCTTCGGCTGTAGCAAAACCTATATCCCTTTATTTCTTATTTGTGAAAAATGAACAGAGGATCTCTTAGGGTAGTTAGCAATAAGTATCTATGAAAACCTGTTAAATTACAGAAAACATAATCAAATTTACACATGTAATTCTCTAGAAGAATTTTCACAAATACAAAACCCCAAAATCTGCTATAGAAGTACTGAGATGACAGGTTTGCTACAGATACTTCAGTGATTGATCTTACCTGTAAGAACCATATATGACTTTCTTACAGTCAACAAGAATGAATTTTTGTTCCATTTTTCCATGGAATTTTGCTCCTGTTTTAGAATAGTAATCTTGTCCTTTCACTGTCCGCACCCTCATATTCTGAAAAAAACAATGCAAACATTTTATTTCATCTACTGTAGTCCATGTTTAGCATTCAGAGGGCTAAAATTCAGAGGAGCTGTAGGAGAAAAGTTAAATTATTACATATTAATAAATTCTGCAGAGAATGAAATCCTGATCAAACTTATCACCTAGGGACCAAAATGGCTGGTTACTGTTTTGGCTTCAAGACTGATGAGATTCCCTAGGCCTCAGAAAATGAAATTCCACTTTTCCATAGTGACAAATTCAAAAAAGAGGTTCTGGCAGAAAACACCTTCAACAAGGGGAAAGAGGTTTTGTACTGTAAAAAAGAATTCTTTCCATCAGCTGATGCACATGTTTATATGATTTCCAAGCACCTCAGCTAATCATAGAGAACACTTAAAAGAGCCAGGATCACTTTTATTTTAATTGAACAAGGCTGTTGTGTCTACAAATACCTATGTCCTACTCTGAGATCATCCACTTAATGATACCATTTGGTGCTAGAATGCCTTGCAGATTTACCACCATGAGATCAATCCCATTTTTAAATTCAGAGACACTAATACAACATGCATAGGTAGCATAGCTGATTTTGAATTCTATTAAGCTTTATGCTTTATTCATGCAAACTCAGTAAATGACACTTGGGAAATTTTCCACACTGGATCTCAAAGATGTGGTGAATTTTTATCCCAGATTACTGATGAAACTGATTCAGCTAAATCAGCATCTTGTAATTTTTCTCTATTGTCACTTGGGTTTTTATGCTCATAGAAATAGAAAATTTGAAAGAAGTTGTTACTATACCTCATGGACTGTACTAATAACAATATTCTAAAAGTTCTTACAGGGATGTAGAAAAAAAGACACATTGAACAGAAATTGTTACACAAAAGGTGCTTACTTATCTAAAATTTATATTCAATGCAAACCAACCTACAAGCATCTACTTCATGTAAATATGAGACAAAATGCTTCACAAGAGATAAAAGCAGCTTGGAAGATAACTGTGAATGATCACAATATTTACTGTATTTTCTAGCCTTGGAATAGTTTTTCTAGCAACCCTAAGCTTTCCAGTGGGAGTAAAATCCATAATTTAGCATTGGCAGTAAAAACCAAGAATCTACATGATTATTACATACCCTGTACATATGGAAATGGTGTAATGTAAGACCTGTGAGTAGACAGGAATGTCACACTTCACCAGGACTGCCACAAGGGCAGGCTGCAGATCACGGCACATGTGCTCTGTAAAGGTCAGCTATAGGTGGAAGGGCTGCTCATGAAGCAAATGGAAAAGACTGTGTACATGGTAATTCCAGCAAAATCAGGAGGATTAAATAATAGGGTAGGATAGGATAGGATAGGATAGGATAGGACAGGATAGGACTATTCCAGATGGAAAGGAGGTACAATGATCATCTACTCCAACTACCTGAAGAATTCTGGACTGACCAAAAGTTAAAGCAACTTATTAAGGGCATTGTCCAAATGCCTCTCAAGCACTGATGGGCTTGGGGCATTGATCACTTCCCTAGGAAGCCTGTTCCACTGTTTAACAACTCCCTTGGTGCTTCCTGATGTCCAGTCTAAACCTCCTGTGGAGGGTTGCACCATTCCCATACATCCTGTCACCGGATACCAGGGGGAAGAGACCGGTATCTCCTTCTTCACTTCCCATCCTCAGGAAGCTGTAGAGATGTTCAAACTTACAAATTCATTTAAAATTCCAGTCTACAAAGTATGACTGAGTTTGCAATACAGTGACATAAGCCTTCATTATCTATGGGAGCACTTCTACATTTGCCTAAAACATATGAAGTTCTGGTAGATAGAGGCTGTAGGAGTTTTTAAGATTGCATCTACTACAATCCAATTAACTTTATCTTTCCAAACAGAAAATTCAAAAATTAGGAGAAAATATCCATGATATGAAAGCACATTTCCAAATAACACATGCTTTCTAAATCAATGTATATTTCAGTGTTGGTTTCTTGAAACTTTTATCAAATGAAAAATCCAACCACAGAAGCAACAGTTACACTTAAAAGCCGCTGAGTTGGAAAATTAGGGTTTAACTCAAGTTATCAAAGTTGTTTAAACTTCATTCATTGTTAGGAGACTTTTCGCTTTGCATTTTTGTCAAGCTTTGAAAAAGCTCAGCTCCATTAAAATGTACTCAATTCAACTCAGTTAAAATGTACAAAGACAGCATTTAAGAATTACTTCTGTTCGTGAGCTATGTGTCTAGCAAATGTAAAATGTCTAGCAAATATAAAACATAAAGTCTATCTCTTAAATAGATAAATACAAGAAGTATTATCTAGAAGTGCTGTAACATTTTAAAAGGTTAAAATTTTAAAAGCTAAAATACAGGTGGATACTTAGGTCTATTTTCAGAAATAGCTACAAAAGAATTAATAACAACCCGATTTGCATTACTGAATGCCAGGTTAACATAAATTTGCATCTCTAACTGCTAATCACTTTTGCCAACCTAATGTTCTGTTTTTTAAGTTTTCTGCATTCCAATTATAACTCTTCTTGATGAAAATCAATTTTTGTGTTTTTCCAAGGTGATTTTGCTGAACTTTGAATAAGGCCACTGAAGAAAATAATTTCTTCACCAGCAGCTATTCAAGCTTCAACTAATTATGTTAAAAGCTTTTATTTGAAAGATAAATACTACAGAAATAGTAATTCCTGAAAAAGAAGAAAACACTGAAATTTACCCATTCTAGAGATAATCATAATAGTAACCCCTTACTTTAAAATAAAATCCTGTGAATTAGTAATGAAATTTGCATTTACTTTGATAACTGTTTTACCCAGTTCTATATACCACATAATAATATGTGTATTTCAGACATATTTAATTATATTTAATCATATTTATGTCATTATAATTTGAAAAATGTAACTTGAGAGCAGCTTATACATTTTCAAGTGCCCATAACAAGTAATACTGGCCTAAAGACATGTCAGTTGAACACATTAAATGTTACTTAGATAATATCTGATCAGTATTGGACAGGATATAATTTGGGAATCAATGCTGGAGGCACAACCAAGTCTAATGGCTTGCAAATTACCATACTACACCAAAAAAAGCTTTGCCTTAGGTACACATAACTTGATATATAAGTTTAAGTAGGCATATGTAAAAAAGGAATACAATTATTTACATTAAATTCCTGGGAGGTTAAAAAAAAAAATTGTAGTCACTGTAGTCACTCTGCTGCTTTTGTTTACCTTCTCTTCAGTACTTTTCCCCTTGTAGCTTTTCTATCCCTATTCCCTGATTCTGAACTCTTTTCCTCCCTTGGTAGGTCATCCATTGCCAGATGGGAACGTGACAAGTGGCAGAGATCATGCTTACCTTTCTCACATAAGACTTCCTTTTCCTGCACAGTTCATCCAGCACTCTTCACCAGCTTTAAACACTCTAATTAAGGTGCCAGGAATGCACGCTTTTATTAATGACCCAAAATACCAAATCACCCAAACCATATTTGGAACACGGAAACAATGCACTTCACTTGGGACTAGAAGCAGTAAGCATACACATACTGAATTACAAGCCCCATCTGGTGTGAAATGCAGGGCAGGATGAAATACCTGCCTGGCTTCATCCTCAGGCTATAGGACTCTCCTAACAGCAGTGTGCTCATCACAGCATCATTGTGGGGAAAGCAATCACTCATTTACAAATGGATCTCCTCTTTTGTCCAAGAGTTTACAGGACACTCAGGAACATTTAAAACATCCAGTGGCTGCAGTTTTAGGATAGCCACCAGTGCTATCCAGTTAAATGACCTTCCAAAGTGCCCATTTATTCACTCCATCTGGTATCACCAGCAACCTTTGTCAGGGTACACTTGATCCTCTCATCCAGATGACTTATGAGGATATTAAACAGCATTGGGCCCAGAACTGATCCCTGGATGATTCCACTTGTGACAGATTGTCAGTTTGTATTGACCACATATGCGCTGTACAAATGCCAAGTAGTTTTCAAGTTTGCTTCTATTCTGACTTCGAATATGACTCAATGACCACTCAAGACTTGACTGGAGTCTGGTCCTTATCACAGAAGTTCTTCCACAGACACAACACCATGCTGTGAGTGCCTATTCAATAACCAAATTTGCCTTAGATGTGGAAGTACTGGAAAATTTTTGATGATTTTGGTAACACTAGTGAGAAAAAAAAGGCTGCAAGCAGGTCTCAAGAGCAGCTTCTACTGTGTATTTAAACATGCATATCTGGGAGCAGATTTCACAGAAGGAAAGTAAAATCAATCAGTGGTTTAATTTTCCCTTTCCCTCAATTCATTAAAAATATTAAGAGGATTATCAGGTAATAAACAGGTCCTGCCAAACAGCTTTCAATATCCTCCTGCAGCAAAATGATTCTTCATTATTAGCAGAAGAGTGAAAAAGAGGCTCCTCCAGAGCATAGAACCTCCACCATCTCACCCCATATCAAATAAAATATCTGTCAGTAGCAGAAAAAAATAAAATTACTCATTAGTTTCTGAAAAATCACCTGGAAAAAAAACGTTTGAATCTGTAACTACTCTTCATCTCTCTATGCAAATGAATTGTAAGTCAGACCAGGGACAAAGTTAATCAAAGAAGCTTAGGTAGAGGAAAAAGAAGAAAAAACAAAAAACAAACCAATTAATTACTGAGGACAAATGTAGTACAGCCATAAAATGAATGAAACTGGAAAAGACTAATGGGAAAGCACAGGAAAGGAATTATTTGAGCTTCACTGATGGATGTGATGTCAAGATGAATATTGAGTAAGAAACAACCTACATGAAAAGATGCTGCAGGAAAGACTAAAAATTATTCTAGTAATCCCTGATTCCTAGTTTCCTATATGGAATTCACAAAATAACAACAGAATATATGGTCCATCCATTTTTTCAACTGTATGTTTCAAAAAAGAAGAGAACATGCCCTGAATTTGGACTCAGACTTCAGATAAGAAAAACTGTCTGCACAGACATTTAATGAAGATTTATGAACAAAATCCTCTTTCTCTTCCATACAGAAGACTACTTAGTTGTAAATGTGAATTAAAAAATATAATATTGTTCATCACTGAATCTCAGGTTTTTTACTGATTCAAAGGGAGAGAAAAAGAGACAGAGGTGTTGAGTCTGAAACACCTTGCAGAAAAGTCATCACAAATGTAAGGACTAAGAAGCATCATCCATACTCCAACAAGACTGAACCAAATCACACCAGACAAGAATAAGACCAATGCTGCTGGTGCTACATTTTCAGGAAAAGGAATAGACCCACACAGCTCTGTTCTCTTCTTGCCCTTCTCTTCACTGTTCTGGTCTTGCCCTTCTCTTCACTGAATAGAAGGGCAAGACCAGAAGCCAAGAGTACAAAAAGTGGAAGATGTTTATCTTTTTTCTGAACCTTGAGTAATGTGAAAAAGGGAAAGGGAGAAAACATCTTCAAAATACTGGCTGTTCTTTCATAGTCACCTGCATTTCCCTTTTATCCTCTAAAAAGGCATAGGAGTTAATATGCAGGAGTAGTAAACTGCTGTTCTCAGAGCAACAGTCACTGGGAGTAGCCCATGGATGAGAAGACCATTAATTTGAACAGCTTTATTACAAGCTAAACCGGAAACTCAGCACACAACAGGATTATTGCTTAGCTCTTTGGCATGTATTTTTTATTTTCTGATTAAACTCAAAGTATTCTAATGCATGTATTCTAAACTCAAAGTATTCTAATTCTAAGTTAACCTTGCAGAATAAAGATGTATTTTATTTCTCCCACCAAAACCCAGAAATCTATAAAACACAGTGTCACTGAAGAGGCTACATACAAACCTCTCCAATCCCCACTAATCCATAAAAAATCCACTCTGATTTATGTATATTAAATTTTCAACCATAATATAAATACCTAAAAGTCTATAAAACTGCCTTAAAAAGACAACCTTGAATCCAAAGAAGGTAAGCTTTTGAAATAACTGTTCATGGAAACAGTTTTCATATTTTGAAAATGCATATGGCATTTTTGAGACATCACTTGAAAGACACAGTCTTAATTATTTTTTTTTATTTTGGAAGGAAAAACCTCATTCCATATATAGACATAGACAATTTTTGGCAACATCTATTGTATAATTAACCCAAGCAATCAGCAAATGGTGATATCTCAAGTTCCAGAATATGGAAGTACTGCCAAATACTGACTTCATTAAGGCAATCACTATCAGTGTTTATAAAACACCACAGTTTTGGTGGTTTTTCCTTAGAAGCTCCCACCACTCTGTGTATTAGGCAACCAGAGACAAAGAAACAAGCATGGAAAGTAGAATGGGAATACTTCTGAGGATGTAAGTCAACCCTACAGAATAAAAAAGGGTATAAAATAGATTTTGCTCCAAACATCTACCAAAGAGACCTCTTTATCCTCACAAATACACCACATCTCTCTCTGATTTCTGGACTGGGCTCTTAGAACAGGTGCTGCTATAAAGAGCTTTTATAATACTTTTGACTGGCATGAATGAAGCTTAACTAGTTACAGAGGCAAGCAATTTCAAATGGAACTACGAGTCAAGGCAGTGCTCAGAACTTTGCAAAAAGACTTTGACAACATCCTCGGAACTTCTTTAGTACTGTCTGCAGTACAGTAAACCTACAAGTATTTATGAAGCGCTTATGTCAGTTCAGTGCAGCTCATGGTTTATATTCTGATCCCTGATAAACATTTAGGCAGTGTAGGACATCTCATCAAAATGTAAATGCCATCTTGTTATCTCTCTTACAGGATAAAATTACATATTTAATGTGTAAAAGGAATAGGACAAAGCACAGACATGGAAATATCGATTTTCAGGAAAACACTATAAAAATAGAATCTTGGGCCTCCTGAAGTATTTTAATGCAGAACCTTAAGAAATCATGAAATGAAGTACACAAATTTATCTAAGTCTTATGACTTTATCTGCAGACAACTATAGGAGAAAGGATAAAAAGAAGCTTAGTTTTTCAAATAAAGTCTTATGACTTTATTTGCAGGCAACTATAGGAGAACGGATAAAAAGAAGCTTAGTTTTTCAGTATTCCTAAATACAAAATAATGGAAAAATATTTTATAAAATATATATGGAAGTTATGACATTCTATGAAATGCTCTTGTTTTGACACCTGAAAAAGATGCTTTTAAAAAATATATATATCTCTAGAGAAAGTTCTGCTGAGAGCTTACCTATTTACACCTGCTTTTTAATTTGAAAAATCAGTATTTAATAACCACTCTTCCAATAATAATCACTTTTCAGTGGGCTGTGGAGGAATAAGCAGTGAATATACATGCAAAGGAAGACAGTATGCCTTACCCTGAGCCTCTGAACTTGACAGCCTTGTTTCTCTGTCATCTTCAGAAAGTGACTGAAGTTCGATTCATCAAGCAGGATATACACTGCAATCCCTCTTGCAGATGCTTCCACGATTTCTCTAAAAATATCCACATCTGTAAACATATCCATAACAATGGCAATGACCTGAATCAAACAGGAAAGACACAAATTATTGTACTGTATAACTCATATATAGAATTCTTCACTGAAGCCTGCACTGAGCAGCTAATACACTAATATTTTTTACACATTTAAATGTTCTATTTTCTATGTTGTTCCACTTAACCTGAAAGTTTTCAGGACCACTGGATCTTCTTTTTGACAAATCAAGTGAGCACCTGGGTGACGTTTGTCACAAGTACCAAAGTCCAGCAAAATGAATTGTGGGTTGTCTTGGTTTTGTCTGGAATCAAGTTGATTTTGTTCCTAATACATGGTACCATGCTGTGGTTGGGATTTAGCACAAGAATAATGTTAATAACAAACTGATGTGGCTGCTGCTAAGTAGCGTTTACCCCAAGTGAAGGACTTTTCAGTGTTCCATGCTCTGCCAGTGAGCAGGTGCATAAGAAACCGGGAGGAAGCACAATCAGGACAGCTGACCCAAACTGGCCAAAGGGATATCCCACACTGCAGAATGTCATGATCAGTGTATAAACTGAGGGGAATTGGCTGGGAGGGGCCAATCACTGCTCAGGGACTCTCTGGGCATTGGTCAGTGAGTGGTGAGCAACTGTAACATGCATCACTTGTTTTATTGGGTTTTACCTCTCCCTTTCTCTTATCCTTTCACTTACAATTATTGTTATAAATATCAATAGTATCATTTTATTATTAAATATTTTACTTTCTGAGTAAAAATGTACTTTACTATAGTAAATTTACTTATTCAATTATTAATCTGTTCTTATCTCTACCCACAAGGGTTTACTTCTTTCCAATTCTCTCCTCCATACCACTAAAGGGGTGAATGAGCAAGTGGGTGTGTGGAACTTGGTTGCTGGCTGGGGTTAAACCATGACATGGGTGTGTGTAGTGACTGGTTTTATGAGGGAAAAGGAAACTCAGTAAGGGTCCCCTCCCAGAAAGGGAGGGAAAAACAGCAAGACAAATGCTGCGGAAAAACCTTCAAAATACAATTTCATTACGCATTAAAAAAAAAAATCAGATAAAATTTTTGTACACAAGGCTTCTCAGTCTTTCATCGTTTTCTCTAAAGCTAATGGCTCAAGAGCTTGAAGCAGCTAATAAGACACTGAAGAGCTGGAGGCACTCTTACTGAGACAAAACATCCTCAGCTTGTGAGAGCTTGGCTCAAGAAGATCAGCATGCTGAACACCAGCTACCAACACCCTTCAATCCACAGGGATAAAGCAAGTGTGTCTGATTTGGAAAAGCAATGTCCCTCTAGTGGTATTTTGGCTATATATATGTATACAGAAATGTCGTACTGTTGACATACCATTAGTAATTTGGGAAGAACTACTGTTGAAACATGAAAGGAAATAAGAGGAACAACCAGGGTTTGTGTAACTTGTAAAGGTATTATTTTTATCTACTAGTATTTTCATGAAAAGTTCCAATGAGATGTCTTAGGTGCAAATTTAAACCAAATAAAACCTTTCACAGGTATCACAGCAGATTTTACCATTTTCACTAATCTTTAAACTACCTATACATGAACTTTAAAGGTGTAATTGTTAAGTTGCAAGTACTCATCTTATTCTAGAACTGAAATATTTACCTCACACAGGTAAATGCTGTTGCATACAACCAGGTAAAAGTTATATCTCCAGTCAGTTGTACAAATTACCTTTTTTGAATCCCACCTGCTTAGAACTAAAAGCTTCATTTATGCTGAACATGTAATTAAATCACTAGAAATATAAATGAGAGAAGACTTACATAAAGTAAAAGTAAAATAACAATGAAAACAACTAGAAAAGTAAAAAGACAACTCCCGAATAAGAGAAAAGGAACGAACTTGGCCTCTTCATTACATGTCACCTGGCAACAAAGAGTCTTCACAAATCCACCAGTCAAAGAGGAACTAAATAGCATAAAAGAATCCCATTCTTTTGAAAATCTTAGGTAACATGCCAATGCACTACCTCATTTCCTTTATTGACTTTTTGAAACTAAAACCTAAACGTGTTTTTCTCCAGTACAGAATATGTTTCTTTATCTGAGGACTGAAAACATGAATGTTTATCTTGATTCCAAGGATCTCATCACTTTCAGACTGCACCTTCTGTTTGGTCTTGTTTCTGAGATACACAGTGTTAACTGAACAAGGCAACCCAATTTATTCATCTGTCTTGTTTCACTTGTGTCTGAGAAGAAAACTGCCAAGACAGATCAAGTGTGGTAGATAAAGACCAAAAAATCACCTGTTCTCAAATTTGAGTCTGTTTCATTACTTGTTTACCCCTTCCTCTGAACTCCCTAATTTCTTCCTATAAGAAACCGGGAGATCTTCAAGATCTTCAGATCTTCAAGAAATGGGTGTTCAGTGCATTCTAGGATCAATTTAAATGTAGGAAAAAAAATCCTGAATGGATTTATTAGTGTTGTACACTGATACAAGTACATCCATTTGTGCATTTCCTACAAACCAGAGGTGACTCTTGTTGAATTTCCTCATTAGGCTACCCACTTACTCTTAGCAACACTCAACACTCTATTAAACACAAACATAATTAGGTTTAGCTGCTGGAGAAGAGTGCCGAATTTGAACAATACATATAATACACATATGATACATACAATATTTAAAAAGTCATTAACAGTGATAAGGTAATTTCTGCATACTGATTTCCATAAACCGAAACAGATGTTTGACCATAAACTATAGATTTTGATCCAGAAAGAGTGGATTCCATAAAGGTCATGGAACAGTCTGGCCTTTAAATGTATTAAACTTCCTTTTTTTTTTTTTCCTCTCCTTTTAATAGGGGTAATGAGTACACTTCCCCAGTTTCTATATTTTGCAGCAGAACAGAGTATTGCACATGGGAAAAGACAAAGCAAATATGGTATTCAAGGTTCCAAGTTTTGATTAATTAAGGAGACCAAGGTTAGGAAATTACTGCAGTGAGGTATTCTATAATATGTACCAACCTTTAATTAAAGCTGCAAAAACAGCTGCAGGATTAGTTACTTGCTGCATCACTTTGGAAGAAAAGATTTCACTGCTGTGTTTTTACTTTTGTTTTTGCAATTGCAGAGCTAATTTCCACCCTGGTACTTACAAGAACACAACAATGGCTTCCAGCAAGGAAGAAAAACTGATATAATTCAAACTGCAGAAATACATCAGAAAATTGTCTGTTCCGTACATCCTGTTTCTTTTACGCATAACAATACTATCCTGAGTCAAGAAAACCTCCTCAAGGCAGAAAGCTGTTATGTCATACAGGAAGGTTTCCTTACAAACTGCCTTTTTTTTTTCCTAAAGCATAATTGTTTTCCACAATGCAAAGATCTTTTTAAAAGAAACCACTCATGCTTTTGAAGCAAATACAGCGGCCTTCCAACCATCCTGGGAAAACTGGATGGGTACAGCAGTTTTTTAATGAAAGCACCAGAATTCTGTGAGAACTTTCCAAACCTTGTCAAACTGATTATCACCCTGACCAAAAATGACCCTCATTTGGGAACAGCTAAGCAAGCATGTTACAGGAAGGAGAAAATAGTTGGTAGAGCAGACGCTGTGCATAACATGACACAGCACTGAAATTATGCACAGCAAGAGGGAACTATCACCACCTGGGTGGGTATTGGACAGAAGAGCACATTTCAATGATCAACTAAAAGTGAAGACAATGCAGAAACCAGTTTTTATGCCAGAGTTCTTCTCCCAAAATTATCTTTGATTGTCACTGCTAGTATTTTTATCTTATCTACCCATTCTTTTTTTTTTTTAAGTGGTGATTATTTTTTAAGCTTAAAATTTGGTTTCAATGACATCCTTACAGAACAAGAAAATCTGCCACAGTCAATAAGCACAAAATTACTCCTAAGGAATCTGACAAAATGCTCAAATTAACTGAAGGCAGCAGTAGAGCCATATGCTATTGTCCTTCTTACTGTCTTGACACTAAGACTATGCTTTGCAACAGAAAAGTAAACTACACACCCTTCTTTGGCATTTAAAAACATGTAAATACAGAGAGGAAAGTATAATTTTGTTGAATAGGACTATTTTTATGCAAATATTCTAAACTATCTTTTTCAGAAAGCTGATTTATTTAATTTGCATGTTAGTGAGGAAAGTACCATTTTAAAGCTCAGTATCTCTAAACTATCATCACTCTGTACAAATAGAGTATTCTTTTCATTCTTTAAATTTCTTAATCTTCAATTTCAGTAAGTGACTGACTCCTACAAAAAGTACCAGTGACAAGGTTCACGAAAGACACATACATATTTGTTTGTTGGTTAAAACAAAAAGCTACAGCTGGAATATCTTGCATATCCTTGATAAAAAGGAGATTATGTACATGGTAACATGGCAACCGAGTGCATAACATGACAGTAAATGGAGGCCAATGTTCAGTTCTGTGGCACCTGTTATGCTACAGGGTAAGTTATTGCTAGTTTGGGCCCATCCATGTGTGTTGCATTTGCTTAGATGGTTCTCACCTTCAGAAACTAACTCAGAGGCTTATCCAGAAAGAAATTGCCAATCCCAACAGCTACACTTATCAGTAAACATCTCCTGAGCGTGTCCAGGGGAGGGCCACCAAGAGGGCACTTGCCCTGTGCAGACCACATGAAGGAGCTGGGTTGCTCAGCCTGGAGCAAAGATGGCTTCAGGGAATCTTACAGCAGTTCCTGGTACTTTACAGGGAAGCTCTCAAGGGACAAGTTCAGGTTCTTTGCAGTGGTGGCAGGACAAAAGACAATGGTCACACCGAAATGTGAACAGTTCTGCTTGGATATAGGGAAGCCCCTTATTCCCACAAGGACACCCCAGCAGTACAGCAGGTTGCCCAGAGCAGCCCAGTTTGCATTCTTGGAGGTTTTCAAGCCCCTGCTGGATAAAGCCCTGGGCAACCTTTTCAGATATTACCACTAGCCATGCTCTAAGCAGGAGGCTGGGCTGGAGACTTTCAACTGACCAAAGGCTGCAACTCAATGATTCAGAGATCTTCGTTCCCATCATTTTCAAAATGAAAGCAAATTTTGCCATGTTTGGCAGTAATTATAAACTTTGCTGTGAGGCCTAAAGAAAACAAACAGAGACTATAAAAGAGAATGCTGAGAAATAAAGCTTTTCTGCTTTACTTCTTCCATTTTTGATAAGAAAAAATAAGTGGATTTTAATCTTCATTGAGTTTTAGGACATCAAAGTCAACCTTTTTAATAAGTGTGTGCTGAAATTCAAGCATAAATGTAACAAAAGCCCTTTACTGCTAGCACCCAGTAAGTCTATTTTGTGAACCCTTGACAGTTTCATTATCTCAGCATTACCACTTCTTTCACAAATATAAATTATGATTCTCCAGGTTACATATTGCAGTGTGTGTCATTTAACAACTCCTTTGCTATAAACAGTAAAAATACAGGAGTCCTCTACTAAAACTGCTTGCTTAGGGAAGGCTTTACTAGGGATACCTACCAATATCAATAACCTAGTAAAGAATAATGCTGAAGACCCACCCTATCCTGCAAGAGTATTGATTTCTTGTAACCCACATGCTGCTTACTTTGGGCATTACATGACAAAAATCCATACTGCTGTGCAGTGCTTTAAATGTCACCACCCTTTCTCACCCCAAGAACAAAGAACCACATCTCTGACAGAATTATTAATTCTATTTTCATTGACCTTTCTCTGTTACTCCAGTCCTCTTTTTGCAGATCTCTGTTTTGGGGAGAATCTCCTTGAGGCACAGGCTCAGTGTTATCTGAGTCTGGCCCTTCTCAGAGAGCAGGCAATTCCAACAGTGCAGGAGGAGGATTCAGGGCTGTGTGCCATGCTGCTAGAACAGGAGGCAGGCAACAAATGGACTGCTGAGTTTCTGGTATCAGAAAAGACAAATTTGGTGGTCAATGCAAACAACCTTCCCTCTAGTAAGCTATATAATATGTCCCACAAATTACTGTGGTTCTTTTCTCAATTATATTATGTTGGTTTTTATGGTTGAGGGTTTAGGTCCAGTTCACTTTTCCTGCAATTCATATTAACAGCTCCCTAATAAATCATCTGTTATCCTTACTTCCTGGCATTGTAACTCACATCAGAGTGCTTCTAAGACAAAAGTTCATTAATTTGGTATTATTTTGCAAAATTGAAGACAGCCCTGAAATGCTTTTATTATACAACACATCCTTTTATTACAATGTCTACTTTGAAACCATTTGTCCTGGATGAATTGCTGAGGTCTCACAATACAGTAACAAATGAGAACTCTTGCAATAAAGTGCCAAAGTGCAATATAATGAGGGAAGCCTTGCTCTGTAAATACAGCCTAATACAATAATATAAATAGTAATCAACCATCTGAGTATTATCCATTCTCCTACAATTTCTGTGGCAATATAATGGAACAAATACTGAGATGATTTATACCTATGCAACATTCATGAAATTAATATCACTACTTGTTGCACTGTCACTACTTGTATTATCATCATAATTGACCCCCTGGGATCTTATTTAATATATTTAATTTGGCTCTACAGACATGGAGCAATATACCATAACTATGCAACGTGCATGGAAATGTTCTCCCATTATTGCAATCTTTAAAACCAATTTAATTAACTACAGGGTGAAGTCTGGCACTTCATTATTACAAGCAGCTACACCACCTCAGAATCAGCTCTCCTAACCCCCACTTATCCTCTTTTCCTCCTCCTGCTCCAAATCAGTTCTACCATTTATTCTGAGGATAGAAAAACACATGCTCTCAGAACCAAGTACACCTTCTGTTCTGATCACCAAGCCTCATTTTATCATGCCACGTATCACCTACAAAATCTAAGAATTTTAAAGTAAAAACTAAGTTTAAGTGGAATAAAAACTAACTTCCAACATGTACATGAGCAATCTTCAATAACCTTAAAAGTTTTTCCCTGCAACAGGACATGAGAAAAGCTCAACATCAACACAGAATCATATAAATAAGTTCACTGTCCAGAAAACATAAACTAAACTTTTACCTATCTCCTGAAATATGAGAAAAAACAATGCAAACTATTAGAAAATTATGAAGGTAGGTAACCACATAAGGCAACTATACAAACAGTTTTCACAGAATTCACAGAATGACAACGTTGCAAGAGACCTTAAAGATTGAGTCCAACCCATGCCCGAACACCTCGACCAAACCATGGCACCAAGTGCCACATCCAGTCTTTTTTTAAACACATCCAGGGGTGGTGCCTCCACCACCTCCCCAGGCAGACAATTCCAGTAATTTACCACTCCTTCTGTAAAGAACCTTTTCCTAATATCCAACCTATATTTGCCTTGGTGCAGCTTAAGGCTGTGTCCTCTGATTCTGTCAGTTGCTGCCTGGAGAAAGAGACCAACCCTCAGCTGACTACAGCCACCTTTCAGGGAGTTGTAGAGAGTGATAAGGTCACCTCTGAGTCTCCTTTTCTCCAGGCTAAACAACCCCAGCACCCTTTTAACCTGTGTAGTCCATATGGTATCTGTTCTGTCCAAGGAACACACACAAAAGATGTGCAGTAGGGGAACTTTCTAGCTACCAGTAACAGGGGAAAATGTTCTGATTCTATCAGCGAAGAGTAATATGACAATAAAAACAGGAGCTCTGAGAAAGGATGCAATTTTACTTTGAAAAACACTGGGAAGCTCAAATTTTTACAATGAAGAATCTTCTTAAAACTGCATGAGAATTCTGCCTTTTGCTCAATTTGGGAACTTTTGTGTAGCTTAGTATGTCTGAAAAAAGCAGATCAGAAGACCAGCATTAGATCTTTGACAGGCGAAACCAAAACCAAAACAAAAGTTCTCTGAAACAGAAATAAGTCTGTTTTCTCTGAAAAGTGAATGTGTAGAAGCCTTCTACATTACCTTTCAGAAAGCTATTGCAGGCCAAGCTAGTAAGTCATATATACACCACCTTAAAGGGACGCCTTCTCTGTCACCTCTTGAAATCCACACAACTGAATTTCACACAAATTTTACCTTGCAAAACCAATGGGAGTGAACTACCTTAATTCTTTAAATGTGATCTTTATCTATGAGTTTGGTAGTTGTTATTCTGGCTGAAGGATTAGTAAGAACTCATCGTGAGCTGACCAAATTACAGGAGACACCTCCTCACTCTAGCCAGCAGCAGAAGCAGTAATTCCTCTGATGCTTTACTTCCACACAGGCAGAACTGAGTGTCAGCAAGTCATGGCAATGAGAAGATGAAAGGGGATATTCCAGGGATTCTTCATGGGGACCTTCCAAAGAGCATTTATAAACCTAATCCTTGGAATGAAGGATCTGCAAAGAAACAGCTGCTGCGCAGTGCTGGGACACCATAGACAAGAAAATATATACCTAAATCTGCAAAAATCTGTCATGTATGATTAAAACAAGTGTTCACAATGCTCAATTTTAACACTTTCCTCCCTGCTTGCAGTGCTCCCATCAACAACTAAAATGCTTTTGGTATTTAGCAAGCAAGTTGTGTTCTGTCACTGAAAACAGAAACAGGCAGAGGTCCTACAGAAAAGGACATAAGGCAGCACAGAAAATCCTTGGCAAGATGGAGGGAACGCATCAGAGACCTTCCTCTGCCCTTTCTTCTCTTGCCATTGGTATCGCTGCTGTATTCCCGGAGCCATGTGGGCTGCAGCTGTTTGGGCAGCAAGATTCTAATATTTGTATTTAGCTCTTCAGAATGTTCATATTCAGTTGTCATGTTGAGAAGCTGCCAAGCTTTTTCTGAGGAAAGCAATTCAGAAAGGAAATGCCAGGATTTCTGACGGCCTACGACTCTGCTATACCACAATGGAAATTCATGAGAAAAATCAAAGGTACTTCTCTAGCCTCTGGCTTTCTCTATGATGAATTTCAGAGACTTGCTGTTTGAGAAACACATTTTTATTTAAAAGAGTATTAACAGCTTCAATATGTGGGTTCTCATGGGATCCCTTAATATTTAGTGAATGTTTAGGCTACTTGAATTAATATTAATGTTATACTTTTTATTTTAAATTTCTTTGTAAGTAGAAGCACTTAATTATTCGTGTGCATATTTAGTGACTGCACAAAAACAAACAATGCACAGCAGTGTGATAAGTATCAATTATTTTATTTAAAAGTCTCAGTTGTATGAGTTACTACTACAAGGTTAACAATTCTTTCAATACCTGAAATTATTATCTCACACCTGAGAACAAGGGAAAGGGATACCTCAAATGCAGGGGGGGAAAAGGGGAAGGCAAAGGGACAAAAACATTTTTTTAAATGCACTAAAATTGTCCTTTCAAATTACTCCTGCTTAAAAATGCTCCTCATGCCACAGTAAACTAGATTGAGCATTAATACTTCTAAGGGCTCTTCCTGTGATTTCTTTCAAGAAATATTAAAATAACTGACTGCTTATCAAAGAGTCAATGTATGAGATTTCACCTAATCTAGATAACAATTCTAGATAATATTTTGGGGAGTTTGCCACCTTTAACAGTACATTTTGGTGGCGTGTCTTAGTTTGGGAATGGAGTGATGTTGTGAGTCAGTCTGCCTTCCCACTGATTCACTTGGGTTTCCTCAAGAGTCCTGTATACATTTTTAATACTAAACCCCTCTTCCTGAGAGTTTATATATTGAAAAATGCTCGACAATGTATAAAACCCCACAATATAAATGAACATTTACAGGCTGTAAACTTTAATCTATAACAAAAGCATTTCTTAAAGTATAGAACGTTGTTGGCATTTGTTAATTAGTCACTTGGAAACAATGAAAGATTCTCTTCATCAAAGGCAGATTTATAGGAAGAAGAGATGATTCGGACCAACTTTTCTAGACCAGGAAGGATAATTTTGCTTTTAAGGTTGCTTATGCCAGAGCTGTGTACTGTTTGTCATCTTTAAGACCTTAATAGTAAACTGCCTGAAATCCCTGGCTCTTGCCTGCAAGAATAAGTAGGTACAGCAGGAACAACTTGCACAGAAGAGAATCCAAGGACAAAGGCAGGTATGTAACACAGGGGTGGAAACTGCTGACTGACTCCACAGCAGATACCGGAAAAGAATGGAGTTGAATGAAAGTAAGTGTCTCAAAAGCAGGAAACACTTATTTTTGCATTTATATGCATGTGAAAATTTTGGTGTATCCAAGTCAGCAGACAAATCTGATGTGTTTCAGAGTGGCTTATGATTCAGAAAGATAGACTTTGGAATACCTATATGTAGTATGTTAGGCACAGTCCACATGGATGGCCTATCAACATTTTTAGCAAGTGGAAAAATAAAAGCATACGGTTGAGGAAGACTTGTAGGCCATGTACTGCTAAGTCCACAAGTCTTACACCAGGGTGACCCTGCATCAAGCAAACACAAATTCATGCAAAGACTAATAATTTCTAACATGGAAGGAATTGCATCAAAGAGAAAACAAATCTATTTTTGTAGGCAGTGCCCAATTTAAAACAACAACAATAATAAAAAATCAAAAAAATCCACAAAACAAAACAAACAAAAGGAAACCCCAAAAACCAAACCAAACAAAAAAAATTTCAATCACTAGATTCCAAATCAGTGAAAGGCTGCAGACCAATGAGCATGACCTGATTATATAACTGACTTTATGACCTTGATACTGAGAAACAAGTCCTAATTATGTCATTAATTGTTAAAGGTTAGTCCTCTATAGACACTCAAAACTTCTTCCAAAAAGTAGACTGCATAAGGAACACTGGTAGAAGAAAGTGTTTCAGAGATAAGTGTAGGAAAAAAGAAGAATAAAAAATTGAGCGTCCTTGCAGAAGACACTGTTGTATGTCTATAGAAACCCAAATGAGCTAGAAGCAATTCTGGTTAAAAACCTCCTCTAGTTCATGGTAGAGAAGGTAATACCAAAGTGAAGAAAGGAAGCCTCAACAGAGGCTCCTGTTAATCTTTGGAAAATAGTGGCATAATTTCTTTGTCTTTAGGTTAAGAAGAAGCATTACAGTCTAGTGCAATAGAGTAATATTTGTTGCACCTTCAATTAGCAGACCTGGATGGATCACATGCAAGACAGCAAAAAAATTTTGCTGTTGGTCATTTTTAATTAAACATTTGAGTATCAGGGAAATAATGCCTATGGCCACAATTCAAGAAACAGCTTCATGACCCAAGCTGGTTGCTCAGCCTGACTTCTGAAAGGAAAACCAACAAAACAGTCAATTAATACAGAAATGAAGGCTAATTACATATTTAGGAAACAGTAAATGGGAAAGCACCTTTTCAAATATTGCTTATTTAATCCTTTTTCAAAATACAGCTTTTGTATTCAGCTTCATACATGTGACTGAGTGTCAGTAAAAGACACATGAGGTACAGACACTTAAGGACTGGTTATTGGCCAGATGTGTAAAGTAGTTGCCCAACGAAAACATTTTGATTGCATGTATTTCTAGCAGCTCGTAAGGCTCAATGATATTAAAGATGTCACAAAAAGGGAAGCAAATTCAATATAATTCACAAATTATTATGGCCTCTTTCTGTTCCCCCTTCCCTTCCTTCTGTGACTGCCTTTACCTTACTTCCCTCTTCCCTCTACCTCCCCCTCTACCACTTCACTCCCTTAATCCTTTCTTTTCCCTTCCTGTCCCTTCTTCCCTCTTTCAAAGGAGGAACTCCGAACTGATTTAAATTTGAGACTGAAAAAAATCTGATATTGGATACTGAATGTGGGCTTAAATTGAGCTCCTATGCATTTTATACAAGCTTAAAAATACTCCCCTTTTTATTCCACATTTTATGACTATACCCTTATGATATTCACAACAAAGCTTTTGATTCCTGCTACAACTACTATTTGCTTCAATGCTACTAATTTCAAGTTCTATAGATGTACCTAAATATATTTAAGGAGGTCAACTCAAGCAGTAATATGGTTAGAATAAACCAGAAAAATACAGAACACAGGCTGTTTAAAATTACTGGTCACAGGTCAGTGATGGGTCAGTATAAAGGAAAGTCAGTGAACCTCTGGTATAAATTAGAGAAGATGAATAATGAAAAGTTTCTGCAAGGTTTAGCTCTGCCAGATTCTCTGTTCACCTTCAAAATTTTGCCAGTTTAGCTACATGACATAGTAAAATGCATTTATAAGTAAAAATAGAATGACTGGACAACACCTGTAGTAACATTTATGTTACAAAAAAAGCAACAGCAATTATGTCATATCACTATTCTGAAACATATATCACAGACAAAATGTAAGCCTGCATAAGTCCATATGGCACACAGTTACATCTGAATGCCAGTAAACAACCTAATCAGATGATTTAAACTATTTGCTTTTTTAAACATGCTGCCAATTGAGCAGGAGACTTCCCTGATACTCATGAGAAGCAGATTACACCACCTGCTCATAGAGCAGCCACAGCTGCTTGTGCAACATATTGCTAATGACTGTGTGCTGGCAGACTGCATTTCAATTTCACCTATTTAAGACAGGTTTTGAAACTAATTAATTAATTGTAGTCTGCAAATCATGTTCAGGTCCTCAGGTGAAATCCTGAACCTGAGGTATGCCAGGTTATTTATTATAGATGAAATGAAAAAGGAAAAAAATAATTGCAGACTAGTCTGAAAGCATCAACAGAATGTCCTAAAGATAAGAAAAGATTAGTCTTGTTAATAAGTAATTATGTGCAGCTTTTCAGGAAGAAAACAGATTTAAATTTTTATGCACAATAACATATGGAGCAAGATGTCTGAAATAGTAGGGAAGCAATTATAAAAACCCTGCTCAAACCACCCGTGAAGCGAACTGAAATGAAGAAGATAAGTAATGCTGCAATTCTGGTAGCCCCAGTGGAGTGAATTGTGAATTGGAACTAAACAAGGTACTAAACAGAATTTAATTTCTGTTCAAATGCAGTGCCTAAAAACTAAAACAATAAAATAATTACAAGTAAAATTATTATTAGAGAGTTATAATTTCAGTACCAATGTTATGCTTTAAAAATACTGTATTTATAAAAATTATTTCAATTTTTAAATCCTTTAAAAGCTTTTTGAGTGAAACCTAACAATTCTTGTTTGAGCATGAATGCTGCACATGGTGTGAAGTATTTAAGGGAGTTACAAGTCAAGGGATAAGAAATGGAATTAAAAGACACAAGTCGAAAAATTTTGAAGAAAATATTCTTAATTATTTGTTTCTGCCAGGTTTTTGCTCAACTGATCTTTTAACTCTGTGTGAACTGACTTTTGAATAACCATCTCTGTCAAGCAGGAAGCAATACAGCTTTACAATTATCTTGATGACACTATTATTTTGAAAATGCAGTTAGCATCAGCTTTCACTGATCTGCACAGCTCTTCCATAAGACCACACAAGTATTAATTCATCACTTGCAATTTGATACTACAATTATGCAAAATCAGAGGAAAGATTATTTGATCCTTTTGATAAAAGTCTGGTTAGGTATTTATAATGCTCCATCTTTGCTATCTACTACTCTTTCCAATTAAATGTAAAAGTTTATTTTTGATGGTTACAAGTTTATTAAGTGTATTCATAATGTTTTCTTAGATCAGAGCCCTAGGCCACTTCCAGGACACATCTGGGAAGGAGCAGACACACAGCCAGGCTGCAAGACTTCCTTCCACGACCCAGACTCCATCTGCCTCAGCCACAGATGGGAACCATGGTCTGCTCCTCTCATTTTTCTCATTCTCACAAGGATAGGATGCATAATGAAGCACTCATTCAAGAATCATTAAAATGAACAATTATTCAAATAAATGAGTTATCACTGTGCAAGTAACTGAACCCTTTATAGTCAATTGAGCTAGTGACCAACTTAATGGCAAGTTAATAGGGTTTTTTTAAGAAAAAGAGAAACATGTTATGTCAAGTCTTCCAATGTACAGCTTCATGTGTGTGAGAGCATTCCCCTTTCTACAAAATATTCCTCCTACTGTGCATTGCATGCCAGTTCACACACACACACCCCTAACCTCCATTTGGGTAATGATAATCAGAGATCTAATCAGGAAGCCTGCTGAACATTGGCAAGAAATGCAAAACTCCTGCTAGAGCAAGGCGGTATTCTCCAAAACATCACAGCAGACACCTGAATTTAAGAATGGAGGAAAAGAAAATCAGTCTCAGGGGTACCTACTGCAGCTCTTCAGCACCTTTCTTTGCAAGATTTGCTGCCTATTTGCGCCAGTGAATCCCCTGTAACCACAAAACATTCCTGCGTTGAATATCTGTGTACCTCAAGGGTATATATGCTAGGAAACATGAGGGGCAGAGAGGAAAAGTCACTATTTTGCCATCAAAAGTGGAAACCTTCTAATAATAAGGAGCGAAAGCAGAAAAACCACTGACCAAACCACCCATGGATTTACATTAAGCCACGTTCTATTGGCAAATTGGCTCTGCTGGAAAATGTGCCAAGCATGCTAATAGCTGTATTTATATAAGTTAACTCAAATATTTATATGAGATAACTTCAGTTGTTTGAAGTAAGGATGGAGGTGAGAACATGCAATATACATCTGTGGAGGAGAGGTGAACATTTTTTTCCAAGAACACTTTGCCAAGTGTTGTTTTTCAATGCAAAGTAGTGCCTTTCAAATAAATATTTGTTATTACAAAGTACCTCTCAGGTCTCAGGAAACATGTTCCCTTGAGTAATCTGCCCACTCCAAGAAAGCCTCTCCTCATCCCAGACTGCTTTGCTCCCTGTGCCTGTGTGCATGCATGGAATCTACATTTTCTGTAGCACAGTGCACAGATTTTCCCTGTGAACATGTGCACACACACTGATTGAAAAAATCCCATTTTATTATTTGCCTATTTCCTTCATCTAAAAAAGTTTCAAACCAGCATTGTATCAACAAAAGAAAAAAAAACAATCATTTCAGACGTAGTAACAGGACAGTTTTTATCCTTTTTTCTTTCTCACTTAAAAAGGTGTACACCTTTTTCTGCTCTTCAGAGTCTCTCACTGTAATTCTGAATCTGTTTTCAGATATTGGTACAGTGTGCACTCACTCAAGAAGTACAGCTGTCAGGAAGGAATTTTTCAGTGAGTCTATTATAATTTTTGGTTTACTGTGACTAGCAGTTGGTAACTAAAAGATACTCCAATCTCTTTTCAATATTAGATGTGCAATATACATAATTTTCACCAACACAGGACATTTTTTGCAATGATACAAGACTCAGGTATGCAAAGGTGAGACTTCCATGACACTTCTGTGGGTGACTGAGCATTTGCTGAAATGCAACCTAAATTAGAAACACTATTTCAAGTGAACAACAAAAAAGTTATTCTCTTGTTTCTCATGCATAGAGGGACATAGTGAAAAAAAGTAACATCAGAAGATGGGCAGATAATGGGGAAGCAAACAACTCTACTTCATATTTGGATATTACTGAAATATTTCTGCTTGAATGCTCTAAAGCTAACAATCTCATGGACAAAACAAATACACAAAAGGTTAATGCAAAATATAAAGTTTTAAACCATTGGAAGCACCTGAAAAAGGTAGATTTCAGCATAAGCTCTTGAAACGGTTCCCTACCCTTAGCACAAGTATGCCAAACTACCTGTCTTCCATATACATACGACCATATGCCAAACTATATGTCTTCACAAATCACTCTGAGATTATATTCATATTTATAGATGAGGAGTCTGTGTTCTACAAGGAATTTCTATACAAGTCTTCCAAGTCCTAGACCAATGTATTTAATATTTTTTTTATTCAGCAAAAATAAAAACATACAAAAATATTTTTTAAAGTATGTAAAAGACCTTTGAATTGAGACAAATGCAGGAAACTAGAAAAACAAGTAAATCACTCCCCTTTTATGCAGTTCAAGAAGATATTATCATAGGAATATATTTTTAATAGCGTAATGTTATTTACAACCTCCTGAATCATCCCTGGAGCAACTAAGAAACCAGAAACTTACTGAAATCTTTTTCTACTACTTCTCTGTTGTAAAAGACTCCAGAAGAATTACCAGAAAAATTAAGCATCTTTTTTAATTCCTCTTAACACTTAAATGCACACAGAAAGCTTTTCTCCTCTGTAAAGTGCAAACCATTCCATAAATGCAGGAATAACATATTGCACCTATTTTTATCTGGGAAACTGAACAGGGTGTGTGTGTGTGTGTGTGTGCGTGTCACACTGCTGTCCTGTACAGGGACACCTGAGTCAGCCCATTGCTAATGAGCTCTGCCACTGGGAACAGTCTGGTCACGCTAAGGTGATGCTCCAAGGAGGTGAGGACACCCTGCTCCCTGAGAGTGCCCTTGTGCACTGATCCCTGCTGTGTGAGCAGCTTCTCAGAGGCCAACAGCCAGGGATTGTGGAGAGGCTGAGCATCCCAAGGTCCCCATGAAAGCAACTCCTGCAGCTACAGATCAGCCCGAGCCGAGCCTCACCCTCCAGTCCTGCATTTAGAATTCTCTGCACCTTCTCTTTTGGCTGGCTGTCATGTTGAGTGATGAGATACACAAGCAGAAAGCTCAAGCAAGCTTGGTCTGGGCTTGCAACCTGGGTTTCTTCAAGCAAATTCCATCATTTAGAGAAAAGTGACTGTCCAAAAAACAACCTTATCTCCTGGGCAATTATTAATTAGTTACCCAGAAGTGCTGATGGTAAGACTAGCACCCACCTGTTTTAAGGTCAGATTTATTCTTACTAACAGCTCTTTGAGGATGCAACACTGTCAGACTTGTGTTGTGCAGGGGGTCAGATGTCATTAACATTACAGTCCCTTCTGACATCAAAACCTGTGAATCTCTCAGTTTTATCAGCCTCTGCTGATTTCACAGTCCAGAAATGGCTGCAAAGATGAACAACGAGAACCCAAACAAACTACGAGTTTTCAAAGGCTACAAACACTGATCACAGGCTCACGTTTACCCAGCTCTTTTAAAACAACTGCCAGTAAAATCACTTAGAAAATCATATCTGAAAAGGAAAGCAATGACAAGCCTCATGAAGAGGACATATGAACACAATAAAAGCAGTGGTATATAATCAAGAAGTACAGAAGACTGCTTTATACGAAAAAATAGCATTCATTAAAATGCCAGAATAACTGCTAGTCTTGGGGGAAAATCATGTCTCTATGAATTGAGTTCAAAACTAAAGGCCTGCCACTGGGATTTTGAGGAGAATGAACCTAGAGTATAGGAATTACAATGCAAAGAGCCACTCACTTCAAATTCCCAGGCACAGAGAACCCCAAAGCATGCCTAAAAAACACCAAGAAAGCAAAAACCGCAGATTCTGTGAATCATCCAGGAATATTTTACAACTCGAAAACAAATGAAACATTTAAATTGGGATTTTCTCAGTTTTGTGGCTTTGAACAAATTTGAGAATGGAAGGAAAAAGGAGTGCACAGTTTATTGCCATTAAAATCCTTCCTGGACAACCTGTTGACCTTCAAGAGCCAACCCTGACTTTGAAATTAATTAAATTGTCCGAAGTGAAATACTATTCTCAATTTTCATAATGCATTAATTTAGTTAACTATGTTCATAATTACAATGAAAGTTTTTTGGCATAAATCATATTCACAGGTGTCTTGCATTTCAGCTTATGGCACTGCTGACAGCAAGTTTTTCAATGAAATTCCAGTGTGTGTATGTGTGTGTGTGTGTGTGTGTGTGTGTGTGGTATTTATTATATGAATATTTTGTAACCTCTTAATACAGATTATTTAAAAATTTTTAATGTCAGTTCTAACTTCTTTTTTTTTTCAAAAGGTAAAGAGATTTCTCTTATTGCATTTATATATTTTATAAGCATAAAATGGATCAAAATAGGATGCTTTGCATTTTTACTGTTTCAGGCCAAAATCCAATTTAGAGCCACAGATCAGCAATTTAAAAACAAATCCATAAAAGTTCAATGCTTATTACTTACACTGGAATTGTTTTATTCATGGCTGTTGAAAAAGAAAAAATACAAACCAGTGTATTTTTACTGTAATTTAGGACAGTCAGTGGAAGTCACTAAATTAGGGGGAAAAAAGGTAAAGTACTGGATTATTTTTAACTTTTATGCTACAATGCTTTCAATATTTCCAAATTTCTCCTCATTAGAGAAGTAGTTTAAATTCTAGCCAAAGTGATTTCTTTCATAATCTCCAACTGAAGTATATTTAGCATAATTTTCAGAAAGCTCTCCACTGTTAGGACAGCAATGCCTCCAACAGGCATTGTCAAGAAGCTTTTTAGTACCATATCAGGTATTTCTTTTCTTTAGGGAAAATTTTAGATTCTTTACACAGATTCGGTCAAGACTGATCAAAGAGACTGCCCAGATTTAGATCTACTGAGTAAGGAAAAATTATGCTTAAACCCATGTCTGTTTCTTTTTGCATGCACTATATATATTATGAATCCCCACACACGCTGTATGACAAAAAGCAGCTCTAAATTCCATTTGAGTTTTTAAAACTAGAAAGTCTGTGTGAATATCAGTGTGAAATGAAAGGCAGCCTAAAATGCCACTGTTACTTCTTTGAAATAACATAAAGATTTCTGTATTTGGCATTAAAATGCCACAGCTTTTCATTCTGTATCATATTTCCACAATCACAGTTTCTCATTCAGTATCTTATTTCCACAACAGGTTACTATAACTGTGCTCCTAGAATGTTTCAACAAATGTGCTCAGCTGCAAATCCCCCCAAATCTTTAAACACCTAGCTTTTTGTGGTATTTTCAACCTAATTACATTCTATGGAAATAAGTCTGACAAGGATTATCTTCTAATGAGTCTTTCAGATAGAGTACATAGCTTTGAAACTTCAGTTCCTGCATTAAAATACTGTTATTACATATTTCAGAAATTAGATATTTTCCCTTTTCAAATTATTTCTGGTTTTGTTATGTGCAGTCTACTACCTTAAAAATAGATGGCTGGGTTATGAACGAGACAGTAACACATTAAACTGTTTTCTTCTTTTACTTTAGTAGCCCTTTACTCAAAGGACTACTTTGCATAATTAAATTTAGCAAATAACCTCTCAGACAGTATGAGCAAGGTCTCTGCACAGAATTTAGCAGACTGTGAAATTCTGATCAGTAGAATTTTTTAAACACCACTAAGAAAATTCAAAATAGGTAGACCAACCTATGTACCATTCTCTATCAACATATCATAATTGCCCATTTCTCGAGGTAACTGTTTGTTTTAATTTAAGAATATGGAGCATTTAAAAAACAAAATCCATAAACTATTTTGGACAGTTCTATCACAATAACTAAATTCCAGATGTTTACTTCTTAACTAGTTTTTCTTTTGTTTTTGTTACTTGCAGGCCAGCATACATGGACAAGTGCACGTGTGCTTTTTGCAATACATTTTGCAATCATTTTTAAAGCCTTAAGAGTACAAGTTGAGAAATTTTTCCATGGAATTTTCCTTGCAGAGTACATAAGCTCAGTAAACATGTGTAACGTGGCAGAATAAAGCCTGTATCCCCCATATAAACTGTTAACGTCAACGTGATAAACTAAGTCTGACTTTTGTATTTCTTTGGAAGGAACCACCCTATCTTCTATAATATTAAAACATGTACCCACCCCACTTCTGTGGGAGCTGGGCCTGAATGCAGGGATCAGAAAAGGGATGGAATAGCATCGGGGAAATGAAAACATTCCATTGGCTTCATGGCTTTGCTTGGCTTTCAGATATTCAGTTATTCAACATAGTTTTTATCTAGAATAAAAGAATTAGAGCAGTCTGCTTGGACACAAGTTATTCTTTTTCAGGTGCTCACAGTGGATGCAATCACCTGAAGATGTAGCTCATTTTGGACTACAAATGTACTGTGGCATGATTTAAGAGAAAGAAATTAATTAAACATTCAAAATCGGATCCTTAATGATACATGGCCATATCCCTAGGCATCAATCCTGCAAACATAAGCATGTCAAGTTAATAGAAGCTCTCATGTACACAAATTACAGTATTTAAATCCTCCCAGAATTACAGATCTAATTTTGCTTGAAGAAAAAAAAAGCGTCTTCATTGAGGAGATATTATCTTTTTGTCTCTCTGCCCTTTACTAAATATTCCCCCAAGAATTCTTGTCAAATTTTATTAGATGTACTGTTTGATAAAATGAGATGAAAAGCAATTGTGTATACAAGTCATGGTTGTAATTAAATAGCCTACTGTAATTTCTGATACACAACTGTTCAATCTCTAAACTTCGTAATTTTTGCCAAAAACATCAGTAAGGTAGTCCTGTTCAGAAAATATGCCTTCCTAATACTTAATATCAGAGATGCAATTTAAAATAAAAATCAGAAACCTGGCAATAAAATTGATGAGACAAGCAATTCAAAAGCACTGCTGTGTTTCTAACATCATGTTGGTGCTTTACAAGTTCCTACTGGTAGTGACAGAGGATGGGGAGCTGACACAAACACCAAACTGCAAGCACTGTCTCCAGGTATGCTGACTGGCACCCTCCAGGGCAGTCACATTTCTTTACTGACCTAAGAGGGAGATATTATTTCCAGATGTCCCACCTGGAATTGCTTTCCAGAAAGATGCCACAAGTGTCTCGAGCAGGCAGCAAATGTTCACCTCTGTCAGAGGTGCACAGTGAAAGGAGAAAGGACAGAGGAGGTAGGGCTGTCCAAGGGACAGAGCTGGAGAGAGGGGCAAAGATGGCGGGAAAGGAAAGAGAAACTATGACCAAAAATGCATGTAGGATGGTTTCCTGCCAGGTATGTAAGTATAATCAGTATATATACATATACTTCATGCATATACTTCAGTATGCATAACTTTTGTGCCTTACTCCCACCCCTTTGATACAGATTCTCAGGAAGTTACTTCTGATCAATGCTCACCACCATAGAGTGGAGCCCAGCTGATTCAAACATTGGTCCATCTGTGTATGTCTTAAGCTGTCCCCTTCCACATGATGCTCTAAGACTCCAGTAACCTCAAGCTGCCAGCATTTTCACCCTGGCTGCAGGCTCCAGAGTGTTATGGTCCCTCAGAAAATCAAAACAGTGTTTAGTTGTTGCACTGATTTCTAAAAAGAATCCACTGGAAGGACTGGCAGATCTCTGCTCCTCTGACATGCCTCTCACCCAACACCCAAGAACAGCACATCTTTTCCTTCCTTTGCTCTCCTTTCTCCAAAAAGCACCTGGAGCTCTGGCTTTGAAAGGCTCTGGCACGCACACAGAAAGAGCTTCCTGATATCTCAAGAACTCATTGCAAAGACACTGTTTAACTCCTCTAACTGAAAAACAGGGCCTTTACTTGGGACAGAAATCCTGTAATGAGTGATTGCAATATCATATGGCATTTCAGATCTGGACTGAACTTTCATCATTAAACTTATGCATAAGAAATCAAATCCTCTGACTAATGAGATTTCTGGCACAAGTGGCTTACTAATATCATTAATCCAGAATTCATTAACAGAATAGATGATGATATTACTGCAATAATTTTGTGCATCATAAAATCCATTATAAAATACAGTGATATTACTGGTGCTCATGTTATGCTAAAACATGAAATAGGGTGATAGCAAATAAATAAACCAATAGAAGAAGAATCAGTCATAGTTCCTGGTTTCATATCTATGCTTAGTCTTCTCATTTCAAAAATATATCCCTTGAGCAAAATAACATAGTTTTTGTTACGTTTTAAAACAACTTTCTGTAGACTTGTTTGAGTACATACTGCTGTAAAAGTTACACTTGTGAATGGCTGTATTTTTAGGCCCATCCTCAGCAAACAAAGGTTACTGGTCTCTATAAAACACATTATCGGCAGCCACATGGGCCTGTCTGTTATTTCAAAAAAAACCCCACGCCCTTAAGAGTGACTTTTCAGGCAATTATTGCATGCCTGTGCTAATCCAGCATTAGTCAGTGACAGGAAATTATCAGAACAGCAGACAGCTTCAGATATTACTGTGCTCTGTCATGCTGGATGGCGACCTAGTTGCTTTGACAAGCAGCATCTCTCTGGCATTTGAAACAAATCAGTGTTGCTGGCTTGACACTGCAACTTCTGTTTGCTGTCTCTGACGTCTGTAATCAGAGGGCACAGCTCACTAACAGGGAGTTCTGCACAGCTTAAGAAGAGCTTAGTCCTTTAGTGGGCATTTCTTGAGAAAGGTCCCACTGGGAATCATAATTTTTTTCTGTGTTGGTTATTTCATCTCATCCTCCATATTATTTCTTCCTTTTCAAGCATCAAAAGCCTAAAGAAAAACACCAACTAAAATGCCTTCTGTGGACTGATGCCACTCAGATTCACCTGAATTCAAAGGTGATGTCTTAGTGCTTCACCTAGTGCTTAAACCATAAAGGGAATTTATTGAGCTGAAGTGCAGCCTTCTTAGCAAAGAGTGCCTGCAGCTCCAGGAAACAGCATGAAAATATGTCTGAGATGTTGTATCTGCTGTTTGAACTGAAGGCACACCTATTTGGCTACCTGAACACACAATCCTGTGCTACTGTTCAAGCCTGATTGCTAGTGAATGATGCAGATCTCAAAGTTTTCTTTTCATCTCTAAGAGATACAGCGCATAACTTCTCCTATTATCCTATCACTCAGCCTTGTCTCTGACAGCAGGATCACTGGCAGAAGGGAAAAGGCCTGAGGAGATCTGGTGCCGCAGCTAGCAAAAATCCCTGGATAAAAGACGTACCAAGAAGCTTTCTGAAGGCAGCTACATGCCCACACTCCTTGCTGGGGAAAGCAGGGGTCACCATGGACCCTGGTTTTGAGGAATTTGTTCTGTTCCCCTCACATCACAGATCTTCTGGGCAGGCAGCACAAGCACTCCAGAGCGAGACAGAACTGGTTAAGATAACCTGCTCCTAGATAAGGTATCAGAACACCCTGTATACGTCACACCCTTCTTATCTGAAGCTAGGAAATGCTTCATGCTTTTACAAATATATTTGAAAAGTAAGCATTACACAGCTACAGTTTGCAACTTTTATCAGGGAATTACTGATGTTCATCATAAATTAGTCTGCATAATTACAAATGCACAACTGCAATTTTTATCAAAATCTAAAACCACAGAGGCAAGAAAATAAAAAATGGCCCCTACTTGCTCTGAGTACTGTTTGCTAATGTATAATATTCTCACACTTTTGGTTTATAACTGTATCTTTAAAAAAAAGTTCTTTATATTCATTTAATGCTCAGTGTGTCTCAGTAGTCTCATTGACAGAACCACACACACTATGGTTATGCTCTTTGCTGGCTAAGGATAAAGGAGAGCATACAAATTCTGAATCTACTGTTTACATTGTAGTAGTGGTATGTCTGTACTGGCTGGCACCAATCAGGGAGACTACAACAGCAGAAACGTGCGATATACAGACACACAGTGAAACATAACAATGTTCAGTGCTTCAGAAAACAAACACCTAAAATATGGGAAAAGATGACAAACATGGGCAAGGAAAGCAGAGATAGATCGTTTGATTGCTTATAATTCTGTATTTATAATGTAAATAACACTACTATAAATTCATCTGGCTTACTGATCAGTGGATTGTATACTGAAAAATTATTAACTGTTGATCATGCAAGCAATGGCCAGATCTTGCAATTATTTATTTTGAGCAGCTCTGTTGAGGTGAGTCATTTTATGGATGTCTGCAGATGCTAAGGTAAAGTGGCAAGCTCAGCACCAGTTACACCCTGTTATGGCTGTGATGCCAATGCTTCCTTCCTCCCAAAGGTAAATTACAGTAGGGTTTTAGAAAGCAAAAGCCCTCTCAGGTCTCAGGCATGTTGACAGCATTTCTGAAAATCTGGACTTTAGCTTCTCTTGCAATATTATTGTATCCTTATTAGAAAATGGTTATAGATACAGAAAATTGATATAGATACTTTATCAACAGGCTAAAATGGAAGGCATGACTACACAGTTATCTAGGGCAAGGTCTGCACTACTTTTAGAGAGGTAAATAATAAAGTGTACTTTGACTCCTCTATCATCTGGGCCGGAATCCTTACAATACTCCTCAAGGAAAACAATGCAGCATTAAGCAAGTTGTTCTCAAATAGTTACAAGTGAAGTAGATACTTCTACTCAGATCTGATCTATGAGGAAACTTAATACATGTAACTCACTGGCATGCAATCCTACTCCTTCCAAACAGAAGAATGGGAAATTTTGTTGTTTTGTCAGCACTTTTCAGCTTTCTATGTAGACTCTATCACACTGCGTTACACACATACTGCTTCAGTACTGCAGGTATCTGCACACAAAGCTATGCTCATTTAAAATTCTACCACAGATAATATATTTTAGTTTCCAAATTCTGATATATAATAAATTCAGTGTTCAAAATGACCCTAAATGTGTCCTCAGAGGATCATTGGCTGTGCTGGAAAGCTTCGTAAGTTCAAAAGCTCTTGCAAAACTACAAAAGATGAAAAAAGGCTTATGGATTTATGAATGTGATTAGAGCTATAGTTCTTCAGGCAAGATTGCTTCCTGGCTGGAAAAAAAAAAAAAAAAAAGCCAACAGAAAAATTGAAATCTCTCCGGGAGAGGAATTCAGATGAACAAAAGCAGCACTTCAACATTACCAGTATTTTTTGGACTAGCAAGAAAAGGAGAGGGACAAAACCCCAGTACACTAGTCTGAGCACTGAAAGAAGCATTCTGCCTGGGCAAAATTATTTTAAATCAACAGTTATGTATTTATAGCATATTTTGATCTGTAACTGCTTCAGCATAATGTAGTACAAAGTTATTGTTGAATATGATAAAGAACGCTTTAATCTACTGAATGTGCAAAAAGCGTAAATGACTTCTTAATGGCACTTTTGTTTTGACTGACAGAGATTTATGTCAATGAGAGAAAATGTTTTAATGAAAGGAATTGCTATAAAGCATATGTGTATGCTTACTTCTCATATGTATGTGAATGAGACACATTAATAAAGAAATACAGCTGCATGCAATATCTGGCCTTTTATCTTCCTTATTCTATTTTTAAATTCATCACAGAGGTGTGGTATTTTGATAACACATTAGCACAGTTCTGACGTAAAAATGGCAATACCTATCAATTATTTAATTACATCTTTTAATACTAGTATTGAAGATGTCAAAAGTCTTGCAAAGATAGAAACCTGTGAATACAAAACGACCACAGCTAATTAAAAATTATGTTCTCAAAGATCCCCACTCCCCAGGCTCTGCACTCTGCTTGCTCTTCACTTATATATCCTCCCCACGTAACAAGAGCACTACCAGGAAAAGCTGTGGGTTTCATGTTTAGAGCACATAAGAATTGGATTTCACAAAAATCCCAGATTTTCCAGACTATAAAACTGCTTGCAGATGTGTCCCATGGATGGCAGTCCTCTCTGCCTGCACTGAGGGCACTGCTGTGACTGCTCTGGGACTACCCTTGCGTGGGGGGAGCAGGACAGCAGGGAGAGAACGGGACAGGCCAGGCAGGTAAAACAGTGTGAGGACTCCTAAGGCAATTCCAAGCAGAGAAAATGCCTGAAATAATTACTTGTTGTGAACAGCACTACTTTGTGATGACAAAAAATTGATACTGGGTCACACAGTAGCAACAAGAGCAAGAAGAGTCCTCTTCCAGCACATGGCATGTACTCTGTGCAATTAGAAAAAATGGGACACTATCTCACTTTCTGAAATAAATCTATCACAAACTATAAACTATGTTTCACCTGGAAACCATACACAGGACTGCCATGCTGGTTTTCAACCATCAGGAAGTCTTTTAACAGACTTTGAGAGAAAGTTAATGATGAATTCACCCTTCAGCACAGCAGCTGAACCAAAAGACACCTGCTGAAATCCTTGTGGGGCAAAATATCTTGGCAGGGAAAATGCTGCCTTATATGTTTTCAGCCAGAAACTGAGTATTTCTGTGCATTACTCTCATCTTAAAAAATGGTATCTGCTGATTATCTAACACTTTAAAGATAATACAGAAAATGTCTGAGTGGGGCAACTACTGTATCTATTCTTTCTCCCTGAATTCAGCAGATTGCTCTGGTTTTTGCATTCAAAAGGTGCAGCCCCTCTCTCATCTGCTTGAACCGATGCAACTAGTGAGCTGAGACAAGCACTGCCATAAGGACTATTCATTATCATTGTTCCAGTCTGTGTTCAAATTATATTTAAAATAGTTGGCAAAAAGTACTCGTGAAAGAGAAATAAAAGATTGCTCAACACATCCATATTCTACAAGTTTTCTCCTGTAGAGAAACATTACTCTTCAAATTTGCATGTAAGAATCTGATTTTCTTTCATACTAGACTGCAGCCAGTACTACACTATTATTACTGCATTATACACATGACCAAATGAGATTAACAGTACATAATAGTGAAGAAGGAAGAATAATTAATAATAATTAATACCAAGTAGTAACGAATTAATAGTGAATATTTTTTTCCATAATACACACCTTTTACTCTCGCTTGAAACAATACACAACAAAATAAAAAACCCCATAAAACTAAAAGAAAATATTTTCCTTTTTATATATTTGTAAAATTAATCAACTAGTTTTTATTTGATGAAGTCCACTGCTATAGAAAACAATGCAGGCATTACATTTTGTACATAACTCTCTTTCACAAGAATACAAAGAAACACCTTTTTGACCAAGTGCTTACCTAGAGTGTGTCCAGCAAGACTAATAACAAGTTACACTGATTCACAGTGCATAATGTAATTCTTTCCCAAGGGTCCAAGTTTTGCAACTTTTCTCATTAAAAACCCCAATCATAAGTATTTCAGCAAAAACAACTCCCTTTTTTATTTTCTAAAATTATAATACACTAACCATTTTTATTTTTATTTAAGCTTCTAAGCAATTATATTTTTTAAAAATTCTTACAGATATCACTGACTTCATGAACCCAGGCTTATGACTGTTAGTATATTTGAATAAAATAAAATCAGTGAAAAGTATTGCATATTTTTTGAATAATGTGCTACGTCATACATTCCATTATAAATCCCAAAAGTACGTCAGAAAGTCTTTAAGTATTTTCTGGTGTGTGCTACAAACTAGTAACCCTTGGGTTGTCTAAGCAACATAGTTCTTTAAAAAACAGGTTTTAATTCTCTCCAGGAAGAGCAGATCCTTATTAGGATATGAGTCTGAGCTGTGCCTTCTCTCTCAAACTGTGTAGGAACGTCTCCATGGTCGACAGAGGAATCTAGTTGCTGTAAAACAGAAAAACACACTGCCAGAAGGTCCCTTTGGTGTCCTGTCCTGTCCTTTCCCTGTGGCCTCACCCTGTCAATCACACCTGAGAAAATAGTACAAGAGATTTCTTGCACACATGCACAAGCTCATAACTGATGGTTTTGAGGCAACTCTTAGGAAAAGTCACAGAGGGAGAGAACACTTCATTATTGAAGTCTCTGTGTTACAGTGTACTAAATGAAGGAAGTTTCATGTTAACCAGCATCAACCCACTACAACCTGACACAGATGAGTAATAATCTTGATATCATTTCCCAGATGAATAATCTTCTCAGTAAAAACTGCTAAACATTATCAGTTGCTGTTCAGACAGCCCAGCCACGATGAGTCAGGCTGCAGGAGCACCTCAAGCCTCAGAGAAGCCGGAAACTTGCCAGTGATTAAAGGTAGAAGCCTCCAAAACGAAAGAGAAATAAGGCTACCAGCTTGTTTACAAAAGTCTCCATCATTAAGGTCAGACAGACCTTGCAGTGCTTTTTCCTCACATGGTTATATCAACATGAGAAAAAAGACTCGTGTCTCCCCAGTTGACACAGTCACGCCAAACAGCCTCCTTGTGTGAACACAGGTTATGTTGACAGAGGAGGGTGGCTGGCAAGCTGTTTCATTTAGAGATGAGGTCTGGTTACACCAACTGTAAGCCCATCTTGTTGACATCTTGGTTTTACCTAAGGCACTCTGCTAACATCACATCTATCCCACAGATGTGCTGTAGTATATGGGTGACAATGTAATGCCATGCTGTGTACAATACAGTTTCCCTGCTCTAACAAACCTTCAGAAACATGTATCACGGGCATGGATTCATCTCTTTAAAATGGTTAGCTAATTTTTCTAGGACGTAACACTATTGATCTTTTTTCTGTAAGAATTCCACTATTATATCACCTGTATTTTACAATTAAAGTAATGTCTATAATTTTTATGCTGCTTGTGTATTCAAGGAATACGTGACAAGACTTTATTACAACACTTCTCTATAGTCACTGGTTTTATTCTAGTGTAGCATGGGCTTACAAATGATTTTCTTTAGTCAGGAAAAAATCAGTCAGCAAGCAAGTTGCTTAATGTTGTTTACAACATCTTCTTAAGGTCAAAATTAACATACATAATAATCATTTTAAGGAGTGACACTGTGATGCATCAAGCATGAAAGAGGTCAAGAATAAGTCCACTAATAGTGTCATCTTATCCTTATATATATCCCAATATTCAAAAGCATCTAGGTTTCAAGTGGCTCAGTCTCCTTCATGAATTTTTGGGATAGTTTATACATATAAATACACATCAAATGGGTTCATTCATGGAGTGAATCAGTGCAGAAATATTCTCTGCCTTGCCCTTGTAGGAGCTGGTTTCCTACTACACTGAGCTGTCAGGTAGCCCAGGGAAATCAATGCCTGAACTCAGACACTCAGGCTTGGTGCTTGAATTTAAGTGGTATGAACATGCCCACCTCCAATAGCCTGTTTATTTTCACACAGAAGTCTGCTGAAATTCCCACAGATTTTGCTTAGAGCTGTGTTGGCTGAATATGATTTTCTGATTTATTCTTTACAGGTTTCTCTTTTTCATGTGCAGCATTATCCTATTGCCTTTGAATAGTCTCAAGACTACACATCTCCACTACTACATAACAAAGAACGCTGTTTAATATAACTACATTTTTTAAGTGGCTTAGGAGAAGTGCACTAGGCTGTTTACAAAGGGATTACCTACTGTAAGCATGATTTAAATAGGTTACCTTAAAAATATTTTAAACTTTTCTATCCATCTGCAGACAAAAGAGGCGGAACAACACTATGTCTCTTAGATTTAATTGCTGGTCCCTGAAGCAGCCGATCTATATCACTGTATCAAAAGTGTTGTGGTTGTTGATGTTGAGGTTGTGCTGATCAACTAAACAAACCTTTCAGCTGTCAGATTTGACAGTGACACGCATAAAAGATCCTCTTTATAAAGTGGAAGCAACATAAGCACACCAGGCAGCAATGCACTATGCATTCAACCTCCTTCCAAAGCAAAGCAAGAAGCACACCGAATTTTTTTCTACAGTTGCATTAAAGGAGCAACTAAGGGGGAATGGCCTAACTTCATGGCATTTCAAGACCTTGAAGCAAAACTGAACTAGTCTTCTCAACAGAGTTAACAGTGTTTTAGTTGTTTCCCTTACAGTGGATACATTGGTAGGTCAGGAGCTGCAGTTGAAAGAGTATTTTGGGCAATTTACAGTCAGATCTCACTACATACCAGAACAGAAAACATCCAATCTCACTCAGAAAGGGATAGAGACGGAGAGAAATAATGAACTCTTCCTTGAGCATAGTCATTCTAAATTATAAACTGTAGGATAAAAGACCTAGTGATAACTCTATTATGGCAACAAATTATATGCTTTATCTAAATATAACAGAGACATTGTAAAAAGACGCAGTCCTTCCCTGCCCTGCCCTGTTCAGTTCGTTTCTATAGCACACATTTGCACACATATTTCAGCCACCAAAGTGTTTACAGATGTTTGTGAGACAGAGCCCCTTCTACCAATTTAAAGCTCATAGAGTCATGCAAGACACAACTGGATTTCACTGGGAAAATTTAACATACTTGCCAGAAATACTTCTGAAACACTGTCATACCTTTTAAAGATGTATTATGAACCTGTGTCAAACAAATCTGCATGCTAATACTTTTTCTGATTTTTTTTTAACTGACATTGTTTTAAAAATTGGAAACTTAAAAGTTTTAAGCTGACACACTGAGAGCAAAAGTGGTTTGTACATACAACATTCTGTCACTAAGGTGTCAGCCAGGTGTGCTGTAGGAAACTCAAGATATAAGTGCTCCTAAGTGGAGACAGGTACATTTGGAAAAATGTCCAAATTTTCTAGTCATTAATCAGAAATGAAGCCAAGATACACAAGTAAGATCTATTTCCTTGTTGCTTAGTCTAGTTTGTTTTTTTCATTCAGAGTTTGATTTCTGGAAGGACATGCCAAAATCAGAAAACCAGACTCCCAAGGTACGTGAGTTGGATGAACACAGTTGTTTTCTTATAACTGTCTGCCAAGCCATGTGCCAAATCAGTGCATGTTCCCTCTGATGCAAGACAGAAACATCAGTATAAATCCTAAAGTTATACAGTATTGTATCAATGTATATTCAACTGAGGTCAAAGAAAAGGTGTGCTGATTATCTACAAACGTCTCATGCACTGGTCAGCATTACAGTAAAATGGTAATTATTCATTATAATGGTAGCATTAATTAATCCGTTCAATTAACCCTTGATCCCCCTGATTTCAGGTTAATAACACTGGTGCATGTGACACCAAAGGACTGATCTCAGTCTGGAAAACCCTTTCCTACTGAATTGTGAGCAACCAGATATTTTTTTTCTGCCAGGACAAAAATAAAAATAAAAAAAAAACCCTGTAATAAAATACCAACTAGATTATTATTATTGCCACTTTTTTCCCAATATTATTTTTCTTGTTTACCTTTCTTGCATCTCGTATCATCTTCCGAACAGTTTCCTTTATGGTGTAAGGCTGTGCTCGTGGTGGATGAAAAAGCAGATCAATATTTGTGCCACCAGAAATTCCAGGCATCAGATAGGGCCAACCTAAGTCAAGATTTGGAGCTTCCACATCGGATTCAATGGGCCAGTAGGTTCCCGAGGAAGAGGTATCATCAATGGCATGGTTAGAGGAATAAATTGTGTTTTGGGGAAGTTTGTGAACATTGTTCAAAATATAATCAATTTCCTCATCCGCTAAGAACTCTGAGCATCTCTCTTTGGAAAGAAATTCTTTGTAGGCTTCTAAACCTCCTTCAATCAGAGCATCAATAGCTATTCGGTACCATTCCTTGTAATGAGGTTCAATATAGTTGTCTGATCTGCATTCATCATGTAAGGAGGACAGCAAAGATGAAGTTTCCATTTTCACATGTATTTTGTATAAATTCTTTTAAGAGTCCATTCATGAGCAGATGAAATGTATCTGCAAAGAGAAAATAAGTAAGAAAACAATGAAAATATTTCTAGATAACTATGACACGCACACAGTTATTAACTAAAATACTCTTCTGGTAAAGTTGCTCTAAGTTTTTCTAGCATTTTCCAAGATTTTAAAAATATTCTGAAAAGTCTCAGGGACTTCTATTGCCAAAAATTAAATATTAAAGAGATAGATAAATATTAAATAGATAGACAATATTATATTAGAGACACAGATAACTTTTATATAAAGTAAATGAAACACATAATTCAGTGATTTTAGGAAGTTGATCTTATAAGCTATGTCAGAGCTCACAGTACACCAAACATCCATACCAGTAACACCAATACATACCCAATGCATGTTCCAATAAACTACCACAGGTTGTGTTTCAAAATGCCCTTTGCAACACCTGACTGAGTACTGTCCAAAGAAACACTTCAGAAACCAATTAAATTTCCTACTTTTTGATACATTACTGAATCTGCAACGCATTTCTTTTCTTTGGCTTCTTTGAAACCACAGTCATTCAGGTACTTCTCCTTATCTATCTGTTCTCCCATGCTGATCTAATCCATTTGTTGCTCCCAAGCAGGATCAGCCTACCTCATTTCAGTGAGTTATGAGGAACTCCAGAAAGATTTATCCTCCCACATCTGGGATCAAACTCTGAATCAGCAATTTGATGTCTTGTTTCCACCCTGCTCATTCCTTCTGCCAAAAGGAGCGGCTGCTTTAATCTTTTTTATTTTTTCAAAACATTAATAACAAGTTGTTTACTGCTGATGTTTTATAAATTCATTCTTACACTTTATTTCATTTAGCAAGTTCTGAAACAGTTGCTTTGTGCTGCACATTGGAGATTTAAGAAAGAGAGAGAACAAATACACAATGTTTCTTCCTTCACATTTCTGCAACCCTCAGTAACTCACCAAAAAAAGGTGGGGAAGGTGTTTCAGGGCAGCAGCATCAGCATAGCCATGTAAAACAGAAAGAAGGTAGCACATCTTCCAGGGCTAGGGCATGAAGCTTAAGAGAAAGACTGCAGAAGTAGGAAGAACATCCAATGAAGGCAGAATAGTTAGAAAAAGCTTGATAGCTTGGAAGTTAACGTTGGGTTTCCTTACAAGCCTAATTAATAGTATAGCAGTATAACAGCAAATAGACATATGCAGTTCTGATTTAATTTACTGGCATATAAATGTAACTTAATTCCCTCTTCCCATGAAGACCTTCCAGACATTTTCGCAAACAGTGCAATTGCTTTCTACTGTCTGTTGGGAACAGTTTAAATCTTCCCAAAAGGAAATGTAAATTAGCTATATTAACCTAAAGGAATGAAAATAAAAATCTCCCTATCTACTGATAGTTCAGATACCAATTAAATGTTCAATTAAACCAAGATTTATAAGAAACTTGGGAAGTCTGAGGTTAAAAAAAAGACCAAGAAATAAAAATCCAGATCTGAAGCTGGCATCAGCATGTCATATGGAATAATTCCATTTGAATCCTGTCTCTCAGCCAAGTAGCAGGGCAGATCTTCCCAGATAGGATTGCTTTCGAGCCTGGGGGAAAGGAGTGTTCCTTGCTGCTTCAAGAGTAGCTCTTTGTGGTGAACTGGAAAGCAGAACACGAAAGGGATCTGACTGCTCTTCCCCAAACCAAGAACTACATGGATTCCTCTGATAGCTACTCAGGGATTCATTCTACACTGCTCTCCCAAGAAGAAATGAAATGTTACAAAACAGGAGGGATACTATTTCCCTTCTCACAGATGCAGAGACAGCCTGTAGCAGAAGGTGACGGAGAACCAAGCACACAGTACAGGCAAGACAGATTCAAAGATTAAACTCTTAACATATTGTAAAATTAAAATAGTCACATCAGGACCAGCCCAATCATCTAGACCAGGTTTTCAAGACATTTTAGATACAGAATGAAGAACAACCTAGAGTACAAAATGCAGCTGAGTTGTTCTCAAGAGTCTGCACAGTAATACAGGTGACTTCATTGAGATTCCAACACACCCCTCTTTTAGGGCCCTCCAGGACAAATCATTCTCTAGTCACTGCAGTAACACAGTCAGTCTTAAAAGTCAGTCTTATTACGACATGTAAGAATAAATATGATTTTACAAAGGCAAATGAAAGATATTCCTAAAATTCTCACTACTGTGGAATGGATATACTTCTAAAATAGTATTTTTTCCACTGACTGCATATATACAGTTGTGAAAGATGTGTTTATTTCAAAAGCCTGTCTGAATTTATTTTTTCTTCTCCTCATTCTGTCCTTTGAAAATAACTTAAGGGAATAGGACTATACTTAATATATAACATTGTGCAATATCAAATATGGAATGTTATGAACAAATAAAAAGTAAACCAATTATTACTTGTGTGTTCTGCCTCACATGCATTTCTTTTATTTGTTTTGGTTCTTTCATTTGTTTTTCACAATAGTATCATATATTGCTTGACTTTTCATTGAACATAATGAATTAGTTAAGTGTGGAAGAGGTCAAATACAGCAACTTACGCTCAGAATTATGCTGAAAGCAGGGTATAAATATAAGTAACCTTGAAAAGGTGAGACTTCTGGTGCAACATCTTCCAAACAAGAACAGTCATTTTACAGTGAACATCTTTGAAGCTGATGTTTGATTAACAAGTGCTGTTTAAAAAACAAGCTTAAAGCAGTGCACATTAATTTAAGAAAGTAAATGTAAAATTTGCCAGCATGGAATAAATCACAGAACACTTGAGACAAATGAAAAAATTTTAATCCTGGTTTTTGAAATTAAGGACATCAGCATGAGATACATTCATATGAAACAAAAGAGAACGCCTAAATTAAAACAGTGGCTTCAGGTATACTTGACAAAAACTCTACATGTCTTTACACAGGTATTTTTCTCCTTAGAAGCTAAGAGCAACTGTGCAGAAACTGAACATGTGAACCATATAATTCTGCATAAAACAGTAGAGGTTTGGACAAAATTCTTAATAACTTTTTGATGTGTTCTTCAACCATGTATTGTGATTTCCGCATAATAAACTTGATTCTTCAAAGGTCCTCCTCGGGTCAACAATTACATTAGCAAGGTAGCGCAGAATGAGGCCCATTTCTTGAAGCTTACAGATCTTTATCACACTTTACGTACACGATCACAAATTTTACCAGCACCAGGAAAGTTGTCATTCATCCTCTGAGAAACAACCTTGCCTGTTAATCCCAGCCCATCTTCTCTACCTGAACACAGGGATCAGTCACTTAAAACATTTTTAATAAGTGCTATTAATGGCCTTTAGTTGAATTTAAACTCAAATGGAGCTGCTAAAACTGGATCTTCTGCTGAAGAACACAAATTCTGAATCCTGTATTGATGCGATCATCTTGTCCTTCTATTAACATGCTCAGACCTTTCTAATGCCATTACCGGGAACCCAGCAAGAAAAGACCTTTTTCTATGAGTAAGAAGTAACTATGCCTTTATACAGAAAGATTTGGAGAATATCACAGACTTCACAAATGCAGCAGATGACAAATGTCCACTAAAGAAAATTATGCAACATTATACAGGGGTTTCAAACTAGTACCTAGAGACAAAGAGCTTACCTGCCATACTAATATTCACAGGATTTGAAAAATTTCCTATTCAGCAACTTTAGGGAGCAGCTCTAACCTCAGGCTTGTACAGCCAGTCCTTGGCAAGCACCTGGCCATGGTGCTTTCCTCAGGATGTCCTTATCGCTTTTCCAATGGAAATGTGATTACTTTGACAGTTTCTGCATAAAGTCTCAACCTTGCCAGGAAATTTACACCTCGAGAACAGCTTGTTGCAAGCTGTTGCATACTCTCAGGTATGGTTTTTAGGGCATCCACCTGGGCACCTCTGGCCCACGGCTCGGCCAAGGAGCCTCCCCACGGCTTAAGGGCCTGGCATGACCAACCTCTAACAGAACAAAAAGGCGTTTTACGACACCTGCCTTCCACCAACCTTTCTATTAAAGAATTGTATCAAGAATAAATAATAATTACCTTACATTAAGCAGTAACAGGCAATTATTTAATTATTAAATTACATTTTCTGTAAATACAAAGGCAATCAAATCCAAGTGAAAAACAACACCGCAAGCATTCCTGCTGCTTTCCTTCTTTTCTCTTTCTCTTGTGTGTTGTCGCTCGTTTTGCGGCGGGTTACTTTTGGGGGGTGGCTTTGTTAGTTCAAGCAGAAAGTTTAACTTTCCAGGCTAAACAAGGGCAGCGGGCGCTCCGCTGGCCGACACCGCACGTGTGGCGCCCCCGGCCCGGCCGCTTGCGCAAGGCGGCCCCGGCAGAGCCGGGGGGAGCGGCGGGAGGCGCTCCCCGGGCCGCCACCGCCCCCGCCGCCGCCCGCGGCCGGAGCGCCCCCGCCGCCGCCCGCGCTCCGCGACCCGGGCTCCCCCGTTTGAACGCCCCGCGGCGCCGAGCGGGATGGTGGCGGGACGGGGGACTGCCCTGCCCTGCCCCTGTCCCGTCCCTTCCCGGGGGAGACTGAGGGGAGACCCACTTACTGCGCCGGTGCCCCGCGTGGGGTCTCGCCTCCGGAGCTGCGGGGCGGCTCGACCCGGCTGCTGCGAGCGCGGCGGCGGCGGCGAGTCACGGCGGCGCAGCGCTCATCGCAGGTACTTCCCGTCGCTCTCAGGCGCCGTGGGTGTGGAAACCAGTTACAACATGTCAGGACGGTGTCGCACCAAACCCGCCGCCGCGGGAGCGGGGCGAGGACTTGTCTGAACTGGGGAAGCCCGGCCCTCTCCGCGGAGCGAAGGGCAGCGCCTTCCCCGGGCCGCGCCGGGCCCCCCGCCCCGGCCCATCCTGCCTTTCCCTGCCCTGCCCGGCCCGGCCCGGCCGGCAGCCGCGGGAGCCCGCGGGGCAGGGGCGACCCGAGCCAAGGCATCGGCTGCCCCGCGGCGGGCCCGGGAGCAGGGTGTGCGTGGGAGATTAAACTCAAAGTAAACGCTGGCTTCAAGAAAAAATAAACCCGTCAGCCTCGAGTCACGGTTTCCAGGTTAACTCCGGCGGAGCAAGTCACGGCAAGGGAGCGATACCCGCTTGAAACCTTCAAAGTCGGATGTATGGACAAGCCCCTTTTCCGTAGCTCAGTTGCTTTCAGAAGGCTCTTATTTTGCTCTTGATGTCTCGGTGGGAGACACGGACTTGCAGGTAGTGCCCCCCATCCTGGCAGCAATGCACCGGGCCTTCCTGCTTCATTCTTCTCTCCAGCAGCAGGCTGGGCACAGCGCATGGCAATGCACGTGTTGAAACCTTGGAGAGCCCTCTCTGAAAGGCGCTTTGAAACCACGATCATCTCTTCAGCGGGATCTTGCAGTCACCAACAGATCAGCACACTGAGGGGATTTTATAATTTTAGACTTTTTGTAAAAAAAAACCCCTTTTTTATGTAACTTTTTGTATAAAACCCCCTCAAGCACACTGAGGGGGTTTTATAATTTTAGATGTTTTGTAGACTTTGTCCACATCATACTCTGTGGGCAGCTCTTTTTTGAGGCATTTAAGACAATGTAGTATAACCCTGACAGTTAGGCTTTTTTAGCAATAACTCATCCAGTCTGGCTTTAAGCACAAACTCATTTACCTAACCTATACTGCCTAATAGTAAGTATGGGATGTATCCTATGCTGTGACATCTTGATGATGGTTTCTGAAAAGAAAACAGTAAAAATATGCAGTATCTGCACAGTAATATTTGTATATTTATATGTATGTAAGTGTATAAGTCTGGCCATCAGGGAGTGGTTTTTTCCTGTGCAGTTAATTCAGGTAGTGGAGTGCACAAGAGGAAATGGTGTTAATATACTCATGGACTACCCTTTACAGACAAAGGAACATCTGGATTAATGATTAGACTCTTCTCACACTCAAAAAAGATTTCCCTGGTTTTGATGAAATAACAGGTGTGAAAACCGCTTTAAAAACAAAATTTTAAAATGTGCATAGAACTTTATAGTTAGTACACAGCACTTTTTGTCCCATGAAAATACGTAATCAGGAAGGAGAACCTGTTTCTGTGGAAACTTACCCATAAGGAGGTGAGGCTCTAATTTTTTAAGAGAGCAGATCTATTTTCTAAAGTTATTTAAGAAAGGGTAGGAAAGTAGATAAATGGTCACATAACTTCTTTTGACCTTGAATGAATTGGTTACACTTTTATTACATAAAATTTACCAGCCTGTGTCTTTTAGAGAAGTTAAATGGTTGAGTACAGGCTTAGTATAAACAAAAAGCTATAATGAGACCTATCATAGCTTTTTAAACAAGGAAATCTGCATGAAGGAAAGTATCTAGGTTTCTTTGCCTTATTAGTATCTGTACAAGAAAAGTTTTTTTTCTACTGCCTTACAATTTGTCAATTGAAGCCCTCCAGTAGCTATACTAGACCAGACAGTTCATAAAACCTAACTTGAGTAATGCATTTTGGAAACTGTTAGCTCTCAAAATAAAGAATGTTTTTACCTAGCAGGTAGCAAACTTCTGTGTCCTGCAGCCACAGGCATCAGTGGAAGCAGACAGTATGAGCAAGCTTAATAAGCAGTAAGACAAATTCTAAACAATAGGTATAAAACTGTATTGTAAAAGTGTGAGGCAGGAGAATGTGCTTCAGTATCCTTACTTCTAGAGCTGTGGAACTGCAGCAGTATGAGGGGAAGGGACTGCAGAAATTGAGCAGCCCTCATTCCCTAAACAGCATTTCCTTTTGCCATTGAAAATGTAGCATTGGGTAGGACCCGTTGAAGCATCCTATTGTTTGGGATTGTTTTATTGTAATCCAACTGATTCATAAAGCCTCAAAACTACAGAAGAAGTTCTTAGACATAGCTCTTTCATAAACTACATGAGAAGAAAGGATAAACTTAATATGTTTGATGGCACCATCTTTAGAGTGATTTTCTTAATTGACCTGGGTACTTGGGTACCCAGGTGGGATCGTGGTGCTGATGGATGATCATCCATGCTACTCCCATCTGTTTGCAGTTCTGAGATTTTTTTTGTATTGACAGATGATCTTGCCCTATACAAGTCTAGCTGAATGCAAGCAGAAGATAAAAGATTATTAGCACATGTGCAATGGCACCAGTCCAAAAGTTTATTGTAGGGATAATGATTAAGGATCAATACTTAGATGAATTTTATTTCTATTCCTACTGCATGCTTACTAAGATTTCATTTAGATTTACTAAAGGGAACACTGATTTGGAAGCAGTGGATGTTTATACAATCCACGATACCTATGAGCGGAGCTTTTATTAGATTTTAACAGATGAAGAAATAATACAGTCCTGAAGATTCATACTATTTACAAATCAATGGCCATCTGCTCTAAAGCATAAGCATGGACTTCACACACTAATCTTAAAATTAGAGGAAATGTGCTTTTACAGATATGAATATAAAAGGAGCTGCAATACATTTATAACAAAAGCTAGATGGGTAGTGATACAAAATCCACACCTTTCATAAAGTAGCAGGGAGAAAAATGAGACAGAAAACTACAAATTATTATGGAAAAGCAGGCATCCTCCTCTCAGTACATCTTTTTCAAATTAAATAATCATAACCTACTCTATTTGGTATCGTATTCTTAAATCAAGAGTACATTAATTTGGTCCTTATAATATTAAGGAAATACTTGGCAATGTCCAAGCACTGCCTAGTTTGCCAGTTACTTTCACAGCTTCTATCGAGAAAAAGCCAGTAGTCAAAATACAAAGTATTAAAGCCAAGGTATTTTACTGAGACCATTCTTAACCCATATATTGGGGCCTGGGTATATGTGCTATATACCATATGGTAAATTTTTGTTATAGGTCAGGTCCTGTGTTAAAAGCTCGTACAAGCCTTCTGAAATTACTTCAAGTTCAATTGTGTGAAGAGAATCTGCGTGTTTCCTTTGGGAAATTTTGGTAAGAGGTGAATAAAGTTATGCAAAGTACGTTATTTTTGAGACACAAGTAAATAAATAGAAATCCACCAGTCCTTATTTTCTGCCCATAGCATAAGTAGCTGAGAGAGAGGGTAAAAGAGCAGAGTGAGAGGGATGATCAAAGGTGAAGAAGGGCTGCCATCTGAGGAAGAGTCACAGAGTCTGGGACTCTTCAGACTGGAATGGAGTTGGTGATTGAGGCTTACTGGTGTGGTTCATTACATGACGTGTAGCTCAATGTACAACAGGCCTGAATGCAGAGAAGGAAACTCCTCTGAGGTCAGCTTTAATGTGAAGCCAGTATCTCTCAGGCAGTTCCAAGACAAGAAGTTCTAAACTGATGGAGGTTGACAAAGTATTCTCTGCTCCTATCCTTCATTCAGTTTCCTCTTTGCCACTAGTCTGCATGTCATTAAAGGGCAGATACAGGGCTACTCAGACCTTTGTTCTGAATTCATACAGCTCTTCTTATATTCCTTCAGAGCATGCTACAGCCCATGTATAAAGAAGTTGTAGAAGCACAGATTTCTTACTTGGGATTAACTTCCTTCTCTATGGATCAGAGAGGTAGCTCCTCTTGGTCTTCTTAAAGGCTTGAAATATCATGTGCCATTAAATATGATTCCACCCCTGCCCTTGGGGAAGACAACTGCAAAATGGGCAGTAGGTTTCTCTGAGCTTTTATGTCTTCATAATACCTAGCTTAGATTCCAGCTCTTTCAATTTGTACCTCCTTGTTCTGTCAACAGTTCCTTACGGAGTTTGTCTCCAGCTTCCCTGTAGACCCCTTCAGATACTGAAGGTTGTTGTGAGGTTTCCACAAAACCTTCTCTTCTCCAGACTGAACAGCCCCAACTTTCTCAGCCTGTCTTCACAGGGAAGTTGCTCCAGTCCTCATGGAGGACTTCCATCAACTTCATGGTCTCTTCTGGACTTGCTCCCACAGTTCCATATCCTTTTTATGCTGGGGACACAGGGGATGCAGCACTCCAGGTGAGGGCACTCACAAGAGCAGAGCAGAGGTGTAGAATCACCTCCCTCACCCTGCTGGCCACGCTGCTTTGAATGCAGCCCAGGGCACTGTTGTCTTTCTGGGCTGTGAGCACCCACCTCCAGCTTGTGTGGGGTTTTCATCAGCCATTACCCTAAATCCTCCACAGGGCTGCTCTCCATCCCTTCTCTGCCCAGCCTCTAGTGGTGCCTGGGATTGCCATGACCCAGGTATAGGACCTTGCATTTCTCTTGGCTGAACTTCATGGGCTTTGCGTTGGCCTGTGTCTCGAGATTCTCAAGGTCCCTCTGGATGACATCCCCTCCCTTCATGTAGACTCTTGCTACATAGCCATAAGGATCTTTGAGTCAAAAGGAGAATTCATAGCTCCTAGGATCCTTCTGACTGGGAAAAAAAGGTGAGTCCTCCAAATAAATTCATGGAAAGAGAAAAATGAGATGGGGCTAAGGGAACAAATCGTTGCTTGATTTGCGAGTGGTTTATTTTCTACCACTGTAACCACTGTGGCAGTGGCTTGCCACTTACAAGGACCTAATTTTGCCCTAGTATTTACCTCTCTGCTTGGATGTAAGGTTGGCAAAAGGATGAAAGCTGTTTGTCTCCTTCCAATCCCAGAAGGGCCTGAAGCTAGTTCTCCTAAAGCTGGTTACTTGAAATCTTCAATGCTACCCCAGCGTTTGCTTGGGTGCTCATGGTCCTCATGAGCTGTATACACCCAAGCCCATCTTTCTTGTAGATCTTTTCTTCTTCTAAAACTTGGAGAGGTTTAAAGGTCTCAGGGTGCCTTTGGGAGTCCTCTGGCCATCAAAAGTAATAGTGGCAGAAGTAGAAGAGAAAAATAAACCAGGGAATAGACCAGCCTATCTCAAGTAATAAAATCACATTGAAGTCTCAACAGCAAAGGAAGTTATGTTCATATTCTAAAGGAACAACGTCATAAGTCTGAATGCAGTTACTACAAATGGCAGATTTACTCTTTCCTGGATAGATTCCCAAACTGCCGATGGAGTTACAGCCAAGGAAATTATTACCAATGTCATAAGTGGCAAACAAGTGGCAGAAATATTCCATCCTCAAATTACAAGGTTTTCTTAAGTGTCCACATACCTGTCCAGAAAAAAAAATGCACTATGATTAGGGAATGGTGCACAGCAAATGTGGAGTTCACTTACAAGCACTATGAGGTCAGAAAATATTTTCCCATGAATTTGGTGCTTTATAATCAGTGTGAAATTGTTAATTTACGTGTACAACTAATGAAACAAAGTAATTTATTCTGCATTTATCGAGGTGTCTTCAGAATTAATGTAGTAGTGTAGTGGTGACCATGATAAACTAAGAATGTCTGTGGTTCAGATTGTTAAGAATAGTTAAATCTTTCATCAAATCATCTAATCCTGTTGTGGAAAGCAGACAAGCTTATAGTCACTGACACTTCTCCAAACCTGGAATACACACAGCAAACTTCAAATACAAGTACAAATTGTGAACAACTGCTCTGGGTTAAACTAGAGATATTTCAACTATAGAAGAGAAACAATACAAGTGCAATATAGGAGTATCTATTCTAAATCCATCTAATTCAACATCATGCCTTTGACAGTAATTGGTTAGAACCAAGTTTTTGGGTAAGTTTGTGGCCTTCCATCTTCATCTCTTAGCTCTATCAGGGGCATTTGAGTGTTGGGGATGATGGATCCCCATCATTGTCATCCCCAAAGCATGCTGAAAACCCAAACATATCTGATTTCCAAGTAGATAAAATAGAGACTCTTGTTTCCATCTGTTTCTTGCTGTGAGATTGTGGGAGGAAGGGGATACTTTGTAATTGCACTTAGGCAGTGCTCTCTGTGACAATGAGACACCAAGATGCAAGAATTACAGGTTGCAGCAAGAGAAATTCTAATTGGGCGCCGGAAAATTCTTCACTGTGGGGGTGGTTAAGCACTGGGATGTGCTTCCTGGACAGCATGTGGGATCCACCTCTGTGGAGATTTTCAAAACATGACTGAACAAGTCCTGGAACGTCTTCATTTGATTTTTCAGTTAAACTGACTTGAAGCAGGAGGTTGAACTAGAAAACATCCAGAAACCCTTTCCAGGCTAATTGTTCTGCCATACTGTGATTCTGTCCTTATTTTCCTTCCTGTAACTACTATAACTCTGAGAGAGGTTATTCCGTTCTTAGAATATTAAAAATCTTACAGGAATTTTTTGAAATTAAATATTTCTTTATGCATCTCTATTGTGCATTATATTATAATCCCCAGTCTTTAACTGAAATTACCTGATGATAATAAAAATTTTAGGTTTAAAAGTTTAACAGTTTTACATTCAAAACACTTTAGAGCACTGCAGAAGTTACTTCTAGTAAACTGAGGAGGTCTGCTAATTCATGTGAGAATCAACTGAGAAACAGTGATAAATAATAGCTTAAGGTTATGAAATAATGTTATTATCTGATTGTGTCTAGAGATTTTATCAATAACAGAATGGCTAACTTCTCTGATACTTAAATTGGCCTTGGAGTTAAAACAGCAAGATCAATGGAGACTGTTCACTCCTAACACTGGAGTCTTCAGCTAGCTGTTAATGTCCTAAATGTCTGTCTTGAAATCCTGAAGCTGATATTATAGATAATGTTTCTAAACACCAGCTTAGGTCTGGAACCATAATTGTGTCATGGCCATGTGTGTTCCTTACAGCAGTATACATGACTATCACTTACAAAACTTCAAGCAAAACAAATACTGACAGATTTTACTGGTAATTGGTGAACTATCTGACATCAGAGAGAAGCTCTATGTCAAATGTTTATGAACAAATAAGATGAAGTTTTTGTACTTTATCAATTACATTGATATGGCTGCAAGAGATTGTGTTTCAGTGTTTAGAACAATGCTTTGAGTTGTTTATGATATGTGATGGTTAATCTGAAATAATCAGGTTTTTGAACGGTATCTTGGACAAAACATACTCATAAATTCAAATGTCTGTGGATTCTTTCCATTCTCTTCAGCTACCTGAAATGGAAAACCTGTGTGATCAAGGCCTAGAAGTGGGTTTGAGTTGTCATCCTACATTTTCCAATTATGGGATGTCATGTGCTTGCAATTCATTTAGATTAAACAAATACATTACCATTTAAGTGGCAATCTTAATCTGACTTGTACTGAGTTAGTAAATGAATAAAGGTAGTTCAACTAAGGGCAAAAAATACATAGACTAAGGAGTAATTGAGTAAAAAGGGCTGGGTTATGAACATGGAAATTGGCAGTTACCCTCACCAAGAATTGAACTTCTTTTAAAATTGAGTCATTTATAGAGAAAAAAGAAAGATAGAAAATATCTTAAGTTCAGTCATGCTGAACTATAAATGTATGGCAAGCTAGAATGACGCAGACTATCATAAAAATGTTAGGCACCATAAAATCTTCTCCAAATGAAGTAAATACTATCCTTTCATTTTTTTATTAAAGCCTAAGAAATTCCTGAACCAAGTAGCCGACATGATTTCAACTATTTCAAGGGGCTTTCATGACTAACACATGATTTCAGACTCCTGTCTTGAAAAGTGTTCATCAAATAAACTCTTCTCAACTGTTATTTAAACTTTCTCCAGAGAATATTATTTTTCCTTTTTAAATTCTAGTGTGCCTGATGCTCTGTCCTTGTGTATACAAAGGTCTTGGCCCTTATGTGCACCTTCACACCTAACTCACAGGCATGGTCAACTCCTAGAAGCTTTTAATTCCTTCTCTCACAGCCCAAATGATCAGATCAAAAGTTTCTCAGGTTCACTCTGATCCTCTCGCCTACATGTCAGTTTTTATTTACTGTGATTTACAGTGAAATCCTAGAAAATGCTCCCAATTCAACTTGCTTCAATCATCTTTGGTTCAGTCTCTTAACAAGCAGCACACACCTCAACAGAGAGGCGAGCAGAGCTCACCAGAGGAGCTGGTGCCCGGACTGCAGTGAGTAAGGAAGGCTTCCGCTGGCCTCAGGAGGGCTGGTGACCTACAGCATGAGCAGAATGCAGCACGTCCACACCCACAGGAAGAGCAGCAAATGCAAGGTCGTGTCCAGTTGTTATTGTGTGTATCCTAGCAGTAGGAAGCAATAAAAGAGCAGTGGAGCTGGAAGACAAGTAAACAACAGCACTTAGATCTTGATCAATAACCTCCGAATTGGCAGTTACATTAGGCATTTAATTGCTATATTATTCATAGTAGAAGTAGTTTTTTCATGAAGGAGGGTTGTAATGAATCGTGGTCTGAGTTTGGGAAACTACTGCCCATGTCAGAAGTGACACAGAGTGAGAGACAAAAGGATCAGTGAGAAATACCAATACAAGTAATTGAGATGTGGTAAGAATAGAAGTATTCCTCAAGGGCTAGTTCATAGGCAAATAATTCAATAGCATCCTCTGTCATCTCACTTACCCCTTACTGAATATGCACATGCACACTATTTTAATATATCTCCTCAGCAATGTAGTTTTCACTGTCAGCATTTTGCTCGTTATCCTTGTCATCCTGCAGTTTCTCAATAAAACCTGCTATTCCTGAAAAAAAAATCATTCTCCTCTTTTCTGTGAGTTTGTTCATTACTATTGTGAAATGTTCCTCCACAGCCTAATAAAGTGCAAAAGTAGCTCTGTAGAATGTCTGTAAGTTTTGATTTGATTTAATTTTATATTGGGCATCACAGAAAGCCAGATACAACAATGTATAATAATCAAGAATATTTGTGGTAAAAAATGCCTGAATGACTATGAGTTTGACTGAATTATTCTTACTCCATTGCCAGGTAGAAAATAGCAGAGATGATCATGTTGTCAGCAGACACACAGGAGTCACACTATTCACACAATAAACCTTGAGAGGTTTCTGAAAATGCCTGATAGTGTGATCCTGGCTTTGAGAATGGAAATATGAAGATAGGGAGAAAGGCGATTTGTACGTTTAATTTTGTGTAATGTAAAATTAAAGTTCTAGTTCAGTGTTAATATTCATAACAGCAACTGGAAACTGTTTTCATAGTGCATTCTGTTTTGATAGTAATTCGTGTATTAACCAGGATGCTGAGAAATGCAGGTGAGTGGCAACTTTGAGAAGAGCTATCACAGTGGAACTGAACAGATTACTCCAATGAATTTCTGGCATCACAATAAATGGAAATAGAGATGGAAATACAAATACTCCATATGGAGCATAAAGTATCCAGACAGCAAATGTAACACAAAAAATGAGGTGTGTAGCATATTTATTGAAAATTAAGGATTAAAAAGAAAACTAGATGGAAGTGGTGATTCATTTAATAAGAAAAAGTAAGTAATTTATGCATAGAACTAAATACATTTGTCCAAAATATGGTGGTGCTCATACTTGGAATATAGATCTTCTTCAAGTTAAGTTTAGTTATTAAGAGGAGAAATAAAGATGTTAATGCAGGAAAAATTGTCATTAATTAAGATCAGTATTTTGCTTTATTTGGGCATTTATTGTGTATTTACATTGGACAACTTTATATTTCAGATATTGTACCCTGATTGTGTTGGAATGTCAGGTGTTAAATGACTTTTAGTACTGGTAAACTTATTTAAGTCTTAATTCATATGTACTACAGTCTGCATTTAATGTTCTTAAACAAAAAGCATGTTCCAATCAATACAGATCTAATATCTTATCCTTCATCATTTCTTCCATCACCCCACAAAGATTTGGGTAAGTCTTGCCAATGGTTCATGAAACAGCAGGTACAGTTCCATCTGCTCCTTTTTCTCCAGAAGGAAAGTTGTTTACATTTCATACTGCTTGTTTTTGTAGGATTCTGTAGGAAGAGTTGGGGATTTAAAAAAACAAGCAAACAAATAAAGCTAACAAACAAATACCTGGTATGTCTTAACAGGAAAATTTAAGACTGAAGAGACATGCGTTGCTAAACACACAATGGTTATTATTTTCTCTCAAAAATAATTTTACACTTCCTGAAGTGACCTACAAAAAATTCCTTCTCTGGGAGACTCACTTTACTCTTAGGCAGAAAGCGGGACTGCTGTACACATAGATTCATAAGAGCATTTTATTGAACAACAAATCCCATTTGCAGCTTTTTGATACCAGTTGGATCTTTTTTGAAAGGTGTTTTTTCAATAATGTCAGAATTCTATTTTTGCATTGATTTAATTGATTCTGCCTGCTTCATGCATTATGCAATCAATTGCTAAACTTCCTGATAAGATTTCAGCAACAACAATGAAAGTAATAAATTATTTTAAAATGACGGAAAAATGCTTATAAAATCAGAAATACACACAGAAAATAAAAAGGACAATAATAATAATTTTGTTGACATTGTGTGAAAACCAGAACTTTCAATCTTTTAAACTATTTTATGCAATAAACTCTTCATATAATTAAAATAAAGTTGCCTACAGGGATAAACCATATCAAAACTGATATGGTTGGAAAGTGAGGTGCTTTAAATGTGGAGAACGTAAAAAAAGGCTTCCTGTGCAAATTTCAATCTGCCCTTTTTATGTACACAGATTATCAGATAGCTTTTAATTACATGATTGTATCAGTATTGTTTCTTCACATTTGGAAGTCCTGCCTTATTCAGTAAAGGGGTAGTTATTCCTTATTTCTTCTTCCTCCAGTATTTGATATCAGATCTTACTCAACATCCAACAGGCAGATCCTGCATAAAATTCAAAATTATCTAATATTATCATGAATGATTGTGCTGTGCTCTTGCCATGGCATGTAAGTGCTTCATAAAATTACTTAATCTGTGGTTCCCTACAAAATTAAGTGCCACCATTACCCTCATTTTATAACTGAGAAATTGAGACATGTAAAGATTAAGGTCAGAATTGTCAAAAACATTCCCTAATTTTGGATGCTGAACATGAAATGTTTCATGCTTCATTTTCAAAGCACAATATACTTTTATCACCCTTTTTATCTTCAAAGCACAGCATTCATCAACTTGAAGTTGATCAGCTTGGAGAACAGTATTGTAGCTGTGTCTCTGCCTGGAGAGACTGTGATTGGGTGTTTAGCAAATGGATTTATTAGCCCTGTATCTAAAAGATGGGGTACACTGAGTGTTGCAAATGAGCCTTGCCAGAAGAGGAAAATGGTGCTTCACATCTGTTGTAGGCTTTGGAGGGGATCATGCTCTGATACTTTAGGGCACACATTTGTGTGGAGTGGGTTTTAGAGATACTAAGGGAGTATCACTCAAGCTGAAATGGGGTACATGATGCTGTACCTATCAGGAAGGGCACTCATGATGCTGTACCTATCAGGAAATGCAAGCACAGTTCTGTGCTGGCAGGTAAGTGGTGTCTTTATTTTGGCATGGTGACACACCTCTACTAACAAGCCCCAGTTTTCAGAGGGATGAATTAGCTCACACACAGTAACTTAATGGCAATAGTTACCTTGTTTGAGAGCCATCTCACTTGTCTAACTCTGCAAACAGGGCAGGCTCCCCACAGAAATACGTGTGCCTGCTTACCCTAATCATGACTAATGCCACTCTGTTTACCCCGTTTTGTTGCAACAGAGAATCTGTATTCCTGCCTCCCAGTCTTCCATCAATCCCAGAAATCATGCCCCTTTCTACCATTACAGGTGCCCAGAGTCCTGTCAAGGCTTTCTTCTCTCAGTAGGACTTAGGTCCTTTATTTTTGGTGTTGAGCACATTAGTAGCAAGACCAGAACCTGTGCATAGGATAGATAAAAAAAGGTCTCAGCCATACTACAAAGTAACTCTCTGATATTTGAAAACCCATTTATTTCTAGGAATCAAAAACAAGGCTTCTTATTCCTTATGAATGACTCTTGAAGAGCAATTTTCTTGCAATGATTTTTCTTTAGTAAATATGTGTCCCACTTCAAGCTCCTTACATATGTCTTATGTATGGCTCCATCTTATGCAATAATCTCATTCTTAAAGTCTGCCCAAAATCTAGGATCTGTAGATAGATAAGATACTTGCTGGCACATTTTAAGGGCTCAGTAGTAAAGTGTAGTGACACTAAAGAATGGGAAATCTACTAATGAAAGGTGGAAATAAGCCAACTTAAGGGGTTTTTATTTAAATAATTGAAGCAGTATATTGGAAAATTCCTGCTAAGGAAATGCACTGGTAAATGGATAATCCTTTCTGAATTAATTAGTATGCCTGTGTTTTAATGTTTTGAGACTTTTAATGGAAACCAGAATAACTGATCTGAAAAAAGATGATCTGTTGATAACTGTTGTCCAACTAGTCTAAACTTAAGACAGACATCCTTAATTATGTTAGCACATGAACAGCTTCAATTATTTTCAGATGTAAACAGCAATAGAACCTGCTATACGACACTGATACCTTTTTGCAGCTTTTACAATTCACCTGGCAGCAGTCTCTTCTATGGCAGATCTGTTCACACAAAAGATTTTATTACAAGGAAAAGTGATAGCAACATACTCTCGCAACTGAAAACACCAAGAAAAAATTATCTCATGAATTCAGGAACTGAATGCAAGCTTAAGTTAAAGAATTTTCATTCAGTTATTAGCTTTTTTATTTCCTGTCAAGAAAAGCAGTAAGAAGCCCTGCATCTTCCTACTGTGGTGCTTTAAAAAAATGGCTTATCACTTTCAGGTGTTACCAATTTTACGTTCCTTTATTTCCCTTACTTTTTCTTAGATTTCTGTGCTAGTAGCCATATTAAATCCATGTCTGTCATTCTTACATCTTGCCATTCCATATGTTTATTTTACATCTTTAAAGGTCTTATAGACGTGTGTTTTGTGACTTTTTCCCATATTTTTATTTCACTCACACTTTCCATTAAATTTTGTAAATATATAGCATGTCTACCAATGACTTAAACCTTTTGTACAATTTCTTTTTCTTTCTATCTTTGCAAAATAACATTGTGTTCCTATGTAAAATAATCCTAGTTTTATTTGTTTCTTCTCCAAATACTCTTGACTACATGATGCTTTTGACAGCTTACCAGGACCGGGGCTATCTTGAAGCACACCACCTCAGGAAAAGCAGGATGAAGGACTTTGCTGCCTTACTTTCTTTCAAGGATGGTCTTTTTAATAAAAGGGAATGTCATACTATTTATTAGACACATAATGACATATCTATTCCTTGTACCTTGTTTAAAATACCAGAATAATTTGGTGTGATTGGTGACTGTTGCCTGTTGAATCTTTTGCAGCCATCAGAACTACCTTGATGCCTTGCCAGGGTCAGAAACACTAATTGTGTCCTGGTTTTTGACATATAGGACATGCTGGAACTTGGAGTTCATTTCTGGAATATTAGGCTGTTGGAACTTAACATTGACCTACTCTTAATCATTTTGCCAAAGAAAATTTATTTTTTAACAAGATAAAACTTGAAAAAACATTTATAGCCACTGGAGCCACCACTGTGCGGTCAATTTTTCTCAGTCCTGGAGATCTGGGCTGATTATTGCAATCCTTTTGCAAAGCCTTTTGACTGGGCATTAGTTAGTAAAATGATAAAGATTTAATTTCTATATGAATGCTTCCCTTTCTTGGTCAGCTGCTTTAAATTTCTGCACTTGTGTCTGGTCTCTGAGATATACTGTAGCACAGGTTTTTGTAGTTAAAATGAGACTGTACAGATCTGTAGCTATGTAATACCATTACATTCTCAATGTGTTGACAGAAAGCTTAGCTCACCAACTGCCAAGCACAGGCTTGTTGAAGCATTTTGTATTGCCAGCAGGTTTGGGCATTCAGCACCAGTATCAAGCCTTTTTGTTGGCTGCTTAACTTATAACTAAATAATAACTTAATTCATTAACAGCAATTGATTATCTCCACCAACTCTGAGCCTGTTTGTAAGTGTCAGCAGATAACCAGCTGGTACTATATTCAGTCACTGACTTTGCCCATTATCCATATAGCCTTTCCTATTGTGAAATGAACTCTTTGGGAAATCAGGAGTTTTGGAAAATGGTTCAAAGTCTCAGTGCACATTAAAAAGAAACTTATTTTTATCCCACTTTGGGCAGATACTCTGATTTACACCAGTACTGGTAAAAGCTGAAAGAGGGCTGCAAATAAAATGAATTTCAAATATTACATAAATGTTTTACATTTATTCAAATATTTGTTTGTGATGATTTTGCAGTGCTGAAGTGCTGCTATTTGTTATTTTGAAAATAAAAAAATTGATTTTTTTTTTGTTTCTCTAGTTCTCAAGGTCGCAAGGATATAAAGACATTACCTGCCTAAGCAAGGTGAGCATTTCCATGAACTTCAAGTTAAGTTAATGCAAATAAGGGCTGTTCTTAAGAGCAGAGATTTGTGGAACTTTGCTTTAGTTGACCATGATGATATAGAAATGAAAAGACACTAGTATTTGATAAATAGATCCCATGATGTATGGAATTTAATTCACCCTAAGTTATCATCTGTCTCTCTGTAGCTGGCATCAAATTGGTGCACAATATCTTGTGGCTGCCTGCCCATTCATCCTCTGCAGTCTGATTGTGCACCCCTGTGTGACCCAGGACGAGTCTGTCTTGTTCAGGGATGTGGTCATGCATGGCTGGTATCAGGAATGGTGAAATCAAAGCCTCACTTGTTCCCCAGCTTGTGCTCTCCTGTGTAAATACTGGGAAGCCTTAAATTCCATTTTGCCCAACATTGCAAACCAAGAAACAAACTCAGTTTAAGGTGGAAGAAACACGTCTAAATTCGCAGCCTGTTTAAGCTCAAGGATATTGGTCAAAGCCTAAAGTATTTGAAAAACAAATTGTCCAAAGGCTGTTAGATGTCTTTGGGAGTTTAGAACCATTTTTATAAATGGTGATAAAAGTGATAGGAAGTGCTCTTTGCTGACACTTTGATGGGATGTGAAAAGACATTTTGTTTTAGATATAATAAATGAGTGAGATTTCATATATCTACAAAGGTAAATCAGTGAACGCTTCAATGACAGTGTGAGGCTAAAAGACTTTGTTTGAGGTTTAAATTGTCAGTAATGCACTTGGCTTTCACTGCATGCATTAGGCTAAAATTGTGTTTGGATGCTGCTAATCCATTAAGAAATAGATTTAATTTGCAAGTGAAATTTCTATGAAGTAAAGAACAGGGAAAGTATACTTCTGGCAGTCAGTGTTTCCCAGTTGACACTGCTGTTTGATGGAATTATATAAAGTTGGCACAGACAACACTTGGCATAGGTTTTCTCTGAAATCAGAAAACAGCTAGCTACCATTTTCCTTGGCCTCTGAAATGACCATCCATGCTTTCTAAGTTTTTTGCTTTCGGTAGTATGAAATAAGCAAGAAGAAAAATCTCTGTTAAATATTTTTTCAGAAAAAGAATGTAATTCCCAATTACAATATTTTTTAATATTACAGGTCAAGGAGGAAGGTAGATGCTCATCAAAGTCACAGAGATGGCTGACTCTAATAAGGTCCTTATAAACTATGATTGCAAATGGTTGGCAATGTAAATAGAATATTTTTTTTTTGGAATTGTTTAATCCACTGATTAAACTAAAGTAATAAATTATTTGGAATACTAGCTGAGATCTATTGAACACTAGTAATCTGAGCATCAATGTCAGATTGAGCTCAGTGCAGTTAGGTCATATAAATAACTGGCTGGTTTGGTTGTCAGTATGTAGGGATTTGCAATTTCCGTCTAACACCTGTGAAATGGCCTAATGCTTCCTCTGCTTCTTTTCTTTTGGTGACCCTTGACTGCTGTTTGAGAAGCTGTGGTCTCAGGGGCCTGTTGCTGTTGCACTGGGGTCATTTGTTACTTCACCAAGCTCACCTGCAAGTTGGATCCTGAATAATTTGTACTCCTCCAAGGGTGGATCTGCCATGCACCCTCGGGAGGCTGGCTGCAGACTCGAAGCCCTACCTAAGCCAGTTTTACATTGTGACATGGGTATTGGCACTCAGCTCCTCACAGTGCAGGGCAGCAGCATGAAGCAGTGTGTCTTTGTTCACTTCTAAACTATTTGTTCAGCTTCCCTGGTGGATTTTGCAGCCTTCCTCAGCAACATTTAGTCACAAAAAAAAAAACAAAACAGCAGTGTAAATATATTCCTAACCTGAAATTCTGTCTTGCAGCCACTAATGCCAGGGAGACAACAGGGTAATAATTCATGAACAAACAACAGGAAGTTTAACTTCAGTAACATCAATTGAATACTAACAACTTCATAGTTGTGAACAAGGGCTTCCAGGACACATTACAATTTTTATGAGATATTGTATAAGTCACTCCAATCAGGAAAAGAAATCTTACTTAATATAGAAGCAGAATATTTTAGGGCAGCCTTATAGTCAAACATAGACAGTAGTAAAGATTTAAAATGCCTTCACCAATGAGTTGAAGAAAACAAGTGCCTCCAAAACCACAAAATTCTTCATCTTAAAAAATACTAAAATTTTGCAGAAAAGTTAAACACACTGATAATAAACTGAAAATTAAACTAAATTTAAACTATAGTTTTTTGACTGAGATATAATTTCACCTATATAAATATTTTTTCTAAAAGTAAATTGTCAAATATCTACATTTATAACAATTGTTCTGTACATGAAAGAGGAAGCATGACATTCTCATATGTTATTAAAGTAGAACATGAGTTAAATAGAAATTGCATATACCAGGTAAACAAATGTTGTCTGTCAGGTTCTTTTATTTTAAATCCTCTGTATCACAGTTTTTCCCCTGTGAATTGTATTATATAGGCCTGCTTAATATACCTCTAATTCTGGCCTTGAAAGCTAAAAGCCATAAAGTTCAACTAAAAATAAAATGAGAATTGCAGAACTGTACAGTAGCTAAAATATACTGAGACTCTGTGATACCAGTTAACCCAATTGAACTTTTGGTTCAAAAACAAGGGTACAAAAAAGTAAAAAATACTGAATTCCAGCAGTAAGTGACCTCTGCTGAAACCACAGATCTTATGATGTGGCACATAAACAAGAACATTTTAACAGCATGTTAAAGTGAACACTGTTTTGCTATGGACAGCATAATTTTATTTATTAGCCTTTTATGCAGCTTTTAATGCACATGCTATTCCAGATACTAACCCAATGACATGATGCTACTTGAGCAAGATGATGCAATGCTAGTCAAATCTTCTGACAGAGCACAGAGAAGAGATGGGTAATGAGAGATGGTAAAACACTACTTAAAAGAAACCTATAAATCTCTGTTGTCAGGCATTTACATGAAGCCTGTTGAACGTGCAGGATGACAGTGCAGGCTGCAGTGCCAATGGTTTTTAGATGTATTTGTCATTTTCAGTACTGCAACCATTCACTAAAAAGGTACCACAAAGCCTTCAGGAAATTATTTCCTCAAAGAGGAGCAACTGTCTGAATCTGAAATTGACCTAACTCACTTTTGAACTTTTATTAAGGCATTTTTAGAACTGTTAGAATGAAAGCACTCCCTTTCTACTTTCTAGAATCAAATTCTTCACTGTGTTCGGTCGTTAGACCAGTTTTGCAGTTTCTGGAACAGACATCTCGTGGTTCTGCATCTTCTACTTGCTTGGAGAAGAATTATCTCCCATGTGTTTTTCCTTGATCTCCAAATAGGTATCATGGTCATAATCAAACCTTCCAAATAAGCAATGAGGCTGTCCAATGGAACCAGTATATGACACTGGTTAAAATAAGAGTCCTTTTGCTTCTGCTCTTCTCAATGTCTACTGCCACAACTCTTATTCTGGCCAGTTAAAGAGAACTTAGTCACCATCACTTCTAATCCTGCCAAACTGCTTGTAAAAATCTGGGATAGGAGAGAGAACAAGGATGTGATGTTATGTCCCTTGCCACTGGTGTTGTGGTACCTGAGTGGATGCACACCATGAAGGGAAGTAGCAGCTTGACAGTACTTTTAATCAGTGTGATAGACACCCCTCTACAATTGCTAGAAAAGTTCTAAAGCTGAGGAAGACATTGTAACAGTACGGAGCCCTGACGCTTTTAACATGCTTATTTTCAGTGCATGAAAGACATAAACCAGACTGACCCCATTTTAAGCCCTCCCTGTAGCAAAATGTCTGGAAATGAGTCAAGGGTCCGTAAGGCTGGAACAACTAACCATCTACCCTCACCTCACCTGTGCAGACTCATCCAGCAGGATAATTTTATTTGGTAGTGAGTCAGCAGGACAGTAATATTGAGGATAGTGCTGTATGTGTATGTCTTGGAGAGAAGTGCAAACCCAGGTCAAGTGTGACAGGATTTATTAGATTAATTATACACTGTACGTTTTGATCAAGACCCATGGAATATGTCAAAGTGTGAGAAGCTGTCTCTATTAACATTTTATTTTCCTTATTCTGGGAGCCACAAAATAGGTATTTTGAATGAGATAGGAATCTTTTGGGAGAGATATTACCTATTGGATTTCACAGATAGAGTAGATCAGGAAAAATGTTCGCAGTGTGAGATCGCCCTGCTGCAAACAATATTTGCACTATTGCTGCAAATGGAGGTCTTGAAGCTGTAAGCATCTGATTAAATGCTCCTAGGATTAAAATGTGTAGGTTCTTAGTTGCAGCTATGACTCCCCCTTTCAACCATTCTATCTACATGTATGTCTCTCTGCTTAGATGACTGTGTACACCCACTTGAATGTGTGCTTGTGTCAACATTGACCACACATATTTATGTAAGCTTTCAAGTCCCTTTTCATATTTTGCTGCACATCCACACAGCCAGGATGGTGAATTCTTGCTCAAGGCTACTTCTTCTAGTAGTTGAATTCCCCCAAAATTGGATCCTGTCACTGGTCACCAGAGAGAAGAGCTCAGTGCCTGCCCTTCTGTCTCCCCTCATGAGGAAGTGGGTGATCCTGGCTGGACCCAAAGCCTCTCTGTCACTCCCCTGTGCAACTGGACGGGGGAGAGAAAATATAATGAAGGGCTCATGATTTGAGATAAGGAGACATCACTCTCCAAATACTGCCACAGCCAAAACAGGCTCAAATTAGAGATATTAATTGAATGTATTACTAACAAAATCAGAGCAGGATAATTAGAAGTAAAATAAAACTTTAAAAACACCTTCCCCACCTCTCCGTTCTTCCCAGCTTGACCTCCTCCCCCAGCAGTGCAGGGAGACAGGGAATGGGGGTTATGGTCAGTTCATCCCAGGTTGTTTCTGCTGCTGCTCGGGGAGATGCATCCTTCCCCCACTCCAGTGTGGGGTCCCTCTCACAGGTGATAGACTCTCCAATCTCACAGACAACAGGCTCCCTCAAACTGCTTCAGCATGGGTCATTCCCATAGGGTGCAGTCCCTCAGGAACGGGCTGCTCCAGCGTGAGCTCCTTTCTCCACAGGCTTCCCAAGGGTCACAGCCTCCTCTCAGGATCCACTCAATACAGGAAGCTAATGCTATGAGGTGTCTCCACAGTTTCCAAGTCCACTGTTGGGATTTCTTTCCTGTTGGTATCCTGGCACCATTTGACTCTCAGAGCAAGATGGGTTTGACTACTAAACCACAAAGAAAACTCTTACCCTAACATTAATATCTGCAGCCTTGAATGTACATGAAACCAGTGCCTCTCAAACACCACTCTGTAACTTTATCACAGCACTTTTCTAACTACCCAAAGATCCCACAGGATGACACTTGTCATGCTGTGTACCAGCCCTGCGCTCTTACATTTTTTTATGACAGCTAGGTTCTTAGTAATAGCATGAAACTGGAAATAAAGTGGGAAGCACACACATTAGAGGTCTCAACCTGTAGTTATTTACATACCAAGCTTCAGGACAGTGAAAAGCCCTGCTAATAATCAATGTGATGTCTGATGTTAATAATTTCAGTGTGTATATAAATTGCTGCTCAGCTGAGCGTTGTATCTGATTTAGACTGAAAGGCAATTGGATGCGGATTTTATATGCCTTTATATTAGTGAAATGGAGTGCATATCTACGGGACTATCAGGTAGTGTAAGTGATCTGTGTGTGAAAAGAAGGTGTGGCTAAGTTTTGTACACATCAGGGTGTGTTTTTAATTTTATAAGTGTCTGAGTAGAATTTTGCGTATCTCATCACCTCGCCCCTGCTTTTATCTTTCTTCTCTTGTTTTTTGTTCTTCCCAATCCTTTAATTTTCCTGCTTCTTTTATCTGCTTTGCTTCCTTCCTCCTATCCTGCTAGACATCTTTCCTGCTTTCATCTATCAGGTCCTCTTCTCTCTCACTCTGCTGTCCCCAAACACAGATCTCCAAGCTAGCTCTCTTTATAACCCACAGTACTGTCTCACAACTTTACTTAGTTTGGCCTTTCATCCTATGTTTTGATGTGCTCCATTAGGGCTGTACCTTCCTTGAAACAAAGAAAACATGTTACATGTTAGTGCAGTACTGCTCCCAATTTGCTACAAATACTTTGGAAAAACTGCAACAAAGTGCAAATTGATTCTGCACATTGTTGGGTTTTTTTGTTTGGTTTTTCTTTTAATTTGTACTTGTCTGCTCTGTTTGTCAAGATCATATATCCCAAACTCGTATAATTATTTTTAAGACCAACTGTTCCTCAAGAAAGTACTCAGTTGTTAGTGGATAAGGAGGACAGCTCATTCATTTCTGATAAAAATACTGTGTTTCTGTTAAAAATAATTTTGAGCTTGCTTTTTCCTGAAATAATCTCCTAATGGCACTGCTCATGGAGAAAAAAATGGGTGTGCCTATTACATGCAGATCCTGTAAATCTCACCTGTGGGAAGTAATCAGAGACAGTTTATCCAGACTTTTGTGGTTAGAGTACTTTTTATGGCAGGGGTAACACAGAGCAGATGGTTGGAAAATTATGAACTTTTCTTCATGTTGATTTGTCAGCCTCTGTGATATAATCATCTTTAAAATGTTATAAGTGAGCATCCAGAGTTACTTTTGACTTTGTAATTCCTTTTTATATGCTCAGTAACTTGACAAGAAAACCAGTTGGCATATTTTAGCAAAATTTCAGATAAGTTACACCTATCAAGTTGAATATTAATCAGAAATTACTGCACCTGATTTTCTTACTCCTAATGAAAACTACAATCATTTTTTGGAACATGTATGCTTGACTGTGTTGACTTAGATGCTTTATATCCATCTCATTTTAGAAATAGAGGAGAAATAAGAAGTTACAAAACTCCTCCAGTAGTCTAAAATATTTACTTATATGGAAGAACATGAAAAATGCTTTATACATGGAGATCTTACAAGCTGTGATCAATAATAACTCTCTTCTTCAAGAAAATAAATTAAAATAAAATCCTGATATTACTGTAGACCTATTTGAAAGACTTGTTGAATTTTGAAGATAGTTAAAAAAAACCTGCCTGAATATCTGTATTTTCATGTTTTACTCAAAACATGGAAATAGTTTCAGATCTCAGCAGCTGAAATCTGACTTCTCTCACCTCCACTTCCCTTCACAATTGGGATTTTAATATTTCAGCAGAAGTAAATTCTTGAAACAATTTCCAACAAAAATTTCTTTTAATTTTTTTCTTACTTTTCAAAATGTCTTTAAAATTATTATTTCTATTTTTCTGTGGTGAACAGAAATAACAAAAAGGAAGAATGTAAAGAAAATAATTTTATTACACAGGCGGGTTACAATAGCTTTGGATATAATTGCTGTCAGCTCTATCTGATCTTTACATTTTTTTCCTGAACAAACATCCCTCTGTCATCAGACACAGGTGGAAAATGAAACTTCCTTATCTTCCATGCCAATGTAAAAATAAAGCCAAATTCACCTGCTTTCTAATAGATGATCTCTTTGACAGATGAAATGTCCTTTTCTGGGGAACACTGCAGTGGCACTAAGCCTATATAAGCTTTACACTGCAGCAGCAGCAGCCACAGGCTGGGTTTGAATATTCTGCCCAGCCTCTCTTACTCACACAGTAGGAAATTGCACCATAGTTTAGCTACCTCTCAACCCCCAGGTTTGAATGTGGAATTCATATCTGCTTTCTCACTTCTAGCCTCAAGTAGGAAGTCTCCAGAGACCACAGAAATCCTTAAAATGGCTGAAGAGTCCTCATCAATGGAGGAAAGCCCTAGGCACTTGGTGTATTTGAGGTAGGAATGCAAATGCAGAGCAAACCAAGCACAAGGAAAAAATGTTTTGACTTGCCACGTGCTCTAATGTAGGCTGCCACAAAACTTTGGGCAGGCTCTAATACTTTAATGAGAACTCACCTTGCACTTGAGCTATTTATACAATATTATTATATGCATTGAAGACAATTTAATGTAAATACTGCTCTTTTCTTAGAAAATCTAGGATGAATGTGAAATTAGCTCTATTTAAGAGAAAGGAAAACAATTGGGAAGGATCTGCATGACACAAGCAGATTTATTTGCCACCAGCCATCAGCTGCTGCTGAAAGAGCAGACTTCTAAAAATGAGAACTGAGAAGTGGATCATTTGTTCTGGTTGCTCTTGGCCATTCATCTGAACTTGTCTGATTCTGGGTCTGTCTGATTCATACACCTCTATCATGCCCTTGCAACCAGCCATTTGTAGCAGATTGAGCTTTATTAGGGAAGATTGCACTTGTCACTTGTACAGTGTCCTTAAGGACAAAAAGTCATCTAAAGACAGTGGAACATAAGGACAGTCAAAGTTATTACTTTCAATCCCTTTACCACCTTTTACCTGATTCTTGAAGCCCCATATGGGTCCTGTTCAAACAGGATATGGAAATACATGTGCAGCTGAGTTTCCCACACATTTAGCAACAGCAGTAATTATTTTCTAATATATTTTTTATAAATATCTGGTTTTCATGTAATGATGTAAGCTTAGCAGCCACTGTAGCTTTCAGAAAGAAACACCTTCTCTATATCAGCAAATGGGTCTTCAGAGGCTCAGGCTGGTAAGTTCTGTTCTTATTTGCAGTCTCAGAATGAGCAACAGATTTTGTTGATGCCTAAAATTTGTTTGAAGTAGCCCAAATTAGTGTCAAAGAATATGCAAATGATAATAAATTACCTGGTCTTCTTGTCACATTCCAGCAGTGTAGGATTGCTCCTCAGAAGTATTTTTATCAGTAAAACTATCATGTCTGATTTTAAACATGCCAAGAAATGTAATTTTTCTTCTTCTCTGTAATCTTCTTCCAAATATACTTTTGGCTGGATTCTTCTTGCAAAATGTCTAAATTTCCTTTTCTGCCACTCTTTCCCGATTTTTCTGCTAAAGGCTGAATATGCTTCTCCATTTTACTTTTGCAGCTCATCTGTGGACAGTGGGGCTGATGCATCTGGCCTACATCTCCCAAGAGGCTCATGGAGATTGGACCTGGAGCGCAGCACTCTGTGAAGGAGGCCAGAGAGACATTTTCATATGGTAACCGTGTAAGGACACAGCTGCTTGGCTCAGGTGCAGCATCTATTTGCCCTCAGTGCTGCCAGCACATCAGCAGGGAACAGGAAGAAAGAGTTCAGGAGATGTGGTCTGTTGGGAGATCTAACACCATACTGGTAGTGTGTTACTGTGTATAACTTCTGAATGTCTTCAGGCTTTATGTTCTTTACTCTTTCTTTCTAACTTCTCAGTAAAAATGAGAAGTGCCATTTCTTTGAACCATTTCCTGCTAAGGAATCTCTTTTTCCAAAGGTTTGTGAACTTCAGTGGGCATAACATTACAATGGTAATCTCCATTGCAAACACAATTACTGTGCATCACTGCTCCAGGCACCATTCTCTGACACCTCCAGGCTCCAGGAAGCTGAGTTGATTCTGACAGGACTGTTCACAATATATATGTGTAGCACACATATATATGTGCAGCCTTAACTGCTTTACATTTACAAATTTCACATGTCATCTGCAGCACAGCTGACTGTACAGAATGAAATTTTGGCAGGGCTGCAAGGGCCTGTAAGTTCCCATGCAAGTATGGGTCACTCTGACATTTTTATGTTTCTCTTGGATAAAAAAATATCGCTTTCTTTTTTTTTTTTTTTAATCTAAGGAAATACATGTAGACTGCTGCTTTGAACAAAATCACAGCAGGTATCTAAATAACAAAGGGGAAGTTATTTTTTTCTTCCTTTTCATTTATTTTTCATCAATCACCTTAGTTTTGTCTCTTCAGCCTCATTTCCCAAGGGGATTTCCCATTCTAGCAATGTGTCTGGCAAAGGTTGTGTGATGTGCATGACAACAGCAAAGAGAGTTTCCTTTGATGCACACCTCTTAGCTTTGATGAAGACCTCCAGTATAGCCTGCATATGGCTATTATTAATACTTAATAAAAACCTACCTTGACACCAAACTCTCCAAAAATTGTATGAACAGACACAAATAGCTTATATCCAAATACTTCCAAGGCCAAAATCTGGTTCAAGTAATTAAAAAATGTAAGACTTTATGTATGCTGGTCAAACTAATGGCTTACAGTGATTTGCAATGACTTCTGAGCATCCCTCTGCACAGTCTTATGGCTAACCTTTCCAAGAGTACTTTAGTAAACATAAATCCAAAGGTGAAAGGTATCAATGCTCCTTTTAAACCTTTTTAGGAATGGAAATCTCTCGAAGACCAGTGAAATTGAAATTTTCCTGCTGTTCTTACAAGGTTTTAGTATCTAGAAATTGCACTCTGTTCCCAGCTATACTGGGCTTGTGTCCCCCAGGTTGAAATTACGCTGTTCACCTCTGTGTGTTGTTCTGATACATGGCAAGTTGCATTGGGTGTTTAAAAAAGCATGCATAGAGACATGGCCACACAGCTTAGGCATGGATTTGGACACTTGGTACTATTGCATTTTGGTGGTTTGGATTATGGATACCTAAAAAAATATATCCCTTATTAATTAATGAAGATTTGTTTAGGACCTGCTTTATTTCTAATTGTAGAATATTTGGTTACCAATAGGAAAATATTAAGGCACACAGTTGCAGGTGGTTTTATTGCCAAATGCAGTGTTTGGTATGTTCAATTATACTACAAGAAGACCTGACACATTCCAAATTCTAGGCAATGCTGGCAGGAAGGCAGGCAAACAGCTTGTCACACCACAGAGAAACACAGAAGGGTTTTGGTTGTCACAGATGTTTTTATACCAGCACCCAATCACTCCCTGGATAAGCACAGTGTTCTAGGTTTGAGAGAGACACAGATAAAGGGGATGACAAGGAATAGAAACAATACTAAGAACAGCATCTTCAAGCAAGCACATATACTTTTGACAACCTGGGCCAATACAGGTGTCAGATGTAAGGCAGGTCTTTCTTGGTAAAAAATTAATAAATGTTTAAGTGTCACACAGTTTTATTTAAAGATCTTTTGCTATTTTTCTTCACTTTGACTGCTCAGAAGAAATATCTGTATCAAATAATCCTGTGCTTGTCAGTATTCTGGGTGGAATGCAGATAAAAATCCATGGTGTTTTATCTTTCAGACCCAGCATTTGCTATTCTGGATCCCAGAACATTAGCTCTATTAGCAGAGGTGTGTGCTGTGGTACTCTGCCATGTCAGGGACAATACAGAGGCTTGTAACCATGGGGCTTCTCTATGAACTGTGCTGCTGGCTCTTCATCTGCGCCTTCTGAGATATGGAGATTGTGGACTGGTGCTTCCTCAACAGCCTCAGACAGCCCAGCATAAGGTCACAGTGCTGGTATATTTGCCTTTAGTGCCACAGAGAATGTGCCATCTCCTTGCTTTGAGATTCAGAGCGTCCTCTTAATCATTTCCATTTGGATGAATTTGTCATTATGCTAGCTTACACATAAGGAAAGGAGTTAAATTTAGACATGTGTCAAGCTGCTGTCTTCTTGCAATTGGAAAACAAGCAAACATACTAATTTACAAATTTATCTGCGGGCTTTGAATTTACTTTGGACTTTTTGGGAAGGAGACAGAAAAATAAGAATTAATCTGTGTGCAAATGTCAGGTTGATTCTGAGATGAATCACTTGAAATAATAACAGTTTTAAGACTCATTCTTTTCATTTTTAGATTCTTAAAGTTTACAATCCCCTGTAACTAATTTAAGCATTTTGGATGCAGGTTACTTTTAAATCTCTGCTTAGCCAAAATTATGTATTCACCACTGAATTTACTTAGCTGACTGAACAGCCACAAAAGGAGGATAGATGTAAGGATGGGAGTCAGATCAGAAGATACAGAGGTTTAAGCAGAAAGTGTGCAATGGCCTGATGCAAGAAATGCATAGGAGCTACTAGTGAAAAGATAGAAGCCCTAGCTTAGAAGCAGCCTTGTATGTCAGTCACTGCTATTGTGAATTAATCCCTTTTTATGCCAGTGCTAATAGCTTTCTATAACACCCACAAAAATAAAAAAATAGAAGACAATGAGAAGTAATTGCATGAAGATGTTGAGTTTCTGGTTTAAGCTATTATGTCTCATCTTGCAGATAAATTAATTCAGAATCAACAGTCATTTCCAGAATTGTGTAGGGTTACACAGGATTACACTGGTTGAAAGTCATGCAGTTATCCTGAGCAGATATGTGAGAAGATACATTCTAAAATCTGGATTTAGTAGTGAGCCACTCTTTTCAGCATGGCTTGTAGCAAAGGGTTTCATGTGTCACAAAGGAATCTGGAAGTACAGAGTTTATGAAAATCTGTGTCAGAATCTCCAACTAGAAATTTGACCTGGGAGAGTTCACCTTTGCTTATTCATGGCACCATGGACTATATCTCTGAAGAGGACTGCAGCTGTGGGTTTCTGGAACTAGAAGCCTGAGCATTATGAAATTAATATTGACAGAAATGCATAGATTCAAGCCCTTTTCTGCCAGCTACAGAAATTTGAAGGGATTTTATTTGAAAGTGGATCTCAGAGTTAGAAGCAGCTTTAGACTGCATGAAAATGCAACACATTTCTGGCCAAAAAAATTTCCATGTTACCCTTGAATTGTCAGTTCATACTATCCGTAAAGTTTTTGACATCCCTTTATACGTGTTATATGTGTTGCTTCAATTAAAAAAAAATTACAACAAAATTATTAGAAATGGTGTGTCCTCAAAACCAATGCCAACATAGTTGAGCATTTATAGAAATAGGTATTACCAATACTGCACCCACAATTATGTGATGCAATCCCTGGTGTATTTTGTAACTGGATGTTACTGAACACTGCCAACACAGTCACTAAGCTTGTGTTTTTACTGTGGTTTCAACAGAGTGTTGTTTTTCTACAGCAGAGACCCAACAGGTGTACCAAGTAATGTGAGAAGGGTACCCCTAAAATACTACTAATGGAATTATTATAATTATTGTTTATTAGGAACATTAGGTCAGCCTTAATTATGCATTTTTCTAATATTAACAATTGGAAAACATTCTTTTTTCTGAACAATATTGACAGATACTAATTCATATTTTAAAGTTTTTTTTTTATTCCTGTCAGTCCAAAAATGTGAAAAATATTCAAGAATACTGTACAAACTATGGATGCTGCATGCTATGGGTGAGTTACTCTAGAGTTATTGCTGGTACAAAATGTTCAAACAAGGTATAACTAGTCAAGTAAATGTCAGAGGATCACAGGAGAATTCAGGTGTGAGGGAAACTCAGGGGGTCTCTAGTCAGGCTTCTTGCTCAAACCGGGATCAGATTGGTCAGAACAGGTTGCTCAGGGCTTTACCCAGATGAGTCTGAAAACTTCAGAGGAGGAGACTGCACAAACCTTTTCTGGGCAGCTTGCTCTCCTACTGGGCTATCCTTATTGTGACAAAATTTCTCCTTCTATCTGTTCCAAACTTCCCATTTCAGCTTTCAATTTGCCTTAACCTCCTGTGATATGCCACTGGGAAAATCCTGGCTCTGCCTCCCAAATAACTTCCCTGTAGGTCTCCCCTGGGGCTCTGTCTTCTCCTGTCTGAACAAGCCCATCTCCCTCAACCTCATCTCAGAGACAAGTGCTCCAGCACTGATGGTCTTGGTGCACTTTCCCAAAATCAACTACAGCTGTTTTAGGAGGAGACACAATGCTGGATGCATGTTTTGGATGTGGCCTAATGAGTGCTAAATGGAGAAGAATAAACCTGTTCCTGATCTCCTGGCCATGCTCTGGTAATGCAGCCCCAGGTGCTGCTGGTCATTCCAGCTGCCAGGGCTCATTTCTGGCATGGGTTCATCTTGGTGTCCCCCAGAACCACCAGGGTCTCCTCAGAAAATCTGCCCCTCAGGCAGCCAGACCCCAGCCTCAATCACTGCCAGAGGTTATTTGCCTTTGTCTGTCCTTGCTGAATTGCACAATTTGTTCTCAAGGTGAGTTAAAGGAGTCACCACATTTGGTACCATTCCAAGCCATACACACGACTGGGAATCAGACAAACTCACATGAACCAGGAGAACAGCAACCATCTGTTTTTTCTGCTTTTTGCCCTTGGGCAAATCATGTCACCTCTCTGTTTTAGTGTTGTCATCGAAAAAGGCATTTGGTATTTATTGGTATATTTATTCCCCTTGGCAGGGCACTCTTGGCCAGATTTGTCAGCAATGTTTGATTTCTTTCTCCTGAAACACAGAGGATGACAGGGATTGAACCCAGGTTTTCACCTACAAAGTCATTTATGAACAGCTGCTCAACAAATAGATAAAATCAGTATGTAATTACAAATATATGTGTCTGTCACAAGTGAACCAAGTGTAAAAGTAATGTTGCTTTAAACCTATTTCTCAAAAGTATCGAAATCTGAACAAAAGCACAAGCCTAATTTTCATCAGAAGCATCCCAGCAGAATTCTGAGTATAGTGCTTACAGGCTAAATCCAAAGATGCTAAAATAGAATTCTGTGTGATTCATAATTAACTTTTTTCTTTGCCATTTTTTATGTTTAATATTTTATCTTCTAGCTCATATTTCCAGCCTCTGCTGTAGATGGTCAGTTATCTGCTGATACTCTTCCCTTGATAGAGTGCTAAAAAAGCACTTTATGATATTATGAAGTTTGTCTTGGGATTTACTAATTGTGTAAACATTGCCCAAAAGGCAATGCTTCTTGAGAAGCTGGACATTGCAGAAAAAAGGAAATATGCTCCTTGGGTTGTTTCCATGTATAGTTTGCACATTGTTTTTTCAACTACTGTGGGACACCTGCACTCTGCAAAAAAAAAAATCTAGGGCAAACTTTCAAACGGTGTTTCCATCTGTGATTCATGCTGCACACCCTATGCAGCAGGGTGTGACTCTGCATGCTGGGAACATGTTTGCACACATCCTCGCTGGATACCTGTAAAACACAGTGGTTATTTCCGACAGAGAAACAAACTTGCTCAGTAAGTAGAAAATGCTCCTCAGCTATCAACTTTCACACTATTTTTTTGTTTTAAAAGATCCAGCACTCAGAGAACTTTGGAGGTGTCCATTGGAGGCCTGGTGTTCATTTTGTGAGAAATATGACACAAAGTATTGGTTCCTTTCACCAGTTCGTCTGTCAGGCTGTTAGCAGGAAAAACTGCTTCCCTCCAGAAATGGTTTCAAAGGTAATAACTGAAGTGACACTGTTCTCCCATGGGATCTCTTACAGATCACGGCACAGGTGGCTCTGATACAATCTTTTATCAGTAGAATTAGAAGGCTCCATGTGTATTTTTTATGGGATGGCTCCTTTTGACAGTGAGATCTCATGCCAGCACCACAGTCCCTCATGAAAGCTGTATCAGCCCTAGTGTCAAAGAAAAAGTCAAATGGCATAATGATGCCTAGATACTCACCTAGGTTTTCCCTGTGGATAATAAAAGGCATCTAGATACAAGCAGTTCCTACTCTTCCTTATCCACAAATACTATAATTTCTTGCATATATATATAAATACATAAAGAAAGAAGGACTTGGAATCCTTCCTCAAAATCCCTCTGGATGAGTTGTATACAGCAGCTGCTTTGCAAATGCTATTACCATGAAAATTCTGAATTGAAAGAGAAAAAGCACTCAGGCTCAGTGAAAATGTACAGCAGACATTAACCCTGGAAAGGAGCTCTGGAAGGAAATACTTCTTGGCTGCATTTTTCTCTCCCACACCAAGATGTGCTGTACTGACATTTTATGAGTGCTGTAGGTGTGGTCAGCAGTAAATCATGACTCTTGTGGGGAGTTCACTCCCCAGCACCTTCAGCTGCATTATGCCTTGAGGGTGGCTGTCTCACAGTGCTCTCGTGCGCAGCTCAGTACTCGGGCAAAGAATCTTCCCGTTCATGTTACAACATGGGAAAAGTATTTCTCTAGCATTGGTACTTTTCCAGCTGCATTTTCTCATACCCGATGATCATCCTCATACTTAAGGGCTCTTGAAAAGAAATGTCTTGGTGTACACAGCAAGAGCCTTTAGGGCTCTGGCTTTTCTCAGGAAAATGATGTTTACCTTCCTGACAAGGTGCCAAGCATTAAAAACTCCTCCTTGCAATATTACAGTTAAAGAAGGCAAATTTAAAGGGAAAAATAAAATTAAAGCCAACAAGACAACCCTGCCTTATCTATTATAACAGTTTGCAAGCTTGGAAAAAAGATAAAAAGCAGCAAACTGCCAAAATAAAAGCTGACAACTTAGGCAATTTGGTATTTTAGTTGACAGAAAGAAGTATTTGGGTACCTAATCTCAGTGGTATCTGTGCATTATTATAGTGCTATAGCTGTTAAGTCTGACCCAGCAACATATCTAGCCATTACTGAAATGCAATTTTATGACTAACACAGCTGAGTTTGTTTCATTCTTTTTAATATAGCTTGCTTTGTCAAAAATTTGTCTGCTCCTCTGATTGCCTTTTGTCCTTTGACTAGACTAACATATTCTGCATCATGCAGCATTGGTCTCTGTTTTAGGAAGATGGATGTGAAAGTTAGCTGTATCACACAGAAAGTCTCACAAATTTGTCCAATAGTAGAAGTGTAATAGATCACAATGGCTATTCACCAAGAAATGGTGAGGAATAAAACTACATTAAATACTTGTGTTGAAGATGCAGCTCTACCTTTGGTCATTTTGACTAGTAATGGACTTTTTTTTTAATCTGGTTAAACCCATATGCTAGTAATATTTTCTACATTTCAAATCAAATCCACAAACCAAATGGAGCAGTACTGTCACATATTCTTATTATATACTGTGATATAATCTTGTTGTTCTTGTTGTTGTTGTCATACTATGCATATTGTACTGTTTTAACCACTATTGAAAACTCTTTTTTTCCACAGCAAAATGAGGATGAGGCACTTTTACATAAAAAAAAAATGTGAAAATTGAAGTTCCAGGAAAAAAATTCTTGTTTCTAAGGTTTAAATCAAGCAAGATATGTTCCTTCATTCCCAGAGTAAAGACTGAAAGATTTTGTTGTTGTCAAGTTAATAAAATCTAATTCAGGAATTAATTTCTACTATTTATGAATTTTAAGAGACACAATAAAATTAATTATCAAATTTTTATAAATATGTGAAATAGTATTTCAACATACAAGTACCAATTATGGAATAGGATACTTATAATTTCTGTAATGTTTGGTTACTGTCAGTCTGCTTGCATCAAGTACATGGCTGGTTTTCCTTATTTTCCTTCTGATCCTTTCTCTTTCCAGAAATGAGCAGAAAAGGAGTGAGAACTGCTGTCTGGACAAAGTCTCATGTTTGTTCCAGATCTAGGCTGAGGGTTTGGAAGTTGTGGAGGCTTATTCAAAAGTCTCCTGCATTAGCTGGAGGTTCTCGTTTGCTCTTTGCTAATTTTGCTTTTGGCTAATATACCATGAAAGCCCCAAGAGCTTCATCATTAGGCTAGTAAATCCTATAACCCAGCTCAGGTGTAATCCTGCAGTTCCGTGTCAAAAAAGCCAACCAGTCAACCAGCCAACCAACCAAAAAAAAACCCAACATCACCACAAAAAAAACCCCAAAAAACCAAAACAAAAAACACCCCTCAAAAACAGAGAGGGGAAAAACCTCAAATGCCAAAAACAAATGAAAACAAACAATCAAAAAAACCCACAAACAAACAAACAAAAAAAACCAAAAACCCCAAAAAACACCCCAACAATAACAACAACAACAACAACAAAAACTAACCCTAGGAAATCTTGGGAAGCTAACCTCTCAGTAGTGTTTTCTTGCCTTAACTTTCTGTTTCTAGTAAGGTACGGGGAAAAGGCTGAGAGATATGCCACCTCCAAGGAATTGCCTTTCTGTGATAAGGAAGATAAAACACTTCAAAGTTAAGTAAGGAATATAAAATTTGAAAGTGCTCAGAACTTTTCAAAATGTTATTTAAAAGGACTAGGATACAGACTTTGCAATGTCTCATATGCAGGCCTTCACATCTGTCTGAATTTGAAAAAAACATTCTTGTGATGACACTATGAGGAAAACAGTCAGCTTTATTATTCTCCCTTAAAGTTATGCTTTTGCAGGTGAGGAAATATATTTTTTTTCAATTTATGCAGTACCTAGCTACCTACTATAATCTTAGTGGATAATTTTTAGTAGTGTTATGATAGAAATAGGAAACACAAGAAAACCAGGGTTTGCCTCCGTCGGTTTGGGGAGCTTTTAAATTAATTTAAGCTTCTGGGCCAGCAAAATAAGAATCAATGCTTTGAATTTAATTTTGCAAATGATATTGACATTTTAGTTTGCACAAGAATGAGATTTCATCTTAGATTAAAACATTCAGACAGACTGGTAACACCCTGAATGTTCAACACAGGTTAATACTCTGTCATTGTGTTCAAGTTACATATGGATTAGTCATAATGTGGTAGACTCCAGGTAAATCACAATGACTCTTACTAGGACCTAATAACTTCAGATTTCATGCACTATTCATAATGAAACCAAGTAGGGACCTCTTTTAGACTTCCAGAAGATGTCTAAGGCAATCTCCGTGAAACCTTTTCTATATTGCTAACAGGAGGAAGATTTGTAGAGTTAGTATCTTCCTGGAAATGCATGTCAGGGCATCTGTGGTGTTGTTCCAGGAGGAGCTCAGCTGTCTGGCTGGTGTGGACCCAGCACAGTTTGATGTAGAGGGCAGAGGAGAAATGAGACAGCATTGCTCTGCTCACCCAGCAGTTGTTCACCTGCTGTGTGGAACTTCTCACTCTGTAGGTGTGGGAGGTTATGCTATCATGTACCCCTCTCCTTACTTTCATCACCAGCTTCATGTCAGCTTCAGCTTCAATCTTCATCAGCAATTAGTGTTTGAAATCACTGATTCCCACTAAAGTCTTCAGGAGCATTCCTCTTGACTCCATGTGGGTGAACTGGGCTCTAGGTTGAGCCTTTTGTGTTACCAGTAGAAAAATGTAATAAGTTGCCAATAGGAGAATGAAGTATTTCAGCAATGGCAGGACTGCTTAGTTTTGATTTGAGTTTGGTCTTGACATTTCTGTTTCGGAGCCACAACCAAATTGTAACACAGCAAAATAAACTGGTCTTATATTGTAATGCTTCATAAAAGACTTTTCTGTTGCTCCTTCAACCTTTAAGACAGGGGAATATCTCATCTCTCTGCTTTTCACTACAAACATCAGCCTCCCAGGGTTTCAGGCAGATACAATTCACGTGAGATACTATGTTGCACCTATCATCCCTCAAAGACCTGGGTATGAGGTGAAATAATACTGTTTCCTATATCACACTTATGGTATCCCAGATGTAAAAAAAAAATAAAAAAATAAAAAAAAAAGTTAAAAATATAATAAACATTATTGAAGTTTTTAGTCCTTTTTTATCATTCATTGTGAAGTCATAAAGTTATTGTTTTGTAGATAATCCTCCCAAATAGCCTTGGTTATTAGACAAAGGGTCAGTTATATTCCAGACAAATATAAATTTACTCTTATTTTTCATAGAAATTGAATGGGAAAAAATTATAAAATGATACCTGTTTAAATATCTAAAATAGCTTCAAAAGCCAAGTTATATACATCCTGAAGGAGTTTTATGAGAGACCGATAAGAGAAAGATAGGTTGGAGGTAGGCAGTAATTCCATTGTTCAAAAGACAGATGAGCAACTTCATATTCCTCAGATCCTGCTGGAATTGTAAGAGTAAGAAACAGGAGCATCCCCACGGCAGAGTGTCTTCCCTGGAAAAAGTCAAACAAAAACAAATGCAGTAAGCTGGACATGTGTATTGTTCTTTACCTAAAGTCATTCTCACTGAAAAAGAAAGGTGAGTTCTCTCAGTGATCTTCCTCTGCCACAGATTATAATCAGCCTGTAGGACTACCTGGGAAAGTGTTGTTTTCCCAACTGGCTACAGTGTGTCTGGAAGACCTGGCACAGGTCTACTGGAAGCCAAATGACCTTAAATTTCCTTCCTTTCAGGCCCTAATAAGCCGAGGGTCACTTTGTAGTCACACTAGCCAGCTGTGGGCACATCTGCAAAGCCCTCCTGCCACTTCCTCCTTCAGGGACAGACCCAGCAGGTCTGCCTGGCCAGGTGCCTTTCTCACAGTGTATTCTGATTAACATTCTGTGGTGTACTGTGCTCTAAAGGGCCTCTTCACAAAATGTAGAAATATGTGAATTTCTTTTCTTCAGAAATCCTGCCTCATCTGGTTTGTATCAGTCAGACTTTTGCTGAAGCAAGTCATGGCGTTAACTACCACAGAAATGGACTTTATAATTTACTCCAATGAAATCTGAAAGCTCTGGGGAAGCTACAGCTTCTGACTGCTGTTCAGTGGCCCACAGCTGCCATGGATGGAAGAAAACAGGCTGCATCTTAATGTGCTCTGAAGTAGCTACTTATGGAACACTCGATCCAGCATGATACCCTAAAATGCCTGTTTGCCTGTAGAGTCTGTCTATTCAGCTTCTCCAGCCTGCTCCTTTGCATTGCTCTCTTCCTGCAGCTGTTGCATTGGATGCTGACACTGGAAGCCACCAACACTTCAACTCCAATGGGGTGAAGGCAGAACACCCCTGTGGAACCTTCTGCTGCTAGAGATAAACTTGTCCTCAAACCTGAAGGAGCATTCAAAACCAGAGCACTTTCTGTAGTGCCTTACTAGTGACAGAGTTGCTCCTGGGAGCATACTGGGGGATACACTGCACTGTGGATTATTTCCTCTTGAGATGAAAGCAGGCAAGTCCCCCTGTAATGAAGGATTTGATGTTTGTACTTCATTGGTGTTGCCTAGATACTGTAATGACTGATGTCTTTAAAACACAAATAATCTTGCAAACAATAGAACATTATTAAGGTTGCAGAGTCAAGTACTCAAAAGATAGAAAACGCCAGAAGTAGGATTGCCCAGGAAACCTTAATTCAGCCATCTTTTGCTGAATGTACTATGACACTTTAGTTACATAGGTCACCTGCTTCATTAAGCATGAAGAGACTGTTCCAGCAGTGAGAGGTTGTATATTGCATTTGCTTCTCACTGTTCACTCTGTACCCCATGACCTTATTTGCCTGACATTATTCAAACACTTCTGTAAGGCTGAATTATTCATTTCCTCTAGGGTGTCAGATTGTTTCACAAACATTAATTCATTCAGTCCCGCAAAACTCAAATTAGCTCTTTTTTCCCCCCTTATTTTGTAAAACCAATACAGAAGTTGTTTAAGGTTGAAGGATTCTATCAGGTTGAGGTGCCAGTCAAAGTGATCTAAATCAGTAACTTTTAGAATGCTTTTAACTACATAATCAGGAACAGCATCTGTTGACTTTAACGGCAACTTTTGCTTATTTTATATGTAATAAAAATTTGTTTCTAAATAGAGTTTGCACATATGCCTAAATATATTATACCTAACTCTTAACATTTTAATAATGTATTTCTGTTTTATTATGCTCTGAGAGATATTTTGAGTCTGTATTTTCTAATTCAGTGCTCATTGAGCCAGTGCTCATGTGCATTGGTCATTGGAGACTGTACTGGCATCATTGAGATGCCTCCAAAATGCCTTGAAGACTGTCTATAACTCAACATTCTGAAGGAATGGATTTAGCATAGGGATCTCTCATAAAGATATTACCCTTGGATCTTCACCATGACATTATTCATTATCTAAATGAATTGTGTTTAATCTTTCCTGAACCTCCATTTAGATTAAATGCTTATTAAATACATGTACAGCAATTGAATTTTTTGTGCTCTCAGTATTTAAAAATATTTTATCCTACATCTACACTGGTGGAGCATAAGCTTCTTTATTATGTCAATTTACCTATTCTACATATGAAGCTCTGCTCTGAATTTTAGTATGAGAGGCATTTCCTGGCACTTATAAACCCTATTCTAAAATGTATTTGCCTGTTCTTATATTACAGGATATTTGGTCTCTGCTTTATCCATATTATATTCCAGCATTCCCGTGCCTGTGTAAGAAAAGTTTACGAACACAAAAGAAGAGAGTGCAAGTATATCTCTGCACAACTGCACAGTTCACAGTGTCCTACCATGAAAAAATATATTTCCCTTTCATGGCAAAATGGCTCTAGATGTCTGCTGAGCAATGCAACAGTCTAACCATAGTTGTGTCAGGTTTACTGTTAAAAATCAAAGAGGTTTTGCAACAAAGAGCTCCACTAATAACATCATGCTAATTACAAAGTTTTATATTTGGTTCAGAGACTAAACTGAGAGCTGGACAGTTGAGAAAGTGCCCTAACAGGACTTTATTGCATGTTGAAATGGTTTCAGGCTTTTTTTCTGATGAACAACCTATTGAAACAACTCTGTGGAAACATCTGCAGGATGAAGTTGCTTTTCAACAAGAAAAGAAGATGTAACTACAGCTCTCAGAGTTGCATGAAAACACAAAAGTAAAGCTTATTTCTCTCTGGTTTGCATATTGGCAATGTTTATTGAAAAAATTATTAAGTGCCCTGTAGGGACCTAATTTAGATTCCTTTTTGATTTTAATGGAATTTGGATGAGGCTCTTAGTTCATAAATCTGCCAATGATGTATAAACGAGTATAGAGCTTTATTTGCTGCATATCAGTATAACCTTTCTGTTGTTTTGGTTCAATTATGAATACACAAATTCGGACACATCCATTAAGACGTATGTGACTAAATTCAAAACTCTCTGATACCATCACCTTTTTGACTGTGACAGATTTCTGAAATATTATTTGCTAAAACTTATTTTTTATAACTTTTTTTATTTAGTTTTGTTCATTTTAGATGTGTTGTCAGAGTTCATTTCCTGAAGCTTTTTTTGGCAATCCATGTAACCCATGCTTTGTCTGTTATAAGCTGTAGCATTGTGTGTTTTAAGATTATTTATACAAGTTTTGTTGTAAAGTCGGTTATTTTTTGTAAGTTGAGATTATGGTTTGATCCTTGGTTCCCCCCATGTTCCTCCCTCACAATAGTTTGTCCCTGAGTTGTTTGTCCCTTGTTTTCCTGCCAGTGACCCGTCTGTCAAGGTGACCGATCCCCTGGTCCTTCCCTTTATGTCCTTGTAAGTTTATCTCCTCCCTCCTGGTGCTGCCCAGTTTCCCTGTCCATCATTGTAACCACATCCCCCCCTTTATTTCGAGAACCTTCTATGTCAGTTATCCCTTACTTGAGATATGATTTACCTCCTGAGCCTTTTCCCTCCCCTGTGCCATCCTTATTGGTTCAGTTTTGTCCCTCGCTCCTGCCCTGGGCTTCGTTTATTGGTTCCCTCGTGTCTCCTCCTGTCACACCCATCCCCTTTATCAGTGTCTCCCCGAGCTGTCCTTCCCTGACACCGTCACTGGTCCTTCCGGGACAATAAAGCGCCTTGGCGCCCATACAAGTGTCCGCTGTCTCCTCCCTTCGCCTCAGTAGCTCGTAGTCCCGCTCTCGCCTGCGCCACCCACACGGCAGGCGGCACCACTGCCCGGGGTTCTTGGGAAGAACCTGGGAGTGGCGGAATCAGTGGTCTTCTCCAGCCACTCCGGGACCGGCTAGCCAGCATCCGTCCAGCTCCTGTGGCCACAGGGCAGGCTACAGTAAGCTGCTCATAACTAGCCTTTGTTTGATACATTACACATGTAGACATACCAAACAATCCTTGGCTCAGTATTGTTTACTTTTTCATCAATGACTTGGATGAAAGGTTAGAGGCCTCCTCAGCAAGTACCCCGAGGACAGAAAGGTGTGAGAACTGGCTGATACCCAGAGGCCTGTGCAGCCCTTCAGAAGGACGGCAACAGGGTGGAGAGTTGGGCAGAGAAGAGCCGTCTGAAACTCAATAAACGCAAATGCAGGGTCCTGCACCTGGGGAGGAATAACCCCAGGCACCAGCGCAGGCTTGGGCTGAGCTGCTGGAAGGCAGCTCTGTGGAGAAGGACCTGGGGGTCCTGGTGGACAACAAGCTGCTCTGAGGCAGCAGCATGCCCAGAGGGCTGGCAGTATCCTGGGGGGCATTAGGAAGAGCATTGCCAGCAGGTCAACAGAGGTGATCCTGCCGCTCTACTCAGCCCTGGTGAGGCCACATCTGGAGTGCTGTGTCCAGTTCTGGGCTCCTCAGGATGAGAGAGACATGGAGCTGCAGGAGCAGGTTGAGCAGAGGGTGGCAAAATGTTTTAGGGATTGGAGCATTTCTCTTATGAGTTAAGGCTGGCGGAGCTGGGCTTGTTCAGTCTCAAGAAGAGATGACTGAGGGAGGACCTCATAAATTTCTACCAGTATCTGAATATGAAGATAAGACAATGGAGCCAGGGTCTTGGTGGTGCCAAGCAATAGAACGAGGGGCAATGGGCAAAAACTGATGCACAGGAAGTTCCAGCTGAATATGATGAAGGATGTCTTTACTGTGCAGGTACTGAGCAATGCACAAGTTGCCCAGAGAAGTTGTGGAGTCTCCCTCCATGGACATATCCAAGAACCATCTGGATGCAATCCTGTGCACTGTTCTCTAGACGACCCACTCCGGTCCCTTCTAAGCTGGTCTGTGATTCTGTGATATCCTTTGTGATTTATGCTCCTTCAAAAGACAGTTTTTAAAATAGAAAATCTGTTCTTAACTTCTACAACTGGGCTCTATGCTGGAATTGGGAAATTGTGGAACTGTGAATCCAAGTCAAAGGCAAATGTTGTGCACTCAGAAGAGATTTTGTTTACTTAGAAGCTGCATTGCAGTGGCCAACAAGTAAAACATACCATGAAAGCATCTGGCTTTCATTTCCACTAGGAGGACCCACCTAGTCACTTCTGTGCTGATGTAACTGTTGGAGTATTAAACTCATGAACAGGCCATTAAATAATATTTATTTGCTGTGAAATCTTTGTGTCTGGAATTTTACTCCTGTGCTGAGATGCAAGGGCATGTCCCAAGCTTTATTGTCCTGATGATATTTAAATGGCATCCTCTTCACATTTTACATTATTTTTTTCATCAAGTAAGACACCTAGACCAGTGTAAGATGATCCTAGCAGAGCATCTGCTAAAGACAAGCATTCATCTGTTCTTCACATCTGATGATTTAAATCTGCATCTAAGACTGAGCCTGTATCTTTCTTAACTATGCAGAGATTTTGCTAGTGTCAACTTTGAGAGGTGATTTAGCCAAACGAAGAGGTGTGAATTACTTCCATAGCATCACCAGCCCATTCACTTGGAATCAGAAAATTGTGCATGTCACTTAATGTTCTCTGACACTTGTTCTCTGTTCTCTTGATGTAGCTACACATTCAATACCACTTGGGTGATGTGGATGTGTGAGGAAGGAGAGACAGAGGAGGTAGAAAGACAGAAGGTGTTCACTGAAAAAAAGGTGATTACAGAACAAATATTTTCACCCTTCAGCTTCAGAGCAAAATACTGCAGTCTGAGCAACTACTGTGGTGTTCTCCAGGGCTCTGTGAAATATATTTCCTGTAAAAGTATTTAATTGTCCTTTTACTGTATAAAACAAAAGAAATGAAATGAAGTTTCAGTTAAGTCCTTAGCTAGTAAAATTCAAAGGAGTGTCCTTTGACCTTCTTGTCATACTTATTGCCACTACTGTAAGAACTTCCCTCACCTTCACTCTGCTGTGCTGAACAAGCTCATCTGCCTCAGTTTTTCTGTTAGGCAAGGGTTTGTAAAGCAACCAAGACTGTTCCATTTAACCACATTCAGTAGCTGATGAAGAACTGAGCTGGATATGTGTGAGAAAACCATTGACTTAATTATTTAAATATACAGTAATCTAAAAAGAAAATAAAATTATTATAACCAATACTATAGTGTCTAAAAGTTTCTGTTAGCATCAGACACTTGTTGCTTTTAGCACTATGAAAAGTCAAGGTATAGAAATTCCTTATGAAACATTTTTTTCAGTCTGTCTCTAATGCAACAGTTGTCGGAGTAATTTCCAAATTAATATTTTATAAAGTTATGGGAAAAGATATCCAGCTTGGTCCTGTTAAAATCCACACAGACAAGAAATTCCTGAGTTAAGAGGCTCAGAAAAGTCATGAAGCAAAAACTCCAAACTTCTTTAATCCTTTGTTCATTTTATTAATTCCTGCCCTTTGGGCCCTTTTCGACTCTGTCATATTATATCAACAGTTGACTCTATGATATTATATCAACAGTCCATAGGAGACACCATACTACCATAGGTTAAGGTGCTACTGTGCACTAGCTTCCTATTTTTTCCTTCTGTTTCAACAGAAATATTCCCAGGGAATTAGATTAAGTGGGAAAGGTGTTTTGGCCTGATAAAGATAATTCTGAGTGCGTTTTCTGCGTGAAAAGGTATACAGCCATAACTGAAAAGTGGCGTCTGTGACTAAGCTACCTTCCAAAATCATTTCACACTTGAGAGGTAGATACCTCAGATTTTTGTGTTTTCGTTAAAGTAAGACAGTGCCTTGTGCAGTACAACTTATCTCTTCAAAGCTGAAAGCTGATCAAATGCAAAGTTTTAAAAGTTAAGAACACCTAACACCTAAGCACACCTAATGAAAGTCTCTGTTAGTGGAAGGAATTCTAAAGCCTGAAACTTGGCCAAAACTGTGAAAAATGTGAGAAATAAATGCAAAGGGTAGAAATTGATGGTTAAAATTATTTTATTCCATCTAAGGTTGCAGGAAAAAACAGTGTTATCCATCCCCACAAGACCTACTGTCAGCAGGTGCATACACTGCTGTCTTTCCTGAATATTTTAATTTTTTTCCAAGAGATGGGAGCTGGGATTTATTTCTAGTAAGTGCAGCTGAAAAAAAATGGAAGGACAGAAATGTCAAGACAAGAAATCATTTTGTGTCATGGCTGGAAGAAAAAAAATACGTGCTTTTCATAGTTACAATGTCAACCCTCACAGTTCAGCAAGGGAGGTGGGATAATAAATGGGCAGAAAGCAATAAGGCAGAGTAAGAAGAGTGAAATAAATGACTGGAACAATAATTGGGATAAGAATACCTGCATAATTGAGTGAAAGACTTAATACCTCTGTCAAGAAGACTTAATGTTCAGACTTGAAGAGACACGTCAGTTATCTCAATAAGGACTGTAAGAACAGGCTGAAGTGGAAACATTTTTAAATGGTAATTTCCATTAGGCAGGTGGATATTGTATTTAAACATATATAATCACAAATATGTATTGAAAATTTTAGGTAAAGGAGGGGAAATTGGGTGAGAACTGTTCTGGAAATACAAAGATTGTATGTGCTCTTTATGTTGTGAACTATGTATAAATTTATTGTATATTGCATATCAGATATCATGGCAACTCAGAAAGAATATAGGAGTTGACAAAAAATTGTAAAAATAAGATATCTTGATTAAATTTTGCATTAGGCATGCAGGTTTTTTTTTTCATCACATAGTCTTTTGTCTTTTCCAACAGCATCAGTCTTAGACAAAGAAGAGAAACTGGTAAATACACACTGATTGACAGCTTTTGCACTTTTCAGCTCCAAATAGTGGAATTCCAGGATACCTGAGTATGCCCAGCAAGCTTGCTGATTTTCTCACATATAACCTAGGAAATTCCCTGCAGTGGTCTGGGAAAAGAGGGTGTGAAGAGCAGCATGCTCTGTCCTCCATGGAAGATATTGCACAAAGAGACAAACAGGTGAATAATGGAATGGTTGTTTCACAACCTGCCACAACTAGCTATTTTTTATACATAAAAGGTATGTCACAGGTAAATTGGGATGTGACATATAAGAATAAAAGACCTGACTCAGCTGTTAGCAAACTTTTCTCTATTTTAACCAAAGGTTTCTTCATCAAGGGAAATAATTGGATTGTTATAAGGTGGACCTGGGGAGTGGACTAATGTGCATGCTATGCAAAATGATCATTTGAATCAGCCCCAGAGCAAACAAATCAAACCACCTTGGCAATAAAGTTGTTTTCAAGAATAAAGCTGTTTTCAAAAGGTCACTCACATTTAGTTAAAACAAATATTTGCATCAACAGATGACTTATTACCACCTCTAGAAGTGAAAAAAATATTTCTATTTATTGAATATATGCTGTAAAAAGTACCCTTCTCTGATATGCAGCACCACGAACATAAAACTCATGTCATGAGAAATATTTGTGGCAGTGAGAGCAACATCTACTTTAGGAAGTATTTCTAACATATATAATAGATGTAATACATTTGACAGTATTCATTTCCTCTACATAACTCAGTATAAAAGACACTGGATGCAGGTCCTGTCCCTACCTAATCAGCAGTTGGACAAAGCTCAAATTCTATGGTTAAAAATGATAGATTTTGATAGCAGAAGTCCTATTTCCACAGGAAGATATGAAATTTTAGTAATTAATACACTTTTTGTATAAACTCTTTGACCTTTGGCTGAAATGGAGAATATCTTTCTTCTCAAAATAAATAGAATTATTTTATTTTCTAACTTCATGTTAAATAAATCCCTTTTTTGTTGAAAATCTTTCTAGTTTTCACTGGCACAAATATTCATTCTGTTATTCACTTTCTGTGTTTCATGATGTAGAGAGAGGAAAATAGATAGTTTGAAGTTTTTGCCTATGCCATTTTATGTGCTTAAAAATTACTTTCAATCTTTGATTAAATTTATTACAAACAGAATTTGAACAAAATATATTTGTCAGCACTTTTCTAATTTGTTGAATTTGTAGCCCCAGAATTTGCAATGCTCTTTCCAATAAACAGGTACATTTTATGTTTCTTTTTATAACTGTAGGTTTATGGGTAAGCAAATCTAGATGGCTCTGTCTTTTTGTCTCCTGATACACCCAGTTGCACAGAGGAGCACATCCTAAGAGAAGGACAGTTACTCACAATTGCCCTGGGAAGTTGTGGATGCCCCATCCCTGGCAGTGTTCAAGGCCAGCTTGGATGGGGCTCTGAGCAACCTGCTCTAGTGGGAGGTGTCCCTGCCCATGGCAGGGGGGCTGGAACAAGATGATCCTTGAGATCTCTTCCAACCCAAGCCATTCTCTGATTCCAAGTAAGAACCTGAAGGTAGGAGTTAATGTCCTCTATTTTTCTTTGGGTACATTGCAAAAATGTACTAGCAAAGGTTGAGGTCTGGTGATACAATGTGCAGTGTGTTGCTGTTTGCAGAAAAGCAGATCAAAACTGATCAAAATATGTGAAGCACTGGGTTAGGAGCAGGGAAGAGTCCTAGTGTGGTAAGTGAAGTAAAGCATATGTTTTGCTGAAGGACAGAGCAATTCCAGCTTCAATGATTCTAATTTAAACTTGATAGTTTACCCCTTAGTAAAGCCTAAATCTGAACCAGTGGCACAAAAATCAAAGAATCTTTCATGAGAATCCATCTCTGGATCCTGAATTCTCAAGCAATTACTCAGATGACTGTAATAAACCAAACTGAGTTTTCTCAGAGTATGAGCAACATCCTTCCTAAAATGCGTGTTCAGACCTGGTGACACAGTCCTGGACTGGATTGCTCCATAAGGGTTACAACCAGCATAGTCACCAAATATTTGCAGTAAAAGCTGTAACCACTATTATCATGGCAATCCTCCCCCTACCCCTACCTTAGAATTGAAAACTCTAAATAGCACGAAACAGGAAATTTCACAATGCACAATGCATTGATCAGGTCGGTGAGATCTGTTCAGGGAGGAATACACAACACATTAATTTGTGGGTACCTTTACCATAACTCACAAGTGTCTTATTTGGTTTAATAAAGTGCATTTCTTCTTCCTTGCTTCCTTTAAGAGCACAGCAACTCATCACAACTGTAGAGGAAAACACAATAATATAGAACACAACAGTCAATTAAAATTATGTCCATAGACCGTAATTACCTGTATTTGGAATGGCTGACAAGTATAGCAAAAGTACTGAGCTAGGCAGTTTGGCAGGAGGAAACATCAACATTTCATAAATTGGCCCCATTGCTGTCATATTGCAGAACTCCAGAAAAATATTTTTGTGAACTCATAGTGAGTAGGATATTCAACAAATACAAAAAATAAAAAGGAATATTTCCATAATGAAAATTAATTTGAAGTGTGAGGCTATAGATACTGGAAAATAGAGGAGTAGGCCTCTAAAAGAGAAATTATGTTTGCAAGTGAATTACATGCTACACGTCAGTTGTTGAGGCCATAGCGGCAAAATGGCAATTTATATTTAGTTGTTTTGTTTTCTGAGGGGTTTGTGGGGGCTTTTTTATGTCTCCAAAATGATAAACAGTCCTGGTTCAAACCAGGCTTGCCACTTCCTTCCCATCTGTGCACAAAACCTAGTGTGAGCATATGTCATGGTGGTAGAATCATATTGATTCAAAACAGGAAATAAGAGTGAGAAAATACCATTTTACTTAGACACCTTTCTTGGTTTCTTCTTAACAGAAAATAATAAATTTTTAAACATACCCTGTACCCAGTTCCTTCCAGTGCAAGTTATCTCTAGAAAGACTTCATCCCATTTTGTTCTCACGTGTCTTACAAGGCTCATCTAAGGCAGCTAGCTCTCCTCAGGGCCCACAGGATGGAACCAGGAGACAGGCTGTGCTTTCATATTCCTTCATGCAGAGAAGAAACCTGGGGCCAGACTTGGAATCAAGGTCATAGAATCGCTTCAGTTGGAAGGGATCCTTAAAAATCATCTGTGGATGCCATGGGACAGAGAAACGGCAAGCGTTTCTCACAGCAGCTTGTGAGAGTTTTTAGGGAGTTGTAAGGATGTGATAACTTGTTAAGTATAAACAATGTGCAGGTGGTGTTTTTCTACTTCGTCTTTCTGTTTTTCTCAAGTACGGTGTATGAGGAAGATGTTTTTGTTAGTTAGCCAATCAAATAGAATCTATTGTATCACTCTATATAAACTGCGCAGCTCTCTCAAATAAAGCCTTCTTTTCTCTTTCTACAATACTGCCTCCTGCCTTTTCCTGTGTCATTCTCGGCACAAGAATGACAGTCATCTGGTCCAACCCTCCTGCCATGAGCAGGGACATCTTCAACTAACACTGTTTGCTCAGAGACCCATCAAACCTGACCTTGAATGTTTCCAGGCATGGGCATCTACCATCTTTCTGGGAAACCTAATCCAGTCCCTCATCACCCACAGTGTAAAAAGACATCTTCCTTATATGTAGTTGGAAGCTACTCTTTTTTAGTTTAAGACCATTACCCATTACCCTCTTGTCCTATTGCAACAGGCCCTGCTAAAATGTTTGGGCCCATCTTTGTTTCAAGCCCCTTTCAGGAGCAAAGGATGCTCTAAGGTTTCAGAGGATTCTTCTGCTCTCCATGCTGAACATCCACAAGTCTCTTAGCATGTCTTCACAGTAGGAAGGATTCCAGTTATCTTTCTGGCTCTGTTCTGTACATGCTCCAAATGGTCCATATCTTTCCTCTGCTGGGGACCCCAGAGCTGAACACTCCAGCTGGGGTCTCCCCAGAGCAGAGGGAGAGAAGCACTTCCCTCAAACTGGTGGCTACTGCTGCTGTTGATGTAGCTCAGGATGCAGCTGGGTCTGGATGAACTGGATCAGCAGTTCAATTGCCCAGCACCCACCAAGGGGCAACTCTGTGAGGAAGTACCAGCACGTGAGTGGGAAAGGTGCTGTATCCTGAGTGTAGCAAAGTACCTTTCTGCAACCAAGAATCAGTTGCTCCTCCAGGTCCTTGTGGAAGGTGAGAGTTACCTGGGTGTCTGTGTAACTTTGCTAAAGGAAAGTTTATGGAACTCTGAACTACAGATTTTTCTCTGGTTTTGAGCCTTGATTCTTCTGTCTCAGAGGCATCATTTCTCTCTCTCTCTCTCTCTCTCTCTCCATCTTTTGGGATCATTCCCCCATTTGCAGTTAAACATCATACTCTGTCCCAGACTTGTTTTCCCCATGTTGGTTTGTAACGTCTGGCATTGTCTGAGTTGTGGCTGGGATGTGAGTGCTGTCCCCTGGCTGTGGGCTGGAGGTAGCCAGCCCAGTGGCAAATTGGTGTCAGCACTACACAAGCCACACTGAAACCACCCAAAACTGAGCACATGCAGGCTTTCAATGAGTTTGTTCAAACTGCAATCACGATGCCTGGCAAATGCCAAGAAATCAAGACTATCCAGGCCAGAGCCACTGATCTAGTAAGGTTAGCACTGGAGTGGTAGGAAGCACGTGTGCCTACCTCACCGAAAAATTTGCAGCTCATCTTTCTGGCTTAAGCTGCTGGCAGAGACAGAGATGAGCTAAAGAGTCAAAGATTTTTTGTGCTGATGTGGGCAGAACCTTTATATGGAACATCAAACACTGAGCTGTGGATTCCAGCGCACATGAATGTACCATAGGCTTGGACACTGCCCAGCTCCTCTTCAAGCACCTCCCTGTGCACCAGGTATTTGGGATGCAGGAGCCAGGCAGAGCAAAAATAACGGGATTTCCACTGAGTATCAGGAAAAGCTGGCAAATGATCATGCCAGTAATTGAATTGTTTGCAAACTGAGGAGGAATGGGAGAAAGTCCAGATAGGATAAAATGTGATCAGAATAACAACTTGCTGCTAAGCAGCTAAAACCACAGGCTGTGACTCCTGGGAAGGGAAAGAAAAGCTGGAAATACAGCAATTAAGGCCCTTATTTAGCACATAACAGGCAAGTACATGCAACACTGTGTGCCTTTGCACAATCAGGTTCTAACAAGTTAAGAGATATCCTTCAAAAAAAGCAATGCTGCACTGTACTCACTGGGATGCATGAAAGGAAAGTGTTTGTTGATCCTGTTTTCAAAAAAAGGTCCATGGAATTGCATTTGTGAAATGGGATATGACATGAGAGGAACCATGACTCACGTGAAGGACTTTTTTAGAGTGACACCTTAAAAACAGTCTTTTGTCAGCACAGCATTGTTTTTCATTGTTTGGGTTTTTAAATTTAATCACTGCTATGGCTGCAGATGTTCATGAAAGAGTGATTCAGAGAAATTACACAAATGTTTAGGTTTTCATGCTTATTCACTTCATACTTGTCAGAACAAAAGGAGGGCTGAGTATTTGCCTGCAATGCTTCCCAGCAGCTTTATTGCTGTTGCAGTGCCCATCCTTTAAAAGGAGCAATTTGACCTGTCCCATTATTTCTGTCACTTTTCTTGGTTTAGGATCTGAAAGACAAATAATACTTGTAGGTTGTCAATCCCATCTTCTTTCAACAAAATGGAAAGACAAAATTGAAAGAATCTTAACTAATTTCATCTCATTAAATCTTTTGGCTTTCCTAATCTCTTTCTATGACATGGAGAATAGATAAACATTAGGGCCCTAAATTAAGGACAGGATGAGTTTAAACCCCCTCAATGTCAAAAGCAAACAAACAAAATGAGGTGACTATAAATGAAAGCAAGAAAAAGCCCAGAACAGTATAACAGCTGTTGATGTGGTTAGAATAAAGTCAATTTTTCTATGAGAAACAATTAAATCAAACAATTAAGCAGGAGGTTGGCATAAGGCAGCTAGGTAAAGCCTAGGAGTATGGGAAAGCAAGCAGGTTAAGCAGGTTTTGCTGCTGTCTCAATACCCCTAAGGTACCTGTGGATAATACCAGGCTTGCCTTGCTCAAGTTTCATTTGAGTTACATCAGAGATGCCAAAAGCTGGCGTTGTACTTAACGGAACAGCCCCCTCCCTCCCTCCCCAGACTCCTGTTATTGATGATTGTGAAGACAGGGAAGACTTTAATAATTTTTTTCTTGATCAGATGACATGTATGAGCAATGCCCAAAGAGAATTCAGTGGGAAGACTGATCTGAGGTTCCCCTCCTGCATTTGGGAGGGAATCTTTACAACTAGCTTGTGTCTACTCACTTACTCATTTGGTTCAAGATTTTCATTACTAATACAATGATTGCTGCTTCCTGTGTTTCAGAAGGCAAGGTGACCATACATAGTTCAAAACTATTCCACCAGAGTGTAATTTGGATTATCTAACTAAATTTAATGTGTATGCATTTGTGAAACAAAAGCAGCAGTTCTCATGCTCATTTGAAAAAAGGCCAAACAAGATGTTTTAAATAAATAGAGATAGATATCTAATAAGGAGAATAAAAGAAAGAATAGTTTTAAAATAGCATTTGCATACTGAATATGGAAAATATTGACTGTGTATTCGGGAAAATAGTTCCTTCTGATTATCTCTACAAATATTAGATTGTCTAAGCATCCACCTCCGTTCCTCATTATGAGAGAGCAGTTTACTGATTCATTTTATGTTTATAAACCCTTCCAGACTGGAGTCTAATGTAGGATAAAGCACCTAATGTTTTCATAGGATCTTCTGTTCCTTTCCCAATCGATATATTCCTAATAATTTTAAATCTTTTCTCTTCTGGGTCTCATTCAGTGTTTGATTCATATAAATTAGAGAGTTACTTTACATTTACTTCCCATAGCCAGACCTGCAAAGGCTAAATAAGAAAAATGGGCAAAATATGCAATGGGCTAAAATGAAAACAAAATACATAAGTTCTAATTAGTTTCCATGTCCTGTAATTTGCCTACAGCTTTCCTGTTTAAAATTAGTTGTTTATACCATTTTACTAGGGATCTATTAATAAGAAGGTGCATTGGGCAAAATTTGTTGATCACAATGTTTTTACAGTACCATGAAAGACAATCCCTGCTGCAGGTGTGGATCCCTGGTGGTTTTACTTTGTCCAGTCATTAATGGTGGCCTGGAAAGGGGTCTGGAAAGACTTAGTATCCAAGAGCCATCTGGAGAGAGAGAAGATAACTGTAATCCCTATTAGTAGGATGGGGAAAATTTCTTCTGTTTTGGAGACTCAAGGGTGCTATTAACAGCTAAACCACAATTTTTGCATAATTTTGATGTTCTAGTTGTGCTGTACACCAATTTTCCCATGTTTACAGGTGAGACAATATTTGCTAAAGAGAGTATTCCAGAGATAATGAATTAATGCTTATAAAGAATACAGATTTTTCAGAAGGTTTACATGTGACAAGTACTTGAGATACATCAGGTTTCTCATGACAGTGTATTTAGTTGTAAAATGTATTTTAGAATGAATTAGCTTTTTCTGGCAAAGAAATATTGAATTTTAAGATAAAGCTTTCTATGACAAAACTGTTTCTTTTCCAGGTTTCCCTTAAAAAAAAAACAACAACCAACCAACAAAAAACAAAACCAAAACAGACAAACAAACTGAACAATTTCAGCAAACGTTTAAAATATTTCTTTGATCTTTTGAGAATGAACAGCCTCACATATTATACTTGAGTTTGTAGCTCAAGGTAAGTTTGTGATACCATTAGCCTAAGGTTGCTTACGTTTATTATAAAATAAGATTCATTAAAAGACACTATTGCATGGGCCTTCAACCTCAATGTTTTATGTAACACACCTTTTTTCTGAGACTAACACTATAGCTGCCTAGACTTCTCCTGACAAGTTCTTGCCTAATCTTTCTTTAAAACTTTCCATTTTGATTCAATTCCTTTTCAAAACTGTCAGAAATCACCATCCTACATTTGGAAAACTTAATGAAATAATTAAATTTGATAATTTAAAAGAATGACCTAAGGGTTTGGACGTATGTGTGGGGAAAACAGAAGCAAATAAAATATATTAAAATTTTATAAGAAAGTAGATAATACTTTAGATCCCCATGTCAACCCATTTAAAACAGACTTATCAGAAATCTTAGAAACTGCAGCATGAAATAAAAAATCCTGTTACATAAACCTTTGACAAAGACAAAAAAGAACTGTCATGCACATTATTCTGAAAATATCATATAATTTAAAAATTGGAATATTAATTTGAGTTTAGGTCATATCTTAAACAGTGAAATAACTATTAGGTATGAGGATCTATAAAATAGTTGTCATTTTCTATTAAGTCTTTATTTTAGAAAGAAAAAATTGAGGTTGGATTAATGTAAGGATGAGATTTAAGGAAAGAATGCTCTCTTTTTCTTGCATTAGCCCTCCATCCCATTTTTATGAATCTGATAATAGCATTATGGTAGACCCCAGGAAGAGCTGAAGTTCAAGTACAATTTCTTTTTGAAAATCTGGATTAAGTTGTATTTGCTAAATGTCTGTGCAGAAATGCTAAGTGAGAGATAATTCACACCCTTTATAGATTCTATGGCTTGTTGTCAACAGCTGTTCATCTGAGAAGAAGCTCACAGTAGGAGTGGAATGTGCAAGCTGTAATGGTTCCGCCAGCATCAAGTGTGTGGGAGGTGTTTAAGAAAGAGCCAGCTCTAGCAGTGTTGGCACAGGGTGCCTCACTTTGTCTGTTTTTCCTTAATGATACTCTTCAAATTACATGGAAGCTCTTCCCACACATAATTAACCAGCATGTTCAGGACAATTAGGTGAAGAATTGTCTCTATCATGGTCCCTTACCCAAAACTGTATTTCCAAATTATAAGACTTGCTTCCTGAGCAGGACCTTAACCTTCAGGACATATGTACCCTCTGCTCAACATAATGCAAACATATGCCATGCATATTAATGTGTGAAAGGCACGTTGCTCGCCTACTAGTCTCTCATGCCACTCAAGGTGTGTCTTACTAGTTCCAGCTTGCAGGAGCAAAGAGTTTTCATTGATATGCTACAGGGTGCTAAACCAGTTCTCACTATATCTGCAAATAAACAAGCACAGGTACAGATATAGATACATATTTTATCCAAGTGAAAGCCATCAGAGAATGCTGATCCTCAGAAGTGACAGTCTCACCTTCTCTGTGTGCTGCGCCTTTAGAAGATCCATGTACCTCATTGTGAGCAGTACAGGAACACAGATTTCATTTCACAATCAAAATGTGGCACAGAAGCCTTCCAAACCTTTACTGGAATGTGAAACCTGGACACTGGGGATTAGTAACTGCTCAGTGAAGACTCCAATTTATTAATGCCTCAGGAAAATTGTGATTAACTATTCTCTTTCATACTGTGGTCCACACAGTAGCATTGTAGAGAAGTACAGAAATACCCTAGGGATGAAACGAGTCCAAATCTGAGGTGAACCATGGTCCTAAAATCTCTTTCTGTGTCAGTGAACAGAGTTGTTTTAACTTCCAAAGGGGTTCCTTGTGCTTTCTAGGAATGCTGACAGGAAAAATTTATGCTGTGCACTCCATAGCTCCACTGTGATACAGAGTTGCAGACTGGAGGAGATCAGTGACATGGAACAAGTTTGTCACTGTAACACAAGTTATTGATCTTCCACAGATCCTCTTTTGCTCAAGGTCTAATAGAGTTTAGAATCAATATACAGAATTATGTACGTAATTCCCTTATATAAAACTCCTTCCATTCTCATCAACTCTCCATTGAGAGATTTTTCTATTACCTTGAAGGCTCCTCAAATTCTTCTTATTTTTATTCATTACCTTTTCATGAGAGCTATGGTTTAGCAATACCTTCACATCCATTTAATCCAGTATTAGTGTCTCCTTTTTTTTCAATGGTACAATAATTACAGCTTTCCCACTTACACAAAGGTATGTGTTTAGGTCTTTCGACCTTTTGTGAAATGAACTTTTCTTGTTAAGCAATGAATTTTAAGTATATATAGCCACCACTCAGTTGTCAGGGTAACAGAGGATTTCAAAAAACTAGATAAAACAAAAATACAGATAATAGCAAGGGCATTCATTATCCTGTGAATATGTTTAGTACATTCTCTCCTCATAGCTTCAAAAGTCCGGTTTATCCAGTTTTTGCTCAAGAGAGGGGTACTTTTACACAACAACAGGCAGAGTTCAATCTTTTAGTATCAACTCCTTTTTCTTATGCATTATACATTTTTTATCTGTTATGTCATATGTCATAAAGCATGGGAGAGGAAGGAATGGGGAAGGTGTGGTTAATATATACAGTTTAGTTAACACAGAAGAATTAAGTTTTGAAACCTCTGGTCAGTGTATCTCTTCCTTTAGTACTGGTTCTTCTATTTCTAATATAAAAGTCATGTACATACGCTCATTGTAAAATTGATATGCACCTTTTGATTTCATGGGAACTATTCTGTTAGCTCTTTGCTACTATGTGTCCCATGAGGAATTCCTGGGAGGCAACCCTGCTGTCACCAGGCACCTGCTCTTCGACCTCTTTGCCACCGGTATCTTTTCCCCTGCCTCACAGGGTTGCAGTGGTCGTGATTGGATGGTCATGTTTTGGTCAGGACGTGATGCTCTGGCTCCTCATAGAGAGCTCTGATTTTGAATTACTTATCACTCTCAACCTGCTTCTGACTGCAGTATCCTTGTCTGTCAGTGTTGGTCCCGTGTCAAAGATCAAGACTCTGTCAAGACTGAGTGATCTTATTTCTCTGAACAATATAACTTCCCTAAGTGTAAACTCTGGGTTTCCTCAGCAAATCATGAGCTTTGACCTGTATTCCATTCATGATTTAGCCTGTTATCACGGATTCCATTAGCCTCAAAAACTTGTAAGACTGGATCTGCTGCCTTAAGGCAGAGATTAACATCTTTATGGGTTTGGGTTTTTGAGTCTCATTTTTTTCAGAGAAATGTAATTTTTTTACACAAATGTTGTCTCCCTGAGCATTTCTGATTTCTCATTTCATATTAGCACAGGTATAGGTGACTGACTGTGCTTTGTTTAGAGTATGGCCGTCTGTTGACAGAAATAAGACCATTTTCTGACTAGCCAGTATTCATCATTTACAGTTATATCACAGATTGTTCTTTATGCATCCATCAGGCTATGTGTTTCCAAAGAGTGTTGATGATGCTTTTAACTGATCCACTAAATGAGATTTGTGCTGTTTTTAATCGTCTTAATGTGCTTTGCTCAATCAACATCCATAGCCAAGAATATTAGATAGATCTGAACACAATAGCAAGCACTAGTGTGTGTTTGCCCACATACACTATTGCTGCTGTACTCCATGCTGCATGCACAATGGTGGGTAATGCTTAGCTCTAGGGATACAACCATGAATGATGTGCTCTTTGCATGCAGGACCAAAGGACACCTTCTTGCACATTATATTAAGCAGCACATATGTAGCCAAAGAGTCTGACAGAGATCTGCTTCCTTCAGCCACTAAGTTTAACTGATCACTATTACAAGGCAATGAAGAAAATACCTGGTTCCAAACAGTGTGGTCTGTAGCAGTTCAGTTCCCCACATACACAGCCTGCTCTTGTAAAATTAAAAATGTTTATTTTATTTTTTTTGTCCACAAAATGCTCTCAGCACTGGAGGCAGAGAGGGAGAGAGGAACTTATAAGGAGGTTTAGAACCAACACAGGGGCTGCCAGGGAAGCCCATGAGGCCAGGCCAAAGCCCTGTCTTTGATCTTCTTGCAGTTTGCTCTTGCAGGTGGAGGAATTCAGGCTCATTTTCCCCCTACACACATGCTCACCCTGGCTCCTAAGTTACATGTTCTCATTATTACTTAATAAAATTAGGTCACATTAAATATAATTCGGTCACATTAAATGTAATTCGGTCACAGCTTAGTAGTCAAAAATGCCAAGAGACTGCATCTGATAATGCTATACCAAATAAAACATCCTGGCCACCAGTCTGGTTATACAGAGACAGTGAGCTGACAAGTTCACACTGACGATGCTGGTAAAAATATTCACTAAACTTTAGCCAAGAAATGTTTTTTTGGAATAACCTGCCAAAGCATAATTAAGTATTCCCTTAAAACTACAATGTAAACAAGCAAAGCATCTAATCAACATATATCCTCTCAGCTTCAAACTGTTTTAGCCCATTCATTAAAAAGCCAAGCAATGAAATTCAGGTGCTTTTACATAAGCCCAAGTGAAATGAACCAGCACTGTTGCACTAGCATTTAGTTCTTTGAGAGAACAAGCTTTCAATACAGAGATGTTTAGTATTAGGTGATTTTTATTAATTATATTGTCATCCTCTAGCCTTCTATTAATATGGATTCAGATCCACTTATTTTGTCATTTTATGCACAGTTAATAACTAATTTTCAGGCATGACATTCTCTGGTGACATAATTCAGTCTTTCAAATATTATAGAGCATTATTTTTATTTTATTACCACAGTCCCTTGATCAATATCTGAATATTTATATTGGTATAAAAGAGCTTGTTCCTATGCCAGATCCTCTCCAATTGAAGGTTGTGGCTCAAAATAAAAAGACTCATCATCTCAATAACTACTCAATAAACATTTATTTTCACTTGTATGACTACCAAAACCTTGCCACAGAAACTAAATACAGTAATTGTGATAAAATATACTGCTTTCATTATCAAACCTGTAGTGATCAATTTCAGTGGAGATTTGCTACTGACAACTCCTTGATTTTTCGTTCTCTTCTTCACAGTATATAAGAGGTGAGTTGCAAATCAGAGTTCATTTGTTCAGAATTAATTTTTTTCAGCAAAATATATGTGAACAAGAGCTGAATATTCATGCAGTTTTCTTGTTTAGGTGGGGCTTCATTCCACAAATTCTGATTAAAATAAATGCTGCAGAAATATGAGTTGTGCTGTGTGTTGCACAGAAGGCGTCTGAACATGAACTGCTCCAATATCAGGAGATTGTCTAGTAAGGCTGCAGTAACAAATTAAATTTGAATAGGGTTTTTTTGGTTGGTTGGTTGGTTTGGGTTTTATCTTTTCATTTATATCCACTGTTTCCAATATTTCCATGTGGCCAGAACTATATGAAGCCATTCCAGGGATCCATGCTCTGAAAGTTATGGTGAATCCAAGCTGCCCAGTATTTTTGTGTCATTTCTGCAACTAGGCTGCTGCTCTCAAGGGTGCTAGATGCTAGATTAATCTGTTTCTGAAGAAGAGAGTAAGGTATTTCTGACAATATCTTCTTTCATAATAGAAAAAAACATAGTGTTTGCTAGTCTGGCAGAACTAGAGGATTTAGTTCTTCCCTCTCACAGACAATGTCCCAGCCCATTGAAGGGAACAGGAATTATGTCCTATTTCATTGAAGCTAAAAATTTTTTCTAAGCTGAAAGAACACACAGAAGTGAGACCAAAGTTCAAGCCTTCATGCTTAGCTACTTTTTTCCAAAGGCCAAAATAATTAAACTTTTTAAGAAATATTTTTATTAAATTATTTCAATAGAAAAGATATGCTTTGAATTGAACATAAAATATTTAATATTTATACCTACCCTGGGTTTTTTGCTTAAGAACTCATTGGTGTCCATTTATCCTAGCATGTATCTTGCAGAACTTCAAACATGCTTTTCTGCTACTACTGCAAAAAGATGTAAAATCCATCCATGATTTCAGATTATTTTGCATTTGGAGCTTGACTTTGAGTGCTCAGTGACCTGAATTTTGCAAAGGACTCATAACTGCCAGGTAGGACAGTGATATTTGAAAGGAGATTTTTTGGCCAGTTGACTCCTGAGTGTTTTCACTGCTGTGTTACAGAATATGTTCTGTAATTGCAGTTTGCAGTGAAGTCTGCTGTCAAAAAGTCATATTTTTATCCATCAATAGACATTCAAAATGAAAAATAACTCAAATTATAACTAAACAGCACTATATGCAAAGAGACAGCAAGATGTCTAAATGTGATTAGCTAAGTGTGGTCAGTTTTTACAAACTAAGCTAATAAATCTGCCCAAACACATTAAAAGAATTTGACTAACAGCACTGCTAGTCATTACTAGTGTAGAAAGTCATCAAGTTTTCAGTCTGGAAAGATGCATCAAATGTAACATAATTCATAAAATTAGCCTAAATGGTTTTTGGGTTTTTTTTTTAAAGGAAGTTTCAGAGAGTGGTTATTTTTCATTTCCATAGAAACTGTTGCCTCATTTAACAAGTGCCTTTCTCCACTCCTGGGGATCCTTCAGGGAGACACAGTTAATTAGAGTGGACTCCATGGGGACTTCTATCATATCTTGTGATTTCCCCTGTTCATTTTGCACCTCACAAGGCAGAATTCCGTAGGTAACTTGAAAAATCAAAGTGTTCTGAGTCTTGTAGGAAAAATATGCCTGCTTTTTAAAATGCCAAAGACATGGAAATAGATGAAAGAATAAAAATGGTTTCATCCCTCTGATGCATGCCATTGTTTCATTGACAACTACATCACATAGGAAATTATAATTAGTTTAAACTGACTTTAAGTTTCATTGCTGGTTCAAAGGAAAAATAATATAAGTTTTTCATTTGTAAGAGTGTTTCTTTGCATGTATCTCTCAATTTATATCACACTTTTTCCCTCTTTTTAGTCAGTTTACATTTTTAGGAGGTTTTCCTGAATGGAGTAAAAAAAGTCTATGCCAGCATTTACAAAAAAAAACTCAAAAACTTAAATACTGTTTAAAATTTGTTTTTAAATCTTATGAAGGATGGTTAAAGCTAAATGTTGTGTATATGTTCTACAGAGTCTATTCCTAGTTTGAAAATGGCTGAATCTTCAATTGTTATTAGTTTGTTTAGAGAAGGTAGCAGAACTGGGGGAAGGAGGGGCATTGAAAGGACCACAGTCATATGTGGATGGTCAAAGAGAGGGCTGGGGGAGAGCTGGTTTGAGCAGTTTTGAGTAAAGAGAGAGAGAACTAACACAGCAGATGGCTCTCTTAAAAGCAGGATGGCAGAGGAGACCTGCATGGGGCACTGAGCAAGAGTCAGAAAGGTCCAGGCACATCCCAGTGTCTGGGTGGAAGAGAGGAGTCTGTACAGCTACAGAGAGAGTTACAGAGAGAGATTGAAAGACTCTGGTTGTGTCTGGGGGAGAGGCAAAGGCAGGGAATGCTTTCTTCCCTCTTTTACTCAACAGCTTCCTCCTTTTGTGCTCTTCTAGGGCATAAGAGCAGTGCTCCCCTGTGACATGTTCACAGGGGTTTTCAGGTGAGGGGAGAGACGAGAATGTTGACTCTATGTTCACAAGGCTTGATTTATTATTTTATGATATATATTACATTAAAACTATACTAAAAAGAATAGAAGGAAAAGTTTCATCTCAGAAGGCTAGCTAAGTTAAGAATAGAAAGGAATGAATAATAAAGGTTTGTGTCTCAGACAGAGAGTCCAAGCTAACTGGGCTGTGGTTGGCCATTAATTGTAAACATCTAAGATGGGCCAATCACAGATGCACCTGTTGCCTTCCACAGCAGCAGACAACCATTGTTTACATTTTGTTGCTGAAGCCTCTCAGCTTCTCAGAATGAAAAATCCTAAGAAAGGATTTTTAATAAAAAGATGTAGGGAGAATTGTAGGGGGGTGCACTATGTAATCTTATCCCCCAATGAGTTGCAGCTGGGGCCAGTTAAGAACCACACCTGTAACCAATTACATACAAGTAGCATAAAAGGGTGGAGTCAGAGTAAGAGCCAGAAGACTGCAAGAACCAGAAGAAGATTGCAGGAGAAGATGGTGAGTTCCCCTGGAGGGGATGAATAATCCCAGAAGAGGGTAGACCCCAGGAGAGGAGAATCACAATGAGAGGATGGACTCTGAAGTCCATCATGTGGACGTGCCAGGGCTCTGTAGCCATTTAGCAGCAATATCCTTCATTGGATCGCTGATGGATTAGCTGCAGATGCTCCTGGCTGCATGCTTCAGGAAAAGCCCCTGGAGGGGATGGACACTGCAATGTAACTGTTGTAATGTTTACTGTAGTGTAGTAGTATTGCTGTAAAGTGTATAGGGCAACTGTGACCCACTGGGATGGAGTGGGGGAGGCAGCATTGGTGTAGCTTGAGAGTGGCAGGTGGAAGCCACAAGGAGGTCCAGACCTGATTTTCTCCAATCAAGACACCTGGAAGTAGGTGAGCCACCAACTAGTCATAATGGGACATTTGAGGTCTCTTCTTTGTGTTGTGACTGCCTTGACAAGAAGAGATAGATGCTGTTGTAATGTAACTGTTATAATGTATTTCTGTAATGTAGAAGTATAGTTCTATAATGTATTACTGTAATATATAAGTATTGTATATGTATTGGAATATAATCCCAATATTACCGGGTGGAACGTGCCTGGGCTTGTCTGGCCCTCACTGCCTGACCAAAGGCGGTAGCTGTGGTGTTTCACCCCAGAGACACCTTTGGTTAGCTGTACGCTGCAGCTAGGCACTTGGAACAAGTCCAAGCAACAGGAACTCAAGCTCGACCTCAGATGAAGAAGCTTTAGGCGAGGCAAAGAGGAAAAGGAGACGGATCCGGCTAGAGGGTCTTGATCCAGAGTTTATTCCTGGGCATGCAGGCCTCTGAATGTTGCAACAGCTCCAACCGAGTACCGACCGCATGGTCCTGTGTCTTTTTAAGCTCAGGGAAAGGGGGAGGGGAAGGGGTAGGTGAGCTGCCAACCAGGTGGGGGGTGGAGGGGTGCTCAGGAGACAAATGACACTTGGATGACCCAATTGTCCCCAGAGCTGAGAGGCATCTTTTGAACTTCACCTATCAGACGATGGCCTTGCTGACCTTCTGAGATTGATGGACAGCTCTCAGCAGGAGGCAGGGAGAGGGGAAGGGAGAAGGTATTACTACACCTGGGAGGAAGTGGGAAAGCTAAGACAGGACATTGCTTCACACTGTAACATATATGTATATTGTATAAGTAAATGTATATAAGACAACAAAAAGATGTCTGCAACACTCCCCCTTCCTGTTCTCCTCACAGTTCCCATTAGGAACAAACTCAAACCATCTTCCTGGACTCTGGGACCTCTTGGCAAGGTCAGGGCAGTTTCCTTTGGGACCAAAACAGCAGCAGGATCCTGCTACTTTGAGTGCATTGGGATGAGTGGCACCAGAGGAGCTGGTTTGGACTAGAGAAGACAGGAGGATGTTTGAAACAGGGCTACCAGTGCCACACTTCCCTGTATCCCAAAGACACTGCTGCTCATCTTTCCTCAGGTGCCTACCAAGCCTGTGCTCCAGAAAAGATTCTGGAATGCAAATTCCCTATATATAATCAGCCTACAGTCTGATTCCCCATGTGTCCCAAATTCTTTCTGCATTTATAGCATTTCCCCTCAGAGCCTGGGTCCTTACAGGGAGAAGTGGCAGGGCTTCAGGAGGAAGCCTTGTCCTGTGCCACTGACAGCTCACACCACAGCAACAGCTCCGACTAGGAAGTGGAAAATGTGGATGCGAATGGTTTTGGACCAAGGAGAGCATTCTCACTTCTGGATGATAGTTTTGAGGACATTTATGGCCTTTCTTACTAGGGAAGAGAGTAAGTCTTCCTCATACACATCTTGGAAAAAAACCCACCAACAATATGTTTTCGATTTTTATGAAAGAGAAGATATTTATAGCACTATAAATCCAAAGTGTAGTAGGTACCTTCTATGAGCAGGTGACTGGCCAATAAATGTTGCAGACAGACTGTCTTTGAAATTTCCTGTGTTGACTAATTCCAGACTTCTCCATATACTGGCTACCGAATGCTGCTGCTGCTCTGAACTGGAACCACATATAGATGTCTTGATTCTGCTATAACAGGGTATATAAATAGGTCCTTTGGGGCAACTTGGGATGAGGCAGACTGGAAATTAATACTTATGAGTATAGTGTGTGTGTGTATATATATATATACACACACATACAAGTAGAATCTATTAGGGGCTTATTTTAAAAGTTTTTAGAAAAGTGAATCCTGAAAATTAGGAATTCCAATCAATTGCAGCTATTGTGTACAAATATTCTGAACAGAAGCAAGCAAGATAATTTTATCTACACGGTTTCATTGTCTATGAAAATAAAATTTTATTAAAGGAGATATACCCTGCTGATCTTAGTATCACTTAGATACTGAGAAAACAACTTCTTACCACTGGAAGCTGTTACCAGGGAAGATAGCATTTAGCCAGAAAGAGTGATAAGGGCTCAGTCTTGCAAAAACCCCAGAATGAATCCCAAGTTATCTCAATCTCAGAGTCACAAATGCTTCCAAGCAAGCTAGGGCCAATTCCCAGCAGAGAGCTATTGCTGAGGAATACTTAGGAGCAGTAAAAGGTAACACTCTTTGGTTTGAAGAGGTAGTCTAGCAGAAAGGGCTCATTTTCTCTCTGTCCCTCTTCTTTTTTAAAAGAGTGGTCAGGACAAGAGTGCTTTACTCATTATCCCTCGTTGCAGCCGGATCTTCTTGTACTGGGAAAGGTAAAGTGACCTCTATTAATTTACGATTCAAACAAGAGGCTACTTGATCTGTTTTGAAATGACAGGCATTAGGAAAGCCTTATTTATGTGAGCTTTTGTTGTGTGAGCCTTAATTGTATGAGCAGAGAAGACCAGAGGTAGACCCTTCAAAACCTCCACACCTGCCTGGCTCAGGGCATGAGTTGACAGCTTTACTCTCTGAATAAGTAAATCTTCATCTTTGTTATGATATGCACACAAATCTTTTTTCTTACAACTTCAATCCCCTAGACTATATCCAAAACAAGCCACCTCCTTATCCTTCTGACCCTCCAGGAAGTAGTCTTGGAAATTAAACCCAAAGTTTTGATATAGGCAGATCACATTTGAGCATCAACGTGTTTGGGTTTGCCTGCGACATCTATCTTCACAATTTAGTTCCTTCAATGCTGCTCTCATCTGAACCATGACAGTGGCAAATCAAGCTATCCTGGTGTGCTGTATCTGTAGGAGGGTTTGAATACAGCGTTCTGCAGAACTTGAAGGACTCTTGCAGAAAAGCTGAAAGTTAAGGAACTGAACCGCAACCATTAAAATTCATCACAAATTCATAATTATCAATTGTGACACATACAGAGTTTATAAAAATGAAGGAAATACACAGGTATATTTAAGAATAATTGTCACCAAAATATATCTAATAAATATAATGCAAGGAGTAGTTTCTCTCCATTGGCTATTGTGTAGTTCTTTGTGAACATGTGAGAGGCAAAGTGAACCACCCAAAAGATTTGCTGCAGGCATTCCTTTCTTCATTTTCTCCACTGTGAAATATTTTCAGCTCTTGGCAGGAAGTCTAACATTTGCACACATAGGGAAAGAAAAAAGATTACAATTCAATACACTAAAATATGAAAGGAAGAGACAAGAGTTACTTAAAAAAAAAGGAAAAGTAGTGCATGTTAGGTTTCAGTCTTTTAATGTGTGATGGACTGATGCTACAAGAAAATAGATGCAGTTCACTGTAGAAATAATTTTGTTGGTCCACTTGAGGATTTAAAAAGATAGCAAAGTCAAATAATTAAACCATTTCAAATTATGCTCAAGTGTTATTTCCCAGAATTGTGGTACCTAGGCAGTGAAATCTGAATTCTGTTCTTTACTAAGTAGAGTCCTTCAGGACATGCTGTGACTATGTCTTAAATTACTACAATAAACAACCTTTCTTGAAATACCCAATACTATCAGCTTCAAGAAGCATCTGAGCAAGAGATGACTAAAGATACCAACAGAATTAAAAACAAAGAGGAAAATAAAAGAAATCAAAGTAGAACATAATTTCATAATTCCCATATAAAAAAATACAGAACAAAAGTAATTAGAAAGTAATTATACTCTAGAGGTCAAGGGGAGGAAGGTCAAGTCCTCAATACCTATCAAAAACAGTTAAGGTGATTTTCAGGGCTATTAAGAACTGAGAGCAAAGCAGGAATTGCTTTATTTTCTGTCAGTTTGTGAATGTTCCCATACATTTCAAAGAATCAGTGCAATCCTGACCATCTATATTAACAATATAAATCAAAAGGGTAAAAATAATATCTGAAGATGTGAGAGGCCTTGACGGGTTACTAAGAAGACTAAAACTCATTGGCAGAAGGCAACAAAACTATTGTGATAAAGATCCAGAAAATCACAAACAGCAGATTTGGAGGAGCTGTGTAGGGATGGTTAGCTTACTATTTGTCACAATATCTTGGGGGCAACTAATGAATCTTAGTTTGTGAGAAACAACAGGACTAAACTAAATGGCTTACAAGATAAATAGGAAGAATAAAAAAGAAAATTAGAGTTTTAAAACAATAAAATCACAGATACATCTCCTCTGCACATATCCTTTCACAAAGGCATTGAAGCACCTAATAGTATGGGCCAGCCTGGAGGCAAAAGAGAGAAAAGGACCTGCGGGAGACTCAAAGATATGTGAAAACTGCTAAAAATAACAGGTGTCTGGGACAGCAGCTCAGCACTGTTCCTACCATCCATATCAATTTGTTCCCAGAAATCCTTCAGGCAAGGCAAGGCTAGTTTTTAGGCTGTAGCAACTATCAGAAAATGCCCAGGAAAATCTGAGGAACAAAATGAGCCAGGGATTATTTCCATTATGCAGCCTGGACAGATCTGGGCTGTTTGGATGAGGGAAGGAAGTTTAGCTGTGGCAGGCTGTGCTACTCCTCTTTCCCTAAGGGTCACATCGGACCCTATTTTTTGTATAGATCTATGTGATCACAGAGATTCCCATTAAGCTTTTGGTAGAGCAGAAGTTCTGCTGGGCTTTTACCAAATTGGAAGGAGCTGGACAGGGGATCCCCCAGACTACAAAATCATTAAGGATAGAAGATGAAAAGCAGAGAAGAACATAGCCAGGACCTCAGCATAGTGTTACAGCAACCTGAAAGAGAGGTTGCCTTGTTACTTGTCCTTGAGGCTGTGTGTAAGTGCCTTGTCACTACAGAAAGGAGAACTAGAGCACAGAGGGATCCATCAGCACTGTTTGAGTGGAAATACAACCTAACATGCCACTCCTCTTAAGGCAGGTACAAGAAGGATGGCTATGAATTAAAAAACCCCACGTTTTCACTGCTGATTGGCATCTAGCAAGTGGGTTATTCTGACCCTCCAAAAACAAGTTGGGTTTTTCTCTGTCTTAGGCTGCACTTGGTCCTGCAAGTGTCCTAATCATCCCCCTGGGAGAGGAAGTCAAAAGCTTGGGCTGCTTCCACACTTTCTCTCCTCCTCTTTAAGACCTCTTTAAGATTATGCAAAGACATAAATCATACTAGAGTCTATACTGAACTCAATCATAACCTTGCAATATTTTTAAAGAGAACAACCTAAACTTATGAAGAGCTCCTTTGACCCACTCATTCATCTTTCTTAGTTTCAAAATTTGTATCAATGGAGAAAGAAAGCTGCGTTTTCAATTACAATGTACTTGAAGTGGGTAAATATTGTTGGATTTTTATTTAATTTATTAAGGATATTAAGAGACATTAAGAGTGTCATACATGGAGATTGTTCATCCCAAAGCTGGAGGACCGCTTTCTCATATGTCCACCAATTTCAGTAGGTTGTCTCATTCAAAAAAAGAACAACCAACCTGAGAAATAACTGCTTGAACTAGCTCGAATTGCATCATTTTAATCTATTTGGACACCTAAAAAAAAATAAAGGATGCTTCTTTGCAATATGTTTAATGTTCATTTCTACCAGTACGTGTGGAAGAAGTAACGTTTATTAAAGTTAAAGTTTATTCTGTGGTGACACAAAACTGCAAGTGCCAAATAACAAGCACACAAACCTTTTGATGAAAGAAGTCAGCAGAGTCCCATGCCACTGAAAGAGAGGAGGTGTTAATTACAGACCTCATGGTTACAGACCTGCCAAGAAACAATAAGTATAATATTCAACTTGAAATGCATTATTTCCTGATTCTTACACATTCAGATATTTAGACTAAGGTCAACACTTCATGTTAAATTCTGTTTTATCTGCAAATAAGGGAGAACATTAGGCAGTAAGAAACTCAATTAAGTCTTATCAGAATTAGAACTTATTTAGTTCTTATTAGAACCTATTTATTATTAAACTATCCATAGACCTAAAGACAAAAGCAAGCTTGAAGCACACATGACACACAAAGAGAAGCCAATAGAGAACCAATCAGTAATATCAATTTTCATTCATGTGCAGCAGCAAGTCCAGCTCTGGTTCAGGTGGAAAGTGCTGGTCCCAGTGACCAGCTGCTGCCCAAGGGATTGAAGGCTCAGGTTAGGCCAGGATTTAAGTGCCAGCCTTCCTTCCCTGCTTTAGAGAAATGCCACCTCGTTGTGACAGCAGTTGAAGGCTCCTACATTCCTCTTCAATGATGTGTTTGAGTCCCTGGGCACTGCTAGTGAGTACCTTCAGTAGTGCTTCCTTGTTGGATGCACTTTGCACAGGTAAAGGCTCACTCTACCCAAACCTATTTGGCATTCAGGGGAGGCTCCTAAGTGCTCAAGTCTCTTTGAGATGTCAGTCCTGACTTCGAACATCTCTTACACTAATTATAGCAGCCATGCGAAGTGTAGCCTGTATTTGAGTAGACTAAGACTTGTCACTAAAACTCCCTGAGAGTCCCTGTACACAGCCTGTATAGTAGCATGGAATTAATTTGAAGTCATTGCAGCAATCTAATAGTTAAAATTCCAATCTAAGTGACATTACCTCAAAGACACTTCCAGAGGATGATTAATGCCATGTACTATGTGCACCTCTCAGATCCTCTTTTCTCTCTCTTGATCACAGAAGGAGCTTAGGTGCCACACACCGCCTATAATAATAAAAGGGAAAATAGAAGAATTGAATTTTAAAGCCATTAAACTTGATACTTTGTTTTCTTGCAATTTGTTACATTTTTATTTATTATTAGTTTCTTCATGGGAAGTGTTTGTTTTGTTACCCATGGTCATTAATATACTTGGACAAGTTGTCATAAGCTCCATACTAAGAAAAGTCCCTTTGCATGTGGAAACTTAAACCACATGAGAGAGTACAGTAGAGTAGGAGAGACAGAGCTTTCAATGTTGAGTGACTTGCATTATCCTTTCTGCAGCTAAAATTCCATTGTGTTTATGTTAGTTAATCAAACAGAAGAAGTCAGTTATTTTCCCAACATGCAAGGGATTTTTCATTAAAGCCTTTAGGTACTAAAATCTAGATGCATTAAGTTAGCTGTTGATTTTCCTTGAATATTTAAGCACACATGCAAATTACCTCAGAACTTTCTCAATCAGAAAATGGTCATAAAAAGTAATTAAAAACTGGTTATCAGGGATTTTTTTTGCCAATAATTCATTCTGTTTTTATTGATAATGCAGTGGAAGGATTTAATAATACATTACATTTATTAAATACATATTTCATATGTCATGTAATTGAAGTCTGAGGTTGGTTTAGATTCAAAGAGGTGCTTGAATTCTGTTTTTGATACCATTTCTTGTGTCCTTATGCTCTTTTTCAGCATAGTTTTAACATATTATTATGGATACATCAAAAAAGGGAAGACTCAAAATATTCAAAAAGAAAGAAGGAGAATTATTCCCATTGATTTTTAATAAATTTGATACTTAACTGTTATGTCTATAAAGTATTTTCTGAAATTATTTGAATCAAACAAAAACTAGAATGTTCAAATGCTAGCAAATACAAGGAAATTTGGTACCTGCAGGTCAGGATTTTAAACCTGCATGATGTTTTGGAACTTTTACAGTCTGCTTGTACATCATATCCAAGCTTTTAACAATAGATATGCCCTTCTGTCCTCACAAAAGAAAAAATCTTGGGATAGTTATTTTTGGTTTTCCCGCCCCAACTCTGAAGTGCATGGGAAAACTCAAGCTGAATTTTTGGCTATCCCTATTTCACATTTAGTACTTAGCACCAGAGATGGTTGTGCTCCACTGCCTTGTAAAACTATCACTCACCTCTGCAGCTGGACAGGAGAGAGAAAATGTAACAAAGTGTTCATAGTTCATACAGACCAGGAAAGATCACTCATCAAATACTGTCATGAGCAAAACAGACTCAAATTAAAGATATTAATTGATTACTAACTAACTATTAATTGATTACTAACAAAATCAGAGCGGGATAAAGAGAAGTCCAATAGGACCTTAAAAATACCTTACCCCCACACCTCCCTTCTTCCCAGCTTGATCTCCTCCCCCAGCAGCACAGGGAGACAGGGAATGGGGGTTATGGTAGTTCATCACAGGTTGTTTCTGCTGCTGCTCAGGGAGAAGAGGCCTTCCCTGCTCCACTGTGGGGTGCCTCCCATAGGAAATAGCTCTCCATGGACTTCTCCAATGTGAATCCATCCCACAAGAGACAGTTCTCCACCAACTGTTCCAACATGGGTCGCTTCTCCACCAGGTGAAGTACTCCAGGCACAGCCTGCTCCAGCATGGGTCACAGGTCCTACCAAGAAATCTGCTTCAGTGTGGACTCCTCTCTCCACAGGTCCCTGCCAGGAGCCTGCTCCAGCACAGGCTGGATCACAGCCTGCTTTCAGGCATCCACCTGCTCCGGCGTGGGGGTCCAACATGGGCTGCAGGTGGATCTCTGCATCCCTGGGGATCTCCATGGGCTGCAGGGGCACAGCTGCCTCACCATGGGCTGCACCACAGGCTGCAGGGGATCTCAGCTCCAGCGCCTGGTGTACTGCTTCCCCCTCCTTCTCCAGTGATCTTGATCTCTACAGAGCTGTTCCCCTCACACACTCTCACACCACTCTTCTTTGGGTGCAATTACAACTGCACAATCACTTTATTTCTCTTCTAAACTATGTTATCACAGAAGCATAACCATAATTTCTGGTTGACCCAGTCTTGACCAGGAGCATATCCATCTTGGAGCTAGCTGGGATTGGTTCTGCTGGACATGGAGGAAGCTTCTGGCAGTATCTCACAGAATCCACCCCTGCAGCCACTCACCACCCAAACCTGGCTACACAAATTCAATTCACTGGCTTGAGGTATTTATTCTTTCTCCAGAATTCATCCCATGCTGTCATGTCAGGAGTTTGGTACTTATGATTTCAGCACACCTACTATTAGAGGTCCTGCTAAAACAGATAAATCATACCTGAGCTCCCAAAGATCTGCAGAAATGGCTCAAGGAATATGGGAGATAAAATTTATTTTTATAGTTCTTTGTGGAAGAGGTTTTGGAAACCTGAGTAACTTCAACACCTAGCAGCCTAGATTTACCTGAAAGTACTTGGGAGAGCTCCCATGTGCCTCAGCAGTCAGAAAGACTACTGGTCATTAGCAGTCCATAGTCAACAGAATAGGCCCACAGTCCCTCTCCTGCTCTATTCTGGGGCGCTACAATTCAGACAAAAGACTTTAGGGTATTAGCAGATGGCAGAGGCATAAGATTTTTTTTTTAATTACTTATGTATATACTAATATAGTGATCATTCTTATTCTTTAGGATTCATTATAGAATTCACCATCCAAATGGATTGATAGATCTGAACAAACAATGTCTCTTTTTTTGAATACTTTATATTTCACTAACTAAAATGTAGTTGGCATTAATCTATTGGTAACTATAAGTGTAAAACCAATCCTCTCTAAGGTCAAGACATCTGAAATGGTAAGAGAAAAAGAAGGGAAAGATGAAGAAGAATGGGTTTCTACAGCCTTCAGCTTCCATAGTAACAAAGGGATTTGTAACAAAAGTTCACAGAGTACATTTCAGGAGAGAATATAAAACATCATACAACATTTCAAAGAAAGTTGGAGATGTCAGAAATGCATTATCAGAAGAAACATGATAAAGGTTAATCAACAGATCATTTTTCTTTCTCATGCTTTTAATCTGAGACATTTCTAACAGAAAGTGAGGTTTTTTATTCTGTACAACCACATTTCCCTAGCAACAGATTTAGACCCACCTATGCCCAAGTGGGCATTCAGAGCCCCTCCTCTCCTCCAGATCTGAGTCATTGTTGAAATTTCCTATGTGGTATATAAAAAATTCCTTATTTCTTGCAGATACTGCTTTCTCACTATCTATTTATTGTTAACTAGTTTCCTGATTTATGTGACTCACTTAATGAAAATTATTTATCTCCTGTTAGATTTTGACAAAATAATGAAGTCAATTATCACACAGTTAATTTTATCCAAAGTCTGTTGTTTTGATTACATGGTGTTTAATCAAATAAGGAATGATATCTCATAGGTAGCATTATTTTAAATTGAGCTGATGAGCAGAGCAACTGGAGAAGCCAGAAAACAGAGCAATAACAGAAAGTTAGCTGGGACAATGGGACAAGTAATGAAATTAAGTAGAGGCTGTGGTGAAAACTGAGGCATCTACCCAAAAACGTAAAGCTGCATGTTAACACTGAGTAGATATAAACTACTTGCACAAGAGCTATCACCTGACACATGTTTGATTTGTTCTGAAAAGTGCGGATAGAGTTGAAGAAGAATGGGTATTTGAAGGAAAAGCAGATAAAAGGCAAAGTTTTGGATATAACTGGGCCCTTGATGATACTTGCTGGAAACAATGCCTGGAAAACAGATAAGTGTTCAAGAACAAAAGATTTATGAGCAAGACAAAGGTCTGTGGTGGCTGGTAGAGCAAAAAGCTGTTGACTGTCAGATTAAAGGATTAATCCATGTTATTTCTGCTTTGACACAATCACAGTGAGTCACAGAAAGACACCAACTTCAATAAAAATCGAGATGGTATTAATGCTTTTTGTGACAGAGAGAAACATTCTGAAATACAAAAATGTGCTGCCTTTTTTTCTACCATATCTGAGAGGATGCACAGAGAAAATACTACATGAATGATCATGAAACTACTCCTTAAGCATACTCTTATTTTATGTGGTTTTTGCACTCCTGTGTGTATCTTCCAAATACATTTGAGGCATTTTATCTTTCTGGCTAAACTTCTTTCATTTTCTTTAAATATTTTGTATATTTGATACAACTGTAGGAGTTTTGTGTTCCTTATTAAAAGGCTTCACAAAGTATCCTATCAAAATACTTGACATCAATACTCATAAGTATTTTGTAAGAATCCTAGAATTAGCTCTTAAACAGCTTTCAGTTCAAAAAACCGAACACATCAAAGTCTGTTAACACAATACAGATATCTTGTGTCAAACCAGGTAATTTCATTCCATTAACCACCCACTGAACTTCCCAGTTAGATCTATCAAGAGATTCATTTCTTCTTTTTTTTCCCCATTGCAATTGATAGCACAAAAGAGAAGATAACAGAGAAAGTTGGAAAGTAGCATAGGTTTCAGATCAGAAATGAGTGTTCTTTCTTTTAAGATCTGCAAGGAAAAAGCAAACTTGAAGGGAGAAATTAGTCATACACAATAGTATGGCCTTTGAAACCAATTTGACCCAACATAATTCAACAGGAGCTTCAAAGGGTGTTTTTAATGATGGCCCACTGTTCTGTGAAATAGTTAACATATAATAACATAATAGTAACATAGTTAGCTGGTTAGTTTGCAGAAGTTATTAGTGGAATATTACTTGAAAGAATCTAGGACTTCTCAGATAAAATATATTTGCTAGTTACTGATTCACTGACTGGCAACCAAGTAAAACACATACCAAAGCCATCCACAGACAATTTGGTTTCCTTATGATACAGAAACATGCATAATAGAGAAATAATCAGGCAAAAGTTCCTTATTTTCTATTATAATGAAAGAAAGGAAGGAAATGTTGTTTCTGAATAAAACTGTGCGGGCTGTGGTGTTCAAGAAATCTGTTTTTCATATGCAATGTTGAGCTTCACTGCCAAGAGCCTTGAAGGACAGCTAAGAGTGCTGGTGGTATATAATGTTTTTACAGAAACATCTGTTTTAACTTGCAATAAAGCTGCAGATATTTAAATTACTTTAAAAGTTAAATTAGTAGCTCATTTTTTTGCTATGACCATGAATCTTCTTTACTTCACTGGACCCTTTTGGCATAAAAATTTGCTTTGAATGTGATCATATTATTGCCATTCTTTATCTGCTTAGAACATCACCATGGACTTTGCAGGAGCTTTCCACTTCCATTCTTATACAAGCTTCTTGCCATCTCCTGCGTATCCTTATATGTTTTCTTTATTTATATATGGATTCTGGTTCATTATGTGTCAAAAAACCCCATGGCTTTCTTTGTCCTAAACTGTCCCCTCTGCTATCAGGTAACTTTCAGTGTTTTTAAAACACCCCCACAGCTATTTGAAACAATGTCCATGGTGCTTAACATTGGTAAAGTCCTAGAGATATTATGTGAAGTTTTCAACTGCAAGCAAGAGTCTCAGTTCAGGAATATGCAGCAAGGGAACAAAATATCAAACTAAGTTGATCTCAAAGGTGCAGCTATGATGGCAGCTCATTTTCTTCAAAAGAAGCAAGATACTTGTTTTTCCACTGCTGTTCTGTGAAAACATCATTGTTCTAAAAAAGGTTGTTACAAATTTGAAAGAGTGATATTATAACACATGGGGTTTTTACATTTAACATAAAAACTTTGTGCAGATACTTTGTGCTACAATGCAGACTTCAGCTTCTGTGGGAATTTTGCCTGGCTGAGTGTTAGTTTCATTTCTTTAACCCAAATTTCCTAATGATTGCCTCTATTTCCAGTTTTCAAACTTCTGCGTTTGTCTCGGACCAATTGAGGTACTCTCTTTAAACTCTCATCTGCTCCACCAAGCGTTTTAGAGGATGCCAAGCACACTATCCAAATTTTGTGTGCAGCTTCTGCCATCTCCTGTATATCTGTTTAATCTCTGGCAGGTTTGCAAAAAGAAGGTGAGGAGGCATAAATTAATGTTTATCAGCAAAACCAGTTAGAAAATAGCAATGTTACAATCAAGAGATTCTTCCTTCAGGAAAAAAAAAAAAAAGCAAACCAAACAAAACAGGAAAACTCCTGTTCATTAAAAACTAATTGTATGGATTATATATTTAGATGAAGAAAAAAGCTTTTCTTTTTACACTGTGTTATTTTTACTAGTGGTAAGCATTTAACAAAAAATGCAAATGGGAAACGTTTGAAGAATGTCTGGTTTGGGAGATTAATATTTTATTTACTTTGTGCAGTGCATTATGGTAAAGAGATCTCATAAAATTACATTAAAATGACAAATTTCTTGTTTGCACACCTTTGAAATCAGTATTGACAGTTACTACAGAGATCTGTCTAGAATTCAGCTTCTGTTGTTGTTATGTGACCTTCCCAATCCTATTAAATGAGCTAAATTCCAACTAAGGACTGACCCAAACCCCTCTGAAGTTACTATGTTATTTATCTCCTCAGACAAGAAATCCAACCTCTCTTTTCTGCACACATTTCAGGTTTCAGGTTGCCTACAAATGAGCTTTCTCTTTCTTGTTTACAAGTATCCTCTTGAGCTTACATAGCAAAAGGTTTCACTCTCAGAGAAGACAACTTTCCCTCACATAAATCATCTTCTCCCTGTGTTGGGCTCATGCACAGCTTCCTTCTAAGATCCCCAAAGCATCAAGAAGAATTTCACGAAAAGAAGAGGGAAAAGGAGGAATTTGCTGAAGCATAGAAGAGATAGTGAGCAAATGTTAAACTGCACTCCCCTTTTCTGCTGCTGCTTTCTGAGGACAGGCCATGTTGGTTGGCATTAGATCCCAGCCTGTCCTGCTGTTCACAGAAAAAGCATCTAAGCAGTAATTCAAGAAAAAATGGCCAATTGAAGATGCCACTACTTTTTGATAATAAGACATTTTCAAATGGTTCAGAAGGGCTATATAATTACCTACCTTGTAAATTTCAAGGATTCCAGAGGAAATAAAATTTTCCTACATGAGATTCAAAATCTGCAGTAAGTTCATCTTTTAAAACCTATATTTTTGAAATAAGCTATGTGCAGGAGACCCACCTAGACTGTGTAGATTGTGTCATAGCCTGTGACCCCCCAGTCCCTAAGTACTCTAAGAGAAGAAGATTGAAGTAAACAGGAAACCTGGGGCCCAGCCTCTCACCCACATTTCTGCCTTGCTTCCCATCTTTCCAGGAAAGATTCAGAAGAGTTTATAATGATGAAGAATCCCAGTCCTATAAAACCTTAAAGAAGCAAACAGAAAAGGCTACTTTGAATCTTTCCATAACCTCCTCCCCCTTAAGGTCTTAATTACTGGTCAAAAGATCCCTGAGCAGACTAATGAAAAATTAAACATAGGAGAAGCTAAATCTAGCCTTATTTAAGCCAGTGGGAGTCTTATTATCAACACTGACACCAGCAGAATTTCACACAGGATGTTTACTCTGGCCATGCTGGTAAATAGGTCAGCAGCACTTTTTTTTGACGCTCACTGGAAGCCTTTGTAGCAGCCCAGTTCACCAAATCCTACAGCCTGATCCTTGCTGTGTCCTACAGTCCCAGTGAATGTGAGCACATCTGTATAGACAGAGGGGACAATAGTCACATGTTTCTAAGATTGCTTGGACTTTTACAAATGGGAAGTATTAAGAGACTAACACGAACATTATTACTTATGCCTTGCATATAGGCAACCCCTAAATTCCATGCACACTTCAGTTCTATGAGAATTTTAAATTATGTTTTGAGCTGCTCCTTTCTTAAAACTGTCATCCATTTGACAGTGCAAGGGTCCCTTTAAAGTAAGAAACACAATGCAGACAATTTTGCTGCTTTTTTATATCTACTTACTGTAATTTTTATTCAAATAATATTGAAACAAACTTAACATTCTAACTTGAATTGTCAGTTTGATGTTTGCAGCTTTCAAAAAAGAGAAAAGCTGTAAGCGTTAAGATTCAGGAGTACAAAGAAATTGTGACAAAAGATTTTGATCAGAAAGTAGATATTGTTAGGTATTAAAATTTTACACCTCTTTATAAAATAGAAAATATACTATCTGAATGAAAGCACAATACTTGTCTTTCCTATACAGCTATGTGTTAATGTTCCTATACAGAATGTGCTTAAAATATTCCCCCCTAAACTGGATTAAGGAGCAGTAACATTATCAAAACCAGTGTTCAATGAAAGCACAAAAATACTGGCGATCTTAAGCAACAACTTCCTCATAAGGGGAAGAGGAGGGGCAGGTACTGATCTCTTCTCTCTGGTGACATCGAGGGAATGGTCTGAAGTTGTGTCAGAGGAGGTTTAGGTTGGATATCAGAAGGTTCCTCACCCAGCGAGTGGCTGGGCACTGGAACAGCTCCCCAGGGAAAAGGTCACAGCACCAGCCTGACAGAGTTTGAGAAGCATTTGGACAATGCCCCAGGCATGTGGTGGGATTTTTGGGGTGTCTGGAGCAGGGCCAGGAGTCAATTCAGGATATGATATGATTCTAAAAACACAAGGGTATTATTCATACATATCTTTGTGTCATTTAAAGTTCACAAAAGCTGGGAATACAAACATCAATTTCATGGTTTTGATTAAGATCATTATTTTTTTATTGCTGTAACCTGTACTTTTTATTCACTAAAGTGAATTTTTGTCAATACTTATCTTTTAGCCCACTCCATTAATGACAAACAATTGAAGCACAACACATTTTAGCCTGGAAGGCTGAAAGATAAGCTTTTGTAGATAAACATTTCTTGAGTGACTCCAGAAGGGCATTCTTGCAACAGGAATGTACTCTGTAATTGATAGAGAAAAATAAAGAGCAAGCCAGACACAAGGGAACTCTGTGTTCATAGGCTCTGCAGATAGCATTTTCCTCCATCTCTCTCTCTCTCTCTCTCTCTCTCTCTTTCTCTTCCTACTCTGTTTTTCCATTTAATTTTGTCACCCACCTTTCCAGACAAAATCTTTATTGAATAGGAGATGAACTGCTGTCTAGATTCTCACTACTTGGCAACAGCAGAAACAGCAGAAACCTTGCCCCTCTGAGGTTAGTAACTAAAAGGCATCTGCTCATTTCAGAATGAGTCATGATTCAATATATTAATTAAATCTATTAAAAAGGCAGGATATTTAGTTAGGGAAACGTCCTTGCCCATCTCTCCAGGAGCCACTCTGTCAGTGACACTCCCACACCTGAGCTGGGAGCGAGGCCCCTCTGCAGCTGCACCCCCACACTCACACAGCCACACCAGGCTTCTGAGCTGGCTCAAACCCAGGTTTCACACAGCAGAGTCTCAGATGAACCAACTCTTAAAATAATTTAATCTTGGTCCAGTAACTAAATAACAGAAAACCAGCTCAAGCAGGTGACTCCAAAGAGGGACCTCAAAAAAGAAAACTCTGGGCATTTATCCCCTCACAGACCCAGGAAAATCCTAGGCTCCTGCTGTGTCTCTGAGTGTCCCCAGGCCCTTTGTTGGGCAAAGGGGCAGTGATTCCTGACCTCTTTCTTTGGTCTTGGGCTCCCAGAGCTCAACCTGCAGCTCTCACTGCAGCTGCTCACTGAGATACCAGCACTGAATGGATCCCTCAACAATCTGACCAGGAATTTTACTGCTTTATCTTCTCCATTTTGATAAATCTTTAATTTTTTTTTCAGCATCATCATGTTTAATAATACTTGTTGAAACATGTAAATCTAAGTGATGTTTTCCTCAACAGCTAACTAGTTTCTCACTAATGACCATATCAAGTTTTAGGAACAGAGTTCTTTTAATCTCAGTTTCTCAAAAGCCTTGAAAATAGATATTGCTGATATACTTATTCTGTTTTCTGTCAAAACAGACCTCAACGTTTTCAGAAAAAAACAAGTAACAGATGGGTTAATAAATTTTTATTTATAAGTATACCAGATTGAAGAAACAAGGAAATCTTTACTCAGTGTGTGTATGGATGACATTAAATTGTGTTTTATCATGCTTTGTATTGTTTGAACAAACAACACTGTAGTGTTCAGCCAGTGGGAATTAATTTAGTTTACTAGGCTCTGTATTTGAAATCCTGTATAAAAGACAACTTCAAGAGAAATTGTATTTTCGCTTAATTTGTACTTTTTCCTGTGCAGGCAGTGAAATATATTTGCTATATAGTTCACAGCACTTCACTGTGGCAAGGCTTCTTTCTACAAATGAGGATAAAAGAAATAAATAGTTTCCTGAAAGGCAATTCACAAATAAATACCATCTTTCTAAAAGGATATTAAATTAATATATCTTTATATATACAACCCATGGTCTTATGTTATCCATTTACTTGTTGTGCTAATATAACAGCCATTATAAATGAGAATGCATGCCTGGATGAATGAATATTTAGCCAGTTGTTTGTCTTATAGCAAGATCCAAAGCAATTCAGGGTACAAGGATGGTATCCCAAAAGGAGCCATCACTAAAATGGTCAAGGAGTGGACAAAGAGACTCTAGAGGAGTCATCGCCTTTGAAAGATCAGGGTTTGTGGCAACTTTTACAATGGGTAACCAAGATGAGACAGTTCTACAAGCAATTTTTTGTGTTGTATAATTACACAAGCTCAGCTTGTACCATTATGTTTTTATTCCCTAATGCGCTCTAAAACCAGATGCTCTTCAAAATTTTCTACATTGATGTGGGAATTCAAACAAAGTAGTCCATCTTCAATTCAATTTCTTAAATTTATCGGACAACAGAAAGGTGAATATAGACATCATCTTCCAGTGAGTCTCTACATGATGAGGTCAAAGCAATGAAGGGAAGCAAATTTGGATACTATCCCACTCCCTGAATGACAAACAATTGAAGCACAGGACATCCCTGACTGAGTTGTCTTGCATTAAAATTAAGACATAGGTAAGAAAGTAGAGAGAGTACTTTAGTTAAATAAAACAGAACCACACTAATCTAGGAATTTTATCATAGTGCTAGTAAACAAAGCTAGTAATTTATAAATGACAACCTTTCTAGCTACATATGAAGGAGTTAGACTGTTGAATATGAAAAGTCTCTCTCAGTTTTAAAACTCAGCATTGTTTTGGGATCTCTGCCTTCACCTATACCACTCCCTTCAAACAGAAATATTTCTTGGGAAGAGTGAAGATCTCAAAGTTTGTCTATGCATTTGCTGGAGAAAACAGTAAAAGGTAGCAATGATGATTATATAAATTTTGAAATCTAGCAGTTGACCTGTTAGCTGATAATTTCCTACAGTTGCCCATAATTAGATTTATTCATAAAATGCTCACTTTCTGACTGATTTGCTTTTTCTGTAACCATTTAATATTGGTCTTGAAAACAAATTCACAGGGTATACTTATTGGACAAATATGGTGAGTGCTAGAGCAGAAGAGACAGATACAAAATACGGAAACTCTGAATTCTTTCTAGATCTATATCATACATAGATTTTATCAATTCTAAATATCTACAAGATAAACAGAATTTCGGGCACTTTGGCTGCGATATTATAGAGGGATCTCATTATTTTTGGTAGGAATAAACAGAGAAGTTGGCAGGTAATTTTGGTGGAGAACAGAACACTTAGAGACAAAAAAGCAGGAAGATCTGGAGAGCTGTCTTCTTCCTGAAGCCACAAGAAGTTACGTAGAAGAAGGAAAATGAAGCAGATCTTTCATGGCTTATCTGAATCCTAGCTCAGAGGCAGTTAAGAAATAGAATCACAAAATCATTTAGGTTGGAAAAGATTTCCAAGATTAAGTCCAGTCATTAACCCAGCACTGCCAAGTCCATCACTAAACCACATCCCTAATTGCCACATCTACATGTCTTTTAAATAGCTTCACAGATGGTGACTCAACCACCTCCCCATTCCAGTACCTGATAACCCTTTTGGCCTAACTGTTCTTCCTGCTTACTTTTTTTCCCTTCACGATATTGGAGCTGTCAAAAGATAATGCAGCAGATGAAGCATTTTGTAAGGCACAGCAGAAAAACAGACAGTGACTAAAGCAAGCAAAGGAACATTACTGAAAACCATTACTTGTGACACGAGCACCCACTTTAGTAGTCAACATATGGCATCTGTGTGCCTGCTGGCCCAAAGTATTTCCTGGCTGCCTTTCCTGCTGTGACTAACCACAAGCACTGTTCTAATTCAGGAAGTTATCAAAGGATACAAGCTCTTGTTTATACACATACCAGGGCTGCTGGAACAGAGCAGGCACCAAGGAGAAATGATTTGAGCCAGTACAACTCAATTTCAAAACCTTTTTAAATGTCACCCAAGAAAAACTGGTGTTGGAAGCCAGACACATGCATGTCTGAATAACCTCCCTTCTATTTCAGTCACAAGTGTGAGGGGATTTTGCAAAGTAAAATGGGAAAACTGGGAGTTCATTGAAGAAACTGCTACACATGTTTTTGGCAAAGGACAAGATACTCTGTGGGTTTCTTTGCAGAAGGTTATGCACAGATGTGCTTATTCCCCATGACTTCCCAAGTGAACACAACTTTAAACAAGGAAGATAACTTTGTTTTGTGCCAGATCTCATTCTCATTAAAAGCAAAGCTCAATGAGCACTATCTCTCCTCTGGCTTCCTCTCTTGTATTTTGTGTAGGAGTAGGTGATCTCATATCCCAATTTAAGCCATAGAGGAAACTGGTGGGCATAGCAGGGAAGCAGTCATAGTTTTATAGTCTTTTCCAAAGGAGCAGCTGCCACAATTGCCTCAGCCTTAATGCTCTTTAATCACTAATATACATATAAATAGGTATATATGTGAGAGTGTATATATACGTATATATATGCATGGGTATGTGTATATATCTATATATGCTTATATACACATTCTAGTCTACTCTGAAGGGCAGGTATCTATACAGGTAGTCTGGGGCAATATGCAGAAAGCAGGGAAAGGAGATTGAAAGAGGCTGGTGGCTTCTGGTGTGGCTCTCCCAGCCACAGTGCCAGGAAAGCTTGGAGCCAGATGAAGAGCCAGGGAGAGCATCAGGAGAAGCACCATGCCTGGGACACAGAGCACATGACAGCAGAGAGGCAGCAGCTTGTCATGCAGCTGCAGGAGTGGTGCAGCACAAGGCTGAGCAGGGCACTGGTGCAAAGGTGAAAACTCTGATGTGTCCAGAGAGGAGTGTCTGAAGAACAAGGTGCTTCAGACATGATGGGTCTGCCCACAATACCTTCTCAGAGTCTAAGGTCAGTGACATGATGGGAAATAGTAACTACCTGTATAAAACCTGAGACCAGGGACGTGTCCTGGGGAGTTCCAACGATGAGTGTTGATCCCCACACTGGAGATGCGAACGGAGTATAAAGCATGGCCTAATAGTGTGTTATTTGCCTTGATAGCCTGTGTTTTTCCATCACAGTCTTCTTTCATGGTACAGAATATAGTCAGAGAAGGCATTCCCAAAGCTCAGAAGTGTCACACTTATCAACACCTCTTTGAACCTTGACACGAATGGTTGAGCTGCTATTTGTAGCTGCACAATCTTGTAAAATGACTCCCCTTAGATCCTCTTTTGTGAGCAGTAATACTCACCCACAGACCTGTTCTCAGGATTGCAGTGAATTGGTTCCATTTTGTACTGTGGAGTCATTCACAGAGCCAGTTTCCCTTGCCTACCTGATGATTCCTTACCACACTGTGATACTTAGGCTGCTGCTAGTAGCTTATATTAGAGTTGATCTATAGCGGTTTAAAGCTTTTAAGATGCATACTTCCTAATGAGATTTATTTAGTTTGTCACATTTAAGTTAGCTTCTAACCTACTGCTTTTGAATGATGTCACACTTCTTTTCTCTCAATCTTTACACTCACACAATGGAAATTATACAACTGCGTGGTAACACTCTCATTTTTTCTCACAAGTGACTGAGGTTTTAAATGCAATTTGGTTATAAGTCATTATGCATTGGAGTTTTCTGGTTCACCATAAACTTGGACACTCCACAAGTCTTTAACTGTGTAGTATGCATGAATAGATTTTGCTTCCCCAGCAGCTCCCCGTTTTTGCTTAATCCCAAATTGTTTTCCTTTAGGGTTAGATTATGGACACAAAGAGAAGCTCTCTTGACTGGAAGTAGGTTCTACAGATGTCCAAGTGTAATTTCTCAAAGCTAACTAGCAAGGAGATACATGAATTCTTGAAATGCCATTGGAGACTTCTGCCTGGACTGGGGAACTTCAAATGCTTAAGGACTTTTCCATTTGCTTCTGATTAACTCCACCTGCCATTTATCCACACCCAATCTGAACTATTAATTTATCGCACAGGCATACTTGGCATGAGTAAGATATTCATAATAAATTAATTTTGGTTTTAGGTCTCTTTTGTATTTAAAAATTTAATTCTGAATACCTTTGAAAGCAAGAAACTGATACTTTAGTTGTTATTTCTGTAAGCAGTAAAAAAAGAAAACAGAAAGAAAGAAGGGGAAAAAAGTGATTTTGGAGGCCTTGATTATGCTTAATACACAATTCTAATATGCCTATCAAGATAAGCTTCTGGGCTGATGTAGCCAAGAGTAATGGCCCTTGAAAGAAACAAACATACAGAAAAGCAAATATTGATAAAACAAAAGTGTGCTGGCAAAATGATGCAAAAAAATGTATTCAGTACAGTGTTATGCTTTACACAAAACTGTGAATCTATGCAACCAATGTTCATCTAAGGAATAAAAACATTGATAAATAGTGTTTAAGTTCCCACACAAACAATAGTAATTAATATCACATAGCAATTTCAAAATGACTAAAGTTGCATTCTTTGGAAAATGTGATATTTGCTACTCCTACCCCATATGGGGGTCATGCAGACAGGGACAGTTGTCAAAGTCCTGTTTGCCAAATAAAGAAATTTTGACCTAGATTTCCAGATTGTTTGCCTTCTTCTGAAAAATTTTAATCTCTTAAATCTCCTAATCTCTCTCTTTATATTTGAAGAAAATTACTATACTTCTAAATAGGTCTGTATTTTCCTCCCCATGGACATTTTGACTTTAAGGATATGACTGTAAAAAAATTTAATGATTCAGTGGACTTAGTCTTCTAGATCAGCTGTCAGGGCCACCTGTCTGTGGGGAACTGATGCCTTGAGAAGACTGACGTAAAACAGACACCAGACAGAGTTAAAGAATAAAGTAGGTATTTATTAAAACACCTCGATGGATACACCTTGGGAAGTACAAGAACCTGGCCAGGGCTACACCCAAGATGGTCACAAAATGGATGGTCAATCACAAGGTCTCTCACTTTTATAAGTTTTGATCCACTTGCATATTGGAGTTAATTGTCCAATTATAGCTTTAGGTTATGAAGTCCCATCCTTCTTGTTTTTCTCTCTTCGGTCCACTGTTGTTTATGCTCTTGGGCCTAAAATTTGGATTCGTTGTCCTGGGTCCCAAGCTAGAGAAGGAATTGTTTTGTCTACCCACTCTGTGAAGGGAGTTACCTATTGTAGAAATAGGTGATCCCTCAGCCAGGGAATAATGTGCTCTGACTCCACAATTCAGAATGCTGAACAATTCCTTTATTTATACTATACTATATTACATTAATACTATACTAAATTGCATACTAAAGAATACTAAAGAAAACCCATGACTGTCTGAGACAGCCAGGACGGAGCTTTGAATGATTGGCGAATCACTCAAAACAACTCTCACCCGTGTCCAATTAACCAAATCACTTTCAGTAAACAATCTACACAACACATTCCACATGTGCAAAACAGAAGCAGTGAATAGAGATAAGAATTGTTTTCTCGTCTCTCTGTGCTTCTCACTGCCTTCCCAGGAAAAATCCCTGGGAAGAGAATTATGTCTCTCTCTGTTCAGAGAATGTGAATACCACACTTACCATCCTTAATATGAAGCTCAGAACTACATGCCAAAACAGCACAGAAGCTGAAAAATATAAAAGTTAAAAATTGAGGCATCATTTCCCCCCATGGGCTTGGGCTCGCCTTTTTTCAGGATTGTAGTCATCTTTAGGCTTTTCTAGGGATTTACCAAGGGTATTTCCCACAAGTACTTTCCACATTGTGGTATTACATAACATGGTGTAGAGAACACTGTGGTGACTTGTGGTGTTGTGTGTTTTTAGAGGTGTTTATGTTGGTTCTGTTGTAAAGTTAGTTATCCTTTGTGTAAGTTTAAGAAATGGTTTGATCCTCGGTTCCACCCATGTAATCCTCTCAGAATGGTTTCTCCCCAAATTTTACCGCCTGTTTTTCCTGCCAGTGGCTTGTCCCTCAGAATGATTGATCCTTTGTTACTCCCCCTATGCCCTTATAAGTTTCTTTCCTCCCTCATGGTGCTGCCCACTTCCCCTGTCTGTCATTGTAACCATCCCCCCTTTATTTCGAGAATTTTCGACATCAATCATCCTTAAGTCGATGTATGATTTGCCTCCAGAGCCTCTTCCCTCCCCTATGTGATCCTCATGGGCTCAGCTGTGTCTCACACTCCTCCCCTGATCTTTGCCTATTGGTTACTTTATGTCTTCTCCTGTCATGCCCACTCCCTTTATCAGTGCCTCCCCAAACCCTTATCCCTTGACACTTGTCCCTGGTCCCGTCTGGGAATAAAGTGCCTTTGGTATTTACGTGAGTGTTCGCTCTCTCCTTCCTTCGCCTCGGGACTTCGTGGTGCCACTCTGGCCTGTGCCACCCACGCTGCAGACGGCACCACTACCCCGGGGTTTCTGAGGAGAACCCGGGAGTGGCGGATCTTGTGGCCCCCTCCAGTCACAAAGGGAGCTGCTAGCCAGCATTTATCCAGCTCCTGTGGCTGCACAGTGAGCTATAGTGACTTTGACACTTCTGCTGCCCACTTCTAGAGATCTCAGTTTTCCAACTCTATATGTCAACCATTCTATCACAACAACCAGGAAAACCTTGCTATCTCATCAAATAACAACTTTTTCTTGTTAAAATATGTCTGATGTGTTAGTGTTTCAGCTGCTTTCTTCACCCTCCCTTTATTGCCATGTACTGTCCTTCTTCCTTACTTCTTCCTGCTTACCTAGGAAGCCATGACCCGTGTGATGGTTGGTACCAGCAACCGGAGCAGGGCTACAGCCTCGGGAGCCTGCGTGTCTGTGTGTCACTGCTGGGGAGGCTGGGGCAGGGGCAGCTCCAGGTCACGCTGTGTGTCTGAGCCCAGTGCTGCAGGATCTGCCTCCCACATATGTGCAGTGTGTCCCTGCCTGTGGCACGTAGATGACTTCCCAGGCCTCTTGTAACCCAAACCATTCCATGATTCACTGATCAGATGTCAATGAAGCAGAAAAAAATGGATGGAGATTCAGATATTTCGCGTGGTTGCTAACACAGCAAAAGCATCACTGAGATCTGATTCAGTGCCTGAACCCTACAGCTCATCAAGGAATACAGTAGTACAACCTAGGAATGTAAAACCTCTGCTCATAATCTAGGTTGGGGTTTTTTTGCATAATTCATTTTACTTCGTGATACCTGAGATCATTGTGTTCATGATGGGACAAACTGCACAAGATTTATGGAAAGGGTGGGATGACAGCTGAGAGTCTTCCATCAAATTATATCTACAATGCAGGTTTCATTAACATCAATAGTATGAATCATTATCATGTCAGCTTGCAAACAGTAATTACTGTTGTTTGAATGAAAGACTGTGACAAGCTCACAGTTAAGACAAAACTGTTGGCAGTTACTTGTGAGCTGATTGCTATGACTATAAGAACTGACACAGACATTGATTCTGTTATGATGTTTACTAAAATTCCATTTAATTTAACACTGAGATTCTCCACCTAGAACATAAATCAGACGTCAGATGCTTCAGAAGTAAGGATGATAATGAGGCAGATATGACAGGACTATTTCTGTTGAATTTCTTTTAATGTGCCTTCTATTCCACCCTCTCACCTACTTCAGTCCAAGGATTGTCTATCATCAGCAGCTAAAAGCAGAAAAAAAAATTGTCTTTAAACTTTGTAAAGTACCTGGGAAAATCTGGCTGCATTCATTTTGAATCATAATCTCCATTAAATCTTTATCCCACTAATTTCTTATGGTAATGCAGTGACAATTACTGAGTCAGTAAAAGCTCCTGCTTAGTGCATTTCTCAGAAATCTCATAAGACTTGAGTACAAATTACAACACTTTTCAGCTCACAATCATTGCTCAGCACAGATACAAATTTAATACTCATTGCTCTGTCAAAAAGCATAAATGTCTGCCAACTTAGAAAGATAGAAGAATAGAATAGAATAGAATAGAATAGAATAGAATAGAATAGAATAGAATAGAATAGAATAGAATAGAATAGAATGAAGAATAGCTTTGTCTCATCTTTTGTGAAGGCTTTTGCTTTCATTCCCCAAATCCCTTTTAAAAAGGCTAATTAGTCATCTATCAGACCAGTTTTCAGTTAAAGGACATTGCAAGCTTGCCTCTGAATCCTCTTTCCATTTCACAGGCATTGCTATGAGGTGAAGAGACAGTGTCAGTGGTTCTATCAATTTGCTGCATTGCAGTTCTTAAATGATTTGAAGAAACTGAAGAAAGGTATGATGCAAATGTGTGTAAAGAAAAGCAAGTCTTTATTCATTTCATGTGCTTGTACTACATTGCTTCCAACTGCTCTTAATTTCACAAGTGTTTTCTATAGGCTCTAATTGTCAAGGTCAGCTTCTACTGTGTTTTGGAGATAGAAACAAGAGAATGCTACCCTTTATTTTCAAAAAATCTTCCAAATTGTATCAGGTGGATTTTAGCTTTTGATTTAATGTTCTTGTAAGGTCACCTTTAAGGTAATTTTGTGCAAAGCAATATGTTCACTGACCTGAGTGCTGAGAGGAATGAGAAAGGTGAAAAATCTAGAGAAAGGCTTTTTTCCATATTGCAAAATCCTGAAAACCCATGTTGTTTCATGTTGATTGACAGTGCTTAAGCTCCTTTTTTGTATCTAAATAATTAAATGTTCACTGTAGGCTATTAATGACCTGCTAGCACAATTCTCACACAACATGTGGTTTTGCATGGTTTTGCTCTTTCTTTGCTTATTTTTTTAACCTGACCCATTTCAATTGTAATTTAATGGTGAGGAGTTGGTAACAAACCAGAAGCTTCTCAAGATCTGTTATACATGAGGATGTGCTATTCTTACTAAGTGTGTCTGTCCTCACCAGCTGAGTTTAAAACCATTCTGTTTTGTTAAATCATACAGAACTAAACATTAGGTGACCTACAGGAATAATAATAATAAAAATAATAATAATAAATAATAATAGCAGTAATAACAATAACCATTGCCGTTTTTGTCATTGGTGAGATGGATATGGAGCTAAAACACTAATTTCAGCAGATCTATCTGGTGTATAGTGGCTCACTATTTATATCACAATGAAAAATGGAGATTACTTATCCTAAGTTGAAGTCAATCCTAATTGATAGCTCTATAAATCATATGGCCAAAAGTTCATGTTCACAATAAACATGAAGTTCATCCTAATTGTCTATACAGCCATAAGATCTCACTTCCCTGAGGCAAAGGAGGGGAAGAAAAGCCACACCACTACTGTGGTTTGAAATACTTTGTTTCAAACCCCATCAATTTGTATTCATTTTTTCTGCTTCTAGTTAAGATCTGTAAATTTGTCTGTGAATTTGTCTTAGTGCAGAAACTTCACCCTTGTTCAAAAACAGTGTGAGATCTCTCGTTTATAGTATAGGAGACCAATGCCAAGCCTATTCCTTGATCATGCTGACGTTGCTGTAGCTCAGAAATGCTTCTCAGGGACCACCTGAGCTGTTGCCCAGCTCTGGAATTCAGTTGAAGAGTGAAGTGTTGCCTGCATAAAATCTACATGAACTTGACCTCTGGAATTCCCTAAGCCAGTCAAAACTATAAGTACCATCAACAACTCTCTGAAAGAACTAGTCAGAGGTGCTCCATTTCCCAATTATCATGTGTAGTTAGCTGTATGGGAGGGGAAGAGCAGGTCCTCAGCTTTTCCTGCTTAGTCAGATCTGACCTTCTCCTTCAGCAAATGCCCCCCAGGTGCAAGAGGTGGGGAGCCCTGGCTGGGCACCTCGGCCCTCTCTGGGCAAAGTGCAACATTATGCAGTGCAAAGAGAAAGAGTCGTGGTGCTGGGAGGGAAGGGTATGGTTCTGTAAGTGTGCTGGATTAATCTGGGCCTTTTAGGTGTATTAAGTTTGTAAAGTTTAATGAGACTGATTTCTTCAGCCAGACTTGGTCTGAGCATGTATACATCTTTGAACACTGGAGAATTTAATTCGCTTAGGTGTAAAAAATGTACATTCTAAATTAAGCAGATCATGAGCTGTTATTCAGCAACATAATTTTAGACATGAATTCCTATAATATTATAAGTTCTATTTTAATTACTGAAAGCCTCACTTTGGATCTGGCCCCTTGCTTGCTTCAAGTTTCCAGCAAGAATTGGGGCATATTAAATTAACATTGTCTCAGTAGGAAATAAGCCTTCCAAAAAAATGTTAATCAATACTCCGGTCATCAGTATTCAAGCCTCCTGTGCTTATTGCATATTCAGATATTGACTGAAATGCTTTATTAAGAGAAAGGCTCTGCTTTCAGTGCAACACTAAGATGACTTTTGATAAAAGATTCTAATCTGTATTCTGACAACCATATTTAATATGTATCAGTTGTTTGTGGTGAAGTCTGGTGGTTAATTGATTGTTTTGAAGACAAGAGGAGGACAATGTTCTGATTAGTTTGAGATGGTGAAAGCTTGCATATGTATTGTTTTGTATTTTCAGATGAAAATTATCTCAGTATTGCTCCAGAGCAGGTGAAATTTTGACATTTATGAACTTTCATATTCTAAGATTTTTTTAATTGTTGGCTTTTTTTATATATTGAGTTTATTGTTAAAAAGAAATTATAACCATAGCTTTTCTTTTTTTTCTAATAAATGTAAGTGAAATGAGAAACATTAGAACTACAGAAGAAATTGACATATCTCAGAAATTCATTAAGTGGGACACTGAGATTTAAATCCCTTATACTGTCTCAAAAGAAAATCTACTATGCATTTTGAAGTCTAGCTTTTCAGTTTTCTGTATGTTGTAGTTGAGATGAGATTATGCATTCATCTTGATACACAGCTGTCAAGTAATTTTACAGAAATGAAATACAGGGCAAAGACAAACTAGCAGTTGCCTTGTGTCTGTGTTAAAAATAAGGCAGAAAACTCCATCTTGCAGAAAAACAGCAATATTCAACTGGTCTTTTATTCTTTAGACAGAACTGTGTCTTTGGAAGGGTGTTAAAAATGATTGTATGCCTAATATATAAAATTAAATTGGGTTAGTCTTCAGTTAAATTTGAACTGTCTCTATAGTATTTGTATGTGCATTGTCTACTTGAAGAATGAAGGAAATTATCTATTGTGATTGATACCAGTCTGGTTTCTTTTCAAATGGGCATTTTACAATGTAAGCAGCTGTCATTTTCCAGCTACATGACATAGCAGGCCATGTGTGAAATATGATGTGTTGTCCTTCTCCACAAGGTGTGAAACCATCCCTTATAAACTTAAACCATTCCTGTATAAACTTTTCTCTCCTGGCTGGATGATTCAGCCTGCAGAGGGTGCAGGGCAGGCTCAGCATCAGCCTGGCTGGGGACACTGTTATGTCACTGCTACTCCAATGCCCCTGACTGCAGCCTCCAGGTACCGCTGAGCACAGAGCCTTAAAAGAGGAAGGTCAATATGTTCCAAAACACCATCTCTTATTTCTGTTTTCTCTGTCCTATTGCTCTTAATATTGCCCAACGCACCCAAACCCAGTGCTCTTGTTGTTGATGAATCAGGAGAGTCTGTTGGTTTTTTTGGGCTACTTTGAAGTCACACTGAGTTTTGGGGCTGCCTCATGGTATGGTACCTGCCACGTGCTGAGGGCCTCAGGAGTCAGCCTAGCAGATCTCAGCAGTCCCTCCTGACCCTGCAGTCTCTGAAGTGCTCCATCCATCACAGGTGTAACTGCAGCTGTTTCTTTCAAGGCTTCTTTCAAACTTCCAACGTTTATAAACAGCAGAGTAATACCAGCAAAATAAAATCACCAAGTAATACCATGTGACATCTGTACAGAGTAGTGTGAAGGTGTGGTTTGAGCAGCTGTGTTGTAAGTAGCTACAGTGAGTGGTAAGCAGCATCTTCCGCTGCTGGGACTTTTCTGCCAGGATTTTTTTTTCCCCTCCATCTATACTATCAGTATCCATGTTCTTCTCAATCAAACACTGGAAAAGTCACCTATCTCCTATCTTGGGGCTGTCGAGAAAGAGTCTGGTCAGTCTTGTGTATCCAAAACCGTCTGTCTAGAGGCAGTCTTTCAAAGGTACTTTACTCAAAGGTGACTACTACTGTGTTACTAGTACGTAATTGGTTCTTATATTTGAAAGCTATCTCCAGTACTATTTAGGCTGCTTATCAATTATTGAATACTAACAATGAGGTTTTTTAGCTATGTAGCTTTCCACATGATCTGCTACAGCAGGGCAAATCACTGCCTTGTAAAGAAACCATAGAAATGGAGGTGGAATGCAGCTTCCATTGGACTAGACAGACAACATCAAACAAGATTTGAAAATTAAAAATTTTTATTGCTTTGTGTTACTCTCTGAAGAAAAGGTGGAAGATGGAAATCTCAAAAGATATATTTTTAAATATTCACATAACTTTAGTAGCTACTGCTGTGCAGTCACTTGCTCCACTATGCTGCAAAGTTTAATTTCTACAGGACACATATCTTTCAGAACAAGAAAATGATCAAATCTTGCAAAAGTATTTAGGACAGTATTTAGTATTAGATTTTGCCTCTCAATACATCAATGCTACACAGGTACTAGTTTATTTATGTTGCATCCTTTAACCCTGTGAATTTTTCATAGGAGTAATTTCCAGTCAAAACTATGGAAACCTAACCTGAATGATGTTAAAATTAGCTACTTTTAAACAGCTAGATTTCTAAGCAGTCACTGGAAAATCCTGGTCTGTTGTCATCTTTCCCTTTCCCTGCAAGGATGGGGCATTGTTTGCTTTGTGCTTTAAAGGGGTGAACTGCAGTTTAAGAGAGCTGCACCTAAGCCATCGCAGAAATTGTTGGTAACTGAAAGGAAAGAGAGATGAAGATATTCAAACCTCATCCAAATTCCTAGATTTTTGTCTTTCATTTTAAATAGCAGTATCATCTGTGACATTTTAAAGGAGTATATTGGCTAGGGAAGTTGATCTCTATGTTCATACATTTTGGACTTTTTCCTGAACCTGTTGCTTGAACAGCCAGACTGAGCCCAAATTTGATGGTTTGTGAGAGACTGCTTCCAATCTGAGCAGGTGGTGATGTTTTATGGGAGAGGTGGTAGGAGGCAAAATCAGGAAACAAAAGCAAGTAAATTAATACAGATAGTCAAAACACTGAAAAAAGTGTTCTTGACAGCTGTCAGACTGCAGAACAGAAGAGACTGAATACAAGGTGGCATAAGCCAATTCAGAACTCTATATTGAGTGGCAGCGTAATGACACAGAGGCAAAAAAAAACCCCTAAACCAAAACTAAATTAATGTATCAAAATTCTGGACAAGGATTTGTGAAGAAAGTAAAATTTTAACATTCAAATAAATGGAGAAAAGCCTATGAAAAATTTTTTTGTTTTGTAGAGTGAATTCAGAGTGCTGAAGATTACTGAGAAATTGTGGTAGGAATCACGACAGGGTGAGCAGAGGGAAAGGATCATCCTGTAGACCTGCTGGTGTAGCCCCCAGTGCTCTTGGCCATATCTGCTGCCAGGGCTCACTGCTGGCTCAGGCTTTCCTTGCAATCCACTGGGACCTCCAGCCCTTTCCCACAGAGCTGCTTCCCAGCTTTCTGTGCTGTGGAGGTTATCCCTACCTAGCTGCAGGACATGGGTCCCTGTCAGTCCATTTCTACAGCCTCCACTTACTGACTATTCCCTCTAACTTGGTGTTGCCCACAAACTTGCCAAGAGGGCAACCCTTCCATTCATCTAGGCCATTAATTAAGACATTGTACACATACTGGTCCCAGTATTGTTTATTTCTGAAATGGGATAAACCACCTTATCCTCTTTTTTCTTTCTTTTGCAATCTAACAGCCATGTCTACACTCTTTTTGCAGTGCCTTGACTGTGTACGGTAATTATTTGCTTTGTGTTTCCTGACTCAATCTCACACCTCTCCTATAAACCATGACCACTTGTTTAAATTGAGATTGAGAGATATTATTCACATCCTGACTTTACCTATCAGTGTTGCTGATCAGAAAAGACATAATTATGATTATGGTTGAAAACCAGCCATCAGCGCAGAAAATGTACATTAACCAGTAACCATGTCACTAAGAAAACATTAGTGAATATGGCTCCTAAGAAATACTTATGCCAACGGACTTGCCAGTGTACCCTTAAAGGCACTCAGAATTTCTGTGGGGATCATCTTCAGAGTTATCAAGGCTTACAGAATGCAATGGTTTACAAATCGACATGTTGAATATATGGAAGAATTAAAAGATACGGTCAAGATAATCCTGTGAAGCTGTGATGGCATGAAGCATGTTTGAAAGCATTTAATTCCACTGAACATTGGCCAAAATGCTTGTCTACACAATAGTAACAATTTAATCTAATAATACTATAATGTATGATTTCTGTTTTTCAAATACGTTTAAAAGAGATGCATTTTCATATTACACTTTACAAGGCATGTATTTCAGATGCTTGACAAGGAGTCAGTTTTTTCCTAAATCACAAATCTATACACATCAGTCTCGTGGTATAAAGAACAGTACGTTACAATGGTAATGAATGATGAATTTTCTTTGTTCTTAAACATAAAAAGTACACACCTGCTGAATCATTGATAGATCTGTTAAATAATCAGAAGGATTTTATTATTTACTGATAAAACAATTCGGTGCCTGTCAAAAAATCTTCCAAACATTAAGCTGTTACATTAAGAAGAAATAAACACTTCCACTTTTTTTTTTTAAATACTCCCATATTTTCATATAAACCACCATGATTCAAGAAAACATCTACTGAGGAACAGCTAGCCTGGAAATCCAGTGGGTATGGGTGAAAATCATAATGGAGTATAAAGATTGTGTTCCTGACTCTAGAGCATAATAACTAAAGTGTGAGCTGGTTTGACATGCTCTCTCTGACAACTCACAGTTTACATTGGCACACCACTCAAAAGTACAACAAAATGTAAACATTAAATTAGTTCTTTTTGAAACAGATACACTGGTGACTATTTCTACTCAGAGGATGTGTGGCCTGACCACTGTCAGTGCTCTACTGTCTCTAGCAGTGCATTTGAATGTGTATTGTGCCTGTGAAACATCAAAAACTATCACACAGCTTAAAAGCAGATATTTGTGCTGCTGAAGGTGTTTAAAATAACTTCACCAACTGATTTTAATTTGTGATTATATTTTCTGATCAGCAGTACCAGTTTTTTAATTTGTGCTGCTGTTAAACAGCAACAAGAAATTAGTCTACCCCAGGACTCCACTGCACTGTCCCTATAAAACATATCCTAGCATTTAATGGATGTTATGGTTAAGAGGAATATTTAGTCTGAATCCTGCTTGGGCTGTCTATGGTTGACATGACTGGACAATGCATCCTTTTAAATATCATCGTCCTGAGCAATGTAACCCAATTTATCACTATGTCTCCAATAATATACTGTGGCATAATATAATTATTCTTTTTATTTACAAATTTTTAAAAAGTATTTTGGCTAGGTCTTTGTCAATACTGGATGAAGATGGTATTTACTCTGCCTACATTAAGCATTTCAGTTTAGATCCCTAAACTGGCAGCCTGTTTATCCTAAGATCTCATTTCAGTGAGTAGTGAGATACAAGCATTTTGAGAATTTCAAGCTTGTCTTCTTATTGACTGAAGTTAAACACTCCTGTCCATAAATTATATTGACAGAAAGAGAGACTAGACTTATAAATCAGGGGCTTCATGGTGCATGAGTATTCCTGTTATCTCAAAAGAAGTGAAATAAACACTGAACTGTTTTCACTCTAAAAATAAAAAAAAAAATCCGCCAAAAAAAAGGTTTTGAAAGTTGCTGGTCATGTAATTGGCATATTTTCAGTTTTTAAAACTCTTCCTTTGAGTTTTAAAAGCCAAAGTGTTTTCTTACAAGAACAGAGGAGACAATAAATTCTAGAAAATCAGTAGCTTCAACCAGTTTAAAGTATCAGCTTCCTTTTAAAATCTGAAACGTGATAAAGCCTAACAATATTTTTATATTATTGTGAATTACTACTGATTGATGTGCTATTCTATACTGTCATGAGGAAACAGAAAGGTAAAATAGTAAATAGTAATAAATTAAGTGATTTTGAAAGGATAATCCCACTTAAAAGTGTCATTCTTTAAAATCAAACAATAAATATTTTCATCTCAATGCATCTGTCTAAGAACAATTTCATTTACCAAAGCAGAATTAAATCAATATAGCTTTCTGAAGAACAATTGAATTGATGATAAAAAGTTTAATGAAAATTTTACTACAAGGTTTTGTGCTGATCATCAGTCAGGTTGACAGCCCAAATAAATAACTCAGTTATTTTTAAGAATGTGAGATCCCAGTCTTTGGAATGACCTACAGTTTTCTTCCATTTTCATGACATTTTAAAAGAATGACATGTTTTTTGTGTTTCATTCAATTTATTTATTTTTTCATTTCCTGATTTTCTGAATGCTAATTCTGTCCAAATTTGGTTTTGAATACTCTAAAAATCCCCAAAACCTAAACTGTTTATTTTTCCATGTTTGACAAGATTTATAAAAAAATTATCTGGAAAAAAAATCAGCCCACATATCTGCTTTGTTTTGACATAATATAGAGCAACCAGACATACTTAAGGATCTGGATTTTCTTTTATATATTACTGTAAAATGCAGTAGCTTATTGCAGTCCCAGGAGCACAAACAGGAATAATATAGAGAAGCTGAATTAGGACACAGATATTGACTTTCCAGTACTGGGCAAGTAAGCCAATGGAACTAAAACAGGCTATAGGATTTCCAGGTCCCCTGTCATCAAAGAATGTTTGACAGGTCCTTGTCTATTTAAGAATCTGATATAATTGATTTTTATTGCTTGCAACCTTTTTTTCCACTTGATTTTATTGCAGTAGAAAATCAGAATTACAAGGTAGCATCTGTTTCCCTGAAAATTGAATTATCTTTGTTTCAAATATATTCATTATTAGCTTGTTCTTTTGAGACTTACTTTTCTCTAGGTTTACAAAAGAGGGGGGAAAGCACTCTTGTTTCTAATAGCAAGGTACTTGATGGCAGATGCATCCCTGGTGGAAACAGACTAGAAGTTTGTCACTGTTATACATTCCTTAAAGCGTTCTATAGTCATAAAGTACAAAAATGTAAATGAAATATCTTTAATTTTAATCTGTTTTAATCAAATGGAACATCTTGCATATAAAAAATTCTTTAAGTAAAAATATAGAAAAGGATACTATTGAGGACAGTGAAGAAAATTGGAGAAGTGATCATAGCATCCCTAGTGGCACATTAACAATAAAACATTTAAATAGCAGCCCTTAATGAGACACCAGACTTGACTGAAGAGCAAAATGCAATGTAAGAATGACTTTCAGCATATGGTAGTGCTTCATTTTGTCTAGAAATTTAAAGAAAGGATTTTATAAATGAGTAAGATATTTCAGAGAAAATCATACAAATTTCCCAGTTGTATATGATTTCCTTAGCCTTTGCTGTTAGGTATAGGAGCACAAAACCATTTCAATCCTTAATATCCTCAACAAGTTGAAAATCTGTCCTGTTTGCAAAGCTCGGGCATTTGTGTCTGAAGCATATTCAAGGAGCATAACCTGCAACCAGTACCCAGTGTGTTATTCACGCCCTCGTTTGCGCCTTTTCCATCTTGTCTTCATGTGCTGTGCTCACCTATTGGATGGTCTGGCAGACATGAATTATTCCCACCAACTGCCTGGCCACGTCCATCCAGCTCCAAATGGGAAGCTGGCACTCACAACCCCTTTTCCACTGCTCAGTCCCCTGTTTGGTGTTTTGATGTTTCATTATGCTTAATGGTCTGCCACGTTCTGAGAATTTCAGGAAAGATCTCATCTTTCACATCCCTGTAAACAAACTAAAATTAAAAGCATAGATTAATTTGACCTGCCTTCTGCTTCTGCCACTGGAAGTGGATTTTTATGCTGTGGTATAATCTTCTTTCAGGGGAGGTTGCCTTTGCTTCCCATGGCTCTGTGCCCTTTGGCAGAGACACAGACTCAGTCAGCACTGATGCTTTTCAGCTCAGTGCTCTCTGGTGGGTGACCAAATACCAGTGGTGAGTTACCTGCACATTGTAGGATTTGGGGGTTTTTTAATGCAAGATTTTGCCTTAAAATTGTGACTCTTTTTGTCATCATTCTTTAGTGAGTGAGTTGTAAATGTGCAAACAGTTGTAAATGTGTCATAACTCACGATCTCACAGGTCATGGCTGTACGAGCTGCATGTCAAGGCACAGTTTGGCCTTTAAATGTACAAACATCTGAAGTGCAATGCACATGAGGAAAAGGGCAACTGTAAAGGAAAGAGACAATGTATTCATTTTGTTAAGGCAGTGATGACTGGCAGAACCTTAGAAAACAACAATTTGCCCACACTCATTGCCTTGCTTAAATCTCTACTAGACTGGGCTTCAGTGTACTCACTGACAAGGATGGGGAGTCTTGGAACTCCAGCTGCAGGAAGAAAGGTGTTTTTATAGAATTGGGCTGGCTTTCAAGATATACCTAATAAAAGAGATGCACTAAAACAGAGTTTTAAAAAGAAAGAGAAGACAAAACAGAGAAGTTGGATGTTTATAGACAGCCCCAAAAATACAGGTATCTGATGAGGAAAATATTTACATTTTGAATATCCATTCCAATTTTGAACACTATGTATATTCCTGTGAAGGTTGCAGAAGATCATGCTCAGATTTCATATGTAATATGTTTACACAGTTTACATACATCTGACATAGCTCATTTAGAGACCAAATTTTGATTCTTGCATGAGCTGGTTACCATGGGTTAAAAGTCCAAACCTCTAAGAGATAATATATTCTGCCTCAAAATCCTAGATGTCATAAAGATACAGGAAAATAGGAGTCTAAAGATGAAGCTTCCAGCTATTTCCAGATCCTGAAGTAATATTTGATTCAGTTCTACTGTTCAACATGGATAAAAGTTGAAGATGTCATTTATAATTTTAGATGCATTCAGGCATTTTATGAAGGCTTTGATATAGGTAACTTTTCACCTCAAATGTAAAAATAGTAACTCCTATGCAAAATTAATCCAATTATTATAACAGAGAAAAAAATTGAAACTGACGCTGTTACATATTTAATGGCATCAGTTACAGTATGGTAACCAGCCTGTCATCAACATTAAAACAGGACTGTGCAAACATTTTAATTTAGAAAAAACAAAAGAGAGTTAACACTCTGACCAAGCTTCAAGGATATTTGAGACCCCTCAGTGAGTGACAATTTTGCCTGTATTTATATATTGCATGTAAAAATATAAAAAAGCACCTAATATTTACCCAAATTTTGGGTCACTTTTTTCCGTGAAAATGTCAAAATAGCAAACAAACAAAAAAACCACTAGAACATCATAAAGGTCTGGTGTTAGTTCAGAGGATACAGTCACTTAGAGGGCAAAGTTTTATTCTTTGCACAAAAAGATAAAATAAGTCATCAAAAAAAAAATTAAGTTATTAGTTTTCTGTTCATTTCACTACCTGAGACAATAGAATTTTACAGAAATTTGATATTTATAATTACTTTTACAATTACTAAGATTTATATTTTTTAAGTATATTCTGGGAGAGACTATTACTGGGACTTTATTTATTTTATGGTGAGGAGGTAAACTTTTATAAGGATCTGACAAACTATGAAATGTATATTTTTTCTTTACTGAAGGATATTAATGAAACATTCAGGAGTTTTAGGGTTAGGGCTTCCTCTTTTGTGAAAGTATGAGATGTCAAAATTTTAATCATGTCTTAAGCAATAACAAGTAAAATTGTAAAAACCTTGGCCCATCTGACACTATTTTTATAGCTCCAAAATATTCTGGAATTAAAAAATCCTTATCAGTTTTAGCTTAAGGTGCTAAATCAAGGTTCCTTTCAATTATTTGCTTTAGAAAAGCATGCATAAAGTGATTTCTGGTTCTGTGAATGAGAAGAAATTAATCAGTTTTTAATTTCTTAACATAAATGGCTTACCTATTACTGAACAGTGTCAATAATGGAGTTCTTTTAAAATAATGTCTCTAACACTTGTTTTGATGTCATAGGCTCAGGTAAGATCAGTATACTTCTCTCTTTCACAAATTCTCTCAAGTCATCATAAATATTCTAAGCAAAATTTCCCAATCCTTACATATTTCCGTATCTGTAATACACTTAGAAGAATGAACACCATTAATTTATGAAATAAATTTCATAAGTTTCAATCTTACTGTAGGAGGGAGTCATCCTAAAGGAATATTCCCCATCAAAGCTCTTAAAGCAGAGATACCGAAATGAGGCTGTAGCCAAACCAGACATTTTTGTTATGTACTCGTACATGTTGGCCTCTTTTTGGATTTTCTTCCTTAAACAGTGAAATAACTGTGGTCAGTAGCTTCAGTTACTGAGTTTATCTGCAGTGGAGGTGTTGTCCATAATTTGATAAGGTTCTCCCTGGGTTAAAGAGGAGGACTTACTTTAGCAAGAGGATTATATCAATTCACCTTTGCAAAGGTTAATTTCATGTGGAGAGGAACCACAAAAATGATTGCTATCTAAGCCTTTAGATGAGTCACAATGATTCTTTTTCCCTCCCTCCTGGCTTATGGATTTCTATGCAATTAAAAGCCAGACACTGAACTAAATCAAAGCTGAATCAGTTATATAAAAAGTCTGCTATTACAGGCTCTGTGTTCCAGGATCTGGCCCAAAGTCTTTAGATAAAATCCCGGTGCTGGAACTTCCTTTGTAGAATGTTAAAGGTAGGAACAAGCACTAGAGTGCCCAATTTGGAGAAACATTTTAGTTTCTAAGTGCAGGTAAAACAGAGATAAAGTCTTCATCTTTTTTTCTTCCTCTGAAAGAATGAAAAGATCCAAAAAGAATGAAAAAATAAAATTGAGAGCTGCTGCTCAATAGATGCAATCACTGATTAAGGTAACTGACACATTATCACGTGGATTCATCGATGACTTTTGAAAGATGCTGGAATTTTCAAGTTTTTAAAAAATGTGAATTTTTAAATGAATATGTTTTGATATTGTTGTTGTTGTTGCTGCTGCTATTTTAATTTTGGGGGTTTTTGTCCAAAACCCAAATATCTGTCTTTTAACACTGTGAATTTATTAACATATTACTGGTCTGGAGACCAATACTATATTCTGACAAGGTGCCTTTAAAGAATATATGAATTCATGTGCCATTAATTGTCCCTGTAAAAGCCAGCAGACAGAAAGACCACTGTGAAGGAAGAACATACCTCTCAGATACATAATTTCTAAAATACTGCAGCTGTGGATTTGTACCTTCAACTCAGTTGTTTCCTAGGAGAAAAAGGTTTATATGGATAGAGGAATTAGCATTAAGGAGAGGAGGGTCTCACTAATTTTCATATAACCTGAAGAGCAACTACTAAACTTTTCACAAGTGCTAGGTAGCTGAAGAAGAGCAGCACTACCAACTAGCAGATGAATAAGGATGTTCTGCAGATATGATGTGAGGAGCAGGACTATCCAGTTGGGCTCTTGCAGCCAATAAATGCATCAGAGAAATCCCTTCCTGCACTGAAAACAGGTTGAGATCCTGTGCATTTTGAGTTTACAGATTCTTATGTTTTCACAGGAGAAAAAGATAATTCAGGTCAGAAGGAACCTCTGGTCACTTACTCCACCCCCCTACTCCTGTTTATTTCTTTTTTTAAATTTTGTTTCTAAATTATTGGATAAGGTCTTGGTTTTTGCTTGCCTCAAGTAAATTTGTTTTTTCTTTAAGCTGCTGTCACTCTGCAAAGATGGGACAGTAAGAAGCAGGGCACAGAGTGCAGTTCCTGTCCACGTTGGGAGACATGAGATTACTCAATGTTAAACTCTTGTAGCTGTCGCTGGGGCATATAATGCACAGGTTAATTTCATAGAATCATCTCTTCTCACAACATCAGTTATTTCCAACAGAACTTATGGAATCTCTTCTGTATGCTGTATCCTTCAGCTAAGATGGCAAATAGGAATACCTTGGAGAAGGTATTGCAATAATTGTCCATTCCCTAAATGTTTTGCCAAAGCTCATCTGTTTTTGATTTTTATATCTTCTTTTATTGATCATAGACATTTATACTGCTTATTTTTTACTACATAGCCCCTATTAAATTAAGTCAAATTTTATTCGGTGGCTAATGTTGTGTTAATCTAAGCACTGAAAAATTTGTGCTATGATGTTCCGAAAGTGACTATGCATGAGATAAAAACACTTCGCTCTTATCAGCTTTAGATTTGCAACTCTTATTTTCCCAGGATGACCTATTTCTTGTAATATAAAAGCTCAGCTCTAACAGTGCATGATTCACAGTGTGATTTGTGACTGTTTTATATACCCATCTCCCACGTCCTCTTACTCATCTGCTTCACAAAACCAACCAGTGAAATCCTGACCTGATTGGACTCAGTGGGAGTTTTGACATTGCCTTCAATAACACTGGGATTTCACCTAGGATCTTTGTAGCCTTTAAATGAAAGAGCCTTTGGTCTTTTCTTTCGTAGGGGGAGGAAGAGCACTGAGACATAGTGTGAGTGGTTATGATTTAACTAGATGTATCTCTTCCTTTTGTGGGACAAAGCAGGCAGTAGAATCAGACAGGGCATAAAGGTGAAGCACTCAGAATTTACTGGGATGGGAACACGTTGGCTGGAATCTGCGTAAACCTTACTTTTGCCAGGATCTATAAAGACCTGGACTTAAGAAACCACATTGACTCGTTTGGCTTGCCAGCTTATTTATAATTCTAGTCTCTGTTAATGAAAAGCCAGGCCTGGTTAATCGAAGTTTTAAATTAATCAGCGGTGAAACAAAGTAATCGAGAGTTTTAATTTTAGAATTAAATGAAAGCATTTTCCATTCCCCATTAATTCTTTTTATGTCCCACAACTGGTGGGCCACTTTCTTTTCTGTCCGTGAGCGTGAGCATAAGGAGTGGGAGCCCCTCTCTTGCTGGGTTGCTGTTAGAGAATTTTCTAATATCCCTCACAGTATTTTGTGTACTGGACTCCAGTGCAGAGGCAGCAAAATGTATATAGGGTTTCAGAGTATGAAGTGCAAACCTAAGAGCCAGCAACATTGGCTGCATGCTCAGGACACAGGACTTGGCCAGTGCAACCATATTCCTAAAACTGATGTAATCTACCAGGATCACACTCTAAAACACCCTGCTGGAGTATGCTAACAGAACAACTATTCCATTTCCTGTGTGCTGATGGAAAATTGCTTCTTGGCCAGTCCTATGACTGATTCCTTATTTTCACACCCTTTTCAGTTTGTGAGTCTGTCAAAAAATACACTGAGACTGAATAGCAGTGCTTTATTAGTGAGCTGACTCATAGAAGTCACGTCTGATGGTACTAAAGAAGTGTCAAAATTGAGCCTTAGAATTAATGCAGCAAAATATGTTTTCAATATTTCTTCCTTTGATTCCCCAAACACAGTCAGGGGAGTCATATATTGACTGATTAAACAATGAGCAGCATTCAGCATGAGGTAAGCAAGCTGCCAGCAGCTCCCTGAGCTGAGTAGGTTGGTCTCTATTGCTTTATCTGTTTTGCTAAATTACATTGCTCTGTGACTCTATCAGCCATCCCATACTCTCACCCCTCTCTATTCCATTCCATTCCATTCCATTCCATTCCATTCCATTCCATTCCTTTTGACAATTATCTTCCCTCAATTATATGTAATATACTGTACTATACTATACTATACTATACTATATAATTAATATAATATTATAGACATAGACATAGACATATATATAATATAAATACCTCACCAGCTTTGTTAAACTTAGCTACATACAATGCCTCTGAAATACTGAGGGTTTCCTTCTGTCAAAGGTAGAAATGGAAGTTCACGGGTAGCAGGGTTTCTTTTGCTTCCCTTGAGAGCCAGGACAACAGTGTGCCAGAAATAGAACCCAGTGGCCAATGACTGAAAAAGTCACCAGATAAGATATATAAAATTGAGGAAATGGGGTTTTGATTTTGAGGTTGCTTGTTTTTGGATGACTGTTCAGACTGTTATGACCTTACTCTTGCAGTCAGGTCAACTTTCCCTGCTCCAGTGGAGATTCCACTCAGCGTGTTCAGAGTGCCAGTCCTATGAATGTCTGTAAGATATGTAATGCTCTGGCAGCAGCTGAGGCTGGTGACCTGGTGGGCCATGGTGGACAGCCCCTTCTCCACAGCTGCAGAGCAGAATGAGGGCTGGGATCTGGGCACCCAGATCTCACTCCTGACCCCTCACTCCTGTCAGCAAAGGTAGTACCCAAGTGACCAGAAACGGACCTTCTGGTGGTTGGTTGTTGGTTTATAAAAGTTCAGCAGTTTTGTTTGACCAAGAAGTCAGCGCTTTTTCTCATCTAGGTACCTTCAGGGTCCAGCAGCATCCAAAAATTATAAGACATTTTCAGGATCAGTTTTGGAGCCTAACTCCAAATTCAGCTGAAATCCTGTACTAATTTTGGTCTCTTGCTTCATTGATTCTTCTCCGTGACCTGGAGCAAAGTCTTCACTCTGCCTTTCCATTTTGGAAAGACACAAAGAAATTGCCACAGATTGTAAGGGCTTGTGGCAAAGCCCTACAGTTAGCTAGAAGGCTTTTTATTGATTGAGTAAATTAAATTCAATTACTTATGCTTCAGTGACTTTTAATAACAATTCAGCTCTTACCCCTAACAGTTTCCTCATTAACATTACTTGTAAAATTGAGATGTTGCCTTTAGAGCTTATAACAAACCAATGCTTTTCAACTCCCTGCAATGCACAGACAGCTTCTGTGTCTGGATTTCCCTATTAGGATTCAGGCATTAACACTTCACAATACCTTGTTACCTGGCTTTCCTGGAGTGGAAGCATGTAACTTTTTATAGGAAGATGCCCATATTTCATCCTTCTTGTTGGGTTCCCAGGGTAAAGAAGGGAAGAGCATTCAGGGGCTTACAGCAAGTCTCAAAGTTTCTGGAGTCAGATGTCTTTCCTGCCAACTGCAGATCCTGTTCTGGAGAGTTAAAAGTGGGTGGCAGTGATAACAGGAGGAGGAAGCAGGAAACAAGGAGCCCTGATCCTCTCCTTGGGATATATTTCACATTAGCAGTGGATGAGAAGCAAGAAACAGTAATGACTTTGGGAGCTCAACCTGTATGCAAGACTCTATCTTACCATCTATCTAAAAGATCTAACCACTAATTCACTGATTCATATTCCTTGCTTGTTTTTCCTCTAAGTCTTAAGTATGCTTTTGAGTCTGGCACTTAGCTATATAAGACATACTTAGTAATATAACAGCTATCTGAGGGGCTCAAAATGATAATTGTTTTGACCCATCCCACGGTGATGGTAGTAGTTATTCAGAAATCACTCCAATGAGTGGCTGCAGTAATTTGTACTTTTGATGCATGCCTGCTGAGCATAGCCCTTATCTTTGACCCTGGCATCAATGAAAGCATAGCAGATCCCACAGGTTTTAAGACATAGATTAACTTGTTTGACCTCTATTTCCAACAATGGAGCACATTTTCTCTATGCTATAACATCAGTGGATATTCTGCGTTGTATTCTTCATCAGTTACAAGCAGCTCTTCTATGCATTTACTTGGTTATATTCTGTGCTTTTGGTTACAACATAAAAATTTGCAATTGGATCTTATTTAATGCCTTTGCTCTTATTTTGCAATGACGGGATAAACACAATCAGACCACAGTTTCTGTTACATTTTGTTGACACCATTTTGCTCTCAAAACCAAAATTTACTGCATTTACTTTAATGCATTTGTAATGAAGAAACACTAATCATCCCTCTAATATCAAATTTTATTTGTATAGTTTAAAATTACAGAGAAGTCCTAAAGGTATTTTCCATAAGTTTAGAGACTAAAACATCCCTCAGAAAACAAAATAAAAAGAAATTGTATTTGTTAGAGGTACTTTTCTTGGGGGACTTTTGATGCAAATTATCTCAGTCAGACCTTTCATAATCAGAAAAAAACCCCAGAGCAATTATACTCTTTGTAAAGAGGTGGTGTCTCTTATGCCATGAGTTATAACTGCTATAACTGATAAGGAGACCAGTTTTCTAGCTGAGAGTAAATAATGGTTAATGGCTATCTATTTCAGTTATTACACATTTGTTGGGTGTTCTTGTCATATAGTTTTCTGTATTTTCAGAAATTCAATCTTATGCATAGGGATTTGAACTGTTATGTTTCTAGCACTATTTGGTCTAAAAAAAATTTAACACTGTGGATCTGGATTCATAATTTTCTGAAAAAAAAATTATTCTTCCCCTCCAGCCCCATATACAATAGAGACTTTCATTAAAACAGTTCCAATGGGGTTCATGATGTTACACACATGCTTAATAGGCTGCCCTCAATTCCTTTACAGCACTTTTGAGGACACTCATTAAATTTTTTCTGTGTATTGATCCCAAAACAATAACACATGAAGCAAACATTCAAGTTTGCAAAGACTCCAGGAGGAAGAAGCAAATTGGCAAGGTACTGCTGTATTGTCAAAATGCCTTCTGTCTGACAGAGGGAGGATCCTCAGACTGTATCCTGGCCCATGTTTCACACAGTTCGTCTTCCTTTTTCCTGCCAAGAGAAAATGTCAGGAAGTTCATCTGGTGTGATAGATGTGTCCTATTAAACTGATCGAGTGGGAGAACTTGAATGATTGTAGGTTAATGAGTTTCAAGGAAGACCAGGAGCTTATCAACAAAATGAACATGCAGATCTCTAGTGAAGGGGGAATTGGTTGGGTAGGAAAAGGTGCATCACTATCATCAAGATTTTAGATGCACCTACACTGAAAAGAGAACTATGGCAAAGTAAGGACAAAAATGTGTGTATGTAACACATATAGGAATGTAAGCAACATTATTTCAGCACCAAAACTATCACTCAGTTGATCATTTCTGTAACATGAATGCTGGTGAATAATGACACTTATTAAGAAGTTTAGGGTAGAATTTTATATATCAAGTTATATGCACTTTCACTGAATCCAAAATGTAATGACACTTAGACTCATTAAATCTCTACACAATAATAAAAGGAAAAAAAACCCCAAGAATATTGCCATCAGGTATGGTCTATTGCTGGCTTCTAAATTAGCAAGATCAAGTGGAAGAAACCTTTAGGAAAAAAAAGGGGAAAAGTGTTAGTACCATCATCTGACAGATAGGCTTTGATGTTAATGGCAGGGTTCTAACTCCTGATTCACTGAAGAAAGAGAGTAGGACTATACAACAGACAAGCAGGACATGTCTTTAGATCCAGGATGTTAAGACATAGCCAAAGAATAACATTTTCTTCAAACAAAATTATTTTGAACAATTTTCGAAAACTGGCCATATGGCAGACATTAATCATAACATCATTCAGTGTTTCATTCCTAGAAAAAAAGGGAGACGAAACAATAGGAGAGGCCTAAAAGCTTCTGCAATAATTGCAACAACTTTCATAGAAATATTAGAAAGAAACAACTTGAAAACGTTGTCATCTAGAAGACACCGAACTGATAAGTAATAATCAATATGGGTTTGTTAAAAAGAAATCCTGATGGACCAATTTCATTTTTTGACATGACAGGAAACCTGAAAGATGTGTGAAAGCAGATATTTTGAATTGAATAGGACTTTTGACCCTGTCCAACAGGATATTCACTTGACTTCCTCCAAAAGCATACTCCTGATTAGCTTCTCACAAAATGGATAAGTAGTTGGAGGACAAATATTTTAATAGGTCAAAAGTTAAAGGATATAAGTACTACAGGGGGACTTTATGGTTCCATATTCTCAAACGTTTTTATTTATTTAGGAACCTAAACAAAATCCAATTAAATGTGCAAGCCATGTGTGGTTGTGAGCTTACTGTAAGTGGAATATTAGAATGAAGGATATTGATAAAAGAAATAAAAGCAAACAGCAACAATCAAAACAAAAAAAAACAAAAACAAAAACAAATGAACAAAAATACCAAGACAAACAATAGTGAAAAAAACTACAAAAAACCTGTCTTATACAGGAAATAGTGACAATAGAAATCAAGTTTACATAGCAGTCAATGGCATATCATATAAGTGCAAATAAGAATTTAAATAATTATTGTTTACAAAAAGATATTCAATTGTAATTAAATAATGTTATTGAAATATTGAAAGATTGAAATGGAATTGTTTAAAATTAATCACAAGAAGTAATCATTCTGCTCTTCTCAGCAATGATATGACCTCCCCAGGACTGCCATTTCCAATTTGGATGTTACACAATCAAAAAGGTGAGCCCTTAAGAATTATTAGACAATAAATGTGGAAACATAAAAATATGATTTGGTTTTTCAGGAGAAATCTGTGGAGAAACATAATGGCAAGTTTAAAAAGCGGCTGAAAAAGAAGGAAGGGGAAAAGCTTTTTCCATGGTTACTGAGAATGAAACAAGTAGCATGGACTAGAATTGCAGCAATGGAAGTGTACATCAGAAAGGTGGGAAAATATCTAATGGGAAAGATAGGTAAGTACCAGAGTAAATTGCTTAGCAGTAATGCACTATATCTTCCTCTGCAGGCTTTAAGAACTTACTAGACATCTGTGAGGGCTAGTTTAGATACAGCCAGTCTTGGTTCAAACTGGGGACTAAAATTGAGATGGACTTTCTGATTCCCATCTCATTTCCTGTGATTCTGAGAAAAATTCTTTAAAAAATAGAGCCTACAGGTTAAAAACAGTAGGCTACATTGGATAATTTGTGTCAGTGTCATTAGAGAAAATACTTGTTAAAATATGTGTGCTTTATTGATATCTTAGGCATATTTTAAAATTCAGCATTAACTTCTTGGTCCACAGCATATATTCCAAACTGCTCAGTTCTGTCCTTTTAGCACAACCCAGTTTGTGGTCCTGAGAGTTTGATAACATTTCTCATGCAGTACAGTATAGGGCTTGTACAGATTAGTACAGTGTAACTAATCAATCAGACTGTCATCCCAAATGTTTTCAAAAAGACTTTTACTTGAACTAAATATCCTTGAGATCTAAAGCAATATTCCCTATTACTGTGAGTCCCACTTGAGCTTCTTCCTGTGCTGGACTAAGGCCATCTGTGACTTCCTGGGTTTGACATCATATTTTGGGGTTTTTTTACTTGAAGTGCTCATAGGCTGGAGTGAGCTGTAAATTCTGCTTGCCTCTAATGGACCTCTAATTCTACAAAGAATTATGGTCACTCAGCTGGAAACATATTGTTTTGTTATCTCAATAGCATGCAGGCAGTTATTACTTTTTGACTGTGAATTCTGCTTCTGTACCTCTAATGTGCTTGTCCTCATGGCAATTTCATTACAGAAACAAAGAGCTCCACATTGTTTTGCTTTTTAATTAGGAAGAATAGTGTTCCATATTTGTTCAAAACCTTTAGACTATTATTCATTGACATAATTTGACTCATGTTTCATGCTGCAGAAAATGGCATAATCCAAGCCAATGAAATTTTCTCTCTCACGTTTTATTCAAAAGAATAATCCAGCCTTCATAGGTATAAAAAGAAAACGGTGCTCAGGATGAATCTTCTAGCCACAGGAAATGCATAATGGATAGTCACTTAGCAATCCCATATGCTTTTTTCCAACATTTTAATGGATCCAGTTGCCTAATGCAGCATCTTTTCTGGCAGGTTTTAGTACAGGTGCATTAGGAAGAAGCATAAGAAATGGTATATACTCAGTGATCCCTCTTAGTATGCTTCCTTCTCTTATTAATTTTATTAGTTATATTTCTATTCAGAAATATCCTTTTTTTAATAATTGATTGTCAAATACACCCTTTATAAAGAAATAATATAATTGTTACTAAGCAGTGAGTGGGGGGAATGCCCCATGAAAACTTTTGTATTACTCATTATTGGAAAGGAGAGGAATATTTTCTGCATTAAAGTCAAATTTCTCAGTGTAAGAAGAGAGAGAAAAAGTTTCCAATTTTTTGTGGTTTTAATACAATTAGGGTATTGTAATTGGAGCCTCAGGAATGAAGAAAGCGCTGCCATCTCCCAGCCAGGTAGATGCCTGTATTTAGTTTTTCAACTACATCCTTATACTTGCCACAAACTGTCTTGCAGGAGACTGATTTTGAGACAATCCAAAGGGAGAGGTTCTGAAAGTACCCAGCAGTACTTTTCAGAGCAGCCAAGGTGTGCTGGCATGCTCAGGTTAGCTCAGGAATACTTTCCAACAGGTGCTATGTAAAACAGGAGTCTTCTGCTTACTGTCACCATCCTGGGGAGTTCCTTGGCAAAATCAGAAGACGGATAAAACTTGGATATTTGGGATCCTTCGGGAACTTGAAACAGATGCAACAGTACAAGTCAGACATCAATGAACAGGAAGGAAAGAAATGCAGTAACTAATAATGTCACTTGGTCATGTCTGTGAGAAAAGGCAAACATTTCTGAAACACGCTCAAAGTTCCTTCCAGATACAGCTTGGAAGAGATACATCTGTACTTTCACACTCAAGATTCAAATCTAACTAATGCTCAGAGGCAAGAAAAACTACAAAGAGCTAAATTCAAATAATTTTCAGACCTGAGGCAACCATTCAGGTGCCCACATAGAAACACAGACCAGCCCTACACAATTTGGAAACCTCACACCCACACTTCTGAACAGACTAAAGGTGGGAAAACAGCTCAGAGCACAAACAACTGTTGCTTACAGGGCAATCAGCAGTTCAATTCACAGATGCACTTTTTTACTGCACAACTGGAAACTAGACTTCCCAAGCAGAAAGTGATCAACAGCTATGAAGTGAATTTGGAAATAAGGAGGGCTGGGGGCAAAATGCAGTAAGAAGGGTAATTACATGAAAATGGATTAGCAGATCTTGCAAAAGGAGCACTGTAACTGAAGCTCTGTGTGGCTGGAAAAAGAAAATGACATTTGAGAGAAGTCTACTGAACATAACTTTGCCTGGGTATCAAAAATGACTCTGAGATTTTTCTGCAAATGCCTGACTGGTAGGATGGGAAGTGACTGAAATAGTGTAATAAGAGGGAGAAAGGCAGCTGGTTGGGCCTCACTCAGCAGTAGAGTTCTGTCCACAGAATTACTGTGCCATGGTTTATTGTTTAAATGCAAATGCTAACATACAAGGTAGCACCTCAGTGAGCTGTGTCTTGGCCATACTCTCTTACATTAGAAACACAAAAATATCTCTGCAGGTGGCCTCAGTGTGAACAATAGAATTAAGGACATTTAATCCTTTTTCTTTGGATTACTTTTTTTGGGGGGGGAAGGGTGGCAGTGTGTCTTAAATTGTTTTTAAAGTATGTGTGAGGTCCAGCAAATACACAATGAAAGATCTCAAAGCATTTTTAATAATTTCCCCCAATGTGACTTATCCATTGCACAATAAGGGGTTCTTCTGCCCTAACAGGAAGTAAAATAAGGTCTGCTTCTGCTTGCATCTTTAAATTAAGTTCTTACATATTTAATTAATATCTCTGTGTGGATCTTCTACCATTAAAATAGGCTACAGCTGGCAATATGCTCTTAAGGAAGGATTTAAGCTCATCACTTAAAAAACCAAGGTAAAATCAGCTACAGGAGAATGGTGTTTTAGATAAGTAAGGACTATTTAAGAAAACACAACCCTAGTTTAAATTGAACATTAAAAATTCTTTATAAGGTATGACTATTTTTCTTCTAATTGCCAGATGAATTCCATGGGTGTTCTACTGACAGTGTACTTGCCCATATCATTACAGCAGAATCGTCTATTTTCTACCAAACTGCTGGGTGACAGAAAAGTCACTTTTATTCACTTTTTCCTCCATTTTGAAATAACATTCATGTTTCTGCACCTTATGAAGGTTTACTTATCAAAACATTTTAATATCTTCAAGATATTTTGAAGATTATATACTTGACATTTGCAATTTGATATATTTAATAATCAGAATTAAGAACTCCACTTGGGAATATTGAATACTTAGACATCCAGCTCTTCATCCAAAAATATCAATCAATAAATTCTCAAAAATACATAGCTAAAAAAATATAGATAGATGTATATCCCTCCAAGGCACATAATATTACCTTTATGAGAGACAAAATCCATTTGAACCAGTACAAATGTTCCACATAACATGTTCTCATGTTTCAGGACTTTCTATTTATGTTCCTAACTAAGAATTTTGGAATTTAAAGGAAATACATCTTAATAAGTCACTTAGTGCCTTTTGGCAATCCCCTGTTTCATTCATTTTGATGAATATTTCATAAGTGTGAATTGTAAGACCTTGATGTAAGATGAAACAGAAGTGTCAAATGTTTAATATTAAAATACATGTTAAACAAGAAACACCTCTCATTCCTATATGTCACAGCTGTTGGATTTATATGTTACAGTATTTTTCCTACCTAGTCAAAATTACAATAATGAGAAAAATTATGTTCAGTTGGATGACAGCAGAGTCATTCAGACCTATATGACCTCTCTCAAATAAACCCAGACTCTTATGAGCAAGGATTGTAACCTGGGATTTATCTGTGCACTGTGAAGTTAGAGAATAAGTATTTCTTTCTATACATGGGAAATGAAAGTGCAGAAGAATGCTGAACCTTCTGCAGGATGACACAAAGAGCACTGACTAAGAGAAATTAATTCCTGTAATTGTATTATACATTTAGCTTCTAAACTGAAACGTAACTCACCTTGCCACCTAAAGCCAGCTGTCACAGGATCATTTTATTGCAGTGAGCTGGGAATGAAACTCCCAACTCTAACTGATTATTATATTTTTATGGGAAAGTATTATTATATTTCGATAGGGGAGAGATGATCATGGTGATTAAAAAAACCCTTTTCTATTTCAGTAAGAAGGCTTCCTCTAGGTCCAAGCGCATAAGAACTCCAAGTAACGGTGCATCGTCTTTAATTCATCTTGAAGAAAGGGCAATGTAGTACCACCCAAATTAGGCAAAAATATATTTTAAAAATCCTGTTTATTCAATCATTTAATAATAAAATAAATGGAAATGCCAATAACTATTGACAGAAGTCAACTTGCTATAGCCTACTACATTATTTTCTAATGAGCATACCACGTTCACTTACACTAAGAATACTATCTTTACTGAATCTAAGAAATAAATATGTATATAAGAAAAGCACACACCTGGAAGGATACATGGTTTTACATTTTATACCTTACATCCTGAAGACTTCGCAAGAGTTTTATGCTCCTGAAGTGAAGTGTCCTTGGGAGGGTTTTAGATAATTTTTACCATTTTTAACTTTATTACAAAGCTCACATATCTAGCGAGAAAGGGTTTTAAGTACCTGGTATGGATGCAAACCAAAAGTTTTTTAAACTGAAAAAAGTCTCCAACATTTTAAAACTGATGACTCATTTTCATTAATCTCTTGATTCTATGAGATCTGACAAATATTTAGCTGTAGGATTTTGCAAGACACATCTGAGGAAGAATACAATGGGTGAATGTTGCTTTTACTTTGGAACATTGCAGTCATTCTTGTCTTTCCATTGCTGCTATACTGAGTGCAAGCTGCATTCAAGCTAAATAAAGCCCAACAAACCAGCACCATTTTAAACCACGAACATGCAAAGAAACAGATGAATGAAATGACTTCATTTGCTCAGCTCCATTTAGCTCAGACAGAATGACAGCCAGCCTGGAGAAACTGCTAAAGAAACTTAATGCCATTCTAAAAATAGAAACTCCATCTTGAAATGTAATGCCTGTGCCTCTTGGAGTCTAAAGGAAATGGAAACATAGCTACAAGTAGGTTTTGGAAAGACATCAATGTATTACAATGTTTTCTGGTATTAAAAAATTCTATAGTAACCATTTTGAAGGACCCTCAATTCATCTCTGTGGTAAGGAGCTTTATCTGTCAGAAAAAAGAAAAGGAAGTTGAATCCGTGTGTCTTGTTATCATTGTGGGATTTGCGCATGAGAAATTCCAAAGGGACAAAGTGCTATTCTAGACTCAGAAAATATTTCTGTCTCTTTTTTTTTATTTTAGTAATTTATTCCATACAATTCATTTTGTGTAAAGTTTCATTTCTCCTGGAAACTGAAATCCTGCATGAGACTTTTTTTTTCTGAGTGGTTATAATATTAAACAATTTATTTTTGTCAGGGTCATGTAATAAACAATTCCAGCCTTGTAGATCACACTCAGGACCTTGTGAATCACTATGGATTCTGCATGCATGTCCATCTTCTCTCTTAGCCTCACACAGCTTAGGAGAATGCTCACTACATGTGTGTTGAAATCCATCTCACTCCTTCTCAAGACAAGAATTTCCAAAAGGCACAGTCATAATTTCCAGAAGTATGTATCTGGCAAGTAAAGACCACAAGTAAAGAGGTGGGAGAATCTAAGACATATGGATTTACTATGCCTAGAAATGTCAAAGTAGGAATAAAGAAGTATATGCCTTGCGTGCACCTGGTAATCCACAAGGAATTTTATATGCACAATAATGTTGATATTATGTGGGCAAATTTCCTTTACTATCCCTCATTTTAACCAGTCCTACATACCACATAGAAACACAAGATAAATGGTTACCTGCCATTGTCTATAGAAGATGACAATGTTCTGGTGGATCATAGGAGATCTGAGGTTTGACCTACCAAGTATGGAACAACCCAATCTAAATTTCCACCACTAGTACAAGAACCTGTATGTAAATTCATACACAAAATTGTGTACCTCTAAGTTTAAATCAGATGCTTAATTATGAGCTGGAAAATGTTTATCAATTTGTGGATATCAAAAGGAAGGACAATGTAAAGTGAAAAGTAAAGAAAATGAGTGCTATCACATGATAATTCTAGTGGATGAAGGATTGCATGATGTTATCAGGCAAAAGCTCTCAACTCCTTATTCTAGACACTATTTTTTGTGCCTTTTGGAAAGTGAAGGCTCTCTTTAGGATAAATGAAATATTGATTTTAGGTTCTAGCTAGACTCCATTAAGATGCTTTTTTAAGTTACATTGTGTCTGCAAAGAGTGGAGTTTTATGAACACAAATCAGTTTTCTAATACACATAAGTGAGCTTTTCATAAGCACTCATAAATAATTCACCCAACTTTCCTGTGCATCAGTAGAATTTGACTTGAAGCTTTCTTAAGCACTTCCAAAAAACCTTAGCCACATGTCTGGTATTGAATATATCAATGATGACTGGTATACTACAGACGGCCCATTTGTTTCTAAATACAGGAGCAAGAGAAACAGCATTGTGAGGGAATAAAAAGGTAATCAATGACTCACAAAGACTTTCTCTGTGTTGAAAGCAGATGATTTGAAAGTGTACTTGAATAAAAAAAGATGGTCTGACCAATGTGATGATGGTTTGGGATGCCTCTGGGTCTGTTAGCTCTGTCTATACTGCCAGATGCACCACTACCCAGCTTCCAAAAGGTGCTTTAACACAACTGACCTGGAGTGCAACAGACCTGGTCAGTGCAAAACACAGATGGAAATGGGGGTCCAGCCCTTACAACTCAAAGGGGAACTGCAGCGAGGGTCAGGTTGTCCTGTCCCAGGCTCTGAGCAAAGGCAATGCTTCATCCCATTCAGAGTGAATATCAGCCCTGGAAATCAAATTAACAGAAAGAGATTGTTCTTCCTTCCTTACCTCACTCTTGGAATGGTCCAAAGTTTTACTGCATCTCTGAAAATTCTATTCAATTACCTAACCCTGAGGGGAGTGGAGAGGATTACAGGAGGGCAGGTCAGCCAAAGAAGGTGTACTGACATCCAGAGATGTCTGCTTGATCAGAGAAGGGTCAGGAACAGTTTCATTTTCCAACAATTACAATTTGACATGACTTGTACCATACTGTTATTGTGTGTCCTGCTTTCAGCTGGGACATATTCTTCCTGGTAGCTGGTGTAGTACTGTGTTTTGGATTTATCGTGAGAATAATGTTGATAACACATTAATGTTTTAGCTGTTGCTGAACAGTGTTGGCATAAAGTCAAGGACTTTTCAGTGTGTCGTGCTCTGCCAGTGAGGAGCTGCACAAAAAGCTGATACAGAGCATAACCACAGTACCTGATCCAAACTGGCCAAAGTGTCATTTCATACCATAGAACATCATGTTCAGTTTATTAACTGAGGAGAGTTATCAGGAGGTACCAGTCACTGCTTGGGCATTGAGTAAAATAGGCATTGGCCAGTGGGCATAGAGCAGTTGCATTTTGCATTGGTTCTCTTTTTTTGGATTTTATTCATCTCTCTCTTTTTGGTATCACCCTTATCATCACTATTGTTATTGTCGTCATTGTTGTTGTCATTATAATTTTAATAATTAATCTGTTCTTTTCTCAACCCGTGGGTTTTACCTTTTTCGAATCTCCTTCCTGTCCCACCACGGTGGGGCAGTGGGAGGGGCAGGGTGATCAAATGGCTGCATGGTACCCTAATTTCAGTCTGAGTTTAAAACATGACACAGTGCTGCTGTTTCATTAGGAGTTTTATAATTCTTCAAAGATGCTGTATATATATGGGAAGTTAGTAAATTCTGCTCTGATGGATGTAAAATTAGGAGATGAATATTTGTTGGGTTTTTTTTAATAGACAAAATTATTAACTTCCTTGATCAGATATTTTAAAGCACTTCCTTGATCAAACCTTTAAAGCATTCCCCAAGACATAGCTTTCACATGTGTAGAGGTATTGTTCTGTGAATCCCTTCAGAACCACATGAGTACTGAGCAGCACAAATCAAAAGTGTTTCAGGGGCTTGAAGAAAAAGATGTTTAACAAAAAGGGAAAGCAATATTTTTTCCCAGTTCAGCTAGGTCTGGAGTCCCATCATCAGTCTTACTGAAGTCTAGTCAGAGAATAATTTTGGTGCTTGCTCAGTATGGTGACACTGTTTCTCTGGGTTTCTGCATGCATTTCTGGACAGGAAAAGAAGCTGGTGAATAAATTATGACACCACAAGAGTTCAGTACTTTCTATTTAAGAAGACATATGAAAAAAGAGTGTTTCTTGTCCTATTTTTTTAATATAATTTCACAGGTTTCACATTCATACCCAGCACTCTGCTTTGTTTTAGAAATAAACAATCTCAAGGCATTTCTTACTCCTTGGCAGGCTCTGCAGGTCAGAGGGGGGTGGGATCGTCTCCCTCTGCTTAGTGCTGGTGAGCCCACACCTGGTGTACTCTGGCCAGTGCTGGGCTCCCCAGCACAAGGAGAGATGGACATACTGGAGAGCCTCAAGCAAAGGTCACAAAAACAATGAAGGGACTACAGCAGCTCCTATGAGGAAGGGCTCAGACTTCTGCCTCCAGGCTGGAAGTTGCCTCATGGAAGCTGGTCATCCATGAGATCTTCACATCCTATTTTTCCCCTTTAGGGGATCTATCAGTGACTGCATGGACAACTAACAAGCTAAACAAAAATATGGGGGCTGCAATGAGTGAAAAATCTCTCTAAAATCATTGGCTCTGTTGTCTCAGCATGTGTTGCAGGTGACTATAGTTTTTCCTGTTGGTTGGCAGGTCACATCAAATCTGTGAGCCAGAAGATGGCAGCTTGATCTTCATCTGAATTCCTTCACAGTGTCATCTTAAAACTTCTCTTCTGTGGTGGTACTAGTTATGGAGGGACATGAGGAGTGTACAAATTAGAGGTCAACTGCAGGTAAATACAAAAATGGAATACAGGGGGGGTTTGTAACACTTGAATTTTGAGAAGACTCCGCTTTTTGCTCCAGTATTACTTGAAAGTAACAGTTCTTGGTGCAACACTGTTTTTTGATGACTATGGTAGTCTTTAGCCATGGTCTGAAGAGCCTGTAGCGCCACGCTGGGCATTAAACCTGAGGCTTTGTACAGGGCATGGCGGCAAATTTCTTCCTGAAGGCTTTGGGGGTTATTTTTAAAGTCTCTAAGAAAGCAGGAGAAGAGAAAGCTTTTCAGAGGCTTGCTACCAGGCATTAGATTTACATTGGCATTATAGGTAGTGTGAGACAGAGTAATTGTAAATTGACTTCACTTTTCACTGCCACCTTTTGAGAATGGTAAAAAACAGGAAAAGCTACTCTGGGTGATACTTGGAGTGAAGCATGAGAAAACACGTGTGGAAGGACAAAAGCTTTTTCTAATAAGCTATTGGTGTTGTTGATATCAGGGCAGAAAGGAGAAAAGTGGTCTTTCAGTTGATAAAACATCTTCAGTTAATAACACTGTGGAAATACAGTACCACATTTTATAGAACAGCATAAAATAGAATGTGACCACAAAACCAGCCCTCAAGTTTCATGTTTGCTATCTTCTTAACATAAAAAGGCCTTGCAAGAGTCTCTTCAGATTTTCAGATGCATTTTTTTATGGAGAATAGATACTTGGCCTGAGGCCTGAGCATTGGATCTGATTTTATTTTTGCAATTGTTAATAGGGGCTGATTTTATCTAAAGTAGTATCGTTCCTGACACTGGTAAGAGGGCGTACAGTAGTTCCCTTGCTGGTAGGGTGTGCTACCAGGCTCATGCCCAGCATGGCTGTGGGACCTCCATGGGGATCAATTCCTTGCCACCTGTGGCTCAGTGAAAGAAATCCGGCGTCCCCGCTGATGGTGCTCACTCCACCCTGAGGAGGTTGGGATGTCCCGTTCGGGTCTCAGAGCCCGTCCCTCATCGCGTTCCATCCTCCTTAGCTTCTCCCGCAGGGTTTGGTGCCAGGTGCTGCAGGACCTCTGCGGGGATCGGCTCCTCGACGTCTGCGGTTCGCTGAAAGAAACCCGGCGTCCTCGCTGACGGCGCTCGCTCCTCCCTGACGCTGCGTCATCGTGTTCAGAGCTTAGAGCCTGACCCACAATGTGTTCCATCCTCCTTAGCTTCTCCTGTGGTATTTGGTGCCAGGTGCTGCGGGACCACCCCGGGGTTTGGCTCCCTGTCCCTTGCAGTTCAAGGAAACAAATGTGGCGGTCCCACTGATGGTGTTCACTCCTCCCCAAAGAGACACAGACATGCCCCAGGCCCTGCCAGTGTCCTTGTCCAGCAAATCTCTGCACCCTTAGAAAGCACACAAGTGGATGTCTGTCCCTGATGGAGGAGGCCAGGCACTGTGGCCCTTCAGGACTGCCCTGTAGAACCAAAAGCCTTGCTGTCACAGGTGTCACAATGACTCCCTGGTGACATCAGGGGCCTTTCAGGGACCACACCCAGAAGACACAAGTTCCAGCCTCAGGAACAAAAACTTGCCAGATAACACACCTCACATGATGACCTGCTTTTCAGCAAACTCTCTTGCCTTGTATTTCACATAAATTCACAGGTTTTACCTTTCACACCCAGTGCTATGTTCTGTTTTAGAAACAGACCATTCAAGGCCTTTCTTACTCCTCAGCTGACTTTTGCAGGAGCAGTTTTGGTGTGAAGCAGTACCATCTCTGACACTAGTACTCTTTTTGCTAGGGTGTGCTACCAGGCCCTGGGCCTTGCAGGGCTGTGGGATCTGCACCAGGATTGCCTCCTTGTTCTTTTCTTCCTGAAACTAAAGGGTGTGATGCTTTTGCAGAACTTTCTGTGTGATAAAAAGAGTTAAAGTTCTTGACCTTTGGCTACAAATTTATTGTTTTATAAAGAGTATTTTTTAAAAAAATAGAAGAAAGAGTTGCACAGGCCTATTTTGTCAGTCAATGTTCTCAGCAAAGCAAATTCATCTCTTCTGTACAGGTACCTTCACAGTTTGTAGACTGAGCAACATGCCTTTAGAAAGAAAACTTCCTTCTCTTCTCTGAGTTTTTTGCAGTTCTGAACACTCTGACTACCTGTATTACCCATCATTTTGAATTGAAGTTCTCCTGCAGAGGAGCTCTAGACCCAAGATAGTGCTATGGAGAAAAAAAGTAGCAAATGTAATGCCCATCAACAAGAAGAGTTGGAAGGATGATCAGGGAAACTACAGACCTACCAGCCTGACCTCTGTTCCAGGCAAGGTTGTGGAAGAGATCATCCTGAGTGCCATCCCACAGCATGGGCAAGACAACTATGGGATAAAGCCCAGCCAATGTTATTTACAAAGGCAAGTCTTGCTTCACCAGCTTGATCGCCTTCTGTGAAAAAGTGGCCCACTTAGATGAAGGAAAGGTCTAGAAAACATGTCTTATGAGGAGTGGCTGAGGGAGCTTGGATTTTTAAATGTTGAGCAGTCTCATGAGGGACTGTTGCTCTCTACACTACCTGAAAGGAGGTTGTGGTGAGGTGGGGGCTGGTTTCTTCTACTGTGTCTGCAGTGAGAAGATGAGGAGAAAGGGCTTTAAACTGAGACAGGGGAGATTCAGATTAGATATTAGAAAAATAAAATTCGCTGTTATATTGCCCTGGAAGGTGGTGGAGTCACCAACCCCAGAGGTGTTTAGGAAGCATCTGGATCTTGCTCTGGATGATACGGTTTAATCATTATGGGGTTACAGTGGTGGTGCTGGGTTGATGGTTGGACTTGATGATATTAAAGCTCTCTTCCAGCCTTGATGGTTCTATGATCCTATGATTCTGTGAAAGAGCAGAACAGAATCAGACTGAAATCAAAGTAGTTTTGCCCATTTATATTCTTTCCCTTTCTGCTACTAGCACTTGGGCAGCCTGTCCATTGAGAAAATTCTGTACACAGAAATTCCATTAAATTTCTTGTTCTTCTGCTCTCCTGAAATAACTTCCACCAGCCTTTCCAAAATACCATGGAAACTTATGGGAACCCAAGTTCTTAAGTATACACAGATGGCTTGCCTTCAACCTTATTTAAATATCACCTTCAGTGTCCCAAACATTAGCATGTCAGTAATAACAAAGGTAACACAAGAAACGCAAACACATTAAAAGGCAGCACACCATGAGGGACAAAGAAGCATCAGAACAGCGAATGAAAATCCACATTAAAAGTAGCCAACTAGTGAAATGCCATCTGTTCATCCAAGCTACACTCAAAGAAGGAAGGTTTCCGGTTTAATGGAACAATAAATTCTTCAGGGCTTGAAAAGATGAGTGATTAGTTGTGTTTTTTTCCCTCTGTCTTTTTTTATTGGATGAATCCTTATGCAGTTATTTACCTTGAAAATGTCACTAGGGCAGCTACCACTGTGGTGCTCTAGTATTTTTTGTTTGCAGCAGTGTTGTATGAAATTTGGCAGGGTAAAGATCTAGATGCAGGGGGTTTTTTTTTTTTTTTTTTTTTTTAAGTTCTGAAGGAAGGTGCATTCCTTCAGTGCAGTTGAGGTAATCTCCTGTTACAGTCCATTTTGATTTTGGTTAGTTTTCCAAGAAGAAAATCAGAGTGAAACAGGTGGGTTTCACACCAGACTCGGTGGAGTGGAACTATAACAAGATGATTATTCTAGTTGAAACATATTGCTGCTTTAGACTTTGCTGAAGTTTGGCCCAGACTTGCTGAAAAATCCATAAATAGGGCCTTATTTTTTGCTGTAGACTGAGCTGAAGCCCTGCAAAACTTGCTGAATTTTGTTTCCAAGACAAAAGTACAATTAATTTTTGCTTCCACACCTGGTGGAAACCAGAAAGAATTATTAAACTACTTCTCCCCTCCCTCTTCTTCTACGCTTTTTGCCTTTCTTCTGATGTCAAGACCTTCACAGACTTCAGCAATTTGGGTTCTATTGAGGTCACACTGTTAATACACTTTTTCGCATGTAGTGGATCCTGCTAGCTAGTAGCACACAGTGCTGTTAAAAACTTCTGTAGTTTAAAAACGAAGACATGCAGTTTCTAAATCCTTGATTTTCCAGTTTTGCTGTTTCCAAGTTTCTTGATGAAGAGAAGCCCTTCTGCTGGAGCACAATTCTTACAAGGCTGAGGAAACTGGATTTGTTGAGCCTGAAGAAAAGGAGGCTGGAAGAGCACCTTATCAAAAAGTGGGGAGTTAATCTGCTGCCAAGTGACAGGACAAGAGGAAATGGCCTCAGGTTGTGCCAGAGGAGGTTCATATTGAATATTAGGAATAATTTCTTCACAGAAAGGCTTTTCAAGACTTGGAAAAGTCTGGCCAAGGAAGTGGTTGAGTCCCTATGCCTGGAAGTATTTCAAAGAGCTGTAGATGTGCCATTTAAGGGTGCACGTTAGGGATTTGGCAGTGCTAGGTTAATGGTTGGACTTGATGACCTTAGAGGTCCTTTCCAATTCTGTGATTCTGAGAGAGAACAGTATTATAACTACATGCAATAGCAATATTGCTGATTAATTTGGACCAACAGCTGAGTCCTTCACAGTATGACAATACAGCACACTAGGGCTAAATATTTGTCTTCTGATAAGTTTTCTAGAAATTTTTCTTTGATAACACATTGGGCTGTGTATCATTATTTGATAGACATAATGAACTATTCTTGTGTTTTTATGCTCTTTTTGCTGCAGTGAGAAATAAAAGATTATAGTCTCCAGAGTTTTGCAATGGAATTGCAGTTGTGCTTATATTAAGGCAGTAGTTTAAATTAATGAGTTCCCATCTATGTGTTTGTGTGGCTGTCACTGTTGGAAGATCTGAATGAAACATCCAGATGAGCATGAAATATTTCATACAGAGCCTGAGGCAGCCCACAGCTTCAAGAGACACAAAAACTTTAAAGCACAGAGGATTTCAGTGGTGAGCTTAGTCTGACCTCCTGCCTCAGGCTTCTTCCTCAGCTGCCTTCTCCAGGAAAAGCTTTGCTCAGTGCTGCTCCATGATGAAGATTTCCAGACAAAACAATAAATTTTTATAGATGAAGCAATAACATTCACTGTATTATAGTGTGTGTATTTGACAGCTAGACTTATAAAGAAAAGAGAAATTATTTCTTTCATTGCATTCATTCTATCTCTAATATGCAGCTTAAAGTTATTTGAGTCAGAGTTGCCTGCTCTGCAGCCCTCACCCACTGACCTCTGCCACCATCCTTGATTTGGGGTGACTGCTGAACAACATGGGACCGAGAAAATGTTGAGAGCTGGGAGTCTCCACATTGTCTGGAAACAAACATAGTAACAGGATACAGGTGTATCTTGACTGAGGGGATGCAGGAGAACTTTAGAATAAAGCAATGTTAGAGTTTTCTGTTAACTGAAGCAGAGACCTAGCCTCCATCCTGAAAAAGGCTTGGTCCTTGCAGGGACAAATGGGTGCAAAGATGTAAGTTCATTTAGGAAACAACTTCCAAATGGTAGGTATAGCATTAAGTGACCAAGTGCAAGTTCCTGTCACATCTCTAGTAAAATATTGCACTGAAAAGATTTGCAAACCTATCTTTCTCTTATTCTGATTTCTGGAAGTGTAGCTCCTCTCTTCAGGATTGCTCTTTAGTCTGGCAATTTTCTGTGAACCCTGCAACTACAGGAAAACAGTTCCCATGTCATTCTCAGGGCTTGTCTCATCCCTGCTCTAGATGCAAATTCCTTATGTCCATGGGAGTTCTTGTTCCTCTTGTTTCAGGTTGTGTTCCTATAAAACAAGTTGCACTAAGCTGCACATAAAGCTTTGCAGATGTGAGTCCCAGTGCTGGCTGCCAGCTTGAAGCTGTGAAGCCTCCCTAATTTCAGCACGCCCAGGTGAAGCTCTCCTTGAGAAATCTCACTCTGAGCATCCAGGACAAAGCAACTACCTTAAATTAGAAGCTTAACATCACAGACCAGATCTTAGGAAAGTCTCATAAGGAAATCAGGAGCAGCAACAGCCACTGGCAAAAGTAAAAGCCACAGCAGTGCAAGCCAATTTGGAGTTGAAATAAGTAATCCCCTCCAGAGTTTACTGAACATGTTTTTACAGTGTCATTCACTTCAAAGTTAAATTATACTCTCCTGAAATCTTGACATTTATGGAATCAATACATACTAAGAGGTTCGGAAATAGGTGTGCAGATGATTCAGTATACTTTTCTCTCAAGTACTGGCTTAGCTCACTAAAACTAGAAGAGTTATTTCTCTCACAGCATTTAGAGCTTCTAAGATTGCTTGTGTTACAATTTGCTACAAATTTCAAGTGATAAAGGGTTTTTTGTGTCTAAATTCAGTTTACTACATGACACTAAAGGCCACAGAAGGCTTGTTGTGCTGCAATATGGTACTGACATTTTAACAATAGCTTCTTTAAGTGGCGCAACATAAATTGTCACTTAGCTTTAGATGAAAAGAGGTTATTTCAGAGACATGGGCATTTGTCATATACCACTGCCATGAAAAATTCTTGAATGAGCTTGCTGGTGACATTAGAAAACAGGTTCTTATTCTAGAAAGAATAAACATTATTAAACATGCTGAAGGTACACCTGGAAGTTCTTTGTTCACTGATATTTCATGGCAGCTCTTTCCCCCTGCTTATTTAACGTGCCATGTTTTCTTTCATAGATAATTTTATTCCAGTTGGCATTTGGCTTTTGGATTAATTGAAACAGAAAGGGTTAGAAATTATTTAATTTCTTCTTATGCCAATAGTTTCAATAATGATATTTTAATCAGCAAATAAGCAAAATAGTCCTCAAACTTGTCAAGATTTGCAGCAATGCTTATAGGAGGGAATGTGGGTCAAAAAGCTGCTTCTTCAGACAGAAAAAGCATCAGGAGTTCTGTGTGTCTCATTTGCACTAGTGATCCTGATCACCAACACCAGGAACTGAGCCTGGATTACAGACATGTCAGTTGAGACAAACACCAGAAAACCTTTTCCATCTCTTTCTGTTTGCAACTGGCTTTTGGGAATGTTGGCATATGCTTGTTCTCAGGTTCTCCACAGGCAGTGGAAGGCAAGCAGTTCAGGAATTAGTCTAGTCTAGACTGAATTGGGAAGAAATTATATTTTCTTCTTCATTTTATTTTAATTAAAACATTATTAAAATTGTACCATTTTGGTTGTGGTTGCAGGAACAGGAACACACTTTCATTACAAGCTATTTTTGTATTACACTGAATGCATCAACTTTGTGGGATCTACTACAAAAAATTAATTTCCTGGATGATATATTGATACATAGATACAACTTATCTACTTAGTTTTAAGTAAAGGTGGATAGGAAATAATTCTTCAACTACAGGATCAGAGCTGCTTACATTTCTTTGGAATATATTATCCAGTACAACCATGAGCTGTCTGGGCCAATTTTGTTTGGAAGAGCACCTAATATTTCTGAAATCATTTCTGGTCAGAGTATATATATTGTAAAGAGATTAATGCTAACACTGTAACTCCATTTTTTTCAGGCATTGTTCAATGAGGAGGGAACTTCCTGCTCTGTGAGACATCAAGGTTTCCAGTAGTCCTGGATATAACATGCTTTTAGTCGAAAGGGTTTTTTGTACCAGGTGAGATCCAAGAGTGCTATGATGTCTGTGTTCAAGTCAGGAAGACTCCATGAGGGCTATTAGAAAGGTAACTTAGAGAGAAGACATCATTTTTTCCCCCATAAAGACTCAATATACAACGATGGAAAGAATAGATACATCAAGCAGAGTATGGTACAGATAAACTATGGTTGTCCCAAAGTAGCTAAAATCAGCTTCTCAATATCACACTCATTTTGTCCACGAAGTATCCTAAAATAACCATTTTCTCCCCAGGATTTTCCCCAGGAATTTGCAGCAATCTAAAAGTAAAACAGAAAAAATTATCTATTTTAATTTTAAAATATTATTTTAAAATGCAAAATTAATCTTTTGTGTTAACTTTCTCTTTAAGGAACAGAGTCTCTCAGATTGGGTGCACTGAGAATTAGCATGTATCTTTTTCTGATTTCAAATAATTTGTTCCTTTTTTGGTTTGATCAAAATTTCAGTTCCAAAATCAGGGTTAGTAAAAATGGAATAGTATTTCTATAAGACAGTTTGATACATTGAAGCAGAAATCATTAAATGAATATTCAACCATTTACTGCTGAAAGTGGTTGAAACAATGGTCAGAATTCCAACTAACCTGTCAAAGATGTACCAAAGAGATGATGATAGATAGATAGATAGATAGATAGATAGATAGATAGATAGATAGATAGATAGATAGATAGATATGTAAGCTGACTTTTAAAGAATGACATTTTATTCAGGTAGCTATTGACATATTAAGAAACTTATTTTCTGATGAAGTCTCAGTAGTCTCAGCAGGTTTTGCCTTTGATAGCAGTGAAACTACCTACCATAAGCCCTGCCATCAGCTGTGTAAACACCAAAGTACCTTCAGATGAACACAGGAATAATGGGATGAGCTGTTAGTCATAGTCCGAGTGATAAAATTTGATTTATTCTAAATGGCTTAAAGGAAATGTTCTTAGTTTGATTGGTTTTAGTTTTGGGGGCTTATTCTGATGGCTGGATAACAATTTCCAACACTGTTTAAACAGAAAATTTGTCTTTTCCAAATATTTTAACAATTACTATTGATTAATTTTACTGACTTTCATTTGCAGACATCAAAAAGAACTGACTCTTCATAGAAATTTTTAATAACATTTGAAAAATTGAATAAGATTTGAAACAGAAAAGGCAGTGTAGGAAAAACCACAGGTATAGGTGGGATGAAACAGGCTTTGAATTTGAGGTAGGTGATGCAATAGTTCAAGGGTCAGCATGATAAAAGTTGCCAGAGAGGGAATAGAATTATGTAGGACACTTTAAGGTGAAGGAAAAAAATCAATGCAGAGAGAGTAAAGAAGTAGATTTTAGATGATCTCTGCTGTTGAGATATTTTTTCATCTGCTTCAAAACACTGTCCCAAGCATTCACTTACCCAAAACTTCTGTTTCTGTCCATTTTTGTCAGGTAATGCTCCCCACCTTTTAGAAAATAATGGTACTTTGATGAAACAAGCAGTCAGAAAACACAAGCATTAGCTGTAATCATTATCAGTGTCAGAACAAATCCTGAGTAACAAACTCTGATGATTCAAGTGAGGTTACCTGCTGACTTGCTAACCACAAGTCAAATTGCCATTAGTTATTACAAAAAGTTAACACAAGTCTAGTTTTAGTTTTTCATTGCAAAAACCTGTTTTCATTGACAGACTCTCTCTTCTGGAGAGCTTGCCTGCTGAACTGAACTGTGTAGAAATATTGAAACTATTGTGAGCATATTTCTTCAAATCAACTGAAGATCCCTAGCAACATTTTTGTTAAAAGTCTCATCTAGCACCTTTACAGAAATAGCTGCTGAGTTGGGATTGAAAATACTCCTTACTTTTCTCAGATTAAATTGGCCTGCTGACAGCCTAATCTGTTTCATTGTATTGTTGGGGGGGGGGGAGGTTGTTGGGTGATTTTGTCATCTTTGAGGGCATGCTAACTTTTCTGGAAATATTTTCCCCACCTGCCAAGTGATAGGATTTTCACAGAGGAATAGCTGTAGCTGAACTGCTTAGTACTCTGATCTTTAGGTCTCACTTTATACACAGGGAAGAAGTTCCAACCCAATCACCTGGATGTATTTCAGTGAGCAAGAATTGCACTGCACACCTAAGGTAGTTAAGTCTGCATGGGTTTTCTGCTGGAGCTTAAAGAGCTCTGTCTTGTTTTTAATTTATACAAGGAATGCTTGTCTAGTTACTGTTCACAGCTCATCGTGCTTGGGTGCCTATGAAAGGGCACAAATAAAAAGAAAAACAAAGATGTGAACTTTTAGATGGTTTTCCCCGGTGTGAAGTTAGTCCTAGGATATATCAAATGCCATTGACAGGGTGTTTACTGGTGTATATCCCATCAACACTGCCTGTTTGAGCTGTATTTGCAGTGCTCCAGCCATTTTCAAAGGCAACCAGCAAAAATATGATGAGGAATCCCATACAGTGAATGGGGAAAATGGGATTTTTCTGTCATCCTTTTGTTTGAGCAACAACAGTGACATCAACTCTCCTTGGTTAACAGTGAACCATCATTCACATGGAATACCTGTGCTTTCAGCCAAAGGGAAAAAGGAAAGGAAGATAAATTGGTGACTAGCAGAGAGATGAAGTGTGGATTGTATTTGCAAGCACAAATTGTAGCTACTGATGATTAAATTCAAGGAATCATAAAAACAATATTTGCCATAATGAGCCTGGAATGCAATTATTTTTCTTTTAAAGAGACCTCATGATGCATTTTCTTTTAATTACCACATGAATGTTCAGGGATTTTCAATAATTGCCATTTCTTTGCCAAATATTTCAGATACAATCTGTCATTATCACAATTTTTTTAAAAAAGTTGTAGGCTTTTGAATTTCATATCAGATTCAGATTTACTTCTTTACTCGTGGCCATTTTACTAAAAAATACATCGGCTGTAATATGAAAGTCCAATATTTACATTAGTCTCAAAGACAGAAAATTGCTTTGAATTGAAATTCATGTACTCCTGCGTTTCGTACTACACATAATTTCTCCTGCTTGCTTGAGTATGACAATATCCCACAGGGTCACATTCCTGTGATTAAATGTTTTTCTAACATTTGTTATTTTCTAAAAGACTCAACTTCTAGTTTCATACATTGACAGGAATTAATTGATTCTTAGAAATGTTTCTAAATAAAAGAAGACTTATAAGCCATGATAGAAAAGGAAACTTTTTCTTATCCTTGACTATAATGTATCCATGAATTTAGTTTCCCAGGGTTTGTGTCATCATAGATACATAGGCACTTGAGATATGCATTTTATTTACAGTTTGGAAAGAGCTACTTTCTTACTAATCAATGCCTATGGGTATTCATCAAATACTCTAAATTCAAGTAAATTAAAATATAGAGTGCAGCCAGCAGGTCAAGAGAAGTGATGGATTTCCTTTTTTTGGGACTGCTATTCTGTGTCCAGTGCCCAATTCTGAGCTTCCCCACACAGGAGAGGCATAAACAGGCTGGGAAGAGACCAGCAGGAATCCACTGAGATGTTTGGAGCACATGACGTATGAGGAGAGGCTGAGGGAGTTGGCTTTGTTCAGCCCTCAGGAGAGAAGGCTCAGGGCAGACATTTGTTGTCTTCTCTGCAAAGGGTGAGTAAAGAGAAGATAGAGCAGACTCCCCTGATACATTTTGGTGGTCCCCCCCACCGCTCCCCCTCCACATCGCCTACTTGAGCCTCAGCCTCCAGTGGAGGTAGTGATGGCTGCATCCAGCTTACTCTAGATAGCATTCCAGATCATCTTCCCTGCAAAGCAAAAGCTCAGAGAAATTGTTGATCGGTCCCTCAAAATCTCCAAAACCAAAATTTAAAACAAACAAACAAACAAACAAACAAACAAAAAAAACCAAAAAATAAAAAAGCATAATCCTGGAGGAGTTTAATGAAGTAACTAAACTCCCAGTGTAATTAGTTACCAAGTGGAATTGACAGAGACTTAAAAGTGACACATTCTTGGACAACATCCATTAGAGAACAATACTGTATTTTCTGGAAGATGACCAAAACAATCTAATCACACTCTTTTGTTTGCTGTTGTGATTATTCCAGCTTGATATTTACTCCAAATGAATGCCATTTTAAAAGCAAAGAGATGCTGGATCTTATTGGTCTTGTACAGACAGGGAGTTTCTCAGGGTTATTTTTGCAAAGCTTTAGATCACTAATACCTTTGGTATTTTTTAGAAAACCTTTCAACCTTATGTCCTGGTTTCCACTAGAATAGAAGGGTTTGGTTTTTCTCTGAGCAGTTGTTACAGTACTGTGATTTGAATTTGGAATGAGAGTGATGCTGATAACACACTAATTTTTTGGGTTTTGCTAAGTAAGGACTTTTTTATCCTTTTGTCTTATGCTTCAACAGTGAAGAGGAATGCAAAATAAACAAGGAGGGACCCTAGCTGGGACAGGTGGCTGGAAGTGACCAAAAGGATATTCCACACCATAGGACTCATGCCCAGTTTATAAACTGGGGGAAGTTACCAGAAACGCGTCCAATCTGGGTTCAGCAAGAGGGTTCTGATGTTGGTCAGCAGAGGGTGAGCAATTGCATCATACAGCACTTCTTTTTCCCTTTTTGTTATCACTTGCCATCATTATTGTATTTTCCATTATTTTTGATTATTAAACTGTTCTTATCTCAATCCACAGCTTTGATTTTATCCCCCATTCCACTGGGGTGTGTGGGGGGAGAGAAGTTGCTGAGAGAGTGACTGCTTAATTTCCATCTGGGCTTAAATCATGACACTATTTCATATCCAAACTTCCTGTTTTTATTTAGAAGAAAAAGAAGAGATTGTAAGAAATCATTAAGAAGATCTGTTTATCAATTACTGAAAATTACTTTTGAAAGGGAGTTTTCTTCTCTCTGGCAAAAATATTCTGTGCGATATACTCCACTTAGCTTTTCCAAAAGAAACTGTCATGATCTTCAATCAAAAATAACCTTGAATTAAAAAAAGTAATTTCACAGAACCGCATTCAATCCCCTTCAGGAAAAAAAGTAAGCAACGTGTTTCCATTTACTCCAAGGAGACCTGTTCCAAGTGACTCTGTGAAAAGAATTCTGTTGCTCTTTTAGATAAAAGGGTGAGTTCTTATGGTCTCTTATAAAATGATTTTCATAATTTTGTGTCCAATTTTATATAGTAGAGGCACCTTAGCTGTCCTTTTCAGTAATAACTTTCCCTTGACATTAACTCTGTAGGAACAAGCCCTGAATACACAACTCTGCCTGACAGGTAAAAAATCTAGAATACAGAGACTGTTTCAGTAGTACTACAGAGAATGGAAATTGGTTTTATTTGAACATTTCCCAGTTTGTTTTTCAATAAACTACGCCACTAAAATTTAGGTGGACTTCACAAGGAAAGCATAAAGAAAGCTATCAGGAAAAAAAATGTAAGCTGATAATTAGTCATCAAATAAAATAATTTAAAAAGGGAAATATAACCTAACACAAGAAAAAGGGTTATCAGCAGTGGCATCAAAACTAAGGTGTTTTGGCAGATAACAGAAACTAGGTTCAAGGGTGCTTACAGTCACTTTTGTAGGTAAAATGCTCTTAACAGCAAATACAGTGAAGATTTCTGAAGATTGTGCTAAATAATATTATACAAACTGTCTCCTTAAGACTGAAGGTATGAACAGAACACAGATATGGCCTTAAAAATAAAGAGGAATGGCAGGTTTTAGATCTCAAGCTAATTTCTGCAGATTAGTTGTTATTAGTAGAAGTCAATGCTTTGCATTAACCAAGGATTTAAACTGCTTGCTGGACACAAATATATGCAGTCCAAAAATTTCTCATCTCAGCTTCTTCCTGGATTTGATTGTATAACCGTCATAATGCTACCAGAGAAAAAAGTTGTAAGCATTGTGGGTCATGTCCTGTTCTTAGTGCTGGATCACAACAGACTAGTACACTTCAGAAATTAGCAATTTTATCTACTCAATTAGATAAAAGTTTAATTCTTAATCTTGTTTTAAAAATAAGAAGGTTAGGGTCGCTAACTTATGTTCACCACAAGAAAAATCTTCTTAAAAAGTGGTTGCTGGAATTTGAAATTGTAGTTTTGCATAGACTTTTCAACACGAGAGATGAGTCAAATTGAGCCAGTGAGCCAAGAGTTAAATCACTCCCACAGATGCCACAGATCCCACAGATCTACTGTAATGAATTTTATGAGTGACAGTCTCATGGATTTAACTGCATGAATCATCAGACACTGTATCTTTTCCCCATGATCTCCTCGTGAATTTCTCTTTGCTATAAAATGTTTGAGTGTTGCTGTTTGATGTTTAACTTTAATACCTGATGTTGATTATCTGACAGTGAAAAAGTAATTATTTTTTCCCCATGAAAGAAGAAGGGAACTCAAGCCCAGGTTTCTTTATTCAGGAACAAAACAGTTTGGGTTATGACTTTTGGAGTTTTAAGATGTTACTGTTTGGAGTTATTTTGAGTATAAGATCGAGTGAGGGCAACTAAGAGAAAAAATATAGAGAAAAACAGTCTCCAAAGCCAAAACCCCAGATATCACTAGGAGTTGTCAAGACTTTGGACTTTGGATAGGTGAATCATTTCATTATGTATTAAATCTCAGAATGTTGTTGCTCTGTCTGGCTGTCTCCTCAACATTAAACCACAAGCTCTTTGCCTCACATATCAATTTTATCTCCATTAGTATGGCTTTTTGTGTTAAACATTCAACCAATGTTTTTTCAGGGCATAGAAGTTTCAGTTTAGTAGTTGGCCAAGCCACTTAATCTGCTGCATTATTCCATTTAAATCTTTCAGTGAATTGCTAATTAAAATAGAGGGGAAATGTGTTTCCAGCTAATGTGCATCTCAGTGTCCTCTTATTAAAGCCTTTTGTCATTCTGAATTCCTTCCAAGCGTTGAAAATCTATCTTGTTCATGAAAGATTATCAAGGCTTTCAATAACATTTGTTTGTTTCCTCCAAGCCTTAAAGTGATAGTCCATAGATTTAATTGCAGCCAAAGGCATGGGCTTTTGAGGCCTGCCTGGATTTTTCAGTGTCATGGCTTCAGCAGTTGCAGCTTTTTAGTGAGGTATGGATCATATATTGTAGCTTGGCACTGATACTAAAGTGATTCAGAAATAAAAGTCTGAGAGAGATTTGTCTGAACAAGCTGCAAACATACAGGATGGGTACTTCACTAACTTTGAAAAGAGATTTTTTTGAACTAGAACCACAGCTACTCCATCCAATGTACTTCCTTGACTGAGCTATACTTTCCTTACCAAACAGACTATGGCATTTTATACCAACAAATCTACCCCAGGTTTTCTTTTCCTATAGACATTACATTTCTTCTCCTAGCTGGAACTAAGAAAGCCAGAAGACTAGAAAGAAGAGAAAATAAAATTTAAAAAACCCACCCAATCAACCAACAACAAAAAAATTTGCAGAGAATCTGATAGAGAACAAATATAACTGGTTTGATCAGAAAACCTTGCTTAAATCTACAGACCTACCATTGAGTTAATCTTTGGTGTGAATTTAGTATTTTTTTTATTGAGACCTTGAGATAAAAATGACATTTTCGTATATAATTTTTCAGCCATCAATCTTCTTAAAATAGGAGAGTGCCAATGAAAAAATGAAAATTACCAAACTAATAGTTTGTCCTCTTTAGTCCCACTTGCCATTTGCAGTTTCGTTGTGCCTCTTTAACTGGTTTCATTCTGGTGTCATTAAGAGCTGTAATTATGGATGTATGTATCCATGAATGCATGTATGGACATACACACATCATATGCAAGATTCTGAAAATGCTGTCTTACTATGAATATTACACACCAGTCATTTTGGTTTTAAGCAACTTTAAGATGCCATTGCATGTGGGATTTCTGTAATCAAATCTAGAATTTTTCATTTTGGCTATTTAAGTGTGATGTTATCCCACAGATTTTATTATAGTCTAAAAGGAGAAATCAGATCCAACAAAGCAATTCAGCTCACCTTTAGATACTTGAGCTAGAGCAGATGAATATCTATAAAAGATGAAGGAAACATGCAGAGGCATAGGAATTTAACTTTACGACCTCAAAACTTAGCTGTTATGTATCCCAGTCTCCATTATTCACTTTTTCTGCTTATCTCCTGTGTCTAGAATAGACACAGAAACTGCCTGAGAGATCCTGCTCTCTTCAAGTATCAGTGGGTCAGTCCATCCTGCCTTCAGATTACTGAGAGCCCTATTTCACTAGAGAGACTGTGACCAAACCCAAACACTCTGCTACCCACAACAGCCTCCACATTTTTCTCTCCTCCTTCCATTCTATTCTGTCTTTTCATATTGTCTCCCTGAGCCTGAGGTCCCACAATACCTCACAGTACCACACTGGGAGATAGACTCTCAGTCTCGTCACAGCTGATTTTATAAATAAACCTTTGATAGAAAATAGCTTGCAATTTCCCCTTTGCAGAACAAGGGAAGCCAGTTTAAACATTTAAAATCCTTCCGGTCCAATGATCAATTGAGCAGTTTGTATGTGCATTTCTGGTTTTGTACAAATAGCTCTTGCAAGCGTCACCAAAATGTATTTGCACTTTATCACTCCATTGTCTTATATGTTGCACAATTCACGAGCAATTTAAGGCATTTTCAAAAATATTTCTGAGATATTACAAATATCAGCTTAATAGGGTCTGTCATTATTATGGCTGTCTTTTACAAGTATTGAATGTCTTTTATGGAAGGGATTATAAATAAAAATAAGCCTACAATAAATCTCAACCCACAAAAAACTGCATATTTTATCCTATCAGCATGTCTCTGCTTCTTTTTTTCTCCCCAGGAGCCATCTCAGCTAAGCAAAATGCAAATATTCATCAGTATTTTTATCTGAAGTACAACTATGATGAGATTCCCATGAGTTTTTTATTGAGGTCAAGGAGTCTACATTTTCTTTTGCTTCCAAGCTATATATGAGTGACAAAGAACTCACACCCACAACACATATTTTGCATTCAAATTCATTGAAACTAATAAATTATATTAAAAAGACATGGCTTAATCCTGAAGACAATAAAATCTCTACAATGAAGTGGTTTAAAGTTCATGATGCAGCATCACATTTTATGGCTGGATTTATCACTGTTAGAAGCACCTAGCTTAAGGCTCCAACCGTCTGCAACTTGTCAAGATCTAATTCAATTTTTACAGTTAAACAGGTCTGCAAGTATTTTATATGGCACAACCTTGGAGGCCACAACATTTCAACATTTGTGCCTTAGACAATTTCAGGATTGGTAAATCTTTATACTGTTGGATCCATTGGATATTTCAGGAATATTCAAATTAAATAAATGAGTTAGTAAGAAAATGCATTCCCCCATATTAAACTCTGAACAAGTCTGGGGTTTCATATATAATATCATCTTCAGTTTTCTTCTTTTTCCTTCACTTAAGTTCTTTTTCAGTACATCAGATTACTTGTCTTTCCTCCATCTCAGTGTTCACCAGTGACCATTCAAACAGTCCTGTGTCTCAGTCAAGGAGTTCACATTTTGCTTATAGTGGTCCCTTGCCTAAGGGTTGCTGTATTTTCTTTGCACAACCTGTCAGTTCCCATTTAAATCAGCATCTGCTTCAGCACAGAAATACAGAATCGTAGAATATCCTGATTAGCAAGGGACCCACAAGCATCATTGAATCCAACTCCTGGCCCTGTACAGGACACCCCAAGAGTCACACCATGTACCTAAGAGCATTGTCCAAATGCTTCTTGAACTCTGTCAGGCTGTGCTGTGACCACTGCCCTGGGGAACTGTTCCAGTGCCCAACCACCTTCTGGGTGAAGAATCTCTTTTTAATATCCAACATAAACCTCCCTGGCACCACTTCAGGCCATTCCCTTGGATTCTGTCACTGTTGACCACAGAGAAGAGATCAGTGTCTGCTCCTCCTCCTCCCCTCACAAGAAGCTGTAACTGCAGTGAGGTCTCCTCTCAGTCTCCTCCAAGCTGAACAGACCAAGTGACCTCAGCTGCTCCTCATAAAGCCTCTTCTCAAGGCCCTTCACCATCTTTGTTGCCCTCTAATAGTTTAATATCTTTCTTATATTGCAGTGCCCAAAATTGCCCCCAGCACTTGAAGTGAGGCTGCCCCAGTTCAGAGCAGAGAGGGACAATCCCCTCCCTTGCCTGGCTGGCAAAGCTGGAACTGATAACCCCCAGGGCTGGCCTTCCTGGCCAGGGCACTGCTCAGTCATATTCAACTTTCAATCAGCCAGGTTCCCCAGGTCCTTTTCTGTGGCACTGCTTTCCAGCGTCTCATTTCCCAGTCTGTCTGTACATCCAGGGTTGCCCCATCTCAGGTGCAGAATCTGGCACTTTCCCCTGTTGAGCTTCATATGGTTGGTACATATGGTTGGCACATATGGTTGGCACTTTAGTTATCTCCTCCTCTCTCCCTCCTCAGCCATCACTTTGTCCCTTGGTGCTGTTCTTGCATAATCACTCATCTGGGTAGGTTATTCTGCGCAAATGTGGAGCAGCTTGTCTTAGGGAAGAGTTGTCATCACCCTATGCTTGCACCAAGCGTACTTCACAGCCCTCCTAGCACCTGAACTCAGCCCCACAGCAGCTCATTCCTGAGCTAAAGTATTCAAATTGCACTTCACATTTTACTGTCTAATGTTATCGGTTTCTCACGGCTGTTACCTTAAATACAGATACAAAAACCAACACTTACCATCCGTCCTCCATAAATATATTTTCCTAACTTAGTGCCCCATTTTTCTACACTAAATTCCAGTTTCTCTTTTTCATTACTGCACAATATTCTCTATAATCATATGATTGGGAATTTTTCCTTTATTTGCCTGAGTCAATACTTTTTGCAGCAGTATCACAGATGATCTGGTATAAGCCTGCTGCGTCTCTTTGCTTCTATGCCACCGTCAAGCACACTCTTGTAATCTATAGGCAGCAGTTTCCACAGCCATGAAGGGCATTCCCACGCCCTTCATGAAGATGTCTTCACTAAGATCACAAGCACAAAATTAACCTTATTTTGCAATTTTATGTTCTTGAAGTACTTGTTGAAAATATTCTCAGTAATTTTCCTAGCACACATGGAATCATTAGTTATATTACATTATAGACCACCGATAAAATATTTTCTTGAGATTCTACAGTTATTTTTCTGTGTAATCACTCATTGATTTAATAAAAATTCATCCCTGCATATTCCCTCCATGGCAAAGAATAAAGCCTTGTGGTGTGTTCAGTAATTCAAGCATATGCATTATTAGACACTTGTCTTCTTAACATAGTGGCCTGGTCTACATTTGAGAGGAAATCCACTAGTGTACTACCCACATGCTTCTGTGGCAGTTTTCCAAATAAAATCAGCAGCATCTCCACAGCAGTTGGTTTCTATTCAGGGCACAGAAAGCCTAGATTGCTGTGGCAGTAAACTATGCCATTTAAGTGGGAAGTCACTGTCAGTTTTCATGTTTCTATTTGCATTCTGTTTGGTGGCATATTTGAAGATAATTATATCAACTTTGTTCACAACTTGGAGTATTTGTGAATACCCAACTAAGTTTTTTATATGGTGTGTGTATATATATATATATATATTTAACATGTGTGTGTATGCGGTTTTAAATATATATGTATATATATATATAGGGTTAAATGGTTTATTCTATAAACATATTTGGTGGTTTTGAACAAATATAAGAGTAGATTAAGAGATGATAGGTCTACACCTCTTTTCAATACTCTCTAAAATTCATAGACAAGGCAAAAATTAAACATCACTCTTATGTTGGGAGCTAGCAGTGTTCCATCTGTGACAGTCAAATCTTTGGGTTACAGACTGGTCATTGACATTTTATTACACTCATGACTGGCAGAGAAAAAGAGTAAAAGAATGTGCTTTACCCACCCAAGGAGTTTGACTGAATGAGTTTTCCATTTAGATCCTGCTTTCTGGGAGTGTCGATATATTCCCTCTTTGTAAAGGAAAAAATCTTCATACACTTTCATTATTGCTGAAAAACAGTAGGAATAATCACAGTCAGCAAACATAACCTCTATTATTCTTTGCTCCTTGTATTTTACCAATGAAATGCTTGTTGTGTGTTGGATTGCATTAAGTGCACTTTGTAATTCCACTAAAAGCATCAATTTCTCAGAAGTGTCCTGCTGTGAGTGAACCAATAGAAATACTTCAACAAAGTTCTCTCTACGGTCTCTTATCAAGTTTGTCAGTTTTCCTTGTCATGGAAGCTCCCTCTCACTGACTTCCTCCAATGCAGTAAGAGGAAACATTGCCTCATGAAGGCTTACATAAATTTTGAAATCTAATTCAATAAAATTAATCTCCCCAAGGTTCATATATAAACTACTCAGTTCAGACTAGCATCTGCATATTTAAGAAAAGTATTTAACAGAAAATGTATATCCTGTGAAATATAGTGGAGTGAAATGCCTTAATCTCCTTAAAGAAAACTAAATTGTGTGTATGCATATAAATCATGACTGCTAGTTAAAAGTGTGGAAAAAGCCACCCCTTTTTTCAAAAAAATGCAAGGTGAAAGAGCTGATGGACTGAACATTTTGTGCAAGAAAATGAAGATTATAAGTTGCATTTTATGCCTCTCTTATATAAAAATTTCTTAGGAGCATTATTCATTTATTAAGAAAATAGTTCTGGGTTTCTTTTCCACATATGTTCTGCCACCATTAGTACCATTTGCTTTATGGTGGGCTACCAGATCCAGAGAAATGAAAGCATTTTTCAGGTCTACATTACCTTTAGATTCCAGTGAATTAGAAGCATTAACTATAAGCTTCATTCCATTTTATTTTTAGCTTATGATTTTAACTGCCACACAGCTTGGAACATGAGAATTAGTGAAATCCAATTTCCTAAAGTCTTGCACCTTGAGAGTCCCATAAAGTACAAGTCTCACTGACCATTTTTTATGTGGTTGGACCATTTTTAACATATGAGTCTGGTATAGATCTGCAGTATCCAGTAAGATGAGATCATGCTGCCATATTTTCTGTCTGGCATACTTATAAGTTTATTTTTCCTACCTGAATATTTTCATAAACTTGAAGAAAATTAACTATCTTTAAAAGAACCTCTATAATATTTGGCTGAAGGTATGAAACAGTCAAAAATTTTAGGGGATGAAAGAGATTTCTCAAAACATGGTTAGATGAGGCCGATTGCCTTGCCACAGACAAGCCTCATATTGTGTCCCTTCCCCATCACAGCTTGGTTGTAGCTGTGGCAATGAGACCCGCTGCTCCTGAGCAAAGGCTCTCCTTCCTCTCTGAGAAAGGGAAGTCCCATCTGATGTCAGCATGCCTGGTGCTTAGGCCATCCCACTGTCAAAACTCCCCAACATCTGAGCTGTGACACCAGCCATGGAGCCATGATGTCTTAACAGACTCGGCCCATCTGTTTCTTCCAATGTTGCTGCCTTCAACTGTAAGTACAAAGGAGAATATAACTTGCGCCCCAAATGAGACACATTCTTGTCTGTGAAGAGATATCATACCTAATTTTTTTTTCATTGAAATGAAGTAGAAATTTTTGAAGTGTATTTCCAGAATAACTTTAGTTTATGTGATAGAATTTTATCCATGATTGTATATTATATATACATTGCACACCTGGGCACGTGTGTACACACACATTTTTATATGTATGTAAATATATATACTCATGTATATGTAATACCTTGTAATCAGGACCTAAACAATGGTATGGTCTGGATTTAGAGTGGTCTGGGTGCATGAAGTACAGGATGGACAAAGATGATGGTAATTCTAGATTTAGCACTGAGACATTTTTATTTATCCAGTGGTTTTGTCCTGATACAGACTGTGACTTGGACAGGACAAGGTGATCACAGTCCACCACCTAATTTTGTTCCTTCTCACATAGGAAAGGCTTTGCATTTCCCAAAATGAACAGATGAATTATTAATGAATCAGAAAAGGCAGCGATTTTCGTAAGATTTACTATACTTCATGCACGAGCTACTTCAGTCATGCTGAGCTTGTCAGATCTATGCATATAGATGCAGCAGATTAAAAGATTGATTCCACTGTGCATTCCCCTGCATAAAATGGTTAAATAGGATTTTTTGTCTCTTTTGAATCATACAAAGACATGAGAAATTAAAACTAGTTGCTACAAAAGGAAACAAAGTTTAGCTTATACATTAATATAGTCAAGTACTTTCTACAGATCATTTTCTTCATCTTTTTACAGATTTACTTTCTTTAGCAAATATAAAAATTTTTCCCAAGATCATAACAGCTGAAATGGTAAGTTTTGTGGGGTCAAAACCGTGATGTATTACCAGCAATGTGTGAGCCTGTCTTTTAATCAAGACTGACTAATGTGTCAGAGAGGATAATTTTCCTCCATCAGCCTTGTAACTGTCAGAGTATTTCTTAAAGTCCATGAAAAAAAAATGTATGGGCAATATTAGGATTGTCCATCTGAATGTTTTGAAATTATTGGTGAAATTTCACTATGTTTACTTGAAAATTGATTTCTTAAAAAAACTAGTATTTCATCTTTGAATCAAAAATTGCTAATTGCTCGGTTTCTGTACCATGTAAGACAATGATGTAGGTCAAAGAGAAATTGTCATTCAAACTTGAAAGCTGTATAACGTAAAATCTTCAATTACATTCCTAAACCTACTGCTTCACAGTTGTTAAAAAACTCTTTTTTTCTTAACTTTAAATATGACCAAAAATCCAAATCCATTCATCATCATGATCTTGAAGGGATCTTGAATATTTCCCAGCTATTAAACATTGTTTAGTACATTAGAAAAGACTGTCCCTGAGCATTTTGTAAGTTCGTCAGAAATGACAAGTGAATGAATAATGGAAAACCCCTTCAGTATTTGAAGATCATTTGCAGAAAAAGTATGATATGGTTTTAAAATTAGACTTTTGCCCTGGTTGCATCTGTAATATGGGAAGATAAAAGAGAGGATCAGTGACAAATTACAGGATCATAACTGTGATTAATTTAAAAATCATATTATAGCCAAAAGAAAAAAGAGCAAGTGATTTCAGTCGGTGATGCATAGTCTCGGTTATATGCTGTAATGTAGATCTTGATTTTTCTACAAACAACATTACCTTAACCTGATACACAAAAGCATTAAATGATAAAAAAAATTGAATTGTTGAGTGGCTAAATCCTAACAAATGGCTGAATATTGATTATTTCATGTGTAAAATTTAATACTAGCAGATTTAATCCAGAAGAATGTTTGAGGTTTGAAACTCTATCTTGAGGATCCTAATTTTTATCATTTTCTAAAACTGGCAGAAATTACTGTTTTTCCATCTAGATCAAATGCAATGTGGGAAATAATATTTTCCTTGAGCAAACAAACAAAAAAGACTGATGATGTTGATCTAGTTAAGTCTGAATTTCAGATTAATTGCAGCTGCCCACATAAAGAGCTTTAAGAAGTAATTTCAACTACATGATGCATCAAAATGAATTCTATCTCATAATCAAAACCATTTGAATAATAAATTGAAGATTATGATAATTCCTTATATAATTAAAGGCAGTAGAAATGCAGAAGTCACCTGAAGTAAAATTCTTCGGCTTTGCATCAGCCAGCCATCCAAGAGAGGTGGAGATCTTGCACTGTGACCATTCTCTGTCATCCCAAGCCCCACATCCATCAATCTCTCTAGTTACACTGGCCTGGGCTGTGAGCAGGAACCTGCATTTTCAGCTTGTGCCAGCACCATACATGGCCACAAATGGATAGTATCCAGGGTAAAAAAAAAAAAAAGTTTGCAGTTCCCTACTCAATGCTGAGTCTCTGAGTGAAGTCTCTGTATTTCTGACCTCTAAGAGGTCAGGGATCTTCATTGCAGAGTTCAGCAGAAAAATTCAAAACTGGTAGGCACCAACAAGAGCATTTGGGTTCTGAAATGAGAATTCTGGGGTATTTCAGTACTGAATGATTTGCTGGAAGGCCCATATAGTTCAGCATTACCTTCAGAGGAGAGCAGGTCTGGTGGGCTGGCCTTAGCCGTGGGGGAATCCACCCCAGCCCTATAGAACCAAGTCTGGCTAACATTTAATTCCATAAATTGCTATTTCACCCATGACCAAAGAACTGTCATGAAAAAAGGCACACAGATTTCCCACACACATTTTGCACAAATTTTCAGTGTATCCAGTTCAAGGTCATTTTACTCTTTACAGGCTCTGATGCAGTCATGCTGCCTTTAGGGCCACTATTTACCCACCAAATGTCCCTGGATGGACTACAGTGCATATGACTGGATTCTTCACTGTGGTATATAATTTGCATTTTCTAATATTTTGATACAAGATCATTGCACAATCTAACTATTTCCATAATGCGATCATCCTTTAAACTTACCGTACCTTGCACTGGTCCTCTCTCCTTGATTTCTTTCATTATATCAGTTTCCTGACAGGAGGTGAGAGGAGCAACAGAGAGAGCAAGGGAAGATAACATTTATTAAATAAAATTAAAACTCACACTAATTTATCATTGTGTGCACGCATATATAGTATAAGTATACCTTTGTACTTGTATTTCTGCTGGAGAACATTTGGTTTACCAAATTAACAAAACCTTCAGAAACATGTTTGAGAAGAACAACTGCACTGTTATGACAGCATACTTTCTTTTCTATCTCAAATTTCTATGGGACCACGAAATATCAACTTTAAAGAGATGATGTACAACTGAGAAACTATAAAGAATTTCAACTCATAGGAAAATTTAAGGGGAACATAAAGGAAAATTCACAGCTCTAGTCTTGAAGTTAAGTGAACATATTTTAACCAAACCTCAAAGGAGTGAAATTGTTGAGAAAATAGATGAATTTCATTAACTTACTTTTGAGGACACTCTGTAGTGAGAGGCACACCGGTATAACCGATTGGATTTTTCAAAAGCATTGGGACATGGCCCGTTTGTATAGTTTTTTCCATATTCACTCAACACATAACACTGTTTTTCAGCTGATGGCCCCAGGTGTTTGTTCCAAAATGATGGATAACAAGCATATGATACAACCCTGTTCAGGTAGTTTAAAAAAAGAGTTGATAAGAAGCTCACTCAAAAATTTTTGCCATTTTACTTCAAGCTTTTAATTATTTTGCAACTGTCGTATTTCAAGTAATACTCTTCAGAAATGTAGATGGCATATTTTCAGCTGGATGGCATTTCCTTCAGTTAATACACATGATATTTATGATTAAGTTTCCATTACAGTAGTCCTCCTCCCACCCTTCTCCAAAGAGAGATAGGGTAAAAAATATGTTTAATAATTGTCACCTGGTACATTCATCTCATTAATGATGCATGAAAGCTCACACTGAGGAAGATCAATAAATTACCAATGCTGTCAATGGGCTTCATTTATCAAAAATGGCTTGTGAAATGGGATATGTGGAATACTGTTAGACATTTCTGAAACAATATACACATTTCTGCATTAATGCCATGCAGGCCTAGGAGAGGGTTTCTTTTACAGAGCATAATCCAATATTTTGCTGAAGCAGAATACCTTAAAATAGACACTCTTATAAAAAGCATTTGTATTTATCAATTATACTGGAATTTCTGAACCTGAGGAATTGAAAACTATATTTCTACACAATATGGAGTAAACTATGCTTGCCAGTGTATACTTAGCTGTCAGGAGTTTTACAAGATAAGCCCATATATCCTTCAGCTCTTTTGAATAAGAAATCGCATTTTACCATTAGCATTTGGTGATAGAAAATCTGAGAAATCTTTTTCTTTCTGCCCAAAGTAGAGCACATACAGTAGCATGCTGGAGCTGAGTAGTAATCCAGATAAGATCTCTGAACTAAGAGTCACGTTTGAATCTTTTCACCAACCACAGTTTCTGCAGCCTTGATTACCACAATTGAACAGCTTTCTGCTGAAGCACAATTTCATATGTGCTGAAGTACAATGTCATATGTGCTGAAGCATCTGCACACCAGTAAACATCAAAAACACTTCAAGGAGAAGACCCTTCCAAAAGAGTCATAGAAGAAAAGCAGAAATAGATGTGAATATGTTTATATGCATAAATATAGATAAATGTATACAAAAAAAATGTTAGAAACAAGCAGAATCCAGGGCCAACTAGGAAAACTATGTAGTGTGTTCATACATTCTTGACAGAATTCATTTGAAGTCATGTCTGTGTGTTCAATCTAATGAAATTTTTGTGGATTCATTGCAGTTATAAATTTGAATTGTGAGATAAGAAAATAATCCTAAACATTAGACTATGTTATTTGCAAGCTGGCTAATAACAATAACATCTTTCTCACACCCTACAGCTGCCAAGAGCCAAGGTACAAATCAGATGAAGCCTATTGGGGTTGGAAGCACTATTTACATTCATGTCTAACTTTTATACCACCTGAAAATGAAGTGTTTCTTCCTCATTCTTGATTAATATAACCTTTTTGTTTTCCTTATTAGTTAAAATAGATGCTTTCAAGAACACTTATTTCTCCCAAATTATGACTTGTAACTGAAACACTTTAATAATAATTAGCAATAGAATACATATTTATTCTTTAATTAATGGAGGAAGACAAAGAGAAAGTGATATTTAAACAGTGTTTCAGCTCCACTTACAGCAGATTTCACTGTTAATTGGGTGTTTAGTGATTCTGAAAAGTCAGGTCTCAGCACTGACCTAGCTTCCTTGAGCTTTATGGAAATCTTTTTCTGACTTCACTGGGGATAGTTTAGGTCAGCACTTGATTTTTCTCAACATCTGTCAGAAACCTGAGCTGAGCACACTCCAGAAATCAAAACAGCAGAAACTTTAAACAGCATCAAACGCCTGCTGTGATAATCTACAAGACCCCACAGAAAATCAATGTGTTTTCTTGCTGTTGCAGGGTATGCAGATAATGACACAATGATTGCAATATAACAATTCCTAAAAATAAGTCACCTGGAAGTGTGTGGAAGCAAGCACTATTTGACAGGGCTCATTCAAAAGACACTTCTAACTTGTATGCCATAAATTTCCAATATTTCCTCATTGTCACAGGTAAAAGGTTATGGATTATGGGGTTTAGCTACAAAACTGATTAAATTATGAGTCCAGTGAATCAAAACTTTTCTTTTAATTGTTGTTCTTGATATTATTTGCTCTTGGCTACTGTCAGAGACTTAACATTGGGCTAGATGGACCCAGAAGTGCTGTTCATGTGTTCTTCCAGTATCTGTTCTAAAGATATTTGGATATTTCCCTTAATGTGTTTGTTTGCATCTGGAAATTTTAGAATGGGTTTTGAAATATCATTTGAACTTGAGGAAAGAAAAGCAGAATGTAGAAATTTTTATAAAAATAGGTAAGTAGGGAGTACCACACTTCCACGTGTGGTACTTTGATGCCAAATCAATGATCAGGGATAAAAATGGGTAGCAAGAAAAGGTCTGTCATAGCACAGTGATGTTGTACAAGATGGAGCTAGCTCCATGGCAACAAAAAAAGCATAATAAATTACTAAGAAAATAATCCTGGATTGATGAGATTTTTTGGAGATTTAGATAGCTTCCAAAAATTCATTATGGTTTTCACAACTGTCCTTCGGATTCTTTTCTTAGATGATTAGCTAAAGAGGCTGGTGACTAACATGAGGCTGAGCAATAAGCAAGTACTTGGCAGTGTGAAGGTGAAAAGACAGTTCACAGATGTGCTGTGTGAGCTGAGGTGCTGTGGCTCTGTGTTTCCAGGCTCACATCAGGCAGAAAGCCTGCTCAGCACACCACTGTCACGCTGCTACTGTGTCAGGTCGAACATAATGTTATTGCATTCACACCAGAACAAGCTCCTGCGACGGTACATCTAGGTTGATAATGAAGTGCCTTGTAGAGCTTCAGCCTGCCTTGCTTTTCTTTCAAAAATAAGCTAACTAACTCTTCTATACTTAAATTGCTTCTGTATAACAGGCCATGTCACTAACCACACTGCTCAGGTCAAAATAATACTGCATTCTGGCATAGGAAGAATTTTATTATTATGGGACTCATGGTAGTTGTGCCTGTACAGGGGTAATAGTCAGAGGGAATAGAAAACTAGGAGATTGTCCTGTCACTGCATTCTTTACAGCTTTTCCTCTAAAAATAAGATGCTCCAACTGTTCTGGAGATAATGCTCATAAAAATTATTCTCACTTCTCTTATCTATACCAGCAATTCTTGTGCTCCTGTTTTTAACAGGCAAGAAAACCATCCAGAGAGAGTGTTGCAATTACTCTCATAAAAACATGAACTACTGAGTAAAAAGAGACTGTTTTTCTAGTTACAGAAAAGTATTGCAGTTTAAAAGTGCTTAAAATTAAAATGTCAAGTTATAACTTTCATTTCTTCATTAATGAAACTTTTTCCCTTAGCTCCTGAGGTGGTAAGGGGCCTTTGCTAATCACCCAGCTGAAGGATCTCCTTCTTAAAACCTAAATGAAAGCCAGTTTAGTGTTGAAACCCTGAGAGAAAAAGATAGAGGAGCACTCAAAGTAAACTCTCCCCATAACAATACAAAGTCCTTGTCATATCAGAAATAGTTTGACACACTTGCAGAAAGCAGAATTGTCACTTCTATAGTGTGACAGGTCTTCTCCTGGATCCCCAGAGTGCCATGTCAACTATGACACATCACATCTGACATTCTTCTGCTCTTGACATGGTTTGTTTGTTTGTTTGTTTGTGTTATAGATAAAATCAAAAGTTGACAGAGAGAACACCTGAGATCCCTCTGTCTGTCATTTTCAGATATATCAGAGTAAGGGATGAGATTGTACAAAAGCAAGACAGGAAATAGATTTTGGTATGGAACAGAAAGGATAAAAAAAATTCTGGTAATGTGAGAAACAGCAGAATTTTATTATATGGTATCTAAAATGCAGTTATTGAACTTCTCCTGGAAGACATTTCCAGGCATACAGATTTCAAGGAGTGGACTGAAAGCAGGATGTATGGATTTACCATGACAGGTAATGATGATATGTTGAGACAGCCTGACCATGATGAAATGACTGGCTCCAGGGAGAATAAGGAAAGCAGTACCTATCATTTACTTTGTCTTTAGTGAAATTTTCAGCGTAGGATGCTGTGGTGCTCCTCTAGTTTATTGGACTAGGTAAATGGCTTACAAGGTCAGTTGTGGACTAGCATGTTGAGTGGTCGACAGATCAAAGTGACTGGTGTCTGTTTATTAATGGCATTCCCCAGGAGACAACACAAATGCAACACTTTTGTATCTCTATTAACAATCTGGACAGCCAGATGTAAGGCACCTTAAGCAAGTTTTTGGAGAATGTAAAACTTTTAGGAAGTGATTAGTATGCATGGCTGATGTTCAGAGCAGTGTTAATAGGCTGAAGAAACGAGCCTGACAGAAATATCCTGAATTTCAACAAACACAGATGGTAAATCCTGCCTCTGAGCCAGAACTGCCCAGGTACTGTCAGGGCACTGCCAGTGTGGAAAGTCATTTAACAGAGAAGGACATGAGGTCCTGAGAAACAGCAAATTGAATGTAAGTGAGCAGTGAGCCCTCTTGGCAAATGTGGATGGTCAATACTGGGCTGTGTTACCAAGAACATAACCAAGACATTGTGGAAAATTAATCTTCCCCTCAAATTACTACTCGGCAGATGGAGCTGTATTTTCACTTATGTGTTCCCTGGGAAAGACACTGACAAACTGAGCAAATCCATTGGAAGGCACCTAGGGAACTGGAGCTGAGGCAGCTGGATTTGTTCAGTTTAGAGAAGAGAAAGCCAATAAAGATAGCATTCCTGTCTTCAACTACATAAGGAGAGGTATAGAGGAGACAGAACAAAACTCTTGGAGATGCACAGTGAAAAGCTGGAAGGAAGGTACCAGCCACAAGTTTTACCAAGGAAAATGCTGACATAAGAAAAAGGTGTTTGACCATTAGTCAAAAAAACTGACCTGCTACAAGAAAGGTTGTGGAACCACCATCCTTGAAGATACTCAAAATGTGTCCAGGGAAATGGCCTAAATAGCCTGATCTAATTTTAAAGTCACGCTTTGAGCAGAATGTTGGATCAGGTCACCTCCAAGGTTCCAACCAAAATAATTTTGTGATTTCATAAATGATTATATCCCATTTTAAAGTTTCTAGCTTTTCATGGGGAATTTGATAGCTCTTAACTCTGCTTAGTCTGATCTGAAGGAAGAAGGATCTAGGTACAATCCTTAATAGAGTGTTATACTCTGGAACAACCTCGGAATGAGATGATTACAGGTTGCTTTATTGAAAAAAGATGTTGGATTCTTTTGAATATCCACAGTGTTTTCTCATGCCACTGGCTGCTTACTCAAGGTTGTTTTAAATGAAGAGCCTGTGTCCCAAGAAACACAGAAGTTTTAAGTACATTTATGGTACTGTCTTATTGCAAATTAAGCAACTGTTTCAATTTAAAATAATCTAAACAGGCAGATAAAATATTTACCCATGTGTTTTCAGATATGTCCAGGCACCATCAATGCTTCCACCATTACATCCCTGTTGATTCCTGGTATCACAAGAGATCAAGTTCTGAGCAGAAAGGTTGTCTGTGATCTGACCCTTTGAATGAATTGCTATTCTATCTGCTGCAACACCTGTTTGAAAATAAACTTTCTGTTATCAAAATCAAGTATTTACTCACAACTTTGCACTTGTTTTTGAGAAAGAGGGACAGAAATACAACCTCAATATTTTCTGTCTGTGCAGATATCTTCACTAAACAATACTGATATAATCTGTCCAGACTTTTGTGAGAGAAGATTGTGAAACTGCAAAGCATCATGAGCAACTTTGCTGTTATATGACAAATTCATAGATTTACTGGCTATTATAAAGTCCCAAATACCCAAATATTAGATGAGACATTTGCATAATTGTCTGTATCATGTTTGCAAATGCATATTCACATCTGCTTGTCTTCAGCAGAAGAAACAAATACTTCCCAACTTTCTGCAGCTGAATCTCTAAATCTCTTTGCTTTCTTTTCAACCTTTCTTTCCTTTATGTGAGGGGAAAGAAAAAAAAAGAGCAGTCCTATGAAGAAGACAATTCAAGACTGAAAGTATATTTTGGTTTTATTACAAAGAATATTTGGAGATGTTCATATTGAAGTGTAAATGTGGGACTCTTTGTACCTCCTTCCATTAGTACACAAAATTATTCCTCAGACATAGATACATTATCTGAATTCAATAAGATAATCATGATTCTTAGTACTTATATATTTGTGAACTGATTTAAAGGCAGACTAGGTTAACTAAGTTGTGGGTGAAACTCAGGTCCTTCTACTTTCTTTATCAAACAACAATGAAACAATCATTAAGCCTCATTACAAGTCATTTGCTATGATTGAATTTTATTTGTATTACTTTTAGCCCCACATTTTTCAATTTTAAAATAAAATATTAAAAAATGTCTTGAAATCTAAATCCCCATCAAAATCAGCACTAACTTTGGTGAACTCTGAGGGAGACTTCAGAAAACAAAGTTGCTGACGTCAGGCGGCAGCTGTATTTTGTGCTTTTGCAAAGCGTCCCATGATAATGAATTTATTTTCATAGGTATAAAAAGTTTTGGAGTACTTACAGAAATTATTCATTATAAGAAATAAATTATACAGCAGTGCTTGTCTGTTCATTAAGCAACAACTAATCTTGAAAACTCTGACTGAAAACATTAGATGCACCTAAACAACATGTGAAGGCATCTCACACTACATAGCTTTGAAAATAATTATGTGAATTAAAATAAAAATATTTGTTTATGGAAAGGAAAAATTAGACACAATATCTGCAAATTCTTTCCCTCAGTGATCTCTGTTCATCTCTGCAGTTATCTGTCAAAAGAGCTGTTAAAAGCTCTCTTAGTTTTCTCTTTTTAAAACTGCAGCGGATAAGATATATCAGAAAAAGAGCACGTTCAATCTGGTTTTATTCAGGGAGCTGGGATTAGCTGACCTTAAAGCTCCTTTCCTTTTCTTACTGCTGTGAATTAAAGAAGCAGTTGCAGAAACCTGCACCGGTGAGGACCCACTGGCCAAATTAAGTCACAAAGATTGATCGCATGCTTAAGTTACACAATTTTATGAAAAGCAAAGTGCTGCAGCTTAGATTGACGTTTAAAGATTTTGGGACAGTATAGAGGGAAAGTTGTAGCAATTTCAAATGTTCCTATTTGGTAATAAAAGGTGAAAAGCAAGTCGATATAATTTTTTTACAAAACACTACAATTTTCATTTCACAGCTAACATCAGTGATACTTTAAAAGGGAGCAAAAAGAAATATTACTTGCGGTTGAAAAAGCCCAGGATGCTCCACAGTTTCGCTGATCCAAAGGATCATGAATCCAATCAGGCCACTCATAAATGGCTGAAAAGATTGCAGGAAACTTTTCTTCTGGAAGTGACTTTCCCTAAAACAAAATATAGAAGATCTGTAAATGCTTAATTTCCTAATTTTTTCATAAATTTTATCGTAATTTTGTTTGTAAAATTCTTAATTTTTAGACTGAGGAGACCAAAAGCATTGGCTCCTGTGACTTCCCAAGAAACTCCATGGTGGCTTCCCCATGGCTGAGTGCTGCAGACCCCTGAGAGCAGGAGGGTTCTGGCACTCCATTAACTGAGCTGAAAAGCTGAGCTTCAAGACTGCCAACCTGAATAACCTGACCAGTTCCTCTCTGATTTTTATCTCAAACAATAAATCCCTATGAAATTTGCTAAGTGTTACCCAGCTGGTATTCTTGGAAGGAAAGCCCTCTGCTACAAATAGAAGTTAAATACCTGATACCCTGTTGTCCCAGACACGTGGCTGTAGGTAGGAAATTTTAGTCACTGTGGGAGAGGAATAAGTACAGTGTATCATTGATTTGTCTTTTACATAGAGGTTATTCAATCTGAAGCAATTATTCCTGTTCTAGAATAAAAATCAGTGATTTTTCTTCTGCTTTTCAGTTTGATAGTGAATTCATGAAAATTCATTATCTGCTCACTAAAGCAATTTGGCCAGCCACTTCTGGCACCTTCATCTTTCAGCCTAAATTTATGTCCTCCACCAAAGTCCTCCAAGCTTTGAACAAATATTTGCATATGCAAGAGCCATCTGGTACAACTGCTAATAATCTGCTCTGTGTTCAACATAGCAAAATTATTGACCCATTTTTTTTTTACTGTTGAACTTCATGGAATGATGGATTGTGCTGTGCAAGGAAATAGGAATGGCCACAGAGAATTGCAGTAGTAGGCCGTGCAATCAGTCTGTTTCAAAAAATTGTTGATAACCTCAGTTCCAGAAGGAAATACAATATACAAAATAAGAGAATCTGTTCCTGAGCAAAACACTCACTGATGCTTCTTTCTCATAAGCAAGCTGAAATTGTGAAGCACAATGACTTCTATCCTGTTTAAATTCTGGGTACCCTTGCTAAAACATTTTTCTAAATAGTTTATGTGATTTATAATCATAAAACATACCTTTTGCTAAGATTATTTAAACATTTGAGGCCAGTTCTTTCAAACTATCTTAGGACTCTTTGGAGAACCAAATTTTAGCCCTTTGCCTGTATCAAGATCACTTTGTTGCGTACAATATGAAACAGCAGTGCCTCCATTCAGTTTCTGCACCTGGATTTGCCACAGAGAATCCTCAGCTGAGAAAAAGTGGGTGAGGAAAAAGGAAGCCTGTGCCTCAGGTCTATATCTGACATTAGGCTGGGATACAGCCCCAACAGGCAAATTGATAGAGCCTGTGTGTTTTCCCAGACCCAGTAGGTCTAGGCTGAGCAGGTTAGACGCAGGCTGTGAGTCCTGAATCCATGAAGGAATACTGCAAACTGTTAGGTCACTTCAATGATTTTGAAAGTCTCACCTCCACCTGTACAAGGCCAAAAATTTTTTAAAACCTTGCTAAACCTTACATTATTTTGCTTAATCAGTTTCAAACACTGCTTTTTCATAGTTTTATATACATGTGACTTGCAACATCAAGTGACACTCAGGAAGCAACAACTAATTTAAATGATAACTTGACAAACTATCATTATGTTCATTATTAGTAAGTAAGCACTCAAGATTTACTTTGAAGATGAAACATACAGGACAAATCCCAGACAGATAGAATTTCTTTTATATGATGAGACTAACAACCAGTAAAAAAGCAAAATTTGGCAAATATTTAGCACAATTGTGTGGGTAATGGCTGCTTATAATACTCATTATGATGCCTCATTACAAATGAGGCCAATGAGAAAAGCAAAATTCTAAATAGATCTCCAGTTTTGACAATGTATTGCTTTCTGTATTCCTAACTTACTGTCGATGTATTTATTAGCCTCCTATTGTAAATCCCAGAGCAAATTCCTCATTATCCCTGAGCCTTGTCATTTAGAAATACAGGACTGATCTGTAGCAAGAAACCTTGGCATTTTTTCTGAAAAAGTTTCTACCCTGATATTGAGAAGTGCTGCTGGTCTGAGGCAAATATCAAGTCTAGACAACTGTTTCTCAATGTATGCTCCATGGACCAGCATCAGACAGCACAAAGCAATCAGCAAAATGACTGGTGAACTATTTTTAAACCTTTATATGTACTCTCTGCAGTGAAGTTAGCAGCCTGGCTAAAGCAGGAAGGTAAGAGGACATAAAAGAGCACTCGAATTTCAACAATGACTTCTTCAGAAAAGATAGATGACTAATAAGAGGGAAAAGGCCAAAGATAACTGAATTTGCAAATGTGGAAATAGTTTCCCTGTGGAATAGTTTTGGGTTTGTTTTTTGGGTTTTGTTTGTTTGGTTGGTTTGTTTTGTTTTGTTTTGTTTTTTGTTTGTTTGGTTTTTTGGGTTTTTTTAATGTAGCAAAAAGATCCTGAACATCACTTGCTTTGTGAAGACCAAATGGGCATGAATGGCCTTCAATTTGCAAGAGAACTATAGCTGCTGAGGGTTTTTACTGTGAAAAGCCATATGCCAGTGGAACAGAGGATGTACTTTGTCTACTTTCCAATTGTTTTTCTGAGCTTCTTGATATTTATTGAGAAAATGGTGCCTTATTACTGAATTATGTATTTCATTTTCTTGTAAGACGGCACTCAGGTGAGCACCTTGTTGCTGGGGGTGCAAACCTTACCATAGCAATGTACCTCTTGCCAGAACTTGTGCTGACAGAATACCACCAAAAGTGCATCACAGTGATTTTAAAAGTGTTGCAATTATTCTTGTGCTACATGGAGCTTCAAGAATGATTGCACCGTCTCCTGCAGTGAAAATGCCTTCTCAGATGGAGGAGTTTCAGCTTTGTCAGCAGTCAAACAGGTTTAGTGGTGCATTTTGCTGTTGGTCTAGACTCAGGTCCAGACATACTGTGCCACAGAGGGTCCTCAGTTCAGATTTGGTTCTTGCTCCATATCCATATCTTGCTCCATTGTCTTTTGTGTGTTCTAATGTACCATCAAGACAAACTTCCCTTCCAGACAAAAGTATCACCTTGTTAAGCAGGTAGAATCTTTTATTAAAAGCAGAACTTTTAAAAGCTCTACAAGCAACTTCAGGAAGTTTGTGATTTCCCTAAGAATATTGCAGAAGCTGAGAAAGCCATAGGGAGAGTATTATTTTATATTTTTACCTTTTGTAAGTAGAAAGATTTCCCAGAATCCTGTGAAAGGTATGTGATTCCAGCAACATGTAAGGAAGTCTCATGATGACTAAATGCATGAATGTGCCAAGTTGGATTTCTGGAGAAAGATGCATTGAATCTCCTTGGGTGTCTGGCAGTGCCAAAGGGGGTTGGGTTGTGGCTCACAGATTTCATAAAATAGCAGACAGAGAAAATATGACTGAGAAATGTATCTGTGGAACAAAGGCTATAAGAAGTGTAGCAGTTAAAGTAGCTGCAAGAAGCTTAATAACAATGATTGAATAAGCTGGATGTAATGCAGGACTACTGAGTAAACAGCCACTACAAACTGAACAGAGGAAAGGAAGTATCATGAAGAATTTCTTAAAACTTTCCCCTTTCCCGTTTTCCTAGCTGGGATTTGTCTTACCTAGCTAGATACCTAGCAATGGAGACGTCAGTCTCTGGGCTGGGTACATGAAATCCATTTTTTGCCTGTGCTATATAAGCTTCACACTGTATCCCTCAAGGAAAATGCCAAAAACAACAAATCAATCCAACTCTTTTGAGCCTCAGTGAAGTTCACTGGTACCTTAAGGCAGACACCTACTAAATTGAGTTAAATTCTTTTATGTCATTGTCTTATTTTGACCTGACATCTTCAAGTCAAATGATCCTTCTTTGGCTGCCAAGAGTAGTCCAGAAAATCCTACAAGGCAAAACTCCAAAGCTTAATTCCTGTCCACTTCTTACTCTGGCAACCCTTCAGAGTGTAATTTTGATTGAGTTGGCCAATCTGGGCCTGAGCACAATGCCTTACTTTGCTGGTGCAGGGAGCTGACATTGTGTGTAACCAAGAATGGTCTGAATCAAGCAAAAGGGTTAGGACTGCTCAAATTATTGCAGAGGCTGTGCCCTCTTTCCCCAAAACCCATTCAAGAGGCAGCTCTGCACTCTGTCACCAGGGCCTTCTATCATGTGGAAACCCTTCTGCCACTGATGCCTAAAGATTTTTAGCTTTAAATATGTGTATATATATGTATATATATATATATATATATTTGCAGCTTTGTAGATTTTCAATATGCAGCTGTATAATTTTTCATGCTTTTTCACACTTCAGAACAGTAGATTATCCTTTCTCGCACATTTATGCCACCTTCTTGAAGTTCTGTTTAAATAAATAGTCTTATTTTCAAGAAAAGCATTCCTAACAAGAACACCCTGTTTTGCACCAGCACACAGGAGACATAACAAAATATAGAGCTGAGAACCCCTTGGAGAGACTCTGAGGGTCAGGCCTCAGTGGTTACCAGGGCAACTGGTCTCCTATAGGATGTACTTGCTGGATATCTTAATTAATAAACTTACAAAATTTGTGGAAATCCCATATCAGGCATGCCCAAGATATTTTGTGCACCTGAAAGCTTTCATTAAAGAACTGCTCTTTATATTATCACCTTTAACATTGTTTGGAAAGTTTTCTTTTGATTGTAGAAACACCACAACACATAAACAAGCATCAGCAAATGACTTCTAATAGACAATGAAATGGCATCATTTGCCTGAGCTGCATTGAAGGCAAAGATAAACACCTGTTATACTTAACACGTTTGCAAACCTTGGATCTATCTGTTTATACTTTCACTGCTAATTTCACTCTGGTGAGCTAGTTAGGTGGAGTTTTTTTGGTCTGTGAACTCCATAAATTGTGTCCTCTAAGAAAGAAACTAAGTAACTGATCCAAAGCATTGGAAAAATCACTCTAGATTCAATAACTTGTAGTCTTCTTAAATTGCTTAACCAACGTACATAACTTAAAGTATATTTGTTTGGATGCCAAACTAATTTCAGCATAAATAAATTATAGGAAATTCAATTTAGCTGTCACAAAAATTGTCACGGCCAAGGGATTTAGAAAGCTGGTAGTAGAGAACCATTTCATTTTGCAATGATTCCCATAATTTTGTTGTCCATTTGTTCAAAAACAAAAAAGCTTTCACAGCTTCTGTCAAAGATTGCTGTTTTGTCTCAGCTGTTTGCCTTAATGAACTATGCCCAGATGTATTTTTCAGTGGTTACAGCTGTGTGTGCAATGATTAGCAAATGGAGAGAATTAATATGCAGCCCTCTTAAGGAAGTGAACTACAATGATAAACTAATATTGCTGCAGAGCTTCACAGTGATTAGGATTTTCTTTTGCTCCTTCTTGCTTGATTTCTGTCAATAGGGCCAGACATTCTATGACTTATAAAGCTGTTCCAGGAACATCATATTCAACACGGAAACATTTAGTGGCAAAACCCTGAATCGTACTCTTATAATTGTCCACATTTATTTTTCTATGTGATAAAGCTATTTAAAACAATCAACAAGTGTACATGACACTTACAGGAGCTTCTCTCATATTCAGCAAAGAATGAGATGGAGGGAAAGTGCCCAGGCGCTTTTTGAAACCTTCTTCCACTGTCATTCCCCAGAACTGACTGTAGTTGTCAGCTTTCCATCTTCCTCACAGATGAAAACCAAAAAGCAAGACCCAGGTTAGAGATAACACTCACATTAACACATTGCTCATTTAAGAGTACAACAGCAAAAGCATCCAGAAATACATTTTTGAAATTGCATTTCAAAAACTTGCGTTCAATATGTATGAGAAAATATTTGCTATGGACTTTTCCACTGCAGATAAGTGCAGGATGGAGCAACACAGCAGTATATGAATAGTGGTGATTTGGGGTCAGCATCACATCAGCCTGCAGGACATGAGTGTGCAATACTTCAGAGCAGTACTGGCAAACAAGACACTCAGTCAAAACGTTGCTGTTCTCTTAACTTATGCTCAAACCATGCTCAGCCCAGATTCCCACAGGAAACTAGCAGCCTCGTGTTGTGAGTTGCAGTGCACCTTCAAGCCTTGGTGCACCAAAGGAGAGATACTGTTGAACCAAGCAAAAAGCCCAGCTGACACCTTCTGCCCTAGTTTTATACCAATAGCCACTGAGAGAGAAAGGGCTCCCCATGATTCCCTAAGTCTCATTGTTCTTGGTCTCCCTGAAGTCAATGAAAAGTGCAAGCACATGGAGAAGTTGAGTCATGTCTCACCTGTCACCCTATGATAAATCTCAAGGGTCACCACTGACAAGAGATAGGTTCAGGCGCCAGGGACCTAACTTGGTTTTTTATCTTAATTCAGTTGCTTTAAATGCCTCCCATGAAGTACAGAATGTTTCAGCACTCCTGACAGCTCGAAATCTGGGCAGGCTTCACTGGTGAATTGGCACCCCAGATCCTAGGGAGGCTGCCCCTGTATCTCTGTCTGTACACAGCCAGCAGGCTCCCAAGGCACAGATCCAGTATTGCACTGGATCTCTGTGCACTAGCCACAGGAACAAGACTGTTAGTAAGAAAAACACCAAGCCTCCCAAGTTCTGATAATTGATCCCCATTTCACCCATCTTCTCCACTTCCAGTGCTACATAGAGTCCTGTTACATGGAACAGTGCTCTCAAGGGAGCAGGAAAAAATTACTTTAAATATCTATCCCAAGTAATAAACACAGTGAAAAATAGGGGAAGATGATGCAAATCTTGTTTTGAGAGAAAATAAATTGTTCTAAATTTGGACAATATTTTAGATAGATATTTACAGCAGATGTTCTCTTACCAGCATGAGATGTTCCGTATCTTTCCATTTAAAGCTTTATAATCTGACAGTGATTTGGGAAATTTCACAAATGCATACTTACTATCAAATTGCTGTAAAGTATTTGAAGAAAGAAGGGGTGGGGAAGACTGCATACCTTGTAATTTGCACATACACAGAATGAGCAATACTGTGATGCATAACAAAACTTTAAAATAAAAGGGTTCTCACCCAAAATCTCCAGAATTGATGTGCTGAATTAAGTCTTGGCGAACAAGGCATACATCTGTTGAACATTTCCAGAGACTGTTGAAACATTTGCTGAAAGAACAAGAATATCATTAAACAAAAAAAAAAAAAGAATTGTCAAAGGAAAAATATGCACTTTAACAGCAGAAGGCAGATAGAGGGGAGGGAAAGTGTGAACAATATAATTGTCACAGACAGTTTATGAAAACATAGCATAATTTCTTCCTACTTCACCGTCTAACGAGTTGGAACAAGGTGGGAACATTTACAGTTTGTGAGAAAGGTCACATCTGAAACATTTTGCTTCCATCTTTGTAAGACCAAACCAGGGAATGTAATGTTGATGCTGAATTCCTGAAAAAATGTGATGTTTTGAGGAAGTTTTACTCTGGAAACCCAGAAAGGGTTTTGTGGCCCCAGACATCGCGCTCCAAGGACCCTGGGCTAAAGTCAGCACAGTGGGAACTCCAGCCCTGTTTGGGTGGGGCTGGAGCCGTGGGATTCTTACTCCAGGACAGGGCTAGTTTTTGGAGAGGCAAAGCCCAGGCAGTCAGGGCTGACAGCAAAGCTCCCCTGCCTGATATATATATCCTTTCCTTACAGGTTAATATAAGCTCCCATAACTCCTTAAAGAAAAATAAAAAGCACCAAGGAGGAAGGATTCAATAAAATTTAATTATATTTGTTATATTGGTTTGATCTGCATTCAGGTCAATGCCCAGGTCTAGACTGAAACCATTTCAATTTAGGTTTGACTGAGCAGGAACAGAATTAGGCCAGTGAGGAAGAGATTTGAATAGTCTAATACTCATATCTTGATTAGAAATTCCAGTTTCCCTCTTGCTGTTCTTCTAAATTGGCTGCAATCTACCTCCACAAAACTTAGTACTTAGCACTACTTTTGCAGACATTTTGATTTGATTACATGTTTAATATGAATTTAAAGATGCTCTCTACCTTAATTCCTGTTTCATGACATATGCTAGATAAAATTCAATTTGCAGTTCTCTGAAACATTACCAGGAATTGCAGTTGTCTTTAATTATTGTTCCTTCTCCGTAATATCGGCCATCTTTATAACAACCTGCCAACATAACATATAGATGTGTGAAAATAAAATAATTCTTCAAGTGAATTACTGAAAACTCTTGCTACTATTGTATTAATTGGTTTTATGCGGTATGCTTGAATTATTTAGTTGAAAGCCAGCAATATGGTTCCAGTTTCTTCCAAGAAATGCAGGCAGTTTAATGTATTTTATTGTTTTAGAAAATATATTATCCCTCATAGTAAATAAATTCAGAATCAGATTCAAAACAACCACTAAAAAATTACTATCTTACATATAAATAAAAAATTCTTCAAATAAAATTATTTTCCAATATTAAAAAGAAAATATTTCTAATAAAGATTTTCTAATTGACAATTAAAATAGAAATAGGTTTTTACAGGTACAGAATTTTAAAAACTAGTGAATACACCAAAAGTATTGTAATAAACTCTTTTTCCTTGCCAGATTAATTCCTCTTTGAAAAAGAGATAGATCAATTGCACTTCAAGGCAAATGTATGTTTTATGCACCCTCCAAAACCCACCATGAAACATAAATTGAGGGATGAGTTCTCCATAAAAATATATCCCTCTCATTTTTTTTTTATTTTGTAACACTTCACTGAGGAAAGATTTTGTGTGTGTTTCAGTATCTCCCACATAAATTGCTTCATCAGTGCATTTGACTGTCAAAGCTTCAGTGGAAGAACAATCCGGAAGGCCTGCACAGGGTGTTGGACTGAGTCAGGAGCAAGCACCATGCATTTATCACACGGGTCTGTTTTCCAGCCTGTCCTGACAGCTGAGCCTACAGACACCATGCTTCTCCTCCTGCTGAGAGGGCTTGGACTGGCACTAAACTGGTTTGTCCCAGGTTTACTCCTCCCTTGCCCCCTCTCACTTGTATCCCCTTGGCTGTGGTCCTCTTCCTCCACCCACCATTCCCCCGAGTTTAAAAGTCTCCCGCCATGAGGCATTGCTGTCTTTTTCTTCACCTAGAGGGTCACCTGGATGATCTGGTGTCTCCTATCAAGGAAATAAATTTAGGACTTTTGTCCCAACATGGAAAAGAGCACTTGTCGTCTTTTGCCTTTTGTCCTACGTAAGATTATGTGGGCTGGGATCCATAGCTAGCTGGATTGGACCCGAACAGCCTGTCAGACAGGGATTCTTACAGCTGGTGCCCACATCTCCCATGAGGTGGGGGACGCCACACAGCAGCTGGTAATTCATGCGTGGACTACCTCAGCTTTTGGGACTTCCAGCTTCCTTTGACCTCTTCGCCGCTTTTCGGATGGCGCAGAGTCAGGAGGGTGAGATTGGCAGCCCGTCCAGCACAAGGTGGACTGATCTTTTCCTCCATTTGCAAGAAGCTCTAACACGGTGTTGACTTGCAAACTGGCATGGTACACTGCTTTTCCTCAGCAGTAGTGTGAGGGAGGCCATGCCCCTCTCATGGCCAGGGCTGGAGTTTGGCTGACCCCACCCTCACTGCCTGCATCTCCTTCCTTGCCAGGACAGAAACGCACTCTGAGCCCTACATGATTACATAACAAAGCACAGAAGGGAACTAGAGGTGATTATTAAGTGAGTATTAACTATAAATGCCTTTATTTCCCTGCTGCTAATTCAGCAGGCTATGGGAGCTAGCGCAGGTAAAATAGATCCTGCTGAGGCAATCTGAGGCCCAAAGTGTCTGCTCTAATCCAACTTCAGCTAAGAGCTGAGGTATTTTTCACAGAACACTCAAAGCAAATTACCAAAGTGCCATAGTTTGTCACAGTATGTAACTAAGTCAGCATCAGACAGTAGCTGGAAGGAGGACCAAGCAAGTTATTTCAAAAGTATCAAGAGAAGTATTGATGCAGCATTTGAGAGATGGAACAGCCTTCGTTGGAGCTCTGCTGGCAGGGCTCACTGCCTGTGCCCAAGATAAAATGCAAACCTGGACTAGTACAGAAGCAGCTTTGCAATGATGTATGCTTAGGGAATTGAAAATTAACACTATGCAGTTTCTTTAGCCTAGCCAAGTTAATATTTTGCAGGCCAAGAGTACTGCCTGAGGCATCAGTGAGACAACAGAGTTTTCTAAGCTAAAGGACACATGAGAATACAGCGAGGTTGTCTGGCTCTGAGTGTATTAAGTTGGAATATTTATACATTAAGTAGGAAATTAATTAATTTGAAGATGCAGCTTGATGACTTTGTGAATGAGATTTTATGATGTGAAAATCATTATTGGAAAGAAGAAAATTTGAGAAATGGAGTCTTCCTTCACAGTCCAACATTCATATACCCTTAATGGTTCTTATTTAATTTGTCCCCAGCATTGGGGACAGAAGTGAGTACTTCTGTCCATGAAATATCTCTATGTTTACTCCCTTGTAGGTCATCTGTCATGTAAAAGCAATCAGCAAACTCACTGGATGTCACTTTTACACCACCAACAGGGTGAGACCCAGTGTGTGGGCTTTCACGGGGCTTTTTGTACCCTCAGAATAACTGAAACAAAGAGACAAAATAAATAATAAATAAAGCCCTGAAATAAAACTCAAAAAGTCCTTCTAACAACAGAATTTAAAATATGACTATAATAAAAAGACCCTGAATTTCTATTTGGTATTTAAGGCAGGAATGTGCAGTTTCTTCTGAAACTACACATGAAAGCCATAGAAACAAACTGAAGGCTGGGTTTATAAAGGCAGAGTCAAAGCAGTTCCACACAATTAAATCAATACTGACCCCCAGCATGGTGCACACACATGCAAGAAGTCACAGTGTTTCTGCTGTAGCCTCTCAGTGAATATGTGGGGATCCAGAAATAAACCATTGAGCATTTATATTGCTGTACATTCCAGCCTATGTAAAACACTTCACTTTATTGGTTTATTTAAAGAACTATGACTCAGGAGGCTCTGAGAGCAAAACCTCTGGCAACCAAAAGATCAAGACCTTCCAGATAAAAAATACTTTGGCACATGTGGTCTTCAAGTGCTTACATAATTCTTAGCCTAAGACAGAAGTGTAGTCTCATTTGCTAAAAGTCAGCTAGCATACTTATGTCATTTCTAATGATGCTTCCTAATTTTCTTAATCCTCAGGCATTTAGTCCTACTTGTTTCTCCTTTTTTTCATTCCAATTCCTCGGATATTCCAGTTCTATAAAGATTCTTTAGAGATGGTTTTGTTTGTTACCTTTTTTCCCCTGCTTAATTTTGGCTTTATTATTCATCTTTTACCGTCTAAATTACTTACATAATGAATATCCAATAAAGAGATTTTTTAAAAATTCACACTTTCCATCTTTTTAAAGATGACATATAAAAAAATAGTATAAGATCATTTATAGGTGTCCTGGGTTGACTATATGGTGCTTTTATCCCCAAATCGTCTCATTGGTTTATGCATAATAATAATAAGTTTTGCACCTTTAAGACTTGTTGCAGAGAGTGAAAGGGGGGAGAGAAGAATCGCACAGTTTTTTTTTTCCTCAGACATTGCACTTACTCCCCCACATTCCTGCTCCAGGACTGTGTTGTCTGCGGACAGACAGACGGCAGGACAGAGAGCTCTCCTTTTGCTTTTAGTTAGTTTTAGCTGGCTGAGGCAAAGAAGAGTCCCTGGACTGTGGTTTTTCTTTTCCTTTTCTTTGGACCTCTTGGAACCTGCTCTGGACTGAACACCCAGGGAAGCACCGGCAGCTCGCACCTGTGGCCACCGGGCCGGGCCGGGCCTGGCCTGCGACAATTCCAGCACCAGAAGGACTGATGAGAGACTGAGTGAGCTGGGCTGCAACCGGGGGGGGTTTTCTCAGTTGGTCATCTCTTTTAGAGCGGCAAGGGGTTTTATTGTTTAATATTGTTAGGTTCTATTGTTTAATAAACAGCTTTTTTCCACTTTTCTCCAAGGAGGTATTTTCTCCCGGACTGGTTGGGGGGGGGGCCGATTGAATTTATCTTCCTACTAGAGCCCCTCTGGGGACTCTCTCTCCCAAAATTTTGCTCTAAACCAAGACAATAGGACAAGTAAAGGTACTTTAAATATAATTGCTACCCCTGGCAGGTATGTTAGGGGTTGCAAACAGTGAGCACAAATGCAAAAAATTGAATTAAGAAAGTAGTAAAAAGGTTACCCCTCACCTATTCCCTTATCTAAACCTTCTGTTACACTTCTACCTTTTAGAGGTAGACTTGTGGGAGTGACCATGTGGCAAACTGCTGCAGGTTTTGTAATGATTCAATTCCATGAGACAGTTTGCCAAAGTAGACTCACCAGCTCTCAGCTGTAGGCAGAAATACAACTGCATGTTTAAGTAGAGCCTACAACAAAAATCTCATGTCAAAAATAATATACATCACTGCACCAAATAAAAATGAAAATAAATGTATGTATTTACACAGAGCCTTAGAAAATTGTTTTAATTGGTTAGAAACATTTTGGAAAATTAAATTTGTTTTGCACCATTTCTGTCACTCCCATTTATCAGATTTTGGCTGCACACCTAAGAGCACAGCCTCCTGAAGAGCTTGTGTTCTAAGTGCTGAACTGCAAGCAGCAAGGTTATTAAAAAGAGTTAATTTTTAAAAATCACAGTTGTATTTTATTGATTTTAGGCTTTTAAAACTTTAGGACATTCTCTACATCCTCTGCCAAATTTGGTGTACTGACAGTAAGAAGCTACACCAAATCTGGCCAAAGATGTAGAGAACACCAAATTTTCTCCACCAGCAGAGATTTGGCCTATCCACAAGCCAAGGGAGGACCAGATGTTTGAAAAAAAGAATTTTTTTTTAATCTTTAGTGATAAAAATAATTAGACTTAGTTTAGAATAGTCCTGGAGAGACTTGCACTGCAAACTAACTTGTTAGAAACTAAAACATGCCACAAATCCTTGTTCTAAACACATCCCTTCACCTACTCATTGTTCTAAGCACATCCCTTCATTTAGTCCTGCACCTGAGCTGTTGCCAGAAAAACAGTGTCCTACAGAAAACCTGTGCTGAATCAAAAGCATTGCAGAACATCTCAGGGCAGTATCATTCAGGATAAGCCTCCATTTTGTTGATGATTTGTTTGTACTAATATTTAGAGCTTGCAGTTCATCTCATGTTAATCTGTGGAACCCTATTGAAATTTTTCAGTTTACACTAATTTTGACCCAATGAGGTTATTTGAGAAATTTCAAATAAAACAGGGGTTCTATCCAAGAGAAATACTATGAAATCAACACTAATGTCCTAGAGACAAAGAAATAACAGCAAGTATAATTCTCACTCCAGTTTCATGCTCAGTGTCCTTGTCCACTATGACTTTAGTCAGTTTTTCAGGATTTTACTTCTATGTTTATTTTCACTGTGATGCACTAAAGCCAACTGAGCATTTTGTCTCCACTTACCCCATGCTGGAGGCGGCCAAGGCTCCTCTGACCTGGTGGGCTCCACGGCGTGGTTGCAGACATCCCAGTAGTCAGTACAGCAGTCTACAGGCCCTGGAGAGCCCGAGGTGCAGTACTGGTCACAGTAACATACAGCTCCTCTGGAGACAATGGTAAAGCTGCAGTCATCATCTCTTCCTGTGCAACAGCCTCGTATCCTGCAGGAACTTCCCTGATACAGGCTCCTTATAATCCTGTTCCACTTAGCAGAACCACTGTCTTTTACAGAGTAAAGTCCTTTGGGGAAACTTCTTCTAGAATCAAGACGTTTTGTCATTGAAACTTCACTGGCAATGCAATATAAGAGCAATATCTGAATTTTGTGCCACATTCTTGTGCCTCTAGAAGCCTCTTTTGAGGCTTGTTCTCCAGTCAGCAATCAAAAAGAAATCTGATCAGAAAGCTGCAGACTACAGTTTTCCAGGAAGACTCTGCATGTGTTAATTATTAGTCAGATATGTTGTAAACAGATTTATTTGTCCAAGATACAGAGGTACTGGAAACAGATCCACAACTATGTATTCATTATGAAACTTTGGTGTGATCTCTTGCAAGTGAGAAAGTTTATAGCAAAGTCTCACCATATATAAAATATACATGATCCAGTATTTTAGTTCTGTACTTCAGACTTCTAAAATCAAAACAATGTGAGGAATGAGTACATGGTGTCAAAGGAAGCTCTCTTTCTTTTTGTGTTCCCATAACCAGCATGTGCTCCACATGATTAGAAAACCTTAACATCTCACCTAAATTTTCCTATCTGATAAGCAGGGTGACATCACTGCAGTAAAATTATCCTGCATCCCCCATTTCAATTTTATTTCCAGTGATCTATCTTAGCCTTATATGTTTCACTTTTTTCACCTGTTTTACTATGGGCAAACTCAGAAAAAACATCAGGTGTTATTCAGTATAAAACATTACTCAAAGGTATTCTTTTAAGGTTTGCATTTCTGTAGTCAAAATGACTTGGCAGTCATTCTAATTAATATAATAAATACCCCCTAATAAGTGTTCATTCCTATTTAAGAAGTAAATGTCTGTATTTATATATTCACCAAAAAAAAGGTAAAAAACCAAAAAGCAGATATCAAGGATAAGTCTAACAGCCTTTGCTACATGATCTGTAATCTCCAGATTTTTGAACAGAGGGCTTAAAGAAATATACGTGATACTGTTTCCAAAAAAAGATTCAGAAAAAAATACCAAAGAACTTTGAAGTTTCTACCAGAGATAGCACATGAGGCTTAACTGAAATAAAAAACCCCACACCCAATTTCAGATCTGAACGAGACCGTTTAAGTCCCCAAAGCTGAACAAGCAGAGGTAAAAACCAGTCATCCTTCTGTCTCCATTTCTTAGTAAGTGAGAGGAACCTGGAGAAGTTGATAGTGGGTTGTTTTCTAGGGAATTAAGGGGGGTTCTCCCTTTGTGACTTCAGCTGGGCAGCTTGGGAAGGCACAGCATCCAAGGGCAGCTACTTTTGAAAGCACAGCCAGTGTGGATGCATTGCCATGAATGACAGAGACATAGAGAGGCAGAATGTGTGTACATTTATTGAAGACTGAAGTCTAAGTCTTCAACACAATTTCTTGCCAGCAGTGCTTTTATTGGACCTGCCTCCTACACTGTCCTTGTCACACCTAAGGAGCTGCAGATCAGGGAAAATTACCTCTGACTGTACAATTTAATTTTTCTCTCTTGCAGGCAATCGTTTGTGTGAAAGATATCAGAAAGGCCAAGGTCAGCAACAGGCAATCACTGTCCATCACATTAATGGTTCATAAATCTTAACCTTCAAATTTGCTCTGCATTTTTTTTTGTTTGGTTGGTTCTCTTTTGATCATAGTAGAAACATTTGCACAACCTTAATTCTGTCACTGACTGCAATGATGCAACAAATATGAGGGAGATGAGAAAGGATATATTCATGGAAACAGTGAAGTGCTCTCTGGAAATTATAATTCATTTCTTTTCCTTACATCTGTGCAGTTCTATCAGCTCCAAGAAAATGACCTCTGATTTGCACTGACATTAGAAAAATTCAAATCTCCTTTGTATTACAAATCCTCAGAAACTCTTTTATCTAGTTATCTCCTTGCTCTGGAAGCATAAGAAAGAATATGTGGTAAATGTCTGTCAGTCAGATTAAATGAACAAGCATATCTTTTTTTAACTTTAAAGACCTGCTGATGATAAATCAGAGGCAAGGAATTTGCTTGGAAATAATTTCAGCTCATTTACACAGGTGCTAGATTTCCTTTAAAAGAACACAAAAATCAACTTGTGTTCTAAGGCCCTTTGTTTTACATTTTTCTCAGTTGATGGTTTCTGAGCAAATCTTTAAAAACCCACAAAACTATTCCATTGTGCTTCAGCAAATAGATTTTTTTTTAGCATTTTCCTCTGTAAGCAAGCAGCTCTGTCTTCACTGTGTGAAAGCTTGCACTGACTTATCTGTAATAATTTAGAAACAGCTGGACGTGATCCTTTTCTCTGTTGAAGATTAGCCTGTTCCAAGCATAACAGCTGTCCTAAGATTTTGAGTTAGGGTCTTAGTATTCATTCTAGTTGGCACGGTTAAGTGCAAAAATGTTTGTCTAGTTCCCCTTTCAGCAGTTCTTGATGTTTATTCTTGAGCTTCAGGAAACACCACACATTTGGCAGAAATTCAAATATTAATAGCACTGAATGATTGATGGAGTAACAAATAAAAAAAAAAAGACATTAAAATGTCCAAGAATCTCTTTAAAGCTGCACCAGGGTTATTTCACAGCCTTTCTTCCAAAAGCTGTCCTAATTTGTGTGACTGACCTACTGGGCATCATAAAAATCTCATCAGCTTCAGAGAAGTGCAGGATAGCAGTCGCTGGCAAGACTCTTGGTGCTGAAGATGACTCCCAGGATGGACAGCTGAGCCCACCCCATCAGATAACCATGATACCTTCCCTTCTCCTGGCTGCCCCAAGCAGACTGGAGCCAATCCTTGTGCAGGGGGAATTGCAGTACTATGACCTTCTGCCAGGAAAATGAAGAGCCAATTAAGGAAGAAATCACAATGCCAGAGCCCAAGTCAGTCATTTTCCAGGAGGCACAACTCAATGCATCAGAGAATCCATGTAATTTCTTATCTCCAGTTTAAACTCTGCAAGGATACCATCCATCCCTTTTGTTGAATTCAAAAGAAAATTTAACTGGTGACTCATGGCACAGAATGCACCACTGATTTCTAATGGCCACAGTACTTTATGCTTACTCCTCTTTTTTATTAATGGTTGCAATGCAGTGAAAGTTTTCTAGGCAAAATTGTTTCAACAAAAGTATTATCCCACAACATGTTGTCTCTACCTTGTACTAATGGTAGAATAGGATTCATCCTCCCAAATTGTGAATGTCCAGCTCCTAGATGTGTTTACACAGAGACAAGCTGTGTGTTAAAGTGATTTTCTCACTGTCAATTCACTATTTGTATGTTTACAGCAGGCATAGGAATGGGGGTGCCTGTTTGGCAAGAGCCTGCAGCTCACTGCTGTGTGTTGTTAGTGTGGTAGCAAGCAGTGACACTTTTAATCCAAAATTTCAGGGCTGCCTATCTCAAGTTTTATGATGTTAATCCAAGCTACATGTAACTCAGAATAATGGTCACTTATGTGACAGATTTCATCACCCTGCCACAGTGTGACTTGTTATTCACAGTCTCTGACACCAGTTCTTCCAATTCATCAGATGTTTGAATCAACAGGTTTAGGGCTGGAGGTAGAGGAAGAGCAACTGACCCAAATTGTGCATGCCAAAGAAATCCCATTTCTCACACACAGAGATGCACACACATGAATGCCCAAGAGCTCAGAGTCAACAACTGCAGGTAAAAGGAAATTACTTTAGGTGTTACAAATATACATTACATGGTTTACTACTACTATTATTATTATTATTATTATCATTCTTATTATCATCATTATTATGTGGTTGTTACGGCCTCATAGCCTTTTTGCCCTACCCAGCACAGTAATTGACCATGCATATTTCCTGTGCCAGCTGCATCACTTGGGCAGCCTTGAGGAAGCAGGTGCCATCTCATTCTTCTTGCCAGCCATGCTCTTGTGCTGTGTAAGGCCAGACCACTCTGGGCTCAGCCCAGTGAAGCCTGTGAAGAGTGGGGGCCCCTGTGCATGAACCAGCACAGTGTCCATGCAGTCCTACAATTGCAGGGGCTCTCCGTAATGGTGTTTCACTAGGACTTACAGAACAGGTAGCAGCAGTCACTGTGGCTCATACCTGAATAGGAACCTCTCAAGAAACACAATCAGGTGCAGAAATTTTGGCATCTCAATGGACCACATGCCACCTTCATTATGCCATCAGTGCAGACTATTGTGAACATACTAACCTGTGCATGGCTGCATTTAGCTTCAGAGAGGTGATGTTTACTGTGAATTTGCCAATCCCAAACCTCGTCAACCAGTCAAAGATGGAGACAAGCATTGTACTGTATTTCATTGACAATATGAGCTCTCAGAAAGTATTGTGCTGGTGTTGCAAGCAAGTTATTCACATGTTGGTGTTCATCTCAATTGTATGCTCCTATCTGATTCCACCAGTGAATCTTAGAATCATAGGATCATTCATTTTGGAAAAGATATTTAAGATCACAGAGTCTATCACATGTCCCCAGGTGCTACATCCAAACACCTATTGAACAGTACCTGGCATGGTGAATCCACCACTAACCTCAGCAGCCTATTTCAATGCTTGACCACCCTTTGAGTGAAGAAATTTTTTTCTAACACCCAATCTAAACCTTCTCTGGTACAAACTGAGGCCACTCTTATCCTATCACTTGCTACTTAGAAGAAGAGACTGATCGTCCACCTGGCCACAAATTCCTTTCAGGTATTCATAGTGATAAGGTCTCCCCTGAGCCTCCTTTTCTCCAGGCTAAACACTCCCAGCTCACTCAGCTGCTTCTAGTGAGACTGTATCTTAATCCTTTTAATAGGCTGATCCTCAGTGTTGCCTTATTGCCACTTTCTGATTCTCTGCTTTCAATGATTTTTTTTATTCTTTAAGGTACAGATTTTTTTTTCCTTTTCTATCCCTGAGTTGCTAATCTTTCCATCCTAACAAAATCCTTCTCTCTGTGCTTTTTCTTTTTTTATTTTGCATAGCTTCACCTTGTGAACTCCCTGAGATCTAAGCAATTTTCTCATTAAAACTGAGTCCAGACCACAGATCTGTGCCATACCAAACCAGGCTTTGGATGTCAGCCAGTTGAACCCTGGGACCAAGGGCTGTCCTTATTCTGATGCAGCATCCAGATTTTCTCAAGTATGTCACTGTCCAAATACACCTATTGTGCCAGCCACATTTCCCTTCTGACCACTTGGGCCAACTTTAATAAGTAATTTTCTTGATAGCTTGAGTTGCAGCACAGAGCAACAAAAGAAACACCACAAGCATGCACAGAAGGGGGTGTATATGTCAGACTGCAAGAGAACTTGAGGCAAAAAGGGGATCATAAGCCCTCAGTAAAGATATGCAGCCAATGTGATCCTGTTGGGAATGTGTATTTTACCAGAAAATCATTACTAAAATCAGGGTAAGGCATCAGAACCTGGATTAAATATATTACACTATTGAATAAGCAGCATCCATTAATCTTTCAGTACTACAGAAAAGGCAATCACTTTTCATGCTGTTTTGCTCTTTATAATCTCTCCTTAAAGATTTTTTTTCTTAATACTTTTTCCATTGGTTTCCCAGGACACAATTCCTAGAAACTGATTGCCAATATAATCTCATTTTTCATTCATAGATGGAACCTTTTTGAACAGAGAGGGAAACTCTTTCCTAAAGTACACACTGATGAACAAAATCACAAACCCAGAGGTAAGCAAAAGGATTTCTCCTTTGTTCTTCCTCTAATCCCAGTAGTTCCTTCTCTTGCTTGTGTTCCTTTCACCTGTGGGCTTCAGTCTGTCTCATGGGTTAATTTAAACTTAAACGTAAGTCGTGTGAACAATTGTCTCAGGTAGACATGCTAGAATGGATTTGGGCTCTACAAAAATGAAATTCAAGAGGAAAAGAAATCTGGGATTGGAACAAATTCAGAACAAAACAAATGCCTTTGGAAAAATCAGCAGGAAAGCAGACTAAGGCTTTTGAGAATCACATGGCTTTAAGTATTAATTTTTCCCACTTCATTGCTTTACTGAAACCAAGAAATACTATTAGGTCCTTAGTGGGTGGATCTATTACAGCTCTTACAGTATTTTTAACACATTTATAGATGTTTTTATATGTATGATTTTATTTTCTACTTTTAAAATTTTTCTATACTTTTTTGTTCTGTTTATATGTGAGGATTTCTGTCCCCAAAAACTCTTGAACTCACTGAAATGAGTTGTTTTCCACCACCTGGTTAATAGGTATGCCATTCACAAGATCTATACAGTAAAAATAACAATTCTGTTGTTTTTCCATTGAGAAAGAAACTAATACAAAAAACACCACCCTTAAATGTGTAGCAATCTTTCCACAATATTCTTAAAAATTTATATATTACCTATAGAGGGAAAGACTCACTAATCGCTGACCTTTTCTTCTGTTTTCACAGCTACAGAGTCCAACAGCTTAAAAGCAGGCTGGATTGAAATAACATCAGTTCCAATAGGGCAAAAGGCTGAGTAGTCTATGGACTATTCCACTAAAACTGGTTTTAATGTTTTTCCTTATTGTAGTATTTAATAAAATAGTTCATCACATTAATTTTAATGAAAACAGGAGGATTCTCATTAAATTATCAGTCTTTATCACAATTCATTGTGAGAGAAAATCTTCTGCACTCTGGGACAGGGCTGTGATGCAAAGGTCCTGAGCTTGTTGTCAGAGTCACCTGAGGGCTGACTTGTGGTTCAAAGGACCAAGACACTGGGGAGAACTCAGGTAGCTCATGCAAGCATAGGCAACCAGCTTCCTTACCCTTTCATAATTCATTTTGAAAGCAAAATCTTTAAGATCCAGGCCTGTACAACGTCATGTGGAAGCAGCACAAGATCAAAAAGTCAGCAGCATAAAGTGGAAAGCGATGTTTCTTCCTGCTGTTCCAGGAGTGCAGAGGGTAATTCTGCCTGCACTCTGCACCTGGCAGGGTCACAGGGGCTATGAATATTGCATGGCAGGGGAAAATCACTGCGCATGTTCACTGCTGACTGCTGTGGGTGCTGACACCAATGTGAATAATCCCTGGACTACCTCACAAAACACAAGTGTCTGTGTGGCGGCAAAATGTTGCCAAGTTAAAGCACACAGGAGCATTCCTTTCCCAGCAATGCTGGCATTTCTTCTCAGCTATTGAAACCCATGGAGCCAGATTTACAGGGGTAAAAACAAGAATCACAAAAAATGTTTTGCAACAAAATACAGCTTTATTTAATTTTAACATTTATATTATTTCTAAAGAAAATATGCTGTGTTATATTGGGCATCTCTTAAATCAGCAAGCACTTCAAGAAATGGCATATTCATGTGTATATCCCTGGAGTTAATTATGCTAGTACATAAGATTATTTCTTGAAAGAATATTTCATTGTTATTACTGCCTTGCAACTAGCATACCATAAGCATTTTTTTTATGGTGCTTTAAATAACACTGGTGCTGTGGATTCCTTCTTAATATAGAAACAGGCTTCAAAATTCAGTTTTTGCTCTTGATCCTAATTTGGGGCTGCAAAAGAAGGTTTTTTGTATGAACACAATTTGTCAAAAATACAGATTAGTAAGACGCATAGCACACACTGAGGTCGCTTAGTTTTCCTAATTTATACAGTCTGATGATCTGGCTAACAAATAGAATTAATAGTTTCACAGAAATTTTTAAAAAACCAACTTAAAAGATATATTCAGCCACCTCTTTTGTCCTATAGTTGTGGGAGAAGATGAGAGCTGGCAGGTCAGATTTATCTTGTGAGAAGTTTGCCTGTCTTTGCAGCAGCCGGAGGCAAACTGCTTTTGGGACTTAAATTTTCACAGAGCTGTAACTGTTCAAATTCAAACTAAATCTCTTTCCCTGAAATTTAGACCCATCTCTTTTTCTCTACTCATAGGAAAGATGAAAAAGTGACTCATATCCCTTTATAATAGTCCATTATGAAGAGAGAAACTGCTGTGCCTCTACTCTGTCCTTATGTCCTTATCTTCTGTATGAAGACACTGAAGCCTTTACATCTTTTCTAAATCTCCCATTTGTTTCCCACATCCTATGCCACTGATTTTGCACTAATAGTGAAAAAAATAGTAATTATCTTCATCATATTATAAGCATTCCTTTCAACATGTCCCTGAAAGCATCACCTCTTCTACTCAGACTCAGTTTTTCCTCCCCTATAATCCTCAGGTTCTCACCTGCAGTATTATTGTTATTCTTTTTCTGTCTGTACCCATAATATTTCTTTGTATTTTTCTTCAATTAATTGTATCATATTTATTTCAAGCCATTCTTTTAATGTAAGCGATTTTTTCTGAATTAAAATCCTGGCTTCCATGCTGCTTGCAAATCCTCCCAAGTGGGCATTATCTGTAAATTGGGTAAGCCTATTGTCCATGTCATTGAGAAAGTAATTAATAGCAAAGCTTCATAGTGCTAGCACTAGAAGACAGCATTCTGGAAGTCACGGAGATGTTCTCCCTCTCAGGCAGCAAATAACCCTTCTCAGAGTCCTGCTTTCCAATCAAGTACCAGTCTACCTTATGTGAATTTAATTTACTTTGCTTGCTTAGGGATGTCATGTGAGACTACATTGAAGATACACTGTATAAAACACATCCTTGTATCTGCCTTGCTGTCACAGAAGGAAATGAGATCAACTTGATAGGATTTGTTTCTGACGTGTCCCTGTGCAAATAATCTTATCTTCTTACCATTCTCTAGATGCCCATAAACGTGTTGTTTAATACTTTTTTCCAGTGTCTTGGTAATGCTATTAGGACTGAATTTTCTGTGATTCCTCAGATTTTCCTTTCCTCTTTTGCTTAGATAGAACATTGTGTTTACCTTTCTCCAGTTTTCTGGGAACTTACTCATCCTGCTAATCACTAGTGTTAGAGAAATTGCTTAGGTTAAGTATTTTAAGGGTAAATTTCATTAGGCTGTTCCATTGTAAATACTCCAATTTACCTCAGTACTCCTTCAGGTGTCATTTTCCATTTCTCTCCATGATCCTACTCACAAATTCTTAACAATAATTGAAATAAACTTTTATTCATAATTAATATCTTTTTTTTTGTGAAGACTGAAACACAGAAAGAGGAAAAAAAGGCACTGAACTTTTCAGTATCACCTATTTGCTGATCTCTCTTGCTAAGTACTACATTAAGTCAGCTCTCAAGCGTAGCACATTATTTGCAATGTGGCATTGTTTAACTCTAGCAAACGATTCATTTAATGGCAGTATGTGGTCATGTGCTCAAATATAAAAAATTTATCTTATTTCCCTGACATCCTTTCATAATCTAGTTCCAATTCCTAGTTCAATTCCTTACAACAATTTGATTGAATCTCACTTACAATTAATTCTACTGTGACTTTATTCTGTCATGCTAAGAATTTGAATTTTTCTGCATTGGTAATAATTCATAGAAAATCATTCACCAAACGTAGCCATCTTATTGTCCAGACACTGAATCATGTACCTAAAGGATCCTATTATCTTTTCAAATAAAAGAATAAAAATTTGATAAAGTGACACCAAAGTAGATACATATTCTAATTTTGACTGTAATCATATTTTTAAAAAATAGTAATACTCACCATCATATCTAAACAGAACCTCTTTCATTGGAAACCTATAGAAAAATGAAAATAAAAAGCAAAAACAAAGTGAAGAGGAAAATAAAAACTGCAAATGTTATGCAGGAGCAGTTGTAAAAACTGGTGGAAAACTCCACACAGCACTTCTCTGTTTTTTTTAATCACTGGTTTGATGCACTCTTAATTTACAGCTCTGCTTATTGAACCAGGAATTATTTTTCATGCATTGACATCCTTGAGGAATTCTTCTGCCCACAGAAATTTCAGGAGACAAGCATCACCTTGACTAATCACACACCAGTTTCACATTGGTTTTCCACCTTCCACTTCTTTTTTGAACTTCTTGCTTGGAGGACAGAGCATGTGGCCACCCTTGCCTTCACATGACACAGGTTGGTTGCCTCTGCCTTAGCATGGATTTGCCAGCACCCAAACCAAAGAGTGGGATAGACTCTTGGGGGTGAACCAATGCAGCCTGTCCCTATCTGGGACACTGGTCTACAAAGATAGAATTCAACAGCTCAAAATGTCTGCTCCAGGGAATATTTCAGGGGATGCTAGGGTGACATCTCCATCAGAGATCTGAAGAACCTACATGTCTTGGAAGTCTGTGGATGTTACTAATTTGGAGGATAGAGAGACTGATATGCCAAGGGTATGACTTTCATTCTGGGGGACTGCCAAACTGGAGGAACGGGCTGGCAGAAAATCCATGAACAAAGGGAAATACAAAATCCTGCATGGGGCAGGAGACAAGGAGGGATGGAGGAAGTGAATAACCCATGCAATGGCACAGGACAGTGACTGACTGACTGACTGACTGACTGACTGACTGACTGACTGACTGACTGACAGACTGGGAAGCAGCTCTGCCGAGAGGGATATGAGGTCTGACACCACACAGAATGTGCATCAGTCCAGCCTTGTTGTGATGAAGGATAACCCCATATACAGTTGCATTAACTAGAGCACAGCCAGCAGGTTGAAGGAAGTTATTCCCCTCTGCTGGGCATAAGCAAGGCTGCATCTGGAATGTAATTTCCATTATCGAGCCCTCACAATAAAAATAGATTTTGCTTTGTCAAGCAAGCAGAGGAAACCAATGGACAGCTATCCAGATGGTTACAAGTGTTTGTTGATTTCTGAGAAAGATATGTGACAGATGAGGGGTGGCTACAGCTAGCATTGTTTAACCTAAAGAGTGGACTATGGGGCATTTATATTCCTTTTCCAGACATTTAAGAAAGGTTTAATGACAGCCCAGGTTTGCATGGTGAAAGAAAACAAGGCAGCAAGTGGGGAAATTTTAATTAGCCATAAAGAAACATATTTCATATCATAAGAATGGTCAAACACTATAGCTAATTTAAATCTGATTCTATGATTCTAATGATTCTAATGCATTACCTAAGTATTTAATAATTTTAAAAAAACTTCTTCAGCCCACAATTATGTTCTGTCTAACTATTCAAGGCAAGTTCTTGTCCTCTAAAACTGTTTCTCAGAACTCCTGCCATTCTTTGAAGGGGACCAGCTGTTTCTTAATGCCAGGTGGAATTAGATTCCAATTGCAGTTTGAATCACATACTGATATTTCAAACTTTCTCTATAATTCTTATATTACTACTCTTTCAGACTTTTAAATGTAAACTTATAAAGCTAATATATTTACAGTAATTATTTTTATGCAATCGCCACACAAATAAAATTCTATAAATGCATATAATATTTTCTCTTTGTTACAGCATGGTGATCTAATATGCCCTTTCAAGTCAGTAGGCTATAACTGCAAGTTTTTATTTAAAACAAGAAGATATAGTTGAAGCTGACTAAAGTATTGCCCAAATACCTGTTGCAATATAAATTTCCTGTTGAACATACAAAATATTCAAGAAAAAAATTAAAACACTGTTCAAGTATAAAGTAACTAGAAAGGTTTTCTGCTGATATTTAGTTTTTATTTGAGATTTTAGAAGTGTGCATTGTTTGGACCTGCCTTTCTATTTGTAAATATCAGAAGGCAAGTTTACTGTTTCAGTGGCCCACCCAATTTAGAGGTTAAAGAATTTGACACCACTAACACCTGAAAATCCTATTCCTTCAGAAAAAACAGTAGTTATTCATACATTTAATATTCATTTTCAGGGTCATTAAATTTTCAGCTAAATGAACTGCTATAAGTCTATGGAGAGAGCTTAGGGTTGCACTCCTCGGCTTGGTCAAAATAAACCAAGGGCAGTGAGACCCCCTACTCCAGAGAGGAAGGGGCAGCAATGTTCTGTGCAAGATGGAAAGCAAAAAGTGAATAGCACATCTGTGATGTGACACATGAAGAACCCATGCTTCTGTCTCCTAGGAAGGCACAAGGAGCAACTCTGTCTTTGTCCCCAACACGTCTGGAAAGATCTATCTCATCTGCCAAATGGAAAAAGTAGGTGCTTGCATAAAGTTGACCTTTGAGTGGGAGTGTTGCCAGTGGAGCTCCCTCTGCTTCTGTTAGGTCCTTGCTTTGACAAGCTGGAATCTTTTTTACAAGTTGAAAAGGTATTGAGCGGTATGCAAGGCCTGAATCATTACAGAATAATTCAGGGTCCAATGAGGAGGGTGTTTAACTGGAAGAACATCACTTTGCCATGATAATGTCATTTAGGTTGGAGCTTTTGTTTACAGTAAAATCCTTTACATAAATTCTGTAGTACAATGACACTTTCATAAAATGGCTACATTTTCCTCTTATAGGTAGACTCTATCAATGATTAATACTATTGTTGACGTTCTGAGCAGGAACACTCCTTCAGTAAATAAAGACCAAGAGCAATGTAAAACAAAACTTTGGACCATATTGACATTTTCATAGAATTTCAAATTTCAAGAGCTTTTGTTACTTTGCACAGAAGACAGCTGGTAAAATCCTGTCACCACTGAAGTCAATAGAATCAACTTTCTCTCATGGGGTCTTTTTATAGATGTTGACTTTAGAAATGCTATTGATTTCTCAAGTAACTATTGCAGATCTTTCGTGAACAAAACAAACAGATAAAACTGAGTAATTACTCAACTTCAGCAAAAGATTACATGGACCTGGAGTAATTGTATTGGTAACTATAATTATTCATTTATTAGTAATTGTAATTGTAGACTTGGGATTTTGTAAATCATAGATGAATAAGGGTAATGAGGACATATTTTTAGCCCCTACACACAATGTTTTTTTTCAGATTACACAGGTATATATGCCCAATGTTCTCTCTAAAGGTTCTGACTCAGTAAAATTCTGAGACTGATTATAACACCATTCACACATCCTAGCCTGGGCAAACACTAGCTTTACTTGAAAGGAAGACAGTAGGTATCAGAAATTATTGGCATATTGCTTGGTTATGTTTCAAAGAGTATCCTTCAGACCTCCTCCATTTAAAATGCACTGGTAGTAGAGGAGGATTTCACAAGGAGGAGAATATCACTTAATTATTTTCTTACTTTCACAGGGGAGTCACAGGTCTTACTTGCTACATGCCATGACAGAATGATGCTAAAATTACACTAATGCTGTTCTTCTGAATACAAAGGTACCTCCACTTTGTTTGTTTGTTTATTTCCAGTGAATACTTTGCTTTGAGGAAAACAATACAAATTACTAAGGAAAAACTAGCAGCACATTTCCCTCATTTCCTCTCTCACTCCTTCCTAGAGGTGTTTACATTTCACAGAGCATCTGTCCATCCATTTGGGTTCTTTTGGAACTGCACAAATCACACTTACTTTCTCGTTCTGAGAGAGGAACATTGCAGGAAAAGTTAAGTCTGAGCCTATATATAATTCTAGATAAAGAGAGTAGATAATAATTTAGATAATATAGGAGAATTATCTATGATAGCAGTAAGAGTAATATTGGACTTATGACTTGGCAGATTTTTTTTCTAATCAGTTCATCATCCAAACAGAATTCACTGATAAAAAAAGAAGACATATTAAATTAGGATGAGGATTTGTGGGTTATGAAACTCATAAGGTGAGAATTCAGTATAAACTGTTCTTAGAGTCAAGATAGGTTCCCAAATAAAAAGAAACAACACAGGCACCTGAAAGATGTTGTGATTTTAAAAATCATCAACCAAGATCTTCCTTGCTTTTTTTAATGCACTAGAAAGGGAAAACATTATAACATACAATCCTGAAAACCCAACCACATAAAACAGAAAATGGTGAAAATATGTTCGTTTTTCAGAGACAGCTTGACAACAACTTATCTCCAAGAAGCCACTACCCTCAGGTCAGCTAAGAAAGCTGTCCCAAATAACTTGAGCTGCACCTAATTCTGTGTTGCTGTCCTGTCTGTCTCCAAGACTGCATAAATGTTGATCTCCTTCTGGGTATCAATGCTGAATACTTCAGTTTCTAGCAATAGATCTCAAGGGAAACAGATGCCTTTGTTCAGTTCTTCTTGACTGAGAATGAAAAATGGGGGTCATCTCTAGATGCATTTGTGTCTTCTCTGACACCCATTAAAGAGACAAAGAGATTGCTCAGCCTTCACGCGGCCAGAATGATGTGGCCTGGTCACCTCCTCCTCCTCCTAAAAATGGGATTAAAAATTTGGGAAAATACTGGATCATTTGCTTTTTACAAGTGAGTTGAACAGTTCTATGAAAAATGCCTTCTTTGATTTGTGATATAGAAAACAGCAAATATGTCATCTCTTGATGTTACTTCCCAAGCAGCTTGTGGTGAGCCTGACACAATTCTTCCTGATATTTCTACATGGACTGGAGTCCACTTTGCATAGTCATAGTGGCAAAATACTCATTAGTGACAGGCCCCAGGGAACCAGCAGTCAGCTTGCTCAGCTGTACAAAATGATATCTGACACTTTTTTTTCAACTTTAAATCTAATTATTTGCCTCTAGCTAGCATTATTATAAGTCATCCAATAAGACGTTAATCAAAGGAAATACAAAGTGTACTGATAACAGCACTTATAAATCTTCTTTCCCATCAATCCGCTTTGGTCCTTATAAATACAACCACAGTTTCATAAGATATAGTTGTTCTACAGATCATGGTACAAATTCTCCCATTGTTTTACTACATTTAAGCTTTTTTAAAAAATGTAGATAGAAATTCTGTTCAAACTGCTTGTTTAAAATATAAGGGAACTTTTAGAAGACAGTTTTAATATATTTTACCTGCCTTGGAACAGACCAAGCTGGCCTCTAACCAAAGGAATTTTGCACTTTTTTTGTGTCTGTTTACTGTCAGTACAAGATCCTTCACTTTCTGAATTGATCTTAATAATGATCTTAATAATCTTAATAGTTAAATTATGCGTCTTGTCTCTTAGAGAATTCTCTTTGAAAGTATCAGTCTTTCCATTAGATTTGCAAAATTCTTCCTCAATGTGCAAATTGTAAGGTAGAAGGATGAGACACAAGGATCTAGCTGTTTGCTTCCCTCTGTTTTCAAATACAGGAAAATCATCTGCATCATCAGAGGCTGCAAATACATACACACACACAGACACATTTATACATGTACGTGTATATATACCCATTTTAGAGTTCCTGGTGTACTGCAAATCTGCTTAATCTCAAAACCAAATTTACCCTCAGAACTATTTAGTCCTTCTCACTGCCTTCTAATGATATACCATTACTTCAATAATATTTCCAAAACTTTACAGCTGAGCTGGAAAAAAACAACCTAACTGAGAAGATCTGAAGGGGATTCTTGGTCTAACTTCACCTTGTGAGGACATTTTGGATTTTTCTTTGAATAGCAGACACTGTAACACCTGCTTTTGAGAGAATCAAGAAGTGGCTCCTGGGAGGCAGAGGAAAGGGGATTGATGGTGTAAAAACAAGCAGAAATGTCAAAGGCAAGGAACAAAGGAGGAGATTTGGGGGGCTGTGATGGAGATTCAAACAAAAAGAGATATGAAACAGCTCCAAGTCCCTGACACCCTGTGCAGAGAGGCCAGGGATGCACAAGAGAATAAGAGGCTACAGTCATGCCTATGTTCTCCTGGTGCAGAACTGCAGTCTGTTCATCCACCCAACCACTAAGATATCAACCTCTTTTCATTTTTATCTTTTTTCCCCTTTTTTTTTTCCAGTGGAAACTGAGATAAACTGTGAGGATATATTGATATGTTGTCAACAAACTCAGAATTCAGGCAAATCCTCTACTTCCAAAATGTGAAGAGCTTGACCCCAAAACTCCCACAGTATTTTTCAAAAATAAAAGGAATTTACTCGTTTGGTAGAAATGACTGGCAAACATCCATTTCGTATATTTAAATTATCATGTGGCTGCTTTCAGACAAACTAGAATCTAATTTTAAAATAATAAATTAAAACTGCTTACTAATTTGTAATTATCATTCTTATCTGTATTTTTACATTCATTAAAAAACTAGTGAAATAATTGTGAGAATGCACCTGGTAAAAGAGGTCTTGGTAGTAAAAAATTGATTCTTGTGTCATAAACATTCTCATACTGCTATTATTGGTACTAAATTATGCTTTCATAGGTGAATTTCTAAAATAGTATTGAAGATGTCCCATAATGAGTGGTGTCCTATTACAGTCCAAAGCTAAAGAGTGTGATAGTTAATTGAATTACATATGTCTATTCCAACATTGAGGCTATCATTCATCTTCATGCTCGTGTTGGAAAAAGGGACTTGCCAGTGCCAGCTGAACCGTTTTTTATCTTCTATATTCTTTGTCTCAAGAGAAAATTGATAATGGCTAATAGATTGCATCTTCTGTCACTGAATGAGTTGTCTACAGTGGTAACCACTATGGTCCTACAGTTTAGACACATAAATGTAGTAGGGAATTGGCAACTGAATTTAGACTTCAAGAAAAAAAAAACTGGCACTAAATTTTGATACTGGGCAAACTTGAATTGGATTTCATGTTTTCTTGACTGTCTTTTATGAAATTCTTAATAACTATCCTAAGTGCTTCTGGTAGCTGTAGTACCTGGTATTTAAAACAGAAGCTATATTAGTGACTGAAAATTGTGGAACGTGTTATTTAAATATGGCTGCATAATTTAACAAACAGCTTAATTTAACCATTCCCACTTGCTAACATCCCAACAGCACATATCAGGAACCTGAAGCATAAATGTTACTGTTATTTCAAATTCACATAAGCAACAGTTGGCAAAACAGCTCTGGGTTTTTTTCTTCATTGATCATTAAGAACAATGAATGTCTATGTAGTCTTTGCACAGGAAAAAAAAGCAGGTTTGGAAGCTCAGCACATTTTTACTGATCAACCTTATATGGGCTATGCAAATAGAAGATAAAGGTAGCATGCAAATGCTTAAACACATTAAATGTCAACTGATTACCTCCTTGGAGATGAGCATCTCATTTTCTGGAATAGGCACCATGGAAAGACTGGGCTGCCGAGCCAAGATGTCACAGGTTGGAGAGAGCATGAGGTTAAACACAGGAAAAAGAAATCCATTATCAGTTCAATTTCTATATAAAATATCACTAAAATTTAAAATTAAAGCAAATACCCTCAGACACACTAAGGATAGCAAGGCATTGAGATCTGTGCTCAGCAGACTCTCACTACTCCTTGTCTGTATTAAAATTTATTTCAAGGTATGGCCTGTTTTCTCTTATATTATATTCCCAAAATTAAAAGTGTGGGGAAGGCATAAATCCCTTTTGAATTTCAAAGAAGCATCTCAAGTAAAAATCACACCAAAAGTGTCTACTTTATGATACATTTAGTATGAGATAATGCACTTAAAGTTATTTAAAACTAGAACCATACTAATATCAATGAGAATTTAATTAGAATGCAGGTAAATCAGCTCGAGTTTATAAAGGCAGTGTTAAGATCACAAGCTTGTGACATTTTCTTATAGCGTGACACAGAGACATCATGTTTAAAGAAAAGGCTGCTGAAAGTTTTGAGATGTGGGTGCTTGAGTACTCTCTAAAAGACTGGAAGAAGCCTGCTATTTTCAGCGTATCAAAGGCATTAATTTATTTTGGCATTTAGATCAAATAGTAAATCAGTGAATTATATGTTGCTTACAAATTTTGCTCTTCTAAGAAAATTGATTTTTACACTGTGCTTTTTGAGAAGCAAAACTGATCTCCTAAACTGGCCGTGTACGCAAAGAAATATACTGAAGTGGAATATACTCTAATTTTCTGCAATTGCTTTATGAATGTGTTATATATTTCTCTCTTCCTTTGTAAATTTGCCCTGATTTCTTCCCAGAGAAGAAGGAATCTACTTTAGTGACAACATAAGCTTTGAATCATTTAACTTCTTTTTTTGTGATTGCTATTCCCAAAAATGAAAAGAGAAGGGAACAACTTTAGGCAACAAGTTTATTTATTCAATAGATTTTTATAAATGAGTAAATTTAGGCAAAAGAAGGATAAGGAAGGGGTAAGGTGCCTAGATCCTCTCAGTGGCAACATCCCTCCCTCTGACACTCCTGTGGCTCCCAATGCCAATTAGGCCAAGGCTTCCCCCAGACCTTACAGCACCTCCTGCTGCTGCACACACAGGAGGTGTTTGATGGTCTGCGTGGAACAGATGTTCTGCTTCCAAACCCAGCATCCCATGATTACCAGGCCTAGGCAATCCTTGATGACACACAGGTACAAAGTTCTAGCAACACCTGTGGCATCTTGGCAAGTGCATCCCATTGGAAGAAACCCTAGAGATACTCATTGCCTCATCAGAATATGGGACATCTGTATCCCACACAAAGTAAGAAGGGTCAACCACAAAGAGAAGAAGGAAAGTATTTTTCATATTCTGTTCACTTTCTGATGTACAGCTGAGCCCTCTGAGAAGAATTCTCCACTGCTCACAAGAAAGAAAAGCTCCCTAGTCAGGCAGTGACCTGAGAAAGGGACACCACAAATTGCACAGAGAGAAAATCAATGAAAAACGCACTTCTATTGTGTTATCTCATCCTGGACTTTCTTGCTGATACTCACTGCCTGCTCTCTTAACCTGAAATGCCCCTCTGAGTCATGATTCTGCCTTACCTTTTTTCTTGAATATGAGGTCTCAAGTCCATCCTTAGACCTGACAAAAGTAATTACCTTTTTTTGTCCAAGAAATAGATTTCTTCTCTTATTTTGATAGCATCCTCTTTTCAAACTAAAGAGCCAAACTGTGTGACAGTCTCCATAGGGAGGAAAATAATTTCTATTTTATGGAGAGGTACTCTTAAAATTGGTTTGGAGATATTTAATTAAAAGAAGGCAAGGAATTCACCAAATAATAATGAAGAAAAATAGTTAGTAAACAATATTGAGTCCTCTCTGTTTCCACAAGGCTTCTCTGACCAAAACCCCTTGAAGTTACCATAGAAGAGTCTATGCATTCTACTAGCCAGGTGGGTCTAGTCTTAAGGAGGCAACATATAGCTCATTTATAAAGAACTTTAAGTAGTACTTTAGTGAATATAGAACACATAAGCCAAGGGCTACACCCTTTTTCTGCTGAAATAAAACTTAGACTTCAGGTCCCTGAAAGGAAGGTGTTCAGATCTTGCCTGAAATCATACAGTTCTGCCTCTGCCAGCTGCAAAGGAAACAAACGCCTTGGCCTGGCTGACATCAGCCCAAAGACCCAGAGGCTGATTACATGTGTTATTTCCATCAAGTGTCAGTGTAAACCAAAATGTGTCTGCCTTGCTTTAGAAAATGTCCCATACCTGTCCTGAGTTTAACCAAAAAGCTACAGAATCTTGTTCTTACTGATTTTTCCTTAAAAATATGATTTTTTTGTGTTCTTGACTGCACATGACACAGCGAACTTCAAAGTACTACTTCAGAATATGAAGTAGAAAGAATGAGGCTGGATTAGCCTTTTCTTACTTGACATTGTGTCCCTATCACCCCTCAGAGTCATACAGGAATGTGCTTGTGTCCACCAGATCTGAGATGTGAATGCAAGTAGGACTTTGTACTTTTTATGGGTGTGTAGTATCAGTGAGACCTCATCAAACTCTGTCATTGGCATTCTTTTATCTTCAGGTCCAAGCAGCTGGCAAGAAGCCCTGTCTCCTATGCAAATGTGAAAATATTGTGTCTGTTGATGGTGGGAGATGAATATTGCTTTTATAATTACCACTCTTCTTTCCTGTGACAGTTACAAAATTCTGCATTACTCCTACAAGGTTAATCAACAATTTTTAACTTTTCCAGATGTTACTCCGACTTCTCTTAATGTGGCATTTTTTTCTTTATTATTTCTAAGAATAGTGAAAGAGCAAACTAGACAAATCTGCATTTGTGACTGCAAAATTGCACTGAGGAGAGTAAAGTATCTTTACAAGTTATAAGTACTTGCAGCATGTAATTTCAAAGATAAGTTATATACCTGCCCAAAATAACCTCTTACAGACTAAGACAAGGCTTAGAAAGAGGTGGTTATACAATATCTTCATTAGACCTTTGCTCATTTAGTTCTGTAATCAGCAAGACATATTTGCCTTTAAAAGGTCAGTTGATCTTTATTGTGCTATGAATCACAGCTGCCTCTGAACTAATATAAAGCTTTCTGAATTGTTCTCAGTGTAAGATGTTTTTTATAAATCCAAGTCGCTCTCTGGAGGGTCTGCAACATTTGCTAATTGAGGCACCAGCTTAAAACTGGAACTGCTGAGAGATAACATACATAGGAAGTAAGACTATTTCAACTATAGTAACCGGAGAACATTAACATTTACACTACTCTGTCGAGTCTTTAATCCCCTTTGAAAATAAATTAGGTGCTCTAGTCCTTTATTGAACATAGATACATTCCTTCACAATAGGAAAAATGGCTGATTTCTCAAAGACTAAAAACATTAACTTAAACACATACAACAAGCAAGTATTTTTCATAAAACAGTTTTATGTCTCTCTGCTTTATCTGAGTGACAATGAACATGAAATACTCAGTACCAATAAATGGTAAACCACCCACAGACGCACAGAAAGGAATACTTCCAACTAAGGGGAAAGAAAATAATATAATGTAAAGGGTCAATTTATGATTAAAATGAATCTAGTCTCTTTGAAATGACACAGTATAAATTCTATTTCAAAGATTCAGTCCTTAAGCACCAAATTCTTTTGTATCTTGTACCTCTATGAAAAGGAAAAGTAAAGTAGAAATAGCGATCACAATACAGATTTACAATGTGCCTTCAGACTTATGCAGTAAACCATCCTGACAGACTTGCAAATCCTTATTACACATGATTGTAGCCCTGTGCTTTTATTTTGAAGATTTCAAAACTCTTTCCAGGTACTGAAAGTACCTGCAAAAAAGAAACAACTCTCACACAGGCACAGTTTCCTGATAGTTTCTTACCAGACACAGGCCCAGAGGTCACCAGAGTGCAGTGAGACTGAGAGATTTGAATCTAAATAGAGTGGATCATAAAACCATAGAAAGGTTTGGTTTGGAAGGGACCTTAAAAATAACCTAGTTCCAACCCCTTTGCCTTGGGCAAAAGCACCTTCTACTAGACCAGCTTGCTCAAATCCCCATCCAGCCTGGCCTTGAACACTTCCAGGGATGGAGCATCCGCAGCTTCTCTGGGCAGCCTAACACCAGAGAATACCAGAGGCTGGAAGAGTTACAGGGCTTTGCAGTAAGGATTCCTTATCTATAAGTGGAATAGGAGGGAGATGCATGCAAGCCTAGCAGTGCACTAATTTTCCTTGGGTTGCTTTTTCCCAGATTGAGTTTAACTTCACATGCAGGGCCAGTCCACGATGGATTTGACTGAAGATTTTCTAACAAAATTATTTTTCAATGAAAAATACTAGTAACAACAAAAAAATTAAGCTTTCTGCAAAATATTTTGTAATTTAGAAAATTAAAATGAAGCGTTCAATTGCAAGAAAACCTAACTGCAACTACAATATTGTGTTTTCTGTCTTGGATGTTTCATTTTGAATCACTTGCATAAAATACTAAGATGCATTTCACTATCCACTTTGTGGCAATCATGTTAAGAGCCTCTATTTTCTGCTGGGGGCTAATGAAGCGCTGCAGTTCCTTGCAGGGCTGATTTCACTATTGGTGATTATGGGAGCTGGTGGCCAGCAAGGATTCCAGACCCATGATGAAGACTTGAGGCATGAGAACCACAACCCACACATCCATAGGGTAAGGCAGCAGAGACAAGCCTCTTCTAATCAAATGTGTCAGGGCTATCTGCGTTGAGTTAGTTCAGGTAACCCAAAGGATGCATATTGGTTTCTGGAGTATTCAAATATTTTCAAAATTTAATCTGTATTGGAAAGAAAATGTCAGAATTTCCAACAACACAAGGGTTTGAAATTTCCCTCAGCATATTGACCGTGAACTATTTATGGACTCATCGAAATAGTCATTGTTTAGTTGCTTCCTGCCCAAGGAAGGGGCTCATTTCTAGTTGAATGAAAACATCCAAAGAACTTTAACCACTTTCCAGGGGACACTGTGAAATGGATTGGATTTAATTTTCAGAGCTGAATTTCCCCAACATATTTTATTAGCAGATTAGCTGTTAAACTGAAAAATCCCTGTTTTCTGAGCAAGCTTCTGATGCAAGAGATCTTTTACCTTAGCTACTTTAAGTTCAAACCAGAAACTTTTAATGAATCTTCAAGAGTGAACACCTGTAATTGTCACCTATTATATAAAAATTTGCATTAAGATCATATTCTGCCAATAGTATAACTATAACTAATTCTATATATTTTTAACTAAGAAAAAGAAAAATCTAGTTCACAATATCTCTGTAAATCAGTAAATACTGACTTCTTGAGTTCAAGATCTGAGTACATCCTTGGCATTTTACTAGAACTAGTTATATTTTATGCTTTTATCTAACATAACTGAAATTGGAGTGAATTAAGACTGTATTTCAGAGTACACATTATAGAAATACTTCAATTAAAATGTCTATATAGCTCTGGGTGCTTTGGGATATAGCTTTGGGTGCTTTTCCATTAATTATGATTTTCTTTTTCCTTTAGGTCTTGCTTGTTCACTATCTTCAATTGAAAGTGCACAAGTATGAGTTTTGTTTCTCATACAGGTTTCATACATACCAAATCAGATTTGGTATTCTTCACTCAATTACATATTTCTGCTAATGTTGTTAATAAGAGCCTTTATCTCTGGATTGCTTCTGTGCTCAGAAGCGAGTTGTTAGCTAGGGTCAGAATTTCTATTATATTTGGGAATGTTTATTGTATAAAAAATGTCTGTCTGAAATCCACTACACAGAAGACTAGATGCCATCACCCTAGAAAGTCAGATATAAGGATGAACTCACTCAAATTTTTATTATGTAGAGACTTCTAAGAATGAAGATAAAACATCTTAAAGCGCTATTTGGTGCTTAAGACTGGTTTAATCTGTCCTAGCAGAGACAGCCAGTATAAAGGAAAAGGCAGAAAGAAATAGAAGTGGCTGTAATTATGTTTCATGAGGAAACTTGTACACTCCTGGGTGTGTTCACTGGGAAGCATGTTTTGGTTTCTAAGCATACAAAGTGCCTGCTGGGTCTTGATCCCATTGTGTTGTGTGCATGTTTTCTAAATTAGCAGAAGCACACCAAAGAAATGCCAGGGTGCTACCCTCAGCATCTTCTCCTACTGGACATAGGACAGAAAGGCTCTCAAACTTGGCAAACTGCCCAGGCCAAAAGTGATGACACCATAATCAATTCCTTTCTCTTTCATTGGAAGAGCTGTCTCCGGAGAAATGGGTAGCTGAGGTCATTCCAGGCCGTGCCAGACTTGGGACACCTCCATTTAAGGGCCTGTTCCTGGGTCTTCTGTTGAGCCTAAGATACCTTCAAGTTCTGTTGCTAATTCAATGGCTTTTGAAAGAAAGCAATTGATTATGTTTAGAATGTTATGATCTTTCCAAAAAGTGTTTTAAGAGCAACATCTTTCTTTAAAGATGAGCTGAGCAGGGACTGTAGACACATTTTCTGAAGGCATTGTCAAACCAAGTCAAAAGTGATAGAAATATCATCTAAATATGATATAATTAAAATAAATCATTAAGCCAAAGAATGCTATAAAATAATATACAAAGAAGACACAGCAATATTAATCATTACTATTTTCCCAACAAGGAGGTCCAATTTGTAGCTCAGCACTAAGGAACTGACTTGTTTACCTCTGATATCTTTTTTTACACCAAAGCAATTTTTCTGGGTCACAGATAATATATTGATCAACCACAATACACCTACACAAGTGCAACATTTAAATACCAAAGTTCAAAAGAGAGAAAAAAACTGTCTTCTAGAAAATAAAAGCTGTTGGATGATGTCTGGGAGAAAAGTGCTTTTCCATGGCAACCTTGAAAGGCTGCTGTATTCACAGAATGTCACCTCCCACTATGCTACTATTAATCAAATGCAAACTCCAATGAGTAGGAGATTGGATGATGAAGTAAACACCACAGATTTCATTTAAAAAATAATAAAGGCTCCCTTTAAATATTCTGCTTACCTATGAGCCTGGAGACCTGCAAGTGATTATGAAAAGTTGACACTTTTGGCATGACCGCATTTAGTGGTTTCAAGAAAATTACATTTAGACCACTAAGGAAAAAAAATTAAATTGGCTTGAGCACAAAGTTGGACATTAAAAGAGAACTTGTCCTCTGCTACTGTTATAAGTAATGCCTGACCAGACAGAAATGCTAATTTTTTAACATTTCCTCTCACTGCTTGCAAAAAGGCAGTTCCCTCCAATCCATTTTCAAAGGCTATGCTGCTAAATATTTAACAAACGGGGAGATTTTCACAGGAGTGTTCATAAATCGTGTATTCAGCCCTTGTTGCCAGAAAGAAACGTTTGAAAGGCACTGGAGACTTAGAGACTGAGGGAGCTACACTCATTCATTTCTTGCCTCTTTGCTTGAGCAGGTCATTCCTTTCTCCTTCAAAAAATAGCTAATTTTCTAAAAGCTAGTGGTCTCCGCCCTGAGAGGTATTTACATCTACTGTGCCTCCTATAAAACACAGAATCTTAGAATAGCACAGATTGGAAGGGCCCTGCCTTTTGAGGGAAACAGAGCCTAGGTGAGGTTACCTAGCACCCTGTCCAAACACGTCTTGAAAACCACCTGTGGTGGGGATTCTAAACATCCCTACAGAGGTTGTTCCAGTGATTGGTCCCTCTCACAAAAAAAAATCTTTTGTATAACAAGATTCATTTTGTCTCCTACTGCTAGTCGAACCTATTGTACCTTGTCTTCTCCATGTGGCTCCATAAGAAGAGAAAGCCTCTGTCCTCCCCCTGACTATTTTTTAAGTACTGGAATCTTGTGAAGAGGTCCTCCCTGAGCCTTCCCTTCTCCAGGAAGAAAAGACCTAACTCCTTCAGTCCTTCCTCATAGGGCAGGTTCTCCTTCTCAGTCCTTTGATCACATCTGTGGCCCTTCTTTGGACCCTTACCAGCCTGTCTGCATCTTTTTTGAATTGCAGAGACCAGAATTGGACACAGTATGCCAGATGCAGGGTTGTGCTCTTCCACACTTCTCCCTTAAAGACTGGAGGGATTCCCATCAGAACCATGCTTTGGAGTAAACCACAGAGCTCCACATTTCCTCTGGCTCTCCATGACTGCAATACGTGTATGTCATTCCTTTTTCTTGAGTTGTTTTTTTGCAATCAGAAGGAAAAGGAGCTTTTTAAATAATAAAACTTCTAAATCATGTAATTATTAAAGTCTGGGGGGTTTAAATAAGAGCAGAAGCACCTGGTGGCTGGGCAACAGAGTGGGGAAGGAGAGGACAAGAGAGATAAGAAGGCAAGTAAGAACAGAATCAGCTCAGTGAAGTGGACAACATTTTTATTTCAGAAGTAGCCTATGCACAGATGCAAGGAGAGAGACACAATACCTTAGTTCCCACTGCCTCCTTCTATCAAATCTTAAAACCACATTGTGAAATTATTTGGGATACAGATTATAAATTTCATCACTTCAAACAGTTATAATCCACAAAAACTGCCTGGTTTATCTTTCAGCTTGATCTCTGTAATTTCATCACCTATGGAGATTCAGGTACTTTAAAAAAAACAATCTGGCACCAAGTCAAGCCTGCCTAAACAATACCACAACAAGCATTTCAGATCAATACAGCTGATATCATCTTATACCCTGAGCCAACAAATGACATGATCCTGGCTTTAGGTCCTCACCATATCCAGTCTCCCTAATATAAGACATAGGTAATCATTTTGGTTGCTTCCATTTCCCATTTCTGAGGGAACACTGGTTTAAGGTAATTTTTTACCAATAGTGCAGGTGGAGAATAACTTAATTCAATGTGACCTCCTGTCCTTTTTCAATACTGCATTTTTCACATATTTAGAATGGTTTTAAGAATTTATGCCAGCTGGTTTTGCCCTCTAGTGGAAGGTGAAGCAAAACACAACATGTAATTAGAAACTTATCATTCATAGATTGACCCTGTGGACACTGACCACATGTTTACTGGGTGGCTGGAGAGACAGCAAGTGAGTCACTGCATGTTATTCCTTATCCTAAAGAATGGCAAGTGGAGAGGGGAAAATCCAGGAAACTAACAGAGAAAATAGTCCAGGTTTAGTAGAGAACAGAAAGAAATTCCCATGCTGTTGGGATGTTGTTTAGAGAATGGGTCTAACTGTTTGAAATGTCAACACTTTATCCTGTGTATGCTGTGCTATGTTTTCTGCTACTGCAAGTACTTATGACAGTAAATTTAATAATTTCTTTTTAAAAACATTATTACCTTAAGACTTTAGTTGGGTGGTACAGGAAATAGTAGGCAAATATTGTTAGGATTTTTATCAGCATATACTGACCCAATGTTAAATATTGATTATGAGAACAAAATAAAAATTCCTTTGTTTATCAATGAATGTTAATATTATAGACCAAAACAGAAGCATAAAAAAAGTCTAACTGATGAATATTTGCTTTCGAGGTGAAAAAAAAGTCTGTTTGTATTAAAATAGCCCAGTATTGACATCTGATTGTTCTGTTTGGCAAAGAACAGCTGATATGATATACCAAAAAATTACACTATCTTAGTTACCTTCAGACACCTTTTCCCTGACTTATTCATTTTTCTATTCAAATTTATGAGTTTTTAGCATTGTTTTCATTAGCAACAGTAAATATTCATTTTCCTTATAAAGCAATGGTTTTACTGGTCATATGAACTATTTGTTTGTTCATGTGAATGCCTACAATGAAAAAGGAAACTTATCCAAAATATGTCATTGTAAAATCTTTTCTGCCTAAGTAAATATGTCAGCCCAGTTCAGTAAAAATTTAAACAGAACTTTTGTTCTGTTTAAACCAGTCTCTCAGATGGGAAAAGGTGCTTTTGTTCAGGTTGTCTCAGAGACAGAATGGAAGGTTGATTTTAGTTCTAGTTTTATTTCTGGTTCATCCTCGTAAGTGGGTAAAATGGTAAATTCTGTAAATCCCACGAGATGGAGGGGCCAATATCAAACACTATTGATGTTGCCTATTAACCTAAACCATGCTTCTAGTATGGAGAGAGAAAGGCATTTCCAGGTTTTTCTTTAGAGTCTGACAGCTGATCAACATGTATCCTCTGCAGAGATTACACATTTTTCCAAAGCCATCTTGACTCTCTGTCAAGCATGCCTGAAACTAGTGACACATTTTTCACCCTGGTACTTCCTCTGAAGAGGAAACCAGGACACACAGCCTAAAGAAACAGAACCCAATGCCAACATTTAAACCTCTTGCATCCCAAACAAAATACACTGTACAGCTCAGACTGGGACAGTCTCTCCTGGAAACAAGGTTTGCTCATTTCCAGCCAGATTCTGTGTTAGAAAAAGAGGAAGTAGAAGAGATGCATCTGAGAGGTTTCAAACAGCATCTTTTATGAACTTACAGAACTGATGCTTTTCTAGGGCAGGGGCTCTCTTGAGGTAGTGTAAATACCTTGTGTCAGCTGCTTATCAAAATACTTCAATTTAGGCACATGACACAATTTTCACCTTACAAAGCTCATTAGCCAGCCCTGTCATCCACACACCTTGGGCTACAGAGATTTTTGTCCAGCTTCTCCAATGCTGTTTCAAAGAAGATAAAAATGTCAGCAATAACATCTTTCACTTTGCACTACCAAGAGAAAACTGCTTGTCAGGATGACAGACAGAGCCACTGGAAAAGTCTGTATTTCCCTCAGATTAGTCTCCCTTTGCTCAATCACCAAGGAAAAAATAATTACCCCATTACTTAAGTGAGGGGAAATGTTAAAACTAATCTTAGCATGAGGGATGAAATAGATTACTACTGCTTTAGAGAAGAAATAGTTTGACTGAAAAGTGGTGGGAGCCCGTCCTAGCTGGTCTAGAGAAAGCCAGACCCAACAGGAGCTGTGTCAAGGAAAGGAAAAGCTGTAATATCTCCAGGGAAGTTGGACACACAGGCTCATGTGAGATACATCTCCCATAGCTCTTGCCAGCACCGAATCCTAATGACTGAGCTGAATTCTGCCTAGAATTAAAAGAACAACAGCCTACACAGATCTTGAATCACACTATACTTGATGCTCACCTTATTGTACAAAAAGTTGTACCAGTAAGGGCTATAAGGATTCTAATGAACATCACACACAATAGAAGAGAAGTGGCTGAAAGTCCAGGGTTTTACAGTTGGTGAGGGAGATGGATGGAGGACACAAAGGGGACTTAGCTGGAGGGATCAGTTTAGTTGGACCCAGAGGGTGTAGGAGACAATCTTCTATGAAAAAGAAAAGTAAACAGAAACAAATTAATGGGTGCAAAAAAAAGAAGTCTGGGCAGAAAGCAAAGTGCTTTTCTTGCACCATTTTATGTCTCCTAGATCTTGATGGATCTGGGAAAGGTGCTGAACTTTTATGCCAATACAACTGATCTACACTAAACATTTTCATTGGCATGAAAGTGCATACGCAGAAACCTGCGGTAGATGCCCCATTAAACCAGTTATACTTTGCTTGACTGGGGTCCAGTGCATCTCCCTCCTGCAGCTCAACTGGTGCTCAAGCAACAGAAAAGAAAATCCCTAAAGCATCCTGTGCTAGGATAAAACCATCATGTTTGGGAGACTTAATAAAACAGGAACCAAACCAATGTAAAAACAGTGTCTGAAAGGTACAAAAGAGAGCTGTATCTGTATATGAGCAGGAGCACTCCAGGGTTTTTAGCAAGACTCCAACAAGACTTTTGAGACATTTAAGTGTTAAACCAGTGAAGGTGCATACACAATATTTTTTGCTTCTCTAAGTTGTCAGTAGTTAATAGTGTTTCTGGTTAAGAAAACCCAATATGTATGTTCTTTTTGCACCTAAGGATAGATCCCTTTTAAAAAGAGATTTTCAAAAGAATTGGGATAGTCAAGGAGGCATACCCAGGTTTTGGCACACATCTTGCACTTAGATTTTGTCAAGGCTGTTGACATAATACATCCTGGATTCTCACTTAGTTGGCTGGCTGTCTAGACCAGCAACTCCACTGTGCTGTGCCTTTGAGCCAAAGAACCAGAAAATTTGTGACAAGAGCTGTGATTAGTTCCAGCAGAAGCTAATGCATTGCCCACCAAAAGAGTGAGCATGAGCAAACAGAGGATCAGAGCTGGGCAGCAGCCCAGCCACTTCACACCAGCCTTGCCTCCTGCCGTGCCTCTTCAAAGGCACCAGGCCTGCCCCTATTAATGCTAAACCTTTGCAAACTGGTCACACAGGTTCACACCAAATGGAGCTAATATCTCTTTAGTTCATCCTTATCGTTCTTCTTCCATTGCCCAAAGTTATTTATTTTTTAAATGACAAAGGGGTCTGTAAACATTCTTGCTAATAAATATTTGCAAGCACATGAATTGTCTAACATTCCTTATGAGTCATTTCATATAATTATGTAGCAAAATGCTTAACTTTCCTCCAAAAAAAAAAATTGTTTCCCTAATTTCAAATCAAAATCTTCATAAAGCTGTCATATCAGCACTGTTACAGATTTATTTCCCATTCCAGTGTATTTCATGGTTCTTTTTTGAACAAAGTGGGACATACTTAGAAAAATCCTGGAACGCTACTGAAACGTACTAAGAGGAAAAAAAAATCTCTCATGATGGGAAAAATACAATCTCCAGTAAAGGCATCTAAAAATGTGGGAAGCTTAATACTGTTGGATTGGAACCTGAAAAACATTACACTCTCTCTGTAAAAAGTGTTTGAGGGGTGGATATCCACTAGGTAACAGTAATACCAGTTGTATAGACCCTCAGGGTGGGGAAAAAAAACCAAAAAGAAAAGGTGGCAGCATATGCTAACATGGAAAAAAAAAAAGCCAAAATAAATCGGGGCTTTTCCTTGGTTTATAAATTTTATTGGCACATGAGTCTAAATCTATATACACTGTGCCCAGAGCACAGATGATGAAAGATCTCTGTGAGCTGAACTACATCCTTTCCAGATGATCTTTGCTAATTTAGATACTTTTTTCTCTGTTAATTACTTTGGATTATCTGCATGAGATCATCTACCTGTTAAACGAAAAATTATTCCATTCTAAAGGAAATTGACTTTTCCACATAACGACATTTCTCAATGAAATGAAAAACAAACAAGCTACTCTCTGGTGTGCAGAACAGCCAGTGTGTTCAACAGAGGGATGTGAAGCTGAAGGTCAGCAGTTACAGCTGGCTGCATCATTATGTCTCAAACTGAATGTCACCCACACAGTCACCAGTGCTCAGTGTCACACTGAGAGGTTCAGCAGGGCAGGGAGGTACTGCAGAGGTCTAAGAAAAATCAAAAGAGGTAAATTAATAAAGCTGATGCCATCTGGAATCACATCTACTCCCTACCCTCCTCAAAGATGCAGCCTGAAAGGGTCTGTCCTTTCAAGATGGGCTACGTGACGGAGAGGCAGCAACATTATTAGAAAGAAAGGAAAAGAAAACTCAGAGAAAGAGAATAGAAATGTGAGAGCTGAACCTCCCATGCATGACTGGGAAAATCTGCAAAGAAAAACAGGGAAAATCTGAAACAGTATGAGCACTTTGATCCACAGCCACAATTAATGCCTCCTAAGTTCTTATCTGAGGACAGATTAGCACCAGCTCCTCCACAGAGAACAAAATGCCTAACTTCCAGTCTCCTAGTTTTATTTCCAGCTCTTATATCCCATGCAAGCAGTTAATTTACCCAATTTAGGAGAAACATTGGTAGGAAGAACTCCCCCTTTTTAGAAGTCAGCCAGCATGCAGCCAAAAATGCTTTTACTGAGAGCAGGTGAAGGGGGAGAATGAGTCATTACTCTTTTCAGGCTAAAAATCCCACAGTTAGAGGCAACCAGAGCAATTTTCAAGCTGTTGTCTTGGCACCAAGACCAGTTCCACAGTCAGTGCTGCAGCCCTCCTACAAGCACTAAAATCCCTCAGGAAAGTTTCACAGGTGCTGAAAGATTGTGAACATCCTCACTTGGGCATCCAAGTCCCCTCCACCCACAAGGGATATGACAACAGTACCACGAACCTGCTCTGGGAGGCAGGAGCTGAAATTAAGAGCATATGCTGTCTTGTTTGGCACTTCAGTGTTTTCCCTAGATCTGCATATTATTGTACTATTAATTGTTCTATGAGACCACAGCGAGAATCATATAGCCATTTCTCACACAAACAAAACCAGTTTCTGTTAAGTGAATCCATCTGAATACAAGTCATTATTTCTTTTTTCAGACCGAAGATGTCTTTATAAAGATCTTCTAAAATAACATGTATTTTGCAGCAACTTGTAATATTACTTAGCTTAGGACAAAGATACCAATTTATTAGTACTATAAAGCCTACAACATAATTCATTCACATAAAGGAAGCAAAACTGAACCTATTAATTGTGAAATCAAATTTTCCATCTATTAAAGACAATGCAAGTTTTTTTGTTCATTTTAATGTGTAGCTTTCATGTAAATAACTTTGCCTTCCATTGTAACAACAGCATTAGACTTATTATGCTGTCAGTACTTCAGTAATATGTGCCACAAGTAATTTATAAAGTGTAAGTTGATTGGTTTCCACAGTTAGCTTCAAATGTCATAATGCTTCAAGCCCTGGCTATAACCCCAGGTTTATATTTGTCTGAAAAGAGGAAGTTTGGTAAACTTTCATCAGTAAAGCTATAGCCAACATAATCAGTGTCCAGCCCTGATGAAAGGGAGGTCTGAACTGCCCCTGCCTACAGGAAGGCTCTGCTGAGGTGGCCTAGGGCAAAAGCTCTATAGTAAAATGTCCAGATAACTCTCCTGCTCTTTCATCCCAGGAAAATGGCAGCACAGCACCTTGGAATCTGAAGGCGTTCAGTAATTAAAGCATGAATAACTCACTATCATCTCACCTGTAGTCACTGAACTCAAATATTCACTGTCAACCTCAAAAGTTCAAAGTCAAACTGAAAATCACTATTTTTTATTATTTTTCTTATATTTTACATAAACTCTACATTCTATGGAAACCTTCTGATGCCACCCATACGTGTTGCTGGAACCCACTCATACCACAATTATTTTCCTCTGTACTGATGCAGTACTCTTGAGGAGTTCTTGGATTTTTCTACATCAAATCAGAGCTATGGAGAGGCATGGAAAGAGCTAAAATTAAATTCTTAATTAAATTCTGTTTTAAAAGGAAGAAGAGAGGACTGCCATTGCAAAAATGTCTAATGTGAGTAGAGAGGCACAGGAGTAAGAGAAATTCAATTAGTAAGGTATTTTATTCACATTGTGTCTGACAAGAGGACTATTGGCTTCATTTTACTTCCCTCCAGATGGAAGATTTGGAACATACTGGAGAGGTTAATAACAAACTCTTACAGGTACATTCAGATTGTGTATCATATTTAAGGTTTTTTTCCCAATAATGCACACAAACACAAATGCATGAGGAAAGGCTGTCACAGCCATTTATCTGGAGTTTCTCTGAGATAATGCCTCATACAGGTCAGCACAGTCCAAGATGTGTTTTTGCAAAGTGATCCTACAGCTTTGTGCAGGGGGCTGTGGGAGAAGACAGCATCTTTGCTGCCCCAGCATCACATGTGGTACAACTGTACCCTCAGTCTGTGGAGGGACATGGACATGGACCTGGGGGAGATATGGACTGTGGGAGACATGGACTGGGGGAGATATGCACTGGGGGAGATATGGACTGGCAGTGAAACAGAAACATACTGGGGCTCCTCTGCAGTCTGCCTTGGAGAAGATGTTGTGAACCTTGCCCAGCCCTCACCGTCATTTCTCTTCAGAGAGGTTTCAGGTCTGGGCCCCAGATGAAGGAAGCACTCTCTACTAGATATGACCTAGACATCTGTTTGACAGGGAAGCACAGGATTTCAACTCTCTTTTTTACAATGTTTCTTACAGATGTCATGAAAAGCTCCTCTCCTCAACATACAGGTGTTTACATCACCAAAGAATAATGGCCCTGTAGAAAGCCTAGCTGCCCATCTCAGCTTGAAGACTTTCCTTTAGGATCCAGGTGCCCCTTAGGGAATCATCTCACTTTGCAAAAGAAAAAGAGACAGGAGCAAAACAAGGATCTATGTTTATTACTTCATCTTTAGGGAAATTAGCTGAGGCTACAAAATCCTTCAGAGTGAGAGCTACTCACCTGCTCAATATTTTGATCACTGATTTCTTCAAGGTACTTTTTAAAAGGATTGGGTTGATAGGGCTCCTCCATTTGCTGTGCACTCTTTGCTTTCACCAGCACGGGACGAATAACACCAGGTTTTGTCTTGACCCATAGCACATCCAGGAGAAAAGAGATGGAAGAAGAATCACATAAAACACCTTACCATTTACAGAATATTTGTTAGACAAGTCAATTCTGGCGGGGCTATACTGACTATATTTTAAAAAATTTTCTTAATGATATGTTTCACCACCAAAATTATTCAGGTATCATGCTGCCTGGACTACTTCTAATACAGATAGTGGAGAAAAGTGCCAAGAGCTGCTTTTATGCACAGAACGTCATCACTGGCGTGTGTTTATTACTGACAAAAAATAGCTACAGAGCTGTCAGACCATGGTTTGTGGGTTTTGCTGGCTGGTTTTTTTTTTTCTGGCTGTTCAGCTGCAGCTTGATTAGTTCAAGTCACACTTTATGCACAGCCACACATCTGCTTTTACACTGGGCTCCTCAAAACAGTAACTGTGAAGGAAGCAAGGACAACCTGTGATGCTGTTAGTTTACACCCAGGCAGAGGCATGTTAGGAAAAGTCTTATTGGGGAATAATACCAGTGATTGTGTGCTGGACTTTATAGTCATAGAGTCACTGAATCACAGGATGGAAAAGACCCTTCCAATCATTGAGTCCACTCATAAACCTACTACTGCCAACATATACATAAACATATACCTGAGCACTCCATCTACACATCTTTTAAATACCTGCAGGATATTATGTCCAATGAGTGGAAATGTTAAGACAGAGTACTAAAAGTGGAGACATAATATTGATTTCAGGTACTGTAAATGATACACATGTAGAATAGAATTTTTTTTATTGGAAAAGGCCCCTAAGATAATAGAGTCCCACCAATGACCTACCACTGCCAAGTCCACCAGTAAAATATATCACTAAGAGCCACATCTACATATCTTTTAAATTCTTCCAGGGATGGTGATTCAACCACTTCCCTGTGCAGCCTTGAAGAAACTTTCCTTAATGTTCAATATAAACCTTCCCTGACATGACTTAAGGCCATTTCCTCTTGTCTTATCACGACCTTGCTACAGCCTCCTTTCAGGCACTTGTAGACAGTGGTAAGGTCTCCCCTGACCTTCCTTTTCTCCAGGCCAAACACCCCCAGCTCCCTCAGCTGCTCCTCGCAGCACTTGTGCTCCAGACCCTGCCCCAGCTCCACTGCCCTTCCCTGGACTCACTCCAGCCCCTCAATGTCTTTCTAACAGTGAGGGGCCCAGAACTGGACCCAGCACTGGAGGTGTGGCCCCAGCAGTGCTGAGTACAGGGGGACAATCCCTGCCCTGCTCCTGCTGGTCACACTATTGCTGATACAGACCAGGATGCCATTGGCCTTCTTGGCCACCTGGGCACACACTGACTCATGATCAGCTGCTGCAACCAGCACCCCCAGGTCCTTTCCCACTGGGCCCCATTCCAGCCACTCTGGCCCAGCCTGCAGCTCTGCATGGGGCTGTTGTGCCCCAAGGGCAGGACCCAGCACTCGGCCTTGTTGAACCTCATACAATTGGCCTCAGCCCATCTACCCAGCCTGTCCAGATCCCTCTGCACAGAACCCTCCTACCCAGAAGATCAACACCCAACTTGCAAACTGGCTGAGGGTGCATTAAATCCTCTCTCACAGATCATCAATAAAGATACTAAGCAGAACAGGCTGCAATACTGAGCCTTGGGGAACACCCCTTGTGGCTGGCCACCAGCCAGATCTAACCCCATTCCACACCACTCTCTGAGCCTGGCCATCCAGCCAGTTCTTCTCTCCAGCTCCCTCTGAGGTTCTCCTGACTCAGGAAGCCCCTCTGTGCACCCCACTGCAGCGCTCCACTGCCAATCATGCCAGCACTAGAGCCACTCACCTCGGTGACAGAGTGACAGTATCTTTAAGAGTTCAGTTGGAAAAGTACACTTTTAGAGGATCTGATCAGCATGGATATGTGATACCCATCATTTCAGACAAATTGGATTATTTCACCAAGAAAAACTTCCTTGGTTGTCAACCAGTGAACCAAAAAATTTGACTATTACCGTCTCAATTTAGTATATCTGTGATTTTTTTTTTAAATTCTTACTGTAAAATCTGACAAGATGGATTGTGGCATAAACTCTAAATAGAGGCTAAGGGATAATTTTAAAATAGACATGTTCAGTGAGCCAAAAAGGGAAGAAAAAGTACACTTTCTCACTGGAATTTTAAAAGTAGTCAAGTCTTCCAAGATCCGTGATTGAATTTAAACTTTTAAATGAATCAGTTGTATTCTATTCTGTTATGACTAACCCCTAGAAAATAAGTGGTCTCTGTCACAACTGATGAAGGTAGTAACAACAGGACTGCTGCTGAGCTCCTTCTGTGGTTGCAGCACAGAGAGGCAGCTTGCCCAGCTGGGACTGAGAAATAAGTGTTGTCACAGCTCCCCATCCTCAGTATCCAACCAGGTATAAAAATGCAGAGGAGAAACTTGATTCCCTATTAGATTTATTTATAAAATAAATACATATACTCAATAACACCCTGCTGTCTATTTATAATAGCAATACACTTCATCAGTCAGTCTGGAAAAAGAGAAGTTTACTATGAAAGTAAGCTTAAAATGATTCAGCTGAGATTGCTGGATGTAGCATGTAAACTGAGTCATGGATCCCCTTAAAACAGCATCTGCAGGCATCCAGCAATGTCCATTGAGGGGAGGGTGCAGAGGGTGTTTTGTGCTCTGCTTCTGCCCTGGGAAAGGACAGAGCTCAGCCCAGGGTCTGAGGTAAAGGCAGCAGAGGCAGGCATGAGCACAACACTCCTGGGCAGAGCAAGGCCCAGGGAGTAAAACATCTTCCCTTAGATTTGTGCTTTCTACTCTCCCTCCTCTCCACAAATTGGGGCCCTTTCATTTGTCTCATCAAGCAAGAAAAATATTCAACTGAAAGCAAAAATTCAGCCATGCAGTGATACTAACATTTTTTTAAAGAGCAGTAACTGTCAAGCTGCATCAAAAATGTTTTCATTACGAAGATCAACTTTTTCAAAGATGCAGCACTTATTTAATGAATTTCTAGTCCTTACTTCATGACTATATCTTTGTAGGATTCACCAAAAGATACTTATTTTTCTATCAATATTTCTGAAAAGCATCCGTAAAGTGTCTGGATTTCAACACAAAGTAAATATAAATTTGAAAAGAAAGGTACAGTTGTTATCAAGTCATTATTATGCAGACAAAGGACGTGTGGTCTTCTGGCACTCCTCCACACCATGTAACCATGCAATCAAAAGCCCATTGTGGTACCTGAAATCATCAAGGATAAGCTACTCTCCTTTTGTAAGAAACCTCTTCCAAATGCATGCTGTAGAAATGCTTTTAAGGAAGCATTTTCTAAGCAACACCATGTACTCAAATGCTGACTGAGTCATATGTTTATGTCTGACTCTGCTAACAGAGTGACAGATATCAGCCAGCAACCAGAATTCTAAACACTTTATTAGCACTCTGACAAACTACATAAAATCTTTGATCCAAAACCAAGAACTTGAACTCTTTCTTTGATGACAAATGTCACAGCTGACATGCTGAGAAACAATTTAAAACTAAGTTTTGCCAAGGAAACCGTTGGTCTCCCTACAACAACATGAAAAAATGGTAAAGGCTGTCACGGTAGCACTGGGCTGCCATCATATGTGCACAAAACTTTCAGCAAATTACACAGGGCCAAAGCACAAGTTCCAGAGCTGACCCATAATCAGTGATACTGACCCAGTGCCAGGGCATTCTCTGGCATGGGTTTGGCCCAGGTCAGAAAATGCACAAATAGAAATAATCTACATGCTGGGCTGCGGTGCCTCTCTATGGGCAGCATGGACAGGGCCACCCTCCCTCAGGAACTGAAGGTATTTTGCGTGAAAATGAGCCTTGCATAGTATCTGTCCAAAAAATGAGAAGACAGAATGTTGGCAGAGGTATGGGCACGTTCACCTCTAATTTTCTCCATGTTATTATCACCCTGGTTGCCCCTGAGATCTTACTGAAACTGGTGGGTCAGGTCCCATTTGCAACCCCATTCCATCAGTGACAGAACAAGGGAGATTTGCTTGAAACAGAAAGAGGGCAGGTTTAGATTAGGTATTAGGAAGAAATTATTTGCTGTGAGACTGGTGAGGCACTGGAACAGGTGGCCCAGAGAAGTTGTGGATGCCCCAGCCCTCGTCAGGTTGGATGGAGCTCTGAGCAATGTGGTCTTGTCAAAGGTGTCCCTGTCCACAGCACCAGGGTTGGAACAAGTCACAAATCAAGTTCCTGAGAAATCTGCTTGGGAATCTGGGCTTTGAATTATGGATGCAGATCAGACAGAAAAGATTGTCTGGTAAGGTGACAAAGTTTGGTGGTAATACTAATTAGGGGACTAAAAATATTGGTGCAAAGACTTACAGAGAGATCCTAAAATATTGAGTAAATGAATAATAAAAGGCAGGTGAAACATAACTGAATTCAGTATTGACACATTTCACAGCAGAAAACTAAACTACATCCCAAATTTGCTCATGCTCATGCACCAATGAGCTAATTAGCTGAGAAACCAGCTCTCACTACTCAGGAATTATATCTTGACTTTATTGTGTATTGTTCTGTGCAAACATTGGTTTGCTGCTCAATACAAGTAGGAAGAACTAAATAGAGTACTATAAATCGTTAAGAAAGGAATAGAAATAGCAATAAAGGACCTTATCACATCCTCATGTAACTAGAAAGTTCTGTATCCAGAGCTATATAAGAACAGTTTATGGTTTTAGTCTCCAAATCTCAAAAACAAATATCTGAAAAAGATATAGAAAAGGGCAAGAAGGATCATCAGTGATATGGGATAATATCCATACTTTTCAAAGAGTGACCAAGCAATTTTTAATTTTCTACATGAAATAGACATGACTGGTAGTGCTAGATATTATTGCAATACCTAGAAAAAAAAACTTACATTATTTAGAAAGCAAAGAAAGAAAAATTATTTGCTATTTCAGTACAAGAACTGAGGTCAAGTCATAGGCGTAAAACAAAGGACTGAAGTACTAGTTTGCACCATGCATAATTTAAAAGTAAAGTCTACTGCTAGAGAATGTTATAAAGATCAAAATATAGCAAAATTCAAAAAGTAACTGGAAAAATCATGAAAGCAGATTTAGTCAAAGATTGCTAGGAGAAGAAATTGATTCAGGAAGTCCCTGAGATTGCATTATTTAAAATACAAGGGAAAAATTTCTCGTCCACATCTCCTTTTTTCCCTAAGCATCCATTAATGATCACTGTCACTTGGGCAGGCTCCATGATTTCGCTTCTGAGTCTTCTTCAGAAACTTTGTCTCCAACAAGATGAAATTGTGATCAGAGCTTAAATGAACATCTGATACATAATCTCCCTTTCTTACTTGATCTTACCCTTGCTTTTCACTCATTAAAGCAGCTTTGATGTAAAATAAAGTGTAAGAGGAAAATAGATGGTAGAATCATTTCACATTTAAACAAAACTGTACAAGTGGAATATTAAAAGAGTCCAAGAGGCAGCAGCTGATTCTACTGTTGTCATGCACCTCAAGATCCAGCATGACTCTGTAGTTTGGCATTTGGCCCATGGGTTTACAAGTAGTGTCAGGATTTACAGCTACTTGAAACAGGTGTGTAATTCAGCACAGAAAAAAAAACCAATACAGCTCTGTAGAAGCAATGCAGCTTTGTAAAAAGATATTGACTGGATTTTTTTTCAAAGGACTAAGGAAGCAAGTAATTAATAAAATTTTGTCCTTGTGCACATTTTGAAAACAGTGTATCACAGCTGTGCTCTACATACCAGCTGACTCTCAGTTACTATAGGCACCGATTTGTAAAGGTTGGCCTGCAAAAAAGATGAATATACACAGTATTACAAACAATATCTTTGTGATTACAATGATGACAGAAAAAAATTCAGGAACAGCACTAGGCTTAACTTAGCTAGAGAAGGTTTTCCCACTGACACAGTGGTATGAAAGAATATAAAACATTCTCATTTCCAGTTTTATTTCTAGATGTAGTCAAATTCCTGTTAAGATTTTAGGAATTCTTTTTTCCAAGTGCAACAAAATTGCTGTTTTTCATCTTGATCTAATATTGAAATTTAAATCTTATTTTTCTGAGCCTGCCATTGTCTGTTAATTTGCAGCATCAATGTTTTTAACATTATGAATAGTACTGGGTTGAGTACCTTCTCAACCTTTTCTCACTTTATAGTAGAAGAACCAGAACAATCCTACTTAAGCATACATGTCAGTAATATGGACATTCATTTTTCCAGTTAATCTTGAGAAATTTCTATCTAGAGAATAATTGTATTATTATTATTAAAATATATTAATATTTTATATTTAATATATATTAATATATATTAAAATTATTATATATGTATTATTAAAAATCAGCAGTATCATCCCTAAAGCCAACAGAGATGCATTATTATTAAATGGTGAATAGAATCATATCAAACACCATACAGTTTTAAATGTCATTAAATTACAACTGTGGTACTTAGTTGTCAGCTGGTATAAACTGAATTTACTTTTCATACTTTTTATACACTCACAATAATTTACATCCTTAAAAGGTTCTGAATTTCATGAGAATATAAAAGGTAGATGAGGCCAAGGCAAATCTATGACATTTTAATTGTTAAATGGCAGGCTATTTCAACATACTTTTATAATCTAATACTCTGTATAACCTATTGAAGTCATTAGCAATATTACCATGTTAACATACATATACCTTTGCATATGGTAGTTATAAATAACACCTAAGCATTACTCATAAACAAATTTAAGCTCCTCTTTTAACCAAAAATGCCTTCAAAGCAACATTTTGACAAGCATCTCAGTATTAGATATTGTAAATACAAAAAGAAGATAACTCTATGGAAAACCATTTCTGTGTGTCCTTTCTCTAACGGCCAGAGGACAAACCACTGCCTGGATTATTAACTGGGGCAGAAATAGCCTTTTTACATCCTACTAAGAAGCAGAGTGAGAGAGGAGGAAAGAGCTGTGATGCATCTATGCTATTAAAGACACCTGATGTACCCCTCAGGAGACTGCTGCAGAGTACAGCAATGGCAGAGCACAGGAGAGCCTAGACCATCAAGTTCACACACAAGTGTGTGTGTCAGGAGACAGACTGGGGTCTACAGCCCAGCCTGGGGACCCCAGTCTGTCTCCTGACACACAAAAAATTCAACACACCTGTACAATTTTTAGGAAAGATTGGCCTTCCAATAAACCTCTGTGTTATTCCCAAACACATTTTTAAATATTGTTTTGTTTCATTCATCTAGAAAGTGCTGGTGGAAACAGAAAAAAATGTGTTTGTAAGGGTGATTTTCCATGCCATCCCTAGGCTTCCCTAAGCTGGATGCCTGAAATTATGGTATATGTCCATATTTCAGTTTTGGGAGCTGGAGATTTGCACTGGAGTGTTATTAAATACACTCTGTTCTCAAAGACTACTTCTGAAGTACACTCTTTTATTTCATTAAAAAGCTCTCCTCTGATATTCTTCCTAATTAGTATGAGCCAGCACAATCTGTCAAGCAAAAATCACAGTATGCAATAAAATATGCATACTGCCACATTCAGGAAGCAAAACTGAATTGATCAGTCAAGCATTGTGCTGGCATAAAACTGGGAGACCTCTGTTGCTTTGCCAATACTGCTTTGATTTGAGATTCAATAGGAATGCTGAATGATGAATAGGAAGCTGAGATTTCTCACCACATGACTAAATGAGTTGCAAGTAAAATGTGGAACCTGCAGTAAGTGTGTATGCTAGAGACAATTAATATGTTAATTGGGTTTAATGTTTCAATAATTGAACAAATGACTCAATATAGATATTTTCAACATATGTTACAAAACAGATTCAATTAATCTAAAGTGTGGGTTTTCAGCCAGCTCTGTATCTTGGAAAGAAAAGTTTGGATCAATCCCAGATTCTGAAGGATAAGCAAGAACTACAGGACTTCTACCAAAGCAATTCCCCTACAGTGCAGGCTAAGTCCAAAGAAATGCACCCTTCAGCACCCATAACAAACAGTCTGTATACCAAACAGCTGAACTCTTGCCCCAGGCTTGAAGGAAACAACAACAAAAAGTGTGTGAGGAGGTTAATTTTAACATCATATTTACACAGGTAAAATTATCAACAGACACAGCAGCGAAGAGAGACTCCAGCTGGGATGATTTACTACAGTGAGAAGACACTTCAAGTCTCAAATGCCAGCACTGTAATATATTTGCTTGTCTATTCTAGTCACCATCTGATATCACAAGCAGATGCTTGTTCAGACTCACCCAGGATTGCTTAGGAGCAGACAAAGTAAGCATTTTTGCATGCAAAATAGAGAGCCATGGTAAAAGTACTTACATATCTGGTTTCACGCCCTGCTGCTCTCTGCAGTGTTGTTGACATCTTGTAAAGAAACAAACAGATATATAATCAATATATTGAGTTACTCTGAACAGTAACTCCAAGAGATTTTCAACGTTCTGAGACTTTATTAATTGCTCAAATTCAGGAAAACTTGAGTTTTCCAGAAATATTCACGCCATACATGAGACTAAGGCATATTTAAGCTTTGCTTGTCTGTTTATTATAGAAAATACCACTTAATTTTACTGCTCAAAAACATTGATTCTGCTCTATTGAGGTTGGCATTTAATATGAGAACTCTCATAACAAAATGCTTATTATTAGATAGCCATAAGTATCATTGCCCCTTGAAATTGAAGTTACATTTGCTCACAGAATACAAAATATTACACCTCCATGCTTTCATTTGCAAGAATTTGCTTTAATTTGACTAATCCGTAACAATTCTAAGGCATATCAGCTCTTTTTTTTCTTCCACGTCTATGACCCTCTTTTACCCTCTGTTAAGCACTTTTTGACCTCATTCTGAGATCCTCAACACTTTTAGCTTGGTCCCTATGCTGCATTTATTTGATTTCATGACTGCTGAAAGATGCCTTCCATTCTCAATTGCCCAAGGAAGTGGTTTTTGGATACTCTAACTCATCTTGGTAGCAGCATTTTAAGCACTCCAAATTCTTCAGGCATTGGAAAACACACTCAATTACACTGTCTGCCCATCCTTCTCCTGCTATCACATTTCTGTCTTTCAGCCTCTTGGAGTCCAATTCACCCCTGCACGCTGATTGACAGAAGTACTTTCAAAACCAGAAATTAAATGTGAATTGTATATTCAATATAGCCGCTGAGAAATGCTGGAGCTGTGCCCTATTCTTGCGTGGTGGACTGGACATAAAGCCGGATATTTTGAATGAATTAACTTTTTGCTATGTTCATCTGCCAGAAATTCCTTTCCTGCCATTTTTAGTTGTATTTCTGCCATTTTCACTTTCCTATAGCTGCAACAGGTAACTTTAATTTACTTGGAGCAAACTGAAGACCTTCTTCCCTTGGTTAGCCATCCCTCTGAACCCAGAAGGCACATCAGCATAACTTAATGAAACCAGAAGTTTAGAAGTAGAAAATTAACCCTGCCTCTCACTACCTATTTCTTAGTCATCCAGGAGAAAGAGATATTGCAGACATCCTCCTTCTAGGAGTGGTGAGACTTAAAATGAAATCAGAACTTCAGAACAAGTCCAACTATTAATTTAATACTCCCATTATTTTAAAATAAATAATGAGCTTGAAAAAATCCCTATGTTCTGAAAGATGCTTCCAGCCACCAAAGCTAGAAACATCGGTTGCTTTGTAGTAAGCACGCATGGATGGGATGAAGCCTGGGAGAAGGCCAAAGACTCTGCCATATGGCAGGCAAGGTATGAGAGATTTTTAGCCTCTGAAGCCTTAAAACACTCTTTCATAATGTATCTCCTTGTGACTCCAGGAAAGCGTCGTGCAGCAAAGACTGCACAGGCTCCAGGGCTACAGTTCTGTCTTTCCATGCTTTTTTAGCCACCAAACACTTTTGATTTTGCATTTTCTCAGCTGCAGCTCTGAGTTGCCTTTGGTTTTACTGCCACAGCAGTCCCTACTGCCTACTGATTTTGCCTGCCTTTATAATTACTTGAAAAGAGCCCTTGCTGTGGACACGGACTTATCCACCTACCTTGCCAACATCTGACTCTGTGCTCATCTGCAGAAAACTTGGAGAAGACTCACACCGGCGCTGGAAAATTATTTTCAACAGAGAATGGACATGTTAATGCCAGAAGACAAAAGAGAAGGAAGAGAATAAGTCCATTCCACACACTGATGGGTTACCATAGTTAAGGGGTCCTGCAGGACTTGATCAATGACAGCACACAACTCTTCTGTTTGTTGTCTGAGCTGGGCAGGGGAGCACATCTGAAAAGGGAGGATGGATCACTCAGTTAAACTTTGCTTTTTGATTTCAAATATAGATCTGAAAGATAAATAACACCACTACCTCTGAATGAGTGTCCAAAGCAGTGCCTTCAGTCGCACTAGCAGGTTTGGCCGGCTCTTCTAATGCCTGCAATTCAAGAGATATTGGTGTGATACTGAGTTGAAAATTTCGAAAACCAAACATACACTTTTTCCAATACTCTGTTTCCAAAGGTGGCACTTTCTCTTTCACCATGTAAAGATGGAAAAGAAAGAAATTACAGGTCTAGTGATGTTCTTTAGGTTCCCAAAACCTGATTCAGAGTGTAGGTATGGGTTTACAGAGAAAAGAGTATTCAAGCAGGATGAATCATCTCCACTTCTGGAAAATCAGAAACTACCAGTTCCAATTGTATTCTCCTTCAATAATGCCACCTCTTTCACAGTAAATGTGACACGGTGAGTGTGCACTGTGTACCAACAGAGAGCCACCACCTGTGAGCAGATGGACAAGGCAGGGACCCAAACACACAGGAGGCTCTTTTTTTCCTTTAGTAAATGTTTTCTGTGAAAAGTGTCTCCTATTTAAAGAGGATGGTGGTGTCACCTTGCAACAAAAATAGTTTGCCATTCTTGGGTTTTAGCCTGAAATCAGAAATGCATGGAGCAAAATATGTTCCGTACTCTAATTGTGATCTCACACTAAGCACATATGCAATCTCTCAAAACAAAACACAAGCTTCTGTGTGGCTATACCGCTCACTTCCCTATACAGGTACTTGGAGCAGGTCTGAGAACAGTGGAAATCAGTTTGCCAATCCCTTCACTTTGTAAGGGTCACAAAACACCCTCAAAAGCCAAAATCCACTGCTCAGCTCCCTTTTCATCTTCATCCAGCATCTGTGAAGCACATTCTCCCTGCCATCACCCGTTTTTGCTTTGAAGTGATTTTCAAATCGACACCTGGCTGAGACCAAAAATTACTCTGGAAGCCTGCTGATGTGTCTGCTGAAGCTGGACTACAGGGAAGGGAACTGCAGGGTTTGTGGAGTTTTTTTGTTTAACACATTATGTTTTTGTAAGGTTTCATTTTATTAATTTTTTTTAAGTATAAGAGAAAAAAGAGCATGCCAGTAAAGCCTTTTTTCATGCATGTGGGATACTGCGTGAATGGGCTGGTGCCACTGAGGTGGGTATGAGGGCTGCCAAATACAGGAGATGTATGTGGACCTGTGATGGAAATATCAGAATATTTAAAAAATAAAAAAGAAAAGAAGCATACTTATTTCTGAGTTTTACTTTGCTGACTACATTTGATTTCTTTCCTTGTCCAGCTACTGGCAGCATACATCTGTGTACACCTAAGCGAAAAGTTAGTGACAATTTACTTTTAATATTATTATAATACCACCCACAAATTATCTTGCACAAAAGCACATTTATGGAACACCATGTCTTCTACTAAAATTAAAAGTGATTGCTTTCCAAACATTTCTTCCTTTATCTTTTGACAAATGACAAATGTGTTGGCCTTAGAGTAATTTTAGTTCAAAAGGTGAAAAGTAAAAGTGATTCACTTTTATATACAGAAATGAATGTAATCTTATCCCAAGACAGACCACGAAAAGATAAACAGTCTTTCTCATCTCTGAAGTCTCATCATTGTCATCCAGTTAGAGTTTCAAAAAGACAGACAGTCTTGTTCAAGAGGAGGACTCATCCGAAGAGAGCTCAGCAGTGCACTCAAATACAGTGCCCCTGGTTCAATAAGCAATAAAATTAAGTAGAAGGGTCATTTCAGTTCTTACTAGGGTCAGGATTGACAAAACAGCCTCATATAGAGGGATGATGAGTTTGAATGTGAGTTAGGAAAAACTTTTAATCAATCATGGATTTGGAATGGGGAATTATCTAAACTTCTCAAAACCCCCAATAAACCAGTAAGACAATAAACATAATAACGGGATTGTTGAGAAAAAAAATACAGTTGCTGTTTCATATTCACTTCACCAGAATAGTGGGTGAACAAAATCAAGGGTAAGAAACAACTACCCTGAAGATTTGGGGGAATCTTTCCAGGGGAATTACAGCTACATCCAGAAGTCTCTGTTCAGAACCAAGACTGGCTAATTTAAGAATCTATTAGTTTCAGAAGCTGAGTTCCCAAATATCTTTCCATTTTGGAGCCTTCAGTAACTAAGGAATGCAGGTGAGCACAGCACCAAGGTCTGTGCTCTCCACAGTCCCTGTGAGATACAGCCATCATGCAGGAGCCATGCTAGAAAAAGCTACAGTGTTCTCCCTTACTGAACTTTTGGGAAAAGAAAATTTTAATCTTCAAACCAATTAATCTAATTTCATTCACTATTTCACCTCTTTAATTCTTCTTTTTTTTTCCTTTCTTTTTTCTTTTTCCTATTTTTCATTTTTTCTTATTTGAACAGCTGAGTTTTCCCAAGAAAGAGTAGAAACAGGAAAATATACTCTCTATAACTATCCCTACCACCTCTACTAAGATAAATGGTTCTGCTTAATCTGTTGTTAGCTTTTCAAAACACATCTCATTTTTTCCCAGCATGCCTTCTTTCACATTTCCACATAGAAAAAATAAAGAGATAAAAATGTACAACTACATTTTCAAAATTACTGGTGTCATCATGCAAAAATGTTATGATTAATTTCTGTCTACATGCTGCTGATTAGCACTATCAACAGTACTCAAGATTCACTTCCTATGCTGATGGTCTAACAATATTAGAAGTGGAACATTCTTGTTAAGACATTCAAATTTTTGATTATATATGAAACAACAATGGTACCACAATTTAAAAGAACATCATAATTTAGATAATGAAAATGTAAAGCAATTTAAATGAAATAACCAGCTGCTGAACCACTATTTTTTTTTCTTTGAAAAGGGCAATTTTGGGGGTGTGATGCATTTGTGCCATTGACATCAATGATGACTACAATCCTTCCCTCCTCTTTCATCCTTTTTGATTACTAAAACTGTATCAGAGCTGAAAGGATACTGGTGATTGATCCAAACACAATCCCCAGTATTTCATTAGAAGACTGAGAAGTCCAGGCAACATATAGGAAATACAGAATATCATTTCATCCACCAATGGACCACATCAATAGAAAGAGAAAAAAATTAATTTCATGACCTAGATCTGACATAGCTTTCTTCTTACTGTATTCTGAAAACCCTGGACTGAGCATATTTCCCCCATCTCTATCTTTTCCCAAACCCTCAGCACATGTGAAAAAATCCCATCATACAATGGAACTTCACATACCGTTATTTCCTTTAACTTCTCTCCTAAAGATTCTGGGGGATTATACTGAAAATTTTACTGAAATTATATCTACTATTTTCTGCCCCATAAAATAATTAATATTGAAAGCTGCAAGGCCCATGAAAAATGAGTGAGCTCAAAGGCTGCTCCTACATTGGCACATTTGATTATTATTACAAACTAGGTCTTTTATTTAGTCCTACAACTGCACAAATTATTGCCTTTCTTTCTTACCATGAGATATTTGTCTGTAGCCTTGAGAAACACTTTGATGTGAACACGTAATCTGGATGCAAGAAATTCACCTTGTAAGTGCACACCAGAAGTATTTGAGGAAAATCTATTTTTATCAAAATATTCTCAATAAAGTCTTGTCAGAAATGCTTTCCAGGTCCAGAAAGTTCTGACATGCCTCATAATAGCCAATTGTCCAGCAGTTAGGTTAATCATCTGAGTGAGAAAAATTGGCTTCCAGGTTCCTGCTGTATGATTTCAAGGAGCAACCTGTACCTGCATTTACCATGATCAGTTCCTATAGCTATGGATTTTTGATAATACAATAACTAAGTTTCCTAAAGGCAAGAACTTAAAGGTGGATCTTCAATATAGCTGAATGCTGCCACATTTCTTCAGTTGCATTTCTTCCTTTTCGTTAAAAAAAAACAAAACAAAACAGCCAACCAACATACCCTCTTTTTTTTCTTCTGCGTGCAGAGGAAAATACCTTTTTCTATTTTTTTCTTCCATAAGGAGAATATGCTGCACTGCCTTTAGTCTGTTTTTGCAGGTGATGCAATTACCAGATCTTTGAAGTCTTCCAAGAAGTGTAACAAAATATGGAAACACTGTTTTACTTTTTCTACATTTACTTGGAATTGAAATTATTGCTGTCAGCTTGTAATCAGTTTATAAACACAATCCAAATAAGACAACACTTGCACCCCTTCCATCCACAGCCAGTCCTACCTAGTGTTTTTCAGAAGACTCAGTAAGTGTGGGATAAGCCTCAGCTCTGAAGCAGGTTTGTTTCATGACACATTCCATCACCTTGGGTTGTAACATGTGTGCCACACTCATCCTCAGTTCAGGACGAGGGAAGTCTGAGCAGAATATTTGCAGCACCAAGTCTGTATGCCCATGTTTCCTTTCCACCAAAATGATGCTCAGACAAGGCAAATTCATATCAATCAGTATGTAGAGGGGATGTGAAGCTGGACAAATACAGAAAACCCATATTCACCTGCATAGAGCTTGCTGTAGACCAAAGAAGACTGAACTGTTAAGAGAATAATTTTTTGGTTTGTAAATCCAAAGCCTACAACAGTTTTTGTGTTACATATAAAATTCTACGTAATCCTAAAGATGAAGTTGTACTTATTTTAAGAGACTATTTTCAAGGCCCTTGAAAGAAAGAAAAAAGGAGTTCAGAGGCTGCTCCTATATTAGCATATTTGGTTATTATTACAGACAAACAAGGCCCTTTATCACTCTACAACTGCACAAATTATTGCCTTTCTTTCTTAACACAAGGTATTTAAAGTTACGAATTTTGCTGTAGTGCCTGGAAATAAATTCTTCATCTATTCATTTTGACTGAAAGACATAGTAGTTGACACTTGGTAAATACAACCTCTAAATAACAGACACATTACTTTTTAAATAATACCCAATTCAGAAGGGAATTTTGAATTAGACTGTGTCCACATCCATATAATTGTAGAACTTACACAAGAGTGACTGTCTGTAGCATTGTGACTCACTGTCTCAGTGTTAATAAGGCCAGAAGGAATGACAGTGCTCACCTAGTATGACGTCTTTAAACCACAGGACTATCTGGAATATGAGAAACCAGAAAATTGTCCTGCCTTGATTTTTCAATTTTTGTGATAAAAAGCCTATTTCAGTCTCCAACATTTTTTCCTAATACCTAATTAATTCTTTCTGTCAAATTTTTGCCATATGCCTATTTTAAACTTGTTCAGCTTCCTCTTCTGGCCAGTGGATCCTATGATCTGCTGGGCTGAAGAGCTCAGTATCCCAGTCTGTGGTCCTGACTCAAAGCTCTGGATTTGTGTGGCTGTGATGGCACTGCTGAGTGACCCTGGGTATCACCAGCTCATAATCAGCATTTCTGCCATCCCTGCTCAGGCACTGTGGAGCTGTGCCCATGTTGGTGAGGACATTGTCCTGACGTCCTTGATGCCAGCTCAGCTCTCTGCAGAGCAGCCCCCTCTTGCTGCTCCCTGACACGGCCTGACCATGCTGAGGGTGAGTCCCCTAAAAACAAGTCTTGTTCTTCTGGCTGTGAAGGAAGTTACAGCCCAATCTTCCAAGAGATATCCTGGATTGCGCTTTTTCTGAGCAGAGAACAGAAATGATGTGAGAAACGTCAGGTTCATACAAACTCAAACAGCTGGGAAACAGTGTGGGAGACCTGATGAGGTTAAGCCACTTCTGGGTTTCTCAAAGTATACACATATAGAGCCAATCAGCCTTTTCTTCTCACTAATGGGCACGTACTCAAACAACTCTCTTTGAGTAAGAGTACTGGAGGATAAGAGTATGTTCTAGAAAAAACATTAGGGTGATGACAGCCTAATGGTTTCATTAGCAGAAGTTGAAAAATGCTAGTTTAAATTAAAGTTGAAAAATGCCAGTTTAAATTAAAACATCCACACTAACGTAAAAGAAACTTGAGAAAGAAAGTTAGACCTCAACAGAAAATTTAGAGGCAGTCAAATCATTGCACCTTACATGGCCCATGAGGAGCAGTTTTCTGTCATGGGACCCAATTAATACTGCAGATGAATTGTTACTAAGATCACTCACAACACAATTCTTACTAATTTTATTTCTCATGACCACTTAAATTAAATAACAATTACTCACACAGTGGGAAAAAGCCTACTTCTGATAACGTGCATTTCTAATTTAATCACATAGCAAAACACTTCTTTAGCACCTTAGGCTAAAAAATATATCTAAAATTATGTTGGTTTTCTAATCATATAATAATTATTAGGATGTTAATAAAATATCACTTATGTAGTTAAAATCTTACTGTCCTAAATCTCACTCTTTTAAATGCTGCGTATAAAATGCTTTGCATAAAATGGGAACAACATAACTTCTCTCGTTGAGCTAGAGCGCATCATGAGTTCCCTACCCAATATTTTGAGAAGAATATTTGGATATTAAGACTTGGTACAATGGGGCCTGAGTGTGCCATGTGACTTCTTCATGCTTTCTCATAGGAGTCATACTCTAACCACTCATCAGCTGACACAACAGGACCAGCTTAGGAGCACTACAGTTAGCTGCTGCGGCAGATCAATAGGAGACTGGTATCCATAACTCCCCAGATGGGAGAAAGCATGTTCTCAGGCAATGCTGAAACATACACTTACAAAGTTACTTAGTCAAGAGTCTCTCCTGAAGGCAAATGCTATAACAGAGAATTGATTTCTTATTAGTACTACATGACTGCTCTCACTACTGAAGGATACACCATGGCTACGATTTTCAGTAAATCCATGGATAACTAAAAGTCTATCTAAACACAGATATCTTTTGGGTTGTTACTTTTTCCACAGGTGCTGGGATTAGATTGCACAAATCACTTTCATTCATTGGGGATAAGTAACAGGCAGGTTGTGAGTCAATGCCCAAGACAGCACCAGCAAGACCGTCAAAAGGAAATCCATTTTCTTATGAAAAAGTGCAGTCGGACAGCTGACATAAACCCACTAGTTCACATCAGGAGGGTGATCTTAGAGTGTGTCCTGCTCAGGGTCACCTACCTGGCTTGGGTTGCAGGGTGGTGCAGTCTCAGAATGCACAAACAGTGCCTTTCAGGTGAAGTCAACCATGAAGTGGTACTTCAGGAGTCCACCAAATTCTTCCACCCGCTAACAGGCTTTCTGCTCAAACAAAACCCTCCCAAAATACATTCTGTAGGGGTGTAGAATCTCCTGCATCAGCTATTTTCCTTTACAGAGCCGTTTCTATTGCATCACATTGCAGGCTAAAGCAAACATAACCTTCATTAGTGCATTCAAAATTTAAGTAAGGGAAGGATCAGGTTTTATGCAAAAGATTAAGAAAATCCTTCAAGATTAAAAGAACATTGGAAAAGAATATCTCTTTTTTTTCTGAAAAATAATCTGATTTATAGCACTTAACTGATCATTACTAGATCATAATCAGTAACATTTCAAGGAAAAAATTATCATCTTCAAATATTGTACACAGTTAAGTTCACCCTAACCAAGAACTTCAGGCTTTGTAAACTACTAGTGAAATCAACTGAGCTGTATATGTGCATAAATATTTAGATGTGTAGTCAGGAACGCTTAAAGAAATTAATCAGAGGGGAAATTCCTCAACTAGGTCCTGAACAGAAAGCTTTTACTGATAAAGTTACAAACTGAATGTCACCATGATTAAGCATGTCTTTAATCATGCAGGACACAGCTCATTGATCACTTGAGAAAATTTTTGTTAAACTTAGCTATTCTTTTGAGTAAATTAATCTGGGAAAAATGTTTTCAAAATAAATGTCTGTGGGTATTTTGAACCCTTAATGCAAAGCTTAAATTTTCAATTGACTTTCCAAGTTGAATTGTCTGAATAAGACTATACAGCCCTGCCTTTGTTGACTGTGACTTTGGTGGTAAACCAATGCACTGAAGTATGGGGTTTGAATCCATCATTTTCTCTCCTACAGAAAATGATTGTTAGCATAAACTACAAACTGGGAATGGCCCACTCTCACAGTGTTCAGGAAGAATGGAAGTTAACAGAGGTCAGAACAATGGCCAGGATGGTTCTCAGTTTAACAAGACAGTAGGTCAAAATATCATATTTTTGGTTGTTAAATTTATGGGTATAAGCACAGCTGTCCAATAATCATTAACTGACCAAGATCTACTGATTGTCAGGTTCCAGAACAGCGGTGCTTCAGACACTTTCCAATAACAAAACCAGATTTTGAGATGCTGCGATAAAAGGCAATTCCTTTAGGACAGTGGGATTTTTTTCCTTTTTTATAGTAAATGGATTTTCAGAAAATCAGCTTACCGGAACTTTGATCTTCACTGAAAGTGGATGACCCTATAAAATGGCTGGAATTACAATCCTGAGTAGTTAGTTCCCAGAATTCACGTTCTGCTGTATTCCCCAACAGACATTTCAGAATTTGTACACTAAGTTGAAAGGACTCAAATGTACAATGCAGTGCCCATGTCTTTGAGCAAACACTAACCTTCTGTTCCATAAGCAATGTGTTTGTAGGGATTGCTGCAAATGCCTTGTAGCTTGTCTTGATCTTGTACTGCTAAAAGGGCAAACCAGAGAGCAGGAAGAGAAGTAAAACAGGGTAGAAGAGAGAGAGGGGAGAGAGGGGAAAGGTACGACAGAATGAAAGACAATTACAATCATCTTGCAGACATGTTGCAACAAAACAATGCTTATGTATTTCCTAGAAAAACGATTTCTTTTTAAAAATCTAGTGGTTTTGTTAAGGCTTTAAAGTCTGGTAATGTACATGTTTTGTTCTTAGTAATGAAGTAGGACAAAACAAGTTCCCTCTATCTTATAGCTTCCAAAGTAAGTTTAACCACTTTCTGCTGACTGCCACCCTTAAATGAATATCAGGGGAGGCTGTAAGTTTTTTTCCAAGTTTTCTTGCGAATTGTTATGAAAATGCACAGCTACTTCTGTCAGTACATCCACCTCAACAACTGCTGATGAGTGGTGTGATCCTGAACCATGAAATCAGAGAGATTTCTGTGATTGGCTCTCATGAGACTGATTATGATCCTTAAATGCTGAATTGCTTGTTTGAGTAGATAGATAATTTAAATCTTCTTGCAGCTTTTCATCTCCTGAATAAATAACTATACCACCCAAACAAAATAAGCATAGGAACTTTCACACTCTAACAAACTAACAGAACTGGCAATCTAAACATACAAAATGTATGGGTTTGGGTACGAAAATTCGAAGATGAACCTTAAAATTTATTCTTTTCAAATAATTTATATTTTAGACTATATTTGTTTGCCCAGTTATTTTTAAAGCTTTACAAATGATATTTTTTACATTTTCTTTACAAATATAGAGGCTGAATTCAGTATTTTTTAGAAGATTGGTCTCTTCTATATTTATAGGAGTTCAAGAGGTAGGATTCTTAATCACATGACTGCTAGAACTTTTACTACTACTACTACTATATTATTATTATTATTATTATTATTATTATTATTATTATTATTATTATTATATTTGCTACATTGTTCCCTTTTCGGCAACAATCTGACAAAAAAGTCAAAAATTCACACAAAAATAGACTTCTAAGTTAGTGATTGATTATTTCTGTGACAGTCAGCTGGAAATAAGGTTATTTGTTAATCAGGTCAGGTTTTTTAATGTACCATTACCTGCAACAGTAAATACTGGTGATTATGAGATAACAGTCTGAAATAGCATGTTGCACTTTGGGTCATTGTTTTGTTTACTTTTTATTTTCTTTGTATCTACTAAAGGTCTCAATGACAACAGAGTGGGCAAAATTGTAACTCAGATAAGAAATTTATCACCACAACTGTCTTGAAATAGTGTAGGGCGCAATCTTTGAATTCTTTCTATACATAATATTGTTTGCTTTTGGCTTCACTCAGTCAGAAACTGGAGAATGAGTCATTCAAGAAGTCAGTAATCACAGCAATCATATTGAATGAACAGCTTGACAAAGCAGATGAATGCAAATGCTGGAACTGAACTTTTTTCTATTTTTCAGTGGGAGGGGCTGTAGAGCATGGGACAGTAATTCATTTGAGATTTAGTGATTCTAACTTAGATGTCTGTCATTCAGTTTCTCCAGCCACTCTAATGCTTTTAATAATCATAGGTATTTTTATAGAATTAATCTAATCCCAAAGTAGGCAAATGGAAAGGTAAAATAAAATCATCTTCTAAATACACCATATTCTCTCCACTAGCTGTAATAGAATCACCTAAATTGTGCTTGGATATGCAACTTTCAAATGTCAAAACTCATGTGAGATGAACCCTGCCCTTTGAACATTTAGACAGCAACACTGCATAGCTCCATAGATGAACTTATGCATATACAAAAACTATATGCAAAAGTTTAGTTATGCATAACTAAACTTATGTTTAGTTATTTTGAGCTAAAATAAAATACTGATCACTGAGATGGAAGACCAAATTCCAAATATTAAAATAGGCATATTCACAAAATGTAATCTTGTTTGATTATAATTGAAATCCAACTAAAATTGTGTCATTGAACATGTGAAATACAATATCTTCACTAGCTCCTAGGCTGGTGAAGACATTTAATGAAATGTGCATCATATATGAAAAGAGAACTATGATCACTTTGAGGTTAGTTGTACTATTATATTAACTAAACAAAGACATAACAGACTCTCAAAATGTGAAAGTTTCTGTACTGCTTTCATGTGCTTCATGACTTACATATACTGTAGAAACTGTGAGCAATGTGCTATTTTTGCAGGTCTTGATGAGTGGAAAGTCTTTAATTCGGTTTCTCACCTATATAAATATGTTTCTTTACACATTATTTCATGGTTTTTAAAATTACTTTTTCAAAACCCAAATACGTTTAATAATCTGCTTCATAGGAATCTAGTAGTAATTTTAAACAGCCGTGGAGAGTTAGGTCTGCTCACCTGCACCACAGTACAGCCAAAAGCAAACCCATTCCAACATCAGAGCTTGAGCAACTGTCAGTCTGGGGAGTTCGGGGGAAACTTTTGTCTTTTTTGTTCTAATGATCACCTAGGGCACCCACGGGGCACTGCAAAATCTGCTAGACAGGTGCTATAAAGGCTTAAAATCAGTGCTAGCATACTTGATAGCTTAGAGCTCCTCATGAATTATCTTTCCTGCTTTATGGTAGGTTTTGCAGCTGTGCTGAGCTCCATGTTGCTAAAGTCAGTTTGTTCCCCAGCTGTTTTGTGTAGATCTATATGCATTCCTGAGCTACATTCAAATAGGAAAAATCAAAGACTAAAGAAGAATGATACCCCATGAAACCACTACAAAGTTTTTTCAAAACAGAAAGCTAGAAGTTGTTATTCTAACAACTGCTCCAGCAAAATTTTTCGGTCCCTACTGTGTTTCACTGTCCATTTTGCTATATTAGGTCCATGAGGACATTATCAAAGTATCTACAAAGTCTAGGGGGAGAGCTTTTATCTCCTGTGGTCACCCAAAGCTGACACTTCACACTGATCTGTGGATTCATGTTTATATTCACTTTGCAAAACATTCCTATTTTTAAATCATTAGCAAATACAAACCAAGGAAAAACACGTGCTGATATATACATAGACAAACAGTTAAACAAATGAATAGGTTATCCTTTGATTTGCATTATTTGGTGCATGCCCAAATTCTGGTTTAATAGATGTTGGTTTAATGTGTGCCTTAATGTTGCTGTAATGACTGTTGAAGCAACATTAAGGCTGAAAAATTACACATGCCAAATTATACACACCAAAGGCAAGCACTTCTAGATGCTGTATTTGTTCCCTTGATGTTCACTTAGCACTTTTGTACATGAAAAGATTTTGTCATGCGTTAACAGTTGTCAGATAAAGCAATCTGCTTTTTGTCTAGTTATAAAGCTGAGCTGATTACTACTAAAGAGACCTAAATGCTACTTAAGATATTAAAGTTGTCTTTCCTCAAAACTTTTCTTTTTTTCCCTGGAAATATACTGAGATTTGAGGCTGGAGTATCACTGGACAGCCTGCTACCATTAACACATCAGCAAAGTTCATTGAGCTAAACCATAATCTAGGGGTGGGAATAAGCGAGCAGAGAGGGGGTTGAATGGGCAGTATTATTAACAGTAGATGAAGTCTCTGACTCACATTTTAAAGCCACGAGAGACTTTTCTTACACTGAACACCCAGTTGCATTAGATTCAGATATTTTAGGTCTTCCACATCTCCAGCTGAGTCAGCTTTGTCTACAAGATTAAAAATTAGACTGGACTAATGGTCCAAGTCTGTTATACTAGTGGACACTCTCCCAGTCTCGATGGGATGGTAGGGCAGTTTCAAAATTGCCATCATATTGCATGATAAAGCAGAATTAGTAGAAAAAGGGACAGTAGAAAAGACAGAAGTATAACAACCTCTGCAAATATAAACCCAGGCAATAGCTCAGTGTCACAAGCAGAGAATTTCCTTACTGCCAGAGACCTCACAGTGCTCGATGCACCAGCCAGCAGGAACAGCAACTGTTTTGCAATCTGCAGGCTTGGTCATGGGTTACAGTTTGGTCTCAGGGTCTTTTTTCTTGGAATTTCTTCAATTTCATATCTCTTTTTGTTTCATTAACTAATACTGACAGGGTGTAACAACACTGTACAGCTTTGCTTGGCACAATGGCTCCTCTTGGCTCATTTGGATTTTAAAAGAACCATTCATGACAATTGCTACTTTGTGCTGATTTTAACCTCTCATTTCCAATTAACATTTTTTAAGTCACCCCTGCCATGGCCAAACTGTTAGGAGTACATCTGACACAACTTGATCTGGCAGGCCAGGCTGTAATTTTGTGCTGTGAGGAAATAAATCAATAAACTATGATAGACTTTGTGTGATGGACAGAGCTCAGATGTGAGTGGAGGAAGGGAACACAGCACAAGGAAAGCACAGAGTGCAAAGAAAAGATAAAAATTCTTGGGAAGCCTCTTGCAGCTCTGGTGCTTTCTGCAACAAACCCCTCCTTTTTGCATAGCAGCTCCTCTTGTTTTCACCTACCTGCTGCATGTTTTTGAATACCCTTCCCTTCTCTTTCTTGAAATACACCTCTAAATCCACAGTGTGACTGGTTTCCAAGCCCTCCTGCAGCAATTGCCATCGTTGCTCATTCTCACTCTGCAACGGCTCTCCCACCTCTGGGTGGATGACAAACAGCAGGAGCTTGGCTGATCTGCCAGGTGTGAGACTTTGGTATTTGCAGTGGTTTGGGCTGCAGGAAGCTTGGCTTTTCTTTCCCCCTCATCCTCTGTCTAGCACAACAAAATCAGAGGAGTACAAAAGGAAGGGAAGAAGCAGGAGACTGTCCTCATCTTCCATTGCTGGCCCTTGATCACAAAGTCTTTGCTCAGGCTGAGCTCATTATTGCCCCTGGGCTAGTCCCAGGGTGGCTGGGGTGAGGAAAGCCTCCATGGAAGCGAGGAGGACAGGCAGGATGGGGTGCTTGGGAGTCACTTATCAGTGGAACAGATAGTTCACATCAATTAGATTAAACCGCTTCTTGCTCAGCCCTGAACCTCAGATCACCACACTTCTATTACTTTCCCTGGGAACACATAAGGATTTATTTTAGAATGGGGTGAAGAGACCATGCTTCATGGTTGATTTTTGATACACCAGGATTTTAGGCAAGCTTCATAAATATGTGTACCTAATGTACATCAGAGCCACTGCACACAAATCCATCTTTAGTAGTAAATCATCATACTCAAGAATAAAGTATCCTCTTTTTTATGCTAAAGGATTCCTACGACATCTCCATAATACAGAACACAGTGCTAGCAATTTTAAGGGTAGGATTTCATTTTCACTATCTTCACTATTGATACAAAACCTGTTCCTTTTCCACATTTTTTCGACATCCCATTTATTTTACTAGCATTCTGCAACATGGATGGGATTTTTTTTCCTACAGGGACAAAGAAATATCATAAAACAAGCATGCACCAAGAGTACCTTGGGTTTGAAGTTTTCATGGCCAGGAGGCAGGGAAAAAGACTGTGGTGAAGTCAGCTCTCTGGGTCTTGATGGCAGTGTGCCTGGTGCCTTGTCTGAGATGGGAGATCTGCACTTTAACACTGATGAGGTGGCAGAATGCTCAGGTCTCGGAGAGGAGGAGTTAGACCTAAAATTTGCTTGCACCAATGAAGAATTCAATTGTAGTGGATGGGAATCAATCCTACCAGTTTGTGGAACCAGTGGGGTAGAGTGAGGCCGTGGGAGAGACCACTGCTTTGAGATGCTAGAAGGCGTAGGCGAGGAGGCACTGATCTCCTGAACAGATGTTTGGGATGAATCTGATCTAGATCTAGAAGGCGAGTGCAAAAAACTTGGGGAAGGAGATGAGTGTTTTTCTGGGGGAGGAGACAATGCACCACTAGGACTGGCAGAAGCAAGCAAAGGATATGACCGGCAAGTGAAGATGGGCGAGTAAGTGTGCACTCTCTCAGACTTCTGAGGTGCCCAGGACCTGGAGGCAGAATAGCCCAGCCCTTCTGGAGAAGGAGAGGTGGGGTATGCGAAGGAAGAGGTAGTTGGGGCACAAGGAGGATGCAGTGACGACTGCAAATCTGGAGAGGCAACTGATCTTCTATGGGAGGAGAGAGGGGATGATAAAGAATTTCGGCAGTCTGGAGAAAGTGATTGAATGGGAGGGGGCTTTTTAGGAGAAAGGGACCCTGCTTGAGGGGTGGGAGGAGGCTTGGAAGGTAAAGGCATATGCTGGGCCCATCCTGAAAGCCAATAATCCTCTTTGCTGGGGGAATCTGGCCTTATAGGAGGGCTTGAAAGAGATTTCTTGGGGGTTGGGGGAGTTGTTTTGAACTTTTGATCTATTGCAAGTGTTGAGGAACTAAGGGAGCTAGGGGAAAATGTGGGACAAGAAGCAGGAGAAAGCGGCCTCCGCTGAGAGGAGCCTGATCTCAGAATAGCAGTTAAGAGAGTCAGTCTGGTTGGCAGAGGGGATTTGACTCCTGACTTGGCTGAATTTCCTCTGGATAATATTTGTGTGCAAGGCTCATTTATACTACATATGGTCGAAGAGGACCCATAAAGAGAGGGTGGAGACAAAGGTTTAGGGCTAGGAGATAATGGATGTGTTATTATATGTACAGGGAGAGGAGACAGAGCATTCAATTTTTTGGAAGAACTGGAGGATATAGACTGAGCTAAAGATCCTTGAATTTCAGTTGAACATGGAGGATTGGAGGAAAGATTTGGACTCTTTGTCGGAACAGAGGATGTGGTGAAGCCTCCCATTTTGCAAACACAGTCAGGGTTATAGAGACTTGGTGTTTGTAGGTTATCAGACAATCGAGGAGTGGAATACCAACACTTTGATGCAGAAGAGGATATTTTAGACATTGAGAGAGGTGAGCTATGGGAAGCAGACTGAAAGTAGAGAGATGACTCTTGCTTAGAAAACCTGGTTGCTGACTGCCAGCTGTTACAGGAATCTTCCAGCGAAGAGGCTTGATTCATGTTAACCACGGCACCACACGCTACTTTCTGATTAATTGGAGAAATTAAGTGGACAGCAGGTGGTTTAGAGGAAAGATGATCAGAGGTGGAAAGAGTAGAAATTAACTGGAGAGAAAAAAAAAAAAAACAGAATTGTTAAAATAGGTGGAACTTGTGGAACTGTTAAACACCCCACATTTCAGTCCTGTGGTCATGCGTATAGGGTTTCCATTAGTACTGCTGCGTGGGTTAAAAGCATAGGGCTGTTTTAAGCTTGGCCATAGAGCCTGATGGATAAGGTCCTTATGGGGAGGTGACTGAGGCAGACAAGCTATGTGGTACTTTGGGTTTATGACACTTCAGTTTTGTTGATGTAAACAAGGTTCAAGGCCACAGTATTTTTCCTTTTAGGTAAATCCCAAGACAGTAGTGCCATGAGTGTCGGGAATCATGTGATGCCATCCACATTATGCAAACACAATGGAAGGTAAAAAAATTGCAACAGTGGCCAATCTCACTTTGCCAGTTCACTGGAAAACAGCCTTTTTGAAAATAGGATTCAAGTCAAATGTTCTTTTTCTCATTCAGTAAACAACCAAACTGCCCTTCTGCAGCACTGTGATATCGGAATGAGAAATTTCCTTGGAACTACTTAAATCAGACATCCAGTCTGCTTTTCACTTCTCCTGTCATTCACAGAGCAGAGCATTTGACAGTTTGCAGGCATGTGAGAGTCCTTATCCCCTTCTCCACAGTCTTTCAATACATTAATAAAACAGTAATGAGCTCTGTCATGAGTGCCTTTTTTCTTGGGTCTATTCTAATTAGGATTTGTCAAAACTAATTAGAGCATACAAGTATATTATCAACCTGTTATACAGTTTCATGCTTCTAAAGAAAGAAATTCTCTCAAAATCTTCCAAGTTATTATAATGCTGAAATTAAAAACTGAGGTATGCACAATATGAATAAAACATAGCAGTATGAAATTATGATTAAAGTCAACTGTAAAACCAAAAGGATACAAATTGTCACCTAACATTTGACTGAGCAATTTCAAAGCAGGGAAATTGACTCCAATTTCATCAAACTTGATGTAAATATCAGAACACCTATTTAACTGCTGTTAGATACCCTGAAAATATTATGCAGCTCTATGAAAGACTATTATTATATGATTCACTTTCAACACACTACTTGCTCATGGCTTTGGCTCAGCCTATTAATTATATTTTTAATACATATGTCTTACCCATAACAGAGACAAATTATGATGATTGTGATTATGATTATGCAATACAGTATTGATATATTACAAAACAAAAATAAGAACAAAACAATTAATGTTCAAGTGAGACCACATGCTGGAAGAAGCTGCGACAGAAGAGGAAGATTTAAAAGCTTTCAAAGGCAAAAATACATCTAAATATAGGCTAAACACACACTTCAAAACCCTATTAGCCCTTATAACTTAAAATCAGTGAGCTCTTCTTGCTAAATGATACCATACAAATAGCAAGCCTTTTAAACCAAAGACGCTTTCTGCATAAGGTAACTTCAGAAAAGCCAGGTGAATGCTTTGATTTATAGGAATAAACACAAAACCTCCAAATGCCTTTACAATAACACTAACTTCCTCTGTTTTATACATGTGTTAAGGTGTCACATTTCAGAATGGAAAGTCAATGGATGTATACAGGGAAAATATTGGATATAAAAATTAATGTTGTTTATATCTTTGTATATATATTCTATTCAAAAGGATAGGACTCTTGTTGAAAATGCTGCTAATTAAGAAGAAGCAAAAATACTGGAAATTGAAAATCATTTACCAGCATTGAATCATTATGAAAAACTATTATTAAATATGTCATGAAAGATAAAATTATTTAACAAGTTGAAAAGCAGTGTGGTAATAAATCTGATAATTTGGAGCAGCCTCCTGAATTTAATAATGAATTCTGGAAGTTAATCAACTACCAAAACAGAGCTAGGGTATTTAATCTCTGTATTTCAAACTAGAATAGATAAATTTCCCTTACAACAACAACAGATTAAAAGAAAGTGAGGAACAAATATGAAACTTCATAATAAAATCATATGATGAGCATTGACTTCTAATTAGTTAAAACTAAATAAAATTTATTAGCAGCTACAAAAATGTTCATGGTAGCAGATGACAAATATGCTCCTGCAAGTAAGATAAAAACATTTTGCAGAATTCTTCCAGTTTAAATACCACTGAACATTCACATGCTGTGCTAATTGAGCCATTAATCAAGTATTCAGAAATGATTTTGCTATTGCAACACAATATTAATAACCACATCCATAGATGATCAACCTCTTATTTACAGGATCAGGGAATCATAATCAAAGTGGCTTGGAAGTGACTTCCAGAGGTCATCTAGTGCAACCTCCTACCCAAATCAGGGCTCTCACCAGCACCAGTGGCTCAGGTCAGCTGTGTCTGTATCTCCTCAGTCCCCAGAGCTCTGATGGAGCTACAGCATCCCCAGGCAGCCTGTGCCAGTGCTGCACCACCTCCCACGGAGGAAGCTGCTCCTGGGGTCCAGTTGGGATCACCCATGCTGTGATTTGCAGCCATTGCTGCCTCATCTGCCCCTGCAGAGGAGAGTTTGGCTCTGCATGTCCATAACTGCCCTGCAAGGGGCTCTGGGCAGCTGCCAGATGCCTCCTTGGCTGTCTCTTGGTGGGAGTCAACAAAGCCAGCTCCTTCAGCCTCAGCTCACATGTGCCCCAGACATGTTTACACTTTTGTGCTGGACCCCACTCCCTTCCTCACATCTCTCTTGAATTTGAAAGTTGCTGACCACCAAACTGAGCATGGTTTTACAGTTGGAGCCTCAACAGTGCCAGGCGAGATAGAATAACTTCCCTTAATCAGTGGAATTTTTTCTGTTCAGGTTCTCTACTGGATTAAACCCTCCTGTAGATGAACTGAATTAGTGCAGAAGAAGTGAGTGACCAAAGTAGATTTGTGCTTCTTTGGTCTGTGATTCAACTGCAAGCCATTTTCTGTTCTCCTGAGTACCTATACATGTCCCAAAAATGTATGAGGAAAGTTGAAATAGGTGGCAAGGTTACACTAGCACAAAGGGATGAAGGCACTTGAAAAAGATCTTGATGTCTTGTAGTTAACCATTCCAGAATTTTCAAAGTGGACATAATACTCGTATTGAGCCTTGCCCAGAAGACCTTTAGCACATTTGAAATGGCAGAACTGAGCTGGAGACAAGGCAAGTGGTCATTCTGGTGAGGCCACACTGTTCTGGAAGGGCACAAAAGATGTGGTTAGTTATACTAGCAAGATCCTGGAAGATGTGCTGGTCAAACAGGAAAAAGCAAAGAGTATGCAAACTGAGACCCCAGAAGGCAGAAATCATGTCTGAGTGAATCATGTCTTCAATTTAGACCTGATCCTTGGCCCAGTTAACCATGCCTTGACCTCAGTAGAATCTCCTTATAGACAGGAAAAAATAAAAACAAATTACCTACAAAGACTGCAACCTGAAAACCAGAAAGTCAGAAGGAAATACCAGAAACTGTGAAAAAGCTGAAAAAATCCCTAGAGACAACACAGTAAATCAGACTGTGAGCTGAGACCCAATTAATATAAATGCTATTTAGTCTGGTTTCCCCCAGCAAGGAAGGCACATTGTCCAAGCAATGGCATGAGTCTGTAGGGACCCCGACTCATTCGTCTGGAAAAGCCAAACCAGATGGCACTCAATGGACTGAGGAACGTCAAGTAACTTCAAGTAACTAAAAATCCTTCCAGTTACTGACCCCCCACAGCAAGTCAAGAAATTTCTCCAAGTTGAGCCCATGCCCTGACGTTCAGGGAAGCAGACCTCCCGCTCAAGCCAAAGGGTAAATTCCCAAAGGCAGGAGTCAGTCTGACTCTCTTGCATGGCTAGACTCTCTTTAACATAAAAAAAAAAAAAAAAAAAAAGGGAGGGCGGGGCAAAAGAACCTCAACACAACATATAAACATTAAACTATTACCAAGAAGTTCCAAATGTGACCAGAATAACAGGTTATTTTTTTTTCAGACTTTGAATATAGCGTGGCATTTTCCAACATCAGTCAGGACCTCTATGTCTAATAGAACAGAAATTTCCAATTTTTTAGTGCTTTCCTTTTTTCCTTTTGTTTAAACAAAGTCAGAAATGAATTAAGCAGAATGAGCCCTCTGGGTCAGTTAGAGTGATCCCTTCTGCAACACAATGGTCCCCAATACTGGCCCTTGCTTTTTTCACATCTGACAGGAAACTCATTGTCTAATTATGTTTTTAAGTAAACGTAATGTTACATGCAATAACTCTTAAGAAGAACATGATACTGCCCTTATAATCCAAGAACTGAAAAGGTAGCCCATATATGGAGTCCTTTGCAAAAAGGAAATGTACCAACAGATAAACAATGCATATCTTTAATCTTTTTGTAGTTTTTCACTCATTTCAGAACTGATGATCCTTCATTAGATAACGAGTCAGAAAGAGTGATGCCTAAGGAAACATCTTAGAACCAGAATAACAGTGAAAGGCAGCTTAGTAAAAACATCTTTTTTATTAAGCCATAGAGATGGCTAAAGATACTGAGATAATGAAGACTGAGGAAGTACAGTCTTGAAAATTTGTGACTAAAGAATAATGACAAGATATGCAATTACCATATTACATACTGCCTCTCTTCCTGTTCAGGTGGACAGTTAGCAAAGTTGGACTTAATTTCTTGTTCTGTGCAATCTTTATCTTCTCCAGCTAAACCTCACCAGCTAAACCTCTCTTTACTTCTCAAGTCACCAGAAGCTTAAGAAAGATCCAACATAGGAACTCTTCTGTATAGTATTCTAAAATTTACCCAATTTCTGTAAAGGCTTTTTTAAAAAATACCCAAGTAAGCCCAAACATTACTTGTTCTGAGGAAATACAAATTTACTTTAGCATTCTGTTACAAGCTGCTTCCTCTATGTATGCTTACCTATGACTTTAACCTTCCTCATGGAAAAATCTCACTGACTTTACTGGGAGTTTCTCAGAAGAAATAAACATTTCATATGCTGTGAATCCCAAACCAGAGTGGAGTTCTTATCCACAATGTCTTCTATCATAAATTGACTCTGAATTTTTATGAAAAATTGAGTGGCAAAAGTATTTCAACACAAGATAGGAAATCTGGAAATCATTTTCAGAAACAAAGTAGCCAGCTTAACATTTGTTTTTAAATCATCAATGAAGAATTGCATTTTCAAGTGATGGTAACCCAGTCAAGGTCAAAGGAAATGCCTGAATTTATTTCATGTGACACAGACATTGCTATTTTGCTAAAGGTGGAATTTTCCACTGCACATACACCCTTCAATATATATCAGTGTTCTTCCCAAAAGGGAAAACATTAACTTTTCATGCAGTATTTTGGATTGATGCATTTTGTAAATGAAACGTTTCAAAGACTCTTTTTTGGAAATGCCCCAGGGAGAATTGAAAATTTAGTAAGTCGATAAATGCACCTATAAAGATCCACATAAAATAGAAATTTCATCTTCATTAGTTCTTTACACCTGTGCAAAGTCAGGTGTACCAACCAACAATCAGAATATTAGGATTTTTACAGCTTCTTTCTCTTGCACAAAGGACTGCAAGAGGTGCTGAGGAGAAAAAAGAATCTAGGTCTGGGAAGTCTGATGCTAATCATTCAAATGATCTCGAGGCTCCATTGATTTCAATGACCTTACCCAATTTAGACTAGCTAGGAATCTAACATCTCCTGATTAACTTGCTGTCATGATGAGCTGCTCTTAAAGGAAAGAATAAATCTGCCTCATCTGCTCCACACACACACCAGAATCATATGGGGAGGCTGGAGAGGCAGCAAGTCAAAAGGGATGGGCCACCTCCTTAAGGTTCAAACATTACCAAAATGGCCAATGAAAATGTTAATTAAAGAACAAATTCACCCAGCTGCTGCACAAACTGGCTCCATATCCTGAAAGGTTTAGAAAGCAAAGGTTATCTCTAAAGATCTCATTACCTGATGTTTTTGTGGATCAGTAGTATTGTGGGAAAGTGCAACACCTGGAAGGTGCCCATCGCCGGGAGGTTTCCCTGCCTCGGTGCCAGGGGAAACGTGGGATGTGGTCAGCAGCTGAGCACTGATGGGACTGTAACCATTGGAAGGCTGATGAACGTTGCTTGAGGCAGCAGCTACTTCATCTTCATCGCCGGAGTCCGTAATCAGGATAAACTCAGCCTTAAAAAGGTCATTCTCCTGCATTTCTCCTCTGCTTGAATGACACCCCAGGGACGGGAAAGCCGTTCGGGCGCTGCCTGCACACACAGCGGACACACAGCCTTGTTTGGCCCCACTCTTTAAGACCAGCTCATCAGAGACTGTGTCAGACTGCAAAAGACACAAGGAAAAAGATCCCAATTAACTGCATTTTATTTGTATTCCCCAAAATGTGAAGCAATTTTGGCTTTAGGTAGTGGCTGTCTCTGCACTACCAAAAGTGCAGTAGGCAAATGAAGAATTTAGGCATGAGTGCACAGCAGAAGCCACTTCCCTGGGGACTCCCAGCTTCCAGGCCCCAGCCAGTGCTGTGGGGGCTGCCTTCCCAGCAGCTCACAGAGCAACAGGGGGCTCTGAGACAGCGATGGCCCCAGACAGGGCTGGCACAGGGACTGGGAAGGAGGGTGCAGCCAAGCCGAGTGAGCTGTCACACCGCGCTACACCAGACACGGTGGGAAGGCACCCCGACCACAGCACCCACAGAGCAGACAATGCTCCTCAGAGGAGCCTGACAGACAAATCTGGGACAAAACCTATACATATTAATGAAGAAACAAAGGCCCTTAAGACAAGGCATTCTTCGAAGAGAGCAAACAGACTCAGAGGTCAGAGAGCTTTGCTGTATGTTCAAGCTTCGCAGCACAGACCACAATTGTTCCTCGTATTTGCTGCAATTTCCACATCCAGTATGTCACTTCTCAAGCGTGCTTCAGATGAAAGCAGGAATAGTGCAGACTACACACATGACACACATATCATTAAAGCAGTCAGTATTGAAACTGCTATTGTAAATCATGTTTCTGTCAGAGGAGGAATCAGGTAAATGAATAGACATATTGTGTACTGCAAGAGGAAGCCTCCAGATGGGGCTCATATTTGAATGCTGCTTGAGGAACACAGTAATTACAAATTTCCACTTCACTGGCAGCTCCGTGAGTCCTGCAGTTCAGTTCTTAGAATAAATATTGGACCGCAAAGGGGGATAGTACCACTATGAGTTTGACAGTGTTATTTTGATTATTTGATGTTGGTTGTCAAAACATTGTTCAGGTTCTAGGCATTTTAGAAGAGGGACTAATTGGTGCTATGAAGGCCTCACTACTGCATCAACTGCCAGAAAGGGTTCCTCTGTCTACAGAGAAACACATGGGGAAGAGAAACTCAGGAAGACCTGATTCTGCTTTACCCTGGGCATTACTTATAACAAAACCAATACTGAGTAGCTGTAAATATAACCAATTAGTTAAACCACCTGAGGATAATATTCCAGTGAATGTCTCTTCAAATATATCCACCTTTTGCCCAGACCTAACCCCTTTTTTGACAGATAGGTCACTGAAATGCTGGAATATGTTCAGGTCAGAGGGCTGTGAACTCCTCTGAAAAGTTTATTACATGGAAAAGCACCCATAAGTGCAGCCCCAGCAATGTCCCAGGGAAAGAGCTCTCACACAAAAGCAGAATTGCCATAAGCACTAACATTAACCTAAGGATTGTGGTGGCCTTCCAAGCAGCATGGAATAAAATAACACATTAAGTGTTGTGAGGCCGGAAAGGAATAAATAAAAGGTTGACTGAAGGAAGGAGAGCCAGGAATGCTGTGCTGCTGGCTTCACTCTTGCAGGAAATCACAGAGACAAGTTTTCAAAAATCAAAAGTTCGCTTCCACTTTGATGCATTACTATGCAGCTATGAAAGGTATTGGCACCTTTCTGCAAGCCACAGCACTGGCATTTGCTGAAACCAGGATCCAGTGAACAACTCCTGGTCCATTTCCATGTGATAACACTCCTTGCACACCACCCTTGCTGTCATGAAGATCAAGAAGGAATCCCCCCATCCCCCTCTGCCATTGCATGACTGACAGAGCACAGAATTGAGATGATCAAGGGTTTCCTTCCAGTATAAAGTCTGGCAAAGGCAAAGCAAGCTATTGAGCAGACACTCGCCTTCTCTTGCACAATGATTCCACATCTTGGTAATTAAACCAAGCACAAGCCAAGAAACCATTCAAGGGAAAGGGCTTCACTTCAGCAATGCTCAGAATAAAATTTTCTTTATCTTTTGAAGTGGGAAAAGTAAAGCAAACAAAAACCTACCTTATTTACAAATTTTTGGTTGCTCAGATCCTTTGGTTCCTCTGGAATTGTCACAAGGAACTTAGAGATATCCACAACCTCAAAATGAGTTGGAAGCTGTCCAATGGATGGTACGAATGTGAAGGTCAATGGTTTGGTCCCAGATTCTTGAGAAGAGACCTACAAAACACAAAATTAATTCAACTTCTTTATCCAAATAAAGACAATTTTTAGCAGAGTTGAGATAATATGAATAACATGAAATAATGAATCTATATAACTTACGTGTCTGTTTTTAACTCTACCTGTCATTGTTTTGGTGGGGGTTTTTAACTGGCTAATTGTGTATTAAAGCCTTATTTGACAGACAAAACACTGCCTTGGTTACACTCATCAACATTCTCTATATTCTAGTGGCATGGTTCAGCAGACCGGAGAACTTTTGTTTGATAGCTTGCTATTCTTTCAATTTTCCATAACAAAATCAGGAAACCATATTTAATCCATTTCAAGGGTGTTTTTATCTTTGATTAACTCCACTTTAGTAGAACAAAAATTCAATTATACCAGTGTATCTGGGCAAATTACAGCCCCTAGAGTATTTGCTTAAAAAAAACCAAATTGGAAAAACTTTTGCTCTGAAAAAAAAGCAAAATATGTTCACATTCTCTAATGCAAATGCAGCTAATTTTGAGAAATATCAGAAATAAATTGCAATTTAAATATCTTCTCAATTTTCTCTGGGCTTCTCAGCCACCTACACCAACTAGTTGTTTGTCTGTCTGCTTTTTTCTCCTTCCCCCTGCTGCCCTCACAGCAGGACTGTGTATATAGGGCCTGAATGCACCCAAGACAAGAGAGACTAAATGAAGGCAATTTCACCTAAATGTTTGATTTTATCACAGTGCTCTCCGATCACTTGAATCCCCTGCACAGGAGATGGACCAGGGAAAAAATAAGTCCACATCATCATAAAGCTCTCAGTTGCTTTGCCAAATGTCAGGAAGAGGAACTGCACATGCACCAGGTAAATAGAGGGAGCCACACCCCAAACCAGTGAACCTGACATGCTGACTTTCCCACTACTTGTTGGTGTAAAAAATTCTTTTTTCTGATTCAAAACTATGAAGTACATTGATAATCCTTTGTTATAGCTTATGTAAATCTTTTGACTGTTAATTGTCTTTTCAATGAACTCTAATATGCAGAGGGTTGAACTGTATTGAATCATACAGGAAAACATGATTATTGCCTCAGCTCCTTTTTTTTTGCTTGCTTGCTTGCTTGTTTAAAGTGAAACAAATTGAAGAGCTATGACTCTCATTATGTTTCTTTGTAATTTGCATCCATAAGCAAATAGCAATTATGGAACAGAGCAGAATTATGGTTTACATTACTTGATCATCTTGTGGCTGGAACATTAAAATGATGGACACAGATTTCTAGTTTTAAAAACCTCTAGGCAAGTATTAGTTACCTCTACTAACAGCTGTCTCCTGGAGTGCTTGGGCAAAACAGAGGCAGGTTATATGTAGAAATGCAGTGAACTGCTCTTTCCTCTACAGTTTGGAACTGTGCTCTCTCAGACACATGCAGGTGTGCAGGTACAAGGTGCTCTCCTACTTTTATTTCCCCCTCCATTTCACACAAGTGACCAAGCACTGGAACAAATAATGCATGGCCTGAATCAACAGTGAAAGAATAACAGCTAAATGCTGCACCATGCCAGGAGCTCGGGATGTTATTTTATGTGAAGGAGAAACAACAGGAGCTTCCTTCTCTCGGGAGCTACGGTACTTGAGTCTGATCACTGCTTTTCATAACAGACCAACACAATTTTTGAATATTATTAGCCAGCACAATAAACACTTAGTCCTTGCACCTGATAAAAGCCAGCCAAGTGCCATCAGTACTCAAGGATGCACTCCCTAGGGAGCAGCTGCCAGTCCCCAGGACACAGCCAGGGATGCAGCCTCCAGCCCGAGGTGCCTTCAAGGGGCAGGATTACCTGCACACAGGCAGGAGCATCACATCAGCATTAGTGATTTCTGTATAGCTGACACCATTCACTGCAGTCTTACACCCTACCTGGGTCTACACTAAAATCAGCTAGAGATGACCTTTGCTTTCCTGAAGACCTGTAGCTTTGCTTTCATCTTCTCTCTAATTAGGAAGTGCAGCTGAGGACTTTGACTACCTTGGTTGTCTTCAAAAACATTTTCCCCCTCTACCTCACCCTTTAGTCATGCTCTTGCTTTGACACTTGACAGCAGCTGTTCTGTATCACTGGACATTATTGAGTCAGAGGGCAAAATATTCCTTATAAAAGAAAAAGGAATAGAGGGAATAAGTGTGCAAATAGCAAGCCCAAACACAAACAGATTTATGGCAAATTCCAATATAATGTGTCAGCATTGCTAAACTCACATTATTTTATCCGCATATTTGTAACGAGGAAATACAAACAAGAAATTAGACTAAAGGCTCCAGGCTGTTGCACAGTAATGGAGATATCTTGATATCACCTTATTTTGTATGTGTCTTACCCTGCACTTCCCATTTTATTGCTTTGGTGGAAAAATTACAGAACACACAAAGAAAACCTTACCATCTTTGGCCTAAAGACATAGTGGAAATAATCACCAAAATTGCTTGCAAGCTGAAACTATGATTGGAAAATACATTAAAATAGACAAACAAGATTTTTTTTTTCAGGTGGGAGATGCCATTAAATCATGGCATTATTTATATTCCCCTAGTGTATATTATTTTCTTAAAGTTTAGAAAGCATACACAAGCAAATACAATTACTGCATTTCAGACAGTTTCAAGTTGCTAGGTACTGCACTGAGCAGTGACAGGACTGTGCTACTCATAGTTTCACTCACAGCAATTGAGAAACAGGTACTTCCAGCTGGTAAAACTGGTCATGCAATCTAAGCTGCTTCACAGAAACCCAGACAAGCAAATGTCACATGACTAGCCCGAAAACACAACCATTGCCACTGAGGGAAAACAAAAGAGAAATACTTGTGGCTTTAAATTACTTTTAAGTGCTTATTTTCATTTTATATTTTTTTTAATAAGTAAAAATACTTTGACATTTTAAAATTTAATTTTTCATTTAACAATGTGAAGCAGAAGGAACTGTTAAATACTACTTCCTTCTTTAAGGTAGAAAAAAGACTTTTATACCTTTTTAATATACTCATCTCATTTACCATCTCTCTCTCTCTGGCTGATGTTTCTAACCTTGAAGAACTGAAAAGAAATGAACAGGCTGGACCACCAGCACTTCATTACATCTGTTAATAGCCACTCTGATATGTAGAGGTAAACAATAAGCAAAAAACTTATAATTCAAATATATATTAAAAAATATATCAAACTTCTTATCATCTTTCCTTCGTAATCAGTAGTAACAGCAGAGGTAATTCAATATCATACATTCCCTGCTGCTGGAATTCACTTGAATCAATACAGTTACAGTGCCAGAAAAATACCAAATGGGACATCTATTGAATTCAATAACTAAGGAATTCTGGTTTATATTATATAATCAATCATATGCACATGAAATAACTGATTGTTTACAATTGCAGCCTTCACATTAACTAGTTTTTTGAAGAATAGAAATTACAGAGTTTAATATAAATAACCTTTATATATATCCATTAGTGTCTATGGGCAGCTGCATAATATATTGCCAAAAATCTTCAAAACAAAAAATTTATTCTAGATGACTTCTATGAGCTCCTATGTCATCAATTTACAAACAGGTTTGTTGCATAATTAATACCATCAATTCACAGCTGCCCTGGGGATAGTAACTTAAATTATATTAATTATTGTTTTCATTACCACAGCTTCTGTAGTCCTTAGTTGTAGAGCCCATTTTTATTGTCTTGGTTACCTTATGAACACAAATGAACACTTCTATTTAATCTCTCATATGCTCCATATGCATTCAGCATGCTGCCTATTTTGTAATTTAAATAGAGGTTCTATTGTCAATGATTGCTTCTCAGGACTTCCTTCTGGAATACAGATTGCTAAAGTGAAATTCAATATGCTGGGTCACGTTACCACTTCTTCCACTGATTTGTTAATGTAAGTCATTCTATTAAAAAAACAACACCCTGAGAAAACCTCATTCTTGAAATATCTAGTTCTTCCTCTGAAGATATTTATTTGTTTAAAGGACAGAAAAGGAAATTATGAGTAAATAATAGCAAAATAACAAGTGTGTACATCATGAAATAGAAACATGTTGACTGAAGCACTGTTTTGGTCAGAGCACAAATTCACATGCCCACAATTCCTGAGTGATAAATATAGCTCTGACACTTAGAGAGAGCACAGCTAACACCATTCATCCAGCTAGGGAGAGGGGCCATCCAAAAACACAGCCTGAGTTCTGTAATCTCTCCTCAAACTCCTTTTCTATGTTCAGACTAAAGTCAAACCACAAAGAGACATTGCCTCCTCCTCAAGACAGAGAAAAATCTAGAGAAAAATCTAGTCAGATGGAACTATCAGTGAATAAGATGTAAGAATCTTCAGCCTATCTTCATATCCTGACTCATTATAGCTATCACAGTAACCTAATATGGATTAGCTGTTTATTGTGTAATGAGCTCTGGCTTTTCTAAAACCTTTTACAAACAGCAGCAGATGATCATCTGAACGCCAACTTTCTCTCTGTGAAACTTCAGAGGAAAAAGCTAAACCCATTCCAAAAGTCCAGAATGAAATTACAGTCAAGAAGAAGTTTGTGCCAAAGTTCCCAAGGGTAACTGTGGCCCAGAAGCTTCCCCAAGCTGTATGATGTGCCCATTTTATCACCTTCAGCAAATCATTTGTGCTTCTTTCATTACATCAACACACACTCAAATGCAGACAAGTATCTTTTGAAAATTAATGTGTGATGTGTGAAAAGCACTAGAAAGAGCAAATGAATAATAGTAAAAATATTAAATCTATTATTCAAAATGCAAGAGCTCATCCAGATTAAGTGCTTTTTTTTCAAACATCATTTTAATTAGCTCTTCAGCCCAGCAGACTTTATACAACTGTAATTGCTCTTTGATACTGCTCTACACATATGCAGCTAAGTTTGATGAAAAGGAAGTAAAAATAACATTTAATTTCCTTCTTTCGCTAAGGACAAGTAAAATACCTTGTCTATTATGCTTACTTGACTTAATTAAATGCAGCGTGACTAAATGGTCATAAAATATTAGACCCTAAGATGATCTGGGTCTTTGAATTATATTTCTATGTCACTAACACCCTTAAACTGTTTATTTGCTTTCAGTCTCCGAAACTTCCTAAGAAGCAACATCTCCCATGTTAAAACACTGTGTTGTAACATCCCAAGCTGCTTTAGTCCATCACCCATGTAAACAACCACAGCTAGGTTGTCCCACACACAGACTGCTCCTGGCTTCTCCCTCAGCAGCGAATCACCACTTCCTTCTGGCGGTCCTGTGTTCATTTTGCTGTGTGGATCAAGCAGAAATTAAGCTGAAATCTTGTTGCTGATTTTGCATTAGTGTGGCCAGGCTTGCCATCTGGCCTTCCACAGAAGTCAGTCAAGGACTGACAAAAGTAGACTGAAAAAGTTTGAAGGCAAAAGAAAACTTTTTAAAAGCAAAACAAAACAAAAAACTGGTGCTGTCTAACACGTACATGATTTGTTTATCAAATATTTTTATATTGGTGATTGTCAGATGACTTCCTGGGAAATGTGAGACTTCAGATGAAATCCAGTGCCTGCAGGTAAAGAAAAATATCTGCCTCGAAACTGGAGTCCTTGCAAGATCATAGGACTTATACCTTCATATGTAAAGCATTCATACTAGCACATTAACAGATACTTTTAAAAACTGATATATACATAATATATGCTTATGCAGCATCATGATACCTCTGGCCAGCAAAAAAGGCTGCACACTGGTCAGTCACATTAGTATAGCACAGAGGCAAAAAATGTCCCATTTTCCAGTCCATTTTTCAACAATTCCGACTTGATTACTCAGTGAGAAATTGAAAATTGGAATTTATTCTTTTTTCCTGTAAGTTTCTGGCAATTTCAGTCCTGTAAGAGAGCCCTAAAAATGCTGCTGTTACCCTCACAGCGACCTTAAAGCACGTTCTCGTTAATCTATTTGACATAATTCCCCTCATTGTGTTTTCCCAAAAGCTGTGCCTATCAATAAGAGGGTACTGTTTCAAATCAAGCACTGGGAGGATAAATAAATCCCTACTTGCATCTGTCAGAGCTGAGACATCAGTCTTGTGGGATGATACTAGCAAGGAACTTCAATTTTATAGTATCCCACACCAGCCATTTGCCTTTTGGTGTCACAAAATGTCCGAGTGGTTGAGGGCAGAGGGGTTTCAGCCAGAGCAGCTCCCTCCTCACAGAGCTGAGGCTCATGTGCCACCAATTCACATGACATTCTGCCACCACACCCTGAGCACTGCCAGTCCTGCCTGCCTGAACCAAGCCCAGTGGTGCAGCCACCACAGGTGAGCATTCTGCTGTTCTCCTTCCAAAAACACACTGCAGAGCAAGTTTGGGAACACACAAGTGACGTTGTTGCAAGCAATGCATTTTGGAAGCAGGTGGTGCCCAGCACTGCAGCTGTGCCTGCACATACCCCTGCATGTGTTGAAAACTGCACCCTCTTATTGATACAATGACTAAGGATCAATGAGTCCAACTCATTTTTTGTGTTGTGAGTGGCCAGGGATTGGACCCACAACCTTGGCATTCTTAGCATATGCTTTAACCAATTGAGCTAATCTCCTAGCAGACCAGTACACCATTAATTTTGTACACTGGATTAACTACAGAGTGACTCCAGAAAAAGGATATATATGTGCTAATACTACATGTCATGCTATCATAGCTTGAAGGCTGTTGAAGAAAAACAAGGGAGTTTAAAAGATGCTTCCAAAAGTACAAGGACAAGATAATAGCAGAAGCCTTGAAAGTGCAAGTGTGGAAAAGGAGCCTTAGGGTTACAAGCACAAATCATTAATAATAAGCTGTTACTCACTACAGGAATGTAGCCTTCTGTGCTGGTATTAAGGATAACAGAGCAAGCAAAGAATCAGTATGTGGCATACATAAAACATATCAAACACCATTATATTTAGATATAGGATGTGCTGGCTCATGAAGGAGGAACAAGTAAACTGTTAACAAAGACAGTAAAGTAGTTTCAAGTGGGCCCAAAGCACAGGATAAGCCCCACCACCACCATCATCCACCTTCCTGCAAACAACTGGAGACGCTGGCAGCTTCCATAATGATACACAGAAAATAAAAGAGGTAGAAAAGAGAAAGTTGTCTAGGTTGCTTTCAACTGTGAGATCATTGAGCTGCAATAATAGGACCATTCAGACTTTAAGTGTATGCCTGTGCCTAGACTACACCATAATATAAGTCCCATGTACGTGAGAGTTTGGGTGCATTTGGGTGAACAGTACAATGAGGAGCTGCTAAGAGAAAACAGATTGAAGAGAGGGTAAGTGTGAGAGGTAGTGCACAAAAGTTTTTCCCAAATGGATAAACTCAGGGGATTAGTGGTCAGGTTGAATACAAAATAAGTGTTAAATTCAGAATACCAAGCATCAGCCCAAGACCCCCACAGCACACTGGAATCAGCAATGAAAAGTTGATCCTCCCCTGTATCTGCTGTACCCAAAGACTGCCGGATTACACATACAGCTCACTCTCTAAGAAGCCAAAGGCACAGTAGTAAAGCCTTCTACTTCTGCACAAAGGGCTGTGGCTCCAGCTGGGCATGAGGTAGTGCATGAGAGTTTGAGAAAGCTGCTTCAGTAACCAAACACAGCCTGTGCAAAGTTATCTGCTTTAATAACAACAGCCTCATTCTCTCAATATCTTGACTAGAAAAAGGGCTCATATAAATGTTGTTTTTGAGAAGTGCTTCCTTCAACTTGTTCCTGTCAAGGAAAAGGGAATTAATAACATTATAACTCTGTGATTAGACTGCTAATTTTCCAATTAGAGTAACTAGAAATTTTGCATCTCTGTATGTGCTTCTCTAGCTTTCATGAGTTGCACAAGGTATCCGGTCTTACCTCCCTTGAGGTTTGGTACTGATTTGGATACAGCAGACGAGATTGAGCATTTCCCCCCTGTGCAGGTTTCTGCTCAGTTTTGAAGCACTGCTTTGCTGGTTTGCTTAGATGCAACTGAAGGAGGACTGGTACAGCCCCACTTCAGGAGATGAATTACACTTCAAACTTCTCCAGGTTAACAGCTGTGTGTGAAATCCCTCACGGACCCTTATGAGGACATGTTGGATGTAGGGCTCTCAGTACTTTGGGGCAAACCTGCTGTCAGCAAGAGCACTTCAGCAATATTTTGGCAAGCACAACATCATTTGTTTCACAACAGCATTTTCTCTGTGTTTCCCCAGGTATAACTCTATCCAAAACACACTGTTGCAGAGTGATGCAATTTCCTGTTTTATCTATCCCAGTCCTTTCCCAGGTGTAGCAATACCTTCTCCCTTCCCCTCCCCTTGCCCCCTTGCTAAGTGCTGTCCATCAATCTCAGTAGGCCGGCAAGGCCATTGTCTAATTAGCGAAGTTCAAAAGATGCCTCTCAGCCCTGGGGACAATTGGGCAATCCAAGTGTCATTTGTCCCCTGAGCCTTCCCCCCTCCTACCTGGTTGGTGGCACACCTATCCCTCCCTGCCCCTCCCCCTGAGCTTAAAAGGACACTGAGACCATGCAGTCGGGATTCTGTGGAGCTTTACCAAGATTCAGAGATCTGTGACCCTGGAATAAAACTCTGGATTAAACCCTCCGCAGAATCCGTCTCCCTTTCATCTATCTTCACCTCGCCTAAAGCTTCTCCATCAGAGGTAATAACTGAATTCCTGCTTGTCTGGACTTGTCTAAGTGCCTAGCTGCAACATACAGCCAGCCAAAGGTGTCTCTGGGGTGAAACACCACAGCTGCCGCCTCTGGCCAAGCAGCAAGGCCCAGAAGAGCCCAGGCACGTTCCACCCGGTAATATTGGGATAATATTCCAATAACACTCCAACACAGTGTGAACACCCCAGCCACCCAAGTCTGACAGGAAGAAATGAACAACCATGGCCCTTTGTACCATGGTCACCTGTTAATTGTAGCATTTACTCTAAGAAAAATTGTCCTCTAACCCAAAGGACTACAGCTTCAGGTTCAAATTCATTCTCACTGCCAGCACTTTCAGCAAAGAAAATTCTTTCCAGGAGAGAATAGAAGGCAGTTTCCAACACTCCCCCCTCAGAGATTGCAGCTACCTCTGTAAGATTTAATGTTCCCATTCCCATGCCAACAGATCCTGTCATTACCTCCTGCTCCAACCAGCTCCATCTGCTCTCATCCAAACACCAAAAGGCAGTGATATGCTCATACACGACCTGCAGATACTACATGCATGTCTCCACTGACAACTGTCTCCTTATTTTGATTTTCTGATTTCCTAAAAGTTCCCTTTTCCTCTAATATTCCTCTTTTATTACTGCTGTCTGTTCTCAGCTAAACAAAACTTGTTAAAAGTACATTTAAGTTTTTGATGGCTTTTTCAGTTTAGTTTATTAAAATATTTTCATTTTTTAAAACTGTAGAAAGTAAGGGATCTTGAATGTTAAAATGTTTTGGACAAGTTTTATTTAAATGGAAAGTAAATATTCATTTAAAAATAGTGGATCTGGCAGGAGGAAATTAAAGGCTGATGTGATTTGCTTCTGGCAGCCCAGATTCTTTCCTGTGTTTGGACTCTGCTACTACTATTATTTTAAAACAAGAATCACATCTTCAATAGGTATCTCCTTTCCCAAACTGCTACAGCTTGTGTCTGGGCACTGAGGAACTATATTTTTGGAGCTGGGACCCAAAGAATATTAATAAAGAGTTGTGTTAAATTTTCAAAAGGCAATACAGCTGCCACTCACATGCCAATGACAGATAATAGCACATCTTTCATGTTTTGGTGTTACCTCACTAAATTATTGTGACATACTCTCAAATATGTTTTCCAAAATTCAAAAAGCCATCTGGCCTCTGGATTTAGCAAGTTTTTTTATCAATCAGAAAAGAGTATTTTGAAAAAAGAAAAGCAATGCTGTCATAGATTTCAACACAGGCAAATTAAAACCTTAGACTTCATCTACTCCATATATGCCCAGACTGATGGCTTCCAGTTAATCTGACATCATTTTTTTTTCTGCTGTCATTTCAGCAGACAGCAGTGAAAGTCTTGCAATACCAGCTAGCCCATATTCCTCAGCTCCCTTCCATGAAGAAGAGAACAGAGTTCTCCTTGATGGCACATTAGGGATACACAGAGCACTTTGGAAATATCTGACGCTACATTTTCAGCTTTTAAACAAAGCACACATAGGGGAAGGCAGTTAATATTTTAATCTCTAAGAAATTGATTATTTCATCTTGTATTATCAGCAGTAGGCTTCCCATCAGAAGCTGCACCCTTTACAGTCATCTGTGCCAGGCAGTTAAGGAATAATCAATACAAGCTCATCTACAAGCATTCTTACCTGTCCCCTACTAATAAAACTCAGAGGGTTGATAATTCAGATGCCTCCTTCTGCAGACTGCTGCCTGTAGTATGTAGAGCACAGTTGGAAGATAAATAAAAAATGAACATTAAAAAAGAGCAACAAAATGCCTATGATAAAACTGAAGAAGAGGTCATATTTTCCCCTTCTCAGCAAGGACTTTCAGAGGTCCTTTTAATGAGCTATTTTCTGAGTAGGTCTGTGTGGGCCCAGAAGAATGCTGGCTACAAAGAGTAATTATTCTGGCACTCAGCTACTAGCAAACAATAAGGTAAAGCTGAATGGCTGTTGGCTTCTTCTGCACATTCACAGGAGGGCATGATAATAAACTTAGAATCTTGTTTTCTTCTCTGTGTTAATCATATAAAAGCAGCTGTCTTTAAACATTTAACTTGAGCTTGCCCAGATATCAAGAATACTGCAATACTTTGACAGTGCTAGGGTCATTTTCATGTGACTTTATCTCTTGGGAAGAACAGTTACACTTGTTCCAATTAAATAACTTCATTTTTACTTATTAAATAATTTTACATATATATATATACAAACTTGACTTCGTCTCATTTAAAAAAAAAAAGCTGTTACTTTTCCACTTTGGCATAATAATTCACTAAATACAGTCATGTACCATTCCTCAGATATTTTAGAGTGTAGGAGAAAGAATAGAAGAACTGTAGGAGAACAGCAGACTGTACATTTTGCACCAAGAACAAGCATCATTTCTTTAGACAATAAATCTGGCAAGTGAGAAAACACTTCAAGACCAAGTATGCTACTAATGTCAGGGTTCTAAAGGAGAGTCTCCCAAATTTAAGCAAAACCCTGTCAGTGTTACAAAGAATACCTTGTTGTTTCGGTTGAAAATGCGTAAATAACACTCATCCACAGATGCTACAAACTAACTAAAAGGATCAGAGGCTCAAAAGATTTTTAAAAAGGGGAGAGGACCTAACTGAAATTAACAAAAATCTACATGCTGTCTACAGATACTTTCTTCAGAAGTTCCCAATATTAGAATACAGGTGACAATGCAATGGGCAACACTTTGGCAGGTAGTAAGAAACAATGTAGGTTCAGTACCTAATTCCTATGTATTTGTACTGTCATGTTGTATCTTCATTCTAGGAAATTGGAGGAAGGCATGAATGTAATAATCATAGCTTTAGATTAAAGAAGCAATTGAATTAATTTACTGACAGAACTATAATATCAGACATTTTATAAATATTTTTGTCACCTTAAAATAGTTCAAAGCCTGTATTTCCTATAATACCCCAAAATAAACTCAGTACAATCAAGGTTGGTCCTGGCAGTAATTCCAGTATATTTCATAAGATTCTTAAACCACCCTCACCACCAGGGAGAACTGATTACCCTCAATCTGTGCATTAGGTGACATTCCTGACATGCATTGCATAGGATGGATTCTGTCCCTCCCCCTGTAAAGGACATTTAGCATTTTGATGACGTTAGGAGCGTTCATAAGTCAAGGTTCTCTTGTGCTGTGTTTTCTATTAGCTAAAGACACATGCCCTCTTCTTCAAACTCTAGGCTTTAGAGCCCAAAATTTTGTAGCCATTCAAAGAGACTTTTGCTCCTTTTGCCTTAGTGGGAGATGAATCTGCAATCTCCCAAAAGCAGAGCTGACAGAATCAGGGAAAACATCCCTTGCTTACTGCAGTGCTCTAAAACGCCTGGATTGAGGAGAATCTTACAAGATTTCAGAAGAAATTTTGATTTTCTTTTTAATAACTTTGGACCATTTTTTATTAAAGTTAATTGAAGTCAAATTTCACCCTAGAATTGAGTGAAAACAAGCATGATTCTGAGTTTCTGAACTTGGTCTTTGTTTTGAAAAGGGAAGAAATATATCTTGGATGAAGATTGAAACTGAAATTCAAATTAAGTTAAATAGGAGGTTAATATAAAGTTTAAAAAAAGTGAAAGCATTTCAGTTATCTGTTTGTTAGTTTGAGATATCAGTCATAGTTTTAATTTTCAAGAGCGGGGATCATTAAACCAGACATCAAAAATATATCCTTCATTTAAATTCAAGAGAAAACGACCCTATAACTCATGCATTACTTTTTCATCCAATGTTTTGACAAGTTAGAAGATTTACAAATAATAAACAGATTTGGACTTAATAAAAGTCTTTGTTCTGCATCAGCAAATGACTCTTGCAAGTCTCTGGGATTCTTTATCCCAGAGATTATATGTCCTGTGAACAATATTAAGAAATGACAGGCATTTTTAATAAAGCTCTCCCATCTGCCTGCACAAGGCACAATCTGTGAAAGGTTCATAATCAATGTCTTCTGAACAGCTTAATTAGTTTACATTACACAGAAGCATAGCTAGTCACAGGTTAAAAAAAAAAAAATTAAAACCCTGAAACTTTAGGTCGTGTATCAAGACCATCCTAGCAGCAATGTATTTTCAATCCAATAAAATTTTAATTATGCACACTTTTCACCAAATCTTTGGATTATTTTAAAATATTCTCAACTCAGTTTTTATGAAAAAAAAGGCACTGCTGTACTACTTATGCCAAATTCTTTTTCATAGTGTTGGACTTTATGTTCCTATTGACTACAGCTCTTTCTTCAGGAAAAAAAGTGATGAGGAGCTCAGTCCTGCCACAGCTATCCAGGTGAGGTTTTGATAAGAGCAGAGAACACATGTCAAGGGGAGAGATCAGTTACCCAAGAAGAGCAAAAGGCGGATATATCCACAAGCCCAGTCCTCTTCCCTAAAACACTCCTTTTCTGACTCTTAAAGAAAGTGTAACCACTGATGTGTTCTCCCAAAAAGTTGTTCCCTCATGCAGTGTTTGTCTCCCAGCGCCAGTCTCTGACTTTTCATCTGCCCTGCCTATAAGGTCTTGTTTGTTAACTAGCCAGAAATCAGCATGAAGAAAATAATTTAAAAGTTAAGGAAATCGATGAAGTTGGTTTTTGAAGTAACTTAAACGACCTCTTGTACCAAAAAACTACTTTTACTCTGCTTTCCAAGAAAGATTCTTTTAGAAAATTACAAAATATACTAGTAGATTATGAAATTCCACTAATTGAAAAGGTTGCCTTTAATTTTGGTAGAAGTCAGATGCTGTGTTTTGTTGCACGTTGCCTCAACCGACTGTATAGCCACTGTACATAGGAGATCCCATCTCCTTTGCAGTTCTGCAGTGGACCAGGAATCTTTCATTTAAGTATTTTCTCCCACACTAAAAAAGTCAGTTTGCTTGAACAAAAGCTTTTAACAGAATATACTTGGCTTCATTCATTTTATCTGGATGGTGCCTTGAATCCAGGAGGGAATAATTGGTGGAAGCAACAGAATGGAGAGACAGAAGTGCTTTTGAATACATTTCTCTGAATGACAAGAATAAACTCACCCCATGTTTCCTACAGTGCTGATGAATGACCCAGCTACCAGACTCTTTTCAGATGTCTCTTTCTCAGATGTTTTTTTCAGCATAAGATCTGAAAGAGGTCTTCCACCATTAGCATCGGAAAACACATCGCCAAAGGTTGAAACCTTCCTCCTACTAAAGTCTTTTCCTAGCCAGAATTGTCAGACACAGTTATTGAATGTTATAATGGTGTTACATCCTTCCAGAGCTGGAGAAGTTTTTGTCTCAAAAATCCTGACACTAAGGCCTTGGAAGAAGGATTTGTGGAGCAAGAAAGGAGCTTTAGGTAACTGTGAGGTGACAGTTTTGTTTTGCAGCACTCACTGGAATCTGCCTTTTGCCTGCAAGCAGCCAAGAGCCACTGCAGCACCTGATGGTCACAAACAAGCCAGAAGGCTGCAGGTGAAGGATCTGCACATCTGACCTGCCATCAGCCTTTATTCTTCTTCCAAAACTATGCATATGAGAAATACACAGTCACAGATTTGAAGCAATTGGCAGACACTTTTGTTTGGCTCCTCACTAATGCTAAATAAACACAAGATTTAAGGTTGTACTGACCCACAGCTGTTCTTGGCAAAAATCAACACAGCCAAAAAGATTTATAGAGAGTGATTTGTGCTACAAAAACAAAATCACGTCTGCTTAAGAACTCCTTGTCTGCTACATAGGACACGAATTATTTCTTAGTCATTGAATTTTCACTCCAAATTTACTAGAACCTCAAACATTGAATAGAGCATTCAGGATTAAGAGGCTTTGGCATGATTTCTGCAGTGAGTGCATGTCTTTGTGCGTGTGTGTGCTCAAACGAGAGACAGGAGAATGTTATGTGGGTGGAGGTGAAGTGTCAAGAATTTGGGATTTGCTTTTGCAAATAGTTAGATCAGCAGACTATATACTTGTCCTATAACAATAGACTCGGCCTTGCTCACATGAAACTCTACAGTTTAATGGATTTTTTACATGAAAAAAATTAGACTTGAGCAAGATTTATAGTGCTTTTGAGATTGCATCAAATAAAAATAAAATAGGCTTTCATACATTTGCACCTGCTACTTAAAAATACCCTTCCTTCCACAAAGACTAATGAAAGAGTTCCATAAGAATTATGCTGTATCACTTCAGAAGACCAAATTCTAAACTATCAGCTTGTTTCAACCCTAATTACCAATGTGGCACGCTTCAGAAGTTGTTTTCTCATCCAAACTTAGTTCATCTCTCTTGGAACATGTGCATCTGATTGCATGACTATTTTTAAAGGTTATTATCTGTCAGTGGAGGTACAGATAGTGAATCAATCATCTAGGGACTGCTGGACATCCACAACTGCAAAATAAAAAAAAAATACTGTGGTGCAAATGGATTTATTTAAATAGCCTACCATTACTTCTTCTCTGGGTAGCATGAGAATGTGTCTCTGCTAACAGGGGATGACTTATTTGAATGTGTTAGTCAAGCATTTGCAGTCATGTGGCCTTTCATAACTGGTAAAACAAGCCTGAAACATCCTGAAAAACTCTTTTGCAGTATTTCTTAGTCAGCAACATTGAATTCTACATCACTTCTAAGATATTTATCTTCTTTTTTTCTCTTTGCTGTTTGTCACCACTTTAAAACATCTGTTACACAAATACACACTTAGAAAGTATATTCTGGGAAAGAATTCTTATACGCTGCATCCATTATTGCAACTGATCAGTTAGATAAACCCTCCGGTAAAGCTTCGTGTTTCTTCCCTGTTCACATTGACTGCACACTTTTCCAAGAATTGTAAAAATGCACTCACTAAATTATCAAACACAACTTCTGAGAGCCTAATGAGAGCTAGTTCAATGCAAAAACTTTTTCATTCTTATTAATATTATAAAATGACAATAAAATTATTGAAAAATGAAATCTAAACTAAAATAAAATAGAGGCATGACATCTTCGAAGAATATGCAAAGAATGTCATTGATTCATATAGCAGCAAAGGAAGGTGCACAAAAAAGTCACCAAAAATTGGTTTGCTGTTAGATTTTGACATCAAATGTAAGAGATTTTCAAACACACAATTTCTGTTCAGAATGCAGAGAAACATTTAAAGCTTCTTGAAATTTTCTCAGGAAAATTGAATCATTGGGTGGGGGGGGGAAGACAAAAATCAGAATATTTAAGGGAAAAAAAGTTGAAATATTAGTTTAGTAAAAGGTAACAAAGAGGGATTCATTTAACAAATACACAGAAATTCCACAAAAAAATCCATATAAATAATTAATATTTAGGGCAATGTAGAAGCAGCTAAGGATTAGGTGTTGATCTGGACATGGGAATGGAAAGAACAATTTAGGTCCCCTAAATTGCTCTGGCCCAGTGAATATGCAATTAGTTAAACAACATGAAAGACTTTTATTAGGAGAAACTCACTGACATATTCTGTGCCTAATGATGAAGTACTGTAATTGCCCAGCAAATGGAGAGATGTGAGCTCAGCTCTAATGCTGGCCCCTCTCTGCCACTGTTCTCTGGGTGTCAGCTCTCAGACACAGCCTGAGACAGGACTCTGCACAACTCTGGCTGATCCACTGGGGCAGTTTTCACAGCCTCATTCTCATAAGAAACTGATCCCTACTTTAGAGGCCTAAATTTGGAAGGAGTCACAGCTGAAAATGCCGAGCAGGGGAGCTGCTCCCCGGGGCTCATGTCAGGTCCTTACCGCTTCCCAGGGCCGGGGCTCGGGCACTTTTCTGCAGGCGGCTTCTCCTGATGGCTCCCTGAGGCAGCTCCACCACTCCAGGGTCACAACTTTCTTGGGTGATTACTACAGATAGATCCAAATTATCCCTTCCTAAGCTCCAGAGCTCGGGAGACCTGAGCCAGTCTGGGTCACCAGCCGCGCAAATACAGGCTAATTGTGTAACACGTCACCTAATTTAATAAGCAGAGCACAGCTCTGTGCTAGCCAAATGACTCATCCTCCACACCAAAGTGGCTCCCATCCAAATGGTCACAGCATGGTGGTGTCTCCTCTCCTTCAAACATGGCCCTCCAAGCTTTAGAGGGGATGTGCCTGTGTGCATGTATAGGACTGTGCCCTTTGTTGACAGAGTGACAAAACTATCCTTTGTCCCCTCAAAAAGGAAAGAAGCCCAGAATTTTCTCTCCTCGATTAGGTGAAAAAGCCACCTCATAGGCCGAGAGGACTTCACCTCAGACTTAAGGGTAGCCAATTGGACAGGAGCCAAAAAGTCCCGCCTGGGCAATTTAGTAGAAAAAGAAGAGAACAAAGAAACTAATTGCTTTTGTGAGGTATTTTACCAGGAGCAAGAACCTCCTGCACCTGGCTCGGTTCTTCCCTGTAAGGAGTTTGTTATTTTGCCTTTTATTAAACTTTTTTGTTTCCAACACTGCAATGGAAGCCATCCTGCTGATTTTATGCCTCCAAAGGTAGCTGAGATATCTTGGATGAGAAATAGACCTCCAAGAGCTTATGAGACCTGGTTCAAGGAGGCTCCTATTACTTGCACAGACAAAACACTGCACAGTGCCTGCAGACTAGTCCTGCAAAGGCAACACGGGACTAAGAGCCACTGTGGTCCCACCTCTCACATCTCAGAGGTTCCAGCAAGCAACTCTCAGTTCTGACAAAAGATCTCTTTTGTCCAAATGTGCGCTGCTGAACTGTTTGTGCCCTAGACAAAACCCACACTTTCTGTACGCTCCCACAGTACCTACATGGTGAAAATAAAAGTCTACGGCCAAATCAACTCAGTGAGATCTAGAGTGTCAAGTCATCATGAAATTGTACAAGCAAATGCCTCACAGCTCAGGTTCCCACCACCCATTCAGAGTCCATACCAGTTATATCACCCCAAAATTCCTGTACTTTGGAGGGTTATGCAATTTGCAACACGGTGTCTTCCAGAGTACCTCCGCCAGATCAGCCTAGTATTTTGATACCAGTCATGCACATTCAGAAGTTAGCAACCTCTAATCATCTTTAAATTGCAATCAAATGATTGGCACATCTTAAAGATGCATCAAACATTACATAAGTAATAGTAAAATTCCATTTTTAACAGAAAAAGTATGCTGTTCCAGACATCAGATTTTGATGCAATTATCAAAAATGGATTTGTATTCTGAAAAAAAAAATCTTTGAATGACATTGAATCTTTCACTACTTGAATTGCTGGCAATGAAATTAATTGTAGGACAACCTCTCAACTGAAAATGTTACCTATAAGCATTTCATATCCAAACCAATAAGTACTATCTTTGTCACTAGGGGGGAAAAAAAGCACAAAAATAACTACTGCCTTCTGAAGGAGTTATTAAGGGCAACACTAACAAGCAAACCGAAGTAATATACAATAATACTCCTGCCAAGGAATGTCATGACAAAATCAATATGATATATATGTCAATACACACCAATGTTATTTTAACATCAAATCAGAGCCCTAGACCAATGTTTTGCATGGCTGGTGATATAAGTGACACTAGTAATAGCAGCATTACTTATCAAGATGTGTTATGTCAGCTTCCTTCTGTTCCTGTCAACACTGAAAACGTATAGTGATAATGCACCACATATGCTACCCACCTCTCTCTGCCAGCATCAACCTAACTTCTGCCAAATCTTTCTAGAAACACTAAACGACATGGCCTGCTACAGAGAGCTGAGATACTGAGGCTGTCTAATTTAAGATGCTGATGAATAAGTAATAAACTTTCAAGCATTACAAGCAAACTAAGGTTCTGCCAATGTAGACACTATAAAAGGCTGGCAGTGATTGCAGTTGAATATTCTAATAGCTTTTATATTATGAAAATGCCTCATTTTTTTAGTACCACATATACCATCTAGTAATACAATAATGGCAGTATAACAGAAATGTCTGATTACCTATAGAAGACCTTGAAATCATTTTACAGGTTTTCTCCCAGTGAAGATTTTATTAAAGACCACTGCAAACACTTATGCAAGAGATATGGTGCATTTTCCACTGTCAATAAAGGAGACAAAAAACTTTCTAAGCATCATTTTAGCCTAACTACTGTTTTCCAGCCTTCATAAAATAAAAACACCCCTTAGAAACACTCATATGCATGACAGCAGCTTTTCTGGGCCCAAGTATCCCCTTCAGGAAAGACTAATCCCTAAATCTCTAGCAATTTGGGACCAGTCCTTTGTAGCTCATTCCCACTTGCACAGACTCTGGTGAGCACTGCCTGCAGTGGTGGCAGGAGGTGCTCAGGTCACAGCCACTGACCAGCATGTCCATGGCTCTCTGAGACCACAGGGGGACAAGGTAGCGTTGTATCTGCCCAAACCAGTTATGAGTGCTGAGGAGGGGAGAGGTGGGATGGAAATTCTGGGACCAGAGGGGCCTCTGAGTTTTCACTCTGAGATTTTCATTGATTTCAGTGAAGAAATGTCATCACATTTTTTCCAGAGTACTTTAATGAAAATGCTTATGTGAGGTCAGATGTGCTGCTCTTACTTTCTCTAAAGAGAAAAGAAAGCACAGAGTGGACTTGGGTTATATTCTGTCATGGAAACCTCATCTAATCCTGCACTAGATCCTCCCAAAACATGAGACAGAAGACCACAGCATTAACAAGGCTAGATATTATTACTGTTTTCAATTCAGAACTGAATGTAAAATATACATTATATCTTACTCCTTATACGAGTCTCCAGAATAACAATCTTTTTTTGTTATTATTCTTTTTGGCTTAAATATCCATCTCATTAAGCAAGACACATGACAGGGAGTAAAATATTTGAAGAATCGCTTACAAAAATGCTAACAATATTATTACTTCACAAATTTTATGCTTTAAAGGGTTTAAATGCTGTCAACTTGGAAGATATTTCCTGTTTTCTGTCCAAATTTAGGAGCAGTATATCTTGTATGACTGAAAGTGCACCATAAATATTATAGATGGTCAGAAGTCATGTACTAGTTTGTCAGATGTTACAAAGGCTTCTAAACAACTAAAAAAACCCTTATTGTTTATATGAACAAATTACATCAGTGATCTTTGTAGTAAGCACCATCTGAGACACAAGGTTTTTCATTTACAGTGATTAGCATGAGGTTAATCTCCATCAGTCAACTGCAACTGTGATAAAAAACACTAGAGCCCCTGAGCTTATGGTGTGCAAATCTACAAAAGCAATTACATTTCTTTGCCTGTTATGGAGATGAAGGTTTTTTATGATAGCAAGCCAAGTTAATTTCTAGTGATAGAGAAAACCAATATAAATGCAATAGTCTCAGGACCTGTCTGTTATCTCCAAAAAGAATCCATTGCATGCTTCAATGTACATAAATGTATATAAATATCACTGCACCTTGTCAAACCCTAGTTCTCTACAGGCATTTCCAAAAACATACTTGATCCATGCAGTAAGTACTGCAATGAAAGACAATTTTAAATTAAACCAAATAGCCTTAAAATTGACAAGGACATGACACTGAGGAAAGGGAAAGCTAATGAGCCCATTTTCTTTAATACAGTCCCCACAACTTGTAGGCAAATGCTAAACTATACCTCGAATGTGACAAAGTAGCAAATAGCTTTCTAACCACAAAATCACCTCGATATTTGTTCCTTTGGGGTGGAGAATCTCTTAAGAAAAACAAAGCTTGGTTCATTAACACAGGTCTTGGTTAAACCAGAGATCACCTAGTGATCAGCTTCAGACTCCTTCTTATCTACACTCTCTGTTGATGCATAATTCCATACAAAGCACTACATACCTTATTGCACCATTCCTGTAGAACACTCTGCTGCACAGCAGCACTCCAACATCATAGGAACCATTGCAGGTCTCTTCTTTTTCTTTAAAGCTGTCTAGATATGTTGGTAATAGTAAGCAAAACAGAAGAAATCTGACACTGCTGTGCCTATGAGAAAGCATTACAATAATGATGGAGAAAAGTTTATATAGAGCTAAAATTGTGCAGTAGTAAAGAATGAATCCTGCAGCTTCAGGAAAGCATAAAAAATCTGAAGTATCTGAGGAGGAATTCATTAAAGAGGTAAAACTCATGTGAAGGTGTATTAAGGGACTGTGGGGTTCTTCTCCTGCTGCTGTGAACTGCCAGCACTCCTTGTATCTCCCCGTGGCTTCACTGATCCACATCTCAGAGCCAGTGGGGAAACAAATCAGAGCAGGAAGATATATTCAGCTGGGGATCGGGAAAACATTTTCCAGTGCCATCTAGCACTCTGAAACAACCCCTCACGACAGTAATGCAAATTCTGGGCCAAACTTCAGCAATCAGGCTTTTAGTAGCACGGGAAAACAGGCAAGGCTCAAAAAAGTATTTCTTACATAAAACATTATCTAATATTATCATGAATCTATAGTAAGGACTACAGTTTATTTGTTACAATGTTTTCCATTAGCATATAACCCATTTCTAAATACCTTCCTAAATATTGTTTAGCATCTAATTCATATCTTCCGTAGGCTATCCTCCATAAGTTGTTTGATTTTATAAATTGTTTCAATTTCAAATATTCTTTCTATTACACTAGGAAGAGGCTGGCAATACAGAGATGGTAACACTACCAAACAAGTGCAGGTGTATAATACAGGCAATTATTTTTCCTTTTCAAACCAGATTTCTGAATAAAGTCTGCCTGAAGAAACTTAAACCCATGTATTCCCCAGCCACCAGGCAAGAGGCCATTCTTGCAACAGGTAATGCTCATTCCCTCTTCTATTACACTACTTTATATTCAGAAAATATTGAGTATTTATGATTGCTTATTGGCCACCAATAATAAAGGGACATTATTAATAGAGTATGAGATTTGGGGGCTGGGATGCATCTTTAGGTTGGTTTAAAGAAATTATTTAAGACTGGGTCTCCAGGATGCTGGAGGCACCCACATTCCCCTGCTCCACTCCAGTAGGATGCCTTTTAAAGGGGGATAATTATTATTCTTTTCCCTTTCCCTTTGTATTTAACAGAAATGACCACCCTGTGGATCTCTATTCTGTGAGGGGGGCTCAGATCAAATTCATAGCATCAAAGGACTTATCAAAATAACTTCTGCTTTCTGCATTTGTGATAGAGATATGGTTACAGACCAGCACCAAAATAATCAGAATATACTGTAAAATGGAGCCATTGAAGCTGAAATGGATGTGCTGGGGAAATTTTCATATATTAAAACCTTGAAAGCCCATTACTTGAATGGAACTAAAAATTGCTTTTCCAGAATTTCGATTGAGATATTTGAATTGTGTCTGAATCTTATTCTGGGTGGGAAAAGCTTTTTATCTCTGGTCCTGGAAAAGGAGACTTCTTCCTTGCTCTGCACTGTAGTAAGCTAGCTGGCAAATATGGTCAGTAAGAGCCATTTAATTTTTTTTTTTGTTTTCTGTCATCTCTAGCTCAAGAATTGTGGTATAAATCTGGAAAATAAATAGGAAGACACCAGATTTGTTTTAGACGAAGTGGGCTGAAAATAATCTACATGCCACAATATTGCACTGTCTCTTGGACTAATCTACAGAATATTGGAGTGCTCTGTCTCAGGGCTGATGTTTCCTTCTCTCCTAAGACTTACAGTACCTTTAGAACAGCAGGCTTAGTGGTGGGAAGGGAGACAAAACTAAAGATGTCCTTCCAAGACACCCCTCTGGGGCTGTAAATTAAGCAAATGTGGACATCTTTTTACAAATGCAGGGGAGGGGCCCACAACAAAGAGAAGGCAGCCAGCTTCATGGTCTCATGCAAGTTTGGGGTCAAGTGGAGGTACAGAATCTTCTAGAGGGCCTGCAATAACACCACATCAAGTGTCAGTAAAACTGACTTTTTTTTTTTTTTTTTTTTTTTTTGTGTAGTAAATTCTGATTAAAGCAGACTGAGGCTAACAGTTTTATATATACTTATTTCCACTTCATACTACTCAACTTCAGGCAATTCCTGTGTTAAGCTAGCTTGATTTGAAGAGGAGAAATCCAGTGAGCAATGTGACTGAGAAAAAGAGCAGCTGCTCTTTTCCAGCTCTCCTCCAGCCCAATTCCTTGTCTGCAAGTAATGTTCTTTGTCTCCTCAGTTCAACTGTCCAGGTTTTTGCTTTACCTTTGGCAATGTAGAATTTTTCCCTGGAGAATTAAGTTTTCTCTGGACAAAACAGCCTAAGAAAAAATAATTTCAAAAAACTACTGCAAGACTTCTGATTTTGGTCCAATAAGTGCAAGGACAAAGGAAATTAGGTTAATCTGACACCAGGGGCAATGAGCCAGAGTATCTGGTTCAGTCATACAGGTACTAAGTGGGTTTACCTGCTATGGGTACCATGGTCAGTACCTTTGATAAGAATCATGGATTTAATTTCTGTCTGTGTCACTACATGACTATAGGTACAAATGTATCACTCCAATAATAATCCTCTCTCTTCCTACAAATGTCCTTCTTTATTTGTAGACACAGTGTCCTTTGTAAAGTCATTCTTGTTTAAATGAGAAAACCTGTTTTGTCTGTAAAGATTTTATATTGCAAGGCATTTTTCCCTAGAACTGAATTTTTCTGCATTATGATTTTCTAACAGAAATAGAAAGCTAGATGAGAACAATCAACTGGTTCATCTGTTGCTATAATTTCAGTTAATTCTTGCAAGAATTTTTGCAGAGCTCCTGCATAATTTTACTGTTTTAATTCATACTCAACAGAGTATTTACACTCTGAAATTAAGCAAAATTCAAGCAATGGAAGTGGGATATTTCCACATATTTCTGTCTTTCACTTTCATGACAAAGGCATAGAAAAGTTCTCTGCAGTCTAAGTGAAGTTTTCATTGATTATTTGAGGGCAGATCCACTGACTGCATCTGTGATGATCAGTGAATACACAGTAGTTAAATAATTTCCATCTCCTTCTAACAAATGAATACTGGGTGAAAAGCATTTATTAAGTATATGTAAATCATCCCATTAGCAGATTTTTTTTCCTCCACATTTCTTAATTCTATTTTCCCAAAATACAATACGATTGCCAAGGAAAATACAGATAATTACATTTATCCTACAGCCATTTTTTTTCTGCAGGTATGATTTCCCTCTCTCAGGACATGTGATGCCCCTTCACAATTTTTTCTTTCCTGACTAGTAACTACTAAATCAGAGACTGTCCTGAATTTACAAACACAGCAAGGAGAGTAATCTTCCAGGACTATTCTCTTTGACAATTCAATGAAGGAATCTACAAGCCTTGTGAATCAATCGCTCTGCAGTGGTGATGTCTAAATGGCAAAATTCCCTAAAAGGAAGGAGTTGTGGTTATTACAACTTGGAAACTGCTGTTTCACATGTATGTAATTTCACATAATTAACAGTAAAAATTGAATGCTCTTCTGACCATTTGATCCTTTATTGTTCACAAGAGAAACACGAGCAGAGCCCTGCCCACTGAACCAGAAAGAACATATAGGGTGTAGTAGGATATTAAAAGAGGTTGTGTGAAAAAACAACTTTAGAAAACATGAAGAAAAGACAAGAGGGTGTAAGATAATAAATGCCTGACATACTTAACATGCTGAAAATACTTTTCCAGATTGGAATCCCCTCTGCTATCAATCAAAAACAGTGGTTCTTAATATAGCCTAACACTTTCCACAGGAGTAGGAATGCCAACGGCTGTTTCTTGGGACTGTGCCCAGGTTTTCTACATTTTCCCTGTATTTTCACTTGTGTATATCTTGAAATTCACATCTAAAGTTTTGGTGTGCCTGCTGATACCTCTGTTCCACATCAAATATAACTCTGAGCAATTAAATTGAATTAAATGAATTGACAGAAAAAAATAGCATTGCAATAATATGAAAAGCCAAAGTTTCTGCAAACTTAAAAAGATATTTCCTACACAGACAGTTAAGGAAACATAGGTATTTACCAAATCTACATGTGAGCTTGTTCAAGGCTCCATTATGACCAAAGGAGAGAGATGAGACACTTAGAGTGAAGACAGGCATCTAAACTATATCAGAGAATAATGCCCAGGAAGTTCCTACTTCCTTCTTCTGACTGCAACAGGAGCCTGGACAAGCTCTTCAGATGTAAATGCAGCTGTCTAAATTCAGGAGAGATGAATCACAGCCTATTGATTAGCCCGGTTAGCTAAAATAAGAATTTCTAAATTACTGATTTTAGGGAATGAAAATCAGGTAATTGAAGTAAGGTCAGACACTGAATTAGTAGGAGAAAAAAGACTCTAACCTGGGGTCTACCCACTCTCTCCTCTTCAATTATTTCTGAAGACTAGCAAGTAAAATATTGAAATCTTCTGTAGGTCTCAAACATTTAGAGCCTGTCTCCCATCCAAAGTTCAGAGCACAGGTCTTGAATAAAATTTAAACAGTACTCTGATACTTTCTTTACAATATCTGCATTGAAATATCATGCTGGCACCTGAAATTGTACGAGAATGAATGCTGGAATGCCAGAACTATCAAGAAGTAGGTCCAAAGTTCTTTTTTGGTTTTTTTTTGAAGAAAGCTTAGTGCTAGAATGCCAGAAAGTACTAGGAACTAAATATCATTTGCTGTTAGTTACAGAAACTGCCTAATCAGGGTAAGGCAAATGCTAGAGGTTCTTGAAGCTTACTTAGGTGACTCGGTCTAGGGCTGTTTATGTCTCTGAATAATTTTTTCTCTCATATTTTCCTATTAGAAAATGGTTAAAATCAAAATACAGTTTCCAATGACCTAGTGGAATCAAACTCCATGGATTTGGCATCAGGAGCAGGAAAGACTTGATATCAGAAGGGCAACATCAATCGGCAGGCAGTGTTTTTGTGCCAGTGCTCAGTGTAGCAGCAACAGATTCCTCAGCCATCAGGGAGATCAAATGTTTGGAATTGACTTAAGATGGTAAGCTCTCAATTAAAGGCACACCACCAAGGCACCTGCAAGCCAAGGCTCACTATCTCCCAGGTGCAGAGACCAGCTTTCCTCTTCCCTTGGCCCTGGGATCATCTCTTATTCCTCAGCACACTGCACACCATGTGCTTGTGACGATAACATTCACCCGCCACCTTGCTTTAGTTAAAGGAGCAAAGTGTTTTTTTCACCTTGCCTTGCTTTTTTTGTCTGTTTTCTTTTTCCCCCTTTTGCTAGCTGCCAAACAGACACAAGATAGCATTAATCAAAATGTTCTGGGTGACCTTTGAAGAGACACTGTGCTGGGAGCCCTCTTCACAATCTAAATGAAGCACATCATCCAAGGAACGGGCTCTCTTGAGGTTACAAACAATTTCACCAAAAAAATTGTGGGCACACCATGATGTCAGGCATTAAGGAAAAAACCCTGCTAAAGAGTATTCATTGTATAAAATCTCCTTTGCCATTTCCTTCTGTACTGCAAAAGCATCTTAGCTAGTGCCAAAGTGTCTGGCTACCACTTGCTCAAAGAGTGTCTGAGGTAGGACAGGAATTAAAATGCATTTTACCAGCTTATTATATGGTGAATGATTCATAAAGCAGTTTTTTCCCCAGGATAATGTATATTTCTTCTTCCACAGTGAATGACATCCCCAAAAGCAATATTCATCTGACCAAATGCAGAGGTGTCCAGAACAGAAATCTACATCTAAGCCATGTTGTCTCTACATACAAAGAGAGGAACTGGCACTTCTGAGATGCAGTCCATTCTACTCAAAGGTAAATGTTTAATATGGGTCAGATTAATCATAGTCTCTTTTTTTAAACTGATATTTTAAAAATCATATTTTCTTCTCACCCAGATGTACATTATAAACATCTCAAAGAGGGGATATGATTCCTGTCTAAGCAACATTAGTTGGACCATTCATGCACAAGATTCCCTGTAAATATGAGCTAGTGGGACCTAGGACAAGACGATGACTGCTATAATATTGTAAAGAAAAACAAATCTGTATAAAGCTAAGTTTCTACTACTAAGTTTCTACTGTCATGGATTCTTGGGATAAGAACAAAATTTCCATGAGGCACCACATGAATTTATCATACAAACAAAAGTGTCAGCTCACATAACACATAATTATTATTAAAAATGCTGCATCAGGAAGGTCCAGATGCTAAAAAGGAAAACAGATCAAAACCCAAGAAAATACATCCACAGTGTACAGATCCACTCACTGACATTAAGCTCAGGGGGAACAGGAAGACACAGGAATATCTATCCTTTTCACTAGGCCTTTTTTTATGATAAACATGAACCTCAAGCAACAGCTGAGGACAGGACTCTGAGCTAGATGGACTGGATCTCCAATTCAGTCATCCATTCCTGTTTTCTGACCTCATACTGCCAAAACTGTCCTTACAGCAGTAAGCCAAGCAAGGAACATTATAGTCCTACCTCACTCAGACAATTTTTTTCCTAGGATTACCAAATGCAAGTTAAGCTTCAGTTTTACACCAGGAAGCACCCAAACAAAAAATGCAAGCCATCACCTTACCTGCTTTCTCAATATTACTTCAAAACATTTGTGCTTGGTCCAATCCTCCATTCCTGACACATTATTTCAGTAGAGATATTTACTGGTGAGGAGAGTTAGTGTTGGAGTCAAACACCTACGTGATATTATCCATTCTGTCATCAACATGAGTCACCAGCAGTGGTCTCATCTTCCATCTTTTCAAGCAAAGTTGAAAAATTGCTAAAAATAGCAGCAGAACTTGACTGCAGAGTGTTTTGCTGGGGAACTCAAATCTTAGCCTGTGACTAATGCTGCTAATTGAATTTTTACCTCCATCTTTCTTGGGGAGAACACAAGCAGTAAGAGACAAGGTTGCTTTTTGTAATGTTTCTTTTTACTACATTGTCTCTTGTCCCTTATTTTTTATGACAGTGAAACACCAAACTACGGCTCAAAACCCTCTTCTTAAACCCTGTTTTCTGAAGAATCAGACACATGGGGATTTCCCAATAATATTCTGGAACTCAGTAGTGAGCTATCATTGCAACACAAAATAAGCTCTGACATGTTTATGATAAAAAGCATTTTACATATGACATTCTTTTTTCTTCTATCCAAACATCTCATTTTCCTTCTACTTTTAAATTAGCCATCAGGCAGCTACTGTATTTCAGCAATCACTGCTGCAATGCATTACCAAATATGAGCTCTTATGCCAAGCTGAAGGAGACACATATCCCTTATATTAAATACATCTCCTTCATGACTGAAAGAATTATGTTAGGGAAGAAAAACTGTCATATTATGCTAATTCAATTTCTTCTGAGTACTTTTGAATCCACTTTACAGGAAAAAAAAATGAAAAATCCAAATAAACACAGGGATAATACTTTTTTTTTGCACTAACTACCATTCCCTTTATCCCATTCTGCTTCAGAGAAAAATTAATTACTTTTATTTTCCAGTACAATCAATGTACATTAGCTATTTCAAAACTGTGCAGAAATAGATATACACACAAACACACACCCCCTAGGACTAGTAAAATGCTGCTAAGACCAGGAAATAGTTACAAGTGTTTTCAAGAATATCCTTTAAAAAAAAGTTTGTGTGTGTTTGAGGAGCTCCCCCCAAATTTTACCTATGTGTATTGCAGCCAAGCCTGTACAGAGAGCCCATAATAACAGGCAGGAACAGGGACTATATCAGGATGCAAGCCAGCTGTCTGGGTAAACCTGCATTCTGTGGTGGTAAGCTTTAAAAAAAATCTGTAGTGTTTGGGGCCTCGTTGCTGTTTTTTTCAATCAAATCAAAATGTTATATAATCAAAACTGGCTGCATTTGTAGAAAAGGAGCCAATGAAGCTGAGCACTGGCAATTAACAGTGCAAGTGCTTTTCCTAAAGGGACACACAGTCAGTGCTTCCATTCATCTCAGCATTAGCAGCCAGACACACAGTGCTTACAACAATAATTTTCATGGAGTTATCGAATTTTTCAACTGCAAACTCCAGTCCCTATGGATAGTAAATCACAGAAGCAATCCAAACAAAATCAGTGGAGGAGTGCTGCTAATGAAGTGTGTGCACAGATCCACACAAAGTCGTAGCCCTAAGTATTTATCAGAGAGAAACAGGTGCCAACCAGATGCCAAAAAAATAAATAATATGTCAGAAATTAATAGCAGTCAGTCTGTTGCTCCTGCAAGTGACAGAAGACAACCAAAATGAAAATAAAGGAACCAAAATACAATCTTGTAAGAGCCCACAAACAACCAGGGCAATCACACAATCTAATTTATGTTATCTGATATTACTTCAGGCTTCCTAATGCTGAAAAAATATAAGGTTATCTGTAGACTCAAATTAGGAACCAACCATGGGACTGCAGAGCACTGCAAAGCTGTAAAAGGACAATTCTTGTTATCATGCCCAAAGCTCCTGCCAGGCTGGAGCAGAGCCTGTGAGCTGCCTCACATGCCTGGAGTGCAGCGAGCAGGAGCGCCACAAATCCTGTAAACACTTCAGAAAATACAGGAGAACAAGAGGTCAACCAAAGATGTGACACATTGCCTAGTGCTGTCAAGTGAGAAGGCAACCATGTCACTGAAAGAGTAGCAGCAAAGGAGGATTGTCTGCAATGCTAGAGAGATTTTAACCATAGAAGTAAGAATAGCAAAATAAATCAAGAAAAGAGCTGAAGCATTCTCACTTTAAGATACGATGCAAAGTATCACTCCAAGCTTTCTGAGTAGAAATTTATCTTCTAGTTATACAGCAGTTGCCGGATATAAAATCTTCTGTATACCTATCTACATCTATTTCTATAGATCAGCACAAAAACAATTGGTTAAGACTGAGTTACAAGTGCAGTCGAGTGCTTTATATGAAGTGCTGGAGGGAAAGGAGGGAAATCTTGTTTACAGCTCAGTAAGGCTCAGGTATGGAAATCAATGGCAAAACGTGTTTGTACAGAAGGAAAAGAGGGGTTTTTTTCCACTAGTATCAGCATCAACACACGTGGAAAACTGTGCTGATGAAGTCAGCAAGAAAAATGCAACAAGGTTTTAGTCTCGTTACTGAAACCTTTTGTGCTGTAATATGTGAAATACATACAATATGTGAAAAAACACAACTAAACTTTTTCATAGAAGAGGCTTCTAAGTGTCTAGTGGGGAATTAACAGATGTTGGGAGAATCACTTTACCAATACAAAGGGTTGCTATAAACACATTAGCAGAGGGAGTTTCTGCTGTTAAGCCATAACTTAGAAGATATTTACAGGTGTTCTCCCAAGTAATCTGTGCATTCTACACAGTTATTCACCAAAAGTGTGAGGAAACTTAATAGTAGGTACAAATGATGGAATTATTACATTGACAAATAAAATACAGCTAGTCACACATCAATTATTAAAAGATAAGCTTGCTGAAAATTCAGGCCAACACATCCCCTATTTTTCATTCTCCATCTCTATTTCCACATTTCTTGAACTTCTTTAATTCACACATATCTATTTAATTCTCACTCCCACCATCTTGTAGTCTGTTTTACTTCACTTTTCAAAAGTAATTCCCTTGTTTCCCTTTTCTTTCATTTCTCCCATTTCAGGGAGAATTACTTTTATTACTTTTTTTCCACCTTCTTTTAATAATTTTTAGGACTCCCTACCTCTCCTGTCTTATTACCAGCTGTCTTCTCAAGTCTTGTCTAATATGTGTATTATAACCATGCCTATGGTGTGCAGTACTAAAAAGGTTTGTGGTGCATGCCACATTTTGCCACAGCACCAGTGAGTGCAAAGAGCCCCCCAGATTCACCCCGCTTCTTACTTCACCAGTGCTTTTCCCTGCAGCACTGATTTTACCGACATATGCAGCAAAGAGTAAAATGCTTTTGTTAAGTCCCATTGCTTCAGGAAGCAATGAAGTGCTGAAGCTCCCCACCAAAACAAATTTAGCAAGTCAAATAGCACTTATGCTTCTCCTAGGTTCAACTTTCCAACCCCTACTCCTCCTCCATTCAGTGCTCATCCCTCTTCCACACCTGCAAATTCACATGTGCCTAAACATGGGGATAAAACATCCTTAGGTACCCAGGATACCACTGCTGCTTATCCAGAGCTGTCACTGCCTTGGCTCAGCTCAGCATCCACCTGGGTGTTCATCTCACACCCAAAGCCAGACTGGGGTTTATTATCAGGTGCCGCAGACCACATCTCCTGACAGGCAGCAGCCATGCTCAGGAAAAGCCACATTACAAAACCCAGCAGCAGAGGCATTTCTGACAGGGCAGTGCTGCTGCTCAGCTGGAGGAGGACAGGCAGGGATGACGCACCACAATAACAGCAAAAATGTGAAATTAGGAGGTGATAACATAATCAAACAAATTTGAAAAGTAACTGGTTGGTGCAAATAAACCTCACTGAGATATAATTCATTGACCTGCATCTATTTTAAAAGTTTAAAAATGCCTTTCAATTTCTTTGTTGGTTAATGGTCCCAAACAGCTCGAGTATTTGCCATTCCCCTTACCCAGCCAGTCCCTTCAGTGAAATTCTAAATAACTGATTTCAGCATACAGCTAATAGACATAAATGTACTTTCTGATTATTTTTCTGTCAGATATGTTCATTCCTCTGAAATGAAAGTAACAGCACAGAAAACATTTTAAACTAATTATATCATTATGGTTTTAAAACTTCATTAAAACTGCTTTAAAACATAGCTCATTCTCTAGCACAAAAGCATTTTAAATTATGGAAATAACTTTCTGCTCATGAAATCTACATATTTTTAATTATACACATTTAATTAGAGAACTATTTGTTGAATTCAAGAATATAACAGTTTGGGATGTTTATGCATCAGATGGGAAGAAACAAGTTGGTCATAGTCTTCTGAAGATTGCTTCAAGATCACTTAAGTTCATATCTTTGCTACATATTCAATAGCAGCTTAAAGCAAAAAACTTGAAAGACATTTACAAAGAACTCAAATGAAGAATTTAGTATATAAGTGTTCTGCAGATAAGTAGTCATTGGCAACACCTAACCTTGAGCTAAAAGGCCCTGATGTAGATGATTCATGGGTGAAATTGCAACATACATCATAGAAAATCACAATATTAGTAATGCTAATGATGATGAAAATATTATTAATATTTATGCAATAATTTCAATTCTCCAGTGGTTTCCAAAACAATCATTTGGAATTCAAATATTATCTGATTCCTTTTATGTTCACTAAGCTGGAGTACTAAAATCCCTCTCACAATTTCCTCCACTTCCCAGATAAAAAAAAAGAATATTTGGCTGGGATACTTCCCAGAATGGCCTGATTCTCTCAGTGTATTTTATTCTATATTCACAGTCACACTCTGAACAAATTCTGGTCTCTTCTTTTGAGAGGAAAAGCTGGTGCACTGAACTCAGAAACACCCAATAATGCTAAAAATACCTTTGCATTCTGCTTCAAAAGTGAAAGCTGATTTTACAAAACAGCTTATCAACTCCTTTCACACTTTATGCTGCAAATTCTGTCCCACACCTGCAAATACAAAAACATTGCTCTTCATTGTTTGGCATCTGTTCTACTGCAGGGCAGTGTTTCAGACATGCTACAGATCATCACTTTACATAACATGTTGTCTATTTGCAAGACATACTCATGTATGTAACAACAGATTTACTTGAAAATCATCATCTGCTCACTCACACATTGATTGAAAGAGGCTATCTGCTTTCATATAAACAAATTTATTTTATATATAATATATTTTATGTCCATGACTAGCCCTCTAAATCATTTACATGTGATTAAAATTTGATAAATTCTTGGACTACACACGTAAGCTGCTGGATATCATTTAGAATTGTACCCTCTCACAGACATCAGAAAGAGGATAGCTACAATATAAGACAATCACAAAGGAACACAAACAACTATCAAACCAAATCACTGCCACCCTGAGACAGCACAATGAGATAACTACTATAAGTATTTATGTTTTATACAAAAGCCATTCTTTCAAATAGAATTCTATTCTTGGAACAAATTGTTCTTGCTTGAGAAACCTGAAAGAAGGCAACTATCTCCTGCATTAATGAAGGAACATCTAAACCTGTAAGATCTTGCATGAGAAATCGTAATCAAAACAGAACAAAAGAACATTAATTAGAAAATTCTAATATACCATTTCATAGACAAATAATGTTTTACAGGAAATCTACAATACACAGTAAATATAACAGTACTTCTGTTCTTAATAGAGTTTCCTATCAAGAAACTCCAGCATAAGGAACAGCAGAGATTCCTTTAGAATACTGGGGTCAATTATTATTTCAAATAATTTGAATTTTGAGGAATATGTAATAACATAGAAATTGCTACACCAGAGGGTATTCTGAAAATCAGTGTGTGTCAAAGCATATCCTATTTCTGCAAAGCTCAATCTCACACCCCTCCCAAGACATACACTGCCCAGAGCATCATGAAAATTATTTCCATACTTTTACATGACACTCCTATCTGCAGTACTTGAGCACTTCATAGAGGCAGTGTTCCTAGAAGTCATGCAGTCTGACCATTAACGCTTCTTAAAAATGACTAATATCTGCAATTTAGCTGATTTTAAGAAACTGGTTTAACTTGTCCCTAATAATTTGGAGAGTGTTACCCACATACTTGCTGCCAGGGGATAATTTCTGAGAGCACTCTGCAGTATGCAGAATCATTTTCTGGATACATCCCTTTGATTGTCATTATGTGGAAGGGTGAAAATTACAACTTTCCCTTTCTTTAGACATCTCAACCATTTGACTTAGATTTTCTACATATGTCAAGAAGCACATTCTGAAAAAATCCAAAAAATACTTAATTGGAAACAGAAGGATGAAATATTGGGTTTTATTTTACAGCATTTTACTTACAATACCACTGTGGGTAACTACTCTTTCTCAGATCCCATTGTATCCTGATGTAGCTGGTCATGGTGATTCCTAAGCAAAATCACCACTGGAGAACAAAGAAATAGCCTGTAGTCCTGTTACTGACACTTTTATCATAACACTTATGAATAAAACAAAGCAAATAAAACAAAGTGAAAATTAAATTTGCTCTGATAATCCTATTTCCCAAACTTTAAAGTGCTCTGGAGCCTCTGAAAACCCCAGGCAATCCATCACACAATGCAGCACTGTGTCACCACAAGTCATTGGCAAGGTTGGAGGTGCACAGCCCTGACTTCTCCTTCTAAGACTTAGAAACTGGGAAGGAGCTGAAAACCATTACATGAATCATTTATCATTATAATCCTTCAGCACATACACTTTATTTCTCAGAAAAAGACACTGTAAACTAGAATATATTGTTATTAAGAATAAAATGAAATGAAAAAAAGAAAATCTTTCTTGTTCGATTTAGCTACTTCTCTCCCAACAAAAAAAAAAAACTAAAAACAAAACAAACAAAAAAAAAGAACAAAAAAAAACCCTGACATTTTCTTTGCATTTTTTAAAATATATAAATATCAGTGTCAATTTACCTAAAAGATTGTTAATAAGATTGCTATAAGGAAAGCTGATGTATTTTTAACTGAGATCTGTTCCGTTGCATTACTGAAAACACATCACATTTGTGAAAACATGATCTATTAAAGAAAAGTAGAGAGAAAGACAAATCATGCCCTTTCCTCTGCTGGAATTTCAAATACAGATACTTTGCATTTTGCTTTTGTTGTCTCAGACTGAAAGAACTGAGTTTTGGCTCAGGAGCTTTGCTAAGAATTACTCTTTGTCTGATTATCACTTAACTCAGTTGATATTTGGGGTTTGATCTGGATGTATTCCAAAGTGTATTTACTATAAAAGTCTATTAAACTATTTAATTCTTGCTTGAGGCTGAAAACTAATGATGTTTTTCAAACATTCTTTTTATCATCACCAACAGGTGCATTTTCAAGGAGTAAAATGGTGATAAATGTACTGTCAGTAATATTTTATGAGATGCATGGAGTTTCTATAAAAACAATTTTAAATCTATTCAACAGGGGAACAATTTTTGATGGCTCTTCCCTGAATCTTCAGTTTTAAATGTTTAAAGCAAATCCTGTTGGTTCATTTCACATCATTTAAAAACATAACATTTATAAAACACTATAATTTTCCCATGTTTGGTTTCCAAATGTGCTGCAAGAACAAGAAACATGACACAGCAAAGAGAGTATGGCAATGATTCACTTTTTGTCTCACAGAGAAAAATGTGAAATTGCTTTGGGGATTTCTGTCAGTTCTGGGGTATGAATACATTCATTTGTGTACAATTCAAGATAGGAAAAGCTTCAACCAGTTACTTTCTACTTTTGAGAACCCTGAATAAATTAAAAGTGGTTGAGCAAAATTAATTTTTCACCAACATTCAGCAAATTTGTTTTTATCCTTTTTCCTCAAGAATGGATCTTTGTTACCAGAAAGGTACTAATATAGCAAAATTTCCATCAGAAATTATTTTCCAATATGTACTACAGGTCACCATCAGTTCTTTCAAAAAAGGTAACAGTTAACTCTCAATAATGAAGTATTAAATGCAGAAAGGTTTCCTGCAGGACCTTCATGTTCAATCAAGAGTTGAAGCTCTGCTCCCTTGGCACAGAGAACTTAGGGGTTAGGGCAGGGATTCCCTCTAAAGCAGAAGCAACAGGAAGGAAAGGTTTTGGGTGCTCCTAGAAACTAAGGACCAGCAGGCATTGCTCCATTTTCCATCCTGTCAGGAAGTGGCAGGTACTCACTGGTGCCTCATCATCCGTCTGGGGCACAAACTCATTCCACACATAGTTTGTGTTTCTTCAGCCTGCCTTTGCTAACCTCATGCTTAAAAAGTGAAATATAGGCTACCCTACTCCAGCTTCTCCTCATCCAGTGGAATCTTCTTCTCAAGGAGAGATGAAAATAAGCAAACATCACTTGAGGGAGGCTTGATGCTTTACTTAATGTGACTGGAGAAGCAGGCCATACTGAGGTAGGGCAGCACTTTTCTGGGATAAACATCCTTGTTCTGGTTTCTGCAGATAAGCAAACACAGCACAAGTGCCAGAATCAGCTCTAGAAGCAGGAATGGGCTGCCAACAAAAGGCCAACCCAGGAGAGGGGGATCAAGACCACCAAAGACCCTAATGCCCTCCAACCTGTTTCCAGAAGGATCTAGAATGAACTGCATATGGCAACTAATTTGCACAGAAAGTGAGACACTTAGCTCCAGAAGAGGCAAAAATTATCAATAAAAATGTACCCCCACCAAACCTAGGCACACATGTGATCCAGGACCCTGGGCACCCATCAGCAGGATTGATGCTGCAGCCAGGACTGATGATTTTTCTTTCTTCTTTCTCCCTCTCTTTATTCTCTCCCTTCTCTTACATCCTATCCTTATTCAAAATCCACTGCAGTGTGTTTATATCATAAGGGACTAACACTCCAGTTGCCCTGCCATGTGTATAATTTACTAATAAAACTTTGCAAATTTTTGTAGACCCTCTGACTTTTGTCATTCCTTTTTGACCACAGGCACCTGTGAATCCTGGGTGCCCCCTCCCCTTAAGGAGCAATGTGGGACACCACAAGCATGCTGTCCTACAAGCCAGCTTCATTAACGTCTGCCTTCTTTATCCCTTTCATTAACCACTCCTCTCTTTTTATTCTGTACATTGTCAAGTAGTTTGTCTTGGTTTCAGCTGGGATACAGGTCTTAGTAACACACTGATATTTCAGTTTCTCCTAACTAGTATTTACTCTAAATCAAGGACTTCTCAGTTTCCCTTGCTTGCCAGGGCGCAGGTACACAGGAGCTGGGAGTGAGCACAGTCATGAGAGCTGACCTGAACCAGGCAAAGCTATGAGCCATATCATGGGACACCATGCCCAGTATATGAACTGGGAGGAGCTGGTCAGGAGGAGCTGATTGCTGGTCAGGTACAGGCTGGGCATTGGTCAGCAGGTGATGAGCAATTGTATTGTGTCTCACGTGTCTTTGTTAGCTTTTATTCCTCTCTATTTCTCTGTTTCATTATTGTCATTATAATTATCATTATTGTTTAATTTTGTTTCAATTATTAAACTTGTTAAACAGATAAACTTATTAAACAGATAAAAACTGGTTTTATTTCAACCCACAAGTTTTACATTTTTTTTATTCTCCTCCACAACGTGGGGTGGGAAAGGGGAAGCAGGGTGCAACTGTGTGGTACTTAATTGCTGTCTGGGGCTAAACCACAAAAATCTTTATTTTCAGGAATTTATACAAAAGCAAAAGACTTAATGCTGCCACTCTATTATTGAGTGCTTTCAGAATTCAAAGAGGGAATTGAAAACATTAGGCTTAAAATGTTGGAATGAGGATGTCTTCATGACAACCACAGTCTCATTGTGTATCCATACTAAATGTGTGAGGAGATTTGCAGATGGGAAAAGCTATAAGCATGTTTCATGACAAATGCTGTAGTGTAGTTCAAAATTAAATTAAAGAAATGTTTGGAAGGGACCTCCAAAAATCATCCACTCCAGCATATGGATTCAACTTCAGACTACTGCCAGAGCAAGGCCATGATTTCATATGGTTAAGGTCTGAAAACTTCCCAGAGTGGATAGTCCACAAATTCCCTGGTTGTTACAGTGCTGCACTATACTTCTAATGAAGGAACTTTTCCTAGAATTCATTCTCAATTTCAGTGTGAGCAGCAGCAGTGAATATCTTCACAAGTATCACCCATAACTCAGACATTCCTGAGGAATATCTTTGGAAAAAATTGGTTTTTTCCAAATAACAGTCTCCATAGCCAAACTTATTTCTGGAAATGGTCTCTCACTCATTATAACTCTCAGGTTATACCTGAGTATCACTCAGGGAAGTCTCAAAAAAATACCACAGAAAAAAAATTCTATTTAACTGATTTCTAGAGAGTTTCATGCCTAGAACTGTTTCCCAGAACTGCTTTAATTACTCAACACAGGCTGTCTCTCCATACTAACACTCTGAGGCATTTTCTATGAGGCATTTTCTTGATGCCTCACCCAAAATTCAATCACTTGAATTGCCCTGCGTGACTTTGTGGCAGCAATTGATGCAACTGTTACAGGGGCACAGGGGTTCCTATCTTTCCTCACCCCAAAACATTAAAATAGGCAAATGCTACTTGTTCATGAAAAGCCTCTTTTACCACAACATTCAAGACCCTACAGGAATCTGCTGCACTCCTCTTCTAAACCCCTGTGGGATATTGTATGGTATTGTTTCACATAACATCCAACCAAAAATGCACTGATGACACCTTTCCCAGACTGCTCTTTTCCCACTGATACAACCAAAGCCTGCCTCAAATGCTCCAGCAGTGCCTCTGTAAGACTGGCATCAGCCTAAAGAAAAGGCAGCTCTTGCCTCATGGCATTTATGTTCCGTGACAGGATTAGAAAGAAGGGCAGACCAAGATTCAGCGCTTCCCACTTTCTTTTGTCCTGTTTAATGTCACATCAACAGTGCTAAAAATATGCTGCTATGTGCAGGCTCCAATTAATTCCCTCCTCCTCCTCCTTCTGGGTGATTGCCTGCTGAAGTAACCCATGCCTCCACACAGGCAGGAATGCAGCTCTAGGTATGCAGAAGGAAATGCTGCTCTTCTGGCTGGAGCTCTGCCTCGGTCACTTTCCTACACCTGTACAGCAGGATGCAATTGCCACCATGTTAGGATCTTATTGCTGTAGCAATTGCAAACCCTCAGTCCTGATCTACAAAGCTCTGGGGTATTTGAAAGTGGCTCTCCTGAAGCAACCCTTTTTGCCAAAGCTGCTGTAATTTGGGACAAAGTAGCACAAAACATCTTAAGTGTGTCAACTCACCCACCTGAATTCAGCTGCACGAAAAAATCTCCCAGAGGAGGTCACACACACCCTCCACAGCAAGAACTAAAACCTTCCTCTTAAATAAAAAGGAATTTAAATATATGCTCATATAAAGCTTTCTCTGACCTTGTACTTTTGTGTTTATTTAATTTTAGGTCATGAAATGAGCGTGATACTCAAACTTCAGCACCGAATTATCAAATTATCCTTTGTTCCTCAGCCAAGGAGATTTCTGCTGTGCCAAAGGAGATCCCATTGTCCAGGTGGAACAAACACTCGCTCTTCCCTCATCTCCTCCTCCCTCCTTGTGGCAACCCACAGAGCCTTAGCACACCTCTGGCCACAGCACACCTGCCTGCTGCACAGCCAGGGAGCGTGGCAGAGACTGCCCATGGGGCCCTGCTCCTGGAAAAGAAGCAACACCAGCAGCCCAGGAGCAGCGCTGCCATCCCTGATACCAGGAGCAGTGCTGCCATGCCTGACCCCAGCCCTCATGGCACTGAGGGTGACCTGGCAGAAGGGTTTTTATCCATGCAGGGACGGCTGTACCCAGCCCTGCCCACTCCCACCAGCCTCCACCCAGCTCCCTTATCTGCTGCTTTTCAAACAACCCTTCCCATCTCATACTCGCTTCTCACCTGGTTTACAGTCATTAAATCAACAACAAAACCTGCAAGCAGGACCTGCCATCACCTCATTAGTCACCAGCCTCATTCTGCCTGGGCTCCCTGAGGTGGCACACTTCAGGAAACAGGCTGCCTTCTTCAAGGAACCTCTACTTCCCACACTTGCCATGGAGAAGGCCTGATATTGACAGGACTTCTGATGTTGCTACCAGAGTACAAAGATTAACCATTGCTTCACTTGGGCGGGCTTGATCCAAATTGCCCTGCTCTCTAAAGCTGTATCCACAGTTAGTGAAAAGCAAAGCTAATGCTCTGAATGAAGTCCTGCAAGTCTATCATTCAAAACCCAACCTTTTCAGGAGTGCATGGCATCCTTTCTGATTCACATATCCATTTGGTTGATCTATTTTCTCTATAGAACTGTTCTTTTTTGCTACTCCATGTAAGAAGAAAGTAAAGAAAAACCCTTATAATGCAAACTAAAGTACAAAGACTAAATATTCCCCGTTAAATGTACCAATGTAAACATTTTAAATGCAATAGTGCTGTTTTTCATGGGGAGAGAAGAGATCAAATAGGAAAGAGAGAAGTATGAAATATAATTAAAATAAATTCAAATAAGGCAATATGCATTAAGGGATGAGGACTTCACAATGAAAACAGACTATTTTGAGGTGAGGTGTTGTTTCAGTAGGGAAACTTTGGAAGTATTGGGTCCTTCTGAGCTATCAAAGCTCTGAAAAGGGCACGTATGTCCATCCACTTAGTCCAATCTATTTTATAGTGAGTCATTCTATTTTCCCTTCACAAAATAGGCCCTCCATTATCTTCCATTCTGACAGTCAGCTCCACACAAAGACTCTCTTCAGGATTCTGGCTGCTGAGTCTTCCTCCAGGAAGCAAGGACAAGAATTCTTTAACAATAAATTTCACAAATATTATTTGAAATAGCCTGAAGTGGTAGAGAATTTTATAGTATTTATCTCATGCACAGTAAGCAGTGAATGTAAAGGTACAAGACCACTTTATAAAACTGTCTGTGACACTGTCTTCTGTGTTAGACTCTGAGTATGAACTGGTCTCTGATTGATTGATATGCTACAATCAGAGTATTTTCAGGATGACATAGATTTTGTTCTTTTGAAAATAGCTAGAAAATATTTGTAACAAGCATACAATCCCAAGATTGGTCTTACATACACAAATACATACAGGTCATAGAACTACCACATTACAGAAATAACAGATATGACACATGGCTATATTGCTGCAAGGGACACAGGCTCTTCACAAAGGCAGGGTAAAGAAGACAATCTCTGTGTGAAGCAGCAGCTAAAATGTGGAGAACATTTGTACAGGTTGAACAACAGGGCTGGGTGAGTGCATGTGGGTCAGGATCAGGGGAGAGGTCAGTGAGGGTGACACCACAGTGAGACTGGGCTACAGACAGCACGGAAGGGGTGAGGAAGTGGAGAGTACTCCTCACAACAATTTCTTTAAACAACTCAAGGAAGTATCTGGACTGCACACTCTGTTTCTTTGGGCTTTTTCATGAGACTTAAGCTTTTGTGACACCTGCAGAGAACAAAATGGCATGGCACAAGCAATGCAGACAATTTCTGCAGGGCATCAAGGACTGCTTCTTGATGCAGGCACAAGATGGGCCAAGCAGTGTCATACCCAGCTGGATCTGTTATTCATAAACATAAGGAAGAAGTGGCTGTGGATGTGTACACTCACACAGCAAGCTGGGCTGTAGTGACAGTGAAATAGTGAGGCCTAAGACCTTGTGGGGAACTGAGGAAGACAACTACCAAAACACACACCCTGGGCTTTAGGAAAACGGACTTCAGCCTATGCAGGAGATGGTAAGTGGGATACTGTAGAAGGAAGCTTGGAAACATAGGGAATTTGGGAAAGCTATCATGTCCTTGAAAACAACCTTGTACACATGCAAGGCTGTTCATGATTCAGGAATACAAGCAGACTTACCAGGACACCTGTGCGGCAAAACCGAGAATTTACAACTGAGGTGAAGTGCTAAAAGGCCGCACAGGAGCTGAAAGCAGAGCATGAAACAGTGTATGTATTTGCTCTACTGAAGTTAAATATGTGAACAGACATCCACAGCAGCATGTACAAATAGCATCTGTACCACAGATTGACACTGCTCCCATGCAGTCAGTTGACTTGACCAGCATGTAACAGAGTAAAGGGCAGAATCAATAAAAATCCAGGAGATGCAAAACTAGGGAAAAAATGTGGGGGCAAAGGGAAATCAATCTAGCAAACAGAAAGAAAGGCATTAAGACTAAACAGGCAGAGACAGTTTGAGGTGGGATGTAGAGGAAGCTGGGGCTCAGCTGGAAGGGGACAGGGAAGGGGCTGGGAGGACAGAGCAGAGGCATTCCTGCAGTGTCAACAGAGTGCTATGAAACGTCCTGAGCCAAGGCAGCTCTATCCCCTCACTGAGTGCCCACAGGAACATGACCTGCCACTGCTCAGGGACACTCTCAGCTCAGCGTGTTGGGAGGATTTAGTTTGGAAATTACTGAACAGAGTGTGACCTGACATGGACGTTAGCAAGGCTCCCATCAGCGGGGGCCCTGCTTGCTCCAGTTTGCTCTTCTTAAAATTAGTAAATGATGCACACAAAGAAGGTCAACAGCAGATCATTAGTGTTCCAAATGAAGCACTCTGCATTCTGGAAAAGCCTTACTTAAGGTTGGCTGCTCAATTCTTTGTGCATGAGGATATGGTCTGCAATTAGATAACCATACAGGCTGATTAAATTGCTATGTATTTTCTCTTTGCATGAGCTAGAACAAAATGTCAAAGGTTTCCTTCGAAACCTTCCTTAAAGATCAAGTGGATTTTATACTTGTTTTTAATTTTGATGTTTTCCTTATATTTTATATATCAACCACAAATTGAAAATTAGGTCACTGTCTAAAGAATTAATTCATTAATTAATGAGAAAATGAACAATTAAAACAATAAATAATATTCCCATTAGAACTTAAGCAATGGAGCTTTAGCAATGCTCTTTCAGATATTACTCTTTAGATAAATGGTGTTTTTTTTAAAGAAAAGGTACTATAAGACCAGGTCATTTCTTTCAGTTTCAGCGCTTTCCTTATTTCCTCCCTTAATCCCTTATTTCCTAATGCACTTGCCTTGGTGAAGTGGTATTGAAAACTGTTAACTAACACACAAGCTTGCCAAAACTAATTTAACTCAGGCTGGTAGAGGCCAACATTGTGATTAAACAGGAGTGAAAGTTGGCCCACTAAGAAAACAAATCAATGCAATACCACCATTTAAGTGCTAAAAAATTCAGTGCTAATTTGTTTCTTAGCAAGAGTGATGACCACTTTTCTTCACAGCTTTGCAAAGCCAAGAATAAACTGCCCTTTTTGTGATATCAAGGAAAAAACTCATTAATGCAAGGCAAATTACAAATTGCATTGCAAGCCTCAGCTAATTAGGAATAAGCTGTGTTTTGACTGTTTTCACTTTCTCTTAATAATTTGTTTTGGTCACACCTTTTTTCAGTAAGTTTCAGATTCATTCCAGACACAAACAATTTCTTCTGCCATTTACCAATCTAAAGTTATGGAACATAATGTGCAAAGATATAGTCCCTTAAGAAAAATACAAGAAAACCAATGATATTAGCTATCAGTTTCGGTTACGATAACAAAGTTTTACCAGATTTCAGTTTTGGCATTTCACATGCACACAAAATGAATTCACAAATTTCCATAATTTCCACAGAAATTCACTGTCATAAATAATTCAATACACATGAATGAAGTTTTAATCTTCAAGGTCAGTGGTTAAAGCAAGCCAGGAAATACTCCTATAAAGTATTATGAATTATTTATTTTCCTGCTTATAATTACATTTTTAAAAATTTAAAATATCAACATTTCTTAACATATCTTACCATTTGCTTTTCTTCTAAAGCTTCTCTTCCTGAGGCTTTGCTTTCATGTTTTCCTAACTCCATTTCCCAGAGGAATAGAAATCACCTAATATCCTGAGCAGAAGTGATTCAACCTGACTACATGTTAGATATCCCTGCACTTTTGGAGTCAGGTCAGAAAAGTATCAGGAGCACTGTGGTGATTTCTAGTCAGCATGTGTTTCCATTTATAGCCATCAAAAATCCACAAATAGAAGTGTGGAGAGAGGGCAGACAGCTGCCTCTGATAACAATAAACATTGGGCTGGTATCACAGCAGATTGTTCAGGATGGATTTTGGTTACCAGCCCCATTCACTCTCTCTTTTTTCCTCTCTATCCCAAAAGCTCATACCAAAAAAGTCCATGAAAATTAATAGCTATATGTCTCAGTAGCACTAACTTGAGTTCACAGAGATTATTAAGCAAGCAAAATAATGAATATAATTCACATGTGCTATGCCAAGACAAAAGTGTACAGAAAAGCACTTTAAAACAGTGTTTTACCATAACTATTGATCTTTCCCTGTTGAGTGTTTGGGACTGAGCTATTCCCACATTCCCTCAAGCAGAGAGTTCTCTCCTGTCCTAGTATCAGAGTGACATCTTGCACTTTTGAAATGCTAAGCTTCCATCAGGCATTGTGAAGAAATGACCAGTGAACAAGTAACATGGAGCCAACAGCCACACGAGAATGGCTGTGGAGTTTGTTACTTGACTGTTGAAGAATAACCTGGCTCTGTTCACAGTGACAAAGTCAGGAGGCCAATATTAGAAACTGCAGGGCTGGAGGAACCTCTCAGCAGCTCTGCTGAGGATGCCAAGGTTTACAACACACCCTTCTGTTGCCACATCAACTGGGCTCACGTCGTCTAAGGTGTGATTCACACACAAGCCTGGCTCTGCATGTACCAGCAAGGGAAGGGGAAGCATGAAGACTGAGTAACACAGAAAATGTTTCCTACTGTTAAAGAATGTGCTCGCTGGTAATCTGTGGTTCATTAGACACACTCTAAAGCTGGCTCTTTAAGCATCTCACTAAATCCCCAGTAAACACACATCCTTTCTACTTCTTCCTGTCAACACATTGGTAAAAGACTCTCATAAAATAGATAAATAAGCAGATAGGATAAATGAATAAATAAATATTGAACCATTTTTCATCTACAATCTTTCAAGAGCCCTAATTAGGCATACTGCTTTCTGCATGTTTTTTTAGAGATGCTATACTCACGTGATCTTTAGAGCCTTGAATAGGAAGAAAAGGTAGCCAGTCATCTCCCAACAGTCTTTATACTTCATATATGAAAATCTGATAAAACCTTAGACTGCTCCTGTTTTGAAACATTCTTCAGTACAAACAAAAAGTTACTTCAGTGACACTTGTTTTCTTTAGCCTTTATTTTACCTGTGTTTTTAGAAGACAGCCATCAGAAGAGTAAATATGGCAAGGCAAATGCAAAGAACCAGTCAAATCTGCAAGGGCTGCTGCAGCAGAAGGAATAAATATGAGCTTGATGTCATGAAGTAAAAATACACCCCACCGTGTCTCCTGGAAATGCTGGGACAAAAGGAGCAAGAGTAAGTGACATAATACCCAGAGGAGAGCCGCAGTTCTTCACTCTTCAGTGGGAAGGCAAACAGTAATAATAAGAAGTTCATATCTCCATAATCTTTTTGTGAGGCTGAGACTTATCCCTGTGGCAAGTGACGTCAAAATGGCTTTGCACCACTTAAAGACCTCAAAGGAGGTCTTCAGTGGGCTCCAAACAGCAGCTTGCACTACACTGCTGCTTACATTACTGACCATTCCTGCAGTGCAGGTGAAGAACCTGAAGCCCCTCCAGTCCCCTAAATCTTCATTTGCAATGGTTTTAATTGACAGACAAGGACAGGAGCAGCTCAGGTGGGCACATTCAGCTGCGTGCCCTCCTAGCCTGTCCCCCTGGTAGCTGGGACACCCTGGATGTCAGCAGGCTTCCAAACAGCAGCTCCCAGGGGAGTCACTTCCAGGGGAAGTGACTGGGACTGGGGAACAGATATCCATGTTGAAAAGAGAGCAGGATCTCAGTGGTGCAAGAAACCAGCAATGCAGGACTCGAGAAGTATACAGGCAAGCAATGGCAGATTTTTATCTGCTGTTTATGTTGCATGTAACTTAGCACTCATCCTAACTACCCTAGAACTTAATATTCAAATATGTTTATAGTCTTTACTTGCATGGTCCAATACTGTTTTCATGTGTCATCTCACCCTTTGATATCAAAAACAATCGCTACAGAAAGACCCAAGGAATTGATTATGGTGTGAATGGTACTCAATAAGATAGTGATGAGGGTATGTCATTTCACAAGTAGGTTTCCCATTAACATTCTTGTAACACCATCTAAAGCATTCACTTGAGAATCTCCACTTCTTATGAATGGAAATTCATATTCTGGATGCATCATGCTGCTGCCCATGCAACTGCAAGGCACTTGGAGCAAACTGCATTGGAGATGGGAACATGAAAAAAAGGCTATGAATGCAAGGGAATATGACACCAAACTTCATGCCATCATACTAAAATCGAGGAGCCCAGGAAACACTGGATGCAGAGCTCTTCTGTAGCCTGAATGCTATTACATAAGGACCCTGGAGATAGCATAGAAAAGCTGACATCACCTTATTATCTACCATATCTCGCTCAGCATGGCATTTCATCACCAAATCTGAGGACAGACCATGGTTTTATATAATCATGAGAGTACATTTCTTACTCCTACAGAGAAATAATGGTTATTCTACTCCAAGAACTTCCTGAGGCACTGTTAGTAACTGTGCATTTCCTGTTTTATTTCACAAGGGGAAACAGGGCAAACAGGTGCTAAGTAAAAAGCATGTCCTAGACATTGCCTAAATTACTGTGCTATTTCCAATTGCTTCTTTTTATTACAGTTATTCATCTCTTGACACCTGTTTCTCTTCTCAGAGCAGGAGAAGAGAAACAACAACAAGCCAAGAGAAGAAGCTGATGGAGGAGAGGGCTGTGGGCTTTCTTGTAAGATGCAAGTGCTGAATATCCCAAATAACACTATTGTGTAAATAAGGCACTTAAACAGATGTGTTTTCTGTGCTCATTTGATCTGCTGTTCCTGGAGAAGGAAGCAAGTGAATGCTTGTGATGCAATCATGATGTTTGTGTGTCACACTCAGCTGTGTTTTCACTCTTGTGGCTCCGGCAATTCTTTAAATTTGCACATTTTCATTTTCAGCCTGGCTCAGCAGTAGCCCAGGGCTGCCAGCCAGTGGCTGTACCACACATCACACATCTGCACTTCTGCTCTCCTAAGCCTGTAGCTTTTATTTACTCAGCATCAGACACATCATAAAAATTCAACAGAAGTATTAATTCTGCCCCTGATGTGGTCAATGAGACCATACTCAGTTGAAAACCATCTACTTAAGTCACATTTACCAGTTAAAAATCCTAACACTAATACAGAAATTACTCTCACAGTGATTTTTAAAGCTCTAATGTGGAGAGCATTTCTGTCCCACACTTCAATCAAAAAGTTGAAAGGAACAACAAGCATCAAACTCAGCAGAGTGCCTCTGTAAGTGCCAGTCCAGCAGAAGCTTCCCAGGTTATTTCTGGTGCTCTCCCTTCTCTCAGCCCGATCCTGCCCTGCCAGCAAGCATTCCCTGTGCTACCCCAGGTCACATGCACCCAAGGTCACATGCACACGCCTGGAATCACAGAACCCCAGCAGCATTTCGAGCTGGTATTCCGTGGCAGGATCCCTGCAGAAACCCAGAGCATGACAGAGCTACAGAGACAGCATTTGAAGCAGGCTTACCTTCCAGGCAGCCAGGAGCCAAGGGTGGGAAGCTGATCCTTAGGAGAGATGGGTCCACATTCCTGCCACAGCACCCAACAGCTGCTGCTGTCACTCCCTGGTCCACCCTGCTGGCTCTGCAAACACTCACAGAGCAGGAGATAGCAGGTGTGGAAAAGGAAAACAGCACAGGCACCACAAGTCCCTGCCTTGTGTGTGAGGAAGCAGAGTCCTACACGTCATGTACAGGGAGCAGAGGGCTCCTTGACAAATATTCTCCAAAGAGAGAAGTTTGCTTATGTTTGAGGATGAAAACAAGGAAGGTTATTTCAACATTACAGTAAATTGATTCCAAGAGCTCAGGTCCTTTTCTGATATGGCAATCCAGGGAAGCTGTACTTGCATTCTTCTCCTTGCAGGTCTTTTAAGTTAATTGTTTTAACGTGGACAATCCTTGTGCTGGCAGGTCCTACATCTACTGTCCTCCAGGAGTACAGACAGGAATGGAACACCAGACTTCTTTTCTGTCAGATATCCATTGTTTCAGCTATATACATGATGTCCCTGAATATTACTGCTAAATCCCAGCAAACCAAATTATCCTGGGCTGTAAAATATACATCAATAGATTAGTTGCACAAAGAAAAATCTTCCCTCCCATGTTGATTGGTACTGTTTGCCATGCCTTCCTCCACAACGATGGATGCAACAATAATGAGATGGGGCTAACGAAATACACTGATAAATCTTTATATACCTTCATAGCTATCTTTTAAGTGATGTGGCAGCTAAAGATGAGGAGAAGTCCGTTGTCCACAGAAAACAAGTAGTCCATAGCCAGGCAGTAGCTTTTTCTAGTCACCTCCCAGGGCAGCAGGAAATGAGGACACAGGGTATGAGCTGTCATTAAAGACCAACTCCCATTGAGCCTCTCCACCTTCTCTCTGCCCATTCTTATCAAACAGCCAAACCTCAAGAGAATTTACTCAGTGCTGATAAGGACACCAGCTTCTGACCTTTACCTCTGCCCCTCTTTGGCAGAGCAAAAGCAAAACATAATTAACTGCCACTGTTTTTTGGGTTTTTTTAATGAAAGTTTGAATAAACATAGGCTTTGATTGATATATTTTGTAGAGCTGGACATCCATAGAGAGTGTTACCACTGTAAGATTATACTCACAGCAAAATTTTCAACACTGCAGTATGAAATTTGCCTTGAAAATCAGTGAAGAAGGACAGATAAAAATCTCAGTGTTTAAAAGTTACCTGAATGGCGACAGCATTTGGTTAAAAGCTTGTCATTGTGATAGCAACTGTTTTGATTTCCAAGATGTAACAGAAAATCTAAAACAAACACATGTGCATGGGAAGTAAAAAGGAAGAAAATACCAAGTTCTCAACAGAGCTCTTATTTTTACTAGCTTTCAACTACAACTTGTTCTGCAATCTAAGGCTGATTTATAACAGCTGAGGGTTTGTGGGTTTTTTTGCAGTCTAGTGAGACACAATAAAGTAGTAGTAAATTGTGCATTACTAGCTAGAGGGCCAAAGCATTTGTGGGTTCTGAGTTTGATATTTTTACAACATGCATTGATCAAACATTAAGTCATAGTGGAAGAACCCAGCATATTTTGGAGGAAGAAAAGAGATGGGAAACAAATATTTTAAATAAAATTTCATTTATCAATATCATTTAAGCCTATGCTTACGCACATTATACAGTCTTTAATATTACAGTCATAGGAGATTCTAAGATAATGTTCATTTTGCAAATGAATGAAGTTAGCTTAATATTCCTTTTGCTATCATCAATTAAAATGCAGATGTACAAGATAATAAAAAACCTAACTGGATACCACTGACTTGATATCATACTGCTAGCACAAATCCATCTTTTCAAAATAAAATATCCCTTTTGTTAGTAGGAAATATTGTTCTCTTTGTGACAGCCATATCCTCCTGAGAACTTTCTAATTCTGTAAAAGCCAGCTACCAGCATTCATTGAAGTTATGAATGATCATCTGAGAAATCTTGCTCAAGAATGTGAATAAAATATGAGCATTTACCAGGTCAGGTTGTGTTATATTACATTTACAGGAAAATAAACTGTATAAACATCATAAAAGCCACCAATGCACACTTAATGTACATGAAAAGAAAGTCATGGCATTCAAGTCTAGCAGGGCCAGACCCCACGTCTGAGTTAAGGCAGCACCATGGAACCCCAAAAAAAGAACAGTCCCAAACAGTTCCTCTTAAACAACTTAAAATGCATTAGAATTAGAAACCAATGCACTGAATAGCAGTGAAGAGAATTAAAGGATTGAAAAGTGTTGTACAGGACAATTTGCTCTTAAATGCCTACCCTCACACACACATATATACACAAAATAGAGGCATACTGCAGTAAGGCAAACTAAGTGTTCTCCTTATACACAAGTCAGGGGGAAAAAAGGAATTTTCAGACAGTTCCTCATGCATAAGAAATTGCTTCTCACTTCACTCTCAGGTACATGGTTGCATAAGGTGCCTCCTGCATTTGGATCTAATAAAATACAACTTACAAGTCCTGTTCAAATCTGATATACATTCACATTACTGATATAACTGGAGAAACTGTTCTTTATTACAATAGAATGAGATACAGAATTTCAACACAGATAACATTTCTCAGTGGGTAAAAAAAAAAAAAACAACAAAACAAACAGGACTATTTAAAGACAGATTTTTTTTTTCAATTATCATAGAAAATGACATTAAAGGGACAAATCAAAGGAACCTGGGGGAGATAGAAGGATGAGCTGTTTTGACAAATCATGGACACAAGATTTTAAAAATCCCACCCAACTATACAATTGCTTTCAGTGTGTTTTCAAATGGGTAGAGTACCTTCTGAATAAAAATCACCTGCATTTTTCTCATTACATTTAGGTGCTGCAGGGTACCTTTACAAGTGGCTACTGAAACACGTGGTGACATTCACAAAACTTGACCCAGTGCATTCCAGTTTCACAAGTTCTTCCTGAAGGAAGTTCAAGGCAAAGAAATACAAGCAGGGTTCTCCTCACAAATCCGCCCTCCATGTCATGGTTTTCACTATAAATAAGGCATAGCGGTTCAAGTACTACATTAAATGTCATCAAACAATGGGAAAGAAAACCACCCATGAACTCCTGCCAGAAAAGTACTTTATTAGGGAGGATAGAAAGCACTGCTCAGACAGTCTGAATAGGCATGGCCTTCTGTGCTGTCAGGCTCCTCGGGCTCAAAGTCCTCAGGGTCTGGGGGCAGCTGGTCGGCATCTTCATCAGAAGTGGATGGGCGTGTGAGGATTATCCGAGGTATCTTCAGCAAGATGGGAAAGATTTCAGAGAAAAGAATCAGATCAAGAGCAGGGATGTGTTTAACAGGAATATTTTAAAGGGACTGGGGAAACAAGTGATGAGAAAAAAATATGTGAGAGGTGTAACACCATAGAGAATCATAGAATTGTTTAGGTTGGAAAAGACATTTAACATCATCAAGTCCAACTACTAACCCAGCACTGCCAAGTCCACCACTAAACCATGTCCCTAAGTGCCACCACTACACGTCTTTTAAATACCTCCAGGGATGGTGACTCAGCCACTTCCCTGGGCAATGTGTTCCGATGCTTGAACACCCTTTCTATAAAGACTTTTTTTCTAATATCCAGGATAAACCTACCCTGGCACAACTTCAGAGCATTTCCTCTTACCCCGTCACCTGTTATATGGCAGAAGAGACCAAACCCCACCATTTTACAATCTCCTTTCAGACAGTTGTAGACAGCAATGAGGTCTCCTCTGAGCCTCCTCCTCTCCAGGCTAAACACCCCCAGCTCCCTCAGCTGCTCCTCGCAGCACTTGTGCTCCAGACTCTTCACCAGCTCCACTGCCCTTCCCTGGACTCACTCCAGCCCCTCAATGTCTTTCTCACGGTGAGGGGCCCAGAACTGGACCCAGCACTGGAGGTGTGGCCCCAGCAGTGCTGAGTACAGGGGGACAATCCCTGCCCTGCTCCTGCTGGTCACACTATTGCTGATACAGGCCAGGATGTATGAGCCTTCCTGGCCACCTGGGCACACATTGGCTCATGTTCAGCTGCTGTCAATCAGCACCCCGAGGTCCTTTCCCACTCTGCATCCAGCCTGTAGCTCTGCATGGGGCTGTTGTGACTGAAGAACAGAACCTGACACTAGGCCTCACTGAACCTCACACAACTGGCCTTGGACCATCAATCCAGCCTGTCCAAATCCCTCTGCAGAGCCTTCCTTCCCTCCAGCAAATCAACACTCCCACCCAGCCTGGTGTCACCAGCAAACCTACTGATGGTGCACTCAGTCCCCTCATCCAAATAATTTATAAAGATATTAAAGAGGACTGGCCCCAGTACTGAGTCCTGGGAAACACCATCAGTGACCAGCCACCAGCTGAATGTAGCACCATTCATCACCTTCCTCTGGGCCTGGCCACCCAGCCAGTTGTAACCCTTCCAACAGGTGTCCCTTCCAAACCATCAGCAGCCGGGTTCTCTAGGAGAATGCTCTGGAAAATTAAGTCAAAGGCTTTACTAAATTCTAGGTAGACAACATCTAAGTGGGTGACTTTGTCATAGAAGATTAGGTCAGTCAAGTTGAAGCTTCCTGGATACTCCCTCCAGCCCCTCTTCTAGATGGGAATCACATTTGCCAACTTCCAGTCAGCTGGGACCTGCCCAGTTAGCCAGGATTCTAAGAGAGGATGAAAGAGGCTCGGTGAGCACTCCACCCTGGCTGGATTCTCCACAGACCTGTGTGTGTCTAACTTGTGCAGCAGGTGTTGGATATTCCCCTTGGGTTAAGGGGCTTTCATGCTTCTCCCTATCCTTGTGTTACAGGTTAGAGGACTGGCACCCAGAGAACAACTGGTCTTGTTATTAAATACTGAGAAAAAGAAGGCATTAAGTACCTCAGACTTTTCCTTATCCTTTCTCTCTGTTTCTTACCACTTCCAATAAAGGATGATTCCCCTCAGTCCTCCTTTCATTTTTTGTTTTATGCCAAAAAGCCATTGATAAAGCAAAATTATGATAAATTGCCTTTTCCTCTCATTAGCTAATCTTTAAAAAAACCTTCTCTAGGTGAAAAGAAGATTAAGATACTTTTTAAAAATAAAGACAAGTAAATATGAAAAATTAATTTAACTTCATTGTTCATTCAATTCATCCCCCTGAAAGCAATATAGGATTAATTAAGAACCATAAATCATATAAATTATTGATCTTTGAAAAATTGCATATTTCAGCTTCTTTACTAACAAAACATATTTAAGGGAAACATTAAAAGAAAATATAAATGTTCAAATTTGTCAGTAAAATATGCATACATGGATTTGATTCGGGTTTTTTTTTGGACAAGAACTTTGTGTTCTTTAGAATCATATTGCAATGTTTTAAAATTAATTTAAATGCTGTAACTGAGGAAAAAACCCAGTGTCAGGCTCTAGATGTATAGTCATATATCAGTAATTGTTTTTATCAATGAATGGATTATTACAAATTTCACTCTGATGCACAAAATCATCCTCCTTTTTACTGCTTTCCAAGAAAGGTTTAACATGTAATGAAAACATATAAGGGTGAGCCAATATAGCTAAAAAACAGGTAAGATGATAATGTGTAATAAAGTGGCCCTTTTGCTAGCAGTATGAAAATTTTCAGGAAAGTTAGAACTCCTTATTTATCAGCTACTTCTACTTCATGAGAACATTAAATGTTGACATCACACAATTCAATTGTTTATCTATTATTTCCTCGCTGTACATTATTTGATTTAGGAAATGACACAAGCATATAGATGCTTTGTGGTGTTGCACTTTCAGCCAGGAGATTTCTGCATTGAAGTAAAATTAATTATTCCCCAGGCTCCCCTAACATTAGGTCCAACTCCCCTCAGCTCACAGCACACTACACACAGGCACCAAAATGCAGGTGTCAGTCCAGAGCTGAACCTCACCCCGATAGATGCAAACTAATTTTAAAACCATGTATAAATTTAATGTATACCCTGGTGTACTGAGCACCCAATTATATATCTTTTTCCCCCCCTTCTTCTGTTTAAACTAATAAGGACACATTTCTGGAAGCTTTAAATAACCTATATAGATCCTAAGCACTGGCAAAGCTACAAGTCCTGGGAAGATGTGTTTTTGTCATGCACATAATGACAAAATTTATAAGCTTTCCTTGCACTGGATAGTTCTGTTCTTTGCTGAAATACGCTTCTTGCTCAACAACAGCCAGCAGCCAGCTGCTTTGCAGTGCAGCAAATGCACATCTATACATACAGGTGGTTTGCTGGGTCACATAATGAAATTCTGACACCTCGAGAACTACTGCAGAGGTCTGTGCTCCCAGTTACCTACACTCATGTCCAGGACCAGGCTTTGCATTTCATTGAGCTGTCAGTTCAAAGCTCAGGGAAGATCCTTCTTTGTGTATTGTGCTGCTCAAAAATAGAGATGCACAATAGGGGTGCACACCTCCCCATGACTGACACGTATTTCATTAGCAATGCAGAGTCACCTGTACCTATTTGTCATTTTGAAGAAAAGACCTTAGCCATTTTGAATGCCAGTTTTTTAAGTACTCTTTTTCAGCATGGTTCCTACTGCACAGTTTCCAGAGAACTAAATAAGAGATTTTCTTCAAACATTTCATGACTGCTTGCATACTGTCTTTCAAATATTATGATGGAAGTAGGTCTGAAAACTATAAAATCAATTTAATTGATGAAAAGTGCTCCTTCAGCATTTCTGAGGTGATTGTGTTAACTGCTCCACAAAACACATGGTGTTGGGCAAGTCTTACATCTAATCTTTCATGTTGCTGCAGGTAAAGAGGAAGCAGCACTAAATGAACAACCAGTTTTCTACAGCAGAGGCTGAGCAGTGTCTCAGCCCAGAAGTGCTGCAGAGGTTGGAAACCCGCACTCCCAAGAGAAGAGTGGGCTCAGGTGTGATCTACAGCAGCCCCTCTGTGCCCTCTCCAGGCAGGTGAAAGCTCACACAGACACTGACTCTTGCTGATTTGGAGACTTGCTGATTTGATTCTGGTGAGTCCTTGTAACAAATCAAATGTCCTGGTCCCAGTACAGCTGCATCTCTGCCACTGTACCACCTGTACCTGTGCCACTACTGTCCCTAAACCATGGCTGCTCCTTGTCCTGCAGTCAGGCATCCTTCTCTGTGCCTCTCTCCCTGTTGGGATGCTGAGGAGCCCATTTCCTCAAATCTGAATCATAGGGACCAATGGAAAAACAACTTTCAGCTGAGGATGGTGCCAATTATGCAAATCCAAATGCAACTAAGTAATAGAGCATGCATTTGTACAAGGTCTAACTCAATGAAAAGAGGCTCAGGCCTCTAGTTTCTCTCTCCTTGCAGCAAAAGTTATCAATCAAGCTCCTCTATAAAGCAAAAACAACACAAAATTGATGTAAGAAACACACATCACACTTCTAAGCACAGTGGCCTAAGCACTTTGACCTAACCATCCCCTAAGAGCCCAGCACTCTCTATCACTGCCTTCACATTCACCCAAGCTCCAGGAATATCACAATATCAGCTTTATCAGCTTCCTTTACTCTTTCAGTTTTGTTAAAACAAAACAAAATAACAACAACAACAACAAAACAAACCACAAAGAAATGAAAGTAACAAAACTGAACAACACTTAACTTGTATTATATTTTGTTATATCCTTTTTTAAACCCAGTACTTCTCTTCCCAGAATCCCAGAGGGATTTTACCTTCGCTTTATTTCCCTGCTTATCTTCACTGACCTCAGCATTATCCTATTAAATAGGCAAGCTTTGCTCTTGGAGCTTTTCTTTACTATTTGTATTTGAATGTACATTTCCTGGGGTAGCATGATTGAGGGAAGATAGAACAGACTTCCTATGTGAAGAAAATGGCACAGCAAAGAGGAAGCAAGCTATTTCCACTGCTCATTACAGACAGGGCAACACAGACTTTTAGGATGGCAATGGAAAACCCTTCCAGTACAGGCACCTGAGTTGCTTGTCTAAGGCATGTGGGAAGGTGTGAAACTTCCATCTTCTGTAGAAAATTCTGCAAAAAAAATCGATGCCAGTGTAGGAGGACAAATTATCTAGATTTCCTGTTATTCCATTGTTTTCTCCACTGGTGGTTACTCAGCAGTGTTAGAACTTGTTTAAAATTCTTCTGTTGAAATTGCAAAGTCCTCCTACTCACTTTCCATCATCATGCTTTAAATATCATTATTTAAATAATATTGGAACTACTATTCAATCTCAAATTGTCAAAATACATAAAATACTTTTTCAGAAAAACGCATAATTAATTACTTGAAACAAGTTACTATTTTTCCATTTTCCCCCAAAATTACATTTTCAGTGCCTAAAAAGTAAACTTCAAAATGGACATGTCCCCTAGCAAAACCAGTGGGCTCTCTGTGGAAACTTCTTCCATTACCTTGTTTGTGTCACTTTTCTAACATAACCACTAAGACTTTCTACACTAAAAAAAATTCAATTTTGTTTGAATCACAGATAACTAAAAATCAAATTATTTCAGACACTCTCATTTAATGGGATTAACAGGCTACATTGTAACTCAGAGTCCTTCAGCTGGAGCACAGACAGGGGGCTGCCTGTGCACGCCTGGTCCTCTGCAGGAAGAAGTAAAATAAAGCCATCTAAACAACCTGGGGCAATTCAGCTGCAGTGTTGGCTACAAAAATTCAGGATAGGAACAATCCCACAACTAGCTATGATGCTTGAAAGCAGTTTTTAAAATAAAACATGATAAATGAGATGTCTTGCCAACAGGTTAACATCCAATAATTTTTAACTTCCAGATGCACACATATGCTTTCCTTGCCTACTTCTAGCCAAAATGTCTGTTCAAAACATTGCAGAACAGTCCATAGAAGACAGTTCATTGTGTCTTTTTATAATTTTTTCTAAACTAAAACTGAACAGAACAAACCCCATCATCTTGTTTGTTTTTTTTTTTAATAAGCCTTTCCCTTCCCCTGGTCTCTCCCAGCCCACAGATCCATCCTCCAATATTAGCCAGAGAGGGAAGTTCTCAAGGCAACAGTCACAGCTACAACCCAAGCTTCTCATCAAAGGCACAGCCAGCAGTGACAGGGCAAATCACAGCTGGCAGCAAGGCCAGCAGCTGGGGACAGAGGCTACAAATCAGAAGGTGAAATGACACACGAAAGGCCAAAGTTTGATTGAATAAGGGCAGGAAAAAAAGAATTTGGATTGACCTTTAAGAAGAAAACCAGACATACTTTTAACTCCAGTTCAAACAGGTAAATTTTAAAAGAAAATATTCCCCAGCTATAATAGGAATGCCTGCGTAGCTCTGCTCATATTGAAATTTGTATTTAAATAATGCATATTTTTAAATTTTGACTTTACAGCTGATTTGCACTGACTCCAGAGCTAAGGATGGTACTCTTAACTGGGGAAAACAGGGGAAAACAAAATTATCAACACAGTTGGGAGCATGTGCAGGGGTTTATGTAAACCTCATGAATAATGTTATGATTTCATACTTAGTCTCACCTGTTTTATCATCACTGGGGATGGAAATTGTTTTTTAGACCTGAACAGGAAATTTCGACTTCTCACTAAACAATGAAAACAGTCCTTTGCTAGATGCAAAAGATCACATTTGATAATGACTGTATTCACAGAAGAAACTGCCTAAATCTAATTCAGTAAAGTAGGGCATTTACTCATGCCTAAAAAATATTACACAGCTGGACTTTTAAATAATTTTTTTTAAAGAGGATGCAAGAATGCATCCAACAGAGCAGCAGAGAAAGGGCAGATCTGAGCTGCACAGTTCACAACAGACCAGCATCTGATGGTGTTCTTAACTGAAGTGATGTCAGCAGCAATATAAAAAAAAACAACTTTCTCCCCAAAAAGAAACAAGGAAATACAAGTCAAAAAGAGAGAAAGAGATCAAATTATCTCCCTGTGAGTTAATTACTCACAAGCAACCCCACCTCCAGGCGGGAGCAGGCACAGCAGCCAGGGCATAGCTGGGGCAGGGCCAAGGGGACACAAACCAGCTGATGGCCAGCTGTGGGTATGGAAACACAGGAACTTGGAAATCCTGTCCAGGCGTTCAACACAGCTCCTTTTTCATAGCATATCAGGGACGTTTCAATAAGCTTGTGTTTTATGGTGCACCCTCAACTCTCCTGGTTGTAGAAATCCCTGGCTGCATCCCTTTCCCCAGCACTTTACAATATTGTTTTACTGCTATTTTACTGCTGTGTTTGACCTCTGGGCAAACCCCAGAAATTATGAAGTTGGATGGAGAGAGAGGTATAAACCTCTCCTACACTCTGGGGAAGATGAATCTTTGGTGAGGCATGGATGAAGCACCTCATTACACCTGGCTACAGAAGAGCTCTGCACAAGGAAATGTGTGTGACCTGTGCTGCTGCACTCAGGGAGCAACCAGCTCATGACAAAACCTTTCATTCCTTGGGGATGGGAGAGGGCAGCACATAATTCAGTTCATCCTGGCCCTTGGAGCAGCCACACCACTCTCAAGCACTGACAGAGCATTTGGTACCGTGCTTTTGGAAGTGCTGCCTCAGTTTTGTGTGCAGCAGCCTGGTGAGGGCCCTGAGCAGGGGCTGCCCCACCAGCCCATCCCTCTTCCCTGTTGCTGTTCCCACATTGTGCACAGTGATTAATTTCAAAATCTAATCAGTATGATTTCCTGGAAGTCAATGAACCAGACAAGCAGTAAAACACTGGAACAGGTTGCTCAGACACATGGGGATTCGCCATTTCTGGAAATTTTCAAGGACAGGTTGGACAGAGCTCTGAGCAACCTGTTCTAGTGGAAGATGTCCCTGGTCACTACAAGTGGGGTACAAGATGGCCTTTAAAGGTACATTCTGACCCAAACCACTCTATGATTCTTTGGAAATTTCCTCAGTGTGAATTTTCTAGGTATTGATATATTTTATAGCCCAGTTTTAAAACTGAGTATTTTCTCTACTTCTTGGAATAGCAAGAGAACATCTTGCATGTTTCATCTGTCTTCCAGCATGCAGTATATACAACATTTGGTCATGTCACATTTAGAGCAAAGCTCCTTTCTGTTCTTGCTCTCTGCCAAGTGCCTCCCAAGGGCAATGCACAATGCAAGAAAGATGGAGCTGTGTCAAACTGAACACAAAAATGGAAGATCAATTCTCATCATGTCATATCTGCAATGCTGTCAAGCACAAAAGGCTTATATATGATTCAAATTGTGTATGAAAAATTGTCCTTGGTCCATTTCTTTCATCTTCTAATGTACCATTGGATAGTGACTTCCCTGACACTGGAACCTGACTTACAGATTTTTATGTAAGTGCTTTCATATAAGTGTGTAATCATTTATGGCCTGATGCTATGAAAACATCAAAGAAAATGCATTGCTCTGACCACATCAGGAGATTTAAAAGGCACTGCCCCCATAAGCGGTGCTGCCCATGGTCCAAGTTGCCAACCCTTTGATTTTTTGAAGAAAACTCATCACCCCCGTGGAAGGCAGTGGCTGTCTGGAAGCCTGCAGGAACTCAGTGCAGTCTCTTCCCCTGCAGTACTCCCAGAGTCCACGAGGATGCCTTTCACCAGGGAGGACATTGTTTATCATTTGTGTAGTTCTTTAAATACTTATCCTCTTTTATTCTCAAATAATATGCTATCCTACAGCACAGTTCAAGGTGCCTGGCTTGAGTCTGTTTGTCTTTTGTATGTTTCTGCTTCTATTGTCTGCAGTGCTTATATTGTCTACCATATGATGGGCTCACGTTGCAGATTTTCTCTAACTTGGATGTGTTTTAATAAGGTAACTTGAAAAGATCAAATAATGTCCTGTCTTTTTAAAAGCTTTTTCCTATTTAGCATTGTTAATTACAAGCTTTGCAAAATCCAAGAACTTAAAGTTTGAAATGAGTCAGTTTTGACTGAGTGTGTGAGAAAACTACTTAAAAGGAAGAGAGGAAAAAGATACACTGTGCAAACAGAAGCATTTGTGGAGAGCAGGAACTTAATTTCAAATTCACAAAATAAGTTCCCTAACCACTACACTATGGAGGCAAAAACAGAGCCTACAACACGCACCTTTTATGTTCTATCTTTCATCGCGACTCAGAACTACTCAGTTGCTTAGATAAAAGCAGAAGCAAACTAGGAGATGAAATGGAGGAGGCAATCCCATGGCACATGGGTGCTCACACTCCACTGGAGCTCACAGCATGACTAAGGTTACCTCACCCAACAAGGCTCACAGGCTTCTTTAGAAACATATGTAAACCTGCACCAGATGCAAGGCAGGGGAGAGTTAGATTCCTGACTTCTTAAACAAACTTAGCTTGTCAGAATAGAAAAAAGAATAACATAAAAACACAAACACCCTTACCTGATAAGATTAAAAGAGTCATGAAAATGTTTTGGAGAAGGGATAAAACAGTTCCTCATAAGAAACTTGAAATAGTAGATCTTATGGTGCTATAGGTCAGTCAAACACTGTATGTGATGTGAGCAAGGTCTTTCCTGTTTGAAACAAGCTTAAGAAGAAACCTGGCTTTGTTCATGATAAGGACATTCTGAATCTCACTTTCGTTGTCTCCTTTTATACTGCTTCTCTGACCTGAGCACTCCACTGGCTTTGCTTTTAAAATTCAACAAAGTAAGACAATGATTCAAGAAACAAAAGTTTTATTTTATGTTGTATGATTTCAGTTCTCTGATATGTTTAGAACATCCTCAGATGAATAAAGAAAGAGCTTGATAATTAGATTTTTGAAGATTTTTAACTAATGTAAGTGGATCAAGGTTTTTTCTTGGAAAGTCTTTATCAGCTGGAAATTAAGAAGGTAGATCTGCTGGGATTCTCATCCATGTAAGATTTCTCACAACTTGCACGTGAACAATATGAGGCAAAGGCAGAAGACCTGCATACTGTGGGAGATGCTGTACCTGCTTATGCACCTTCTGCAGGCACAAGAGGATTTCATTTTGATACATGTTACAGGTTCTAGTACACTTGTCTGTTTTCTCAGCAGATTTAGGAACATTTGTTATCTCTGGATTTTTACCAGAGCAGCCAGAAAATTTTGCTTTTTTAGCCTTCTAAAGAAGCTCTTCAGATTTTTTTCAGTACTGTAAGCTGCGCCTTTTATTTATTTATTTATTTATCCACACAATCACTTTTAATTGGTAATTCTTACTTTAACCTTCCTTGAAAATGCCAGTATCAGTGACACTTGTACCCCTGGTGAACTAAATGAAAAAATATAATTGAGGAAATTCCCAGGGCAATGGCATTGAAATTGAATCAAATAACATGCTAACAATTTAAGTTAAATACTAGATTGAAATATTTTGAAGACTTGATATTAATTACAATCTACCTAATATCCTTATTATGTTAATAGCCCCAAAAATGAGTCAAAGAAGATGGCATGATGATGCATGTTATGAAATTATAGAAAATGCTGAAACCTGTCAACACTCTCCATTCAGTCAGACAAAATCCTCTGGGAATTTCAGTCAGAGGTTGAATGAAAATGTTTATGATGGAGAAAGATTGTGAAGAGTTAGCTCTATGTTTGAGAGGATGGACAGGAAACAATAACAAAACTGGAAATGAACACTTCAGAATTAAATTTCCTTCTGTTAAAGTCAGTATGAGCATTTGTTTATATCCCTGATTTTTTGTTGTTGTTGTTTTTGTTTAGGTTCAATTCAAATATTTGTATTTTTATATATATTAAATAAAATAAAAGATATTTTCATAATTTTAAGGTGTGATTAGCATAACTGAGGCAAGTCTATAAAATACTGTATGTAAAAACTATCTACTTGTAATTAAAGTTCTGAGCCCTCTATCTACATGTCAGCAAAATACTCAATTATAATTAAAACCGCGGAAGATTCTCATTTTTCCTTTGCAAAACAATTACTCACTGTGAAAGAACATTTAGTTTGTCCAATTAATTACTGGTCATTCACACTGTCATGAAATCCTAAAGCTGACACAAAGGGTTTGAAATTGAGTTTGGCTGGATGAGTTAACAATTACACGAGCCTTTTAGAAGCAGTTAGAGCAACCAAGCCTGGTCTGGGAAAACAGAGAGGAAACCTGAACCTGGCAGCAGCATTGCCTGCTGTAATGCCAGAGCAGCTGGCTCAGAGATGGGCTGGGCTGTGCCTACAAGAATGAGACAAATATTATCACAGAGAGCATATGCAAAGACGATGTTTATTAAAATTCAATAAAAATAAACAGATGAAAACAGTATCTGCTGGAAGGCAGGATGATGACATGGAAGAGAGGGAGAAGAAGGATGACACCATCTGGCACATACTCAGTTTTTGCAGAATACTAATAGGAGTCTCTGGTTTCTCTGCCATGATGCTTCAATCCTTCCCTCCCTTGATGTAGACACAACCATCTTCTATTGAAACCTGATCAGAAACACAAAGGAAATGAACCTTCCTATATTCCTAGCACAGAAGAAGATTCTGCATCAAGGTCCTACTGCCACCTGCTTATCTGAACATGCAAAGCAAGTCCTCCATGAGAAGCCAGGCTCCAAACATTTTTCAGATAATAGGATTTCCTTCAGTTACTGAGAAATAAGAGAGACTTCAAAGTGAGAACAGATGAGAAATTGAACAGCCCCAAGTCAGCAGGATACTCCCCACAAGCCCATAATCCCTAAAATTGATGAATGCTGCTCCAGGATACAGGCAATAACATGTATCATTTGCTACAGCACAAAGATTTTTTATTTCAAAAAAGAAACAAAATCAGAAATACAAATTTTTCTTCACAAAAGAACCTGCACTTTTGACACTCAGAACATATTCAGCCAGTTTACCCCCTCTGCCCTAAGTATCTCAGTCTAATCTGCCTCCTCCCCCCATTACACCTGAAGAACTTTAAAGGGAGGCATACAACATAAAAATACAGTAATTTCTCCTTTTTGGTTGAAAATACTAAAAGTCGGGCACTACTGCAACAGATCCAGGCCACTGCCAATGTGTGAATAAACCCTTCCAACAGTGGATCCTCTAATAGGAAGCCTCATGCTTCCTACAATGCTGATAAAGACCAAGAAACAGCTACCAGGTAAAACTGGAAAAAAAACCTCCAAATTGATGAAAATGTTTTAAGCTGGAAAATAAAATTGGTCTAAATGATGATCTACAAGATGATGTTGGAGGTCAGAGGCCTCAAAATAAGTTTCTTTAAGCAACTAATAGAAGGGAAAGCTTTTCTTAGTCTATCTCATGGACAAAAGCTGTAGCTCAACATGCCAAATAGTGACTAACACAGGAAACCAGAGAAAAACAGTTGAATGATCTATGTGCTCACTTTTTCAGCCAACTAACAAATCACCTCAGTTATCTAAATGGTTTACAAATCTGATATGGTCTTTGATTATAGTCTTTTATACATACTTTCATTTTTTGTGATTAGCTGGGTTGTGAATGGTATTCATGGAGAAAGATTTAAACAAAGACTGAAAGAAGAGGAATCAGACAAAGCATTCCTCTGGCATTTGCTGTAGGAGAAACAGTTGTTGCTTCCTGGTACTTCAAGCTCTACACAAGTAAGATGCTTTTTGACCTTAATTATTCAGATACCTTGATCTTATTGTATCTTCCTAATGAAGCCATATTTTCATCAGTGGTACCCATAGATGACCAAGATGAGGGTAGGTCTTCAGAGAATTGAACTTGCTAGAGAAGTTCAAAAAAGTGCATTTCTAAAAGCCACCCTGCAGGCCCAGCTGTTGCCTTCTGTGACATGGGCAGCAAGCTTTCTCTCACCAGTCGCCTAAAATATGGGCATGTCTTAGCCTGTGACACAAGTTCCCCTTCCAGTCAGAAGAGGAAAATGGTCACCACCTCCAGGCAGCAGTTCGCCCTCTCCCTCCTAAAAGAGGGACCCTGGAAATGCTGCTCCTTGCATTAGCTAGAGACAGAGTCCAGACAACAGAACAATGACTCAAACTGGGGGGAATAGACACCACGCTGGAGTCCCCAAACCAGAGTGCTTCAGAAGCTGGGCGCTCACCCAGGAGCTGAGCCCCTCCAGAAGCCATGTCCCAGCTGCAGGGACAGCCACCTAAATCCTTGGTAGGGTCTCTGATCTTTGACATGTGTTGAGTTCTGTGCCAGTCTTTACTAGCATTAATGTAAAGACAACACAAACATTAAGACAACACAAATTTCTTAGGTAAGAGAGATTTGATATTTACTGGGGGCATCCTACTTACTGTTATGACATGGTTGACAGTCGGGGAGGGGCTGCCCTTGGGGGAAGCTTCAGTAGGACCAGCATTAAGGGCAGCAGGCTCTGAAACAAAGGTTGCCTTTAAAAGAAAACACCAGAAACATATTTTTATTCTGAATGCTGTTTAAGAAGAGGAGTTCCCTCCCTCTCAAGTTAGTATACAAACACCTGGCCTTATTGCTACATGTGGTTGTACAACAAAAGCAAATAAAATTGCAATTCCCACTGTTTCCCATTTTTGGTGAATTTTATATTTGAACTGTTGAAATTACCAGTTCAAGAATAAGAAGTTGTAACACAGTGTCCAGAGAAAAATGCTTGTTATTTGTACACAGATTAGTCCTGTGGTAAAAACAGCAGTATTTCTATAGCACACCTCATTAATTCCTTCTTGTCACACACACACAGAAAAGCAGAATTGTTTTCTATATTCTTTAAACAGATGAATGATTCTGCCATCTTGTGGGAGATGGAGAAATTCTAACTATTTGTACAATAACAGCAGGGCAGAACAGGAGGGAACAGAAATTTCTTCTTTTTCACTTATTTCACTATTGATTAAGTGAACAGACATTAACACCTAGTATATTCCAAATAGTCCCCAAAATAAATATTTAATGATAGCCTCAGAGAGGAACCTGAGCAATGGGGTTGATTTTTAAGATACTAAATTGATCAGAAACTCTGCTCAGAAGGTAAAGGTACAGTAACTAAAATTCCTGTGGTTTTTTTCCCTAATCATCTGATAATGTGAAATATGTAGAGAATTATTTACATTCTCTCCCATTTGTTACAATACCTTTCATTAAAGAAAAAATGCAAAATTATACAGATTTTTATCTACAACTGACCTTTTAAGAACTGTCAAACTATCACAATATTTACACATTATGGAACACCACCCTCTATTAATAACTCCATAGCGTAGTTTTACAAAATTATTAGATTAATTTATCATTAAAGTCTTTGGCTGATACAGATTGTATCATTATTCCTGACAATTTAACAGACAGACAATATTGCTTGCTCTATCCCACCTTAATTCAACATGGACCATGCTGGAGCAAAAACTATTAATATAACCAAGTATAAATGACAGTTTAAGAGAACAAGAGCTGGAAGAAATATGGACCAGTTTCACCGTAAAGTAATTTTGTAGAGGTTCTCTTCCTACTCCACCATTCTCAGCAGGTAGAAACCAAACAGTACATCAAAAGTATGTAACACAAAATTGTATGTGATCACTTTTCCCCCATTGTTCTTGGGAAATTCTGAAGCTCAAGAATGTAGCTTGTGCTAGGAAAGATGAGGCTTGAGGTGGAGCAGCCCGAGGGGCACATTTATCCCCTGGCACTGCAAGTCTCCATCAGGGGAGTTATTCTGAGCTGTTCTCTTCCCACCAAAAATTACCTTGGGGAAACAAGCTCATCTAGTTTATTTTTCTTTGTTGCAACTGTAATGAACTCATCTAGTACATCTAATACCATGTCACAAGAAAGCTTCTTGGATCAAATACTTCATTTATTCTTACATAACCACTTAAGACCATTATTTTCCTTTGTAAATCATTCATTTAAGTGAATAATATTTTGTTAAGCACTTTGAACATAAAGATCTGACAACTAGAACACAATAAGAAGGAATACAACAATTTAATGTTATTATAATTTCTTCATAATGGCAAGCATCTAAAAAGCTAAGGCCAGCCTAGATGTGGATGCCAAGTCCCCCAACTCTAAGTGGTTTCATTTAAAGAAAACAACAAAAGAACACACTCCACACTGACAAACAACCCACCTACCTCAGCCACTCTGTCTCCTGCTTGTACACCAGCCAAGTCTGGTGGAGCATCTTTTGGCAGCCGTGCAATCAGGATCCCCTGGTAACACAAAACACACGTTTCAGAAGTGACAGTTTCTCCCATTGTTCTCCCATTGATATAAAAAGCAAATGGGAAGTAATTAATTTTCAAGACTTATTGTTTTGCTGCCTCCATAAAATTAAAAACTAGATGCCTTAGCACATTAGCAAGAAAAAAAAAGGCCTCCATGGCTGACACATACAACGGTAAACAACAGTCAGTAATTGTTTACACTGTGCCATGGGGAACGGACTGGAAAAAAAACCATTTCTTTAAAAGATAAATCAGTGAGAAGATGTGTGAAATATTTCTCTCAAATCAACTTAGCTCCTGGGAATGAGCAAATGAGATGGGAGAGGCATGTAGATTGCCAAGGGAGTAACTCCAAATTGAGGCAGAAAGTGAGAATTAGACAACAGTGTTTCAGCCATCAGGTTGCCTTTGCAAAATCATTGGTTTACATTTGGGTATCTCTCCCAAATCATTCCTTCTGGAGCTTCCCATCAAAATGTAATGCCAGATACTACTCTGGGAAATAAGTTACCTCTGTTTACCCTTGTTAGCTTTAGAAAGATGGAAATGTTACATGAAGGACAATCTCAGAAAGCAAACAACAAAACACAACAGCTCAAGGAACTACTCATCAGTCTATTCCTAACAATCACTAGACAAATTTTTAAAAGTGAAATGCACCTCATCACTTTCTTTACATGAAGATGAGCCCTTTCCACCAGCAATGCTAATACCAAGGCTCCCCATTTGACTGCACACAGTAATGGTTACCTGGAAAAGAATTACAATGCATAAGTGACCTGATTAATCAAAAATATTGCCTCTTAATTATGTGAGCATTGAAAATCTGCCACCCACTCTGAAGACCAGGAGACATGCTCCCGGAGAGCCCAGCCCTGTGAAAAATGGTGCTACACTTCAACACTGGCACATGCAAGACATCATCACTGCTGTGAAACCATGGACTGAATGAACTGCACCCAGCTCAGTGCCCACCTGCACGTACCTCTGACTTGGCCTCAAAATACCAAAACTGGATGTATAAAGTGAGATGCATGGCTACAAGGAAAGTGGGCTTTGTTGGGGTTTTTTTAATGGGAAATTTTTTCCATGTAAGCCATGGGGAGCAATGACAACCCTCAGCTTACTCACTTTAAGGTAAGCCTCATGACATCTGCCATGCAATGTCCCTCCTTCTTTGCATCTTCCATAACCTGCCTCACCCAAGAGAGGTGTCCCACAGGGAGACACAGGGAGTGCCCCACAGGGAGACACAGGGAGGGCCCCTCAGACACAGGGAGTGCCCCACAGACACAGGGAGTGCTCCACAGGGAGACACAGGGAGGGCCCCTCAGACACAGGAGGGCCCCACAGACACAGGGAGGGCCCCTCAGACACAGGGAGTGCCCCATAGACACAGGGAGTGCTCCACAGGGAGACACAGGGAGGGCCCCTCAGACACAGGGAGTGCCCCACAGACACAGGAGGGCCCCTCAGACACAGGGAGTGCCCCACAGACACAGGAGTGCCCCACAGACACAGGGAGGGCCCCACAGACACAGGGAGGGCCCCACAGACACAGGGAGTGCCCCACAGACACAGGAGTGCCCCACAGACACAGGGAGGGCCCCTCAGGGAGACACAGGGAGTGCCCCACAGACACAGGAGTGCCCCTCAGACACAGGGAGGGCCCCTCAGAGACACAGGAGTGCCCCACAGACACAGGGAGGGCCCCACAGACACAGGAGTGCCCCACAGACACAGGGAGGGCCCCAGAGACACAGGAGTGCCCCACAGCCATGCAGGAGTGCCTCAGAGCCATGCAGAGCCCCAGCAGCAGCAGCAGCAGTTCCAGACCTTCAGCGGGGCCTGCGGCACATCCAGCGTGCGCAGCTCCTCGGCAGCGCGGCCGCTCTGGCTGGGGAAGCCGCCTGCTGCTGGCACGGGTGGCTGCACCCTGCTGTTAGATCCTGGAAGAGCCTTCCCTTTCATGGCCAACTTGTGCTTTTCTTGGAGCGTTGCTCTGCTATTTCTTTGATCTCTCACGCTTTCATTGCTATCAAAAAGGCTGCCGGAAAACTTGGAGATAGGTTCCTGAGGGTTAAAGATAAAAAAGGTAAACACAGCAACAGCAAGGAGAAGCTGAAACACAAACCTTACCCATGCTAACATGGACTTGTTCCTCGCCCTCACATTGCTGTATGATAGAATTTATTTCACGGAAGACAAAACTGGAACTTTACAGCAAACATACAAAGATTTCTTTTACCATTATTTCTCAGGGCATGTTTTGCCTTCAATACTGGGGTTGAAATTGAGGGAACAGGGGAGAGGACTGGGATTTCGTACATCCTTTCACTAGACTCCCTGGCACACACAAGCACAGGTAACACACACATATCCATATGTGCACGAATCCTGCAATGCCCTGTGAAAATGGCAGAGCATGAGAACAAGACTATTTTGGGCAGCCTCTGGCAGCTCTGTAGCACTGAATCCACTGTTCTGGGGGAAGGAACCACACACACAAGGCAAAGGAAAGATATTCCCATATAGAAAATAAAATATTTCTTATAGTTCCTCAAAACTCACATTCCATTCTTGGGAGTACAGGTGTGAGAGGGAAGACAAGCCCCTACCTTGCATCTACATATCCAAGACTTTGTTTCAGTCATTGGATTGACTTCAGTTGCAAATGGCAGTGAGTGGAGAGCTGCAAACTTAAATGATTTAGAAGCCCTCTGGAAATGGAACCTCAAAGGTGATGCATACTAAAGCCTACTCTGAAGCCTGGCCCTAGGGTGACCTACTCTGAGATGCAGTGAGGAGCTCACAATGTCACCCAATGCTTAGCTAAACCACAAGGGCTTGAAGAGAGAAATACACAATTAAAATACATCCACCAAACAATTAAAGCTTCAGACAAGTTTGACTGCAAAATGTAGTGATGTTTTCCAGTTATCAGTTATTCCTGGCAAGGGGTTAAATTAAATTCAGACACACTGCTCAAATTCTGTTCACATTTTAGGAATGCTTTACTTATATTTAGCTGATTTTTGCTCCTTAATTTGATGAGTTCATGTCAAATCAGATCTTTGTATTGCCCAAATCCTTCTATCTTCTGTTGGTAGTAAAACAATGCAGCAAACACACATCAACACCTCTGAAAATAAACCCCATAAGTGTTTTTCTAAGCCTGGAAGTTTAATACCAAAATAAAAAGCAGTGGTATTGCCTTGAACAGCTGTGCAGAACCCCACTGGACAGTTTATTTTTCAATCTATATTGGCACTTTCCCACAATCTCTTTTTGGTTAGGATGGAAAAAAGCATTGCCAACCCCAGGGAAAGCATAAAAGGCATGATTGCTTCCCATTTTCACTTAAAAGGGAATTTGCTTAGCTTTGACTCACATAAAGCATTCATTACCTTTCTTCTCTTGAGAGAGATTTCTCTTTACAGTGCCAGGCTGACTAACCTGGACACATCTGCAGGGCTGTGGGTGCCAGGGAAGAAGGCCATGAGCAAGAGCCAGGAGTGCAGGCTGGAGGAGGGGCACACCAGCAGCACCCACAGGGGCTAGGAAGGAAGCAGAGGTCCTGGAAGAGGAGCAGGAAGCCCCATTCCTGCCTCATCTCCCAGCTAACATCAGGAAGAATGGCGAGCAATGCCCTGAAAGGGAAAGGCTGCAAGAGTGCAATCACCACCTGCTTTTCCCAGGCCAGGACCAAGAGGACAGGCAGGCTGCAGCACAGGTGACAGACACCTGGCAGGCACAGGCAGGAGAAATTACAGCAGGCAGGGGCTCAGAGGCATCAGCATCCTGGAAGAGCAGCACCCAAAATCAGCATGCAGTGGAGGAGCATTGCAACCTCACTTTTCTAGCATCCAAGCCCAGGGAGATGCTGAGCCCCAAGTGCTGCCAGCGACCCACTTACTTACCTGAAAGAGATGAAGGGAGCTTGGTGACTGGGGATGTAAGCAGGGTAAAGTACAAAACGTGTCTCATCACTCAGGTTACCCATCTTAACCTGCAGGTCAAACTGTACTCTTGAGGGTTGGATGAATTAATTGCAAGCAAAGTGAAGGAAATAAAACATTGAACATAGCTCTGTGCTCTCTGCACAAGCAAGGACATGAGAGCATAAGCAGTGCAGGTCCCACAAACCCAAAGTGCTCTGCTGCACAGCAGTGTGAGCAGCTACAGCCTCTTCACAGATACACATTGTCTCTCCTGATTTCAAGACTACTCACATCATCAGGATCCTCGAGTTCCTCTGCTTCTTGCTCGGGACTGATCCTTCCCTCTCTCCATTTCCCATTGGCAGAGCTGAATTTGTACAGGTTACCACCAGGAAAACCTTCCCTCCCTTTCAACGAGGCCCAGCGAGAGCCCTGGGAGCTCCAGTTATGGCCACTGTGCAGTTTAGGAGACTTGGGAAGCCACTTAATAGAGTCCTGAGGGAAAGAGGACATTAAAAAAAAGACAATGAATAGATTTTAAGAAAGCAGTTGAGGTATGTAAGTGCAGAAACTCCTGGTAAGTTCTGCGAGGTATTTTAGATTCTTGCAAATACTGCATTTCCCATTTTTACCTTTAGAAGTACCTTCAGTTCCACAGAGACACTTTGCCAGTTAATGGGTGTTACTGGTGATACAAAGAGCAAGCAGAGGCTGCTGAAAATAGTGGAAGCCTTTAAGGACTTGTAAGAGCATGGGACCAAGCCTACCTTCAGCATCATAAAGGATGGATAACAGTCTTCAACAAAGTGTAGTACTGAGAAAACAAACAAGAGTACTCAGACCTTTAGTGACCATCTCATCTCATGACCTGAGTTAAAAAAAACTATCCAGTCACTCCTCTCTTCATTATTCATTAAGTAAAATGTTTCATTTGTTGAATGGTACCAATAGAAAGCACAACAGTTAACTGATCTTTTAAGGATTGCTGATTTACAAAGTGATTATAGTTCAGTTATCCCAAAATGTCCATTACTTATTTGCATCCAAAATACTCCACCTTTCTTGCTCAGAAGTTTATACATGACAAGTTGTGTCAAGGTTGCTTACGTGCTGAATTTTAGAAGCAATTTTTCAAAGTAACATTTATCTTTCTTTGAAGCTTTCTTTAAATCTCATTTCTGCATTTTCTTACAGTAATACAAATCCAGTGGCAAAAAGCAGCCTGATGCCAAACAAATAAGGTACATCAATGGAGAAAACAAACACAATCAATTTTTGGCAAGCTTGTGGTGGGGCAATCAGAAGCACATGGTGACTTTCATGTGTTTTAACAGGTATTTGATTCAGATTTAACAGTTAAGTTTCTGTTTTCCTTTTAAAATACAGAATGGTTACATTCACACACACACACAGATATGCTGCTGCTACCAGCAACCCAGATGTCACATCTGATCTCTATTCGATCTAAGGTGGAAAAGGACAAGGAAATAGGACAAGACTGTTCATGCTGGACGCACTGATTCATCTTCAGCTGCCAAAGAAGGTGGTCCCCTTGGGATTCTTCATTTGCTTTCAGTTTTAGGATGGCTGAAAACACTAGGAAATGGAAATGGACAGTATCCCAGCATTTCATTGGAAAACAGCCTAGACCTTTCTATGAGTCTTGAACAGATGATAACCCCATCATAGGATTATTTGTATTGTACAAGGAAGGCATGATTGGCCTATTCCGGCAGGAGATTTGCTGTTACACCACATTTGGAATGGCACTGACACTCAGTGATATTGCTATTTGCTGGTAAATAGCCCATATTTCTGGTTATTCTAAACCACATTGCTCAGGACAGTGGAGCTGATTGTCAATTTAGATGATCAATGGGAAAGCAGCAAAACAATCACACCACAGCAGTGGCTCCCTTTCCTCCTGACAATTCAAAATGCAAGGCAGGATATCTCCTGATATTTCTTCACACTCGTCTGGAATAAGAAAACATAGGGTGCCCTTAAACAGAAATCTTGCTTTTTGTGAATATTAACTAGGGGGATAGCAATTCTAATCAGATAAACAGTACACTCAGTGAAATTGTTTGCTATTGGCTTGGACAGTTGTATTTCAGACTATCTAATGTGCCATCTCTCAATGTTCAGGGTATTTCAAGACACAGCTTAAATCCTTGTCAACTTTTAAGCTCATTAGGCAGTCATAAAGCAATTTCACTCTAAAAATAAACATAGGTACAATGAAGCATTTAACTTCTTCCAAGAAAACATCTCATCTTTGTTCGACCCTGATCCCTAATCCTAAACAACAGCTTCTCAAACTCAGCCTGCCAAATTCTGTAAAACCAGTAAAAGACTCTTCTCTCAAAGTACCAGACAGATTTCAAATGAAGCTTATGCTGACAATCCCTTCATCACTTTAGGCATAGACTTAGCTGCAGTGGCAGCCTCCTGTATGCAAAGGTGATGAACATCAGTAGATTTTACATCCCTATGCCCCCTGCAGTTCAGCTGGGAACACAGAGCCACAGGGCACTCCTGCTCCCTGTCTGCCTTCTCCTGTGGCAGGAGGTTTTTCCTCATGCTGACATACAGCTGTAAGGAAAATTCAGTACCTGTTTAATGCCTGTAACCCAAGAAAATTTAGTCTTTAATATTATTGATCTACAGTGCTACAAAGTAAAATAGAAACAACAGAACAATTCTGGCAAAGAATTTTCACCAGCTCTGCATAGTACTGTGGATATAATTTTCTTTATGAAAGCAGTTTCATGATTTGGTTGTATCAATAGTAAAAGATGGACTGCAACAATTAGAAATGCCCTTTAGTCTACACTTGTATGTACCTGCTATATGAAAAACACATGAATTATACTTCCACAAAGTAAAATGGAGTAACCAAGCCAATGAATACTACTGCTGTGAGTGCAGGCTAATATTGTTTTGCAAACAAATCTTAATCCCCAATTGTTTTTTAAAACTTGATCCATTTTGATGAAACAAAAGGGAGAGGGCTGGAATTAAGATAGTGAATTCAACCTCTTCATTTGATTTTTTTACTGGATTTTGTTTCCCCTGACAAAAATGAAACCAATTCCTTATTCTGATGTATTAATGAAAACTGATTTAGATGGCAACAAGCTTCCATTACCCCTCAATGTCATTCAGGTAATAGATAGCAGATTTGTACTCCAAAAATGAAGCTCTCTTTAAAAACTTCCAGTAATTTATTAGCTCATTCTCATTTTATTAAATACTACAGGACCATGCTTTGAGACAGGAGGCTACAGGCAAATATCCTAATCTGAAGAAAGAAAAATCAGTTCCCCTTACAGAATTTTACAGATTATAATTGGTGTTCTTACTACACAGGTAGAGTTTGGAAGTTCTTTCTTGCGTTTCATATGTGGGGAAGCTAAGACCAAAAAAAATTAAAAATATTATTGGTTTCAGTCATTGGCAACAAACACAAAGTGAGATGCACATGGATTTACATTTTGTTAACAGTAACTGGAATGAAAAAAAGAAGGCAAATTCTGTATTTAGGGCTTTAAGCTTCATGGGTATGTGGGTGGTGTAACACTGCTTGTTTTGTAAAACCAGGAGTGTTTGGAGGGGGAAAATATTTATCAGCCTAGCAGTTATTATGTTCCATGGAAACACATTTTTCTTCTCTTTTCACTGTTAATGAGCCTGATTGGTAACAGACCATTTTGCTTCAGTATTTCACCAGCAAGTCAAGTGACATTTTTACCTCCTTTCAACATGTTTTTCATCTTTTCAAAGGCAGTCTCTCCACAACATAACTACTGCTCTGTATCATACACCCCTGTAGTTAAGAGGACAAATTGTTCTCATAAAGCACAAGGTGTCCATTCTCATAAGATCTCACTAAGAGATGCCCTAGAGAATAAATTTCCTCCAGAAAACAAAGGTGTGCAAATGCTATGTATCACCCTAAAACATTCTGGTACATGAAAGAGAATCCAAATCGGCCTAACAATAAAAGCCAAGATATGAAAGATATGAAAGCCTCCCTTGTCTCTGAAATCACAATGACAATGAAACACCCTGCTTACAGCCACAGCCTGGTCTCCACTGGCAAGTAGAATCCAGTTACCTGGAACACTTCAATGGCCATACACCTGCTACTACAATTCAACTCAAAACCCCAAACACACATTCTCACCTATTTTTCTATTTAAAAGATGATTTGCTTAAATAGCACAATTATGGGAGAGAAAATTGTTTTAAGGATGCATTTCCTAGAACATAAACACTTTCCTGTTTCAAAGTACAACTATACATAACATATTCTATTAATCAAAAACTATTTCAGACTCATTCCCTTTTTAAAGTACAAAAGGCCGTTTCTTAGAAAGCTTTGTGTAACTCACATGAAACAAAGCTAAACGAAACACTGCTGAAACAAAGGCATCCTTGAATATGCTTCCACTGGAGGAGAGGCAGTGTAAAAGCTGTCTAAACTGATTATGGAATCAAGTCTTATACACTTTGCTAGCAGTAAATACACAATTTCATTTCAAACTCAGATACTTAAGTATTAACTATCGAGATAAGACTTAATTTTCTGAAAATACAATTTTAAAAATTGCTGTAGGTTATCCTAAAACATCCACTATGCAAATGCTCTTCAGATTTGAAGTCTTCTCCCTTTATGAATGAAGAAAAGTCATCAGTAATATTGAAACAAACCTTTTTGTTAGTTCATTTGGATTTGGTTTTAAATTGCTTAGTGGAAGTCCAGGAGGATGCCATTAATAAACTATAAAGAAATTCACTCATGTTTATAAGCATGTAGTCATGATTATAATGTTGAATGTCCCAGAAGTATGGGACAATCCTATCTCCTATGAGCAACCTCAGAATGATTTAAAGCAGTCCATTTACTTTGCAACTGAGTGAAACTGGCAAGTTACTGAGAGTGATCATAGCACCAGGCTGTTTCCATCACAAGCACATCACCACAACTTGCCTGAGTTTGCTTCAGGAGAAAAAGAAGACAACACTTTCAGGCATTTAATTAGTTTTGTGTCCAACTAAAATTTTCTCTGCCTTATACTGGGGATGCTTACAAACTGAAATCCAAGCTGCTGATGCTTTAGTGGTATTTCCAAGCTCTGTGTGCATCTGTGGACCTTGAGGAAAGTTACTGCAGTCAGCACTGGTCTTCCACAGTGCGCGTTGCTAACATTTTGTGTTTGGCTGTTAGCACCAGCTGCACACCAGAGATTTCAGCCAAGGCGACATTCCCAGCAACAGATGAGCACATCAGAGAAATAGTGTCAAAGGTTACTGTACATCAGGTGTCCACTTCCTGGTTTTAATGCTGAGGAAGGTTTGCTAAAACCCTTCTCTGAAACATCACTGTGGAGCCACACAGTTCTCTCCATGGACAGTAGTGATACTGTATTTTCAGGAGAGGTTTTCTCCTGGGAAAAGATAAACTACTTGTTAAGATCCCAGAGTTAATGGGCTAGTAACAACAGTGTTTAGAGGCAAACAACCTGAACAGGTTACAGATTCAAAACCAGACTTGAACCCTCAAACCTGAAGTTAGCTCACAGTCCAGCTACACTCATTGAGCTCCTTCCTCCAAGCCCTCTGCTCTGGCAGAACCCATGACTGACTAGCCCACTGCCACAAGAAGTGCACAACAGCGAATGAAACAGTGTCTCCAACACCCACCAGAAGAGGAGACAGGATGGCTCCTGCAAAGCAGCTCATAGAGGCAGCTGAAATGAGGCATGTGCTACCCACTTTGGAAAAAATAAAAAATCACATTCTTCATTCAGCTGGTGGAACAATGATTATAGCCCTGACTTTACAATAAAAAGCATCGTCCCACTGAAAATTTCACAATTGCTTCAGGAGAAAGGGAACACCCAAAACAATTACTGATATTCAAGACCAGCTTTTGTCACATTCCCTGACAGCAATCCAAGCACAGAAACCCATTTGTGTGTTTGTCAGAAACTGAAGATAGGAAACACACTTATCAAGTCAATTGAAAAACTAAAGTAATTTTATTTTCTGGAGTCAAGGCAAAGAATGGTGGTGAATTTTCCGTTAACAAAAGGTCTAGACATTTCTGATAAACAGTGTGCTTCTGTCTCAGTGGCAGGCAGACATTTACAGCAAACCTGGATAGTATTAACCAATATACTAAAAAATGCACTTTTAATAAAATTAAATTCCTGGCATCACTACTCTCTCTTAAAAACTGAAATTATGAGCTCCAAGTAGTGAAACCTGTTAAGCAGCTGATCAGCAAAAAGCTGCTCACCCAGCCCTGGTAAAGCATCAGTGCTAGACCAGAAGCAGGCCAATCAGGACACAAACAAGTCACTGGCTGGAAAGAACAGTGTTATACAAGTTTCCAGTACACACTTTCCTACAATACACTGATTATCAAAAATATGGAACTTAAGCCAGAAAAATAACCTCAACACATAAATTTGTGGGAAGTTGTGGGAAAAGCCTGGAGCAACACACAGGGGATGGAAAAATCCATTGCTACACTAACTACGGTAGCACCAGAGTGCCTTTTTTCTTCTTATCCTTTTAAGACTAGGAATTGTGACTTTGAATAAAGAGAACTTGTATGCAGTAACTGGCAGGTTAATATTAAATCCACTCCACCACTGTGGTCAGTTGATTTACCCTGGTTACCTGTTTATAGCTAATAAAACAGCATGCAAATGTTGTAGCCTCTTTCCATAAAATCCACCTCTCAAAAGACAAAGTAAAGAAGGAAAAGTTTGTAGAGAAAGAAGTCATACTCATAATCACTACTTAGGCTCCTCACAGCAGCAGCAAGAGAAAAAAAAACAACAGAGATTAGGAAGAGAGAATACTTTCAAGGACAGACACACATCAGAACATGTCTCATCAACTTTTTCTGGCTATAAAACAGAGTTAAAACTGCCTGGAATGTTATCAGCGCTGTTGGGTGGAGAAGGGTACTTCAACCACTCTATAAAATGGCACACACATGGATCACTCAAGAGATGAGAGGGACTCCTGAGGTCTAGACTGATGGGGGTTTATCAAATAGAATGACAGACAAGACACTCTGAACCAGCATTAGGAGGAGAGAGTAGCCACTTGTCTCTGCACAGCAAGAATCCAAGCATCTTGTCAGCCCTGGAAAACAACACTTGATCTGCTCTTATTCCATACCACCACTGGCTGTTGCCATACCTCAAGGTGCACCCTGGTAATTACACCCACTGCCAGACTCAAACACTACACACCTTGTATACACTGCTGAACTACCTGCAGCAGAGCAGAATCTCAAACTGCCTCACCAAAAAGCATAAACAAAAGACATTAATGAGATACTGTGCTACACAGTATTACTGCAGAAGCCTGAAAAATACACCTCCTCCTTTATCTCTCCCCAGACACTGACTGAAAAAACATAACAAAAATCCAGATTTCCACTACACAGGTTAACAAAGTGAAGAAAGATGGCAGTGAAAAGCAAGGAATGCCAACACTCCTCTGGGGATAGCAGCTGGCTGGCCTGATGATGGACTTCAGCTCCTCTAATCTCTCATTAAGCAATTGTTGGATTCTAGTCTGAGCTCAATTAATTTTCTTTTACAACTGAGTGGAGGGAAACACCTTCAATATGCAATACACCCATCATACCCCCCATCTTTGGCTGAGATGACCATAAGGAAACAATACCAGCCACCCTTGGGTGCAGGAGTGTGAAACTGTTCCAAATGAAGGCAACCAACCTGCATCACTCACTCATTTATCTGAAGCCAGAGAATCCACAACAAATATTCCTTCCACTATTTAAAAAAAAAAAAAAAAATCACCAAAGTAAAAAATACTGACTGCTGACCAGTTACTTTGTGCCCAAGTGGATGCAGCAAGTAGTGCTTGCCCTGTGGTGAGTTTGTGGGCTGCAGCAGCCTCCACGAGCCTGCTGGAATGTACCAAAAGCAAACAACAGAGCACATGTCACAGAGCTGCAACAGGATTTACATCTCGTTCTGACTGCAGTAGGTACACAAGGGCAATTCATTATTTTCATCTGGTGGCAGGTCAGGCAAGGCTTTACACATTCATCTTGCTGATGGAGCAGATGCTAAAAACAAAACAAGCCACGGCCTCCAAATAAGAAACTGGCATCACAGAGTCTTGCTGCCTTTGGCTTTTTTTAGGAACTGTCTTTTTCAGGAACTTCCTTTCATCTCAAATGGGTTTGTTGCTGCTTTCTTGGGTACAGGGTTTACTACACTTTTAAACTTCTGTTGTGCCGATTCCAGTAAGTACTGTAAAAAGAAAATTCTACCCACGGCTGGAGTCAGCTGTACCAAAACCTGCTTTTATTTTTGGTTTTATTTTAACAGCAGCTTACCAAGAATAACCAGGAGAACTCTCCCTTGAGAAGAATAAAACTGCACTACCACTGAACTGACCTAACACCTACAAACCTCCAGCATCCTCCTGCAAAACCATGTCTTGAAGCTTAAATGAGGAATCTTGGGGAAGAGAAATGAACAGAACCCAGAGACATGAACATCAGTTTTTATCAGGCTTTTACAAAATTATTTACTGAATTAAACTCAGTTAATACTTACCTTTATAAACAAATCAAAACCCACAGATTTAGTAAGACCTTGGAATCAGCATTGGGCAATTGAAGTGCAACAAAGTTACAATGACAGCATTAATGCAGAGATACTTTAATTGCTGTTTTAATGATACATCACATCTACTGAAGCTTTTAAAGATGTTTTTATTATGGTTTTATAAATTTTTATAAAACCACCAAAGCACTTTAAAGAATCATGCTTTCTTGTGTAATACATAAAACTAATTTCATACTGTGCTTCTGAAAGTCTGTTGTGATGTTTTTCAAGTTATTTTACAGATGGCACATTTAAAAAAAAACAATGGAAGCATGAATTTCTAGTGACTGCAATGCAACAAGGCATCCAAACCAAGATGTTTCATTACAACTAAGTTAAAGTGTGAGTGCATTATGTAATAAACAATAGCAGTTTGGTCATTTCATCTTAATTCTGTTTACAACAAAACTAACATTTGTGCTTCACATCCTAAGACCCCATAATATAAACATAAGTTCTGTGCTGTAAAATTTCCGACAAATTACTGTCCAAAAAGAAAAACATATCTAAAGCAAGAGACCAAATCTACTCACTTTCCTCAAGAATTGCTATATTTAAGACTAATATGACATACCAAACACAATAAGGCACAATGGGTGGTACAAACAAATGAATACAGTTGTCCATGAAACTTGTTCTCTTCCACAAATACTAAAATATGTACTGCTCAAGATAAATTTTCTCTTAAAAATGAAATACATCATCTTGTTATGAAAGTCCTATACAAAAATTTAAAATTTACACCATCTGAGCTGCCAAAAAAATAAAAAAGTGTATCGATTTCCCACAAAACTATATTTCTCACCAGCACATCCAGCCACTGGGAAGAAGATATCCCAGCACTCTGGAAAAGAAAAGCATTATTTCCCCTGTGTTTAAGACAAAAATATTGTATTCTGCATACAGTAGTGTATTAAACTTAAAAAAGCCTAGGACTATTAAAATTACAATATTGATTTGGAAATTACTGGTTCACTGCCTGGATGAAATAAGGCACTTTCTTCCAGCGGGCTGCACTTTTCGTGTGTATGGAGACGATGAATCAGGTTCTGGTTTAAAACAAAAAGGGGCTCAGTGAGGTCCCAGGAGACGACAGGAACATTTCAACAGCAGGGGAAGACACAGGAGGTAAAATCTGGAGATGGAACTCTACACAGAAGTGGTCACTCTGTCAATGGCATTATTGACCTCGTTTTTGTTTGAATCCAGTCCTTTAGCAGCATTCATATCATTCCGTAAATTCTCCACTGTCTTTTTCATGTTCTTTAATTCTCCAGGGTGTGGAGTGGCTCGCCTTAGAAGTGTTCTCTAAAAATAAACAGTGCAATAAGTGGTTTTGCCTTTGTCTCTCCGGAAAAACAACACAAACTTAAAAGGCTTCAGCATTCACGTACCAAATAGTAAGTATCAATTTTTTTTCCTTTTTTCCCCCCTTTTCCTTTTCAAACTACAATGCTCTGTGCTGAGCATTACTTTAAAAGCTACTTGTGTATGAAGACAGGGAAAGAGGTTTTAAGAAGTCTCTAAGAGCAAATTTTGTCCTCTTTTGGAATACTAATCTGAAAGCCACTCATGTGAAGTACAATTAAAAGTTATGAAGTGAAGATTTCTTTCATAACTATACTTGGGGACTTTTATGCTCCGCAAAACCATACAAGTGATTTAAGATCAGACTTAAAACATTCATCTGATTTTGAAAGAATCCCACAAGATCTCTTTACAGTTTTAAACAGTGTTTGTGTGGAGCTCCATTTGCCTTTCAGCCCCACCACACAGTCTAGTTCTCTAGCTAATTGAGAACAAGCACCTTGAGAGGGAGCATTTCTCTCCCACCTTAGACAGAAGAATGTATATCATTGTGCTGAAACCTTTACAAGGAAAACAAGATTCACAAAAACTCCAGTTAGCACCCAGGCTGGAGACAACAGAACACCACAAATACAGTATAGGTATAATACATGTATACATGCAATTACTTTTTAGTGGCATGCATGTAAACTGTACAGAGAACAGCAGAACTGATGACCCATACGTGGGTGCTTTGGTCAAGACTGCTTTGGAAATCTGCCCTTCCTTCTCCTCAGTAAGATCATTAACTTTTCTAATAGGAAGGTTCTTGCTTCAAATCAGGCAAATCAAGCACTTATCCTCAACAGCTGAGCCCTCACTACTCTGTGGACATTCTCAGGTTGGCAGAGCTCTTATGCAGCATCATTCTGAACTCCCTATCAGTCAGTGAACCAAGCCTGCTAAGAGACACTTTGTTTCTGCTGCTTTGGAATAAGCAACTACTTTACTTGCTCATTTCCAAACTAAAGTAAGAGGTTTTATAGTCACTTTCTAAACTAAAACAATCCAGACAGCGCCCTGAAGGATGTCAAGCTGAGATCTAATGAGGATCACCAGCAATGTTTCAGAGCATCAGAGCACGTTGAAAACGTGACTGAAGCAGCGTTAATCTTTACAAGGAGTTTTAGTTGTTAATAAAAGCTAGTAAAACTACAGATTGTGTTGTGTTTTGATCTTCAGAATATGCAGAGCCCAACTGGAGAGGTCTTATAAGTACAGTGACAGATGTTCCCACATCCTTTGTTCAAGTGGGAAACTAAATGAGCAACATTCCTGCTGTTTATGGACACTATGGTTGGTTCAATGCAAATGGTGGAGTTAAAAAAAAAAAAGAAACAAAGAATGAGAGAGAGCACAAAAGAGATTGGAAATAGAAATTAGAGAGACAAACAATAGCAAACTTAATGGAGACACATGCCAGAGCGCTGGAATCCTAAATTAGACCCTATATACTTTCAGGCAGTAAAGCTTCACAGATGCAGAGAAAGATACTATCTTCTTTCTGGAAACAAAACATCCTGAGCAGACAGAGGAAAACAAAGCAAAACAGAAGACTATCCTGCATCAGAATATGAAAGTTATATTCAAAGCAGAAAAAACAAAGGCATTCAAAGTCAACATAAAAAGTTTCAGCAGCCAACATGAACAGTTTCTTTTCCAAATGTACATACAAAGCATGCAGTCCAAGCTGAAATATTTACAACAAGAATGCTCAGAGACTTTTTACACTTCTGCATTAATGTCACAGTATCTGGAGGTATCCAAAGGCTTGGAAAACATACCATTTCGTTTTCCTCTTCATCTTTTTCATCTTCTAAGAAGCGAATTGCACTGACTCTGTTCACTGCCCGCTCATTCCATGTTTCATCTGACATCTCATTCACCAAACTCTCCAATGCACCACATCGTGGTAGGTTATCTGTTGGAACAGGAAAATGTAACTCAAGATTCACAGCAACATGCATGTGAAGTCACACAATCAACAGCTTTATTGTTCATAATTGCAACATTGCACAATCATTCATCCAATACCTACAAGTGGCTATTTCTACTGTTTTTGGAAGAAAACAGAACTTGCATTAGTTTTCTGTTATCAAGTACCTACACTAAATGGTTTCTGTATAAATTAGGAATTTCTGTACTTGGACTGTTTCAGAGTTTTAGAGTACTGGCTATATAATTTAATATACTTGCCACTATAATGCTTTTCTTGTGGAACATGGCTGCCAGCTGACATTAGCCAGTTCCCTAAATAGCATTCCATAACATAGGATCATTGCTTTTACTAACGTCATCCTTTCAGTATTGCTAGGCAAATGCATCCAACAATCTAAATTCCATGCTTTCTACCCTTGAAGTCATGAGATTCATCTGGAGAGGAGGAAATCTAATTTCTAGTAGTGACGTCTTTAAAGAAAGTCAAGTCAACCTCTGTTACTCTTCTTGAACTAGCTTAATCCTCTCTAATTCCAATGGGGTTAATTCATACATTTATTTTAATTCTTAACTATTCTTAAAATCCAGGAGCTGCAAACAGAGACATTTCTACACTCCTACTGTTTTAATGGTTTCTATTTGCTCCAGCCATGTATTGATATTAAGCCTGGGTACGTACAATACAGATACCCACAGCTGAATTTTTCTCCTCAGGCCCCTTTGTACTCAGTGGAGAAGAATCCACATGATTTTCTTTTAAAAGTCCATTCTTGGATGGGATAAATCACTCTCCAGTCATTACAGCAGAAATTTAAATATTAGCTCAGATGAATCCCCTTGAATGTTCACATACAGCTCTAAAAGCTTGAGGAGAAAAACATTCAGAAGTTACTGGAGCAGCAACACAGCCAACAAAAGAGTTTATGGTTCCACCTGGCCCAGAGGTAAGTTTCATCACAGAAGGTAAAAGCAACTTATACTGCAATTCTACACTTGTTAATGAATATAATAAAGCTACTGTACGGCACCTCTGCTTGAAAGAAAATTAGCTCGCTAAAAAGTAAAAAGTCCACTGTTTACTATTTGCTATGCAATTTATTCTGCTGGTAAAGAGATTGAAGATGGAAAGCCACCATTTTTCCATATTTATATGTATGTAAGATGTATAATCAATGTACACAAATATGAAACCACTACTGGGCCCACTTGGCAAGCCTCAAAATAGTGATATAAGTAATTCTTTTTCTTCCAGATCTGTATTTTATTTATTGTAGCTGTCATTGTATTTTCAATAATACTCAGTGCCAAGTTCTGAAGTCTTCTGAAGACTAATAGGATAGTAGAAAAAAAAGGTTTAATATTGAAAATTCAACCAGAACTTTGCTACTTTGCTCACTAGAGCTTATGCACATTTTATAAACCTTTACGGGACAACTCAGTAAACAAAGAAGTAATAATTCTGTACATAATGAAAAGCTGGCTCTAGGCACTCACCTTGGCAACCAGACTCAGAAGGCATCTGAGGAAGTAATACACATGTTAAAATCTTTTCTCCTGTTTCAGGGTCTGTGTCAGTCTGAAATGTCAGCAGAGGTTGGGACTGGTTATCAGACAACCACAAAGCCTTCAGCCTTAACGTAGTCAGTGAAATGGGAAGATAGGTCAGCCTAGTTCAAAAAAAGGAAAGTAAAAAAGTCAGGGCAATGCCTGAGAGTCTTAATAGATGGTCATGAAGTCAACTCAAGTATACATCATTGAGTTGGAACAAACAGGATTGAAAGTAATGCCCCTAATAGAAGGCATTGCAGTAGTCATCAATTCCAACTACTCCATTCTTAAAAACAAACAAACAAACAAACAAACAACAAACCTGCAGCTTAACTTTATTATAACTTTATAATCCTCTGAAGCTGAAAACCAGGTAAAACTATGCTGAGCTTTCTCTACTGCAGTAAAGTGCCCTGGAAGGCAGACAGCTGCTTCCCATCAGGAGCTTTACATGTGAACAGTGGCTAGAACAGAAATACGTAAGGGCCTGTGAGACAGCTGCATTGCACAGATGAGATACCATTCTCTTTTCTTCTGTTTTGGGGTTGTTTTTTTTTATTTAACTTTCTACTAAGAAGCTGAACTAATTTGCTGGTTTATGCTTTAATCCACTCATTTTTGTGTGTTGATGTTTGAAGATTTGATGTGAGAAGCTGCGAGGTCAAAGTGGTCTTCCTTGTTACTCACACTGTATCGAGAAAATACAACACTCAATACTGGTGCCACTTGACATTACAGCTTAGTAGTTTCACCTGAAGCTCTATCCATTGCCTAGATTCTCAGTTTTAATACAGAAATATATGAATCCAGAGGGTTTTTTTTAAAAACCTAATTTCTTCCTCAGGGTCAAAGTAATTCAAAAATCACACTCAGGACAACACACAAGTTATGCTACTTTTGGCCCGGGGGAAGACTACTTAGACAATTTCAACAGTAACACTGACATGAATGTCATAACTGGTTTTTTATTACTCTCTTCTTAGACATAATATCTTTTGCTATCAGAAAGAATTAAGTAAATACAGCAAAAGAACATGAAAATACAAAAATCTCTTGCCTGTTTCCAGCAACATCCAGGACATGAAGTTCAGTGGCCTGTGAAATTTCAGAGGGAATTCGAGACAATCTGTTGTCACGTACAGAAAAGACGTTAAGACTGCAGCAGCCCCCAACCTACATTTGAGAAAAGGGGGGGAAAAAAAATCAAGTCTGGTTTTGTTGCAGTACCGCAGTGTAACAAAGGCATGCAGTGCGGGTCAAGGAGTGTGTCACAGCACATTCAAGTTACAATGCCTGCCAGACACTTCCCCCAGAGGTACAGACTGCAAACAAGTGTCAGCTTCCAAGAAGTCTGATCTGTAGCAAGTCTGTAGGAGCACTGTCTTGAACAGCTGCAAATAATGGATAACTTTACATATAGGTCACATTCTAGGTACCTTTCAGAGCCTTCCACACCCAGAAGAAACCAGTAACCACACAGAAGCTATTCTGTGCCCAACATTCACAAAAAACCATACACTCAACGTTTTCTAGCTCTAGGTTTTACATATTAATTCATTCTTTCCTCATGGCAACTTTTTATCCAAGCAAGTGCAGTGGGCCTTGAAGGAAGGCAAAATGCTAAATATACCAACTCCCAAAATTTGTTGAGTCCACAAAGATTAATGAAGAGCTCACTATAAGCAGAACACTGAGTAAAATCTTTGATGCCCCGATTCATTAGAAGCACCTCATTTCAACACAATTCCCCCATGAACTGGCCTTCTTTATTTTAATCTAATATCCTCTGTCTCTATCAATTTATCCAAATATAATCATTTGCATTTGAGTGCAAAGATGGCATTTTTCAGTTCTGCCTTTAAAAATCTACATCTAGCACCAAAGGTAGCTGCTTTCACAAAGACAAACCCCCCACAATTGATCTTAAAAAACTCATTCCAACTTTATGTTCCAGAGGGAACTTCTATAAACAGGAAGATTATTAGTTGTAGCAACTCAAAACCTGCTTCAAGTAACTCTTTGTTCCTATTAACAAAGGAAACTTACCTTTGTTTGCTTATTGTACAGAGTTTCAAAAAGCATTGTTGTTTGTTTGCCAGTTCCAAAACTCAACAGAAGAAGGGGAAAAAAGATTTTTCTTTTCTTACTCCAAGGAATAGAGGCAAAATATCCCAATGCCATTTGAAGCTTTCAAGTTAAGCAGACTTAGAATCTAATTATAGAGTTAGAGTCCAAACTAAACTCAGTGGAAAATCTCAGATCAAAAATGAGAGGACATCTATAGTGACATATATCTAAGAAGGTTCTCCTCTCACACTATAGCCAATATGTAACTACGCCTTGGCCAGGAGTCCCCAAAATTAGGATGAAATTATTGTGTTCTTGTTAACTGTCAGTTGTGTCTTTGCAAAACCCACAATTCAGTCCAAACCCAAGACTGAGATTAAAGACAAACAGCACAAAATATTTTAACCAGTCAAAGGAAAAATAGTGTTGATTTAACATACACTATTTACTAAGGAAAAAGCCACTTTTAAAGGATGCAACTATGACTCACAAAATAAAACAAATGGAGCATTTACATTCCACTCACCTTCCTTTGTATCAAAAATGCTTTTTAACAGAAGAAAACAGCAATCAGCTGCTCAAGACTTCTGATTCACAAGCTATTTACAGCAGAAAGTTAAAGTGCTACATTCTTGACAAAACAAAATCTGTGCTATTTCCTTTAAATCACTGCACTTTTAAGATGCAGCTACTTCACAAGATTATCAGTTTTCCCAGCCCTGTGTGTACAACAGAACCATGAACCTTGCAAGCCATTTTAGCTTGTGAATCAAAGCCCTTAGAAACCAGCACTCAAATAGTAAGCAAACATTTCTTGGTTCAAGAATTCCACTATTCACTTTAAAGCGTGTATACATTTTTAAATAATGTGTCTTCACACGTTCACAGAGCACAGTGTGATATTAAAAACAATATATACACACTAAGTGTCTAATTGGTGTTGCTAACATGAGGAGCCGTGAAAAGCAAGAAATACAATTAGGGAATGTTAATGAGCTGGCAAGTGATGCCCTCAGTGTACACAAAGTGTCCCTTTTCATGAATGAAGTTTGTGTTACTCAGTCTTGGAGCATGGAGATCGAAACAGGTTAGCCAAACAAACAAAGTAAAGCCATGCAGCCCTGATGAGACCAAAATTTCTGTAATTTTGACAATGGGAAAATGCAGCAGTGGAATTGGGACAGCTTGAGTCATCATGCATTTAAAGCAGCTTAATGAAAGTAATAGGAGAACCATGGACTGAAGAATACTTACAGGGTTATCAATTTACCTGACCCATAATTTTCCAAGCGGCTAACAATTAAGAAAATACAAGAGATGTTCAATTTATTTTTCTTTATCCATACTAGACAAGAGCATGCCAACAAATGGAGACAGAACATACATTCTTCTACTGCCAAAGAGGGTTGTAACTCCTAAATCATTTAAACTTCAGTTGATTTAACTTTGCTCGCTATCAGTCAACAGGCTGCTGTTCAAAAGTTTTGTTTCATTCAAAGGTAGTTAAGACCTTTTATTTTAATAGGGTAGTAGCGTAGATAAAAAAGAGACACTGATTTTTTTAAATGAAACTGTTTTTAGAAAATGCAGAAAGCATTGCATTGAATGAGATATGACAAAGGAAAAAAAGACAAGCTGACAGTTAAAAATCAGCTAAAATCTTTGTCATTTCAAACAAAGATAGCACCCATCCAGCAGTACAGAAAGACACCAGGTCCAATGTTTGAAAACCTAAACATGAAGCCATAACACGGAGGCAAAGTGCACACACTACATGGCATGCAGAAAGGAAAACACTGCTGGGGCCACCATGAAGTTACATGGTACCAGAACATCACTGGTTTGGCTCACAGTGGCTAACTGAGGAAGAGCCATGCTTTCCAAGGGTCACATGCTCACAACAAACTGAGCCAGACCACCACATCTGCACCATGGACACATCTGAGGTCACAAGCCCATTCACCAGTTAAGCACACACTGCATTTCCAGCACAGACTTCACTTAATGGGGACAAGCATGTGCTTAGGCACATGTTCTAGGCACGTGAGTAACTGTTCCAAGGACTGGAGGCTTAAAGAAGTCCTCACACTCTTCTGTAGTGAGCAGGACATCAAGAAAAGATCTCACATGAGTTGTGCATGCCTAAGTCGTACTCCTGAGACTTAGTTCATTTTAGCAACTTTAGTATAAGGGTTATTGACTTGTCACATCACGCCAGCTTCAAAGAACAGTGAGCCTAGATAAAGGAAAACCACAAAAACAAAGCCCACAGGTCAGTCAGGCAGTAAATGGTCATTACTATGAAGTGCTAGTTTTAAGATCATTGGTACTTATGAAGATGGAACAAAACTGCTTATTTGCATTCAGGTAGGCTTGATTGAGAAGATGATTGTCACTAGGAGACCTCTGGATTCCACACAAAACTTCAACCCTTTAAACCCTTTAATGGATGATCTTATTGCTCTTTTCTTCTATCTCAGTCTGAGGCTCATCTTTCTGACAGCTTCCTCATTCTGGAGAAACAGTAAGGCTTGGACAAACATAGGAAGTCAGCTCAGTTGCTAAAACTCCCGCCATGTTCTCATCATGACCAGCATTTAGCACTTCACCCTCCTGCTTTTTGCCATTCATACACCCAGTACTAGTCCATCCTAGACAGTCCTCCACAAACTGCAAGTCTTAAAAGAATGCTTCTCTGCTGGTGTTTCTAATGACTCTAAAGTACATCTGTTTACTACTCAAAAGCTATGAATCAATTTTGCTGTCCTTTACCAGTTAGCATCTTTCACACAGGTATAAGCAATGCAAAAAAAACCATTATGACAAATACTGTAATGATCAGTCTTCAGTTGTCATGTGAATAGCTAAAAGTCCAGTGACACATCTCTTTTATTCAACTCTCAAAACAGCTGTCAGCACCAAAAACTCACACAGACTTATACAAGTCTGATAAATATAGTGGTAATTTAAACACAGTTCCTCTTGTGCTGCAAAATCTTTTCCAGCATGTCATATCCAACATTTTGTTTGGGTTCAAAGTAAATAAAGTCAGAATTTTCCTTGGTTCCACATAAAGTATACTAATTCTTTAACTGCAAGCACAGAATACATTTAGGGGTGGAAAAAACTGCCCAATTCATTATTATTAACTATTATTGTGCTGTCATTATTAACTTTAAATTGGCTACGAAAATCTTCAGCAAACTCACTTCAACACCTTCAAGAGTAGGAGAGGAGCTCACCAAGACAGCTTCTCAGCTCTCTGACTCAAGACAAGTTTTCCTGCACTTTTCCTTAGTACCCTTTTTTTTTTACCTCTGAGACATACATACTTCTACACAAATGAAGAAAGAGACAGGACATCAAAAGTTAAAATCAGAAAAACAAAGTGGTCCCCACTCATTTAAAAAAAAAATTAAAAAGCACAGTTATTGCCAAAAAACCCCCTGTAGTTTTACCTAATGGAGTAATAATTCTTACAATACACCTCAGAGCCAGGAAGGACACATTACCAGATCTCTGCTGGGTGTAAAGACTCATTAACAAAAGCATATAAACTGGAAAACATTCCAAGGAGGTTATTTATGCAAGTGCCAAAATCAACACACCAGTTTCATCAGCATTCCTGTGCCAGGGTGGGATTTCAACACCAAAGAGTCACCAGACAGGTCTTTCAAGTTTAGGGGGAAAAACATTTCTAACTATGAACAGGTTTAGACATTCTCAGTTCTTGCTGAAGTCTGTTTTACCACTTCAGTCAGAGAGGCGCTAAGCTGCAGAACAAGATGCTGTAGATGAAATCTGTCAGTGACTCAAGCCTTGGTCACACATTCAGTTCTTCCAGGTTTTACCTTTATCACCACACAATACAGAAGAACCTTTGAACCAGGAAACTTGGAAGGTGTATTTGCATACAAACTCCTCAATAATCCCAAGTCAAGACATTTTACACCAAAAGATGAAGAATGCTTTTACAAGTGTGCCTTGAAGCCATCTTGCAATATAATGGTTTAACACACTGACTCAAAACCAAATTCTCTTAAACTGTTTAACAAAACCAAATCCAATCAACATCCTTCTACCCCCTTCCCCAAAAAAAACCACACACCACCACAGAAAAACTAAAACTCAGAGATTATCTCACCAGGCACATAATTTTCACCATCCTACCTATAAAAGTGGTCTTTCCTACAGGACTAATTCTGGCAACACCAAGCAGATACAGTATTGGGTACATGTACTCTTCTCTCCAGCTGAATTCCACTTTTTTCTACACATATTAAAAACTGTGTCTCTATCCCTCTCCAACAGAAATCAGTAACAGCCTCTCCCACATCCATTTTTTATTGGGATGAAGACCACATATGCACAGCTGCTCTAGCACTCTGTAAGGGAGAGAAAGAATGGAAGAGGTAAGAAAAACACGTAAAGGAAAAGGTACTGAGGAAAAATATCTCCAGTGTATACTCTACTTCTGCATCCAACTCTGCTTCTGTGAGTTGATACTCACAAGTATTAATTTTGTACTAGTACTAATTTTGATGTGCAGAGGTCTGAGACCCCAGTCTTGGCCATACTTTCTCAGGAAACATCTTAAGCAACACCGAGCAGGCAGGGATGTTTAAAATTACTTCTGTCAGAAGCTTGTGCTTGAGTTGCTTATTCTTTCTATTTGTAACATTACCACCTTGGAATTCAAATGCACTGATCAAGAGTGAAATGACCCCGCAGTTAGAGAAGGGCTGACTTCCTTTAAAATTAAATAATAAAAAATTAAATATTGGCAGAGCAAAGCATAAAATCTTTACATGTAAGATTTTCAAGGCATTTGTTCTAATGAGACAGACACATTTATGTGTACTTCTTTAAAAGAAATATAAAAATTCTATTTCAAAATCGTTGATAGGGAGCCAAAGAGCTCTGCTTCCTCTGTTTCCCTGCCAAGCTCCCTTGGGAACCACCCTCTCTCATTTTTATTTCCTGGACTTCCACAACGCCTCAAAGCTCACCTGATTCCAGACACCACCTTCCATTTTCTCATTATTCACCTTCTCCAAACACAGGCTCATCCCTATCTTCAGTCCACTTCTGTGCAGGTGTCCCCTCCCTCTCTCATGTGCACTGATGTTCTCTAGACACATTCTCATTCTTCACTTCACCCTCGGATATCCCCCAACTCCTTCACCAACTGAGCAACACATTCCACCTCTGAAAAACATTGCTGGTTCCAAGCCTTCAGTATCTTGCTCAGCATTAATGCCTGTATTGTTCTGAACTGAGCTCCTGACCCCACCATACCCCCAAACAGACACAATTCCATTTTCACCCAGCTTCACCTGCTTCTGCAGCTGAGCCCTCTCCTCTTGCCTGCTCCTTCCAGGCCACACTGACTGCCCTTATGCACCACCTCCAATATCACATATTCCATTAACTGAGAAAAGTGCTTATACACTACACAAGCTATTAATGGCCAATCTGGAAATAAATCGTACCAGTAAAACTTTCCATGCAAAACTCAGAACAATTCTGCTCAAAGGTGGAGTGGACATAAAATTGCACAAGTCTCAAGTACAGGTATTTTAGCAAAGAAAGTCTTCTGCTGAATGAACACAAGATCAGAAAGATATTAAGCTGTTAGAGAGCATCCAAAAGAGGGCAACAAAGATGGTGAAGGGCCTTGAGGGGAAGTTGTATAAGGAGCAGCTGAGGTCACTTGGTCTGTTCAACCTGGAGAGGAGAAGACTGAGGGGAGACCTCACTGCAGTTACAGCTTCCTCATGGAGGAAGAGGAGGGACAGATACTGATCTCTTCTCTGTGGTGATCAGTGACAGGAACTGAGGGAATGCCCTGAAGTTGTGCCAAGGGAGGTGTAGGCTGGATATTACAGAACCCTGGTTTCTTCACCCAGGGTTGCTGGGCAATGGAACAGCTCCCCGGGGCAGTGGTCACAGCACATCCTGACAGAGTTCAGGAACAGTGCTCTCAGGCACATGGGATGACTCTTGGGGTGTCATGTGCAGGGCCGGGAGGTGAACTCCTGATGGGTTCCTTCCAACTCAGCATCTTATGATGAAAACTGCTATCACATACCAATCCTAGTAGTCTTCCCAGGATCTTGTCTCTTGCTAGCCATCATTCAACCTGTCTGGGTAAGCCCTGTCACAATTCTTTGCTCAAAACCAGAAGCACCACAGTAGGGAAGACACTGTTTTGCTAGAAAAGCTGCAGTACTCACATGTCTCACCCCTCACCTTTCCTCAATTAGGTGACTGGCCTGTGGCAGCTCAGACCCAGGACACTGGAATTGTTGCTGTCAGTGCCACAGCAGGATTCTCTGCCCCTGCTTGATCCCTCTTCTTCAGACAATCAGCTCTCACCCATCTCCTTGCCACTTCACTTCCTTCTCACACCTCCTTCTTGAGCTGTCCAAGCTCCATAAAGAAGTGAGCCAGAGCTGATACTCCTCTCAATTACCATCCATTGGCTGTCACCTGAGTACATAACCTTCCTTCTCCTTAAGTGACTGAAACTGGAGAACAATAGCTCAGAGCCACATGTTAGATAACAAAATTTAAAGGGAGAACTACTTGGATAAAAATTACAGAGAAAAAGTAGTACAAATAAGAACCAACTCACAGTTCCATGCTGCAATCACAGGATGATGCTTTCCCAACTTCTTTCCACAATTTACTGCTGAACTAAACTTGTAAAGCCTTCATTATATTTAGTTTCACAACACAAACTCTAGCCTCATTTCATTCCACACACTGTTACAACAGACAAGAAGTCCTAGTGTTCATAGCTGTAAAATATGAGGTATCTTGGTCACATCACATCCTTATGTTTAAGCACAGAAGTAGTCCAGAGATCTCCAACAGCAAAAAGACTGTCAAGACAGTCACTGAGCCACTTTTCAGAGTATGAAACCTTCCCTTTGATATTGGTCACTGGAGCGAGGTGAGGAAGAGTGTGGCAGTAGTTTCATACTACATGCAGAAGAGACATATTAGTGTCGCATTCACCCTACCAGAACTCCAAGTCTTCAAATAGTGCAGGACCTGACATCCATACTGGGAATTACCAGTTAAAAGCTAATTAGACCCAAGTTAGTTACAAGCTAATTAGATCCAAGCCTTTCTGTTCAACTGCAAAGACATTTTGCACTTCCAAGCCATCAAATCACTACGGTTTAGATCTAGTGGACAAGTTTCTGGTTGTGATCAGTTTGGAAAGAATACCCACTGGACCAAAGTTGCCTGCTACTTCTCATAGGCATTTGAAATCAAGAGTTTTCTGTTTCTATAATGTCATCAGCACAAAACTTACCTCTTTGGGCAAAGATGTTAATTTGTTTCTATCAGCATTCAAATTGTTCAGCTTCTTTAGCTTTCCAATGCTCTTCGGCAATGACTGCGCCAACAAAAACAAAATAATATACAAACAATTCATAAATAAACAGAGTCAGGAAAAACCACTTAACTCACTTTTAAAATTAATTAACAGTCTGATCCACTTTCAAAATTGAAGTGTAGTTAATCCTCATTACTGCCAGACTTTCCAAAGAAGATCCAAAGGTTTACACTGCAGAACAAGTGTCTAGGAATGTCAGTTTCTAACACAAATTCACTCATTAATTATCTCTGCACTACAATAACAGACACACAGCAGCTGTGTACAGAATGCATGTACATAGGTGTATTATCCAACTTTACACTCCCAAATTTGCTCCTCAGTTAGCTATCTCCTACTCAGGTGCTATGAATTGACTGTTGGAGAGGCATCTTCTTAACAGTCCTAAGCTTCTAACTCAACCAAGTACCAAGTGAGCTTAAGAAATGATCAACCCTAGTTTATTTAAAGACACCTACTCTCCAAGTGTCAGTGTCACATGAAGTTTCAAAATAATGGAAGGAAACACCTAACAGAAGGAATTCTGAGATTTTATTTTAATTGATCACATATCATATTTAACACCTGTCTAGAGCAGATCAGCAGAGCAAGGAGCAGTACAAGTTCTGCAGTGCTCAGGGCTTCTATTCAGGTCCTGCAAGGATCCAGATAATGCACAGCAAAAACTGGCAATAATGCAATACAGCACAAACCCCCCATCAAAACCACAACTAAGTAAGTGATACCTGCACTCCACATGCTCCAATTCTCTCACTGGTCATGAAAGACCCAGGAGTGAATATGTAAATGCTTAAGCATTGAAGGGTGGATTGTTACTACACACAATGTGATCTCCACATTCATTTAACAGGTAAGAAATAAGATGCATTTAAAGAAAATGCAGTGCTTAGCAGTAGCAAGGGTGAGTAACCTAACGAGCTAACTGATTCAGCACTTAACAGCAGCTCTTATTACCACCTGCCATTTGAGCAGCCATGACCATGCATACCTGCAGTTGGTTTTCTGTGAGAACTAGTTCAGTAAGGCTTTCACAGTCTCCAATGGAATCAGTTAGCTGGATCAGCTTGTTCTGATCAACCTTCAAAATGGACAGTCTCCGCAATTTTCCTGGACAGAAACAACAACATGGATTTTTAGTCTAGTATTCTCCAATACCTTTAAATACGTACATTTTTACTGCTGCAAAACTTCCAGAAGTCTTCTAAAACAGTAATTTTTTTTTAGGTAAAATAAAATAACCCAAGCACTGCTTCACTTAGTGCTTGCACTATTTCTGCAAGTTTTAATACCACTGAATTCATACTCAATATAAGTATTCATAGCCAACATTTAATCATAATAAATTGCAATGAAGTTACAATCTGAATGATATCCCATGTAAATACCAACGATGTGTCTACCCAAATGCCTATAAACAAGTGAAAATTATCTGTTTGTTCCTCAATTATACATGTTTATTAATAAAGGAATGTTCAGAAGATCACCTACACCTAATCAGCCACAGTGAGACTGTCTTGCACTGAAGTGACAGCCCAAACCCAAACAGGATCAAGGTATCTTTGTCCTAACAGAGAACCTAATTAGTCAGACAGGAAACCTAAGTTTATTCTTTAGATGAGAAATCAAACTTCTTTTGAAGGTCATTTTCTCATGAAGAACAAAATACTGTTTCAGCACAGAAAACTAAATTTGTTCTACTCCTTTGTATCAGAATGGTCTTTGGTGCAAAAGCTGACTCAGGCAGAGCCCATAACAGAGAATTCAGGAGATAACACTAGGTGCTGATACCTCACTGCCATCTCTGTGTGGTCCAAAACAGCTGTAATAGTCTGGAGTATCAAATTCACTGATGATGCTAAATCACGAAGGGATGTCTGACACAGAAAGACAGCAACTAAACAGAAACCTGAGGCTTAGCACAGAGAAGTGCAGAGCTCTGCACCCAAACAAAATAAACCTGTGCACCAGCACAGGCTGGGAAGTAAAATAAACAGCTATACAAGAGTCCTGCTGGAAAGCACATGGATACTATGGTGAGCACCAGGCTGAATAGTAAAGAGCAGTGAGCTCTCATCAGAAACAAACACCAACTAGACTACATTAGAATTATAGCCAACAGATCAATGGAAGTTGCTGTATCCTATCAACCTGAAATTAGTGAAACCACACCTGTAAAATCATTCTCAGTTTCAAGTAATGTCCTGTCTTCCTCCTCAACTCCCCTGTTCAAGTGATGGGGGCCCAGTAGGAAGCTATCAGGATGGCCAGAGCACATGTGAGCTGAGGCTGAAGGCATCTGGCAGCTGCCCAGAGCCCCTTGCAGGGCAGTTATGGACACAACAGAGCCAAACTCTCCTCTGCAGGGGCAGATGAGGTAGCAATGGCTGCAAATCACAGCGTGGGTGATCCCATCTGGACCCCAGGAGCAGCTTCCTCAGTGAGAGGTGGTGCAGCACTGGCACAGGCTGCCTGGGGGTGCTGGAGCTCCATCAGAGCTCTGGGGGCTGAGGAGATACAGACACAGCTGACCTGAGCCAGTGCTGCTGGTGAGAGCCCTGCTTCAAGAGCTCTACAGATCCACCAGTCCCACCAAGGATCCAGTGATCAGCTGGGCAATGCCCAGGAGCTTCCACAGAGACCAGCAAAGTTCTCTTCTGCCAAGCTCTGTCCAGCCACGTGCATGGGCTGCTGACTTTCAGGAGCTACAGCTCCATTTCTGATGTACAACTGTACTGGCCAGCACAGGTCAGCAGAGAGGGCTGCTACAACTCCCTGTCAAACACAAATCAGAGAGGGCTGCTACAACTCCCTGTCAAACACAAATCAGAGAGGGCTGCTACAACTCCCTGTCAAACACAAATCAGAGAGGGCTGCTACAACTCCCTGTCAAACCCATGTTAGGCAGCTGTAGGACTCACAGTTGTCAGCCCACTCCCCAAGTCTAACTTCTAGAGAAGGTTTTCTTAGTCTTATACAGAATATATAGGAAGGGGGAAGGACTGATCACTCTTTTCTGAATGTTTAATATGGTTAAACCATATTCACGAGTCCTCCTTCCCCTACACCTTTTTTTTTAAGTCCTCTCAAGGAGAAGGCACACTCCTACAACGTGGAACTTCCCAGAAAAACAGCTGATGAGTAGAGGAAAAAAAAGCTTGTTCATCTACTTGTCACAAGTACTGCATGGGTAAAAAACATACACCTTAAAAAAGGCACTGGTAACGCTTCAGGAAACAATCTTCAGTTACTGAACCCAATCTATGGGGTGAGACACAGAAAGGTTGTAGTTTGAATCCTCAAGGCAAGGATTAATGCACTGCAAGGCAAACAGTCTTCTACTAGGTTCAGTAGAGGATTAATCACATTGTCCAGTTGAAGATAAATACACATCACCATTCAAAATTCTGTATTTTTTGTAGTGATACTTTCAGTTAGGCTTATCACTTGACCCACAGCATGTTACAAGCTAACATTTTACAGTGTTAAAGAGATCTGATGGTGAAATGGATACAATGGGAACTGAAGGGACATGTTAACATTTATGTTGTTTGGGAGGTATCAAGTGAAGACTGAAAGAGGATTATGAGGGAGTCATTATGCAGACAATTAAAATGCAACATTAATAGAGCTATGCATTTGTTACTCAGCAATAGGAATAAAAAACAACATGAGACAAGCTCATCTCTTGCACAAAAAGACTTTAAAAACCCAAATGACTTCCACTTACAGTGGGTTAAATGGTTCTGTGTGATAGCATTCACTTTGGACTCACCAATGCCATCAGGTAAGACCTGAAGTAAATTCTGAGAAACAAGCAAGTCTGTTAAAGAAGTCAGACCACTAATTTCTTCAGGAAGGCATTCCAATTTATTTTCAGAAACATCCAGACAAAGCAGGTTTTTCAGGTTTCCTACTTCCTGCGATACAAGGAAAAAAATTTAAGTCATGCCCAAACACGTAAGAAAGCACTTTGAAAAATGTACCATCACAATGAAATTCCACAAAGAAAAACAATTATCTGTATGACCTCTTAATTGGCCATTCTTTGTATGACCTCTAAAAGCAGAAAAAAAGTAAATATTTACATTTTACATATGATAAACTATCCGAGTGATTCAGTCACACTTTCTGATTTTAAATATTAAACTGGCTTCAGTAGTCAGGCAAGCTATGCTGAGCACACCCCGGCAAGCACCAGCCAAACCTGGAGTTTTCCTCAAGTAAAGACTGCAGAGTTGTTTTTTTCAGAATGGCAGATTATCAACCACCACCTAATTAAAGTCTACTCCTCCCAATCAACCCTAGGCAAATTAAGATTAGTCTCTCTTGGCTGCTACAGCAACATGCCATGACATCTAGGGATTTCGTATCTTCACATCTCCCAACTACAACAAATGTAGAAATAAGAACTGGGGGTGTTGCTTTAGCAATTATGTTTGAACTGCCAAGTTATACTGCTATCACCTACTACTATTAATGACTACTTAAGTTTTTATCATGGCAATCCAACCATTAGACAGAAAAATACCTTTGTCTGTTAGCTATCAGAGCACCCCCCCATTCCACACACACACAGACACCCCTATACACACCTGAGGACAGATCTCATTTTAGTCATCCAAATCACCTTTCAGAGAAAAAGCTGAGGAAGAAGTGCCTTCTACTTCTACATATATTAAGTTTTCATACAGCAATGGCCTTGATCCTAACTTACAAAATCAGTTCTTTTTCTTTTGAACTGTCTGCCCCTCAAGAGGATCTTTCATTAAACACATACCCTTTATCCTACAAGTTCATCCTTTCAACTTTGGACAAAATACACAATAACAGCCAGTTTCAATAAAAGTGGCTGCTAAAGTCACACTCCACCTTTTATGAGTGATCATCTCTACTTACTAGGCCAAGCCAACAAAAACAAAGTCAACTAAGCCCACTAAACTGTAACGGATTTACAAGACACACAGTTGACAACGAGATCCATACAGCAAGTAACAGCAAACTGGAAGAGGAACAAAAGAAAACAGGTTTTGACTTGGCTGTAAGGGAAAAAGAGGGAAGAGGAACCATCTCACATATTATAAGAATTTAGAGTGCTGTAAGGTTTAAATGCTAAGTTCCCTTATCCTGTGACTGATATCAGATGGGGGATTTGCCTGCATAAATTAAAATTTCTATTTATGGCAACAGTTCCATTACTGTACTTCTTCTAAACACCATGGTTAATGGATGAAGATGACTACAAAATTTTTTTAAAAAATCATACTCAAAACTTTTAAAACTGCAATTCAGACAGATACACAAGGTGAGGGTTAGCTCAGACAACTAATGGCTTCCTGATCTTAGGGCAAGAACTATAAACAGAGTATGTGTCATCCTACAAACTGAACAATGTGCCTATTAGGAAACAATTCTTTTGTCAAAATGCTTAAAAGAAAATTTCTGACAACACAGAGTATCATGGCCAATCCCTTGCAAAGGAATTTTTCAAGAGAAAACACTTACACACCCAAAACCAAACCCAGGCAAAGTAGACTGAGAAAATATTCCATTTTAAAGCACTTCCCTGTAGGAATGAATGAAAATGTTTTCTTTCAAGAACATCTTCAGAACAGTAGCAGTAGAGCTCATTTTTACCTGAGGTATTTCAGCTAATTGGTTTCCGTCCAACCAAAGGTCTTTAAGATTGAAAAGTGCACCAATTGTTTCTGGCTATAACATAAAAAGCAGTAAAGTTAAGTAGCATAGGAGTTTCAAGTAAAAAAAAATTGCCACCCCACAATTACAGTCAAAGTAAACCAATTCTTACTGCACTATTTAGAGGTACCTTGGTTAGAAGTAGCAAGGGCAACTGTATTTGGGAACTCCATCATACAAATTAATTGCTACAGCTTAATAATCTACCATTCTTTCCTGGCATGCACTAACAAATTGCCTGCACACCCTTGACCTACTGAAAATCCATCCAACATTTACCTGAATCACCTTTAGGAGATGACAGATAGATTTCTGGAAGGTCAATCTGCGACAATGTAGGACCTCTCAACCCTCAACAATTTTGCCTCAGCCCCTCCCTGAAGATTCCCACTCTCACCCTGGAAATTTAACTTTCATCTGTGCTTAGCCCATCCAGCTCCTGACACAAGTCCATGTGGTCATTGTAACTGCAAGCATAGACAAGATTTTGTGTTCCTCCACTCCTTTTTATTTCCATAAAAAAGCTGTGCTGCACTCTCATTTTCTGCAGGTTTTTGAGTAAAGTGATACTGTACTCAACAAGACTAAACAGATATGGAAGCACCAGCTCACTGTCAAAATTCATCTGTACCTATAAAAAGACTCTCCCTCCATTCATTTTTCTTTCCTCAGTTTTGGACATCCTACAACCGATTTAATCTAAATTATGCATAAAACAAGACCAATGTGCAGTTTCAGTGCTATATTCTCCCTTACCAAATGATAAAGTTCATTGTTTCCTAAATCAAGTTCTTCTAGTCGCTGCAGCTGGGCAAGTGATCTGTGAGATGAGATAAATCAAAACAAAACCACATTAGACTAAAGCAACAGAAACCCCATGTATTTGAATAAGCTCATTTTACTGAAACTTGCATTTCAAATTACAATGTACTGTAGGCAGACAGTTATTTTACCAGGCACAGACTGTTTGCAGTAGTATCTTACTGAAAAAAAATAATATGGCTTGTCAGTGTAACTGTATGACCTTAAAACTTAGTATAGACAATCAAATCATTACTTTTTTTTTTATTTTAACAGTAAGTCCCCAGGGTAGCAAATGCCACATACTTTAGTATAGTTAGTTAGATTCACTTTTAGGGGAATTTTTTTTTTTACAGTTTGCAACTGGATAAAAATTCCCCATAGTGATCACATAACTATGTGACTCAAGACTCAATATCCATCATTGATCATCTCAACATGATCCATCAATTTCTGAAATACTTCTGGTTTTGAGACTGCAAACAGAGGGTTTTGCACAAAAGGATGTAAAAAAAGTTCAAAGCAACAGACAAGAGAGGGCCACCCTTCAAATCAGGCTCATAGAGCTCTTGCTTACTTTCTCCAAAGCTGCAGTAGCACGAAAACCAGAAAGAATTGTCAGTACGTTACTGACAGTCAGGATTTTCAAGGAGCAATAAAACTGTCAACATTTTTGATAGCTTCATACTGACACTGGATGGGCAAACTCAGCTAGCAATTCCTATCTTCTGATCACTGACATTAAAGTGTCTTGTGGCTCACTGCTATGAAGAGCCACAACCAAGGCACTTGGGTAGACTGACAGGAAAAAATTACCCCAAAGCAACTGGGGAAGAGATTCTGATTTTAAAAAGGTAAATCTTTTACAGTATATATTAGATTACCTAAACAAGTAGAAGAGGAGTCACCAAAACTCTTGCAAGAAGCAACCAGATAGCAAAGGAAGGAAGGAAACTCCTTCACTAGAGAAAGAAGAGGCTGTCCCAGGCAGACAAAAAGGATCTCCAAAGTATAAGATACCATATTAGTCTAAGAAAAGACCACCAATTTCTCTGCCATAATACAGACAGTACAGAAACATCTAGATAACTTTTTTTCTCCAAAAATCAGAGTGGGTGAAGTCAGACTTCAGACATCAGCAGGCCTAGTTTGCTACCAAGGGTTTCACCTCCAGGTTTTAGAAGCTTTTGGCCACTCAGCCCTGAATACAAACACTTATTTAAATGCTATAAAGGTCTAGAGTGAAAATCTTGGAGCTCTTACTGGTCTACTTTCACAGTTACAAAATTTAACTAGGAGGAAAACCCAAACCACCACTCCCACTGCAGATGGGCTTGTCCAATGCATGCAGGACATGTTTGGTGATGCTGTATGTCATACAGAATATTTTTTTATAGAACACAGACAATCCATGCAGACTGCAGGTTCCTGCTACTAATCAAGTACAACTAGAAGTAATGGATGTAAGTAGATGTTGCTAAAAGAAGGCTGTATCTCATATTGTCAATTGGCTTTGAATATTTTTTCTAGCTGTCATTTGGTTTCATATGTTAGCACATTTTAAGAATAACAACATTTTATGTTCATACAATGAAACACATGCAATGTGACTTACTCAGGTAAATATGTCAGCAAATTTTCTCTCAGTTCCAGTGAAGCCAGGTTATAAAGACTAAAAAAAAAACCCAAAAAAACACATTTTAATACCATTTTATTTTTTATATTCCAGATTCTATGAAGAAAAATGTGCGTTCACACAGTTTAAAACAAGTCGCTATAAACTGATTTTTTGTTGTTTTAATTACACCAGATCATCTTGTGAAAGGCAGAATAGAAAGAATAAGTTTTTGCTTGTTTCTCTGTGATATTTCAACACATTAAAGCTAGGAAGTAAACAGACAAAACACAGATTTCTATTTGTTAAAAGGTTTGTAGTTGCAAACTACTAAACAGAGTATGGTATATTATAAATGAACTGCTTTTACTTACTGGCTTTCAGAATGTGGCATGGGCTACCAAAGTTAGAGAGCACCAGGTAAGCCCATCACTGGCCTAATGACAGCATGCTCATTACTCTAAGTGACATTATGCTGCTAAGCGGCTCGCTTACTCCAGATCCCAGGCTTTTACTAGCATCACCATAGCAACATTCAGATTTCTCAGGGGTTTATTTATGACTAAATGGAACACAGGGAGTCAGACATTATTCCAACACTATAATCTGCTCTAATCCTCCGCCATCACAGGGAAAAATGAAAATCAGATATGGTGACTGCAAACAAGTTTTCGACAACAGAAATATGTTCTGTCCTGGTGTGCAGGGAAGGGAGACAGTGTGCTAGGCCTTGAATAAAATCTAGATAAAAAACAAGAATTCCACTAAATTTGAAATAGATGTTAATTCTAAATTGTACATTTTAGGGAAAAAAAGCCAAACAAGTCCATGCATTAAGACTACATAAAACTGAAATATTTTCTCATCTCAAACAATACCAGCTTACCAAATTACAGAATAATTAGTTAGCTCCAGTAAAAAAACAGCTGATGATAAAACTTAAACCTCAAAAAAAAAAGAAATCTTCACATTGCAACTTCAGTACAGTTATCTAAGCAGAGAAAAGCAACAGAATTGATGTAATGATTAGCTAAAAGGCAAAGAAGATTTTTCATGGATTGACTTTTGATGGTGTCTGAAAAATAAAGCCTTATCTCATGCACCTGTTTGATACTGCATTCAAAAAAACAGTGAATGAAATCTCATAGGAGCTTTGATTACGGTCTCAGCAGCCCTTTCCAGCTATTAAAATAAGCACATTTTACTCATTGGGTTCTGTATCCCTCCAGAAGTATAGTTTAAATATACCATACAGACAAAGATACTTTAGTAGAAGTCTATTACAAATTCAATTAAAAGATAAGTGAAAATAATTCTGCTACTGCCACTCAAAATCATTGACAGAAAGAAGCAAGCCATCACTCCAACATCACAACAGAATATTCACACATAAAAATTTTAACACTATAAAACACAAGTCAAGATGGGACAGGGTATCCAGCATCCTCAATGAGTCCAAACAAGTGGGAGAGGAAAGGGGTGATGAGAACCCTTCTCTCCAAAAGGAATGTGGGTCTGCTCTTGCTGGCATTGCCACCCACAGACTGCCATTACATTCATGTTTGCAGGTTTTCTAGAAATCTCTTTCCACCTTCTTTTGAATGTTCCACTTTCTCTTCAAGCTTATATTAGGTGAGGTCCATGATTCATTTTTATCAAGAGAATACAAAAGGGATGTGCACACCTCCAAGCTGCCTTGTAATCTTGTGTTTACACATCACCCCACATCTACTCATCTCCCTCCCCAGCACGCTAAGTGTTGATGAGTAAAATGGTGCAATCTCTTAATTTCTTTTCTTACCTCAGACACCACTTTGGCTGTGGCTGAACAGAAATCTTTGTCAGAAAAACATATTCAACAGCAAGAACTCGGGAACCACCATGTTAACCAGCTGCATCATATCATTAGACTGGGGCAGGCCAGTGAATCAGCTCAAGAAACTGATCCTGCTTAAAAATAACCCCGCAAGGAGAGTAGCACAGATCCTCAATCCAAAACAGAATAAATCCTCTTAAACACCTGGGCCAGTACAGCTGCCAAGAAGGTGCAAGGAAGGCAGCTGTGCTGCAGCACTGTCAGCACTCCCTGGCAGCTGTGCCCCTGTGAGTACCTTGTGAGCATCTCTGCAGAGTGACTGTGGCCCACCACAGTCCCAGCCTAGGTTCTCTTCTTGTGGGAGTCAGCAACCTGCCAGATTATGTTTTCATCTCTAAGGACACAGCTTTCTGAGGGAGAAATGCTTTATTTATTCTACAGCTACTCTCACCCAGAGCATGTTCACAACCCTAACTCCACCCTTGAACAAAAGAAATGATACTGCCCCACACTCCTTTATCCTTTCTACTTCTTCCAAGGTCTTGAGTCCTTGGAATATAAGCAGACCCTAATAAGCAAAATTAAGCTTCCCATCAACATAGAGACCTAAGTCTGTGAAGTTTAAACCAGCAAAGCTGCATTATTAGAGTGAAATACCATGTTTAAAATGGATCCATTTCATAAAGAGGTGAGAAAATGAAAGGAAATTTCCCACTTATTATTCTTATATCGTGACTAGTTACAGAAACGGCTCCCAGCAAACCCATGTGCTGCAACCTAAAATGTGACAACTACTGTATAAAACAGCACCATATAAAAGACAGGATGACGTACTGAAGCACTAATCTCTAATATGTTGAAAAGCAGAGGTATAGCTCATCCTTACACTTACCAATGGGGTCTTAACAAATTGTGTATGTACTAACATTTTCCTGATTTTATGTTCTGTTAAGAAACACAATTTTAAGTATTTTGCAAGAAAAAGTCAACACGACTTGTTATTTTTCAAATATCTTTTCTGATTTAGTAACACTCCCTCCAGAAAGTGCAATCCTTCCTCTTCTCAGCTACAAATAGCTATTTTTCACAATATACTAAATGAAATAATTTTTTTTCCCTACATCCTTAATTTTACAGGTGCACTGCCAGTCCAGTATTTCTAAAGTCCCTGAAAAGAACTAAAGCAAGCCATACCTGATGGATTTCAGAATCTTCCCCTAATTCTATCTTGTAGAGAAAAATCAGTCATTGGAAGTTACCATAAAACACAAAGGCAGTAGCAATCTAATTTACTCAGCCTAAAGAAAGATCCATCAGCAGCTGTTCACCAACTGCATTTAGAAATGCAAACGCACCACAGAGCATTGCAGGCTGCTTTCCAACAAACAGTCCTCACTCCCCCAAAAAAATCCAACAGAAAATGCACAAGCAAATGTAATTTATCTTCTAAAGGAGAAAAAAATCCCCAAAACAACAACAGCAAAAAGAGGAAAAAAAAAAAACAAAAAACAAACATACAAAAAAAAACCACTATCAGAAGGAATTATTTCACCACAGTTGAAAAAAGCATTAATATTGTAATAATTCTCAGTACAAAAGCTACCACACAGACCTCAAACACTGAGCACGTGTGTGAAATTACTGAGCACAAGGAAACAGACAAACCAAGCAGAGGATGAAGGTAACTGAAATAATTACAAGTTTTCCATCTCAGCATTCCAGACAACTTCTGGTGTAAGGCTGGAACCAAGTTGAATTTAAAGGTACAACATGGCTAAAAATGTCAGTTTCAGTACAAACCAGAAATAATTGTTCAGCAATCTACCTACAGTAACTGTAGATATTGGTATTCATTGTGTGAGCTAGAGAAATGAAGAGAATGTGAAATCAATAAATGAGAACAAAACTAATAGCAACAAAGTAGGCAAAAATGCTGGAAGTGTCTTTCCGGATCATTCCTGCCAGGATTTGAAAGAGAAACGTGCAATTCAACACAATCTACAATAGGGAATACCACAAATATTCCTTCATCAACAGCAGCAGTCTACTCTAAAACAAAAAGTAGACGAGAATCATCCACTAAAACCAGAAACAAAGCCTGTTGCTCTTTTTCTTTCAAAGCAAGTCATTTTGGACTGATTACAATGGGATTATCAGCACCACCATGTTCCACAAAACAACCTTTTCACTGACAGATGACTCTCTAAACAACAGAGATTTACTGCAATAGGTTTAAAAACATCACTGAAGTAAAAAAAAAAAAAAGGAGAAAAAAAAAAGCTGTTCTGTAGTTACTCTGGATGAAATTACATTTTCAGTGTACAGCAGACATTAAATGTGGTTTATTTTTTAAAGTTATAGAATACAAAACTGCTATGAGTTTATCCTAGAACTTTAACCTTGAGGGACAGTTGCAGCATATTCCTCTATCCACGGGGACAGAAAGTCAGCCTTAAGAGTAACAACAGACAGCACAATACACACACCTCATTTCTGTCACAGCCCCTGCAAAAAGACTAAGAGCTCCAAGCACTTGGCAGAGACCAGCAAAGGTTTCTGAGAGAGGCACTGGGAAGCATGATAAGACATATGCTATTTCCTTGTGGGAAGAAAAAAAAAAGCTAAAATTATGGACATGGAAAGAGAATGTGGGAAAAGCTAGGAGAAAAAAAGGTAAATGACAAAAAAGAATTTATATAAAAGCTGAAGATGCTCAGTCAATAAAAGCTGAACAAAGTCCTTCTCTTGATTAATAAAAGCTACACTTTTTCACCTTGTGTCAAAAGCAGCACACAGCTGAGCCAGCACAACAAGAGCACAGGCTTTGGGAAATAAGAAAGCAAAGCTGGAAGAGATGAAGATTTCAGTTCACTGGGCCAGCATCTGAAGATTACTGGTATTATACCTGCCTGGGTATACAGCACATACACTGAAACATCCATCATGACAGTACACTGGGAAGGAAAGGACTCTAAACTAGGCAATTTACTGTCCTCTTTTTTTTGTGCAGAAAAAGAATATGGTTTCTCTGTCTATTTAAGGGTATTCCAAGACATAAGGTAACTGTGGTAGTCTAACAATGGCATAAAAATGCATTAAACTAGACATATTTAAATATATTCCAGCCCATTGCCACTGGCCAAATAAAACTACCAGTAACATGTCCCTGCCCCAAGACACAGCTGGGGCTAGTTAGATGACTACAAACTCATGTGACAGGATCGCAGTAAGCTACTCCCATCCCACAAGGCTTCCAGCTGCAGATCAACAATGCACTGAGAGCCTGGTGTTTAGCAGCTTTTATTCTCCAGGAAAATGACAGAGTTAATCAATAACTAGCTAGCTCTCAAAATACCACTTACTCAGACTCTAAGTATTTGAAGGGACAGCATATACCTTTGGGATAGGCTCCTGTTACAAATCACTCCCAAAAAAACCCTCTTTCTCTTCTCCTCTCGTGACTCTTTCCTCAACTGCACACAGACCCTGAAAAGACCAAATGTCCAAACTTCCAAGGCTACATCAACCACATCATCCTGGTCTGCATAAAAAAACAGTGTGGCCAGCAGGTCAAGGGAAGGGATTCTATTCTGCCCTGCTGAGACCCCACCTGGAGCACTGCATCCAGCTCCAGGGGCCCCAGCACAGGAAAGGCACAGTATGCTGGAGAGGAGGGCCACAAAAATGATGAGAGGACTGGAGCACCTATCCTGTGAGAACAGGCTCAGAGAGTCGGCATTCTTCAGTCAGGAGAAGCAATTTTTTACAATGAGGGCGGTGAGACACTGTAACAGGACACTGAGGAGCTGCAGATGCCTCCTCCCTAGAAACCAAAGTCAGACAGAACAGGGCTTTGAGCAACCATATCTAATGAGAGGCATTCCTGCCCACAACAGAAGGGGTGGATTAGATGATCTCTGAAGGTCCCTTCCAACCAACCCAAACCACTCTATCAAATTAGCTGCTTAAAGTTGGATTGTCTCAAGAGCTCCTGTAGCATGTACCCATTTTCAGAGTTAATTACCACTTCAGTTCTTCCCTGAGTCTGCCTCACTTCACCCAGCTACTGTACCTGCAGCAACCTATCTTCCCTGTGCCTGAACAACCAGCTCCATGTGGGATTTTGGTGTAATGACATTTCCAATGCAACAGAAGCAGTATCGGCCACATAAGAATTCATATCCATTATATGGGAACCTACAAGTAGCAGAATAGTCCTGCCTTGGTTACTTTTTGCTCATAGAAACTTGTTTTACAATGTGAATGATAAAAAAGAGCACTGATGAACTTTTGTAAAACTAATCTGACAGAACTGAGAGACCTTCTGTCCACACCATGCAATAGGGGAGAGTGATCTATGCAAATTCTTAGGTACTGAATGCCAGAAATTCTTAGATGAGTTAGAAATTACAGGAAGTATAATTTCCTAATTGAGGGCACTTCCTTATTTCAAAACAAGCTGATCTTCACACACATGAAGTCCTGTGGTTCTACGTTGGAATACAAGAGAAGCTGGAAAAACAACTAGAAAGCAAAGTAACTAGATTTGGTTTTGATGAAATTGTTAATTTTGCATCACCAGTATTGTTAAAGACTATTCTTCCAGAAATATCTTTGAAAGTTTTCCCCCTTCTCCTCCTTTTTGGAGACAAAGCAACTTCACATAACTTGTATCTAAATTAAACATTATTCTTTACTCTCAAGTTTAACTGTATAACATTGACAGGAAAGGCATGAGGCTTGCCATAGCAGTCTACTTCTAGAGTTTGATAAGCAGAACAGCAGCCTAGCAGTAACTCTTCTAACAATATCTGAAATTATGGATTATGTTCTTAACATTTGTAATTTCTACAGAGCTGGGAGAATTGGACACAAATTAGGGTGGGGAAATACTCCTTCCAAAGACTGATTTTAAATAGGGACCAAAGAAGTGAAGTTGACAATTTTGTCATCCTGAATTTTAACAGCAAGGACTCTCTGACTGAAAGTCAGAGAAAAGTGCATTTGCATAGTCAGTTACTTGAATTGAATTGTCAATACCATTAAGTGGCTCATAAAGAGCTACACATCTTCCACAAGTAAAAACAAGACAGAAATTGTTATCAGCCACTAACTGAGGGAAAGCCTCAATAGATGGCCGGTAGTACAAGTCACATCCAAATTTTAAAAATAAAGCTCTACATTTTATGGCCAAGGAATTCTCTACATGTGTTACAGAGATAGTCTAAATTGGTCTTACTTGCTTATCAAGACTACTGAAATGGATTGAGAAGGCTAAGCCCACTATTACAACAAAATTTTTGTTTTTAAAATATCGTCCACTTAGGCAACATCAATCTTCAATGACTTCAATAAAAATGGAATTATTTTACTTTTAAAAAATACTGCTAAAGATATGTTAAATGTCTTTTTCTTGTTCAACATAAAGGATGCAACATCTCTTATTTAAAGGCCAGATGGCACTGCATTCACTATTACATTGCTAGTGTTCCTGAAATAAACTTCCGAGTTCTTAACATTCAGTTTTGTCATTTACCAACCAGCTGTGATTAACACTGAATGCTCTACCTACTCAAACTCTGTAAATATTTCTTGCCATGCTAAATTCAGTTAAGCCACAGTAGGAGTTCTTAATACTATTTATATCAGCCTAGCCAGACCACCTACATATAGTCCTCCTTCTACGTATTTGTGAGATAAGCTTCCACATCACTGCTGTCCTATCATGTAAGACTCTATGTTAATGAGACATTATTATGCTAAACCTGAAAAGAGAACTGAATTGTCTTGTTCCACACAATTTTAAGGACATTTTCCATTCTGTGTGATGGTACCAGATGCATAATCTACACTTGAAACATCCAGGCATACACTAAGAAAAACACAGGCACGGACTGGCCCAAGAATCCATTCTAAGGATTAGTATGCCATTCTGATCTGCTTCTGGACCATCTGTACTGAGCAGATCACCCTTGCCTTTGAAGATCCTTTATTCTCCAGCTACTTCTTCCATGATAAACATTAGAGATTCTGTTTCAGAAGCTGCTGAAAACCTTGAAACCTCTAGAATTAAACATATATATGCAAAACCATCCCCCCAGTGACTAACACGAACTCTCTGGGTACTTGTGGTTCCATGACTGTTGAAAAGCATGCCTGTAACAAATCTTTCTGCAAAACAATGCTCCTAAAGCAGAGCAACATTTGTTCTGCTCTTTTCATTATGTTCACTTTCATAATGAAACGCCTATTTCAGCACTCTACCTGCTAGCTGCAAATGTTAAGAGGAAAATATCTCTGCTTACCTGGTAATTCCCTTTCAGTAGTAACGTTCCACAGATCCATTCAGCCTGCTTGCAGCTTGGGGGTAAACCAGACTCATCAGTCATCAGCATCAGAATATCCTTCCCATCTAAAGAAATTCACCCCTCCCCACATCAAAAGTTTCTGAAGCTAAAATAAAGCTATGCTACTTCCTTGCATCACAGATTGTGCAATTGTCTTTAAAAAAAGGGAGTGGAGGGGGAGGGGAAACTGTGAATGGTGGGGATACTACAAATCATTCTATTTCTGTGATCTTTTGTTGAATCCTCAGGATTTTGAAATCATGTCCAAGTAGGAGACCATCTGTGTATTTTCAGGGGAAGAATAAAAACTGTGTATAGCAGAGGAAAGATTTTTTTCATCTGCCATGTAGGGAACTTTCGAAATACCCTACCTGCCAGTCATGAATAATCTTTTACTTCAAAGCTTAACATCCAAAAAAAAAAAAAAAAGTCATCTGGTAATCTTTATCTTTCCCAGGCACAGACAAGACTGCTGAAAAAGTGGTTAAAGCTAAAAACTAAACTGGATATGAGTTAGGTGTCTGGTGTGCCAATGGGCAGCAGGTCTTCAATCATAATTTAAAATACACTAGTGAAGCTCTGCCCTTTGCTTCAGCCGTTTAAGAATTTAGTTGATTTTGGCACCCTTAGAGAACATGACAGATAACTGTCTTTTTCAGATATGCATTTCATGCTGAAATGACTGTTTTTTCAGCTAAGGACAATTCCTCATGAAGTACTGTTCTGAGAGTCCAATGCTAGATTAAACACTGCAGACACATAAAAGGCTTTCCAAAGAAGGTACCTGGATCTTATTCAAGCCTAAGAACCACAAAAAAATAACAAACACACAAAGCTGACACAATCTCTCTGCTCTTTCTAGATATTAAGCCTGAAGACCACTATGCAGAACTCTAAAATCCTCAGTCGTTACTGTGAAAAAGCCAATATTACAGTGGCCTGAAGCCAACACTACAGAATGAACACATATGGACAAGAAAGGTGCTGGAATATTCATACTATTATTATAAGACATGCCATAGGAAGTCTCACAGACATCCCAATTTATTCAAATATCCTTATGTACAAATACTCTGATTTTCAATTTCAGGAAAAAGCCATGCCCTGTGTTTTGGCCACTATGTGAATAAGGAAGTACTGAAGAAAAATAAACCTAGAAGCAAGGGGAAATTCCTAAATGTTACCCACGCTGGGAGGAACAGGTTATGCCTGCTTGTTGGGCAGCTCTAGACACAGACGGCCCTGCAGAATAAGCAAGGAAATTAGACTTGCTCTCATTAGTCTGAGAAAGGCTGTAAAAGACACTCCTACTCACAGCTTTAACTGTGTAACTTGTTTCTCCAAATGGTTCAACTAGCCAACAGGACAAGTCCTGCTCCAAACTGCACCCACCTATTATCAGCTTAAGCATCTCCCATGTAATAGCATTCACTGCTTTACTCCAAATAGGAACCAAACCCTGAGTTAAGAGAACACAAATCACAGAGAAACACAAAAAGCAGCACTGGTAACATTAGGACATATAGTCTGTTATCCACTCCTATGTTCATCACACATCTTTCTAGAAAGCCCTGAAACAATACATGAGCTTAGAAGAAGTAGGTTTAATCCAGCAAGAAAAAAACAGCACATGTAACAGCATCAGGAAAGCAGACTGAAGTGGTCACACAGAGTACAAAAAGCTGACATACTTGGAGCATGGTTATGCATAAGCAAGAGGAAAGAAAATGTTCAAGGAAAGCCTTGCCTATGTTCTTCAAACGTCCAGTTTTAAGTATTTAAAAATACTCCCTTTGGCAATACAAAGGAAAAGAAAACTATAAAAGATCTGTGCAGAAGAATGCCTGACAGCACAGTAAAAGTACTGATGGAACTCTAAATATCAGCAGTTTGAACAAGTTCAGGCACTGGCCTGGGACAGTGAAGCTGAACTCCGGCACTCATACATCAGACCATGGGAAAAACAGACTGGAGATGTGAATTCACAAGGAAGACACACTTCCAGTAAGGGCTCCCAGCAAGGCAATTCAGGTCTATTATCTGCCATTAGTAAGAACTTACTAACATTAAAGCACTGCTGTTTGTAAAAGATTTGCCATTGCTTTTGCTGCTTTCCCCATTTAAGGGCAAATTCCCATCACCACAAGATTATAAGTAGGTAGCTCAAAAAGAGAGAGAGACACTAAGTACATACTGATCTCTGTACTACATGAAGATGAGTTAGAGATCTCACTGGCTGTTCTAGGCAGCTTCCTAGACAGCACCATAAGACTGTAAGTAATCAGGATGCATTTCTCCAAGTTTCTACATACTCTAGTGGCCCTGCAGCAAGCACAGGGACTTCAAATCTTTCCCCAAACAAGTCCAACTATAGTAGAATAACTACCGGTATAGATTTGCACACTGTTTGGCAGATCTCATTGGTTCAGCCTATTCCATCAAATAACAACATGCATTATTATCCAAAGCATACTGAAACTCCAATAAGGCATTTGCAAACACATCCAAACATCTTTTACAGACTGACTTAGTCTGCTTAGCCAGAAAAACAAAATTAGCACTACCTTTCGACTCCCAGCATTGGGGGAATGGGATCCCAGCAGATGAAAAATAACAAAGGAAGGAACAACAAGTACGAATTGGTGGGTTTTACCTTTGGAAAAGCCACAGAGCATTCCACTGCTTTTACCAAATACAAGGTGATTGGCAACACCATCAAATTCACTTCCAGTAAATGACGAAAATTTTGGCAACTAAAATAGGACAGTTGCACGTGTTGGTAGCCAGACTGAAAAATAAATTTCTTACTTATAGATCTACTGCTAAAAAGTCAGTAAAATTCACTCTCAAGTGATCCATAAGGACTTTAGGTTGCAGTTCCAGTTCACTACAAGACCTCCCAATAATTTTGAGTTGGAATCAGATAGGAACTCTCTGTTGGACATTCCTCAATAGACTTCAGGAACAGGTACATTTTGGGTGGACACCCCATGAGTTTCCCTCATGCAACATTATCATTCTTCTGAGTTCAAAACGATGCATTTTCAGTCCAAGCTTCCTGTCAACTTCCCAACATATTCCCACCTATTTTGAATACCTGATAAGGCAAAAACAACAGCCCCACACATCTGTTTCTGCTTCTTTAAATATAAACCTGATAATAAAAGTTTCTACTAATGAGATTAAAGTGTTTTTGTAAAAACACAATATTCATATTCTAAACAGCTAATGTGGGAACACTTCCCAGATCAAAGCACCTGCCAGACTTGAATAAAGCCTATCACTCCACAAGAACTCACCAAGACCGCCAGTACAAGCCTGTGGCTCTTCCTGGCACAAGTGAGGACGCCAGAATTTTAGTTTCAATATCAAGGATCAGATACTGATTTTAAAAGAGGATGGGTTGCATTGCTCTGTTCTGTGAGAGCTCACGCTGAAACTGCTTAGGATCAGTAAGAGGTAAATTTTTACCTTTCTTTCTTGCACAGCTCCGCATATCAACATCACAACAAGTTCTGGTATCCCCATTTTAACTGTACCTGTGTCCAGTCATCTGCTCCAAAACAGAGACTATCACCAGTGACACTACCAAATGAGAGGCAGAACAAGGAAGAAGCCAGAGCCACCACAGCCAGTGAGGTGTCAGGGAAGCCAACAACATTCCTGCAGCTACTGTCTGAAAAGCAGCAGTCCATAGCATGCTTTTGGAAATTGTGCTTGTCCTGTTTGTTCTATTTATTTTCAGAATCAGGTGGGATCCCAAATTTTTTGCCTTGATTTTTGGTAAATGCAAAGCTTGAACAGGCCTTTTCTTAGCTGCCAGTGCTGAAAAAGCTGCATGAAAAGTTATGTGAACTCTTACAGTGAAGGAAGAATACCACAATATATCACAGTATGAATATCACAACACGGCCCAAGCAATTTTTAGGTAAGACTCTGCCCTAATCACTGGGCTCACACTATCTGTACCTGTTAGTGCTTGCGGGAGGTTTCAAAAGAGATTTTCCACTCCTGTTGCAGCTGGTGTGATGCCAGCTGGGAGCTTTCATACCCATGGGAAGTGGCTAAAGTAATGCCAGTCTGAACTTGACTACATTGCAGGAGCTCTTATGATTAAGATCCTTTCTGCAGGACTCCTCTCTTTAGAAACATCTGGATTTCACTGAACTAACAACAAACCAGTCAAATGCGTAATAGTTGTGTGCAGCTATTTGCCAGGAGAGGATACTAAAGATGTCTACATATGCTCAAGGAGAAACTGGACAAGTACACAAAACAGATTCATTATGGGCTATCAATTAGACAAACCAAAATCCAAAGCTCAGGAAATCCTCTGAACCAGGAACAGTCAGGGATGGAAAAAAGATTCATCACACACACACACACACAAGTTGTTCTTCCAAACCGTCACCAGGCATCTACTTAGGGACACGGCAGAAGGAAGCTGGGCCAGATGAGCCTTTGGGCTGAATCAGCACAGTCATTCTCAAATGCTTAAGTGAGGAGACATGGAACTACTACTTCTCCCTCAAATTGGAAAAGACAGCCTTCACTCCACTAAGGGGAAAGAGATTTCCCATCTGCCAGTGTGGATGTTTATTTCAGTCAAAAGGAGGCACATAAACATTGCTCACTTCACTTTCCACATGTATCCACTTTGAAAGTCTCTCCTTGCAACGCTGATCTACCTTCCAGAGTGAACAAACATGTTAAAAACATATAAAATTTCATCTTAAAAGCTGTTCCATGAATTTTCATCTCCACAGTTCCCACTGAAGTTTTTTTCAAAACCAGACTGCTCCCATAGCTAGTTAGGAAGCTTCTAAATTTCCATCCTGATCACAGCCAGCTTTTTACCCATCTGTTCTTGTGCCAGCAATTGCCTGGTTTTGAGCTAAGCTGCAAGCCATCTGACATGTTCACAATAATGGATCAATGGTCTACTTAGGAAAGCAAAAGGTCAGATCAGCATGACAAAACATTGAATTAATTTTGCACCTAAAATTCCAAGTTATTTTAAAACCTAAAGAACAGAGTTTAACTGTACACATACACACTACAAGTTCTGCATTAACCTGCTCATGTCAAGTGAAAATGCCATTTTTTAGGGTTTTTTTAAAGAGATCCCTCCAACTTGAAAGAATAGAAAAAATAAGGGTAGACCTGTAAATAATTTTATAGGTGTATTAAATACAATTATGTGAGTCATTTATACAAGAAGTGCAACAATAAAGAAAAAAACAAATTTAAGAAGTAATAAAGTGCAAAGAACTTACTTCCCAATGTTTTCAGGTAGTGCTTGCAGAGAGATGTCATTTACTGAAAGACATGTCAGATTCTGCAATTCAGGAAAGCTTTCAGGCAACCTGTGGAGATATTAATTTAAATCAAGGACTTCCAGAAGCACTCTTTCACGTGAGTAAGACTTTATTTAGGAAATACACACAGAGGGAAGAAAGCCCAGATTCTAGCATGAAAATTCTAAGGATCATAAAAAACCACACGTGATTTAGGGACTTTAAAGTTTATTCTGTGTCAAAGAACAGGTGATATACCACTCTCTTCCCTGCATCCAATTTGCAACTTCAAAATGCTATAGGGCTTGAGAACATTTTAAGCATTTTCACAAAACTGAAAAATAAAATCAAATACATTAAAAAAATAACACAAACTTTTTTACTATTATTTTCCTGTATAAACAAATGGTAAAATGATTAAATTTTATTCTTATTCTGGCTCCAGTAGCATACACACTTATAGCATTGCCGTTTTGTATTAGCTGCTGGGTTGCTCTTCAATTGCTGCTTTTTTGAAGAAACATGCTGTTCACTGTGAAGACAATGTTCTGCTGTTACAGCATTTCACATTTACTGGTTCACAGCACAAAAGCATGCTAACCCCCCCCCTTCTTACACTATAAAATGCAGTCACATGCAGAACACTTCCAGAGCTCCCAAAGCCTTTAGGTCCATCACCCAGCTGGTCCTCTGCAAGATGTGGCTCTTGATTCCCTCACCCTGAGGGGCTCCTGTGCCCTTGCTGCTCACTGGCCATACCAGAAGCTCAGTTTGCAGTTGCACAAGAGACAGGATGAGCTAAGGGGGCCAATTAGGTAAAGAAGTAGAAGCCCCTGGCCCAGCCACTCAACTTCTGCTCAGCCCCCAGAGCATGCAATCTAAGATCAAGCTGTAGCATTTGGTTTGGCTCCTGCTCTCCCCATCACCCAGCTCAAGGCACATGGTATGACCTGCAGGCAACCTGTCAAATGGAGACACATTAACAGGAAAATACAACTCTGCACAGGGGCATGGGGAGAAGGAAAAAGGCAAATTACAGTGTGGGGTGAAAGGGAGTTTTCATGTGATCAATTCTGTACTGCACTGCTTCATATTCTGGACCTTATTAACAGCAGATTCAAAATGGAGCTTTAAAAGCTCCACTGGGACCACTCATTACCATTTAGACTCTTAACAGGTTTAAGAGTGGAGTTAAATGGTTTGATTGTCTTTTGCTCACCCTGATGTTAACAGGTAGTAGGACTCAATAATTACTGTAGGTCCCTTCCAACTAGAACTATTCTATTCTCTCTACAGCAGGCAGTGGACTTCCATATCTAAAATAAAACTATACATGCGCATAAATATAAATAAATGCATCTGCTTTTTACTGATATAAATAATATATAAACCTGAAATAATCTGAAAACAGCAGGAAAAAATGGTCTGCCAGCCATCTTTAAGGCTCAGTTTCATCAGAGATTTAAGTTTGACAATGAGGCAGCATACTGTATTAGTGGTAGGACATTGATTGCAAAGATCTCCAAATGGCTTTTAAGCTTAGAGGAAATAAGGACAAGAATCAATGGCTAAAAAAATGTTCCAGAATATTATACAAAAATAACTATTTGACTTTCCCACTTTGCCTGGGCAAATCAGTGCAAAAACATACATGCTATTATATAGGTAAAACTGAAATTCTGGATCTCATCACAGAAATACCTGGCAACCATATGTAAACAGTTCCTGGAATCTGTGCTTTCTAACTTGGACTGCTTGGAGTGATGTTTTCCAGGACATGCAAATGCTTTGGAGCCACTTTATCAAGAATTTTTAGAATTCCCTTAAATTATCAACACAGAGTTATGAGATCTATTTCAATGTCACTGAAAAACTCTTTGTGAATTCCACAAAGCTGTAGCTGTACATTACAGGTATTGTTTAAGGCAACACATTACTCAGGCCTCAGGCCTTACTGAGCATACAGAATGAATGAAGAAGGGTAAGCAGAACACTATTACTGACACTTCTGATTTCAATACCAGGGGACACAGATCTGAGCTTTATACACTGCAACTGACGCCTGGAAAAAAGCTGCTCAGTGACCCTCACCACTTGTGTATCTAAACATCAGTTCAGCCTCAGTTTGCTTTGCCGGATTTTTGTGGTATTATTATCCTCACTATATAAATAGGCTACAGAGCCAGGGGGATTAAGATCACAAGTGTCCCTTTAATGCTCAGCGATGTGACTTTCAGAGAACTTAGGAGGCACTATGGGCAATATTCAAAGCACACTTCTGAAGAATCTGAGCTGTACACGTGGGAGAAGCAGTCTTGCAAAACCACTGGAGCGGCTTAAGCTCTTACAGACTCCTGTTTGTTAGCACTGCAGCAGCCCAGCCAGCCAGCCAACCCTGCAAGTGTCTCAGTACAAAGCAAAGCAGGTCAGTGAGCACCCACTGTGAACACTCTGCCTTATGTGACTTGCTCAGCATCACAAAGGAGCTCTGTGGCAATGGCTGGTTCAAGAAATAATTCTCCAAATAGTATTCAAAGGCTTTAACTAGCAAATCACCTCCTCTTTGCCAGTTCCACCCTCACTTTACTAGATAAATTCCAAATTCTTTAGCAAATTGAACAGAGAAATGTAAACAAAACTCCTCTTCCATACTAGAAGTGTGCATAACCTCCAAACCTCAGCTGCTCAGAACAGAGGCTGGCAGCAGATTCAGCAGCCACTGACAAACACAGCACATTTCTGCCTCATGTTACTGCATGTCACTGTGTCCCAATTGACGGCAGGGTGATGAAATGCTAGTCCAAGCTTTAATCATTAGTAAAAGCCATTATCTGCAGCAGCTGATCTACAGCCTATTCCAAATCGTCAGGCACCTGGGTTTGTGCCAATTCATTCCCTCTAACCATTGCTGTATCTTTCCCATGTATGAACTTGGTTTTCCTATGCATTTAAGAAAAGGAATGAAAATCATTTTATAGACAATCAGATTTACCAAATCAGATTTTTCTGATTGGCTAACAGATTTCATCCCCACCCAAAGAAAGATGCAAATCATTTTTTAAATCTGAACTTTTGCTGCAGTCCCCGCCAGAGGCAAACACTCTAGGTCACAATTTATAAGGGCTTATGTAAAATCATAATTGTTACAGCAAGACTGCAATTCTGGTGTGCCATATATTAAGAAGAAGGTGAAGTTACCTAGTCAGTGGATTGCCACTGAAATCTGCTACCTGTAGTGCTCTGCAGAATGAGATGCTTTCTGGTATTTCAGGAATATCTGCAGAAGAAAAAAAAAAAGGAAAAATTGTCAGCAACAGTATGGCATCTGCACTGAAATTATTGTTTAATGTCAGTAAGTAACTCACTACTGCAAGGTGTTATCTTGGTGTCTTTCAAGACATTTCAACATGCAAGGCTGCTCCCTGTCCAAGTACAGAAGTATAGAAGCAGACCCGTTTTGCGCTTCTTCACACTCCATTTTCCCCTCCTGCTCCATGTTCATCTTCCTACTATTCACCTGTCCTTGGACTGATCTTTATCAGACTGCCCATCAAAAGAATCAGACAACCAATATGCTAGGGCTGCCCTAAAGAGCCAATTATAATCTGAACCTCTGGTGAATTGATCAATACATGCCCACATTCTGTAGTGGAAGAAAGAACACGGGAAAGGAAAACAGCGGAAGGAAGAAGAGAATGTGCAAGTCTCTCCAGGTGTAACTTATACTCATGGAAGAAACAACCTTCCTTACACAATAGCCAAGTAATTCCAAAATTTTATTTACACTGACAAGTTGCAAATAAGTACTACCATAACTACACAATTTCAGATTGCCAGGAAGTAAACAGAGATATTTGTACATGAAAACAGGTGGATTTTTTTCAAGGAACTTCAATACAGCACATATATCTGCTCAAGTCAAGTACATCTTAAAAATAAAATTGTCTTCTGGCACTCTCACAGCAAACTGAATATCCACAAATAGGCTGTGAGTCTTCTGATTAAGTGCCTGTTTACTGTCATTGAGATCCAGCAAAAATTAAACAAATATTTATGTTTCCTTTAATGTCAAAATTAATCTTTATGATTGATTTTGAAAGTAATTTTAAAAAAGTAAAATTTTAAGTAAAGGCTGGACTTCTGTTTCAAAGTTTTTGGCTATTTCCACTGACCTCACCAGCCATGTATGATCTAAATACATTGAAAAAAATATGGAAATTAGTTCTTTTCCTACCTAGTTGACTAACTCAGAATTGAATACCCATGTATTTTGTTCAGATTTTCTCCCTAAAAGAGGTGTGAAGGAGAAAGAAGCACAGAAAAGAGGAAAGTACCTGCTCACCAGGTTCATCTCTTGCAAGGTAATCTCACCAAAACCATCTATTTTGAATGCTTCCCAATTCAGAACAAAATCACAGCTGGAAAGCACCAAAAGCATCACCTAGTCCCACCCCCTGTCATGGGCAGGGACACCTTCCACTAGACCCGGTTGCTCAAAGCCCCACCCAACCTGGCCTTGAAGACTTCCAGTAATGGGGCATCCACAGCTTCTCTGGGCAACCTGTTCCAGTCCCTCATCACCCTCACAGCAGTTAATTTCTTCCTAAAATCTCATCTAAATCAAGTCAAATACACACTGGAACTTTTATCTTGCATTACAGCAACAACAAATATGGACACTGAACTTGGCTAACCAACAGCAAGTAAAAAATGTCACCCACTATCTTGTCTTCATGCTCTTCTTCCCTGGGAACTAGCTGGAAACGTTCTGAAAGGGACATCTCTATTTCAAACCTTCTGAGAACTGAGAATTACTTACTTCTTTGCAACCAAGCCAGCATCCACAAACTTTAGAATGCATTTATGTACACACACAACCCTTTCACACAGAGAAACACGCTTTAGCATGACAATCATTCTCACTGATTAAAAACAAACCAGCAATCAAATGACAAAAAGTAAAGCTGAAGTAAAAATAACTATCCTAATCCATTTGGGGAAAATATATATACACATAAAAACACAACGTATAAAGCAGAAGGTAACTCGTCAATGCAGAAATTTCTAAAACTAATCATGTTACCAATTTCCTCCACCAAAATACAGTTTCACTGCCATACTGCAAATATTTTCTCTTGTACTTCTGTATGAGGTACTACAAAACCCAGAAAATATGCCTTCTCAACAAAAGTATTTTGACATGCTTTTTCTGTTTTAACAGTCTTGGATACTACCAGTAAAAGCCAACAATCACCTAAGCTAAGAAGAAAATTACTCCAATATATATACCATTGGCAAAAACACAGTACAGGTACTGCTTATAGTCTGGATGCATTTGCAAATTACTGAATCTGTTCTGAAATAAAATGTGCTTTCCCAGACTATGAAGTTACTACCTGACCAAAATTCTTCAATAAAAAATGCAAACAGACACAGCAAAAACAAGAGAAATTTCATTTTTGTGGGTTTTTCTCACATAATCTCTGACCCAGGAGACATGGGTAAAGCAATGTTGGAAGGAAGATTTTTCCATGGACAAGAGGAATTGGGTTAGAGAACACCTAGGCAGACTTGACTTCCACAAGTCCAAGGGCCCTGTTGGTGCATGCTCACGCGTGCTGAGGGAGCTGGTGGACACCATGGCCAGGCCACTCATGATCATCTCTGAAAGGTCATGGGGATGAAGAGAAGTGTCTGAGGATTGGACAAAAGCAAATGTCAGCCCAGTCTACAAAAAAAAGCAAGAAGGAGGACCCAGGGAACTGCTGGCCTGCCAGCTTCACCTCAATCCCTCCAAATGGATGACAATAAGGTAATCAGGAACAGTCAACATGGATTCACATCCGATGAAATTTATTGCCTTCCACAATGAAACAGCTATCTGGATGGATGAGGGGAGAGCAATGGATATTGTCTCTTTGGACTTTAGCAAGGCTTTTGACACTGTCTTCCACAATAACCTTGTAGGCAAACCCAGAAGGTGCAGACTGAATGAATGGACAGAGGACAGAGACAGATGGACAGAGAACTCAGTGAGCTGTGAGTCCACACCTGGAGAGCTGTGTCACATTCTGGGCTCCCCAGTGTGAGAGAGGGAGCTCCTGAAACAGCTCCAAAAGGTGATTAAGGGACAGGAGCACCTCTCTTACAAAGAAAGGCTGAGGGACCGGGGCCTGTTCACCTCAAGAAGAGACAACTGAGAGGGAATCTCTTCAATGTCTATCAATATCTGAAGGGAGGATGTCAAGAGGATGTTTTCAGGCTCTTCTTGGTGGTGCCAAGCAATAGGATAAAAGGCAACAGATGGAAACTGATGCACAGGAAGTTCCACCTGACTATAAGGAAAAACATCTTTACTGTGCAGGTGGCCAAGCACTAAAACAGGTTGCCCAGAGAGGTTGTAGAGTCTTCTCCCTGGAAATATTCAAGAATCAGCTGGACACAATCCTGAGCAATCCGGCGGTCCAGGACAATCCTGCTTGAGCAGGAAGGTTGGATCAATGACCCACTGTGATCCTTTCCAATATTACCCATTCTCTGATTTTGTAAAGTGCATCCCCCTCACTTGATCCTTTTTCACTATTCATTTCTCTCTTCTGTCTATCTGGACAAAAGAATGGACAAAAATTCAGCGCAGCTCTCTGAAGCAAGGATCATTATACATTTACTGAATTCAAAAAGGTTGAAATGTAACTCATTTTCATTGCCAAGCATCTTAAAAAGATTTCTCAAGCAAAACACAAGTTAAGATACTTTATCACTATGTGTGAAGACTAGTGTAACATTGCACTGAATAAATGAATTCAGAAGAGAAAAGAAGAGGCACATTTTACTATACGACAAAAAGAGTGAGTGATCATTGTAGCAGAGAAGATAACAGTCCATAATAAAACCACTGACAATGGAATGCAGCAGAGGATATTAAAATATATAAAGAAGTCCTTGTGTCTTTTGATGGATTAAGAACCTTTCACAATTAGTGTTGAGTACTCAATTTTGTTACAGACATTAACATGTGCATACCTGCTAGTATCAGCAACAGTAATGTTGAATACTTTTCTTGCCGCTGCTGGATAACCAGCTCAAATCCTACTTAAATATCTAGGATTCTTCTAATGCTACACTCTGATGAATGCTTTGCATTTACACGCTGTCCCAGATGTCCTGGTATGCAGATTCTGCAGCACTGCTAATAATAAAGCCATAAACCAAACATAAGCCCTGTGACGTGTGACAGTACAGATACACTGACAGCAGAAGTGAAGTTGTGGCAGCAGCAGTGGATCAAAACCAAGCTCAGCAGCCATGTACACAAGAGGGCATGTGTCCCCTCCTCCATTCAAAGCACCTCCTCACACGTTTATATGTTTATTGTTACAGTTTGCACAAAAATTTGCTAACAATTTAGCAAGCCCTGTACACGTAACTTTAGAAGTTAGTTTGACATTAGGGAATTCTGTACTGCCTAGATAAGGAAATTACTTCTAAAAATCCTTCTGACTGATGATAATCCTTTCCACCTCCTCCCCCCCCCGTTTTTTTGGAAGATTTTTACAACAGTTACATCACTCAATCCACATTCCCCCACTTTTCTTCCTCTAATGGCTGGGAGGGTTATTTTTAAACCGATAAAAATTTTTGTATGGCACATTTTTTCCAGCATTCTATATTAAATTTCAAGAACTGATAATATTGCATCTACACAAAGGCTACAGTACAGCCAGCATCCTTTATACATCCTGCAACACTGAACATAATTTCCAACACCTAATCAATATCACAACAGCAATGGCCAGGAAAGTCCTAGGCTGTGACAGGGCTGCCAGACCAGAGCTACTCAAACAGTGACTCTAGAGTAAAAGAGTAGAGGTCAAAAAAGTAGTTTTGCAAGAACTTTGTTAAATTCTCAGATATGAGAGATGCCCCACATTCCTCAGGGAGAGTTTACCACGCTCAGGAGTCCTTCAGGGAGCAACTAATGGATGCAGTCATATTTTCCAGCTATGAAGGCAACACAGAGCACGGTGTGTTAGGAGCACTGGAGCTGGCACACTGCATACACCCCAGCCAGAATCAGCAGAACAGGTCTGATTTACCTGGTCATAGTGGAAAGTCCACCAAGAGGTATATACAGAACTTTTACATAAAACACCTTTAACTGCTTAGCAACTAGTAGTAATTCATAAATGTAATTTAACAGCTGATTAGTTTACACCAAATTTATACCCAAGGAAGCCCATTCTAGACTCAAAGACTGTGAATCCATGCAGCATTATCCCTCAGGAGAGATAATCAGCAGCAAACCAGGTCTCATCCATCCAATTCAATACACAGATTATTTCTCATCCCCCTCTGTTCACATATATAATATACATTATCAACTATGGTATTTACACATACACCCACACACACCAAAGATCCGTGGAAGCATTAAGCACCACAACGCCCAAATGCTTTAGGAGCCTAAAGGTTCTCTTGTCACTTCCAGGGGGGTTCCTCTGTGCCACCCACCTTCCCACAGGGATCCCTGAGAAGCCTGCTCTTGGAAAAGTTCAGTTTTCCAGCCCTGCTCTCCACCTCTCCTCCCTCTACTAAACATGGAAGGAAACTGCTCACTTTGTCAAATACCTTTCAAGTGGGAATTTGTGCTGCAAGCATTTGTTTGTCTTTTTGAAGGGCTCTCCAACTGGAAAGCCAGCTGAGCAGGCTGCTGTGACACAAATGTCCCCACCACATCTTTCCATCCTCCCAAAAGCAGCCAAATGCAGCTCCCAAGGGTCTGATCCTGCGGGGGGAAGGGATGGAGGAAGGTTACTCATCCTCTCCCTCCATTTCCATACTGAGATCATGACATTCACATTGATCAGACAGGTTTCCCTTTTTTTAAAGCCAGGAGGCTCTGCTACTAGCCCTGAAGTCAGAAGTAATCAACCTCTTGCAATGAAGTGCTACAAGTTTTGGGGCACAGTGTGACAGGGGTCATGTGGTTCTTGCAAAGTCTATTGAGAAAAAGTGGTTCTTTTAGCAGGTTGTAACATTTTCCTCTTCAGGCTCTGAAGCTGAGGACATACAACGCACAAGAGATAAAGCTCTTTCAAGACCTGTCTTTAAAGCTTTAAGGAAAATTCACCAACAGGTTCAGGTTGCATTTTCTCAAGTAAATCCCTTACTGAATAATTAACAAGAAACTGAAGAGACATGTCTCATTTCTCCTCCTCACTGCTTCTGGAAACATCCCTTTTCGAAACACCCAGGGACAAAGTCCTCACAAAACAGCATTTCAGGCATACATTTATATTGGACATGTTACTTGAAAGAAAACTGTGCAGGGACATAAGAACAAGCTGGATTTTTGAACACATAGCATGTTGTAATTCAACAGACTATCCTGCTCAGCTGCAGCAAGCAGCAGGAACAGAGATCAGGAGCTGTAAATTTGAAACAGGAGGAAAAAAGAAGGGGGGGAGAGAGAGGGACGAGCTGGAAGACCAGATCACAAGGAAACAATAGTTCCAGGTGAATTAAGTGGAAGAGCCCAAGTTTGACAACAAATTTATTTATTCTACCTTTTTACTTATACATGCCAGTCAAGAGTTAAACAGAAAAGTTAATGGAGATATTTTTATAAGAATTTCCACCTTGGACCTCAAGGATAATACGAATTAAATACTTTTAGTCTGAGAAATAAGGGTAAAAAATGTGAAAACTAGTATTCTACCTATGAAGGTGTGGATGAGAGAAAGGGTTTTAAGTGTTTTAACAGTAAAGTTCCAGATTTATTCCAGACTAATTCTTCATTAACTTCATTGTCATGTCATCTTACCTTCTCAATAAAATAGAGACTGAAACAAATCAAATCTGTGAATACAAGAACTAACAACTTTTGTCTGCAGATTACCATTTTATGGTCGCTAATCTAGATTATCCAGAAAATTAAGTCTTTATTTTATGTCACTCCTGTATGTACTGTATGATGTTTAACACTCCAGCTGACACTTGAGGTAGGCATAAGGTTTCTGCCTCCAACTTGGCCAGCTCCTCTCCCCAGCTTTCCTTTGGCTTTGTATGAAGGCACTATTGCTAGATGCACACATAAATACATTAGCAAAGTCTCATCAGAAAGAACAGTTAAATCTGGCAGAACATGCCATGATGGAAAAATCCACTTTTCTGTAATCCATTTAAAAATAACATCTTCTAGACTTCTCTAATTAAATTATTCTATCATGAGATTTCATTTATCTTCTCTTTCTCAATCACAGTCAGCACTTGCTGCTTCTTCCCTCTCCTTGGTGAGAAGCCCTGCGCAAGGACATGGTCCAGTAATTTCTCTCCTCACCTTACTTCTCCTGCTGCATATAAAGCTCTCTTCTTCCTCCAATCTACTGACATCAAATTAATTTTAGTGACACAGATTCACAAATCAGATTCATTACTTCTTCTTCTTACAGATTACATCTTCAAAGTAAGCAAGAATTTCTCCATGTCTGAGGCACTGTGCAGAGCTCCAGAGTCCAAAAGTAATTTGCAGTAGGTGTTTTCTTTCTTCCCTAATATGCTCCTTTGTACATTGATCCCTAAACCTCATGTATAAGACATTAAAGTGATGATGTTTTTAAGCACAAATGTTAAACTAACCTCAAGGGAGAAACAGGAGATAATACGAAGAAAAGGTACATCACAAGAAATCAGATGTGTCAAAAAAAACCCCAACCCAAACATCAAAACTCAAACATGCAACAAAATTGCTAGCAAGCAACCATCTAAAAGAGCAAAAAATTCTCTTATCTCCAAGTCTGCTTTGCTTTCATTAGCACAAAAAAATCCCCAAAATCCCCACAAAACCAAACACCAGTTACTGTTCAGATTATATGCAGACTATATGCAGTTACTATATGCAGACTGATGCTTAAGTTGCTCTACCACCATACAAAACACAACAGTCTCTGGTGGGGTGTTCCATCACTTTCAGGTGTACACACCAGGGTTGCAGCAACTGCATTCACAGGATGCTTTCTTGTATTAGATAAGACATGTCCGTGCAGGAGTAGGAGAGCAAATCTTGTTTGTCTGGAAGCACTCACTTGGACACAAATCAGTTCAGAAGGCAAACAAGCAACATCCAGGAGTTGCATATGTTAACAAAATAGATGTATTTGTCAACTATCCTGCCTTCCAGCACAGGTTGCTGGCTAGGGTTTTTTTTCCTTGTCCAGTGAGAAAGAAAGCATCAATTCCCATCTATTTCACAGCATCCTAGGTTTTGCTATTCGCTGCCAGACCGGTATCAGCACGTTTGTGTTAAGGCAGCTGGTGGCAGGCAGAGAAGAAGAGGATTTCATGGAGGAATCTCTGCTCAGATGCTGTGGAAATGCAGCCGAGGTGGACAGCCAGACTCCAGGCAAGAGCACAAAGCAACAGCAGCAGCTGCCAGGCAAGAGAGCTGGGTCCATGTGAGGCTGTGGGACAAGATCAAAAGCCTCGGAAGTGCTTCCCCCTACTTAGCTTATCTCTTCACGGTAAAATAGCTGGATCACCAGCCCAGGCTGAACCAAAACAAGTGTTCAAGCCTTTCCTCTATCAGAATATCTAGTTTGAAAAAACATTGGTTATCTTGTTTTCAGTGGGGGAGAGGAAAAGAGGAGCACCTTGTGGGCAGAAGGGAAGGATCCTGCAGTACAGATGACAGGCATACCTTGGAGAGCAGGTGGCTGAATTAAGAAGGGAATGCACTGATGTGCAGGCAGTGATTCAAACAAGTGAGCTGAATCCCAGACAGCAAAGCAAAGATTCTACACCACCCTTCACCAAGGCCTACTCACCTGGACTTCTAATTACTTGTTGAACAAAATTTACCTATCACACAATGCATGTGGTGTCGTGAGGATGACCAAGACCGCTAAAGAGACTTTCAATCAGGTTGTAAAGTGACTAAAAAGAACAAACGCTTCAAATAAAAAGCAGAAATATCAAATTGTCTGCAGCTGGAAGTAGGACAGTTAAATACCATTGTTGCAGAGTTCTCCAAGCATCCTGAGAGCTGAAGACAAAACAAAATATAAGTTTCTAAATCCATTTTGGAAGCAAGGAAAACTTAAGCATAAGGCTCATGGAGCACTTAGGATACTGATCTTCTAGAGACTGACTTCCAAAGTCTTGGACCCTGCTCAGACCTTGCATAGCAGTAATGTAGTCTTTCCTCACACAGTGTAGTGATTATTGACATGCTTGTGAGGAACCATCTCTACTGTTATGGTAATCCCAAAGTAACATATTTATCTTTGGTTAAATCCATAATTATTTTCACATAAATGACAGCATATGGCAACAGTGAGGAGAGAGGATTTTGAAATGAGAATATCCTCATGTCGCAAGACTTGTGTCCAGAACAAGCACACTATCAATACAGTTGTAAGTTCAGTTTAATCAAAAACTACAAAAATGGGTAGCAACTAATATATCATGTAGCCAGAATTCATCTCTATGGTAGGTATAAAATATGAGCTGTACACATTGAACAAACAGTATTATTCTTACTGATTATCATAGTAAAGAACCATGCTGAGAGTTTGGTATCAAGCATCATGCAGAGCCAAATATAGCTTAACAAGATGTGCCCACACACAGATTTCCTCAGTAGGTGCCACAGCAAAACCCATCACTTCTCAATTCACAAAGTAATGGATCTCAGCTCCACTGAGAGCTGAATCAGCAAACAGAACAGGAATAACCTATCTACCAATAAGATAAAAAACAATTTCATTCTCCCACTGCACTCACACTTCCATCTTTTCCACAGTTTTGAGTCTTGGGGCTTGGACGTAACACCAAACTGCAAGGTTAGACCACTCCCACAGAAGACCACGCCATCTGAGTCCCCTTATCTGCTGCCAGCTGGAAAGTCACTACAGACAGCCAGTGCAAAACTGCCAGCACAGAGCAACTACCAATGCAATGGGCTAGCATGACCAAGTCCTTGGTATAAACATTCAATGGAAGCAAGAGGAGCAGCAGAAAAGCCTGCCAGGCTTTGATCACAAATAGACAGCAACTCACAGGTAGACACAGCAGTGCAAGAAGCTCCTCTCCTACAAAAGCAACAGGGTCAGCCTGCTTCAGAGAAAGGGGTGGACAGCAGGACAGTTCAAATGGCACTCCTGAAGCTGGGAAGGATAGGAAAGTCACTCCAGTGCCTAATTCCTACTATCCTAGCTCATAGTGATTTTCTTTTTATGCTAAAAGAGCTGAATGAAACAAGCTGCTGACAATCTGTCAATGGCTGTGAAAGGTGTATCACATTAAGAACAAAAGACCTGGGTTCCACAGCACATCTGTTAAGAGAAAGCGTGTGCAGGATAGAAATTTCTTTCAAGTAAGAATACAACAGTTAAATTAACAGGTTCAGGGCATTTTAAGGAACATGCAATATCATGACAAAAACACATGAGTGGAGCTTAGAGGATTTATTATTTGTCAAAGGCAAATAATACCCCTCTTCTTGGAGAAGAGGGATACTAAAAAGGATTGCACCACCTCTGCAAGAACACAGCATACATGCATAGTATACATAATCCTGAATATCAGCATGCATTAAATTAACTGCAGAAACTTTATCCATTGCCCCTCCTGTCTAGAAGAAGCTACAGAACAAGAAAAGCCATTAACATTTTAATGAACCCTGGATAGCAGGGCCCTAAGCTTTAAGAATTTGGCCTCCAGGGGTTGTGCAAGAAGAAAAGGGGGGATGGAGTCACTGCAGGAAATCTCTGGGGGATGAGCAGCACGGGTAGCAACCTGCTACAGCTCACAGGGATCTGAAACACAGGGCATGCCTTTGGAAGAAAGGGAAGCTAAATGAAGATCCAGTTGAGGCACCAGGAAAGAACTGCAGACATTCAAGCACATCTTTCTGTCTTTGGAGACTGCACTTTATAAATCACAGGGTCTTTCAGGACTTACCTGAGAGAAATGTCTGAGTTCTGTGGGGAACAAAATAGCACACAAGCACTTGTGACTGTGCTTAGAGCAGAATCCTCCCCTCCCTCATGCAGAGCAAAGACTTGCACTGGAGCTCCATGCAAAGCACCTGAGCCCTACCCAAACTCCAGGGTGATCAAGGAAGAATGCTTCAGTGACCCAGTGTCTTCACAGAATTCACCTGTGGCGTGAGAATCCAGGAAAAGATTTAATCAAGCCCGGGGAGTGTGAGGGAACCAGCAGTAGCTTCAGACACACAGCAGGTGAGTACCTATCTCAGAAGATTCCTCAGGGAACACTCTGAGTTTCAGACATGCTTTGCCAGCAAGTCAAAAGCTCAGGCATGTACTGTTGAAATCCTACCGAGTCTGTTTTCTTTAGCCTTAGAATGAGCACATGAGCTTTTTGAACAACTTGATACCAAGAAGCAGAGATAAACTGGATTGCCAAACAACCTTCAAAGTGCTCACCATCACTATGCTGTTTTCTTAGCACAGCTTCTGTGCCCTCTTATATTCCAGTCCTTGATTCATCCTTTCAACCTTAGCACAAAGAACAGCCTCAGCCAGACTAGAAAAGCACAGTAGGGATGCTTCCTAGGAAAATCTGCATGAACACATGGGCCTTCCAGGGCATGAGAAATAGCATCAACATGCAAATACTCCAGGAAAAGTTTAAGAATATATGGCTGCTAGCCTTCCCAAATCCTTTTCCTTATGCACCACTGAAGCTATCCTTACCCTCCCCAAACTTCTCCCACATACACAGGGAGCATCAAATTTACATCTGCTCAAGACTTTTTAGTTTTATCTCTTTGAAGCATGTTTGTAGTTCTAGATTCACTCATTAACCAAGAAACTGCTTAAAGAATTTATTATTGTAGCACATTTTTAACATATATACTAACATGTACTGGGCATTTTAGAACACCTGAGAATTTAAGAGAGACACATGTCAGAGTTTCCCTATGGACCCTTCCCAAGTGTCTACAAAGCAATGCTACCTACATGGCACATAATGCTGTATGGCACGAGTACACAGAGCTACCTGCAGACATCAGCAGAGACTGACCCCTCCTCTAGATTCAGCACCTCACAGCTGCTCCAAGCACAACTGGGCACCACAGCTTGGAAGGGCACCCAAGTCCATCCCTGTGACACACCCACCATCTCACGTGGCTTCAAATGTGAAGCCATATGTTCACATGTTGACCAAAGGGTTATAAAGTAGGAGAAAGAAAGGCATGTTATCATTTTATTATGGCAGAAATGGAAGTACTCTGTTTATTCAAAACCCTTTCCTCCTTCTGTGATGAGAGGTTAAAATAGAAAAAGCTATTCACTTGCAGAGAACATTAAATGAATTTATATCTGTATTTTTAAGCTCTTTGAGGAAACAGAATGGCCAGAACTGAAGGCAATTAGTGCACCAAACCAGACAACTAGAACAACAAAAAACACAGAACAATGATCTCTTATTTCCCAAGCTCAGATGTCACCATCACACTCTCCTATTCATGCAGCATACTGCATTTTGAAAAGCAGAGCTGTTTTTCTCTGCCTGAAAGGAATATGAAGCATTCCTATTTTTTTTCTAAGTAATTTTGGGCAGTCAGAAAAAGAAAACCTTTTGGAGTGCAAACAACTGAACAGGACAAACCTGTGGCAGGTTTAGAATGAGACATACTGGGAGGTGGATTCAAAATACAAAGCTAGTAAATTAAAGTATTGTAAAATCAAAAACCTTTTGTGAGAATTCCCCCTGCAGCATCCCAGATGGTGTGTTATGCCTTTTGATTTGGAGAACCATGAGACAATCATAAAAATGGCCAAACAGTGGAAAGTAAGACTAGTTATTTTCCACCATGGCCCCCCTGCACCACTTTGCACGGTGTATTTTTAATTTGAAGAGTCAAGTCATGCAGTAACTGTGACATAATTAATCAGAGGGAAATGGCATCAGTCACCTTCTGCAATGAACCACAGAGAAAAGAAAGCAATGCAATAAAATGGGTAATTAACACTGAACCTTGGATATAGGAAAGGAACTGCTCCCTGCCACCTGCATTAGTTCAACCCATTACTGGAAAAAATACTTCCCTGTGCAGTAACTTCTACTGACACACGCATCTACCCAGCCATAAACATTCACACCATCTGCTCTTGTTACAGCTCAGTTCTCAAGCCAACTTCCAAGCCAGGCTGACAAGAGTTCACATGGCTCTGATCCACCAGATCTTTTCCAACTAGTTATTCATTTGCAAAGAGAATTACTAAGCCAACAGAGGGTTTCTTTTTGTATGAGGTCTGTCACTGACAGCACCCAACTCAGCCAAACTCAGTAGCCAAATACCACATCAACTAATGTTCATGTATTTCTAAAATGTTTTAACTAATCTGTCTCTTCAGTCTCTGTTTTTTTCCTCTTAAAAGGTTTTCCAAATGTGCATAAAATTATATGGTTCACAGAAGTTTTTCAGCAATTGCCTGGAGACTCATCACGCTTCATCAATTTTATTATCAGATAGAGATGGAATTTAAAGCACCAAAACAAATAAAGGAAATATGCTATAGAAAGGTGAAGTACCAACAATATTCTTCTGTCACAAAGAGTCGATGTGAATTTAAACCATCAAGAAAAAAAGGCTCCCTGTTACACTGTTTATTTTCTTGAATATTCAATTACAACCCTCATTTATTTACAAGGTTACACAACCTTGATCGCTCCCACCCCTTCCATCACAGCTGAGAGAGCATTTTGGGCACATCCACTGCATGTAAAGAAGCAAAAATAGCTGACAGTTGCTCTAATTTGGTAACACAGATTCACTGGTTTTAGATCACTGGGTCAAAAGACTGCTTAAAGGTGACCCACCAGCCCCTGAACTTCTTGCAGAACTAGTAAGTTCACCAGGCCACAGAAAAAAAAAGATATTTTTGCTCCATCACAGTGCAGGACAATATACACAGCAAGCATTGCAACCCATGTTGTTTCCAAAAACACATTTTAGAAGGTAGTTTCTCCCAGCATTCTTTTCTGAATTTATCTTTGCAGTTGACAAACAGACTGATTCTTCTTCCAAAAGTACAACTAGAAATACCAGCACTCTGCCTCTTGCTAATCCCAGGTAAAGACCAAAGCAGAGATAAAGAACTAGACTTCTAACCCACAAGCAGTCCTTTTTTTAGGACAGAAAGCAGCTTTATTTTTTTTCAACTTCTTTTTTTTTTCTTTTTTCTGTTTTTTTCCATCTCTAAATGCCAGGCATTTCAGAGAGCTTGGGAAAAGAAGTCAACATTGTGACAGATACACATATGAAACTACCACATGAAGCATTTTTTAAATTGGAAAATAAAACAGGCTCTCAGAAACACAGAACTACAGCCAAACACTATTTTATTACTGTATTTATACCACAAGCTCCCTTCTGCTCTTTCCTTCCAGAACTAAAGGTAAATCCATGAATTAGACAAGAAAGTGTTCTGTAGGACATAGATAACAATTTCTGAGACAGAAAAATCCTACTAACACAGTTTTCTAGACCATGTCATAGGACAGTATAGAATCAAACAAATTAACCTTGGAGCTTACCATTTCTAGACAAATCAAGTTCCACCAGCTGCATGAAATTTGCTATTTCTGGAGGGAGCCGTTGGATTTCATTATCACTAAGTCCAAGTTTCCGTAACTTCACAAGCTGGAAGAAAGGCTGAAAGAAAGAAAAAATTGCATTTCAGAAAATATTCACATAACTCACATATAGGCATGATAAATGATGAGGAATAACTAGAATCACTTTCAAAATGTGAGCTAATTAAAGCTATTTCATGGCATTAGTTATGCAGATCTCCTTCACACCTGTACCAGAACAAACATTTTGTTTTAATTTTCACATGCAGACAAACTGAATGTGAAAATAACCTATATTTTACTTAAAATGAAAATGCATGTAAAAAAAAAATCCATAAAGCTTGTTGTTAAAGATCATTGCAGATAGACACTAGCAAAATCCAGAGTGCCAGCTTAAAGTCATTAATGGGGCAAGGCTACCAAGCAGAGTAATTAAAAGCATCCTAATTACACACCAGGGCTCGTTAGGAAGTTAATGCAGAGGGAGAACAAGATCTAGAAAAGTGATGAAGAGGGGCTGACAAGGTCTTCTTCAGCAGTGAACACCAAAACCAACTAGGTTACAGAACCAGCCTCCCCCAGGCAGGCTTTCCTTCCAGCCTCAGACACCCTCTGTTCTATGGCCCAGTTTCAGAAGGACTAATGAAACTTGGGCAGCATTTCAGGTCTCCTTTGCTTGAGGAAAAACCCAGCCCAGCCCTGTCCATGTGAGAACACAGCACATAATGCAGCGTGCAAACATTCCCTGACCTCAGCTATGGGCTCAGGGGGTCTGGCAGCCCCCAAGACAAAATAACCATCAAACAGGCCAAGCTGAAAGTCAGGTCAATCCCAGGCACTGGGAGCAGCTGGTGACTGAAAAAGGATCATTTAAAACATACTGAGATGTAGGCATTGCTAAGAAAGTTGTGGAGCTCTTACGGAAACTTTCCTTTCTTCCAGGCAGGTCTTTCATGGGGTGAGGATTTGTGCAGAATGAAATGACTTGACACATAAGTCATCTTGATCAAAACTGAACAGACTCCTCCAATTTTGAGTGAGTTTTGTGCCCCTGGAGTGCGCAGGGAGTTTGATCCAGCAGTCAAACATGTGCATCTCACCCACTCACAGGATGGGTGCATGCCTACACCCCCACGGTTTTGCCACCCTGGGGTAACTGGAAGATATTGTAAATTTGGGATACCCACTAACATTTCATCACCTACAATCCCTTCTAGGAAATTAGCACCTCTTCTTGAGTTTTTTTTTATTTAAGTGATGGAGTATGTGCTCTAAATGTCACTCAGATATTACTAAGATTGACATAAAAAGGGACAGTAAGGCATCTTACTAGGACACAAGGCAAAAGCAGTTTCATCAATCTGTATTACAATACAGGTTTTCAATCTTATTTTGAGTGGTCAAGATCATAAATCAGGTTAAATGCAAAGTTTTGCACTTCTGCATCAATCTTACAGTATACACTGTGCCACAGAAAAATAAACCACATCTGAAACAAATGTGATTTTCCCTCAAAAACATGGGTTCCTTTTAGGGGATAAGAAGGATAGAGCTTTAAAAAGTTTATAAACACTCGACAGTAAAAGATGCACCAGATTTGAACGTGGAATTTCAAAGGCATTTTTGAGTCAGAATGGCACTCCTCCACCCTCCCCCATATTAAAAGTGTTTTGTAACACAGTTGAAATTTTAAGAGGAAGGTAAAATTCTCTGTAATTCCATATTTCTAGCTCCCTAAAAACTTATGTTCCAATTAAAATAGCCACAAATGCATTTTAATCCTTCATTGTCCTCAAAAGATCCGTAACTGCATTTTCATATCATTACCATTCTTACCTTAAAACAAATGTAGCCCTTTCTCTAAATATTTATTAATATGCCTAAACCAAAAATCCATCAGAAGCTTAGAAAAGCACTTAAAGACACTTTTGTGAAAACATAGCAGGAGTACACTCTGCAGAAGAGATCCCAATCTGTCCTAACACTCCAGAGTAAATACTTGCCAAAATGTGTTCCTCAAAGCAGTGTGTAGCTGCTAAACTGTATGAAAGTTATAAATATTTATGTTCTCCTACAAATCTTATCTGAGCAACAGTTGTCCCTGACAGATATTCAATGGCAAGTGAGCAAAGACAGCAGGAACACGGTTAAAAGACAGAGCAGTCATCCAAAGAGCTGGATATCCTCTGGAAGGTTTGAGAGCGCTCAGAGTACCACGTGCCAATGCAGTCCGTGTTTATTAAATGTGCAGAGCACGTGTGCAACAAGCAATATTACACAATATTTAAAGATATTCCTGTTTCCTCAGCTGACTACTACTTAAAAGAAAAATTAACTGGAAGGTTTATTTTCCATCTGTATAACAATTTTTAATGAATGACACCATTTCCTAGATAAAATCAAACTGCAGTTACACAAATGGCATTTCTTTGAACTTCTGGTTTGTTTGTTTTTTTTCCTTTAAACTACAGGACTCGATCACTCTTGCACGTTTAGTGCATCCTAGTCCCATTTCATTAAGTGTTCTTCCTTTCTCTAAGACACATCATTAGTGCTCTGAAGCACTGCTGGAGAGGCAAGCAATTCCTTTTAGCCATATATGTTTTACCTTTCAAAAAGGCCACAAAGGGAATGAAGGGAAAACAGAGAACAAAGAGAACTAAAAGCTTACTCAATACAGTTCAACAAACATAAACATATATATGTATATATACATATGTGTATAAATATCTGAGATTTTTAAAATACATGGCAACAAGAAACATGTTCCTAATTTGATGTTTCTAACACAGTTCTGCCTCTATTTGGTAAGCTCTAACACGATCCAAAGTGCAATGGGGCTGTTGGCCAGAGCAGCATATCCACCCAGCACGCTCTAATAGCTGGTTTTGATTGCAGACCCAATGCCTCTATGAGTATCTTGGCAACACTTCTAATGCTGCTTAGTTTAGCCAGCCTAATTAATAGTGCCTCAATGAGAAAAATAATGCCATGAGCATAAGCACTGAAGTAGCCTATAACTTGCTATTTAGTACCAGTTCCTGGCCCTCAACTGAAGCTTTTCCTGCTATCAAAGAATTTATAGAGGTTTCTATTATATGGATTTTCTAAGAATATACATCTTGAACAGATCCCTTCTCTCACTGGAAAACTAACCAAGACTCTCTCACCCAGACACATATTTTAAAAAAAACTTCATTCTGACAAAATTGGGTCGATGTCAGCCAACGGAAGAAAAAAAGTAACAGATAAGTTCATGACTCACTGAAAAGTATAAACAGACAGTATGATCCCACAGTCCTCATTTTTTATACCCTTTTTTTTAAGAATACCACTACAACTGGCACTCAATTCTAGAAAAGAAAAAGTTAAGAGAATTATGCCAAACTAGTAGGATATTTTCTTCCATGCAAGTGGCCAAGACAACATATCTCTGGGTTTCTTTCAATGGTTCTCTCCCAAAACAAAAAATACTCATGCCTGAGAATTCTCCCTGAAAATTCAGCACCTTAGCTGATGGGAATAAAAAAAAAAAACATAAATGGAAATACAGGAAAACAATAAACAGTTGAAGTAAAACACATAGGAGGGAACAAAGATGTATTTACAGCTAATGCTGTTTAAGGGGAGGAGCAACATTTCAGCATCATCTGAGCTGCTAGAGCCTTTGCAGGGCTAGAGACATGTCACACTCCAAACCCACCTGGCACAGGTAGCATAACTAAATGTTTACTGTGTTAAGCTCAACATTTCCATAAAAAGGCTACTACTAGCTATTGCAACCACAACTAGCAGCAAAGAGAATTAAAAATTCTCTTTAGGCAGAACCCACTGCCTAATTCTCACAATGGGCTAGCATAAGCAGTAGAAATTAGAATGAGATGTAAAGGAGAAAGAAAATTGCAAATTAACTTGCTTCATGGTTACACACACACTAGATAAGATGAGGGTTTGGTGGTTTTTTTTGCTTCAGGATTTTTTTTTTTTTGCAAGCACTTGAGCTGTTCCTGACAAGATCAGGAATTTGTAAGCATTTGCTCTTATGTCAGATTTCCCTCAGATGCCAATATGGATTTTCCACATACACATGCTGCCTCAGCTTTTAAGTCTTCTTCAGGCAATTACATTATTTTATTAAAATGAATTAAGTAAGCTCTAAGACAGAGTATGTTACTAGGCTCTGTTTCTTAAGAACGTCTGTATTTATTTCAGCCATTTTCCAAACTTACACATGACCAACTAAAGGCTATCTGTGCCTTAGAATTAAGAAGTGGTACATAGTAACTTAAACACAGTTTAACTCCTAAATGCATTCTTGTTTTAAATCTTACTTCAGGCTCCATTTTCTTCTTCTACATTGTAAACAAAAATCAATGGGGACACCATTTCATTTGTTTACTTCCAATCACCAGCTATGTGTCCTCCTTCGGTCACCGGATAAGGGAAATTACAGCCAACCCTTCCCCACACTTTTTATAGTGCTTCAGAAAGATCTTTTTCTGAGCTCCTTCAGGCAAACACAAGTAGAAGAGGTAATTTTGGTAAGAAAAGCAATGAACAAGAGATAAGGCATCAAATCCATGAAATAACCTTGCAACATAGCTGCTGCCCAACAAGGTCCCTACCCCCTGGCAGTTACCATTTTGTCTGCACTGTTGCTTGGCATCAGTGGCAGCAGAGGAAGCCTGTAAGAATATTGTGCTATTTAGTGCAATACAACAGAAGCCCAACCCACTTTGGGTGAACACACTGCTTGGTGCTCAGGACACCATGAGGAAAACAAGGATTAAATCCCATAGTGAAGCAGCACCAGTGAATCCAAGCACTCAGCTTCCTCAGAATGGGTTTAATAACCAGGCTCTGGCACAAGCATACACACACATTCCCCATCTGCCTGAAGGGCAGAGGCTAAGAGGGAAGGGTGAGCTTTTCCTCATTCCACTCCACTCCACTTCTGTCAAAGTCATCAACAGAAAGGCCTTTGAGAGACTATCAGTAGGGGTCACTCAGTGCTAAGGATTCCAAGGAGAGAGGACACTCAGTGCCCTACACTCACCAACTGGCGGGATTTCAAGTATCACTTCTACTCCAGTCAGCCAGTGGACATCCCAGTCTGGAGCTCCCAGCAAGCTGTAATGCACCCTGCACTCCAGCCTCAAGACATCACCCTCAGTCAAAATCCACAACTAACCTGTGAGCAAAAAATTCTTTCTAGGATGCAGTCCTGTACATCATTGTCTAAAAATCCAACCCAGAGACTTCTGCCAGTAGCACGGGTGAGAGTGCTGAGGAAAACCAGCAAGAGCACAGAAAACAGACACCTTTCCTGTAGAAGCACATCCAAACTAGCTGCACAATAAAATGCTGAGGAAGCTGAATCCTACTCTGGATTCATGAACTGTGAAAAGAGATCTCAGCAGACTCCAGTAAAGCCTAGCATGGGCATTATCAGTTTGGCATCTCCCACAAAGCCTGCCAGCAACATCAGGACTCCTCAAGTCACTCTGTCTCCTTTCACCTGTGAGCAAGGACAGCTGGCAAAGGCAACAGGGTTTCTCAAATATGGATCCCACGTGATCCTTTGGGCACAACACACTTTAATTTTCAAATAAAATACTCCCTTAGATACAGAAGCAATTTCTGAGGGCAGGGATGAACTCACAGTGCAGCACAGCAGGGTCATCATGCAATTGATAACTCTACATCAAAGCAGCAGCTGATGGACTTCCTCTGGAGCCATGAGGAGATGCAGCAGCAGCTGGTGATGGACAGCAGCACACAGACCTCTGCCTGCCTGTTCTGTGGCAGGCTGGCAAATGGACAACCACTCCATGCAGCTGAGGTCTCTAATTCTGTCTTCACATGTGCCATGAGCAAAGCCAGAACTATTATATATACTTGGCATGATGAAAGATTGTTTCACACACACAACCATGTATGCAGAATATATTCAAGCTATCCTTTGGTCTTGCAACATTCTACTACCAACTTTGTGATCACGAATATTAGTGAAAAACATCATGGAGGTGGACATTGAAGCAGGAGTCCATACAAAACATTAATAAAATTAGTAGATTTCACAACAAGAGAAAAGATTAATGAAACAGCACAGTTCATGGGCACATATACTAAACAGAACCAAATGCTGCAGCTGCTGTCTCTCCCTCCAATGGGTACTTGAAATGAAAGCCCAAGAGAAAGATCAGCCAGGCTGTGGGGGAAGGCCTACAGAGACAGAGCAAAAAATTACACCAATGCCTCACTGAAGCTGGTATTCAGCATCGACCTGCTACATTTCTGACACCCCATTTTCAAAGCATCTGCCATTTTCTGAACCACTGACAAGGATGGGCCAATTGCAGGTCCTACTCTCAGTTGTTAGTATTCCTTTTAAAAGAAGACAAATAGGGGACTATCCACTCTCAAAAACCAATCCACTGCAGCACTGAATCAAAATGCTGCCCTACCAAGCAATGCATTGACCAGGTTATCTCCCACTGTTCCTGGCAGACAAGGATCTACTTTCTCTTATATCAATTAAGCAGAAGCAACAAAGGTTAAAGAGCACTCATGCTAGAGCTGTTTGTTAGAGCACCAAGGTGAGAGGGACTACCTCTGCCTTTAAGAGAGGCCAGAAAACATCTACAACAATGAAATACAGATTCATTGCAGTTAAATGCATTTGCCATTTGGAGGAAAAAAAACCAAAGCCCACATTAATCTCTCTAATGAATTTCTAGCATGCATTTTTCCAGTATACAAGACTGTTGACAGGAGGTAATGTCTTTATTTTTGACCAACTGATATAATTAGAAAAATAACTCTACGTATAATCATAAAATTTATTTTAGAGGTACAGATGTATAATCTCTGCCCACAAACCTTGTCTCACCTATGTACATCACAAAGAGAAGGGAATGCTACCAGTTTACTACAACAGTACACACCTTACAAAAAAAAGTTAAAGGTATAGAAATGTCTTGAAAGTACTTAATTACATTCAGCTCAGGTCAAAAATCAGTAGAGCGGAGCTGTTACTACAAAAAACTGCCATTAGAAAATATTTCAAACCAAGCACACCTCAAAAGTCTTCTGAACAATCACAGGCACATAACAGGGAAGATAATGACTTTCTTTTGTTTAGGAAACAGCAGACTAAGTTCTTCCTCTGCTTCCATCAGACTGTGGTCTTTCATTTGATGTCAAAAGGTAAAGTATTTCTTCAAGTGTGAAGCAATACAACAGAAAAATCTGGAAAGTAGGAGGAGAAAACCTAGACATACTTAACTGGTAATAAACTTCTTTGTAGCCTTCAACACAGAGCTCTAGGTGTATTTATAGGTATATTAATATAAGGATCCAATGTTGCTTCTCTACAAACTATTATGGATTTTAATAATTCAAGCATATACTGCATGATAGTACTAATTGACAATAATCACAACAGGTCACAAAAGGTAACATAATCTCAAGTTACCAGCGCTCTTAGCAAGTATTTTAAATAGCATTTGTCATACTGAAAACAATCTCAAACTTTCAATAAAACTACTTTTACTGTGTGTGCACAGTCTGCTTCAGCTTCACCCAGTGGCACAGTTCTCTCTCTGACACTAACTGCAAATACATGCTTGTTCAAATCACACAGTAGTATTTCTTTAAGGATTTACAGCAAGATGTGCAAAAACACCATATTATTAATGTAGAAAGTAAAACAAGTAAACATTTGAGGGTGAATAAATCTTGAAAGCCAAAACAATTCAGTCTGTATCATTAAAAACACCCAAGTTAAAGACAGGCAAAATCTTTGATATGCCCTCTACAGAATCATAAAACGGGTGAGATTGGAAGGGGCTCTAGAAATCACTTACTGCACCCCTGCTCAAAGCATGGGTCACCTAGAGAATGTCACTTAGGACCATGTTCAGTCACGTTTACAGCATCTTCATGAACAGAGACTGCACAACCTCTCTGGACAATCCAAGCCAGTGTTTGAGCATCCTCACAGCAAAAAAGTATTTTCATATTTCAGACAGTTTCCTGTGTTTCAGCCTTCACCCACTGCCTCTTGTAAGGTCACAGGGCATCCCAAGGTTTCGTGCTGATTAACATGTATTTATATACAACCATGAGCCTTTTTCTTCTCAAAGCTTAACTACTCTGGCTCCTTTAGCCTTCTCTCCTGAGAGATGCTCCAAGCCCTTAACAGTCTTTGTGGTCCCTACAGTGTATGTCCAGTATGTCCATGTCTCTTCTTTTGGGATACCCAGCACTAGACAAAGCACTCCAGGTCTGTTTCCCCAATGCTAGCCAGAGGACAAGGATCACCTGCCGGCAATGCTTTGTGTTGCACAGCCCAGGATATTGTTGGCTCTCTCTGTCATGAAGGAGCATTGCTGGCTGACAGACAACTTGTCCACCAGGTTACCCATGGCCTTTTACTGGAAAGCTGTTTTCCAGGTGGTTGGCCCTCAGCCTGTACTGAAGAACTGGGTTATTTCTCTCCAGGTGCAGGTGTATTTCTCTTTACTGAACTTCATGAGGTTCCTCTATGCCTATTTCTCCAGTCTCTCCCTGTCCTGCTGAATGGCAGTATAAACATCTTTTTTACCAACGTCTTCCAAGGAGAATCCTAAACATACCAAAGTTTGTTTTCTCAATATGCTGGTTTTTGTCCTGTTCCTTCCTCTCAGAACCCAGAACTCCACCATCTTATGGTCACTACAGCCAAGGTGACCAAGGTCAGTACAGCTACTACAACCCTGATCTTCACATCTCAACCTGCCTTTTCTTTTTTTTAAGTATGAGGTCCAATAGATCACCTCTGTCCATTAAATCCTTGAGCAGCTGTGTTAGGAAGCCATCAAAGCACTTCAGAAAACTCCTGGGTTGCTTATGTCCTGATGTGCTGTCCTTCCAGCTGTCATGTCATTCAAGACCCTTGTGAGGGCCTGAGCCTGTAAAAATGAGACTTCTTCCAGTTACGTGTAGAAAGCATCATCGACTACTTCATCCCGATCAAGCAGTCTACAGCACACACCCAAACAATGTCATACACTAATCCCAATCTGCTCTCAGCCGGCCCATCATCCATCTCAAAGAAAAACTTCACAAATCACTGCTACTCTCTCATCCAAAGGGCAAGTCCCCATCCTTGTTTTCCTGGCCTGTCCTTAAAGAGCCTGTGTTTATCCACTGCAGCACTCCAGCCACGTGAGACATCCCACCACATCTCTGCAAACTCAAGGAGATCTGTGCATTCAATAAAAGGAAATAAAGTTCCTATATACGTACAACTTAAGCAGCCATAAACACAAATTTAAAGAGAGGTATAGTACGATAATCATGTCTTTCCACAGATTACTGGCCCCTGACCAAACAAGTGTCTTTCAGGCTTATGGTTGCATAATGATAGAAACAATGATGGAACAGTGAAACTCAGTCCAGAACAGGTTTTTTTGCGAGACAAAGGTATGGTATGGGAAGAACAGTGGGACTGTTTCTTAAGGAGTTTTCACATGATTTTGGTAAGATAACAGCACCCTGGATTTCAACAGCACACATAACAGAGATACCAACAGTGCTGAATGTCAAGCAGAGCAGACCAGCAGCATCTCTAACAAAGAAACTGGGGCACAGGAAGAGGCCAGGGTTTAAACAGGTCTCTTGGGAAAAGGGTCTCACATCTATCTAGTAACTCTACAGAAAAGCTTTAGTATATAACACCAAGAAGAAAAATCACAGATGACAGATATAATTTGTAAGCTCAGAGATGCGAAATAATTCAGTGCTGCACTACATTAGGTTTACAAACACTACACAAAAATCATTCCCCAAAGGAAAAAAAAAACTTCCTCAGACTCTTAGGCTAAACTAAGTGCATAGAAAAAATTTTGAAATTTTTTCTGCCACTGGAGTTTTTCCATAAACAACATCTGCTAGAAGTATCATGGGAAAGTGGTCTTTATTCTTTGAGTTAAAGAACTGAGCAGCAGCAAGACAAAACAGCAGCAAAACAAGTGTTATAAGCTATTTCCACCACCCACCAATGCAAAGAATGCTGTGATTTAACACAAAGGCCAAAACATAATACTGCATTCAAGGGTTCCTAAGATTATTTTTTTTCTGTCACTGGAGAAAGAAATATGCAGGGATTCAGTTTTGTACTGCAAATTTGAATCACAGAGAAATTAAGCTGACAGGATGTATTTGCCCTTAAATTCTAATGTACTGGAATAGAAAACACCATTTCAACTACAGACTGATCTATAGAATTGAAAGCATTTTACTTTTATCTGATGCTTTTCATTAGAAAAGCTATTGAAACGCATCATGCAGAATGTGTTATTTTCTTCTATCAAAGCAATTTGCCAGAAAGCCTACTCTTCATTGAAGAATAGTTTTTGACATGCAGCAAATTATATACTGCACATTACAGCCTGAGTTGAAAAATTCCTCAAGTTTTCACTCCCAAGGAAAATAAAAATGCTATGGGTTCAGAAAAAAACCACACAAACTACATTTTTTAGTTGCTCTATGCACACTGGCAATCATATTTTTTCCCCCAATAAAATCAGATACACAAAATAATCAACAGAAGGCACATGGGATCCAACACAGGAGAAGGAATTATTTAAGCAAGTTAAGAGCTACACTTCACCACCAACTCTATACATAGCCCATCCTTTTCAGACCAAAGGGTGCAGCTCTTTAATTTGTCTTGTAAAACAGAAGTGGCGAGAAGCATGCTGACAGCTAGAAATTGCAGTTCTGTGGGAGAACAGCCACATCTGCTGAGGAAGGCTTCAGAGAGACTTCATTATTGTGGAAAACCACCAGCAGCTTAATAGTGTACAGCTTGCTCCTCCAGCACATCCCACCAGGCTGGCTTATCCTGCAAGAAGGGCAAGAGCAGAGGAGGGAACCTGGGAGGCAGCAGAAAGGAAGGGGAAAGAGCAGAGTACAAAGGAAAGAGATGTTTGCAAGGGCAGTCAAGAACCCAGCACAGAAGGGACAGGAGAGGAAGCAAAGCATCAGCAACAGCCGACAGACAGAGCTCTTTGGGTTGGAGGAAATAAGAAAGATGCTGGAACGTGAAGGATGGGGGAGGATGGGAAAGTATGAACATTCAGGGTGAGGAGTCTGAGACACCAGTGGTAAAGACACAAGAAGGTCACTGACAACATAAGAACAAGTTCTGCATCACGTAACTGGGGAATGGAGCAAAGGGACCCCAGGATCCAGCAGAGCAGCTAAGGAAATCTTGACAAAGATTCACTTACTGACATGGGAAACCAAACATGCAGCAACAAAATTATATAAAAAACCTTTAAGTTACTCTACAAACAAAAATTATTACCTTGTATTCTTAAAATGCTGACAGATACAACTTGATGAAAAAAAAGTATTTGTAGGGAAAAGGGGGTCAGAGAAACAGTTCTTTTTCTGGTCCACGTACTAATGCACAAGGAAGCAAACATGGGGAAGAGTAGAAATAACAGGGGCACCTCTCTCTGCTTCTCAGACATTTCTGTTCAGGTATTTTCCAGATGAACCCTTCCTACTCACTCCCCTTAGAAAAAGGTGAAGAATTCTACCATGCATTTTGGACAGCTTACAGAACAGAAATAAAACTAGCAAAGTAATTCCCTCAACATGATTCAAGTGTATTGCTTGTTTCTCCTGAGGATATTTCTCATAACATACAATTCAGCAATAGTGCTGAGTCCTGCCAGTCATTTTCCTTCAAGATACAGCAATTCTCTAAGTTGTCTTCCATATTTTGATAGGATTTTTATGTGTGTTTCTTCTGTTGGGTTTTTTCATTAACACCCTAACACACACCACATTCTACTAGCTTATTCTAGAATAAGAGAGGTTTTACATATGCTAGGAAAGACTACAAATTAACAAAGCCTAGGACTACTTCTCTATCTCAAAATGGAGATTTTAGGATGTATTAGAGTATATTCTTTTACTGGTGTATTGGATCAAACCAACCAAAAGACACCTTTTATAGCTACTTGATAGAAATGGGGGCAGAGAGAACTCGGGGGGAGGGGGGAAGTGTGTGCATCCAACACAAATTGCCTTATCAGCTTGAGAGAAATGCAGCAGGTCCACATATTTCATCATGCCACTTGCTGATATTCATCTCCCTCAGAAAGCTTTACATTTGAAGGGATGAAAAAAAAATACAAGTGCATGTGGAGTGGATGTCTAGAAATAAAGCCATCATCACTGTCAGATTTGTAGCCATGGCAAAGTTGGTAAAAGAACTCACCAGTATCTACTTGATTTCAGAGAAGCTTTACAAAACCTCCTACCTACTGCAAAAGACCTTTCAGACCACAGCTGCCCACACTGGAGAACTGAGTCTGAACTACCTGTGTGCACAATGAAGAGCTGAGCAGCAGAGCTGGGGTCTCCTCCTCCATCCATGGCAACTTCTGCTGCAAGTGACAGTTTACAGGGAGATTCTTCTTCACTGTGCCAAGCTGAGGCTTTACAGCAGCAATTTCCTAAGGGGCATCACAACCATCTCAACAGCACAAACACCTTATCAGTGTTGAAGGATTATATTATGGCATCAGCACAGCCCACAGGTGATTCACCAGGAATTGGCACAGATCACTGTGAACTTCAGGACTTCATCAAGCACTAACACACACCTAACTAACCAGCCACTGAGAGTTAAATAATTCTCCTGACTTGTTTAGGCCTCAACTCAGCCCAAATCTAGCTTGATTTTGTATTACTGCCTTTATAAACATAGAGAAGAAACTTAATGGAGGTTAAGGTCAGTCTGATATAATGAATTACACTAAATTAAGGATGTAACAACCACTTTTATCTATGCTGACCCAATAGTTTGTTAATTACACACTCTGATGATTTCCCCCATGTTTTCTCTACCAGAGGTATGGTCTATCCCAGCTTTTTGCACTGATTACCAATTCTGAATCTGTACTTTGCATTGACACTACCCTTTAAATATAACAGGAATGAGCAATGTATGCTGTAGCTACCTTCCACCGAGAGATCTTCCATGATTCTCCTCAACCAGATTCCTAGAGGAGAACTTTCAGAACTATCTGCTGGTAGAAAAGTTGAACAGGGCTCTTCCATCAGTTTTACCTTCAATACATTAGTTTCACATTCAGGACTGCAGCTCTATTTTTGTACCTCAGAATTCTGCAGAGTCAACACTTACATGAGGTGACTCCATTTATCAGAAATCATTAATAAGGAACTGACAAGGAAAGTTCACAGGTTTGTGCAGGAAGCCCCAATAAAAATGCCTCCCTTCATTGCTGACAAGGCACAAAGTACTTAGGACAGATACAAGTATGTTTCTGTGGTTGTATTTCTTCAGATTCCTCCTAGTCCAGCTAAAAACCCACACACATATTCCTACAGTATATTTAGGCACTCCTGTAACATGATCCATGCACATTAAAAAAAAAAAAAACAAAAAGAACCTTCTTTCTGACTTCAACTTCTGCTTGATTCCACCACAATGCCAAGGAGCCTAGGCTAATTTTTGGAGTTTTTTAACTCCCTCAGCTATTTCTTACAGGTATGGGATGTAATGCATAGTCACATGCAACTAATGGGAAAAAAGTGGTCTTTTTAAGCATCACAGGGCAAAAAAAGGCTATTTCATATATTATGGTTCAAGGAATAGAGAGAAACAGTAAATAGCTGTACTCTATTTACAGAAATGAATACCATGTAACACCATGAACAGACATCAGCCTTTACATTTGTACAACCAGTCGGTGGTGAATTTATTACTTTTTTTTAAATCCAAGAGCCATGGGTGTCAATGGGATTTTAGTCACACACACATTAAATACCCCTGTAACATGATGTGTACCAGCCTGAAAGCCAACATTAATAAGAAAGGTCTAGTACAAAGGGACTCCTGAGTTTGGTCCGTGCACAAAGCCAGTAAAAACTGCTGGAAGTAAAAATAGCACCCACACACAGGCTATGCAAACCAGTTTTGCTCTAGTTCAGAAGGATAAAGAGTTCAGTCACAACAAGATGCAAACTTGTGCCTAGGTTTTTCAAAAGAAAAAACCAAATTTAACACATCAGTCCAACTGACTATTTTTACTACTGTCTGAAGGAAAACCTAGCCACCACGATTACTCTTACTATGTAGAGTTGAAAAAAGAGAGTGTGTGTGAGTGCACTGAATTTCAAAAAGGAAAAAGTAAGGCTGTTTAAGTCTGGGTATGAACAGAGCAACTTTGATTCAGGTACAAACAAAGGTGCTTTTGAAAAATTTTCTGGCTAGTGACTTCAGTTTCTTGGATTCCAAGTTAGGAAGAGTCCACATAGCTTTTAGATGTAGCTTCCAGGTAACTCTTCCCGTGTCAAACTCTACCAACCACAACTCACAAAGGTTTCTGAGTTGTCCAAAGTTTAAGGAACAAACACGGGGAAGAAAGCCCGTGGGTCCTCAAGTCAGAAGTCGAGTATGCCTCCCACCCCCTCTGCATCTGTGCAGCCGCAGTGCCTCGCTGGAGTCACTCTCATGGAGTCCCTCCGGCAAAATGTGCAAGTGCCACCTGGAGAGGCACACTGGTAGGTACCACTTCAAGGTCTCAAAATCATGTTGAATTTAAAGTGAATTCACCTTTGACAATAATACCAAAAATACAGTATGCATAAAACTCTGAGTACATGCTTCAAGTGGGAAGCAAAACACTGACAACTGCCCAGGACTTAGACCGAGACACAGAAAAGGCTTATTCGTCTCTCGTGTTTTGCACAATGAAGTTTCCAGGAGTAGAAAGCAGAAACGGGAACGCGGTTATCTGCTGGAGGGTTTTGGTTTTCCCATGTACGGAGCAGATAGTATCTACCGAAAGGGGAAAAAAGGGGAGGGCTGAATACCCTCCAAGGTCTCGTAATTCCGATGACGTGCATGTTAATCACAATATACACTCATGTCCTGCGACTCCGGCACCAACCCCCCTGCCTTCCCACAGGACCTGTCCTGCCGCAAGACGCGGATCCCCAGGTTTTGCTCCTGAAAGCTCATTTCCCATCAAACTCCGGGGAAACGCTAATCTGAAACTCCAGCTCTTCCTTTAACTCCGAGGGCTGCTACCCCAGACCCACGGCCCCAGGAGCCCCTCACCGCCGCCTCGGTGCGGGCGCTGGACCGGGAGCTCGGCGGGCACCTGCCGGGGCAGCTCACCTGGCCCCCCGCTCCCATTCCCGCTCACCTTGGGCAGCTCGCGGAGCTGGTTGGCGTCCAGCAGGAGCTCCTCCAGGCTGCGGCTGTAGCGGTAGATCTCCTCGGGCACGGCGGCCAGCGAGCAGTGCCGCTTGTCGATGGACTCCACATGGCGGTTGCACCGCCACAGGGGGATGCAGTGGAACATCGCCCCGCCGCCGGGGGCCGCGGGGCGGGCGCCGCCGCTCACCGCCGCCCCCTCCTCGCCGCCGGCCGCGGGAGCTGCTGCCCGCTCCGCCGCCGCGCAGCGCGGGTCCCGGCGAGCCAGCGGCCGCAAGCCGCATCCAGCGAGCCGCCGCCACCGGCGGGAAGCAGCCCCGGGCGAGCGCGGCGGCCCCGGGAGAACAATGGGAGGGAGCCGGAGCGGGGCGGAACCGGGGCGTCCCCTAGTGCCTCTCGGCGGGCCGCTGCCCTCTCCGCAGGGGCATCGCGGGGCGCCGAGCGCAGCGCTGCCGGCCGCCGCCGCGCATTCCCGCGCCTGACCCGGAACACGGGCGGCCGTTCCCGCTCCCCCTCCTCTCCTCCCCCGTCCCGGCTGACATCAGCGGGGCCGGGCCCTGCCGCCCTGCCCCGCCCCGGGCCTGGACCCGGCCCGCCGCTCGCACACCCCCCGCTCCCGCTCCGGCGCCGCCTCGCCCCGGGCAGCCGGGGGCGGGCGGCTGCACAACTTTCTGCCAAGGGAAAGAAAAGCGGCGCCGGCACGGAGCTTTCCCCGGCTGGAAGCGTAACGTGCTGCCCGGGCAGCGGGGCTCGCACCGCACCCCTCCGGCCCGGGGACTGGCGGGGCGCGGCTCCCACAGCAGCGGCCGGGCCCGCAGCCGCCCCGGGCAGGCTCGGCCAGCGCCCCGCGCGGCGGGCGGCGGCTGCTGTCGGAACGGCGGCGTCCGCAATCCCCGGGAGTGCCGGGGAGCGGTTCGGGACGCTCATTTTACCGACTCTGGGACATGCCGATCCCTACCTGAAGCGCCCGGGAACACCGAGCAGGAGCGTGCGCAGACCGCGCTCACAGTTTCTTTTCAATTTTTAGAACTCTGTCTGGAAAGTAACACAAAAAAATCTATGGAACGCACTCTAGGTACCTGGCCCTGAGTAATATTTCCCTTCTCAAATTGCATTGGTCTAAAATTAAAAAAAAAAAAAAAATAGGAAAGAGACAAATATATACTATCCTCAAGGCTTTCTGAAAATAGGGTTTTTAATCCACTTTCAAAAGGGCAATCGTTAGGTCACAAGGGTTAAGGAAGACAAAGACTGGGAGTCCTCTGCCCGCGTCCGCCGGCTCAGGGCTCCGGCAGTCCCACCTCTACACCCCTGTGAATAGGGCGATGTGCTCCTGAGCTCCGATGGCAAAACAGCCTTAAAGGATCTCGTTTTTCTGGTTACATAATAGCAATTTTGTAATCTACACAGCAACACAAAATACTTTTGAAAAGAGGGAGTTAACATCAGCCCTGTTCTTGAAATATTGCTAATTTCTTGCATAATTATAATTGGGTGCAGATATAGGAATAGGAGAGAGGGACTTTATTGTAATTGTCTCTGTTCTTCAATCCCTGCACGGTACCAACAACACTTAATCGTACAAAGTTGCAATGTATTTGTTGTTGGGCTCTTCTTAAATCAGCTGATAAATCCTACAAGCTGCACTTGTTAAATTTCTGTGGAAATTTGAGTGATCTGCCTGTTTTTTGGTTTTAAAATGACATTTTAGGTACTTGCATGTTGTTACTCTTTGCAGACCTACAAAACAAGAAACTTTTAAAATGTTAACTTTTTCTTATAAATATCTTTTAAAATAACTGTCAGAACTAATTGTTTCTTCCTTCCATCAATATATTCAGTAATTACAAAAGAGCATTCATAAATGTGTTCACATGTGCTCGGAAGCAGGGCAGGCACACACCAGCACTCCTGAACCTTCCCAGCCCCGCAGCGGGACATTAGATAACTTCAACAGGATAAATCAAACCAACCTGTTGTGTGCTGGCAGAGCTTGGCAAAGACAGGGATGCAGGAAGCTACCCAGCAGATTCCAGAGGTGGGGATGAGGAGGACCATCTCTGTCACAATTAGTGGGTCCTAGCCAGGGCCAGCCAGGCACTTCAGATGCACCTCTTGCAGCTGCTAGTGAGACTGGTCCTCCCTGATTCCAGGCAGAGGAGCTAGGTTAGGAAAATCAATCTTCTTATGGCAGCTCCAACCCAAGATTTGACACAGAAGATATTGAACCAGATGCAGGGAATGTGGAGGCTCAGCAGAGATCAACTGAACAAATATTGAGGCAGATATAAGGCTCAAACTGTTCACAAGCCTCTGTGACCAACAGCAGATTTGCTGCCAAGATTGCTTTGCCTAAATTCAGTGACCTCAGTGCCTCTGTTCCTAGGGAACTCTCTGAAGAAGTGAGACTACAGAGCAGCCATGCAGCAGGGCACATGAACAAGGGAGGGCTACTGCTGACTACCCCCAGTTTACCTAGGACATGCAGTACTACAAAGGACAACATCATGGGAATGGGATAAATCAAAGCGTTTGAAACTGGAGAACAACATGACCTGCTTAATTGCTGAACAGAAGGATGAACACATTGCCTCCTGAACTCCAGCTCTAAAAAACAGACTGGTCAGTAGCACCTCAGGACCTTGTGTCCATCTTCTGCTTGTTTGGAAGCACCCACATTGTCCCACAGCTGAATCTGTCAACAGGCAAGAGCTCTAGCAGTGGCCTCAGTGGGAAGGTTCTCTCACCATCTTACAGTGCTCTCTGTCCCACCGTCCTCTGTGCCATTTGGGAGAAATGCCCAGCATGCCCTCCAGACAAAGAGGTCTTCAGATCCCAGCACTACACTGATTGTCTCAGATGCTTGTAAACTGCTTAAACCTTTCTTCCATGACATGGATACAAAATCTGACATGAGATGTCACTTCTGCAGATGCTGTCATGTGTCTCATGACTAGGCCTCACTGTGACAAGTCTAGGCAGTACTACAGGAGGGTGACTGACAATCGGGTGAGTTTGTATACTTTAATGAAGAATGAGTCAAACTATTTGCACGCTTCTCACGAGTCTCAGGGAGCCCAGGGGGGACAGACTGATTGCAAGAAAGCTTAATACTTATTTATGAGATCTGCCTTCACCAGCTGACACTCAATACAAGGATAAACATCTTTCCTTTCTCTACGATGGACAGCTAGTGTCATAGGGTTTTGACAAAATCCTTGGAAGCTTAGGACATTAAATCAGTGCTAGTGCCCCTGGCCCACTGCAGAGGTGAAATACTTTCACCTGAAGCTATGGTGTGGAAATAGGCACTGAGGAAGTCAAAAGGCAAATCAGTGCCATTCTTGAGAAAATAGTATTCTCACTGTAGAAAGCAAACTCCCAAGCAAGCAAACTTGTTCAGCTTTGGTCAGTGTAATAAGTTACTGGTATCTCTGGTTCTTCTGCACTAGGAAATAGCAGCAATAAAGAACCTTCCCTAAATGAAGAAGACATCTCATATTGGGACAAGTTTTGGTGGGAGAGGTCTTGAAAAAGGGGTGAGAAAAGAGAATTGTGATACAATACAGTAACTAGAAGCTATAGCCAGGCATGCAAGTTGTGAGAAGGGAGGACAGCAAATCGCCAGGATTCATACTAACACATACCTGACAACCTTATTACCTGGGGCACTGTGCCCCCCGGGGGTTCGGAGCAGTGTTGCCCTCTCTGATAGAAGCAGTCCTGCTGCATTACACATTTCCACAGCAAGCCAAGGTGTGGCTCACATGCAGAAGGAATTAAGTTGTGCTGGTCTCGCAGTCCTGCAGGAGGATTACCTGGTTCCAGCTGCCATTTGATAAAAGAGGTAGAGCCAGAGGTGTACCTCTTCTGCAGGAGGAGTAAATGAGTGTGGGGAGCAGCTTTGTGCTTCTTTCCCAGCCAACCACTTTCTTCAATCTTGTGCAGACAAGGTCAGACTTCTACCAGCTCTGATTCAGAGGGGAATAGATGAAGTCTGCTCTCACTGTGAGATTACAGTTCACATATCTTCCTGCTATTCACATTGTGATCAGGGAGCCACATCAGGGTTTGTGACAGTCCCTGTTGCCCCCATTAAATGGTGTTAAGGTGCTCATTAACAAAGGCTGCAGCCGGTTGTTTGCAGGACATACACAGCAGGAGGTGAGCAAGCTCTCCTGCATGCCACTGCTAGCAGAGCTGTGTTGAGTGCAAGAGATCACCCTGCTGAACAGTTCAGTGCTTCCAGGGCTCTCTGTTGGGAATGACACCAGGAGTACCAGTTATACACACAGTCACTTCATCGTTGAAAGCTGGGAGACTGGTCATGACCAAAAAAATTTATGTCATAAGTCCATCAAAGAAAGAGCCATCCTTCAGTCACTCCAGCCTGGTCTGGGCATATAGCCAAGAGCTTCAGTGCTGAAAATCTCAATTTCTCTTACTAGATACCATCATCCTGAGTGATCCTGAACAAAAAATTAGGTTTCTGTGACTTACAAAGAACTCAGACAATGAAATGTGAAATACAGATAAGGCTGGACTGATCTCAGGAGTGTTCCTGGAAGTTACGATTTGAAAGAAGCAAGAGCAAGGTCATGCTGTAGCTCTCCCTCCTCAGCACAGCTCAGACAGAATTGCTTTCTGGCTTGTCAAAAGGCAATTCAAGCAAAGAATGCCAAGTTTCAAGTTGAGATTCTTACAAAAAGGCCTAGAGCAAGGATATCCATGGGCTTGAGTGAGTCCAGAGGAGGTTAGTACTGCTACAAGGAAAGCAGTAATACTCAAAGTAATCAGAATTTAATAGTAATGTACATTGTAGGATATAAAGAAAACATAAAGAATGGATAGAAATAGATTTTGCATCAGCATAGTTTAAGTAATTCATAAAGCTCAGTTCAAAATCCACTTAGCACTAGGAAAAGTACAATAAATAACTAAAAAAAATGCAAAAAAAAAAAAACAAAACCCAAAAAAACCTCCATACAGATAAAATAAAAATAAAGCAGGCCAAGTTCCTGAAGTCTCTTTCTGCATTCAGGACTTCTTCCTTCCCCCAGATTTCTAAGCCTTGCTATAAAGAGATATGGTTACATGGCACAGAGAATCCAGGGCAAAACAAGAAGAGTACAAAGACAGAAAGACACAAGTACTATAGCTAACAGGACTAGTTTTGGGGGAAAATAATTTAACTAGCACTGATTTCTGCTGGAAGATTACTTCCCCAGCAGCTCTGAGCAAATTAAACAGGAATACTACTGAACCCACTGTATCACAGCCTGCAGAGCTGCTGAGAGGCAGCCCCAGCAGGGTGCTGGAGGTAATTAGCACTGACATACTTCTCTTTGCTCAGTTTTGCTGGCTGAGGACTCTGGTCTCATTTGTTCTTCGTTTCTATGTAAATTGTTTAGAGGAGGGCTGTAAAAACAGCAGGTAGACGTGACTGTAAAGCGTTCCCACACCGATTACACAGCTACAGTTACAAATTATGGTTTAATCATCACAGGTACCACCACATCTACAAGGTTTTGTATGCCTAGAATAACTGATACAGGATCACATAATGTATTGCTAGTACAAAGGCAGGGCTAAGAGCCACAATGAATTATTCTAGCCATGATACCCAGCTGAAGTGGCACATGCTCGTGGCAGCGCATTTAACACGTTCGCTGTGGTTTTACAGTGTTATAAATAGCAAGCACTGTGAGCAGAAGTTGTAGCATCTCCTAAATTCTCCACCCCCACCACCAAACAAATCACTCATTAACGTCAGCTTTTATTTGAACACAATGAGCTGTAATCACATGAGGTATTACTTTGATTTAATCCTTCTTGCTTCAGTTTGGTTTGTAAGGAGTGGCCAGTCATATGTGGTTGCATTGTATCCAGTAGTTTCATATTTCACACCAACTTTCAAGGGCTGACAACCCTCATCTTCTTTGGCCAGAAGAATTAATAATGTATTCATGCAAATAAGGAAAAGACAGTCTGGCAGCCAGGATGGGCTTTTTCCTTCTTTTTTCCTCCCTCCCACTTGCTGGGCTGGCTATGGCACCTGATGGGTAGGTTCTGGGTCCCAACCGTTTTTTCAGGTTTTTGCTGTTTTCAGCTGGTTCTATACAACTTTGCACAGCAAATTTTGCTTCTTCAACCACCATGAAGAGAGCAAGTAGAGACATGCATTCAGGTCTATGTTTATTTTTTCATATCAACACCATAATGTAACTAAATAATCCTTGACTGGATGCAGTTTGGTGCTCAATTTCCTATGGTCAGCAAAAACAACGACACTGCTGGATTTGGCATGAAGTAAAAAGGCAGATACAAGCACAAGGTAGGTCACTCTGCTGCCTGTCAGCCCAGCCTGAGGACTTGGGTAGGCATTTTTTTTAAACCTGACCATCATTTCGTGATCTCTACTGGCCAAATGATGGGAGACCCCCAGTTTCCCATGGGCTTTCAGCATCGCGAGGGTCAGGAGGTCACATCTCTCTAGGGGAAGCTGAGCTGGTGGTTCCCACCAGTGCAAAGGTGGTGACAAGGAACAGCACTTCAAGAACCCGTATCAGGAGCATTCTTACAGCCCATCATTTTGTGGACTCATTGGTGGACCTGGAGCATGTTTTATGGAGAGGAGGAAGAAGCAGCTAGTACCAGAGCTAATGCAAATTTTACAGCAATGAAGAGTATTTTGACTGGCTTGTAATTTTTTTAACCTTGGGTTTTTTATATGTGGTTTCTTATTTTCTTCCTCTCAGCTGAAAGAGAATTCAATGCCATTACAATGTTGACAGGGGTACTGTCAACAATTGCACACACACAATTCCACATTTAGCATTCAGAATTCCACAATTCAGCATTTAGCTTAAAGTTTAATCTTAAGTCGACCCTTCACTAATTTCCTATATTAGCTCATAGGGGGAGGGGACATTTCCAATGTTAATTGGAAATCTGTACTTCAATGAATTTTACCACACAAGATTTTTTTTATTTAAGTTATAAAATATCATGTTATAAAAGTGTTACTTATCTTCAGGAAAAAGAATGAAGAAATTTCTGACACTTCTGCTCAGAGAAAGAGGAACTGAACTGTGAAAGTTGTTTATTTAAGGAATTAGACCAAGGACAAATAAAATATAACAGTAATTATTTGGAATACCAAAATGAAAAAGTATAGTAAGCCACTGCACCAGTTAAAATATATTTCTGCCTTTAATCGTGTCCCAGTAACAACTGGCATTAAAAGCAGACCTCTGAATCCAGTGAGGTACCTGGTGTGATGTAGCTACTCAGTAAGAATCACAACTGTCTTCAGAATTAAATCCCTTTCTGAAGAGATGTTATGCTGAGGACTGAAAGGTGAACTAACATTTTAGGATATATATACAACAGGTCAATCTTACAGTTAGAAAAAATATAGTTTAAGAAATCAGTAGCATTAAAAAATAAATAAAATTTTTAAAAAACCCTGCTTGTACTGTTGATAAAATGTCAGAGCTTGTGAGTCCAGTTCACAGTGCTTATTAATCTGCTACCCAGTTCTGTAGAGCCTGTGCTAAGTTGTCACAAATGATGGTTTTCAAAAGAATTTAGGTCAAGTAAACACTTGGCAAACAGAGATATAGTGGTGAGTTAGGAAGTCCATGCACGCACCTCCAAAGCTCTGCAGGCAAACAGAAGGAGTAAATGGAAAGCAAAGTGGGCTGGAGTGTGACCCTTCAGCAAACTCCTCACTGCAAGGAACTTCCACCAGCCCAGAAGCTCAGCTAGATGATCACTGTACCTCCCGCCACAGAGAACTACTCTGCCTCTCCTTGGCCATTTTATGAGAGAAGAGGTTTTCCAAGGTACCATGTGCTCAGTTAAGACTGTTTTATGTTGGAAGAAAATATTGAAATTAATTTGATTGTGAGAAGATCTGAGATGACTGCTAATGTGAAATGAGATTACTTGAAAATGTGTGGACCAGAAAAGGGCATGGTGCTTCAAGAAATAGGCTTCTTACAGCTGACATCAGAGGTGCAATATATATCTTGTCTTGCCCATTGTGGGAATCCTGGCATGGAAGCATCTCCACCCACTGTGGATACTGCTGAGCTTTAATTGTGAAATTCCCACTAGTTTTCCAACCATCACAGAAACACAGACCCTGGGCCTGGACATCTTATTCCAGTTTTTAATTCTGTATTTCTATTTCCAGTTTTTAGTGCTTTGTCCAGGCACTGCGCAGAGGGATAGGCTGACAGGAGGCCAGAGAGGGGTGAGAGGGAAACCCAGTCTGCTCTGGCATGCTCCTTCAGCCACACAGCTGGCAAGCAGCAGCTTGTAATTTTGGCTGTAATTTTGCAGCCTAGCTGTCCCTACCATTTTGCTGCGCATGGCGCCAGGCTCCTTGCTTGTGGCAGGGACTTGACTTCTCATCTCCCACTCCCTACCATGGGCTTCCTTGGTTTAGGCTGTCCAGATACATCAGTGCTCTCAGGTTTAAGAGCTGTACAGATGGGGCTGTCTCCAGATAGAAGTGCTGCTAGGTCATGGGCCACCCCCAAGAAACAGAGCCCACCCAGGGCCCCCTTTCCTGTATGTCACTTTTCCTCCAACTTTCCCACCACAGCCATGGTCATCTTGTGGCTCACCCTTGTGTCTTTTCCCAGCAGGAAGGACAAGCTACCCTCAAGCAAAATCTCAGCAGGATTCTGATCCCAGGATAAAGATGTTGGGCCTAATACAGATATAGCTGTATGATGCAGTTTTTCCTTGATTCTTTTCAATCTCCCACTTCAACCCTGTGCAGGACCACCATGAGATCACATCATTTATTTTCTGGAAGGTGGGAAGCTTTATGCTGTATTTTGAATTGATCTCTGGGCTGCAAGCTGAAAAGAGGGAAGTTGAGAGTACACAACAGCTATAAATAAAGCCAAAACCAAAAGCATCTTGCCCTTTCTAACTCCTGGAGATACACTTAGCACCAAATGAGCAGCTTCTACTTCACACACAATGCCAAGCTGCTGCAGGTTTCCTATCTTGGTTTACCTGCTAACTTTCCTCAGCCAAAATCCCCCTCACCAAAAACAAAGGCCCTTTCTTTAATCTGGAAACCTCCCTAGGAAGCAGAAGGGCACCTTTTGTCCGTCTGTCATCAGGAGCAATGCAGAGATTATAATCTCCATCGTTAGCTAGCCCAGTACTTCCTTCTGTAAAATCTAGTTTCTACTTGCTTGCAACCTCCCCAAACTCCAGCTGTCAGGACAATGTCTTCTGCCTTACATGTCTGGCTCAGATTCAGGTATTTTAACAAAGTTTCAGCTGAAATTATCATGTGGTTCTAAGAATACACTTAGCAGACAATACACTATGTGTATCTTGAAAAGATGCACAGTGGTTTTGCTGCTGTGACCATTTGCTTTGGACAAAAAAGAGCCTTTTTACCAGAAAGCAGCAAGCTCAGCCTCCTGCCACCAATGGGCCTTTTGGTGCCACAATCATGAAACTTGTCCAAGATTCCTTTGGGGAAAAAAAAAAAAAAAAAACCAAAAAAAAAAAAACCCAAAAAAACCAAGAAAAAAACCCAAAACCACAAAAAAAAAAAAAAAAAAAAAAAAAAAAAACCAAAAAAAACCACAAACAACCAAACAAAAAACCAAACAAACAAACAAACAAACAAAAAAAAACCAAAAAACCAAAAAACAGTCCACAAAGGCCAGCAGCATGTGCCTGTAACAAGCCTAGTATTTAGCAGCTAAAAATCCCACAAATCCTCCATGGACTGCGTCGTGCTGCCCAGGCTGTCCAGGTGCTGCATTAAGCATCCAGCTGGAGCAAAACACTGATTCATTACCCAGCTGAAGCAAAACCAAAATTCCTCACAGATCTCTTGTTAACATAGCAGGAATTTTTATCTATAGAAGGTCTATAAATGTGTGACCCACAGCTTGGAGTGGTTGCACAGTCAGGGATCTGGAATACAGAGCACCAAACAGGGGAGAGTCACACTATATTTGTGTCATCCCCTATTACAGCTGAAATAAAAAGGGTTTATTTGGAGTTCAGCCTTACTGGCTGCATCCATGCTGCTTATTTTCAGGCACATTTGTAGCCCATGCAAACTACTTACTTTGGGGATTGCTGCCATTTCTCAAGAGGTAAATCCTGGCTGCAGCCTCAGCTTTAAAGGGCTCTGCACTTCCCTAACAAGCTGTGTAACAGTTCAGCAGCTTCCATCTGTCTTGTCAGTCCTACTCTTGGCTTCCTGTAGAAAAAAAATGTCCCTGGCTCATTTCTAGAAGGGACTAAGTGTTGCCCACTTGATGAACAGATACATATGTAGGCAGCCTGAGTACAAACTGCTTAAAAGGAAAATTTGTACCCAGGAATAAGGTTTCCTAGCCTGAATTTACAGATGTATCTGTAAATGGAAATAGATCAATTATTGATTTTGAGCTGCATCAGGGCTTTTGTACTGAGGAAGCAAAATCCTCTGTGTTTGCTATAAATCTAGGGTTTGCTGCTTGCAAAACCTTTAATCTCTTTTCATCACTCCAAGTTAAATCTCCAGTTTTACAATCCCTAAAAGCAGCACCCAACATTTTCCAAAGAGCTCTTCAAAAGCCACAAGAGGAAAGAGTAGATAGATCCCTGCAAAATCACAGAGGCTTCAGCTCTCCAAGGATGACCATGAGCACCAGAGGGAAAAGTGGAAGTGTCCAACCTCAGTACATAGGTGTTGGACTCCAATCCCATTTCTTCTTCACCTGTTTTTGCCACCACTGCTTGCATGGCCCAAAATGTCCTTCAGGATGACAGAAAGGGATCAGTAAGTCTTCACCTAGAGGGAGGAGGCTGAGCAGTCTGCAGGCTGACACCAATTCCTAAGCAGTTTAGAAGCTGTGTTTTCTGAGAGACAATCATTTAGCCTAAGGTGAGCAAATTTCAGAGTGGTATCACAATTTCTAGGGCAGGGAAATGACTTCTGATTCACTCCCACAGCCAAATTAGCCTCCAAGAATGGAGAGAGCTCATTTCCAGTCAACCATTTCCTGGCTCCTCAGCTGCTGGCAGCTCTGGGATAGGAGAAGCCCTGCAACACCCATCTTCTTCAGAAGCTGCTCTTTGCTCCTCACTGTGTCTGCAGAGCCATCTGCTCCTACCACCCTTGGCTCTTCTCCCCATTATGGAAACATAAGCACATACTTGGGATTAAGGTAACAGAATTGTGACAAGAATTGTGTCATCCAGATCTGCCCATGGTGTTTCCTTCTCTGTCTTCCATCTTCTGAATCTTTCACATGAATTTTGATACAAATTCATGAACTCTTATTCCAGAGTCCAGAAATCACCACAGTTACTTAGCTGGAGCAAATTCCAGGACTGAGACTCCTATCAGGAGCACCCCAGATTTCTGCTCACCTGAGCAGCTCTGGGCATGACTCCCTTTCCACAGTCTGCATGAAAGAATGCAAAGGGGTTGAGCAACTTTCCATGAGTATCTACCAGTCCTGCAGAACAGTGTGTGGAAACATAACATGTTCATCTCTTTTTCTGAAGCACTTACTTGGTGCTGAACTACTGAGTGAGGAGATAAATAAATGCATACCTGGCATCAGTTGTCTTAGGAGAGACTTCAGCAGCTGCAGAGGCTGACTCTTGCTGGAGATGTGCCTTAGGCACCAGCCTGGTAAGAACAAAACTGGTACAGGAAGGGTAGGTATCTAGTGTAAGTGTATCCATTAATACCAGAAGGTGAGTTTCCCTAATGAAGGAAAGAAGCCTAGCCTTACTTTTTTTTTCTGAGTTTGTCTTGTACTCACAGTAACACCTGCTTTCACAATTTCAAACAAATGTTTGAGCAAGTACAAGCTGCTGCCTTGGTAGAATGTGGTTTAAGAGCAGCTTAAATTAAAGAAATAAATGGCAGAAAGATAAGTAGACCTTTTTCCCTTGCAATTTCAAACTGAAAACATCAGCAATACAGATTTTCATGAATGCGTTTTCCACGTTTCATGAACAAACAAGAAGCCCACACACACTACAGACAGGCCATTGTCAATCTTTCTGCCAGCTCAGATTTTTATAAGTTGTTGGAAGATGTCTGACACGCAATGTAAAATCATAATCAGAAGACAGGAATGTTTGGCAATAAGGATGATGCTGTTAGAGCTGCAAGAATGAGGAGGCTGGATGAGAGCTTTAGCTGCAGGGGAAGCTTGGGCTGAGAAATGCCTTCCGTGATGGTGCAGGCAGGGGAGCCTGCAGCCAAGGAAAGGTGGGTGATGAAGGCTCATGAGCAGCAGGAGAAAGCAAGCCAGGTTGGATGGGGCTCTGAGCAACCTGGTGGAGTGAAAGGTGTCCCTGTCCATGGCAGGGGCAGTGGAACTAGATGATCTTTGAGGCTGCTTCCAATCCAAACCATTCTATGATTCTGATAGGAAGCAAAGTTAAGCTCTCTGGGCAAGTGTAGCTACACGCACAATGTGATTACCTAACCCTGGCAAAGTCTTTGTGGGATCAGACAATCAGGACTCCTGCAAGCAGCAGGATGTGCCCTAGAGAATTCACAAGAACTTTAAAAAACAAAGCTGCTGTCCAAAGCCACAGTAAAAATTGCAGTAAATTCCAGCAAAGGTAGCACTGGAAAAAGGAAGAAATGTAGTGTACTTCTCAGTGTTTAGGAATGCAAGTCCTGCAAAGCAAAGTGTTACATAAATTACTGTTAAGTTATTAAAAATGCTCCCAAAAAAACCAAGAAAATAACAGAAAAGAAAAGAAAGAGAGATTTGAGAATACATGTTCTGTATCCAGTAGTAGGTCGATTATCTTGATAAGTGAAACTGATTCCATTACTACATGGGTGGTAAGCTTGGAGTTTAGCAACACCCAATACACACAGAATATTTTATGCAAGAATATTTTTATGCAATGTTCTGCAAACTGTCAACAACACGTGGCTTTCCAGCTGATCAACCTTTGCAGACCTTTGAAAATGAGGACATCCAGTGGCTGAATATTATAACTGAGATTTTCATCAAGGATTTATGTCTGGGGTAGAACCTCACCAGTTATGCCAAATTTCTGCCCTTCACAGAGACCTGAAGTAGGTGTGTGTGGAGCAAAGGCTTTTACAGAAATCCTCTGTGCTGGAATGAATTCTATTTAATTACAGGGCTCATGGTTGTAACAAACTGAGGCAAGCTCCAATAACTCAGCAATACTGAGAATAGATTGTTTCACCTTTCTTTCTCTGCTTCCCTGTCATCATAGGCTCATGCTGATATTTACCTTAAAAAAAAAACAAACAAAAAAGTAAAAACAATTTAATAAAATGCAAGTTTCCAAATCCCATCATGTTTCTAGTTTGGTCTCTAGGTCTCTTATTTACCAACAGAGAGTAAACATGGCTGGGAGTTTTAGAAACCCTCAGCATCTAGCCAGTCCCTTTGGAACCAATCTGTACAGCAAGTGTTGTACACCATGCTTTTAGTAATTTAGCCTTAGAAGTACCAATTTGAATATTTACACCTAGTTCCTATATTACAATAATATTTAAAGACCAGTTGCAGTAATTAATCTAAATTCTAAATACACAGATTAGGAGAAGAACTAAAATAATGATAGATCAAATTCATGCTTTCCTGCCATGAAAGTGCAGTAACACATGAGTCAACAATATCACATTCTAGGACGACAATATTGTGCCTTGTACAGAACACAGAAGAAGCAGAATGAAAATATGAAAAAAGTAAAGTAACATTTAAAGAAAATGGGCCACTAGAGCTTTTGCACATTTGCAGGCCATGAATTCCCCTGGGGAATGGCCTGTATAACATGTATAATATCACTGTCTGCTATAAGAAACATGTTACCCAACATTAGGAACTGAATTTCATTTGGAACTGAATGTCACAGCTCAGAATTGCAGAACTGTGCTGAGTTTCCAGGATGAGCTGGGTAAGGCCAGCAAGAAGAAAAACCCTTACCTTCCTCAAAAGCTGATTTGAACAAATGTCACTCTGGACAGTATCTACATGCCCCAGAAGATTTTTCAGGTAGTGCTTCATACAATTCATATCTCTGAACCAGCAAAGCCAAGTGCTTAAAAACAGAGAGGAAAAGAGCGCCCCAGACCTCCTCCCATCCTCCATCAATCCATTTCAACATGGAGTGCATGGTGCAGTCACTGCCTTCTGCTCCCACTTCTTTTTTCTGGTCTAGGCTGATTGTAATTGCACTGATTAAGTCTCCCCACCTGGACAGATGTAACCTGCTGCTCAGCTCACTCCAGCACAAAATGTCATTGCAATTTAAGCCTATGATACTATAGCCTTGTCCTCTTCTCCCCTGCTCGCTGCTGTGCCAGCCAGCACTAATGCTCATGCAGGCACATTATAGACAGTTCATGCAAGCTGATGCAACTGGAATCCAATCCAGCCATCGTCAGTAGCTGAATCTGCTCTCTGAACTATTTCAGTTCCCAATTCCATGGGAGAAGCACTGATTCTATATACCTCTCATCAGTTGCACGTTTTTAGACTCAGGCCACACTTTCAGTCTAAGCTTAAACCCCTTAGACAGTGAGGTGTTTTGGGCTTATACCACTATGTCAGAAACTGAACCCAGAACTGTGATCAGCAAAAGAAAGGGTTTAGCCCTGAAACTCCCCAGCAAGACAACTCTCTCACACTTTGCCAGTGCTCTTGCAGCCAAGCACAGGCTGGACCATTTTTAGAGGGCTTCAGGTCAATTTTGACTATCCTGAACCACTCTTAAGCCTAAACCTCTCTAGTTAGGCTTCTACTAACAACAACAAAAAAAGCTCTTCTCCTTTGCCTCCCCTTCCGCAAGCTCTCCTGTGAATTGGTCACAGCTGTGGGGTAAGAGCAAGCTTGCTGATCCTTGTGGGAAACCAAACCGGTATGAGAAATACAAAGAAACAGACCGGCTTTTTATTTGATTGGTTTTGAATGCTGAATCAACACAGCATATAGTACATGAGCATTAGATCTGATTGAAGAAAGGAGGGGAAATGTTTGGTCAGCAGTTTGGGAGTCTATTTTTACCAATTTGGCTCGCAGCTTAGTCAGAAAAACACTCAGCTTGGTGCAAAGAAGGTGCCAGGAGCATACAGCAAGAGGAGAGAGAGACTATATCAATGCCAGTTTTGATCAGTTCACATTGTTCTAACTTAGACTTGAAAATTTTACAGTTTTTTCATTTGGGAACTATATTTAGAGCTCATAAAAATAAAACGGTGACCAAAAAGTGTGCTGGGAAGTACAAGGAATTTACTTTCTTTGAAGGAGAGCTGTAGTGTTCACAGACTGACTCTTTAGAATTGTAACACATTTTTCTTCTCTGGCTTGGGGCTTATGAAGAGTAGAATGAGAATCCCACCATGGATTTCTGGACCCTGTATTAAAAAGTTCCTGTATGATAGGTTGTATTTGGGATGGCCATGCCTGCTGGCTAACAGCATATAAGCTTCTGCAGTCTTTCCCACAGTGTCATGCGGAAGCAAAGAGCATGAGTGAGAAATTCAGATTATTTTTCTCCCCATTACTCTTAGTGTTCCGTGTCTCTAGTATCTTATATATTTTCTGGACCATTAGTGCCATACTCAGCTACTTGATTTTACATTGTGTTGAGAAAACCAGTGCACTAAGCAAAGTCAAGTCAAGGTTCCCAGTCAAACTGAATTGCTCTTTGTTCCTCCACAAAGGTTATTTTAATTGCATAAACTTCACAGAGGAGCTCATGAGGCGCACCTAAATTACAGACAGCAGGCAGGGACAGGTGGGGAAAAAGTGGCTTGGAATTCTGAGAGGCGTCGCAACCTGTGCTGAAACTGGCAAAACAACTGAATACCAATACTGGAAGGTCCTTTTCTTCCTTCAACAGCACTGACACATGTTTGTTACATAGAGCCCCTGCCAGCTGACAAGAACTTCATCCTGAAATTAGAAAGATCTTTTCAATTAGCATAGTTTTATGGCTAGATTATCCAGGCTTTACACAAGGTATCTGCATTTCATTGAATTCATTATGAATGCAACCACAAAGCATGCACTTATTTCTCCAGAGGCTGCTTTAGATTATATGTTGACAAATTATATATTGACAAATTACACGGTGACAAGCAACTCATCCTTGCATTCCTTTCACCAGCCCATCAGACAGAAACCTCACTGTACACAGGCTGAAAAATGACAAAACAACCACTTCCCGCTCATGTGTCCAATTTGCTTTCATAGTGCCTGTTTTCATCTGAGAGGCATAAAGGCAAAAATTTTTTCATCCTTTCTACTTCAGGGAGGAAAAGTGTAAGTACGGTAAGTAAAAAACCAGCAAATATGTATTTTGATTTTTCCAGTAGTACAAAGTTTATAGAGCCATTATTGATATAAGAATCAACCTTAGATGTCTGTGGAAGTGACTAAATACTCCCTCCCCCTTCACTTCATATGGTATGAAAGCTGTTCTTTTCAGCTAAAAACATTCAGAAAGTTATGTAGCACCTATGGCTCATCCTATACAGAGTAAGAATATTAATAAATAAATCCTTATTCTCCTTTAATACAAACCAGATGCTACAACATCATTTTGTCTGTGTCAGCCTGAGCCAGTGGATCTAACCCAACTGTCTGTAAAAGAACCCAGAAAATATAAGAGAGAATTCCTGGCTATTTCCTGTTGAGGTTTGAAAATAGTGAGGCAACAAAGACTGTGTTTTGAAGAGATTCATCCATACATTCAGTTTGAAGAGATCCATCCATTTACCAGATGAGCTTAAAATTTTGAAGTCCTAATGGATACCAGTTATACTTAACACATTGAAAAACAACAGATGTATATCACAGACCTTTGGTTTTCCACTTTAATGATAGTGGATTTTTTTATTGGACTTAATGGACTGTGAATATTGCAATTCATCTGACTGTCTGAGTGCATATTGCCATTCCTGTGTTTCTCAAGTTCCAGCATAATTTTCTAGAATAAATCCCAAGTGCTGCATATTAGCACAGATTTAAATGGCTCAGCTTCACAGCTATCTCCTGCTGACCAGTTATGGAAACAGCCTTTGCACAGCTACTCATCCACTGACACCCATTCCACTCCAACACAGGCACCACAGAGGCATTAATAAAGAGATAGGATCTTGCCCTGATGCTCAAAAAACAGATTCTGAAGGGATTATCCAAGCAATGGAAATTTAGTTTTTCCAAGTTCAATCTGCACGCCCTCCCCCACCCATCCACTGCCGTGTTTGAAGTCAACATCTCCACTCAGATTTACTCTCCAATCAAAGTCTGGAGGACTTCAGTGGATTATTCCTATTAACATTCCCCTAAGGTAAGCATTACCACCTCTCTGTCCTGGCAGCACTGGGTTTCTCTAACTTTCTGAAACACCCATTTTGATGTAAGCTTTATCTCATGCAAACAAGAAATTTTTAGATGACCTAACAACCTGTTCTATTTAGAGCAGGTAAAAAGAGGATGAGTATAAAGGGCCAGCGAAGCTCCCCATGAAGAGAAGCAGTAAGCCTCACAGTCTGTACACAGACACATTATGGCATATCTTGAAACTAATGTCACTCTCCATCAACCTTTTGTGCTTAATTTTCTGTAGTGGAAAGTGGCAGGCCATTAGCAGCACACTCAAGTGAATTGCTGGCTCCTCCTGAATGAAACCTGGAGGTTTGCTGCCTGCCACAGCCATGCTGCCTGTCACCAGGCTGGACCGCAGGGACTGGTGTGACAAGAGGATTTATTTTACATAGCCCAGATGGAAAATATGGCTCTTACAAGGCATTTGAGGAAGTCTTCCCTCCAGCAAGTCTTCCTCTTATTTAACAGGGACAAGTGACACCTGATTAAATTGCAAAAAATGCAAGCACAGACACTGCTCTCTGGTCTTTGCAGACTGCTACGCTGAGGCCACGAGAGCCATGTGTGGTCTTGTATGGAGACCAACATAGTTACTATTGCTTTGAAGTATCCTGTCTCAGATAAAATAGCACAATGTTCTTCCTCTGTGAAAACAAGGAAAAAACCAGCCTTTTTTTAAACCTGCCAAAAGGCATGGGAGCCAGGGTTAGGTGAGCAGAGGACAGCATGTTTATCTACTCACTTCCAAACAGGCACAGCCCACTCATCATCTGAGGCTGTAAGAAGAGCTGCAGACAAGCAATACCTGAGAGCAAGGCAGGTTTGGGCAAAGAGAAAGCTCCCTTTTTTGTAAAGTCCCATTTTCAAGGAAATTACTTTCTAAACCTGAATTTGAAGCACCTGCTTTCAGGAATTCAAGCACCTATTTCACACTTAACAACAAATCAGCAAGTCAAAGTGCAAAGAAAACAAATTTAGCAGATTGAAAAGTATGAACAAACACTTGAAGACAGCAAACACATCCTCATTTTTGGGATTATTTTGGAATACATTAGCAAGGAACAGCTGCATCTCTGAAACTAGGAAGCTTTAATTTCCTGTTGGAGTGTCATGAAAAATAAAAAATGCCACTGGAAATAAATGTATGGAATTATCTGTAATGAGGAACAGGGAATGGTTTTGATGTTGGAGCTAAACTATGGTGACACCCCTAAAAACAAGAAAAGAAAAGCATGCATGTGCAACACAAGAGAAGGCAGAGTACACCCTAGGGCTTCTCACAGAGACATTTCTTTGTGCAGCATTGCTATGTGGCATCAGGAGCTGGAGGAGGAAGGGTTATGATAAAAATAGGAGGCACAAAGACAGCCTGCAGGATCTGGGTGAGCACAGGGGGTTGGGGTGGGAGGGTAGGTAAGGACACACCAGGCTTTGGGTAAAAAAAGAGGTAGAACCAAAACTCGCCTTACTCAATGTTACTGGGAGAGCTGTCAAGGCACAATACTACACTAGCATTTTGGATGACAGACTGAAAAAACTTTATATTATTCTTGACCTCTCAGAGGTTTCTCAGATCTTTCAGATTTTCCATGCTTGTGGCTTGGCTTCTGTCTTGAGGAAATAAACCCTCTAAGCTGCACACCAGCATTCTCGGAATGGGGCTGTTAAGGCAGAAATGACCCAAACAATAATTTCCATAATTGCCCAGAGGAGTTACAGAGTCCAACTGTACCCAGCTTCTGGAGGAATCAGGGACCTGGTTCTCAGAGCTTCTTTGCAGCACTTGAAACCCCCTGTAACAATCCTTCCTGGGCTATGGAGCAGCCACCACGAAGGATGGACAAGTAAGGACAGGAGCCATGCTCCAAGAAGGACACAGGACATGGGATGCACAGCACCCTCCCAAATCCTTACCATCCTCAGCACTGCAGTCTTGTGGTGACACTGTTAGCCTTTTGCTGTCAAAATTCTTACCACATTCTGTTCCCTAATAACTACCTTTAGAAGACTGAATAACCTTTAAACTTAGGTTTAATAAGCGTAGTAAGGAAAAGGCAGCTCTTTGCCCTCTCCCCACAGGTAAGAGCCATAACATCCCCAGTATCAGCATGCTGCTAGAGAAAGCAGGGAATAATAGATGGGCATCCAGGAAGACAGTCAGCATCCAAGCAAAAGTGTCTTCTCTCCAAGGGAAACAGTAGTGCCATAGGAAATAGTGACTTTTTGAGAATTACAGCAATTCACTCCTAGAAGAAAAGCATTGTCAAACTAATTCAGCAGATTATTATAAACAAGGGATAAGAGATGAAGCTTCCTATTGCAGAGCAATGAGAAAAATACTGGTGAAAAAAAATGTCTGTCCTCTCACTGAGCAGCTCAAAGATATCAGTGGGTTTTAACTACCAGAACTAAGAATGTAAACAGCTGCTGCTAGTCACAGCAGCACTAAAAACATGGTCTGTTACATCCTTGGTTTTCCCCTTAAGTCTTCAGAAAAATTCTTTCTGTGCTGTAAGTGCCATAATTTTGAGAAAATTATACCATGTTTTCAATGCTTAACTCTGACTTATATGCAAAATATAGCTCAGTCTTATTTAAACAATCTAGAAAAACACTTCATACATTATGCATGAGTTCTTCCACAAAGATCTTGATACAAATTATAGAGAAACAAGATACACTGAGTGTTGAAAGTTTTGATAACACTGAATGATTAAATAACTTCACAGTACATCAAACTCTAAGGTTTTCCTGGGGAAACTCTTTCCTATGCTTCTCTCACTAGGCAAGCCAAGGAGACTCAAGCTCTCAGTAATGAAGAACATGTTGCTGTACCAACAGCAAAGCAAACACAGGCAGAGCTTACTACAGCTCTCCAGATGAGGAAACTTCTGGAAAAGGCATTCAATACAGACCACAGACATTTCCCTTCTTAGGGACCCATACCTTGCTGAGAATGTTAAATTTTAACTTTTTCTTAAGACCACTAAAACCTTTTATGATCCCAGTCAATCCTGAAAGTCCATGGGATCTGCTGTTCCACCTGGATCCCTGTAAGTCTATGGGACCTGACACAACTCATCCAAGGATATTTAAAGAGCTGGCTGATGTCATCACAAGATCTTTCTCAATGACTTTTGAATGGTCTTGGGAATCTGGGGAGGCCCCAGCCGGCTGGAAGCTGGCAAATGTTGGCCCAATTTTCAAAAAATGCAAGAAGGATGAACTTGGAAACTACAGGAAAAGCAGGCCTGTCAGTGTCTCTTCTATAACTGGCAAAGTTATGCAGAATATTATTCTGAAAGTTACTGAAAAACACCTGAAGGATGACAATCATTGCTTACAGCCAGCATGGCTTCACAATGGGAAAGTCCTACTTGTCAAACCTAATTTCCTTTTGCAACAAAGTAGCCACTTAGTTGATCAAGGGAAGCCAGTTGCTGTAATCTTGGATTTCAGCAAAGCTTTTGATATGTCTCTCACAGGATCCTTCTGGACAAAATGTCCAGCACTCAGTGTGTGTGAATAAACACATCATGGGATGGGTGAGCAACTGGCTCATGGGTCAGGCACAAAGGGTGACAGTGATTGGGGTGACACCAGACTGGTGACCTGTCACTGGTGGAGTTCCAGAGGGCTCCATCTTGGGCCCTGTGCTCTTCCACATCTTCATAAGTGATTTGGATGCAGGACAGGAAGGGATACTGAGCAAGTTTGCAGATGACACTAAATTGAGGGGAGCTGTTGACTCCCTTAAGAACAGAGAAGCCCTGCAGAGAAACACAGACAAATCAGACAGCTGGGCAATCCCCATCCATATGAAGTTTAACAAGGAAAAGTGATGGATCTTGCACCTTACCAAAGAAAGGAATTTGAAATGATGCCAGCTAATTAATCAGCTGGTGATCAACATCCAGGTCACAACAAAACCTTGTGGCACAGATACCTCCTTGTTATAATGAGGTGCCCAGTATATCAATTTTGCCTTTTCAGAGCCACATAGAATACTTTTCTCCTTATCTATAGAGGGATTGCTACTTCTGGTCAGGGCCTGTGATCTTCCATCCCTCAGCTGCAGAAGCAAACTCAAGTCTCAGGCTTTCTGGAAACCTGGGGAAGCTGCTATGTGCATAAGCCTTTGGGACTTCCTTAAAACATTTCATTCTCTTCATGCTTTTCTAAATACCTAAGCCCAGAGCTCAGCTGTCAGCAGAGTTCAAGCACAATACTAATGCTTCATATGCCACTTTAGTGCTTATCTAAAATTTGAGACAGACTAATTATCTAACTTTTAGACTGAAAGGTCTGAAAGTGTTAAAAAGCACATCAACAAAGTTACCTGTGGGAAAATGCATTTTGCAGAGAGCTGGCTACAGCACATCCATGGAAGAGAAAAGCTAAGAACCCTGAGCATTGTGTAGAGCTGTAAGCAGCAAATGTGCCTTGTCTGGTGAAAGAAACTCATGTAATTCACAGAGCTAGATAGCATAAGGAAGAGGGCTTCAATGTTTGCCCTCAGAGAGGTCAGCAACTTGAAAAGAGGGAATATTGCTTCCCAATCTGGTCTCAGCAGTTTTTCCCCAGTCTTGCAGGTTAGACCCCTTCGTTCTTCCAGAGGCTAGCAGTAGTTTGCTCCTCTTCATCTCTGCCTGAGCAGCTAAGTTTCCTGCTTCTGAAGCAGCATCTCTTTCTGCAGCCTCAGCAATTCCATAAACACAAAGGGATAGGGCCCTGGAGATGCCATAAAAAGCTTTGTCTACTGCTGGGATATCTATTTACAGTTCTGTAGGAGGACAGCTACAGAAGATTCTCCAGAGTTGTTCAGCCCTGTCCCTCAGCAAGTGCCATTTTTAGGTCTGTCACCGGGGATAAAAAGAGGGAACTTCTCTGTAAACAGAGTTCACATAACATATGCTGCTGAAAGCTTCCACCAGCACTTCCCACAGCAAGCACACCATTTAGGGCTTAAGCTACAAAGATTACATTCATGACTTTATAGTTTCACATTTAAAGCAGGAATTTAAAAGTTTTGCAATTTGAGGGGGGAAAAAATAAAACTGCAACCTCCCGCACTGTTCTGACCTGAATTTGTTTTATTATCAGAAATTAGGAGAAACACTTGGATTCTAAAACTATATTCCTATGCCTTTAAATGGTTGGCAATTTTCTGAGGTTTTGATGCTTCATTTCTGAAAAACTATGACAGTCTCATCGTGTATTTTCTTCTAGAAAACCTAGTACTTCCAAGCTCCATTTCGAGCATCATTTTTGTCTAGGGCACACTGGTGAGGATATTGGGTACGGTAGGTACAGGATTGTTAGACCTCAGATTCCAGGATGTTTGATCTCCAGGCCATCAAAAAGTTGGATTTGCTATGTCCATCTGTGGAAACAATCTCCTGAAGTCTTCTGGGATTAGTACATTCCTTCATACATCTGGGAATGCTTGGTTTTCATCTGCTTTTTTGTTGTTTTAGATACAAACTGTCAACATATATTTATCTTTTGAAAAGTCTGCAATTCTGTCTCTATAATGTGTGTAGTGACAGAGCCCCTTTTTTGCTAACAATTAGGGTTGCAGTTTTAAAAACAACCCAAGACATGTAATCAAAGGAATTTTGTACAAAGAATTCTATACCACAGAATAAAACATAATTCAGCTATGTGAAAAAAGTTTAGAGAAGGAGAAGATGGGATAGCTGTGTAAGGATGCAACTCATGTGTGAAAAACAGAAAACTGAATAAAGCACATTAAAAAATGCTTACCAGAATTTGTAAGAGAGGAGGCAGATACATTGCACATCACTTCCATTAAGCAGGAAGAACAACCTGTTCCCATTTTCATGTCAAGCAGCACAACTGCAGAGTGATTCCAGCACTTTCCTGAAAGGTGTCACTGCTGAACAATGGTACCCAAAACAGGGACTACTGAAAACCAAAGGCAAATGATCACACCAAGAAATGCTGAACCCAGCCCCTACACTGGATCAATATGATTGATCAGAAGAACCCAACACCATTCTTTTTCCCTTCCAAATGATTCAGCAGATCGGAAAGGAAATATTTTGGGGGCTGGAGGCAAGAATTGCTCATATGGAAATTAGTGAGAAAGAAAAAAAAAAAAAAAAAAAATCACAATACATTTGTCCTGTAAATAAACAAACCCAAGATCATTTCTGCCACTGTGGTGACCCAGGAGAGACTTGTTCCTTCACTGGCAGTAACTAGTTACAACTGCAGAAAAATAATCTTGATTAATTTCGCTTCTGTTCAATGGTAGGGGTGGCTGAAAAGGGAGACAGTAAGCTGTCTAACCAAAGCCTTCAATCACCCACTCAAAAGCCTCTCCTGTCTTTACAGGAAGAGCAGGGAAAGGAAATAAAAGAATGAGGCAACTGACCGGGTGACTTGGGGTTTTGTCAAGTGGTGTTTTGTTTGGTTGGTTCTTTTTCCTCAACAGCACTATATAGAGGATGGTCTTCTTATCCATCAGTGCATCAACATTTCTCACCACACTAAACCTTGGCACAGACCTTTTACCAAGCTTTCAGATGGCAAGTCTGAGATCTGCATTGTGCAAGGGGATTTCTTTTCCCTCTGCTGAGGTCATCTCCTATGACTACCAGAAATCCTCAGACACCCCCAGGTACCACACAGCCAATGGCATCATGCTCAGAGCTGTAACCACCTCCCTGCTCACAGGGATGTCAGCTGTGCCTTGCTTTAGCAGCAGCTCAGATGCTGATCCCTGAACAGCAACAATTGACAACAGCATGGACAGGGCACTACATTGATGTCTACAAACTCTTCCAGAAGGATCATGCCAAACCCTACACCCCATTCTGGCCTTGGCCCAGCACTTAAGTTAACATTTAAATGCCTACAAGGTCCCCAAGAAGAGCTTAGCTCCTGGAATTCACATGCCTTCTGAGCAGGGTCTCATAAGATCGAACACTTCACCTCAAAACTGTTTTCCTTCTGCCACAGGGACTGTTTAGATGGCAACATCAGGCATCCTCCTTTTTTAAGTGGTATAGCAGTCAGGCCAAGCTTTCTTCTTGGGCCCAACCACTAAGAGGATGGAAAATGTTCCTGAACGCTATGAAACAAACACTGTCAGGAAGTGGAAAGTGGTTTCTGTGCTTGAAAGAAAAGAGCTCAAGAGGAGAAGAAACATTACGCATTTGAGGTCCTTTCCACAACAACAGGGCATTCCTTTTGTGCCCATATTTTTCTCCCATTACTTATTTAATTTTCCAGAAATTAATATGGAAGTTGCTTATCCCCTGGAAAAGCATTATGCTGCTGGGATAAAAGGCTCCAGAGATACTGCAGGAGGACTAAGAGCTGCAATGTGTTTTTAGGGAAGAGAACTTCGACATGTACTTGTAACATTCCGTCTTTCTGTGAAAATAATCCCTTTTCCAAGAAGGATCAGAGGTCTCCTCTGATGAGATGTGGCAGCCAGCCTGGGGAATATGCAACAAAACAACCAAACATCTTTCACCCATCCAGCAGAAGGAAAGTCATCTGCCTCAGGCCAATATACTCCAATACCATGTGTACTGTTAGGTATGTCAGATGCCAGGAACACATAGCCAGCAATCATTCCTCTGTATATAGGGATGGAAGGCAGGAGACTGCAGAAGCATCTACATTAGCATTCTGGTTCAGATTGAAAGGGTATACCTTTGAAGTTGGCCTTGAATTTGCCTCCATGATTGATTTGTATTGTATCATCAAGCAGTGTCAAACCACAAAAACAAGATTCCTCACAAAGATGCATTCCCAGAGCATCCCAGCATACTGCAGCCTCAGGTAGGCATTAGTCCATAGGAACAGACCACAGCACAAGCAAAAGAAAAACCCTATCCTAAAGTGTGTGTAGCACCAAATAATTTACAATAAAGAGATATGCTTGTCTACTGTATTTTCTAAATTAGAAATTGTCAGGATGACAATCTGATCCCACGAGCACCCTCTGCACATCTCTTACCAGAGCTATATCTAGAGCCTTTGAAGTGCGAGAAAATGAGAAGAGAAAATTAAAGTCACCTAATCTTGAAGTAAAATTTGTCCTCCACATAACTCTGCTACCATTGTCAAGGATAGGAAAAGTTATTGCCAATCAACAATGCAATTCTATTAGTTAAAACAACTCTTTATCATTCAGACTCCAAAGTGGATATTCCCGTCATCTATATCTGTTCTGGATGGCTAGAGCTGTGTTCTCAAATGCCAGAGTCAAAACAATTACTGTCTTTTCTTACACAAAAGGATACCACACTTGATAGAAACCTTCAGCTGAATCTAGCTTCTGCCACCAACTGATTAGAAACAAAGAGTGGTACATTGGTCATTCAGCCAGATTTAAGTCCTGTAAAGAATGCTTCTGGGATGAACTGTTCAGGTATGTATGACAGATGCTGCATTACCTCTCCTACTAGTTAATGCTTGTTTTGATTCCAGAAACAGCAAAAGCTTCCCCCAGCATTTCCAGTTCAACATGCATGTTTTCAACTTCCATTCTTTTCTAGTGCCACTGTAACGCATGGAGAAAAACCACAACACAACAGCACACCTGCTGACAACAAACCCCTGTATAAACAGGGCATTTGCACAAGCTGTTATGTATGGGTGACTAAGTTAATGGCTGTAAAAGCCATTTTTAGTAGCACTATTTTTGTAATCTATCTGTAGTACCTAACATATAGGTTGAGGAAATTGACACATAAGGTGTTTTGAGTAAGAGACATCAACTCAAAGGTTTCATGACAACCTTACCCTTTGCTTCATGAAGAGTTCTAAAATGCCAAACCCTATGGAAGCACAAAGGAAGAAATAAGACCTACTTGCAACTACTGAGTGCAATTGATACAGCTTCTCCATTCCTAAGGCATGCCTTCAAGGCAAAGTCAGGCTTACAATTCAGGCAAATTAACTGGTTTAGTAAAAGAAACTACAAAGACATATCTCATTTCTAAAATGAAAACCATTCACAGACCAACCCCAAACTGCAGCAGTCCCTAACTCTTGAAAGGACAGCTATGCAAGACCAAATAGCTTCTTCACTTTAAAACAACTGGCTGTGAGGTTGTGAGCTAGACCTCTTCATGACAGACAGAGTAGCAGATCAGAGTGTAGTCCACATTTTCTTTCACCTCCACACTTACAATCATAGAATCACAGAATTGTTTGGGTTGGAAAAGACCTTAAAGATCATCAATGTCCAACTGTTAACCCAGCACTGATCCTCAAATGCCACATCTACACATCTTTTAAATATCGCTAGGAATGACAACACAGCCACTTCCCTGGGCAGCCTGTTCCAATGATGACAACCCTTACAGTGATTTTTTTCCTAATATCCAATCTAAACCTTCACTGGTGCAACTTGAGGCCATTTTCTCTTGTCCTGTAACTTGGGAGGAGAGATCAACCCATGTACAACCTCCTTTCAGGTACCCATAGAGAAAAACAAGGTCTTCCCCTCAGCCTCCAGATTTTCTCCACACTAAACCAACCCCCTTCCCTCAGCCATTCTTACAAAAACTTGTGCCCCAGACCCTTAACCAGCTTAAACTCATAAATACATCATCTATAAGGGTTCATATAAACTGATTTGTCATTAGTGTGTACTGACCTTATTTCAATTCAAGTAAGAATGCAGCAGTATGAAAGAACTCAGGTTTCAGTATTTATTGCTTATTTTTCACCCATGCAATTTTTCAGAACTATTTTAACTAAAGCAAATTGAACATTTCTTACATGAACATTACTTTCATTCACTGTAGCATAATATACATACAGTCACATCAAATAAGCTTCAAATACACAGCCTCATTTTATCATTGTCCAATTCTACTCCTCAGTGCTTTCAATGTTTTCTTCATGATTGGTGCTATTTCTTCAATAACAACAACAAAAAAAAAGAGACCAGTTAGGATTACAGCTATGAGCAACTTAAATTGGTATTAGTACAATATTAAGCATATATTAGGCAGAAGGTTAAAACAATTAAACTGATCATCTTAGGAAATGCCACTTACTTTTGGTAGGCTTCTTTCCATCTTGAATCATGACACCTGAGCTAGAACTTCTACTGTTGCCAGCATGTATCAGATTTGATAATGTGTTATTTCTGTCTCTCATTTCTGGAATCCCTGTTCTTTTAAAACAAGCAAGTTAAGAAAAAAGTTAGCATTTAATATCAAGCTACTATTTAATATCAAGCTACTATTTACTCTGGCTCATTTTGAAAAAAAAATCAAAACCAACGGCCTGATTTGGTACATTTAAGGAACTTTATACATTTCAAAGTCATAGGATAATTCAGGTTAGAAGGGATTTCAGATGATCATCTTTTCCATTTTAATTGTTGAACAAATATTACATTTATAAGATTTCATGTCTTCTATTAGTCTTTAAAATCAAATAATCAGAGTTTGTGACAAATCAAAATGGCCAGCAATACCACTGTGATTCATAATGCCCTGTGCTCTAGTTTGCACCTTGTTTTTCCTCTTTGAACACAGCTTAACTGCTAACTAACTCATTGATAGAAAATGAAGACAAATGTTTAAAAACAAAACCTCTGTACCCGACTAGCAAAAGGCACAATAACTAACTAAACATCTTGTTGGAATCCTCAATCAGCAAGACAAGGACTGAGGCAGATACACATACAGAGCTGGTGCCTCCTGCTAAAGACCATTAACCCAACACAGCATTAAAGTGTCAGCACAATGTCACCAAGTGTGGCCAGCCCTGTACTCCTCAGAGCCAGACACTGAGCATTTTGCCACCACTCAGTACCACTGCACCCTGAGTGAGAATAGCAGCCTGCTAAGGAGCTGCATGTCTGCACACAAATCCCTAGCAGGACTTTTTAGCTCCTGCAAGACCAGCCTCTCAAGTGAGAATTTCACCTATACAAATTCTGCAGCTTAAAAAACCAACAGGTCAAAGTAGTGAAGTTTAGCTCATTGTGCCTAAACAAACCCTTTGGTTCTCCAGAAGGCAAATCAATGAGTCTCTTCCAGCTTCTTTCATGTCTGAGAAAAAAAATCATGCAAGGCCTGGTCTACATCATTCAGCTACTGGTCCAGAGATTACTGGAGCACAGAGGACATATGTACTTGTATGCTACTGTACTTGAAGCACCTAAACTGGAAAGGCAGGTCTGTCACAATACAGAATCAACCTCCCACAGAGCAGCTGAAAGCAAAAGCGCAACTCAAAGTGCCTTAAGCTACTGCCTTGGTGAAGGACTATCTTTTCAATGGAAATAGGAACAGTATGGAAAGAACCTTCCAAATCTCACCAGCTCAAGGTACAGTTATGAAAATTTATCTGGTATAAAAGCTGAGTTTAAGAAAATTCTTACATCCAGGCTGCCCTTCCTAACCCATACTTACAACCACCTTGAGCAGCAAGTTTGTTTGACTCAGCTTCTGAAATTCACAGGGGAGAAAAAGAGTATTAAAAGTTCCTGAGGTTCATTCTGGTCAACTGAATCACACCAGGCAGCTGACTAGGATTTTATCAAAGCAGGAGAACATGTGAGGCTGCTAGGCAGGTTAATAGACCCAAAACATCAACAATGGAATTGCCCTAGGATGCCAAGCAGCTTTAGTGCAATCTGGAGAAAAGAAACAGCGTCCACTTACACTCCAGCTGGGAGAGTGAATTCACTGGCACTTGTGACAAATGTGCAATGACAATGCACACATGGCAGAAGAGTACAAAAGACTTAAAAGGCAAGTTTGTTTCTAGCTACTAGCCACTTTAAAAAAGGAAAGTAAGTAGAGTTATGTAGAATTTTAAAATTTTACAAGCATGATTTTGAACTGAAAGACACAAACTCAATAGCATAGTACATAGCACTTACTTGCAGTTCCCTGTGGGATGAAGATGGATGACAGGTCCTGCTGCCCCATGGATTTCTTGCTGTCGGCAAATGTTCCTGGGTGGTTTTGCTGCCCCAATCACATAGGCCATTTTTACTTGCCTGCCTAATATAGAAGCAAGGAGCAGAGGATACATGACTTTTCACATCCTTTATGTCCAAAACTCTTTGCATTGCAGCTTAGAATCTTTAGTCCAACCAATAAGGTAAGAAAGACTTGTCTAATGCAAAATATTTTCAGGATACACCAACGTATTGTATTAATGCATCTGTTTATTTTTAAGCAAATTTTAATTTAAGAGTAACAGTGTTTGTTTTTGATGATTTCTCCTGGAAGTACAGCATTAGTACTCACTGCAAAGAAATCACTAAACCAAACATATTGTCAAGAACAGCAGAAGAGATTGGGTTCTGTAAGTGGAAGAGCTAACCAGAGATTTTACCTTTTGGTTTCTCAGACTGAGCTGAAAGAATATTTTTTGTAAGGATCTTCAGTTTTTCTTCTCTCTGATTAAACAGTCTCCAGTACATTTCACGCCAAGACTCATATTCCAGAAGGCTCTCATTTTTAAAGTCTCTTTGGCAGTGTTTTTTCCACAAGTGGTCAGTCTCTTTTATAAACATCTAATTTAAAACACAGACATCTTAAATCAGAGATTTAAAAACAACATTTTCAATAGTACCTATTCTCTGAGCCTACAGACACAACCCAAACCATTGGTGGAAGAAGGTGCAGAGCAAATCCCACCACAGGTGCTGACAAAGGTACCCACACTGTGGCAATGCCATGCAGGGACATTGACTGCAGCCTGGAAATCACACAGCTTCAAGCAGCAGGGCTGGAGTCAGTGAGCACTGTTACAGGCCAGACTTGTGTCTGCAGCACAGGCTCAGGCCACTCCAGCTCTCAACTTAAAGCACACAGAGGAAAGGCAAACTGGCCCTACAAAGGACTGCATACTCAGAACATCAATGTCCAAGTGCATCATGGAGACCTGACAGTGCAGATAAATCTACCGTAACATGCAATCTCACAGCAGCTACTTCCTGACTGATATGCTTTGCAGACTTAATATTTTATACCTGGAATACAGTTGATACTGACTCTCCCAGCTATTTCAGTGGTAAATACTATGGTCATCTTTTTTTCTTTCTTACTATCAGAAACACTCTTGCATACACACTGTCTTTCACTTAGTCATCAGTAGTAATTCTCCTGAATGTTTTAAACTTGAGAAAAGGGGACTTAATAATTACAGCTGAATTCAAAGAAATTAGTATGCAAGATAGAAAACCAGTGCAGCCCATGGAGTTAGGGAACTCTGTGGTTTCCCAAATTTAACAAGGCAGAATTTACCAGATTACATTTCTCTACTCGAAACAACTGCTCTGGTGTGCAACGTGTTAGCACAGGCTCAAGAATTTCAAAGGGCACACCTCCTGCTTCTTGTAGCACTACAAAAGAGGACAGTACTTTCAGTATCTCACTTATTTTACTCAATGGGTAACACCATTCAGTTTAAAACTAAATAAAAACACAAGTTAATTTTAGCAAGAACTAACACAACATCCTATGCCAGACTATGAAAATATTTATAAATCAGCAGTTCCATACTGACTAGCAGTTATATTTGAGGATGGATAAAGCATCTTTGAATAGTAATTGCCCCATCTTTTACTGATATGCATAATTTCCCCCTCTGCCTATGCAATGAAGAATGTCTTGATCACAACAAACATGGGAGTGGAGGGACAGAATTTTTAGTTTATCATTTATAGGACATTCTTTTAAGTAAACTTGGACCTTTAAAAATTGTAAGCTTTCAAAACAAAGCTGTATTTTAGCACAGTCATCAATCAATTTCTGCAAGTGCTTTTCAACCTGCTCCAAGTCATCATTTGTAGGGAGGGACGATATATTTTAGTAGGCCAGTGGTTGGCATGGAGAAAAAAAATCTCATACCCTTACAGCCACAAGTGCTACAAATCCCCTGAAGTACTCACACTCAATATTGTTGCGAAGCATGCGGACACACTGCTCATACAGTGTAAGCATCTTGGAAAGGCAGACTGCCTTGGAGCCAGAGTAGACCTGCATTTTGGAGTTCAGTCTCTGCCCTGTGAATTGAACTATCTCATTGACTTGCTGGGGTGCTTCTACAGCAGGTACTGTGAATGCTGCAAGCAAAACATCAGGCAGGCTTTAAACATTCAGCTCTGAGATAAACAAATTACTTTTACTTACACATACAAAATATTTTCTTAATTAAAAGTTACTGCATTACAGCATGGGACCCTTGCATGTATTGTAAACTGCAAAAGTCCATTCACCATCATCTAACTCCAAGAGGTACACTGCAAGTGAGCTGCACCAACTCAAACCAGCCCTGCATCATTTATCTCCAGTCTACACGAGCTGTATTCACATCTCAATTGCTCTGTTACCCATCCACAGAACTTTACTAATCCTCCTGATTAGAGAAGCCAGAAGCTTCAAAGCAGCAATGTTTCAAGATCCCATCGGTCAGAAACCACATGAGAAGAGCTGCTGGGGAACCACTAGTACTTTATGTCACCTACTTATAATGATACTAATGGTTCCTATGCCAAAGCTGGAACTAGTGCCTCATATATTTGTTTTACCTAAGATCATTTCTGCTAAGGCTTTGCCTGCTCTAAGTACAGACATGAGTAAAGATAAATGGAGCCTGTAGAACAGCCGCTTGGTTTATGCCTTCTCTAAGTCTGTGGTAACCTTCCTCAGTAAGCCATTAGAAGGAAGGCCTTATAACTCCCTTCAGCTTCAACATGATTTCTACAGATGAGGAAGTGAGGCCCTTCTTTGCCATGGATTGATGAGCTAATACAGCTTATTGGAAAAGGGGATAAAACATTTCTATGCAGAGCTATAAACACCTGCACTATTTTATATTTATCAGCCTTGTATATTACTTACCTGTAAAGTCTGCAGCATATGGGGGAGATGATTCTGAGATGCCTGGCAGAGTTTTAGGTAGTGGAGTATTAAGGAGCTCTTGGAGGGATGCCACTTTGGCCTGTGCACAGTTAAGAAAAGATTGCTTCAATATTATAAATTCAGGGTTAACCAGGTTTAAAATAAGCTACAATAAACACTCAAACATTTATGCAAATCCCAAAATTAACTAGAATAACTAGAATTCTTGCTTTTCTACACCAACATTTAGTCACAGGATTACTTTGTAGTATATACTTTCATATTCCACTTACCAACACTATACCACAAAAGGAACTGAGTGGGACATCTGCAATTAGCACACAAAAAAGATTAAAGAACAGAGTAGATATGTAGAGCTAACAGGCTTTCAGATAAATCACTACTGAGGCATGCAGTGAATGAGGCAAAACTGCAAGATGACAAAAGCATAACTCTAAAAGACAAGAAACAGCTTTATACCTAGTCCTATCAAATCTCCTAGATCACACTCAGTAAGCCATTCAGCCTAAAACATTCACAGCTAATTCCCCAAAAAGGGATTTAAAGATGCAGCAGCTTATTAAGTATGGGTCCCTACAAATGGATCAGGTGCAACATCCAGATTGGGTCTCAGGTGTCCTCCAATTGCAAGTCAGGCACTTAGAGCCCAAAACTTGCATTCCCTGCATTTTATTTAAGTATCTATAGTAACTTTTCACAACTGCTTGAATGGTTGAGGTTTTTCCTCAAACACTTTATGTTAGAGTATCATACATAAGCCTCTACATTAATATTTCCCCATCTGGGACAGAAGATACCACATTCAGATTGCAGATCTTCCCTAATAAATAAAGCCTAAAGCTTTCACATCACAGTGAAGATATAAATCTGAAGATAACCCTAATTTTCAGTGCACAAAAGGTCTTCATTTAAAACGTCTAATTAATAAATTTTTTTGCTTACACATTTTCTCAGAGGAGCTACTTAAGCTTTCTGCATTTCAAGAGACTAGGACAGCTCAGAATATTATATGTATAATCTAGTTTTATATGCAATAATGCACTAAAGAATGTTCAGTTACACTGCAAACATTAACATTCACTATTAAAGAACCACAGCATCTGATGAAAGGACTGTTCTATACACAAAGAGCTGCAGCAGCCACAAACCAGGATGGTCAAGAGAGAAAAAAGGTGGATGTCTTTCCAAAGGTAACTGCCTTTGCACTTTGCAAGTCAAATGCAGATTAGTTGGTAAGGATCAAACACCACAGTATTATTGGAAACAATGCTAAAAATACAAGTAATTAAATTTAAAACTATCTCTATCTCTTTTCTACCCATTATTGTCATTATTGGCAATTGCAATGCAGCTGATACAGAGTCATGCAATCTGTTCCTTAAAATAAACACAGATAAATTTCAGTGAAATTAAAAGTCTAAAGCACTTGTTTGTCTGCTGTTTATCTGCTTTTATCTCAACCCTGTAGTGATTTACCTTTTTACTAGGAATTTCTGATTGATCACTCTCACATTTTTTTACATCTTCAACTCCCTCTTCTGCCTGAGAAAGTTTTGAAGTCTTTTGTAGTAATGAGCTGTTCTTCTCTTCACTGCACTTTCTTGGCCGTGCACCTGTAGAACAAGCTTTTCTCTTTCTTTTGTTGGTAACCTCATCATAAGTAAGATAAGATTCAAAAGACATAGTAGGGGGTTCAAATTCCTCATCACTAGATGATTTGGCTTGGTCTTTCATGACAAGATTTTGTTTTGGTTTCTTCACACGTTTAGGATTTCTCTGTTTGGAAGCATCCTTACTAGGCTTTTCTTTCAGGGACAATAAGCCTTTATTGGCTGCAGAGGAATGCTGCTTTTTTGAAATTTTCTTTCTCTCTGTGGAGGTGCTCCCTTTGAACTCACTTTCTTTAGCCTGAGAATTGGTACCCTGGGAAGCATGCTTAGAACCACTGCTGCTACATACTTTATTATCACATTCTTTTGGAGACTCAAAATTTGTACTTTGATGGGTCTTTTCACTACAAACATGCTCCTTATTCAGCTTTGTAGTAATGGGAGCACTGCTGGAGCTTGTAGAGGCCAGTACAGATGTTTCAGGCTTCTCTGAAGGCTTAATCTCCTGGGAAACAGAAGACTTCATCTCACGTTTTTCTTTTTCATTATTTTTTCTTCCCCCGCAATCACTGCAACAATAAAAAAATTACATCTCATTCTCTAGCTGATGCTAAATTCTTAAACAATCTGGTTTTCCAATATTAGTAAAACCAAAAGTATAAAATCACACCATGTGTCATAGTTTTCCAAAACCCAGAACTTAGTTCTGCACTGTATTCTTACTCTTCCATTATCCATACAGAATCACAGAGCTCTTGGGTCCAGCACTGCTAAATATTGAAACAAGAACTGATAGCAAAACAAGCCTGAGCAGGAAAACAAACCTGGCAGCACTATCTGCTTATAACAGGCTGGATACCACTTTTCACAAAGCTTCCCTGCATGCTTTATAACAAAGACATGGTGCTTGAAATAACTAGGAGTCAGGAAAATTTACAGCATGTTCTGTAGGTGAAACAGATTAACAGGTCAGCCTTTATGATTTGCTTATCACAGGTTCTAGTATTTTATTTTACCGTCATTTGAACAACTTCAGATTTAAAATGCACTATTTAGTCAAACTATTCCCTTGGCTTTCTCAGCTCAACTGTTTGGAACTGTTGGAACTCCATTAAACATCTAAAGCAGAGTGGGCCTGGCCATGGCAGTGGTGGCTGCTTCAGTCTCAGAAGAAACTGCATCTCTTCACTGTGCCTCCTCCAGGGTTGGAAAGCCCTCTCAGTCCACAGGAACATTACAAGAAAAACCTCTATACAACCACATCACTGGAGAGCTGCCTCATTTAACCACCACCTCTGGGAAGAAAGAGCAAGTTTCCCAACTTCCTCAAGTACATCACGGTTTAGTTCTGTTTGCACCAGCTGGGACCTAAGAACTTGTGCCAGTCACAAAAAGCAGCTGAAGTCAGAGTACCAACTGCCTAGTTGACCAAAACTGGTTTGATTGTTTTCCTCATATTTTACAGCTGCGTTCTCTTAATTCACATTCCAATTCAACATACATATGTCATTCCAAACACCCTCCTAATTTTCCAATCTGTATTTTCAAAATACACTACAATATAATTAACTTCAAAGAAGAAAGTTCACACCTACCTTTTATTATCTGGAGAAATAAGCTTTTTCCACTGTTTTAACAGACTTTTAGCTACATTCCCAGCAGTGGCATGTTCCCTAAAACTTTTAACTGTTTTGTCTATGCCAGTTTCCTGTTGAAGACAGTGCAAGAAAGATGGGTAGAATAAATCACAACTCTCCTCCCAAATAAAACCTCCTCAACAACTGCTACAAACAGTATTAGCCTAGTATTCAGAGCAGTCCTATGGCAGCCAAAGAATAAATGCCCTCTTTATACTGCAAACAGAATTGAAGGAAGTAGTTATTTATAACCAAATATGGGGAACAAAATGCAGACTTAATTCATAAAACTGAGGGAAGCAATTTTCCTCCTTTAAATGTATATATTTCAGGAATTTCACTTCTCTCAAATGCTTAAGTCCACAAAATACATAAATTCAAATTTCTTTTAGGCTTATGAAGTACATTTGAGCATATTAGCATATATGTTGGGCGTGGTGTAATATAAAATACATCTCAACCAGCAGTTCAGGGTAGAGGGGTCAGAGCAGCAGAGTTATTTTCTCAATATCATTGTGTCTCCAAGTCTCATTCGAGTGTGTTTTGTTTAAGCAAAAATATCTTGCAGACTTTGAGTGTCTGTAGAATCACAGGTGATTTTAATAATGTATTATCAGTAAAGATCTGATTCACAAACCCTCACTTTTAAGATGAGGCAAAATATGGAATTCAGTAGGTTCACTGCAACCTGTGAATGCTCTTGCTAACAACTATACTCCTGTGAAGTCTGAGCTATACACGTTACTCCCACATAAACAGCTCAGCCTCCAGAAAGGACTTCCTTAAATCCACTTCAAGTATATTTAGCTTGTATATAATTTGAGCAACCTGATTTGGTAAGTCAGTCATTGCAAACAGATGGAAGAAATCTGGTGGGACTACTTCATAAAGCTATTTATGTTCTTCAAATGCATTAAAATATGTGGAGCCCTCTGCTGTAAGACATCACTTTCCTCTATTTGACTTGAAGGCTTCCATCAAAGTCTGTCCCATTATAAAGCATGCAAAAATTCTGGGAACATGAGTCATCTGCAGAAACCCTTTGTCATTTTAAACAACTAATTGCAAAATGAGATTATGTATTTTTATTGGTAAACAAAATAAATATTGCTTCATTTCAGCAGAAGTCTGCCTGTGCCTAGGCAGACAAATGCCTTTACCTGAATAGACCATTCAAATATCTTGGCAACTATATTCTTCCTCTTACTCTTCAAAGAATTCTCTCACAAAACCAACATTTTTCTTCTTTTCAAAACACAGACACATTGCTTATAATAGCTAGAAGCTTCACAGACCAGTGTGAGAACATCTAATATAGAATTTGACAGGATGCAGCTTGGATGAGGATAGAATCATTACTGGGGATTCCTCCTCTTTAAATGCAAGAAACTAACTTTGAGCTGCTAATGAAAGATAGGAGAGTTAGACAATTGACTTAAAGAATGGTTCACCCATATTTACTTTAAGCATTGACAAAAGGCAGTTTTACACTGAAAAGAAGCCAACCTGATTAGCAAAGTGTCCTCTATGTGCTCAGTTCTATCACTGTTGACATAATAGTGCATTCATCAAGCTGGACAACCAGCTTTTGGGAAATTATTCTAACCAAACAGGATATAAATTTAAAATTATAAATTGAAACATGTTCACCACTTCTACAAATGCACACTCTTGACATTTACATAGTAATTTACTGTAGAAGAGTTTAATGTATTATTACTGATCACTTACCACTAAAATATCCAGCGATAAATCCAAACCTTGTAGTACCTTAAGTGTTTTTATAATCTGGAAGGAAACATCAGATTTATTGTTTTAAACAAATACTTTGAAATCTTATTCTGTTCTTCTCATCCTCATTCACATATTTAATCCAAAAATACGCAATAGTGTTAAAAGGAACAGCCAGTAACTCCTGGAAAACATGAGCACTCCTTTACTGCACATCAAGCAGTGTTTGCAGTCAGTGCTGCGAACCAGTACAGTCCTGCCAACCCCTCAATTTCAGTAACAACAGAAAATCCAGTAAATAGTTTGAATTTACTGCTACAGAGATTACAGTAAATGTCAGTAACACAGTAGTAGAGGCTACATATATATATGCCTACTCATCCTGTGGCAGTGGCCCTCATTTGCCACAGAGCCAGTACAAAAGATGTATTGTGCAAAGCCATCAAGCAAAAATCAGTGAGCCTCAGAGTCAGCAGCACTACTCCATCAATCCAGGCCAAGAAAGGACAATAGAGCTGGTGCAAGCCCAGATTGCACAAAATAAGGTTTTGAAAACATAACTGCAATTTGAATTTTAAGAAAACAAGCTCGAGCTAGAACAACTGTTTTCTTTTGCACTGTCAAAGCTTACACCTGTTACCAAACTCAACACTTCCATAAAAGCAGGGAAGATTTTTTCACATACAAAATATTCATCTTTCCATGAGAGGTGTTTTGATAACAAAGAAGTCACATTTATAAGCGAAGTATAAATTTCAACAGCAGTATAACCCAATTTATTTGGCAATGGATAGCATATAGCATCCCAGAGTCTTGCAGCTAACCATACACAGCAAATCTGTCTTATCTTTCTGTCATTGTTTAAGAACGGCATTCCTCAATTTAGTGTTGCCACTAAAACACTGCCAACCACAGACATGAAACTATGCTACAGAGGTGACAGAATTAATGTACAACTGAAATACCAGCATTTCAGAGGGCTTTCACAAAGCCTGAAATACTAGTCAAGTGTTTCAGATCATTGACACTTCTCAGTATAACAGCAGGAACACAAAACACACTACTCAGAAATCTTCTGACAACAAAAGCAGCTACAATAATTTAAATAACTGATGAACTGTCATTTATTATATTAGATACTGTTTCTGAAATGGCATTGCAGGAGGTGGAAGAGGTACTAAAAATGAATAGCAAGCTCAAAGAAACAATTTACAAGCTTCACTCCAGAGATATATTGCTCTACTGTTGCTCTAAGTCTCATTGCTCCTACAATACATTTGAGTAGTGGAATCCCACACTTGACACTGATCTTCATTGTGTTCAGTGGGCTCTATCTACATGCTGGCAGCAGCTCTTCTGTAAATCATCCACCCTGAAACAGTGCTTCTGAGTCTAAACAAGCACAGCAGAAATGCTTCACAGCCTGGGAAAATGTGAGACAAGGTAAAACATACAGCCAGGACCAGAGGTAACAAATCAAACCTCTCCCAAAAAGTTCAGCTAGCTACAAAATGGCAGGAGACCTAAAAAAAAATTAAATAAAATAATTATTTTTTTAAAAAAGCTTCCTTACCAAGATTTCAGAACCAGCACAAAAGCCATATGAAATTCTGCTTATCTTAAAATAAGGCAGTCCCTAAGAAAAATCGTAATTGCTCACAATGTTGACGTAGTTTTTAATGCTTGAGATGATCAGTGTCAAGTTAGTTCACTTTTATTTAATTAAAAGAATTAATATCCTCATTGATTAAATTTATTTTGCAATGAAAAACTAAGTAACCCACTGCTGACATGTTATATTGTGATATTTAACATGTCTAGATAATCAAGCAATGCAAACCACTGGGAGTAAATCCCATTTATTTTGCCAGAGACAAACCTATTTGTGGAAGAATACTAAGGGATGTTTTCATCAAGATACAGAGAATAGGGGTTTTGAATAGTTTCTCTTGATGGATTTTGGACTAGGTTAACTCATAAAGCCAAGTTTATTTCAGAAGAAAAAAATTCAGGAAGCAGGCAATTACTATTCATACAACTTCAAACCAACAGGCTAAATTACAAAAGTACCTAGATGACAAGCATGTTCAAAAGCAGTCAACACATTTTAATGAAAAACAAAACTTGCAAAGTCTTCTAAAGTACAGACCACATTGCTCATTTTGGTTACTTGAAATGTGTATCACATTTGCAAACCTAAGACAAAAACACTGTTTCATTTTAAAAAATAGAAAAAAATGGATCAGACACACTGATAAGGTTTTTAGAAGTGATACCAATCACTTAGAAGCAGGGAACAGCTCAGGCTGCAGGGCAATCAGCAGCTCTGCCTGTACAGGACTACTACAAGACTGTTCTGTATCTGGACAAAGTAAATGGCTGCATCCAGCCTGCCAGTAGGAATCACATCTCCAAGTTCTTGGGATGTAGAACCAAACTTACTTACAGAAACAATCAGAAAATAAGCAAATAAAATTTGTGGCAAGCATCTGTAGCAGCAGAGAAACTTTGTGTTTATCCTATTTGCTAGAGACCTCTGATTTCTCTACCAAAGACAAAGCACAAATACCAAGCTCCAGTATTATCTATTGGGCTTTGGAGAAAGGTATACTGTGATCCACAAGATATAGCAAAGTCTGTCACCAATACCAGAGCTTGCTAGAAACACCAACTTTGTTGTCCTGATACCTATATATAGTATACCATTATAATTATTGCATAAAATAAGGCAAAATGATTAAGTCTGTTCTGAGCAGGCTTTCAAAAACAAAATAAAGACTGACTATCAAGGGATCTTTCTCTAACCATTTCTTTCACCACAGCATTTGTGGCCTATCTGGCTCTTACCTCACTGGACTGGATCTAGCAATTTCTTCAGGGAAGACCTTCCATATACACACAATACATATGCAACCCTCCACTGGTTTTCAGACTATTTTACCTCACATATCACTATCAGCTATATCCTTGTGGAAAAACTCTATCTACTTCAAAAGAGACTGTAAACTTCATAGGAAAATTTTGAAGAAAATTTATCTTCATATACAATTCCTAAACTAGTCTACATAATTCCTAAATTCTAATTTATAAAGAACAATCAAAACCCTATAGGACAGGGGTTTTTTCCCCATAAAATACATTCCAAGAAAAAACAAGACCTAGGTCTTCATGCAATATAAACAGGCAAAGTCTTATGGACAAACTGAGAGCTGGCACCTACATAGTAGTGTGAGACAAAAGCAAAGATGACAGTAGGAACAAAAGCAAGTAAAGAATCAGGGAGGAAGAGAAAGCAGGCTGGAATTTGGAAAGCAGAGATCAATGGTAATAAGCAATGGGAAAGAAGCATGTAAGCAAACAAAATTTTCCAGAGCTAGAACTGAAAGCAGAGTGGTAACAACAGCTGCCAGGTGCACTGGGTTTGGTCAAATTCCACTACACCAGTGTTGCTCCACCATCCTTCATCCAAGTGCTGTACAGTCTCCTCTTATTTTCCTCTCTGAGCCTGGAACCTCAGGAAGGATGTGACCCACTAACAGGTTCCCAGACCATCTGTCCTCAGGGGACAACACTTCTCTATATTAATTCCTGTTTTCTCTCTTTCTTCACTCAATAGTTGCATTTCCCTTTCAAAGAGATCCCTATGATCCTTTAGCTTATTCTCTTCTATAACAAAGCCTGTGAAATTCCATCAGGTCAATAACTTCTGGCTGAGCTAGACAACTCATTTGAAAGAGTACCAGGACTTTGAGGAAAACACCTTAGAAAAACCCAACTCTGTCCCAAGCAGATAATCCCTATGCCCTCAGCTAACAAAAAAAATCCCTGAACAAATACCCTCTCCAAAAAAAAGCACAGCTGTTCACCTAAAACAATTGCTTAGTTTTGTGTTCAGCTACTAAATCTAATGATCTGTTAATTAACTAAAGGAGCTTTCTTCCAATCATCTTACACAATACAGCAATAAATGTAAATACTAATCATACACTTTACCTGGGCTCTTTAGTTTCATTAAGTTATGCTAGCCAGAGCTACAGCAATTCTCTGGCTATCTTATAATCTTTCCAGCTAGGCCAGTGTTGTTTTCAAAAACAGTCCTCAGAACAGGACACAATATTGCTGTGATTGTCCTTCTAATGCTATATAGCAATAGTAACATAACCCTGCTAAGCTACCCAAAGATAGCATTTACCCCATAAGCCACTGCACCCTACTGCAATTTCATGCTCAACTGGTAATACATCAGAGCTCCAAATCATTTTCTGAGCCAATGCTTTCCAAAGTACAGTCTCCTATGCTGAATAACCTATATTCACAGCTCCTAGCTGTGACTTTCCACTGAGCCATGGTAAAACATGTGTTGCTCAAATGAACGTAGCCTACCACATGATCAAATTTGGTTTCTAGAAGGGACTCACTTCATTTCATACAAATGACTTCAGTATGTGTAGCATTTCCCTACAATGTTTGTTGTCTTCTAAATTAAGGAAATTTCAGCAGCATCATGTCACAAAGAGATGCATAATCACTCTCCTACCCCCCCAAAAACCACCACAAACCCACAACCCAGCATTGTTTCCTTATGAGGTCTGGCACTTATTTTTGGCGAGTTCAGCTGAAATCAGTTTCATGTATTATATGAGGCCCGTGCCACTGCTGCTCTAATCAGCATCATACAGAAGCAAGTCAAATGCCTTGAAGTTTGCCTACACTGATTCATAATTAGTGTCAGCCAAATACAATTTGAGATAGATTTGGCAGAATGTATCTATGTAACATCTCATGGAGTGATATGGATCATGGCACCACCCTTCAATTCTACATCAGGTACAATCTTAACATCATGCATCATTCCTGTATGATCAATGCCAATGAAGACCATCTCACTGACCTTTAATTCTAGCACAGTACTTTTTTCCTCATACTTTCCCTAGAACCATAAACATCATTCAATAACTGTTCTTTCCTTTGTCAATTCTCTGAAAACTCAGTGGCTACCTATCAAAACTCACACATCAAGAAGCTTTTGAAATGGACAACTGATGTTCTTTGTGGTTATCAAAAACATTTTAGCAATATTAAAAAGTCAAAAGATGAATATTCTCAGTATGGAACAAAAGTATTTGACAAAAACAACACTTGCCTACATACACATCTGTGATATTGATTTGCAATTCTTTTCACCAATTTCTAGAACTCACCTTTTTGCCTTTAAAGATACTAACCACATAATTTCTCTTATTAGATTCAACTTCTGCACCTTTCATGGCTGCCAATTTACAGCTATCAGTTTCTTGCTTTCCCTGCCACTCCTCAGGCTGTGTTACCCATAAATATTTCTATTTCACTAGACAGTTTTACCAGGGACAGAAGCGCTGCAGCACCACCATTAGCTCCATTTTATGCAGCACCTATGCAGCTATGCCACATAAAAACATTGTATCTCCTCCCTTAATGAATCCAAATTAGCCAGAGTTGTTTTCATTTTTCACATTAGTAGAATGCTTTGAAAGTTACTGGTTTGGGATTACTTAAAAACTTACTACTTCTAGAATTATTTTCTTTTCCTTTGCTACTTCTTGTTCAAATAGTGTACCAAAACTAATCCCAAGTACAAATTCAGACACTGTAATAGCTGATTGCTCCTGTAGCATATGAAGAGATTTTAGGCTAATTGAACTGCGAATTAAAACTTCTGAAGAAGCACCTACATGGATATTTGCATTTTAGACAGATATTGTCTACATCACAATTCAAGAAGATATGCCATTATTGGCTATGAAAACAGGTATTTCTTCTATATGTATACACACACACTTTGAAAACACACTGGAAACATGATTAATAGCTAAGATTCTCATCAACTACCAAATACAATGCCATTTTTACTGCTGCCCTCTGCCTCCAACTACAAACTTCTATAAAGTTTTAATTTCTTTGAAGCCCATAAAGATAAAAGCATCCTGTATTTTCAAAGTGAATGTGACCCTCCAAAAACTTAATTAAAAAACAAAAAAAAAAAAAACAAGCAGAAACCACATCACTGTTTCGAATACACCGTCTTCAGTCAAATATAATTTATTATTTCATAAAACGTTGAGGCCAATTTGCCACACGCTACTTTGCTTCCATTTCCTTGGGAGTGCCGGCTGCTGCTCAGAGAGCGGGGCGTGCCTTGGTGTCCCCTCTGCCCGTCCAAAGCGCGGTGCAGCCTCAGCACCTGCCCTGATCGCACTCCCCACTCATCTCCGGCTGCCTCAGGGGTCCCTCATCTACTCCTCACAGCTACTGAGCAGCCCGGGCACCCTACAGGGGTTGTTTCCGACGAACACCTTAGTCCTTCTTGGACCAGGAAGAACAACAAGGCAGGGCGTGACAGGCCCCGCTCCTCTTTGATGTGTGCCGCTAAAACCAAGCAGAAGCACCTATTTCGCACAGAAAAGCTCTTATGAACACAGAAACACCAGCCCAGCAGCTCCTGCGCGGGCTTTCCAGGCCGAATACCTCCGCGGGCCGCCGCGCACGTCGCAGCCGCTCCTGCAGCCCCAGCACCCTCCGCGCGGCGCTCCGCCCTTTCTCCGCCATGGCACCGGCACCGCCGCTCCGCCCTTTCTCCGCCGTGGCACCGCCGCTCCCCCGCTTCTCCGCTCCGGCACCGTCGCCCGGGCTCCTCTGTCGCCGCCCGGCGTTCTTGTAGCCGCGCCCGCTCCGCCATTGGCCGTTCATCCCGGCCGGGCTGGTTGTTGGCTGCCCGGTTACCAGCAGTAACAGCGCGGACTGTGCGCTTTCCTCTGCCCCGCTGGGCTACATGTGATCGCACAGTGCGGTCCTGAGCAGGCACAGCGTAGCTGGGGCGAGCCCCTGCAGAGGGGTCAGCGAGCGGCCTGCCCAGGGAACGCCTCGGCGCTGTGCCCCTGCCAGGGTGGGCTCAGGCCAGCCTCAGGAGCGGCCCGGGCGGGCCCTGCGCTGCGTGCGGCAGGTGGGACGCGGACAGTGTCGCTTGCTGGTGCACATGTGTCCTGTGACGGGCAGCAGCCCCGCGGCCCGAGGCATCCCTGGTGACTCTGCGTGGCAGCGGGCAGAGAGGCTGCCTTGTGGAACGGTGCCGTGTGTTGGGGTTGGGGCAGCGAGGCTGAGCCGTGAAGCCGCGACTGGCGCCCGCAGGCAGCCCGCTGCGCTCCTGACTCGGGCACCCTTTTCTTTAGGTCCTGCTTTTTTTTTTTTTTTTTTTTTTTGGGCCTGAACATTTTTGGGACCCCGCAACTTTCAGCAGGGCTCTCCCATGGATTCCTTAAAAAGCGTGTGACAAGGAATCAGTCTTTGCTCTACGTGAACTGCGCATCTGAAGCAAGATCTCTGCCATGGAGCTTGCCGGGGCTGAGCATGTGCTTGTGAGACTCCCAAGATGAATGAGTCCCTCCTAAAAATGTGTGTTTGCAGAATTCCCTGTGAAGTTTCTATAGATGTAATGAAAGCAGGTGCACAGAACACCTCTCACCTTTAAAGTGGTGTTTGAGGGAAGTGTTAAAAAAAAGTGCATCCAGTCTTAACTACAACAGAATTTTAAGTAGGCAAAAGTTGGTATTTACACATTAGGATTGCTGCTCTTGCAGAATAGATCTTATTACAGCTTGACACACTTTATAGCAAATTCATCAGTAGAGAAACCAAAATAACTGATAGGGCAATACAGTAGGTAGAGCACTCTGGTTGGAAATGGAAAAAATAAATCCAGGTCCCTGATGCAGACTGTCTCTCCAGTTACCATACTCACGTTTTTATTTTACAGAAATAATTAACTCATTTTCACAGAATGTGGAGACTTCATCAACCCTAGCTTAAAATAGGCCATTCACAACTAGTCTCTCTTCAGTTTTCTGGCCCAAATAGTATAACATTATTTGTACAGAGTGGCATTTATGCAGAAGAAATCCTCAGAAAAATTCAGCCCACACCAGCATTATGATTAAAATCATTATTGAGTAGGGAAGTTGAGGGTCAGATTGTCATACGAATTGTGTGATTGAAGCTGGAATTCCCCTATGTTGTTTGAAAGCTTAATTATCAAACTACTTGATTTCCTGGGATGAGGAAGATGTTCTTGCTGCCCGGTTATTCTGAAAAAATAATGCTTTCAGGACAGCGAAGACAATGTTTAAAATCTCAATAGAACACAAAAAACATTTTAGCCCAGACCTAACTGAAGCATTTTTGGTATTGCTTGTCACAACTGTCAAGAGGAAAGAATTCCAAGTTTACTCAGTCCTTCAAAACTGCAGCCAATGCTGATTATTACAAGGATTTGTTTGTTTGGCATTGATGCATGATTCCTCTTAGGAAGAAGTGGGCTTGACATACACACAAATATTGCTCCAAAAATTGCTCTGACACTCCATGCTCAAGGAGTGTGTTGTACCATCAGCTCTGCTGAAGGCTTGCAAACTCTCTTCTGACCTTTAAGAACCTCCCTATGCCCTACTTCCAGTGCTTAGTGAGTTTCCAAGGAAAGGTTGAAACCAGAAAGAGGAATAGGCTTTGTTTGAGCTCAGAGGAAGAGCCTGGTAGAATTTCAGAAGAGGGATCAATGATGCTTGACTGGCAAAACTAGGCAAGGAAGTGGGAGGAAATGATCAAGTACAGGGGGAGGTCTGAGTGACCCACTGGGGCTGGGTGCCTTGCTGAACACAGTAACTCAGAGCCACCTCTGTGAAATCAAGCCCTGTGCATTTGTTCCTAACAATGTTTTTATATTAATTCAGCAGCTTTAAAAAACCCACATTTCTTTTCCATCTCTTTTTTTTAAAAGACTGCAGTTCCCACTAAAATTCAGTATGCTTTCACAGTTACCTCCTGTCTGCATAAGGAATTTCACTCTTCCTAAAGGTATTACTGGTGTGATTACCCCATACGTTCAGATTAGTGCAGTTGAAAATCCACCCTCAGCCCGTGGGGATCCACAGGGATGCAGTGATCCACCTGCAGCCTGTGGGGGAGGTGTCCATGCCAGAGTGGGTGGATGCCTGTAGGAGGCTGTGATCCAGTGGAAGACCCAAATGGACAGGGAGAGCCCTTGCTTCCAGGCTGGAGCAGCCTGTCCTTGGAGGACTGCACCCCAGGGAAGAGTGACCCATGCCACAGCACTTTTGGGAGCACTGTCTGCCCATGGAGGGGACTCACATTGCAGCAGTTTTGGGAGGACTGCTGCTCATGGGACGAGAATCGTGGCAGAGAAGCTCATGGAGAACTGTTTCCCATATGAAGCCACAGCCTCACAGGGGAAGGACTTCTCTCCCTGAGCAGCAGAAGAAAACTTCAAGTGACAAACTGACCAAACCTCCACACCTGTCTTCCTGCACTGTCAGTGGGAAGGAGGGAGGGGCTGGGGCTGGGGGACCAGTGTTTTAAGGGCTTATTTTACTTCTCATTATCCTCCTCTGATTTTGTTAGTAATTCACTTTGCAACTTCAATTGAGCTTGGTTTGCCCTTGAAATATTTCTCCTGGTCCTTATCTCACTCATGAAACCTTTGTTATTTTTGTCTCCTCTGCCCAGCTGTAGCAGGGGAGGGTGAGTGAGTGACTCCTGTGGGTGCCTGATATTTGGCCAGTGTCAAACCATAACAACATAGTAGATGGAGACTCCCTTCTTACTGTAAATCACAAGGAAAAGGTGAATGGGGGATAGCTACAAATTACTCCTGAGGAGATTTTGATTTGACACAAGAGGAAAAATTTTCACAATGAGAATATAATTTCCCCAGGGAACTAAGTGGTGGATTCCCCATGGCTGGACACTTGTAAGATTTGTAAGAGGCTGCTGGACCATGTGGTCAAGACAATGTTTTTGCCAAGAAAGTTGGAACCAGGTGATACTTGGTATTCCTTCCAACCTGATATTCCATGATTTTATGAAAATGAAGCTTTGTCATTAGTTTTTTGTAGCTGTGGGCCTATTTTTCAAAAGGAAAGCTGTTTACCTTGTTGCTGTTGGGGGGGCTGAGCCTTATGTCCCTCTTGTCCACTCTCATTTCACACATTTGACTGACTCTAATTTCTATTCTGTTTTTTCATTCTTACCTTGTGGTGTAGCTCCACCCACACAGTGATGCCCTTTTGTTCAAAATGACAAGTGTTACTTTGCAGCGGTTGTTGTAAAAGCCCATCTGAGCCTGAAGGCAGCCAAATAAATCTGTATGATTAAGCATTATACAAAGCACAGCCAAGAGAAAGTCTTCCTGTTCTCAGACTTCCACTTCCCCCAGTACTCTTCCCCTCCCACGCAGACACTTGCACTCTTTTTATCTCTCCCATGGGATGAAATTCTCCTGGGATGTGGAGGTTTGGCTTTATATTATTCCTGAGGTTGCCTGGCAAGGATGCAGAGATAAATTATTCCAGTGTATGGTATAAGCCCCAAGTCAGGATACACACATGAGAGACAGAAGATCAAAGTTCACATCTCTGAAAATATATCAGGATGTGAGACATAATCTTTGAAAGCTGTGGCAGGTCTTTATGGAAGCAGTGACCTAACTCCACAAAACAGAACATGACTGAATCCCCATCAGCTGGTCTCCTTTCCTCTGCCTGGAGTTAAGCATGGAAAATCTAAGAAAGTGTAAAGTGCCAGAATTTTCATGGTGTTTTCTGTGTGTTATTTTAGTTCATAGAATAATAATAATCATAGAATGGGTTTTGTTGGGACCCTCAAAGACCATGTAGCTCCAACCCCCCTGCCATGGGACATCTTCTGCTAGACTAAAGTTCTGTCCAGCCTGGCCTTGAACACTTCCAGGAATGGGGCATCCACAGCTTCTCTGCGCATCCTGTTCCAGTGCCTCACCACTCTCATCAAAAAGTGTCTTCCTTATGTCCAGTCTAAATCTGTGCCCTTCCTTAACCATAGGGCTTTCCCCCGGGCTCCCAGCTGGGAGCTGGGGTACCCAGTGGTTCACCCTACACTTACCTGAGGCAGTTATTACCTGCTGTAGTTATCTTCACCTTCTCCTCCCTTTCCTCCCATGTACCTGTGCATTTGCAGGATCCAGGCTTGTCCTCCAGATTTCTAGTGGCCAGGCAGCCCAGGGAAGCTGAGCTCCTGTGGCTGGGCAGAGGCAGGGAGAAAGGCATGGAGAGGAGGGGTCATTGTAAAGAGCGCCCGAGCACAGGCTCCGGTCTCTCTTGCTCACTGTGAGAGCCAAGTGCCTCACTGAAAACCAGTGAGCTGGGACTTAAGTGGCCTCTGATCTTTCTCACTCTTTTTTCCCCACAATTCCTCTCTTTTCGTGTTCACGTTTTCCAAGGAAGAGGCATTTTCACGGACAGCTCTGGAACGGTATCTTTCTGAGGAGGGTAAGTTTTTAACTCCTCACTTTGATAGTTTTTAGAAGGTGGCATTTTAAAGCAGGGGGGAGGCTGGTTGGTATAATGCATTGTTTTGGGACCCCAAGTGTCCTTTGGCATGACTGGTACTTAAGCTAAAATAAAGTAGGTGAAAGCAAACAATCATAGAAAACCAAATCGCTCAGTGTTTTCAAAGTTCAGTAACTTGGTTTTATAGGATTGTTTGATTTGTTTCAGTAGGGTTTGCATGTCCTGTCACTTACAGTGCTTGTGCACTAAGCTACCTTGTGAAATTTCTGCTGATGGAAAAGCGTTTCTCAGGAAAAAACTTTGGAACATTAGCGAACATTTTTGAACAGAGAGCTTAAAGTGTTGTATTTAAATGAGCTCTGCAATGATGCAATGAGACAATAAACATTAAGTGCTACATGTATTAAAAATTTTAAGTTACAAGTCTCTAAAAATACTTAGAACAACAGATAAGTCTGCCGAAAGAATATGCCCTCACCAACTTTAAAATTGTGACTATTAATATGCAAAGCTATAACTATGTGTGTAACGTACAAAGTTATCCAAAAGTTTTGTTTTCCTTCTTTTTCATGCCAACAAATATATGCGACACTTGCAACATCATAGGGTTTTTGCAACAAAAGTTGTGTTAAACAGCCAAGTATGCTAAAACACCAGCTATACCTTCAACTGAACCTGTCTTAAAATGGCAAGCTGCTGAGATGTTGCTATTCTGGGAGGTGACTCTGATAGGTCTCAACAGATGCAGCCCTGGAATGCAGCCAGAGCGGGGGAGCCGGGCAGCAGCTGACCCCTGCGCTGGCACAGTGGCATATCGGGGATCGCAGCTCACGTCAGCACAGGCTGACACTGACACTCCGGGCACACATGGCCCTCTCCCTCGCCTGCTCTGCACATGGCTGTCACCCAGCAGCAGCAGCAGCAGCAGCAGCAAGAAACTGCTGGTGCTCACAGGCAGCAACCTTTCCTTTCTATAATTAAATTACCATTTTGTTACACGCTCTGTCCTTAAGGAAGAAGTGGTGTGCTGAAATTCTGAGATTGAAATATTACTGAAGTTTTTTGATTTAATTGTCTACAATAAACCAGTCATTTGATTTATAATTAATTAGCATCATTTTTTCATGTTCAAGTTTTTATGACTGCAAGGATCATGTGTAAATTGTTTTAAAATCAACACTGGAGATAAATTGTGTGTTTGAATCTATTTGAATGCTGATCTCCACAATTCTGTTTAAATTGTGTTATTGAAGATCAGTGCTTTCCTTCGAGTATATTTGCGCATACATATATTTTTTCAAAGTAACTCCTTTGTTACTAGGGGCTGTCTCACATTGCATCTGACAAAAAAGTGGCTCTTTATTTCATTGAGAGCTTGCCTAGAGGTGATATATATAATTTAAATATGTGTTCTTACATAACAATGGGACTGATTCTTACCTTCCCATATGCAGAACTTGTTTAAAATAACACATCCTGATAGAGTTTGTGTGACATCTTTTCAAATAGAAGTTAGACATCTTCTCCCTCAATCTCCACAAAATCCTAGAAGTGTGATTATGGATTTCAAATTGCTGATACTGAAAAGCGATCCAACTATGCTATGAGCAGAAAGTATTTGCACATCTGACACAAGAAATAGAACACTATCAGTCTATAAAACCAAAAGTTACAAAAACCTGGAAGCAGTTTCGAGCAGGACCTAAATCTAAAATCAATGTGACATCCTATTGATATCCTCTTTCTCTTTATGTCTCATCTGGCTTTTGTTTCTTAAAGAATTTTTCCCAGTCTTAGTATTTCCTGCTCAAGTTCTGAACTCACCTGTAAGTCTGTAGCTCTGGAGTAAGGATGAACAAATTTGGGGGCCCATATTTTTCCTATGCTTCAGGCTAATGAATTCAGGTCTAGAACCTGTCTAATTTAAATAAATATATAAATTTGTTATATAAAGTTAAATTCTAAATAAATATATAACTTTATTATATAAAGTTAAATTCTCTAAATGGGTTTGCCAGAATGTAAAATTTGGCAAACCCATTTAGAGAATGGATTTGCCATTCTCTAATGACAAACTCTGGGAAACCCATTTAGAGAATTTAATTCTCTCAATGTGGTGATAATAGGTGAATGTTAATTTATGATCTTGTTATTTAAAACAAAAAGGAGTTACTGAATTACTTGTAGGTATATTTTTCACAGTTGGAGTATTGATTGTTATTAATAAGCAGCCATTCTGCAACCTAGAACTTAGGAAGACAGGTTATCCTGTGTGTTTGGCATTATACGTGTTGACAAAGGTTAGATTTGTTGCATAGTCACTTAGCTATTAAATTTCACAACTGTGGTGTTTAATTTTATTTTTAGCAAGTGCTTGGCTGTAATATTTCATTGCAGTCATGGCCCCTAAGAAGAAGAATGTGAAAAAGAACAAAGCAGATATCAACGAAACAACTATCATTGTGGAAGATAGCCCGCTCAGTAAACTACATGGCTTGAATGGACTCTTGGAAGGAGGAAATGGTTTCAGCTGCATCTCATCTGAGGTTTCTGACCCATCATACTGCCCAAACCTCTTGGAAGGTCTAAGCAAAATGAGACAAGAAAATTTCCTTTGTGACTTGACTATCAGTACCAAAACCAAATCTTTCAATGTTCATAAGGTAGTGATGGCTTCAAGCAGTGAATACTTTCACAACATCTTAAAGAAAGATCCATCCACTCAAAGAGTGGACCTCAATGATGTGTCCCCAGTGGGTCTAGGTACTGTTATCACCTATGCTTACACTGGAAAACTTACTCTCTCACTTTACACAATAGGTAGTATTATTTCCACAGCAATTTATCTACAGATTCACACCCTTACGAAGATGTGCTGTGATTTTCTAGTCCAAGAAATCAGTGTTGAGAACTGTATGTACATTGCCAATATTGCAGAAACATACGGACTAAAAACAACCAAGGAAGCAGCGCACAAATTTATTAGAGACAACTTCATTGAATTTTCAGAAACTGATCAGTTCCTAAAACTTACTTTTGATCAGATTAATGAACTTCTTGCAGATGATGACTTACAGTTGCCTTCTGAAGTTGTTGCATTCCAGATTGCAATAAAATGGCTGGAATTTGACCAAAAAAGAGTAAAGTTTGCTGCCAGCCTCTTAAGTAACATCCGTTTTGGTACCATCTCAGCCCAAGACCTTGTCAATTATGTTCAAACTGTGCCAAGAATGATGCAAGATGCAGACTGCCACAAGCTCCTAGTGGATGCCATGAACTATCACTTGCTTCCCTATCACCAGAATACACTTCAGTCCAGAAGAACAAGGATCCGTGGAGGTTTCAGAGTCTTAGTTACTGTTGGGGGACGCCCTGCTTTAACAGAAAAGTCTCTTAGCAGAGACATCTTATACAGAGATCCTGAAAATGGATGGAAGAAGCTAAGTGAAATGCCTGCTAAAAGTTTTAATCAGTGTGTCACAGTGATGGATGGATTTCTCTATGTGGCTGGTGGGGAAGACCAGAATGATGCCAGGAACCAAGCCAAGCATGCAGTCAGCAATTTCTGCAGGTAACTGCTATTTCTTTAAAAGGGATGTAGGTATCTGTTCCACAGAAGGCACGTAGATTGACTAAGCTGGCTTGTGTCATGCAACATGAACCACTTGGATAAAGAAAAAGGGGACAATGTAGGGGAGGTATAGATGCTATTCTCTATTAAACTTTGAATGAACAGAAATATACAACTGAAGTTATGCAAAAAATTTCACCATGGTTACACATGCACACTGAGAAGTGAGGAAGAACTGAAGAAAACTTATTCCAAGTGAAGGAAGTAGATAGGAACATAAATAGGAAGTCATGGGATGATCTAAGAAGACTTCTCAAATTTTTGAAATCTTTTGACGCCTCACAGAAAATTTGGAAAAACACCTTTTAGATATAGCCTTCACTTTCTGTTCATTCACCATATTTTCAACAGCTTTTGTATTGAATTTCATATAGTCTTTATTATTATTATTATTATTATTATTATTATTATTATTATTATTATTATTATTATCAGGAGTTTAAAAACAATGGTACCATTGCTTGAAGGCTGTCTTTTACAGTGTACCCCAAATAATACCTTGCTTCTAAAATTTTGCAGTTCCTGTCTGTAGTCATCCAAGACTGCACTGGTGATAGCAAGGTCAGAAGAGTGCATACGCTAACATGCAATGTCACATGGGCAGTAGTAGTTTTTAAATAGTTCAGCCTAAAGGCTGGCAGTGCACAGCAGCTTGAAGCAAAGGCTGGAGGTGGGAAAAATTTTATCTGCCTTTTATCTACTAACAGACTATGGACATGCAATGGCATTACACAGCCACAGTCCTACCAGTGCTTCCTTTTCTGCTCACAGAAGGAACAGTCTGCTTCTCCTGAGGACACCAGGAGTTAATGAATGAGGAACATTCTCTAAATCAATTTTATTGCGTAATCTACTTCGTCAGAAAAATATCTGCCCTCTTGACCTTCTGCCCTTAAGCTATGCCTCACACTGTCACAAGGAGTTGTGTCCTCAGTGCTGACCTTGGTTGCAGGGAGGAGGTGGGGGAATCCTCGTTGTGCCTTTAACCTTGAGCATGTCAAGTCACATCAGTATGTCTGCGGACTTGCAGATGACAATGCTGAATGCTGAATGACAATTAGTATTTGCTTTCTCATGGTCCTTTTCTCATGTGGTTCTCTGGTCCCCTTAGCATGCAACAGAAGTGTGTGGGTCCACTAATGTACTTCACGTAGCATCTTCAGGAGTCATAATTTGCCATTTCTTATTTCAAAGTAGGTCATTTAAATGCCAAGGACAAAGAATGTTATTTCAGATAGCAAAGGTGTTAGAAAGCACAGATGCTCTTTCCACATAAAACTTACTCCATTGGAGTGGCAAGGAAAGCATACTCACCATTTAGAAAGCGTGAAGAGGGTGCAAGTATAAATCACAACCTAAAGTTTTTAAAAACTCTCTGAGTAACTTTAGACATCTTTGCTGTGGGTGTAAATTGCAAAACAACTTCTAAAATTTCTGTTGCATCTTGAAATTATCTCTTCCTAGTATTCTAATGAGATTATTGTACAAAATCACATTACAGAAGAATCAGATTTACTTCTTTAAAATAATACCAGGTTTGAATGATACAAAAATATTTTTTTCTCCAATCAAAAGCTAAATTTATTTTTAAATTTAATCAGGAATACCAGTTTCATTATGCTGACTTTTAATAGGCTAAATAACTAACTAAAATTCTATCAACTTTGCTCTTGCAGCAGTGGCATAGGAGTCCTGTATAATTTAGCAGAGCACTAAGTAAGACTTACCTTCTTTTCTGAATCCTTTCAGATATGACCCTCGTTTCAATAGCTGGATTCACTTGGCGAACATGAATCAGCGGCGCACCCACTTCAGCCTGAATGTCTTCAATGGGCTCCTCTTCGCGGTGGGAGGCCGCAACTCCGAGGGCTGCCTCTCCTCTGTCGAGTGCTACGTGCCTGCAACTAACCAGTGGCAGATGAAGGCCCCGCTGGAGGTGCCGCGGTGCTGCCACGCCAGCGCCGTGGTGGATGGCCAGATCCTGGTCACGGGAGGTTACATCAATAACGCTTACTCTCGCTCGGTGTGCATGTACGACCCCAGCAAAGATAGCTGGCAGGACAAGGCCAGCCTCAGCACCCCGAGGGGCTGGCACTGTGCAGTGTCCCTTCTGGAGAGGGTCTATGTCATGGGTGGGTCTCAGCTGGGGGGGCGAGCAGAGAGGGTTGATGTTCTCCCTGTGGAGCGGTACAGCCCGTACACAGGCCAGTGGAATTACGTGGCGCCGCTTCAAACCGGAGTTAGCACGGCTGGCGCCTCCACTCTCAACGGGAAAATTTACTTAGTGGGTGGCTGGAATGAAATAGAGAAAAAGTACAAGAAATGCATTCAGTGCTATAACCCAGATCTCAATGAATGGACAGAGGAAGATGAGCTGCCTGAGGCCACTGTGGGCGTATCTTGTTGTACTATATCCATGCCCAACACCAAGACGAGGGAGTCCAGGGCCAGCTCAGTCTCTTCTGTCCCAGTCAGTATCTAAAGACAGGTCTAACCAGCAATAAGTAAAAATGTTTACCAGCACGGCAATATAATTAACCCTTTAAGTAGAATTTTTGTGCTTATATAGAAAAAAAAAATCATTGGCTTTGCAAATGTGCTTTGTAACAGTGCAAACTGGCCAGTTTTCGTGAACTTTAGTACAGGTGGCATGAAACAGCACATTAGGGATAAGGTCAATTTTCTTAGCAGGAAAAGAGAGTTAACCCATAACCAGAGAATTTAATTCTCTTCCTGACTTTGCCACTGACTTACAATACCATCTGTGGCAAATCATTTAATTTCTTTATGCCTTGGTTTCCTTACCTGTAAAATTGAGATAAACTTGCTTCAGAAGATTGTTATGAGGTTTTTTTAACAGTAATTTTTAAACACTTTCAGAACCCAAAATGAAAGTGAAATATGACTAGTAATAAATCTCAATATAAATCAGCAATGTGCCATGTCATCATAATATTGATCAGTTTTGTTGTTTTCTAAGCATTTTCTGTTTTCACAAACAGAAGGGGAAAAAAGGCAAACCAAAAATACCACACATAGCATGTGCACACCTTTCCTTTTGCGCAGTGGTATTCACAAAAACTTCTCAAAGCATTTTCTCCTTCAGAAGGTAGAAAGAGTTCCTCATATTCTGCCATGAAACCCTTAAATTCCTGTATCAAATGCTGTGACATGGCTTTCAAGATCTGAATCCACAAAATACTTTAGCTCCCATAAGCACTGTGGGCCAGCCCCAAGGGGCTACTTTGGGTGCTGGGTGGCTCTCCTGACCTCCATGTACACCAGGCAACATCACCTCATCCTCCTCCTCATGCCAGGGAGACATCCCTCTCATTCCAGGTGGAAAAATCTGGAAGCTGAGTTCATGCTAGGAGACACCAAGGGCTAATGGCATCTGAACATGGGGAAGATGCACAGACCAAACTCCCTTACATTACCCCAGCAAATAACCAGTGGAATGAGGAACAAAGATGGAATAAAGACTTCAGGATCTGCCGTTTAGAATTTGTGTGGGAAAAGAGGAAATCATGGGAAAACTCCCTTAGCAGAAATATAGAGATACCTTAACATCTTTCTTGCCAGATGTAGGCACAACAACACCCAAAGTAACCTTCTGGGTGACATAATGCATCTCCTTCTGAAGCCTCCATTAGAGCCCTTCCTAGGGAGATTTCATTCATATTATTCCAAAGGCTAGACGAATGCTCTTCGTGTTGAAGTTTTCCCAGGAGTCTTCACTCAACTTAGTTTGCCTCCAAGAACTTTTCTTCCTGATTTCAGCATGAGGTGAGGGAATTAAGCATGAAACCTAATCCTATTCCCATAGCCAAAGGGATATGCAGCCCATCATTCCCGTGAAGATTTGATATCAAAGGACTGCTGTCTGCACAAGATGTCTACATCAGCATGAAATGTCTGCATCCTTCTTTTGGGGAGGAAAGACAGAATACAAGGAATTAAAATTACTTATTATAACCAGAAGGGTACTCACCTTAACCTATTCATGGAGGCTTCACATTCAGTTTCCTCAGATTATCACTGACAGCTCCAGGCTTCAGTGCCAATGAGAAGCCATGTTCTTAGCAACGCTTATAAGGCAGACAAATTTTTATCTCATTTGCAAAAAGGGAACACTATAAAATTGTCTGTCAGTGCAGATATTGTTGAGACAAGCATTTTCAGGACCCAAGCTCTTTGTAGCTTTGTGAAAGCTGCATATTGAGGATCAGCATGAGCATGACATGGTATAAGAGATGAAGTAATTCACTCTGTCAGTTGGGATTAAACTCCATGGTACTTGGTCCTGTTTTCCAGTTCTAACTTAGGGTTCATCTTTGCATCCTGAATACACAATTTTAAGTTTGAAATTGTAATTTTGAGTACTGCATATTATTAGAATATACTGCCACCAATGACTTGTGGTCGGAGTAGCACTGTCATATAATTTTGATTCATTTAATTGGCATATAGTTGTTCTCTACTCTGTGTCATTCAAATAATAACAAACATGGAACAGTGTAACAGAGTACTCTTACTTTAAGTATGAAAATTCTGTTCTTGCCCATTCCAGTCACCAAAAGCTTTTCCTGAAGGAGAGAAAAATTTTCTATTTTCCCAAGGCATAAGCATGTGTTCCATATGAATGCATTTAGGAAGTTCTTTAGAAATAACCATCTATTCCAGTATTCTTTTGTAATTTTTTTAATCCATTCAGTGCAATGAAGACACTTGTACAAATTCAATTATAACTGTACTCATGGTGTAGTTATTTAGTATTTATAATGTACCCATAAGGCTGTATTTACAACTGTTATGGCCTCAAACAGATATTGGATGGAATTGCCATATGCAAGTGTCTCTTTTTCCCTTTAGGAATTCAGTTCCAAAATGCCATGAATAGTCAGACATTGCTGCATGCTTTCCTGTTTATGATCTAGCACTTCGTGTACATCAACAACCATCTTGTTTTTGAGTAGTAAATTATTTATGAATGATGGGCTAAGTGCAATGAAACTTCTCTCTTACTACTTAAAGGGTTAAAAACTTTGGGGGCCAAATCCTTTTCATCTTACTCACAAAAAAGGTTCCATTGACTTCAGTGGGACTGCTGAATAAGATGTACAGGATTTTGAACTCTTGGCCAAATTCTGGCAGAACAGTAGATTAAAGTGTCATACCCACAAGGAAGACTGCTGCTCTGCCTCCAGTGCCCTTGCCCATGACAAATCTGTGAAGACATGTCCTAGGACAGGAGCCAAATACCACTGGCCATGTGTTCCTTCTGTAGCACAAGTTAGGTACATACTTCAGGCCAAAAATCTTAGGTAGATTAACAAATTGTATTGTTACCAATAGAACACTACAGTTTGGCTTTACGTTATTTTCTCTAAACATCTGTTTAGGCTTCAACTGCACATTGAGCCAGGATTTGGCCCTTAATATGTGACACTATTAGCTGGACTTAATATTATGTTGAATCATGCTATGCACTGAGCTGTTTGTGACATTTTATGTGTGACCTTCTTTTGTTAGAACTGTGAAAATTACTTTTATGTTCTCTTTTATGGGATGGTGTTCTTTCATTGTCTGGTACCATATATTCAATCTCTACATGTTTAATAATGACATCTCAGTTGAACTTGAAATACTGTGTGTACCAAAAAGAAGTTTTAAAGTGCAAGGAAGTACTGTATGTGGTAATATTAAGTAGAGCAGAGGACTTCCAACTGTATGAGATGCAGACTGTTAAAGCACTAGGGATCTTCTTTAATGCTATATTAGTAGTAGGAAAAGAAAACCCAAACAAAACAAATTAATGTAAGCTGTTATCCTCAAAATTCTGTATAAAATGCCCATGCATTTTGTACTTCAAATAGCTGTGCTTCAAATTCAGATCTGAGAAAGTGCCTTTCTCAGTCTGTGAGAGAAGCAGTTTGCAAGGGTTTGTTTTCTTGTTTATTCCTGACTGTTAGTTGTATGGGAGAGTGTGTTAGGGATTGTGAGGGAGGAACTTACTGTTGGAAAGTTGTGTTGAAAGGAAGATATTGTGTTTAGTTCTTAATCAAGACTAGATCATAATCATTTAATCTCTTCTTGAAGTTAACCTGCAAGATCATCTGTGGATCAGTCAAGAGTCCAGTAAACTTGAATCCTTCAAAGAGGGAAGTAGGCAAAATTAGCATCGACCAAGCTCAGTGAGGTATCAAAAAGTGCTTTGTGTTGAGATTTTTAAATGGTAGTTCTTGCAGGAAAAAAGGATGCAATGAATGAAATGACTGAGTAAGAACGTTTATATTATCCTGAAACCTAGATTAGTTTATCTCACAGTTTTAACTCTTACCTAATCATCTGGGTTTAGGAACAGTTTTTCCTTAGCAGCTGGGCTTGATAATTCTAGTTGCAAATCCAGCAGTCACACAAATAGTTGTATGAGCATGCATACCTTCTTGCATTCAGAGGGACTTCTGCTACAGAAGTTACTCTCAAGGTTTTATATTTGGAAAAATAAAATATAAGAACTAAATCCATGAGCAGGCAAACATCAATGTCTAATTAAAGCAAACATAAGGGTGTTAGACTGATCCTCAACATCACCATTCACTTACCATACCAGCACATGGCATTTTTTGAGCTGAATTACCCTGTGAGGATAATATTTCCTGGGAATGGCTGTTCAATGAAATCCTATGTATACTCCAAAGGTTTTTTTTGTACAACACACAGGATGGGAGGTGCTCTAGTCAAGATTTTGTTCCGAGTCCTCAAGGATGTTTAAGAAAAATGTGCTGGAAAGAAGCACCTACTTCAACACATCCCTTTCCATAAGCAGCTTTGCTTATGTTCCATTACTGAGATTTTCATCATCTTTCTGATGAAAAGCAAAGATCAATTTTCAATTGTCTGTAACTTCAATTCTCAGTTGAACTGAATTTTCAGTACGTTTTGACTGTTTAGCCAAGCTGGGAGATTTTTTCAAAGTCTGAATTCACCTGCTCAGAGAATGCAATTGGAACCAGTAGTCCTACTATAGGTTCTTGACTTTTGACAATGAATCCTCTCTTTTGTCAAAGATTTGCTTTGTATAAGTACTCATTGTAATGAGTATAAGCACATTGTAATGCACAGATTTATACTTTGGCTTCTTCTTGAAAGAGAAAGATCTCTTGTCTCTTTTAGTTTCTCTTTTCTTATCCATAACTGAGTGACTATCAGAGCACCAAAGAAGATGCACAGATGTGAACAGTACATAAAAGCTCAACTGTGAATCTATAAAAATCTCATTGCTGGTGGCCACAATAAAGGAAAGGAAACATTCTGAAATGCCTGCTGGATAAAAAGGGTGAAACATCACAGAATCACAGAATATTCTGAGTTGGAATGGACCCATAAGGATCACAGAGTCCAACTTTTAAGTGAATGGCCTGTATGGGGATCAAACCCACAACCTTGTCAAGAAATGAGTTGCTGGTGCTCATTTGCAAGTGTGACCGTGCACAGAGCTCTGTTCCCAGAAGTTCCCTAAAGAATAAAGGAAAATACATGCAGTTCTATACAGCTGGTGTGAGAGATTTGGTTAATACCAGGTAAGGTTTGCCATGCAAAAGACATACGTGTCTCAATGAAAAATTTCAATAACAATATAGGCAATTAATAAACTTATGAGGAATAGGCAATTTCTATTGGTAAGAATGGGAACACACACATTTAGATACACTGTGAAAGGAAGATACTGTTACTCTAATTGCAGTTTTATCAGTTCCTTTATTGACTAGAAAAGTTAAAAATATAACTTATTTGTATAAAGCATTTTCCTGGCTTATAACTGTTAGATTGCTTATACAGAAGGGTTTTTTAAGTGTACATTTTAAAGATGGACTGTGATAACACAAGGGAACATAATACAACAGAAAAAAAATCTGTAAGTGTAATGTGAGAATGTTACTACTTAAAAAGTAAAATTTGTGGTGCAGCAAGTTGTCATTAAGAGGAAAACAGCATGTTGGTATTTTTCATTGTGTGCTTTAAATAAAACCGTTGACACATGGCACAAACAAATTATTGTAAAATCAGTTGGAAACTGCGAGTCTGCCTTTCTGACAAACGCCTGGTTGCAGTTGAAATATGCTTTGTTTTCTGAGCCCTGGGCTGATCCTTGCTTTCATATCAGCCAACTGGAATGTTTGTTACACCCAGGCTATCAAACCACCTTCACAATAAGCTGCACAATGCGACACTGGAGCCACTTTTGTTTTTTCCATTTTATAACAAAGACAACAACTTGCTTTTTTACAATTAACTTCACAGTCTTTTGTTGTAATCAAAATGCCTAACAAGAAGTGATGATAAATCAGATGTCTGACTAGCAACTGAATATGTTTTCATTTGGATTGTATGGCTATCAGTACCAAAAATAAAAACATCTACATTTTAAGGAAAAAAAAATTAGTCCAGATTCTGAAGAGCAATTAAGTTGTGCCACAGATGAGAGGGTTTGAGATGTCAAAAATTGTTCCCTGTGTTGCAACACCAAGGACTTGGTTCAAAGTGTGATTCTATAGGTCACAGCCTGAAGGGTTACCTGGCCTGTGGCTGTGCAGAGGCAATGACTGTGGGTTCCTAAGATTCCATAATACTCAAGGACACAGAGGCTTTATCCTCTAAAATATTCTACTTCATTACAGATTACCACAAAGATCACTGCTAGCAAGTATACCAATAGTTATTACAGCCAATATGAAGATTAATAAAATGAATATGAATGAATATGAATGTCAAGCTATTACAGTTATAATCAGCAATCAATAATATCAGTCAATGGTATGGTGGCCATCAACACTAGCTAGCATCAAGCAGTATGGTAGTACACCAAATGACAGCAACACCCAAGTACTACTACAATTACTGGAGCTTGCCACTGAAGCAAACTGATCAACAATAATATAATAGTAAATATGCTTAATACATATAATATTTACATTCAGCAAATTAGCCAGACTTCAGAAGAAGCCAAATCAGCCCAAAAGGGAGGAACAAACTGATCCTGGATGGGACACCCAACCATTCCCAAAAGAAGGGAAGAAAGATCCAAGTAGTAAGACAACAGACAGAGTTTCCCTTCAAAACAGATCCCTGACACAGTGTGGAGTCAGCCAGCATTCCCACTGAGTCCAAGAGAATGGACAGTTCTTGTGGGATTCAGCTGGGAAGTTCTCAGAGGGAGACAACTTTAGTCTGTTTTATAACAGAGAAATATTAAGTGTGTGTAGGAGATTCTGCTTTGAGAGACTAATAAATGAACTTAACTTCTATTTTTCACCTGTAACAGGAAATAGATGATTCTGTTTTCTGCCTTTTTTTTTCATCAATTTTATATCTCTATGTTGTTTTCCATTTTCTCAGACAGTAAATTGTCATTACAGTGTCTTGGGTTTGCAGTTATTCCTTGTACCTTGGGATGTCTCTGGTTTCTAGGTCCTTGGCTGCACTTTTCAAGGATGCTTGCAGTTCCCAGGCCTAGTCCTCAGCCTCACAATCCCAGGCTGCCAGACCTTCTCTCTCACAATTTTCAACCAACAAATTTTTCTGTACAGCAATTTTCCTCTTCTATCCAGGTTGCTCACAGCTGGGAGAGCCAAGGCAGCATGGGTCCTGAACCAGGACCTATGCACATCTGGAGCAGCAGCTGGGCTCCTTAGGGCACTTGAAAAGCCACTGCATGCCTGTGGGTGTACTTACCTGCACATCAAGTCAGGACCCAGTTGTCTCAATATCCCTTGTGCAGATGGCCCAGGTGCTGCAGAGCATTTCAAATGGCACTGGGTGTCCAGCTATGGCCACTAAGTCAAGCCTGGAGAAGGGGACTTATTTGCCCCTCTGCTCTCCACACTGCAGTCCAGAGTGAATGGCTGACCTGTGTGTATGCTGATATGTCCTGGCTGCCTTGGACAGTGATGAGGATTTTGAGGAAACAAAAGGGATGATTTTGCTTCAAAATTCAAGGATGGTTTTGAAGAGTCAAGCCATGAGTCTGTATCATAAAAACTGCTAGAAATAGACTACAATTAGACTATGATATAAAAGCAAAAATATTTTAAGCAAGTCTTGACAAATGCATTATTTGCCAGCATTGCTAAAGTAAACATGAATTAAAGTAGAAACTATCTGGATCCTTTATTTCTTCTATTTGCCTTTTACTTAAGGGCTTGAGGAAACTTATTTTTCTGTATTGCAGTTATATTTTAGAGCTTATTATGTCATCTTTTCCTTTCAAAAACAGTTAAATAATATGAGTGAAATATTTACTTAGCAAAAGCTGGTTTTCTGTAAATTATCCATTATTTAGCACTAGGTCTTGCATAGATTTATGGTGTCCATTACAGCAACTTAAACCCAGTATGCAGAGGCCCATAAATTGGTATGCTGCTTGTTTTCATGGGATGCTTATAAGATAAATGTTACTCAATCCTATGGCACCATATTCTTTTTTCATTTGAAGGACACCATGTATTTTATAAGTAAAATTCCTAAGCAGCACAAGAAATTCCACCTGAATATGAGGAAGAACTTAACTGTGCAGATGACCATGCACTGGAACAGGTTGCCCAGAGAAGCTGTAGAGTATCCCTCACTCAAGAATCATCTGGACACAATCCTGTGCCAGGTACACTACGATGACCCTGCAGGAGGCTGGACCAAATGACCCCTCTGTGGTCCCTTTCAACCTGACCCATCCTGTGGCCCACTAATTCTGTAGTGATGTGAGAATAGCTGAGTAGAATCAGAATTCCGCTGAATTTAATTAGAAACAGACAAATCAAACAGACTGCTTTTGTTTTGTGATAGTTGTGTATGGGATTATCCTGGGCCAAATGGTAAATTTATTGAAGCTACTTCTCTAAAGGAAGATAATAAATTCAGATTAAAGGCCTTCCAGTCTGCAACTTGTGTTCTTTTCAGTGAAAGCGACCACAGAACAAATCACGATTTCTCATTCTATGTTGGGTAATGCCACCTTTTAACTACGGTGCAAATGGTTATGCAAGGAATATCTTTGATAAAGCCGCTCTCCAAATTGTTACTCAGATAACGAGGAACACCATGTTACTTTACTGAACGTAGCAAAGCTTGTCTTTCTCAGACTGGCTTAATGTCAGCTGGGCGCTTCTATTTCTTGCCTTTAGTCAAGGGCACAAGGCTTGCCCAGTTAGTTTAGTTTCAATCCTCAATTCGGCACCTGATGCTCACGCATCCCGAAGGATCATCGCTCTACGCGGAATCTTTAAGGGGTTTTGCTCTCCCGAATTGTTCCGGGAAGGAGACACTGGAGGGCACCAGAGGCCGGGGATGGCGCCGGGCTCCCCGCGGGCTCCCTGCGGGGACAGCCGGGGACGAACCCCGCGGCAGAGCCGGGGCTGACGCGTCCCTGCCAGCCCGGGCCGTGCTGGGGCCGTGGGGACAAGGGGACAAGGGTGTCCCACTGGGAAGCTGGCGGCAGTACCGGGGGACAGGCGGAGGGAAAGCCAGCAAGTGCTTAGTTCAGCCAGCACTGCTGGTGGCTCCGGCCATACGGGAGGGGAAGAACATTCAAATCGAGAGTTATTGTGTCATGTAAAAATGTGCATTTCAGCAGTGGTCTGCCCACTGTCCCTTCTCTCATGTCTGCCCACTGTCCCTTCTCTCATGTCTATCTATTGTCTGTAAACATCCTGGGAGAAAAGATTCATACGTCTGGACAATCCCAGCAGGCTGGTGCCATGATCCTAAATAAGCAAAGTGCAATTCAACAACGATGAGGTGAAAAAACTCCCATTTGCTAAAATCAAAGTGCACAGCGATGCATAAGGTTTGACAACATTAGAATCAGGGACATGTTTATTGAATTCAGAATGAATTTGTGGTCACCGCAAGAGAGTACCATCCCTGCTTTCGCAGGGAAAAGGACATAGTCTTGACTGGGGAGGACATACATCTTTCATGGTTGGGACTCGGTTTGCATGTTACAGATACGTGATCTCACCATCAACCTATCTGAAAGTTCTTCAGTCTCCTCTGTCAGAGCTGTTCCAGTTTGAATACATAACTTAATATTTACCACCCTTGTAGGGTAGGAAATACATTTCTTTTCAGCTTCCTAAGCCAGTCTGCTAAATGCTGGACAAGTTCTTGCAAGAACATATTTTGTTTTCATCCCAGTGCAGTATGAACACATTTTTTAAATTACTGGCATTTAGCAGATGGGAAAAACAGTTATTTCCTATGTTGCTGGGAGAATGGTGCAGCCAACAGATTCCTGGCCCAGCTGCTGCTCTAAAGCTGTTATACTGGTCACTGCATACACTTGAGAGTTCAGCCAGTGAATTATGGTTTGCTATAATAAGAATATTTTGCTTTCCATTAGATCACACTCAGTGGAACAACAGCAAATGTACTGAAGCCACCAAAATGGCTCTCAGTGACATTTCAGGGTCCCTTTGCTTCATTGCTGGTGTCAAACAAGTTCTGGCAAAAGGACGGACACCTTGGCCACATTGTCAGAAGTAACAGATCAGCTCTTGTGAAGGAGGAACAGATGTGGCAGGCCAGGTGAACTGCACAGCACTGAGACTGCAAAGGAATCTTAACAAAGCTGAAAAAATGAAAGCAAAGATCGTAAATCATGTCTTAAAACTCAATGCAGAGCTCTCTTAAGGTGTTATGTGAGTAATAACACCCTAAGATGTTAGCAGCAGCTTGAATTCTTCTCACAAAATCTTTTGAAACAAAAGATACACCTGTCTCCTGGATGGAAATTGTTGCAGGGAATCACAGCAAAGAGACTGGTTCATGCAGCAGAAGCAGAGCAGGAGAATATGCCAGTTTGGGTCACTATCCAGAAGTGGGATCTGTTCATATGGGAAGTGTTCAAAGAATTCCCATAGGATCACATCTCTTTGGAAGGGCAGACCACTTAAAAAGGCCAGATCAGTCATGCAAGTCATGAAGCTGAGGAGTTGCAGGTATTAGCTGCTGTGTAAGCTAAATGCTTTCATATCTGCCACTGGTCCTTTGAAACACTGAGGACAACCCAAGGTCAGGAAGCATAAATTTAGATATCTATATATGCACAAGCTATTAAACCTTCAGTTACAGGCAGTACAGTCAAAGGTACACTGTCAGCCAATGCAGGCACATAAAGTGATTTATTTGGTCACCCACAAGTCCTGCTGTAGGATAACCCAAGTTGCTCCTTAGGCTTTACTGACTGTATTGGCTCGAGACAAGATTCACACATAAATGTCCAGCACTGCCTGTGTGCTGGGTGGGTGTCCTGTCTGGAATCCAGCCATCCCAAAAGGACATGGGTTTCCCTTATATTTTAAGTGCCAGGCACATCTCAGACTTCTTAAATTCATCCAAAGGCACGAACATTTAGGCAAATGAATCAAACCACTGGTTTCCACTGATCCATTGATCTCCACAGTCATAATATAGACAGCAAGCATGTTTATATCTTTACCTACATGTAGGCATGTTAATTTAAGAGCCTCTATCTTGATATTATCTGTTTTTCTCTGCCCTTGAAAATTTTGTTGGCTAAAAGTTTCATTTTGAGCCTGTTGTGTCTTTTAATTTTAGAAGCTCTTATGCTTTGTTTCACTCACCTGAAATATGTCCATCAACAGTTCACATTCTCAAGCCTTAACAGGCTGGTACAGAACAAATACATGTGCACACAGGTAGCACTAGAGACTGAATTTAAATTTTCCTAACTCTGGCTTACTTGTGTTTTTCCAGAAAATCCCTGGAAGGCAGCCTTGTGGCCCTCCTTCAGCATATGGGGACAAAAATTGTACTTATGGGGAGTTATGGGTGACATGGGAATTAATGTGTTCAAGAACATCAGAAAAAAACAGTAAAATTAGTTCAAAGGAATGGTCAGTGTTAATAACCAAGGACATGTATGGAAGCAGTCAGACTGGAAAATGCTGAGGGATGAGTTGTTCATTTATATCATGACCAGAAGGCCTCTGCTCCCTCTGCAAGAGGATGGCAACAAGGATGTGACATGGGCCATGCTTCTTTCCACTGTCCCATGAGGAAGATGAGGATACCAAACAGAAGTATCATGGACAACAGACAGCAACCTTGCTGAAGTTTTATGGAGAACAAAGCTTTTGAGGTTGAGATGAGGATCTGGCATTCACTGATCATCATGCAGCACTGGACTCTGGACCAAATTCTGGTCAAGATCAGCTTGGGAGTGATTGTTCCAGTTCATTTGTTTTGAACTTTTTCTCCCAGCCTGCATTCTTTTGTTTTTGCTGGAATGAAACACAAAATAAAATCTGCCTGACATTCAAACTGCTCTGCTGATGACTCACTGACCCACTCCATGGCTTTAAGGTAGCAACCAGCTCACTTGCTGTCTCATTTGTGCCTTCTGAAAAACAGGGTAATGAGTTTTTGCTGATAATGAAAAAGTGAACATTAATTGAATTGTTCCCAGAAAATAAATTACTAAATAAATATGCATTAACAAGTGATCCTGAGACAAGAATATTCTTGTGGGAGCAACTGCATTTTTACTGAGGCCAGTCTTGAATAACATCCTGCCTTACAAAAGGCTGAGTCACTGTGACAAAGCACAAATTGTTATTAAGGTGACTCTTTTCATTCAGTGGTATCACAGGGATCAGCAAATGATGTGGCACATTCTTCAGTTTCCTCCTTTTGTTGTTATCCATGGCTGCCCCTTCTGCAGGTACAGCTCGATCCTGCTTCTCAATCTCCTTCCACAAACAACTGAGTGCCCAGCTTAACCAGGCAACTTTGCAGGTCTCACCGTGTTTTAGAGACATTGTGGTAACAGCTTCCAGACCCTTCAGTTTAGAAGGAACACCACTAACATTCACACATTCAGGACAGAACTAGTACAACATTTATTTACTTGCATTACCGTAAATTTTATAGACACAGGGAGATGTGTTGACCAAGACTTTCATTTTGCTCAACAAAGAAAAGGTCTGAACAGAAGCACTTGGACTGGGAGCCATGAGGTAGAAAGTAACAGAAAACAGAAACAATCAATCTGAGGCAGCAGTTTCAGGATAGCAACCACTCAACCATCATCAAGACTTTAGCAGGCCTGAGGACTTTCAGAGAAAATAATTAGGTGGCCATGAGGTGTTTACAATGACTTTTTCAGAGAAGAGAGAGTGCTTCTTGGAAAAAGCATCAAAAGCATGTGTTTGAAAATTATCAGTTTGGAAATGGAAAATTACTAAATTGCATCATAAGCTGATCAGAGGTAGGGCGTGACCTCTAAATACTGACAGGGTTATTTCAGAAGTTGTTTTATCTGAGCAGTCACAGCACACAGAGCTGTGTTGAGTTCCTGGGAACAATCATTTAATTCCACAAAGAGTAAACCTGGTAAAGCCTGGTTTATTTTGACCTCATGTTTTATTTTCTTACCCGCCCAACACAATAACCTCTCCTAAAGCTCTTTATGACTTTCTCCTCACCTCAGCTGTGCTTCTTCAGCATGTTTCTTCTCATGACCTCTAAATACCACCTAGTTGAAGCTCTGACAAGGGACATGTTCTGTCTTGCAGTCTGATACCCACAGTGAGTGGCACAACCACTGCTGGTGAGCGCACACTTCAGCTTTGCCTCATTAAATTTCCTTTCTTATATAGAGACAGTCTTCAGAAGTCATGTAGAAAATCCCACTATTTTTCATCTCAGATGGTCATCCTAACGAAGCAGAAAAGAGAGAAAGGCACTCTTAGTCCATGATTCATCCTATCCCAAAATAGACATCTAAATCAGGCCATTTGAATCACGGTTCAACATGCCAGCTGGTCTCCACTAACTGTAAGGGCAACCAAAGGGATTATCTCAGATGAAGACATTGGTACTACAGAAGGCTAAACTTAGGTGAAATGAATCCTACTGTAATTCTTTTGAGCTCTGTGTCATTTCGTGATGTTAAAGACTGGTGGTTGGTTTCAAAGCTTTTAGAGTGGGATAGATGGATGGACACCGTGATTGCTGAGTCTTCCTTCATCTAGGCTGAAAAATCAAAAAATCTTCCCACTAGGAAGAGTGAGAAAACAAAAATATATTTGTGCATATTTTCACAGAGGAAGATGCTACATTTTCTACCACTTTTTTGAGCTCTCTCCATCTGCTCAACAGCCCCTGTACATGTGTGAGTTGTTAGAGCAAGGCACCTCAACACTGGTGTCACCACCATCTTCCCACCAGATAAAATCAATGAACATTGACAGCAAGTATCAACAAATTGCCCTCTTCCACAAAGGTGAAATTAGTTCACTTACCTTTTTGGTTTTTGTAAGTTTTTCCAGGAATTAATTTATATTTTTCTAGTTGGTGATAAAGGAAGTGATGAAAGAAAGAAGGTGAAAGAGTTATATTGGTTTCAACAAGATCAGAATATTTAGTTGTCCTGTATTGCAAAACAGAAAAAACAACAATTTACTAATAAGGGACCTTGAAACTTTTTCTTGCAATGCCCTCTTTTTAGGACAGCCCAAGTTTCCACATGCCTCTTTCTCCAACCCTGGAGCTAGACTGCAAAATCCCTACTATGGGCTAGTGTGTAGATGCAGAGGTGCTCCACAACTCTGACTTGGTTTCTCAACACACAAAGAACTCAATTTTATGCAACATCGTTGTGAAAAGCCATCCTGAACACACAGTTGTACAATAAATGCTCATGACTTACCTTGTGGGTGAAATTCTAGGACAGCTGGGCTTGGGGCACCTCCCAGCATGTCCTACACACCATTTTGCATATTCATCCTAGGTTGCCACATGCCCATCTCTGCAATTTTTGTGGCTGCCTGGGAAATGCTGTCTGAGGCCTCCTGCTCATGCTTCTCCAGCACTTCAATCCTGCTTGTGGCATGCTGTGGCATGGGGCTTGGTGGTCATGTGTGCACCAGCCCAGCACAGTAAGGACAGTAAGGACCAGAAAAATTTCACAAATGCTCACAGAGCTCTGCTGGAGGTCGGTGTCACTGTCCCCAGGTTAAGAGCCACCCCCAGGCTCAGCCATCCCACATAACCTCACCCTGTGAGGAAACACAAGCTCCCAGAGACCACCCTGCATCCTCCTCCATGGTCCCCTGAGAGACAGCTCTCTCCCTTCCCTCAAGCTCTGCCTCCTGTGGGCCCACATGTCCACGTGACTGGATGGAAAACCACATCACAACCCCGAGCCAGATTACAGCTGTGGTTTTGTTCCCATTGGCTGAGACTTCAACTGGATAATTCCTTTGTTGTTCAGACCAGGCTTGTGCAAACTCAAGGGAGAGGATAGGAACCAGCAGGAGGGAGGCAACACTATATCTTTTAGTGTCAATTCTGGCAAATGTTAGCTTAAAAATACAATTCCCATTCCTGAACCAACTTCTCAGCCCTAGCACAGCAATCCTTTTCAGCATTCTCTCCAAGAATGTGGAAGGCATAGCTGCTTCTGCAGCTGGGCCACCCAAGTCATACAGCCCTCAAAGAGCAGCTGTTGTTAGAACTGGAATGCAAACTGGAAGCGCCAGGAGAGGAGGTTCTGAAAGGGTTCACTTCAGACAAGTCACCAGGTTTGTGAAAAGCTAAACGAAGCAGTCAGCTGCCTGCATTGCACAGGAGCCTCATGGCAACCCTCATGAAACAGTACAGAGCTTTTTGTGTTATTATTTTAATTATGTTTCAAGTTAGTAGTGACTAAGCAACTTAAGAAACTCTTTTTCTTCCCTCTGCAAAAAGAATTAGTATCAGACCATGACACATGTGATGATGCTCAGTGACACAGGCAAGAGAGACGCAGACAAGGTGCTCTTCCTCCAAGAGGGCTCCTGAATCAGCCTGGCCCTGTGCTGGTGAACTCATGGAAAACGTTGCTGCTGCACAGTGACCTCCCCACAAATACTCTAAGGCTGCCTCCTATCTCTGTGCACCCCCTTCTCCCCACAACTTTGAAGTGCAATTTTAAAAAAAGTCACCTGAGTTTAATTCCTGAAACTACTTTTTCTCCTGAAACTGTGCAAGCTATGCTCTATGGAGTCCCATAATTCTGTTTACATCTGCATTTTCCACTTGAAGGTTTTGGAAATAATTGATAGTGCAGAATATTAAAAAACACCAAGTCGCCAGACAGAAAATACTTGCTGTAATTATCCTTTTTTCTGTTTTAGTATGTTTCCTACCAGTTTTGGTAGGGAAGTGGCAGAGTTGATGGCAGATTTGATCTGTCAATCCAAATGAGGATTAAAGTCATTTAGGAATAACAGGTGCCACCTGGGAAACAAGCAGAGGACTTAAAAATAATTATGGCTCAATGTATTCATCTTTGCATTCCAGAAGGCTCCCCTTGGTCTCTCCTGAAGATAATACATTAACACTAGGATGAAAAATTGGCATGCTGTTCAAACTTTTCACCTGAGACTGAATTATAAGTTACAGATGCTGAGTCATTGGTCTTTTTATTAGCTCAGAGAAATAACATATCACTCAAGGATAGAGACCAGCCAAATTTTTCCAAAGATAAGAAATTGATTCATTTTCTCTGAAAAAAAGAATTCCTTATCTTTCTGGCTTCATTTGGTGATACATCAACAGAAAACCAATATGAGATAATAAAAAGGATTTGTTAATTTATTTTCTTACAGAGTATTTGATCCTTTTAGATTATTTCCAATAGCATCATATTGGGTCAGAAATTCCTGACTACCAAGGAATTGGAAACCTGATTTTCACAGCATTGCTGCCATGCATTGATGTAACTTAGCATGGAAAGCACCCCATATTGACTATATATAACCATAGTATGGCCAAACAACAATACAGAAACACATGCACAAATTTTAATTGTTTTAACTCCAAGCAGCCTAAGATCTAAGCAGAGAGCAGACATTTTAGGGGAGCATGAGAACAGCTAAACATTTTTTAAATTCAGCTGGAATTGTTCAGGTTGACAGAGGGAGCAGGGAATGTGGTCAGTATTTTCTGAAATGCAGCATCTTATGGGTTTGTTGTAAAATAGTGGTGTTAAACTTTCAGAAGCAATGACCCTAGTGATGGGTCACTAATTAACTTACAGCTTGATCCAGGAGAACTCTTTTATTTGGTCAGTGCTTGCTGAAAAGCAACTAAATATTTCTGTTTATTTTTGGCAATTACATTTACTTTTGGCGCCATCCCCACAAATAGCAATGTTCCATTTCAAAGTTGCAGTATCTACTTTTAGATCTCTTAGTATTTCAAAAGGATGAGAATATTTAAAATAAACTACGTCCTTAGTGCAATCAATCAAATATTTCCCCATCAGCTAGGACAGTTTCTATCTTCTGAGTCCTCTCTCAGGTTTAATTCTGTTTTGGCTTCTGCTACCAAGTGGCTCTGTAAGTCTTGAAGAAATCAGTGTGCAAGTGGGACAGCTTAACAAATGCAGAAATCTGAGATGCAGGAACTTGCTTCCTTCACAAGTACAACATGCAACTGAATAGCAACTATTGTCTATTTTACAGTGGGCAAAATCATGTTCTATTTCTTAAGGAATTATGAAATCAGGACAGAAATGAATAATTCAGTGTTTTCTGATTGGTACCATGTACAAATCCGACATCAGTGTTTACAGGAAAAAGTGTCCAGTGGTTCTCCCCTGAAGTTCTTAATTTGACTTTGCAAGACTTCCACACAGCTGAAAATTTTCACTCTTGGTACCACTAAGAGTGCCCATAATTAGAAAATGTTGACAAAAATAGTTGTCGTTACTGAGAACAAGAAAAGACATAAAATACACCTTTTTTATGGAGGAGTTCAGTCACTGTTGAGAACATGACCAGGTGGGAAACATGCTATTTCCTAGGCTGACAGGACTACTGGTCCTTTGGATAGCTCTTTGATAACTTTGAATTTGATGAAGAATTTCCCACTTGGAAAGGTAAGGGTTGCACAATATAAGAAACTCCTCAAATTCCAAGGACACAACAAATATGGGTTGGAACTGCTGGGGGGGCCTTGCTCCTCCAGTCTGTGGAGATTTATGAACCAAGCAGGGACTGACAGACATGCCATCCCCACACAGTAAGGCTGCAGCTGCTCTGCTGGGCCAGTCTTATGCTCTTGTGAACGCTCCAAGGCGAGGATCAGCACATGGACCCAACGGATCACTACAAGATACACACTTATCACAAAGAAATAATGAAAAGCAAATACCAGACAGTTCTGTGCTCAGTTCATCTCGGCTTCTTCTGGAGTTGGGAATAAGCAAGTTTCATTTCTCAGCATATAATGTGTCAAAGGCAATGAGAACACAGATGTCTTAGCATCCTTGTGGCACAGACTCCCTGGGAAGGGCAGCCTGTCTCTGAGTGCAGTTCAAAGGGCAGAGGACATGTTATGAATCAAAAGGATCCTAACTTGCTGAGTTAAATGACATAAATGACAAAATGGGTAGTGTATTCAACCATGTATACAACCATGGCCAGAGGCCCCCACACACCACAGCCAAGCCTTTCCTTTGAGACACCCCTCACAAATGCCTTTGCTGCTCAAAAAGCAAACTGTGCATGGGAGGGGTGGTGTATTCATAGGAGGCCTGCATGTTCACCTTCCCAATTTTGTGAAACTATGAGGTTATTCACATACACTACACAAGCAAAAATGGCCCTGCGCTGAAAGAAATTTGTTATTGCAAAGCCAATACCTTTAATATCATGAAATGCCAGAATTAAGCTTGCCATTAATGTGACATTCTGTTGTGTACATATGATGATACACTTTTTAAATTAGACAACTGCATTGTACTTCTTTCAAGAGATCCCTACTTCATTCAGTACACAGGAACAGATGAGATTTATTAATGAGATTCTAGGCAGGATTTTTATTAGCACTGATCTTCTACACTCTCTTTTGTTTACTGAACTGACTCCCAGTACAGCTCTGAATAGGAAATTAAAAATGTAATATTTTTTGTAATTATTCTCAAAGTTCAAGTCAACTGCAGCTGAGTTCTATGACTCAGTAATCCAAGATGGTTAACTAAAAAATGCAGACTAAGCAAGCTGTGAAAACCTAGTTTTCATGTCTTGTGTCCTCAGGCTGTGTGAGATAGCCATGTCCAGCTGCATTTACTGTGGCAGTATTCTTACCCTCATTTAAAGTTCTCCACTCAACCCTAAAAGATGATGTTTCAGAGAGCAGCATATTTCAGCTCAACCCCAGAAAATACACATTTTTTACTCTCACTGGGCACAGTTACACCAATGTCCTCAGGCTGACTGTCGGATGTGTTTGCACAGTACAGACTACAAAGAATACCTGAAGGTATCACAGGGAAATATGAAGTTGAAAGCTTGAAATTCCCTCTGATCTATGCCAGCACAGACCACTGTATCCAATGCCTACATGCACAGACAAAGAAGAACTCCTTTCTTCAAAGGAAATCTGTCCACCTGAAGGACATAATTTTCCTTGAGTTTTGATTAATCTGTCCACTTGAAGGTGGACCATTCCTTCAGTTTTCCAGGAGACAAAACATGAGGGATGCATTTGTGCAACCAGAAGCACTGGGCTGAGAGCTGCCTGTAAGGCAGTGGCAACTGCAACATGGGAACCTTGACCTTCAGGCTGCCAAGAGGTCCAATATGGTATACCAAAGGAAAAAACCAGCACAAATAGCCCATTTGTTAAAAAAAAAAGAGGAAACCATAATCCATTTAAAGGTTTCACAGGAGAATACATTAAGGAAAACCAGCAAGTACCTTCTCTGTGTGGGTTAGCTCTTTCACCCATGACTTCATAACATACCAGCTCTAGGGTGTGTTTCTTTCAAGAAAGATGCAGGTTTTCACATGCAGATGCCCTCTTGAGTGCCTGGCATACTGCACCCAGCCTCCAGCCACAAGGCAGAAGACACAGAGGTCCACTAAGTCCTGTTTTGTGTCTTCAGCTCTGTGTGGATATCCTGGCCACCCTCTGCAGTTTATGTCCAGGCAACTGCCTTGTTCCCCAGCACACGTGGCTGCCCGTGTTTTGGCATGAACTGCCCTTGTGCATGAATTGCCCATGCAACTGATGCTCCCACGTTCCTGCCACTGCACCTGCCCAGCCAAAGCAGGGTGCCAGAGGCAACAGTGACTCATTGCTATGTTCACCCCAAGACATGCTGTGTGAGGAAGACAGGTTCTTGCTGTGTTTTGTTTATAATAGGGCTGAAGCTGTACTTCCCACAGAGCTTAAAAAGAGAGCAAGAAAGCCTCAGGTGACATTTCAAGGGAGGACAGCTTGGGAGGTGCCTTTTCTTTTAAACTAACCTCAGTAGAAGAATGAGGATATAATCAGATAAGTGTCAAAATGAATGATGAATCCACGCATCAGATAACTGACCCAGTTTTGAAAGAATATTGTACTTTATTATTTTAGATTGAAAAAACAGGATGGTTCAAAACTTAAGGGATTAAAACTGCCCCAACTGCAGCCAATGGAAATATTGTCCTTCACTTCAACAAAACCAGAAAATGTCTTCAGTTAATCTGGAAAAAAATTTGAAATGCTGGAGAGATTACTAGTTGCTGCCAACCATTAACTTTCCTCCTTTTCCTCCAACTGAATTATGCCAAATCTTTCATGGGCAGTATGTTTCATTGCCATTTACTTACTTGCTGTCTTGCTTTTCTATAGATTTTTGAGAGGAAGATGGAAAGCTGATCTGTTTCCAGAATTTATGACAGGGGAAAAAAACAGCTAAAAAATGAGGGGGGAAAAAAAATGAGAAAGAAAGCCTACCTTCAGCCCATGGAGCTGGCAAGAGACATTATCACCTGAAGAGAGCTGAGGGGCAAGCTTAAAATGTGCCACTACTATTGACCACCCTCCCTCAGAGCAAAGCCTTGCTGCTGGTGTCTCACTGATCTGCCACAATGCAGTTCCAGCTTTATCCACTGAGACCCACGCTGTGAAAGGCAAAACCATAACGACAAGGATAACATATATATGCAGGATGATGCTGGACTGTGCATGAACAGATTTTGGCCATTTGTTATTCAGGAGTAATGGCACTTCACCACAAAGAACATTAACCACATTTCCATTGCTGTAAAGCTCTTGCTTCATTTTAATCCTCCTCCTTTCCCTAGACCCAGATCCAGTCACATCCTTTGCATTATCTCTGTGCTCATCAGTACATTCATGCTTTGAGTCAACTCCATATGCTATCACAAATGATTCACCTTTTTTCCAGTTTAATATTCTTCCCAATTCCAGTAATTAGAATTGGCTTGGTGCAATTGGCAGGGTCAGAAAACACAAGCCAGTGCATGTAAGGGGATGTAGGCCAAGGCAAAAGGAGGACAGGGAGAAGGGCACAGAACCTCTTTAAGTGGAAATGAGCTGTCAGAAAATCTCAAGCCCAAACGTGTAACTTTACCTGTGGAGCTTTGCTGCAGACACTTTAATTCTTTGTTATGTGTCCTGCAGGCTTCTCCTAATAGCCATCTGCAGCCTGACAGTAATTATATAGCCTGGCTCAAAGGATTGAGCAATAATGTGATAAGGTGGACAAAAAGAACTCCAAGAGAAAGCTACCTTTTAAGTATGTTTAGAGGCCTAAAATGTCCAGTAGTATCTACTGAGGTGTATCCAAAGCACTTAGCCATCCCTTGAGAGTTGCACATGCCTGTTTAGTTGTAGCATCTTTGTCTCTGAGAATCTATCCCTTATCTCTCAACAACCTCCTGGGTCATTTAGGACTGAATCTTTCAGCAACAAAGGCTGAAAAATAAGTGTGGTAAGACCACCAAAGACCCTGCAGCCCAAGATCTATAGCTACTTCCAATAGTGCTGTTTATGCACCATGTGGAAGCAGCAGGGAGACAGCAGCTGGGAGCTGTTCCTTCACATAACTCAGTTTCTCACTGGGAAAATGCAGACCTATTCAGCTTATATTCCACCCATTTCCCAGTACCTGAAGCTCTATCCAGAAATACAAGCTGCCAAAGAAAGATAAAAATGGAATGTAAAATTATTCAAATACCTGAACTATTACATGGAAGGCCAATGTCATCTTTCTTGATATAGCCAGTCTATTTGCAAATTGGCAGTTCAGCCTCACTAATATTTGCTGAGCTAGCTAACAGCATTTTTCACTCAAGATGCCTGGAACATGTTTAGGCTTATTAATAAATTCAATCTTCTGTTACATGTAGTAATACACAGGTTTCTACTTGGGATTTTGAACAACTCTTTCATGACATAGTTAAAGCCTTTTCCTTGGTGGAGTGCCACAGAATTACACAGCTCTGATGAAAAAGAAGATTAAAGCACACTGGAGTCATGGGAAATTTGAGAAGAATAAAGGCTTCTCAGGGGGTGATCCACTGGACTAAAACCTGCATATGTACATACACTAAAAGGGAGGTTATAACCAGCATTAGACTGAATTATTTTAAGCATGGAATCTTTTGGCTGTATCTGCTGTTCTTCCTTCTTGCTCTGCTGCTGTATGCCCCCAAGAGCCTGCACTGAGGGAACCTTGCAGCCTCCTCTGCCTCTTTGTCCCAAGCATGGATCTGTGCAGGGCACAAACCCAACAATGCTGCCTTGGTGCTGCTACCCAAGAGCCATGGCTTTGGAAAGAACCAGCTGGCAGCAGGAATCCAACAGGCAAAACCTGGGAATTCTGGTGTCAGCACCACGGAGCGTGGGAGAGCTGCAGGTTTGGCAAGCAGATGATTGCTCTTTTACACAACTGTGCAAAGTACAGTTCTTGTGATAAAACATTACAGTTCATGACAGGTTATTTGGGGCAAGGGTTACATTTCCCTGAGTCTTATCTTGCTGCCTGATGCATTCTTTGGCAGAAATGGGAATTTGGACAAAGATTAAAGAAGTTACAGATGTGAACAACTGGGTTACCACATGGAGGCTGTATTGCTGTTACTGGCAGAATTAGGAGAGGTAGAAATGTGAGGCCTATAATCATTTACAGGCATAGAGAGAAACCAGGCAGTTATTTTCTATAACCCTCAAATACTAGAACAATGGAACCTTGGGGAATTTGGTAATGGGAAGCATGGTTTGGGTTCCAACTCTTACCTGGCAGTGCAGCCCACTGGCTCTGCTTTTATTACCCAGCCTGTAAAAAAACTGGAGATTGAAAACTGGTATTAAAAAAGATATAAAAGCTGATACTAATGCATCTTACTTAGGAATTCTACTATTTTTTTCACTAAGGATCAGTACTTTATTCTTAGCTGCTAAACTTTATATAAAAAATATGCTACAGCTTGAGTGTGGCAGGAAAGATGAGACAGTTGCTAAAGAGAAAAATATTATTTATTCTGCTTTTCAACTAACTTTTGAATGCTCCAACCCACATTTAACTAATATTTGTGGGTTTGTGGATTCTTTTCAGATGTTGATGATGGAATTAGGACTTTTAAGCCTGTTGTCCTTCAAGAGGATACATGTGTGCAAAAAAAGTGCACACACCTACACTCCTGCCTGTGGTGGGAATTCAAGTAACCAAGGAGCTCAGTTGCTTTGTTAAGATGCACACTCTCAATTCAGGCTTTTGTAAAGCTTAATTATCAACAGAGTCTTTGGAAGGACTTTGCACTCAGCCCCTGTTTTTCTTATGTCTAAAGGAGATCTTCACAGCTTGTGATACTCACAGTGAATGAAGTGATGCATTAAAGACAACACCTTGACATGCAGAGAGGATGAGAAGGCAGCCTTCAGCTCTGCTATCAAGCACCTGGCCTTCTTTTATTTTATATTACACAGGTATCCACTAAAAAAAAAAACAAACACAGGTCAGCCTATGGAAAAGAATATAAAGATAATCCTATAATAAAGGGTCTCCATCTTAGAAGATGCTGGAAAGAAAATAAACTGGAAAGTAATTTGGAAGTTCTTGCTTTGTATCTTGTGCACGTCATCAAAGAGCCTCTTTAGGACAGATTTGGACACAGTGACAGCTGAATTGGTAGGAGAGTGCACCTCCAAGGGAACTGGTGGTGGCAGGAGAAAAAGGTGAACAGGATGCAATGGGCATCAGTCACCATGCCAGACCACTCTGAGAGGGAGCAGCTCAGCAATGTGCACACAGAGTAATTCACATACTACAACTGCTATTACTGCCAGCAGCATTCATGGCCTGATTAGGTATGCCCAAGTCAGACAAGGTACCATAATCATGTCCTGTCCACAGACACAGCAAAAGAATATGTGGGCTACTCAGAAGTGAGAGTTCCTTGCAAAAGGAACATGCTAATAAAGACCAAAATGGTGAAATAATGTCATTTTATTCACTTTTTACATAAACGCATGAAACTTTATAGAATGAAATGCACAATTCATCCTTACTGAAGTAAAAAACTCCAACCCTCAAAACCAATGGTTATCAATAAAAATTCCCCAAAAAATTCCTAGAAATACACCACTTAAGACTCATGCTACTACAGTCATTTCTACATCAGGCAACAGCAAGAAAAAGAAATTTTAAAGCAATACTGACAAGCCACACCCATGTCTCTCATACACAAATTGAGAAGTTGGCTTGGAGAGGAATAAGCATTATTAGTTAGACCAGAATAAGTCCCCATTAGTCATATTCCTCAATGCATAGCAGCAAGACTTTAACTGGAAGATACATCAGAAGATCCTTCATTTGAATCTTTTCAGTGTCCTGACTTCCTTCTCTCCCCAGACAGATCATTTAATCCAAGTTGCTAGTCAGCAAGACTTTCTGCATCAAGAAATAATTGACTGAGCACAGGTCTCTCCAGTGCCTCAGGAAATCTCTGGAGGCCTCCTCACTCTCCTCACTCAAAAGGAAGCAGATACTGCATCTGCTGCTCACCTGAGTCAATTATACTGGACACAAGTGCCTATCATAAATTATAGACCTGGAAGCATAAAAATATTTGGTAAAAAAAAAATAAATTTCTACCAAATATACCATTCGAAAACTTTGGAAGACGATTGTTTCATTTGAAGCCTTTTCATTTTACTCAGAGAATAACCCAATATACAGCAATGCGAGCTCAAAAATTACCTTGAACAAAGCTGCTTTAAATTTTTTTTGCAGATGATTCATGAAGTAAAACAAATCTTTCTTTTTTCCTTCTAATAACAGCCTCATCACAAGACGTCTCCTCGTTACTTATTACTTTTAATGACAGCCAGTAAAAGAAAGGATTCTGTAGGAGTGGCCTCACCTATGAGTCTACATATCTTTCATCTCTCCCAGCAGGTATATTCTCAAAGAGCCAAGCTACTCTATTTAGATTTAGTGGCAGCTGATTTGTACAGCTTTGCAGCTACACAAAACAAGAAGTGACTTATCCTCTGTGGAGAATGACAGGAATGTGTCAAACAACTCCTTGCTGTGCAAGTTGCAAGTCACATGTTCTCCTCCAATCAACCTACTAAATTACTGGTACACCAGCCCTTCCCCTCAACTATTTCCTTTGAACCTTTCAGAAAAGGTAGTTAAGCCTTGGGGCTGGGGATATGGGTACAGAGTAAACCAGTAACATCATCCAAAGTACTGCCTGTATGTTCAGAGAAGCTTTTTTTCATCTTAAGTGTATTTGAAGTAATTATACAAGATACTCAGTGTACTGGAAATAATTATACAACATTAAGCATGTGGGCAGATATTATACAATGGTGGTTTGTCTTGAAGTCATATTTTAGGTGATGTGCAAATGAACATTTCTGCATGTGATGCTGTCAACTTTAGAATGGCTTAGTCCTCCACTATGGATCACCCCACACTGCCAGAACACATACATTAGAACTGGAGGGAAAAGGCTTCAGCTGAAGGTGGTGAACACTTCATAAACAGAGCTGAACTTGTCACACCATTATGCTAGAGACTGCAGCGTGAGAAGAGTTTACATCTTTATGAGTTTTACTGGTGCAAAAGGAAAATACCTTGATTTTCTGTTACAAACAATGAATTAGCTCAATAGTTGACGAGACTAAGCACGCAGGACTGGAAATAGAGCAGATATTGACACTAAAAGAACACAAAAATAAGCTGAGTTTAAATACTGAGAAAGACAAGACACTGAAAACGTGCTTTTGAATTGCAGGTCAAAGAGTAGTATTAGTGGTCAGCTGAAGAGTACAGACTGCAGAATAGCAGCGTGCAATATAATAAAATTGATCTTAATTTCAAAATTTTTTGTATGTTGCTGGAAACGTTTACAGAGCGTTATACACCAGCACACCCAAAGCAGCTGGGATTATACCAAATACCCAGTTTTCTTCCAGAAAAGTTTCTCAGTAACACAGGGCTCTTGCTGTCAGCCAAGTGAACTGAGAGCATGCACCCTAAACAATATAGACACCTTGGCTCAGATTCATAAGATGACAACATTAACTTTGATTTAATACAACAAGGTTTGCTCCAGACCCAGGTTCACTGCCCCAAGAGCTAGAAAGGGGCTGACACAGCTGTTGGCTATTAGGTGCTCCTTGTCACTGCCAGGACTGCTGAGGTGCTTCAGCTCTAACTCAAATCTGTGGAAAAGCTGAGGCTGGATGGCAGCATGATGGCACAAATATGGTATCTTGATATTTTGGTGAAATTGCCCTCCATGAAACATGCAAGGCTTTGTCCCCTTAGTTCTGAAATAAAGTACAATTTGGCTTTCACATGAGGGATATGCCTCATCAGACTCTACCATTGCCAAGTGTGAGACTTTTGGCCTCTTGATGATTCAAAAATAAAAAAGGCTATGGGATTTTTTAGCTAGAAGAAAAGACTGTTTTCTTGTCCACCAAACTAAGTCAACCAGCCATCTCCAGATCTACTATAGGACAACAGCACTGCTTTCAATCAGGCCAGCCTGTACAATTTCTGTCAAAACCATGAGTTTTTTTTTTTAAATCATGAGCTCCTAAAAACCAGTGCATAATAAATTGTTTGTAATTTTAACTATTACTCCTTGTTCTGTCGGTGCTGCCTTTTGTGTAGAAACTTATGCCATTAAAATACTTTTGAGTCGTTTTACTTTAATATTTAGTATGTTCCACTAATGTGTTTCAGTTTTGTTATTCTATTATCTTGGGAGCTTATTCTATCCTTTAGGCACATCATATCCTGGAATAAGACAAACAGTTCTTGTAAGTATAGTCATTCAGTCAATGAAATATCTAATAATACAGTTCATCCATTAGTGGCTATATTACAATTTAAATACCTTACTAATTCTCAAAGCATTGGTTTATCAGTACCAGCCCTGCGGCCGATGATGAGCTTTGTGAATGTAACAATAAAAGTCCAGGAGTAATGAATTTCTGCTTCTCAGCAGTGAGAAACTTTCCCTTCATGTTAACGTTCAGCCTTTGGTCGCTTAATTTAGTAAAGATTTAACACTAATAGGCCTTCCTTCTACTTTTTATGGACTGTAAAATACACGCTTTGACACGCCCCCGCATTCTCTTTCCTGACACAATGCTGTTGCAATTCCCTCCAGAACAACCCCCGGGTTACAAACTCATTTTCAACATCTTCACGGGCTGGGCTTACTGCTTGACACCACAGCACGAGGGTTCTGCAGCCGGAGAGATGCAGAGGAGAATCCACGGGGGATGAGGGACAACCTCTCTGGACTTCACCCATTCCGAGCATCACGTTTTCCCCTGTGCTCAGATCTGTAAAATACACAGGAGCGTTCGCACACTGTCCACGCATTGAGGCCTTTCAGTCAGGACCTTTATTTTGGCACTCTCAGGCCCACAAGGGTCCCTTTCCCCCCGGAGCACCAGCCCGGCCAGACGTGCCCCGTCCTGCCGGGGGACACCCTCCCGCCGCCATGTCGCCTGGTGCGGGCGAGCGGCGCCTCCTCCCCTGTGTCCGGGGCGAGGGCCGGGCGTTCGGAGCAGCGGCGCTCACGGTTGCCGCCGGTGACCGGGTCTGCCTTCCCGGACTCGCTCCCTCGCCCATTACCCGGCTGCTCCGCGCCGGGAGCGCCCTGGGCCGCCAGGCCGCGCTCAGCCCCGCGCCCGGCACGGCGGGGGCGGCGCCTGCCGGCGGAAAGTGCTGAGTCACGGCCCTGACGCGCGGCTGCCGTCACGTGCGGCGCCGGGCTCGGTCCCGTCGCGGCGCCGAGCGCACCCGCGGTACCGAGCGCACCGCGCACGGGCGCACCCGCTCAGCTCCGCTCGCCTCCTCGGCCTGCCTCCCTCTCTCCCTGCCAGCCGGCATGGGGCTGCTGTCGCAGGGCTCGCCGCTGAGCTGGGAGGAGACGCGGCGGTACGCGGAGCACGTGCGGCGGCACGGCATCCTCCAGTTCCTCCACATCTACCGCGCCCTGCGCGACCGCCACAAGGACGTGCTCAAGTGGGGCGACGAGGTGGGTGAGACCCCTTGGAGCGCGGCCTCCGCCGCGGCCTCCGCCGCCCCTGTGGCGGGCGCAGGTGCCGTTCCGGTGCGGCGCGGGTCGGGCCGTGCTGCCCGGAGCGGGCCCGGCCGCTCGGCCGCGGTGGCCCGGCGGGAGGGGACGTTGCGGCTGCCCGGTGGGGCTTTGTTTACCTCGCGCACACGCACCGCTCGCCGCAGTTCGTTGCGCAGCACGGCTGCCCCGCTGTTACCGCGGGTCTGAAACGCCAGAACAACTTTGAGCGTTTCCGCCTGGCACCGCTCGGTTGCCCGGGCAGCTCCTCGGGAGGTGTATTCCCGGGACGGCGATGCTCGGCAGCACTCGCTCTTGCTGCGGAGTTTGTTTATGCTGACTTGATGAGTCTGAGTAAAGCACGTCTATGCCTCGAGTCCAAGCCAGTGCCTGCTCGGACTCAGACTCAGGTTTTGGGAGTAAAGTGAGGGAAGCAGGAGCGGGGGTGGGCGGGCGGCTCTGCACTAGCAGCCCTGTCACCGCGTTCCTCCTGTATCCCTGAAAGGGACCTGCCGAGCCCTGCTTTATCCCGGAGTTTCTTGGGCGTTTCGTACGAGTCAGCCTGCCTTCTGAACAAGGTTTCGGATGATCGCTTGGGTCATGACTTGAACTTTGTTACAGGTGCTTTGTGCCCGAGGACCGTAACTTTAGTCACAGGTCTTGGGTGTGCTGCCTTGTAAACCTGCACTCATCTGTGCCACAGCCTGACGGCGCTCTACAAGGAGCAAAGGCTGCCTCCTCTATTCATCAGTTCCCCAGGACACAGGGAGCAGCTTCACATGCTATGCTAGAAGCTGTCCTTGTCCGCGGTGTTGGTGAAGTCCAGCCTTGGTCACTTGAAGGTGTTCTAGATGCAGCTGCAGGGAAGTTGGAAGAGCAGAGTAGGATACAAGCAATGTGGGGACTTGGCCATTGCACCTCTGTCTCATGTACAGTTTGCTTTTTGAACAGCAAAGGCATTTGTGAGAAAATTTCATTCAGGTAATAGCAGCTGCTCACAGATGCTCTTTGCCAGAGGAGAATGCTGATCACTCTTCTCAATGTGTGCACTCTGAGGGAACTTCTGTCTTAAAGTCAGTTCTTCTTTAAATGAACCCCTTTTATAATTCACATAACAGCCGGGCAAGCATCAGCACCCAGAAGCTGCTTCCATGAGTGAGTGGGGGCTTGGCTTCTAAAATCTGTTTAATGAGAGTATGTGTAGTCTACGCCACAGAGTTTTGCACCTAGAGTGGTGTGGACTCAAAAAGTTTAAATACACTTTTATCTATCCTTATCTGACGTTTGTGTTCCTGCATGTCTTGTATGACTACAGTTATGCTGACAAAAGAGCCTCACAGTCTTGAGTCTGGGAATATCAACAGTCTTCCTTTTGCTCTGAGACTTAGCTCAAGGGTTTTCTCATTAATCTTTAAGAGACGCTGCTCATTTTTCAATGGGTGTTAGATTTTAGTTGTCCTTGCTTTCTCAGTGTGAGATTTCACAAGATAGTTAAGGCTGATCTACTAGCAAGCTGGTTCAGCTTCCTTCCCCGTATTCCAGGCTCCTATTTCTGCTGCCTGCCTTGTGTTGTTACTGGCCAGCTGAGTTCAAAAAGTTTACCCTGGAGAAAACTCTTCTTCCATTCCATTTTTTAGGGTGGTTGGTTTTCTCAGCAGAGCTTCAGCTCTTTCACAGGTAGGCCCAACAAGCTCTGCTTAATGTGAGGGAAGTACCAGGAGTGTGTGGAGGAAAGGGTCGAGTACAACCAGCCCCTGCAGCACCCACAGCCGATCACTTGGTAATCTCAGATGTATGGTGAGGCTGGACTCTGGGAGCCTCATTTTTCCTTTGGCCCTGGGACCCTACTGAGCAAAGTGTTTATGCTCAATAAATAGTGGAGCATAATGTCAAAGGAGATTCACAGTTCTCTCCTACCATGCCCCAGTGTGGCAAGAGGCAGGATTTTAAGAGCAGTATCATTGCAGACATTAATTTGGTAAGGAGCTCAGAGCTGTATTAGAAATGTCTGTGGACATTTTGGGAAGGTCAGGTAACCTGGTTCACTGTCTACTTCTTTATTTTAGCAAATGCTAATAAACTCAGGTGTGGCAACTTTGTTCTGCTGTGTTATGTGGTTATATATTTTTATGTAACATAGCATTTAGGAGTGTGTTAATGGACCAGGTACTTGTAGCCAGTCTGCTCTTGTGCAAACACAAAACTGTACCTCAGTCTGTAGCTTACTTGAGCTGTGCTGTGGATAGGCTAATGCAGAGGGCAGTGCCTTTGTTTTCCATTTTTCCTCTCAGGTACCTAGTTGTTAGAAAGTGGGGCCACATTTATATGCAGCTTAGATGAATCAACCGATTAATTGGACTGTTCTAATAAAAAGTCTTGTTTGCACTTTGACCTTAATGTATGAAGTCATAGCCTGAGGGTGTTTAATTGTTTTAAAAATTTCTTGAAGATAGAAATCAAGAATGAAGATGACAGTCCTCATGTAGTGGTAGAGATAAAATCAGAATAAACAAAATTACTTTTGTGTGTCTGTGACCGTGTTTAGTGAAAAATGTATCTTGTATATTTTTTTTAAGGAATGTTTATGAGAAGAGACTCAACTTCTGTAGCACATGCTGAGTTTGTCTTTCAGGGTGTACGTGTGAATACCTGAAAGGTTGTTCTCCATCTAAGTGATGCCATTGTGAAAAGGAAATACTGTGTTTGCTCACAAGTGTAGATACCAGCCTTTACTTTGGTTTTGTTTTCGTTAGGACTCCCACTTCTCAGTGTGTGTTGTAAGACTCATTACAGAGCTGTGGGGGTCCCTTGGGGTGCTTGTAACCTCCTAAGGACACCATTCGCTGGGGTGCCAAGGGAATGAAACTGTGGGGAATTACCATGTACTGTTTCTTGGGTGTAAGACAGGAGTGTTAAGGCTAAGTGCTAACAGAGCACGATGGTGGCATCTGTTTTGAAGGGAGTGAGACAGCATCACAGCTTACATTGCAGAGTAGCATTCCCTGGTGCTCCCATCCTCTCCTGAGTAAAGAGCTGTAAAGGTCAAAACACTGGTTCTGCTGCCTTTGGAAAAGTCAGCTCTTTTGTTGCTTGCTGTGTTAATAGAACTAAGAGCTGTTGTCTCTTATAGAGTAAGTTCTTTTTCACTCCATTTTCCACAACCATGAAGCCTTTGCAATGGTGAAAAACAAAAGCCTACCAAATATGTAATGGAGTAAGCCTTGCTCTAACAAAAGCTTTCTAAAAGTCTCCTTAAATTTGCATTTGCAGGTAAAGGTCTTCTGCCTCTTAATCATCCTTCTACCTCATTTAAAACTGACAGTTGACCTCCCTGTTTATACTTGACTTCTCCTGACTGTGGAAATACAAAACAGTGAACTGTCTCATTATCCCTCATCAAACTCCGCCTTACTTTCATTGCCTTAATGCTCACAAAGTTTGGGCAACAATTACATCTGCTGGTGAGACCCTGTCATGCTAACAACAATCTCCTTGTGTTCTCATCTTCCTCTTCCATCCAGTAATGTATGCTTGACCTCCGGGTTGCAGAGTTGTGATCATTATTTATTTTTTTTGTGCAGCAGAATCAAAAACCTTTTCAGTACTGTTTCAGAACTCCAGTACAGTTAGCAGATACTATGTGAAACAATTAGTTTGTGCAGCTTGGCAGATGCTAGCCTATTCATCTGCTTCCTAGCTTTTATCCCAAAAAGTTCCCTTCTGTGCCAGTGTATTATTAGTCTCCTGTGCTGTTTGGCATCTCTTGTCTGCTGATTGCATTCTTCTAACTGACGGGTGTTGCTTAAATTTCCCTTTGGAGCTTAATGCGGACACTTGGATCAGGCAAGTGGAATGGCTGGCCCTTGGCAGGGCTCACTGCTGCTACTTTGTGCTGAGCATGCACACAAGTGTAGAGTCTCACAGCATTTCACACCAAACTACATATACATGTGTATTCACATGTGCATGTGATACTTGTCTGCCACAGTCTGTAAAGACTGGCAAGGAGCTGTTTCAGCATTAGAAAATTCTGAGAAAGGTGTGCCAGAAGGAGATTTCTCAGAAGGAAGAGATTTAGAAAGCAAGCATGGGCAAAACGTGACAGTTTTATTTTAAAGTACATGTGAATGAAGTAGAAATCTGACTTGCTCAGCCTTGTTTAGTGAAATTGGACATAATGACACTTTTGTTGTGTATGAGTCTTGTTCCCATCAGTGTAGGGACCTAGCACACAGTAAGCATCTTCAGCTTTTTAAGTTGTTTTCTTAATGGAAGCTTAAAGTGAAATTTTGACGCCTTTAAATAATGATTTGATAATGCTGTGTATGAGGCAGCATGACAAATGTACCACTGCACTGCTTGCAAGTTGAAGTCTTACTGCGTTAATTCTGGTTTGGTTTTGGTTTGTTTTCTTTCCTTCCTTTTACCTCTTTCTCAGTCCTCTTTAACCTTCTTTTGATCTTTCTTCTGTACACTCAATTAATTCCTCTCCTTATCTTTTAGTTTTTGAATTATACCTTGTAAATAAGTTAAATGAGAACTAAAATGAACATGTGCTAATCAGCACTTCCTCATGCAAGAAGCAAAGCAGCCCTTCTCAGGAGCTAGGAGAGGCCAGAGGTTTCTTACCAGAATGTCCCAAAGGTGTTGCTTCTGATTAGAAGATGCATGACTCTCTTGAAAGCTTTCTCCTTTTTCATAATGAAAGGCTAGGCTGTGAAAAGAGCTGTATTTCCTCTTGAGTGATTCTTTCCAGGGAACTAGCTTTTGCATTAGTGTCTTGTTACAGTTTCTAGCCTGTTACGGTTTTGGGTGTTTCTAGGGCAGTAGCAGCCTGTGAATGGTATGATTGGAGATGGTATATTACAGTCTGCAGAACTTCAGACTGGTAAAATTATTGCTGCATATTAAGGAAATGAATTTGGATTCAGATGGACATGGTTTGAGGTTCCAGTTTGTCTGTCACCCTTTTAAAACCAGGAACAAAATCTAGGGCGTTTTTTAGCAATAGTGAATCTAGCTCACCAGCTGCATAAAATAAGTACAGGTACTATCCCTAATGTACACAGAGGAAGTTTTCATCATCTCTTTGCTAAAAAGAGAACCAGTGAGGCTTGGTGAGAGACAGACATACATGCATAAAAGTGTTCAAAAAGAGATAAGAAAGGACCAGAACTAATGAATGAGAATGTTGAGAGAGCATCATGGTGTACAGAAAGGTAGTGTTAATTTCTCATTTTACAAGAAACTTCGCTAACCTAATGGGCCAGAAGAGCAGATGTACTTTGAAGATAATTACTTATTTTACAAAACCTAGATGCCTTGTGGAATAAGATGCTACATGATAGCTTTGAGGATGAGATAGACATTGACTTACATGAGCAACAAGAATAGACAGTTTGTTACGCTTTCTTTAAACTTTACATGATGCAAGATGTTTGTCCATCTGTCCAAACCACTTAGATAATTGTATAGCAAGTTGTGGGGTTTCTTTAATGTTTATCTGAAACTTTCTAACTAGCTTTTTGTTTTATACGTTATAAATAAAACGGAATCACAAAAAATAGTTGTTGCATTTTCCAGAATGTCAGTAATATATGGTCTTTTAAAAATATTCATCCAAGTCATTATACAGATTCATCATCAGTACTATGATGATCTCACATTCTCACTTTGTACAAACTGCTGCAGTATACCAGTGTGCAGAAATTGCATTTTTAAAAGCTTTTCTTGGTAATCTTGTGCCTATATTACAGCTAATAACAGCCAGAAGTCTTTTTTTTGCATTCTTGTCATTTTAAGACAAATGCTTTTAGTCTCCCCGTGCCCCAGTGAAATTCCCCAAACAGAATGCATTTTTGATTTTTAATGCAGAACTTCCTCGTGATGGCCTCTGCCAAATGTGACATGTGCAGATGCATCTCAGTGGAGCTGTCTTAATCGATGTGCTCCACTCGCTGGCAGGTTGGGAGGAAGCAGCACTCATGAATGTTTTCGTTATTTGTCACGTGTCTGCTTATTTACCCTTTCTCTCAGAGATTTATTTGGCTTAATAAAGGGACAGTGGAATTATTTATTTACAGATAGACTTAGTGCTTCCTTCACATCTCTTGTATGGATACCTGCTGTTTCAGATAGTGACGTTTTCTGGGGCTGGGTGGGAGGGTATGATATGAGTGCATCAGCTTATGCTGCTTGACAACCATGAGTGTGTATGTATGCAGCCTCTAAAAGGAATACACTAATGCACAGAAATGTAACTCTTTAATTCTTGACTTGAGCAAGGTAGGTGCCCTTGAAGAGTTATTCCTTCCCTGGATACTCAACTGACTGCCATGAAATTACTTTTTCTGCCTGGTTTTAATCCTGGCATCAGGGAAAACCTAAACTAAACCCTCTAGCTCTCAAAAAATGCACAGTGTGCTAACCCCATGATGGCTGATAATTTTGCTTCATCTCCCTCTGCTTAGCTTTTCCAGTGGCTGGGTGATAAGATGTGTGTGTGATGTAAGGTTGTAGTGCAGCACCAGTGACATACATACCTGAGAGCTGTACTCCCAGATGCACTGTGTATGTGACAGTGCAAGACTCATTGTAGTTTATACTGACATGGTCTTTGAAAATTTAAATTTGTAATCAATGGAAACCAGTTTGGAAGGTTTGGGGTCTTGGTTGGTTGGGGATTTTTTAGGAGTTTTTTTTTAGTAGTGCTTTTCCCAAAGCAAGCTGCAGTTGGTCATAAATATTGACCTGCCCCCATAGTAAACATTGATTTCCTCCTTCCCAATCTCAGATTTTAATAAGAGAAGTTTAAATTGCCTACTGTTTGTATATTTCTGATAAAAAATATTCTGTTCACAGTGTATTTCCTTCTCTGGATATCAAGTGGATTGCTGTGGTTTTATCATGGGACATTTTTTATTATAATTCCTATTTTCCCTCAGGATCTCTTCTTGCAGATGCCTTATTTTAGTTAACATTATGAGAAAGGGTGAGTCAGAAGGATTAGTACGAGAAGGATTTTATGGTTGATGTTGCATGTTTGGTTGTTCAGGTTTTTTATTTTTCTTTTTTATGCCAAAGGTGAATTATAAACTTGGAACATTTTGTTTCACTGGTGAATAAATAATGTTGTCTTTGCTGCAGAAATCTAAAGTTAACATGATCCTGCTCTTTTTAATAATATTAACATCAGGTGTTACATAGTACAGAAGTCAAAGATGACACTTCTTTCTGAAATGCACCACATCTTATTTCTTTAAAATCATGCGAATGGTTACAACTTCTCAATTTTAATTTTCAGTAACCCAGCTTCCTGGTTTGTTGTGTGTGCAGAAGGTCCTCTAGTCACGTTGTGTCATGCACAAAAAAATCTGCAGCCCTGATGTTGTCGCATGGAGGGAACAGGCAAGAGTGCTTAACTGTGGCTGGGTGTGTTGACTGAGATTGAGAGCCTCTGCATCCTCTTTGTTTTGTCTATGATAATGTATAATGTGGGATAGCAGTTCTTTACTTTTTCATTATTGTCAATGTAATGTAAAACACAAGTTGTGTTTTGTTTCTGGGACATGCTTTCTGTGAATTGGTTTTGTTTAGAGCTGGCAGAAAAAAAAAAAGCTAGTGCTTTTTAAATTGGATTGCCACTTCCACTCTGCTCGATCAAAATTAAGCATTTTGGGAATTACATTTTAATCTTGGTTCTCCTGTTGCAGATTTTTGAAATTATTTCTGTGGCAGAGAACATCCATGGTAATCTCATGAGTGCGGAAATGCTTGCCTCTTGCCTCTGTGCAGTGCGGGGGCTAGAAACAGGGTAACGAGCCTCTGTGGCACTTCCAAACTTGTTTTCCTCTGAAATTTGTTCATGAGGGCATTAGACTTACTGTAAGATAGAAAAGCTTTCATTAAGGGTACATTACCAGCTGTTCATTTCTGTGGCTCCATGCTTTATCACATCAGTGGTGAGAAGATGAGTGCATCAAAAAAACCTACCTTGGGTATTATGTTCTACATCCATCAGAAGTATTTGTACCTACAGAAAATAATCTGCTTCTTCCATCTAACACTGAAAACTTGTGGCAGAGGTTCTTTAATGAACAGTCAGATCATTAAAACTTTGTTCTTCTTTAGACTGTCATTTCATGATAATGGTATTTTAATGATGCATTAACTGATAAATAAAGATATGGAAGAACTACTTCTTTTTCCATAAGTGAGCTTAATAACTAGTGAAAAGGGTATTTTCTACTGCATATATAAGGCAATAGGCATTAGGCATATATGAGGCAAACTGCACAAAAACACTTTAATGTTGTTAGTGGCTTTTGTTAACAGTAAACAATACCCATGAGACCTCATTGGATGTTCAGGAAAAATTTTCAATTTCCCTTAAAGCTCCAGGCCTGAAAGAAGGTTCATATGAGGGGACTGCTAACAATTGTTCCAGTTATGTGTGGCAATAGCTGCCCAGTGGAGGGAGAAAGAAGCTGTCATTAAGATTGTCCTTGAGGAACAGTGGTCCGTGAGTCACCTATGATCAGCTTTATTTAGATCACCTATGATCTAATTTATTTAGACAGAATGGTTTGCGTTGTAAGGGCCCTTACAATGGTGATTGTTGGTTGGAGATAATTTTGTCAGACTCCATGCCCTGAGCAAGGACATCCTCCATTACACCAGGTTGCTCAAAGCTCCATCCAGATTGGCCTTGGTCACTTCAGGGATGGGACATGCACATCTGAGATGGATGGTCAGGAGTGTGGTACAAGGCTAATGCAGGCACTGTTTTTCACACACAGAAAGCATGAAGCAGTGCTTTTTTCATTGCTTTTCTTTAAAAAACAAACTTCTCTTCAAGTCATTCTTCTAAACTATTTTCTTCTATTATATAATCTTGGCCCCTTACTTCTGAGCTCACTAAGGTCCAGACTCTGTGCTTACCAGTGTTTTCATAGGCAGAAGTTCCTCATGGCACATAGTTTGAAAGTTAAAAGGATTTTAACATTTAACACTACAGCAGAGACTTTGCACCCATCTGTTAGATAGGTTTTGTTCCCTGTGTAGTTAGCATGGTGGTGTTAAATTGAGTGTGCAAGAGTGGGTTTTTATATTGGGAAGCAGGCCACTGCCAAGGCAAGCATTTGGACAATGATGTGTTGCTGTCCCTGCCTTAGAAACATAAATTACTTGTCGGTAAAATTGCTGAGTTAAAATTTAGGGCTTAACATGCTTCAGTGGTCTTAGGTCTAGGGAGAGAGGTTAGCAAAGCTTGGGGAGAAGGTTGTACTACTGATAGTGGGCACAAAGGACACAGAATTTACAGGCCACGAGGACATTTGGCAAAACTCCCAAGATAAGTAATAAACTAGCAAATCCAACTCAGCAACTGTGTGGCGATCAGTTCAAACTGGGTAGAAGGTAATTCCAACAGGGAGAGATTCTCACCTCTGTGGTCTGCTGACTTAAGAAACCCACCAACTCAAAAGACATACTGAGCATGCAGACTAATTAGCATGAGAAGCAAGAGAATCATTTAACCAACAGAAGGTAGAATTAATAAGAGAAGTGTGTAACTTGTAGTCAGTGAACTATGATTTCTTTGCTAAAATGTATAAATGATATAAAGCTTTGATAATAGGAGAGCTAGCAAGCTTTTGTGGGTTATCACCTAGCTCCTTGCTTTGCACAAGTTAGAATAAAGAAATATTCAGCCTTAAGTTGAAACATGGGTGTTTCAGATTAGACATTAGAAAAAAAATTTCACCATTAGGGTGATCAGGCATTGGGATAGGTTATTACACAGGGAGGGGATAAAGTCACCATCCCTGGAGGAGATGTTAAAGAGGCATCTAGGTCTTGCTCGGTGGTATGGTTTAGTGATTTAGGGCCTACAGTGGCAGTGTTGGGTTGACAGTTGGACTTGCTGATCCTTAAGGTCTCTTCTGATGTTGAAGATTCTGTGATTAAATAGAGGTACCTCATCTTGGTGTGTACGTTGGCTGTGCACACAGGGCAGCAAGCCCACATTTAGGACAACACTGGTGTAGGTGACAACTTGGGTCCTCCTTGTGCCTTAGAATTACCCCCTAATGTGTTGGTTTTTATACACCTTCACTTTTAAGAAACATTGCTTATGCAGAAATAATATGTGTAATTATGGTCGAACAACTCAGGCATTCAAACAATTTCAGACATGCTTACCCATTTCCAGAGAGCTGTCATCTTTCATTTTGCCTCCAGACAAGTCCAGCACAATGGTTTGACTTAATGAATGGAGAGTGGTTGTGGTTCTCCGCAGTTGAAAGGCCTCAAGGTCTCACTTGTATTTACAGAGGGGATATCAAAGAATTTTCAAAAGCCTGAAATTGTCTTGGTAGCCAGCTGTGAGAAAAGGTCATAGTGAGTGAAGTAGAAGTATTCTGGGTGCTAGCAAGCTAATGGAGCATAGTGTTTCTTGAGAAGATCCAGCAATGGAGGGGAGCAGAGCTGGCATGGAGGTACTCTGTAGATGCAGTTATATTTCAAGTAATTAAGAGGAAGGAAACCTCTAAAGAACAGTTTTTCCTTGTGTTGGCTCATAAGTAGTTCTGATACTCCGAATATTTGCTTTAACTAGGATTGTATTTGCTTTTTTAATGCATTTAACTGTGAACAATAATTTGGGTTAAGCTTGCTCTGTGTCAGAACAGGGTGGGGGGCTGGACTTTGGGCTTTTGCTTTGCAATCTTGCTGGCCATACTGTTGTTCCTTTGCCTGGTAAGGTGCCACAGAACTTCTTGAGCCTGGCAGAGCAGGGGTGGTCAGAGAGATTCATCTGCTGAGGTTGTGCAAAGCATTGTCTGTCTGCCTGCAGGGAGGAGCTGGGATGCGACATCTTGTCCTCAGCAGCCTTGCAGCATGTGCCAACCAGAAAACAGGTGTGTAGGGCTTGTTGCACGATGAGAGCACTGACTGGAAACTTGGGTCCAGAGTGGCCCTGACAGGGTGCCTTGTCCTCGCTGGCTCTAAGCAAGGCTGCTGGTCAGCCATCTGCATCAGTAGTTTGATCTGATGTGTATTTTGTTTCTTGCTAAGGAGCCTAGTTAAAATTATAGAGAAAAGAGAACTCTAAAGAGCTCAGCAAAATAAATGAATTATGGATGTTGGGTGAAGCCCCTCATATTTGGCCTTTGGACTGGAATCTCTGCCAGGCATGCTGGTTGTCTCAGCTTGGCTGCATTTCTCTGAACTTTGTTGTGGATAAAAACCATGTGAGAAGTCTGTGAATGATGACCTGAAGTTGAATGTAAGAATGTGTGAACTCTGAATTTGTTTCTTTCTTTGTAGCTGTAGGCTAAATCTTTTGATGAGCCTAAATTACATTCTTTAAGGATGCCCATTCAGTCAGTCCCTCTGTTGTCAAGATACTCTGCGGGTTACTTGGAACTCTTGGCAGCCGTCTGAAGTTTTTTCTTATTAAAATTAATGGCAGATCATCTGTGTATTAAGACAGCTTTGAAGATTTAGTCAGTGTTTCTGGAGGCAAAAGTAATAGTTGTTTCTAAAGCTAGATGCATAAATGTAATATATGCACTACTGTACTTGAAATATGAAACACTTTGATTTTTTGGGGTTTGCCTTCTTGACTTAGTGTTTCTTTACACATTTGAATTTTTTTTAACTTGCAATTTGGTTTATAGAGAAATACAGTGTTCTCCCCACCAGCTCATTACAGCTACATTTGGAGAGGGATTTCTAGGACAGGCGGCTAATCACAGTAGCATATTCGTGTAAAGGTGGACAAATGTTCAACTTTGGGTCTCTCAACAGCAGCTGCAGTTCCTGTGCTCTCCCTTCTGCTACCCACTCCCACAAGCAATGTGGGGGATGTGGGCAAGCTTGATGCTCATTCTGTGTCCCTCTGAATGACTCAGACCTGTGAACTCATATACCTCCTCTAGATCAGGCCAGCTCCTAGTGAGAATGATACTTTAACAAAGCAGGAGATGATGTTGAATGTAGTAAGAAACTGGAAGTCCCAATTTCTTTCTGATATTCAAGGTCAAGTGACACTGGAGAGCCTGGTGCTGGGCAATAATTAAATCAGTGCTCCACTGTGTTCTGATTGACTATAATCTGTAGTTATCTCAAGTAGATTATTGTGGCATAATACACACAATTGACAAAATATACCATGCAAGAAAGTGCAATCTGCACAGAAACCAGAAATCTTTTTTTTTTTCTCTAGGAGATTAAAATTTGGTCTTAGGAAACATACAAAAAATGTGTATAATTGGTGGGTGAGTCCCTCCAGATTTTGCCTCTGATCAGATTCTGTAGAATTACAAACACTCTTGGATAATACTGCTTGTGATTTAATCACAAATCCCAAACACGGATTATATTTTTTGTCACAGTAGTAAGCAATAACTCTTCTACGGACCCTGAAGCAACCAAAGAATATGAAAACCACAAATCTACTTACAGTGTGCTGTAAAACATGGCACAGTTCCCTGTCTTTTGGCAAGCTGCTCTCCTATTTTCATCAGACTTCTGTACAAAATAGAAATCGCCGTGAGTTGGTATGCTGCAACTTCAACATGAGCAACTTACGTGAGTCTGAACTCCTGGGACTGGAGCAGTCGCCTTTGTTAAATACAGAGGGATATGGCTCTAGGCAGTGCTGGAAAATGAAACTGAGGAGCACAGTGCACCTCTGACAGTTCTAGCTGTGAAATTGCAATCTGAATTTTTAACTCTAAGTTGATGTTTGAATTAGATGATTTCTGTAAGTCTTGGAGGCAGTGGTTCGAGAGCCTCCAGCAAAAGGCGCTGCCTGTCACTGCTGGTCCAGCTGGGGTTTGAAAGCCCTGAAAGCATTACCAGTGCCCTGGTAATGCATTTCCATGTGTTGACTTCTGTTTTTACATGGAAGGCAACACATCACAGCTGGGGGCTGGTTTGTCTTTTACACTTCCCAGAACATTGCCAAGGATCCTCTGACCTAGAGGTGCTAGCAAATAGAGTGTATCCATAAATACTGAAGGGCTACAAGGTCCAAGCAGCTGTTAGGTTGCTGAGCTGGGTAGCATTCTAAAAGTCTTTATGGGAGCTTTGACAGCAAGTGTGCATGGAGATCAGGAAGCTTGAGATGGGGGTGTTCTAGGTTTGGCTGCTTTCAGATAATGTCTATTTGGGGAACATGTTCTCTAGTGCTGGGATGCAGCAGTGCTGTCACAAGTGGTTTATTGTATCTCATGTGGGTTGCAGCTTGGAGCGGGGATGGGGGAGAGCTCTGGGGGGGCAAGGTACACTGCTGGGCAGGAGGAAAAGAAAATGTGGCAGCAAAGCTGAATCAAGCAGGGGTGAAAACCACTGTGCTGTGCCAAGAGCTGACGTGTCATGATGACGGGACTGATGCCGTCACCAACAGCTGTGGGCTTTCTGTGGGGCAAATGGGACACAGTGCTAGTCTTTAATAGCTCCAACAAGTGGTGTGTGTAAATGGATGTCTTGTAGAATAACTTTGGGGTTTTTTTGCTTGTTTGGGTTTTTTTTTGTCAGCAGCAGAGACTGTAACTGATGGGATGACAGTGAAATGTTTGTGGGTTGCATATAGCTTGCATGGAGTTTTAATTCCTTCTAGAAATAACTCTGAATATTCTGAAATAATTCTGAATAATTCTAGAATTTAATTCTGTCTAGAAATAATGTGGTGGCAAGTACAAATTTGGGATGTTTTTGGTGTAGTGTCTCCAGTTAGAAATGGAGGGAAAGAAATTTCAAGGAATTTCAAGTCTTTATTCAAGATGAAATAAGCCTGCAGCCATCTTTGCCAGTACTGCTTACTGCATTTGTAGTTAGTAATGTTTTTGAACCTTTGTGAAGTTCAGTGTGACGTATCTTTTTATTTCACTTGATGCTTAAAATTGCATGCCAATGTGTTTGTGCCTGAAAAAACCCTTACTTTTAATTGTTCGTTTTGTTTTTATTATTTACAAGGTGGAATATATGTTGGTAAAATTTGACCATGAAAATAAGAAAGTGCGTTTGTTACTCTGTGGTGAAGAAGTTCTTCAAACACTGCAAGACAAGGGGGAGAAGGTGAACCCCAAGTAAGTAGCTGTTTCCAGTTTCTTTTTTTTTTAATTTTAATCCTCCTGTTATGATGCTGTGCAAAGTCTTATTAACCTGGCTTCACATTCAAGTCTCCTAGTGGTAAAACTGTAAACCACACATACTGATATTTTCAGATAAATCTGGGGGTCAGGAAGTGAAAGCTTTTGAGCACACTTGCAGGAAGTCCATGCACTTTTTGCTTTGAAATTTCTATGCTTTGAGGTAAAGGAGAATGTAATGGTGAACCCATGGAAGTTGCAGTTTGGGTGCTTGTTTTGTCTTGCTCTGATTTTGTGTCTGTGTGCATGCAGTAATCCATGTCCCATAAAGTACATGTGCATGTGTACTTGCTCCCGTATCTCTTGGCTAGAGGAGCAAGTGAGGGCTGTATAGGGGAAGGCTGTTGTCTGTAGCACCACTCCCCCATTTTTGGAAGAACTAGAAGTGTAGATGTAAGAATGGCAGGGAAGTTTTTCCCTGTCCTCTCCTGTGGAACAGCAGCAGTGATCTGTATTTTCTGGTTCTGGTTAAAACCCCAAGAAACAAAGCTTGAGACAGATGCTAAGGGTGACTGCAATTTGGTGTAGGCAAATCCTGGTTATTGTACTACACAGCAACACTATTACTGCCAAACTGCACCCTGCTTTCTTTTTACCCCTTCGTGAAGGTGAGGTGCATTGGAAGATACGTTGTGTTCCTGTGTCAAATACTAGGAGATTTTTCTTGCAAGTGGTATTAATTTCTGAAATTCTCACAAATAATTCATCAGTGGCTCTTCTTTCATTACAGTCACCCAACACTCTGGAGACCAGAATATGGAAGTTACATGATTGAAGGAACACCTGGACAGCCATATGGGGGAACCATGTCTGAATTCAACACTGTGCAAGACAACATGAGGAAAAGACGGCAAGAGGCTGCTTCTGTACTCAAAGAAAATGAGGCTGTTTGCACAGTGACATCATTTCCAAGGTGAGATGGTTGTTGAAGTGTAATGCTATGTTCCCTGTTCTCCTTATACACTTTTTCTTATTATTGCATATAGCTAAACTGTTCAATGAATACAGAAGAATATTATTTGATTAAAGTACTTTGGCTTTTATGTTCCAATCATGTTTCCTAAAATTTTTATTGCAATGAGACAAGCAAATAAGCATCTTTTAAATTTTTAGGTTGCTTCTAACCTGTGATGATTTTGTATTAGGAGAGAGTACTGAAGATTTGTAACATAAAATGTTAACTGTAAGTAAAGAGTAGTCTACCACCTTGAGTTGATAGAGAAAATTGTATAGAAAAGGTTTCTCTTTACTTATTTTACAAACTGTGTTCTTTGAGTAGCAGTTTTGCAAAACACGACAAACATGATCAATTTTTAATACTATTTTTTCACTAAAGTACATGCAAGCTTCTGGTAGTTTAGGGCACCTGGACTTAGTACTTCTATTATACAATACTCTACTTACTGAATCTAGAAAGGAGAGCATCTCTCCTGGGTTAATAATACCCTTACAAAGGATAGATTTCATCCTTTTTATTGTTGTAAAGGAGTTCTTGAAGAAATTAAATTTAGAATGAACTTCATTATCTAGGAGAAACTGTATTTTGTGACATTCTATTGAAATACAATTCTAGGTAAAGATTTATTACATTCACTCTAAATAGCCTGGTCAGTGAAGTGAATGAAGATAGTCGTGCTTATAATGGTATAAAAGTTGCTCTGCAGTAGGAGAGAAGCAGCTGGCCTTACTGACTAGTTTCTTGTGTAATACAGAATGCAATAGCCCAAAATTCTTGCTGAGAGGAGAAACAATACAAAATATGCCTTTGCAGCAGTGGTGCCAAAATATCTGCATAATGCCCCACAAATGCTGTTTTAAGAACACTCTTTGACAAAATTTACTTTCACTTCATTAGAGTTAAACTAGATGTAATAAAAGTTTATTTAAAGTCCAGTGGCTAAGTAGTTAGCAATAGTTGCAGGTTCCCCTGCAACCTTACAGGTACATTATGTCATTTAAGAAGTTTTTCATACAAATGTTTTGGACCCAGTCATGCGGGGAATACAGGGAGAGGAGTTGTTAATCCCTTTGTAGATACAGATAAATACTTTTTACATCACTGTAGGAGCAGTACTTTGGACTTCAGTGAAAGCCAGTAAGTAATAAAATGTAGTTTGTTTATGACTTACAGGTCATTCCAAACATACTTTCATCCCTCAGAGATTGCTCTCCCTAGGCTAGCCTAATTTAGTTTATTATTTCTGCCTTTTGCTGTCTTCCCATTCAAGTCTTTGTTGGTTTGACTGAAGTCTTGCTAACATGTATTTCTGAGGTTTCATAGGGTTGAAGTTTTTTGCCACATTGTCTCTACAATAACATGTATGTATGCCTGTGTGCATCTGGGCATGTACACATGTATATATTAAAATCTGTGCAGTTGAAAAGACAAAAAAACTTGTTAGAGTGCTGACAGAAGAAAGGTAAAGAAGTAAGCTTATTCAAATCAAAATAATCCAGTTAAAAGTGAACTATTTGAAAATGCTTTAATATTAAAAAATTATAGCTTAGATACTAAATACGTGTCCCTAGTTCCTAAATTTGTGAGCCGCCACTGCTGGGCCAGAAAGTTGTTTTCTTTCTTGGGGACTGGAGGGATGCAGTTTACAGTGTAGCACTTAGGTAGGTGATGAAGCTGGCTTTACAAGTTGTAGGACAACTTACTGAAACAAGGAAGAAGGAACAATATTGAACACAAATAATATTCTCAGAAGTGTGTTTCCTGATATTTTGATTAGTTTGTAATTTTATCAGCTAACTTTTTTAAACTATCCAAGTACTAGAGCCTTTCAACCCAATCTTTGCCCTTTTTACTGTTCAACGTGGAGAAACTAATCTGCTACTTTACCTCAGCCTTGTCAAATGTTCCTTTGTCCCAGCTGTACTGAGAGCTTATTCTTGTTTCAGGTGACTCTGAAACTTAAAATGGAGCTTCCCAAAGGGGAGGGGTGTATTCTGATTAGCTTGCATATCTATCAGCATTTTACACTTAATAGCTGCAATTTTTCTTTGCTTATGACTTTCGTCTCTTAGGGGTTTTCAGCATTCTAGAAGTGTTATAAGACTTAAGACATGTGTACCACTTGAAACTACCTCTAGTTCTTACAGAGTTGGTTAAGCATATCTTTTAAGAGGGGTAGATGGTTAAGAGTAGGGCTGGATAACTTTCTTTGGCAGTCAACCTGTATCCCCAAGATAAGCTTTGAAGCACGGAATGCAGCTGCATGTCAGTATTAATAACAAGCACTAACACACTAACTAGTGGGGTTTCTTTAAAAAAAAAGGCTGTGTTAACTACTGTGGAAGGTGGTTGTTGGCTGGCTGTCTACTAGAATCCTAATCTCTGATCATCTGACCATTCTAAAATCACAGTCTGTTTTCATTACAGCTTGGATCTCATTGTTGTGTTACATAGGTTAGGCTGTCCTGGGTTTACACTGCCGGATTATATGCCAACACCAGTAGAAGGAGGAGCTTCAAAATCGCTCTTTTTTCCAGATGAAGCCATCAATAAACATCCTAGATTTAGGTAAGAATATTTGGAAAATTTGAGAAATCAAATATTTTGTCTCTACCTAAATATCATAGATATATCTGCAAATTCTTTACATTACTGGAATAGAGAACACTTCAGCTGGTTGCTGCAGATATCAGAAGGACTTGGATAGAAGTGGTTGTGATGACATGTAGTTTCTTCTCAAAGTGTCTTAAGAAAATTAGTTGTTAAGTTAGAGGAACTCTATATAATAGTTCACACTGTTGTGGGGCAAAAAGTGTTGATTTTGCTACGGCAAAATTGTTTCCAGTTTGAAGTCTTGTGCCTAAATGCTTCCATCATGGTTAATCCAGCTCTCCCTAAGGTATGTTACACTGACATCTCTGAACCCAGTGGCTTGCCCTAGTTACTCTGAAATGTACTTCTCACTGTAAAGTGAGACTTTGGCCAATGAAAATCGTTTTAAAACTGAGCATACCTTTTAACTTGGCCTTGTATTCTTCAGGTCTGTAGCCTTTTACTGTTTTGTTAGTATACTACTGTGAAGTCCATCAAAATAAGACTGACTTTCCTGAAGAAAAATTCAGTGTTGTATCTTTTACAGTCTATCTTAAAACTAGGAAAAGAAGTATCCTGAAGGAGAGTGCTCAAAATAAAAAGAAATTTGACATTCTGAAACCCTAAAAATTGTTTAGAAAGTAGGTGCCAAAATATTTCCATAAAGAGAAAATTTCATATCATTCAAAAAACTTTTTCTTTTGTTGTAGTACACTGACCAGAAACATTCGACACCGAAGAGGAGAGAAGGTTGTGATAAATGTACCAAGTGGGTGAATTCAGTCTTAACTTTGTTCTTTTTCAAAGTGATTGTTTAGTCTCATGCTCTGAGTTACTGAGTGCCTGTATTTTCCACACAGTATTTAAAGATAAGAACACGCCATCACCTTTCATTGAAACATTTCCTAATGATGATGGAGAAGCAGCAAAGGCAGCTAAGCCAGACTACATATATATGGATGCTATGGGTTTTGGAATGGGAAACTGCTGCCTCCAGGTAAAGTGCATCTGCTTTCAAGATGTTACTACACATTGTCTTCTCTCAACACTTCCCTTTTTAAGATTTGTCTTATGTCTACTTTCACTTTCTTCAACTGATGCATTGTACATCAGTCTGGCAAAAAGGGAGATAAAAGAACAAGTGGTATGTCTAGTATTCTAGTCTTAAAATCCAAATATGTTGGGGTTTTGTAGCCAGGTTTTGCTAGCAGAGGGGCTGCAGGGGTGGCTGCTGTGAGAAGCTGCTTCTCCCATGAGAAGGAAGCTTCTCCCATGTCCAACAGAGCCAACGCCAGCTGGTCCAAGACAGACCCACCATTGGCCAAGGCTGAGCCCACCAGTGACAGTGGTAGCACCTTTGATGTACATACAGCAAGAAGGAGGGGAAAAACTGTGCAATGACACTGCAGGTAAAGATAGGAATGAGAATATGTAAGAGGAACAGCTCTGCAGGCACCAAGGTCAGTGAAGAAGCAGGGAGAGGAAGTGTTCAAGGTGACAGAGCTGAGATTCCCCTGGAGCCTGCAGTGAAGATCATGGTAAGGCAGGAGGTTGGTGTTGGAGCAGAGATCCACCTGCAGCCCCTGGAGGACTCCACACCAAAACAGGTGGATACATGAAGGAGGCACAACCTATCACCCCATGGAGTACCTGTGCTGGAGCACTCAGTTCCTGAAAGACTGAACCCTGTGGAAGGGACTCATGCTGGAGTAGTTAATTAAGTGTAACCCATGAGAAGGGCTGTTGTGCTTTAAACCCAGACAGCAAATAAGTACCATGCCATTGCTCCCTCCATACACACATATACACCCTTGGCCCTGGTGGGATGAGGGGCAAATCAGAAAAAGAGACTTGTGGGTTGAGATAAAACCAGCTTAATAATCGAAATAAAATAAAAAATAATAACAATGGTGATGAAAATAAGAGGGGAGGGAATAAAACTTGAGAAGAAAGTGATGCTCAGCAGAGCAGTTGCTCACAACCTGCTGACAAATGCTCAGCCTGTCCCCAAGCAGCAATTGGCCCCTCCCTGCCAACTCCCCCAGTTTATGTATTGAGCATGATGCCATCTGGTATGGGATGGGATATCCCTTTGGCCAGTTCAGGTCCCAGCTGTGCTTCTTCTTGGCTTCTTGTGCACCTGCTCACTGGCAGAGCATGGGAAACTGAGAAGTCCTTAAGTTAAAATAAGCAGCAAGAACTAAAACATCGGTGTGTTATCAACATTATTCCCATACTGAATCTAAAACACAGAACTGTACCCAGCCACTAGGAACAAAAGTAATTATCCCAGCTGATGCCAGGACAAAGACTGTATGTTGGAGCAGTGAACATGTTCATTGGAGGACTGTCCCAGGGAAAGGACCCCACACTGGAGCAAGTCCATCAAAATAAGACGTGTGAGGAGAAAGGAGCAGGAGAGACAATATGTGGCAAACTGACCACAGCTCTCATTCCTCGTTCTCTGCACTGCTGGGAGGGGAGAAAGTAGAGAATTTGGGAGTGAAGTGAATTTTAAGATTTACTTATATTTCTGATTGTTCTACTCTGATTTGACTTGTTACAAATTCAGTTAATTTCCCCAAGTTAGGCCTGTTTTTCCTGTGACAGTATCTGGTGAGTGATCTCCACCAAACGAAGTTGGGTCAGTATTGATCTGCTCAAGGGTAGGAAGGCTGTGCAGAGGGACCTGGACAGGGTCGATCAATGGGACAAGGCCAGTTGTAGGTGGTTCAGTAAGAGAAAGTGCTGGGTCCTGCACTTTGGCCACCACAAGTCCATGTGGAGCTGCAAGCTGGGGACAGAATGGCTGGAAAGCTGCCTGATGGAAGAGGACCTGGGGGTGCTGGTTGACATCCAGCTGATCATGAGTCAGTGTATGCCCAGGTGGCCAAGAAGGCCAATGGCATCCTGGCCTGTATCAGCAATAGTGTGGCCAGCAGGAGCAGGGCAGGGATTGTCCCCCTGTATTCAGCACTGCTGGGGCCACACCTCCAGTGCTGGGTCCAGTTCTGGGCCCCTCACTGTGACAGTGGTCTCACAGAGGTGAGAGACGAGAACATTGACTCCATGATCAGAAAGCTTGATTTATTATTTTATGAGATATATATATATATATATATATATATATTACATTATAATTATACTACAAGGAAATAGAAGGAAAAGTTTCTAGAAGCTAAGCTACGCAATGAATAAGAATAGAAAGAATGATAACAAAGGAGCTGGCTCTGACAGAGAGCGAGAGCCAGCTCTGCCGTGACTGGTCACTGAACCAAAACATCCACACCAGACCAATCACAGGTCCACCTGTTGCATTCCACAGCAGCAAACAATCATTGTTTACATCTGGTTGCTGAAACGTCTCAACTTCAGCAGGAAAAATCCTAAGCAAGGATTTTTCATAAAAGAAATGTCTGCGACACCTCACTGTTAGAAAGACATTGAGGGGCCGGAGTGAGTCCAGGGAAGGGCAGTGGAGCTGGTGGAGGGTCTGGAGCACAAGTGCTGTGAGGAGCAGCTGAGGGAGCTGGGAGTGTTTAGCCTGGAGAGGAGGAGGCTCAGGGGAGGTCTTGCTGTGCTCTACAAGTGCCGGAAAGGAGGCTGTAGCCAGGTTGGGGTCAGCCTCTTCTCTCAAGCAACCAGCAACAGCACAAGAGGAAATGGCTTCAAACTGTACCTAGGGAGGTTCAAGTTGGACATCAGGAAGAAATTCTTCACAGAAGGGGTGATTAGATACTGGAATGGGCTGCCCAGGGAGGTGGTGGAGTCACTGTACCTGGAGGTGTTTAAGGAAATACTGGATGTGCACTCAGTGCCATGGTCTAGTTGGCCAGGTGGTGTTCAGTCATAGGCTGGACTCAGTGATCTCAGAGGTCTTTGCCAATCTAATTTATGCTGTGTTCTCTCCCTGGCATTACCTTGATCCTTAACCTTCTGTTACACTTTCTCTTCCCTGTCCAGCAAAGAGGGGAATGATTAAATGGCTTTGGTAGATATCTGGCATCCAGCCAGGGTCAGTCCAATACACCAGGTTTATTCACTTGCTTTATGGGTTTTTTTTTTCTGTTAATATTCGAACATAACTGGATGACTTGCTGAGAGAGTTTCTTGAAGTGGTCAAGCCTCATTTGATCAAGCACCTGCTCCTGAAACTCCAGCACTTTTTGAGTGTGAAAGGTCATCCTCCACTCCGCTCATCTTTTAGGCATGATCAGAGGACACTGTGGAGATGGAAACTGAGCTATCTTGTAGGAATGGGAGAGGTTTTTTAGTTACTCACCCTTAGAACAGCAAAAGCAGGGAGTGGCAAGAGGTTGTGGTAAGTAGCTTTCTGCTTTGTATAATTTTATTTCATTTACAAACATCATGAACTCCTATATAAAGTTTCTCATTCTTAAATGTTTTTAGCTATCTGCAAAGGAGTTGTCTTCTCACTGCTTGTACCACAAATCTACCAAATCCATGTTCTCTGACTGTGTGCTGGAAGATGTTTTTGATTCTGTTTTCTCTCATTTGAACATGCCCACTTTCTATGTTTTTTAGTAATTTGCCTGAGATATTCCTGTCTTACAGTATCTTCCCTTTAAATCTAGGTGCTGAATATTAAGAGTGCTTTAATCCTTTTCCTTTTCTGTTTGCTTTAAATGTTTCTCTGATGCTGGGCACTAACACCTTAGGTAATCATGGTGTATTTGACTCTTGATAAAATGTGCCTGTTGCCACCACAGGCTTGGAAGCAGAGCTAGGAAGAGGCTGGTGTTAACTCTGTAGGATTAAAGAAAATTCTCTAGGCTCTTCTTGTTTCATAGCAAGGACAGAAAACCTTATAAAAAGCACTCCTTTTGAGAAACTACAAAAGCTGTACAAATAAAAGTTCTTGACAGGTGCTACGTATGGTTTCTTGTCACTAGGTGCAAATTTCTTGTCACTAGGTGAATCTGATGAGATAGTAAAGCGTACATAATACTGTGTGGTTTTACAAAGTGTTAGTTTGCCATGGTTTGTTTTATACCATCTCTCTTATTTAAGACTAATAAAAGAAATCCAGCCTTATTCAGTCATTGTACGAACTTTAAAAACATTATTAAAGGCGTACTATTTTAGTATAGCATACTGCTACATTTTATTATTACATTCTGATAATAAGTGGCCAGATTCAAATTTGGTAGTCCTGTTATCATCAAAGGGGGAATGAAAAGGCTGGCAGCTGCTTCTGTATCAACTGATAATTCCTGATAACTGACTAGAAGAAAACATGTATTGCCCACCTATTTTTGTAAGGTAGTTTTTAGTAGATATACTTCCTTGTTTGGGGGGTGGTCTTGTTGGTTTGGTTTTTGTTCCTTTTTTTTGTACTGCACACCAAGCTACAACTTGGTTTGATGCATTTCCAGAGGTAAAAATAATGTCCTGATGAGCTTGGTCATGCACTGGCAATGCATGTAGCCCTTCTGGAGAAGACAGCCATGCCCTTTTCCTCCCTAGTGGGACATTGGCCTAGAAACCATGTTGAATCTCAGATTTAATGTGGTTTGGAATAAGCATAAAAGGAAAGGGGAGGCAAATATCATTGTCTGGGGAAAGAGTGTAGGTGTCCTGTCAACCCACCCACTCTTCAAGGCTGGCTCCCTGGTGCTGAATGTCCAAAATTAATGATGACAAATCATGCTTAGCTGCTTTTCTGCAAGATAATACTTAATCTTGTCTTTTAACCACCTGGGTTTTTGTTTGTTTGCTTGGTTTTTTTTCTGAAAAAAAACAAGCCACTTGGAGGATAGACACAGAAGGAATATTTTCTCCACAGCACAGCTGTTTTCTAATTTGGGATATTTCAATGAATATTGGATCAAGATTTAAAAAGACAAACACAAACAAATCCTATATTTCCCCTATACCACCATCATCAACACCCCCCAAAAAATACATCACTGAGGCACCAGTGAATTCAGTAGTTTCGGAGGGATTTGTTGCTTGGGTTATTTTTTAGTCTTACTTGAGGTGCAGTTTGGTTTAGTGGCAAGCTGAGAACAAAATTCATGTTTTGTGTGTCACTCTAATTACTATCCTTGGAAGAGGAAAGCCTGTGTGCAACTGGAATTCTTCAGGACAGCAAGCAGAGATGTTGATTTAGAGCTGAAGCCTCTTGTATAATGTTATGATAGTGGTACAGGTGTACATTCCCATCTGTTTTCTTCTGATCTGTGAATACATAAACTGCTAAGTCAAAGGGAGTTTTGAGACTGATCACTCTGTGCATTTTCTAAATTCATAAAGTGTTGGTTTACAAAGTCTAGCGGGTAAGGTCTGCTACTAGAAACGTGTCTTTTGTTTGATGTGCTCTGAGTAAATTTCACAAAAATATTACAAAGGAGTTACCTATTCCAGTGGCCTATCTGTGGTAGGACTTCCAGAGCATTAATGCCTTCTGCAAATAATATTTCTTTTCTATTTTTTTGCTGGGTTCTAGCCTCTAATACAGAAAAGCTGTACTTTTCTTTTTTTTTAATGAAGGTACTTTTTAAATGAAAGTTACAGTAGACACACAGGTACTCTTTTTTCCCCCCACAGTTTTTCAGGATCAAAGGCATCTTGAAATGTTGTTTAAAACAGGATTAGCGTTACATAAAACAAATGTTAAATCTACAATAGAATCTGACTGTTATTCTAAGTAGGTTCCTGGCTTACTTCCTAAAGGTGCATTATTCACCCATGTGTATTCTAGATGTTAACTCAGTTTTCTTTGATTCTGGCAAGTGTTTGTATATTCAGCCTCACCATAGAAGCATTATGGTCTGAAATCTTTTAATGAACATGGAAATGGCACAGAAAGGAGTTTGTAATATGAACACTACTGATAGGTGGGGCAGAAATGTGTCCAAGACTTAGAGGGAAAACCCACACAAAACCAAACAAAAAACCCTAAAATTTTTAGTGTAAGAATAATTTTATTATATACTTGATTTTAAATCTAGGAAGACTGTGCTTGTTGTATGATGATCCAAATTTGATAGCAACTGTACATCTTCCAACAGGTAACATTTCAGGCTTGCAGCATTTCTGAAGCAAGGTATCTCTATGATCAGCTAGCTACAATTTGTCCCATTGTGGTAAGTGATGGACATCTGTCAGATGAACTCTTCCTTAATAGCAGAAATCACTATATATATATATATCAATATATTGAAAAAATAATATTGATATTGCAAGCTCACAAATTGGATATTCTTGGAGAAGACTAGGTTGCCATGTGAGTCATGTTAACTATTTAATGTGCAAATGACACCACAAAACAGATAATATCTGTTCCTTCTTGGCCCTTGTGTCTATTTCTTCCCCTCTGCTCTCACTCCCACATGTGTGAGACTCTTGTTAAATAGTTTTAGAAGTAGATTTGGGCAGATTTCATGAAAGCAAGGCAAGCTTGGTCTTAAAACAATTTTTAATTTTTCAACTGGTGTTGAAAACCCTCTAGTGCTACAGAGGATTTCAGCTTAAGTTGTTTAAATCTGTCCCTTTTATAAACCTGTTGTCATAAACAACTGTTTATAATAGGAGTTATGAAACTAAAGTATTTGTCTGGTCTGAATGATGAGTAGATCCTGCCCTGAGTGAGGTATGTTCCAGCTGTGTTACTAAGGTGCTTGGCCAAACAAAGATAAACAAAATAAAATGATTGCCAGGTGAACTTCAGAAGTGAGCAAGCAGAATACTTGCTGATTTGTCTCAAAAGTGCTTCTGCCAGTGTCATTTTTGCATTCCTTGAATGCTGATCTGTAGAGGTGAAACCTTTGGAAAGTGTCAGAAGCCACTTCAGGAATGCTAACCCTTGACCTAGGCATTTTTCGGAGGCAGCAGTTGAGGTATTTCTGGTTATTTGGGCTTTGGCTGGATGTCAAACTGAAATATATATACTTCAGCTCCTTCTGGGTCCCTTTCCAGTGGGGTTGTATTTTGCTTCTGGTTCCTTGGCCTGTCCTTTGTTTTGATGTCAGCTGTTCCATTTTAGATGGCGCTGAGTGCTGCGTCTCCATTCTACAGAGGCTACGTGTCTGACATTGACTGTCGCTGGGGAGTGATCTCTGCCTCCGTGGATGACCGAACGCGCGAGGAGCGGGGGCTGGAGGTAAGCCATGGTGCCTCCTAGGTGTCTGGGGTTTTTTGGGCAAAACAGTTAAATCTTCGTTACCAGATTCTGCTTGTGCTCATCAGAAACCCTAGTGAGCAAGTGTGATGGTGTTTGTGGTAAATACAGGAGAGATGGCATAAACACTTGCCTTGGTTGGTCAGTTTGTGTTAAAAAATACATATTTTTAATTAGATATGGAATCCCAGTCTTCCACAGCTAGCTGAAAAGGGCCCCAGTGAGGAAACTTGCTAATTTATGCTTGGGCCCAAAAGGCAAAAATTGCACTAGATTAAATCGTGGGTGCTGCTGAGTAGTATAAACTAGGACTAAATCAAGAGAGCCAGGTATCAGAACTTGTAGAGTTTCTCTAAGCAGGAATTTCCATTCAATGCACTTACAAAATTACATAAAATAAATAATTTTTTAAACTTACTTGAAATATTTCTTGAACTACCTATTTTAAGGGCATCTCTAACAATGTGCACATAGTGAAACTGTTGGTATGTGTTTAATGCTTTCCAGGTGCTTGGGGTAATGGCGTATTACATCAGGAAAACATTTCTACATCTGGAGAATTCTAGTAAATGTGTGATGACTGATTTTTTGCTCAGATATATATGTCTGCAAACAAAATTGTCATAATTCCAGAATCACTTTATATTGAGCCTATTTAAGACTCATGCTTTTAGTAATTTTAATTGAGGTTGTAGGGTTTTTTAAATAGGATAGTAATTCTCAACTTAAGTGTCATTAGTGAGCAAAACTTAGGTAACATTGTTAACAAGCCGTTAAAATATTGTATTCTTAAATTATATAGCCACTGAAGAACAACCATTATAGAATCAGTAAATCCAGATATGATTCCATAGACAGTTATCTATCTGAATGTGGTGAGAAATACAATGACATTGATTTGACAATAGACAAAGATATCTACGAGCACCTAATAAAGGAAGGTAAGTGTTTGCTTCATTATGAGCAGGTTAAGAATTATGTTTGCAGTGTGTGGGGATATTTTATGGTGTTTGTTGTTGTTTGTTACAAACATTGTGCAGCCCTCAGAGTGATTTCCTACTCAGGAAGTATCTGTGCAGAGTGGTCTTGAGAGTTTTTTAAAAAGGATTCATTTGTAACAGAAACTGTCCCTAATGCATCAAACTGAGTTTCTCAAGCTGGAATTGATGGTTTATTTTTATGGAGAGAGCCAAACTGCTTTAAGAAACATGGCACAGAATGCATCAGAAAACAGGAAGAATGGCAGCCACACCAATACTCAGCTGCCATTTCCAAACAAGAACCTGTTTGGTTTTGGGGGTTTTTGCTCTTTTTAATCATTTCCTTCCTTCCTGAAGTCATCACTTTAACAGGATGTGGTGGGCTGAGGTAGCACTGCAGCGTTAGATGTTTTCAGTCTTGTAAAAAAAAATTCCTAGAGCCTGTTTTGATATGTATGAATTGTTTGTTTGAATTTTCATTTTGTAGGTATTGACCACCTTTTGGCACAGCATATTGCACACTTGTTCATTCGAGACCCATTGACTTTGTTTGAGGAGAAAATACATCTAGATGATGCAAATGAATCCGACCATTTTGAGGTTACGTCTAATTTAGAGGAATTTAATAAATATATATCTATATAATTGCTTATCTTCAGAATACTGAATTGGAGGATGGCTGTATTGGCTAAGAATTTTTTCATTAATTTTTCACTTCAGGTAGTTTTTTGGCATATGACTTCGCAGTTATAAGCACATTCATTTATTCATTTTATCTTTTATTTAGAAGGTGATGGCTTATACTTTAAACTAAATAAAATGTGAAGAGCCTGAATAATAGCTATGTATATAAATGTAAAGGGGAACTGTCAATTTGTAAGGCTTCCTGAAACGTGGTTTGTATTTTATTTATGTAGAAATCTCTCTTTTACAGCTTTATGAGGTAATAACTGTGGTAATATTAGGCCTTTTTAGTTCAGGATGTGTCAGCCCCTCATGAAAAAATAATGTCAGCTGCATGCCAGTCCCTTAGTGTCTTGTGCATAATACTCAACCAAAACAGCATGAGAAAGTACAACATATTTGCTCCTAGGTTGGGTAGTTGTACTGTGGGCTTTAGGAAATTACAGCACTTACTTTGGAACCACTTTAATCTGCTACACTGTTCCATGGAAAACACCAGGGCTCTAGTTATCTGCTTATTTTTCTTCAATTATATTATAGAATGATGTGCATCTTGATTGTGACAGATTATTTCATGTGCTCTGCAGAATATTCAGTCTACAAACTGGCAGACAATGAGGTTTAAGCCACCACCTCCAAATTCAGATATTGGATGGAGAGTGGAATTCAGACCTATGGAGGTAAGGAAGACATCAGTATGTACAAGAGCACATTTCCTTTTAAGTGGAAAAGTACCAGGCATTCTGCCATCCAGTATCAAACTCCTATTACTTGTGCTGTGTTTTCTTCCCTTTGATTTACTGGATGCAAGTGAAGTGGACAGCAGTATTTAATCAGACATGGACTGTGGGAATGTAACTGACAGGAGAATCCACTGCAGTACATCAACGCATGCTAATGGATTTGGGGTGATGGGGAAAGGAATTAGGCTTGTATTAAAGCAGCAGCAAACAAAGCCCCATTTAGCTTCTAGAGACTGTATTTCTCTAGTACATTTCCTGGTACTGAACAATTCCACTGTCACAGTTTTGTTTTTTTCACAAAGCGCTTTTATTCTATAGTAGTTTGTTTCTAAGCTCTCTGAATTTAATCCTTTTAGAGTGGAGATTTAAATGCTACTATACTTCTGTAATTAGAGAGTTTGAAGGTGCAGGTTATTAGTCTTCTGAAGCACAAGTGTGCTTTGCATGGAATTGCAGGGTTGAGTTTGTTGCAGCCCGTGCGTGCTTTGTGCGCTGGAAGTCAGTGCTGGTGGTTGTGTGTGTGGGTCAGCCCTCAGCGAGTGCAGCGTGTGGGAGCCCGAGTGCCAGCATGAACATCTGAGTCAAACTGCTCCAGACTGGCCTTGCATGAGTGTGTTCCCTCCAAAGTAATTGAATCTCTGCTCCTTTCCTGTCTAGGTCCAGTTAACAGACTTTGAAAACTCGGCTTATGTTGTGTTTGTGGTATTGCTAACCAGAGTGATTCTGTCATATAAACTGGATTTTCTCATTCCTTTGTCCAAGGTAGGTATGAAAGGTCAGATCTGTTAGAGCTAAATGTAATGCATCAAGTCTGATTTTTATCCCCTGCAAGCTAGGAAATAATATTTGTCCACTTACAGAACAGTCATTTTTATCTTCCAGTCAGTTTTCATCTGTTCCAGTACTTTGAATTAATTTAAACTCTACAATATTAAACAAATATTTTACTGCTGTCTCATGGAATTAAACATAGACAAATGCTGTAGGAATTTCTGTGATGCCTAGCACTGAACTGCTGCAGAAATGTTGAGAAATAGCATTGTCACAAGGCTGTTTGGAGGCTGGGAAAGGGTATGTTTCCCCCATTTTACATGCAGGGGAGAAATTTGTGGAACTAAAAATAAAAACTTTAAACTTATTTAACATCAATGTTGCATGTGTGTCACGCTCTTATTCTGTGTTTTGTTTGTATGTAGCAGGGAGGGAAAGGAGGAGTTCAGCATGCTTAGTGTTACACAGTATTTGAGTGGAGACAAACACTGCTGATTCTGGTCACAGCTGTGGCTTGCCTTTAGACAGACAAGCCATGCAAAATGTACTTTTTCCTTAATCTTGCCTTCACAATTGCTGACCTGTTTTGTGTGAAACTGTCCTTGCATGTCCTTTTTCTGAGGCACTTGACCAAAAAATGTATTTTTAGATGAATATTCCTGTGATGTTATAGGTAGCTTTAAAAAAGATCTTGTAGGGTAGAAGGCTTTTGACACTATACTGGAAAATCCTGCATAACCACAGTATCCTGTGGCCTTTCATAGAGTTTTTTTTAATTAAAATGGAGAAAAATATTGAAGTCATAAATTTACAGTAATCATACCATTCATACATGGTATGATTTGGTATGACTTCTAAAAGGAGATGTCAGGGAGTTCAGACTCCATGAATAATGCAGCAATTTAGCAGCTAGATTACATAATTACATTGTTATTTGAGTGTCTCAAAAGCACAAAAATTTTAACTACCAGTTAAGAGTGAATAAGGGATCAGGTGCTGAAAGAACCTGAACAGAATTGCAGGGCTGGGGGGCTTAAAATTGCTTAAACTTGCCAAGCAATTTGGCAGGTAATGCAACACAGAATTGCACAACCATTGGTAAGCCTGCCTCTTTCAAGTAAAATAATAGGGGGTTATGGGGCTAATCTCACACTAATCTTGGCTGTCTGATTGAATGTGGTTGAACACTCGTCAGCTGGGACTGGAGTTCTTTCAAACTTTCAAAACAACCTGTTGTGTAAATAGGTTTCATAATATAAAGTGAATTTAAAACAAAGTTGTGGAAGGTAAGAAGTAAATGAAGATTTTGCATAGCCTTTAGTTAAATATCAGACAAAGAATTCAGCAAAATGTATCTCTTTTTCTGAAGACAGTATGGTAAAGCTAAAGTCCAAAAGCTGTATGATGTTAATTACCAAAGAACTTGGACAAAATCTTCCATCGAGAAAGACAGAGCAATGGTTATGTCATTTGCAGAGCGAACATTGTAGTTTTGGGGACTTTCGAGAAGCCTGAAATTTAGAACTTTTTTTGCTGGCAATCTAAGTTTAAATATCTAACATGTTTGGGATGGAATAGATACAATTCCTATACAAACTTACTTAAATGCTGTTTCTGAACATTTGTTTAATACAGTGATAATTCTTCTAAAGACAGTGATGATTTTGTTAATAAAAGCAGCAAATTATGGCTAGGGAAATTGAAATTTTCTTCTTCCGTACTTATTTAAATTGCATCTAAATATGCAAAGAAGGGATATAACCTGTTAATTGTAACTGTTCCTATGTTTTCATCCAAACTGAAATTAGCATAGCATGTTCTAACACGATACCATTACCTATTCTACTGGAGACCCAGTTTCATAAAATGTCATCTGTTGGTGGATTTGTCCTGGACACTGAAGAATGAAATAAAACATAGCTTCACAGCTTGACCTTGTGTGATGAAACAGTAAGAAATACAGTAGATATTTCAACTTACGAAACACAAATGTGACGGTTTGGTAGAATCCTACTTTTCTAAAATGTCACAGATCTCTGAAATATTTTTTTGCCAGGTGGATGAAAACATGAAGGTGGCCCAGAAAAGAGATGCTGTACGACAGGGAATGTTTTACTTCAGAAAAGATATATGCAAAGGTATCACATCAAGTAATCTGACTGACATTGTTGTGGATGTTTAGCACACATCTTGCCTTGTAACCATTTTTTCCTTTCCCTTTGTCACACATGAAGGTGGAAATGCTGTTTTGGATGGATGTGGCTCTGCACAGAATGGGACAGGCACCGACGCAGAAGAGTACACCTTAATGAGCATTGACACAATTATCAATGGGAAGGTAATAGCCTCTCCTACCTAGAACACATCCTATTCTACCTTCCCACAAACCAGACTGAGTGTGTTTTATGCTGATTCTGTTCTCTTACACAGGAAGGAGTCTTTCCAGGGTTGATCCCAATTTTGAATTCCTATCTTGAAAACATGGAAGTGGATGTGGATACAAGATGCAGCATCCTAAACTACCTGAAGCTAATAAAAAAGAGAGCCTCTGGTATGTTTGATATTTTTGGACATTGACTTTCTTGGCATTTTTCTACTTTTAGTAGGATAAGACTGATGGGACCTGTGGATGTCTTGTTAGCTGTTAAATCACTAGAGCAAAGGACTCGAGTGTGTTCTCTAGCTTAAATCTTGTCCTGTCTATTTTTGATCTTTAGTGTTTAGTGATCCATTTTAGAACTTAAATTCAGAGTAACTGATAGAGTAACAATGATGGTTTAGAGGGTAGTATGTACCCAGTCCTCGATTTTGCTTTTCAACATCATTTACTGCTGTTTTGCCACTGTATTGTCTGTCCACTTTGTAGTAGTTTAAACATACAATAGCCCACTTTGCCCTGTCACTGGAGTGTTGTAAGAGTATTTGAGGCTGGGTCTGATAGCTTGCCTGACATTACTGGTGTGACTCCAAAGCATTCATAAGTGTAAACTCAGGTCTGCTAGACCATGGGACCTAGACTTTAGCTCACTGATAAGAAGGTACTTCTGTTAGTAGCAGAACTCCTTCAAGGCAGAGCAGAGCAGGCTCTTCCACAGTCTTTCTCACGTTGCAATGTTTTTCAAGACAGGTGTATAATGACTGTTTATGTTTCTTGTTAAAATGCAGCAGTATAATAAGTAAAAGATGCAGGCTAAACTTAATTCAGAACTGTGTGCTTAGCTCAGTCTGCATCAACTTTTTAACTTTTTTGGTGTAAATCCCTTGTATAACTCTATTGATGAAAATTTAACTAAATGGTTAATTTTAGCCTCCTAAGTCAAGAATGTTTTTCTCTTAGCCCTCCCCCCCGCCCCAAGTTTTAAACTAACATGCTGCATTCCTCTTTAATTCCTGAAAATGGCTGTAGAAGCTTCTAGGTAAAGACCTTTCCAAAGCTGAGGTGGAAATCAGGATTTTGTCTTATCTGGTAATTCACTACTTTAGCAGTTCTTCAGAACAGTAACATGTTTTTAAACATTCCCTTGTCTGTTTTTTGGGGTTTTTTTCCTTCAGAGAAATGGTCTTGAGAAAACAAGGAATCCATAACTGTAGCAGGCCTTTTCCCTAAGGCCTGGTGACCAGCTGCAGGTGTTCCCCACCAAAGAAAAACTTTGCTACCTGGTGCAAAGTTGCAGTCATTGCAAAAGTCAGCTCCTGTATTTACACAGACCTAAAAGCTGTGAGGGTGAGGTAGATAAGAGTGTAGGGTGTATAGTTCAGGTCTCACAAACTGAAATTACTTTTAAATGAAGCTTCTTAAGAACTAGAATTCACAGAATAAAAAAGCATTAGGTATTGTATTACTGTGCCACAATGTTTCTCAGCTGTGAGCTTTGGATTATTCCAGTTTACTCTTGATCTTAAATCAAATGTTCCTTATCCATAGCCTGTTTAGTATGAGTCACATCCACAAAGAGTGGCCATTTTTCAGATTTCTCAAATGGTGAACACAGCACTCATGAATTAAGACCACTGACACCTTAGCTGCTGTGGCTGTAACCTTGCCCTGGCATAATTCATTTGAGCTTCAGTCACCTCCTCTCCTGCAGCACAGCAAGTATTACCCTCCTGGCCTCTGTATAGCTGGTGTGTGACTGCCACCACTCAGTGAGACTACAGATTGCTAGACAGGCAGCAGCTGCTGACCACCACCAGTTATTAATGCAAGCAGTACTGAGGTAGCAGCATCAAGTGGTCCTTGTCCTGGTGTGCTCTCCCGTCTGCCTGCAGTGCAGTAATCAGAGCTTGATGAGCCTTCACAGATGAGATTTCCATGATCTTTGCCTTACCTTTCTTGAAGCAGTTACACTTTTGCTCCCCCTAAAGTCATATAATAAGAAATTACACAGTTCTGTGGTATGCTTTTTGAAAAAATTAATTCTCTAGTTTTTCTAGTTTAAATGCTCTTCGCAGTTTTTCCATGATACACCTTCTAGTTCCTGTGTTGTAGGATCATGTTTATTTACTCACTTGTCATCAGCATTCATAATTGTGTGGACCTCTCCAGTATATTGTTGCTCCTGAATGTACAATTCCCTTTGCCCCTCCTTGCCTGGAAGGTGTCTCGCACCTTTTGGCAGTCAGTGGTGCCATACTCCCATAAGTACTTCTGAGGGCTGCAGGCTGTGCTCCCAGTGAAGGTGTGCAGGGTACAGCGGGGCCGGGATGGGGAGCGCTGGGCTGCCTGGCCACTAGGTGTCCGTGTTGCTGTGCTGGACCCTGCCCGCTCCTGCAGCGCTGCGCCTGCACGGCTTGCACTCCAAACCTGTCTGTTCCTGAGCTGCAATCTGGCTTGCACTCCAAACCTCTCTGTTCCTGGGCTGCACTCCTGCTTGCACTCCAAACCTCTCTGTTCCTGGGCTGCACTCCTGCTTGCACTCCAAACCTCTCTGTTCCTGAACTTCACTCTGCTCAGCTCCTGCCTCCACTGACTTTATTGCAGGCCCTCTGCTTCTCATTGGTGTCAGAAAGTTTTCATGTTGAGTTTTAGTGCCTTCAATAAATAAAGCCTCTTGAGTAATTTTTTTCCTGCCCTCTTATGTAGAAGTGTAAACTCTGGCCTCATTCCTTTAAAACCATTACTTCTGGTTTTTGAAGCACATTTTGATTTCTAGTAACCTTTTTCATTCTGCTTTTCTTTCCGGTACTTTCTGCAATTTTTCTGATTTGTCTTCATGTACATCTGTTCAAAACCACTGCTGGGATATTTTTACATAGTGTTGGATTTTTTACTTTTTATTTGTGTGTTCCTTCATGCTTTCTCTAACTTGATTCCTCTTGCTTTATTATAATATTTGTAAACCAAAGACTTCTGTAGTGGAAGCCCTTGATTCTTCCCACTCTCACAGTGAAGCTGATGTTCTGGTAGCTAGCCATGAAGTTTTCCTAGGCTCTTTGAGCATCCCATCAGCCCATCTTAATGTCTTAAAACAGTCAGAATTACCTTAAACTTGTAGTAGTTAAGGTTTGCTTGCATGTGCTGCATTCAGGAACAAGATTCAGCAGCCTGGACCCTGGTGTCCAACCAGCCCCCAGCTGCAGCTTCATGGGGCTGCCAGTCTCCTGCAAGTGGTGTGTGTCATTCAGTGACCTTTTACAGAAATGCTGGGGACCCTTAGGTACCTGCTGACCAACCCAAGAACTGTGGAGTGAGGCAGAGGCACTGTGTACAAACATAGAAGTTGGTATAATTGGGAACCAGCCTATTTTTTACTAGAGTAGCTGCTGGAGGAAGAATAATAAGCCAGGGTTGACGGATTAAAACTAGCAGGTCAGTTGGATGGATCAACTACAGACTTATTCTGTATAAATGTAGTAGTGCAGAGGGGTCTGTTGATTCATCTCAGCCAGATTCTCTGTTAAATGAAGTGTTTAAGACCTTTTGCTGTACAATCTGTTGGAAGCACCTGTTCTAGTTGCTACTTCTCTCTGCATTGTGTCATTGGAATATCTGAAAGTTGGAAAAGTGCACCAGATAAATGTCTTTTAGACCATCAGGGAAAAGTCAAGCTTAATTGTGCCTGCAGTTTAGCCATATTTGAAAACCAAAAAGTATAGGAATGTGTTTCTCATGAAAACATGGGCTACTCATTAATTGTGCATATAGTGCACATTCTACTGCTAAATTAGATGTATAAACCAAAATTTAATTCGCTCTTGCCCACAGGAGAGTTAATGACAGTGGCTCGATGGATGAGGGAATTCATCGCGCAGCATCCGGACTACAAGCAAGACAGTGTGATAACTGATGAGATGAATTACAGCCTTATGTGGAGATGCAACCAGATTGCTCAAGGCCAGGCAGAGTGTCCTGAACTACTGGGGGTAGGATTTAATAAGAAACAGAGTGGAAATAAAACTGACTCTTTGTAATGAATGAATGAATGAATGCTTCTTAAATAATAATAAGATTAAGCCTTTTAGCAAAGCACTAGCAAAGATACTGTGAATCTGGTACAGTTTCATGGTGTGAAGACCAAAACAGGGATACTGCACTATAAAATGGGCCAATCTGCCTAAATATTCATTTAAGGCATCCTAAAATAGGCATATTCTTATTGTTAAGGTTTATACAATATACATGTAAATAGTAAAATATTTTTATGATTAACATCAATGTATTTTAATAACATTGTAACTAAGGTTATTGTGAATGAGCTTGTAACTTTTTTAAGCTTAATATAGAAAGAAAAATTGTCATGAACAGCTTTGTAAATGTAATGGTACTTGTATATTATATGCATTCCAGTTACTGAATGTTTACTGTAATTTTTTTAACCTGGAATGTGCTAAGTAATTTACCTTATTGTGTAAGAAAAAAAAATCCTTCTGGATCTACCTGAATCACAGATACTTCTTCCTTCCATTGGGTTTTGAAAGTATGTAAGAACAGACAAATATATGTGCATCCGAGCTATTAATCTTACAGCAGTTTCTCAGTTGCCACAAGACCTTCATCCTTTTGTAAACTGTAAAACTCAGAGGAGCAGATCTGTCTTTATTCAGATAATGCAAGTCAGCCTGCATGCAGATGCAGTTATTTTCTTCCCCTCTGAAATAAGCTGCATGCTGTCTCAGTTCAGAAAATCTGCCCGATGATTTCACAAAAAAGTAATAACGGGAGATGTGCGGAAAGGGAGGAGGAAATGAGAGCTGGACATACAGCTCTCCTCACAAAGGAACCAGAGACACCTGCTCTGGATTTCAGCCTGCTTGACTGCTCTTCCTCCCCACTGCTGCTGCTCCCATAGTCAACAATGACTGCAGCACAAAACCAAACTTCTGTCCATTCTTCCTGAAGGTTGAGTTTCTCATTTTATCATTTTGTTAATTATAAATATTTTTGTCAGCACATTTTCTCTAAGGTAATTGATGTAGGTGGCTGGGATTACCTACATAGCTGTAGTTATTGACAATTTAATCCCCTCTAGAAAACAGTTAAAAGAGAAATTTTGGAATACTCTAATCCTTTGAATTGGAAGGTGGTGCTGGGAGTGACTGTAATCTATTTAAATTCAGCCATTGCATCTGTAAATAAAGCAAACTTAAGGGGCCTTTTTGATTTAGCTTCTTAACTGATTTCTAAAAGTGAATTGCATTAGGGGTAGAAGATGCAAAGCTTATGGAAGCATATTAAAATCTCTAAGATCGAATGATTTTTTTAAAAGAACTAATGGAGAAACTGCAGTGAGAGGTGCACCGAGAAGCTTTTATGTACTGAATTTCACTTCATTCTGTGTTCACAGGTGTGCTTTAGAGAATAAAATGAATACTCTTTCTCTGCAGTGGTGAATTTGTTTTAATTAAGATGTAGGCATATGCTAATTTAGTTTCTGTAACAAGGAAATAAAAATAAAATTTGCAGTATGCATTGGTCACTTGCATGACTTGAGCCCACACTTTTAGATTCAAAAAAGGAGGAGTTGCATACCTGGCAGGTACAACTCACCCAGACTTACTTTGTTCACAGTGGAGCTGCTCAGGACTCAGACAAATGGTCTGACACTCCTATAGCGAAGAAGTCCTTGCTATTGTTAAAATTGTAGCATCTGTCTGATTGCACAGCATGAGCCACTATGCTTGGAAAACCCTTAAAAATAGTTGGAATGCTTTTCTGATGGTACTGTTTCAATACCTGTCCTTATTCCCTTTCAGTTGACATTGAAGAATCCCTCTGGCCAACTATGTGTGCTGTAAGATAGAAAACATTTTGTCACAATGCCTAAAAACTTGTGGCTGGAAGTTTCCCTCCTGATTTCTTGTGTGCGTGTTTCCGGAAGGGATGGGTGAGATCAAACACAGAGCTGCTTCTGTTTTTTGGGACATGCATGGTTGCAGAGTTACCTTAAACTTGTAGAAGTTAAGGTTTGCTTGCATGTCTAAGCATTGTACAGTCACTAGATGAAGAGTGCAGGTATGTGATCCAGCCTGTTCTTTATAGTGTGCTGAGGCTGTCAACTCAAACCAGAGTTGCTTCAGGGACAGGGGGCAAGCTTTGCCACTGTCTTTGAATACAACTTAGAGGTGGCTCTGTTCCATCTGTGCCCACTCTGAGGTAGAGAAGCAAACCCTAGTCCAAGCCTCAAGCCCTGGCTGGCCTTTTGCAGAGAGCTTGAGAAACTTCTTTGGGCTATGCATACAGGACTTCTGGTTCTGCAGTCATTAAACGCTTGAGTGAAAATAATGATCTTTCCGTCAATCATGTGAGCAAAGGGAGGGGAAGAAGAATCGGGCACCTGAGGTGAATTGTGATTCTTTGCCTAATGACTAACTGCATCAGTTGTGGCACTTTCAGTGATCGTTGTGTTGGCCTCAGTTCAGCCCCAGTAGCACGCTTCATGCCTTCCACTCCGTTTTCAGCTAGGAGATCCCATTGTGATCTCCAGAGGTCTGGATGCTATGAAATCCGATTCCAGTTTTCTCTTGTGTCAGACTGTTTATGTTCAAGTGTCTTTGTTTCTGGATTATTATAGCCATACTTTTATCATGGCCTGCATCCTTAAAATGTCTCCTTTTGTGTGTGCACAGAGCTCTGCAAGCAGCTTGCCTTTCTCACAGTGGTGCAAGTCTGCTCCAGCCTGGGTTCTTCCCTCCTCGGGGCAACAGGTCCTGCCAGGAGTCCATGCCATTGTGGATTTCCCACAGGATCACAGCCTCCTTTGGGTATCCATCTGTTTTGCTGGGAGTTCTTCTAGGAGCTGCAGGTGGATCTCTGCATCACCATGGGCCTTCATGGGCTACAGGGAATCTCAGCTCTGTCACCTGGAGCACCACCTTCCCCTCCTCCTTCTCTGACCTTGGTGTCTGCAGAGTTGTTTCTCACACATATTCTCACTCCCCTTCTCAGGATCTCTCTCTGGTCAGAGTGACCCCAAGAAAAGTTAGAAAGTCTCTTTTCCCAGCCCAGTGCTCAAAGAAGGAGTCAGGGCTCTTCAGCTCTTGGTCTCAAGGTTGTTTATTGTTCCTTATCTATAAAATATTTTCTCCTCTCCAGCTGAGGTCCATTCAGCAAGGCAGTCCAGGCACTCTGCCTGCCCCCGGGTATGTCTTTTTACTAAAAATTATGTATACAATGTTTACAGTTACTTTCCAATACCTATCACCTATGTTAGACAGTGAGTTTCTACTCTAAACCAGTCTAAAAGTGCCAACATCACAGCAGAAGATGGAGGCCAAGAAGAAGGAGAAAGGCTGAACAAACCCAGATTCCTCTATCTTGCCCTTTGAACCCCATTCTAAAAACCCCAAAATCTACTTTTTTACCCTGTGATAAATTCACTATCATTCTACTTAAACTGTTGTGGCTTGCAGATCTTCATCTAAGGTTGGTAACTTGCTCCATGGGTCACAGTCAAATCCACAGGCATCTTGGGCTCTGTGCCAGGGCCTCTGAGCCCCCTGGCAGGGGTCTTGGCTGCTCAGGACAGCCAGAGGAATGTCCTGGGTTCCAACATCCCCTCTTCCAGCTGAGTGCTGATACGCAGTTTTTCCCCCGTTTCTTAAAAAAATACTATTCCAAAAGCACCACCACTGTTGATGATGGGCTCAGCCTGGGTCAGCAGCAGGTCCATCTTGGAGCCATCTGTCATTGACTCTGTTGCACAAGGGGGAAGCTTCCAGCAGCTTCTCACAGAAGCCACCCCTATACCCAATACTGAAACGGGGCCATGCAAACCAAATACAGTGTTCCCTGGAATAAGATTCCCTTAGAAATGGGAATCTCCTGGTAAGGTTCTCCTAGACAGGTAAAGTCAGGAAGGCTTTGTATGCTACAACACTTTCTGCCCATTCCCTCTCAAGTATGAGGATTCACTCTGTACAGCAGTGGGAGCAGTAAATGCAGGTTTCTGCAGCTTGTGTAGCAGCATTGTGTCTCCCTTTGAACAAAGCAATGTCTTTCCTGAAGAAAAGTGTAACTGTAAATGCTGGCATAAGAACTGAACAACTGGGCAAGATACTATGGCTTATGTTAAGCAAGAAATGGCTGTAAACTCTTCTCTCAGTCTTTGAAAACGATGTTAATTTAGCCATTGAATTTAGTTATGTATCACAAATTATCTCCAAAGTTACACCCCTGTGACATGACACAAAGGGAAAACTAAAGTCATGCTGACAGTGAGAAAGTAAAAAGTAAATTTTCCTTCATTTCCCAGTGAAGGAAAGTTAAAATAATACCCAGAGCCACATTGTGCCCAAAAACAAGTGTTGGTACATGATGGCTCCTCATTGTTGACTTCTAAGAGTTTGTGTTCTGGCCAGAAAAATGCTAGTTTATAAAATATTTAAGCAACAACAATTGTACCTACTCTGGAAAAAGTCTAAGCTCCTATTAAATGCAATTAGATCAAAAGTAAGCAGATTTTTATCTGATGGTACAGATTGATGGTACAGATTTTGATGAAAGATCTTAAGGAGTGCCTTACTGTCAGTGCCTTGACTGCAGCCAGTCTGTGTGGCAGTGAGGAGTTGCCTGCTGTGTGTTGCTCTGGCAGGTCATGTTCAGAAGAGGTGACTGGGGACAGGGAAGAGGAAAGAATGAAAGAGAGAAGCCTATTGCCATCCTGAGACGTTCCATTTTTCTCTCTACTCTTTGATTTGTGCTAGGGAAGCATCTGTGCCAAGACGACCTCAAGTTCCCCAGCATTCTTCAGTTAGGTTTCTTCTTTCCCTTCAACCATTTTCTAGCTCGGACTATATTCCTTCCCGTCTGTTCCCATCTGTGCATGCACAGGCAGAGCTGGACATCTAATTCTTGCCAGCTTACTCACCACATGGGCATTCAGAGGCCAAGAACTTGGGAGTGTTTTTCTTGGCACCACAAGGGACTGGGACTCCTTGCCCAGAGACCGTCACACAGCTGCCTAATGAAAAACAGGAAAGACTTCCAGCAAAAAAAATACCTCTGCTGAGGGGAAGCAAGACTTGGCATCACCCACATTTCCTACCTTTCATCCCACTCTGCAGCATTTCTGTGTGTTATTCACCCCACTGGCATCAGCTACAGGCATCTGATTCTAAAGAGCAGTAGGACAGAGGATGGCATGGGATGTTAGTGGAGGCAAGCCAATCTGGCAGCCAGCTCTCCAGACCCCCCAGACTGTGGAGAGTAGGAGATGGGACTGTTGTACTCTGTCTCAGACACAAACTGGACCGCTGAGGACAAACCACTTCTGCCTGTAACTTCTCATCCTGGCAGGGTGAACCAGAGCAATGCAATATAAACTCTGATGGGATCCCTGGGCTTTGGCAGCGTGACCATTGCCAGCAAAATGAAATAACGTGGGCACAGAGAGCAGAAACCAGACAGGGTCCTCGCTGGGGTGTGCTCAAGGCACGGGGATGAGGCTGAACAAAGCTCATTGCTAAGGCCAGAGCCAGCCCTAGGTGTCCTCCTAAGGTAAGAGGCACTGCAGTGAGCTGGGAGGAAAACAGCTGTTCTCGGCCGAATAAAGGGGAAAAGGAGCCAGAGCCACAGCAGAGTTCCAGGTCCAAATCCTCTGTGGATTTATGCCCCAGGTGCTACTCACAGGTTAACCCATGAACTCTTCCCGGTGGGGTCGCACAGCAGAGCAGTGGTTATTCCATCCCTGCTGCCTTCCCTCTGGGAAGGGGCAAACGAAAGATGAAGCCAGTGATGGGGCTGCCTGGGGACACCCCAGCTGGGAGCCCTCCAGGCAGATGTGCTTTCTAGATGCCCTATAAGCAGGGCAGACCTCTGTGTGTGTTTAAAGAGCAATCCAGACCAACGTGTCCCTTTCCAACATTTACTCACACAATTGCTGGGAGCAAAACTGCCATGGTCCAAATTAAAACATGTAACATTCCAGTGCTTCCGGACATGACACATCCTGAACAACTGTGTGAGGTGAAGAGGTGAATGCCCTTTTTAAATGCAGTTTGCTCTTGTTCTTAAAATAATCATTTGTAGACAACAAACTTCACTCAGTCTTTAAAAAAAATTTGCCCAGGACTCTTTAGAGAATGGCATAAAACAACATATTTCAGATTTTTGTCTTTTTCCCTTTTACTTCCAGTGCAGCCCAATTGGCACACATCCCACAGCTTCTTGTGGGGGAGGGATGCGGCCATTTTTAGAGATGCATGTGAAAAGCAGAGCTCCAGAAGGGAGTGCCCACATATCCCTGGAAATTCATTCTGGCTTTCCGCTTCCCACTCATCAGAGCACATGTGGTGACATCAGTATCTGGCCATTCCCACTCAGGCCACAGGGACTCAAAGAGGTGGCACAGTTAGGAAGCGAGAAGGCATCCCACTTCAGTCCCTCCAGCTGTGACTCATGGCATGTTTGGCCTTGCTTCTAATTGATAAAGTGTGATGCTTGCTTACCCTGAGCCCCAGCACAGTGCTAGGACAAAACATTTCTCATCCTGCCTCAGAAAATCAAAATCCACAGAACAGGAAGGAAACTTAGAGGATTACAACTGTACAACAAGAGTATCCAGGGAAAATCCCAGCAGGCTGCTGTGTTTCTCACTGTGTGCCTTCTGTACTCATATGTTTGTACAAAGCTCTGTGTTAGTTTTCAAGATATACCACAGCAAGCTGCTCTCTGGGAAGAGGAACACTTCCTCCAGGACCACATTGGCCAGAGGGGATCACGTGTTAGGCACACCAGTTGTGAGGACATCACCAAATGGTTAACTGTTTTCAGCTCTGCTTTCATCCTGAAAGGGGGGGTTATCTCCTTTTGTCCTGATGCAGCCAACAGAGTTTTGTAGTGTGTGGAAACTTTGGTGCCAAGCACACTTACTGTTTCAATGCCATGCTACAACACCTCACAGCTGACATATGGCAACCAAAGGCACAGTGCGGGTCTAGAAGGGCCCACAGGATGATGTGAGGTGGTGAGTCTGATGCTCTAATTGCAATTAATGTGTAAAGCATTATGATAAATTTTATCATCAAACTGTATTGTCTTTACAACTCTTCCTTGGCTGTGCCTAGAGTTTGAGAGAGATGACATAGTGACAGCCTTGCCCACACATTTTCTATCTTTTATCATTAACAAATGCAGAGCGTGTATAAACTTGGTGTGTCTTAGCTACTTCCTTGTAAACAACTTTTACTGGTGGAGCCCACTGGCTCAAAATCAGCCAGACTGGAGATTCTCCAATACCTGTCATGAAAAAACACCTCTGGGTTGTGTCCTGGGACACTGCAGGTGGCATGTGCCTCCAAGAGGCCGTTATGGACACATCAGAAATCACTGAACACTAGTGCTGTGTCTTCATGGCACACCTCTAGTTGGAGATCAGCAGCTATGACAGGCCCTACAACGGGAACTGGTGATTTAACAGCTACTTTCAAAAACTCTTTCAATGGGGCAGGAAGCACCGACAACACCAAGTTCCCAGTTTTGAAACCTGCCTGATGTTTTCTGTGGGAATAGGAAAGGAAAAAAATCTGAATCACAAGTACCCAGCATATCCCAGCTTCTCTGTCCAAGTGTTCCTAGGAGCTCTGCCTGCTCCAAGAAGCAAACCTAGTCAAGAGAAACTGCAAAAGATGTTTTCCAGGGGAAAAGGCTAGCTTCATCATTACTTCCCTCTCTGCCAGCCTTACCTTCTCCTTCAGGACCACCCCCTTCAGTCCCCTCCTCTCCCCAGATAGCACATTGCCTGGTTGTCTCTCTTGTCTGACTGACTGCTTCTTTTGCTCCTGAGTAAGCTCTGCCTCCTGATTTTAGCATGCCTGCCTGCCTGCCCCTCTGCTGCTCCATGTCAGCAGCCCCACACCCATGGGATGCAAAATGGGAGGCTGTGCCTGTTTCCACTACCCAGGTGGTGGAAGAGACACAAAAAAACCTGGGAAGGCAGACATGGGCATGAGCCACACAGTAGTCCTCTTAAAATGCCTCATTACTTAACATCATGAAGGAAGACTGCAAGGCTTATGCAGCCTAGACTTGAGGACAGAGTGCACAAGTTACAAGCTTGTGTCTGGCTTTTTTTGTCTCTGGTTAACAAAAAAAAAAAAGAAAGAAGGAAAAGAGGGAGGTGCTAAGGAGCTCCAGTTTGTCCAAGTTCAGTTTATCTGGCAGCTCAGATTTCAGTGTGGGCAGAAGAAGACAGGTCTGATGTAGAGAGCGAGTTGTAAATTGTCTGCAAGGAGTCAGGCAAAGGAAATTCTGCATTTATTCAGAGACAGGAGAATAGACAGCTGAAATGGAGGCCAGCAGGACATACAGGGATAGTGTGAAGCTGAGAAGACTCCACCAAAGGGTTAATCCGCCTAATAAAGTGAGGTGGTAGTCAGGAGGCAACCTAAGAGTGGGCATAACAGGAAAAAGTCAGAGAAGATTTAAGATTTATATAGCAGGGGGAGTTTAGTAGTGTCTGTGAAACCTGATGGTCCAGGCAAGATAAATCTGGCATGTAATTTGGGATGGAAGGCCTTTGCGTGTTTTAGAATTTTATCTTTTAAAAAAACTTCTCTAATTTTGAGCCTCTCCTTCCATAAAGTGATTGCCAAGGAATGCTTTAATAGTCTTACCTCATTAGCTCTGGCACACAGGGAGGCAGGCGGGAACTTCTCTGTGTCTGGCTCCCATGGAACCAGTTTTGGACACGCAGCTGGCAGCCCTTTTCTAGGCTAAGAAAGGCAAGCAATTCCTTCTTCCCAAGAAAAGCTGGGGGTCCTGTCCTCCTCCTGCTTCCTTCTGTGTGGCAGATACAAACAAAAAAAGAGTGAAGCATCACTGAGGTAAAACAGGAATGGCCTCAGTCAAAATGTTAGGACTTGGCGCTGAAGAGAGGGGGAGGCTGGAAAGCAGGTGGGTCCAGTATGACAAATGCTCACTGTGCTGATGGCTGTCAGCCATGGGACAGCAGGTGAAGCTTTTGGCAAGTGGCACATTGCTTGTGCCACTGATCCTAACATGAACTTAGGCTTTTGCAGACTAACAGCAATGTTTTGTGTAGATCAGGAGTGATAAAAGTCCATTTATGGTGACATTTTTTTCCAAGATGAGTTAGGCATCAGACCCTTGCTCATTTATTGTCCTCTACAAGGGTCTAACCTCCAGACTCCTCCAACTTTTGACCTCCCAAGTTTCCCAGGCATCTCAGCACACACCTCTCCAAAGAGAGGGGACCACCAAGAGACCTGTGTAGGTCCAGTCACTGACCAAACCAGCAATGCTCAAGTCCCATTCCAGACTGAGGGACTCAGTCTGGAATAAAAGCAACAGGTGCACTTTCTGTTTTTCAAGAAGGGCTTAGCTTCAAAGCTATTATGAGACCCTTGTGGTTAGGGCATTCTCAGAAAGTGGAAGTTATATGGTGGTGCTTCTTGGGCATGAGTCACTTTCTCAGGCAATGCTCCACAATCTCTGGCTTCCGGCCAGTCCTAAGCTCTTCTAGGATTCTTGGGAAATAGGGTTTTCCCATTAGAGCTTGTGTAATCAATGCTGCCCACTTACTCCATGTAGCGCTGGTTGTGTGAGGTGTTGAGGGGATGTTTCCTTTAAACATCCAGTGTAGGATGGGCAGTCACGGTGCCAAGAGGTGACAAGCTTCTGTCCCAACAACTTCTGAGGCAGCTCAAACCCCCTTATAGGCCACTAACATTGCTCTTTCAGCTGGAGTATAGCGGGCCTCTGATCCTCTATAACTCCAGCTCCAAAGCCCTAATGGTTGGCCTCGGGTTTCTCCTGAGGTCCTTTGCCACAGGCTCCAGGTGAAGCCCTTGGTGGAGGGAAGGAATGTTACAGGAACAGTACTGCTCAGCAGTAGCCAAAACACTGCTGTGTTATCAACACCCTTCCAGCTACCGATGCCAAGCACAGCACAGTGAGGGACAAGGGAACTCTGTCTCAGTCAGACCCAACAGAGATATGCTGCTGCCTCTGAGGGTTTGCATACACACAATCTCCACACAGAGTACCTAAAACAATTCCTTAACATAGTTTTAAAAGAGTCTGGTGGAGAGAAAGGAAAGGATGAAAATTCTCTAGCCTTTTTACTGGACTTTGACAGAGAACAAAAGAGTGCATGTTTGTAAACCTCTGTGTAATATACATTGTGTGGTGTGAGTGTTCTCCCTGCCTAATCTCAAAACATATAAAACAGAGCAAGAGTGGCCAAGGCCAAAGGGGAATTTTCAGAAAAACAGAAGGTCTATCATAATGATGCAGACAAAATAATTTAGAAATTGTTCTCCTGAAAATAGGTGTCTGGGGGATAAACATGATAGAATCACTTAAGTAAATTGTGGAACTGATCACTGCAAGTGGTGAAAATATGGAAGGGTTTTCCAAGTAATCAGCAAAATTAATGAAAAGATGTGGCTAGTACTTAGATAATGGCATCATCATCATTGTCATTTCTATTATTGTTATTATCTGGCTTAATATTCAGTGTTATGGTTACCATTGCCAAGGAAATCCAAAATCATGGGATGCTGGAATGGGGTAAATAAGTCAGGGAAAGATTTTGTACCAGCTGCTCCTTGCATTCTTTCCCTAAGCATCCACATCTGCCAGGGAGAGAACATTGGCTTTCTGATCTGATTCAATGATGTCCTTACAAAATTCAATGTTAATTGAGAAGTAGGCATAGTAGAAAGGACAGATTTCAGCCTATCAGGCAGGCATTGGAAGCTGGATGGAATTCAAGCTGTCACGAGAAGAGAAGAGAAGAGAAGAGAAGAGAAGAGAAGAGAAGAGAAGAGAAGAGAAGAGAAGAGAAGAGAAGAGAAAGAAAGAAGAGAAGAGAAGAGAAGAGAAGAGAAGAGAAGAGAAGAGAAGAGAAGAGAAGAAGAGAAGAGAAGAGAAGAGAAGAGAAGAGAAGAGAAGAGAAGAGAAGAGAAGAGAAGAGAAGAGAAGAGAAGAGAAGAGAAGAGAAGAGAAGAGAAGAGAAGAGAAGAGAAGAGAAGAGAAGAGAAGAGAAGAGAAGAGAAGAGAAGAATCGGCAACTGAGAAGAGGTCCCCTAGCAGGTAAACTTCCAGTCACCAGCATGCACATTCCCTACTCCAGTGGGAGCCTTGTCCATGCCTGGGGGCTCCTCCTTGGGGATGGCTGAGCTCAGTTAGTGCCTGAGCATGGAACTGAATTAAATTGTCCAGCTTTCTGGGTGGGCCCTCCAAACACAGGAGCATTCCACAGGAGACAGGCAGACCAGCTGCAGCCCTGTTAGTGTGTTCCTTGACAGCAGGGTGGAGCCTGCCCAGCCCTCTTAGCAGTCACATAGAACAGGCAGGTGCCTCTCCTCAGATGACTGAGGCCTCTCACAAGGCTACCAGTCCTGTCTAGCATGTACCTTGACTATGCAGAATGTAAAGAAAGCCCTGCTGTTCCCCACTGACTTTGCTATGCAGCAGCATTTTCAGCTGTTCTGCTCCATGCTCCTGTTCTAGGTGAACACCAGTGATTCACATCATCTCCCTAACTACTTAAGTAATGTATTAATCTACCTCTAGGTGCTCTTTCTCATGCCCTGACTACTTTCCCAACCATGTCTTACAACCTGAATAATAAGTACAGGCCACATCTTGGGCAACACTGTTCTAACAGCCTGTTAATATTAACTAGACACTTTGATGGCATTACTTGTTACTTGGAATCCTGGAATGGATACCCAGCCCTACCCATTAGGCAGAAAATATCTGGGGCTCAGATACAGTCTAAGGAAAGCATAAACGACCTATCTGGTCCCATATTTGTACAAAAATATATGGTTAGCTTCTTCCCTGCATGGTCCTAGCTCAAGCTCCCTTGCACTCTGCAGGCGCAGCCCACGAGTCACACAGGCAGGATGCAGCCACTCTGTTCACAGGCAGGTAGAATTTAGCTCTATGATGTTGTGGTCTAACCCCAAGCTAGCAGCCAAGCCCCACACAGCTTCTCTCTCACTCCCCCACCAGTGGGATCAGGGAGAGAATCCGATAAGTAGAAGCTAGAAAATCTGTGGGTTGAGATAAAGACAGTGTAATGGAAAAAGCAATAACCATACATGCAAGCAAAACAAAACAAAACAAGAAATTAATTCACTGCTGCCCATGACAGATGCTCAGCCATCTTCAGGACAGCAGGGCCCCATCACATGTGACAGTGACTTGGGAAAACAGATGCCATCACTCCAAATGCCCCCCTATCTTTTTTCTTCCCCCCACTTTATATAGTGAGCATGATGCCATATAGTCTGGAATATCCCTTTGATCAGTTTGGGCCACCTGTGCCTCCTTCCAGCTTCCCATGCACCCCCAGCCTCCTCACCAGTGTGGCAGTGCAAACAGTGGGAAAGGCCTTGGCTCTGTGTAAGCTCTGCTCAGCAACAACAAAAACATCTCGGTATTATCAACCCATGTTCAGCACAAATCCAAAACACAGCCCCATACCAGCCACTGTAAAGAAAATGACCCTAGCCAAAGTCAGCACATGGACACAAGTAAAGCTGGCAAGTGAATCAGCCCCCCTGACTATTTATTTCGTTTACTAATACAGATGTAGCTTATGTGCCCCCCACGAACTCTGACCGGCAAAACCAAGCTATATCTATAAATTAGACATGATGACGTCTTAAATTTCATGTACCCAAATATTTTCTTGGCTTTGTCACCTGACTCTCTACACTAGAACTAGAGGAATGTTATGCCTTTGGGGTTACATCCAGCACTACTTGATGACATACCATGTACTATAGAGGACCAAAGGAGCCCTTCACAGATGAGGAAGCTGGTCAAGCACCACAGCTCCAGGCAATAGCAAAGCCTCAGAAATTTATGATTCAACCTTGTGTAAATCAAGCAGCATTTGAGTCTCATATAGCAAATGTTTTTTCATATACACTGTCTTCACATACAACTTTTTCTAAAATATCTAAAAGCTACATCCTCACTTTTTGTCTGAAATCGGAAAGAGAGGTTCTCATGCATGGAGGGGTCTAATATCACTGCCTGTACCTGTAATGCATAAGGATGCTTTCCTGATAAAGGAAAGTGCAGTTCAAGTGCATAGCAATTTGGAAATTAGGGAACAGAAGCACATAACAGTTGAGGTTGGAAGGGACCTCTAGAGATCATTTAGTCTACTCCCTACCATCCTTCTTAAGGTAGGGTCAGCTAGAACACTCCACCCAACACCATGTCCTCATGGCTTTTGAATATCTCCACAGAGATTCTTCTGGAGAATCCACAGCCTCTCTGGGGAACCTGTGCCAGTGTTTGGCCATCCTCACAATAAAAAAGTGTTTTCTTATTTCAGCTAGAATTTCCTGTGCTTGAGTATGTGCTCATTGCCTCTTATCCTGTTGATATCTGAGAAGAGGCTCTGCTTTCTTCATATTGTCCCATTGAGATTAAGCAGCCAGAACGCTGCTGTGTGTGATGGAGCATCATAGGTCTGCTCTGAATATCTCAGACTAAAAGAGTTAACACTAAAAGCAGAAAGGGATCTTCTCCAAGTAGAAGTTTTTTTGGGCTCTAAATACTGCATCAGGAAGTTTGAGCAGGATGTAAGGAGCATGTCCTGATGTTCTGAAGGCAGACACCACCAGGAAGCATATCCCTCCTTCCTGATACCCTGCTACTCCTCAGTCCCCTCTTTCATTTTGGGGCATACCCAGGATCCATGGAAAAACACAGCACCAGTGGAGTTTTAATAGGTGTTATGCTTCCTCAAATTTGTACCATAAAGCCTGATTGTATCCATGAATGTTTTATGAGGTCATTACCTGTGTCAGGTAACAGATGACACAGGAAGTCACATCAAAATCTTGGTTTTAGCTGACAGAGCACGTGCATCTCCTCATATCTCCAATTTGTGATGAACAATGCCCTCATATCCTTACCTCTGCTGATGTTTGTCTTAATCTTCTGGCTTGGTGCCCTTTTCATACACCATTGGAGAAACTTTCCTGATCTTCTAAGCACAAATTCAAACACCCTCATTCTTCATAGATTTTCAGTGCAAGACCAATATTCCATATTTCCAATGCTACTGGCCTCATATTTCACTCCTCATCTTCATGCCCATATGGCATTTGTTTAAAGGATGTCACACCTCAGAGCAGAGATGTGTTACTTACGAAGACTATGCAAAGCCATGCAAACCCCTGCCTGGCAGAAGGGCATGTCCAGAGCATTTAAAATCAACACAAGGTAGGCTGCTAGATGTGGGTTCCCTCCCCTGTGTTGCTGTGGATGCAGAGTTACAGCACTGAGGTTACCTTGGCACAGCACAGACAGTAAGTGACAGCAGAAAGCCATCCAGCAGGAGGGTTTTGCAACTGGAATGGGTAAACAGATTATCTTTCATTTTTCTTGTCTGCTTATCCACTCACTGGTGATATTGTATAACCCACATCTGCACTCAGGGTTTGTTTAAATGTATGAAGGCAATACCATTAGAGTCTTTTGCAAATATGTTGAACATATTTTGGGTACAGTTTTGTTCAACATTTTTAAAAGAGGAAGACAGATCAAGAGTACAGCATGCCTGCTGTCCTGTCCTGTCCACTACAGCAGTTATTAGTATCCAATGGGTAGAGAGAGAAGGCTGTTTCTGAGGAGCATTTGCCCCTTTTGAATGTTGCATTTGAATTGTGCAATTACAAGAACAAGGAAAGCAACACAAAAATCACAAAAAAGGTGATTTTGATAAAAGGTTCATCCTTTACAAAATCTAGAAGAGACAGTAGGTGACTGCTGCATTTAGGCCTTGTCCTTAATAGTCTGTTTTGCAGGAGGTGTAAAAAATGGCATAAAATTTCAAATTACTGCAAGAGAAGAAAGTGGTCATTGCCCTGCTGACACATGTACTTACATTTTAAAGCCTCTTCCTACTACCAGAGGATACAAAAGTGTTGCAAAGTGCTTTAAGTGGTTTCTCTTAAATTATTCTCATCTTCTGGTAGTTAAGATTACCACACAATTTAAGATTTTATATAAAAACTATTATTTTGTCCTGTTTTCACAGCAAAACCAAAATCTCCTTTTGCTGCAAGCTAAATTTCTTGTGGATCCTGGAAGAAAGAGTAAGAAATCAAGCACAGGATTGTGCAGACATTAGAGCTCATTCTTGTGCTTTCAGTAAGGCCCTCTGTGGATGACAAAAATACATTTGTACCTATCATCATATGTTTGGCTTCTTCAGTTGCTGCCTGGAAATTAATATTGCACTAGCATATCTTTAATAGTATTGTAAAAAAATCACAAGAGCAGCTCAGGAATATTTCAATGTTAATAATACCTTGAGCTTGTCTAACAGGCTTACTCAGTGACCTCGGAGCAAGCACTGAACTCTACAGCTTGGAGGGAAAAGGGGAAAACATGGCTTTCAGGAGGAGCTCAAGTGTGTCCCAGCCATGGCTGGCTGTTTGCCACTGCTGGGGAATAGTTCACTGACAAAGATAGGAAGTGCCAATGCCATTTTTCCCCAGCAAAGCATTAAAACTGTTTCCCCCTGCTACCAATGCCACTGCTTTTGACCATGCATTGAAAACAAAGGGCATCTGTTCTTATGGATTTAAAAACATCGTTTGCTTTATATATAGAAAGAATAAATCTGTGTAGCTTGTCTTAATTGTCAGACATGACTCTCTTTGGGCTTATGGCCATGCATGTTCAAACTCCAATTGTTTTCCCTTGTGTTTCCCAAGTGTTATTTTTATAAAGCAGTTGTTCCTCTCTAGCTGGATAGCAGCAGAAGTAAATCAGCTTCCACATGTTGAGAAACAAAGGAACAATGAAACATTCAGCCAAGCTTGACTCAACAGATTACTCTATTTTTTTTTTAAATACTTACAAGGCAATTTGAAAGGAAAACTGCCCAAGAGCTCAGAGGATTTGGGAGGAGGTATTCTGAGCAGCAACTGTGACTCTCTTGGGAGATTAGGGGCCATATCATCCCCTCACTTAAGCTCCTGGAAATTGTGCAACTGCCCAAACAGAGCTGGGAGAATAATTTGATCTGTTTTCTTCAATGGTATGCTGAGGGTAAATTACTGTGATTAAAGATTTATGTTTGTCAGTTGAAGTTCAGTAATTTGGTATATATATGACAGCAGCTCCAAATTTCTCAGCAGAATAAGCAAAATTCAAGCGTGAGGAGACTCTGCTTATGGTTCTGGGGAGAGGTGAAAGAGCAAAGTGGGATCAGAGCCACCAGGCACCAGGATTTTGGGAGTAAGTGCAGCCAAGGTAGGCAGCCCACAGCTCCTGTCTTGCTGCCACAGGCAGCTGCCCAACCTTGCTTGTAACAGTGATGAGTTCTGCTCTGCCTTTCTCAGCCTGGGGCAGTTGTGAAAGAAGACTTGTTATTTCTATCCGTGCAGCCAACAGGTTTTACATGATCATCCTGTGGGCTGACAGCAAACAGGCAATGGAGGCCAGCTGTCACCTGGGAAGCTGACAGGGCACTTCTGTTCAATTGCCTGGACATACACTTCCTTAAGTAGTAGATGGCACTTAAGTTATAGATGGCACTCAGGGTCTCTCCTGTCTGGAAGCACACAGCTGTTAATAAGGCTAGGGCCATATTTTAGACCTTGAAAGCAGTTTCTAGTTGTGTGATCTGAAACCCAGCAAAATTATTAAGCACCTTGCTCTGAGACGTGAAAAAGTGGCAGAGACAGACAGAGGAGGGCATCACCTCCATGCCTTCAGTCAGGAGCTGCAGTAAGGACATGGTGCAGACACATCTCCCTAGCACTCCTAGGACATGCAGAGAGATTCCAAACCTAGCTCAAACTGTTGAAGGTAATTTCAACAGGCAGAAGGCAGTGGTGTGGGCTGGAAAACAGCCAAGATTATGATTAGCACTGTACAGAAAAAGGCACCAGGGATCAGTAATGATGAGGGCTATCTGGTGAGCTGCTGCTGGCCTGGGAGCACAGGGTGCTGCGTTTCCCACCGTGCTGAGCAGTTCTCCTGCCATTTGCCCTTTGCACAATGACCAGCTGGAGAGCTGAGCAGAAGTGCTGACAGCCCCTGGCATCCTTCCCTTCTGGTATTCTGCCTTTGTTTAGCAGGAGGAAGGTTCAGGTACTTGGCAAAGCCAGGGAGATGGTTTACCTTCAGCTGGCTGGACTGCTGGTGCTAGCAAATATTTCCAAGAAAGTGAAGCTTATAGCTTCTGTTGCTGTTTTAAAATAAGATACGGTTCTGGGTTTTGCCACTATTATTTCAAAAAAGAGAATGAAAAAAGAATGAGATAATGAGAAAAAAATAGATTTTATATGAATGGATGTATTCTTTATAGTTCTACAGTTTATTTAGGCTGTTCAAATTGCCATCTTTTTTCCAGGCAGCATTTCCTCATTACCATCTCTTCAGACTTCACATGATTTCTCTCTGCTCCTCAGCCCTGCCCTTAGGATAACTTCCCTTTGTTTTCTCATGAGTGTTCTACTAGCTTTCAGTTTTACTTATGTATTTCTCTTTTGATTCCTTTTTTAGCTAACTAAACTGAATAACCAACACCATAAATATTTGTGACTTTGGTGATGCTATATCATGTAAAAAGGAGCGAGGTACAGGAAGGAAGTATATATTTTTAGAAGAAAAAGAGGATGTTCTGAAAGTACCTGAAGACAGATACCAGCAATGCTGGTATTTAAAAAAATACCATATGCAATGGGTGAATTCTTTTCCAATCTGAATTTATCTGAGGGATGAAACATCGTGTGATGGAGGAACTTTGGTCCTAACCACAGGATTTAAGATGTGGTTGCACATGGACAATGTGACCATGCAAATATAGTGTGAAGAGATGTCTGTGTTCCTCTGGTGAACAAGGCCCAAACATCCCCATGCTGGGCTGTAAGGATGCACTCAATATTCATGGTTAGAAGAGCACAGACTGACAGACTGGAAGAGACATCAGCCAGTGGAGAGTCAGTGAGGGGAGAAAATGCCAAGCGGAGGTTCATGTTACTAACACAAAACTGACCTGCAAATGAGCAAGACCAACAGATAAAGGTACTGGATGAGGTTGGAAGCAATTTGGGTCCCAAACTTCTGTTCAGCTCACGGCCATTCAGCCCCAGCCCACTACCCTTCCTGACAGGCAAGCACAAGTCTCCATAGCGGTGCAAGCTGAGATGCTGTGCCAGGCGTGGCATCATGACAGCCACATCCCTCACTGTTTGATAGAATTTAAATAATTAAATTCAAATTTTAACAAAAATCTGAGCCATCTCAACATAAAAAGATACTTGTAGGCATCTCACCAGACAAAACTTCTGCCAATGATACCTACTGTACAAATACATGCCCAGAAAGAGGGCTCCAAATAATGCCAACTGATTTTCTCCTTTGCGGTCCAGAAGATCTGCTGAAGAAGTCTCCTAAGACACAAGACACCTCCTCTTCCTTATTTTCCTTTTCAAGGCCATGCTCAGGACTTCACCCCTCCTGTCCGTTCTGGGAGCTCTGTGCTGCTTTCCCATCTCATGCACACCAGAGAGATGCTTTGCTGCGGCCTGGGCCCCTTGCCCCTGGCCAGGGCAGGGCACATTTGCACCTCAGCTAAGTCTAAAGCATTGTGAAGAGGGCATGGCATAAATAATTAGTCCCTACACATCTGCTGGGATGTTATCAGCACTTCAAGCTGCCCCTCGGGCACCTCCCGAGGCACTCCCAGAAGAGGAGCGAGCATGAATCAAGCCCAGCACAACCTGTTCATGCCTTTAGCCAAAGCTCCTTCGCCTCGCCAGCAACAAAAAAAAACCCCACGCCTTGAAGTACCTCAGGGAGTGGCCCGCAGCAGCACATCCTGAGGCAGAACTGACTGTGGAAAATAAAACACGAGCTTCCCGGCAAGGGCCGGGCCACAGCCGGCGCCTGAGTCACCGCGGCTGCCCTGGGGCGCCGCCATGGGAGCGCTGCTCCCCTCAGCACGGGGGGCCACAGAGCCGGAGCTCTCTGCTCCCCGCCATGGGAGCGCTGCTCCCCACAGAGCCGGGGCACCCTGCTCCCCGCCATGGGAACGCTGCTCCCCACAGAGCCGGAGCTCTCTGCTCCCCGCCATGGGAGCGCTGCTCCCCACAGAGCCGGGGCACCCTGCTCCCCGCCATGGCAGCGCTCCTCCCCACAGAGCCGGGGCGCTCTGCTCCCCGCCATGGGAGCGCTGCTCCCCACAGAGCCGGGGCACCCTGCTCCCAGCCATTGGAGCTCTGGTCCCCATAGAGCCGGGGCACCCTGCTTCCAGCCCTCGCCCCTAGAATCTGCAAGTCCACTCCTCCGCTTACAGTTTTTACAGAATGCAGAATATTGTCTGGTAGATAAAACTGAACTGAGTACAGAATTTGGGGGTTTTCCCCTTCACAAGACATGGGGATTTTTTTTTTCAGATAAAACAGCATTTAAAAGGAAATATTATAACTATGGGAGTTTTAAATAGCTTTTACCCAAAGTGATGTAATTAGTCATGATCCAAGAACAGTTTTCCACACAAAATCCAATTTTTAGTTGTTGTCTAAAATCAATATGAGACTCATTCCTTCTACTGTTCGAATCAATGGCAATTTGAGATTAAGAAGAAGCTGGATCCCGGTTCTGTAAAAATGTAAACCAGATCTTTCCCTCTTTGCCATGATCTTTTTACAAAAAGAAACCCATCACACCTTCGCTATGTTAGTTTACTGCACCCTACCCAGGCAGGTTGCTGACACAGTTATACATGTGGGCAATTAGGTGTGCAATGTTGTGCTGCAAGCACCTACGAGGGATGAGTATTTCATAAAGCCAACATTGCACATCATTCATTTGGGATTTGCAAGCTTCCCCTGCTGATTCATGTCAAATCAATTCTACATACTGTAGAGTACAATGGTGCAGTAAGAAACACTGATAACTGTATTAAACAGAGGCACTAATCTGTGGTACCAATACACAGAGTGGAGTTCAAAGCCCCTCAGTGCTTGTGTGGCCCTCCTGCCACCCCTGGGGACAGTCATCCTTTAAAGCTGCAGCACTGGGAACACTAAGCCTCCTTGTCAGAGCAATGTTCCAGAAGAAATCAGATGACTGCAGCTTTTAAAGTCAGTCTGGCAGAGGCTGGGGTTGAAGAAAAGGGCAAGGGAACAGCAAGCACCTTGAAATAAAACACAGGATCCAAGTATAACAAAGGTATGTGTTGGAAGCAGGAGGGGTGGTAAGTAGTCTTGCCCACAGGTCACATCCCATGGAGCTCCTTGTGGATGGGGCAGGACCTCTCTGCAGCAGGCACAATACAAACACAGTTAAGGAAGAGATCTGCTGCCTCAACCCACCCCGGCATCCAGGCACTCATGGAGCAAACATACACTGCTGCTTCAGTGTCAGAAATCTGCCAGCTTTATGAGCTGAAACACACTCATCTGCCTTCCTTTAAAAAAGACAACTCTCCACTATTAAAAGGCAAAACTGGACTCAGTTATTCTACCATTCTGATCTTAATGGGCTTCACGCTGTTGGCATTATTAGACAAGTCTTTACAGTGTGGGTTGAAGCAGAAACTCTGCCAAGAGCTCCAAAACTATGTGAAGAATGGGGGTTTCTGATAAGAGCCTCTGATGATGAATCTCCTGCTACTGCATTTGTGAGAACAGGGCAGAAGTCTGAGCTCTGCACTACCTTTTCTCTGCTGACAGTGCTCTCACTGCAGGGCTGGAACAAAACTGCAATGATTATAAAAAGTGACACGATCAATGATCCATACAAGGGATCTAACAAGGCAACTACCTTGTCAAAATGATATGAGGAGCGGGTATAGCAAAAAAGCAAATAGACTTAGTGACACTTTTTTTCCTCATAAAAGTAGGTTGAAAAAACCAGGATACATCAAAGCTGACAGTTCACTGAATTTGGCAGCAGTTCAAAGGTAGAATGTCTTGTCCATACTGTGCAGGGCTCATACCCACTACCTGCAAGAGGTAAGAAACAAGGAGCATGGATACCTCACACAGAATAAAGGAGTGAACTGATTATTCTTCCAAGTTTCAGAGGATGTTTTATGCAGCCCCCTACACAGAAAATGGACATAGTTAATGAGAAACTACTGTAATAAAATAACAACTCCCTGGCTGGCAGGTGGCATAAAGGAATTATGTAAAAAAATACACTCCACTGAGCCTCTAATGCTTTACTGGTATACAATAAAAAGACAAGAAGAGCTGTTTATAAAGACTATCCATGTGTGTTAAGTCCATGCAAAAAGCTTCGTTCAAGTGAAAGGTGAGGAGGGTGTCAGGATATCACCTATCTGAGTTAAAGCTTCAAAGCAGTTTTTCTCAGTGATAACTGCATCTGGAGTTGAGTGCATTTCAGCTCAGACAATTTTTAACTTGTCTAATTTTAACATGTTGGTAGTGATACTATAATTATGAGAACAGAGGCACTCTCATATACATGCCTAGAAGAGTTGCTGGTGCTGAGCAGAGCTGGTAGCAGCAGTAAGTGTCCTCAGCATATACTGCACTACTTTAGCTCTTGTTAAAATATACCTAAGGGCTCAGGTGCCTGCAGCTGACCAAGTGCCTGTGCAGAAGCAGGAACTAAAAGCTCTCAGTCCCCAGCAAAAGCATAGCATGGTACCTTTGATCTGCAAAGGTTTAGACTCATGCGCTTCTCTTCTCATTTCCAACAGAAAGAGTACAAACAATTCTGTAGCTTGATGTGGTAATTCATTAAAGACCAGTAATTTGGCATTTCTGTGTTCCAGCTGTTTTGTCCTGACACAGAGAAGCCATACTGGAGATGAAAGGGTCCAGGGACATCCCACAACAGCCATTCTCATGCAGAGGCTGGAGGCAGCAGTGAACAAGCCACAGCAATTTTCAATTTTAGAACAATTTAGTGAATAAAATTACTCCAACAATAAAATAAAAGCAGCCTTTAGTCCAACTATACTAAAGCACTTCCTTTTAAATGAGAAAAACACAATTACAAGAACACAGAATGCCTCTAAATTTGATTAGATACAAAATTTGGTAGTTAAAGGTATCAAATCATAAGAGTACAGCAATTAGACAGTGATACAGATGAAGCAGAAAATGAGATCAAGTTCAGAAACAAAATACTTTGTCACAGAAATCATGGAAGAGATAAACCTTAAATGCAAGAGACAAAACTGTGGTAGGACTCAAATGCAGGACTTGCCTCATTTAAAATGGAGTTACATGGGAGAAATAAGGACAGACAGAAAACAAAGACTGGTTCTCATAATTCCAATACTTTCAAAAAGGTGGCTGCTTAGGGGTGTGGATGCATTAACCTTCCACTCAGGGAAGCAGTCAACATGACCTACATCCATCACATCATCAGTGCTATGAAGCTAAGTAGAATGGATATGGATGTGAAAGGTCACTATGTAGATTCTGACAATAGTGTAATCATGCCATCCTCCTTTTAAAACAGACCAACAAACAAAAGAAACCCTAATAATTGTTAGTCAGATATTGCTGCTCAAGTACTGAAATGAAAATTTATGTCAAAGGATTGGAAACAAAAATTACAGCAGACAAATAAACAGGTTTTAGCAGACTGCAGCTTGAAAATGCTAAAAATGCAATAAATTATGAAGGCAGGAAGTTGTAAACAAGACTACACACCAAATTATGTATCAGGGGCACAGAAAAAATGTTAGGTGTCATCAGAATAGGTGTAAGGCCTAATGAAAAAAAGCATAAAACTAAAAGACACGACTGTAAGCTCAAATGTATTTATACGTAAAAGACAAGTCTGGAGAAATGTCACATCAGCATTTAAAAAAATGTTTTGGAAGCAAACCCAAGTATTTTAAGTACTATTTTCATGCTGAAGTAAGTAGACACTTTGTTTAAAAAGAGTTTTGAGGAAGGCAAGACACAAGAAACTAATGAGACTGACCAGAGCATTGTTTTAAATAAATTTATTTTCAAAAGTGTCAATCAGGCTTGCTTCTTTGAAGACCAGTCCCCAGAGACTGCAGCCTCTGCTTAAAGCAAGAACTCTTCTTTCCCAGGACCCCATCATGACCTTCTGTGGTCTCTAACATGGCTTTGGTTGGCAAGCACAGTCCCAACCTACACACTTGGGACCTGAGGATCTGTGGGGCTGGGATGTTCTTTTTGGCTGCTGACCTTGCACAGCAGGAACAGTTCAGTATCTTTGGATATGCAGAGGAAAATCTCAGTCTGCCTAAGGGTGAGGGAATGGATTCCGCCATCTCTAAGACTTTTGCTTACTTACAACCTCATGATGAGCCCATGAGGCTGCTCTGGATAGTGACCAGATAGGACTGATAGGAGTGTACCCAGTCTTCCCCTATAGCTCCTTGGGTCATTATCAAAATTGATTGCTCTAGGGGATGTGACATTTCTGTACCCTTCTCCCATGTAAGTATTTGAAGTGAACTATGCATGCACATAGTGGAAAAGAGTCCCTGCCCTGAGTTTACAGTGGGAGTGGTCAAAACAAGAAAAGAGTGAGGCAGGAAGAGAGGAATATCCACCATTTTTTATCTACCCATATCTTGTATAGTTCACAGCTAGGAAAAAACTGCATTCCTAGGAGAATAAAAACCAAACCACCCATCCTTCCCAGAGAAAGCCAAAATACTTTTCATCTGACAAGAATTAGGGTTATGTTAAAATACCTCCCACACAAAACCTGACCAGGATTGGTTGCTGTATCACTCATCAAAGATTACTCCCAATAGCTGTCAGGCTGCTGCTGATAGCTTACAGCTGAGGAGCCCCCCAGGGCCCCATCACAGTTCTCCTGAGATCAACAGCAGTCACTGCTTTGAGTGGCTCAATCTTCAGCTGCACATCTCCAGAGGGCTCTCTGAAGATGGTCAGTGAGAATGGGAAAAACTCCCAAACACCAGTTATTTTATATGTTTAATTTTTAGCTTGACTTTTTTTTTCCCAACTGCCTGTAAAATACATTCTCAACCTCCCTTCTTCCCAGGCCTTGTGAGTGGAGGTCCCAAGAAGGCTGCAAAGACCACAGAGCAAAGGCAGGTTCTGCCTTCCCAGGTGAGAGCTGGAATAATCCTTAAAGGTGGGAAAGGATATCCGAACACTTTAGCTGAGCAAGCAGCAGAGACAGCACATTGGATTTGCAGGTTCTGCTGGGAAGATGGGCAGGGGTGGGCTCAGAGCTGTGTACTGAGGCTTTGATATCCTGCAGCCAGGAAGGCAGGCTGCAGGCTGGTCTGCACAGATAGTGATACTTCAATAAAACACACTATTGAAACAGTATACAATAGTTTTAACTCAGGACAAAGGTCCAGGTATAATGGTTTTCTCAAAATGCACAATAGATTTTCTATGCACACTTAAAGCTGAAAAAGGAAAGGACTTATATCAGGATCAGAGTGCTCTGTAGGGAAACAGTCTCCTCAAAAACACGATGACAGTGATCACTTAATAACTATCCTGACTATCAGGAGTTGGCACCATGAGGTCCACCAACAAAGCAGTTTGAATAGATTTAATACTTTAAAAATTCCAACACATAATGACAACCATTCAGATTCATTACATGTTTTCAGACAAACCAGAGCATTTACAAAAATACTTTCCCTCATCTCTTTTTCTAAAACATGATTCACTGTTTGCTCTAAGCTGTAAGACAGTGTTTTTTCTCAACAACAGGATTATCTCAAACAGTTTACACTGGTTGTGATTAAAGAGAAAGGGATAGGCAGCATGGAGCACGAAGAGGGATTGCAAATGCTGCCCTTAACTGATTCCCTAAATCAGAACACCTAATACTCTTCATGGAAATACAGTGTTGCTCTCTTACCAGCTCCCTTATATTGAGTAATATGACAGGTCCAAATCCCAGTCCCAGTTCAGAGATTAAGAAGAAAATTGTTGTCAGGCTGCAATGGACAATGATGGATTTATGATTTTTTGGAAAACCACACGTTGTTTTGAAGGATTAGAGGTTGGAATCCGTTCAGCAAGTCAACAAAAATACACCATGGCAGGAACAGGCAAGGAGCAAGGCATCCAATTACTAATGCAAAATAATGCAGTTTATACTTTGTTCACCCTACTGTGATTAGCATTAGCTCATATAAAATCACTCTCCTCCAGCAGGAAGCTGCTTGCTATATGAAGTGAAAATAAACTTTCCCCCTAAAGAGCTTCTACTCTCCCCTGCAGATGTACCCAGATTTTGAGGGCCATACCCAAAGCAGGCAGGGAAGGAGAGAGCTGGGCCGGGCTCACGGGGCTCTGGGGTCGGAGCAGAGCGGTGGGACCGCGGCACACAGGGGTGACTGTCCCTGCTGCCCCTCCCCGGCACACTGCAGCCACCAGCCAGCCCCTGGATGGGCCAAGGTGGGCCATGCGCTGCCACAGCCTGGCTCTGCCCCAGAGACAGAGGTGTGGGTTGAGTGCAGGGTTATAAACAAGCCACTACCGACTTCCACCTCTCCTGCAGCCGCTGAAAGAGGCAGCAGGCTGCGGACAGACGCGTTAGCTGCGTTAATCACTGCGGAACTCTGCCTTAAGTGACCTCTTTCTTCGTGCCCATGTTGGAAGTACTTGTTATTCTTTCTGTGTCTCCTATTAGCAGCCCCAGAATTGCCATAGGAGCAAACTAGCTGTTATATAGTGGCAAGATTCTTGGCACTCATTATTTTCTGAACTTGGGGTAATTAAAACTGTATCAGCATTGACAAGGGTGGACTTCAATCACATTTTCTCCCTCTGAGATTATGAACATGAGAAAGAAGAACATACTAACACCAGTGACAGAGAAAATTCCATAATTATTTGACCTATTTTACAAGACACAAAATATTTTGGTCTTGTGGGACACTCTTTGGGGTAAACCTGGCTCTTAAAATATACTGAAAGTTTGGTGAGTTGGTGCAGGTCTTCAATCCTAGTCAATCCTACAGTACCTCACACTGCAGGGAGACATAAGAGGAAGAAGAAATACAGAATAGTAACTACTGTTAATGTAAAATGCATGAAAATGGATTCAAACACAGGACCAAGAATTTTTTCCACTCTAGCCCGTACGAATTTTGCAAAAAGCTAAGAGCAGTTTGTAACATTATCATGCCTCAGAACAGAAAGTGAACATGTTCACCCCAGTTCTGTGTTAGAATCTCAAAGCAGCAGCTTCATCCATTCACTTGCTTATGAGTCCTGAAAATACAAAATTGTGAAGAAAGACTTGCTTGGAAGCTTTTTCTACAACAGTCAAGTACTTACAAGTTAGACAAAGCTGTACACAGAGCATGAGGCATTTGTCATCTGCACAACAGAAGAAAACACCATATTCAGAAGAAATGGATGTTGCAGTTTCAAGCCTGACTCTTTAGTCCAGTGTTTGATCTAGGAACAGTAATCACATCCCATTTACTGAGCTGATAAAGAACATGGAGCTGCCACAGTCAGTTTGGATGGATGCCAAGGCAAACTCAGGCGGAACTGAAAAATCCCGTTAAGATGACTGAGTGGCAAATGATGGTTATTTATTCTAATCAATTTGTTAATTTACTTCTGAAAAATCTGGATTAATTTGTTTCTAATCACAACAAGGGCCTATTCATTACAGTGTATGATGAACCACTACTACATAGGCATAGCTAGGACTTCTAACAATCTCTTCTTTTAAAAAAGAAGACAGATTGGGTAACTCACCCCCCAGAAGAATACCATTTGGGCTTGTTTCCCTGGAGCACACACTTCTAACCCTTTATCCAGGCTAATTTCAAACACCATGCTGGTGGGCCTTCCATTCTCAGCTCTTTTGTCCCCTCAGTGCTGCGGCTCTCACTGACTTTTCCCTCTACTTCCAAATGTTCCAGCTGTTCTCTTCCTACCCATACTCTCAAACAGTAGTATCTATTTAACCTCTTCCCTTTGTGTACCATTGATTAAGTGAGGATAGCCCTATCTGTTGAGGCCTCTGTCACCTCTGCTGCTGCTGCCTAGGCTGGCTCACCTAGGACTTGCCTTTCCACAGTGCTCAGATTCTGCCTCTTCTCTCTCAAAAGGCAGGAGTACAATACAATGAGATACAGGTTAAAATTATATGCAAGGTATAACTTATTTTACATAAGCCCTAGGAATCCTTCTGTCTAAATCCTGAATAGTGTTTCATTTGTCCTTCTTTGAACCCTGAAGCCCTTCCTGAGCAAACATACCAGCAGCAATTTCATCAGTGCTCAGTGGAGAGGTCAATGGTAATGTCTTCACTCCTGACAAACCTGCAGATGCTGCAAGAAGATGAGGATGATGCTGGGCCTCAGTACATCTGCAGCCCAGAATGACACTGGCCAGCTCCTACCCTTATTAAATGCCAAACATTAGTCCCAAAACATTTGGCATTGTTTGCTTAGTTCTCCCAAATGGGTAATTCTGGAATGACATTTCCCATGCTTGAACATTGCTCTTGTTCTCTGACTGGTAACAGCATGAGCACTTTGGAGAGACCTGGAGGGGGATGAACCAGCAGACCAGGTGGCAGTCTGGGAGTCTCACACTGGAGCTGGTCTGGAAAACCCAAAATCTCATCCCCCAGCCTCATCGTTTCCTCCATTAACTGTTGTGTTGTCCCTCTCCAGTGCCACTTAATTGGCACCCTGGGCATACAGAGTCTCATTAAAACCCCACCACCAAACATGAAAGGTAAGCTCCACAGTGAAAGGAGGCACAGCAGGAATGTGCCAGCCTCTGGTGGGTCTGGGACACTCTTCCCTGCCTGTGGGATGCAGCGTGGAGACTAGGAATCAGCACATCCCCTTCCTGCACAGGGTGCTGCTCACTGCCCAGCTACACTCTCTGTGCCCCACTCCATCCCTTTCTGCATCTCAAGTTCTTATTTTTTTATTTTTAAACAGCCAGATTGAGTCTTAATTATTTAAGCACCTTCCAGATTTAGAAAGCTGTTTTGGCTGTGAAAGTAACACTCACTGCAATCATCTCTCATCAATAAACCATGGAAACAAATGTGTATGCCTGTTGGGAAGGAATTTTATTTAAAGCACACTGAAAAGGGCTTTAAATAAAGTGTGAAAGATGTGAAAAGACCTAATGCTGGTCATGTTTCAGTAAGCTCAGCACATTTTGGCTCCAGTGAGAAAAAATGGGACTTGTGCCTTTTACAATTAAGATGGCTTGACTTCTCACAAATAGGAAAGGATGCCTCAGAAACATCCAGAACACAAACTTGGGCAAAGGGCCTTCAGAAAGGCATACTCACCTGATAGTTGTGCTGGTTTTTGTAGGGTTTGGGGTTTTTTTCCAAAGTGTTAAAACACATAGGCAAGGGTTTGGTCCTTCAGGGAAATAATGATTTGAGCTTTAAAACAAAAAAGAGGAAAAAACACCTGTAACATCAATCAAAGAGCATTCCTAACATCTTACTCTAATAAAAGAAGTATGATTAAAGAACAGTGGTGAAATAAATACGGCAGGGGATCTTTCTCCTTTTTAATGTCTTTGTTAAAAATCAGCTTGGGTGGGAAGAACCAACGGGTCACGCTCACGCCGCCGCTGCTCCCAGGAGTGGCACAGAGGAGGAGGAGAAGTGCAGCTGTGTCCACTGGCCTGCAGGCAGAGCTGGGGCTTCCATCCTCACGAGAACACCAGGACATTCCCACTTTTTCAGTTTGACATTCGAGGTCCTCTTTCTAGCCAACATCCTTTAGGTTAGGGTGAAAGGTAAAAATGATCTTAGCAGACACTGAATTCAGTTCCTCGCCTCTAGACATCACTTAGATCTCTTAATTCCATGGTGGCTTATTGTTTTAGGGATTTTTCCTGCTAGATTTGGTGAGGTGTTTCTACATTTGCATACCAGCCCCGATGTCACCTCCTCCTCATTGTCCCGGGTACCATTTTCCAGGAAGCAGCAGGGTGATACTTGACGAAGAGGGATTTCTTACCATAAACAACAGGCATTTAAAGAAAAACTATTAACAACGGGTGATTACAACATGAAATTATTAACAACAAATAGTTAAAACTCCAACTTAGCAGCATTTGGTTTAACCTGTTAACTCTGCAACCTTTAAAAAAAATGGACAACTCTTCTCATAACAAGTGGCATAGCCTCAGTGCTTACTTTAGTGAGAGATTTTGTCTTATTCCCGAAAGAGCTTAAGGAACATAATTTCTGATCCCACTGGGAAACACTCTGCATTATTGTACTCATAGAATCATAGCATATCCTGGGTCAGAGGGACACCCCAGGATCACGGAGTCCAACTCATGAGCCTGCATAGGGCACCCCAAGAGTCACACAATGTGCCCAAGAGCATTGTCCAAACGCTTTCTGAACTCTGTCAGGCTGGTGCTGTGACCACTGCCCAGGGGAGCTGTTCCAGTGCCCAACCACCCTCTGGGTGAAGAACCTTTTTCTGATATCCAACCTACCCCTCCTCTGACTCGGCTCCATGACATTTCCTCAAGTCCTGCCTCTGGCCACAAGAGTGAAGAGATGAGTGCCTGCTCCTCCACTATCCCTCATGACAATGTTGAAAAGAGCAGTGACGTCTCCCCTCAGTTTCCTCCAGGCTGAACAGACCAAGTGACCTCAGCCACTCCTCATACGGCTTCCCCTCAAGGCCCTTCACATCCTCGTGGCCCTCCTTTTGATACTCTCAAATGGCTTGATGTCCTTTTTATATTGTGGTGACCAAATGTGGTAATTGCTAACTGCTTCCCATAGAGTGGAGATACTTGATCTTGAATAAACCCCATGCAAATTGCTGCTTGACTCCTCTCCTTTGCAAGGCAAAGCTGCTCTTTATTTATGTAGCATTTTCATTTCATTAACAAAGAGATGGAACAAACTCTTACGGAGGGGAAAAATTAAAAGGTCATCTTCCATCACAAGGGAATACATGAGAGAGGGAAAGAAACAAACTGGTTTCGTCCTGTTGGCCTTAGGAGCATCTTCACTGTTGCCCCATTAGGACCTCGGAAAGGCAATGAAGCATCTGGAGAGCATGGACAGAACTTTTCTTCCTCTGTTGAGCATCCCTGCCATTGGACAGGAGCCAAAGTGGGTGCTTTGAGATTCCTTCCTCAAACATCTGACACTGTGGGGACCAGCTCAGCATATGCATGTAAATTACACAGCAAAACCAGCGGGTTTATTATATGATTGAGTTAAAAATACTATCTACTTAATTGCAGCCAGAGCTAACATTCAAAAATGCAGTCACGTTGCGAAGCCCGTAACTTCAAAACACAGGAAACACCAACTACATCTGCCCGGGACCGTTAATGTAGGCCCTCGGCTCACCTCATTATGAGAGTCTTTAATTACATGGTCCGATATTGTTTTTCACAGGGCCTCCCGCTGCCATGGCCGGGCTGAGAGCCCTCAGGGCCCGAGCGGCGCTCCCGCTCCCGGCTCCCCGCTGCCCGTCCCGCCCGGGACCTGTTGAACGCCCCGGCCCGAGCCCCGGGCGGCACGAGCCGCTCCCGAGCCACCCCCGCCGCCCGATTGGCTCTCTGCCGCCGTGACGTCATAGCGCCCCTCCGCCGCCGCCCGTGAGCCCCCCGCACCACTCTGACGTCACCGTCAGCCCACGGCCGGCGGGGGGGCGGGGCCCGCCGCCCCGTGCCCGCCCCCCGGCCCCGCCCCCGCGGCTCGCAGCGGGACAGACCGGCCGGTGCCGCTCGCCGCCCCCAGCGCCGCCGCCGCCGCCGCCAGGTAGGGCCGCGTCCCCGGCCGGGAGAGAGCGCAGCGCCGGGGCTCCCCCGCCCGGAGACGGGATGCGGCGCGGCCGCCCGGGCCCGGAGGGGGATGCGGAGGACGAGGGGGGGGGGGGCACGGCGGGCGGGGGGCGCCGCTCCGCGGGACGCGCAACAAGTGCGGCGGCAGCGCTGGCCGTGCGCGGAGCGGAGGGGGGGGCTTGGTGCCCGGCGGGGCTGCGGCCAGGGACGGGGCTGGCAGTGGCGGGCAGGCCGGCCGGCCGGCCGGGGAAGGGAGGGGACGGGGCGGCGGAAGGGACGGGGCTCTCGCCGGGAGCGTCTTTTCACCGGTTTAGTAAAAAGCATGATGCAATCCCGCATTGCCATGGATACTGCATCCCGGGCGGCGGCGGCAGCAGCGCTTTCCGCCGTGCGGGGCACGGGGTGGGGTGAAATAACAGGGGCAGGAAGGGAGGAGACCCCGTCCTCCGCTGTAGCTGCCTTCCCGGGGAGCTCGCGGAGGGCTCGGCGCTGCCACGGCTCCGGACAGAACCCCTGATCCGTCCTGTTCCGCCGTGCTGGGTGTGCGGGGTGTGCATCCCGCCGGCCTGGCCCTCTGAGGCGGCCGCTGCCGGCCGGGGGAGCAGCCCGGCGGAGAGACACGGTGTCAGCGGAAGGGCTCGTCGGCCTCGGAAGGGAAGGCTGTTACTTCTTCTTCCCTGAGCTCTTGCCCAGCGCCCCTGACCGCCTTACTGGGTTAGAACTGGAGCCGCTGGCACGGTAGTTCGCGGGTCTGAGCGTGGGACAGGGCACACGCCGCGTTAAACCAGCAAAGAGCTCAGCCCTGGAGATGTGCAGTGCTTCTGAAAGGGGCCGGCCTGTTTGAAACCTTGGAGTTTGAAGCGTGCATGCCTTAGGAAATGAGCAGAAAAGGAAGGGCAGACGACAGAAATGTGTCAGTGTGTCAGATGCCTGTGCAGGGACTATCTTAAAAACTTTATGAGTTTGCTTTTATCTCTTCATCTCCTGGAAGCCCTCGGGTACCAGCAGCATTAGAAGCAGTGCCTGGGGTTATGTGAGGTATTCTCTTGGGCAGCGTGTTTTCTCCTTCTCTGTCCGCGTTTGTTGCTTTTCTGCCCTCATTCCTTTCCCCTGATTCCCAGGGATGCAGCATCTGAGGATCCCGCTCCAGAGAGCTTTCCACTATCGATCTGTGCTGTGAGTCTGCAGACAAAAGGTCAGTTTTGCAGACCTGGGCAGCAAGCGGTGGCACCTTGGCTTGCTCAGCAAGGGGGCTCCTGGCACACGAGAGGCGTTTCTCCCTCCCTCCGGCAGCCGGGTGCGCTGCCCGCTCCGTGCCCCAGCCGCCGCTGAACGGCAGTGCCCCGCTCGGCTCATTTGTATTCTCAGTGCTTCGGGTGCTCTCTGATGCCGTGGGATTCTGTGCCATGGCCGAGTTCTCGTGGCTGTGACAGAAAACTCCAGCGAAGAGCTCAGCCGGCTCCTAGCGATGGCGAGGGAAAACAAGGCAGGGGCATGGCTGCACTTGGGATGCTTCCCATCAGGAAGTCTCTCAAACCGCTCTGTGCGAATGGAAACACGCCCCGCAGCTGAAACTAGAGGAGGATGAGCGTGCAGGCGTCTCCCGTGGCGGCACAGCCTTTCGCCGGAGTTTTGGGCCAGGTTGCTTCCAAGTGAGGTTATCTCTGCCAGAGCAGCTCCTGCCAGGACTGGCAGCCGCGGCTGGAGTTATCGCCGCTGGCCGCGGCTGGGTGGAGGGCTGGCGGCTGCCAGGTTTTTGTAGATGGGGGCTAGTGGTGCCGCTGCATCAGTATTAAGCTGCTAGCATAGAGGGAGGGGATTTATTTGATTTAAGTAAGACCTTGTGAGTAACGCTGAGGAGTTTTGCGATGTATTTCACTCTAAGCCCTTCTCGCACCTTTGGTGCAGTCACAGCCCGAGATTTTCCTCTGCTGTTGAAATACTCCAGAGCTAGAGATAAGTCCTGGGGCAGGCTCACCGCTGCTAACAGCAGCTGAAGCTGTGTCGGGGAGAGTCAGCCTGTGGCACACGTGATCGTCTGATGCTCTTTAGCAATAAAAGCTGGAGTTTTTAATATGGTTATTCATGTATTTGTGGTGCACTAGACATAGTCTGCTTTCAGAGCAGCAAGTAGCCAGTGCGTGTACTCTGGCTGGAGGCAGCTGTTCTTGCACACAGAGGGAGGAATTTACCTGAAACTTGTGGTACCGGGAGATAGCTGGGGTCAGCTGGGTGGAGATCCCTTCCCAACTTATGTGAACTTAAGAGCAAATGAAAAGGACCACTGTGCTGAGTTTGCTGAAATTAAGCTTGGATTTGCCCTCAGGGATGCTGTTGCCAGCTGATATTGGTCAAGAGCACTAGAAGAGTTACCAGAACTTTGCTTGACTTTACTGAATTTCGTGCAAAGCACACATTACATATGTAATGCATGCTGGAAGCTCTTTGTGTTTTTTATTCATAAGTAGCTAAATGAATTTGTCATGTGTTCTGACTTAAGTCTCCTGTATTTTAGCATTCAAATGCAACCAGAGAGAGCAGCAGTGAAATGAATATGCAATGTGGCTTTGTCTTGCAAGCTGGCAAAGGTCTGCCTGATGGTCTCTGTGCCTCATGCTGCTTTTTAAAAAAGAGATGCACTTTGTGAGTTAGGTTAGCCTTTACCTAGCAGCAGCTGGTCAGATGGACTATCTTTGATTAAAACTCATGCATATTTGGTACTTAAATATAGCATCATTAATGATACTTAGTTTATGTGCTGTCTGACCAGTCTCTGGGTTTACTTATTACAGTATTTTTAGTAAGTTGATCTTCTTCTTAAATTTATCAGCATGAATTCTTCTTCTTACATTCCTTGTCTTTAGTACAGCCAGAATTGAAATAAAATATTTTGAATTCTCTAGTGTAATCTCTTCTTTCCCTGCTGATTTTCATTTTGTATTTTTTATAAGAGAAATTAACTGAGAGAAGATAACAGGAAAAAAAAAGAAAATTTGAAATAGTACTGTAGATCCATCAGGCCTCTGGACAGTTCCTTTATTTGCACCTTTTTTTGCAACTTGCTAGGAGCAGATTTTTGAAAATATGTTTAAAGATTCAGATTTTTGGGAATAATGGTGGAATTGACAATATTTTGGGATTTCAAGCTGATCTGGTGCTCAAGTCCAGCAGCCACAGATGGAGATCCCGGCGCTAAGTGATCCAGAGCTGCCCCTTTGCAAGTATATTCCTTGTAAGGGACATTCAGTTGCTAATTGGTTAAATGCTCTCAAGTACTGAGCTGACCTCATTCCTTCACCTTCCTCATTTTTGGGGCAGTAAACATTGCAACATCAAAGCTTCTGTTTCTGCTGAGCTCAGTGGAAAAAAAGACACCCAGACAAAGCACAAGGTTAAAATACTTGTCTTCTGCCTTCTTCTGGTGGTCTCAGCAACCCTCCCTCAGCAAATCTCCCAGTTAATGCTGTCTGCATCCCACCTGAGAAAAAATTTTGGGAGAGAAACAGCAGTTGCCTAGAGTGCCCTGTTAAAACAGTGTCGTGCCTCTGAGCTGTTGTCCCCTGTGGCCCTCTCGGACCTGGTGCTGAAAGGATGTCACCAGTGAGCACTCATTCTTGCTGCTGCCTGCCCCGTGGCAGGGCAGGAGCAGTGTGGTGGTTGTGGTGGTGTGCAGCAGTGGCTGGATGGCAGGGTGGGCTCAGAGCCATCTCAGGTGTCACCCTGCTGCCCACATGGTTGGGGACTTAGCTCTCTGAGTCTGGGTTCCACCACAAGGGCAGGAAACCAGAGTGCCTGGGCTGGGTGGAGTTGTTCCCTGTGACAGCTCATGCCAGGAAGGCTCTTTCGGACTGAGAAGGTCCTTTGGAGCGAATGGGCTCTTGGTGGTGTGTTTTTGGCTTTTTGGGTTTGCTTTGTTTTTTTTTTTTTTTGTTCAGGACATGGAGGTTTTGTTCTCTGATTTTGAACTAGGAGAGGCAGGGGTGCTCTTTCATTGCTGAAGAGAAGAGCCACAAATACCTCTACCTATTCTTTCTTGACATGTTGTTTTACTCCTGCTGTCTTAAAGTAGATCACAAGCAAAATGTTGGCTCTTCACAGCTACAAAAGCTCCACTTAGATTTGGCAGCTCTTCCTTTAGTGTGAGAAGGCATGTATAGGTAATTATGCTGTTTACTGTAACTTCCCCTGCATAACAACTCATTCATTTTATCTTCTTTATGTCAATCCTCTTTTGTTACCTTCTGTCATTACCAAGTCCTGAATTGGTTGTGTGGGATGAGATCTATAAAACTGTTTAGACAGGAATACCATGGTGGCTGTTGGCCTCAGCTCTTGCAGTTTTTGTTTTTCTGTTTTTACAATGTACAAAATGACATTCTTCCAGGCTGCAGCATAAGCTTTTCAAAGCTGTTTTGCTATATAATAGACTGAAGAAATTGATGTTTTTGCATGATAGTTAGAGCACACTTCTCCTTGTGCATCCAGACACTTCAAAAAACTGACAATAATCTTTGTAATGTAGTTGCTAATTTGTTTTGTGATTATTAAATGTGCTAAAAATGCAGAGATTCCTGCAGTTTATGCACACTAGCATTGAAAATGCTTTTTCCCTTAAATGGAAGAACACACAAGGACAAATGAAAAGGATAATCAATGAATTACACAGAAGCTAATCTGTTTAAAAACTTTTTTCCAGGTCAGATTGCTTTGCAATGACCTTTCCTAAGGCTGTTTAAATTTGGTATTGCAGCAGTACGGTTAAGAAAGCATTGCTTGGTCTGACATCCCTGCAGTTCCTGAGTGCTGATTGGTAAAAGTGATTTATAGCTGGGTTTCTGAGGGCACCAAAGCCTGTTCCCATCATCCAACAGAACAGCAGTTAGATCTTTGTTTGATGAGGGTAATGCAAACAGTGACATGAATTGATTTTTTGATTGACAAATCAAATAAATGCTGCCTTCAGTCTTGTTATGGAAATAACTTATGAAGTTGCTGTCAACTGTGTGTGCATTGGGTCTCCTTATATCTATTTAATGAAATTAATCTCCTGAAATTTATTGCCTTGGTTTCTCTGTTTGTGTTTTGGCATTTAGAACATATTATCTTACAGGGCAAATAAGAGCACAAGAGCAAACTTGTCTGAAGTGTGTGGTTGGTAAATGCTTTCCTGCTGTATTGGATGCATTGGAGAATTATTTTCTTGGTCAAATAGTCGACTTGTGTGAAACAGGAATAAACCTTCTTACCAGGTGTAGAGATTTTACAAAAAATGTGTGCTGCTAAGTGCAATTGTCACTTCTCCATGAAGAAATGAATCATCCTAGTTATGCTGAGCTCAGTGCTGTGAGTTGAGCTGGCCTTGGCATCCCATTGCAACTGGGTATTTTTCATGCCCTTATTAAAACTTTATTAACTGTAGAGTTTGTGCTTCATTATTGATAGTTTTGTTCATGACCAGTGGCATACTGGGCAGGTAGAAATATACAGACATTTCATGAGCTTGTATTTAAGCTAAATTTGTCTGTGTTTAATTGACCTCTATGTCAAAACTTAGTATCAAACATATGCCTGCCAACTGATATGCTGTGGGCAGTGACTAAATATGCTGACTTGCCCTAGAATTTGCAGGAGATAAAATTTGCTTGTGCAATACAGCAAATGTGGAATAAACCTTTCTTCCTGCATTTTCAAATTGTGCCCTGTACTTTGATCCCTGCATAACCCTCCTCTTTGAGACTCTGGGTCAGTGATTTGAGCAAAGTGACTGCTCTTCTGTTATCACTTGGAAGCGCTCCTCTCCCTCTTGACCTTGAGAAAATGGTTTCTCTTCTTGCCAGCTATCTTTGCAGAGATTGGAGGGTAATTGCTGTCTTCCTGTGCGCATGTTCAGGCTCTCTGCTTTAAAACATCTACTTGATTTCAAAAAGGAGGTAGTCTTGATTTCAGGTAACACCCCAGCTTTTCCGTATGCCAGTGGGAATTTTTGTTTGTGTCACCTTAAGGATGTTATCAGGGTTAGACAATAACTAATAATTATAACTAACAACAGCTATGAATTTGCAGAATAATGTCATTTAGTTTATTAAACCAAATACACCTCATATGTTTAGCTAGTTAATTCATAAGCAAGCAAGTTTACCAGTTTGTTTTTTTTTTTCCTCTCTCACTTTTTGCTGTTAAAAGTTTGCTGGGAAGCATTTTGGGTTAAAGCAGTATTTCTGCTGTGCCTGTGTTGCCTAAAGAGCCCTTAGCAAGTGCTAGTTGTGGGAAAACACCTTCTTCCCTTAGATGCCATACAGTTAAATTTTCGAGCAGACCATTTTGTGGAGGAGCAGCTTCTCTGCTGAGTTAAAACCAGCTCTTAGAAATTAATAAAAGAAATTTACATTTGCCACTACTGTATCATTGTCACCATAGTGATCTGAAAGTAGAGGTCTAGTCCTTGAGCGATCCTGTGTCCTCAGGTTTGGGTTCACTTGAGACATTGAAGATTTAGGAAACTATAAGCTTTTATACCTTAATCTATGTAGGCTTCCCTTTAGATATGCTACTTTCATGCACATAATTGAATCAGAAACCTTCAGTTAACCTTTTCCTGGAGGAATATTTCTTGCTCTTGGGTTACTTTTAAAAATACTAGTGTTTTGAATCAGCATTTTGAGAATCATCTCCTTGCCAAACAGTAGGGAGAACCTTTGACTTAAATAACAATAATTAAACCTTTAACCGGTTAGGAGAATTACATTCTTCAATGTTTAACATCATCCTGCCCTTTAGAAAAAGAAACTTGAGAAACCTTTTTGCATGTTGAAGTTCAAATGTCATATTACTTCAGGGGCACGTCCTGTGTGCTTGCTGGAAGCCATCTGTGGGGCCAGTTCATTCACATGGCTGCTCATATGCTGGTGAGGAAGGGCCACTGTTGGGAAAGACACACCAATCTGGACTTGGCTTTGGAGGACACAGTGAAAGTTGTGCTTGCGTTTTATGTGTGTGCTTCTGTGGATGGCAGGGCAGCAGATGCTTATGGTGAACGTCTGATTGTGGTTTGGTGGTTCATTTTTGTTTTGCAGTATTGATGTGGAGAGTTTGCTCTTAGCTGATCACAGACCCTGTGAACTGGTGCAAACTCATCTGGTTGTCCTAAATTAGGGTCATGCATTTATCCCTTCCATCTTACATTTATCCCTTGATTCACTTAGTGTACAGTGGCATTTTGGCATGTTGTTGAGGTTTGCATTAATCTTGTGAGCATGACTTTGTGCATGCATAAAGCCTCATTAATTGGGAAAATACCTGTGTTTGTACAGCATGGTGCAGAATGTTCTTTTTTTATCAACATATGTGATAGAGTGACAGAAAGTAAGCTGCCAGTCCAGTAGGCCTGGTTACTTATGGATTTTATTCTCTGGGTCTGTAGCATGCCTAAGCAGAAAAGCCTCTTCCAAAATATTTGAGCAGGTTTTTAAAAATTTTTTCGAATTCTGACTTGTTTGCCCCCCAGAAGGTGCAGCTTAGACCATGGTTGCCTCTGCAGCCTCTTGTTTGCTCTGGCTGTAGGAGGGGTGGGTGGGTTTGCCAGGCCTCAGCCACTCGACTCAGCCATGGACTGGGAAGTTTTGTGTGAGTGTCTCCATCACCATCTGCAAGAGCTTAAAACACAGTGTAAGGACTAGAGGAGAACACAAGTACGAGGGAACACCAGCAATACAGGGTGGCAGATCCTTACCCAGAGATTGAGACAGATGGCACTGAGCAGGCCAGCAAGGAGTACTGCATTTGTTTGTTCAGCTAAAAAGGAGGAGTAAAATAATAGTACTACAGGTAATCGCCTGTATTAGAAAGGCCACTGTGTTTCAGTGTAGATCATTGCCCTGCTAATGCATGAATTGTTGCTGCAATTTTCATTCTCTACTTTCTTATAAGTAAAAATTGTGCATGGCTGTAAGTCATTTTTAGAGTTGACAGTGTTAGACCACTTGTCATGTGAGTTTAAATAGTAAGAGCTGTGTGTCCTAGTTTCATCTGGAATAATTTTCTTCTTAGTAGCTGGTACAGTGCTGTGTTTTGGGTTCAGTATGAGAATAATGTTGATGACACACTGATGTTTCAATTGTTGCTGAGCAGAGTGTACTCTAAATCAAGGATTTATCAGTGTTCCATGCTCTGCCAGTGAGCAGGTGCATAAGAAACCAGGAGGAAACACAATTAGGAGCAGCTGACCCAAACTGGCCAAAGGGATATTCCACACTGCAGAATGTCATGATCAGTGTATAAACTGAGGGGAGTTGGCTGGAGGCTCCAATTGCTGTTCAGGGATGGGCTGGGCATCAGTCAATGAGTAGTGAGCAGCTATAATGTGCATCGCTTGTCTTTCTTAGGTTTTATTCCTCCCTCTCTCTCTCTTTAACTCCTTTTTCATTATTATTGTTGTTGTTGTTGCTGTAATTGTTAATTTTAGTTCATTTATTAAACTGTTCTTAATACACAGGCTTTACCTTTTTCTGATTCTCTCCCCTATTCCATCAGGTCTGCAGAGGGGTGAGCAAGCGCTGTGGGGTGTTATTTACCAGGTAGAGTCAAGCTATGACACTCTGTCCTCTGTGTTTTGCAGCCTTCATTAGGTTCCCAGTAATTTTTTCTAGAGGCCATACCCAATTCTGCACTTTTACTTGACAGGTTCCCAGAACCTCTAATGTCTTTATTCTTTTTTTAGCCCTTTCAAAACTGTCATCATCTCCCTTTGAAGCACACAAAAGCAGGCTGCAAGTCTGGTCATGCCTTGCAGAATAAAAATAATATCCTTTGGTACTTCTTTGTATTGATTTCTTGTTCCATCACCACTGCTAAGTGGCTGCATTATGGTGCAGGAAGGGACTGCTAATGTTGTTTTCAAATGCTTCTCTCTTTTTTAAAGTCTGTCTTAATTGGCTCATACTTTCTAAATTCAGTGCTGCACCTGTTTAGATCAGAGACTTAAATCTGAACTCTCACTGAACAATTGCAGAGCTATGATGAATTTCCAGTTGTGCAGACTGAATGCTTCTTGGTTTCGCAAAACACGTCAGGTTCAAACGATGCATCAGCTCAGGTATCGGTTGCATATAGTACAGTGCACTTTTCTAAGCATCTGTGGGATTAACTTTGGGTCTTAAAATATACATTTAGGAGGCTGTTAAAGTACAGTTTTGCATCCTGAAGGATGAGAAACAGAGATGTTTCTCTGTGAGAACATAGTAATGTTTCCAGATTTTAATTACACTTTACTGTGTTTGAAAAACAATCCTCTTGGAGTGTTTTATTTACATCCTTTAGTGTTGTGTTGCCTTCAAAGGAGAGATGCATGGCCTTGGAAGGCCATGGACCATCTTTGAACCTGCAGTGACTAAGTGACCAGCTGCACATGTGAAGAAGCCTAGCAGAGAAGTGATGTGGTTTTCCACCCCTCTCCTTACTTAATTTTTTGTTGCTGCACCTTTTCACACTTTGTATGTCTGTCTGTATCTCTTTTTCAGTCTTTGGTTTTAAACTCGGACTCACTCAACACCCTGAAGGGTTGTTTTGCAGAACAGAGGAGCAAGGCTGGGTTTTGCACTGAACCAGTGAAGAAGCTCTAATCAGCCATTGGTGGTTCTGGCACATCCTCACTTTACAGCATCGCTGCTCTTCTAAGATTCTTACCAAATTCCCACCTAAGCTCTCAGTCATTAACATGAGAGTAGAATATTAACAAAGGTTTTTTGGTAGTTTTTAATTTTTGCTTTTTCCCCTACCTTTATTCCTCCACCACATACCAGTTCCAGTGTGGGGATATGAACTTGAGCATTTAACTCCCTGGTCAAGAATAACAGGTCTGTTTAATTGAAGGGTCCTTTCGCTGCTGTTTGGTTTAGAGATGACACATCTGTGTTACACAGAGATAAGAACATTGTGGAAAAATAACCTGCAACTACAGGAATGGTGTTTTGGCACTTGAAAAATTGCTTAGTGAAAGAGGTTTTTGCACAAAAACATGTTTTGCTTTTAGCACACAGTAAAAATAGAGATGTGGTCATGGTGAGATTCCAGAGGAGAAGACTTTGAGAGAGCTGCTGACATGAGTAAGCAATTTAATTGCCTGAAACATTATTCTGTATCCTACACGTCTGTACAAAACATGTATAAAATAGGTATGCTCAGAATAGTACTCACAATGTACTCAGGGTTTACTTGCTGAGCAACTTCTAATATGTGATATTTTTATAATTAATGTGCAGAGTCTTAATATAGAGGCTAAAAAGCACGTCTTTTGCCCAGAGTTTAGAGAGTTGCTTTACAAATGTTGCTGATGAAACACTACTTGATTCTGTCCTTTCACTCCTGGTAGAACATGAGCACTTATACACTGTAAGTTAGGTTTTCACTTTGCTTTAGTCAGCATTGTTTCCTATGTGTAAATCACCAATTGCACAGCAATGTGTTTTTGTCATCTAACAAATTTAATAATAAGCTTTGGGCATCAAGTGAAAAGCACTTGGTATTATCAAAAGTCAAACTTCCAACTGAAATTTACTCTTGCGTTACTGTGTTCAAGATGTGTCTCAAATCACTGGTAGGGTTGTTGTTTGTTGTTTCTTACAGCACAACATGTTTCTTACGGTATAACATATAAAGCTGCGAAATAAAGGAGATTCTTCCCCTCTGTCCTCAAGCCCCTCAGGCCAGGGTGTAGCAAGAGGTTTTTGTCATATTCACTGTCTGCTTAGCTTTTTATTTCAGTCTTTTTCTGTGTATTTATTTTCACTACCACCATTTCTGTTGGAGTACTTTAGCTGTGTTTAGATTGAATAAAACATTCAAGTTGTCTTTCCTTGACAGAAACGTTTTGTTGGTTCTTCATGTGTTTGATCTCTTAATGGTGGCCTTTTTCCCCCTTCCCCTGCCTAACCTGCCTTGGGACCATCCTTAGCCCTGCAGTTATCAAGACAGAAACAGGCTAACACATCCTAAAATCTGTCACTTTCATAGTTTGAACATATCAAGGTTGGGGTTTTTATGTTGTTTGCTTTTTACAGTGCGATAATCTGTCAGTTCATGCTGCTACAATTATAATTAAGAAATCTTCTAAGCTAGCTCTGCCTGACATATCCTGTATGACCTTTTGTTACTTTGTGCTTTCTTTTTTCTGCAAATTTTGTACTTTTCACTAGAATAGTTTTTATATGTAAAATGTTGATTGTGCAATGCATTTTATTTTGGCCTCCTCTTAATAGCATTTTAGAGTTCTGCATTAGACATTCTACATCTTCCATTGTCTGTCTGTTTCATTTGCCTTTCTTTTTGCTGTGGTTCCTTGCTGGGTGCAGTGTGATGGCTGTGCTCATCTTCAGCCATGTAAGACCTCTTCATCACCCACATGTTCTCATCATGCTGCTGCTTCTCCTGCAGTAAATCAGCAGTGGGATGGACCCAGCTGAAAGCTGATCTTCTTGCTTGGTTGGTTTCTTTGTGGCTTCAGTTTTTCAGGTTACTTCCACCAAAGTGTGGTGGAGAGTGGGGAAGGAATGAAAGCAGCCTTGCAGCTGTGTCACATCTGTTCTTGTCTGTTCCTTGTTCCTGCACACGCCCTGGATATGGCAGTATAGATGGTTATATGGTCATGGTTATAGATGGACCAGGCTGAATGGAGAAGCTAGAGCAAGGATCAGGTGATGTGATGAGTCTGAGCCTGAGGGCTGCTGATGGGCATGAGCTGGCATCACAAGTGGATGGATGGAGATGATTATCTTTAGGCGAGTGAGTTGCTGAAGATGTTGTTTGAGGGGCTTTGCACACATTGTGAGGCAGAGGAGGCATGTCTGATGCCCCCTTTTCCAGGAGACTGCTGCCCTGCAGAGAATGGGATAGCTGCAGGTTTGGAAAGGAAACCTGTCACCTGCTGTTTGGCTGAATATTGCTCTGTCCCTGTATTTAAAGCAGATATATTACATCAAATTACAGTGCTGACCCTGCTTTTGTTCCAGCATTTGTGAAAGTAGGAAGCAAATGAAGCAAAACGTTCTGCATCTTGTGCTGGAGCTGGAGGCTCAGTTTAGCTGTGTTCTTCCTTGGAACAGACTTTAATGGCAGCAGGGTTCTCACTGCACCAAGAATTTGATACCACTTATTGAAAGAGTGGCTAAATTTGGAGGAAAGGTTCCTTTTCCTAGAATTCACTGCCTGACTTCTGCAAGTAACTGAAGCCTTTATATTGTGAGCTTGTAGAAAACATCTTGGAAATTGCCAGATATGTGGAGTTTTTTTCCTCCAGTGCAATTAGTTATTAGTCTATTTAAAGTTCATAGAAAGAGCAAGTGATAAGATCACACACAGCTGTACCATTACAGAATTTCCTTTTAATTGGTTGGCTGGTCTTTCTACCCTTAAAACAAATAATAGAATTTCTACCCTTAAAACAAATAATAGAATTTATAAACCACAGTACTTGCCTCTTGGAGCAGGGTCTTTTGATGAAGTAACATTTCAGAAAGTGCTGCCAAAATCAAACAAAGGAAATGTGCAGGTACCAATGCTTGATTTTCTAACTACTCCAGGAGTCAGTTCTCTTTCATGGGCCTTTGTTACAGTAATGATTTGGTACCCCAGAAATTCTCAGCAGAAGTTTGTTTGACATGGGTCTGGTGCAGGCAAGGATGTTCAGCTCCTCAGGACTCACCAGGCTTTGCAGTCCTGAGCTTCTATAACAGAAATGCTATCAGCTGGCTGCATGGCTTTGGCAACAATAGCAATTTACAGATGTGCTAAGTGTTGTACCAAAAGGGAAAGGTGTGGGGGAATGATGTGACAAATGCAGCACCTGTAAGAAATCTCCTGTCTCTTTGTTTTCCCTCTCCATTCCGGGACATGTTGTCTTCACTTTCAGTACTCCTTTTGCGTCCTGGGCAGGAACAAGGTCAAAACACGTGCTTTCTATAGTGTTAGCACCTTTTTCCTTTAGGAAGGTAGTTGATCTTCTGAATAATGAGCCTTTTTTTTTTTTACTGTTTTGAAGGCAGGGGGTTTAACAGGGCATATAATGGTGAGGATTCTGTCCTGAGCAGTACAATACCATCGCACAACACTTGTACCTAAAATAATTTTTTTTCTTTTTTGTACCTTCTTCTGTTTAAAGCCAGTTGTCATTCATACCCGCCTGACCTCTGTTAGTACTGTTTACTTATGTATGATGGTACAGTCTGGTGTGATGTTTAGCATCTTAAACTGAAGGCACCAAGTATTGGTACAGCTGCAGCCACACAGAGTCTCACAGGTGTACAGCCAGAACATAGAAAAGTTTTAAGATTGACTTCTCATAGCATGGCTGACTGTATAGAGAAATGGGGTGCATTTATAGTGCTAGTATGCATCCTTTCTTATTTTAGGTAAAATTACAGAGATTAATTTGTAGTGAGGAGTGTAACTGCTTCAGTGTATTGCATGTAATTTTGTGTGCTGGGGCTCTCCAGAGAATTTCACTTCTCCCACAGCACTCCAGGTACGACCCTGCAAGCATTGGAAATAGAGTAAGCACACAAATAAATACTTAACGTACTGTAGCTTGCCTAAGGGTGACTTGTTTGTGTGCTTTTTCAGTGTGATCTGGTTTCCAAAACACAAGTGGTCCTCTGAAAGGTGTCAGTTACCCACCTGAACACAGGGGTTGTAGTTTCACATCTTAGCAGGGCATCTTAATTCAGGTTTTATGTGCACTCTTATCCCTGTACAAGTCAGATTTGCATGGTGTAGCATTACCTTTGTGACTGTCATGCTCAGCTTTCATGGTCTTCTAATTCCTCCACTTTTCATTGGATTGCTGTATCTAGTCAGCATGTGAACCTGAGATAACCTTTTTATAGCTAAGCTTTGTTTACAGGATAACTGCACACAACCACTTTTTGCTTTGTACAGTGTTTCACATGTGCAGGAGAATTTTAAGTACTTTTATAAATTAGATGGCAAACTTTCATGTGTCAAGCTACTAAACGCAAAGGAGGTAACCAAGAGTTATATGTCTCCATGCTTTGAGTTTTATTCTTGAGATGTCCCCTGGGTTCAGACCTCAGTGCAGGATTTTGGCAGGAGGAAGTGGGCAGGTGGATGACATGTTCTTTGTGTTCAGATTTGGTGGTGCAGCTGCAGGTGTTGGAGGAAATGAGGGACATGTGGATGGAAAGTCCCACTTGTCACTCTTTTTTCCTACTTATTTTTAAATTTTATTATGCAATTATGAGGCATGGGCATTTAAAGAAAAGGTAAGTTGAAGCTTACTGTCTGGAGTACACAGTGCTCTTGAATGCAGTGGTCCTGCAAGGCTGGGCTTCTCCATTTTTGGTCCTACTGACTGTAGTCTCACTGGTTCTGTTGTTAGAAAATGCAATGTTTTGACCAAGAAGGCTCATTAAAATAGGCTTTGGGGACTGTGACTTTATTTTTCTCCCGTGGAAGTATAAAGTTGGTTTGAGTGAAGTGCACAGAGATTACAGGAATGCCAGTATTATAAGAGAGAAAAAATTTTCAGACTTTCTTGCAGGTGGCTTTTGAATAAAAGATATGAGACCAGAAATGAAAGGTAAAATCCTTATGGCAGTCTGGACTTAGCTTTTTTCCCTTCATCCTCTCAACTCTCTTTAGCTTCCCAGGCCTCGTGAGGCTGATTTTCAGTTGTGAGCTGCAGCTAACACTGTTATCACAGAATAAGCTGAGGTGAAACAGACCCACAAGAATCATCAAGTCCAGCTCCTGGACCCTGCAGAGGACCATCCCCAAGAGTCACACCATGTGCCCAAGAGCAGTGTCCAAACTCTGTCAGGCTGGTGCTGTGACTACTGTCCTGGGGAGCTGTCCCAGTGCCCAGCAACCCTCTGGGTGAGGAGGCTTTTTCTAATATCCAACCTACAACTCCCCTGGCACAACTTCAGGCCATTCCCTCAGGTTCTGTCACTGATCACCACAAAGCAAAGATCAGCGTTCGCCCCTCCTCTTCCGCTCACAAGGAGCTGTAACTGCAGTGAGGTCTCCCCTCAGTCTCCTTCAGTCTGAACAGAACAAGTGACCTCAGCTGCTTATCATACAGCTTCTCCTCAAGGCCCTTCACCATCTTTGTTGCCCTCCTTTGGATGCTCTCTAATAGTTAAAATATCTTTTATGAAGTGTGGCACTCAAAACTGCCCCCAGCACTCGAGGTGAGGCCACCCCAGTGCAAAGCAGAGCAGGACAATCTCCTCCCCTTGCCCAGCTGTCCATGCTGTCTCTGATGCCCCCCAGGACAGGGTTGCGTCTCCTGCCTGCCAGGGCACTGCTGGCTCAGACTCAACTTGTCATTGGCCAGGACCCCCAAGTTCCCTTGTTTTCCCAATTACAATACCAGCACAGCTGTTTTAAAAGGTGGAGCTTCAGATTCAAAAAGTAGCTGTTGATAAACAGTGCCTGTAGTGCTTTGGGAGGGGGGCTTTGAGCAAAGCTATCTAGCAAATGCTGTACTTTGGCTTTCCTTACAAAAAGTCAACTTGTTGCTCTTGTGCCATGTACATATTTCCCCTGTTTCATCTAACCTAGTTTGTTACAGACACTCTCTTCTGTTTCACTCTTCTGTTTTCACTTTCTTTTTTTTTTTTTAAGAAGAAAAGGAAGCAGTTCATAAACCCTAGGCAGAAGTTCTCTGCAGTGTCATTGCTGTATATTACAATTACGGCAGTTGAAATAAACCTGCATGCTTTGCCTTTTCTTCCTCCACATTTTATTTCTGTAGATACTCCTTCAATCTCACCTGCACTGCTCTCACAGCAGCAGTGAGGAGGTTTCCAGGATTGCAGTGCTGGCGTATGGGCACAGTGTGCAGGCACAGGATATACCCCCTGGACGCTTGATTGCAGGAAAATGCATGCTCTTGTGAAAACCATAGTGCTGAGTGATGCCAGATCTGCTGCTGCTCAGAGGGCTCTGCAGCATGAAATGTCCTTGTTTGTAGATGGATGCTGGATGCATCCTTCTGGCATGTAGAGGCAGTCATGAACCATTTTCCTCTGATTCTTAATACTTCCATGAGTGTGTTTGTGTGCTTGTTTCTAACTTGCTCTTCCTGCTTGGCTATCACCTTTGGTGTTTTCCCTCTGTCTGAAGTCATCCCATGCTGTATCAAGAGCTGTTGAGAGCAAGGGGATGAATTTTGTGTGAGTGTTCTAATCCTAGGACAGTCAAATCCTAATTTGAGCTATTTTTGATCTGCTGAAGGTGTAAATAAAATTGCAGAAACCTATCATTTCTCTTAACTTGCCTATCTGAAGATCATTAGATTCTGATTTCATGAGGTATTGTGTACTGAGTGCAAGTAGTTATTCTGTTTTGCAGTATTCTTTCTTGTATTTATTTCTGTTCTGTAAAATACTTTCTTACCACATCTCTGTTTATGTGATAAGGTAACCATTACTGAAGGATTTGAGGGAGTGGAATGACAGGAGAAGTAATGTCATGAAATTATGTATATATATATATATATATATATATATATATATACACATATCTATACACACACACATATATATATACACACATATATATATATACATATATATATGTATGTATATATATGCATGCTACCCCCTATATATACACCTGCCCAAAGTCTTTCTTTAAACCATGCATTTTCATGGCTTGAAATCCCACTGAGGTTAAACTGTTTGAAACTAACTTCTCTCCTTTGTCCCACATTTGTTACACTTCTCTGAATTTTATACAAATTATTTATTTCTAAACTTCCTTGTGCTGGTGCTGCTGGTGAGTGTGAAAGCTCAGCACTGTTGGTCCTGGAGGGTTTGCTGCTGATGCCAGGGGGCCAAAAATCTGAATCACATTGCTAAAGATAGAGATTCAAAATAGAGTTTAAAAATATCTTCTTGTATTTTAACAAAGCTGAAGTGCAAAATCTGCAGCACTCATGCTTCACCTGGTTTCCCATAAAATAAATATACCCACACTTTCAGATCAATATGGACTATAGTTTATTCTGAAGTCCTTTCTATTGCTAACTTTAAGCGTGGTTGGGCCCTACAAGGGTGTTCAGAAAGGAAAGAAAAGGGTAATCTGGAGTTGGCAGGAAGCTGAAAGGCAAAGGGAATGCATTCAAGGGGCGTTTAGGGCTTGGGGAATTGAAAGGAGAAACTGGGCAGCTTTGGCAAATGGACAGAAAACAGTGACAGCCTTGATTATCAGTGCTGTCTTCCAGTTCTCAAGCAGCCGAACGTTTTCAATTCCAGTACATCTACAAAAGCAAACAGCAGTCTGATCATTGGGTTTTTGGAGGAGGGATAGTTTGTACTTTTGGGGGAAAAAGAGGAGTCACCTCTGCAGTGGCAGGGACTGGGAAACATTACTTTAAAGAGAAAACACAAATCAAGATTTCCAAAACCAAAAGCAAGTGCCTAAATTTAGTCTTCGAAGTCCTAATTTAAGAACAGAGAAAGTGGCTGTTTTCCAAAAAGGCTGAGCAGCCAGGCCTGACAGCACATTTCTCTCAGAAGCCAGAACAATTATTTAGATGCCTATTTTGGGGATTTTATTAGAACTCAAGTTCAGGCACTTAGCTGTGAAAACTGGGATCTGTTTCAGGGAGTTCTTGAGCAGCTGGGTGAGAGCTGGAGGATGCTTCTGAAAGGGAGCAGGCTCTCAGTGCTTTGAGCTTTCAGCTTAAAATGGCTTTTTTTACTGCTGTTTGATTTGCTTAAAAAGGGTGCCATGGGATAGAAAGCAAATCTTTATACTTTTCTGCATCATCTTTACACCTGGAAAGTTACTCCAAGAAGAAACTCAAGAAACACCACCAAAATGTGATGAAGAATTCTTAAATTACTTCATAGCATAAACCCTCTAGAATGCATTTTTGTCGAAAGCATAGGGGAGAATTTCCTTTGAAGGGCAGAAGCTGGTTGAAAAAATCCTCCAGTATGTAGTAGCCATTTCCTCAGAGAGTAGTTTACATGCATCAGAAGAGCACGCTGTCAGTGCTGGTAAACTGTATGAAACACTTTCTATAAATAAATTTTTGAAACATATTCTACATGAAAAGCATGTTTCTGTGTAGGCTTTAAACTGTGTTTTTTGGTTGTCACTCCAAGAAGCACTGGGGCTATCAATGCCTGGATTGAGCAGTAGGGCAGAGCTTCACATCTTCTCTCCAAATATTTGCGTGCCTGATGGAGCATGGTGGCTGTCTCAGCTCATAGTGCCAGAAATGAACCCAGGATGCCAAAAGATCCAAAAAAACCTGTCTGTCAAAATCCAGAGGATTATTGAAAATGTAGTATTATAATGATGTTGCTCAATCTTATTGGGGCAAGGTGCAAGTTTACCCTTTCTTATGTTTGTGTGGCAGAATTAAAGTCCAGTAATTTTTTTTGTTTAAAGCATCAGGGTTTTTTTCTGGATTAGATATTTGGACTTGAAGGAGTGAAATATCTTCCAGTTTGTAAGCCTGACTGCTTCCAGACTCTGATCCAGTTTGCCCTGGTAAAGTAAAACTTGGTGGCAGAGAGGATGATTTATTTTTCCATTGTAGAAAGGCAGGTTAGGAAAAAATAACTGGTGCATATAGAGGTACATGTTTTAAAAAGCATTGTGTGGCCCAATTGGGTCTTTTTTCCCCTGACTGTATGTACTGGATAAGGCTATGGATGTAATCAGTCATTTTCTACAAGACCTTTGACACAGTTCCCCACAATATCCTTCTCTCTAAATTGGAGACATATGGATTTGATGGGTGGATTGTTCACTGGAAAAGGAATTGGTTGTATGACCACCTCCAGAGAGGAGAGGTCAGTGACTCAGAATCCTGATGGCCAAAGTGGTGTCCCTCAGGGGTCCGTGGAGGGACCAGTACTGTTCAGTGTCCCCATCACTGCACCCTCAGCAAATTTGGCAACAACCAAGCTGAGGGGTATGGTTGACATGCCTGGGGTGCCATCCAAAGGGACCTGAACAGGCTCAAGAAGTGAGTCTTGGGAGCCACATGAGGTTCAGCAAGGCCAAGTGTGAGGTCCTGTTCCTGGGCTGGGGAAGTCCACAACCATCAGCATGGTTTGGAGGTGAAGGGGTTGAGAGCAGCCCTGCTGAGAAGGTCTTGAGGGAACTGGTAGAGGAGAGCTGGCAGCATGTGCTTGCAATCCAGAAAGCCAGTTGTGTTCTGGGCTGCATCCAAAGCAGCGCGGCCAGTAGGATGAGGGAGGAGATTTTGCCCTTCTTCTCTGGTGAGACCCCACCTGGAGTGCTGCATCCAGCTCTGGGGTCCTCAGCACAGGAAAGACATGGACATATTAAAGTAGATCCAGAGGAGGTTAGAGAGCTGGAGCACCTCTCCCTATGGAGACAAACTGAGCAAGTTAGAGCTGCTCAGCCTGGAAAAGAGAAGGCTCCAGGGACATTGTATTGTGGCCTTCCAGTACCTAAAGGACCTACAAGGAAAATGGTTCAAACTTTTTAATAGGGACTGTAGGGTTAGGACAAGGGGCAATGGTTTTGAACTAGAAGGCAGATTTAGACTAGATGTAAGGAAGAAGTTTTTTCAGTGAGGGCATTGGAGCACTGGAACAGGTTGCTTATAGAGGTGGTAGATGCCCCATGCACAAAAACTTTCAAGATTGGATGGGGCTCTGAGCACCTTGAGTGGAAGATGGTGAGGTAGTTGGACTAGATAAGCTTCAAAGGTCTCTTCCAAACCAAGCCATTCCATGATTCTGTGAATAGTGTACCTTGTTGTGGGATGACTTGTAGGTAAAGGAGCTGCTGATCTGCTCGTGTGTGTGGTCAGCTGCAGAATTTGCTTACCTTACTTTCAGTGTTGGGGAATAGGCTAATCACAGTGTTTCAAATGGCCACTGGTTTAATTTTTCTGGGAGTCGATGTTTCTCTGAATTGGGAAACTATTCTAATTTTAAAAGAACCCTTGTAGTTGCTGCTGTTGAAGCAGTGTTTAATGTTGTGTGGCTGTTGGCAGGAGACTTGATGCATTTTCACATGACCCCCTCTGGAACAAAAGCAGATTGTTTCCTTCTGTTTTTCTGTTACACAAATGAGTTCCTTTTGAAACAATTTCTTTTTCTGCAAATTCTGGAAATCGACACCAGGAGTAGTTTTTCCTTTGCTGCGTCTTTTACAATCTGCCGTCGGATAATGCTGGCACAAAAAGCTGCTTTGGGGTACCAGCCCAAAAAAGCTGAGACCTCTGCAGAGAGCCTCCTCCTCTTGGGGAATGAGTTTTTCTTTCAGTTTTATGGAGGACTTCAATGTGGACTTTCATTTCTTGCTGTCTTTACTATAGCTAGGCAGAGTTTGTTTCTGGTTTCTAACTTGTTTGATTTACATATATGCATTTCTAGTGTACAGTAAATGTAGCAATGTATGTAGCAAGTCACTTCTGGCTTGAGCTTTTTTGTATATTTCAGTATAACAAACCTTTGGTTTTTTACCAGCCTCTGCCATCTGAAGCCTTTGCCTGTGAGAAGCAAGGTTAAAGTCAGATGCAGATTATTGGCTGATGCAGTGCTGCATAACTAGGCCAATTAGTACTGGATCAAAAGAGCAACAAATTGTTTAAGTGGGGATCTCAAACAACAAAATGAATCATCCAGCAGGGAGTGGGTTTCGTGGCAATATTTAATAGCTGACAAATGAAAAAAATTGATGGTATGATAAAAAGGTGCTTTCTCTAAATATCTTTTTTTCTCCTTGTAACTATATGCTCATTTCTCACTGCCTTCCTGATGTTTGTGCTTCTGGTGATACAAGTTATGTGTCCTTATTCCTAGGACACCAATGTGCCAGTGCTGTGGCCAGTCACACAAGTGCTCATAGTACCATAGCTGGTGAGGTGACATAATCCTAAAAATGCACTTTATTCAGAAGTGTTTGTTTTCTTGGGCTGGGCTTGTTAAGTCAGAAAATAAAACCAGTATGAATTAGGGCTGCAAAACACTTCTAACACTTCTGAGTATTTCAGTCAAGCCCTTTTGTTTGTGCCTGGTGACCAGATTCCAGTGATGCTCCTGTGGCTTCCTGTAGTCCCAAGCACTATGACATGGAAGGGAAAGTCTCTCCTGCATGTCCCTGAGAGCCCTGCAGGCACGGTGGGTGCTGGTGCAGGCAGAAGTGCTCAGGGAGCTGCTGGCCTCCTGCCTGGGGCCCTGCAGTGGAGGGGAAGAAGACCACAGAGTGGAAATGCGTGACCTAAGCCCCTTGTATTTGCCTGGTCCCATGGGAAGTCAAAGCCCCTGCAGGCCTTCAGCACTGGCTCCCAGTCCCACGTGGGACTGGGGAGAAAGCATAATTTGGATCCTGCTTGGCTTTTCTTGTTGGGCCGGGATGAAATTGAGGTTTCAGTTCCAGCTGACTAAAACCAGAGGATATATGATTCATTTAACTTGCATAAATCAGAAATCCTCTAGAGACAGGATTTGCACAGGTGGAAGGGAGATATTTCTTTAGGTAGAACTAAAAAAAGAAAAGAAAATACTAACTTTTTTTTCTTAACAAGTACATATAAGCTTGTGTAGTTGTTTTGGTTGGTGCTGTGAGTATACTGACAGCTTGTGTTGCTTATGTTATTTTCTCATAGCTAAAAATTGTTCTTAATATTAGTAGTTTAGGAAAGGAGAAACACCACAAAGTGAAAACCATTCTATTAGAAGTGGATAAAATTTTATTAGTGAGAGTACAGTACAATTCTGGATAGAAAAGAGGAAATTGGGAGAGTTGGGGGTTTTTGTTTTGGTTTGGTTTTTTGGTGGTTAATTTTGTTTGTTTTTTCTTAATCAAGAAGAAAATTACTTCCTCTTCTCTTGAGAACAGCTTTGTGCACAGTTGTCCCTGCTTGTGGCCAGTGTTGCTGCTTCTTTCCTGCTTTAAGCGTAGTGAGGTACCACAACGTGGGTGCACCTCTGTGTACAGACCAGGTGCTACCCATAAACAGTGGCTGTGTGAGGACCTGACAGATGACACTGAATCACTCTGCTGATGTTGGATGAATTTTATCTGGTAATGTCTTAGCAGTAAGCAGTTTCTGGAACTGGAGATGCTCATGCCACGAGATGCTGTATTTTCTCCCTGGACTCCGGAGCCCTCTCTCCCTGGGTGACTGTTGATCTCTTGGTTTTACGGGCTGTTAATCAGAGCTGTAATCAGTCACCTATCTGCAGGTGATAGCAGAGCCACTGTTTACTTTTTTCCTCCTTCCCTCCTCTTCCCTAGCTAGCCTTGCTAGTTATTTGAGACTCTTTGTTAAAATAGCTTCATAGTCTTTATTGAAAATTTCAGTGTTGCTGGCTTTCTCAAAGTCCAGTCCTCCTCCTCACTGAGGGATCTTACAAGATACCAGCTTTTATTTGCGTGTACAAAATACAGAACTAGAAAGAACTTCAGGTTAATCTGAGCTCATTATTTTAACTTCTGTGTATCTATAACTGTGATTAATTACTTCAGTGGGAAATGTAGCTCATACACCAGTGACTCTCTGAGACTAGAATAAGCTTTATGTACCTAATATATGCTGAGAAAGTCCATTGTGTTTGCTAGAATTTTTGTATACTGGTATTTTCTTTGTTAACCCTGACAGAATGTGTTCAGATGCTGAACAGTAAACTATTTTCCTGAGCAGAAAAACTAACTTTCTCCTTTTCTTTCCATTTCAGTAGGTTGTATAATGGAACTTGTGGATAAAACAATCAATAGTTACTTTGATGTTTGGCTTGGACCCAGAGGTAAGATTTCTCAAAAGCTAATAAATAAATGCATAAATAAAAATAATATCATGTAACAAATACATAAATCAACCTGATCTTATTAGAACATAAGAAACATTTTTCCTCTAACTTGACATTGACAGGTGACTACTTTCTTTAGGATCTGCAAAGCATCAAAATGTCTGACAGTGTAATAAATAAGAGTCTATTCAATGCTCCTGATCTTTTGACCTGAAGAGGTTGTTCTTCTTACTATCAGTTAAGCTCATGTTGTTTGTCTTAGTGGGTAACTTACCTCACTCAGATCTTTGCTGCTTTTTTTTTTAATTTAGTAATGGCTTTTATTCTAAAAAAGCCACTTTAATTTGCATTTAATGAAATAAAAAATACTCTTGCCTTCATAACTAGATCTTCTCTGGAATTTTTCACTAAAATTATCTATAGTTTTTGGGAAATACTGCTTCTTTGAAACCATTCTTTTTTGAAGAAGCAATAGTTTTGGTAGGTTTTGCCCAGGGAAAAACTCTGCAGGTGGAGAACTGCAGTCCTGGTCAGTGTGAGGAAGCCAGAGACTGTGGAACCAGGACAAGCAGTGGCCTCACGCTGCGGGCTTGGGTAGGATAGTCCAGTTCCACCTGGTTCTGACCAGGGAAATTAAATTACTGCATCCTGCACAGAGTGTGCAGAGCAGTGCTGCTCAGTGGCATATGCTTTCTTCTTCTGACTGCTGCACTAATGCCTTTTCTCTGTCCCACTCAAGATCCGGTGATGGTGCCCCTTCTTCTCAGGAGAAAGTGTGCAGGAGATGGAACAAGCCTCTGATTCTTCTAAGTGTGTTTTCTGTTTGCTTTTATTAGTATCTCAGTGCCCTTGTTGCCTCTCTCTCTCCATACTAAGCCTGTTTATATCAGAACATCCAGGCAATTTAACATATTGCATGTGCTGGCATATGGTCTCTGTTTGCTGTATGAGAAAAATCATGAACCATAAAGGTAGCAAATCCAAACAATTCCCTGCCTTGCCTACCTACTTTCCAACCTACAGTTTTAAGGCCTCCTTTCATACATTCAGGATCCATGTATGACTGCTTTAAAATTAGGTCAAGACTGTGAATGACAGCAATACTTGAATTGTTCATTCATAGTTTGGTTAACTTGGTTTCAGTACTTTGGGCTGACTGTAGTGAGAGGAGTGAGGTACTGTGCTGTTGCTGGGTGTGGACAACACAGATGTGGTTCAAAAGGATCACACTCATGTTCCAAGTAGTTCCCTAAAATTCTCTGAGGGTTGTTAATATGCTTTTCCTGAGAAGCTGATGCATTGCCAGCCAGACTGGTTACTCAGGCAGGACTGACTGCTCTGTGCTCCATTGCTCATACAAGGACTCCAAAATTTAATTCTTTCTAATAGCACATACATAAGTCTAATTGTGTTAGGACTGACTGGAAAATAATTATCAGGATCATCCACCTATGTCTGCTTCACTCCTAGGTTTGCTGACTCTAGGAAATAAGATGTGTACCATCAGGAAGGGTTGGTGTGAGAAAATAAAGGGGAGAGATTTGTTGAAGCTTTTTTTTATAATTACCTGTGGTATTCAAGTGGTGACAGTTCTGAATGCTAATGAGTATTTAAAAATAATAGTGATAATAACTTAAGAATATTTTTGCCTTAGGAAAAGAATTATCTCTGCTTTCTTAAATGTGTAAATAAAATGTTGTTTGTAATTAGCAACATGGCCATTAGTAAAAGGGCTTGCTGCACTTCCTTTGTCTTCCTTTGGTGTTCCAGCACTGGAATAATTTTGGATACAACTATTTTTAGTTGTATTGAATTCTCTCCTTACAAAATCTAAGTGTTTGTATGTTTTTGTTTGTTTGTTTCAGACCCCAGAGTAAAAGGATGGCTTCTTCTGGAGAACTATACACCTACCTTTATCTTCTCAGCCTTGTACTTACTAATTGTATGGCTAGGACCAAAGTACATGCGGAATAAGCAGCCGTTCTCATGCAGGGGTATTCTAGTGATCTACAACCTTGGACTTACACTGCTTTCTCTGTATATGTTTTATGAGGTAAGAGAAAGAGGGTTGCTCAGGCTTATTTTGTAGTGTCTGCTTTAATTACATTGGCTCGTGTTGAAAGTAGAGCAGTGCCTCCGAATTAGGGATGCATCTGCAGAAATGGTGCAACCATTTTCAAGTCACTTGTTTGGGGAGAAAACCGTAATTGTAATGTTACCTCTAAGGATGGTGTGAAACAAACCTTGCCTTAGACATCTCTGCTGACCTTGGCTAGCAATGTTTCAAATGCACTTTGCTCAGTCAGTGGAAGTGAAGTCTTGATCTTTCAGCATGAACTTGGCTACTCCTTCAGTAATGTCTCCTTGTTCAATGTGATTGTGCTGGTGGACTGTACAAAATACTTTGTAGCAAAACTGTGGCTTTATCTGGAGGGCAAAATGTTTTATTTACTTGTGTTTAATCATGCACACACTCCTTGCATCTTTGTCTGTAAGCTTGCAATAGGTTCTTTTGCGTCCTCTTAGTTTTGCTGGGAAAAAATGTTGCTGAAACAATACCATTGTGATTCATCTGGTTTTTTGAGCTTAAAATCTAAACATACAAAAATATTTCAGACTGAATTGAACTTTCTGTGGACTTATTTCCTTTCATAAAAACACAAATATTTAGGCAGTGTAAAGTCTCTACTTCCCAAAGAGCTCTTTAGCTACTTTTACTCAGAACTGTCTGTTTTTGTTCAAGTGAAAATGAAGAATTATGGTAGTGTAAATAATGATGTGCTCAGAAAATTACTCTTTTGCTTTAATGTACAGAATATTCTGGCACACTTTTAACCAAAGTATTTCTTCTTTCTGTAAGGAGATATTCCATTTTCAACATGCTCTTTTCAATTCTTTCACTACAGTCTTTTCAAATGCAGCCTAGGACTGAAACTACTAATCTCCTTTTTTTTTGCATGAGCTTAGAAGTGTATATAAGCTGCGATTCTCCTTTAAGTTTGTAGTTAATTCTATAGTGTTTTATAAGGTGAGTGTTTAGAGGTGAAGTGATTTAAATTCAATGTTATTTCTCTTGTGTAGTGAATTGTCTACTCAAAATTTATTGGGTTGGTTTATTAAGAAATTTGATACTTAATTGTTCAGTTGGGAGCAGTTTTGGGTTCAGTAGGTACTTGGAACTACTTGTGTTGTTGATGTCCTTACATTTCTAAACTCCTTGTCAGGGTGTTATAGTCCAGAAAATATGTGTGTTGATCAGTTTCATTTGTCTAAATGTAGTGTTGATGTTGACTTCAATGTCCATCTGCATTATTTGATGCAGGTATTATTTACAGTTATATAATGATCTGTTGTTTTAACCTCCAGTAATGTTATTGAGAGTTTAGAAGTGCAGACTTTTCTTCAGTTGTACCAAGTGCGAATACTTGGAATAATACTCATAGTTTCTAAATTACTGTAACATTCTGCTGTGTTACAAAACCTGCTGGTGAATTTAAACAAGAGAAAATACCCGAACTGTTGATCCTATAAATGTCTTTTTCTTGCTAACAATAAGCTGGTTACCAAGGGAGGACTGTTCATTATATGCTGAAGAAGTCCTCATACTTGTAACCAGATAAGTAGCTTTTATATTGTGGAGCAATGACACAACTAAATTGCAGTGAATATTAAGACCCCTCCTTCCTGTATAATGAAATACTTCATGTGAAAATGAGTGTTGCTCTTAATCTAGTATTATCCATATGGAACTGTCCGTTAGTATTGTAAATATACCTTCTTCTTGTAAATGGGCGTACACAAAGCTAGAGCATTATGAAGATGATCAAACACATTATAGTGGCAGTAAAATGTGGTTGGCAGCACTTAGAAGCTGGATGTGAGGGCAAGTGATGCTCTGCAACAGGGGACTGATCCCATAAAAATGCTGCAAAGCAGAGAGCCATGCTGACATAACACCACACTGCTTGATGTTTGCAGGGAGAGAACCAAAGGGCATAGGGAAAAATGGGTTCTTGAACCTCTAGGTATGTTCTCTATCTGAAGTACCTGCACAGCATGTGATACCCTTGCTCATATCTCATCAGTCTTGGAAATTTTCCTTTGAAGGATTAGCCATATATCAGTACTTTATAGTGCCCTTCCTTGCTTTTAAGACAGAATGATGAGGAACAGCATTCAGAAAACTTGAGTAACTCCCTGTTCTCCTCCTTGTTTTAAGGAACTCTCAAAACTCCATTTTGAGTTTCAGTTGGATTAAAATTTTTCAATCCTACTGTGAGGAAAAATCATAAAATGTCACCATTTATGAACTTGTTTAGTAGCGTGTCTGAAAAGAAGTTGCTTTAATAGCTTGTGTACAGTGCACTGAAACCCTACTTTGAAGTTTTTCCTGAGTTACAGCTTGGTGATTTAGGTCATGATTCATAGCATCACAGCTCAGTTTGCATATTATGTGACCAAAACAAGATGTTAAAGTGAGGTATCCTCCCAACTGGGATGAAAAGGATGGCCTACTTGGTTTTCTGACCTTTATGTCTGAATGATTGTAAGCAGTAACATGGGGAAGTTTGGCATCATAGGATTTGTGTAACTCTAGGTGTTGTGTACTTTGGTCTAAAATCACTAGAAATTTTAGACCTGTTATGTGGAATTCCTAATAGTTTCTGTCTGTACTTGCTGTACCTTTTTTATTAGGATATTTAATGACTTGGCTGGGTTTTGGTACTCACAAGAAGTGGACTGCTCTTGTCCCAGACAATATAACAGACAAGGCAGATCTAGGGGAGCTGGAGAGGTTTTTTGTCTAATTTGTCACATACTTCAGGAGGACAGGATGTTCTTCAGGGCCAAACAATGCTTTATTCTGTAAAAATCTAGAGTGCTTGGACTTTAAGGAGAAATAACACTTTTATGTCTCAGGCAGGGGCATCAAGCAATGGCTTCCTCTGTGGTGGAGAAGGTGCCTAGCAGGGGCTGGCAGTGGCGTTACTGGATATGGGCTGGCATGGCTGTGTCTGGGGGAGCTGCAGGAGCAGCTGGAACAGCAGAGGCAGCACTGCTTCCCCCGTGCTGCTGCTCTGTGCTGGGGTCACAAGGCTGTGACCCCTGCCTGTGCAAGGGCCCGTGCCTCTCTGCTTGAGTCTCAGCTGGGTAACTTAGCTAAGGGGGGAGAGTGCCAGGTACCCAGTTACACTGCACACAGACCTGTGTTATTTTGAGGGAGTTTGTTAGCAAAACTGGCCAAGTGATCTGGAGCACCTGGGTTTACATTAGAGAAAACTGGTCAATGATGAAGGCTCACTTTCTTAAGTGATCTCTTTACTGTCTCTTTTCTTCATCTGAAAAATTCCCTACTAAATCTGCCTGAGAAAAGTCTTAGATTTTCCTGATGAATGAGGCGTTGCATATACTGTAGGAAGAGCGTAGGAAGCAGGGGACTCTTGCAGAGGTGCTGTGTCACACGAGCCATGGGTGGCAGCCAGGCTGCTCTTTCCTCTCCCCTTTCTTTCTCCACCCTTCTGAAGCCCTTATCTCTGCCCTGGGGTAACTGCATTCACGTAAAGATAAAGTTCTGTATCTGTGCAGGCATTTGCTTGCTTTGATCAACCTCAACTTCTGTTTCTCTTCATTCTAATCTAGCTGTGTTTTGAGCCTTGTAAACCCATCAGCCTTGACAGTGTGATGCAGTGCTAGGTCCCTTATCTGCCACTCACCAGTGAGTCTCAGACTTTAGTTTTATCATGAGAAAAAACCAAAATACTCCACAGTAACACCTCTCCTCCACCCGTCAGACTGGCATAAGTGTCCTGGCCTGTTTTGGTAGCAGAGGTGATAAAAAAGCATGAACGCCACAGCATTTCAAAGAATTCAGCAACAGAATTACAAAATGAAAGCAATAGGAAAAAAGGGGAGGAAAGGGGAGGAAAGTGTGGGTTGTTTCAGCGCTAGTGGAATCTTGAGCTGCAGGTTTCCCTTGATCTGAGGGGCTTAACACTGAGTTTGAGTACCATTTTCATTGGCTTATGAACTGTCTTTTTGTGCTGCTTAGAAACCATATGAAGTGGTTTGCTCAAGTGCAGATGGCTATAATTGGCCTTTTCTGGACATGTTAATTTGTCAAGAGAAGATTTTCCTGTGGTTGTCCATCAGCAGTGCCATCAGCAGGCCTGAACTCCTGCCAGCCTGAAGATGAAGGACGTCTGGAGAGTGCGGGCAAGGAAGGAAAGGCAGTCCAAGGCTGTGTGGGCAGAGGAGCCACTGCTCTGTTTCTGGGCAGGTTTCACACCTCCTGTACAGTGGTGTAAGGAGATCTTGGAGATGCTGGGATCCGGGGAGCAGCCCACAAGTGTGAACAAGGACTTAAATGCGCTGCTGGAAATTTCCCACCCCTCCTTATTGCTTTTGGGGTGGCAGGGAAGCAGCTTCCTGGGACTGTACCCCTGTGCATAATGGAGCCATTTGTGGTCATGTTTCAGAGTGATCTCTTGGTTTTGTTTTCTGAAGCCTTCCAGCATGGGATTAAAGCATTGTGGGTGCAAGAAATAATGATGCCAGGCAAAGGAGCAGCTGACTAAATGGGGAAGATTATTTACATGTTGTGTGTTGCACTGAGTAAGGTTTGTGGGCAGCAACAGCAGTTTGTGGGCAGCTGTAGCAGCTTTTAACCAATTAGTTCCTTCTTGAGAGTGGGGAAGGAAATTCTTTTTGTAACTGTACTAGCTATTTATATGATAAAACATGCTGACATTTCCTACAAATGTTGGTTTTCTTATGTCATTTGTGGCTGTGAGAGTATTACAGTTCCTAGCATACAATAATACATTCTTTTGTAAAGAAGGGAGTACTCAGGTTGAGGTGAAGCCACTGCTCATAGCCACACTGATGCCATTGTCCTTTAGAGAGGTGGGATCCATGGAGACACTTTTGGTTGCATTACACTTTAGATGGTGAACCTGTACTGCTTGCAGTAAAAGAGCTGTGGATTCACTATGCCAGCCTTCACTGGGAAGAGGTTTATGGAGTGCAGCATTAATGATGGATGTTGTTTGGATTAATTACAATGTAAACAATGTGATTATCCTTCTATTCCTAACACTTCCTTGAACTATGAGAAGTGTATGAAAACATCTGTAAGCTCTTAACATGATCACAGCACAATGTGGTGTTCTGTCTAGGGACTGGCGGGCGCTTGCAAGGCACGCAGTCTTTCCCTCAGTGGCCTGGTGGTGGCTTGTGCAGAGCTTGCTCTGGGGCACAGCTGGTCCTTGAGCAAGGTACCACTTCTAAACTGGTGTCCTCTGCAGAGCCCTGCAGCCAGGAGAGGAGTCCTTGCATGGCTGCCTTCCCTTTGTTGCTTGGGTAGGGAAAGTGCCTGGCTCTGCTGCTGATGTGCACGGCTGCCCTGCCCTTGCTGTGGCAGGCTGCTATTGATTTATCTCTAATACAAGAGATACTTTCAGATATGTATGTTATGATATAACTAGATGTACGTTTTTTTCCCCTAAATCACAGCAATAATACTATCTCAGAAGGTCAAAAATAATGACCTAGGCTGACTGAGTATTTTAAAAGCTAATTTAGGAGGAAAATGAGGCATGAAGGAAATAACATTGGGGAAAGGTAGATCATTTGAGTGATAATCTTTATTGAACCTTTTAAAATTAGCTTCCTGTTCAGAGTTCTGAGCAGCATTTAGTTATACCTGTGATTGTAGTCTTTTAATCAAGTGATCTTTTAAAATTACTTTTAGTATAAAGAATTTCTACTGTGGCTTTGCAAAGCTATTTTTTATCCTGCAGATAGATAAGGCGAAAAACGTACAACTTGCTGCTGCCTTTCAGATGTTTTATGAGATACTGAACAATTTTTTTTCCACTTGGGAGTTGCCTCAAGTTGGTACTCCTCTCCTAATGCTATTCCCAAGAGGAAGAACATCTTTATAAACAATGTTCAGTGATCCCTTCTGTAGAGATACTAAAGGGGATCTTGTTCATGTCTTTGCACATGCTCCGTTCTCCCATTCATCTCTCAACCTGTCCTACCATCTCCTGCCATCTGTGAAAGGGTGAGAACATCCAGCATGGATCTTGTTTCTCTAGAGATTAGAGCCAGCCCCTTCACAGCAGACACCTGTCATGTCATGACTAATAGTTGGTCATTACTCTTTATTGTGACTCCATTATGTTTGAGGTGTTACTTGTTATGCCAGGAAGTCAGGAAGGCAGTGGCATATCCTGCAGAGGAAGTCACTTATATTGGGAAGGATGTAATGTGCTTGGCATGAGTGAATTGCTTAAAAAGATCCTGAAGAATGGCAATGCAGTGAAGCATGTGTTATTAGCTGTTAAGGAGAGCAAAGCTGAAAATATGCTCTGTCAAGTGGTTGAAAAAATTGTAATCCCATCTCTTGAGTATAAAATTTTTTAAAGATGTAGCTCTTTCCAAAAGTAATCAGAAGAAAAATGTATTTACTGAACTTTGGTTATGTACTTTCTCTAACAATCAGCAAAGAAGAAGACTTCACTCTGAAAATGCTCACACTGTGGGATAAGTGGGGATAAAATGTTTCCTCCTATTTTTATTCTGGTATACCCCAGTTGAGAGAATTTATGAATTCACCCTTCACTATGATTCAGTCACTGCTTGAAACTTGAATTCAACCTAATGCCACCCTCGAGTGCCCAGGATTTTCTTTACACCAGATGTCTGGGCAGAGCCACTGTGGAGGTTTGCAGGTACCATGGAGCTCAGCCTTCTCCCCTGATAACACTTTATTTTTTTTATTTGCTCAGCTGGTGACGGGAGTATGGGAAGGAGGATACAATTTCTTCTGTCAGGATACACACAGTGGAGGAGAGGCCGATATGAAGGTACGGTAATGGAGATTTAGAGGTGGAAATGTTTCAAATTGTCCACTTGAGTGTAAGTGGAGAGCAGAACAGTATTGATTATGCACATTTTGGTTAAACTATAAGCTATTTTCCTTCTTTTGCAGTACAATAGACAATGCACTGTCAGACATAATAGTTCATATATTATATATTCGTGGTTGGTATTTTTGTGAGTAATTATGTGCAAATTTTCAAGAGTCCCAGATCAAAAAATGAGGACCTGGTGTTCAGATTGTATCTAACCGCTCTGTGTTGAGACTACCCTTCTCTTTCTGAGATGTGGTGATGATTTCTTCCGGTCACATTTCTGACCTCTCCTTTACAGAGAGCACTGCAGCACCAGCTCTGGTTAAATATTTTCTTATTTCTCCCAGGACAGCCCAGGTGCACAGCAGTAGCCTCATGAAGCAGTCTTTGTCATCCTGTTTGCAGCTGAAGCTGTAGATTTGTACCTCGATCTCCTATGGAGAAACCTGAGGCAGAAGTATTTCAGATCTCAGCAGGGTCTCCAATCCTGGTAGTGCAGGACAGAATCTGGATTTTAATCACTTAGATAACATAAGAGTTGAAAATCCCCACAATGTGCAATGCTTCTAAAACTTGTTTCCTCCTTCCAGATCATACGTGTCCTCTGGTGGTACTATTTCTCCAAACTCATTGAGTTCATGGATACCTTCTTTTTCATTTTGAGGAAAAATAATCATCAGATCACTGTTCTGCATGTCTACCACCATGCAACAATGCTGAACATCTGGTGGTTTGTTATGAACTGGGTGCCTTGTGGTCACTGTAAGTACTGGGTTATGGTGGGGGAACATCTGCATCAGGCGCTTTTTTTTCGTGGTCTTTTGATCAAACCAAACATCTCTGGTACCTTCAGCTGCAGGATTTGTGTTCTGCACCATATTAAGCTGCTTTGCTGAATTGCAACTATTGTGGATGGTTGCAGGAATTAAGCTGCCAGCACAGCCTCTAGGAAAGGAATGTCTGTGTAAATTGAAGAATTTGTGTGGCAGTGTGACATTTATCAGGTGCATTAGCCCATGTCAGATACCCATCAACCTTGCTTTCTCTATTTTTGCTGTAGTTACAGACCCTCTGATGAAACAATACTCTTTTTCCAGGTCAAGCCAGAAGCTTGTTTCAGCTGTAAAACAGCTAAAAGTGACTCTAGTCCTTGTATCTGTAAAATTCACTTCAGATATGACTTTCTTAATTTAATCTCATTATACCACTGGGCATAACAAATGATTTCAATTAAAATCTTGTCCCCTGAGCACTAATGAACATGAGCAAATGAATCTTAAGTGGAAAATTTCCATGTCTCTCTTGTCTAAATCCTGCTAACCTTTGGCAATCTGACTTCAATTCTTCTACTGCATTTAGCTGGCATGTAGTTTCTTAACTGCATTATCATGGCTTAGCTGTGGTTGGGATGTGCAGCTTATAGGTACTGGCTTTGTTGAACACTCCATTCAAGAGAAACCTTTTCAAACCCCATGGATTTGAGCTACTGGAAATGCAGACTAAGAGGCTGCATTCCTCAGGAGTCTGGTCTCTGAGCCAAACAGCATAGAAACTTGTATTTGTTTTGTGTTGTCAGCACAACAGTGAGTAATACTGAACTTATAAAAAGTCTGCCTCTGGAAACACGTTCTCCTCCAAGGAAGTCAGTCCTTGTTCATACAGCAATCAAAACTATGTGTACGTAGAATCTATCTTGTGCTCATGTGGTTTGAAAACACTTTTGTGCTATTTCTAGTCATGTGTTTTTCTTCTTCCAAGCTTTGTGTTCTGTTATGTAATCACAGCTCGATGCCGTTTGGTGTTAAGCTAGAAGTTTCTTTAATGACTAAAAGTGCTGTAAACAAGGACAAACAAAATAGCTAACTTGCAGTTTCTGAAGGTATCTGAAGCTTTTTGGTTATAAATGACAAAATTGGCTCCTGCCTGGAAGGAAATGAAATCAGCCTAAAAGTAGATGGGTGAAGCTGTTGATTGTTTGATATGTGAGCATTCCACCTTTCTATCAGTTTCCTCAGTTTCCTTGAGAAACCATAATGTAGATGTAAAAAAGAGTAACTTGAGGAAACAAAACCAGAAGGCTGGTGTAAAGCACAAAGCTGCAAAGCAGCGCAGCTGTTCCATTGGGTAGGCAAAAAAAAAAAACAGGGTAAAAAAAGAACGCTCTTGCTTTTCTTCTAAGAGAAATAATATTTTAAATAGTAACATTTTGAACTTGTTATTTTTGTAGGTTCCATGAAACAGCATGTTCCTTCCTGGTAATGCAGTGTACTTTCTTTTTCCCTTGCCCTTTTTTTAGCTTACTTTGGTGCCACACTGAACAGCTTTATCCATGTCCTCATGTACTCCTACTACGGACTGTCTGCTGTTCCAGCAATGCGTCCTTATCTGTGGTGGAAGAAGTACATCACTCAGGGGCAGCTGGTGAGTGACTTGCTCTTCAGTGCTTCAGCAGGCTCTTTATTTGTGATGAGGTCCTCTTGTCTTTACCCAGTCAGGAAATTTTGGCACGGGACAGCAGGAGAGAGAATGAGAACTAGTACCTTCTACATCTGGTAGTGCCTACATCACCTTAGAAATCCAGCTTCTGCACGTGTGTTTGCTCTGTTTTCAGGACCATGGGGGACTGGGGATGTACATGAATCAGTGCTGAGGTCTGTGGGATCTTTCTCCCCCACACCATGTTGTGTGGCTAGATGCGTTTGGGAATTGCAGTGCTGGGATTTCTGGGACTCAGTAGCCAGGGAGGAGGCTTTTCTTACAAGCCCTCTTCAGCTAGCCTGCTCTTCCCTGTGCTTGGTTGGTCAGGCTGGGACAGACCAGAAACCGAGTGCAGTGCCATCCACAGCTAACAAGGGCCATTCTAGTTCTGAGGGACAATGCCTTTTCTGTCCTACTTTTGCATGCAGTTGCAAATGGTTTATTAAAAACTATTCAATATTTCTGCTCTCTTTCTGCACTTTAAATGGGCAGATTTTTCTCTTGTAATTCTGTGTTGGACTCCTTGTATCAGTTTGCATTGTTTCTAGTGTGTGTGGTGATGAAGCCTGACCACTGTGTGCTGGAGGTGGTAAGAGCAGTGAAATTAAGTAATACAGCACATGCTGTAGTGATACTGCATAAGAACCAGGTTTCAGTCTGTACAACATGTCAGAACACCAGAAGGAAATGTGCATGAGTGTTCTCTCTTCCCCATATTGTAGGGGGGGAAACTGAAACCTAGAGATAAATTATTTTTTTATATTCTTCCCCCCCACCCCACCCCTTCTGAGAGCAGTGAATAGTTTTAATAACCTTTGCTGGTGCTGATTAATAACATTTACTGCCAGCAATTCACAGTGTTGATTTTCAACATGTTTTTTTTAGCAGTTCTTCCTGAAGGATGGCTAAGTATTGTAGTTAAGGGCTCATTATTTTCATAGGAGGCATGGGGTTGCTTTGGTTTGAGGTTTGTTTCTGTTTTTCTTTCCAGATTTAGGCTCTGTGCTTCATCCTGGTTGTTCAAGTGCTACAGAGTGCAGTGTCTTGGTGCTTCAGTTGCTCCCCTGGCTATTGTCATAGCTGCTTTCACTTCCTCAGCTGCTCTGCGTGCATAGCTGTTAGGGCAGCAAAATAGCAGAGCAGAACAAACAGTCTTTCCCTTTTAAAATAAACATTCCCTAATCTGGTAGCCTTTATGTGAGGATGAATTTTGCCTAAGGCCCTCTGCATCGCATAAGCCCAAACTCTGTTTTTCCAAAAGAGATAATTAAAGATAATTGAACCCTTATCCTCCTCCCTGGCTCCCCAGCTTCCCTGCAGCCTTTACCCCAAACATTCTTCCACTGGAGCCATATGTCAGACAGTTCCTGTCTGTGGGAAGGGATTGCAGGGGTCTGTGTGTAGACCAAGTGACCCCAGGTCTTTTGCAGCTGAAGCAGTGAGATGCAGATCTACTCCATTAGGATGGTAAAGTCAAATCCCACTGAACTCTCACTAGGAAGAAGGTGGTCTTTCTTCCTTGGGACACTTGTGTATCAGTTATGCCTAAGTTATTCTGATGTTCTAAAATGGAAAAATAGAAATAAACACACTTAACAGGATACCACAATCTGAATGTCTGCTAACTCAGGTTTACAGAGCAAACACTTGCCAAACACACAATATTACATACTATTTACTTGTTTTGGAAATAACTGTTGAGGTTTTGGTCACTCATGTTTTTTTTCCTCCTTCCATTAATGTTCTCCATTTCTCTTATTTTTGTTTTCTCTCCCCAGATTCAGTTTGTCTTGACAATCTTCCAGACCAGCTGTGGTGTTGTTTGGCCATGTGCATTTCCTCAGGGCTGGCTGTATTTTCAGATTTCTTACATGATTTCTTTGATTATCCTCTTCACAAATTTCTATATTCAGGTAAAAGTAACATTCATCAACTCTTTCTAGCATTCTGCTGGCTGTATCTCACTGGAAAGCTGTGACAGAAAGATATGCTGGAAATGTCCTTTTGCTATCCGTCACTAATGTGCATATGTTCTTGAAGTACTACACTTGTTGATCCACCCCCTACTTTCAAGTATTCTCATGCTTTGTACCCATCATTCAGAACGCTTAGGAATTTCAGTAAGCCAGTTACACAAAAAAATGGCTTATTGCAATTTTAACTGCAGGTAAGGGAGAGGAGGAGCTTTTTATGTAAGACAAAGCTTTCCAGTCTGAAATAAACCAGCAGCCTGTGAACCAGTGAAGTACCCAAAGGAATTGTTCATTTCTGCTTTTACAAGGGGAGATGCTTGGTTTTTATCCAGGGAAACTTCCTAAACTCACAACATGCAGAAATATGGATTTTGTTCACTTCTACAGGCACTTTTTTTGTATTTTCATACAGAAAATAAGCGGGTTTAGTTGTGCTTCTACAAATCTGATTTCATGTTTGAACAGATCCAGACTTGGTATATGTTGCTCTGAGCAGTTCATAACTGGGCTCTGTACAAAGATGTACAACTACTGTCTACAAAAAATCATGTACTACTGTCTGCAGAAAATCAAACCAACAGCCTGCTGCCCCCAAACAAGCAAACTCTGTTATATGTTTCAAATGTCATTTGAGAGACTTGGGCATTTTGGTTCCTGTGAGAATGATTCATGGGGGGAAACACAGCAGGCTTCCCTGTCTGTTCTTCTGGTACTTCTTAAAATCAGTCCCATGATTTCTATCACTTGCTACATATGAACATGCTAATTAAACATTATAGTATATTCCAGATATTACTTGATTTTCTTTGTCAATTTTGCTCATATTTTAACTTTTAATTGTTTAAATTCCTTTCACACAGAAATTTTGTCAGGCAGCTGGGCCCCTTTGAAAAAAAATTATGTATATTTTACTGTCTATAATTTTTTAAACAGTCTCCCCAATCCTGTTAGTTTTTGATTCTTGTCTTAGCCAATGGAAATTCCCATCACATTTCTATCTCTGAACTTCCCTTGCTTTTATTGTTTACCTACCTCTTGTTCTGGCTTTGTTCAAGGTACTGTCACCTGCAGTGCCTCAAACGTCCTTCCTCACATGTCATTTTGAGTATATTCTTATTCCATAGTCTGCTCATAAAATTGCTTCCCTTGTTTCTGATTTACTATTAGTATAACACTGCCATCATACTGCCTAGCCTTTTTCTTTTCAAGTGAACTGCTCCTCTCACTGTGATGAATGAAAGGCATAGTGTAGTCTCATACACAAAAAGTGGTTGAGCTTGTTAGACTCTTACCACCTGCACAAGGTCTTTAGAAATGATGAATGCAAGTTTACTTTTGTGTTTCTAGAATTGCTGTGAAGAAGTGGTTATTTATATCTAATTAAACAAAACCATGTGTCTTTCCATGTATTTTAGACTTACAACAAGAAGGCATCCTCGAGGAGGAAAGAGTATCAGAATGGCTCCACGGCCATTGCAAACGGGTACACAAACAGCTTTTCTTCCCTTGAGAACAATGTGAAACAAAGGAAACAAAGGAAGGATTGAAGACCAAACTGAAAAACCATTTTGATAACCCCAACAACAAAATCATCTGATTGTAAGCACAATGAGAGTTGTGCACTAATACTCTAATGGCTACTGTAACTATTCCTGCCTAGAATAGTGTGATTTATGTAGGACTTAACCAGTGCAAACACCCTAGAAACTGTATACAGAACATTAAAGTAGGTTAAAGTTTAAAAATAATTCTGGGCTGTCATTGACCCTGCTATAGACTATGGAAGGGAGTATTATCATATTATCCAACACTGCTGTTGCCTTACTAGTCAATATGATAGGTGCTGAATTATGGTTCACAATTTGAAAACACTGTAATCTAAACCTCCATTTTTTTAACTATAGATCATGCATGTGATTGTAGAGGTAATTTGTATGATGCTGGTTTCAGTAGATAAACACACATGCCTTAAATTAAAAAGCAGGGCCCAAAGCTTATTACTGGTTTAAAAATTAGGGTATGTTTCAACTTTTCAGTTGATTGACTTTTTATCAAAAAGTCACTTAGAAGAATCCATTGATCATTTTACTGTTCTGTGTGTGATACACGATGCTACGTATCTCTTACTCGATGCAGTGAAATTGGAAATGGTGCATTTAGTTTTGTATATTTGACTTTAATTGACTCAACAGTCACAAAACAGATGGAAAAGTTATTTTACCTTTTTAATAGATCTTATTTTTTTATTTGAAGTACATCACTAACATAAAAGTAATTGGCAGTTACACAGTCGAGTAAGATTTAAATATTGTCTCTAAAGTTTAGAGCATATACAGGGTGGACCCATCTATTCTTTTCACTTTTTTTTTTTTTTTTTCTTATTTCTGAGAATTCTTAAATGCTAAATGAAGAGTGGTTTTTAATATGAAGCTGGCAGTTTCAAGTGTTATTACCATAGCCATATCCGTATTTTAGGAGCTACTGTTTAAGTCTGTGACATATCCAAAAGTATATTTAAAAGTGGAGCCAGAAGGATGCTTTTCTGATGGAATTGTCTGTGTGTAAGTTGGTATCTGAACTGTTCTTCATGTAGCATACATTCACTTTCAAAATGTGCCTAACACAAAGATTTTTTTTTCCCAAGTAAGCAAGTTTAAACAGTTAAAGTCATAGCTAATGTTTTTAAAATGTTACTGAAATGTGCTGCAAATGTCTGTTTCTGTAATGTGAGTTGTGTATATCACTGGTAATGTTTTGGCTTGTTATCTAAGGGTTTGGTTTGAGTGCTGGTTAAAGTTACTCCTTCTTGTAAAATCCTGTCTTGCACATATGAGGAGTCAGTTGCAGGGCCAATATCTGTTGCTGGTATTCTGATACCTTCCATGATGGAGTCCATTAAGCTCTGAAAAATTGAATTGTGCAAGACATTCTGCTGGTCATTGCTCAAGTTTAACTATTTGGTTTTTTGATATTTATATAAATGCCAGTTTTAACACATTTAATTGTTTTTAAATCTTTTTTAAAATTTTTGCACATCTCTTAAGGAATTAATAAGTTCTCTTACTAGCCTTGTGGGTTTTCATTCCTCGTTTTGAAGGAGACAGTGTCTGTTATGTTTACATTATCAAAGCTTGTGCGTGTGTCTTCATTTCTAGGTACTGGTTTGCAGAGTCTTTACATAGCTCAGTACAGCAGCTACAATGTTCAAAATAGGCTGTCTAAATGTGCTAGAAATAAACTCTTGGCTCATCTGAATATACTTCATTGTTACTGTTTGACATGGTTTAATCATTAAAACACTTTTGATGATCTCTACCTGAATTCTGTGGGTCTGTACAGATTCTATGCATTGCCCCATCCTGTGTCAGGCCAAGGAGGAGCCACCATGATGGAAGAACAGCTGCAGATATTCAGGGACATTTAATGTACCAGAGATTTGGCAACACAATCTTTACAGAAAGCCTTGGCAGTTACTAGACACTATTCCCTTGCCTGGCTGTAGAAATACTGGTCTGTGTGATGGATTTAACTCCCGCTGGGATTACTGACTCACTGAATGCAGAGCAGCCCCAATAGCCTGAGATGACGAGTGCCAGGAGCAATGCATAATGTGACTGAGAGGGGCTTCCTGCCTCAGCTGTCCTGTCTGTAGAATGGGGATAATACCTCTCTCCAGAATGGGAGCATTTTTGCAATTTCCTTTTAGCTTCCCTTGCCCCTAGGTGATTGTTTTAGAACCCTCTCTGATTTCAGTGTTTAACATGGCAACAACCCCAGATAGGCTGGTGATGGACTTGGTAAAAGAGAGCTTCTTACATGGCTGGCTGTTTTCCCTTGCAGGCTCTTCAAACAAAAAACATAGACAAGGGAAGTGGGTTTACACTTTGTGTGAAAGGCTTAGAGGTTTCATGCTCTGTTGGTCTCCTCTGGGAGGGTTCTCTGAGTGCCTGAGGTAGTTGCTAAGACAGTTTCCTTCACATGCCAATTCAACTCTGAAATTGTTGTGTTTCTAAGCAAGGCTCAGTAACATGCAGTTCTTTGGCTGTTAGGCCAAATCTCCAGAAAGTACCTGGAAGGCAGAAGCACCAACCTGGCCTCCCTGTGTGAGCCAGCAGCAATGAGGCTCTGCTGTAAACCTCACCTTCAAGGTTAATGGCACGTGGTGACAAAACCCAGTGACTTTGTCCAGAACTGGCAGGAGATGTGACCTTGGGAACATCGGCAGTGTCTACACCTCTGTGGCAAAAACTGTGGCTCCTGGATACTCTTCTACAGTCTCAGCAGCAATTGAAAAGTGTCTGAGAGCTGGATGGGTTAGATCACACATCATCTTGCCATATTTGATGGACCCAAGCACGAGCCTTGGGTTGGCCCAGCTGGCTCAGCTTCCAGTGCATAATCTGACCTGGGGCAAGTAACAGCCTTTGGGTTGCCTCAATTCCTGATCACTCATAGTTTTCCTAATAGCTGGGATTGGTGCCTGGGACTATGAGAGAGTTCTCAAAAAGGACTTCTTGGCAGGAGAGCTGAAAAAAGATGAACTGCTGCCAACAGGCTGAAGAGGTTTCATGTAACAGTGGCTGAGGAGAATGACACAGTTCAGTTATTTGCAGAGAGAATGACCAAGCTACAAACCATTAGGTTGAGATCTTGTGCAGTTCATGAGCTGACCAAATCCCTCCCTGCACTCAGGCTCTACAGCCTCAGTGATGAAATGTTAAGCTTTTGTTCAGCTTTGAATGGGATAGGTAAGCTCAAATGCCACAAAGCAGCTTTTTTAGGGTGATCGTGCTGTTGACATTGAGTGCTGGGTCCTGGATGTGCAAGCCACCCATGAGACTGGGATTTTTAGGTTGGCAGGAAGAGGAAAAGCAGAGAACAATTATGGAAATCTTTGCGGTTGACCATGTATTATTTTACTTGAGGCAAGAGAGATACTAAGTGTTGGAGCTTATAATAGGACTTATAGCCCCAAAATGGGGTAACAAAAGCCTCAGATCTCATAGAGAGCTGTTCTGGGGGTTGCCTCTGCCTTTGATACTTGGTAGCTGTCTCGTGTGTTTAAGTTAATAAAGTGTGTTCCTTGTATGAAAATGGAATATGTTGTTAAAACATACGCATTATTCAAAAAAGGAGATGTAAAAGATGGATGCCAAAGAGAAGTATAAATAAAATCAGAGGCCAAAGTACTTGAGCTGTGTGGGTTCTGCAGGGAATCCCTTTGAGACAATGCAGGGAACAATGAAATGCAGGTACAGATCTGTTAGAGAAATGCTGCTCCAAGTTGTATTGGTACAGGGGATTAACTTACATTGTCACTGTCACACTCTTGTCAAGAATTCCTGCACCAGCAAAAGTGATTAGTTGTGATCATCAGGATGTTTCACAAACTGATTTGTAGAGCAAACTTTGATTCCATTTTTGATTTTTAATTCATTTACTTTAAATAGATGGATATACAAAACAAGGTCCATATGTTTCTCAGTTTCAGTAGAACGCATTTGTATGAGCAGGGGAACCTGGAGTTCCCAGGGCCTCCCATGACATACAGTAGCAGAGGCATTAGTTTTTAAGTCAAAGTATTAAAATAATCTCCAACAGAAAGGAGGGAAAAGAGCAACAAAAGTCCAGTAAAAAAAAAAAGTGTATTATGTTTAAATGATTACAGGTTTCAGAATAAATGTGAAGAATGAGTAAAAGGAAGTAAAAAGAAAATGGGAAAAAATGTAACAGTGCTTTTCTGGAAGTAATCGCATCTGATTGACCCATATTGGTTTTTAATTAAAAAAATACTGTGTAGACAAAGAAAATATATCTTCCATCCCTCTGGAATAGGTAGTATTTTCAATCTTGGAAATTATTATGTAAACTAGAGGGTGTGGTGACCAGCAACAGGATCCGTGGATAAGCAAGGTCAAACTGATGAGCAGATGCTTTGTCTCAATGCTTTCAGCCAGAACGGAGCCCATTAATAATGTTTTAGAAGAAACCCTGGTGTAAAAACCAGGACTATTTCCATATTTCCAACAGTGTTTGGAGATGACAACATCAGAAAGTACTGTCAGTGCCAGGAAAGATTACATCTCGTACAGCAACTACCTTGCTGGCTGGCGTAAGGAATGGAATTACTGTAAATCCCCCTTAGGCACCAGTAACAGCTGTTTCCATGGGAGTTCCAGTTGGACATGACTGAAGAGAAGGAAGATACATTTCAAATCATCTCTTCAACAACTTAAAGTTGCAACTGTGGGGGGAAAAAAAAAGGAGGAAAAATCTCTTATTTGCTAATTGGTCCATTTTCAGTAGGAGTAATGTGCTAGCATGGGAGGATGAGGCTCTAGCAGGACTTCCTTTTGATGAATACATCAGCTCTCAAGAAAACTGATTTTAAAAGATCTGCAGTACAGAAGAGTTACTGGGATGGGCAAAGAAATGGAGAAGTTCTGCAAAACAGATGTTTTAACAAGAACAGTGTTGAGAAGGCATGTAACCTCAGCCAACACAGGTATCACATCCGCAGATTCATATTTTCATGAAGGAAAATTAGCTATTTTATGTGTATGACACAAATCAATTGGGTATAAGCTACCCAAGAGTCTTCCTAGGCTAGAAATATGGAGAGTGCTTTTTTTTGTGGAATATGGCTCTGGAGCATTTTTCCCATAAGGGTCGTGTGGAGGTCTGGGGGATTGCTTGAAGATGGGTCACTGACCACTTCTAAAGCTGGTAAAACCAGAGATGGGACCCCCTGGTGTGCTGCTCTGCATTCTGGCAAAAAAGGTTAGTACCGCTGTGAAAGTATATCTTAAGAAAGGGCAAAACAGAGAGAGGAGTGATGACAAAAGGGTGAGAAACAGCCCTGCAGACAGCAAGGTGGGAGAAGAAGGAGGGGGAGAAGGTGTTGCTGGAGCAGATTCCCCTGCAGCCTGTGGAGAAGCCTATGGCAAAGCAGGTACCCACAGTGCAGCCCATGGGAGGCCATGTGGTGTAGCAGGTGCACGTGCCCTGAAGGACCTGCAGCCCGTGGAGAGCCCGTGCTGCAAGTTTTGCCTCAGGGACTTAAGCACATGGGAAAGGCCCACACTGGAACATGAGTAAGGAAGGAGGAGAGAGGAGCTGCTATGGTCTGATCAGAACCACCCCCACAGCACTTGGAGCATGGAGGAGGTAGAGGAGGTGGGAATGAAGGAGTGAAACAGCCTTGGAAGCAGGGGGTAAGAAGTAAGTGTTTTAGTTTTTGTCTTTGTGTCTCACATTCAGCTCTATTTTAATTGGAAATAAATTAAATTATTTTTCCCAGAATCCATTTGGGCCATGACAATTATTGCTGAGTAACCTTCCTGTCTTTATCTCAAACCTCAACCTTTTCATCTTATTTCCGCCCCCAATCCTGTTGAGGAGGGGGAGAGAGCAGCTGGGTGGGTGTCTGGCAGGTGGCCACGGTCACCCCACACCACATGGACACTTTGTTCTCATACAAATCAGCAGTCAGGCAGAAAGCAGCTTCCTTGATCAGAAGAAAGATCTGCCAAAGGCCACAAGATACCAGGCACCAGAAAATCTGAAGGCCATCATGGTACAGCTGGCTGTCTTGTAGTCTGGGAAGATATGCTCTCTGGAGTAAACCAACTGCTTTGGTTTTGGTTCTTTTTTGTGTGTGTGTGTGTGTTTTTTTTTTTTTTTTGGTAGTTTATTTGGGTTTTTTGTCTTATGGGGTTTTTTTTGGTTTGTTTTGGGTTTTTAAAATTTTTTCTTGTTTTTTTTTCCAGATCTAACCACATGTTAAAGCAACACATTTTCCAGGAATCTGTCCCATAATTCTTGGAAAGTTTTTAAAGGCAGTGTAGGAACCTCCTATGTGCTAATGGAAGGTTCTGCAGTGGCACACTGTGTGAAGGAAGCCTGTGTTCTGAAGATCCTGAATTCCCTCATGAGAGGAGTTGCCTCACACCCTTCAGGGGCAGCTGGAGCTCCAGCTCAAACAGGGATGGTCCAGCCATGTGACAAAAAGAAATGCAAAACCATACTCATTGTCACATTTCATTTGGGAGCAGGTGAGACTTCAAGTGAACCGAATGTGTTACCATAAAAATGCAATCCCACAGAGTTGTTTACACCTGTGCATTTGCTGCTCCTGCCCTGGTGTAGTGGGGAATGCACAACCCCTGGGACACAATTGCACTTTTACTGCCTGAGACTTGTCTAAGTGGATATTCACAGCATTTCCACCAGGATTAGCCAGCACCAGAGGTAATTTTATGTGGTGATAAACTACTTGGTAAAAATACTTACAGGGAAATGAAGTGAATTTTTTTTCCACACATACTGAAGCAAGGTATTGTGCTATTTGTGTAATTGATTAGACATATGGTGTCTCATCCTATTTAGCAAGCAGGAAGCATGTCCTTATCAGCTGTTCTGTCTGCTGCTGGAGGCCAAATGTTTACTAAATGCTAATTCAATTTTACCAGCTGTTGTAGGAAATCAGAATCTCACCTACCAGAAGTAAGAGCTTCATGAAAATAAAATCTAAAAAAAAATCTGTAGCCTTGTAGTTATTTAAATGCCTTTCTTCCTTTGAAATCAATGTCATCTCAATGCTTCAGTGCCTTTCTAAGTCTAACACCTTTCTGTATATTTAGAAAGGATTGCCTCTCTGAAAGACCTTCTGTTAATTTATCAAGTTGCTTTGTTTCCCATGGCACTTTGGGTTGGAAGGGAGTGTGAGACCAGCTCTTGGTGTGCTGGGCTGTTAGGGACTTGAGACATCTTTGATGCAAATGCACTTTTGCTCAGTAGAATAGCGATGAGTTTGTGAGAAAGACCAGGAAATGCATCCCATGCATATAGATGGCATAACTATTATAATCTAACTATTATCAGCTGTGCTTCCTTTTAAAATTGTTTGCACAGATTTTTTCAGATCAGCATGAAAAAGACTCTTGTGTTCTCAGGAGTTTTAATAATAAGGTAAGAAGTAGTCTTTACATCTGACTCTGGTTGCCATGCTAAGTAGATGTGAAGAATTGCTGCCCAGTCCTACTGTATAAAGCTGTACAAGTAGATTTTCAAATGAGTGGGAACTCCTGAAACCAGACCAGGCAATTTGGTGGTGGATGCTCTGCTTAGTTTCCTGGTACTTTTGCAATATGCAGTATTTGCCAGAAGTTTCCTTGCAACATAGGAAAATAGAAATAATTAACAACTAACTCTCTCTTGGTCAGAAAGGAGCAACATACAAGGTTTCAGAAACCTCCAAAACTATGGGGCCAGCTACCTGGCTCCATCCATTGACTAGAATTTTAGAAAAAAAATTCTAGTCAATGTGAGATTTTACTTTTTGAAGTAAAAGTTAAAAAGTCCCAAAACCAAGTAGACAAATACCCACCCCTAGCTGCTCACAACCAAACCCCATTCATCTCACCTTGCAAGGATAATACTAAAACTAAACAAACAAACAAAAAACCCAAACACAACTATGTTCAGTTTTGCCTTCTGACCTCAAATTTGGAGAGAGTAAATCTAAACAGCATCTGCAGAGGTGTTTTGTCTCTTAGGCAGATGATTTTAAGGAGGTTCAAGAATGGTGTAAGCAAGCACCGGGGTTTTAAACCTAATCCTCCAATAGTCAGGACTGGTAAAACCCAGGGCTGATGTCAGCCTGGCTGGCTGAGAGGGGAAGTGGAGGAGGCGGCAGCGGGACCGGGTAAGTACGGGAGCATCCAGGGCCAGAAGGGTGTGGGGGATGCCCGGGGCTGCGCACCCGGGGGATGCGCTGTGAGCCGATGCCCTCTCCTGGCGGCACCTGAGAGGGGACAGCTGGGGACACGCTGCTGCTCGTGCACCCGGAACCAGGAGAATTTCATAGCTGACACCAGTGACAAATATGCCAGCATTTAGTACAGGCAAGGATGGCAGATCAGTATCTATATAGAGAGATAGAAATTTCACAGCCAGAGACTTTTTCCTTGCGATTGCACTGTAGTGTGTTCTTTGAAGATCATGTTTAGCCCCTTCTTAAAAGAGGAGGGCAGGGCAGAGAGGTAAGTATTAGACAAACAGAGCTCCTGACCTGTACTGGAAACACCTGCACAGTAGTTCCTGGTAGTAGTACAGATGATCAGATTGCTTTTCAATACCACGTACAAGAATAAACCACTGGGTTGTTTTTTATTTCACTGTTGCAAAGACTTTGTAATCAAGAACATTTCCTAGTGTGGAAACAGGGATCATAAAGGGAGAGGAGATTAAAAGCAAGCATATCCTACATAATGCCTTTTATAATGCACCTGACCTTAATTGCACAAACAGCCTTGGGAACTTTGGCTTTCATGGAAAAGCAGGAACTGTTTTGTTTTGAATTATCAACATACTGATCTGTGCATCATGATATCCAGGAATATTTCAGAGCATTTTATAGGTAGAGGTGAATTTATGCATTTAAGCAGGAAAGAAAAAAATAACAAATTCATTAAACTCAGGCCAAATCTCAAATCAAATGTATTTTCTCATTAAAGCTTACCCTGTAATGGTTATTAACATAATACATCACCAGCTGTCCTGCACATACAAGTGACTGGTAATTATTTAAGAGCACTCAGTATTCATCATGCTTTAGAGAGAGAAATTTAGGAGAGCAAGCCCCAAAATGTCTGGCCTTGTAAGAAGACCATGAATGCTGGAGCTAGGACAGCAGCTCCTCTGCGTTACAGAAGACAGCATTCTCCCTGCTCTGACACCTCAGTAATAGAAGGCTAGTTTGGAAAAAATGAGGAAACAGTCCAAAGGAAAACATATACAGGAAGCAGAAAACACACAAAATGCTGGGAAAGAAAGCTAATGGGGAGAGAGGCTCTAGCAGGCAAGAAAGAAGAATGCCCTCATGGCAGTTTGAGAAGAGGGACAGGAAGAGAAACTGGAGAATATGAACTGAATTGCTCTCATTTTCAGCAAGGCAAGGGAGATTGTGCAGAGATGAGAATGTGACACCAGATCAGTTTTCTGACTGCTGCAGTTACTGTTTCTCTCAGCAGTAGGTGTTTGAGGAACACCCAAAACCATCCCTACTCTCTGCAGAGCAGCCACAGCTCAGCTTGATACAGAGGTAAGTTTCCCTCAAGCAGCATTAAGAAATGTGTTCCCTGTCTTTACTCCTTTCTTCCTTTGGCCTTACCTCAGAAGACCAGGTCCCCATCTAGGCATGGATTTGCTTCTCGTGACCTCAGCCTGGGTCTGGTGATTGCTGGGTCTGCTGCCACCCCACTGAGCCTCCTCCTTTCCTCTGCGCAGAAACCTGGGGCTGCCCTTCCACCACACATGGGGATGTTGCTGTTTGCTGCAAGCATCTTCTGCACTAGGCTGCCTGGTCGTGTTTTGTTGAGTGGGAGCTCCTCTGCATTTCATAAGCCTTGTCTTCAGACTTGATGGCTCTTGCTAAGCAGAATCATTGAAAGTATCTGTAGAGGGAGAAATAGGTTGACATTGGAGAAGCATGAATAGCATCCCAATACTGGTGTTGAAACAAGTGCCACAGATCTTTGTGGCCATGTTAACCCTTGATGCCTTTAGCAGTGCAGCTTTGTGGGTTGTGTGGGAACGCCTCTGTCCTGGGCAATGGGAGCTCAGCAAAAGCTGAGACCAATCCGTCAGGAAAATCAAAATACAGTGCAGTATGGGAGCAGTGGAAGAGGTAGGAAAATGGCTACTGGGCTTCCTCCTCCCCTCATTCCCTCTGATCTCATCTTCCTGGGCCCATCCTCAGCACTATTAATCAGCTGTGCTGGATTACCCCCTGAGGAAGTGACGATGGCCAGCGCATGGGAGTGAGTTTTCAGTCTGTCTCCTCACTGAAGCTCCTGCAGTAACATACTGTCCCTCCAGATGCTCCTACTGCATTGGTCTGACAACTTCCCTGGGAACCCTCCCCCAGGGAATATAACATCCATTGCCTGAACACCAGGTGTCACTGAGGCCCTAAGGTAACATTTCCTTGCTTTTTATTTCAGATGGTATTTTTTAGTTATTTTGTTGAAAATATAATATTTTTTTCCTTATGGAAAAAATACATTACTCCATTTCTGTCAAAGTGATTTATAGAAAAACACAACACAAAAAAATGCTCTCCACAAGCAGCACTGAAACATAACTTGAAAGAGAACACACAGCCTTCAGTGTCCAGAAGTCTGCTCGATATTTGTCATACTAAAGCAGCCGCCTATAAAAGCAAGCCTTGTCCAGCAGCTGCTGAAAGAGCAATTCACTTCTGTGGAGCAACTTTTTCTCTGAATAATGACCAGAAACATATTTGTGATTGAACCAGAAGTGCACTTTTGTTGCAGAATTGTAATACCTTTTCTGACTATTGAGATGCAGGATCCTCTCAAGGGAAAGGTTACACATTATTCATTTAAGGTATAACATGAAGAAACGAGGTCATAAGGAGACTGAACAAGTTCTAAAAATAATGTGGTGGAGAAATGAAGAAGTCTGCAAGATGCAAAATTAGAGGACACTCTGACTTCACTCTTTTGTCCTTTGAAACTTGAAGATCCCAGATCAAATCCTGACTGGGTCTTTAGGAGTATAAGAACTGAATATGCAAAGGTAGCATCCCAGGTTTAACTTTTAATTGAGTGAGGCTGTGTACCCTGCCCACCAATGTTCAGTAAGGATGACCTTTCTTACTAACTCCACTGGACTTTTATGCAAAATGACATATTTGGAAGTGGCTTGTCTATACCTAGGATGTCTGAAGTCTTTCAATTGTCCTCACTTTTTGAGGCTGCCTATTGGAAAAGCACCTGTGTTTCTGGGTCCTTTGTCTGTCAGAGAGCACTGAGATTCAGGGAGCTGCAGAGTAGAGGGAGACACCTCACTGCTGTTCTCAGCTGCCTGAGGGTGATAAGGAGGAGGATGGGCAGAGTCTTCTTGGCAGGGCACAGAAGAAGACCAAGCAGTGCAATGGAAGGACAAATGCATAAGTTGCAGCAAAGGAAATTATGATTAAATGTATGGAAAAAAAAATCCTTCACAATGAGAGCAGTCAAAGACTGGCACAGGCTTTCCAGGGAGGCTGATCTCCATCCTTGGAGATGTTCAATGGGTCAGGCCCTGAGCATCCCACTATAATTTTGAAATTAGCTTTGCTGTGAGGTGGGTGCTCTCCAGAGGGACCCTTTATCCCAAATTATTCTGTGATTGTGTCTGTGCAGAGAGACAGCTACAGACATCTGAGATGTACTTTACAGGGCGGAAGCAACTGCGATAAAATCACTACTCTGAAAAAGTGGAAACACAGTGCCTTGGACTCAGCCCAAACCAAGCATGCCTGAACAGGAGTGGAAGGCTGGTGACAGCTTTGTAGCATATGAATTTTGCATAGATGAACTCTGAGAGTGATTGAGAGAGAGCCTGGTTTGTAACCAGCACTACTGAACTACCCATTAGTAACCCAGTGGTGCCTGTTTGTTCCTCTCTCCTACAAGGATTCAGTCAAATAGAAGAACAAGACTTAAAGAAAGGCAAGTTATAAAGATAAAAGAGCAAAGCTGGAAGAGAAATGTGTTGCACACTTGGGGATAAGGAGAGAAAATATCGCCAACGTGATTTTTTTTGGAATTTGTTTCACCAAGGGAATAGCCTGCTGTCCCCTACTGACAGAAATAAAGGCATTTATCAAAGATATGTTGGCCTTCTTCATCAGTGTTCTCTTGGATTGCACCTGGGAGATGGTGCTGCTCTCTGTGACAGAATGGTGGCTGATGGCACCTACAATTCCCTCTGTTACTGATTACACGGTGTGCTAAAGCAGGCATGTCAGCTACCCTTACACTGGCATGCCTCTCAATGTCAATGCTCGCTGGCTCCAGGCTTTCAGTGGTGCAGAAGACAGCTTTGTTCCTGCCCGGGGACACTGTTCGCCTGCTCTGCCAGAGCCCCACAGGAACATCGCTGACTCCTTCCTGTAATTGCCTACACGTGGCAAAGGCAAAGACTCCCAAGATTAGGGAGCCCAAATCATGTTTGGTGCGGTTTTCCTCCCCCCACCCCCCCCCCCCTCCACCTTTTTGGTCTGTGTTCTCATTCTGTCCACAGACAGTAAAAGACACAGATCTCTATCAGCTCGACACTGTTAGGAAAGTAAAAGAAGGAGAAGGAGAAGAGAAGGCCGGGGGAGGGGCGGGCTGGGCGCGGCGCGGGCTCGCCCGTGAGCAGGGCGGGCGGTGAGTCACTGATACGGCAGCGCCGAGCACGGGCGGCCTCGCCAACGTTTCCAGCTAGCCTGAGCGTTTATTGTACTGAAATGATTCAGTGACCTTAAGAAGCAGCCAGGGGCTTTCTCTGGAGACTGCTGGAGAGGCAAAGTAATCTAATAGAGGGGAAACTGCACTGAATACATTTTTTCTTGGTCTTGTTAATGATCTCAGCATGCACAGCTCATTTCAGCACTCTGAAAATAGCTGGCAAGTTGTTCCTGAGATTTTCCAATCTTTTTAGGGCTGGTATTCAGTTACCGCTGAAGATGATAAGAGATCTTTTGGCTATGTAGTGTTAGCTTCCCAAAGAGATTTTTGAGACCTTTCGTTGCATAGGTGTCCATCTCTTACTTATTAAGGTCACTACAGAGCACTTTCTTTTAACAAAATAAAAATTAAAAAAAAAACGCCCTAAGGCAAAACTAAGGCACAATTTGGGTGCAAACTGCACACAGCTTGGAGCAGAAAGGAGCAATTCAGACAAGCAGTGGGTTTAGATGACTTTTGAAGTTTGTTACTCCCAACATTACAATTCTGGAACACTTTTTAAATTACATGCAACTGTGCTAAATATGAAGGCACAGCACATGAAATAGGAGCTAGTAACATCCAGGATAAGCAGACAGTGTCTGTCCAGAGAACAATTTTAGCACCTTATACATGTCCCTTTCAAACCTGTGCTTAGGAATGGTTGCTCAAGTTCCCACATGATTCAAATGGGAACTTGCCCTTTGAGCAGCTCAGGTGACAGTGATTCCTGGAGTTATGCTGGAGCACCCACAGCATAGTGGTGATGGTTCTCTGTTCCATCTCTGTAGAAACTGCTGATTTCTCAACATCCTGAAAGTCAGGCCAAGTCTTCTGGCAAAGCTCTGGTTTCTTACCAATGAAGAGCCAGTAGCAGGAAACGAATGCTGGAAAACTGACACAGCTGACTGTCCCACAGCATTTCACCTGGGGGTACTTTGGGGCTGTTCAACCAAAGAAGGGTTTGAAGGTGGCTGGAAGTCTCTTCACTTTGTGAATTATTTCCATGGTTTGTCAAAGACAGGGACAGAAAATGCATGAGAGCAATGTGTAAGGGCATTGTGCATCCTAGACCTGCACAAAGCCCTTTCCCATCTTGTCCTCTGTTTTCTCTCTGTGTTTCATTACATGGTGGGTATGATACTAATGGTAGATGTTTATCACAAATCCAGGCAATTTTTAAATTATTTTCCCTAAGAAGTTGTTTGTTCCAAATAAGATGACTAATTCAAGTTTTTTTTTCTTTTGAACAGTTTGTTGAATAAGAGTGAAAGAAGCAGCTTAAACTTTGCATTCCAAGTAGTTTCATGTTTCTACTTTTTTTTCTGCTGTTACATGACTAATAGATGTTGTAATTGTTGCTATAGTCATGGCTGAAAAGTCCCTTTGCACAAATTCTTTGTATATAGATAAGTGAATTTTGTGGCTTAAAAAAAAAGCCTTGGTGAGGTCAGCTATTGCTGTCAGCAGCAGTCTCCACCTCTGGGATGGTCACTCATTAAAGTGATACTCAATCCTCACTTTTCCACATGTGCCTCAGAGAAGCTGCATGAAAAGTCTTAATGCCAGAGCAGCCAGTATTGCCCCTTTTGTTGATGTTGCTTTTCTCTAGTTTCCTGTACAAAATCTTCTAGGGATTCATTTCTGTGATTTTACTTAAGGGATCCCTTAAGGAATCAAGAGGTGTTAGTAATTTTGTGTGCCCAAATACGTACAATATGCAGAAAAGGTAGAAGATACCATTTTTATGTCCAAGGTCATTTATAAGAGCATCTCTTGCTTGTACTTACTTAAAACTTACATAGTTCAAATATTTTACATTTTAAATGAGAAGGAGGAAATTAAACAGCAAAATTAAACAGCAGCTATGAATGGAAATCATCATTTGCAAAGCCAGAGGACTAAACTGTAGTCAATACATGTGGAAAGGAGAGAAAGCTCACCAGATGAAGAGGGGATAGTAGGAATTGTTTCTGAGCAGGGTGCAGGCAGTGAGCTTTTGAAGAAGGTATGAAAACTGATGCCAGTTAGAGCACTAGGACACTATTTGAGCAGCTCTCTTCAAGTTGTAGTTCTTCATATGGACCTTTCCAGATCAATTTGCTGCCTTTGTCAAGGTGGAGTCATGCACATACTGTGGAAGGAATGGACAACAACATTCCAGCTTTCTTTGTATTTCTCACTTTGCAAGAACTTCTGCTTAGCAGCTTTGAAGCTAATTGGAAAGGGTGTAAAAGCAATTTTCACTTGTTTATTAACAACAATTAAAAACATGCATTTTTCCCCAAAATTAGATGATCCCCAGAGAAGCAAGGAGCTAAAAGGCAGCAAGAAAAAAGGTAATTCAGAAAACAGCAGTAAAATTATTCCAGTCTCAGTGCTTTGAAGTCAGTTGTACAGCACCACAGGCCCATTGTTTCCATAAGGTTAAGATCTATAAATAACACCATAAAATAAGTAGGAGTTCCTGCCATAGGTTGTGGGTGTCCCTGCAGGATTCTGCCCAAACACACAGGTTCCCTGTCTGCTGCTGCCTCTCATTTGTTGCCTTCCTGTTTCTGGTGGCCCCACAAAAGCAAGGTCTGGGTTTTCAGGACAGTCAATGACACCTTGCTTCTGGTTAATGGACACCGTGCTGTGACTTCTGTCCTTGGTCTCTGCTTTCCTGTGCTGATGCCAGTAGCAAGGTCCCTGGTCTGTGGCGCCTCGACCACCTTGCACAGCCCTCCCTCACTGCTGTGACAGATCCAAGTCCAGAGACTTCAGTGCAGTGCAAAAAAGCTGCTGGGCTTCTTCTTCATGAAGGACAAATGGACAAGCAAAATGAAGAGAAAAGGAAAGACAGGCTTGTCCTTCTGTGCTGAACAGGAGGTGTAAGGAAACCCAGTGGTGCTTACAGACTCCTGCTGCAGGACAGCAGATACGTAGGCAGTCACTGGAGTGTGTAATTAGATTACCTGAACATTGCTGCTCCGTGTTATTAGATCTGCTGAAAACTGTACTGTATCTAGTTCCAAATGCACAGTCCATCTCCTGAGAGGGCAGTGGTTTCTTTGGAGCAGTCTCAGAACAACCTGCAATACCATGCCACTCATGTGGTTAGGCTTTTATAGCAAGGCTGTACAAACTAGAGCCAGCAGAGCTGAGTAACCTGGGCAGAGCAGCCTGGTAATGCAGGTGCACAGCTTCCAGTGCCTGACCAGCTACCTTGCTTTATGGAGGCATACCCACTTTTGGTGGAGTGGGGGATCAGGTTGCAGGAGTACCTGACAAGTCAGTCATTCTGCAAACATGATTCAATCCAGGCAACAGCGGAGGTCAGCCTCAGAGCTAAAGAACAAACCAGGCATCCTGGGCTACTAGTTTTGCTGCCTACTATTCTATACTAAAAAACCTACTTGGAAAATGTGTAGGTATTGTAGATTGTAGATCACTGTAGTGCACTTTACTGTGCACTCTCCAGATAGCTGGGGAATAAGTGAGTGTGAATGGAGAAAGAAAGTGAGGAAAGGAACAGGACATGGGGAACAATGCTGCTGCCATCACTTCTAGGAAGTGAATCTTTTAGCATGTGAGGACCTTAGCTGCAGTAGAGAGTCTATTGTATTTTCAGAGAACAAGGTGTTGTCTTGTGCCATTGGATTGCATTACTGGAGTTACAGGTGTCCTAATATGAATCCATGCTGCCAGTGAAACAAGGTCTGCAATGTGGCTACCACAGATAGAACCAGGAGAAAATACCAGGGAAGGTGCACAGGCAAATGTGGGGGTGAAGTCTCACCCGCAGGCGTATTGTAGGTGTCAGACCAGCTCACGAGCCTGAGAAACTCAGTTGTGTTCCTTCTCCTGGAGGAGATACAATAGCAGAGACAGGCAAAACTTACAAGAGAGTTTTTTTCCTCAAGCCAATCTCGAGAAAGAAATAGCTTAGATGTGCACTAGTGTGATAGATAAGCACCAAATGAGAAAAGGGCATGCTGGCCATAATATTGACAAAGAAAGATGCAATAATTATCACCTGATCAGTGCAAGCATGGACTGCCCATGTGGGTGGACAGATTTGGCGTGTTACCAGTTTCCATAAGGCAGAAGTGCAGCTGGCCTTTACAAGTTTTGTGAAGGATCTACAGAAATAGTTGCTGGGGACTGCCATGAATGCCAAGGAGAAAATTTTTGAATAGAGGGTATTGGAGGAGCTTTTGTTGGGTTGCAGAAGATGAGACCAATGGCATGGAGGGAGCTGAGAAATTCCAGGATGTGACAATGTCAGGAAGCTACACCAGACTGGCAAACCTAGGCCTATAGCTGGGATTCTTCTCTCCTAAAACCAACAGAGACAGGACCTGGAACCAAATAGATAATCAAGTGTAATCTGGCACTCCTCAAATTGTAAAATATCTGATCTTGTGTCTCTGTTAACGTTTCCACCAGCCTGCTGCATACTGAGCCCAGCCCAATAGGAAGAGTAGCTGTGATTTCTCAGAAGTAAAGAAAGCTGTGCTCTGTTGCAAAGCAGGTGACCAGAGCAAAGCTCAGTTTTCTCACACAGTGCTCCTTCCAGTGCTTCCAGTGTGGAAAAGTTCCTCTCATTCTTGAAAGTATGGCAGACCAAATTAGTTAAACTTTTACAGTTCTGCCTGAACAGCTGAATCTGTGAGATAACATGGTCAGTAGAAAGAGGAGCACACACGGGATCTCCACAGCAGCTGATTATCCCAGAATGTGGCTGTTTGAAGCTAGGGCATGGTTAACTGGCAGGCATTTATTTTGGAATTACCTGCAGCTGAGGATGGATTTGGTAGCTATGATACTCCACCGCTTGACCATGGAGAAGAGCAGAGCATGCTGTCAGAGATATCAGAAATTAGTCAGCTCCAACAACTCAAAATTAGAATGCATATTGCAGCAACAGAGTGGGAACAAGGAAAACAGCAATCACAGTGACATATCAAATTCCTGTTCTGAAGCAGAAGGATGTGAAAGACAACTCATTTAGCAATTACACATTCTTTAAATCACAAAAGAGAAAATCACAGAATTGTAAGGAAAAGCACTGCATTCAGTGAGTGTCAATCCATGACATGAGAATTTTGCATGCACGTGATGTTCATGCCAGGCAGAACTGCAAAATTAAATGTATTTATACCAGATGCAAAGGCAAGATAAGAAATTGAATATCAGATCAAGAGACAAAAGGACTGAATACCTTATTCTTTGAAACTAGCAAAATAAGAAAGCAGAATGTCCACAAACTAAGGTAATTTTTAAATTGCATCATAATAATGTCACTAAGAGATTGTAATTTTTAAACATGACCTACAAAAAGCATTCCAACTAAAATTTTAGATCCATAGAAACCAGCTATTCCAGCTAAAGCATGTGAATTTATGATTTTAGTGAAAAAACCTCACAAAAACAAACAAACAAACTCCACAAAAGAGGACAGATAGTTTATATGGTCAGAAAGGTGAACAAGTTAACCCAAAATTTTAGCCAGACCTACATCTTTTGCAGCATCAAAACATTTATTCTGATATATTGCCCTGGTGATATTGCATCTGTGGAATAGCTATCATTAATTTTACCCCAGTAAGTTAATATGATGTCTAGAGCATCACACATTTTGCAGAGTGTCTGATATGTTAATACAGAAAAATTAAAGAGATGAATAAAGTAAATAAAAACCTAGACTTCACTGCCAAAGAATTATAGACCACAGCTTTAATAACGAGATATCAAGAAATAAAGTGAAATATGTATTTTTATATACTCAAGCATTACAAACAATGATTGAAATGAGCTCAGGCCTCAAACCTTTCACTTGGAGCATGTTCTTCACATGGCAGAAAAAGACACATTCCTAGAATTTGATAGTAAAACACTGTCCTGGAGAAAAAGGAAAAAATATTGACAGAGTATTGATACTATTCTGTTCAATAGTAAGTCATTAAACTACCAGGCTCCAGCTGAGAACACAGCTTGGAAGCTAATTCAGATGTGGATGGATATCAGTTTCCTCAAGAAGAGGGACTGAGAGGCCTGGCAAAAATATTTACCCTATGCAATACAAGTGTGTGGACATGAAACTCATGTGGCAGAGCCTCTGAAAACTCATGCCCCCAGCTGCATCTCTTTTCTGGAAATAGCCAGAAAAGTAAAACAGAAAATGAAAAATGAGAATATTGCAGCCAAATGACTGTTCAATTGACACAGAGGAAAAACTAAGATGGTTGCAGGCAGTTGAGTAAGAGCTGTTCAAGAAATTACCATCCCAAGAGCGGGATTTGAGTATCCCCATAGTAGATGGTTCATGTGTCCATCCTTGGTCTGTGCAGCACAGGCCGGAACACACAGCACCTCCCAAGTGCTATGGCAGAGACACCCTGAGTGTCTGAGAAGTGGCCTGAGCCCATGAGGGCAGGAGTGATGTAAGAAAAAAGATGCCAAGACATGGATCAGTGTTTGAGCTTTGAGATGAACTCTGTGCTAATCTGTCTGGTTTACAATCTGTGGTGTAGATATGTCTGTGTTGCGTGATGTGACAACCAGAGAAGCCTGCAGACTATGTCACCTGAGACAGTGCTCTAGAAAGAGGATGTTTGGAAAAGGTGGGAAACCAAAACTTGCTTTAAAAAGCATTTTTTTAAAAATTGTTCACTGAATGGGACTGAAGAAGCAAAGCCAGGAGAACTATACCACCTACAACTGACTTTTTATCCAGAGCAGTCCAGAATTCAGAAGTATGGTAACTGAACAAAAATATGAGCTCATCAGCTGTTGCAGATCTCAAAGGCCATTAAAATAACAGTTTTGAGAAAAGAATTAAAGAGAAACAAAGTCTAAACAAAATCAACCAAGGATTTAAAAGTATTTCTGTCTCAAAATATGTCCATCTTCCTTCTAAGACCCAGATCACAGGGGAGAAGCTTCCACTTTTGGATGCTGAATGGTGAAGATAGCATAAGCATTTCAAATTATGTTGAATATAGAGGCAGCCAACTTGAGGATAGGTCAGGACAATCTGAAAACAAAAGTTTGTCTCCTTGCTTATTGAAAATACGCAGCATTCCCAGTGAGTGCATTTTTCCACAGGCAGAAACTTTCTCATAAATGACACATCTATTTGCAGTAAGTTTATACTCCACATCTGGGGATAATTGTATTGCTTCATCCTGCTGCCACAGTTATCAAACAGAAAGGCTGAACTGGAAGATAAAATTTGTTGTTTCTTTCAAGTTTACAGAATGTATTTGTTAAAAAGTCAGACCAGTCTAGAGCAATATTCCTCAAGGAGTATCAGTAGCATCTTGATATAAATATGCATGTTCCTTGGTTCCTGTGGAGCAGCACCATGAAACTCTGCAGTAAATAGAAGTGGGACGAGGAGCTTGCAAAGGCAAACAGCAGCAGTGAAGCAGGAGAGCTCCCACAGCAGGGTGAAACTTTCAGTGTCAGAGAAAATCATGAACCTGAGGCAAGGCACAAAGGCAGCCGTGGAAGATAGTGCGACATAGGCTGTTGGTGGGACAGGTAACTCAGCCCAGGTAAAGCTCCACTGACTGCACCTGACGTCACTGAAACGTCATCATTGAAAGATGACACCAAAGAGCAAAAGGAAGACTGATGGAAGCGCTGACTGAAGAACCCTCTTTGTGTGCTGGTGAAATGATGCAAGAAAGGAGCTTGACCTGGAGAGTGCCCTGTGACAGGTGACATCCACGTGCTCCTGCTGCCAGCCAGCAGGACTGCAGAGCTGGCAGCTGGACAGCAGCGGGCAGCCCCTGCAGGGACAGCTGCTTTCCCTGGGGGCTGCCCTGCGGGGTTTGCACAGCCCTCTCCCGAGCAGGAGCCTGAGTGCAAGAAGCCTTTTACAGCTCCAAGGCTTTTCCAGTCCTCAGTCTCTTGCTGTTGATGGTTCCTGAAGAACTGCTGAAATCTATATGTGCTTGTGGTCTGCCAGACTGTCCTTCCAAATAAGATTTTGTAGGTGATATTGAATTAAGTGAACCTCTAGGCTCATGTAAATTGGAAATATACATAATTTATTTTAAAAATTCATAATCCTTTTCCTAAGTGGTCAACACCAAGTACTTGTAAAGAAAATAGAGGAAATTTTCCAAATCCTTGCTAGTTAAGTCATCAAATATATGGCTTAAATCTCTTTCTAAATGTATTGTAACCTATCTCAGATGTTATATAGAACTAAGAATTAAATAGCAGATCTTCAAATATTATTTCTTTCCTATGTTTTTGATTTTGTCTTGCCTAGTGTTCAACTTCCATGACATATCACAACAACACTAGTAGAAATGCTGTAGCACAAGAGTCTAGAGAAATAAGTAGTGGAAGGCTTTGCCTGCAAGTTGTTAAATATGTATGATTCTCTCAAACTTCATTTTTTGTGTGCATTAAGATGAAATTATCTGTGTCTTTTGTTAATCTTTAAGGTAATATTTCATTATTGTTTTAGCCCTATTAATATAGTATAAAGAAGAAATATTCCATTTTCTCTAAAGAAGAAAATTAAAAATCAATTTCCAAGCCATCTCATTTAGAAAAATAATTTTAAAAGCAATGTGACTAAAATTTTGAATTGTGTAACAAATCAATTCATGTTTTAGAGCACACAGTAGTCAAGGGTGATTTGTTTAGCAAATTCAACTCAGTTTTCTAATGCAGCTTGTATTTTGTTTGTCCTGACCTTACTATCTCCATTTTCATTGTAGCACAGTAGGAAAATACATGGAGACCTAATGTTTCTTACAGAGGTTTTTATTTCTGATTTACTGTGTTCCCTTCTCCTCTGTAGTAACATCTCATTTGAACCTGTTGGTTGCCCTCCCAGTGCAGTGCCCTCAATTGAGATCCCTGAGTCTGGTGGGGACTCAGGCCCTCTCTGTGGGAGTCTGTTCCCGTGGAGGATATTTTGCTTCTTTTTCCCCCACAATCTGAGTCACAAAATGGGGCAATGGTGCTCTGACTATGCTGCCAAGAGAACCAAACAGCCAAATGTCTCAAGTGCTCTGCAAAAATCCACAGAGTCTTCCTTTAGAGGTGATAATTAACATGAGAAAGATCACAGGTATTTATAAATAAGTAAACTAAGGCATGGAGGCTAAATCACTTTCTGAGGGCCATACATATATGCAGAGCCAGAAATAACAATGCATTATGCTTTTGAAAGTCTATGTACTAGACCATCAGGTAGATTTTACTTCTCTCACTTCTCAGTATTCTAATAAATCCTTAATTGACATAGCTACAGTGACCTTCCTGAAAACACAGAAACTTCCCAGTTTCCAGAAAAAGAAAACTGACTCACCTTTTCTCTCATTAGCAAAGGAAACAAAGTTTTTCATGCATGGGATCCCTGAGGATTAAACACAAAACCATCTCTACATTATCAACCCTGTGTTCAGAGCAAATCCAAAACCACCCTACACCTGCCACTGTGAAGAAAATGAACTCTACCCCAGACAAAACAAACACAATATTTTATTAAGCTTGGCTGGCACTGAAATTCAGAGTAGGGCAGCCACATACTTTAAAAAATTTCAGGGAAAACCTGTTGGTTTTAACAAACATACGTTGGTGGGATTTTTTTTCAGTATGCCATTGAAATAGGAAAATGCAGACAGCCCAACCTCCTTTTCTATACTTCCCTGGTGCAACTGGTAAGCTCTCAGAGATACCAGCAATATTTTAAATGGGGGTGCACCATTTCTTCTGAAGTGGTGGGGCAGACCCCTCTTTTGCCACCTTTGTCACATGCAGAGAAATATGTAACAGGTAAGGAGTGACTCAAAGACCCCTCAACAGCTGCTGAGCTGTTCAGTCAGTTTGGCTCTGGGAGTACAGAGCCAGGGTTGGATCAGATGTATGAAGAGCCTGTGAGCAGAGTTACATGGCTATAAACCTGGCATGAGAGGAGATTGAGCAAGCAAATCAGATGCCACAAGCACAATTTGCTTGCTGGTAATGATGTCTCTGTAACATCACAGGCTATCTCTAAGCTATATTTTCCACTGCCTTGTTGGCTTGCAAAACTTTTAATGGAACAAGTTTTTCTGGCAGAAGAACACTGATTTTTATCTTTAATGAGCAGCCTCTCTATCATTTAGCTTCAGGAAACAGCTTCCTGGTTGTAAACTGCTTGAGACTGCAGACAGCCAGGCAACTTCAAAAGCAGCCAGGAGCAACTTTCTTGCTAACTTTGGGAAGGAATTCAAAAATGCTGAAAGGTGCAGATGATTCTGTTATGGAGCAGGAGGACTCTGCTTCCCGACATGGAGAAATGACGAGTTGGGATATCAATGACATCAAACTTCCCCAGGTATGTGCCTGTGTCATAGAAATTTATTTAGTTCTGACCAGTCACCTCCACCACTGATCTTAAATGCTTTCTCAGTCATCTACGACTCATGGCCCTTATTCCCTTTGTCACCTCAAGGTATGGGGGAGTTTTGCTAGAGAATATTGAGAAATTATTGACATTTCCATGCATTTCTCCTTAAATGTATTATTGAAAGAGCTGTTGATGCATGAAATATAGCAAATCTGCAAAGGCATTGTTTTCACTGGTGGATTAGGTGCACAGAAAGCAGAGGGAAAAAAGGTGCCTTCTGCTGTAGGCACTTAATTAGAGCTGTCCAGGATTTGCTTTTTGCCCTGGGTAGTGCTTTTTGAGAAGGGAGCACAGCACCCACCACTGCCTTGCTACTGTGGGTATTCAGTCTCGTTGCAGATTGGGCTCCAGCTCCAGAGCTGTCTTCCCACATGGAGGCAAGTCTTTTCATGAGCACCTAGGGAAACCTTGCTTCATGTTTGCAGAGATTTGCTGAGAGAAGAGTGATTTTCCTATCCCTCTGTCCTTTTCTAGTTCTCTTAGCTAAAAGTTTCAACCATGCTCTCCAGTGAAAGCCCACACACCCTGCACACCAATGTCACCTCCCTGTCCCTCAGCTCTGCATATTTCTGCCAAATTCCTCCTGCTGCAGTCCTTCAGCATCCAGCTCTGCCTTTCAGCTCCCAGCCCTGCCTTCTTACTGGATCCCAGCCTCCTCCCTGCTATAATAGTGCTGTTTGCTCAAAGCCTCCATGTACCATGATGTCCCCTTCCCTGCCTTTCAGCCCAAGGTGACTTTCACCTGCACTTCAGTCTGGAGGCATCATGGACACCCTTCCCTACGCTATCCAGTGGCTACCAGGGCAGCATGGGAATTTTTCTCTTCTTGGTTGATGTTCTTAGTGCTGCCATGGCTCTCAGTTCTGGGATTAGCAATTTAAAGGAAATTTCTACTAAGCTTTTGTATCCCTTACAAGAACTTTTCCCTCAAAATCATCATCAGGTATGGTAGGTGCTTTACAGCTTACTGCATTTTACTATATTGACTGTACCCACTGATGTACACTGATGTGATGTGTACATCACATCACATTTGTGATGATGTTTGATCACATTACATCACATTTGATTTGGGTCTTTGGAGTTTTTTTCCCAGTTTTATTTTTATTGCTCCTTTCTCTGTTGTCCTTGAGGCATAGTGTTTGCTCTGGGGTGGTTTTTTTGTGTTTTTTATTCTTTTTGGTTGGTTGGGTGAATGAGAACAAGCTCCTGGCCAGGCCTTCCCAATGCTCTGGGGCCTGCAGGGAGCCACAAAGATCTGTGGTTTTCCTGTCTTATCTCCACTGCTCCCTCCTGACAATCAGCATCTTCTGCTGGGGTGCTAGAGTCACCTAGGCTACAGGAACCAAGCAGACGTCCAACTCTGCTCAGCTCCTGGACAAGCTTTTTGCTTCCCCAGCCTAAAATGTGGTTTGTTTTTCTTTTTTCACAGCATGTGAGCCAGACAGACTGGTTTCAAGAATGGCCAGATTCCTATGTAAAACATATCTATAGCTCAGAGGATAAAAATGCTCAGAGGCACCACAGCAGCTGGGCAATGAGAAACACCAACAACCACAACTCTCGCATCTTAAAAAAGTCCTGCCTTGGGGTGGTGGTTTGTGGCAACAACTGCTCTACCTTGGATGGGAGGAAGATCTACCTAAGACCAGCCATATGTGATAAAGCCAGGCAAAAACAACAGCGTGAGTACAACCATGGCAGTTCATTGTATGGCAGCTCATAAGTGAACACATCATAGAAATCAAAGTATAGGATACCCTTTGGATTACCCTGCCTTCCTTCTGCAATTCCTTTTATTCCAATGCAACTCTTGATTTCAAACAATGCATTTTACACTTCTAATTGTTGGAGCATAGTCATCTGCTTGTTTATTTTCTTTTTTTCCCTAAACATTTTTAAATCTCTGTTTTTGCTGGTTAGGGATTGGTTCCCAGCCTTCTCAGGCCCATTAGTGAGGGTACTGAGAAAGCTGCACAGTGCAGGCAGTTCCTGCACTGCCCTGCTGTTCCTGCCCACCTGAAGTGTTGGCTTCATTATTGCACTGGCCCAGGAGGCAAGTCTTGCAGGAAAGAAGCTGCTCATAAACTGTGATGACTGGAAAATAGGCCCCACAGTCACGTCACTGGAGCCAGACAATGCAAACAGAGAACATGAGCTGCACACACATTTTTAACAAGACCATTCCAAACAATTGTGATTGCTCAGTAGAGCTAGCACATACTGATTTCTGGATCTGATGTACATTTTAGCTAAAGAAAGGTATTACTCAGGTGCTCACTAGGGCCAGAACAAGGTTCTCTAGAAACACATATGACATTCCAAACACTGACAAGAGAAAAACTAAAACTGACCATGAAAATAAATGATAAGATTGTAATAACATTGTAATAGAAATAATTTTTGAAGGTTATATTTAATAACGGACAGAATAAAGAATAAATCCCTTCCAATGATTAGTTTGTTTATATTGATTTTTGCTTATGTTTGGAAGTTTTTCACATAGTTTCTGTCAGTGTAATTTCTAAGCACCAAACCAGAAGTAGCAATCTGCCACCAATGAACCATTGTATCACATGGGATTCATCTAGCTGGTGCTGTATAGAAAATGCTTCCCCTTACCCTTGCTCCAGGGAAATGCTGTCCAAACTGCAATGGACCACTGCAGCTCCTTTCCTGCCGAGGCCATGGTGGTTACCCAGTTACCAACTTCTGGAGGCATGAAGGCCAATTCATATTTTTCCAGGTTGGTATAAAATTACTTAACATTATGCAAGTTAATTTTAAAGACTGGTATTTTAAGTTTTATTTTGCAAATTTTTTTGTTCCAACAGATAGGGGTTATTGAATATGACAAGGTCAAATGACCATAAGGAGAAAAAGTTTTCACAAGGTCCTAAGCAACCTGATCTAACTCTGAAGTTAGTCCTGCCTGAGCAGGAGGTTGAGCTAGAGGGCCCTTCCAGCCTAAATTAGCCTATGCTACTATGATTTTACAGCATGGTGTATTTTTTATTTAGGCTTCTGTGAAAACGTGTCGATTTTGAAGTGTTTTGCCTCAGGTACACAGGAACCAAGAAATCCTCAGAAATACCATATTATGTCTTCTCCTTATCCAAGGCACTGCACATAATCATGAGGGCATCTTGGAAGAGGAGATGGTTGTACGCAAGGGACTGTCTACGGAAAATGCCATCTATGTATTATATGTAACTTATACCTGGAACACAGTGTATGCAAGTGTTTAAATAATGGGCACTATTTCTGGAAGCTGTAGTCCTGGTTTAGTAACATTACCACTTGCCTGCTTTCCACTCTTTCACTTATGTGCAGGCTAGATAAAATTAATTCTCTGTGGAAGCCAATGAAAATTAATGTTCAGATAAATATGTCTAAACTGTAAGAAGAATTAAAGTGACTGCAGGGGGTTCAGCTGGGGCTCTGTTGGGGGAACTGTCTTCTACAAATAAATGTGGTGCACTGATTTTATGATTTCAAAGGGTTTCTACCCTACCCATCCCACTTCATCTGGGATATGCTTATTATTTGAGCTCACAGGAACCTAATTCTATTAAATACAGAGCATTACATTAGGCCATAATATGTGATTTTGGCCTGTGGTATAAATTCTGTTCTCTTAAGATTATTAACAAGATTGCTTCTACCTTTAATGTACCATAATTACTTTCTAAAGTGCAAAGGAGCTCACGACCACCCACGTCCAGAAACAAAACTAGAAGCAGAAGCAAGAAGATCAATCCAAAAAGCAAAGACAGCTTTTTCTTCATCTTCTCTAAGACTAAAAAGAATCCAGAAGATTGAGGTAACTCTTGCTATTGGTCAATGAAATTTTGGTCAAGCAATCTGTGGTTCAAGGCATGGTGTAGGCTATCTGGGCTTTGGGTCTGGGTGGGAGCAGGCTTTACATCTCCACATTCTGCATGCCCATGATCAGGCCAAGAAGGACCAGGGCTGTCCCAAGCATCCTGCTCTCCTTAGTGCTGTCATCCACTGCCAGCTCCTCCTCTCCAGAGGAAATTTGCACCTGGTGGCAGCAGGAGATTGCATCTACACTGGTAAACAAAGCAGGGCTGCAGGGCAGGCTAAGTTTCATCACCATTCACGTGGAGCTTCCTGTGCATAAGTTTCTGCCCATTGCCTCTTGTCCTATTTCTTGGCACTACTGAGAAAGGTGAAGGCATGCTCCACCTCTGTTTGTTCCCCTTGAGTTTCACCAAGAAAGGGGGAAGGTGCATAACCTGTACCTGGTTTGCCTGGTTTGAAGGCAGAAGAGTGCTTTGAAGGACTTTGTGAAGCATTGATGTTAAAACATCTGCTCTGATGGGTGTGGAAACACTTGTGAAAGTATCTCCAGAGATCTTTGGGACTGCCTCATGACTAATGAAGGGAATCCCAGTGACTTTCGTTGCAAAGGCTGTGTTAAACTCAGTTGTCATCACCAGTATTCACATGCAGTTTGTCTTTTGATGTGTTAGGGGTGGTGCATTCCCCCAACCTGGTATTAGAGATATTAATCCATGCCCTTTCAGCCACAGACAGAAGGGATAATTGCTCTGGGTGGGGACAGATTTCTTGAGTGGACACATGAAGAAGCAAGGGGATCTGGGAACCCAAGAAGCAGATAAAATGTGCGTACAGGAAGTTAAACCCATTTGAATAGAATGTGAATGTAGAAGCTGCAGCTATTTCTACTGGAAATACTCAGGAGGACACTAAAAACCAGAACTTTTGACACAAGTGCCTGGGAACAAAAGCATAAGAAAAACCAGCTGATCTGTCTAACTGTCTAACAAATACAAAAACAATGCTTTTCCTATCACTGGTTTAGTTCTGTCTCCATGAACACTGAAATAGTTTCCACCTAGGAAATATGACTGAGCCACGTGGTTTTCTTTTATAGCTGAGCCTACTGGTCAGCCTACTTGCTTAGGTCAAGTTTCCTGTAGACATGCCTTCATCTTTCCCTTCCTCAAACATCTTCCTGAGGCTTTCACTTTCAATTGTGTGTGATTAGAAACAGACTAAAGATGTCACAAATGTATAATAGTAGAGCCTGCTTTTCAGCCGTTTGACTCTGTACAGTCAGACCTAAACCATTTATCCTCATTGGTTTTCCAGTTCATGGCTCTCCAGCAGGTTTTCCTTGGGAATAACCCATCATATTCATGTTTTGCCAAACTAGCTGTGATACAACTAACTCAGGAGTCTGATTTGTCACACAGAACCTGTGTTGCTCAATCTGCAAAAATACAATCCGAAAAGATTCAGTTTTAATGTGTTCAATCTGGAAAACATATTCTGAAAAGAGTCAGTTTTAATGTGCTCACAAGAAATCAGGGAGGAGAACTTCAGAAAAAGCTATGAGCCCAAAATAGAGCAAGTGGTTTATAGGATGGTCTCTCTATGGCATCTATGGCAGGTCTGTAGCTGAAGGTGGGCTGGGTCCTACACCAGATTGTTGGAATTTTTTCTCATGGTGAGTGGAGAACAGCTGAAAGGCGCTTTGCTGTTCCAGCAGTCTGCAAAACCACTATAATTAAATGGATGAAAAAGCAGAATTATAAAGAAGACCTGCAAGCACTCATTAGAAATGAATGTTCTGAAAGGAATTAAAGTTTGCATAATTATAATCCAATAATTGGAGCAATTAAAGAAGTTGTGAAATATCCAGAACAGAAGACCCAGAAGAATAATTCTTGTGTGCTGATCCCTACCTGAATGAAATTTCTGTTTGTGGGGTAAAAAAAATGTAAAGATAGGAAAATTTATTAGTTAGAAATAGACTCTAGTAAAGCTGAAGAATATTTTTGTAGTGAAAAGATCACTTCAAAACAATCAGCGTTAAAAAACTCAGCTTTTCCAATCTCCATAGAAAAAAATCTGTGGTGTCAAATGTATTAGCATAATTTCATTTTTAGTTCCTTCCAGCACATACTGAATACGCTGGCAGTGGACCCAAAGGGCTGTGAATGCAATGTCTAAACAGTGCTTTCAGTGTAAAACAGGCTTTGGGCAAAATCTGGTGAAACCAAAGCAGAGCCAAGAGCTGGGAGCTGTTCAGTTTGCCCCCACAGCCCATGGGCACCCCCACTATGGTGGGGGAGGCTCTGCTATGCCGTCTGCTTTGTTACCTGTGCTCACAGAACCACAGGATGGTCAAGGTTGGAAGAGACATCTAAGGCCATCAAACCCAGCCATCGTGTTAGTTGAGTGCCTTTGTAAGCAGCTCACAGAGGAGAGGTGCTACACCACACCTTGTTTTACTAACCATGCCTTGCTTTCCCAAGTCTCTGACAGGTGCAATGCCGACACAGGAGCCTTTGCCTTTACTTCTTTCCTACCCGGATGCTCACATGCCACCTGCTAATTTCAGGGGACATTTAAGCAAAAGCTCCCAGGAGCCAACGCTGAGCAGCTGCTCTGGGCAGCTTCCATTCCTGAGGAGAGCTGGGGAGGATGGGGCCTCCAGAGAGGCACCCACCTGGAGTCGAGGCCTGTCCCTCAGGGGCACCCCCAGAGCCGGGAGGCTGAGCAGCGTCCCTGCCGTGCCCAGCACAGCCCCTTCTCCCCAGCAGTGCACCCACCTCAGCACCCAGCACGTCCTGCCCATGGCAGAGGGTGGCCATGGCCCCTTCAGCTCTGATGTGGGCCCTTTGGGAGATGGATCCTGTGGGACGGAATCCCCGCTGGCCTTCGGCCCCTGTGTGCCGCCCCCTGCCGCGCCTCAGGGAGGGCCCTGCCCCATGGTGAGGGGGGCACAGCCGCAGCCACAGCTCCCGCTGCCTCCACGGGGAAGGGAAGGACACAGGGGTGGGGGAGGGCACCACGTCCGTCTCAACTACTGCAACAATGACGTGTTTTTTAACCTGTACCCATTACGATGACTTTGTTCAAATGTCCCTGCTCACCCTCCCCTGGCAATGGTCCAATTCTCCACTCCTGTGGCAACACAGATGTCGAAGTGCTACCACAACAGGTCTCACTTTAACTCCTCTTGCAGGCCCCAGAAGGGCTTTCATTACCTGATGGCTTGTCTTTGTTCCTTTTTATTTAACAGTCTTATTTCCCACCATCCACTGTTTCATGGATCTAATAAAAGCTATCAGCTCCTCTTACAGATTGTCTCACTGCCATTCTCGTTTGGTAGCATTTCAACCCTCCTTGATACACAGCTTGTTCAAGCCTGTGGGACTGTGGAAGGTGTGGATGGATGCTCTCAAGGATCACAACTATCATGTGCAACTTCTGCACTCTTCCAGCTTCTTCAGGCAGTCCCTCTTCAGACCTAAGTGCCTGCACTGCAGAGCCTTGGACACACGTTTTATAAAGCTGGATGCAGGACTTCATGTGGGATCTCATGAGAGTGGAGTAGATGGGGAGACTCCTCCTCCTCCACCTGTGGCCACATTTCTTTTGATGCAGCCCAGGATATGTTTGGGCTTCTGAGCTGCATATGCACATTGCCAGATTGTGTCCAATACACCAACTGCCCTAAATTCTTGTCTGCAGGGCTGGACCCACTTTCATGCATGTATATATTCAAGGTGACTTGCTGCTTTTTCCAGGCACTTTTCATTTCTTTCACTGCAGACTGTAAAGAATCCTTCAGCATCCATTCCATACATCATCCGCTTTGCTGACCACTACCATAAGCTGTATTTCAGCAGGACCCATCCATTCTCTACATTTGTTTAAAAAACTAGGGTGCCAAATAGGAATTTTCTTGCCTGAACTTAGTAGCTCAGACACCTTTGGCAAAGATTCCCTTATGTTTTCCCATAACTGACATCTGCATGGCTTTGCTGCATGACTGACCTCTGCTGCTCTCTGGACTGGGGTCCAGGGACCACCAACCTCCCCTGCAGAGGCAGGCACTGACACAAAGCCCTGCTGCCACCTCTGCAAGAAAGAGCTGAGGGATGTCATGTACAACATATGGAGCCACATTGTCTGGGAAAACAGTATTACAAAACAAGTGGCAAAAAAACTTAGAATAGTAACTCAGAATGGGATGTATAATGTGTACATCAGATAGCTTCAGTCTTAGCTTTTTTTTCCCCCCCTAGTTTTTATATTAGTTGCTAGGGAAACCACTCTCCTGTTGATGGGTGTAGTTCAGAGACATTTACGAGACAAGAATGAATTTATAGAGTGTTTCAAAATGTTTATTGGAATTTGTGAAACGGGATGCACAGTGATTTAAGTGGAAAAAAATCTAAATGTAGTTCACAATATAACAGTGTACTATTATATATGAAGGTCAACTCACCAAACTTTTTTTTTAGTCATTGAGTTACTCCCACACCAATTCCAAACTTGGCATGTTTTATGATTTTTCAGATCATTAACTCAAAGAAGGAAACTCTGATCAACATTTATAACAACCTCTAAGACACAAAAAGAGAAATTAATAGGATCCATGAGCACTTGTGCTTCAGGAGGTGAGCAGCAGGATTAGGGACAGGCAAGGCTGCTGGGGCTGGCGTCCCATAGCTGGGATTCCTCAGTCCAGTCACAGAGGTGAGGGACCACACAGGGCATGGCCCCTGCCATGGCCATCTGGCTCTGTCTGACCTTGTCTCTCCTCTGAATTCCTTGCCTCTCCACTGTAGTGCTGCCAGCATCACCTCTCAGCAGTAGTGCCTTTCAGATGTGTGGCTGGGAGGCTCCTTGGTAATTGTTTCCACACCAGAGTTCTATCAGTTACCCTTACACTCACCAACCACTTCCTCTATTTTTAGAAACTTCCAGCAAAGGGGATTTGATAACCAATCCTGTTCTGTGTTTCTCTGTTCCAATCCCAGCTGTTAGCATTTTTTCACTTACCTGATTTTCTTTCCTGCAAATCAGCCCTTTCTTCAAGTCTTTTAAGATGGGTAGAATCCAGTTACTAAGTGTCACAGGCTTCCTAAAGATCCATTACAACCAAATCCCCCTAAAAGATAATTACTACCAACCTTTCTCCCTGCCTGAGAGGGAAGAGACTTTTTGTTGGTTTGCCTTTGAGTCTGAATCAAAATATTCCAGTGATCTCAGCCCCCATGAGTAGCTCCCTGCCATAGAAGAGCCATGCCTTCTTGGAGCTTGTAATCCTACACAAGCAGGACTGTCCCGCAGTGTGGGGGGACCCAAAATTCATGCAGTGTTCATGCAGCGTTCATCACACCCAGCCTGTTTCCAACAGAAACACATTTCAGGCTCAAGGAGGACAAGTTACTAATTTTTAAAAAGGAGGAGCTAAACCTTTATGATTTTTCTAAGGTTAGACGCAGAAAGTCTTTCCAGCTTTATAACCTGCCAGGGTAATTTCCAAGCTCTTGAAGCAACTTCTATGCTGGCAGCAACTTCCTCCACTTCAGGTACATTCAGCACGATGGGTCAAAATAGCACCAAATTTGTTTCTGTTTACAAAGATACCAAGCCTATCTCTGACCTTCACAAAAATTAATTTTTCAATGTGTTTGGGCTATGTGAAAAGAAACATATATGTATCATTGCTTTAAGCCTCTTTTACCAGTTCTAAGGTACTGTGCCCAGCTGGGCAGTGATAAGAATAGTAGAATCATAGAATGGTGTGTGTTGGAAGGGACCTTAAAGATCATTTAGCTGCAAACCCCACTGCCATGGGCCAGGACAGCTTCCATTAGAGCAGATTACTCAGAGCCCCATCCAGGCCCCCTCTAGGTACTGGAAGGTACTATAATATCATCCCAGAGCTTCCTCTCCTCCAGGCTGAACAGCCTCAGCTCTCTGAGCCTGTCTTCATAGAAAAAGGTTTTGAGCCCTGTGATCAACTTTGTGGCCTCCTATGGACTCATTCCAAGATGGACAGGTCCATCTTTCTTGTGTTGGGAGCCCCAGACCTGGATGCAGCACTCCACTCTAGGTGGAGTCTCATGAGAGCATAGTAGAGTGGGAGAATCAGAGCTGAAAGAGCACTGGATGCATGATCCTCTGATCCTATACTTAAGAAAATATGATGAATGCTCAGGTTATTCAGATTAACTTCATGAAGAAACACCAATTGATCTGTGAGGATCCACCCATAGGTAACCCTGTGACCTTGTTCTCTCCTGCAGAGAATGGTTTTCTGCAAGGGCCAGGTGCAGCAAAGCATTAAGGAACCAGCAGAGATGCAAGGAGGTCAGGATGTGGATGACTACACAGGCAAAATGGTTTGTTCTGGCTTATTGCTGTTTCTGATGGCTACAGCTACTGGCAAAGCTAATACAAATACCAATACATGGCTTGGATGATGATACTACATTCCTGAGCTCTTAGCTCTGAAAGCACTGGCCTAAGTATCTAAGGGCTAATTCTTTGGGAGCAATCACTGTGCTTGCTCTGAAGCAGTTTTTTATATATATAAGGGCTCTTTTGAGGCCTTCAGAGCATTACAATGTTCCTCAGAATCCTACATAAGCCAGGCTGTATCTTACAGATACCTAACTTTGATGTTTGAAGGATTTTGACACATGCAGCATTTAAAGGTGAAAGAGACATATAATGATAAGGAACTATAGGACTGTGCCCCTTGTTGACAAAGTGACAAAACTATCCTTTGTCCCCTCAAAAATGAAAGAAGCCCAGAAGTTTCTCTCCTCGATTAGGTGAAAAAGCCACTTCATAGGCCTAGAGGACTTCACCTCAAACTTAAGGGTAGCCAATTGGACAGGAGCCAAAATGTCCCACCTGGGCAATTTAGTAGAAAAAGAAGAGAACAAAGAAACTAATTGCTTTTGTGAGGTGTTTTACCAGGAGCAAGGACCTCCAGCAGCTGGCTCAGTTTTTCTCTGTTCGTTATTTTGTCCTTTTATTAAACCTTTTTGTTTCCAACACTGCAAAAGAAGCCATCCTGCTGGTTTTTATGCCTCCAAGGGTAGCTGAGCTGTCTTGGGTGGGTTATAGGCTTCCGAGAGCTTATGAGACCTGGCTCGAGGTGGCTCCTATAACAAGGAACTACCTCCAAGGCGGCAACTGCACACCTGAATTTATTAGTGCATTTATCCTGAGAACATCAGATTGAGAAAGGGCAATGTTTTTATATCAGTCACAGCAAAGGGGAACGAGAAAGCAGAACAGGGATTTGACCCACATCTCTCCAGCCCTGGAAACATACAGTGTTTCTTCTGGCTTTCCTCTCCCCAGGACCTCTACCTTTGCATATGAAAAAATTGCTGGTCAAACTGAGTGAAGACATATTTTTCTTTTCAACCCCTTGTACAAAGCTCCTGCCCCTGGGAAGATTGGTGAGGCTATGGACTATTTTCTACAATATGGTTCTAAATGCATTTTCTATATTTTTAAATGAAACAAGGTTGTCAAACTTCTGGTGGTAGGAAAAACTCCAGCTGATGACGCTTTAGGGGATACATCTCCATTCATTGTAGGGAGCTTTTCTTTCCTTGTGGTCTTTGGGATATTTAGTAATCTGTGTTTCTGGTATTCCTGGCAATTTTGCTCTGCTTTCCCTCAGGGTAGTAATTTGGGGATTTTTAATAACTATGGTTTAGAAGTCAGTGTTTTACTTCATTGCAAGCAATATGTAGAAGTGACCCCTGTGGTAGATCTCAGCCGGGACATGGCTGGGAAAAGGCTCTGTACTGAATCAGGATCAGTCAGCATAGATTGCACGAGTCAGGTTCAACTTCTTTGGGTGTTTAGATGTGCAATTCCAATTGCTATTCATGCTCTTCTTTGATTACTGATTGCATCTATTTTACTCTGAAACCAGCTGACTTCCTTAATTTTTCTTTTTAAATGAACAGTATCATTTTCCCATCCTCCTCTGCCTCTCCTGGGTCCCCATGCCATGTAAATCCTCTTCCTCCCTGAGCTGCTGCAGTCCCCAGGCACTAAGGGGCTTTTGTTTTTCACTAGGTGAACTTCCCCAACATAGCTCATCTCCTGAACCAGGAGGACTCACCATCAATGCAGGGGAAACAGGTTAGGGAACACTTAAACAAACCCAACATATGTGAGTCCATGGGCCCTGCTGGGATGCACCCATGAGCACAGAGGAAGCTGGCAGGTGTTATTGTGAGGTCACTCTCAAAAATCATTGAAAAGTCATGGTGATTGGGGGGGTCTGAAGACTGGAAGAAAGCAATGCAACTTTTGTCTTCAAGGAGAACAAGAAGGAGGATCTGGGAAACTACACACTGCCCAGCTACACCTTGAAATATGCAAAGGTAATGAAAAAAATCCTCTTCATAATTTTGCAAACACGTGGAAGACTAAAAAGTGATTAAGGCCAGTCAGCCTGCATTTATGAAAGGGAAATTGTGCTTAACCAACCTCAGAACAGTCTACAGTGAGAGGAATGGCTTGGTGGATGAGGAGAAAGCAGCGAGTATTTTTTATCTTGTCATTAGCCTGCCCTTCAGCACAGACTTCTAAAACATTCTCAGAGACAAGCCGATGAAGTATGGGATTGTTAAGTGGATGGTGAGGTGGACTGAAACTTCTGCTATTTTGTGATTCTGGTAACAGTTAGGATCAGCCATAGCTCTTCTCATACTAAAGAGCTGCAGTCTCCAGATATTTCTGTTTGAGTTAGCCATGTGCAATGTGGTATATGCAGAAAGTTATCTGAAATGTGGCATATGAAAGACACCCTGGGGCAGCAGGACACAACCTTTGCGACCCTGAAGACAGCAGCATCAGCAATGTGATTGCCACAAGCATGCTTTGCTCTCCTTGTTGGATTATTTAATTTCTGTGAGTAATGTAAGATGATCTCCTGTAAAGCACAGATGATGTCTTAGGGGACAGGACAAGTGAGGAAGGTCTTTGGCCAGCTTTTCACTCTGAGCTCATTTCTGCTGTTTCCAGTTAGTAAGTGAGGAATTAGAACTATCTTGAGGGGCATGTCTCAGATGAGTGTTTTTCACTTCTCCAAATCAGATTTAAACTTCACATCTTTTGGCAATTGTGTCATCAGTGATGTGGCTTAAATATTCTGTTTCCAAGGGTTGTCCAATCTATTTGTTCTTATGAAGACAAACAGAAGTCTGGGGTGGCCTTGGCAGCTTGGTGAGGTTGCAGACTCTCCACACAGCAGGTCTTGCCTGACCCCACGAAAAAGGTCTGGTTTGCTCTTTCCTGTAAAACTAATGCTTTCTCAGAAGGTCTTTTCTAGATGCCCACCAAGGGGGTGCTTCAGTGTTTTTAAAAAGTTGGTCTCTTGAGAGCCCTATTCTTGTAAGAGAAAAAAAAATCTCATTATTCAGAAAGAAGCTTAAAGTTTTTCTAAGCAGATATTTTATCTTGTCAGTGGGTTTTTCTTGGCCACCCACACCCCCTCAGACAACATATAGCTACTCTTCTCCAAGCTGGATCACTCCTTCATACTGGAAACCCGGTGTCCTGAACTCCAGACAGCCTTCTCCCTCTCTTCTGTCATTGCACAGAGTGGATTTATGGTTTTCTACACTTACTCTCAAAGTTTAATTGTAGAAGCCCATGCAAAATTTTACCTACTTGATTAAAATCTTGGTCTTACATGGCAGAAATTGTGAAGCTGGGCTTGGCTTCCTCTGCCAAACTCTCCCTTGTGAATTCTTTGGGTTCTAGTAATGGAACTGTATTAAAGTATTATAATTTGTGATAATATAAATAAAACCTGAAAATAAATGTTGTATAACAGGCTTCCTCTCCATGCAGATACCAGAAATGTGTCTCTTTCCCCCATTGTCTACTTTCATCATCAGAACTTGGTGCAACTGAATCTTTGGTCCATCAGTCAAATTTATTTCAAAACTGGTCAGCAAGTTCAATGGAATCTGGTGGAATCTGTCAGGCATGACAAGATGACTGGTTAACATTAGTTTTGTTAGAGAACTGTAAAAAAGGCTCTACACAGGCATCTGGACAGGCTGAATTGATGGCCTAAGGCCAACTGTCTGAGGCTCAACAAGGCCAAGTGCTGGGTCCTGCACTGGGGTCGCAAACCACCCCGTGCAGAGCTACAGGCTGGGGGCAGAGTGGCTGGTTCTGTTGGGCCTTTTGGAAAACTTTAACTTAGGCTTACTGGAAACCTGGGGTAACCTCTTCTCTGTTCAGGTGCCATAAGTTTAAACTTGGTTTAGGTTCCAATTTTTCTATAGCAAACCATCCTCAAGCTTGATGAGAAGCTGAACTGCAATTTTAAGACAAGATGATCAGGAATGCTGCTGTGCTGCAGCTCGGTGATCACCAATTGATAACAGTGCGCCTCATTGTTATTTTTTAAAATTCCTGTGGACATTAGTAATGACATGCTGACAATACACTATATGATTATGGTTTCATAAAAAGACTCTGCGTCCTTCAAGAAGAAAGAAGAAAAACTTGATTCATTGTGTTGCACACACCCAGACAAATATTCATCTTGTCATTAGACTACTTTTTGTGGTAGTTTTTCAGGTTTTACAGACTTTGGTGAGCTGCTATGTGAAATGTTTAAAAAGGCACACTTTTTAAAGAGGGAGTAGATTTCAAAAACAAAACCAAACAAAATTGCTGGCAACTGTGTTAGCCCCCCACAGTCTTCTCCCTCTGTTACCACTGGGAAATGTGGCTGACTTTAATATCTGTAAGTTTATTTTTCTCAGACCTTACTTGCCAGATCACCATCTGTCTAGACACTGTCAATTACTAATATGTGTACTCAAGGCAAGTGTAAGGGTACTCAGTATTTTCTTTCTAAATATTTTTATGATTAAATTTACAGGGAGAACAGATCTAACCCACTATATTCATGTTTGTCATTTAAGGCAGATGCCAAATTGTCCAAAACAAATTGAAGATCTTTGCATTGATTCAAAGTACAGAAGTTGTGATAAGTACTCTGAACCTCAAAGGTCTTCTTGAAGTTTGTATAATAGCAGCAGTATTTTCCTTGGGTATCCCCTCTACTCAAAAAAATCAGTGAGGTGTGGGAAGGCCATACCCATTTGGATAAATCAGCTAGTAAAAAACCCCTAGAGCCCCTGATAGATATACTCTTAACGATAACTGTAATAATAACCTATTACTACAGATAATAACTGTATTACTTTCATACACATTTGTCAATTTTCCTTTATATGAAGACATTTGTGTATTTTACTCTACACTAAGCCACTGAATCCTATTCCCCAACCCTGAGATGCCTGCTCCTCAAGTTGTCTTGAAAGCAAAAGTCAGCTCTTCGTGTGAACAATGTTTGAGTCAGGAGGCAACAGAAAATGGGTTCTAGGGAAAAAGGAGAAAAAAATTCTAGGTTTTTTTTCCTTGAAATATGCAACTGAGAGCCAATAAAATGTAATGCCCCTATAAAATATCTTAACTGGCCATCCCAGGTTAATAAAATCTGAAGCGTGAAGCACTAGAAGCTGCCTCAATGCTCCTTGCAATAAGAAACCCCTACAGTATCCTCTTAAAAATATGAGCAAGGATTGCTTCTTTTCGCTCCCCAAAGACAGCAGGTGATGCAGCATCAAACTTTGGTGCGGATACTCATCTTCAGTCATGGGTTTACCCCTCTGCTCTCACTGAGGCACCCCATTCATATCCATGTTTACCAGTTTTACAGGGTTTCTGGGGAGATATTTGTTATTCCTTATTAAAGCTGTTCTATAACAAATAGATTACTTGCACATACTGCAGGGCAGGATGTCCAAAACCCCCAAAAGCATGTCTGCTTGGCCCTGGCTGGGGCCACCAACCTTACCCCAGCAAACAGACTGAACAGAAATATTCAGAGCAGGGCAGGGACTGAAATGATGACTCCTGCTTTGGGAATGTACACTCTCCAAGCGGCACTTCTTTTCAGTGCATCTTCCTTCATCATATAACTTTTCATACTGGCTGCCTCAGATCCCATTTGGAAGCCATGATTCTGTGATTCAGATAATTAAAATCCCTCCTAAGAACTGGCCTTTCTGTTTATTCCCATTCAGCTGTGTTATTGTGAATGTCTTTCTAGTGCAGAAACATCAGGAGATGAAGGCTTGCCAGGCTAAATGTAATGGGTACCGATTGCTTTGGTCCATTTCCTCTATTTTTACTGGAATGTTCTCAAACTTTAAATTGTAGGGGAAAATAACTATACTTAGTTTATGAAGTACAAAGGAAAGCTTCATACTGTGGCAAGCCACCTCATGGCACAACAGCAACGGTGTGCACCACCCCGGGAAACACAGGAAGCTGCATCCAAAGCTCTTGTTTACTACTAAGCTGCAACAACCTGCAGGGGCAGCACTACCTCGGGAATTAAATTTAAAAAGAGGAAAAAAAATCAAGCTGGCAAATTCCTTTGCCAAAAAAAAAAAAAAAAAAAACTGCAAACTAAATCTGGCAGAAAATTTGTTTTAGCAACTTCAGCAATCTCTTACCCTCATGGAAGTAGAATTAATTAAAAGTTGTTTACTTAGTGTGTAAATTTAGTGTGGAAACATAGGGGTCACAGTGCTTGTATGTAAGGGGAAATTCATTCCTTCAGAAATAAGTGGAAAAAATGCCTACTCATCTTGGCCTTTCACATTAAAGAAGTATTTAATTTGGCAGGATTTAAAAGTCCTAGTTTCCTTACCTCTGCATCATATCCAGCTGTTCCTCATAGAGCATTCTGAGGCTAAATTGATAAACATCCTACAAGTATCTTCAAAAGATGTAAAAAAACTTGCAGTTGCCAAGGAAGGATGCCAATCCCCAAAGATGCAGGAATGTTGTCTTCAGAACCAGTCATGCCCCATGATGTTTTTCCTATTCATACTCTGAACATGTGTTCTATGGAGTCGCTCTGTACTGTAAAGTTAACACGTGTCTTTTACTGCCTTGAATGATAGGTACACAGCAGCACGGTGCATCTTTCAAATGGGCTTCACTACCAGAGCTGAAAGCAGTTCTAGCTAAAAGAGAATGCCACTTTTATATATCCTCAGAAGGTCCATTCGATAAGAATCTTGTTTCTCCTCCCAATCCCTTGTTTCAGTCAGTTTTAGATAGAACTTCTGGCTCTAACAGTTATTTTAAGGACTCAGGAACTAGACTCTGACCAGGCCAGAGGCAAGGCAAAGGTGTTGACTGTTCCTTTTAAGCAAGAAATTATACAAATTATTTTAATAAGCAAACTGTTAGTCTTAGCATAAAGGACAAAGCTTGAATCCAGACTGAGCAACAATTAAATGGAAATCTTTGATTTCTTTACAGGTGTTAATAATACTAAGTAGCATAGGTAACAGTAATTTCTGAAATCCAAATTTCACAAATGTATGGCAGCTTTCATGTTTTTCTCGTATTGGACCGTAGAAGAAACGGTGATGCACCTCAGTACTTCAGGCATTTTAAAGCCAACACAAGTTTCCAAATACCCTGGCACACATTCCAAGGGAATTCTGAATTAAAAAAAAAACCCAAACAAAACAGACTCTATTGTTCTTTTCCATTAAAGAACCTCATGTAAACACCACATGTTTTTTTATATCCTGACCAGCTTGGCTCAGGGCTATCGAGTGACTCAGGAGCTGAACTAGCAGCTGGACAATGTCTGCTTGCTGGTCCCTTGCTCAGGGCACTGAATTACAGAGTCTCTTTACACAGAAGGTTTAACTGATGGTAATCTCCAATCAGACTGAGACAAATCAGTTTAACACTTGATCACCTGAGCATCTTCTCTACATGAAACAGCGCACCCTGCTGTCTTTAATTCAATATATACAAGAGATCTACAGCTCCAAGAATTATGTTTCTGTCATCTTTTGTAGTCCCCCTGCGATTTTTGTAAGTTAACGTGTCTCAACACCTTCAGTAAACTCTTGGGAAAAAGGACTGTATAGGTGCACACCTTATTCTTTTAGTCAAGTTACTAATACAATTAGTAAAGAACAATTTCATGGCAGTAAACTAGTTATACCAACTAATGTCATTATACGATAATTACAAGGACAATAAAACTAAATTATAAAAACATACAGCCTCTAGTAATTAGAGCCCTGGACTACTGAAAAATACTATACAGAATGAAGGAAAAGCAACTAGTCACCAATTCTTTGCTGAAGCAGGTGCTATTTTAATAGCTGCACAAGAACAAACAGTAATAGTATCTGCTCATTAACCATTTCAAAATACAAAACTAACTTGACTCTTAAATTGTTTATTGCAAGCATATTCATCACGTCTCAGTCTCCTAGATAGAAGGCTCAGTTAATTTTCTTGGTGAAATTCATAAAATCTTGGTGAGATTCATAAAATCTCAAAATAATCATTGCTTGAGACTTCTGTTGAATCAATGTCTCTATTTGTAACTAGCTATCTTTTCCTTACGCTCGGACTAATACATGGCCAAAGCAAGGAAAAACAAAAGGTCAGAAGAAGCAGCTAAGTCTTGGTATGAAAAGAGCTCTGAGTTAAAAGGCTCCTCTATTACATCCAACTTGCTTACTGGACAAGGCTGTACCTAAACTAATAATTACTATCACCATCTGACTCTTTTGGCAAAACTCTGACATTTCTCAGCAGGCAGAATCAGACCTTTACCTTTCACCCTCAACAAAAAGTGTAGGTAATTAACAGATTTTCCTGTTTACAAACTTTGCAATATCTCAGAACCTCAAGCAATATTCTAAGCAGCTGCTTTTCCTTTGAGTAAAGAGAACACAATAGACTCTTTATTAAACATTCTGTTTATGAAGTGATAAGTGAAACTGCAGTCTAGGGACGCAGACCAAAGTCTTGTAGGCAGAGCCTTATTACAGTAGCTAGAATCATCATCAGCTTTCAGATATACACATCCTTATTGAGAACTCAGGTACCTGAAAACTTCTCTACTCTTCTCAGATAATCTGTAAGTAGTGTAATAAAAAGTCATTAAGAGGTTAATTCTACCTGTCAATCTTGCCTGGCATGTAGTTTATGCATAGTAACTCATAACTAATCACCATTAACTGTATGACAATAAGAATTTCTTGGGAAAATAAGAAATTGCAAGGGATTGCATGTTCAAAATCATAATTTATTGATGTATTTTTTAATCATGTAGCTCCTTGCAAAGATACAGTTTATAAATTATAGAACAAGTATAGCTCTTTCCACAGCTTCCATATTTTAGTCCTCAAGTCCAGGTCAGTACTTTGAAACAAGACAGTCAAAGGTAAATAATGCAAAATGGCTTAAAAAAAAAACTACAGTAAAAAGCTTCAGTTCTTCCAGGATCCAAGATACACACATAATAAGCAGCATTACAATGTCTGCACTACACCCCCAAGCGATAAATGCAGGAGAAGCAGCATACAGTACCTGTACCAGACCTCAAGGAACACTTCATGATTAGCAGTACACAGCACCTGAACATCTACAGCAGCCTCAAAATTTATTTAGTAAAACAAATGCTCAAAGGGTTTACAGCATGTGTGGCAAGGTTAGGTGATGGGTTGTAGCAGGTGACAATCATGTCCAAGTGAGCCCTGCTTACCTGTGCACAAGCAGTACACACCACCATTTCACCCCTACGCTGTGACACTGCCCAAGCAGGGGCCACGTACCTGCAAACTCATCATACAGTACAAGGGAACAACTCACTGCCTGTATCCCTCTCCCCTCCACGCACATCCCATGGAGAAGGCAGGCTCCACTGAACTCCTACCAAGATCAAATTACACTGATGACCAACTGACACCACTGCATTGGTGGGAATGCACCTCTGCAGTTAAATTTTATATTTTGTGCTTGCTCACCATTGACGGTTTTTCCTTAAGGTTGATGTCAACAAAATGCCAGATCTTAAAGGCAAAGAAAATAAGTTTAATTTAAAGAAAACATTTATTTGAAGTTCTTTTAAATCACAGAGTTTAACAGATGACAACTTTTTCCCTTTTCACATTTCAAGTCTTCAGCAGATACCATACACACTGTCCCATGAACAGTGAGATTTTCCTACTGATTCCTTTTGAACGAATTGGTGTCTAGGCAGATGAAGATTCACATTTTAAGCAAACTGATTTAAAAATATTTTTTTAAAAAAACACAACAAACAAAACTTTATCAAATTCTCATCACAGATAAAAGGTGTTTAACACTCATAAGCTTCTCAAAACAAAAATCAAAACAAAATCCCAGCAATTCACAATCAAATAGAACATACTGCCTTCAAGAAATTTCCCAGAATTTTAAAATGCTCCAAATATATACACATTTATAACTTAAGTGCTTATTAGCTACAACCTTTTACTCATGCAAAAGTTGTGAGAGGAGAAGGTGTTTCTTAGAGCGGCTTTTCTGAATATGCAGTAAAACTCTTCACTCGTGCAAAGAACAAAGGGGTGTACATTTTGTCAATGTCGAAAGTAGTAACAGCTGTCTCACCAGTTGATCTGCAAAGAGCGTTGTAAAAGTTAAATGAGACACAAGTTGCTGTTTGAGTCCCTATGTTCCATAGTACAGTGTGTGCATCAAACTACAGTTGGAATAGTGTCTTTTGTAATGTCTTGTTCTGAAAGCATTTGACTTTTAGCTGAGTAACACTACACAGAATCCACTTCTACACTCATACCTAAGAAACCACTTTCTCTTTCCACTCTTATTATGAGCTCCAAGACCTGAGCAGTACAGAATGAAAAGAATGTCTGCAATATAAATTAGGTATGACAACACTAGCTTTTACAAAAGCAATTTTTCTGTTTATGGAAGTTACCTATACTCTCAACCCCCAAGTAGTTTATTTCCTGCATTTTATATTGTCACAGCTCAATAGCTAAGTTGTGTTCCTATAGAAACACTGACTATTAAGAACACTGGAAGACAAGGACTAAATCCACCCTAATTGCCAACATCAAACATCTGGAAAGCCAACTTGCCAGTAATTTCAAGTGTCAGATGCAAGAACAGTGGCCATGGCTCCTGCCTGGCAAGTGATCAGAAGGGCTGGTCACATGCCCATATTCTGCACTGCTGAATTATATAGTTAGTAACATTAGAATTCTCACATGAAAAGTACAGACATCTTTAGTCTGCACATCCACAGTGGAAAAGACATATATCTTAATGAATACATACTTTCCATACCCCCTCACTAACAGCACATTAAGTCATTCAAACCCTGATTCAGTTCTGAAATCAAACACTCTGTATAAATCCTTTAAAAAGCTAAAAAACTACAGTTACACTACTTAGGAAACTTCCTATTATCATTAAAACAGGTTACTAAAATCTTGGGATTTCTTTACATAAAAGTTCATTATGTATTTCAAATCAGGACCAGTTACTGTTTTCATTACATTTTGTTAAAGCCACCAAAGTCTCAGACTCTACATTTTCTCTACTTAATACTGGACAAATTAATGCCACCTTTAATTCTACAGTTGAATATCTTTCTTTGCTCTTGTTCTCCATTTACTCACCTGCAAGTGATGTGACAAGAATGATGTATCCACACAAGTTTGTTGAACCTCTGGCGCCCACTAGAGCACAACTGTAGTCCTACATGGAAACTGTGGTCGGTTTCTTGAGCAGGAACTCGGCGGAAATACCTGTATTTGTGGTAATCAACTGGTTTCTGTACAGAGAAATAAGAAGTTTCATGACCTACAAAGAACATATTGTGCAACTATTTATCCTAAGTAACTGTGAGACCACATTGGTAAAACTCTCATACTTAAAAACAAGTACTACTGTTCCTTCAAAATACATAAAATGTGTATGTTAATGATGGAAGAAGTTTTCACAGAAAGCAAAAGAAGCATGCAGGACACCACCCAACTGTGCATAGTCACTGTAACACTTCCTCTTCAACAGTTTTTCTTGACTAGCATTTTGGTCATCAGAAGAATTTGTAAGTAAGTGGATCAAATAATTCAGAGTTCAACTAACAAATATTGTTTATCTAGTTTTACTAAACGTTGTGGAACATAACTGCACACAGTCAAATCTGTTCTCAGAAAATGACCTGTTCGTCCTTCTTTCTCGTTAATGATGTTGACACCTATTAGCACCATAAATGGAAACTAAGGAGGAGAACAACTGTTTCAATTTGAACCAGGTATTTATCTGCCCTAATAAATTATTAAGATTTGGGGACAAATATAAGTGACATCACCATGCTTATTTATTTATATTTTATTTTTAAACCTTTTAAAAGCTAATTTAATTTTTTAATTTTTTGGTGTGAGGCAAATCTTTGGGTCCCTTAAAACACTCAGCCTGAGTAAAATCTTGTAAATCTGTTTCTCCTCTATTCTATTTTTCTACCTACCTCTTCCTTTTTCTTCATTATTACAGCAAATACTTTGGTTTGATTGTCTGTTTCCTGGGAAAGGCGATAATGGCCAAGCAAGATTGCATCTGTCCTGGAAGGTTAAAAAAGGAGGATAATGTCAAGGACATAAAAATATTCTGTGTCTCAAAAATGTGATGTTCTTATAATACAAGCATCAGCAATGAAACAAAAACTGACTACACAGCATAATGATAGAAACTATTTTTTATTTCCATTCAGTAAAGCCTAATCAATGGTATTAAATGGTGAAAACATTTTGGAAACTTGCTTCTAATTTTTCCAAACAGGACAGTAAACATAAGTTAGTTGGTTCTACCCAGCCTACTGCTAAATATTTACAGATTTCTGGTTAACAGCTCAAACCTGTTTTGAAGTTGCAAACGATTTCCTATGTTTTTATGTCCAAACATCAAAAAGTACTAACTGCAACATATCCCACTGAAATCTTCACTTTCCTTCTGTTACGGAAGTATGAGAAGGCAGGCAGTAATGAAATAGTATCTTTAAATGGATTATTCCATCTACTCGCCTTAAAAATTTCAAATCACATAATCCACAAAGGAAATCTAATTACAATACCAGGACCCTAAAATGAAAGATATCTTTGCATAAAGATCAAAATTTTTTGTAGTTCTTAGGAGAGAAATATAAACATCTATAACACAATATAAATAACATTGTTTTGCTTATAAATAACATTGATTTGCTAAGATGGGATATAGAATCTGAGACAAAAGTAAATAGAAATTGCTGGGTAAAAGCAAAATGAAAATTGCAGAGCCAAATACTTTATTTCAATAACCTTGTGTTTTTAGTCCGTAAGCGAGGAACTATAGATTGAGGATCTTCCGGAGTTGTTAGCATCATAACTTGACCATCTGGAAAGAATCTCAAATACCTGCAAAAACATAATTGTACAATGCAAACCTAGAAAATATATTCTTTTCCTGTTTTTTTTTTCTGTTTGTTTGCTTTTAAAATCACAGGATGTTACCCAGAAGGATTTAGAACTTAATTAGTAATAGCATTTGAAAACATATTTCTTCACACATAACAGAAAAAAAAAGAGATCAGAAATCAAAAGAGAGTTGTGAATATTAAAAGAGGAAGTTATAAAGAGTTATGAAGTTTTGTCACCTCTACCAAAGCAAGGTGGCTAAAACTGGCGTCTGGCAGCAAAACTGACCTCCAAGTTTCTCCATTCATATCCTCTGAGACCAATGCAACAAAATCTCAATTACGGTATCAATACAAAATTAGTACTGTCCTATGGACTTTTTCAGGTTCAGGAACCTGATGGATTTTTACAGTACTCAAGTACTGTGTTAATGTTTGAGCAATAGCCATCAGGTTCAATGGCTTCTATGAACAGTTTCCAGCCTCAGAAGAGATGGCAGAATGAAACAAATGCTGGGAGCAGCAAGATGAACAACAGCAAAAAATCAGGCTGAGGAAACAAGTGGCAAGGTATTTACAGCAAGATGAGAAAGCTCAGCCTGTTGATTTTTACAACTGATTACACATATGCTAAATGACTGCTCTTGTATAATCACATGTATTCTCTTTGCTGAATTGTGTCATGTGTTGTATCAGACATGTAAAGCAAAAGTCGTTTAGGGAAAGAAATCTGTAGGTAAGTATTAACTGTTATAAGCTTTCGCCATGTGACATGGTTTAAGTGAGCATGAAAGATGTTTCTAAACTCATTTCTAATTATCATAGAATTCTATTATTAGATTCTATTTCTAAAACCTATTCTCAAAAAATACACATTGCTTTACACACTGCAGCAGCCCCATTCAGTTTTACAGAATGATTATTGTCTGTGATAGCCAGGGGTGGATTTAAAGAACTTAAGAGAGAAACATTTCACTCACTCATTGTACTACAGCTCTACCTGTAATATTCCACTTGGTGCCATGCTCTGTAGAAACCATCAAGAGACTGCTCTCCTTGACGTATGTATTTTGTCTTGCTGACATATACACCTACAGAAAAAGAAGATATACAAACAAAAACTAAGAACGTAAAGTATTTATGATGAAAAAGCCAATAATCTAAATTTTTTGAGTATGGTTTTGTTACTTAGATACATGGAAGTTTTTATTTTCATCCCTTGCACATTTCCCTTCTATTTGCAGATACTCTACAAATTGAAATGCACAAACAAATTCAGACTAGGTCTAACAACATCACAAACATCAAACCCAACCTGTTTCTGTCACACAGTTACAACTATTTCCTAAAGTACAGCTTACCATCAAACCGAACGCGAGGCCTTTCCAAAAACATGTCCCTCCAAGATGCATATGGAACAAGTTTATTGCAGCTCCTGCCCCATATTTTCAAACAGACTTGATGCCAGATTTCAGGATCTCTAGTGAAAACAAGAAAAAAGCAAACCCCATAACTTCCCTACAAACTCTGTTTAGCTTTTATATATCAAAGTAACACTCTCTTACTTAGTTTGGATGCAACTAAAAGAAACTTTCTTGAACAAAAATAGCTCATAATTTAAAACCCTTGACTAATTTACTTCATCCTGGAGAGTTTGAAAGCTTTTTCCTCTTCCCAGTGAAACTGAGGAACAGAATGTCATTTTCGTTCAAGTACAGAACCACAACACTGCAGCAGCCTTGCACATCTCTGTGTGGCTGTATGAGCATGACAACAATGTTCTGCAAACCTTAAACACTAATTTACAAACAAAATAGAAAAAGTAATACTTTCTGCTAGATTTTTATTACAGTAAAGTAATCTATCTCACATTTAGTAGTGTACTGAGAAACTGATTAGCACTGTGAGGAGCTTAACACGAAAATGTTCATGGGAAGGAAAAGCAGGCTGTACTAGTGCAAAAAGAGAAGCCTCATTCTAGATAAATTATCTACAATACCTGGCACAAATGTAAAATCCTCGACAAACAAGAGATAATTGCTCCAATGATCTCAGATCCAAGTCACTTGAAACCACCCATCGGAAAATGTACATTAGTACTTCCATAGGCAACGCTAAAGAGAGAAAAGAAATCCTTGTTAGATGCAACCTGTAAATCAACAGATTATTCACAATTCCAGGTTTGGCTTTTGACTTTCCATTAAAAAATCCTACTTTTCACATTGTAGCCCCATGCCAAAGAACAAAAAAAAAACTAACTTAAAAGGTCACTATAGATAAGATGTGATGTCCATAAAGGATCCTTTCGATCCTTTAGCCTACTAACTTCTGAAGCTGATGTGATTTTTTAAGTTTTCTTCCTGCTATAAAAACGTCAGTAAAAAAGATACTATAACACAGGACTGGCTGGTAAGAACAATACAAATCTAGAAAGACCAACACTGCTGCTCCAAGGACACATCTCCTGAGATCATTTTAGAGTAATGTCTGCAACATTTTGTCTTTACTGGTAAAAAAAGAAAATACATTTTCCCAAGTGTACAATGCACCAGTTATTAAAATAATGTTTAAAACCCTGTTTTCTTTATGTTTTGATTTGCTTCACTTACTTTATTTTCTTCCCTTGACCAGATCAAAGGAGATCAGGCCAAGATTTCAAGGTGCAACTGATAATTTAGGACGCAGAACCAAGCTATCTGTTTTTAAGAGAGATCATAGCTCATATACACTCTCTGTAATTTAGATCTCATAAGGAAGTCTCAGGATAACTGTCCTAGAACTGAAGCACTGAAAGTCATTAACCTTCAAAAGACTTTCTAGCTTTGTTATTTAGTCTTTCTGACCCTGAAAACATACTTGTTGCAAAAATCTCATACAGAATCAGATGAAATCAAGAAATGTAAAAATGCATTATCTACAAAAAAATTGTTTCTTACTCACACTTAAAAATTGTAGTAGTAACTGTATTTGCAAACCAAACTAAAAGAACTGGAAGGAAGACTGGAATACGCTTACTTCAGCAAGTCCATTCCTAGAAGTTGCTACTTTTAAGTATGCCTCTGATCCTGAAAATTCTACTCAGAAATACTAAATGGAAAAAGCTTGTGTGATAAAGACAAGATCTTGTATGAGAATAACATTTGTTTACCGAGCTGATAATTTTTTCTCCTTCGTAGCTACAGAAGTAAATAAAGAGATAATGTATACACTTCTTAAAGGTGACTTTTGAATGAAGGAGAGAAATATTTAATGAAGCGAAACATGAATATTAATTCTGCCTCTCAACTCTGTTTACAGAGTATTTTAACTCTTACCTGAGATGTGGGTCTGGTTGACATAAACTTCAGGCTGACAAAGTTTGACTGAAGATTCCTGAAGAGTTAACTGCTGCTGGAAATCTGTCAGGAGATCTGCCATTTTGTCATCCTCTTTGCTATCCTCAACACTAGAAAAGGGGCAATGCCAACACTGTAATATTGGATAAAACATACCAACAGATGTCCTCATCTTGGCATCAATCCACTGCTATACTCTCATTCAATAGAGTTGTTTCCTGCACATTTTTAAAGCAATCACATTTCATCATTCAATAAAACAACTACTGAACTATGATTAAGGTCATTAAGACATTGCTGGAATGGCTCTGAGCGTAACAACTGGGGCTTTTACATTAAATTCCCATCCCAGTTTTTTGTTTTGTATTTCAGTTTTTTATTGAAGTTACTGAAGAATTTCTTGACCTCACAAAAAGAAAAATCTCATCTTTTACTTTGTCTAAGATAAGGCATATGCAGGAAATAAAGTGTTGTTAATGAAAGTTGTATTTTGTAATCCTTCTCATGATGTAAGATATTGGAAACAATTAAGGATTATTTTCCACGCTTGTGTTATTCACTGAAGAGTGATCCTTGGTGGGTGTATTCAACAGTAATGAAGGAAAACTACTTTTGTACCCATTCTGTAAATAGGCAGAAATAATAAATTTCAGGAGCCAGAACAAAACAGCAGAACAGAAACAACAAGCTTGCTACTCATCAGTAAATTTGAAGAATTACTAAGTGATAAAAGAACATTACCACATTAATAAAAGAAATCTAAATTTAAATTGTATATCATAATATGATCTTTTAACAGCTGCCTGCTTGCTTGCCTCAAATAACCAGAAATGACACAAAACTCCTTGAGCACATCACAAACCATGTTTTTCTCCCTGACTTGGTATATGGCTAGTTACGAAATCTTACAGTCACTTTTTAATACTGTTCAATTCTACTCTAAACAAGCTATTAGAATGAGTTGAGAATATAAGCAAGCAACTGGTAGACCTGCCAATGGGTTTTGAAGTACAATAAAGAAGACAATTATGTTTGGGCCTGTCCTAAGACTACAGGAGGAAGTTGCACTGAACATACCTTCCTTTATTTTGATGAGTATGACGGTCAGTCCCAGCACCTACAGGCCACACTGTAAACTGGTTTTTCAAATCTAATTGTGTAATTTGATTTTCTCATAAAGACTGTATGAAACACCCACAACAGTAATTCAGAAAGCACAAACTAAAATCTCTCCCAAGAAATACATCTCTGCAAATACTGCTTTTAAACAGCAGCGTAACAGTTGAGACTATGGGTTGTTTTTCCCTCACTGCCACAAAGTGCTCAGAACAGTACAGCAACACTTAAAAAACCAAATAAAAATCCATAGAATTGTAGAATCATTTAGGTTGGAAAAGACCTCTGAGATCATCAAGCCCAACCATTCACTTGGCACTAAACCATGTCCCTAACTGCCACATGTCACATCTTTTAAATACTTCCAGGCATGATGACTCAACCTCTTCTCTGGGCACCCTGCTCAAGTGCTTGACAACCCTTTCTGGGAAGACTTTTTCCCAATATTCACTCCAAAGCACACCCTGAAGCCATTTCTTCTTGTCCTGTCGCTTGTTATTTGGGAGAAGAGACCAACCCCTACGTCAATACAAATTCCTTTCAGGTGGTTGTAGACACAATAAGATCTCCCCGAGCCCCCTCCTCTCCAGGTTAAACACCCCCAGCTCCCTCAGCTGCTCCTCACAGCACTTGTGCTCCAGACCCTTCACCAGCTCCATTGCCCTTCCCTGGACTCCAGGGAAGTCTGGAGTCCACTTCCAGCCCCTCAATGTCCTTCTCACAGTGAGGGGCCCAGAACTGGACCCAGCACTGGAGGTGTGGCCTCAGCCCTGTTCCTGCTGGCCACACTATTGCTGATACAGGCCAGGATGCCACTGGCCTTCCTGGCCACACACTGGCTCATGTTCAGCCAACGTCCTATCAAGCAGGACCCCAGAGTCCTTTTCCAACAGGCAGCTTTCCAGCCACTCTGTCCCCAGACCGTAGCTCTGCATGGGGTTGTTGTGACCCAAGCACAGGATCCAGTACTTGGCCTTGCTGAAATTCACACAATTGGCCTTGGCTCATTGATCCAGAATATCCAAATCTCTCTGCAGAGCCCTCCCACCCTCCAGAAGGACTACTCCTGCCCAACTTCAGGTCAGAGAGTCTTAATGGAGTAGTGAAAATGATGCTAAAGTAAGAAAATAACCCTATAAAAACCCTATAAAATAACCCTATAAATAACCCTATAAAAACCCTATAAAAAAGGTTTTTACATGACTATAGCGCATGATCCAGTAGATTTCCTAGTGCACAAATGCACAGCAAAGACTTCATGCCAGCAACACATTCAGATATGAAACTAATGGATGGAAATAAAGCACTTAGCTCATCCTGCACTCTTTTATATTAAGTCAACAGCTGCATTGGAGCTGTACTGTCCTGGGGCAACAAGACTGAGCTAGTAATACCACAGTGATACAGTTGTGCTTTCCTTTTTCATGCTCCATGTTAAAACTCTGGATTTTTTGATGCAGCTATCGGGAGCACCAATAGCTGCTATGAGTAAGCAAGAATTTGGGGAGCTGTTCCATAAACTTGTCTATGTTAGGCTGCAGGGGCTGGAACAGAAGTTTTGGCCCTCTTAAACATGAGTCTTGGGCTCAAGTTAGGGCAGCCCTAAGTCACTGCACATCCACTGCACTGAGGTTAAGGCTATTCTGATGTGTGTAATGATGAAAGACTAGCCCACTCCGATTGCAGTCTCTGAGCTTCTAAATGCATTACTCTACTGAAAATGCTCTTGTTTGGCTGTGTTGGCACAAGAACAGATTATTCCTTTGCTTAATTAAGATGCCTATTTTATTAGTATGAAGCTTTATCTAATTCATCTTTTTGCCATCTACAACTTTGTATATCATCCTAAATCTGAAAATCAAAAATCAAAATAGTGACTGATGCTTTTTTTTATTAAGTAACACCGTAACTATTTGTAATCCTTCTCCCTGACATTTGCTAGCTCCAAACAAGTTTGTTACAGTCTTTGGAAAATACAGTCTACTCAAGTGAGAGTGGGTAAGTTTTCCAGATACTAAGAGACTTACAACTGCATATTACAGCAGAATATTGATATCCTTCAGATAAAAAAATGTCATGTTTTAGTACTCCTATGCACTTAATTAGTAAAATTTCATACTCACCACCTCTTTCCAACTCCATCACAATCTGGGGACCGTGTATAGGTGATCTTAAACTCTATATCAGGTACAAGCTGCATGGCTAGACGATAAAACTTGATGGCTGAAAATAAAGGTTTAATGCTCAAACATAGCCAATGTCCATACTAGCTTATCAAAGCAAGGACTATTTTCAGAGAGATAGTTTCACCTTAAAGCACTAAAAACGTGGAAAATGCCTTTGCCTAGGAAAGCTTGTTTAGTCTAAACTGTTAGGTTTAAATTCAATACAGAAGAGAGGAACATTAAAGACCTGTTTTCAAAACTAAAAACCTCATGTACTTTTTCAGAATAAAGAGTTAGCTCAGCTTTTACAGAATTACCTTAATTACCACAAACTTAACTATGGAGTAGAAAATTTTACACTAGAACATTACGAGCTCCTGATGTTGTTTGGTGCCTGGCACTTGCAAAGATTTCGCAGAGAAAGAGGTTCAGGAAAATCACTGTGGCAACAAACTGTTATTTAAGCTGCAGAATGTCTTCCTCCTGAGTCAGGTCTGTGAATCCTTCTTTATTTAAATTAATTTGATGTATGCACATTCAATCTATTTTAATGACAATAGTAAAATCATGTATGCATGTATATGTTTCTTTGTATTGTGACATAGTGATACCAAGATCAGAGGGCAATTCTTCTTCAGCTTGGACTCTTAAAACCAAAACTCAAATAAAACATCAGTCAGTGTGGAGCTCAGAATTTGTCTGATGAGTCTGAGAAACTCGAATCTGGGACTAGCTAATGTTCCTATTTCCTTGAGTTCATGTCAGGGCCAGTGACTGACAAATAGTATTCCCTGGCAGTTGAGGACTGGAAATACCAGAAGCTAGCTAAATAGAGATCAGTCTCAATTTTAGCATTTAATCCTGTAGACAAGGCCTCTACTGTACTTAAGCAAGAACAAGCTGCAGCACATAACTGTCTCACAAACAGCAGGTATCAGCAGATTTCAGAAGCAGGTTTCGATTCTGGTGACCTGGGGCAGGTCAGCAAGTAAAATCCTGGTCTGAAAACAGATGTCCCAACATGTGCTCAGTAATATATCTGTGTCTGGCATAGGACCGTGCCCCTAAGGTCTCATAGATCATATAGATCTAAACAAAAAACCTCATGTACTTTTTCAGAATAAAGAGTTAGATCATACAGATCTATGGGTAGAAATAGTTCAGTCTAGTTTCTCTAAGTTTCAAATCAAATTCAATTGAGAAAGATGAATTCACATTCATGCAATCCAGATGTCTGAAACACTTTTGTGAATGGAACTGTTAGATATTAGGATTTCTTTCCTGCCATGTTCAAAATACAAGGAGTGCACTGAAGCAGATGAAGCCACAGCTTTCATTTTATACTCACTATGTTTAAATAGACTGCTTTCCTCACCTTTTTTTTAATTTATTCAGAAAGAACCTTCACAATCCACTACATTATTTCCTAAATATGTACCAGGTTTTTAGTTCTGACATATTTTTTACTGTGCATTTAATCCTTTACCAAACACCCACCATATCTTAGCCTAAAGTAATCTTGCCCTGTAAAAACACGTAACAAATTAGAAACTGAGATAACTGATTTTATTAACTACAGGGGACTCATATTTCTCTCAGTTAATATGAGATATGAAACAACAACCAGAACTCCCTTGAAAATGATGGAAAAATTCCCATGGTGAAGAGAAAATTTTGTATTCAGCAGGTGGCTGAGTTCAGGAACTTCCGGAATTCTCTCAGATTTCTGTATCTTGAATTATTTTGCACCTGCACTTTAAACACAGTGGCCAAGCCCTCTGGTGGATGAGCAGGATGGCACATACATTCTGCTTTGCTTTCTTTCTCACATGAAAGAAACAGAAAATTGGTATCTCCACTACTGAACTACAGGACTTGGAAGTCAGAACAGTCTTGTTACTCTCTAGACTCTGAAAACTAAATATAAGGAAAAAAACCTTTTAATTTCCATTTTTACTAGTACTGATAGCAAGCGTGCAGGTAAGCAAGCTAAGCACCTTAAATATTTTATGACAAACCTCAAAGACTACCAGATTTGAATGTTCATTGCAGGAATTCTTGAAAAAGCTATTTAGCGTGCTGTGTTAATAAAAAAAAACACAAACAAAAACCCCCAAACCCAAAAAGCCCTCTCCAAAAAAAGAAAAAAAACCCTCCCACAACCAAACAACAATGCATTAAAGCAGTAGATTTGTTCACAGCAGAATGATGAGAACTGTGAGCACAGGAATTAGTTTATTGCCTTGATTAATTATTACGCTAATTTCAAGTTGCAGAAGTCACATAAAGAGGCATTCTAAGATACTGCTATATTGACTGAAAGTTAGAAATTCCTTCCTTAATGTCATTTTTACTTTACCTCAACCTTAGAACTGATATGACGGTTCCTCCTATGGCATGTTTGTTTGCTTATCTGAATGATGGAGCTCTCAAACCACTGTTAGCCCATAGTTTAGGTTCACTGGCACCATGAAGATTTGCCCATAATCACAGATGTTAAATTTCTCTACAATAAGGGTGTTCATTGTAGACTTTCATATTACCTTCATAAAGGGCCCCATTTTGTTCTTCTTCCACTGCCTTCAGGAAAAGTTCTTTTGCCTGCACAATAAATTACACAGAGCAGTTCTTTAACTCCTTATAAAGTGCAAAATCACTTGACTTTTAGAATTATTTTTGATCTTACCTACTGTACCTATGACAGAGATATCAAAATAAGTCCATAGATAAGACATACTCATGTGCTACAAGACATAAGATGACTGAAATTCCCAGTTGCCAAACTATCTGTATTCCTGCTGCTCACCCCTTACATACAGTCTTTCAGAAAGCAGACTGTGAAGGTGACACCAAGGCAAGCATAAAGACTAGAAAAATCACTGCAGGATTATGTAGACATTAGTATGGAGATAATGAGATAATAACCTCCATTGTTTCTCCAGATTTAATTCAGCATTAGCTTTTAAAAAAGTTATAGTGGAACAGTAATACAGACAAATAAAACCTTGATATTATGCAATTTTTCTGTACCTTTTCCTCTTTTGCTATCTCCTGTTTTCCCCTGGCATCGACAGATTTTAGTCCAGGTTCTCTTGATGACGCTCTGCACGGCAGAGGTTCCAACCCACTAGAACTCACACCTGGGGCAAGCTCAAACATCCACTGAGCTCTGAACATCTGAAGCTCTGCCTAAAAAACATGATTAATTCTACACAGTATCACATATTCAGACAGTATATCTTCTGAGGAGAAATTATAAAGCACAAACACAAAAGAATTTCAAAACTATGCTTTCCAAGTCTTAGATGGCTTCAGGGAATTTAGGCACAGAGAGTTAGCAGTTGTTTTATGGTAAATTAAAACAAAAAAGTGCACAAGTACTTGTTCAGTCTCATTCAATAACAAAAGTGCTTTTTTCTGGACTGTTCACCTCAGAAGAAAAACTGATGCTTCAAGAAATCCTTGTTAGTACTATGGTTATGACCTAAGATTACACAGAAAAGTGATCTTTCCAGACGTGATCTTGTTTGTTCTTGTTCACGTAGAATTATCATAAGCAATAAATCAATTAGCTCTTAATATTAAAATTTAGAAAATCCAGGTTTTTGTACACAAGCATTCTAAGTTATCTGACATTCAAGATGGCAATTTATATAATATACAAGTAAGACTTACTTCTTTCTCTTTTAAAAAGTATGGACTATGCTCTGTGAAATAATACAAGTTGCAATTCCTGTCATGCCTTTTTTGGGAGCATCTTTGAAATTACACCTTACAGGTCTCTTGCAATCATCACAACTTCTGGGGAGCACCTACACAGAAATCTAGTCTTGTAGGAGAACACACTTTTCTACTACACTGCTTTTATCAGCTTTCTGGTCCAGTAGAAAGTGACAAGTTAACCTGGAATTTGATCACAGAAACTGCTGTCCATGTTCTACAGCTCTTCAAAGAAATTCCAGATCTGTCACAAGCTTTCTTTTCATCTACACAGATAGCTGGAGACTGAATCTGACACTTGGAACACAATGCAAAATTTACCTCACTTTTGGAGGGGCAGGAAGATTAAGCATTTGTCAGATCAACAAATGTGTGGTAAATAAATTAAGTGATGCAGTTTAAATCAAAGCAGTACTATGTTTGTAAAAACCCACTAGCATGAGAGACATACCTGAAGATTTGCTTCACCAGATCTTTCACTATCATCAGTTCTTACCAAATCAGCGTGACAATCTTCTTCAGCTTCTGCCTAGTAAAGAGCAGTCAAATGTCATTATAGGGTCTGCATAAGTCCCTACAGCACATTCACAAGAACAACTGTCATGGACACACATTAAAAATAAAATTAAGCATACTTCCCTTTTGATGATAAAAATTAATTTTAAAACTAATGAGATCAGTTGTACTTCCATATTAATGAATTTCATATTCAATGAAGATGGGGTTTGCATTTTAATCCAACACAGATTAGTTGTGTATCACTTGAAGGCTTCCATGCTGCAATACACCAGCATACCTGACTAAATACACCGCGTCTGTGTCAAAGCACAGAGCAAAAACTTCAGTATTAAACAATCATGTCCTTTGTCCAACAAATTAAAATTTAATCACTATCTTCTCGTTGTAAAGATAAGCAGTAGTTTCGATTTGTTTAAAATTTGCAAGAGCACAAAAGTGCTTTGAATTAACAATAGATACTTTAAAAATACTTGTGAAACTAAACAAGAAATGTACTGGAAAATAAAATAAAAAGCTAGCATGAGAGCTTGACGGTTGGTTTTATTTACAGTACAGCTGCGAGACAGGTTAAACAAATAAAACCTGAAATAAGACCTTTGCCTAAATCTAACATGGCTCTACATAGGAAGTTAAGCTAGCTAGTCTAAGAGGAAAACTTAAAAATATGCAAAATAATTATTATAGTGAAATATACTGAGATTTATGGAGTCTATACTAAAACAAAGGAAAACTAATTCTGAGCATTAGTGTGAAGCCACTACAATGACAACAACAGCAAGATGCCAGTAAGGGGGAAAAAACACCTCAAAATCTCAACTAAGACAGTTGTTTAAGGTTCTTCCTGCAGCTGAAGCAAACCAGTTTTTCTACCATTCTGCACTGAAATTCACATCTATAGTTCTGCAAGTAGATTATGCAAAGTGAGATTACAAGCAGGCAAACCTAATATTAAGATTATCACAACTACTTAAAAAAGTTTTATTTCCCACTCCTTCCTATTGTACTCAGTACTCAGAGACTTGAAGTGACATTCTGTCAGTGAGATTCTACCAAGCTCTGAAAAAGAAATCTCTACTTCCTGCACAGTCAAAGTGCAGAAATCAAAGCATTCTTGTACTCAGAAAATTTATACCATTTTTAGAGCACTTGGAAGTTCTGATCAAACTACAGAATACTACCAAATGTGATGGGAAGGCAACCTTTAATCTCTCTGTCTTGGTGACAAGCACCTCCCCAGAGATAGCACATGTCTTCAGATTCCCCAACAACCATAAACATACTGGTTTGTCATCTGTAAAAGTGTTTTCACTGAGGTTTCAGATGATTTATAATTTACAATTGATAGACATGGTTGGCTGGCTGAAGATAAACTGATATTGCATCTACTTCTACATTCTCATTTTTAATTTCCGTACATTTTTAATTTCCCAGTAGAGGAAACAGGTGAGCCAGAACACTATAAAACAGTAGTGGCATTACATCTCAGCAAGGAGTAAATAACTTGGAAATTTAATGGGCTTTGATTCCAGAATTTAATTGCAGGCAGTTAATGCCCTATGAGTTGTGACAGTCCTACCACATTATTAGCATCCAGGAATATTTTGTTGGCCAAGCAGAGCCAGCCTAGGAATGAGCTAGCTCTGAAATGGGTGTCTGTAAGTGCATTATTATGGCAGTGGGCTGACAGAAATAAGGCCTAATTCTGTCTGTGCAGAGTGCAGGTCTTCTGCTTTGCAGCTGAATTATGTCCAGGCAGCTCTCCAGTCTGGGCAGATAAGCCTGGTTTTATCTGCAGAATGCAGAAATTACCAATTTCTGAACTAAATCAACAAACTATCTTCTGGTGCATAAAGCCACGCCCATTAAAACCTTTAACTCCTGAAGTCTGTAAACAAACTGATTTAAGCTTTGAAACTACTTAGAAGGTTAGGAAGCTGGATGAAGTTTACCTCATTCAAAAACTTTATATTTCACTAATCTGTTCAGCTCTTGATTTTCAACCCCTCCTCTCCATTCAGCTGCCCTACTTATTCATTTCTGAGTCACAGTCAGACACGGTAGTGGACCAACTGCATCCAAAATGTCATTGGATGCTCTTTGAAACTTAAATATGCTCTCAACTCAAAAATACTATGAAGACCTGGTCTACAGTCTAAAAGCTGTCAAAAACCATCATGAAATTAATTACAACCAAAGTGTTGTCATTACCTTCCCTATACTGTAGGCATGTGTGACCTGCAATCTCTCATATCAAAGGTCTGTCTTGTGGCAGTAGTAGCAGCCTAAACTGCCAGCCCTCTGAACTTACTGGTAAAGCAATGAATTCATTGCTACTGCATAGGAATGAGCTGGAAAACTGATGTCTATTGACAACCTTCCACTATTTATCTGACCTGCTGAAACCCTATGATTTTGCTGGGACAAGTGAGTAAACACAGGTACTGTGAAGCAAGGACCTTCACCAGCAGACAGCTCATGAGATCACACCTAAAGCACTTCACAACGTGCACAAATTGGCTCCTTGCCCCCATGCTGAGAATACTTACATTGCACTTATAGTTTCTAAAATTCACAGAACTCTGTGCTCTAACTGCTACTTAGGGGATAAATCTAGATAGTTCATCGTTGTGCTGCTGGCCTTTCTCCTGATACAAGTAAGCTCTCACATGGAACAGTGACTTCGTCCTGATTGAAAGGAAGACATCATACTGTGTAATGGCTGATTGGCTCGATTAATTTTCCATGAGGAAAGTAGTAGTCTATCAAGCCACCAAAAGGTAACACGTCAAAAGTAAACATCTGATTTAGGCAGCAACTCATAAAAAATGAAGTCAGCTGAGTAGATTCAATTCTGATTCGCTTGCAAAGCTTTAGAAACCATTTGCCAAATGCAGAACTAGTTTATTTGCACAGCTCAGTTTTGTCTTGCAATCAATAATTGCATGCTGATTTCCTCCGAGTACATTAACCACCCACTGTCTGTAACGTCGGGACCTTTAATAGTTCTGATCTCTGTTTCAGCAAAATAAAACCAAGATCAGACACAGTTGGAAGCTGAGTGTCACCAGTTGAACACGGCTGTGTTATGTGTGAACCATACAGAACTCAGGGAGGAGCAAGCATGGCAAAGCAAAACAGTGACTCCCAGCTAACATTCCTCTTGATTTTATAAAAAAATGAGAAAGCCACCCTATTTTTCTGTAAATGTGGTAGAAACAACACTGTGTTCAAAACCAAGAGTTTTTATAACCGTGGTGAGACATTTTAACAGCTCCTGTGTGACAGAAATGGTTTAACTTTGAATGATCGATTTCTCATCATGGATACTTGAATCCATATTGAGGCGCAGTCAATAAAGCAATGCCGAACCGAAGAGTATTTCTGATATGTTAAATGACAAACTCAGCTCGAGTCCCTGGCCCACAGAGTCCTTTAAATTACTGAGTGACTTTATGCCACCACATTTTTGAGGGAAGAAAGGGAAAGGAAGGGCACGCTCCCCTGTAATGACACAGGGATTTTGTTCACGCGTTCCTCCGGAGGGCTAGATCGCTCCAGAACCAAGCAGCCCCACTCATCAATACCCTCTGCGGGAGGCGGCCGGGGCAAGCCGCGGCGGGGCGGGATCATGGCACGTTTCCCACAAGCATCGCCCGGTGCCCGGGGGCGGGCAGGGCAGGGCAGCCTGCCAGCAATTCTGCCAGGGGGCCGCTCCCACGCACGCCCCCCTTCCGCCCTGCCGTCCCTGCACGGCAGCCGAGCCCCCGCCGCCCGGGCCCGCTCACCATGCTGCCGACGCGCGGGCGGCGCTGTCCCGTCCCGGGGGCTCTGCTCCCCCGCTTGATCCGTGTGTCCTCCCTGCCCGCGAGGGGCACTTAGCAGAGTTCTCGGTCGGAGAAGCGCACCACGCAGCGGGAGTCCCTGCGGGCCCTGCGGACGGCAGCCATCTTCCCGGCGAGCAGGGCCGGCGGCGGGAGCGGCGGGACACGGCCCGGGCAAACCCGCCAGGTCAGAGCGCCGCCTCCCGCGCGGGCCGCTACGACGCGCGACTGTACGGACTCCCCGTCCCAGAGCGCACCGCGGCCCCTGCCGCCTCTGCCGCCCGCGGCGGCGCCGTGCAAGGCCTGCCGGGGAGCGTAGTCCGCGGCGCACACCAGGGGAAGGGCGGCAGAGCAAAGGCTGCAGGGAACTGTAGTGAGTGGGAATCCCGGCAGGAGCGATCCCAGGAGTGGGAGCCGGGGTAAAGCGGCGATGTCCGGGAGCCGCGATTTCCGCTACGACTGCGGTCAGGCCGGGACCTTGGCGCAGGCAAACTGCCGACCAGGTAATGGGAGAGCGCTCGGTGCCGCGCTGTGGAGATAACAGCGGCGCCGAGGCCATTGAATTTCGCGGCCCTGGTAATTTGCCTGTCCAGTTCGGTGAGCACAGTCATCACCTGCTGTCAGCACGCGCATTGTCAGGTTTTCTAAGATTGGACGAAACCAAATTTTTAAAGCGTATGACCGTCTTTTTATTCCAGAAGAAAACCACGTGTATGGATCTGTGAACCTTTGTGCGTGTCTACTGCCCTGAGCGTTTTCAGGAGGAGGATGAGGAGGCGTGTCTTCTCTGGAGGACAGGTGAGCGCTCAGGCTTGGGCAGCGGGCCCGGGAAATGGGGCTGCGAGGGCTGTGGGAGCCGGTATCGGCAGTGGGTTTCCGATCCAGGTGACTGTAGCGCTGCTCTGTGGAGAGGAGAGAGTCAGAGGCAAGGGGGCTGTCTGACAAGGCCGGGCGGCGATCCCTGGCCGGGCAGCCGGGGGTGGTGCGGGCGGGGCACTGGGTGCTGCTGTGGGCTGTGTGAGCAGTCGAGATGACACAGCGTGGCCACCTGAGGATTTGAGATGGGGCGCTCGTGGCTACAACTGGTTGTCATTAGTGCCGCTTCTCGTTTGGAGTCAAGGCTGTTTTTCTTCTACCTGGGTGTGCCTCTGCTTAGATACTAAACGTTACATTTTAGTAAAAAATTCTTTACTGTGAGGGCGGTGAGGCACTGGCGCAGGTTGCCCTGAGAAGCTGTGGATTCCATCCCCGGCAGTGTTCAAGACCAGTTTGGGTGGGGGTCTGGGCAACCTGGTGTAGTGAAAAGTATCTCTGCTCATGGCAGGGGGTTGAAACTACATGATATTTAAGGGCACTTCAAATCCAAACAATTCTATTATTCTATTGGGAATGGAAAAGCCTTGTCTGTAACAACAGAAAAACGGCATCCTGTGGCTGTCGCTGAGTGCTAACATGTAATTGTGCACGTGGGCTGTAATATGGGTGGCTTAAAGCAGAAATCTCATGTAAGTGTACGCTGCTCCTCCTGGCTTCACTGAGAATCATGCTAGTCTGTTGGAGGGAATTTGAGTCTTTATGATATATTCGTGTAAAGATAAAGATTAGCCTCTGACTAGATGGGGTGGGGGAGGCACCCAGAGCTTTGTTTTTCCCCACACCTGTTTTAGCAAATGAATGACATGTCCTACACTGTACTCCTGAATTACAGCACTAGCTCATCCTGTCTTTCCAAACCCTGGGAATTAACTCTATGCTTTACTTTTAAAACGTAAGGGATGAAGTGTAAAAAGAAGCTGATACTTCCTGAATCACTGTTACAGTCCTGATAATCGTTTCAGAACAAATTTTTGTTCCTTGTTTTCCTTTTACTGCTCTTCCCGTTATGTCTTAAGCTGATCCTGTCAGAGCCAGGGTGAGCTGCTGGTGTTTGGGTGAGGAAGGCACAGGCCCTCAATTAAAATGTCAATATTCTTCCCATTTGTTCACAGTTTGGTATTTCTGCATTCTAGTTTTGTTGTTTAAACTCCTCTCTGAGATGTGAGAGGCCCATTAGTGTGGGGTTTGTGTTTGCTTGGCTGGGTTTTGTTTTCACAAGGATCACAGAACTGTTAGGGTTGGTAAGGTCCTGTGGAAGTCATCTAGACCAACCCCCCTGCCAAGACAGGGTCACCTAGAGCTGGTTACACAGGAACAGGTCCAGGGTGGGTTTTCAATGTCTCCGGAGAGGGACTCTGTGACTTCCCTGTGCAGCCTGTCCCAGTGCTCTGCCACCCTCAATGGAAAGAAGTTCTTCCTCACGGTTAATGGAACCTCATGTGTTTCAGATTATGGCTATTGCTCCTCATCTTGTCACTGAGCACCACTAAAAAGAGTCTGGCACCATCTTTCTTGGCACCCACCTCTGAGATATATCTACGCATTAACGAAATCCCCTCCCAGTCTTCTCCAGGCTGAACAGGCTCAGCTCCCGCAGTCTCTCATAAGAGAGATGCTCCAGAGATGGTTTGTTTGTTTCTTTCTCGTTAACACCCAGCTCAGCGCCCCCTCTGCGAGGGGCCCGGCGGCACCCCGGCCGCAGTCGTGGGGCGCTGTCCCCCCGCGGGGAGCCCCGCCGGGCCGGGCCGGGCCGGGGGCGCGGGGGGCCGGGCCAGGACCGCGCCATGGGCCGAGCGAGGCCGGCCGGGGCCGCTCTGGGCCGCAGCTGCTCCGCGGGGCGGCGGGGCCGCCATTCCGGGCCTGTCCGCAGGCCGGGCCCGAGCGGGGAGACGCGTCCGCGGTGAGTCCTGGCGGGCACGGGCACGGCGGGCCGGGGGACCCGCGGTCCCGTACGGCGAGGAACGGGAGCCGGGGGCACTCGTGTGTACCGGGGCCGGGGGTGGCGGTCGGGCGCCGCCGCAGCGCGGAGGCCGGGCAGGAGCCGGGAGCTGGCCTGAGCGGCGGACCCGCCTTCGCTCATCTGTCCCTGCCTCGGTGTGCGGCTCATGGGGCACCCCCGGAGCCCTCCGTGACAAACGCGGCAGCCGCTAGGACCGCACCCATGGACACCCACGGCTTTGAACCGCTCCTTTCTCACTGCTGCCTGCTTGTAATACCGTCGAGTAATTGCCACGGCGCAGGACAAGTTTAAAAAGGCACATGCTGTTTGTTTACTGTCTGCGTTTCTCGGCTGTGGCAGAGTGAGCCTGTTTCGCTTTCAGTTCTCGGTGCTTCAGCACTTCAAACTGGAGTGGATCCATATTTAAAGGGTTCATAAGCGACAACAGTAGGTTTGAGTTGTACTTAGTTAGAAAGCACTCTCGATATATTGAATTAGGCTTGCTGTTAAAGGCGTTTTGCTGTTCGATTTCTGTGGGGAAAAAAGTATATGCGAGGTAGAGTTTGAACTCGGAGTTACAACACGGTGGAAATAAGGGGTTTACATTCTACTCTTTAGTATCAACTTTTTTTAAAATTTTTACTTTAAAATATTTTTGCAGTTTATATTTGCATCCTCTGATGATGTGAATTTGTGTAGATTGTACTTTTAGATTAGATGATACATGTTGTAGCTCTGCAGACTGCTTGTTGGAGACTCATGCTCTTTTCAGTAATTTCAGTGGGACTCGGGCGAAACAGTCTGAAGGCCAAGTAAAGCAGATTTTTAAAACAACCTCACTATTAACAACAAGAAATGGTGCTGATTAAGTTAACCAGAGAAGACTTCATTCAGGTTTTGTCAGTGGGTTTTCACACAGGTGGATTTGTGCTTCCAGGGGAGCTGGGTTAACTTCTGTGCATCCTGGCATGTTTTTTAGCATTAATTCCTCACTGAAATAAGTGTTTTCTGACTGGTTTGGTTTTTTTGTTGTTTTTTATTTCCTTGGAGTTGTTTGTTTGTTTGTTTGTTTGGGTTTTTTTCTGGTTGGTTGGGGTTTGGAGGTTTTTTGTTTGGTTTTTTTTGGGGGTGGTATTGTTTCATTTGGTTGGGGGGTGGTTTTGGATTTAGGGGGTTTTGTTGTTTTGGGGGGTTTGTTTTTGTATGTTTGGGGTTTTTTGTTGATTTGTTTGGTTTTTGTTATGGCTTTTTTTCTCACCTTTGTTATTCATAAGTATTTCAATTAGTCTGTTTTGGTCACATTTGACAATTGCAAAGATAATTTCATACAAGTTTTTTTGAAAATTGGTGGCTGTGGGAAAGAGAGGCATTTAATTAGTATTCTCAGTAACGAATAAATAGTTAGGTTCACCACTTACATCTGTTCAACAGACATCAAACAATTTATCCAGCCATTGGTGATTATTGCTAGTAGTGTTAAACGTCTTTAGTTTTGCTGTGGTTATTGAATATGAGGCAAGGGTGCTCCTCCACTCTTCAGTCACAGTTCCCTGAAAGGGATATGTGAATGGTGAATCAGGGACAGCATAAGAGTCTGAATTTTAAGACATCACAGCTGTTAGGATCACAGTTTCAGAACTGTATCATCAGGGCAGTATGTGCAGAAGAGTCCATAAGTCCCAACTGTCTTCATTTGAAATTACTGTATAAAATTGTTTGGATATTCATAAAGTTTAGGTTTTCAGACTAGGAGAACATGCAAGACGGTGTTGTTTGAAATCTTGTCGCCAAGGATCTGAATGAAGGCTTTTGAGCTGCCATCCAGTCACTGACCAGTTGGAGTAAGCCGGTTAAAGCTTTTTAACCTGGATGCTGACTACTGAACATAGCTTTGTGCTATTCAGGTGCACAATCTGAAAACCAGCCAAAAAGGAACTGTTACTTGAAACTGGTGTTGTTAGGGACAGGCTCTGTGTTCCTTGGCAAGTAGTACAAAATGTGGGATTAGGTCTCTAATGTAAGGTGCTCAGTCCTGGTTCTCTGTAGTAGCGAGTGTGTGGAAATAAGCAGGTACTGCTCGAGGGCAGTTCCTCCTGCCTGTCTGAGACACTGACCAGTGTCTGAGATAGATTTAGAGACATGCTGCACAATGGGTAGATTGTCAAAAGGTCTTCTAACTTCAGATTTCCTGGTCTTCATTCCTGCATCAGTATTAGTGGGGCTAGTAGGCTTAGAAGATGGAAAATAAAGGATGTTCACAACATCTTGCATCTACAGGATTGTGGCTCTGCATTGATGTCAGTTCAGAGTTCCAGTAACATAATCCCGTTACCTCTAAAATCATAACACAGCTTTGTGAAATAAGGGAGATACAAGGCTACTACAGGAAAAAAATTGTGAAAATGTAGTTAAAATACGCATTACAGAGGGCAAAAGTCACAAGTCATGAATATTGAATATGTCATGAATATGAATATGTCTTTTTAAGGGGTGAAGAATAAGAGAATGCAAGTGACCAAACCTTCATTGCAGGGGAATTTTATTTTGAACGTATGATTAGTTTACATAGAATAGATTCCATTTTTTCTAAACTATAGTGGAGGAAATACCAGCAACAATTACATTAAACTAGAAACAAGAAGTTTTTTGCTTTATTATTCAGCAGAGATTCTGTGGATGCCCCATCCCTGGAAGGATTCAAGGCCAGACTGGGTAGGGCTTTGAGCAGCCTGGGTGCTGGAAGGTGTCTCAGCCCACGGCACAGGGGTTGGAACTAGATGATTTTTATGCTGCCTTCCAACCCAAACCGTTCTATGGGGTTTTTTTGGTTCATGCAGTGTCACACCAGAAGATTGGGTAGATAATATGATGTAGCCGCTACTTCTAGAGACTGATTCATGCTTGGAGTTACTGTAGTAAAATACATTTGGTCTTACCTGACGTGAATGTAATATTCTTCCTCTGCACACTTTGTTTAAAGGAATGCGTATGGCTATGCTCTCTCACACAGGACCATATGGAAATTCAGGATATTGGTTTAACTGATGGCAGTGAGACTCGCAAGGTGATTACCTACATGCCTAACAATCTGGCTAGGACAGATCCCCTCCTATTGTATTGTAAAGCTTCATTTTTTCTGCTAGCTGATGATTTTCTCCAGGCCGTGAGACTTTATCCTGTGACTTTAGCAATAGTGTCTCCCATCAGGGCTGCCTGCAAGCTTTCTGTAAAGTACCTTTAGCTTTAGCTTGGGACTGGCTTTGGGGATTATACCCAGTTACATCCAGATACAGGCTGGCCCTTTCTGGTGAGGCACCAGGACAAGTGTTTGTGTGTGGCTGACAGGGACTGTTCTCTTTGAGGAGAGTGGAGTCTGCAAACAAGCAATCTCAGAAGGGTACAGAAATCAAATGGATTATGTTCTGTGCTTTCAGACCAAAGGCTAAGTCTTGAAAACATGATTCCTGCAACTGTTCACACTGTCCTGAGTGCTCTGTATTTATGCTGCCACAGAAAGAACTGGTTACACTTGGAGGAGAAAAAGCACAGGAAACGCCAAGGACTGAAATGCGCTTGCAGCTGAAGCATCCTCATCATGAATAGGTACAAAACTATCAGACAGCTTGGTGATGGGACCTATGGCTCTGTTCTCCTAGGGAGAAGCATTGAATCTGGAGAACTAATAGCCATTAAAAAGTAAGTGTTCTCATACATTACTTAATAATGCATAGTCCAGGTTTTTCCTTTCTAGGTCTGCATCGACTTGGTCATGCTGGTTTGAGTACTTCACATTCCGTGCAGCTTTTTAATATGGAGTTGTATTTGGGCAGCATGAAAAAGTTCCTTGTATCCTCCAAAGCCTCAGCAGGAGATAAAGAGGGTGAGATATATAGGCTTATTGTGTAACAGCACACTGCTGCTATGTGCAGTCAAATGTGTTTTACATATTACTTAGAGTATTCTGCAGTGCTGCTTTGGAATCTACAGCCTTTTCACTGCTGCATACATGGAACATATATTTTGTAGTATAATTTTCAATGGAATATTAATACTGCAGTGATAATTAACTGATCTCATTGTCCATTATCTGTATCTTTTATGCTATGACATACTGGTCTTTTCAACTGAAGATTTTCTTGAAATCCCTTGAGAAATTCACTTGATTTTCTCTTCTGCTTCAGTGGCGACTTTAGTTTGTAAATGGCTTATTTGTCCTAGCTATGGTAAGAGACAGCTGTAAAGCATTGGAAGCACCTTCGTGAAATACTGACCATGACAAGGGACAGACTTGTCAAAAGAGCTTTTAGTACAATGCTTTTTTGTATGAGCAGTCAATAGCTGGTTTTATCAACTTTCTAAACCCTCTCTGCTGAGGGTATTTTGCCTGTATCAGACCTTACTTAGAAGGTCTTGCTTTAATCTGCAGTTTGCAATATGGGGAAAAACTCAAAAAAATCAGAACAAGCCAGAAGTATTCTCTTAACTTAGGTGTTAATGCCGCTCCTTTGTTAAAAACAAAAGTGGCCCGGTAACTGAGTGCACAAGACAGTAACTGCAAAAACACTGCTAAAAAAAATCCAGACCCCTTAATGACGTGAACGGCTTGTAGTTCCTAAACTACTCTCATTGTGAGAGCCAGTTTCAAACTGGAGACTTGCTACAATAATAAGCAATACTGAATCATCATTAAAGGCAAAGGCTCAGATCTTCAGAGAGTGCCTAACTCGCTCCGAAATCCAGACTCTACACAGTTGAGTATTTTTGTGAGTTTTAATCTGTGATCTTCTGTGTGCATTTATGTGTGAGCCTTCATCCTTTCGGTCCTGAAGCATAGAGTTACGTCTCAGACAACTGAGCGGTAATCAAAATGTGTATCAACACACAGGACCATGCATTACACACAAATATTGTGTTCAGGGTTACAATCTGGCTTGGGAGAAAACTGCCACACAGTTTGTTTCTGTTAGAACAGAGTTACTTATAAGCTTGAAGGGGAAAGCAGAATTTGAAAAGCAGTTGGCATGATAGATGCACCTTGCAAGGGAAGTAGAAACATGGGGAATAGTGGACAAAGGAAAATGTGGAAATACAGCAAAATACTAAAATCACAGAGAAATCAAAAATAGAGAAGAGGGGCAAGGAGAATATGATAAAATTGGAGACCCAGTGAAGTGATTGGATCTTCATTTGATTTCTGTCAAAACTACCCTTGTTCTTTTCATAGTTAGACTCTATTCCACCACATTGTAAGACTAGAAAAAAAATAGCATGCCTGAGGTTGTTGAAGGCTCTGAATTATTTTCAGCAAGATATATATACAGAAAAATGCAATCCTGTGTAATAGTAACTGTTATTTGACTGTTATTCTATTTGAGTGTGTATTCTAGTAAATCAATTTGACTATACCTTGTCTAGAGATGTAGTTTTTTGACAAAGGAGCTAGCATCTTAGATTTTCATGGAAGAACTGAATTGTTAAGATGCAGTGAGGCTTTTGGTTCTAAGAACAGCTGATGTTTTCAATGCATTAGTCATTCTTTTTCTCTCTACTTTTGTAGAATGAAGAGAAAGTTTTATTCCTGGGAGGAGTGCATGAACCTTCGAGAGGTTAAGGTACTTGTTTTGTTCAATGGTTGACTTCAAATTAGGTGATCACTGTCACATCAAAGTTTTTACAACTCTTTTGTCAAAACACTACTCCCAAAGTGAGCTGTAGTATATGACATTACTGTTCTGTTTCCTGACTCTGCATTGGAAGGGAGTGTCTTATAAAAATGCTTATTGAAATTCTGTAGTCTTACAAAAATTATTTAGTTGTAGAGAGCTGCTTCCTCCCTGCAGTGAGGGGTGTGTGAGCGAGAGCTTTCCTGTCACAACACCTGGAGTTGATTGGTGCTTGTTTTTCAGAGCTTGAGAACACGTGCCCTTTGTGCAGCATTAACTTTTGTATGTGCAGTTGTTTCCCTATGGTTGGCTTGGGGACAGACATACAGCATGAAATTCTGATGCCGACAAAACTTTGGGGATAGGCTCTAGGGGCCTCCTTAATTTATAGTCAGCACTGAAAACATGCAGAAAACCTAGGTCATCTTTCTTACAGCATCCTGTAAAAATGGACATTGAATACACTGAAAATCTAAAAAAGAAGAAAGACCCAAGTTTGCTAGTTTTAGCTAGGGTAGAGTTAGTTTTCTTTGTAGCAGCTTCTGTGGGTCTGTTTTTTGGATTTCTGACCAAAACAGTCTTCACAATACAGGTATGTTTTAGTTATTGTTGAGCAGTACTTTCACAACCTCAGGCCCTCTCTGTTTTTCATGCTTCCCTGTCAGTAGGCTGAAGATGGGCAAAAGGCTGGGAGGGGACACAGCCAAGACAGCTTACCAAAGGGACATGCCATGTGATATTGTGCTGAGCAACAAAAGCTGGGGAAAGGAGGAGGAAGCAGGAGACCTTCAGAGTGATGGCATTTGATTCCCCAGTAACCATTGTATGTGATAGAGCCCTGCTGTACTGGAGGTGGCTGAGCACCTGCCTGCCCATGGGAAGCAGTGAATGAATTCCTTAATTTGCTTTGCTTGCAGGCTTGGCTTTTGCTTTACCCATTGAACTCTGTATCTCAGCCTATGAGTTGTCTCACTTTCTGCCCTTCTGATTATTTTCCCCATCCTACTTGGGGGGCTGAACAAGCTCAGCTGCCTGCAAAAGTTAATCCACAATACCAAGGAAGACTTTCCAGGTTTGTTTTTAGTCTTGACTCTAACCTGACTGTTGCCAGTGCAGGTGCAAGAGTGTGAATTCTGCCATTAGGAAGTTTCTTACAGAGAAAATACAGTTGTTTTGGTGCTGACAGTGACAGCAGATATCTGGCTTTTGAATGACCAGCACATTAAATTGCTGTATAGACTGTATATGCATGTGGTAATACTTGGAGATCTGTTCTTTGTTCTCAGATCTGTCTGATTATTTAAGACACCAAAGAGTTTTTGACGTTAATCCTTCTGCAACAGTGAAATAAGTTGGGTTTTCTTTTCTCTTTCAATATGTTAAGACCCTTTAAAAATCCAGTTTGTATTTTCTGTTTCTAGTCTTTGAAGAAATTAAACCATGCCAATGTGGTAAAGCTAAAAGAAGTTATCAGAGAAAATGATCATCTGTATTTTGTGTTTGAATACATGAAGGAAAATCTTTATCAGTTAATGAAAGAGAGGTATGTAACAGCATCAGTCATTCCTATATAAATTAATTACTTGTGTAATGTGCTTTTAACACCCCTGATATTGTTCAAAGGACTTTGGATTATTTGTTTAGGCTTGGATCACTATAGCTTAAAAGCTGCAGGCTGCAGCAGGAGTTGTGACTGTCCCCTTTGAGCATATCCCAGCCAGTCTAGTGGGAGTTTCCAGTGTCTTGTCCCACATTAGTATGTTAGGGTGTTTTTTTGAGAGGTAGAAACTGTGGATTTTAGTAGTCCTCACTCTGAGGAGGCCTTGGACCTAGAACTTCTGATTTCTGTGTAAGTACTCCAGTGGTGCTTTTTTATAAGAGATTGGTATCACCATCTCTTCTTTTATGGCTTCTTCAAATAAATGAATAAATAAAAAGTAGTTGGAACAGTAATCAAGAGATGTCAAAGTTTGGATTGCTTCCAGAAATTATTTTTCCTTGCTGTTTGAACTGACATGACCAAAGACTGCCTTATTTCATTTGTCAGCATTCTGAATAAAATGTAGCTTTTTGGTATTTGCTGGAGCATTAAGAAAGTCTTAATTTTAGCCTTTGGGCCATGATAACATCCACCAGAGATAACTGAGGGCAGAACTTCCTGCTTTGAATTGTTTCTCTCTATGGACCATAGTATCAGTCTGGCAGATGACAAGAATCTTCCTTGATTTAACAAAGTAAGCTTATTATTATAATACATCTATTGGAATGCCACATGACATACTTTTTTAAGCATAAAACCACTATGCGTGCACAGATGCAGAAAACTGTAATTTAATTTGGCACATATATGGATATATATTATATGAAATAATGAACTTTGAAGAAATGGTTCAAGTCTGTAACAGAAACCAATTATCTTTGGGAATGTCACAGAAATGCTTGATATAGTACCTTCTTATGAAAACAAAAAGCCCAGATGTTTCTAAGAGTGTGTTTTGCATCATACTCTACAGTTTAGCTAGGCCATGGACTTTTTAAACATTGTGTAAATCAGACCTTTAAGAATGTGAATTATTCCCTTAATTCTTAGTTAATTGCCAGTTTTGTGCCAAGAGACTGTGGAATAAGAAATAAGAATTTCTTCTGTAACAAGAAAAGAAAGTAGGCAAATATGAAAAGCTGACTAGCAGTTTTATTTGGCATTGCTACCTTTTATCTTTGGTTCATTAGATAGCATAAACTAATGTATGAATTTAGTCATTAATATTTATTTCTTCCCTTTTATTCCACAGAAACAAACTGTTCCCTGAGTCTACAGTTAGGAATATTATGTATCAGATCCTGCAAGGGCTTGCTTTTATTCATAAGCATGGTAGGTTACATTTTTGCTATAAACCTTCTGAATTAGAGACAGATAGTGTTTGTGTAAGTTTTTTGATTAATACACAAGCAATTACATTACGAACTTTAGTAGAAGGAATGATCAAAAGAATGGCTGTGTATGAGAGATTCAGATGATTGAAAACACCTGTATTTTATAGTTGCCTAATACTTCATTCTGGAGATTTTCACAGTTTGTTTTCTGTAGATTTCCACTTTCTCAGTCTGGCAGCTGGCCACTCAAACTCGTTGGATGTTAATGAACACATTTCTTGATAGATTTAAAAGTACCCTGAAACTGAGAATAAAGAAGAAATTACTCTTTTCTCCAGGTACTAACAGATACCTGAAGAAAACACACATTTTCTATAAGATATAGTTAAAGTAATGAAGTCTGAGTGACAAGCAGCTTTCGTTGCATGGGCTTCCGACTAATATTTATAACAATGGTAAATGCTAAAGCTGATGTACCAGCCAGTAGTAACAAGACCCACTTAAATAATAAAAAAATCTCAAAACAAACATCTTATTTTAACAAAAGCTTCCTCACTGTTTTTTGCTGACCCCTGCAATTCTGTCCACTAGATAAAGTGAGGGGTCTGGTGCTGGGCACTCTCTGGGTTATCAGAAAAGAACTGATATTGGTGGCTGGAGTCCTGGAAGTGAAATGCTTATAAGGACCAGTGTTACAGTTCACTTGAAGAGCACATTTAACTGTGTTTTGCAAGATACTTTCCAGTTAATGACTTTATTCACTCTTCTAATGGAGCTTGGATACTCGTCTGAAACCTAACTGTAAATTCCAGTCTGTTTTGGTGACATACATAATATGCAAACACAGAAAAATATTATGCTTGATTTGTGAAAATCAAGCATGCTTTTTTCAGTGAATTGTCAAATGGATCACAGCATTTCAGAACAGCTTATATTGCTATTTAACTTACTATAGTTGTTGAGAGTGAACAGTTCTGTGTCGAAACTGCCTTCTTCACTGACCTGCTGCCACAGTAGACTTGAATTTCTGCCGAGATGTTGCAGATCTGTAGTTAAGAACACCTGGAGATATTTGGCAAGCTCAACAGGATGGTTGTGATGATATTGTGGCTCACAGAGTGAGCGTCCCAAGATTCTCTCCACAACAGTTTTGGAAAAAATCACATGAATGTTTTTTTCCCCTGTTTCTCTGTTCTGCTCCTGTGTGGCATAGAAATGCTTGTCAAGTAAGCTTCTTACATTCTTTGTCCATCCAAACTCTTAAGCATCTTTTTATATTTGAGTACACAACAGATTGCTCTTTCTACAAGTTTGTCATGAAATAAATTGCCTCACAAGCATTCTCTTGGTGCATGTCTGTGCAGCGAAATATAGAAGTGATTGTCCTAAATGTTAATAATAGCCTTGATTGCTTTGCCTGGTACCTGTCACAAAGAAGCAGTAATTCAGGCTGGCACCAGATCTCCTGGTTAGTAGATACCTACAGCGCTATATTTTCAGTGCTGTTATACATTAATCTAATGAACGAAAGCTAATCTAGTTATACTGGACAATGTAGACACATCCCGTGTCAATGTTTAGTCTGTTCTCTGGGGGAACATATTTAAAGCCGTGGAACAAATAAGCATATTGGAGTCTCTGGAAAGGAGCTGGGAGAGCTTCAGTTAGGTACTGCAGAGGGAGCTGTATCTCTGGACAGTGGTTCAGGCACTTGCAAGAAAGAAGCAGAAGGATAAGATTTCCAGGCTAATGGTGGAAGCAAATTTCAGAGACAGTAGTCAGTGATACGCCAGCCCTCTTCTCTCATTTGTAGTAAAAGAGCTCTTGCCAAGCATTCATTCATGATCAGTTTTTGCTGAATGCAGGGAACACTAAAAAAATACACTGAAGGGAACACTAAAAAAATACACTGAGATCCTCTTACATGGTGTTGAGCAGCTCAGTGCTTGCCGATTATGTTCTCAGATTTAAAAAGAAGTTTGAAGTGCAAAAAAACCCCTCATTGTTTAAAATAACATTTTATGTAATTGATTGATAGCTTCATTGGTCAGTTTCCAGTTAGAATGAAATTAGCATTAAAATGGTGGAAATTTTTTTATGTTAGAGGAGTGTCACTTGAAAGAGAGCTATCTGAATAAATGCTCTGAATTGTTACAAGATAACCATCTTGTGTATGCTGTTTTTCACAACCTAACAGAACAATACTGTACTGGTCAGCTCTGCTGATTACATAGGACTTTGATGTCTGTGTGGTGCTATTCCAGCTTCAATGCTAAGAACTAAAGCAAAACTATCCAGTTGGAAAATAAAGGATACTGGAAAATGAAGGATACAGCTGTGAGTGACATTGCAATCCACATCAATATTTCATTTGAATTTCAGGGTTCTTTCACAGGGACTTGAAACCTGAAAACCTGCTTTGCATGGGACCAGAACTTGTGAAAATTGCAGATTTTGGCTTAGCTCGAGAAATCCGATCTCGACCTCCTTACACTGATTATGTATCCACAAGGTGGTAAGTGCTAGTGCTCACTTACATTGTAGGAACTTGCAGTCAACACTTGAAAGTAGTACAGTACTGAATTAGTGCTGGTTGTTGTACTATTTTTGATGCCTGCTCATTATGAAACTTGTATTTAAGCTTGGTGTAATTTGAAAAGCTTCAGTTAGTGCAAGATAGTTGACAGATAGCAACAACACAGGAGCAGAGTGGGAGTGTAGTAAGGCAGGTGGGAACATGCTAGGATTGCTGTGTCAGGAAGGTGTGAGAGATTTTACAGAAGATTATATAGTTTTAATCAAAAGAAGAAAAAAAGTCTGTGTACAGAAGAGGAGAGGAGGTTTTTAAAGAATGTTTGCTCTTAATAGCAAAGAATGGAGAGCTGAGCAATTTCATGTATGTTTGAATTGTGTTGATTGTTGGGATTTCCTTTTCTTTCTTTCCTCGACAGGTACAGGGCTCCGGAAGTACTTCTGAGATCCACCTGCTATAGCTCTCCAATAGATATTTGGGCTGTTGGGTGCATAATGGCAGAAGTTTACACGCTGAGGCCTCTCTTCCCAGGCGCCAGTGAAATTGATACTATATTCAAAATTTGCCAAGTCTTAGGGACGCCAAAAAAGGTAACTGAAGTGATATTCCAGACTGCAGTAATCCTGCAGCTGTTCTACAATACACAATGGCACGGTAGCAGTAAGCATAATAAGAATAAATTTTCTTCCTTATTGTTAGTTTATGGTATTGATCTCAGATAAAATAAACTAAATTTAAACTTATTTTCTGTGCAGTAATTATGCTGTACCTGACACATAGAAGAGGAAAAATAGGCCCCTGCATAGCAAACAAAGTCCTTAGACTGTCATTTCATTAGGTGGGAATTTAATTTTTTCTTGTACATTGCATAAAAACCCTATGGTTTAAGAGGTTAAAAATTGTGATCATGGCAAGATTCCTGTTTCCTGATTCCATTTGTGCCCTTGACTCTGTCAGATGTACAGCAAGACTCATCTCTCACCAGAGGTTTGGGGTGAAGATTTGCAGTGAAATTTTCAATATAAGACCAGAGTAAGCTGGACATGGTCTGTTTCAGGTAGAATATGTGCTAGTGTGTTTAGGCACTGATACTTTACAGCTGAACTTCTTTTGTGTTTGAAAATCTCATTCCTGCAGAACGACTGGCCTGAAGGCTACCAACTTTCAGCTTCCATGAATTTTCGCTGGCCTCAGTGTGTACCTAACAACCTAAAAACTCTCATACCTAATGCTAGCAGTGAAGCAGTGCAGCTCATGAGAGACATGCTGCAGTGGGACCCCAAAAAGCGGCCAACAGCTAGTCAGGTTTGATTTTATTTTCTTTTTGTCTGCTTGTGATTTTTTTCTTTTACTGCAAGGAACAGTCATTTAGCAGTTGCTCAGGGGTGCAGTTCTTAGAAGGGAGGAGAATCCAAGAACAATTTGAAAGACAAAGAAGGGTAATTAAGAGAGAGTAATTAATCTTTTGCATGAAACATCAGCTGCTTGGGGTATGTGCTTAATAATCAAATGTATAAATACACTTGAATTAAGTGTAATCCAGTCATTGTGAATAGCAGCAGAGTGAAGGTAGGATGTATGGCTGAAGGCTGAGGTGCTGTTCTTTCATTGTGCTGTGCCACAGAATGACTGGAATCTGGTTCAGTCACCTTGCCCTAGGCAGCCTGTGCCAATACTCAGTTATTCTCAGAGTAAAAAAATGTTTCTTGATGTTCAGCAGGAGCTTCCTGGGTTTCAGTTTGTACCCATTGTCATTGTCACTGGTCACACCTGAAAAGAGACTCAGTCAATCTCCTTTGCTCTTTCCCTTCTGTTTTTTTGCCTACTTTGATAAAATCTTCAAGGACCTTCTCTTCTCCAGGCTCTCTGGTTTTGCTCATATGTGAGATGCTCCAGTCCCTTAATCACCTTTGTGACCTTTTGCTGGACTCTCTCTGCTATGTCCATCTCTCTCTTTTTCTGGGAAGGCCAAAACTGGACACAGCAGTCCAGGCATGGCCTCACCTGTGCTGAACAGAGGGGAAGGATCACTGCTCTTGACCTGCTGGCAACACTCCTGCTCAGGCAGCCCAGGACTTAGTCTTACTTGCAGCAAGGGCGTATTTGGTAGCTATTCCATGTTCAACTTGGTGTCTACCAGGTCCTTCCCTGCAAAGCTGCTTTCCAGGTGGTTGACCCCAGCATGGACATGGTGCATGTGGTTATTCCGTCCCAGGACTTGGTATTTATCCTTGTTAAATTGGTGAGGATCCCGTCAGCCTGTTTCATCAGCCTGCCAAAGTCCTGCAGGGGGGCAGCACAGCCAACCAGTGTGTCAGCCCCTCCTTCTACTTACGTCGTCAGCAGACTTGCTGAGGGTGCACTCTGCACCACCAGCAGCATCATTAATGGAGGTGTTGGAACAGTATTTGCCCAGTAATGACCTCTGGGGACACAGATACTTCCTGGCCTCCAACCAAGACTTTGTTGCACTGACTGCCACCCTTTGGGCCTGACCTTTCAGCCATCTGTTAGTCCACCTTGCTCTCTGTTCCTCCAGCCCAATGTTGCCTGGATAAGGCTTGCTTTTGCTGGGCAGCCTCAGCTCAAGTGCATTGCAGATATGTTGTTCCAACATCCTGTACATAAGCCTTGCCCAGGTCATCAGTCTTGCACACACAGGTGATGGTAGCTGCTGGTTTCAGGTAGTACTCAACTAATACAATGAGCAGGGAACCTTTTGGAAAACAGATGGGATTCTTGACACTTGACTTCGAGGGCCATAGCTGAACCTTTGTGATTTAATTAACCTTCAGTATAAAGTGCAATTAAAATCTTGAATTTTAATGAAAACAGTTAAAAAGTGAAATAGATTATGAATTCTCAAAGATAATGAAGAACAAAAAAACACTGACTGTAACAGTATTTAAAAGCATTAACAGATGTTTTACAGTAAAGTACAAATGGAGTGAGGAATCTGAGCTTTTAGAAGCTTTTTGCTTTAAGAAGTCTTTGGGAAGGGAAGATGAGTGTGCCTGAAACAGCAAGATAAATTAATTGCCTTTACTGACAACTTCCTAATTACTTGTAAGGCAGATAAAAGTACTTTTACTAACTAACTAACTTTACTAACTTGTCAGAAAAGGTAGAGGCTTATTTCCATAAGGGTTGTGTTTCTTTCATTTAATTCAGTCTCAGAAGTGGAGAATGGAGGAGATGTCTCTGGGGTCATTGAGTTTTGCTGGCTGAATCTGTAATGATGAGAGGGATATGTTTCACATACACACATGAAGAGACAGCATGTAATGAAAAATACCTTTAGCTGCTATATACCTGGTTAACTATCTTAATTCTGCAGAACCTTTCCTTCTGTAGTAGTCTACAGAGGATTTGATAACTCAGTATCTCTTGAAATTTCTCTACTATTGCAACATTTTTTTGAAGTGGATTGTGCTCGCTAGAATCTAGTGTTGAGAGATGGATCTTCTGCTGTTTCCTACCCCACAAAAAATAGAAACTAAATTTGTGCTGACACATAGGACTGGGGTAAATGAAAAACTTTGGTTTTCTAAGCCTAACATCTTTATTACTTTTTAGGCACTTCGATACTCGTACTTCCAGGTTGGGCATGCCCTGGGCATTCAGGAACTGGGAAAACAAAAGGAACTGCATAATAAATTGTCTCTGCATATTAAGCCTGTCCCTCCATCACAGCCCCCTCTGAAACCTCATGCCCGAATTTCATCAAGGCCTTTTCAACAAAGCCAGTCTTCTCAGCACGTGGTGTACGCATGTAAGACAGACAACTCTGGGGCTGAGCACAGTAACTATGCACAGGAGGACAAGTCTAACCAGGTTCTTCTGCCTGCAATACACAATAAGGTTCCTCAGCAGGTAAATGTCCATCTAGCATAACATAAGCTTTCTGATAGAGTACCTGGCTTTTTTCCTTGTGTTTCTTTTTCTTGTTCTCTTTCAAGGTTCTTGTACTTCACTAAAAGGACAGTGAGTGGAACTAAAAAATAATTCCAATGTTCCAACTTTCTGCTAGAAACTGGAAGTTCCTCTATTGAAATCTAAATCCAGTTGCTGTTAAACACGCAAGTAAATTTCTTGTTTTAGAGCCATTTTGTGGTACCCGTTACACCTGCAACACTTAAAGGATGACACTGATTTCATATGAATAAAACGGATGTAAAGTGTTCAAAATATTAATGGGATTGATGCCAGAGAGAAAAGTATGAAGCTAAATAGTATTGAAATGATGGAGACTATTGCCTTCATCCATTTAAGGCATCCAATTTATTGACTGGGAATAATAGTCCCTTTGGTCTTCCAAACTGGACATGGAAACCAACAGATTCTTCTTGCAGCATGAGAATGTACCCTTTCTGTCTACTAATGAGGAGACTGGATTCATGAAATAGGTGATGAGAGCAGACAGTGTGAATGCTACTGCTGCAGGGTCAGTCATAAGCAGGGTCTGTACTGACCAGTGTCACACAAAGTCAAAATGTACTGCTGAGTCTGAATGACTGAAGAGACACAAATTTGTGCCTGTGCTGTCCTGCAATAGAAAAAAAAATTAAATATCTAGACGCACAGGCTTGTGGAAACATAAGCGTTTGTGCAGTTTTATATTCCCAACATGGGTCTAGAAGTAAAAATTGAGCATAAGGTAATGGTTTGGGAGGTGCATACTGGAACATGAATAGAATTGGAATTGAGACCCAAGAAATTTCTTCTTCTGTAAGTTCAGGATGCTTTATTACAGGACAAAATGCAGAAGATCTGTAATAATGTCAGCAGGCTACAGATTGTGTTCTTAGGATGTTTGATGGAAGTTGAAGATTGTGTTGTTACAGCTCTACTACCACTATTACTCTTTGAGATAGAGGAAAAAAAAGTCCTTTTTGCTCCTGTCACCTAGATTGTGGTCTAAGCATGTTTGTTTCTTTTCAATCTTTGTAACAGAAAACATCTGCTGGGTCTGAGAATATAAATGGTGAACTTAAACCAAAACCTAGGCGAAGATGGGGACATCTTCCTAGGACAGTTAAGAGCTCTGAAGACTGGGATGATTTGGAAGACCTTGATTTCAGCTCTTCCATCATGAGAATGGACTTGAAAAACAAGAAGAGGCAGAATGATGAAACTCTTTGTAGGTAAGGGGTTTTTTATGTGTATATGCTATTTGGTCTATTTCTTTGCCCTTTTCCTCTTTCTTAGTAATGTTGCTCTTCATGCTTTCTTTGTATTTAGATGTGTATATTTATACAATTTCATGTTCTTTTTTTTTTCCCACTGAAAATTAACTGACTTAAGTCTTTCAAGTTAATTTTTGAGTATATACTTTCAATTTTACATGTGGACTATTTTGACATATTCCACGCATATAAACTGTTTTGGACAAGTCTAAGCTGCAGTTTCCGTGGATGGTATACAGAAGAGAGAAACTTACTGAGTGACTTACAAAACTTTAAAAGCAGTATGTAAGGGAACTAGAAGCACAAATCTGATTTTCAGGGACACTTCCACGACTTCAGGTTGATAATATTCCCTGTTGCCTGTGTGTTTATGGTGTAGCAAACACATTACACGGAAATGATTCCTGGAGATGGGGTCTAGTTGAAAAAGTCAGCTGTGAATATACATGTGCTATAAAAATTGGACTATACATACCAATTTTTGAATTACAGATTTGAAAGCATTTTGGACCTGAAGCCTTTGGATGCTGTAGGCTCTGGCAGCAGTGCACGAACTTCCCATGCAACCTTTTTGCGGCAGGACACTCCTACATTGCGAGTTTCTGCAGCAAAGCAACACTACTTAAACCATTCTAGGTATCGACCTGGTTAGTAAAATAATTTCCTTTTCTTCCTGCAATTCCAACAGGAGTATGAAATAGTCATTGGTACAGTAGCTCTTATCCTTTGAACTTGTGGAGGCGGGCTACTGCTTGGCTCACAGGACAGGAGGACAGAAGGAGCTTGTAGTGTAGATGGCTGCAACATAAACTGCATTCTAGTAGTCTAGCAATGCAAACAAGGGGACAGGACTGTTGGTACTTCTTCCTCCTGATGGATACTGTTATGCTTGGAAGTGTGTTAGAAGATGTCTGTATATGTGCCAAACTATTCCCTGTCTCCCTAAAAATTATAAGACTGGTCTTCTAGACTGGAAAAGAAAGTGCCATGTGTTTACCTCATGAGTGTATAGTACCATGAACAACAGGCAAACTAGTAGTGGGACTAGAATTACATCCCTCTCTTCATGATAACCTCTGCTATACTGACACCAGTGCTGAGACAGCATGAAGTACAGGAGGCAGACAGCATGTCTACCAGTATTTAAAATGAGATGAATATAAGTATATTCTTTCTGATAATTTCTATTAATAAAGGTAGTGTTAGCTATTTATTCATTTGTAGTACTACTTCTTCAAAACTAATTAAGTAAATTAGAAGGTATTGTGACAGCAAATTCAGTCTTTTTTCCTGAAATAACAATTGACTTCAAATTGTCTCTCTTAGAGTTTTGGTAGCTAAAACTTGTTTTACTAGAGGAAATTGTAAAACACATTGATCCCAATACTGCTTTAGCCATATCCTAAATTGTGAGTGCATCCTTGAATGTTAGGTACCCTGCTTAAATATGGGAGCTATATTAAAAACAAATAATAGGTGTCATCTGTAGTGCAAACTGTTTGCATAATCTGAGGTATCAGTAGAGATGAAGAGTACAGTACTATGAGAAATGGAATTGCCATTATTGCCTCTTAAGTTATCTTGTTGCTGTTAGGCTTTTATTGGAAGCACAGATTTCATGTACATAGCAAGGTTCACTTTCTGTGACATGAGAGTATTTGTGGCCTTGATGTAAGGACCCTGTCCTGTGATATAAGCAGCCATCGATGCCAGTGGAGCTACTTACATTGTGATGTCTGCAGGATTAGGGCCTGTGGCTCGTTCCAGCATTCCTGTATAATGAGAGGATGGAGAGTGACTCAGAGAGTTACTGAGAGGGGAGAGATTTTGGCTGAGTTGAACCAGACATCTGCTCTAAGATTGTGCATCAGGTGGAATGAATGCAGGCCTGTGGGGCAGCAGGGATTTTAGTGAAGTAATCTTTGCATTTTTGCAATATAGGAATAAGCACCAGGAATAGCATAGTCTCCACTTCAAACAAAGAGTCTGTTCCATCTAATCACTGGCCCAGTTCTGATTTGTCTGGGAAAACCTCTGGTTTGGGAGGAAGTACTACCAGCAGGATGAATTCAGGTAAGAGGGTGTGCTTAATACTGAGAAATGATAATAAGTGACGTCTGTTCAATTCCCCACCAGTGTATTTTGGAGTCATCCATTTCCAAAACATTGTCAGCTCTGAAGACACCTGCTTACCTTGTCTGCTCTTGGTGTTAAAATCGATTATGAGTGCTCTTCTTTGGGAGACTGCCTTAAACTGAAACATAGTAATTTCTTCTAATGAATCCTCACAAGTCTGAAGTACCCCATGCATAGAAGGCTGGACAGCTTAGGTCTGTTCAACCTGAAATACTTCCTCCTGCTTTCAGTTTCTCTCTTCAGTTTCTTTAAGTCGTGTTTTCTCATTTCCAAACTATTTTAGTCCACCTAGTACATAAATGGCTGTCGTTACAGGAGGAAGCTGGTATCAATTGAACACGCCACTCTTGTTACATGAATTAAGCAAAGAAAATCTAAGAAAATCTATCATTGTGTTTTTCAATTGATGTTGTTTAAAATAATGTAGTAATTATAGTTTAAAAATTCAGACAAAAAGCAAAACTCTTCAATCTTTCTTCTTCAGTTTTTTTTTTTGGCATTTGGTATTTCAGGTATTTAATCACTGTTTGAGATGAAGTAATTAATTTGTAGATTTTTACATTAGTTTTTATCAGATATAACATGTTAATAACACGTTGATGTTTTTAGATTGTATCTATGTATTTCCTCTCTAAACCATGGCTTCAGGTTTTCATGTGATACAGTTCTGCAGTGCCATACTTTTTTTGCATATGTTGCTTTGAAAGTGTTTTATTGCCAAAGTTTGTGTTGAATTTGACCCAAAGAAGCATTTTGGGCCTCTAGAAACTCAGGTTAAAAAAAACCCCAAAACAGCAATTTAAAGTTTTGGATGTAATTTAATCAGAAAGATTTAAGATGGGAGGACACTGTAAATAGCTAAACTACATGAGAACCTTTATATATGTAGCACGTCTCTTTCCTGGCTCTTTTACAAGTTTCTGCTTCTTTTGTAGCAGCATAGGATGTCATTAGATTTTTCTTTATTTATTACCATCATTTCCCACAATAGGCTTTGCCACTGTTCTAGTACAGCGTAGGCACATGTGTGATGGCCCTGCTCTGTGCATGATATCTTGCTTAGTGCCCCTCTGTGCTATAACAACTCTAGACTGTTTTGTTCCATTTCTATGGCTTATCCTACAGTTCAGTCAAATCTGTTGCTGCTCATCTTAGGGACAAGTTTTGTAGCTGGCTTTCAAAATCTGAAATCTGAGTCTTTACCACATTTTTAAATTGTGCTCTCACAGGCTTCACTAAGAGCTTTGTGTAGCACCAAAGCCCCAGACTCACTTCATAGAAACCATGAGTCAATATATTCTTAGCACATAGTTGCTGAAAGTCAAGCAAGATAATTCCAATTGAAATGCTAAGTTTTGAAAGCTTTGAGAAACCTTGAAAAAGCTGAGATGTCAGAGAGAACTGCCATTCTCTCTGACAGATAAAATTTGTACATGTTTTCTGTTCATCTCTAATGCATTCTGATGCTGACACTCTCCTGAATGCAGGTGTTTATATAGGAGCTATAGGATTTCAAGTGCCTTCAATTAAGTTCTTGTTTTGATCACTCCATGATCAGGCTTGGTCTTGAAAATGATCCCTCAGGGCACACCTTTGTCTCCTGTTGACAGTATGGGAGATCCATTGTGTTCAGGTGTTCCTTGACATTTCTTTCAGGACCCATAGGATCAAGTGGTCTAACAAATGCTTATGTCCCTTCATTTCTGAAGAAGGAAGTAGGTTCTGCTGGGCAGCGGGTTCAGTTAGCACCAGTTGTGGACCCATCTTCTGGTAAGTCCAGTACTAAAGTTGTCTTGGTGCCTTGGTCAGTACTCCAGTGATGCTGTATGGATGCAGCACTGAACTACCTATCTTTGCTTTATTTTATTTGTCAGTATATGACTGACTAGAAGTATTGTTTGTAATCTTGCAGAACTTCATATGGAGAAGGATTTGGTTTGTGTTTACTTTTGTTTATTAAATATGTGGGTTTATCTACAGCTTATTTCAATGGGACCTCAAGGTTGGTGTGAGAACTGGCGTAGAATTCACACTTGCCAAATCAGTGATGTAAATACTCTTTGTCTGTTAAGGTTTTAGGGATTGTATCCGCTATTTTTTCACGTCAGCAAACTTTGTTAAAAAAGGAGACTTACCTCATGAAAAAGTAAGGATCTGAACCTGCACCCAGTTGTTCAGTATGGACAGCTCTCACCGAACCTTTATATCACAGAATTTTTTGTCCTTTAGATTTTGCATCTCTGACATCAGTCAGACCCCTTCTTGGATGGCCGTCGTTCAGCTCACCCACCAAGAGCTCTCCGCGGTTAATGCCCCTGCCGCCGGCAGCGGAGCCGATCCACGGCCGCGTTGACTGGTCTGCCAAGTATGGCACTCCCCGGTGACCTGGGAAGTGCCCTCTGAGCACTGCGTGCATCCCCCGAAATGGTGTCCAACGTGGGACATTTCATACTGCTTTATATACCTGTGCATTTAAAAGGAGCAGATCTTCCATGAATGAGACATTTTGGAGGGTTTTTCTACTACTTCGCATTAATCTGAATGCAAGCTTGTACTTTTTTGTATAAAAATGTTTTGTTGTATACATGGGTCCAGTTATTTTCATAAAAGTGATGCATTTTGTATATAAGGCTTAGGGTATTTGGCATTTTTATACAGTAAATTTTTATAATGAACTTTTAAAAAAATTAAATTTTTTATTAGACTCAACTTTTTTATAGAAGTGGATTAAAAAAAAACCCGTGGTGCAATATTGCAGTGAAGAAGTACTGAGGAAGGGGCATTCATCAGACATTTTCTGAGGTTTTTTGTGCTAGTTGAGGCTGTGTAATTTAAGTGATGCCATGTCTCAGTGCCACACTTCTGTTGTCTTATGCTCATTGCTTCGTACTGACATCAGAGGAGTGAGTGACTTAACACTCTAAACTCTCCTTCACAGTCACTGAGGGACTGCTAAAAGATAGTGGGAGAGACCTTTTTTAAAATTTATTTTTGCCTTTGAAAGGTTTTTTGTTGGACTGCTATTCAGATTTACCAAATCTTACTCTTGTTTGGTGAAGGGTAAATATTCTTCTGTAGATCTGTTTTCTGACACAGTTTTCCTTTTTCCTCCTTAAAGGTGTTCTTTGGCATTGTTCACTATGAAATAGAATGTGGACCTACCTCTGTTAAATTGATGTAAATGGTCTAATGATTTCTAAGGAGAAAAAAGAGATACTGTTTCATTTTTTTCTTTTGTTGCAAATGTAAGAGCTGAAGATGTATTAAAGAACATATTAACAATAAATTAATGGAACTGATGAAACTGGTTTCAGAGTAACAAAATTTAATTATATGCGAGCAACATAGTTTAAGGAAACAAGAGTTATGCAGGTGACTTAATTTTCACAACTGTTCTGAATCACTTCTGGAAAAAAAACTCCATAAAATCAAAACAACCCAGAGGAAATGAGTCAGTCTAACTTTACTTATGTTTATACTCAGTTCTTCACTCAATACATCTTCTTTTACAATGTGAAGAATATGTCAGCTTCCATAAATTAGGCCAAGAGGCTCTACAGGAAAAAATGGGATCTTATGGTGTCCTGTTACAAAAATGTTGTAAAACTGTGGTTGATTTCACTGAAATTGATAAATTTTAAATTGGTAAAACTGTTCTTTGAAGAGCAGTTTAACTCAGTTTATAGGAGTATGATTTATATCAAGGTATAGAGGAAAAGGAAGTAGCCCCATAATCTGGTTTAGTTCTACTCTGGAAAGAAGTGCCAGAGTCCAGCCATCAGCAGAAGATTCTTTTAGAGTACAGTCAGCATTTGTTTGTTCTGCACCTCCTTCTACAGAAGAAAGATAAAATTGTTTAGTGCTGAGGGAGAAGACCTTCCATAGCTGCATTCTGGAGCAGTGCTGCCAAAGCTGGAGTGTGCTGAGAAAATGCATCTCCCTGCAGAAGTGTGCAGAAATGCTGATCTTTCTGAGCTCATTGTGTGATCAGCTCAGGAAAATAGTTTAGTTATGAGACTTAAATCCAGCCTAAAGGGATCAGAGCAGGTGCATTTCTCAGCTTCCAGCCATTTCACAGGAATTGAATAGTTTGTGTGTCAATGAGATCCTCTCCATGGGATCTGCCAGCACACACAAGGGGCAGCTGCTGTGGTCGAGATTGAGAACATATTCTGGCCTTTTCAGTGCTTCCCATGGTAAATGTGTGGGATTTTGAGGAAACTGTACCCTAGGGTAGGCTGCTGGCTCAGTGCTACAGGGGGAACCACAGGGAACACTGCTCTCACTGTTTGCTTTTATAGGCTCAGCCCACAGTGAGAACAGTACAAGACAAAGGAAGAGCAAAAGTGTGCATGAAAGACTTACACATGCCAAAGACATCTTGTGTGTCCTGCTGCCCTCTTATCTGGGCATAGCAAGTACTAACTCCAAACCATACCTAGCTGCTTCCACAGCAGTGATGCCAATGCTTAGCAGTAAAGTAAAGCAGCCATTTGATTTCTAAAGTGCACACTGATGGGTGTCTGTGGGTAAGTGGAAAGGGAAATACGTATATTTGTGATAGAACTGGAAAGACAGTTGTTTCTCTTGGAAATAAATACCTGTATTTATGTCTACGTATCATTTAATTTATTTTATCACCAGGTAATTTGTCTCAAGAATGAACACCCTGAACCTGTCCCAGTACCCCTAGACCTAAGTAGGCTATGTAAGTAGTCTGGTCTGTACACTTAGTTCCTGCAAGTGGAAGGAGACAAGTCATGAGAACAGGCAGCTGAGACTTGGATTCATCATAAAGTGTGAGCTCCTTTGTTTGTGAGGTGGCTCATCCCTGGTGAGTGAGAATCATGTCAAAAGAAATCTGTCTCATTTGAGAGCATACTAACATTCTGGAGATACCTGAGTCCCTACTGAGGAGGGGGACAACTCTGAGATTCAAGTAGCACAGGATGAATCTGAACCTGGCCTGTAATCGATGAACCTTTATCAAACCGTCAGTGATTCTCTTGACTATAGCATTCAGGCTTTAGTTGGTCCAGTCAAAAGATTAGAAAAGCAAGTTGTACTTTTAATTTTCTTTTTTTATATATCTCCTCCTTTCCTAAGTTAAAGCCTTTTATTTTGGGGAAAAAAAGCTAATAATCTTGACATTGAGACTCACAACTAGTTTTAACTTAGTGAGACAAAAATTAGCTAGTTGTAATGGCTGTATCTTTTACTCAAGCACATTCTTACTGAAGCTGGAAAAGTTCTTTTTGAGCAGGATAGAGCTGAGTTTATGTATTTTACTGTGCTGTCCCTGTGCAATATGGATATGGAAAAGATGGAGGTCTTTATATACTGAAATCTGGACAAGCAGCATATCTGAGAATTTATGATATGTAACCTACTAGTTTGTGCTTTAATATTTAGCTTCTTTGTGGGAAATGTTTTTAGAATTGTACTGTTTACATTTTCTCAGGCTTAGGCATAACATGTAATAATAAAGGAGTCTGACAGTGGATTTATTTACCCCTGTAATCCGTATTTTCCAAAAGCAGTGTGTAAGTGCCATGACGTTAACAAGAAGGAAAAAAAGCCAGAAAATCCACTCTCTTGGTGTTCCTGTATCTGATATGGCTGTTGATATGAGCAGGATGTTCCATAATGTAAGAAGGAAAATGTGTACTGAAGGAATATTTTAGAACTTAATATGGAAGGAGGGGGTGGAATTGTCAGAGATGTGGAGAAATAATGGTTCTTGTTTATTCAGTGTTTTTGTTCAGAAGCATTCTAAATGCTTGTTTCATTCCGTGTCAAATGTCCTGCCCAGAATAAAGTTATCCTTGAGGAAGCACTGACTGAATGACTGACTTGTTCTTTTATTCATTTTTTAATGAAAGCACTTTAGTTTGTTTTTTGTTTGGTTGAGTTTTTTTTAGTTGGGGTTGGTTAGTTTTTTGGTTTTTTTTTAATAAGCCACCTTAGAGGGACACTGCACATTCACTGGCCACATGGTTTGAGTCTAAGCATGTAATTTCTGCAATACACTCTGAGCTCCCTGTAAAACTGATCGCTTAGTCTTCCTTGGCTGTCAGCTCCTCTGAAACTACCTGCAAGACTGAATTGCAATATGCATAACAGGAGGACAGGCTGCTGAACTAGATTGTTGTGCGTCCCTTTCTAAGGGAAGTTCTGTTCTGTTCCTGTTCTATTGTTCTGTGTCTTGTGTCACCTCTTTAGCTTTCTCCCTGGCTTTCAAGGCAGTAGAAGCTGCAAACAGTTTATCTTACAAGTCCCCCCTTTTGTTAGATGTTTAAGTGGGCTAACAAACACTTGCACAGGTGAAGAACTAGGTGAAAAATATATTTACATTTGCAAGGATTCCAATTTTACCTGGTGGGGGTGGGGCAGGGGCGGAGATGTGACATGAGTAAGCTCACGGATTTGTAGGTGAATGAGGAATTGAAGAGATGATACAGTGAAATAAAAGAATTTGCATACACACACACCGTCACTCATGCAATATGCATATAAAGCACAAAACAGCAATGTGCGTATAAAGCACAAAACAATGGCAGACTGCCCCATGCAGCGCCTCACTTGGATGTGTCTGCAGTCTTGGAAGCTTGACTACCCTACGTTCTCCTACAAATGGACCTTGAGCTTGTTTGGAGGTTCTAGCAGGGGAGCGCAGCTACCGTATACCCTTGACCGATGAACGGTACCGTCTCTATCGGGGAGGTCGTCCTCTTCGACCGAGCGCGCAGCTTCGGGAGGGACGCACATGGAGCGTTGAGGGAGGAAGGGGACACCCGCCTAGCCAGCCAGATCAGCCGAATCAACCCTGGCGATCAATGGGGTGACAGATGTCGCAGCCAGATCGCCCTCACATCCAGACAATAAGCGCTCCCCAGAATGTATTTATAGCTCAGTATTGCCGGCTCCTTCAAAATTATGGCTCGGAATACGACACGAAACCCAGCGACACAACGCATGGAATCAGCACTTTGCAGCGACAAAAACGGCGAGAGAAACCAATTCTTAACCCAGTTTAAAAATTTTAGCGAAATTCTTTAGGGTGAGACGTCTTTCCAGAAGGCTTTGCGAAACTTGCAAATTTACGGCTTCCCATTGGCGGCTGCTCCGCTCGTCGTCGTCCCGTGGCCTGGGCGGGGAGGGCGGCAGGCGGGGCCGGCGGCTGAGGCTGCTGCTGATCGCGGCTGCGGGCGGGGCCGGCCCGAGTGCTCTGCCTTGGGCGTCGTGTGCTCGCTCGGCCTCACCGCGTAACCCTCCGTGTGTGAGTAATGTGGGCCCCTGGGATTTCCCTCTTCCTGTTCCCCCCGCCAAGCGGTGCCCGTGGGCGCTTGGCTCAGGTGAGGCGGGGAGCCGCGAGTCTGTGGCGGGCTCGGGCCTGAGCCGTGGATCCGCTCCCGGTCCCGGGCTCTCCGTGTCACAGCACAGACCACTCGTCATCTCATGTCTGCCAAGGGCTTGTCCCCGGGAGAGGTGGGAGCCGATGGCCCCGGGGCTGCTGCCTGTCACAGGCTGAGCAGGGGACGCGCCCCGGGCTGGTGTTGCGGGTGCAGAGTGGACGCTCTGTTGGGCTGCTGAATGCAGGCAGGGAAGATCGGGCCCCAGAGCCCTGGATGTGCGGGACGTGCCAAGCACAGCTGCTCCCCTGGCCCTCTTGACCGATGTCCTTCTGGTCCGCGTTCTCCTTGCGTGGGGGCGATTTCTTCTTGCACTGATATTCATGTTCCCTCATTCCCGCGTTCGCCCAGATGGCCTTCATCAATTACAGTAAGGGAACAAATTTTTCACAAAGTCCATTTTCCTGTTGAGGTGTCAGGCTGAGGGGAATGGACAGCAACCTACCAGTAATTGTGGCTCCTGGCTGCAAATTGCCACTTTACTTCTTTCTGATGAAGGGCAGAGAAGGGAGAAACTCTTTGCCCATCACCAGGGTGCTCTTTCTGTCAGATTTTAGTTCACAAGTTGGACTTTCTCTTCCAGTATGGTATAGCACGCTCAGTCTTAGGAACCTAGAATGCTACAGCTCATTTCAAAGTTTGTTGATCCCCTGGCATTTAAGAAGATATTATATATAAAGTATTATAAAAGAAGCACCCCCCATGCCTTTACTTTGAGGTGTGTTGGGCATCAGTGACCTGCTTATGTCCTGTGACCTGTTCACTGGCCTGCTAAGAGCAGGTCTCCAGAAGTGCACTGAGGAAGAGTGACTCTTCTGTTTCTTTAGTTTTTTAAACTACAAGTTAAAAATCACCTTTGGTTTTTTTCTTCTTTCTCTGTGAATGTAGCTGTATTACAGGTAGCTCCTGTTTAATTCTGTTCTTTTGTGTAGCTCACAGTGATACTTTTCTAATTCACTGCTATATTTATCAGTGATAGAGATAGTACTTGTCAGTGTTTTAGTTGCCTGTCAGCTAAGAGGAATCAGAGGCTCCTGAGCAGGCAGGGGTGGAATAGCCAGGCTCGCTGGAATTCCCATGGCCTGATGCACTCTCATATTTTGTGCTCTCTTTTCAATGCTGTTGGCTAACAAGCAGATCACTTCGTGCATGCTCAAGGTCTTTTTTCCCTCTGCTTATGAAGGAGCTCTTGGAACATTGGAAACTGGAGGTTATTGTTTGCATGCCAAGAGCCTCTTTTCCAGAATTACTTGAACTGTGGATTGAAGTGACAATAAATCACCTTACAGAGGGAAAACAGATCTCAGTTGCAGCAAGGACTTGCTATAAGGGAGTTCTGCATGTGAAATGCCAGTGTGATTAAATTTGATTGCTCTTTTGGCTTATGGCTCTACAGCAGAATCCAGCTCCTGCTGAGGCCTAAACAGTAGTCTATTCAAAAAACAACAATTAATAGCCTCATTTATGAAGTCATTAAAGAACTAAAATGCTGCTTGCAAAGCAGCATTGGATCATCTGAAAAGTCCATAAAGTTTTGCATAGCAACAGGGTTTATTAATAGAAAGAAATGCAGCCTGTAGAGGGATAAGTACTGCAACACTCTGAAACTCTGTATTTTAATCTGTATTATTACAGAAGAAACAGGCCATTCTTCTGAAGTTTCTACTGATCCTCATATTGTGATATTTTTGGAATTTCTACTGATTGCTGGATCACCACAGCTGGAAAAAAAAGTGAGAGGCTTAAAAGTACATTCCCATGTTTCACCCAAACGAGTAGAATTAATGTTTAGATGCTTTTGGCATTCCTTGATACAAGGTCTGCCAGTTTTGGAAACTTGGTTTCCTGCCTCTTTTCCTTGATCAAGACTTGGCTTTTAGTGGTGTCTGTGTAACTTCACTGCTAAAACTTGTATTTTCTAAATGTTTTAAGGTTTTTCTTCATGGTGATTTAAATTTTTTTTTTCTGTTATCTCCTACTTAGCAACTTGATGCTTACTTTTCCTGAATTTCACGGGGATGAAAAGTCTGTGAAATAATTTGACTTGACTGTGCAGCAAGAAAATCAAATCAGTTTAGACTGAAACTTTGCTAAAATATTTCGTCAAAAATTAACTTAAATTTTTGTTGTGTGTGACCAGTGAACCATTATTCCAGCTGCCATCAGATTTCTGTATAATTATTAACTTACTATCTCTTATAACTCTTTTAGGTAACAGAAAGTTTGAAGTCATGTCCACAAAACCAAAACTTTACTACTTTGATGGAAGAGGCAAGATGGAATCAATTCGTTGGTTGCTGGCTGCAGCTGGGGTCGAGGTTTGTTTTAGAGTTTTTAACTTCTAGCTGCACACTGGTAAGCTTGTCTTTGAGGCAGATCACATGTTATTAGTCAAAAAAGAAAAAGCATCCCAAGATGCAATAGTAAATGAACATTGGCTATTCAGTGTAATTAAATATTTCAGGCACACAAAAGCATGGCTTCAAGTTGCATGTTTTCTGAGCAGTGACACTGTAAGCAGTGACACTTACTTAACACAAGAATGTGCAATCCTTAATTAAGCACTTGATTAATGAGCCAGAGCTGCTCAGCTGATAGATGTGTTGTTCCCATAACAAGTGTTATCTGTGCCTGGTAAAACAGCAATTTACTTTCTCTAGCCTTCCTCTTCTCAGTTGAATGCTCACACAGAGATTTTTGTTTTATTTTTCACTCCACTGGCTGCATCCTCCTTAAGCTGTAACACAAAACATGTTGTGTCTAGCATCGTTTAGATGAAGCTTAGCAGGGTGTAGTGAGCAAATTGACCCACATGTGTAGGGAAATCAGAAATCTCTAAATACTTGGGTAAAACAGGTAAAACAGCCTTTACTTTTTTCTGATGGTTTACTTTTTCATTTGCTGGCCATCTTGGTGGTAAACTGGTAATACAGTTTGAGGACACAAAGGACTAGTGTTTGCTCTGAGTGCCCTCTTTTACACAATAAGCTGTTACAGTACATACAGTTACTTGTGTACTGAGCCAAGGAATACAAGTTTTTTAAAAAGACCACCAGTCTTTTTTTGAAGGCCTTGCAGAAGACAGAACTGTCTGCTCCCATCCATCATTTGTTCCTATGTTTTAAGTCCCTCTCTCTTCTTTTTTCTTTTTTAAGTTAAAAAAAACCTGTTGATAAGTACCAATTAATACATTTTTTCCATGGAATATTATTTCCTCAGCTTCTCCTCAGCAGAAACCTGGGTTCTGAATTTTAGACTGTGATCATCTTTGCTAGGGTTGAACATTGGCAGTGTGTTAATGTGCCTGATCTTCTGGGGTTTCTCTAGTATAGCAAATCTTAGTTACTGAGTGGCACAGATATTATGAGAGAGGCTAACTGAGCAAGGCATTTAGGGATTGGTAACATCAAGCATTTTCTAGTCTCCATGTTGTGCACTGATCACAGACATGTATGGCACATGCAAACCCATACATGTAGATGTCTAACTTTGGTGTCTTAATCTTGAACTCAGTTTCTCCATAAGTAACACTGATTGGACTGGCCATCCTCAGCCATACTGAGTACAACTACATCCATCTGATCACCAGCAATTCTGAATCTTTTTTTTTCTCATCTTGTGAACATTTAATCTTCAGGTGTCTGAAACATGCATCTGTATCAAACCTCGTGCAGGGCTTGCTACTTGTACACTATTTTGTAAAGGCTTTGTTTTAATTTCCAAAGAATTTGTTCCTGTCCAGCTCCCAGATCAACATACTGCACAGCAGATTTTTTCCACATTCCAGAAAGCATCTTAAGGACAGCCTAGACTGTATTGTTGATTGTTACACATTATATTGCCTGTTTAATACCAAACAAACCATCCTCACTCCAGTTCTTATTGCCTGTTCTGCTAGGGTTGCCCTTAGCAGTATTTATCAAGTGTGACAGTCCAGGAGATACTGCCAGCACTTCTGTCCTTGGTGTGTTCTCCCTTTCCCATCAGAAATGAAAAGAACCATGATGTATATTCTTTTCCTTTTATGGTGCTTTAAAAGTTTATCTCTTTTAGAAATGTGAAAAGATTCTTATTTCCTCTTCTTCCTCACTCTCTTTTGTCAGTTTGAAGAAGAGTTTTTGGAAACCCGAGACCAGTATGAGAAACTCCTGCAAGGTGAGTCCTCATGAAAAGTGTAACCAGACTTAGAGAAGATGTGTGAAGTCTTTGAAGACCTTATGTGTCTTTCTTTCCACACAGAAGAGTAAAGCTGAGAGCTGTGAGCAGCCACTGAGGCTGTATTTTATCACGTGTACAGATGAAATTGCAAACTGAGTATCTTTCCAACCTGGAGGGTTTGTCAGGCCTCAGGATTCTTCTATTCTCCATTTGTTTACACATCTCACCTGGTCCCACAGACTTAATCATGGGCTTCAGGAAACAGAAAATATGTATCCCAGAATTTCATGTTATGTCCTGATAGAGCCTAAAGATTGGTCATAAGAGAGAAATTTGTGAATCTGATGTTTGCTTCAAATAGTGTTTGAATAATGGAACAGAGGTTTTTTTACACTGTTTAGAACTAGACACTTTTTACTCAGTTGAGATGTTTAGTGTGATTGTCTCCACTGCATTTCAGTTTCATTTCAAAAGCTGCTGTACACAGTCCTGACTGAAACTTCAGTGAAATTTTTTAAAGGAAGGATGGTAACCCACAATAATTGTGCTTTTCAGTTTAATTTGTCTGCACCACTGTAATTTATTTTTTGGATGGAAGAACTCCAATTTAATGCAATGGCTACCCACAGCAAGCTCACCATAAAAGCAATGTTCCTCTGAAGACAGCAAGAAATCTGACATGGAGGTATTAGATCAGTGAAATAATGTGTGTCTGTCCTTTTAGGTGGATCCCTGCTATTTCAGCAGGTGCCCATGGTGGAGATGGATGGGATGAAGATGGTGCAGACCAGAGCCATCCTCAGCTACATTGCAGCAAAGTACAACCTCTATGGGAAGGACCTGAAGGAAAGAGCCTTGTATGTAACAGTATTACTCTTTTTGAATTTAGTATAGTAGTTCAGATGCATGTAGAATTAATTGCATAGTTGCACACACACCTGTGCACAATCACCTGTGGGCCTCAGTGATACACAACTTGCAGTCAGCCTGATAAGCCACAGTTACATGCAAGCCAACTGATTTGTTCTAACTCAGTTACTTTTCGTATAAAAGTATTTGAGTCATGGGTAAATTGTGCCTTACTGAAAGATTAATACAGCCTGACACAGGTAGTCGAGAGGTGACTGGCATGTAGCTGCTGAGTTACTTTTGTAACCAGAAAACTCTGGAAAGAAATGGTTAGTTTCTAACTTTTGACTGCACAATAAGAGCTATCATCGATAGTATCTGTGGTTGCATGATGTCCCACTGCTCTGTAAAAAGTGCATGGTTTAGATCTTTGGGAGCTGAGGAAAGAACAGCTAAAAGCTGTTGAAAAACTATTGGTTTCATGTGAAATAACATCTGTGTGAAATTACATCTTGATGATGTGTCTGTGAAGAAAAAAAAGTATGATGGGACTGCCTCAGTATGTAGCATTTTAAAGGTCCATCTGCAAGTACAAGACTTGCTCTGATAGCTCTGGGAAGGGGACAATCTAAAGAACTGCTGTACTGATAATTTAGCTGGATGGAGAATCTGGTATGCTACAGACTTCCAACCCCATTATTTATCTGTTTGGAACTGCTTGGACTTTGGATGAAATTCTGAAGGTGGGATACATCCAGACAATTAAGTCAGTTGGGAATGACTCCTTGTGGTGCTGTGTGTTTCTTTGGTGATTGTGAAGTGATCTGTAACACCAAAGGTACACACTTAATCTCTGTGCAATCCTGTTTAAACCTGCACAATTAAGCAAGTAAAGAGACAAAATCACTACAAATACAAGTACGACTCTCACTGTGACATATTTTTTTAATTGCAGAAATCATTTCCATGAGGGGGTGTGTTTGAGATTGCTTATAAAAGCATTTCTCAGATCACACTGCAGCCTGGAAAGGAGTGTGGGGGGGGGAAGGCACCACAACAGGAGGACGGGAAATTCAATGTTTACTATCCTAAAACAAATATAAGGTGATTTGGCTTGTGAAGGTGCCTTCTATTTAAGGTTTTTGTTTGCTTTGGTTTTAAGGATTGATATGTATGTTGGAGGAACTGATGACCTTATGGGCTTCATTTTGATGTTCCCTTTCTTATCAGCAGAGGATAAAGAGAAACAACGTGCTTTAATAGCTCAAAAGGCAACAAGCAGGTATTTCCCAGTGTATGAAAAGGTATGGAGAAGGATCATTTTCTTCCTTGATTCTGGAGGGATAACAATGGGAACACTGGGTGTTTCACCACAACCAGAAGCAGAAGTGCCAGTGCAGTACTTTACACCAGAACATTCATACTGTGTGTTGGCTGGAGGGAAATCAGAGCAGTATCAGATACGTTGGGGTGGGTCAACCCAAGAGACTTGCAATGTATTTTCTTCCCCATGTGCAGGTGAGGAAGGGAGCGATACAGCAGCTTTGATGGACTTCTGGTACCCAGCCAGGGTCAACCCCACCACAGTAATTGCATTGCAAAAGCAGTGCTAATTGTCTTTGTTTAACATTTCAAATACATCTCAGTTGGGTTTTTGTAAACACAGTAATACACAGCTATCACTGCTGACTTTTAGCCATACTGGAATCTTGGTGTTTCTCTAACTGATAATTTGAGAGATAGGACCCAATAGATACTCTCAATGGAAATTAATATGCATGGACAGGATGATCTAGCAGGAATAGTTCCTCTCCATTTTAAAGACTAAAGGAAAACTGTTTTTCACTTTGCAAGGTCTCCTATAGGTGGTTGCCAGGGTGCATTCTGCCCTATATTCCACTTGTTGCATCTTAGCACTAATGCTTTAGGCCAATCTCTTTTATACTATATACCTCTTTTATACTTTCATAGGCCTCTCTTTTATACTCTCTATTTTCCCATTGAAGCTGTAAAAATGTATAGAAAAAAATCCAGATAAATTAGACATGAAAGATGTGAATACCAAGAAGGTATCTAACCCTATAGTCTAGTACCCAAGGTTACCTAGAGTTGTAGGAAGAAAGGATTGGTACGAAGAAGTCTGAGATTTGGTATTCTGGATTTCTGCTGTAAAATGATCAGTGACTGCTGGTGTATGCCCTGTTCCCCCTGTTAGCTGCATGGGAGAGAAGGATGAAAAAGAGACAGTAGTGTTGTCAAAGAAGGTGTGCCTGTGAATTTTGAAAACATGAACCTCAGCTGGCTATCCACACCTGAGTGTTTTCATCTATGACATTTCTAGGTTTTGAAAGACCATGGGCAGGACTTCCTTGTTGGCAACAATTTTAGCTGGGCAGATGTTCATCTTCTTGAAGCCATTTTAATGGTAGAAGAGAAGAAGTCAGATGTGCTCTCAGGCTTTCCTCAGTTACAGGTACCTTGCACTAACAAGATGTTCATATGGCTATAAATGTGATAAATTATATTTCAAAGTCTGTTCCATGTAAATAATTCCACTAACATTTGTTACTTTTTCATTGTAGTCTTGCTTTTCCTGCTTTAGGAAGAGCCTTGTAAGATGTTTAATCTAGAGAAAGTGTTATTTTTTGGGGTAACCCCTGTACACAGCTGAAGAAATGCACCCTCCCTTTTTTTGACACTCACCAGTTCTGTGGTACTGCTAAGTGGAAGATACTTTTTGGATCACAAGAACAATCTGAGTAATATACATATTAGAAAGCACAGATAACTTAACACTTCATCCCATATCAATACAAGATAGATGGCTCATTTGTTACTGTGGAAAATAAAAGGGTTGAAGAGAGTGGGAGTAAAATTCATCCACACGTGAAACCATATTTCCTGTCTTGTCTCCACATACAGCTTGTTAAAGGATGTTACACAAATCAGTAAAATAGGGTTTTTTTCTTGTGTTACTTTCTGTTCTTTAAATACCCTGTACTTATTGTTTGCCTTTTAGGCATTTAAAGCAAGGATAAGCAGCATCCCCGCAATCAAGAAATTTCTGGAGCCAGGAAGCCAGAGGAAACCTGTTCCTGATGATAAATATGTGGAGACTGTCAGGAGAGTTCTCCGCATGTATTATGATGTAAAAGCAAATTAGTTTGCCTGGCTGCAGGCTGTAAGAGAGCTGCCTGATTGCACACGTCCAATTACACTGTGAAGGAAGGCAAAGGGGTGTTCCAGAAGTGTTTCAATGGGAAAGAGGTCATGCCCTGACACAAAATACAGCAGGCAGGTGTCTTTTATAACACTTCAGTACTAGCCTATTTTCTCCTTCATTCATCTCGAGGTTTTTTCTGGTGATTTTAAGCAAGTGAAATGGCAGCAAGCACACTGTCTTCCTAGAGACTTTGTGGAACAGCAGACAAGAGAAATGTGAGTCGCTGACTGATAGCTTCAGTATGTCGTGCTATTTCTGAGGACTTTTTTCTAGATCCAGGTCAGATTTTTATATGATGATTGCTTCCAATATAGGCCTTTATTCTTCTTTAATATCACTGTTGGCAAAAGAAACAAGTGGTTTTTAAAGAAAGTGGAGTGAGTTCTTTCTCCTGTCAGTTCTACTGGACATCAGTGACTTGTCTAAATGTCAACACTGTGCCTTTATAACTAAGCTGCACTTTTCTTACTGAATTAGGAAATAAACTGACTGTCAAATGATGGTTTTGTTTAACTGCTGTATCTAGAGGACAGATCAAATAAACTGTACTAATCAAATAAACTTTTTATATAGTCACATTGTCCTGTTGTTTTGTGAATGAAAGCTGGGGCTTGCAAACATAATTTTTACTTTTCTTGGAGGATAAATTCTTTTTATTTGATATGAGGACAGCCGTTGTTAACTCACATGCCTCATGGAAAGGTATATTTTGTTTGTGTTTATAAACAAGAGAATGGAGATGTGAAGGGGAGGTAGTAAACCATTGCACAAACCTGATATAGCTCCTATCTAGGACCAACCAAACTCAAAATGTTTCTTTTCCTCTTTTTTTAAAATTCCATGGTTTCCACAGACAGCTAGACAAAGGAATTTAAAATTGTTTTAATCACTTCAAAAAATGGCACTTAGTTTATGAAAAGCTGCTCTGCAGGATATTACCTTGATGTTTCATATTTTTTATTTATAGTTCTACATTAATGATATAGCTTACAAGAAAAGACTTGTGCTCAATCTCTGATGGCCCTGGTTTATTCCTGTGTTAGCTGTGGGTTGAGAAATAAGGATGCTCCTTGACACTGCGATGTAGTAAGTACACTCATCTGATATTTGATGAAGTTCCCCACTTGTGAGCTCATCAGACTCCCCAGCTTCAGCAAGATTGAAGTTTTCAGTGCTACAAACACTTTCCCCTCACTGCCAGGTATACAAAGTTTGTATTGACCTACAGTAATTTATCAGCTAATGTAATGTCAATTGTAGTTACAGTTCAGTCCTTGGTTTAATCTCAGATTAGTTCATTAGAAAAGTTTGGAAAACGCTGTAGTTGTTGATCATAATTCCTTTGCTAAGTGAACTTTTTCTTCACAAAATGAGGAAACTTGTTGTGTAATGCTGTTCAAGAGTTCCACAAGCAAAGATGCAGCAGATGTAGGAGGTGCCTCTGGCAGTACTTGTTGGTGATAAGCCTAACAGCTGATGGTTATTCCTATTAGTAAATAGAGTGGTACAGCAGCAGTGAATGTGAGCAGAAGAACAGCTGGCACTGAAGCCTTGTCATCAACACTGCATCTTTTTGGGACAGGGTTAACTTCAGCATAGCTCAAGAGTGGTTGTGTGGACTGAATGACACTTAAACAGCATTTGGTGCATTCTTGAAGCACATTTTTCAGTTTAATTTCATCCAGAAAGACTCCAGTTTGTACACTCCAAGATCACATTATGATGAGAGCCAAAGCGCAGTTAAGAAATTAATTTTTAAAACATCCTTCTGTTCCAGACCACTAATGTATACGTACCCTGTAAGGCTCCAGGTCTGGCCCAGGTGATGGTTCATTTCCTGATATTTCAGTTAATTGTTAATAAGAACCTCCAATTTTGTTTCATTATTTTTTTACTTATCTTCTTGGTTTGTTTTGAAATGAAAAATACCTAAAGGTGTTTATACATCGTGAAGACTTCTCCATACAAAATCTACAGCCATGTTTCCTTATGCAAGGCTGCAGAGTGCTGTGAGTTAACTCTGTCTGATAACCTTCTTATTTTTATATTCCCATGCAAGTTTGTCAATTTACTTTCTAACCTGTAAAGAGCAGCAGGTTTACAAACTGTTAGTGTGATCTTCCATATTCTGGGCAAACTAGGAATGAAATCAGCTTACATCTAAGTCATTTACAGAATTTTTTTTTTTACTGAGCAACCTTGAGTCCTGGTAAGCACTCTAGCAGTAATTATTTAGGGTGTTAGCTGACTTCAGTAAAGTTTTTACAACACATAAAAACTCTTCAGTTCTATTACCAACCTTCAAGACAGTGGCAAACAAGTAAAATGTACAGATGTTTGTTGCTGTTTCTCCTATGTCTCTCAATGCTGCCAACCCAGTAATTCCTGGCTAAATATTACTTAATGCACAGTAACTTCAAGATTTATTTCACTCTAACCTGTCACAAATCACTTAGGTGTTAGACAGGCAGTTTTGATGTGTTCTCTAAGAAGGACCAGGGGTTTTCTTCAACTCTTGCTCTGGGGTAAGACCTATTTATGTACAAATCAGCCTGAGCATCATTCTGATAGCCAAATTAAATTATGCTTGGTGGAGGTAAGGGTTGTGATCCTATACAACCATTTTTGGTTTAAAACACTCTGCCAATGGAATGACAAGTTCATTTCCATTGAAAACATTGGGATAATTCTCACTGATCTACTAGTGAGTGGAGGATATTTGCTTTAGTACTAGTTATGGTTTCTGATGATGGCATGGGATCTTTACATGTGCTTGCTGATGTTTTGGTAGATTGCAGTTCATTCCAGGGAAACTCTGCTATTTGTTTAAGCACATCTGAACGTGCAAAAGAAGCATCAGCTATTCATAGGAATTTTTCAAGTCTCCTGCATGCTTCTTAAAAGCATGATGCCAGATCCAGGGAAAACTAGCCAGGTCGACTGACTGGAGGATTCCTAACACTGCTTCTAGCAGGCATTTGGCAGATATTCCTATGTTTAGAATCACTTGCCAATTGCCACCATAGGCAAAACAGACTTGATTTGGGGAAAATTTCTTTATAACCAATTAATATAGTTGGTGAGAAAGAAAAACAAAAACTTGAACACCTTCCTCCCGCTCCTTTTCTTCCCAGATTCAACCTCCCTCCTTTGTTCCCGACTCCTCTGCCTTCTCCCCTCCTTCTCTTCGTGCGTTCGCAGGCACTTTCTCCACTGTTTTCCCCTGGCACTCTGCCGCGCAGTGTTTGGCCCCTTGTTAAACTCACCACTCCCTCCCCGGCCGTGGCTCAGCCGCGCCCTGCGGGGGGCGATTGGAACTGGCTGGAACCGGCTTGAACCGGCTATGTCCAGCTGGAACTGGCTGTGTGGCCGGCTGCAACTGGCTGTGGCCGGCTGGAACCGGCTTGAACCGGCTGTGTCTGGCTGGAACCGGCCGTGGCCGCCTGGAATCGACCGTGGCCGGCCTCACGGAGCCGCCGCTGGAGCCGATGCCCCGCACAGCCGTGCCTGGTTTAAAAGGCTGGTCCTTCAGCGGGTTTCCAAGCGGGTAGCGGGGATCACCGGGGCCTGCTGGTGCTGGCCACACCTCTGAGGTCCAAGAGGGCAGAGTTCGCGTTCCAGAGGCGTGCAGGACGTGGACACCAGGGCGCCTGCACGCCGCTGCTGCTGCAGACGAGTTCTCAGGAGGAACCTGCTGCACTCGGAATCCAGCCTTGCTCCTAGGAAAGGCTGCTGCTGGGGAAAAATTTGAGTCGTAGGCAACTCCTCGGCGTGTCCCCGGGCTCCCTTTCAACAGTTCGGGAGCTCTGGGCATGGAATTAGCCTGCCATTACTTTTCCTACCCCCAGGTGGGGCCCTGCGCTTTCCGCAGGGGCCCTCGGTGGGGTCTGGCTGGAGCGAGGCGGCGCAGCCCGGAGCCGTCCTCAGCCACAGAGCCCCAGAAGTACACCCACCTGAGGGACAGACCCTGCTGCAGCAACCTCTAAGCACCAGATGCTCGGTTTTAATGTGTGACTACTTTTGGAGTCAGTGGCAACAAATAATATTATCAGAATGTAATTTATCTGTAAGGCATGGTTAACCTCTCAGCACCTAAGTGGAAGCATGTCTGCAAACCGCCTTGGAGTGCAGGGCAGAGAGAAGGATATATACACATATTTCCAGCAGCTCCTTCCAGGCTCTGTTTCAGTGCAGATGTCTGTTGGAACTTCTTGTGCTGCAGCCTGTGCCTGTTCCCTGTTCTACTTTCACTATGGTTCTCTGAGAAGAGCCTGGTCCTGACCCTTCTGCAACTACATATTAGGTAGGTGAAGAGACAAACCAGCTCCTTGGCCCTTCACTATTTCGCATTTTTATCAAAGAGGTAAAAGAAAAATTAGCACGTTTCATAGTAGACAAAGCAATAATAAGTAGGAAAGTTGAAACTCATGGATCTGAATCAGTATTCCATCCATAGGAATTAGTAAACCAGAGGCATTTAGTCTAGTTAAATGCAGTTTGCCTAAATTCCCACTGATGTGAGAAGCAGGAACTCAGAGGAGGAGCAGCTGAAGATTACAGTGGATAATCAGCCATATGCCAGCTCCCAGTGTGCCACTGACATCTGAAAATGCTTATGTGACCTTAGTGTATAGTGGAAATTTTCAAATAGCATCACTGTATGTTTGACTCTGACATTGACCCAAGAGCTACGTAGCTGTAGGCATCACTTAATCCTAACGCAGAACAGGGGACAATTTTCTAGTTATGCTGCAGATTTGTGTTGCTTACCCTACAAGTACTACTTTTCATTTCAGACCAGTTTCAACACTGCAGCTCTACCATTTAATCTCACACCTGGAAATGTCATCCCAGAGATGGAATGGAATGTTAGCCTTTCTGGAAAGAGAAGGGGAGCTTCACCTGATCATTTAGCCTCAGATGCCAGAGCTTGGTACATAGGACCCCAGCCCTGCCAGCCTACTTGGATACACATTAGTTCAAGCAGAGAATATCCTTCCACTCACTTTCTCAAGGATGTAGTTATCTTATTTAACTCTTGCTATTATTCAGCAGACAGTTTTGCTGCAGAACATTAGTCAAGGGGTGATCTGGACAACTCTTCTGGATTCCTTTGAAAACCTGATTGAACAATTAGTTCTAAGAAGTTTCAGAATGGGTTGCACAGAGACATCTTTGAAATAAGCAGTATAACTTTGATACTTTTCAGAGCATCTTGTTCTGCATTCTCCCAGAGTATGCCCACAGAGCAAAACACAGCTATGTCAGGAGTGTTTGTGTCTTAATTAGACAGGCACATTATTTTTCTAGTGCCATGGTGCTTTTTTGCTAATAGTAACAGGCGCTAAAATGAAGGCAGTATAGGGCTGAGGCTGGAGAACATGTATCTGCAGGATCTGGGGGTAATTTTTAGCCTTCCCACATATGACTTCACTAATTGGGTAGTGTCTTGTCTCTCCTTGAAGAAAGAGGGATGCCTCTTCAAACCTGACAACTGAACTGTATAGGTTTGGGCCCCAAAGATTTTTGTGTCTTTTCTGCTCATTCCAATATAGAAGATTAGCAATCTCCACTTTCAGCAGTGAAACATATCCCCATCAACACTTTTCTAACATGAGTGTACATCCTGTATTTTATTATTACAATTTCATTACCTTGTGTATAAAGACTACAGGCAGTTTCAGCATGGTTCTTAGGCACACCCAAGCCATCTTTCAATAATGGTAAGTGCTGTGGTAAGGTCTCTGTGTACATCCATTCTGTTTAATCTCTCACCATGCAGGCTGATGAAAAGAGGCGTCTATGTGTAAGGGAGCTGTTGCCTTTGTGAACTGGGCACTGATAGCAGTTTATAGTGCTGCTAACTAGCTGGGCAAGATGAACCAGATTCCTGTTCCATTATCAAACTTGCATTGAGAACCTCCCTTTGAGAACAAGAGAACAAAAGCACATGAATGTTTGTATCTGACTCAATGCAATTATCTTTCCCTTCACTTTTTATGTATCTTGTATTGCCAATTTCTTCTGATATTTTTTCATTTGTAGTTTTTATGGGAACATAACAACTGTTGTACATGCGCAACCTACAGAACTAAGGATGCAGAAATAAACCTGAAATGAAGGTTTAGATTGTTAATAACTTCATTGCCTCTGTTCTGGAGCAAAACTCAGAAAAGTCATTAGGTTTTTAATTCCTGTAAACATTTTTCCTCTTGAATCAAGCTGGTTACAATTTTTCAAATCTGTCAAACTTCTCTGGACAGAAGTCCAGCAACTGATGGAAGCTGTCCTGATGGTAGAAGAGAAAGTGCCCTCCAAGTTTCCTTTTCTGCAGGAAATTAAATCAAAGAGTTATGCACACATATACATTTTCAGTTTTGAGGAAGACAGAATGTTTGGAAGTTTCTTGCACTCTTACAGAATGCAGATGTAATAAGAGAGAATCAGGAAATACAACCAACAGAGTAAAATAGAAAGAATACAGAAGGAAAAAAGCAGAGCTAAGAAATGCGTGTGAGAAGCGAATTACAAATCAATTAGTTACAAAAATTATTAGATAAATTATTTTTTATGCATGTGATTTCAGTATAAGAGACAGAGAAGGGCTTTCATCTCCCCTATCTTATGATAGAAATGGAAGAACACAATTAAATAAAAGCAGCAAAATACAAGCAAATAAAAGCAACATTTTCACACTGAGACAGTGGATCTCATTGTTAGAGAATGTCATTGATGCCAGAAATTTAAATGGATGAAAGTAATGCGAAGGATATAATGAACACAGTGAAATCTTGAAAGATATTGAACATTCAGGGTCTAGGCAGCTCTCCAGTGCAAAAAGATTAAACTATGAAAGGCAGGTTATCCCAGTATTGATCACTGTGTGGTTTTAAACCTTGTGTTGTAGGCTTGTGCCATCTGACTTGTATCTGCTTTTCTCTGAAGTTGGACCATCTGCTCTTAGGAAATTGCCTCCTCCCTCATCATCAGCCCTGAGCCACCATCTGATGAAGCTGATTTCACAGGCTTTTGTTGGCTTGATTAAAGGTTTTCCCACCCCTATTCTTAGTAGTAGAAAATAAAAATATTCTTTAAACCTAAGTTTAGGTTATTAGTAGTTTTAGTTGTAATAATGCACATAAAGTGAGAGTCTTAGAAAGACCCCCAGACCCCTAGACCCCCAGAACACACAACAGATACCAAATAGAGGAAACGTACACTAATACAAGTTTCTATCAAAATATGATGTACTTACAATACATGAGCTATTTAAGTTAAATATTTTACAATTACATTTGTAAAATATACTAAAGGTATGTTTCAGTTATCTTTGAAACCTTGTTCTTGCCTATCTCACGCCTCGATAAAGCAGCCCTTTGACCATGTTGAGACAGTTACATCAATAAAGACCAAACAATCCAAATAAAAATGTACTGAAAACCAGGTCTCCATTTAAACTCTCCTCACAGCACTACAGTGGGTGTAAATTTACAGTGGGTGTAAATCAGAATTAGGGTTATTGTTTTCAGACTTTCCTATGCCAGTGGTCCAGCTGAGAGTCAAAGAGCTCAGGGAAATATGTGTGAGGGCTTGGTTGACCTTGCTTTGGGCAGTCAGTAAAGCTTCCTGCAGTCACTGAAGGTTTGCAGCAAGGCTTGAGTGATGCCTTACTTGTTCAAACTATTCATGTGGACTCAAATTATCTTTATCACAGTGGTGTTGTGTGTCAGTTTACGAGCATGCATGGTTAGGAGTGCAATAAGCAGCATGAGGAGAATCCTCCTACGCTTCTATGTTTAATTCTTTGATGGCGTTTAGTGATGTACCCTGTGCTCACCTCTGAGAGAATGCTGCAATCAGGCATCATTCCCCAGGCCAGCTGCTTGGTGTTTTGTGAGGATTGCAGGTAGGTACATTTTGAGAAGACTTTGAACTTACCTCATCTACAGCACAAGGAAGTGTGTCTGCAGAGCACAGTGGGAAGGTGACATGCCAGGGCATGGTTTACTCACTAGTTAAAATCTGCCTTTGCCCAAGCCCAGATCCCTTCAGCGGCACCTGGGCCCCATGCCCACTTCTTGAATATTCATGGGTGTGGCTTTATCATGTGTAGAAGAAACTTATTTTCTTTTCTGCTCTAGAGGTTTGCAGAACACCTATTCAAGTTATAGATAACAGCAACCTCCTTGATATGATTACCTTCAGATTCCAAAGGAGCTTTGTAATTACATTATGAAAGGCTGTGCTGGAAGAAAAATAAAAAGAGAACAAAGGAGAAAGTCTTTCTGCCAAACAAGAATGGGTAGAAGGGGAACAAAAAACATTTCTGGATGTGGCCATAGTCAGCAAGTCCAAAAAGTATCAGAATGCTTTGCTTAACCACTCAGTTGTCCCTGACCCTTAAATTAGGGACTTCTCCCTCCCATTCTTTGCCACCAAGCCTACTGCTGTCCTTGGCAGCTTTTGAGACTGCAGAGAGGACAAAGAGACTACAGTTACATGCATGCTCTTCTGTGGTCTCTGTTCCATACACTCAGGTGCATGCTGGTATTAAACACCTCAAAAGCAGGAATAGATTAATCTTGATTCAGTACTGGATAGGTATGAACAAATGCTCCTTTCCTACTCAGCTATCTCTGTATGTGCTGCATTCCTACTGGAGCCACATCTGCATTACACGGGCATCACCATGCCCTTGCTTGGTAGAGCATGCGTTTACATAATGTTCAGGTATTCCAAAACAGGGTACCTGTTCTGCCAGCTGGGGATTGTTCTGGGCCTCTGCTGGACTTCTGATTCATATTTAGGAATTTTCTCTAGGGTGGCCTGGTAGTAACTGGGTTTGACATAGAAAAAATACAGACACATGCATTTAATGTCATGCTTTACTCAGTATATTATGAACTTATGGGAGAGTTAGAATTAGGCAAAGTGTAAAGAAGCACCATACAGTTCAGTTTTGCTGACAGCATCAACCCCGAAGCACATAAATTACAGATTTACATAAATTACAGAGCAGGAAGCCTCTAAGGGAAGTGCATCCTCTGAAGAAATTGCCAGCAATTGCCAGGCAGAGAAACCATTACAAAACTCCACCTGAGAGGAAAACATTACCTGGAGACTTTTGTCCTGAGATTCCGCAGAGTGAGGTGCTTTGTTAGTGGAGCCTTGGCTTTAGACAGACAAATACAATTTTGATAACAGTGTGGGTTCTATGAACAGATCTTCAGATTAATTGTACTGATGTTTGCTGCAGGGGTGTAAAGCAATGCCCCACATCACATGTGGGTCTGTGCTAGAGGAAAGAACCATATCTTGGCACCCAAATCCCATTTTCCATTTGCTATGCTATCCTTGTGTCTGTTCATATCCACTTTCAGTTTTGGGATTTTTAGTTGAAATACAGATAGAAAAGCTGAAACAATTACTTCTCATGGGTAAGAAAATCATCATTTATTTAATCTCTGAGTGTTAGCCATGTACATTCAACTTCAAAAATTAGTGCTATTGCCTTGAGACATAGGGTGGATTGTGACATAAACTGCTTGTCCATTTTTTATACCAAGTAAGCTTGATACTGTATTTCAAAGTAATTGAGCCCTGTTATTCCATACTTTGAGTAACTTCTCTATGCCATACAGCAGCAAAAATAAGGACCTGCCAAATAATTAAATAAGCCTAGAAACTTTAGTGGTTTTTCTTTAAATGATTACTATTACCTTAAATACAACCCAGGAAAAATCTATAATTTTCTCAGTGTTTTCAAATGTCTTACTCTTGTATTAGGGAAAAATGCCCCCAAAATTTCAAGAGACCAGTTCAAATAAATGGCTACCTTAGAAACTGTGAGGTTGGTGTCATGGTGTAGTCAAATCAAGAAACAAAGACTGTCTCTGCTTGGGTGTCAGTTTTCAGAACCATATGTCTTTAAACTGGCTAGCGTGAGTTTAAGAGCATTGGGAGGCTTTTTTCTCTTATTGGGTATGGCTGGAAACTCCCCCAGGCTGCAGAGTTTAAACAGCCCTGGGGAACCTGCCTGTGCTGGGTGGAGTCTGAGTTAAGGTCAGAAGGTAAGAACTTAAAAATTCCTTTTTCTTAAAGCATTTGCATGACTATTTTAAAGTGACACAACTAAGTTTTTTAGGGCGTCTGCTGGTCTATTGTAAATTCTTTGCTTTCCTTTGTTGGTCTGTTTGGCAGGTAGACTAAAAATGGCTTGATAGTTATTCACCAGCGGAAGCTGCAGGAGAGAAAATGCCAGAGAAAGGTGCGTTTTAATCAGGAAATTAATTCTGTGGTGCAGTCTAGAGCTGACAAAGGCAGCCATGAAACAACTGAGAGGACAAACTGCAAGTCTCGAGCGCTGTGTTGTTTCTTCTGGGTTTGAGCAGGAAAGCTGGCCCATGGGATATGCTAGACTGTAATCTCAGCTCCAGGGCTAAACAGCACTTCATGCTGAGTGCTCCTGTTTTTGGAAGATGATGATCTCTTAAATTGTTCTTGCATCCCTGAGATGGAGGCTCAGAGAAATTCTGGACAGGCATATTACTAAGGCTTACAAGGAAGTAGGAAATGGGATAGAAATATGGATTTTAGACAAAAACAATTTAAAAAATTGTATGTAGTCAAATTTTATGTCAAGGCTTTTGCTAGACGTCAGGGCAGTGTATGCAAGATGCAGTTATTTATTTTACTGCAGCATAAATTCATGAAATGAACCAGTTCTTCAGCAGTGTCTGGGTTAGTGCAGTAGTCCCCAGTTGTCCCGAGTAGTGTTTTGGCTATGAGAATCAGATATTACTTAATTAAAATTAGAAGGTTTTCCATGCCTGTTCTCAACAGTCCCTGGACATTTGGCCATTTGTACCTTTTGCAAGAGTCAATTTTCCTCAGCAGGAGCAGTCAGACATAGCTTTTCAGGAGCAAGAAACACTGGCTCATACCATGGACTACTTATAAGCCTGGTGGTTTGTACTGTTGTTATGCAATATATGTTAGGCCATTTCCTATCTCTTTTTTTGTCCTTCTGCCATATGGTCAGGCTGATGAATGATAACAAATTTCTCTGGCAATTGTATAACTTTAACAGTTCAGTAATTCGTGGAGCATTGGATAGTTTACTTCCATTAGGAGTCATAAATCCACACAGCTTCCCTAGCTGCCCAGTGGCATGGCACACTCCAAATGCATACTGAGAATCAGCACAAATATTTACAGACTTGGAGCAGCTGCTAGATCTTTTTTAGTGCAGTTAATTCAGCTGCTTGTGTGCTCAGCTTTGGACTGAGTGGTGGAACTTCTGCTGCTTCATTCGCACTAGTTAGTATTTCAGTTGCTGCTCAGATAATGTGACCACCCACAAATAACAATTCCAGACTGGTATTTAGAAACAGCGCATCTGTTACATCTGCTTGAGCCTTTTAGGCTTTATGGCTGGTTACTACACAGCTGTGAGGTCATTCCTTTCCCAGGTGGAAAGAGTAGTGTAGTGGGATTTGGCATGTCAGTTACTATCCCAGAGGCTGTTCCTTGCCCTTCTTGTGCAAACAAGGTGAATGATTTACCACAGTGTGACAGCCCCAGCACAACTGCAGTTAACTTCAAAATCTTCAACACACAACCTTGTGTGTTGCCCAGTGAATGGGTTCTTCATCACCTTTGGTTATCAGTATCAGGGGTTTTCCTGTTTCCTTGAAAGAGCTGTCTGGCACTGGCAGAATCCTACAACTTCTGAAAAGTGTTAGTTTTTAGTACCTGGTCTTGGAATGTTTTGAATTGTTTTAATATGATTTTCAGATAATAGCTACTCATCTTGCTGAAGAGTGTTGCACAGATATTCTGTACTTCCCTTACACAAATTGTAACTTATATAGAAAGGCCCAATGACCATTTTTGATTAAGGCAAACAATGAGGAATGGGTGACAGCTATACAAGATTACTTGGCTACTAATAAAGCATCAACATATTCTATCAAAAATGGATCCACTTTTTTAAACAGTACATCCTTGAAAGTCTCTTAGTAAAACTAGAAAAATAGTGGAGGTCTGAGTGAAATCCTGAGGCCTTGGCCTTGTAGGCTGTATCTTTCCCCAGATAAATGAAAAAAGTGTTGAGAGTCTGGATGAATAGGTTTGCTTTTTTAACGTAGAAGTTGCCAAGTTTCTAGTTAGTCGAGGGTTGTATCTTCTGATCTTTAGGGAATCTCAGGTGTCAGTACTCACAGGGGAATGAGCAACTAAACTGAGCCCACCAGACAAGACTCAGGTCCAGACCTGCGAACTGAAAGTAGCTGCCTGTATGTGAGCTACGGGTGTCAGCTCCTGTATAGTCAGTGGAGATACATTCAGCAGATCTAAAGATTAAGGCGACTTTTAACCAAAACTCAGGAGGGTTTTTTTGTTTGGTTTTGTTTTTTAGTTTGTGCGGTTTTTGTTCTTGTTGATGGTTTTCTTTGTTTGTTTGTATTTGTTGGGGTTTTTTTTCTGTGTTGGAAGGTTAAGGTAGGTAAAATCCACTCAGAGCTGACAGTTTTTTTAATAAAAATAAAATCTTATGGCAAATTTTAATTCTATGTTTGTTGTTGTTCTTCTCACATAATTTAATGCCACATAAAATCTCTTGTTCGTGTGAAATGATAAAATGATACCTGAGGCTTCTTATTCCTACTCTTCTGCAAATAAAAGATAATGTTTCCAGGAGGATTGAGGTTCATCAGGAGGATTGAGGTTCATATACTTGAAACTTCAGTCATTGGCTTTTTAGTGAAAGGAAAAGTCTTATTTACTGTAAGTTTCTGTGCGTTACAAGTTGGGGCAATGTGTGTTGACATGATAGAGATGCAACGAAGCTGAAAAGTATGATAATGAAAGAAGCACTAGCTAGTTGTTGTGAACTATATTGATAAACTGCCCTACAGTGAAAAGTAGTCACACAAGATGCAGAAACTAATAAAATACTGTCCCTAGAGCCAGACATTGTAATTAGGAAGCTATTCGCACTTTAAAACTGAACATACTTTTTTCCATAATGTGTATTTGGATTATGTTTATTAAATTACCCCAAATATCCCTATTTATTTTAGTAGCATGACTTGGTTCTTACTGGAATTGCTCAAGGGGCAAGTCTCAATTTTGTTTTTTATTTAAGTGAAGTTTGGGCAAAATATGTTCCAAATGTACTTTGTTTTAAATACACCTACAAAGCACTATGGCTTGAAGAAAACATGCTACTGGAGTGTGCTGAGCCTGATTCAAATAGGAAATGTCAACTGGATGCAAGGTGTGACAGATGTAATGATGCAGCTTTGACTTTAACTCTGGGAAAACTGGAGTCATCTGGAAATTTTATTAAGTGAGGCACTCTGAGCCATTAGGAACCAATGCAGCTAGGTTCCACATCTGGCTTTGAGGGACACCTCAAGGCTGCCATAAGCAGCAAGGAAATGGGCTGTAGCCATGCAGCCAGCTACAGGAAGATGGCCAAGGAAGCTCATCTTTAATGGAATAAAGGGAGTATCAACAATTCATTCACCCCTCTTTGAGGAAAGAAATGGACTGCATATGAAGCTGCAAAATGCACATATGGCAAACAAAGCTAGACAAATTTCAGCCTACTGGTAAAGCGTGTTTTCCTTTTCTTCTTTTCAATGATGATGATGGGCAGTGAGGTTAGGTGAGTAATTTCCCTGAGGATGTGGCAGGATTTTCAGTAGCTTTGTATAATTGTCTTCATAGACAGCAGTGTTCCCCCTGTAGCTAGGGACTCATATCACTTGTTTAAACAGGTCCGTGTTTGCTTACAGTCATAAGAAGCCTCCCCAGCAGCACTGGAGAAGGCTTTACAGATTCACACATCTTTCCTTTACTAGCACAGGCTGTGTGGCCTGTCTCTCATTTTATGTTTTGAACCAAATGAAATTTAAACTTCAAAAGGTATAGCAAGAATAAAAGGTGCATCTCCTCTCAAAATAACTGTGCTTAAAACACCAGTTTTACGAGGTACTGTCTTGCACTTAGTATCTTTCAGGGAACCAGGAGCTCAGGATCATGTCGGGGAAGCCCAGGCTTACCTACTTGAATGGAAGGGGCCGGATGGAGTCCATACGATGGCTGTTGGCAGCAGCTGGTGTGGAGGTTGGTTGACGTTTTCAGTAGAGTGTTACAGACTGGTATTCTCTACTTTCCTCAGTGAAGGACAATTTAACATGCATGTGGCAAATAAAAGCTGCATGAGGGTGGCTAAATTCTTTTGTCCAGTGGCACTGCATGTTTCTAACTACCTTGTTCTATGCTTGATACTTGGGATGCAAACTCAGTGGCATTTAGAGTTTATTAGAAGTGGTAGCAATCTCCTGAAGTGATTAATCATAAGGGGACAAAATGGGGATTTATTTAAAGGGCCTTTATTAATTACAAGTTATCTAGCTGTGCTAGCAGTCTTAATAAGTTTGCAGTTGCAATGTGTGTATGCTGGGGTGGGGTTAGAAATATTTGATGTGCCTTGTGCTTCCCTTGGCACTGGCTCCAACCTGTCTTGTTTCTGTAGATGCCTGCACTCTGTTTGAGCTTGGTCTTCAATTATTTCTGAATCAGTGCACTGATACAGAAGTGTCCAGGCCCTCCTTCTGCTCCCCATCAGCTGCCAGGGTGTGTGAGGGATCCTTGGGACATCTGCACCTAAACAGTGCAGCTGCAGATCTAGCTCATTACCTTATGCTTAACTCAGTAATTCTAGGCATGGTTATGTGCTATCACTTAACAGAAGAAAAATGTTCAAATACAGCAGCGTGACACAATTCTTACTCCTTTTTCAGTTTGAAGAAGTTTATTTGGAAACAAAAGAGCAGTATGAGAAGTTAATCAAAGGTAAGATTCCTGACACCTAAGACTTAGTCCTTCAAAATAATTGTCCAGCCTAGCTAAACTTGTGGTTTGAAATAATTTATTTAAACCAGTGAAAACTTCTGGGTGCACACCTTGAATAGTACAATACTAGCTTTGAGTAACCTGCTATTTCCAGTGCCAAATAAATGGTATAAGCTAAAAGTCAGCACTTCTGTGATTGTACTTACTCTAGTACATTAAACAGGCAAACACTTCTACTTACTACTTAATACAACTTACTTACCTATGCTGTTGAATTGTTAGCATGGTACCTGGCACATTTTTGGTCCAGGGCAAGAACTCCCTGAGCCTGAGGTTGGAAGCTTACCCTAGTTAAAAAGCATGGAGCCAGCAGAGAGACCTGTGGAAAGCATGGCATGGTCAAAGCAGCATGCCACAAAAGCTTCATGCCAAGCTTGGGAGCAAGACCAGTTCTTCCCACACACCAGTGCAGAGCCCTAGCCACTGCTCTTGATATCTGGCCAGAGTAATCCAGCAGTGAACCCCTCTGCTGACACCCTGGAAAGAGAGGACCTTCCTGCCAGAGTGGGGAAGGAGTTGGGACAGTGAGGAGCAGTAGAGTGTGCATATGCCCCGCAGTTTACCTGCTGCCCAAGACATGTGAGAGAAATCCTGGAGCAGGCTGGGCTTGCCAAGCCGTACAAGGAGGCTTGGAAGAGGTCTTGCCTGCGTTGTGGCAGAACTCAGAAAGAAAAAGCTGTGTCTAAAGAAATTCTGTCAGGGAAAACTAAAGTGAACAAAAATAAGATAGAAGTGGTATTAAGTAGATAAGAATTAAATTTGCAGGTCCAGTTTGCTGGGACTCTTACAATGTGGGAGGACAGCGCAGTGTACACAAACCAATTGTAGCTCTAAATGTAAGAGCACGGGTACTGAAAGCCCAAATCTCTATATTCTTCACAAGAGTAGGTTATCTAGAAAGAATGATAGTGTAACCAGGATTGTATCTGAGCTTATTGATCTCCAGAGAGAAGGATTAAATGGTGGTGAAAAGGATAGGGAAGTTTTATAAGGAAGATCAAGCGTTCTATGTCTATATATTGATTTTAAGATGGTGAGAACACAAAGAAAAAAGGTGTGGTTTCATAGAATGGGTTGAAGAAAGATGAATAAATTAGTCATCCTGATGAAGGGGCCTCTAGAATGTTGCCAGTTGTGCAGGGCAGGATTCAACAGGAGTAACTCTACATACTTCTCCCTTAAACTTTTTTTCTCTCCCTACCAATATGATTTTTGACAGTTTCCTGTGTTTAGACACTTCCACATAGTTAGACTGGCCCAGGCATGACTTGCCTTAGACAGGCCCAGCCTGTGCCAGCTGATGATCCTCCAGGCAGTGCCCCAGCAGTGTCAGGATGATGCCTGGGCCAGAGGCTGTTCCCAACAGGCAGCTTGCAGAGAGACAGTCGTTTTGGAGGCAAAGAGAGTTAAATACCCTTGGCCTGAGCAGACCTGTACCTCTTGGCCTGCGGCATGACTAACCTGGCTCAATCTGTGCAGCCAAAGATTGCCCAGGTGGTACCTGGGTGTCAGTGAGCTCTGCTGGTTGGTTACAAATAGAAGGTGATTCTTTTTTAATGTGTGCTGCACAGACCACCTTTGGAGAGAACAACCCAATCCCTGGAATTACTGCTAGACTCCTTTTAATCCTGCATATGTATTCTGTGCTGTGGTTATGTGAAGTGATTCTCCCTGCAAAATGAGGGAGGAGAGGCAGTCCACTGATTTTAAGAGGGAATTCTCTTTTCTGTAGCTAAGAAACAAATGGTGTATTCAGTCATATTTGCTGCATTGCTTTTTGTCAAGGGCCAGAAAGACAAATTATATTTTTCACTTCACATCTTTCTGCCGAAAAATATCCTTCCAGATCTATTAGTTTTCCTATTCTATTGTTCTCTAGATAGGTAGCAGTAATGTTGCTTCCTTAAGATGCAGAGGTGTGTTCTGGAAAGACAAGAACACACGTGATCTTTCTGTGAATGTTTACAAGAAGTAAATACAAGCCATTTGTTGCTGCAGAGATAACTACTCTTTGAATTTCAACTGTAAATTAATAATGTAGAATGAGTGAAGAATATTAATTCTAGCCTAGCAAGGTATTTTAACAGCTCTGGAGAAAAAGGCAGGCAGATGTGCCTGTTGAAATGAACCTTCCTATCCGAAAGAAGGATTCACCAAACAGATATAAATTGAGCAATTAAAAGAAATCATTGACTTTGAGCTGCAAGTGGCAGCTGCCTATTTGGATTTGGAGTTCTGCTGTGATTATACACAGGTCAGGATTGTTCTCTGGATGCCATTAGTATGTAGATGGAGGAGGGAGTGTCTCCAAAAACAGTGAATTAGTCCAGCAGAAAACCAGTCTAGAATAGACTGACTTTGCAATGCTGAATCTCTGTGTGTGCTTAGCTCTCAGAACTGCCTCACTGAAAGCTCAGACAATTGCCCCTACCAGCACCAGCAGAAAATGAGACTATAAAGATGTTTCTATATAGGCCTAAATTGTAGAATGGCACTGAGACTAGGCCTGTAAAATCCATGGGGACCCTCAAACTCTGGTCCTGAAGTGACTGTGTGAAACTTACTCAAACACCAACAGCTGTCACAGGCTCTCCTTTAGCTCTGTAGCTTCAGTGTATTTGAAGTGGCCTGACCCTTTCCTGTATTCCTGCAGCTTGGTCTTGCTGCAGTACTACCCGTGTATGTCCCTGTCAGGGAATTGATCTGCATTCAAAATCATTGGATTTTTTTAAAGTTCAGATTTACTAGGTATCTTTATTCTCCTCCTATTTTTTGGGTTGAAAGTGCTGGTTCAGGCTTTTCCTGCCATCATGAGGCAGGCTCCAGAAGTGCAGAGGTGCAGGCAAGGGCCAACTCCCACCAGCCAGTGAAGCTCTGTCAATGATGTCAAGCCCAGGGCCCAGCTGTGCTGTGGTGACTTTGCTACAGGAGTGTGATGCAGGCTGTTTGATCCTCCCCACAATGTTAGTTGAGTGCTGTGAGTTTGAGCAAGACATCAGTGGTCTCCTACACTGCAAGAGAAATGTGCTCAGTGTCTCACTCTCCTGTATACCTTGCAGGAGGAACTAACAGGCTTTCCTTCACCTCTCCACCCTAGATGGATTCCTGCTCTTCCAGCAAGTGCCCCTGGTTGAGATCGATGGGATGAAGATGGTGCAGACCAGAGCCATCACGAGCTACATAGCAGGGAAATACAATCTCTATGGGAAAGACTTGAAGGAGAGAGCCCTGTATGTAACACCTCCTATCACTAACAGAGCAGTCTGTTATTTGATAGCTACATTATATAAACCAAATTCAATCCTGTAAATCCCATATAAAGGCATCAAAAAGGCTAATAATAAGATTTAACCACTGCTTCTGAAATGCTCCTATCAGAAACAGGCTTCTGTTCTTTTAGAAAAATATTCAGGTTTCGTTCATGCTTAGTTTTGGCTGTGAAAATTGGCACTATATTGGTGATATAAAATTCCTGTAAGTTGCCTTAGTTAATTGGAAAACAGATTAAATAACTTCTGTGCTTTTTTTCTCCCATCTTCCCCTGACCAACAGGATTGACATGTATGTGGAGGGAATATCAGATCTGATGCAAATGATTTTGATGTTTCCTTTCTCTCCACCTGATGCAAAGGAGAAAAATCTTGAGTCAATTAAGGACAGAGCAACTAACAGGTACTTTCCAGTCTTTGAAAAGGTAAGTGACAGCAAGTATGTGTCTATCAAACTTGCAATTATCCAAAAAGTTTCTGCAAAATAAGAATGTGTTTGTAGTGTAGGTCAGTTCCCAATCCTCAGCTTTTTTGGCTATCAGAAAAGGGGAAATACAGCAGCACATCTTCTTCTCTTTGTTTGCTTGTGTTGTCAGGGCTGTGGTATTTGAATATCTGTGACGCAATATGTTCTCAACTGTACAGAAAAACTTTTCACTAAAACTTTTGTGATTATTTTTCTTGAAGGAGCAGTTCTATACTTATATTTGTTTGAAGCCCATCTCTCCGCCATACTTAATTTCATTTGGAAAAGTTTCAACTGGAGGAATGCAAAAATTCCTTGTACATAAATCCTGTAGAAAGGAGTACTTTAGTAAAACTACAGTCACAGATTTATAAAACAATAAACCCAACCCATATGATTCATGCATTTGGCAATATTTCCCACTTTCGTAATATTGATCTAGTTTTCTTGCAAAACAATAATGAAGGCTGAACATCACACAAGTTCTTAGCACTAAAATAGTCTGTTCCCAAAGGCAGGGATTTTCTTTAGTTAGTTGTTGCAATTCTGCATTTCTAAGTTTGCTTCCTTGTCGCCGGTTGGCCACAAGGTTTTCGGGGTGAAGGAAGAGACGAGATGGGCTCCATAATCAGAAGGCTTGATTTATTAAGTTATGATATATACATCTATTATAACTATACTAAAAAGAAAAAGAAAAGGGAGTTTCCAGAAGCTGCTAGCTACCTAAGAATAGAAAGTAAAGAATGATCAACAAACCTTGCTCTCTCGGACTGTGTCCGAGAGAGCTCAGTTCCGGATTGGCCATTACCTCCAAACACTCAATCTGGGCCAATCCAGAACTGACCTGCTGCATTCCACAGAAGCAGATAACCTATTGTTTATGTCTGGCTGCTGAACTTCTCAGCTTCAGCAGGAAAATCCTAAGAGAGGATTTTTCATAAAAGAAATGTCTGTGACACGTCCTGATATCAGCATTGGACATTACTTCACATGAAACATCTAAATGGGAGTTCTATGAATTCCTTAAATTGCTTGTTGCTTGCTCCATTGTCCCTGTTTCTAATTCTAGGACTGTTACTAGTCTACTTAAGCACGTGGTTTTGTTTCTGTTCCTGGTGCCCATCATCATTCATTATTACTTAGTGACCAAAGTTTGTAGTCTGTATACTAGAACACCAAATGAACAAAACTGAATTTTTTCCTAGCAGTAAAGAAAATTAGGCTCAGCTTCAGCTGAAAAGTCCACCCTGAAATTTCAGATAGAATTGCTGCTCAGCTCTGCGGCTGTGCTGTGAGGTTTAGCTGCCAAGGATGCCCATATGCCCCACTCTCATCTGCAACCCATGTTTTCTTGTCTTCTCCAGGTTTTGAAACAACATGGCCAAGACTTTCTTGTGGGCAACAAATTCAGCTGGGCAGATGTTCAGCTAATGGAAGCCATTTTAGCAGTGGAGGAGAAAGTTCCTGACGTGATCTCAGGGTTTCCTCAGCTGCAGGTAATTTAATTACTGAGCATGCTGTATTCAGGAGCTAGAGGTCAGTCCTGATGTAATCATCTCCCTGTGCTGGATAAATCACTTTGTTTGTGGCTGGAATTCCTCTCTTGCTCTGTTTTTTAATTTTATATATATATTTTTTTAGGTGTTTAAAACCAAAATGAGCAATATGCCTACAATTAAGAAGTTCCTGCAGCCTGGCAGCCCAAGGAAACCCCCACCAGATGCCCATTATGTAGAAACTGTGTTGAAGATTTTTAAGAAATGAAAGCCTTGCCACCTTTGGTGAGACCCAAAATGCTGGGAGAGCAGGAGAAAGCAGAGCAGCAACCCCAAACCCTAAACCAAAGGAGAAGGAAGCTCAGCAAATTAGTATTGTTTTAGTTAAAACCAGTGCTAGAGGAACAAAGCAACCCATACCAGAAATAAAGCTTTCTGTTACACTGGCAATGTGACAGCAGCTTTTTCTTTATTGATATCAAATGCTTGGCAAAACATGAAAACAAAGGGATATGGAAGCAAAGAACTGTTTGTAGGGTTGGGAATTTATTAATTTGGAAAAGGAACAATGCAGTGTTAGTATTGTGAGAATACAACTTGTTGGAGAAGATATTTTCTACATGAAAAGAAGCTCAGAGTAAGAACTGTGGAAGAGAAGAAAGAGAAGACTTGCAGCACCACTTACCCTTTAAAGAAGTAGACTTGTTTCAAATTTCCATTCTCAAATTTAAAGCTTGTGGGTGAATTGGATTTTTAAGGTCTCTCAGTAAAGTTTTTGCAAAACTGATTACTTTTGTCTATAAATCAGGTATTTCAAACCTGAATGATCATACCAGCTACTCCCAAGCTGCTTACAAATATATTACCTCTTGAGAGCAAAGTGTTGTGAAAGCAAGGTGCAGTCTGCTTTGCAGACTGTGGCAAGGCAGAGGGGGTTTATTTCTACACCTTTAGGAGAGAACACAGAGCAACAGATACTCACAGTCCATTTAATTTCAAATAAAAATATTACAGCAGACAATAAACAGCCTTGATGCAACAGAGAAGCAGCTGCTTAGAAGGAAACTGTGTTCCAACGACTGTCAGTAATCAGATCTGATGCTTAATAGTCTATGACATGAGTGAAGAAAAAAAGAAATCAGAAAAATATGGAAAAATGAACCTGAGGGAGAAAACAGAAGAATAATATTTCCCAAAATAGCTCAGTGAAGTGATATTCCGAAAGTCAAGTTATGAGACAGACTATATTGGACTTAGTTGCCTGAAATCTCAATGGATACTTGTGACAGAACAAGAAATGTCTGTTGGCATTAAATTACCCTCTGAAGAGGGTGCTCCTCTCCCCTACCTCTAAGGGAAGGCTGAAGGGACTGGCTTCATCAAAACTTTTATCTGAGTTGAGACACAATCATTTTTGCATAGTTCAGCTGTAACTGAAGAGCATGCTGAGGGATTCCTCCTGAATTTGGACCTATTGGAAGGAGATTAGACAGCTAGACCAGATGTAGGTGTCTACAAAGTTAGGTGAGATGGGTTTTTCTAAGTTGTCTACACTATCATTAACTTTTAGGCTTGAACTCGTGTTTCCCTACTAGGTGATCACTAGACTCAGGATGTCTCCTAGAGTTTATCAGGGGCAGGCCTACAAATGGTGAATCCAGACAAGTTACCTAAGAGGGAGTTTGGGTGTGTGAAACAGCCAGATGCACCTTACTGCACATGTCACTGCATGAGAACTTCAATCTCCTACATTATCCTACATTCTGTGTCATAAGTCATATGTGTCCAAAAATGTGGGTAACAGTGTTTCCAACAGTGTCAGGGGCTGGATGGAAGACCTTCCCAAAATGTAAGGAGGGGACAGAGGGACATAGAGCCCTAACCAGAATGGGGAGCTACAAGAGGTGCCCTCAGTCAGGGGTCCTCTTTTGTGAAGCCTGGCTCCCCTTACGTGCCGTATGGGATAGAGAGTGTTCCATATGGGGGCTAGGCACCTCCTAAAAGACAATACATTGCAGCTGTGACTCTTTTGATGCCTTGTCCTTCTGTGATTCTATCTCTAAATAAATTATTAAGATTATTTTATTGTCAAGCATGGGACGCCAACAGTAAGGATTGACAGGATGAGGATCATTTTCAGCTACCAAGCAATCAAGTATGCATACAGGAAGGACATGAAAGAGACAGCCTGCTGTACTGTAACTGCAGGTGATGGCTACAACAATATTACCCAGGTAGGTTAGATAGGCAGGAGGGTACATGGGAATGTATGCTGTATTTAAATGTATGACTTTTTGAAATCTATTCAGTTGTCCAAATAAAGCAGTCAGGAGTGCAGAGTGCAGTTTGCCTTCTGATGCCACGCTTCATGTACTGTCTCTTTCAGCTGTCTGTGGTGTGTATTTTCACTGAGTCAAATTCAGGAAAAATAAAAAAAACAAACCAAGGCAGATGTTGAATCCAGAGAGGATTCAACAGAACTCACCTGAAGGAATATGCACTAAGCAAGGCATAGAAACTTGTGAAAGATTCGAGTTGAATTAGTTGATGTGATTTATGTAAAATAGCAATGTGTAAAAAGCAAAAAAAAAAAACCAAACAAAAACCCCCTAGAATAAAAGTGAGATTGCCATAGCAGTATCCTTTTAATCTGAGTGAGCTTTTCAGCTGTTATAATTATTTTTAGCTAGCATGGTAACAAGCAATGAAAATCGGAGGCATATAACCATTTTGTGCTAGCACAGATATTTCCAATGATCATGACCTCTGATTTATTTTACATTTCTAGTCAGCATTAGTCAGGAATTTATTTTCTGTAGGTGGGAAGTAGCTAAACAGAGATAATGGTTTTTGTTTGCTTCAGAGAGAAGTTTCCTGTTTGCAGAGAGCTGTTTGGAATGCTCAATGTAGGAGGAGCTCCAGAGTTATATAATCTTAAGGCAGAACTGCTGTAAGTTTAGAGTGGGTCACACTGTGCATAAGGTGAGTTTTTTACTTTATTTTCCCTAAAATGCAGGGGCTTGTACATGAAACTCAGTCATTGAATGGGTTTTATAGAATAAATGTGTGTATGTATTTTCTTTAGTAATATGGATATGTGTACCAAATGTTAATTCTTAATCAGCTGCTTTTGTGGTGCACAGAATTAGAAAAAGAAGTGCAGATACAAGAAATGGGGAGTGTTTCACCTCCTCATTCCTACTGTAGAGAAGCTGACATGTTCTTTACAAGGGGAATATGGTGGTGCATTGGCCGTTTTCCTTTTGCTGCTGTTAAAGCTTCAGCTTTGTTGCTGACAGGGTGTCAGTAGCTGTGAGGCTGGTATAGGCTGGGCACTGCTTGTGTGAGTTTGTGGCTGATGTGCACACATGGTTCTGAGTGGGGCAGGTGACATATGTGACACGTGGTTCTGAGTGGGGTGGGTGGTGTTGTTGCTTTAAGTTTCTGCCTAGAAATTGTTGTTGCTCGAAATTCCAGCAGAATTGCAACTGGACCAAGCAATCATTGCCCTGTGGCTGTGCCTGTGGTAAAGGCAAATCTGATGATACCAGAGGCAAAATTAACTTCCATGTTTTGGAGGTTTGTCTAAAGAAATTACAGAATTAGGGAGTGTTGTAAAAGGGATTGACTGATGGAAAGGATTCCTTCCTGGCTGGTTGTAATGGAGCATAATAGCTGCTGGAGAAAGCAGAGAATTGCTGAGTTTATAGCATGTATCTGATTAAACAGTAATCTGTGTTCTGAGATAATGCCAAAATACACAAAGAGCACACACAGCTTTCTAGTCAGAACAGAACACATTGGATGCAAAGTTTAAAAGTACTTTAAAGTCACTTGTTCTCTGTCTGGGCCAATTCTAAGTACAGAATTCTGCTTAAATATTCTGCATGTGTAAGAAACATTTGAAGGCAGAATGACACATGGCAGTCTCTCAATATATTCTTTTATCTCCACTGTTGATTAATTAAAGTCTTGAACCATAAATCAGTGGTTTCAAACAAGACAACTTTGAGACAAATTGCAAACCTGCTTTCTTCATTGCAGATACCAAGGAATCAGGCCGGTGGAAACATGTCTGGAAAACCCAGGCTGCACTACTTCAATGGACGTGGCCGCATGGAAACAATTCGGTGGCTCCTGGCAGCAGCTGGGGTTGAGGTTTGCTTCTGGTCTTTTGTACTGAGATCCTGTGACAAATATGTGCTTCTACTGTTCCACCTGAAAAGTGTGACTGAGCAGCAGTTTCAAGCTCTGCCTTTAGTGCATTGCTGAGCAGGCCAACAGGGACCACGAGCTTGCCCTAAGCAGGGGACAAGTTCCTGTCTCACGTGCATGCATTGTGTGCAAAGCCTCAGGTAGCACCACAAATGCTCCTCCCCTGTAGCTAGAGAGAGAAGAAATTTAGAACCCCAGCAGCAGAACCTGGCTTCTTAATCTTCTGATTACAGAGGTCAAGTACCTGCAATTCTGAGTACCTTCAGTTAAATTCCAATGTCCAAAACAGCAAGAGATTATTATTGCTGCCTCGATATAGTTTGCCATTGAAGGTACTGGATATTGTAAACCACAAAGTAAGGTTTTTTACCTCTGACAGATTTTGATACTAAACCAGAGATGGTGTATGGGAATCTGTGTGTTTCACCACGGGTTTCTGTCACAGTGATGGCCAAAGTGCCTGACAGCTTTCAAATATGATTAATGTTATAAAAAATAAAATTGCCCAAAACACATCTCTTTAGGTCTTCTTTACCTAAATGAGGAGAGGCTAAATCATAGAATGACAACAGAATTTTTCTCCTTCCTGCAGTTTGAAGAATCTTACCTGGAAAAAAAGGAGGATCTGACAAAGTTACAGAAGGGTAAGTTTCCTTCACTTTTAGATAATAACAGCTCAATAGTAAAAATAGGAAGAATCAGAATTAAAATTAGAATTAGAGTTACTTGTCTGAGAACACTTAAGAATTGTTAAATCTTAGTGCCTTATAATGAAAGTCCCTTAACTGGATTGTACATGAGCTCTCATAGGTGCAGAGAGAGGTCCTGCAGTGTGTTAGCTGTTATCATCCACCCAGTTGCTTCGGTCTTCACTGAATCACAGAAGGGCTGAGGTCAGAAAGAACTTCTTAAGGTTATCTACTCCACCTCCCCACTTCAAGCAAGGCCCCTGCAGCCAGTTACCAAGGACCATGTCCAGCTGGGTTTTGAGTATCTCCAAGGTTGGAGAATGTACAGCTTCTCAGGACAGCCCACACAGTCAAAGAGCCTTTCTTGAAGTTCAGATGATAGACTCTTCTTTGCTTCAGCTTGTGTCCATTGCCTTCCATCCTATGGCAATAGAGACCTTTGTCTTCAAATCATCTTGAAAGTCATTAGAATATTAGGTTGCCTCCAAAGTTGTTGTTTTATAATCCCTATGAAAACAGAGATCCAGATTTCCAAGTTAATCTCTTCCTCTGCTGCATTCCTGCCTCCCAAGGCAACAACCCCCTGCGCTGGCTTCAGCTTCTGTCTTCCTGACATGATAATCATGATTCCTCCAAACCAAATTGCATGTCTGTGCCCTTCACCTGGCCTGTGGAAACAAAGCTGAGCTTGGGTTAGCATTTGCAGTCCTGCTGTCCTGTAGGAATAATGACATGGGCCCCTGTCACAGGCTGTCTTTCAGAAAGTATTTTGGGACACAGTTGTAAAGCTAAATGCACCCTTACAAAGAAGGACATAGCTGATCAGTCATCTGAGTCAAGAAATATGATTCCTTAAGCAAAAACTCTTGCTGACTCTCTGATCTGATACCTCTCTTTCTGGTGGTATTTCTTCTTGCCAGGACAAGGTTTCTGCATGCTAGCAGAAGAATTGCATGGCTCCAGCCTCACTCCAAGTGATATTTGGGTTTTGCAGGAATCTCGTGGAATTCACTTATTCGTCCCACTTCATGCTTGTACAGATGAGATGCCATTTGTAAAGTCAAAAAAGTTGTCACCACGGTCTTCTTTCCTTTTCTATCCACTATTGTTTATATATTCATTATTATTCACATTGTATATTGGCCAGTGCTTGGAAAGTGCAGATGTATTTAGCAAAACACGACAGAAACTGGCTGGACCAGATCTTTCAGTCCTTCTCATCTCTATGAACCTCCATGAAAATCACCTGTGTTAGAGCCATGCAGTGCATGTATTTTTCAGTGTGTGACAGCTGCCAGTTCTGCATTTGACTGTTTCCTCAAATCTAAAATTCCGGCAACTTCATTTCTATAATATTAAGTTGTTATCATGTCACTAAGAAGAGGTTGCTGCAATGGTGAGCATTTTCCACATCTTCCTGTAAGAATGAGGAAGGTTGTTACCAAAAGGGTTGTCAAGCATTGGAAGAGGCTGCCCAAGGAAGTGGTTGACTCGCTGCGTGTAGACGTGCACTTGGGGACATGGTTTAGTGGTGGAATTAGGCATTGTTGGTTTTACAATTGGATTTGATGATCTTGGGATTTTTTATCCAGTCAGACTGATTCAGATTCTAAAAAAAAAGTATACATGTGGTTACTTGGCCTAACACATGCTGGTGGTTCCCATTGAGGGACTGAACTTCTCCTTGTGTTGTTCTCTTTGGCCTAGATGGATCCCTGCTCTTTCAGCAAGTGCCAATGGTAGAGATTGATGGGATGAAGCTGGTGCAGACCAGAGCCATTGCCAACTACATATCAACCAAGTACAACCTCTACGGGAAGGACATGAAGGAGAGAGCCCTGTACTGTAACAGTGCCACCTTTGCTTATTAGAGCCCAGCTCACCCTGTAGCTCAGGGAAACACAAGGGTATCCCAGCTCCCTGCTCGATTCAGTGGGAGAGGGCAGCACTGCACGAGATCACTGTGGCTGCAGCTGATGTCTACAGCAGAGAGAGCCAGCTGGATTCCACAGGGCAAGTGAGCCCAGGAATCATCAGTCAGAGGTCTATGCACTTATCAGAAGAAAGCAGTCAGGTGGCTGCTGCTTTTCATTTTCTCCAGCAGTTGTCAGCAGCATCATTTTCTCCTCATCACATTCAGGGCAATGTCTTTTAAGGGAACAAGAACCCTCCACTCTCAAATAGCCAGGAATTAGTACAGATTTAATTACAGGTTATTAAAGGACAGGACTCCTGGGGCCCATGTTTTGACCTGAGGCATTTCTGAGTGCTTGAAATTAATAAGCCCTGGTAAACACATGTGTCAAGATATTTGGTAGAAATGGTATGGACCTGCAGTTAAACTTGGGCTGTCTTACTGGATTTTTAACCCAAGTCTGGATGGCACACATGACAATTCTGTAGTCAGGTTCACAAACCCATATTCCAGACAAGAATCAGTCCCAGTAAGAAGTGGGAGTCCTCCAGTCTTTATGTTTCCCTAGGAATTTTGCATTTGCCTTTGGCCCAAGCTCCCGCCCTGCCTGGCCCCAGTGCATTCCAGGGGGAACTTTGCCAGGCTATATGTGTGTGTGTGTGTGTGGGATAGAAGGGGCAGGGATTTCCCAGCATCTCAGTCAGGTTGTGCCAGGAGTTATTGTGCTCTTCAGACCTACTGTGTGACCTGACCAAATGGATCTCTTCCTTTCAGAATCGATATGTACGTGGAAGGAATGTTCGATCTGAATGAGTTACTCATGACATATGAAATCCAACCAGCAGACAAAAAGCAGGAACATTTTGCAAATATGATGGACAAGGCTGAAAACAGATACTTCCCAGTCTTTGAGAAGGTATGTGGCAAAGAGTTGCAGCTCAATTGATGCTGTTACCTTGAACCTCCATCCTGGAAGCACACAAGTTTTATGGAGGAAAACCGGAGAGAAGCTACCACTGGAATATCAATGCTCTGTTTTTAGTGGTGCTGGGATTAAGGTGGAGACAGGACACTCAGAGGGGACAGAAGGCACTTCAGATCTGGGAGAGATGTAGAGCTGAAAAACCCAGCACACCCTGAGCTCCTCAAATGTCCATGTTTCAGTGTGTGTCTTGTTTCAGACAAAAGACACTACAGCACCAGCTTTGACATCAAGTTTCCTCCTGAAGTGTAGGTGGCCCTGTACCATACATGCTGTGTAAAAGCATTGCAGTTCCTTCTGTGTCTCATACGGCTCAGCCTTCAGTGCAGCTACAGCAGCCAAGGCAAGATGAGCACAACTGAGCTGCCAGACAGGAATGTAGAAGTGAAAGAGCTGATAGATGATGCCTAGGATGGCGGTGCCTTCAGATCATTGTTTGTACTACAGATGTTTGAACCGCATTTCCTTCTTTCACTGACAACTCTGTGCAATGTGTGACCCTGCTTTGAAGATATCACATCATTTATGAGAATAGAACTAATAAAAGACCGAGAAAAGACATCATCTGCTTGTGGTTCTTTGTTTTTAGGTTTTGAAAGGCCATGGAAAAGATTTTCTGGTTGGCAACCAGCTGAGCAGGGCAGATGTTCAATTACTTGAAATCATTTTAATGGTAGAGGAGTGGAAGCCTGATATCTTTGCCAAATTTCCTCTCTTGCAGGTAAATGAATGGGCAGTTTGAATGGAGAATTAATTGGAAAGGGCACTGATTTAAAGTGGCTGGGAAATATGGGGGAGTGAGAGGGTCAGAAGTGACATGCAAAATAATAAAATACCCTAAGAACTTTTAGCTGGCCCCACATCCTCATTGTTATTGCCACATTCTGTCACTACAACCCCAAAAGCATAAGAGGGGAAGCATATAGTTTCTTCTGCAGCATCAAGCTGTGATGTGTCTTTCAGAGCATTGATAACATTGAAATGTCTGACAGTTACAACGATTCCAGTGCTGTTTTGATTTTGTTTTGTAGAGTTTCAAAGCAAGACTAAGCAATATCCCCACAATAAAGAAATTCCTGCAGCCTGGCAGCCAGAGGAAACCACCATCAGATGACGATGTTGTAGACAAAGTGATGAAAATTTTCTACTCCTGAGCAGCACCCTAAAGCCACAAAAACTCTGTTTCATTGTATTTGCAGATAGTAGCAAGGTGAAATTAATTAAAAAGAATGGAAATGTCAAATTAATGGAATGAGTGAAAAAATCTTTTTGATCTTTCCTTAGCTACAGGGCTGGTTTTAGTCTGCTGCAGACACTTCATTGTGAAACTACATTAATGTACCAGCAAAGGAAATAGTTCACTAAATAGGCGATATATTGTACAACACAGAATGCTTTAAATAACTAAAGAGAATACCTGAAATAAATTCTTGCTATTGATACTCAAAACCTGGCTGTTCATTGATTTCTTGCTGCTACTTCTATGCCTAAGATCTGTCTGGTTCTGTTTTTCTGGCCTTCCCAAGAATTGTTGGATAATTAGGACAGACTATCCCAAATAGTAGGCCATGGTTTTGGTTTTTTTTCCCCCTAGGAAATTCATAGAAAAGCCTGCATGTTCTGGCTAGCTGAGGTTGAATGTTTGTATTAGGCTTTCCTCTGAGCTTAACTTGAAATATCCTTGGACCAGAGCTCCTACTGCACCTCTGCTTTGCCGCTAGACACTTGGGAAGTCCAGTAATGCGGCTTCACCCATGTTTCTTTATCAGAAGATCTATTGCAGCAGGTAAAAGCCCTTTGCAGACTCTGAGAAACAAATGCTGGTCCCCAGCTTAAAACTTATTGAAGAAGGAGGAGTCAGGATGGTGCCAGGTTTTAGTGAGACCCTGGAATGTAGGATTTCATGTTGACTTGCATCACCTTATATTAAATCAAATTTTATAGTAATTGTAGTCAAGTTATTCATTTTAATCACTTAGATCAAGCTCCACTACTAACATTAGAAAGACTGTTGACATTTGATAAATATGTGCATTTATGTAGTGAAATGTGTGCATTCATGTAGTGTTCCTGCCCAGGGCAGGAGGGCTGGAACTAGATGATCTTTCAGGTCCCTTCTAGCCCAAACCATTCTATGATACTACTTAAGCACCAAATAAAGCAAGTTTGTAAATGAAAGAGTCAGTGCCCTAAATCCAGCTACAACTGGAGCACTGTCAGTTTTCAGCTGGGCAAACTCAGGGCTCTGTAGCTCTTGCTAAAGCCAACAGTTTCTTCATAAGAAATGTCATGCAGCTGGAACCATTTCTTTTTTTTAATCAAAAAAGAAAATAAACCTAACTTTTTCAGCAGCAAAACATGCTGAAAGATGCAGAGGGTTGTTGCAGGAGCTGTTTCCCTCTTGCCTCACTGAAGCATTCAGACTTGCAGCTAGTGTCCAGGAAGGACCTGAGGGAGAAAGCCCCTCCTACTGTAACAACCAATTGTTTTCTGTGACGCACTGCAATTTATACAACCTCCCTGTGTAACATAAGAAGAATATTCCTGCCCACTGCTATGTTCAGGGTAATTCAGAAAACTTTTGCATGTATTTTTTGACCTTGACTGCAGGTACTGCCTCCATCAATATTAACCACGTTGATTAGATAGGCAGGATGGTGAACAGGGGATCATTCTATATTGACATTTTGAAATCAATACAGTTGGCAAAAAAAACCAGTGAGGAGTGCAGAGGGCAGTTTGACTTCTGATACCACACTTCATTCATTGTCTCTCACAGTTCTCTTTGGTATGTATTTACATTGAGTCAAATTCAGGGAAACGTTTTTGATGAAAAAAAATTCAAAACCGACCCCAATGTCCATTGATGAAATTGAGCAGAAGTGTCCTGAAGGAATATACACCTAGCAAGGCATAGAAGCTTGTGTCAGATTTGAGCTGAATTAGTTGATGGGATTTATGTAAAGTGGGAATGTGTAAAAAGTAAAAAACCAAAAAACATTAGAATAAAAGTGTGATTGGCATAGCAGTATTTTTTAATCTGAATGGGCTTTTCAGACATTATAATTATTTTTCACTGGCAAATAGGAGGCATATTACCATTTTGTGCTGACACAGATCTTTCCAATGATCATGATCTCTCATGTATCATACGTTTCTGCATTGTCATCATGAGGCAGGAATTTATTCTCTGTAGGTGAGAAGTAACTAAACAGAGAGAATGGATTTTGTTTGCTTAAGAGAAAGAGGTTTCTCATTTGCAGAGAATTGTTTGCAATACTTGGTGTGGGAGGGGCTATAGAGTTATATAAGCTCAAGGTAGAACTGCTGAGAGCTTAGAGTGAGTTACACTGTGCACAAGGTAAGTGGCTTCTTTTATTTTGGACATGCAGGGAGTTGTTGTATGTGAAACTCAGTCATTGAATGGGTTTTATAGATTGAATGTGTGTATGTATTTTCTTTACTAACATGGCTATGTGTGCCAAATGTTAATTCTTAATCAGCTGCTTTTGAGGTGCACAGAAAAAGAAGTGCAGATACAACAAGTGGGGAATGTTTCACCTCCTCCTTCCTACTGTAGAGAAGCTGACATGTTCTTTACAAGGGGAATATGGTGGTGCATTGGCCGTTTTCCTTTTGCTGCTGTTAAAGCTTCAGCTTTGTTGCTGACAGGGTGTCGATAGCTGTGAGGCTGGTATAGGCTGGGCACTGCTTGTGTGAGTTTGTGGCTGATGTGCACACATGGTTCTGAGTGGGGTGGGTGACAGTCTGCCTAGAAACTGTTGTTGCTTTAAGTTTCTGCCTAAAAACTGTTGTTGCTCGGGTTGCAGCAGGGTTCCAACTGGCAAGCAAGCATTGCCCTGTGGCTGTGCCTGTGGTAAAGGCAAATCTGATGATACCAGAGGCAAAATTAACCTCCATGTTTTGGAGGTTTGTCTAAAGAAATTACAGAATTAGGGAGTGTTGTAAAAGGCATTGACTGATGGAAAGGATTCCTTCCTGGCTGGTCGTAATGGAGCATAATAGCTGCTGGAGAAAGCAGAGAATTGCTGAGTTTATAGCATGTGTCTGATTAAACAGTAAACTGTGTTCTGTTATAATGCTAAAATACACAAATAGCACATGCAGCTTTCTGGTCAGAACAGAACACTTTGAATGAAAATTGTTTTGATTGACTGCTTCTCTGTCTGGGCCAATTGCTCTAAGTACAGAGTTCTGCTTAAATGTTCTGCATGTGAAAGTAATATTTGAAGGCAGAATGATAAGTGGCAGTCTCTCAAAATATTCTAACTTTTATCTCCACTGTTGATTAATTAAAGTCTTGGACGATAAATCATTGGTTTCAAAAAGACAACTTTGACTGTGAATTAGAGAGTTGAATCCAGGATTATGAATGTTTATTGTGCAAACCTTCTTTCTTCATTGCAGATACCAAGGAATCAGGCAGGTGGAAACATGTCTGGAAAACCCAGGCTGCACTACTTCAATGGACGTGGCCGCATGGAAACAATTCGGTGGCTCCTGGCAGCAGCTGGGGTTGAGGTTTGCTTCTGGTCTTTTGTACTGAGATCCTGTGACAGATATGTGCTTCTACTGTTCCACCTGAAAAGTGACTGAGCAGCAGTTTCAAGCTCTGCCTTTAGTGCATTGCTGAGCAGGCCAACAGGGACCACGAGCTTGCCCTAAGCAGGGGACAAGTTCCTGTCTCACGTGCATGCATTGTGTGCAAAGCCTCAGGTAGCACCACAAATGCTCCTCCCCTGTAGCTAGAGAGAGAAGAAATTTAGAACCCCAGCAGCAGAACCTGGCTTCTTAATCTTCTGATTAATCACAGAGGTCAAGTACCTGCAATTCTGAGTACCTTCAGTTAAATTCCAATGTCCAATGTCCAAAACTACAGGTTTTTTGGTTTTTGTTTTTTTACCTCTGACAGATTCTGATACTAAACCAGAGATGGCATATGGGAATCTGTGTGTTTCAAGATCCTTGGGTTTCTGTCACAGTGATGGCCAATGTGCCTGAAAGATTTCAAATATGATTAATGTTTTACAAAATACAATTGCCCAAAACACATCTCTTCAGGTCTTCTTGACGTTATGAGGAGAGGCTAAATCATGGAATGACAATAGAACTTTTCTCCTTCCTGCAGTTTGAAGAATCTTACCTGGAAAAAAAGGAGGATCTGACAAAGTTACAGAAGGGTAAGTTTCCTTCACTTTTAGATAATAACAGCAGCAATAATAATAATAGTAGTAAGTTAGAATTAGAATTGCTTGTCTGAGATCACCTAAGAATTCTTAAGTCTTAGTGCCTTAAAAAGAAAATGTCTTAGACTGGATTGTACATGAACTCTCAGAGTTGCACACTGCAGTGGTAGGTGATATCATCCACCCACTTGCTTCAACCTCCACTGAATCACAGAAGGGCTGAGGTCAGAAGGGACCTCTCAAGATTATCTACTCCACCTCTCCCATACAAGCAAGGTCCCCTCCAGCCAGTTACCCAGGTCCATGTCCAGCTGGGTTTTGCGTATCTCCAAGGTTGGAGAATGTACAGCTTCTCTGGACAGCCCACACAGTCAAAGAGCCTTTCTTGCAGTTCAGATGGTTGACTCTCCTTTGGTGTATTGCACTAAATAGTTCATTTAGTTGTTTTGCACTGGGTGTCTGGTAAATTGCAATGATCACATGGTCTGTCTCCTTCTCCCCTTTCCCCCCTGAGCCCCAGTAGTAGTGGTTTCTCCCTGGTCTCCTCCTCCCCTCTCCCCCTCCTCACTTGTATCCCACTGCCTGTGGTTCTTTTCCTCCACCCTCCAGTCCCTGGTTTAAAATCTCCCACCATCAAGCATTCCTCCTCTTTTCCCCCAGGGATGTTGCCTGGATTTCCAGGTGACATCTATCAAGGAATAAGTAGGACTCTGGTCCCAAGGAGAAGAGATCCTCTAGTCTTTTACTTTTGTCCTCATAAAGGCTGGGATGGGTGGGGGTCCAGAGCAGCCGGATGGGACGCGAGTGGTCCCAGAGATGAGCCCCTAGAGTTGGCACCCAGTGGTCGTCTCCCACGAGGTCTCACTCCTTTGCTTCACTTTGTGACCATTGCTTTCCATCCTATGGCAACAGAGGCCTTTGTCTTCAGATCATCTTGAAAGTCATTAGCAGCTTAGGTTGCCTACAAAGTTGTGGTTTTATGATCCCTATGAAAACAGAGTTCCAGATTTCCGAGTTTACCTGTTCCTCTGCTGCATTGCTGCTTCCCAAGGTAACAACCCCTCGTGCTGGCTTCAGCTTCTGTCTTCCTGACATGATAATCATGTTTCCCCCAAACCAAATTGCATGTCTATGCTCTTCACCTGGCCTGTGAAAAGCAACCTGAGCTAGGGGTAGTATTTGCAGTCCTGCTGTCCTGTAGGAATAATGACTTGGTCCCTATGTAACAGGCTGCCTTTCAGAAAGTATTTTGGGACATAAACAGAATGCTAAATGCACCCTTACAAAGAAGGACATAGCTGATCAGTCATCTGAGTCAAGAAATATGATTCCATCAAGCACAAACTCTTGCTGACTCTCTGATCTGATACCTCTCTTTCTGGAGAAGTATTTTTACTTCTTTCAGGCTAAGATGTAACTTCTGCGTGCTAGCAGAAGCGTTGCATGGCTCCAGCTTCACTCCAAGTGATATTTGGGTCTTGCAGGAATCTCATGGAACTCACTCATTGTTCCCACTTCATGCCTAGACAGATGAGCTGCCATTTGTAATGTCAAAAAAAGTTATCACAAAGATCTTCTTTGCTTTTCTATTCTCTATTGTTTATCTATTCATTATTATTCACATTGTATATTGGCCAGTGCTTGGAAAGTGCAGATGTATTTAGCAAAACATGACAGAAACTGGCTGGACCAGATCTTTCAGTCCTTCTCATCTCTATGAACCTCCATGAAAATCACCTGTGTTAGAGCCATGCAGTGCATGTATTTTTCAGTGTGTGACAGCTGCCAGTTCTGCATTTGACTGTTTCCTCAAATCTGAAATTTCTACAACTTCATTTCTATAATATTAAGTTATTAAAATGTCACTAAGAAGAGGTTGCTGCAATGGTGAGCATTTTCCACACCTTCCTGTAAGAATGAGGAAGGTTGCTACCAAAAGCCTTGTCAAGCATTGGAAGAGGCTGCCCAAGGAAGTGGTTGACTCGCTGCGTGTAGACGTGCACTTGGGGACATGGTTTAGTGGTGGAATTAGGCATTGTTGGTTTTACAATTGGATTTGATGATCTTGGGATTTTTATCCAGTCAGATTGATTCAGATTCTAAATAAAAAGTAATACATGTGGTTACTTGGCCTAACACATGCTGGTGGTTCCCACTGAGGGACTGAACTTCTCCCTTTTGTTGTTCTCTTTGGCCTAGATGGATCCCTGCTCTTTCAGCAAGTGCCAATGGTAGAGATTGATGGGATGAAGCTGGTGCAGACCAGAGCCATTGCCAACTACATATCAACCAAGTACAACCTCTACGGGAAGGACATGAAGGAGAGAGCCCTGTACTGTAACAGTGCCACCTTTGCTTGTTAGAGCCCAGCTCACCCTGTAGCTCAGGGAAACACAAGGGTATCCCAGCTCCCTGCTCGATTCAGTGGGAGACAGCAGCACTGCACGAGATCACTGTGGCTGCAGCTGATGTCTACAGCAGAGAGAGCCAGCTGGATTCCACAGGGCAAGTGAGCCCAGGAATCATCAGTCAGAGGTCTATGCACTTATCAGAAGAAAGCAGTCAGGTGGCTGCTGCTTTTCATTTTCTCCAGCAGTTGTCAGCAGCATCATTTTCTCCTCATCACATTCAGGGCAATGTCTTTTAAGGGAACAAGAACCCTCCACTCTCAAATAGCCAGGAATTAGTACAGATTTAATTACAGGTTATTAAAGGACAGGACTCCTGGGGCCCATGTTTTGACCTGAGGCATTTCTGAGTGCTTGAATATAATAAGCCCTGGTAAACACATGTGTCAAGATATTTGGTAGAAATGGTATGGACCTGCAGTTAAACTTGGGCTGTCTTACTGGATTTTTAACCCAGGTCGTGATGGCACACATGACAATTCTGTAGTCAGGTTCACAAACCCATATTCCAGACAAGAATCAGTCCCAGTAAGAAGTGGGAGTCCTCCAGTCTTTATGTTTCCCTAGGAATTTTGCATTTGCCTTTGGCCCAAGCTCCCGCCCTGCCTGGCCCCAGTGCAACTGCATTCCAGGGGGAACTTTGCCAGGCTATATGTGTGTGTGTGTGTGTGGGATAGAAGGGGCAGGGATTTCCCAGCATCTCAGTCAGGTTGTGCCAGGAGTTATTGTGCTCTTCAGACCTACTGTGTGACCTGACCAAATGGATCTCTTCCTTTCAGAATCGATATGTACGTGGAAGGAATGTTCGATCTGAATGAGTTACTCATGACATATGTAATCCAACCAGCAGACAAAAAGCAGGAACATTTTGCAAATATGATGGACAAGGCTGAAAACAGATACTTCCCAGTCTTTGAGAAGGTATGTGGCAAAGAGTTGTAGCTCAATTGATGCTGTTACCTTGAACCTCCATCCTGGAAGCACACAAGTTTTATGGAGGAAAACCGAAGAGAAGCTACCACTGGAATATCAATGCTCTGTTTTAAGTGGTGCTGGGATTAAGGTGGAGACAGGACACTCAGAGGGGACAGAAGGCACTTCAGATCTGGGAGAGATGTAGAGCTGAAAAACCCAGCACACCCTGAGCTCCCCAAATGTCCATGTTTCAGTGTGTGTGTTGTTTCAGACAAAAGACACTACAGCACCAGCTTTGACATCAAGTTTCCTCCTGAAGTGTAGGTGGCCCTGTACCATACATGCTGTGTAAAAGCATTGCAGTTCCTTCTGTGTCTCATACGGCTCAGCCTTCAGTGCAGCTACAGCAGCCAAGGCAAGATGAGCACAACTGAGCTGCCAGACAGGAATGTAGAAGTGAAAGAGCTGATAGATGATGCCTAGGATGGCGGTGCCTTCAGATCATTGTTTGTACTACAGGTGTTTGAACCGCATTTCCTTCTTTCACTGACAGCTCCGTGCAATGTGTGCCCCTGCTTTGAAGAGATCATAATATTTATGAGAATAGAACCGATAAAAGAGAGAGAAAAGACATCATCTGCTTGTGGTTCTCTGTTTTTAGGTTTTGAAAGACCATGGAAAAGACTTTCTGGTTGGCAACCAGCTGAGCAGGGCAGATGTTCAATTACTTGAAGTCATTTTAATGGCAGAGGAGTACAAACCTGATATACTTGCCAAATTTCCTCTCTTGCAGGTAAATGAATGGGCAGTTTCAATGTACAATGAATTGGAAAGGACCACTGATTTGAAGTGGCTGGGAAATATGGGGGAGTGAGTGGGTCAGAAGTGACATGCAAAATAATCAAATACTCTAACAATTATATAATAGTATAATTATATATTATAATCAAATACCTTAACAATTTAGCTGGCCTCACATACTCAATGTTATTGCCACGTTTTGTCACTACAACCCCAAAAGCATAAGAGAGGGAAGCTTATAGTTTCTTCTGCAGCATCAAGCTGTAATGTGAATTTCAGAGCATGGATAACATTGAAATGTCTGACAGCTGCAATGATTCTTAAGCACGGCACTGTTTTGATTTTGTTTTGTAGAGTTTCAAAGGAAGGATAAGCAATATCCCCACAATAAAGAAATTCCTGCAGCCTGGCAGCCAGAGGAAACCACGAATAACAGAGGAAGATATCGCCAGAGCAATGAAAATATTCCGCTCTTGAGCAGCTGTCTAAACCCATTCACGCTGTATGGGTATTTCATTGTATTTGGTGTTAGTGGCAAAGTGAAATTAATGGAATGGGTGAAAAAAAAAGGGGGTTTGATCTCTCTTTCTTTAGGTACAGGACTGATTTTAGCCTACTGCAGACACTTCAATATAAAGCTACATGGGTGTACCAGCAAAGGAAAACGGTTCACTAAACAGGGGGTATACTGGACAACACTGGATGCCTTAAATAACTAAAGAGAATACTTGAAATAAATTCTTACTATTGATACTCAAAACCTGGCTGCTCATTGATTTCTTGCTGCTACTTCTATGCCTAAGATCTGTTCGGTTCTGTTTTTCTGGCATTCCCAGAATTGTTGTAAAATTAGGAGTTGTCTTGGTTTTGAAGACAGGAGTCTGCTAAGGAAGGCAGGAGCCTCCCCTGAAATGGAGAATGTAAACCCTCCCCACCCCTCCGAATTGCAATAATTTTAAATTAAAGGGCTCTCAGGCAAAGATTTGGGAGCAGGAAATAACAGTTCTTTAATAGGGAGAAAAAAAAATAAACAATGCAGTCCACTAGAACAACACTGACAGAGTCAGAACCCAACCTGACACCCTGTTGGTCAGGGTGTTGGTGGTAGTCCGATTGAAAATGTGGCTGCAGTCCTCTGAAGTATCAGGTGTGGTTCTGTTGGAGCAAGGGGATTCTGTAGAGAAGGATGTAGTCTTCCTCTGAAGATCCAGGAGGAAAAGGCAGCTGCTGTTCCTCTGGGGAATCTCGTGGAGAAAAGCTGTGCTGCAGTTTCAGAATCTCAGAGTATATCGGGGTAGCAGTGCTTGGCTCCTCCCTCTGGGCAGAGCATCTCACAATGGGACGTTCTAGTTCTTATCAGTCATGCACCGATATTCAATAGTCTGTTATCAGCAGAGGTCCCCTCCTGAGGGAGGTGTGAATGTGGTCATTCAAAGAGAGAGATAAGGCAAACTGCTCAATTGACAAGGCAATCTGCCATACAGATGGTAATGGAAAACATCTTGCATGCAATCTTCAACAGGAGTTTATCCCAAAGAGTCGGTCTTTGTCACAATACAGCTAGTCTGTAGCTGGACAAATAAATCTGGCTGTAATATGAAACCTAATTTGGCTCTTCTAGTTTGATAAATAACTCCCTAGGTGAAGAGTGAGAGGATAGATTTGAACTCAAACAGAGCACCCCAACTAATCCCTCTCAACCATAAATGCAGAGACATTACTGCTCAGAGCACTGGGCCGTGTTAAGACCCAGACCAAGCAGCAGGTGAGACCTGGTAGTTTAGAGCTGCCTACAGAAGAAACTCCAAACAATAAAAGACGAGGCTTGTTGAGGACTGCTCGGTGAGTCCATGTTGTGTCTGCCTCCAACCAACCAGCCATAACGTAAGAGGTCATGTATTTTTTTCTGGGAAATGCCAGGAAAAGCCTGCAGGTTCTGGTTAGCTGAGGCTGAAAGTTTGTATGCAGCTTTCCTCTGAGCTTAACTTGGAATATGCTTGGATCAGAGGTCCTACTGCACCACTGCTTTGTCACTAGACATTTAAACTCTTCCAGTGCAGCTTCACCCATGTTTCCTTCATCACAGGATCGATGGCAGCAGCTAAAAGCCCTTTGCAGACTCTGAGAAACAAATGCTGGTTGCCAGCTGAAAACTTATTGAGAAAGGAGGAGTCAGGATGGTGCCAGGTCTTAGTGAGACCCTGGAATGCAGGAATCCATATTGGACTTATGTCACTAAATATTAAACCAAATTTAATACAAGTTGTACTGCTGTTGTTCATTTTAATCACTTAGATCAAGCTCCACTACTAAGGTTAGCAAGACTGTTGACATTTGATAAATATGTGCATTTATGTAGTGAAATGTGTGCATTCATGCAGTGTTCCTGCCCAGGGCAGGAGGGCTGGAACTAGATGATCTTTCAGGTCCCTTCTAGCCCCAACCAATCTATGATTCTGTGATACTACTTAAGCACCAAATAGAGCAAGTTTGTAAATGAAAGAGTCAGTGCCCTAAATCCAGCTACAACTAGAGCACTGTCAGTTTTCAGCTGGGCAAACTCAGGGCTCTGTAGCTCTTGCTAAAGCCAACAGTTTCTTCATAAGAAATGTCATGTAGCTGGAACCAGGTTTTTTTTTTAATCAAAAAAGAAAATAAAGCCATCTTTTTCAGCAGCAAAACATGCTGAAAGATGCAGAGGGTTTTGCAGGAGCTGTTTCCCTCCTGCGTCACTGAAGCATTCAGACTTGCAGCTAGTGTCCAGGAAGGACCTGAGGGAGAAAGCCCCTCCTACTGTAACAACCAATTGTTTTCTGTGACGCACTGCAATTTATACAACCTCCCTGTGTAACATAAGAAGAATATTCCTGCCCACTGCTATGTTCAGGGTAATTCAGAAAACTTTTGCATGTATTTTTTGACCTTGACTGCAGGTACTGCTTCCATCAATATTAACCACGTTGATTAGATAGGCAGGATGGTGAACAGGGGATTATTCTATATTGACATTTTGAAATCAATACAGTTGGCAAAAAAAAACCAGTGAGGAGTGCAGAGGGCAGTTTGACTTCTGATACCACACTTCATTCATTGTCTCTCACAGTTCTCTTTGGTGTGTATTTACACTGAGTCAAATTCAGGGAAAAGTTTTTGATGAAAAAAAATTCAAAACCGACCCCAATGTCCATTGATGAAATTGAGCAGAAGTGTCCTGAAGGAATATACACCTAGCAAGGCATAGAAGCTTGTGTCAGATTTGAGCTGAATTAGTTGATGGGATTTATGTAAAGTGGAATGTGTAAAAAGTAAAAAACCAAAAAACATTAGAATAAAAGTGTGATTGGCATAGTAGTATTTTTTTAATCTGAATGGGCTTTTCAGACATTATAATTATTTTTCACTGGCAAATAGGAGGCATATTACCATTTTGTGCTGACACAGATCTTTCCAATGATCATGATCTCTCATGTATCATACGTTTCTGCATTGTCATCATGAGGCAGGAATTTATTCTCTGTAGGTGAGAAGTAACTAAACAGAGAGAATGGATTTTGTTTGCTTAAGAGAAAGAGGTTTCTCATTTGCAGAGAATTGTTTGCAATACTTGGTGTGGGAGGGGCTATAGAGTTATATAAGCTCAAGGTAGAACTGCTGAGAGCTTAGAGTGAGTTACACTGTGCACAAGGTAAGTGGCTTCTTTTATTTTGGACATGCAGGGAGTTGTTGTATGTGAAACTCAGTCATTGAATGGGTTTTATAGATTGAATGTGTGTATGTATTTTCTTTACTAACCTGGTTATGTGTGCCAAATGTTAATTCTTAATCAGCTGCTTTTGAGGTGCACAGAAAAAGAAGTGCAGATACAAGAAATGGGGAGTGTTTCACCTCCTCATTCCTACTGTAGAGAAGCTGACATGTTCTTTACAAGGGGAATATGGTGGTGGATTGGCCGTTTTCCTTTTGCTGCTGTTAAAGCTTCAGCTTTGTTGCTGACAGGGTGTCAGTAGCTGTGAGGCTGGTATAGGCTGGGCACTGCTTGTGTGAGTTTGTGGCTGATGTGCACACATGGTTCTGAGTGGGGTGGGTGACAGTCTGCCTAGAAACTGTTGTTGCTTTAAGTTTCTGCCTAAAAACTGTTGTTGCTCGGGTTGCAGCAGGGTTCCAACTGGCAAGCAAGCATTGCCCTGTGGCTGTGCCTGTGGTAAAGGCAAATCTGATGATACCAGAGGCAAAATTAACCTCCATGTTTTGGAGGTTTGTCTAAAGAAATTACAGAATTAGGGAGTGTTGTAAAAGGCATTGACTGATGGAAAGGATTCCTTCCTGGCTGGTTCTGATGGAGCATAATAGCTGCTGGAGAGAGCAGAGAATTGCTGAGTTTATAGCATGTGTCTGATTAAACAGTAAACTGTGTTCTGATATAATGCTAAAATACACAAATAGCACATGCAGCTTTCTGGTCAGAACAGAACACTTTGAATGAAAATTGTTTTGATTGACTGCTTCTCTGTCTGGGCCAATTGCTCTAAGTACAGAGTTCTGCTTAAATGTTCTGCATGTGAAAGTAATATTTGAAGGCAGAATGATAAGTGGCAGTCTCTCAAAATAGTCTAACTTTTATCTCCACTGTTGATTAATTAAAGTCTTGGACGATAAATCATTGGTTTCAAAAAGACAACTTTGACTGTGAATTAGAGAGTTGAATCCAGGATTATGAATGTTTATTGTGCAAAACTGCCTTCTTCATTGCAGATACCAAGGAATCAGGCCGGTGGAAACATGTCTGGAAAACCCAGGCTGCACTACTTCAATGGACGTGGCCGCATGGAACCAATTCGGTGGCTCCTGGCAGCAGCTGGGGTTGAGGTTTGCTTCTGGTCTTTTGTACAGAGATCCTGTGACAGATATGTGCTTCTACTGTTCCACCTGAAAAGTGTGACTGAGCAGCAGTTTCAAGCTCTGCCTTTAGTGCATTGCTGAGCAGGCCAACAGGGACCACGAGCTTGCCCTAAGCAGGGGACAAGTTCCTGTCTCACGTGCATGCATTGTGTGCAAAGCCTCAGGTAGCACCACAAATGCTCCTCCCCTGTAGCTAGAGAGAGAAGAAATTTAAAACCCCAGCAGCAGAACCTGGCTTCTTAATCTTCTGATTAATCACAGAGGTCAAGTACCTGCAATTTTGAGTACCTTCAGTTAAATTCCAATGTCCAATGTCCAAAACTACAGGTTTTTTGTTTTTTTTTTTACCTCTGACAGATTCTGATACTAAACCAGAGATGGCATATGGGAATCTGTGTGTTTCAAGATCCTTGGGTTTCTGTCACAGTGATGGCCAATGTGCCTGAAAGATTTCAAATATGATTTATGTTTTACAAAATAAAATTGCCCAAAACACACCTCTTCAGGTCTTCTTGACGTTATGAGGAGAGGCTAAATCATGGAATGACAATAGAACTTTTCTCCTTCCTGCAGTTTGAAGAATCTTACCTGGAAAAAAAGGAGGATCTGACAAAGTTACAGAAGGGTAAGTTTCCTTCACTTTTAGATAATAACAGCAGCAATAATAATATAATAATAATAGTAAATTAGAATTAGAATTAGAATTGCTTGTCTGAGATCACCTAAGAATTCTTAAGTCTTAGTGCCTTAAAAAGAAAATGTCTTAGACTGGATTGTACATGAACTCTCAGAGTTGCACACTGCAGTGGTAGGTGATATCATCCACCCACTTGCTTCAACCTCCACTGAATCACAGAAGGGCTGAGGTCAGAAGGGACCTCTCAAGATTATCTACTCCACCTCTCCCATACAAGCAAGGTCCCCTCCAGCCAGTTACCCAGGTCCATGTCCAGCTGGGTTTTGCGTATCTCCAAGGTTGGAGAATGTACAGCTTCTCTGGACAGCCCACACAGTCAAAGAGCCTTTCTTGCAGTTCAGATGGTTGACTCTCCTTTGGTGTATTGCACTAAATAGTTCATTTAGTTGTTGTTTTGCACTGGGTGTCTGGTAAATTGCAATGATCACATGGTCTGTCTCCTTCTCCCCTTTCCCCCCTGAGCCCCAGTAGTAGTTGTTTCTCCCTGGTCTCCTCCTCCCCTCTCCCCCTCCTCACTTGTATCCCACTGCCTGTGGTTCTTTTCCTCCACCCTCCAGTCCCTGGTTTAAAATCTCCCACCATCAAGCATTCCTCCTCTTTTCCCCCAGGGATGTTGCCTGGATTTCCAGGTGACATCTATCAAGGAATAAGTAGGACTCTGGTCCCAAGGAGAAGAGATCCTCTAGTCTTTTACTTTTGTCCTCATAAAGGCTGGGATGGGTGGGGGTCCAGAGCAGCCGGATGGGACGCGAGTGGTCCCAGAGATGAGCCCCTAGAGTTGGCACCCAGTGGTCGTCTCCCACGAGGTCTCACTCCTTTGCTTCACTTTGTGACCATTGCTTTCCATCCTATGGCAACAGAGGCCTTTGTCTTCAGATCATCTTGAAAGTCATTAGCAGCTTAGGTTGCCTACAAAGTTGTGGTTTTATGATCCCTATGAAAACAGAGTTCCAGATTTCCGAGTTTACCTGTTCCTCTGCTGCATTGCTGCTTCCCAAGGTAACAACCCCTCGTGCTGGCTTCAGCTTCTGTCTTCCTGACATGATAATCATGTTTCCCCCAAACCAAATTGCATGTCTATGCTCTTCACCTGGCCTGTGAAAAGCAACCTGAGCTAGGGGTAGTATTTGCAGTCCTGCTGTCCTGTAGGAATAATGACTTGGTCCCTATGTAACAGGCTGCCTTTCAAAAAGTGTTTTGGGACATAAACAGAATGCTAAATGCACCCTTACAAAGAAGGACATAGCTGATCAGTCATCTGAGGCAAGAAATATGATTCCATCAAGCACAAACTCTTGCTGACTCTCTGATCTGATACCTCTCTTTCTGGAGAAGTATTTTTACTTCTTTCAGGCTAAGATGTAACTTCTGTGTGCTAGCAGAAGCGTTGCATGGCTCCAGCTTCACTCCAAGTGATATTTGGGTCTTGCAGGAATCTCATGGAACTCACTCATTGTTCCCACTTCATGCCTAGACAGATGAGCTGCCATTTGTAATGTCAAAAAAAGTTATCACAAAGATCTTCTTTGCTTTTCTATTCTCTATTGTTTATCTATTCATTATTATTCACATTGTATATTGGCCAGTGCTTGGAAAGTGCAGATGTATTTAGCAAAACATGACAGAAACTGGCTGGACCAGATCTTTCAGTCCTTCTCATCTCTATGAACCTCCATGAAAATCACCTGTGTTAGAGCCATGCAGTGCATGTATTTTTCAGTGTGTGACAGTTCCAGTTCTGCATTTGACTGTTTCCTCAAATCTGAAATTTCTACAACTTCATTTCTATAATATTAAGTTATTAAAATGTCACTAAGAAGAGGTTGCTGCAATGGTGAGCATTTTCCACACCTTCCTGTAAGAATGAGGAAGGTTGCTACCAAAAGCCTTGTCAAGCATTGGAAGAGGCTGCCCAAGGAAGTGGTTGACTCGCTGCGTGTAGACGTGCACTTGGGGACATGGTTTAGTGGTGGAATTAGGCATTGTTGGTTTTACAATTGGATTTGATGATCTTGGGATTTTTTATCCAGTCAGATTGATTCAGATTCTAAATAAAATTAATACATGTGGTTACTTGGCCTAACACATGCTGGTGGTTCCCACTGAGGGACTGAACTTCTCCCTTTGTTGTTCTCTTTGGCCTAGATGGATCCCTGCTCTTTCAGCAAGTGCCAATGGTAGAGATTGATGGGATGAAGCTGGTGCAGACCAGAGCCATTGCCAACTACATATCAACCAAGCACAACCTCTACGGGAAGGACATGAAGGAGAGAGCCCTGTACTGTAACAGTGCCACCTTTGCTTGTTAGAGCCCAGCTCACCCTGTAGCTCAGGGAAACACAAGGGTATCCCAGCTCCCTGCTCGATTCAGTGGGAGACAGCAGCACTGCACGAGATCACTGTGGCTGCAGCTGATGTCTACAGCAGAGAGAGCCAGCTGGATTCCACAGGGCAAGTGAGCCCAGGAATCATCAGTCAGAGGTCTATGCACTTATCAGAAGAAAGCAGTCAGGTGGCTGCTGCTTTTCATTTTCTCCAGCAGTTGTCAGCAGCATCATTTTCTCCTCATCACATTCAGGGCAATGTCTTTTAAGGGAACAAAAACCCTCCACTCTCAAATAACGAAGAATTAGTACAGATTTAATTACAGGTTATTAAAGGACAGGACTCCTGGGGCCCATGTTTTGACCTGAGGCATTTCTGAGTGCTTGAATATAATAAGCCCTGGTAAACACATGTGTCAAGATATTTGGTAGAAATGGTATGGACCTGCAGTTAAACTTGGGCTGTCTTACTGGATTTTTAACCCAAGTCTGGATGGCACACATGACAATTCTGTAGTCAGGTTCACAAACCCATATTCCAGACAAGAATCAGTCCCAGTAAGAAGTGGGAGTCCTCCAGTCTTTATGTTTCCCTAGGAATTTTGCATTTGCCTTTGGCCCAAGCTCCCGCCCTGCCTGGCCCCAGTGCAACTGCATTCCAGGGGGAACTTTGCCAGGCTATATGTGTGTGTGTGTGTGTGGGATAGAAGGGGCAGGGATTTCCCAGCATCTCAGTCAGGTTGTGCCAGGAGTTATTGTGCTCTTCAGACCTACTGTGTGACCTGACCAAATGGATCTCTTCCTTTCAGAATCGATATGTACGTGGAAGGAATGTTCGATCTGAATGAGTTACTCATGACATATGGCTACCTACCAGCAGACAAAAAGCAGGAACATTTTGCAAATATGATGGACAAGGCTGAAAACAGATACTTCCCAGTCTTTGAGAAGGTATGTGGCAAAGAGTTGCAGCTCAATTGATGCTGTTACCTTGAACCTCCATCCTGGAAGCACACAAGTTTTATGGAGGAAAACCGAAGAGAAGCTACCACTGGAATATCAATGCTCTGTTTTTAGTGGTGCTGGGATTAAGGTGGAGACAGGACACTCAGAGGGGACAGAAGGCACTTCAGATCTGGGAGAGATGTACAGCTGCAAAAACCCAGCACACCCTGAGCTCCCCAAATGTCCATGTTTCAGTGTGTGTGTTGTTTCAGACAAAAGACACTACAGCACCAGCTTTGACATCAAGTTTCCTCCTGAAGTGTAGGTGGCCCTGTACCATACATGCTGTGTAAAAGCATTGCAGTTCCTTCTGTGTCTCATACGGCTCAGCCTTCAGTGCAGCTACAGCAGCCAAGGCAAGATAAGCACAACTGAGCTGCCAGACAGGAATGTAGAAGTGAAAGAGCTGATAGATGATGCCTAGGATGGCGGTGCCTTCAGATCATTGTTTGTACTACAGGTGTTTGAACTGCATTTCCTTCTTTCACTGACAACTCCATGCAATGTGTGACCCTGCTTTGAAGATATATATTTTATGAGAGAAGAACAGTTAAAGTTATATTTTAGATATTTAAATATTTTATATCTATGTTATATTTTATTAACAGAGAAAAGATATCATCTGCTTCTGTTCTCTGTTTTTAGGTTTTGAAAGGCCATGGAAAAGACTTTCTGGTTGGCAACCAGCTGAGCAGGGCAGATGTTCAATTACTTGAAATCATTTTAATGGCAGAGGAGTGCAAACCTGATATACTTGCCAAATTTCCTCTCTTGCAGGTAAATGAATGGGCAATTTGAATGGAGAATTAATTGGAAAGGGCACTGATTTAAAGTGGCTGGGAAATATGGGGGAGTGAGAGGGTCCGAAGTGACCTGCAAAATAGTAAAATATCCCAAGTACTGTAGCTGGCCTTGGCTACTCTTTTGTATATTTGTGGTACCTTCTGTCAGTATAACCCCAAAAGCCTAAAAGGAGGAAACGTATAGTTTCTTCTGCAGCATCAAGCTGTAATGTGAGTTTCAGAGCACAGATAACATTGAAATGTCTGACAGCTGCAATGATCCTTAAGCACAGTGCTGTTTTGATTTTGTTTTGTAGAGTTTCAAAGCAAGAATAAGCAATATCCCCACAATAAAGAAATTCCTGCAGCCTGGCAGCCAGAGGAAACCGCTAATACGAGAGGAAGAGGTACCCAAAGTGATGAAAATTTTCTACTGAGTCTAAAGCTGCAGAAACTATTCCATTGTGTTTGCTGACAGAGGGAAAATAACGAAAACACTGAAAACCAAGTTTTGTTCCTACCAACAAAGGCAATAGTTCACTAAATAGGCGATATATTGTACAACACAGAATGCTTTAAATAACTAAAGAGAATACCTGAAATAAATTCTTGCTATTGATACTCAAAACCTGGCTGTTCATTGATTTCTTGCTGCTACTTCTATGCCTAAGTTCCTTCTGGTTCTGTTTTTCTTGCATTCTCAAGAATTGTTGAAAAATTAGGAGAGATTATCCCAAATAGTAGGTCATGGTGTTTTTTTCTGGGAAATGCCAGGAAAATCCTGCATTCTGGTTAGCTGAGGCTGAAAGTTTGGATTCAGCTTTCCTCTGAGCTTAACTTGGAATATCCTTGGACCAGAGCTCTTACTGCACCTCTGCTTGGCCACTAGACACTTCAAGTCTTGTAATGCAGCTTCACCCATGTTTGCTTTATCAGAGGGTCTATTGCAGCAGCTAAAAGCCCTCTGCAGACTCTGAAAAACAAATGCTGGTTGCCAGCTGAAAACTTGATAAGGAAGGATTCAGGATGGTGCCAGGTCTTAGTGAGACCCTGGAATGCAGGAATCCATAGTGACTTATGTCTCTGTATAGTAAGCCAAATTTAATGCAAGTTGTACTGGAGCTGTTCGTTTTAATCACTTAAATCATGCTCCACTACTGAGGTTAGGAAGAGTGTTGAATTGTGATAAATATGTGCATTTATGTAGTGAAATGTGTGCGTTCATGTAGTGTTCCTGCCCAGGGCAGGAGGGCTGGAACTAGATGATCTTTCAGGTCCCTTCTAGCCCCAACCAATCTATGATTCTGTGATACTACTTAAACACCAAGTAAAGCAAGTTTGTAAATGAAAGAGTCAGTGCCCTAAATCCAGCTACAACTAGAGCACTGTCAGTTTTCAGCTGGGCAAACTCAGGGCTCTGTAGATCTTGCTAAAGCCAACAGTTTCTTCATAAGAAATGTCATGCAGCTGGAACCAGTTTTTGTCATCAAAAAAGGAAATAAACTAATATTTTTCAGCAGCAAAGCATGTATTACAGAGGGTTGTTGCAGGAGCTGTTTCCCTCCTGCCTCACCGAAGCATTTAGACAACACTTGCAGCTGCTGAGTGCCGCCAGAACCTTGGGCTGTGGGTACTGTCTCCATGTCATGGGGCCTGCTCTGAGAATGAGCTCCTGGCCTGGCCATGTGGTGTCAGGACCCTCCACAGAGATCCCAGTTTTTGGCCACTCAGAGCCAGAGCCCCTGGCACAAGGATTGCTTGCACGCTTTGCCCAGGGGCTGCAGCCCCAGCTCCCGCTGCTCGCACAATCGCTGCTGCCTCGGGGCCTCCGAGCCTGTCCCCTGCTCAGCGTGTCCTGGCCATGTCCCTGATGTGCAGCTGCTCAGAGCCAGCCCAGCGGAAATGTTGTCCAGAAAACCTAGGTTTGTTACCCAGTGTGCAACGAACCAATAATTACACACTTAAGTGAGACATTGACTATTAATTTCAGAGTTGTGCAAGCCTGGTTGCTTGGTGGTATTCCAAAAATCAATAATACGTTTTTACTATTTATTCGTTTTAGCAAGTAAAGGCATTAATGTTAATTGACTACAAGTCGTCTACTTCTCTTAATAATCAGTGTTCTCTCTTATATTGGTTAATGATTCTCCCTCTTCTCACGCTAATTATCTACATGCTCACTGGGTTTTCTCTTCTTTTGAGCTGGGTTTCTTGAGTTGGTGGGCTGTGAGTCAGTAGTGTGGAAATCTCTCCCTGCCAGAATTATCTTTTACCCGATCAGAGCTGATCTCAGCACAGTTGCTGAGCGGGCTTTTTTAGTTTCTTCCTTATCTTGGGAGTTCTGCCAAATGCCTTTGTGGCCCATAAATTCTGTATTTTATGTATCCACTATCAGAGGTACATTGTTCTTTCCAAGCCTTGTTAAACTCCCCCTAGGTTTGAGATCATTAAAACATGTTCAACTCTTAACAAGGCAATTCTCCTGACAAGTAATTTCTCTTTCCCACAGCTGGACTTCACTTAGACCTTGTTTGGTAGCTGCTCTCTGTTTCACAGATTAGAACTTATTTCTTGTTGATTTATGCTTGAAAGTATACAAAGATCAAACATCAAAGCACATCCTTTGCCAAGAAAATGTTTACATATTCCACATTTTGCAACAGAAACTCGGCAAGAGTGCAGAGGCAAGGCTGGGGGGGGTTTCCCTGAGCTGCAGTGCTAGGGCTCGGCGACGCGCCCGGGCTGTGGGCACGGCGGCAGCCGAGGGGAGGAGCGGCCGCCTGACGGGGCGGGAGGGTCGTGTGTCGGGGGCCGGGCGCTGTGTTAGTGCCGTGTCGGCGCTGTTTCCGTGCCGTGTCGGTGCTGTGACGGCGGAGCGGCTCAGGCACACGGTACTGCGGCGGCGGGCGGCGGGCGGCGGGCGGCGGGCGGGGGGCGGGCGGCGCCAGCCCGGTGGAGCGAGTGGGTTTTGCCGGGATCAGGGCTCCAGCCCGGTTCTTGCCGGGGTCAGGGCTCCTGCTCGGAGGGCAAAGGGCGAGGGACAGACCGGCTGGCACTCCAGGAGCGTCCTATGGTGCTGCTCCAGGGAGTTTGTCCGGGGGTTATTCCCCAGCTTGTCTCCTGCGGCAGGAACCGGGACGGGCGGGAGGGTGGGCACAAAGGGGGCTATTTGTGTTTGGCTCTGGGTGGGATCAGCGGGGAAGCTGAAGAGAAACTGCTCTTTGGAGTGCAAGTTTTGCAATCTCTGGGGGTACTTTGCCTTTCCCCTCGTCCAGACACTCCTCCTAGCTCCGGCGGTAGAAGGAAGCTTTTCGAAGCCGGACTTGGCCCGAGCCCCAGTGGAAACCACCCGCTGGGGAGCAGCTGCACTCTTAAGATGGTCCGGAGGCCGGGCCGGGCGATGCAGCGCTGGGCTCCTGTGGCACTGCCCGTGCGGGACGGGGTCGAGCAACAAAGCGTTGCAGAGAACTGCTCTGCGGCCCATATCCAGTTAGGAGGAAAGTTTAAGGTCTTAGATCAGATTGTGAGCTTGCTGCTAAATTTATTTACTTGTTCCTCACTGAAAGGCTGATGCCTGAATTGTTTTGGACAAAACAATGTGAGGTGTTTTTAATACAGCGATCACAGCAGTAGCTGTCTCTCTGACACCTGTGTGGCTGTGGTCCGAGGAAAGTCTGATGTGCTAAAACATCAAGAAAGTTTGTGATTAATTTTCAGGTCCATTATTGCTATTCAAGAAAGACAATTTACTAATTTTGCGACTCTTTTATCACTGCTCAATATTTTACAAAGGGATATTCATTACAGAGCCACAAAAGGGTCACCAAATTAGTTTGCAGCCCTATATAAGTGTTCAGCCTGAACCCCAAATTCGGGCCTTTAGCAGTGCGTTTGCAGGAGGATATTCCCAGCTTTTCAGGGGATTCCCCGTTTTCAGTGGAGCACTGAGCTGAGACTGGCAATCCGGGCTCTGCGTGGGCTGAATTTTATCAGCTCCAGCTCTGCTTTGTGGAGAGGTCAAGGATGTTTGCTCTTTCTGCCTATGCTAGCCTGTCCTTACAGTGTGTTTCTCAGCCTTGATCCCTCTGGACCTCCCACTGCTGGAGTTAGAGTGTTTGTCCAGTCTGCGAGGGTTTAGGTGCAGTTCTCCTCTCTGGGGAAGTTGAGACCAGCACCTACTTTCTGAGCATCAGGGAATGAAGTATTTCTGAAGTATACAAGGTCAGGAGCTCTCTTACTTTTTACAGTGTCAGTCATACATGGGAAATAGAAATGAAGTGTAGGTCATGGTCCTGTGTGTGTAGGGTCTGGTAGGGAGCTGTGGCAAGTCCCTTTTTGAATGCCTTGTTCAGGTATCAGCCAGGCATCCAGCAGTGCTGCAGTAGATGCCAGCTCCACTCAGGACACAATCTATTGACAAGCACATCCTTTTGTATCAGGAGAGCTTTGCTACCAGGGACTGAGGTGTCTGGGGACACAGACACTGCCAGGGTGTGGTGGTTTTAGTTAGAAACAGGGTAGAAATCCTAATTTTGTGTGGTGGTTTAGGTTTGTTAATTTGAGATTTTATTATTTTTGAGATATTTTGGTTAATGTATTAAAGAGTGTGGTGGGTTTGGTGTTGGTTAATTATTAATATATTTATTTTTTCTTGTGAGATAGGATTAGGAGAAAAGTAAAGTAGATTTAAAATTTTAAAAGAGTATATAAAGAAAAGTTTATTAACATTGACTAAACGAAAGAGTAATAAGAATTAGAACAAAATTTTTAGAATATATGTTTTTAAATATTTTTTCTTACTGATAATGTAAAGAAACAAAATAAAAAAATTAGTTAGCTTACTATTTTATTTTTTTTTAGTTTACTTAGGGAGAGAAGTCTTTTTTGTTAATGTTATGGAGACTTTTCTGTAAGAAAAAAAACCCCAGTTTTCTTGTGTTTTTTTTTAACAAATAGTAGTTGTTCGGGGAAATCTGCAATTGTGAAGTTCTTATTTTTTATAAGCTTTCTTACAGTTTGTTTATGGGTTATGTTCATTTATAGGGTATTGTTTTAAAGATGAGTTGTTAAAAGATAAAAGTTTTTATTATTTATTTTTAAAATAAATATTTTTTAAAATAACAGAGATTTTTTCTTTTTTTCTTAGGGGTAGAGGATTACTTTTTAAAAAACTTTTTATGGGATTACTGTTATTTTAATATTTGTTTATTTCAATATGGAGGGTTTTGTTTTGTATTAATTTGATTTTTAAATTTTTTTTATAGTTTTAGGTGTTATAGGGAAAAAGAGTTTTTTCTCTATAGTTTATAAGAGGATTTTAGTTTTAAAATTAAGGTATTTCTTTATGTTTTTTTCTCTGGGATTTGATTTTTTTACTGACTTTGATGTTTTTATGTTGTTTTTTTGTATGTTTGTATTTTGACTTTTTTTTTTCTTATTGAGGGAGGCTTGATGTACTGAAAGGGTTAATGTGTTGTTTGCATCTTGTAAATGGTTACTTGATTTGTTGGTAACTTGTGAAAGAAAAGAGGAAGTTCTCAGGTTTTTTTCGTGTCTAGTTTTTTAGTGATGTTTTCTATTATTTTTTAAAATTCTTCTCTTGCTAAGCTATGGCACAGGGCTAGGTGGAAGCTGAGCAGTGGTTTTGAAGAGCTGCATTTTGGATGGGGACACCTCTTTCTCCTGCGGGTCAGTTGCTGACAGAGTGATGGCTGTGTGCTGTAGAGCCTGTGGAAGACAGCACCCAGCACAAAGGACTTCAGTGGAGTGGCCCAAGGATGCAGTCTCCCCTGTCACTGTTGTGCTGTTTGTGCCTCTTTATTGATGTCTTGGGATTGTGGCCAAAGTTTTTACTTTGTGGCTCAGCTATGTATTGTGAAGTCAACGCAAGCATAAATAAGCCTGCCTGCGAACAGATAAACCTTTGGCTTAACAATGAAACATTCTGTTAGTCTGTGCCTCTGTCTTATGAAATTTGCTTCATTCTTCTGTGACCCATTAAAGATAAGAGTACAGTGTTAGCTTTGTTTCCAGCATCAGGCAAGCTCACATCAGCAGCCCATGTCATACAGTGGCATGTGACTGCACATGGTAGGGAACTTTGAAAGGACCGAGTGTTTAATCCCAGTGCCATCATCTGATGGGCTGACTTGGGCCCCCTACTGCCAGGGGCATGGCCCAGGCCTTATCTGCCCAACAGAGGTCAGTTCCATCCGTTTGGTTTTGGATTTTAAAGTTAAATTTTCAGGGCAGATAGAATATAAATCTCTGTTACAGTTTGACTGTAGCAGCTGGATAAGGAATGTAGAAGGCCTGGTGATATATGTTGCTTTTAAAAGCATATTTGTAAAGGCACAGGAGCTCAGAGCTCTGAATTATCATATGAGAGAGGTGAAAACAGTGCTGGTGACACTAGTTTGGTGTTCTTTGGAAGCCATTCATTTGATATAGTACATTTTTCAAGTATGGTATGACATGTGACAAAACCCAACACCTACTGAAGAGATTGCATCACTGCAAGGTTAAAAATGTGCTAGTTCAGGAATACCCTACAGTTCTGCTTTGGTTGTAAAACTCAGTAAGCTGTTCAGACTACAATAATATATTATTTAGGAGATGCTTATTTTCTTGATGTGGCTGAATGGCTGCACATTCTGGTACTGTGTCGTTTTATTCCATTCATCCACAGGAAACTTGGTTGCATCAAACACAAGCATGTGTAGGACTTGACTGTTCTTCTACTTTCTCATTTATCCAACTGTATTTAGTAGTTTGGAGTGAGACATTAAAAATGCTAATTTAAAGCATGCTTCCATAAGATTATCATCTTGATTTTATCAGGAAACAAGAACTCTGAAATCATGGCGGGGAAACCCAAGCTGCACTACACCAAGGGAAGGGGGAAGATGGAGTCAATCCGATGGCTGTTAGCAGCAGCTGGGGTTGAGGTTTGTACCTTTTTTTATAAAGTGATTTGTGATTAAAATAGGTATTCTCTGGAAGGGTTTCCCAATTGCATCTGTGCTTAGGGATATGCACATCATCACAAATTGTGATGCAGAATGCTTAGATTGAGTGATACACTCTTGTGTTTTATTTCATGTATTCCTTGAGCCATAGTTACACAGTGAAGAGATTTTAACTTACAAAGATGGGCGTCATTTTTGAAACATACTTTAAGATGAGATTGTAAATTGTTGCTACAGACAAAACTGTGACTTTTTGCCAATGCTCATAACTTCCCTGTATCTTGTGAGTCTTCACTGAAAGACCATGCATACCACATGAAACTTTTGAACATTCTCTCCAAACAGAGTACCTTTTGTTCTTTGGGTCAGGACCTGAGTAGGATAAATCAGCCGATCTGCCCCAAAGGCAGTGTTAGGGGATCTATCTAGGTTCACATCAGGTGAAGGCCATTCTAAGACATCTTAATTTCTACAGTAAGTTTTTGTTTGACTTTTTTTTAAAACTATTTGTACTCTGTTGGAAATAAAAGGCTTTTTTAAATGGTGCTCAGTTGAGAATATTGCTGACAGAGAATTTGCAGAACACTGTAGGGGGATAGAATATAAGAAAATAAAGTTAGTATAGAAAGTAATCTTACCCCTAAGGAGTTGCAGCTGAGCCAATTATTAGAGATTAGGAGGGGGCCTGACTTTAACAGGCCACAGCTGTAGCCAATAAGAAGAGTGTTATAAAAGAGTGGATTGGAGTCAGCTGGCTACTGTGAAAAGAAGGAAGAATCAGTGCTTAGAGAAGTTGCCTATGAGAAACATCAAGGAGGTGTGAAACTCTTGCAATAAGGAAACAATGATATGGAACCTTTGCAATATAGTGACAAGAGAACACGAGTGCTGGGGAAACCAAGATCTTGTCCTCATTCAGATGTCCTTATTAAAAAAAAATTTAAAAATCCAGTGGATTAAAGATGGAGATAAATGCTGTGTAAGAGAGGCATAATTTGCAAGAAGTTTTTCAATATTTCATGTGGCATCAGCTGCTTTTAATTGAGTAATTTGGTATCAGTTTATGGTTCATGCAGGTGACTGAGGTCTTTATAATGAGGAAGTTCTTTCTGGAGCTTAATGCTTTGTACAGTCCTGCGGGGCTGGGGACGCCAAAGTCTTGGGTTATAGTCTCTGCTGGAGCAGAGATGAAGTAGGGCTCTGTTAAGGAAACTTTCCTGTCTGACCATCCAGGACCCTCTCCATCAGTCCCTTAAAATAATTTAATCGTGGTGCAACAACAGAGTAACATTACACCTCCAAGGAGGGACCTGGAACAAAGGAAAGTGCTGGTCTTTTATACCTTCACAGTCTAAGTGAAGCTTTGGGGTCATGGGCTCCTGCTGTGGCTCACCTGGCCAGTGCCACACATCCCCATGCCCTTTGTTGTGCAAGGGGAGGCAGTTCCCAGCTCTCTCCTGGGGCTCCACGAGCAGTGGAACTGCAGCTGCTCCCCCAGCTCCTGGCACTGAATGGATTCCTCACAGGGTCAACACAAGGAGAGAAGTATGGACAATAGTGTGGAAAGGTGAGCTCTAGCTGCCAGCCTTCCTTCCACTTCTCTGCTGCCTTTGATTGAAAGTGTTGTTTTCTATTGTTGCTTTTCAGTTTGAGGAAGAATTCATAGAGACAAAAGAAGACTTAGAAAAATTGCGCAATGGTGAGTCTGCAAACTGTACCCTAAACAGAAATTCACACACACAGAACAAAAGAGCAACAGGAGGTATTTTTTTAAGACCTGCAATATGATCTGACCTGTAAAGAAGAACTGCTTCCTTGTGTATGCTTTCATCTCTGAGAATTAGAAATGTCTTGGTCTCTTACCAGGTCTCTTCCTTATTTTCAGTGTAGTATTTCAGCAGCCTGAGTAGCTTGCTCCTTTTTCTTCCCTAGATGGAGTCCTGCTGTTTCAGCAGGTGCCCATGGTGGAGATGGATGGGATGAAGATGGTGCAGACCAGAGCCATCCTCAGCTACATAGCAGCAAAGTACAACCTCTATGGGAAGGACCTGAAGGAGAGAGCCTGGTATGGTAACAGTGTGCCACTTACTAACACTCCTCCATGCTTGTTAATATTTACAGAAAGAATGTTGCTGTGAAGTATCTGCAGTAAAGATGAGTATACCTAACAGACTGTCACTTACTGTAGAGAGTTTATTTTGTGAGAATGGAAGGGCACCTCCAGGGACTGAGGAGATTATTATGGACTGGCAATTGTTAGCCAGCATCCTCTCATGATTAGACCCCAAAAGTATTTTTTTTTCCCCTAAAGTGGTTTGCATGTGCAGTCTTTTCTCCCACAGCATAAATGGATTATTACTGGAATTACAGATTATTACTGGAAAATAGCATGAATTCTACTTTAAATACATTACTTGCACCCTTTTTTTCTTTTTTTTTGCTTATTGCATATACTGTGAACCTGTTTTACAATTCTGCTTTGAAAAAAAGTGGAAGTTTTCTCAAAGTGGAAGAACCAAGAAAATAAACCGGTGTATTACGTTACATTCACTAATAAACATTTTACTCAGTGATCACTCCAGAGTTTTATTTCAGTAAAAGAATCAAAATGGGAAGTTTGAATGATATATGTTGAACAAAAATATTTGTTTCAGGATTGATATGTACGTGGAGGGAACTACAGACCTAATGGGAATGATCATGTATCTCCCTTTTCAACCAGCTGATACAAAAGAAAAGAATCTTGCCTTAATCATTGAACGAGCTACAACCAGATACTTCCCTGTTTATGAAAAGGTAAGTGATAAATCACCAGCAGTTCACAAAGACAGTGGGTTCTGGGCTCCCCCTCCTACCCCACTCCCACACATATACTTTCCAGAAGGCAATCTAGAAATGTATGATGGAGCCAGTATCCAGCAATGTGAAAAGAGGGCCACAAAATAATTTTTGGGCTGGTTTCAGTACTGGGTCTCTTTGCTGTCTTTCTGTTCCAACCTAGCTTAGTGGCTGAGGGCTCCCAGTGTTTTGCCTAAATGCACCATTTCAATACTTGTGCCAGCCTTTAGTACTTATTGTCTGTAAGTGTAATGTGTTACAGAATTGTTATGGTTGGAAAAGACCTTTTAAAGATCATTTAGTCTAATTGACAGCCCAGCACCACCACCATATTCACCATCAAACTGTGTCCTCCTCTGACACATCCACATGTTTCTTGAACACTTTCAGAGTTGGTGAGTCCACCAGTTCCCTGGCAGTCTGTTCCGGTGCTTTGCAACCCTTTACATGAACAAAAATTTCCTCAGATCTAATCTAAACCTCCCCTGGTGCAACTTGAGTCCATTTTCTCCTGTCACTGGTTACCTGGGAGAAGAGGCTGACCCCCACCCTACTACAATGTCCTGTCACAATGTCCTGTCAGGGTGTTGTAGAGAACAATAAGGTGTCACACTCAGCCTCCTTTATTCTTGCTATTCAAAGTTAAATATATTTGTGCTTTACAGCTAAGGATCTAATTCTATGATCTTTCTTAAATCAATTGCTTAAATGTATTATATTTAGAGGCTATGATTTTCATTCTCTGAATTGCTGCTTGGGCATCCTTAGGTGTGCACAGAGAGGCTCTGCAAGCAAGATACATATAGCATAGAAAGCATAAAGCAATTATTTAGTGGCTAGCATGCACCAAAGAGCCTGAGCTGTGAGGGAAGGCATTGGTGTGCCTGCCGTCCCCTTAGAGCACATGAGGAGGCTTTCTTGGCTAGGGAGGAGTTGGTCAGGAGGGGATGGATTGTTCTTTTCTTCTCCCTGGAACATTGCCTGGATGTTACTGAACTGCCATTTTCCACCAACTTGCTGTTTGTTTAGTTGTTTTATTTCTCCTGTAAGGATATTTTACTTTTTTTTTTTTTGTTGTTAAGATTTTCTGGTTTGAATTGAGGCAGCTGTGATCCTCATCTCACAAGTTTGCTTCTGTTTATAACTTTTCCTTTGGTGCCACGTGTGGTTGTGCTGTTCAGACTTTCTCACAGTGCTTTTTCAGGGCATAGTGGTCTCCTCGGAAATCTGCCAAGGGTACAAAGCTGTGCTGTTTCAGAGCTGAGCTGGGTTTCCTGCTTGAAGCCTTTGTTACCAGGCAGCTGAAGTCCACTCAAAAACTACAGGACTTGATGCAATTTCATGTCTCACTTTATTAGAGTCTTAAATTTTACAAACAAAACCCACAGAGGCTGCCCTGTAAAATAACAATGTAAATGATAATCCAGCACTTCTGTAATCAGAGTTCATATATATCCACTCCCATACCAGTGGAGGGCTGTGCTGAGAAATATTGATTACACACCCAAATCTTTCAAAGATTAAAGTCTGATATGTATTTTAAGTTATTAAACAATAAAAATGCACCAAAATTCTCTAAGCCTGTGCTTAGGTGGCATAAACTACTGTTGTGATATGTTTTGGCATGTATGCTCCATGTAGGAGAGTCTTTAAAGTAACCCCTATTTGCTAATGTAAAGACACAGCTGAACTTTTCCATTATTTAGCCTAGTTAATTTTGTTAAAATGGTTTATAATTTTCTTTCTGTACCAGCTGTTTAAGATACCTATGGATTCAACATATCAGGGTTTGCAGTCTAGGTGTTATTCATTCTGGAAGCTGACAGGAAACATACCTAGCTGTGAGAGTTCACTTTAAACACTCGGCAGCCAGATGGAGCAGCAAAAGGCAATATAAAGCCCTGCAGGCAATCAGATGCTATGTTTGGAGTTTCCACACAGTCTGATGAACAAGCTGTGCTAGACCTTGTTAGAGCAGTGTAGGAAGTAAGTATGTGAAGGGGTCAGCTGTGACTTTGCCCATGATTGCTGCCTCTGTGGTAGAACTGGCAGATGGGCCTGGAGAAGCAGTTGGCTTCCAGAGTCACAGACTGATGTCTTACTGCACATTTGTTAATTTGGAGTGGCCTTGGTGTGACTTAGGCACAGACATGGCCTCTCTTGCTCCTGATGGGAGGGTGACAGTCTTCAGGACAAAGATAGGCTGGAGAGCTGGTGACTGCTCTGAAGCTGTGCTGCAATGTTCATCTCAACTTGTCTACTACACTTATTAGCTTTGGCAGGCTGTGATTCTTGCATCAGCAGTTTGCCATAAAGGAGTCCTTCCTTACAAGATAAAGGGTGGGAAGGTTGTATTCCTTCATTCTGGACATATTTCAAACTGTAATCAGCAGTCTCAAATTTTGCTGAAACAACTGGAAATTCACTTTTTACTTAAAAATTAGAGGTGTGCTTACATATAAACTGGCCTGACTACCTCTTCCAATTACTTTAGTCCTGTTCCTTTTGTGTGATTAAGTCTTTCTTGTGGTACTGGACTTGGTATACAGCTACCTGGTGCAGTAGGTTAGAGTGAGAGATGGGATTGCACACACTGAAACCTGAATTCTGATTTAATACTTTGTTTAAAGAATATGTATCACTTTCTAACTTGATAGGTTCTTGTGTGGCTTTGCTCTGCTGTGTTTTTTCAGAAATCTGTCTGCAATGAAATACCTAGATAAAATTGTTACATCCCATGTGAATTTTTTTGTTTATTTGTTCATACTTTATAGGCCTTAAAAGATCATGGACAGGATTATCTTGTTGGCAACAAATTAAGCTGGGCAGATGTCCATCTGCTGGAAGCCATTTTAATGGCAGAAGAATGTAAGCCTGATGTACTGTCTGCATTCCCTCTGCTGCAGGTTAGTAATCATCTCCTGTCAATATGGGAGGTAGCAAACAAATTTCACTGATTGTTGTTAAAAGTTTATTGATGTTTACATCTTTTGAGCCATTGTACTGACACTTCTCTGGTCTGTTTGACTACAAAAACCTGCACTCAGTGCACTGCCTTACCCCAGAGCTGCTGGGGACTCACCTTTCTCCAGTTCTGCTTTTCCTAGCCGTTCTCAGCTGGCAGGAATTCACTCACTAGTGCTACCAGTTTGGTCCTTTAACTGCTACTTCCATGTCTTCAAACACAGCAACAACATCTAGAAGGAAAGCCTGCGGCCTGGTGTGTCTGCAGTTCCTGTCCTTTTCTTTTTGCCAGCAAAATTACATTTTTAAGAAATCATATACAAAGAGCAGTTAAGTTTCCTTTATCTTGACTTATGTAGTGCTTTGCAATGAGATATTCCTGTCTTTGCCTCTTTTTTTTTCTCAAATATATCTGCAGGATTGCTATGTGGGTTTTTTTCTTCCGCTTTTTACTAGATGAATCTTAAGTCTTTAATATTAATTTCTCCCATTCCCATCTGGGAAACAAAGGTATAGCATCAGCATTACAGATCAGAAAAAGCTAATACCTTTTACTGTTTAATAAGTAGATCTGGCAAGTAAAAATCCAAGTCACCTGATCTTTAAACTATAAAGGATGGAATTGTAATTTCCTTAATCTCACTGGCTTTACTGTTGTTTCTTACAGGCTTTTAAAGGAAGAATCAGCAACATTCCAACAATCAAAAAATTCTTACAGCCTGGCAGCCAGCGGAAGCCACCAACAGATGAGAAGTTTGTTGCTGTTGTGAGGAAAATATTCAATATCTAATCTGATGAAAATAACCCAACTGTAGTATATTACCAGAGCTTGCTTTGTAAGAGTAAATTGCATAGATGTGCTCTGTAACTTGCATCATATGGCCAGTGTTGAAACAATACACTGTGAATACACTTTTAAATTAGAGTAAAAGGCTAATTTGGACCTGTTGCATCTAGAAAGAAGAATTTCATGAAGCAGTTATATGGAATAAAATATGCTGACACTTGGTGTGTGTTCAATTATAGTGCATGCCTGGATAAAATGTTCAGTTGTAGCTTCTGGAGTACTGTAGAAATGCCACATGATCCCCAACCCCATTTTAATAAACTGCCAGACAGGGGAGCCACACCCTGAAAACTGAGAAGTCATTTAAATTCAGGCCTAGAATCTTCTGGGTTGGTTCTTTAGGTGGTTTCCTAGAAACTGTCTCCCTGCTGTGTTTCACAGCTTAAAAATTAAGGAAATAAAAGCTTTAAAAATAAAATTAAAATTAATGATCCTTTTAAGTTTATGGGCAGAAGTAAAAAACTTTTCTAATCCCCACATGAATCTCTTAGGAGTGATTTTTTTCACTGAAAGATCAAAGTCCTTGTGTTTAATTGGCCTGCTGTGATTTTCATCTGCTGAGAGCACTTATTGCCTTGCTCTTCTTTTTGCTGCTTGGCCGGCTGGTCAGTGAGGCAAATGCCCCTTGAGTGGTTTTTTGTAAGGTTTTACCTTCTGCAGTCACTTCCCACAGTTATAAAGCCAAGCGCACTGGCTGCTTACCTTTTCAGTAAGAGTGAGTTTTACCTCAACAGTGCTTAAGTGCTTAAAGCATGCACCACTCTGTCAGATTCTTTACCCTAATTTCACGGGAACAATCACTGTTCCCTTTAAGAACATTGCCATAAGCCATCCTTCTTTGCACTTAGCTGTTTCTCCTCAGCAGGACTCCAACTGATTAGGCAAACAGTCAGCCAGTGTACATGAAGAATTGCTGCCCAGCAAAGTTAACTCCTTCCCTGACTTGTGCCTAAGAAGAGCCATGTGCATCTCAGAGGTACAAACCACAAGTGTCCCAGTCACTGCCCCAGTGCCGACTTCCAAACAGGTTCACATTAAGATTACCTCAGTAGCTGGAAGCAGTGCTTTGCCCAGCACAGTACTCGTTTCACTGGGCTATTCCTCTCTTCCAAACAAGTGCTATGATTTAGGAACCATCATAAAGGATGTATCATGATACACAATAACCTTCATAAGCAAGCTTTGTGCGAAAAAAATGAAAAGCAGCAAAATTTCTGTTTGTCTTCGAGAGGGCACCCACCCATACTGCTTCCTAACAATTTTGCTTATATTCCCTGTACACCAGAAGACAGCCAAGCTGTGAGACTTCAGGAATATTTATTTTGCACACAAATTGAAGCAACTTCAATCCTGGAATAGTTTGTGACTGAACAGTCTCTTCTGCTTATGGGGGTGGGGAGTTCAGCAAGATAATCTGGGTGAGAATGGAATGGCAAACCTGTCCCAGAATACTGAGACCTTGCAGCCTCTCTGTGTAGCATAACAAACCTCAGCCATGGTTCATGTCACTAGCAATATACACCATGGAACATGTTTTAAATCACTACTGAGTACAAAGCAGAGTACCAGACTCTTTCATTGACAAAATGGCTCACTCCTCTGCTTAAAAAACTGATAAGCTTCAAACCTGTTACATTTTTGAGCACTGACTTTTTATATTTAGAACCAGGGGAACAAGAGCATGGGTTGGAAAGGAAGTTGGTTTTCTTGTGCAACACAGTACAGGCCCAAGACTTTTTTGCTTTAGAACCGATTATTTAATCTCAGAAGCTACAAAATTATACTTCAATACAAGATACCTTTTTAGCATAAACATGTATTTATAGACATTCTTTCAGAGATACAGTGCAAGAGTAATTCAATTTCCTGGGGCGTTCTGCACCCCTAAAAGAGATCAACCTTACAAAGAAAAATCCCATGAGTTAATAGACTGCTTAAATGAAAGTAGATCAAAATATACCACCAAAACACTTGTTTTCGTTTTTAAAAAAGCTTTTAAAATATCAACACCTATCAATAATTGATTAACAGGTACAGATCTTTTACAGAAAATATAAATGCAGTGTAAGACTTGTGTTCAGACTTGTCTTTCAAGTACGGAGAGCATGTCTGTTTGGCATGGCAGTCATATTCAGTTCTAAATTCTCCTACAGCAGCATAAAAACAAGCCTCAAAATCATCAATAGGCTGAAAAAAAAACAAAACAAGAAAACATAAATATGGCTGTCATTAATAAAATCAGTGTAAGTCATCATTAAATAACAGTGCATTCATAAATAACTGACACTAGAGTCTCTATTAAGCCATCTTTTCAGGTGTCCAGATCTCCAGTCTCAGTGTCTAGAAAAACAAAGCCCACCTAGGCTGGAAAAGCAATCCACAATGGACAACATTTTCCAGTGTAAGTCCCGATTCTTAAATTTTGACAAATTGCTTCTTATTTTTTCCTCCCTGTATGTAACTGAAGTAAAACAGAATGGTGTTATATTAAATCTGTCATATTAAAATGAAAAAGCAAGTTATTATTCCTCCAGGAGATGGGGATTCTGATTTACACCTGGAAAATGTTTTGCATTACAGACTCATTGGGAAAAAAGTTTTGAACTTACTACATAATTTAATTCCAAATTAATAGATTCAGAAAATCATATTTTCCAGAATGCTGAACAGCAGCAATAAAGCAACTGGAACAGCCAGATTTTTTTTTTAATTTGCATTAATAGTGGCCAAAGTTCTTAGGTCATGTCTAAAATGTCCTGGTTTTCAACAGAACTGTGCTTCCAGTAGTTTTGAATGCAGCACTTCTAAATCAAAGTGTTGGCTTTTTTTTTTGAAGATGACTGCGTTGTATGAAATTAGACTAATTTTATATGTATGTGTTTGAAAACACTAAGGCTTATCTAGGTTCTTCCAAAAGCCTTATCAATATGCATTAATATTTAATTGCTGCCCTCTCCTTTCAGTGCTGAGAAAGTCACTTCTCACCAGCTGTATCTGCCTAGTAAGATGAAAAAGCTGCTCACTGGAAACAGGACTGTGACCTCCAAACTAATTTCATTTTAACTGTGTAGTTGCTGAATGACAGTGACTTCCACCAACAGTGTCTTGAATAGGGTGTGGAATGGCAACTATTTGATAACCAGTGAAATCTTTACAATAAGATCTGCAATATGTATTTACCTCAGGCATGCTACTAGTCCAGCTGGCATTAATTTCTTGGACCTCTTGAACCTCATTCCCATTATAATGGTCAAAAGAAAAGATGAAACTGTAAAAGACAATCCAATATATTTATGTTCTCATTTTTCTCAGTGGACCACTCAGGAACACACAGAGTTATCAAAGGTCATTGCTGTTTTTCTATGAACTGCAATTTAGTGAAACAGTAGATCAGAAACACAGTCTATAAAAACATTCTTGCTTTTCCAAAATACACCATTATGACTTCTTTTAGCTACAAATAAAGCTTCCATGTGCAGCAGAATGCTAAATCCTACTCCATGAAGACTGGGTAAGTTTGTCAGTCAGTCACTTCTACTCACCCATGTCTAAATTCATGGGGATACCAACAAAGTAGAAAGAATCTTGGCCACCAGTCTAGATCATTGCAGCTGTTTTCTAACTATTCAAGGAGCTAGAGCATTCAACTTCTTGTCTGTTTTATTTTTAGAATATTAGCTCTTTATTTGCTGAGCCTTAAAAGCTATATTGGAAGGTTTGCCACCTGTTCTTGCCACAGAATATGGCTATCAACATCTCCTTCTTCATGACTACAATTCCTCTGGTGTGACGGTTTCTACAAGGATTTCAGGGTGAAGGAAGAGACGAGATCTTTGACTCTATTACAGAAGGCTTGATTTATTATGTTATGATATATACATATACTATACTATACTAAAAAAGAAAAAGAAAAGAGAGTTTCCAGAAGCTGCTAAGCTAAGTAAAAAAAGTAAAGAATGATAACACACAAGCTGGCTTTGACAGACTCCCAGAGCTAGCTCTGCTGTGACTGATCACTGAACTGAAACATCTACACTAATACTAATCACAGATTTACTTGTTGCATTCTACAGCAGCAAACAATCATTGTTTACATCTTGTTGCTGAAACTCTCAGCTTCAGCAGGAAAAATCCTGAGAGAAGATTTTTCATAAAAGAAATGTCTGTGACACTCTGGAGCCTTTTGCTATGAGGGAACCATCCTTGCCTGTGGGCAAGAGGTGGGCAGCCCTAGAGGGCAATAAATGCAACACAAGCAGCAGAGAACAACTATGAAAGAAACTGCATCTTCTTCCTGGAGTAGTCTAATCTGAAAATGGAGACACCATTGAACTCATCAGGCATAGGAATTTCACTTTGAACTATGGCTGCAGAGTGCTACAAAAATGAGAAGATTAAGGAGAATATGAAACTGCAAAGATAGCTACCTTCATTAAAGAACTGGCACTTGAAATGCTTCCTAGAAGTGGGCAGAGAGGCAGGACTTCTCGTGAGCAGCTGGGCTTTGTCACTTTCACAGCCAAAGTAATGGCAGTCACACAGATCTCTTCCCTTTTTATGGTGTAGTTAAACCATCTGGCTAATTGTCTTCAAATTCCACTGTCTAATCCTGGGGCCAGTCCTGTGTTCATAGGTGCCAAAAATTAGTTTTAAACTCACTTCAGCATACAAACAAGCCCTGACAGTTACAAGTATCTTACAGAACTCTACCAACTATGTGCACTCATCAAAGATACGCTGCAAAAAAAATATTATGCTCCACTATCCATTGCTCTTATTTTCTAGTCACATAGCCTTGATCCTCTCAGGAATGTCTCAAGGAGTGAACTATTCCACAGCATGTGTCTTGCCAGAGTCCTGAGTATATTTACAGTTTATTACAAACTACAAAGCATAGTCACTCTGTAATGTTCTTTTTCCCCCCATTTGCTAGTACCTGGCCTTGCATATGTTCCAGAGACTTTTTAATGCATTCAACTTTCAGACCAGATTTCAGAAAGTGCTATACATTCACTGTTTCACCTTAAACCAAAGAAATTCAATAAATCAAGAGCAATTCAATCCAGTGAATCATTGACAGATCAGAATCAACTTGCATTATGAATGCTACTAACTCTTGCATACTGAGATTTGAATTTCTAAATCTACTTCAAACACATAAAAATGCATTAAAGTATCCAAGAAAACACAGGGCTTATTTCAGGTGAAGTAGCAAAATGCCTGAAATAGTAATTTATAAAACAACTAAGAAAATTTGCCTGGGGTACCCATTGGCTACATACTCTTTGTATGTAGGACAAGTTACAACAACCTTACTGTCAAGGTCTTGTACTAAAATATTACCTAAATTACTGTAGGAGAGTCTTGCATAGGTGAAATCTACTGTAAATAATTACGGTTTGGATGGATGGGTTGTTTTTAGATTTCCTAACCTTTTAAAGGTTTGGGTGCTTGCTTTATTTTACATGGTAATTTACTGTAGCGGTTTCTAAGTTCAGAGTGGTCACTTCCATGCACTTAATTTCCATCTTTCATTTGTGCTCTAGCTGCTTTTCACATTTTGGCATGTTAGGCACAAGTGAAAACTTTCTAGTTTTCCACAAAAGCAATACACATTTGTAATAAAAAGCAATTAAAACCTTTCTTTGTAAACATTCTAAACTAAGACTGCTTTAAAAAGTCTTTGATCCTTTTACTTTATGTAGGAAAAACTTTCTAAGGCAGTTGTAGTGAATTCTATCTCATCTCATTGCTGTAACTTCTACTAAATAAGTACTATACATTTCTCCAGTTGAGAAACTCCTCACATGCTTACGACTATGTGAAATGTAAAACACTGGCTATTTTAGATATCAGATGTTCAAAAGCACATTAGTGGAAAATTTTGTATTAGTTCCTTCAAAACCTGGGAATTGGGAAACAGGCAGCATTTATTAAGTTTTAATGAGTCTTCCATAAATTCTGTATCTAATTTAGTGACTTAATTGACCCACAGGAGTATAATAACATACACTACTTAAAAGCATCTCACACTAATGATTATAAATGTACATATATTTAAGGCTATGTCTTCATTCCAAAAAAAGTTTTGGGTTTTTTTTAAACAGTGGGATAACTTAATCTGAGCAAGGTCATGGTGGCAAAACTGGCAATCCAATTTAAGGCCATCTAGGAGCAGATCAGGTCCACAATTACCACCTTTAATAAAGAACTTGCTGGGAACACTTTGCTGTCAATGCTACTCAACATTTTTTAAAATGGAAATTTTTATAACTGTGACTGGTGCAAAGCACAAAGCCAGAATGAACAACATACCACAAATTCTAAGCTGAGAAAAACTAATTGTGTACCCACACAATCTAGATTAAATGCATTTTAAATGCATTTCTGCATGTGAAACCACAGCCTAAACCACCTTTGCTAAAACCATGAGTGAGACAAGCTCCCAACAGCTCTTATTGCAAATTCACTTGTGCAAGGTTTATGTCCCCCAAAGGGATTGTAGTTTTTTGCCTCCATGAGGGTTTCATGGCAAACTAGCTGCCACGACAATTATTGCCCAGGCTGTATCCTGTCTTCCTTAGCAGCAAAGGAAAACCCCTAAGTTAAACTGTTCCGCTCCCTGGGAGCTGAGGATACGTTGCATTATGCAACAGGGTATCCCACATTTCCTTTACTGCTCAGATTGCAAAATTCAATCTGTAACGCTAATGATTTTATTGCAGTACTATCTCCTGTTTATCAGCTGGATTTCACAATATGTGCAATGTTAGGCAAACATCTCATAAAAGGAGGTGCTGCCAGGTGGTAACACACACCTACTGGCTTTGTGCCAGTGATCTGCCTTACCTTGTAAATGGCTCCTGAATTTTGCAAGCTAAGTTGAAGTGTTGAACTCTAGTTAAAACCCAACATTTAAACCAAAGCAATACCCAAAATTTACTAAAAAGAGAATTTTACATGCAGTTCAGGATGCTGCTTGTTTGTTTGTTTACTGTAGTGAAACACTTACACAATGATATCTTCACATTTCTGGGATCACATGTTACACAGTAAGCTCCATAACCAGCCACAGCGCCAAAGGTGAGTCCAGCAGCTAAAGAGATTTTACTACCTGCAAGAAATCATTCCAGTGTTATTTCTCAACACAAGGTCTTTAAGCTCAATCTTTATACAGCAGCTGTCTCTCTACAATAGAACTGATTTTGCCACATTCCAGCTTACCTCACCCACTGTGAAGAGAGAGGTAATATTTCTGTAACTGGGTCATTCTAATGTGTAGGATTAGGGGCAAAGTCAACTAAGTTAGAGGGAGATGATCAGGATCCAGTAATACTTGCAACTTGGGAAAAATACAACCCTAAATTTGGCTATTTCCCCTATCACACTTAAGAAGGATGTTTGTAATTTCTCTGAACTGTATGTTCATTTAACTATATCTTACAGCACTTAGGAGTCTACAAAAATGGTAGAAATGTACCAATATATATAAAGAGTAAACTGGAAAACATGTGTGGTCATAAAGTCAGGCTTTTCAGTCTGACATCAGTCCTGGACAAAGAAATGCTATCACCAACATCACATTTAATGAATAAAGAATGAAAAAAAACAAACAAAAAAAAAGACAGTGAGGATGAAAACAAGGCTTCTAAAAGTAACTTGACATCTTCTTGCTATTGAAAAACTGGTTCATAAATCCTGGATATATCCCTAATATTTTAAATTTCTGAACAGACATTTGTCTTTGTACCATATGATAAAAGTGTAGAATCTGCACAGCAGACCTTATTTGAATTAAACTGATCCCCAAACATTTATAAATAAAGAATTCAGATCCCCGATGTAATTTAGTTCCCAATCCTTTTGAGTATTTTTAATCAAGACTTTGCAAGAAAACGTAAATCATAACCAATAAAAAATTATCTAGATCTGCCACAAGGATCGACCAAATATTAAAGAGTGAAGAGAACAGGTGAATGGGATAGTGAGTGCAGCTGGCTGCAAACACAAAACCACAGCGTTTTCAGAAATTCAGATGTGAAGCTGTGTCTCTGAGAGCAAAGCGTGTGTACGCTACGAAGGGAGATGCTGACCCTGAACCACAAGAATGGTGACGGACAATGGAACAAGGACGGTGAGAGATGCGCTGCCGGGGCTCTGCAGACAGCGTACGGGAACCCGCCCGCAGCTCCCGCCGCCCGTCCTCGGTACCGCTGCGACCTCTGCCGGGTGCTGAGCCGGGACACGGGACTGCAAAAACCCCTGGAATACCGAACTGCGCTTTGTGGTACACTGCCACCTAAAACTGCCTCGTTATCTTACTGAGAAAAGGCACCATTCTAACAGTACCAGAGAATTAGCCACCACAAGTAGAGGGGTTTTTTCCACCATGCATCTGGAAATGTCAGAATCAAGCCTGGATTTCTCTGTAGAAAATAAGCTTTAATCAAAGATATACTGTGCTCAACATACAAATGATTGAAAGGAGATGAGAAAGCCCAAAATGCATTTAAGGGCAAAGATAACATGACAACCTCCAGTCTTTGCCCTGAAAACAAGCTAACTTAAATGCTTAAGTTGGCCCAAGAATATCTCATGAAACTCAGCAGCATATGATGGATATAAAATGCAGCTGTGCTAATTACAGCAAAGTTTTCACGTTTCACAGTGCATAGAAGAAATCAAATGCTTCATTTCCAAATCCTTCTGTCCCAGTACTAACCTTTACGAGTGTATGCTACAACACCTCCAACCACCAGCAATGAAGCATATGCAAAACCAATCCAGTCAACAGCCATGGTCCCAGCCGTGGAAAAAACCAAATATATTGCAACTGAAGGCAAACAAATTCCTTCCTCCTGGTAAAAAAGAAATCATTACTTAATGGGTTCTAAATAACACTGCACTCTCCTAAGTCATGTTTGGCACTGTGTCAAAACATTCAGAAGGTGAAGGTGTGCCTCGCTATTGCACCATCCTTTCACTGACTGCTGCCCTTCCTTACACCCCAGTGTACCATGTTTCCATTAGGGGATTCTTTGGGATATATTTGGCACACATTTTTTCCCAGTCACAAATACATGTATGGAGGCAAAAAGCTTGACACCATCCAAAGCATGTTTAGTTGCACTTGTGTCATGCTGCTGAGCTGAGAGCACACTATGGATATGTACAGGTCTTCTGAGTGCTCAGTTCAGTGCTTGCATCTCCTTTCACCAACACTATACTTGGAGCACTTCAAGAGGCATGTAACAAATGCTGCACCAGGCAAAACCCCGAATTTTTAGAGTCTATTCAAAGTTTCCAGACAGAAACTTAGGCTGTTTTGGGACACTGCACATACAGGTACTTTATCCTGTATCTATGCCCCTTTTATTTCACCTTTACATTTCGATGCATTGTCTGAAGTTGGGCTTTTGTTCCGCAGAAAGCATTTAAGGCTCTGTTGTAATGCTTGGTCCCTACTTCGCTGGCAGTGCTGTGTAAAGGCAGGAATGGCAGTGCTGATGTGTAAAGGCAGGAATGGCAGTGCTGAGCAGCCTGAGAGCCCCTGCAGCACCACGGCCTCTCTCCCATCAGCCGGTGGGGCACACCTTTGCCCTCCTCCTCCCAAATTAATTAAGCACATCTTTCTTTATAGCTCAGCGTTTCTGCCCTTGACCACAGTGTTAAAGGGTGAGCAAAGAGTGCTCACGCAGCTTTTCGTGTCAAGCCTTTAGTATTTAAAGTAAGTAACTCGCAGCGAGCCCACTCCAGGTCATAAGCCCTCAGGACAAAAGGTGGCTTTAGGGGGCCATGGCAACCCGGAGAACGAGGTTTGCAGAGGCGGGGGCAGGGATGCGGGGACAGGGATTCCCAGGCCTTTGATGTGCCTGGACTTCGTGGCCGCCTCCCGCCCGGGCCCGCAGCCCGCATCTCGCTTCCCAGCGGCGCGGCGCGGCCCCCGGGCTCAGGCGGCCCCGGGCGAAGGCAGGCACCTGCGGGGGGCGGCTCCGGGCTCAGGCAGCCCCCGGGTGAAGGCAGGCGCCTGCGGGGGGACGGCCCCGCGCTCCTCCCAGCCGCCCACTCGCCCCCCGCCGTCCCCGCGGAAGCTCAGCCCCGCCGTACCTCGTCCTGCCGCGCCGCCCCTCCGACCTGCCCCGGCCCCGCCTCCCGCGCCCGCCGGGCTCCGTGGGGCGCCGGCCCGGCTCAGCCCCTTCGGCGGCGGAAGGAGGCCGCCTGTCGCCGTCATGGCCGCGGTGCCGTCCGAGGCGCCCGCAGCGCCGCTGGCGGAGCGGCGGCTGGCGGCGCTCGGCGGAGCCGGGCCGCAGGGGACAAGCGGGTGGCAATGAGCCGGCAGGGCCCTTGCGGCCAGGGGGGCAATGGTATCCGGGGGTGCATCGGGAAGAGCGTGTCCAGCGGGAGGTGATCCCTCTCCCCCCCCCCACTCGGCCCTAGTGAGGCCACATCCAGAGTGCTTTGTCCAGTTCTGGGCTCTGCAGTAAAAGAGAGACGTGGAACTACTGGAGAGAGTCCAGCGGAGGCCACAAAGATGACATGGGATCTGGAGGATCTCTTTTATAAGGACAGACTGCAGGACTCGAGTCTGTTCTGTCTAGACAAGCATGAGAGAGATCTCATTCATGGATATAAACCAAAGCTGTGTGTTGGGAGGGCGGTGCCAGACCTGCTGGTGGTGCACAGCAACAGAGCAAGGAGCAATGGCCATAAATGAAACCATACGAAGTTTCAGCTCACTTGGACAGAGCATGGTACTAATAATGAACTAAACGGTCTGTATGGGTCCCTTCCACCCCCAGCAGTTCTGTGATTCTGTGAGTTGTGGCTATGCCGGTGCAGTAGGGCAGCACACTCTGTTGGGGCCCCTCAGTTACTGTGCCCTGCTCCTGCTTGAGACTCCTTTTCTGGCCATTCAGGCTCTGGAAAAGTCCATGGATATTTTACTCTTTTGAGGCCAACCCCCCTTGCAGTGTTTGGGATGGAAGAACTCAGGAATGAAGGAGTCCCATCTGCAGATCCACTTGTCCCCAAAGTGCGCCCATTCCACGGAGACAGGGTGAGGGTCTGCTGCCTGCAGCACCCACAGTCGCCCTGTGACTCAGCAATGGGCGCTCATTGCTGTGTCAGGCACCCTTCTGCCCCCTGCCCCTCTCAAAAGCAGGTTCCTCTCTCTCCTTGCTTGTGTTTTTTCAAAGTCTGAGGGCTGCTGCATGAAGCCAGGTGAGCAGGCACGTAGGCTGAATGCTCGGATGTGTTTGTCAGGGTAAACATCAGGCACAAGCCCCGACACTCTGATACTAAACACGTAGCTAATTTATGAAACTGCTTGATGTGGTTATTTTAACACTGACTTCTTGTCTGCTAGCCCTTTTTGCTGGACCTATTCCACTGCAAGCTATTTTTGTCCATATTTTGTCCCCCTCCACAGTGTTTCTTTAGCTTTTTCTCAAGTGAGAGATTCTGGACCAGCACAGGACGTGTCCTTCGGGGGTGATATAGGGGTGCCTGTGTGCGACGTTCCCCACACTTCCCTTGTTCCCACAAATAGACTGAGCATAAACATGGCCACAACAAGGAGAGACTCACAATGCCATGTGATAGGACTTGGATACCTGCCTTCTTCAGAGGTCATTTGAAAATCTCTGCCAAAATCCTGTGTTTCCTTTAGATTTCTTTGCTTAAAGGTGTGGGAGTTTTCCGCTCCAAAGAGCTAACTGGAAAGCAAATCAACATTCTCATTAGGGTTAACGTATCTAATTTCCACTCCTAACATTCCATTTGGTTTTTTCTGGTAGTGTTTAGCTGCTGCAATACAAACCCACTCCATGTCAGCTGTCCAAGTCTGTCTGCTCAGTGGAAAACAGAACTGCTCTCCTTATCTCACCACAGTGTCTGTGGGAAGGAAGACTTAAGGTACACCAACTTTGGAAAACAAACACAGGACACTTGAGGGCAGGATGGCTCCAAAATGCAAACAAAAAGTGGATTCATAAGCTGAAATCCAGAAAGTGGATTTCTTGATGAAGTATTATGAGACTTGTGGCTCTTGAAAACACAGTAAAATAAACAGGGAATTAAATGGAGCAGAACCATGCAATTCTATTTGAGGGGATTCCAAAGTGCAACAAATACAGTATCTTTTGGCACCTCTAGGATAATGACCAGTTGTGTTCACTGATTCAATGATACTCATCACTTAATAAGACTGGGTAACCCTAAAGTCTGAGTAAAATTTGAAATCACATAATTATATGCTGCTTGTTATGTTCCCTTCAATTTTCAATTACAAAAAGTATTTGGTACTGTTTTCCCTAAGGTTTTACTTAACTGTTGTCTGATGTGAAATGGTTGCTGTATTTTACAGCACAGATGGGAGGTTTTGAATAGAAGGAGAATTAATTAAATTAGTTTTTGGTAGCATGACAAATCAAACACCTCAGTCCTTACAGAGAGCTGCAACAGAGTTAGCAGCATAGCCAGTGTTACTGTTGCTGTGTGCTTTCTAGTATAGTTTTCACTTGCTTGTTACTGCCAATCTGAGCTGCAATTCCCCTGTTGGGTGTCTGCTTCCAGCTGTTTTATTTTAGTTTGTTTTGGTTATTTTGTTTTGTATTATGATTTGTTTGCTTTGGTTTTGGAAAGTTCCATTTACAACAATTGAGCCAACTACAAGGATGAATTTAGGCAAAAATACATGGTTTTGTCCATTATAAACATAACTATTTCACTGAACAGCCCCTAGCATCTCTTTGCTTTGAAAAAACAAACTTTCAAATCTGGCAAGCAAATTGTCTTAGTTTCAGGGATATATTTTTCCATCTTCTGGAAAATGTGATCTGAAGAGGAAAAGAGTTAAAAGTGTTGAGTGGAGGCTTCTTAAAATTGTACAGCCCTGTCCATAGAAAGTTTCACCTGTATTATGTGTTACCTTGTGTTAGCCCCAGCTACAGTCCCACCTGAACGTTGGCATTCTTCCCTGAGAAAGTCTGAGCTCGTGCCTTGCTTTGCTTATGTTGTGTCTAAAACAAGAAACCTCTAAGGGGCTTGTGTAACAGAGCCCATCTCTCTCCCCTGGAGCATTTTTGCTGAGGCTACCTGCTTTTAGAGATGGTGTTGGCAGGAGGAAGCACATAAATGACCCCTGTCTCTGGTGAGATGTTTGTGTTTTTTGTTGGTCTTCCTGTATTAAAACCAAGGGCTACTCATAATTGTGAGCTTCGAGTCAGCTTTATTGCTAAAGGCTATCCCAGAACATAAAGTGATTCCAGAAGGGATCTGGAAGGGAATGGTGTCTCTGAATGGAGGGAATGGAAGAGTGCCTCTGAAATCCCATAGACAGAAGAAAAGGTACTGAGATGGGGAGAAGACAGCAGCTAAGCACCCTGAAACAGGTGTCATTCTGGAATATTTTTGTGCAAAGGCTGTTCTCCTCATTGGGTGGGATTATGGAAAAGGAAGAGGAGATAAAATACTGTTTCTGAAATATATGTTCGGAGGCTTCAGGTTTAGTGATCTAGTTAATGAAGGAAGGAGGCAGTTGTTATATTCCAGTACAAGAAAGTGACTGTTAGGTATAATTTCTGTAGGCTTTTATATACACACACATAGGCAGATAAGCAGTGAGAAGGACAGTGGTGTCAAAGTAATAGGAGCTTCTTTTAAAAAGCTGAGGAGGTTGATGTACAGACTGATGTACAGCTTTCTGGGCTGACTTTGTGGGTTATTAGACTGCAGTTCTGAGGTGTCACTTCCTTGAAAATTTAGTATGAAAGCTTAAATCTGGAATCATCAATCAAATAGTAAAGACAGAGATACTGTTTTTAATAATAACTATGATGTAACCTGGCAGGCAGCCACACAAATTTAAGGCCTTTTCTATGAATTAAACATATATTAACATGAACCAAAGGCTGCAAAGGAAAAAGAGATGGGTTCTTGGGCAGTGATTTCAGAGGAGATGGTGCTCAGGTTTAACAGGTCACTGCTGCTGAAAGGGCCTCTCATCATTTCCAGTTTTGTGTTCCAGTCTGTTAATTTGTGAAGTAATTGATGAGTTTTGCTCCATCTCTCCCAGTCCTCAATGACTGAGTCAACAGCCTGGCAGAAACAAAACCAGGCAGAAAAGAACTCACCTTTTGCTGAATTCATTCAATCAGTCATTTGTTTAAATTAGTTATGCCAGGAGTCTTTACAAAGCATCAGAACATGAAGGAAGAGATGGGATTGCATGACCAGCTGGGAGGCTGGGGAGAGTCTCTGTAGGCATCAGCAAAAAGAAAAGTGAGATAACCTGAAACTCTGCATTTTCTTTGACTTGTCAGGAAGCTTTGCCTGCAAGAAACTATTAGGTATGGCACCAACTGAAATTCTTGGTGAATTTGGGGAAATGCAACCCATGGTTATGGTTGTTCAGTGGTATGTCAGGAATCTTCCCAGATGCTGAGTCCAGCAAACACTGAAACAAGGTGCATGCCCACAGAAACCTACCTGTGGGCATTGCAAGCTGACAATATCCACAATATTAGTGTGAGAAATTAGGTTCTAGCTACATATAAAGGTGGAGAGGCCAATAGTAACAAAATGCAAGAATGGAGTTGTGGGATACAGTGGTTTGAGAGAGCATATGTTAGATTGTTTCTGCTCACCAGGCATAATCAAAGGGCTGTAGGTGGTGTTGAGAGTGAGTGGTTAAACTGCCTTGGCTCCTGCTCAATGTAGTGGTTTCATTTTCCCAGTTGAGTTCTCAAAAGCTGATAGATTTCATCTGAAGAAATGGAGGTTTTTCTCTTCAGTATCTCAGGAATCCTTGGTCTAACTAAATCAGATTAGGACCATTATCTGTTCTCTGCCACTGATATATCCCAATTTTTCCATCTTTATAATAAGCATGTGGATTTTAAAGTAGGTAATGAAGTCAGAGTGAAACTCTAAGGGATTTCAAAGTTGTTTGAAGTGGCTTATTAGTCATTATTTGGTGTTTTCAGCTGATTGAAAATAACTCATGAGGATGAAAGTTTCTTGGGTCAAAGAAGGGGTTTGTGTGTGTGTGTATATTTTCAGACCCTTTCCCTAATATTTGTCATCCTATGATAGACAGCAAATCTCTGATACCTCTCACCACTATGTGCTTGTGCAGAGGGGTCTGTTTTCACCTGCACATACTGAGAGACAAGTTTTTCAGACAACAACTCACTGAAGGACAGAGGCACAGAGGCACTTGCCCTCTCCAAGATACCCCAAGATACACCAGATACTCCAAGAATTACCTAAAACCTGTATGTGCCTCAAAGCTTCCTGGTCTGAAAAACAGTTTGAGGCTAGGGGAGCTTTAGGATGAAAGTTCATAGATAAATGCTCTGTCCTTACTCTTTCCTAGACATCAGTTCATGCCCTCTGTTGTAACTGTTTTTCTCCTGCCCATGGCCATAGACCAAGATAGGAGCATGAGCTGGCTGAACTTTGTTCAGCTCCAGTATGGGTAGGCTTGTGAACAGGAGTATCCACATCATAGGCGTCTTCCAGATCATTCTCACACTAAAAAGAAGGAAAAGTAAGATGCAACATCCCTCCCAGATGGAGGAGCTCTCTGAGATCCTAGCTTTTATGGGGTGCACAGTGTGGCTCAGGCTGTGATTTTGCAATAACTTATTTCGGTTGCTGAATTCCCCATTGTCAGTCACTTCCTTGACCCACACATTCAGCAAGCTCTGTGCTGAGCCATGATGATAAATCATCAGAAAATTTAGCTCACTGCTGACATTTGTGTTCTGAAAATACAATCTTAGATCTGATCCTTAAAGATGGTCTTTGCTTATGTATTGAAGAAGGGACTGAAAGATGGAGGGACAGCCCCACTGAAACCCACATCCAATACTCTCAGGGATCAAATACAAGGAAGTGAAGCTACCCACGGTGTGAGTGTCAGTTTGGAGAGAATGGATGTAATCAGGATTTATAAAATCAAGGCAGTGGGTAGAATGAATAAAGATTGATGTTTTCCAAATCCTCCAGAAGTAGAAGTAGGGGCAGTTGTTGAAACTAGTAGAAATTGGTTTAGAAAAGATAAAATGGAATATACTTTTTTTTGTAGCAGATATAATGAACTTGTTGAATTTACTGCTGGCAGAGGTTTTGGAAGCAAATGGGTCAGCACACTGGAAAGGAGACAAAACAGTTAAATGGACTGCATATTCATAGAGAGATGCAAAAAGAATTTAATAGGGATATGCTCCCTAGCATCCCTAATATGATGATTGTGGGTGCTGGAGGAGAATAAAGGAAATTTATATGCCTGGCTTGTTCTCTTTAAATAGTATCTCTTGTTATTAAAGAAAGGATACTGGGGATAGCTGGATGTTGGTCTAACCCACCAGGACATCCTTTATGTTCTTTTCAGAGCTCTGATTTTGTGTCTGCAGGTATGTGAGGATAAATACAATGTTGGTAGGAGTTTGTATTTTAATTTTTGAAGATGATACTTCAGGGTTCTCTTATGTCAGTGAGACCTGAACCATAGGTCACTAAAACTGCTTTGCACCCTGTTGAGGAAACATACACTTTTAAGACAGTTCATGTAATATCAGTGCTTAGATAGGGACTCTTAGACTGAACTATAGCCCTCCTGATGTTGCACTTTCCCCTGAGATCCTTTTGCTTTGTCTGCGTAGAACTTGATGAATACTCATGTCTCAGGAAAGATTTTGTAAGTTGTGATAGAATTTCCCCCAGGATATCAGTGTATTTTGGAAATATTATTTGATAGTCATCTGTTGGAAAATATCTAGTGCAGCTGAAGGAGAGAGAGTGCCAGATTAGACAGATTACTAGGCATGAATCCCAGCCCTTATTTGTACGAGTACTCCTGCCTTCAGATAATCACATTAACATCAGGAGTATTGCTTACAAATGTACTACTGAGAAAAAGTGGTGAACAGGCTTGGGCCCTGAAAGCAGCATTCTTTTTCCAGCACTTTCCTATTGAGATTCTGACCTTTTTCTCATCAGAGTTGGTACATCCATAAGGAGGACCACCCACTACTCAGCAGCCTCGGGTAATGATTACCAACCCATCTTTTACATCTATCAGAAGTAACATTTTTAAGAGTTCAGATGTTGTTTTCCTTCCCTTTCCTAAGCTCTTCCCACACTTAGAGATACACAAGTACTGTGTTTCTTGCTTGGTTGATTATGAAGCCAGATCTTTTGTCTCCTCTGAGGGCTTTTTTGGTGCTTCTCCAGTGCAGATGAGCCAGGAACCTTCCACAAACATGTGCTAGAGGAGCCCCCAGTGGGTGGTGAGACTGGTATCTCATGGTGGTTGTCATCAGGCAGCGTGGGTTAGGATATGTCTTGCCAAGCCTGCCTGGAGAAGCACAGCTCAGTGAGACCTTAGGGATATTGCTTAATAACAGCAGTAACTTAATTTGAAAAAAAGACAAAAAAGCTGTCTCCATTTTTTTTTTTTGGCTGAGGATACCCAAAGGAATACCACTGGGAGTGCAAAGGGAAGATTATGAGCATCAAATTATAGAAAGTGTTTTCATGTCTACTGTTGGGTGCAATTACTCACGCTTGGAAAAGACAAAGTAACTTTTCTTTATACACCTAAAAGAAGAAGCCAAGTTAAAGTACTTACATAGATCAGCCACAAACGTGAAAGTGTGAGATAATGCCAACAACTCTGCAACATAAAATCCAGGTTTCAAGCCAAACATCCACGAAGGAAGAAGTATTCCATGGAAAATATCATATTCTTGCAGGTTTTCTGACCACAGAGTTACACTCATTATGGTAAAGCTATAATTGCAGCCTTGTGAATAGAGTGCTGCAGACAATGGCCTGTCAGTGTTTTTCCACTATAAATTCTCATGTGAGGTTTGCAATTTTGTGAAATACAATTATCTTTGGCTGGGATATCCAGCTATATTCTCATCCCAGAAATTGACCTTTTTTGTGTGCATGTTTGTTTCCTTTACTGAGTTGTTCAAAGTTCATTGTTTGGTAAGTGTTTGAGCCTTTCTGATTGCTTGGCTGCTTGTGCCTTATCTGTACTCTGAGGATGTGTGAAGAGTTTGCTGTCACTGGTAATGCATCAATGCTTTGTAATATTTAGGGCTGTCAGGCTGTTGCAGAGTCCACACTTTGGACCAAACTGCCTACATTTGTAGTGATGTGGTTTGGGAAACTCAGGACAGCAAGATTATAGCAAATTAGCCCTGACTAGCATACCCAGGCATGCACAGCAAAACGTGCTTTAGGGAATACTAGAGTATATTATTACAGCTATGGAAGGAAGGAGAATTGACCACGCCAGTTAAATGGGTAAAATTGTTAAGATTTGTCTGTCTTAAAGAACAAGAAATTCTGAATTGATGTTTCAAAAAATGTCCTAAAACCTGTAGGATTAGAGAACACCTGCAACATGCAAAAACCACTTTTGCAGTTCTGATTGTGGTAATAGAGATCCAAATCAGCCCAGTTCATTTTTTTTCACAGATAACTCAAGGGAGAAAATACGGTGCCAACACTGAATGCTGATCCCCAGATTGAAGTATGTTTAGTTACAAGTGCTAGCCATGTAACACCTGTATATGAACTCCTGTAGAAATAGGACATCTGAAATAACCGTATGTGTAATGCCTTACTTAAAAATAATTATTTTGAGACAAATATTACATGCACTTATGGGATCTCACCTGTAGTTAGATACAGTTTAATAAACATGAATTTATTCAGTGTCAATCAATGCTCTGGAAGAAAACATGAAATCCTTGTGCTACAGAGATTTCTGGTTGCTTCAGCAACTCGTTACAGGTTGTGGGGTAAAGCTGCTGAGTTCACACAGTTTAAAATAAATATGAATCAAAGCAGTTTATTGCTTTGTTGGCAGAGTGTAATTATACAGCAATCAGTGAACTATGGAAACGAGATCAGTAGTACAAATAGGCAAAGCATGCTAGAGATTTCTAAACAGTCTTCTATAACTAATCTGAGAAACACGCAGGCACACATATGCACAGAGTTGTATGCACCCCCTCAACTCATGGGCAGTATGGGTTGCAAAAACACCCCCCTTCCCAAAGATTGCAGATTTCCCTGTTTACATGTCTCCTGTGGGAGATGTGGATCTTCTATCTTTTTACAGATCCCTGAAGTTCCCTACAAGTCATGGGCTGAACCACACACCCTTGAGACAGTTGTTTCCCTTCCAAGGTCTGTCCTGTTACAAGTTTTCACACTTCTTTAATATTTTTTTTCAGTCCAGCTCCTGCATTGTGTCAAGTCTCTTTGTAACTCCCCAGTAACTGTTTAATCTGGCTGACGATCATCTTCTGTAACATGATCAGTTTGGGCAAATGCTGGCTGGGCAGTTGGGTGTGTTTCATCTGCAGATACACACAGATACTCAATTCACACACATCTTTATCTTCAGGCATGACATTACCTATGCCATTTGTCCAGGGTGTGCTGTGCATCCCTGCCAGGTCCATAGTGAGGAAGGGCCCTCCCTGGGAGGTACATGGGCCACAGGAACAGGAAGAGGAGCAAGGGGCATGGCCGAGCTGCCTGCAGCCGCGTGGCTAACACTGTTCAAACCAGAGTGACTTGTGTTCTGGATGCATCCCCCTCAGTAGATGGTGATGATAAGTGGGCAAGCAAACCTATTTGCAGACTCTCTTCATGCTCCAAAATCCAAAAATAAAATTAACAGTTGCTTTACTAAAGGTGTTTTGAACACCTATTATGATTCTCAATATAGGCATCATAAATGGGATGGAAACAGCAAATTGGATCATTGGAAAAACTGCAGAGAGACCATCTGGACCTGGAGCTTTAATGGATTGTAAAGAATTTACATTTCACACTCCCACAGTTTACATTTTTTGAGGTGATAAAGACATTGGGATAATTTTATTTTTTGGATGTTTTACATAAAATGAAGAGCCATGATTGAAACTGGAACTGGAGTCAGGAAATAACTAGATTGTGTACAATGTGGTAAAGTGCTAACAAATACCCATGTGCTACATGATTAATTTAGTATAAATGCCAGTTGTGGATTTGATTTGTCAGCAGTTGGCTTGGGTTTTGAGATTACTGGCCAATAATTTAACTGATGATTTGATCTATAACAGAAGCCTCAACTTTTGGGAATGAAAGAGAGTTGCAGTGCTAGTGAAATGCATTAACTATAGGCAGAACTGTTAGCTGCTAGAATGGATGCTGATACATTCTGGGGCCTTCATGCAGCTGGTGAATAGTCTACAGTATGATTTATGGTGGTAAATCAGGACAGGGAATAGAACCAAGTGACTGCTATTGTTTCAATATGTCTTCATGCAGTGTTTTTGAATTGCAGATACAGAGGCAAGGAACACTCTGGGTCTGTCTATAAATACAGCTGCAAAGTATGGCACCGCTCTTGCCTCTGAGTCAATCTCTAATCTGTGTTCTTGGCATATCAGCACTGGGCCGTAGGGAAGGGCCATCTGTCAGAGGTAATTGAAAATGGAGGCACTGACCATCTGTGGTATTTAAAGTCTCCTGACATTTTTTGTGACCTAAAGGATAATTCAGTGTTAGAATTTATATTATGTCTACCTATTACTGTCTGCATTTTTCAAGGGGCATACATTACTCTTGGTTTGTTGTCTTTAATTTTCATTGCCCATCTCTTTATCTCACACAAACCTATTTTTAACCCCTCTCTGCAGTTCACTCTTGACAGAAGTGACCCCTGTAAATCTTTGTAAGTTTGAGGATTTTTAGAATATGTGCCATGTAAATTACAAGTTACTGTTATCGCTGGGCGAAGAAGAAGCTTCCCTTAAAACCTTAAGGTTTGACCAGGCTAAAATGGAATTAGATCTGGTTTCTACTTTGCAAAAGTCAATCAGTGCTGTATTACATTGCTTTCCCGTTTTCCCTATCATCTAAATGATTTAGCAAATGGAAAGGCCAGCTCTATTCCAAAGAAAAGATGTATAAATATATAAAGGTGCCTGCAGACTTCCTGTATGTGCACAGCTATAGCTGTTAACACTAAATAATAATGTACACTGCTTGTGGGATCAAACTCTTGATTACATTAAGAAATTAAAAAAGATTTGTAATTCTTATTTTACATATCAAACCGTTGAATTTTATTTAAACATTTTTTGGGTGTGTCAGTGTGAAGGAAACCAGCTCTGTCAGGTACACAGACACACACAAAGAGTAAGTTTTCTTTCTTCCAAAAAAAAAAAAAAGTTGTTGGAATATTTTTGTTAATTATACTTCTAATCCAGGCATTCAAATACTGTACATATGCTGAGCTCACATGAAGAGAAAGAAAAGATATAGAGAATTTTAAATAAAAATGCACTCCCAGCAGGATTTGAAGTACACTTCTTTGAAATACAAAGCCAGAACTTTATTATCAAAGCTAAGCATATTTTCTGAACATATTCAAGGTACTGTTATGGTAGCTGAAGGAAGCCTGTGAAGTTGCTTGGAGTTTGATAGTATAAAAACTAAAACACATTTATGTTTCAGCAGATGATTGGCAGAAATCAGAATGGAGCCCGTTTTTCTGAGCAGATTTGCATGCACACAGAATGCAGAGAGGAGAGACTAAAGGCTCTTTTTCTGCACAGCCTTGTGCTCTTTCTAGGCAAACACTCCACCACCGTTAGGCAGTGGGGCTCTGAGTATGGGATGCAATACAGAGCACAGAGCAGCTGAGTATGAAGGCTGTGTATTTGTGTCCCAGAGAAGCCAGGCAGGAAATACACCCTTTCCCCATAGCATCCTCCTCTCCCATTTCATCTTAATACTGCAGTGCCAGGAGAAGAGTGCAGCATACAGGAGTTGCAGAGTAGAGAATGCAGAGACTGCCCATGGCATACTCATCCCTGACACCTTAGAGTAATGGTGATGTTGGCAGTCCTGGCCCCTGCAGTGTGCTGAGGCTGCAGTGCTCTGCACACCTGCATGGAGCAGCATGATTTGGACCACAGAGAGTGCTGTGACCATCTGCCTGTTTATTTTCAGAGTTGGAAGCTGGCAGCTGGTTGTAGAGCTGGGAGGAAGGTGACTTTGTCACCTCCCTGTTTGTGCCACCTCCAGAGCCTGCTTCTAAAGGCCGGAAATGAGTTGCCAAAAAACATCACTGAAAGACTGACTCTTTCTTAGGATGGAAATGTTCTTCTCAACCACCAGAGGCTATAGACCAACTGGCTTTGGTTTCCAACAGTAAAATAAATCTATTTGGATTTTAGTGGTATTTTTCTTCCCTCAGAAGCCTTTTGAAGTTGAAATAACTGCATGAATCCTGTGTTAGGATAATTAGTCTGACACAAACTAGCTATCAAATTCATCACCTGAGGGAGTTTCTAGGCTATTCTTGGGTACCACATTGCCTCACAGAAGCTTCTGCTGTCTATTGCATTCCTGCTGCTGTTTGCTGTCTCTGAGGAAAGGAAGGAATTTGCACTTTTTTAGGGGCTGGTTTGGAGGCTTTATAGAGGGAGGAGGTAAAATTGGTTCAGAGCCTTCAACCACAGACTCTACGAAATGCTTGTTTCCAGCATGGACATGGTGCTCGTGGTCAGATTCACATTCTAATACTACAGTGAAGGAATGTACTTCTGCAGCTTCCTATGCTCTACCACTGTTATCTCTAAGTCACCATCATCTTCTGGGACTAGAAGCATCTAACTTCAGCCCAGCCTGTCAAAACCTCTGGTGATCTGAATTCCCTTTTTATGCCTTTGCACATAGCAACATCTTAGCTGCATTTGATGAGAGTGGTTTTGAAAGATAAAGAAGCAAATTCTCACTCTTGTTTATGATTTCAGACTCTTTTTGAGAAAAGGTTCAGTGCACCCACATTTAAATGTAACTTAGTGTTCTTCCTTCCTATTTTTGAAACTTACTGTGCATGTATATTATGGAAGACGGATGTTACTAGCACAAAACAGTGTGCTTGTTATCTATTATACCATGATATATTTACTGAGAAAATTTCAATAAATAAACCACAGGCTTGAACCTCTGAACCCTTCTAAACCAGCTGATTCCCATGGTGGGTTCAGGAGTTTTTATGGATGGATGCTGTGTTCTCATGAGAATTTTACTGAAGCTCGTAGACTTGAAACTGACTAGCAAGAGAATTTATGAGGTTACATGGGAACGATCACATCTTTCATTCCAACACCCTATGAGTTTATAAAATGAACCCTTCGTTAACTGTGTTAAAAGAGTGTTATTGCAACTTTAAAAAAATACCTCATGTCATGATGATTTCTCATCAGTCAGAACAGCTGGTTAATTTTACCAACTTTTCAGTTTTCAATTATCCTAGATTAGAGTGTTGGTTAAAGGTTTTTTGCTAAAAATTGTGGGGGAAAAAAAAACAAAGAAGGGGGAATGTCATAAGTTACTAAAGGCATCAAAGAACCCTGGTCAAGATGGATAATAGAAAGGGTGAATATTGTCCACTATGCATTTGCTTAGCCTCTATTCTGTTTATCCTCTTGAATACTCTCTAAAATTCCTCTTGTGATTTTGTTTAAATTTAGAACAATCTTGATGTTCTGTAGCTTCTCATTATCCCACTTGAAATGTAACTTAAAATGTTATTTTGCATCATGTAGTTGAGCTGGAAAGTTGCCTAAGCCAGGAACTGAGGTCTGTGCTAGTGAACTACAGAGGAAGTGGTATAAGCAAGACTCCGTTCTGGGTATATTCCAATATTTTATTACATTGTGTGTACTAATGAGTAGAGAAAATGACTGTGAGCCAGGAAGGGCAGAGTTTTAATCAAATGACTCATGATATGGCCCTCGGCAAAATACGTGACCTTGTAATTCAGTCATCTTAGCTGTAACAGTGGGTAAAAATAGGGGTTCAGTGTAGTGTTCAGGCAGAGATGCTGTTGTGCCTGCTTCAGCTGCGTTCAAGGTCTGCAGTTTTTTTCCTCCTATGGACTAGATACAATGGGAAGACAGAAGATCTCCTCTCAGCTGCTCCAGAAAAGCTCAAATCCAATATGACATATTTTTCCTTGAACAAGAGCTTTCAAAACTGTCAGATGGTGGTCGGTCCTTTCCTCTCTCTGATTCACCTATAAGTGATCAAATTTGTTGGCCATGGTGGTGATCAGGTGCCAGGGAGACCAGGCACAAGGAGGATGAAGATGCACATTTTGAATGGTTGGTTCAAATCAGGTACATTGCTGGTGCAGTTTGCCCAACCAGACAGAGCTAGAGACTGTCTGGACTGCACCGTTTAGTACACTAATACCCAAAGGCTGTTCTTTAATTGGTACATGATGTGCATCAGATTTCCAAGTGGCACTGGAAATGCAGGCTTGGCCACCAACAAGCTGTGGTTGTTTAAGATGTCACCAGCCTTGTTTTAAATCAAGGATACATCTTTGGTACTTGGCTATTGCTGTGCTATTTAAGAGCAGTCTGTTTCTTCTTCTGCTTCCTTCAGCTCTGTGTGTTAGTCCTTATGGCTTTCTTGGATCATGGCCCCAGAACTCCACCTGGGAAGCTTCAGACCCTCAGCAGTGTGTGAAAGCACTCACCTGTCCCCAAGATCCTGTCAGATAAAGGGGCCATACAGAAATATCAAGGAAACCTATTGTGTGTCTAAATATTTCAGGCCCTAAAAACGGGAAAGGACTGGTTCACTTTGCCAGATTTGGAACCATCCATTTTATTTCAGTGTCACGTTACACGCTGCATTCTCATTGTCTTTCAGAAATGTGGGGAAGAAGACCTGGGGAGATTTTACTGCTTACCTGATCTGCTTTCATACCTTAAAGACCTGTTGTGATGGCAGAACACAAGGAGCTGGAGTATCCTTGGTTCTTAGCCTACAGACTTAGCAGAACTGCATTTTCATATGATTGTTTAAGCATAGGGAAAACATAATAAATACGTCCCATATCTCTAATCTTTGCTATCTCAAAACAGGAAGGAATGGGCAAGGTAGATACTGTAGTGCCTTTTGTAAATCAATTGATCTGTGTATTTTCGCATGTTTATGCAGAACAGGTTGACTAAGCCTCTTGTGCTTCAGAGAGAGTGTATCCTGGGGCTAACATTTTACTGATCCTGTGAAGATTAAAAAAGGAGGAAAGTGCGTACAAACAGGACTACAAATCATTGAAGTTATTAAATAAGAGAAAGGCACTAGGTTGGCTCAAAACCAATCTGGAAAGGCTCTTTGTTGACCACATCTGGCCTAATTTTTTTTTTTCTATCTTATGTACTTTTATGAATTTGGTTATCTTCTCTTTGACATTTCACGTTCATTAGGTTTCTTAGTTTTATGGTTTGGTTCATGTGAGCACAGCAGTTTGGAGTTGGATCATCCTCAAGTTCTACAGCAGTTAAGGAGCAAATGCAGAAACATTGTTTTATTCTTTAATAAGATCTTTCCATTTTTCTCATGTTTATCAGCCCACAGAATACCATGAATCAACAAAGAGGTTCATTTTATATCTCTGAATGACCATCAGTTTCTCATGGGACTACATTGCAAGTAATGCAACTGTTTAGGAATGGGCCAATAACAGTTTTGGTGTTTGGTGTCTCTGGCAAATAAAAAATTGTTCCCCTCATAATTGTTCCCCTCAGTCATATTGCTGATTATCTGTATCCTTTTCCTGACAGCCACTGCCCAGCAGAGGGGATGGCTGCTAAGCGTGGATCTCTACTGGAACTGCCCTACTTTGCTCTCTGAACAATTATTTCAGGCTCTAGCAAGCGTCTGTTTGCACAGGCAGCTGGCCTGGTGCAGTGTACATTGCTGACACTGGCATGCTTTTATTGCCTTGTTCAGGTCAGCATCCTGCCCTGCTGCCTGTTTGCCAGTTCTGGCCCTGCCAGCTCCCTACACTTCTTCAACCAGGGCTGCAAAACACAAAGCTTACTAGTAATTGTTTAGTGTTTAGAGGTAGTTTTAAATGTAGGAAAAAAGATTTGATTGTTGTGACCTGGCTAGGAATTATGATTTCAACTTGTGCTTCCAAGTGTGCTTCACTATTTTAGATATTTTCTGATAAGATATTATTTGACCTTTGTACTATCTGTCAGTGATGAATCTCTGGCCTAATCTAGGACTGTGGTGCCTTATTCATCCATTCTGTTTATCTGCTAGCAAGAAAAGCACTGGCTGTTCCCTACCCATCCACAAAGAAGAATAAATGCCAAGGGCCTTCTCATTAGCAGAGTTCAGGCTGAGAGAAGGGATGATCTGAGCAGCATTTCAATTTGGAGAACTTAAAAAAAAAAAAGAGGAACGTCTAAAGAATGTTTTCTAATTTTGGTTTCTGCTGTTTTTTAGTATGAGTTTGGATTAAAAGAATGAGAGAAGGAATATCCTTTTGTTGAGGTATTGATGTTGTGGAATAGCACAGAAATGTTTTGGAAATACTACGCAGCCATTTTCCTTCACAGCCAAAGAAAGAAAACCCAAGGGAACTGTTGCCTTCCTAATTGTGGAAAAGTACAGGCCTGCAACTCAAACATGCTTTTCCCATCTTCATTTAAATTATGCATTATAGTTTAAACTTATTTCCATAGTGTGGAAAACAGTGGATAAATTTGAACTCTGGGTCATGAAAGATACACATATGAATATTTGCAGAAAATGTCCTCATTGGGTGCTGCTTCAGAGTATCATTTCCATTTTAAAATTCCACATCCTTAGGACAATTATGTCAAAGAAAGTAAATTTCATCAAATATAATTGAAGTATATAAAATGTTTTTAGATATGTTTAAAAATATAGTCTGAGAAAATCTCTTTCTAATGACACAACCATTTTATTAATCTGTCTTTTCAGGCATGTTTTTGTTGGCATTTTCATCTATGTTTTGCCTCATTTTTAATGAACTTTTAACTGCTTAATAGTGATTATCTGGAACACAAGAATCAAAGGTAGTTAAAGTTCCTCAGACCTAAGAAGAATAGACAGAAGTACTGCTCAGCATTTTATACAGTAAGCTGTGGAACAAGGAGCTATAATTATCTCCTGTGAAAACAGCAAAATAAGAAATATGCCAGTTTAGGTTTGAAGTTGGCAGCTGTTCAGAAGGTTGAGACAATGAGAAATTGTGGAAAATCATTGCCTTATTTTTCCCTTCATGCCTCTTCTATGTCAGTTTTTTAGGTTGTGTATGGCTGCTCAAAACTTAGTTGCTCTGGAAGCTCTGTATTTCATCCCCTCATTGTTAATGGTGGTAGCCTGAAGCCGATAAAGCTCAAAAAGATGTCAGTTGTCATTTTTCTAGGCACCAGGCTAAACACCATTCAGCCTAACATAGTAGTTACATACAGTTCAAATACATGGGAGAAAAAAGGAAGCGGCAGCATCCTCATTTTACAGATAGGGAACTAAAATAAGTTTAAAAGATGGCAAGTGTATGGCTCATCTTACTGACCTGAGCTGTATGCAATTTAGATGTTTTATCCTGAACTAGCTGCTTGAGCTCCTTCCCTGCTAGACACAGAAAGCCCTCACTAATTTATCCCATCTCTCTTAAAAATCTATATTGGAATGGATAGGATGGGTGATTCTGTGATAAGGCTCTTGCTCTATCTCTCCAGTGACTATAAGGGAAGCCAGAAGTGAAAGATTTTGTCCCCAGTCTTCCCATTGCAACTGGAGAGACTTAATGCAGGACTTGGCACTTAGTAAACATCATCTTATTGAACTCTGCCCATCCATCCAACCATTCCAGGTCTCTCTGCAGAGCACTCCTACCTTCCAACAGATTGACTCTCCAGCTTAGTGTCATTTGCAAATTTACTGATGGAAGACTCAATCCCGTCATCCATGTTATCAGTAAAAATATTGAACAGAACTGGCCCCGGCACAGACCGAGGGACACCACCGGTGGCTGGCCCAGCTGGATACGGCACCATTCACCACCCCACTCTGGGCCTGGCCATCCAGCCAATTCCTAACCCAGCAAAGAGTGCTCCTGTCCAAGCCCCGGGCTGCCAGCTTTTCAGGAGTGTGCTGTGGGAGACAGCGTCAAAGGCCTTGCTGACAACATCCACAGCGTTTCCTGCATCCACCAGGCAGGTCACCTGGTCATAAAAGAAGACCTGGTTGGTCAAACATGACCTACCCCTCCTAAACCCATGCTGGCTGGGTCTGATACCCTGGCCATCCTGCATTTTGGCCACAATAACCTGCAACACCAATGGGGATAGTGAGGCTGGACAGTGCCCAGGCAGAAAGGGACCTGGGGGTACTGACAGCCAGCTGAACATGAGCCAGCAGAGTGCCCTGGTGGCCCAGAAGGCCAATGACACCTGGCCAGTATCAGGAATGGTGCGGCTGGCAGGAGCAAGGAGGTCATTCTTCCCTTGTACTCGGCACTGGTGAGGCCACACCCTGGGTGCTGTGTCCAGTTCTGGGCCCCTCAGTTTGGGAAGGACGTTGAGATGCTTGAGCGCATCCAGAGGAGGCAACAAGGCTGTGAGGGGCTTGGAACACAAACCCTGTGAGGAACGACTGAGGGAGCTGGGGTTGTTTAGCCTGGAGAAAAGGAGACTCAGAGGTGACCTTATCACTCTCTACAACTCCCTGAAAGGTGGCTTTAGTCAGATGGGGGTTGGTCTCTTTCTCCAGACAGCAACTGACAGAACCAGAGGACACAGTCTTAAGCTGCGCCAAGGGAAATATAGGTTGGATATTAGGAAAAAGGTTTTTACAGAAAGAATGATAAAGTACCAGAATGGTCTGCCCAGGGAGGTGGTGGAGTAACCATCCCTGGATGTGTTTAAAAAAGATTGGATGTGGTGCTTGGTGCCATGGTTTAGTTGAGGTGTTAGGGTGTGGGTTGGACTCGGTGATCTTGAAGGTCTCTTCTAACCCAGTGCTTTTGTGATTCTGTAGATATGAAACACAGGAGGTGCCATCAGAATGCAAAGAAACACTTTTTTTCTGTGAAGGCGACTAAGCACTGGCACAGATTACCAAGAGAGTCTGGGGAGACTTCATCCTTGGAGGTATTCAAAAGCCAGCTGGATATGCTCCTGGGCAGCCAGTTCTCGGTCACCCTGCTTAAGCAAGCAGGTTGAACCATACCATCTCCAGACATCCCTCTGAACCTCAAAAACTCTGTGAATCTGTGAAATAGCAATATTAGGAAATATAAAATGTCATTAAAATGATAAGGCTATTCATGTTAAACTACTGAGCCTGCCAGGAAGTTCAGCAATGTTTCTGAGAATGAAGGAGGGCTGTTCAAAGGGAGTTGTCAGCCACATTCTTTTTCACGACCAATACTACAGTGCTCTATGTAAACTGTTCTTTTATGAGGATTGTCTTCTAATGGAATTGCACTCTTCTTGAGGTACAGGTTGGTGAAATCATAGCTGCCATCCACCAACAATTTCTTTAAAATTCTCAGCATGGCAGAATACTCCAGAGCAAGTGTGTTAGATGACTAGGCACCTACCTCATGTTCAAAGACAATTGCCTTGCTTATACAACCATATTTTCTTGTTCAGCTTTGATGCATTTTTCTGGGCAGATACTCTTAGCTGAGCTCACAAACACAGCTGTATCCAGACAACATGAATTTTATCCCAAGGAGAAAACAGAAGTGTTTGGTGTGTCCCTAAGAGCTGTGGACTCCTCAGTTTACACTTCTCCCTGACTGCAGCTCTATGCTCATGCAGAGCAGGTCTGCACTGCAAACACCTCAATGAGCCATTGCTGTGGTACTCAAGCCATCAGTGCAGCACTACTTGTTTGTCTTTCTTTTTCATGAGCTTTGAAACTTCAGTACATGGAGTTATCACACCTGGTTGTGTCTAAACTCCAAGTTTACCTGGGTGCCTCTTCATTACACTGCAATCCATACAGCAGATTTGCCCAGGTGTGCATACAGCACACCCTTGCTGCTGTCCAGGGCTGGCATTCTGCAGGGAGCCTGCTTTGCAATTGAAAGAGTGTAAGACAATGCTGGTTTTTTTTAAAAAAAAGAAACTAGATAGGAAGAAAAAAGATACTATTTACTGCTACTCATTAACAGAATGAGCCGTGAAACCCTGCAGTTTTCCACTGTCCAATGTGTAAGATTTTCCATTGCCAGTTAACCTTTTAATTTTATTCTTACCTAAACAGAAAGAGTCAGGACAATGAGGGGATAATTCACTTTTATCTTGGGCTTTATCCCAAGGCAGTATTACCAAGTAAAATAAATACCTTGTGTACTAAATCATAGAGATATGGGTCTAGACAAAAAAAAAAAAGACAAAAAAAAGACAAAATAAAAAGACATATACAAGATTTAGATGGGTCTATGTGAAGCTGCAATTCTAAAAATTACTCTTGCTCTGCCCCAGATTTGGAAGATTCAACAGAACTGAGCTGTATTAATTTCAAGGCATTAGCTATATATAAATATATGTTCCTAGAAACACACATACCTCTATATAAAGAGATTTACAAACTTGAGCAGCATCACATTTGATTCAAAGAGTGAGAACAGAAAGAGAGGATCCCTTTACCTTCACCTCCAGTGTGGACTGTCATGGCCTTCCTTGGCATGGAGTGGGCAGCACCAAAGAGAAGTTTCCTTGAGAAACTCCTTCTGTATTTGACACAAAACACATTAAGGTTAGTTAGAATTTGTGTATCCTTTGTGAAATACATCCTTATTTAAAATTGAAGTTTTGTCCTTTTGCATGTTCAATTTTTAAGATGTAAAATATACCAGGCATTTGTGAGATGGTCCACTGATAACACTCCAACAAGACAACGTACAGACAGAAAGAGGAGAGGAGATAGAAAAATATAATGCTGAATTTTTGTGTGTTTGACTCCATGCTGAGTTTTAACATATTGTTTCATGCTTTAATCTTTGGTATCTCACTTGCTATTGTAACTTTGCCTAATTTTTCTCTCTTTTTTCTTTATGCTATTTCTTCATATAAATACGAAAAGCACAGCAGTAAGTATTAAAAACAGAGATTAGAATGACTTCAGCTGGCTTACAGCAGGGATGAATTTTCTCCCTTGCCATAAGCAGAGCCAAGGAGAGACAAGATGTGAAGAATGGATCTCTTTAATCAGATGCAGACTTCTCACTTCCATGCAGTTTTAAAATCATCAAGGCCACACTATTTATCTGTCCACTCTTTCTTATTGTCCTTTGCTCTCACCATCAATGCTTTGGTTTTCTTGAGATATACCTTATGTCACAATGAAATGATTGAGAGATTATTTTCTTGGTGCAATTCATTGGCTAAGAAATGAATGTTAGTGGCACACCTCTCTATGGATTTACATGTTACTTTGGAAAGCAGACATGAAACTTTACAAAGATGGCACAGTAGCATTACAAACCTTCCTGGCAGTAGCAGTTTCCCAGCTTTAAACGAACAAGAGCAGTGAAAGAGGCCCCCAAGTTTAATACCCTGGGTAGGCAAGGTAGAGCAAGTGCCCTTTGTGTGCAAGCCAGGAACTGGTTACCCTGGCAGTCAGTGAAAGTCAGATCAAAGGCTGTTTGAAAACCATGGCTTTTAGAAGCAAAGATGGGAAACAACATCTTTCTTTTCTAGCTCTGGAGTTGAGAGATAGAGGAAACAATAGCTATTATATAGATAAAGAGTCATTTGAATTCTACCTCTCTGCACCTGATCAAACAGGCTGCAGCTGAAAGGCTGATGTGCCATCGGGCTTCCTGTGTGATACAAACCTGATAAAAATTGTTGCACCTGAAACACCTGAAAGCACAAAGCTTAGAAGAAAACAGATTCCAGGAAGGAAAAGTGGGGCAACACAAGAAGAGTCCTGACCCAGGGACCCTGTCACTCTGGCATGCATGGATTTCAGAGAAAGAACAATGGGAAGAGAAAAATGGCCTTTTCTCCAAGTATGCCTTGGATGGGCTGCACAAAAACAGTAAAGAGGACACACTTCCAACCTCACCTTTTCTTTAATATAATCTTATCCCACAACACTAGTACATAAACCCCATGTACCCCTCTCTTATTAGAAACCCCCTATCAGTCCAGGATGATAGTCTCCTACCTGCTACTCTGGAATTCCTAACATACTCCAACCTTCCTCTCTTGCTACAGCAGCTGGAATTCCATATCTTATCTCTCTCCACAGTAGCAGAGTAGGAAAAAAGAGGTCTGTCAGCTGCTGGCCTGCATGCAGGGGCTCAGCAAGCACACCAAAGTGGTACACTAAACCCTAGCACCCCACACCAGCCTTGGAGATTTTAAAAACCCGACTGGACAGGGTCCTGGGGAACCTGCTGTAGGTGGGCCCTGCTAGATGACCCTGGACTTGGGTCAGCCACTTTTCTGAGGTCCCTTCCCACCTCAACCTTACTGTGATTATGTAAGCCCTGGGCTCCATGAGAGGCAAGAGGAATTATGAAACTTAACTACCCTGTTGAGAGTCACAGAGGTACAATTTGAAAGGAACCACCAAGTGCCAAGCCTGGTTTTTAACCACATTTGGTGACTAAATGAAGCCTCTCTGCAAACCTTGGTCAATTTTTCTTTGAGAGAAAGCAGACAGGAGAAAACATAACCTTCCCTGATGCACTTGGCCAAGGACAGCCCCCAGTGACTGCCTTGCTCCTGGGCAGCGGGAGCAAGATGTAGGGATCTATGGGCTGCAGCATGAGGAATTATGTGAACTGATGGAACAATGGGAAATGATGGGGACATGCATGGGGACAGGTGAAAAGCTGAAAACAAAATTCCAGTTTAGTCAGCACATACAATCCTGACAGCTTTAGACAACAAAATGTAAGTCAAGACTGCATCTCCAGGGCAGCATGGGAAAGTCAGGCTGCTGTCTGTGTTCATTAGGAAAATTAACTCTTAAACATGATTGCTATGAAAAGTATATCCACTGTAAAGTGAAAAGGACAAATCTGTTCTGGTAAAGAAGTTGTCAATTCTGTTTAAGGGATGGTATTTTCATAGCCCCATTATAATCTGCTCTAGGTAAAAGAAACAAAACTACTGCATTTTCACTGGGAATGTTGTCAAAACAACTTTTAGTGCAGTTATTTTGAGAAATAAAGCAATACCATGCAATTAAAAAAACATTATATTTAATATACTTCTACATTTTATCCACTTACACAGCTTTATCCACTTTATCAACTTTTCAGCTTTATGACAATTTCAGTTTGGTAGCCATTCTGATTTTGTGTTAGCAGCAATGTGAAATACAGAGTGTGATCCCATATAGTTTCTGTCACCACTGGGGAGGGCTGTACTCTTTATTTGCAGTGATCCAAGGCTGATGGAAACCAATGGCATGGCCAGCATCTACTGGGCTGGGCTGGGCTGGGCTGGGCACCACAGGCTATTCAGCAGGTCAGCTTTGCCAAGTTAGTCTTACAGGGCCTGCCTCCTAGTTTATGTTTTTCTTTTGTTTTTGTTTTATTTTGATTTTTAAACCATAATGTTGGAGAGAGCATTTGAACACTAGAAAATTGTTCTTTGACTTGAGCTATCAGAACAGTGAAGGGAAATGTTTATCATGATGTCCTGGGGACTTTGAAGGGGCTTGTAGTGACATCTATGTCATTCAGAGGGCTATGAACACACCCATGGGAATTGTACAGGATAAGCATGTTTGAGATGGTAAAACATTGTGGCTGTATTAGCCTGGATTAAACACAACCTTTTAAGAATGCATACTAACAGACTGGAATAGAAGCCTCACCCTACTTGCTGGCAGCTTTACCAGCCCTGCAAGCTCTGTCATCAGGAAGGTGACTGAAACAACTGACAGCCTGGCTCAGACTCATTGCTGTTAGCTCTGGTCCTTTAATTCTAGTCTCACGTTTTTTCCTGCTCACTCTAGCCACTGTCCTGCTGACCCAAGTACAAGCCAAGGAATGGAAAGTGCTGCTGAGCTGTATAACTGCCTCACACTAGAGACTGGGCTGATGGCACTGTTTGAATAACTGTCTCCCTAATCCCATTACTTCTCTGTCCTTAACAAATTATATCAGATTATTTGAACTAAGGGAGAAATGTTCTTTGTGCTTCGTAGCCCAAGACAAATATAGTGGGAAAAAGAAGAGCTCTCCATCACTGACAGAGAAAAAGGGAAATCAAATTACAAGGGAAAAAGGTGATTAAATGCAGGTTGTATAATGTGAGTTTCCCCAGACAGCTGTAGGCCAGAATTCATTTGGAATGTGGGACTGTGTCTATTGGATGAATACACTGCTTTTCCGTAAGAATGCTGGGAAGTGGTGCATGTGACCTGACCCTGTATTACGTGGCTCTGGAAAGCTCAGGTGAGTTTATGGCATGCCCAGCTGCACACTGCAGTCATGCCAGCAGGTCTGCTCCTGGGTCTAGCAGGATTTCCCTTTGCAACCCAGGAACGTCTACCTTAAAGATTAAAGATTATTATAAGCTTTCTCTTCCTCATTTTACCACTTCATGCCATCTGGCTTTTGATCTCTCCCAAACTGGATTACCCTCTTATCCATTCCAGTTCCCCTGAAGTCAATGGAGTCAATGTAGTATAAGTGGTGGTGAGATTGTGCTAGAGATTAAAGAAATGCAACAGGTTTTACATGAAAAATAAAGATCCACTCCAAGAAACAGCATGTAATTCAGGATACAAAAAACCCCAAGGCAAAACATGGTGGAGAAAAGAGTATCTCAAAGTGAGGAGTGGTAAAAGACAGAGGGAAGGGCCAAGATAAAGTAACAGAAGTAGCAAACATACAAGAAAACAACACACAAAGAGATACATCGTGTGTCTGGCTAAGAGAGCAGTGTCCTATAAAGCAAAAGGAAGGGAACACAAAGAGGGAAGACAGCATGAAATAAGGATGATAGAAACAGGACAACTGAAGAGAGAAATAAAGTTAAAAGCTGAGAATGTGGAATGCTTTTCCATTTAAAAAACCCACAAGCACAGAGAAATGTAATGAAATTGTGTGCTGAATTCATCCTGTTCAGGCTCATTTTCCCAGCAGCAGTGATTACTGCAGCAGCCAGAAATGGGAGAGCTCTCAAGGTCATCTCATCTGACTGCCTGCAGAGCAGAGCTTCTCAGAGCCAATAGTCTTTTATTTGATTCCCCCAGCTTTTAATAACAACTAAATATAAACCAAGCTCTTGGCAAAATGAGTTATGTTCTCTGTGAGCAGTAAAAGCATGTGCTTGATCTTGACCATGAGGGATACATTGTGGAGGTGAGGGAAGTTGTAGGTTGCAGTGAGTATGTTGGCAAGGACACAAGTTAGAATGATGGCCTGTTTAGAGAGAGGTGATGCTGGTTTTTCTGTCCTTCCACAGTTCACTCAAGAAGACAGGCCCCAAGGAGCTCTGCAAAGCTCTGCTCTCATAGAGCCCAGTCCTCTGATGTGAGACAAGACCAACTCCTCCTTTTTCTGTTCCTTGGTTCTCATTGACTGTGGGCTGCACAGATATCTGCACATGGTATGTTGTTGAATACACACCAGGATACCTTGGACATTCTGGCTCTGCTGCAGGTATTTCATTACAAGAGTTTGAGAAACACTATTATAATGTAATAAAATACAGCCCTGCTTTAACCATGCATCATTCTGCATGGAGAGTTAAACAACAGGAATGCTTAGAAGATCATTAGCACCACAGAGCAAGTGATCTTGCCTGAGAGGAGAAATAAAACTTGTAACAGTCCAGTGACTATAATTCAAGTTTGTTGAAAACCAGATAGGAGTAATTTACTTTGAACCCAATGGGGATGTGTCACAGCTGATCCCTGTGCAGAGCCCACAGCCCCAGCCATCTCATTGTGCCAAGCTTTCAGTGTCAATAATGGTGTTAAGCTTCAAGGTTTGTTTCTTATCATCCTCTAAGTGCACCACTGACTACCTTGAAACGCATTTTAGAAGTTTCTGAAGTAAGTTAGAAATAGATCTGCCCATGGCTTAGATTTTTCCTTCTAAAAGTAGGCACATAGTTGCATTTTCTGGGCTTCCTGTTTGCTTGAGCAATAGAAATTTCTGGATCAGAGTATGGCACTTAGCCATGTAGTTCACTAGATGCAGTACATCCAACGTTGCCTAACAAGACTGATCTTTTGTATGGGAACATTGCTAAATATAACTCAGCTTCTGTTGGTCTCCACAGGACAAAACAAGTAGCTCCATATCAGCTGGATATCGAGAAAACAAGGGGGCAGAGAAAGCAGACCTGACAAGAGGACAGATTTCTCCCAAGGCCCATCCTCAAAAGGAGGGGGGTGGGATACTCCATGAGAGGATCTCAGGACACAAAAGCCAAACCACACACACGTTGCTTTGGCAGCTCAGTTTTTAAGAATCCCTGAGAGGCTGGCACCCCACATCAACCTCTGTCCCCCAGGCCAGGGGCAGAGGATGGTAGGAGGTGATGCCTCTGCCCAGGGGTGACTGCACTGCCTGCAGCCCTTCCCCCTGGGCTGCAGGTGCTGATGCCCCAGTGGAGGCAGAGGGACAGGGCTCAGCACCCACCTGGCTCAAGGCAGCCAACCTGCACCACGGGTGTCTGTGCCTGAGCTGCTCAGGCTGGGCTTTCCATAGACATATAGTCAATACAATGAATCAGGCTGGGCTCTCCCTTACAGTCTGCAGACGTATAATCAATATAATGATTCAGGCCAGGCTCTGTTTCATCTTGTCCTGGAATTGATGTCTAAAATTGTTCAGATGAAGGAAACACTGGACATGCATTTGTTTCCCAAGTGATAGTATAGAGAAGTAAAAGGGTCTGGACTCCTCTGTCTGCTATAAGGCAGTCCAGATCTACTCGAGCTCTGTATATCATGGATGTCTCAAGTTATCTGAGACAAGTGTGATGCCAAATGCTTTGTCTGCACAGCTATAGCTTGGGGACCTGCTGATCACCACCCACAGATTTAAATCAAACACCCTTTTTCTAGCTGGGACAGCCAAGAATTGAGTAAAGGAATGCAGAGGGCTTGGCATGGGATCCAAAGGCAAAACAGTCCACACTAGGGATCCCTCAAAAATGAGACAAGAAAGTCTTTTTTTCCTGGAGGAGGTGGAAGCACTCCTTTTTCCTGGAGGAGGTTAAAGCACGGGGATCTCTCTTCTCTTTGGTTTTTGCAGCAAAGTAGGAGATATGGGGGCATGGGGGGGAAGTATTTTGTTCTGTGAGATTGGCTTATTTGGTCAGAGCTGATTTGGTGGTAATATTTGGTGCAAATAATGACAAGGTTGTTGGTTCAGTTCCTGTGTGGGCCATCCTCTTAAGAGCTGGACTCAATGATTTTTGTGGATCCTTTCCAACTCAGAATGTTCTGGTTAGTCAATACACGGAACCTGAGGCCCAGCTAGATAGGTTCTGCATGGGTAAGCCGCACGTGAAACAGCCCGTGCTTGCTTGGATACTTTGATTTCTGAGGGTGCTCAGTGAGCACCACTGGGTTTGTCTTGCCTTAGTCCTCAGCCCCCTTTGATCTGGCTCTGATTGCAGCTCGCTGACCCCACACCGCACACCCCGAGACCACTTCTGATTCATTACAGACCAGAGAGAATCTCAGATGTAGAAATTAGTCCATGGTGCATTAATGGAGTTTCCTACATAAAGCATGGGGCATTAAGGCTTGTTACTGTTGCTGCTTTCTAAAAGCAGCTAAACTGAAGCTCAGAACTGCTTCACATATTTTCAGTACGAAATCATAAATCTTCTCTATCATTTTGGCATTCCTCTTCCTTTTCTGCCCTGCCATGAAATTCTGTTTTCTAAACTGATTTTCTTGGTTTCTGCTGTGAACCTGTCTTGCTACTGTCGCTGGTTTTGTTTATTTGACCATCCCACAGAAAAAGGAGCAGGCACAATCTTTTATTTCTCCCTGCAAACAGTATTTATGCCAGCATTGGAGGAGAAGCATCACGTCCTCTTACAGCACCCCTCAGGACTGAAGGCTCCTTGGAAGGCAGGTTGCTGACTGAGGTTCTGGGGGCCTGCTGAGTGCAGATGAACTCAGGTCTGTCAGACAGACCTTTTCAGAACTGTCCTGGTTTGGGCACATATTGCACATCACCTGGGAACGATCTGTCCTGGGCTGGGCCCATCGCCTGGGCATGAACCCGCTGCTGCTTTCCCTCGCCCTTGGTGCGCCCTGCTCAGTGAGCTCCTGGCCCTGCTCTGTCACAAGGGCAGCGCTGACTGTAAAATCCGAGGATCAGCTCCCTGCCCCTTCCCTTTGCTGCCGATGGTGAGAACGGCCCGGCGCTGGGATCTGCTAGTTCGCCACGAGATGGTGGTAGAGGCAAGCGCTGGGCTGGAGCTGCCTTCGAGCGCTCGCTGCCCTTCCCTCCCGAGCCGGTCTCCCTTCCCTTCCCTTCCCTTCCCTTCCCTTCCCTTCCCTTCCCTTCCCTTCCCTTCCCTTCCCTTCCCTTCCCTTCCCTTCCCTTCCCTTCCCTTCCCTTCCCTTCCCTTCCCTTCCCTTCCCTTCCCTTCCCTTCCCTTCCCTTCCCTTCCCTTCCCTTCCCTGCCGTACCCCATCTCTCTGGGCACCCACAAATACCGGCAGCACACACTGCTCTCAATTAGCGCTTAATTGTCTCCCTTGCTGCCTTCTTTACCTTTTGGAGTTACAGTGCCTGCCCTGCATCTTGGGACCTGCCCTCCCTGTTGGCCGCATTCCCAGCGCTGCCAGCTCTCCCTGCTGCGGGAGCCAGGCCTGGCTCCAGGGGCCGCTCCCAGCCGAGCTTCCCCCGCGCGGGTCACGGCGCGCAGGGAAGGAGCGGGGCCGGCTCTCGGCAGTGGCTGCGCCCGGGGCTTGTTTGGGCAAAGCAGGATTATCTGCCAAGGGCAGGTGGGATGAGTCCGACACAGCCCGGGCTCCCCAGCGTTCTGGCACAGGGCTCCTGAGGGAACACCTGTCCTACAGAAAGTGCCTTCCTAATATGCATGGGCTACCTTAGAGTAGCCACTGTGTCACAAAAGCCGTGCGTGCAGGGCAGCTCAGGTTTGACACTTCATTGTAAACCACACAGAAGGATCTGGGATTGACTTCACTGCCACGAAAACCAGCGTGTCCCTTTTGTGTTTGTAACTTAATGTGGGAAAACGCTAGATAAGGGAAAGGAAAAGCTACCAGTCCTCATGCCCAAACACCCCGGCATTCCCTGTGTGCTGGTGTGCTTGCTGTGGGCACAGTCCCGGAGCGTGCATGGCATCAGCATGGCATGCTGCTAGATAATCCCTGCCCCCTGACAGCTCTAGTCCCCTGGTTTACAAGCTGGCATAGCTCTCTGGTCTTCTTGTGTAGCCCAATATAAGAGTTTCTCCCAGGATTGGAATTAGGTGTGAAATGTTTCAAAAGGCTGAGCTAGCCTATGTCACTGCAGGAGTACTGGGGATGGGAAGTAGGATAAGATGGGGCATTCAGCCCCAGGCTCCTGCTTCCAACAGAGACTGAGCTTGCAGGGATGGAGTGTCACCCATCGTGACTGTGGCTTGCTGAGAGGACAGGTGAGTTTGAGTTCATTTGAGGTCATTTTCAGGGAAAAAAGTAGTTGGTACCCCAGTGCTCCAGTTTGGTGAGTGATGACAGCAGAAGTAAAAAGGCAAAATACACAGAGGACAGAGCCTCTGGACTGTGGTAGCCGAGTGCCTTGGAGTGGATATGAGCAAGGGGAGGCTTGTGTCAGACAATGTGTAAGACAGCATCCACACTGCATGTGTCAGCTGGGCCCAAATTCTGGGGTTTAATCCAAGATGCTGGCTGAGCTGCTGCTGTTGTGAACAAATTACATCTTAACAAACACTGGACAAGCCTCTTGGCTCATACTTGCCTCTTCACCGAGATCTCTGCTGCTTGTCTGAAGCTGCTCCTTGGCTCTGTTCCTGTGCAAACTCAACAGAGTCACTGAGGTGGCAGGTGGTGTAAGAGGAACTCTTGGATCCAGAACAGAGAAGGATATGAGGCTTGGCAGAGTGCTAGGGTCTTACAGCTCTGCTTCTCACAACCAACTCTCACAGCATGAAGATGCAAACTCCAGCTGCACTGGCAGGCCAGCTTGTCTGCAGGGCTAAGGAGGATGCTGAAACTCCCCAGAATGAACCCCATGAGCCTGGACATCCAAGGCATGTGACTATTGCTAACATGTAGTACTGGCATACTGTATGACTGAAGAGCTGTGTGCTGTAGGGTACTCTTCATGACAGGAATCGCTTCTCTTTTCAATTAAAACCTGCATTCTTTCCTTCAGCCTCAAATCTCATGTTTCTAATGCATTTCACAATCAAATTGTCAAAATTCTTTGAGGCAGAAGTTAGTAATATCAGCCAGCCAGTTTCGTTACAGCAACACTGACCCCACCTGGGTGGCAGGACTGATTCCAAGCACTTGAGACACATCAGTGCTGGATGATAAAGGTACATTCAGGAACAGTGTTAGAAACTGATACCCAGTGAAAAAAACACAGTATTTGCTTACACGAGGAAACAAAACACTTAGATATTCTGCACAGCACTTAGCTACTCTCTGCTTCAGCCCTTTGGTTTAGTTAAACCTCATTTTTATAGCCAATCTTCCTAGGCATATTACTGGGTTTGGCTCAAGTAGCCAAACTTCATTACATGGAAAGCAAATCTGAGATATGTGCAGCCATAAAATGGATTCACTGAAGACATCAAGTTAAAAACAAAGACTGATCCAAACCACAACCAATCCCACATCGATCCTTGAGTCCAAATTTTCTCAGAGTTTGAGGGAGGGAAAGATGCAAGCTACATGGATGGCTGATAGTGCAACCCAAGTTTTGGACTGCCCAATGCATGTTGCCTTTTCAATCCTGGGATTATTTATCATTTATATATATATATATTTATTATTTCTTACTTTTGCCCAATTAGCAAATATTTAGCCACACTTTGCTTGCCAGGTGTGTGGTGAAGGCCGTGTTTTCTTCAAAGTTTCAGCCAAAATAGTTCACGTTTCTGAGAGCACCTTCTTTTCTTAACCTAATCATGGCCAGATTGAAGCCAAACAAAAACCCACTTTCCCCTCCCAGTACTCTGGAAATCCTTGAAAAGCAGTGGTGCTTTTTTTCTTATTGGAAGAGGGACTTGGAACTGGACAAAATTTAACCTTGCTGTTGAGATGGACTTTTTATACTCTCAGTGAAAATTTGGCCAATTCATAGAGATTTGGATAAAACCCAAGCCAGCTGCAGTTCACATGTGCTTGCCAGAGGCCAGCCAGAGATTGCAGGATTTGTTCTTTAGTGAGTTCATGAGCATGGGACATGCTCCAGGACTTGGAGTGGGACTTCCCTAGAACTTTCAATTCCTAACTGCTTCAAGCCAAAGCAGCTTTAAATACAGATACTTGAAAGTGCAGATTTTCAGGTTGGTTTTTTTAACTGTTTGTTTCCAGTCTACATGAAGGACATCAGTGGAACTACATTCAGTGGAGGTAAGACATGCAAGAGGGGATAATTTGGAAAAGTAGACTTGGAACAGACAAAGGGAATCCTGGCAGAGAACTGGAGGAACCTGAAGTCTGTGAACACTGAGGTGGGAATCAGGAGAGGAGACTAAAGCACAACAAAGCATGGAGGCAACTGGAAAGTGGTGTGTGGGAAAAGGATGTGAAGGATTTCACTTTGGCCTCTTTGCATGTTATTCTGAGCTCTTTTAAGAACACTTGAGCTCACTCAGATGGTCTTCCCACCCATTACTGACTCCTTAGTAAATAAACCTGGCTATGAAGACAGAATCATGCATTTCTTTCTGATACTGTCATGGTGAATATTATAAAAAAGTGCCAAAACTTCACAAAATAAAGCATTTGTTGAACACCTCTAGAATGCAAGGAAGAGCACTGCCATCATATTACAAACGGAAAACCACAGCCTAGAAGTATTTCTGATTATTCAATCCAAGAAGTGCATTGTACCAGGTATAGTGATGTGTACATGTTCTTTATGTGTTGCCTTCTCCAGCAGCTGCAAGTCCTAAATTCTTCTGCAAACTAATTTAATGTAGGTCAGGCACCTAAGGAACAAGGGAAGCTTATAACTGCATGTGGAAAGATTCGACCTGAGCTGAGAAAGAAGAGAGGGATGAGAACCTGCAGCCTGGCAGACCTTTATTCCATTATTCTGTGGCATCATTTGATCCCAAAATTGCTCCAAACTTGGAGGGTTCAGGACTACTCCTTCCTTTCCAGGATGTCATATAATTTGTAGAGGACTTTTTTTTCTTAAACTTCAAATTTGTTATACTATTGAAAAGGGAATATGAAGTCTCTGTTTACTTCAGCTGAGCCTGGTGTGGCATGTGCTGTAATGCCTGTGGTGTTTCCAGTGCCCACCCTTGTGCTGAGACTCACTCTTCAAACAGGCACGTACTTGTCTCACTGTGGCTGCAGCTCCGTGTTGGCCTGAGTTCCCATTCCTGGCTTCTGCAGGGCTAACTGATGGGCTGCCCGGGCTGTATTGCAGTGCCCCATCCTTGGTGATGGGACATGTCCCAGTTCACACCTCTGCTTTCATACCGTGTTTGTGCCGCCAAGAATGATTGTTAGTTTTAAACAGGCTCTGAAAGCAGCAGCCAGCATTCCAAAGGGATACACAGGATGAGTTAGTGACAGCAGCCACTTGGCATTTCCAACCCTGCAGTGCAAAAGGGGATGTGTTCTAAGAGAGACTTCTTGAATCTCTTGTGATTTTGTCAGGAATACAATTGAAAGTATCAGGATACGTACGCACAATCTCTTATTACTGTTTAAACTTAGAAAACAATACCATATCCTGTGCCAACAGAACTACTATTATTTGTCAGCTCTTTGGAATACCTTTCCTTTTCTGGACAATAAAATCACCATTTCTCCAGCTTCCAGAGAACTTCTATTTCTCTGTCTTTAAACAGCTCTGTGAACCAGGTTATTCACCTATGACTACAACCATGTCCTAGCTACAAGTGTGGGATTCTCGAAAGAAGTATTTCTGCATTTTGATTTATCTCCCCTGGCTATAAAAACAGTGTGTGTTTTTAAAGTCTTTTTAACATCTCTTAGTATGTGACCATACTAATGCAATCCTTTGTGATAAACAGGAATTTATTAAAGCATCCTGATGTCAAACCAACTTTTTTTATACCTCGTGAGACAAAAAGTGAAGACTTCATAGTTTATAGAAGCCAAAAAATACTCATAGATTATACAGATTAAAAATTTTATAGCCTGTTTATCATGAAAGACTTTAAAAGGCTTGGGTGCAAACTAGCATAAAGACAATGCCATTTTCTGGATCTATAGTGTTTCTGCTAAAAGTGCAATAGGACACTATAGGAGATGCAAATGCCTGCTAAACCGTGACAGCCTTAAGCAGTGACTGTAATGCATACAGCATGAAAAGCAATTTAACTTAATACCTCCAGTTCAGGTTTCAGCCTTGAGAAATCTGCATGTTCTTCTATTTGTGCTTAATGATGTTGTACAGCATTTGATACTTTCTGGGATCATTACAGTGTCAACTCTCCCATCTTGGCCAACTGGAAATTAAATTCTGTTTTCCTTGTAGTCCCAACTGGATGAAATAGTTGCAGAGCTGAATAAAGCCAGGGTCTGGTTATATCCAGAAATTCAAAACTGCTTTGGCAATTTCAGCCTTTGTGAGTGTCCCTGAAGAAGACGGGGGAGGAGGGTCTTGGTGTGGAGCGTGGGACCCAACAAGTGTAGTGGTGACAAGATCTGCTGGTGCCCATGGTGCACTGGACTCACTCCTAACATGGAAAGGCACTTCAAAAATATGGCACTTTAGGGTGGAACCCTTCCCCTATTCCTTTCTCTGTAACCTCTGCCTGCAGACTGGTGTGAGCCATGGACCATCTCTGGTTCCACCTTGTTCCTAGGGCAGTTCAGAAATGCCCTAGGACCAAAGCTGAGTGCAGACATCCATGTACCCAGCCAATGCCTTTGGCATCAGGCAGTCATGCTGGTCTTATAAATCTTCAAATCTTTTCCAACCTAGCCAGATGAAAAGCAGCACTGGGAACTCCCTGAGGGCATGGAATGGTGGGAAAAGTAAAATATCTCTGGTCTTTCTCAGGCCAGGAGTTGTTGAGGCTGTATCTCCTATTTCGCATCCCAGTGACTGGGCTTTGATGCCCTAAAGTAGGCATAACTCTGCAACTCATTGCTCATCCGTGCTTCAAAGCAGCAATGAAGCCCAGCCCACCCTACAGAGAGAACACCACATCCTGGATGCTTTGCCAACAAGCCAAGTGGGTTTTAGGACCTATCACTCTGAAACTGGTTGTTCTGGCAGCCCATGGTGATACCTCTCACAGGCTGTGATGGTGGGACTGGGATCTGAGGCCCTGTTTTCTGCAGAGGTTTTGTGGGGAGCCCAGCAGTTCTGACGAGCAGCTCTGTCACTGCACAGCCAGAAAACTGGCAGCAACTTCTGCCCCTGAACATCTGCATCCTCTCTAGGTTCTCTGGGCCTGTCAGGCAAACAGGTTGAAATGGCTCTGGTTCGAATTAGTCACACAGGGAATACAAACAAAGGCATCAAAATGTCCTTCGAAAACAGAGTTCCCACAGAAGATAAAAGGCTATGGAATAGTTTGTACAAGCCTAACTAATGGAGCTTTCACATCACAAATATGACCCAGGAACAAGTCACTGTTTTTCAGGGCATTGCCTGGCCTTTGCTTTTACTCAAAGCCAAGCCAAGTGCCAGTCAGTGAAGGAGCGGGCTCTGGCACAGGCAGGAGGGAGGGAGATCCATCTCAGATGTCCAGTATAGACTTCACAGAGTAGTTTGGTTGGAAGGGACCTTAAAGACCATCTAGTCCCAAGCCACCTGCCACGGGCAGGGACATGTTCCACTAGCCCAAGTGGCTCAGAGCTCAACAGCCCTCTTTCAACAGCAACATCTCCTTCCAGCCCAACAGCAACAGACCCCTGCCTTTCCACTGGCATCTGCCCACCACATGCCAGTCCTCTAAAGGACAACATATTAGAAGGACGTGGGTGGCAGTGGTCAGTCAGTAGTTTATCAGGCTGAAAACAAATAGGGAAATTCTTCAGTTCCAGAAGAATGAAGGAAACCCAAGATTTGCATCAGTCTGAAAAGTATTGAAGGACTCATTAGAAAAAAGGGACTGCAGTCAGCCCAGAGTAAGGCTGCAGATCTGGGACTGAAACTGGACAGGTGGGAGAAATATTCACCATGCTGACAAGGAAACTGGTCCTCACACAGGAAACAAATTTTCCCTGGAATCAGTCAGATGTGGTCATGCCTGACTAGAGCTGATGTTTCTAATATTAGTTTCAGATTATTGTTGCTTTTCCTTCTCTGAACATGCTGTGTTTTGCTTGTGTGACTTTTGCTATTATACAAACTAAAGTAACAATTTCTTTTGTCTTATGCTCAGCAAATTGGGCAGCACACGTCACTGGGACCACAGAGCTCCAAACTGATGAGACAGGCATGAAAATGACAACAATTGTGTTTGCTCCAAGCCCAGCCACCAGAGCCACTGTGCTAAAAAGTGACCTAGAATTGCAGGTTAGGACCAAACCCTGGTTCCCATATTTAGAATGGAAAAGCATTTATAAAGCAGGTGCCAAGATCTTAAACCTGTTAGCTGGTTTTCTATTGCATATTTGAAATTTCTGTCATTAAATGTTTTTTTATTTGGAGGTGGGCATGGGAAAAGTATCTTTTTTCACTTTTAACACTAAGCCAAAAATCCCAAACCTTCTCATGGTCCTCTTCATTATCCAAACACAAAATAGTTACCTCTCTCTCCCTTGAAGTAAGTATAAACATTCTCTGCAAGCTAAAATGCCAAAACAATCAGGGCCAACTTTTAAGTACTAAAAGAAGTTTTACAGGTATGCTACATTTGACTGAAAGGAGAAAAAACAAGTATTACAGCAAAATGCTTCAGAGGAGTTAGCAAAGGACTGCATCTGGGTGGAGCCCTCGTGTCCTCCCTCAGTCATTTCTTCACTCCAGTATCATGCAATGTTGTCACTTAACTTTTTGTGCTCTCCATCACATAAGCTAATGCTTGCTCAGCCCAATTCCTTCCCCATAAGTAAACACAAGGATGCCATTGTAGAACTAACATTTAGTGGTCTTGCAAGTTTTACACACAGCTTGTGCATATGAACAGAGTGGTACTTGTGGGAGGGAAACAGCTCTTATCAGAGCCACTGATACAGCTAGCAAAGGCAGTTTTTGAACATAAAGGTCCTTCTGAGATTTAACACATCACTACAACTTTGGTGGCATTGCTACCAAGATATGCTTCAGGTATTTGTTTGCAGTACTTCTTCCCTGCCCCTGGGTCTGTCCACCCTCTGCCAGTGCTGTCAGGCCAGGGCCTGTTGCCACTGAGGCCAATTCCTGGGCAGAAGCTGGTCCTACACACTAATGAACATCATTAATGAGCAGCAAATGGTGCACGTGCTCAAGGACAAAAAGCTATTGCCACTCGACTGACCTGGTGGTGTGTTGCATTGGAACAAGCACAGATCAATTCCAACACATTTCTGGCTGCATGGGAAAAAAGACAAAGTTGTTTTCTTTCAGTTGACTGCTTCTCACACAAGTCCTTCCATTGGGGACTTAAAACCACACTTGTAGCCTTTGTTTAAACAGCTCCGAATTACAAACATGAAAGTGCAGAAAAAATTGAACAAGCAGACAGGACAGAAAAGTTGAATGAGCATTGGCTCTTCTTATTTTAATGAAGAAATATTTCAAGTTAATATCAGTGCATATTTAGAAATAGCATGTGATACTCCCAATGCCAAATACATCAGCAAATTACAGTTTCAAAACTTTATAAATTAATGGCAAGGAAAAAAAAGATTAACATAGAGAATAAGGTTCAAAATAAACATCCTGTTTGTTTGCTGCACTGTGTCAATTATATTCCTGGTACTTAAACAGCAAGAGAGATCCAATATTTCATGTAATTAGGCTCTCCAAAATAGCAGTTATTTTCCTACAAATGAATTAAGCATTTTGCATTTATTTTTGATGTATAATTAAATGTTATTCTTAGCTGTTACAAAGAAATTTAGCCATGTCAGAATAAAATTTCATTCCATGACTGAAAAAACTCACACTAACATAGGAACGTTGCCTTCTCATTATACCCACTGGTAACAGTCAGCTGAGAATAGGAAGAACTACATGTAAGCACATTTGGCTGTTACATAAAATGGCTTTTTTTTTTTTTTTGTTTCACAGCCTCATAACAATACTGTTTTTCAACATTGTTCCCAGTCATTGTTTTTAAAATGGTTCATCAACATATCCTGAATCAATCACCGATATAAATAACTCCAGTGACAAAATCCATTATGGAAGGACACAGAACTGCAAACTGAAAGTTGTACTGAATGATTTTAAGGTGGAACTGTAATTCCTCTGTAATACTCTGTTGAAAACAAAAACAAAAACAACCCCACACAGTAAAACCTTTAATTAACTGGCAATGGTGGAATCTGAAAAACTGAGATATAATTTTAAGAGATGTTTAACTCACAATGGACTCTAAAGCAAGACAAATCGTACTGAAGCTAGAAAAAGATGCACATTTAAAGCTTGCAAGTGTGATATAAAAATATTCTCTAGTTTTTTAATTTTGATACAGGAGTCCAATTCCCTAATGGAAGAAGATAAAATACATCTTCTTTCCTACCCCATTGCTGTATATATAGACTGTTCCCTAGAATCAGAAAATGGCTTTCCCCAACAACGTTACCAGCCTTGGGAATCTCAGACTTTCATAGAGTTTGTTGATTTTGCTTTTTAAAGTATATTTTCAAGCAGGTGAAATACTGATAGGATATGCATTTCATTGATTATTATCTACTGTGCAAACCATATATATCAACCCATAATTTCAACCTAAGTGCAGTCTGCATGGCCTAGAATGACTTAAGAATCTAGTGGGATACTACAGCACAGAGATGACTGCCAGCCTATGGAACACCAGGCTAGATCAGGTTAGTGGGAAAGGCACACGCTCCAGATTTACCAGGAACACTTGAAGGTTCCTTGTTACAGTGATTCCGTGCATTTCTCAAACAACAAGGTTTGCTTCCAGAAAATCGTGAGGTAACAGGAAACTTCTGCTTATGGCACATACATGTGGAGGAGGAGTGTGAGCTCAGCTGAATGCTCGAGGTGAGAGGGGTAATGCAGACACAAGGGAGGCTACAAGGGTTCTGGCCAGAAACAAAAACTTCACATTTCCTTACACCGCACACATTCCTTTTATGCACAAATGCGAGGTGCGCAAAATAAGCTGTTTGCTCGGTACCATTTAATGTTTTGCATATGTAAAATAATCACCTAATACTGCAATATAATCAAAAGTCATGCACTAGATAAACAGAGCTTCTTCCCCATGAACAGTAGTTCTCAGGAACATTTTATTCTGCTTCTGATAACATCTCATGATTTGCCAGCTTACACAGTCCCTTTTAAAGAACACAGTATTTAGTGAAAACTGAAGAGTAAAGAAAAAAAAAGGAAAATTTTGATTTTAGTTGCGATACAGCTGGGATAGATGCAACTGAGCTGCTATAATGCACCAAAGAGTAACAAAAATTCAACATGAATATCAGAAGAATAAATATATACCCTAAATTAATCTCTGTAAATACATTCACAGGTCCACATAAGACACCCTTATGCATAACTCATACTTTTTCAAATCTGCAGAGAGATAGATGTTAGTTCATGGGGAAAGCAATTTATCATATGACTCGGTTTATCTGTCATTATTCCAGCAAAAATCAGTAGCAAATTTGAAAATCTACATTTATTTTCCCCAGACCAACCACACAGAGGCTTAAGTCACAAAATCTATTATTTCCAATATTCGATCAATAAGGCTTTATTTACACTTTTTTTCTATAAAGTCAGGAAAAAATTTGGTGTAATGTGCAAGAAAAGACTGCACATTTCACTGATTGGAGACTAACATCTGCTTATGGTTTAATGCTAACCCACAGGCAGCCAATTAAAGTTCCATATATCCATGTTTTTACATATAGTTTCCTTCCTGATTCTGTCAGAAGCATACTAGCAGTCAGGCCACCTAAAAACAGCAAAGATGGCAAAGTTTTCTTGAGGCTTAGTTTGGAATGAACACTTTTTCCAGGGAACTTATTTCTTCTTTTAGAATCCTTTGCATCATAAAATTCTATTAGTAACCTATAAGCAGAGAAAAAGGAGATGGTCAGACAGTAAGACATATTAAGCAAACTTACTTTCATCCAGTAACTGCTTCCAACCAAACAGTTTTAGTAAATTATCTCATAATATGTATCAGCTCCTCTGTAACAAGTTTGACCAATGAGTACACCTTACAAATATGATGCATGTCAAAATACTCAACCTGAACCCTTGGAAGCATTAAGGCCATATTTTTCTTGTGGACCAACTGCAACAGTGAATATAAAAGTTGACAAGAATTGATTTCATTCAGCATTTAGCAAAAAAGTCCAGAGTACTGTACAATATTGTATGACAAAACAATACACTGAGCACCAAAGGAGGAGGAAGAAGAAGTATCTGCATAAAATAAATTAATAAATAATAAGGACACCCAATACACTGAATATATTGGACGCTAAACATGCAAGAGTAAGATGCTGCATTACTGGCTTAGTAGTAACCTTTTTCCTCCTAGTTTTAAAAAACAGTAATAAATGGGTCTGGAAATTCTGAGGTTTTGTTTTAACTATCTCTAAATTTGCCTGACAGACTATTTGGTCCCAGGAAAGATGTTCCAGTGAACAGGACCTTACAATGACACATGGATGATTCCATTTTGTTCACTTTCACTAGATAACTAAAGGGACAGACATTGGACAGCCTTTTATTTTATGTATCAGCTCCTTGTCTATTTAAATTAAATTCAGAGTTTCTATTTTTCAAAAGTAGTGATCCTAAATGTCTAAGACATTTTAGTAACAATGTCATGTTTACAGATAGTCATGTTAACTTCTATATGAATTCAAAGTTCTCAGGAGAAATGAATTCATTTTTTACTTCCATGGAGTGTGAGACTGGCAGAACAATATTAAAGAACGAGGGAAATTTCTGTCTCACTCAAAGTATTCAGGCTTTTAGAAAGTAAACAGATTCACTTCCCTTAAGCAAGACTTCAGATCTGGCAAATTAAACCATCATCTCTCAAAGAATACTTAAATCCTACATTTAGACACTAAGTCCTTCTGGAGAACAAGGTCCCCCAGGATCTGCTGCATATACTCACTAGTGACCTTATCTGGAGATGCTGGAGGAAGCCAGGCACTTAACTTCTGCCACAATTCAAAAATGGACAAATGAAACTTCTACTTCACCTTGTTTCCCCAGTGAAGGTAGGAATTTTGGGGTTAACTGTGTTTTTATCCAGTCGCTGTCTGGATGAAAGATTTGTAAACAATTTTGGCAGAAGAGATTAGATCAAGACCTGCCCCTCTATCACTCCAACTTAACACTGATTACAAGGACAGAATCACACTGCTTTTTCTTGCTTGCCTACCACAGGCATCTTACATTCCTGCACAGGACTTAACTACGAGAAGATGAATGGAGAGTATTCAGATGAATGAGTCTTGCCTGGAACATGGACTCACACTTCTTCAATCTAAAGAAGGACAAAATCTGAGGAATCCCAACCTCCTGAGCAAAAGGTTTAACCACAAGGTCATATTATATTGTATTATAATACATTAACAGGAGTACCAACATCACTCCTTTTCAGAGAGCCCTATAGCAGGCACCACTTGGAACACAGAAATCATGGGTATATTTATTAATATAAAAGCAATAAGACAGAGTCTTGAAACAGAAAATTCTATGTATTTCTACTCACTTATCCTTTATTTCAAAACGCTCATGAAGCCACCTTCTCATATACATCTGCTCTTCTGGAATGTCCTTCAGATCAATTCGGTCAATGAAAATATGAACTCTTGGGCATTCCTTACAAAGAAACTCTAAGAAGAGAGCAAAACAACATAACTGAGTTACAAAAACACTGAGTTATAAATACACCAAAAAAAATCTGACTGTAAGTGCCTTGGAAGCCTAACTTCAGTGCTCAAAAACCTTCCCTCCTTATGTTTGGATCCTGAGCACTTCACTGAACTTAGAAACCATCTGGACTCACACTTGAAATGGTGGGCCACTATTATGTACAACATGGAGGAATTGTCCAAATATGCACCTTGTTAACTGTAAAAGGCTGTGCTTGAAAATATTACCCTCTACTTTAGCAGCAATCTACTCACTCAATAGTGTCGGATGCAGTAACTTTGATGCCATAAATCCTGCAATTTTCTTTAAAGTTAGTAATCCTCCTTGCTTGTTTAAAATCTAAATTTTGTTTGCTGCTGAATGACAAAATTGGAACTATAGTGATTTCCCAAAGCATCTCCAAGAGAAAATATGCTTCACTTTAAGCAATAACCTGTAATTAAAAAGTGTAATAGGATAAAAGACTTAGAACAAAATGCTGCTTTCTATTTTGTATCCCTTTTTTTTTTTTTCTGTCTCACAGAGCTCGAGACAGCCCTATTGCAAACTGCCTCCCCCCTGCTCCCAAATGCCATTTCCTCAATTTATCCCTAGACAAACTTACCAAGCAAGCATTAAGGACAAACAAAACTGCATTACTCAAATGGCCTTGTGGGATTTCTTACAACTAACAAGTGGTAAAAATACTGGGCATGATTACTGTAATAAACTGCATGTTGTAAATGTGAAATCCTGCACAGTGTGTATTGGTAACCATTCACATTTATCAGTAGCAAGGAGTATGGCAGTAACCACAGTATCCCTGGACAGAGATTTGCATGATGTGAGGATAGAAGTCCTCAGAAATTTGGATAGTAATCCTATTTTGAAAAGAGACCAGAAGTGCCTTCCTACAATACATACAGGCAACAAATGTAACACAGACTGGGTGGTCCCTTTAAGTTGTTGACATTTTTCGGACAGCAGTGCAGATGCACAGAAGACTTTGACCCGTAACTGTAAGGGGTATCTGGAGGAATGAATCTGCAAATAAATTGTTACAGCATGTACATCTTTATTGTTGTCTGCCAAAGCAGATATCTCCCATTTGTTTTTCATCTTTACAGGATTATTGATTTGTAAGGACTCTGCTGTAAAAACAGTCCTTATCACATACTAGAAATTGCTTTAAGGAATTTTAAAAGCCTGTTCATGCAAATGTGTGTGTGTACTTGCAGAGGGGGAGGGAAGGAGAAGAGATAAAGAGATCCCTAAGGTCTTGAGGTGCTTGGATGCAGAAATCTGTAAGGTGCTGTGTGGTTGTGTCCGGATGTCATGCACAGAGCCCACAGCGTAAAGGGAGAACACGGCCCCGCAGCATCAGCTGGGGAGCTGGATGAGGGCTCCATCCAGGCACGAGTCTATCTCTTGGCCATGGAGCAGCAAACACAGCTCTTGCCAAGAGGCTTCTGGTAGAACCTTCTCCTAGCTATTAGATGGCAGTTAAGTATATAAGATGGCAAGTTAAGGACCTGGAGTCTGGAATGATGGTACATGTAGACATTTCCTTCAGATTTATGTGCAGTGCTTTTACTAACCACAAAGAAATCGATATTGTCTAAAAGAAATTTTTTTCTCTTGCTTTAATGTGAAGAAGGGATTTTGCAGGACTGTTTCTCTAAAGATACTATCCAGGCCACTACATGAAGGTCAGTGACTATATGGGCACCTAAAAGCATTCTATTAATATCTTAAAATGACAGATGTATTATCAATGTCTTAAATGCTTATAATGTTCATGATGTACAAATCCTCTTTTGAGTGGCATTACCTATTAAGTGGAACATTCTAACCATATGCAAAACTATCTAGAAAACAAATGCTTGGAAGCCAGATGATCTGGTCTTTTCAGAAAAAGTAATAGGCTCCTATATAAAGCATCTATGGTATGCATATTCAGTTAGAGCTGAAGATTGAGCTTCAAAAGATACTGAAAACATTCTGTGCATTGTATAGTGTATGTTTCTTTTGCTTCATAGCACATGGGCTGTTCTGCATAGGAACAAATAAGTCCTTACTGATGTTACTTATAACTGTTATAAATTATTAAGGAAAATGATAAACCAATCAAAACTCAAGACATAAGTATTTAAAAAGGAACATCTTCCCCCACCAAAGCTGAAGTGCAGCAATTCTATAATTCTACTTAGAGAACAAAATCCCCTCCTCAAATACCTGAGTGTTGCTGCTGGCTTTCCCCCTCCAGCCCAAGTTCCAATGCAAGCTGATTCTTACCAGTTCCCACCCTGGTCTTCTTCAACCACTCTAAATTGAATCCCCATATGTGAAGGTCCTAAACTTTGTCACTATTTCCCACCTTTTATGAATCCCACTGCTTTTTCCAACAACTTCACCTTCCCTTTTGAGTTTGACTTAGTTCAGCCTCACTCAGGGCTGTGTGATCTGTTACTTCAGGTGCTACCCTGGGGAAGGTCATGATTCCCACACATTGATTCAAAGTCCTTTTATCCAAAGCCTGGGTATTCAGGACATCTGCAGATGACACTGTAATGCATGCAGTCAGCCAAGTCAGGTAATCTGACTAGTCTTTAAGTATCCAATTCATGTCAGTGTTTAATGCAACTAACCAATCCACAGTGTTACAGCAATCACATAAGAACACCATTGGATAAGGGGACAACATATTGGAGGTTGATTGTGAGAAGAAACAGCTGGATTTTATCACCACAACCTCCAAAAGTTTGCGGTGGTCCCATGACCCTTAATTTCACATTAGCTTAATTCCCAAAAGACTTATGTAATTAAGCTAAGAAACAAAATCTTATTGAAGCAATTTATTATGCACAAATTACATCCAACTTCAGGGACACTAGCCCTTAAGGCCAACATCTGACAGGCTTTTCAGATTCCTAAACTTGCCAGAATTTGTTATAATTAACAGCAGGAACAAGCAAGCCTGAACTTTCCTTCAAGAGACAAAACAGAAATGCAAATCATACGTTACAAGCATACATTATGTTGGGGATAGCATTCGTCAAGAACCGTGTACAATTTGGGTTAAATGAACACTAAGAACTTTTGTGTGGGAGCCAAATGGACTGGCTTTCGTGTGGGACATAATTTCCTAATAAAACTTTCTATCTGGCTAAATAACAGATACAAGCACAGAATGTTTATAATGCTTCTAGTGACCAAGCACAGCAGAAGGAAGGAATTGAAAATTGTAATAAAGTGGATTAAGCATTTTTTTGTTATTGAGCTGTGACATTGCACTGTATATCCCTCCTTCGGTGAGACAGGATTCGCACTAACACAAGGCTTCAGAGGGGGGACCACTGCGGCACTGGGATTAACAAATGAGGTGCAACAGACTACAGGAAAGAAATCGAATCCAAGGAATTTTTAATTGTAAACCAATATTTGGGGCTCCTGCAAAATTCTACCAGTTCTCAACTGCTCACCTTCAAAAGCCAATTAATTCTCTTTGGAATTACTAGCATTACCAGGGAAACTGAGGAAGGAGAGAAGCTCTGAAGCACGGATTTTTCTGTAACTGAGAAGGGACAAACAACTGGCCTCAGACTACCTTCCCCTTCTGAACCACATAAATTCATTCCACCACTCCAAATTATTTGCCTTGTCCCTTAAGAAAGTTGTGACAGCAGTGTTACACTTAAACAGATATTCAAGTTTTCAATTACTAATGAAGTCTATTTTTATATGCACTTTAAATATGACAGCAATAAGGTAGCTCAGATTTCAACCTCCTACACCGACTCTTCCACTGCAATGTAATTGTTGCCAAAGTCCTTCAAAATTAAGAACGGACAAACTGAGGCCTTCTGTCCACTTTGAGAGCCCTCAAATCTCTCTGTTTTAATAGATTTCAGTAATATTTGTGATAAACTGATAGTGATATCACAGGAAAATGAAATCTGAATAATGTATATTTATTCTAAATAACTAGCATTTCAAATGTGTAAAAATACATCTCTTCAGTAAGAGAACACTGTGTGTTGTGGTTTGTATAGTTTTACAGGCAAAACCAGCAAAGGCATTCCTCTAAACTGTAGATTCTTTCTCCACTTCTTAAACTTGCATTAGTCTGGACTTCAGCATTCAGCTACCAAAGCAGTTTGTAAACTATGTCCTCTTCAAAGAAAGAAATCCCATCTCTCCACTTCCATTTACTTTGTACACCAAATTAACAATCAAACAGCAAAACAAACATAAATTTAAGTGCTGCGTTGTTTCTCGGCTTCATGCTTTCCATCATCCCAAGCTGAGCTGACAGGAAACTATTTCATGACTTGCTCTAACAAAATAAAGCAGCAGTAGAGCAAAGCAGCACTAGACAGGAAAGCAAACATCCTGGGCCAGCGGAGCTTGGTCGCAGGAGTGGCCCTGGGCAGCAGTGGAGGAGCAGCACCTGCGAGTACCTGTGAGTAGTGAGGATGCAGGAAGTGTGGAGGGGATGCTGTGCAGCCCAGACTGAAGCTCACAGCCAGGAAACAAGCCTGCACTTGAGGAATAGAGCTCTCAGGAATGCTGCCAGTACCTTGTGCAAGGACTTACATGCACACAGAGATCAGTGAGCCCCTGCATGCACAAGGGGCACAGTGTATGGAGGGTAAAGCTCAGGGAAAAAAAACCAAAACATCCATGGATGTTTTTAAGTGGGAAATGGGATGCACCTGCATCATTATGAGGCCAAGGTGCTGGCCACGAAAACTGAAAAATCAGAGTCTGTTTCTGCTGGCAGTTGGGCAAGACTGAAAGTCAGAAAAAGCAACCTGTTCAGATGGTTGTAACATGAGGTGGATGTAGCCAAATTCACTGTGGGGGCAGATTCAGAAGTTCCTCTGTACCAACGTGAGGAGCATAAATATGAGGTCATTACAAGAATTACTGGCACCTAGAGATCACTCCTTCCTGTAACACAGGCATCCTGGTGGGCTTGCAGGAGTGGGCAATGTCAGCAGGCTACCAGGAATGACAGAAGAGGATGTACAAGTGAGGGTAGGGTGCTGTGCATGAAAGATTATATGAAGAGTAATAGCTTTATATAATAAGGGGACAAAAGCACAATAAAGTCCTCGTGGATGGAAAATCCAGATTCTACTAGAATATATATAAGATAAATAATACAATTACTTCCAAGTAAGCTTAATTATAGTGAGCAGAAACTGTGAAAGCAGACTGAGACCTGCAAGTTCAGGAATGATAGCAGGAGGCTGAGATTCCAGCTACCTTTATTGAACTGCATTGATACTTCAGCAGGATAAGCAGGGAGAAAAATCCCAAATAAACCCAAACCAAGATGACCCAACCAATTGGACAAAAACATTAGAGAAAAAAAAAAAAATCCTGGAAGAACTAGTAAGTAAGAAAACCCACAAGGAAAGATGCCGTTCCTGGTGTGGTCTTGCTCTGCAACCACAATACAATTAATTTCAGTGCTGTAGAGAAAGAATCCAGCACAGAAATGCAGAATTCTTTGGGGTTGGCCTCTTCTCCCAGGCAACTAGTGACAGGGCAAGGGAAATTGCCTCAAGGCACAACACAGGAAATTCAGGCTGGATGGATATTAGGAAAACCTTCTTCACTGAAAGAGTGGTCATGCATTGGAACAGGCTTGCCCAGGGAAGCAGTGAACTTGTAATCCCTGGAAGTGTTCAAAAAATAAGCAGATATGGCACTTTGTGATAAGGTTTAGAGGGTGTGGGTGCTGTTTGGTTGAAGGTTGAACTTCATGATCTTAGAAGTTTTTTCCAACTTTAATGATTCTATGAATTAAAGGAAGTACACAATGGGAGGGAAGGCAAAGTGTCAAACACCCTAAAATACACAGTCCAAAAGAAGGCAACCTAGAAGCTATTAAAAAACTCACCAAATACCAAACCCCAGAAAAACTTGTAATAGAAGCTTGCATAAAACATGTGTAACACTGCAAAAGGAAAAGTCTGTGTGGGTCTGAAAACCAGCTGTATGACTTTAATGGGAAAATCAAGGAGGCTACCATGATACTCATACCTTCTTCTCCCCTCTGAGAAATGGAAAGCTCGTCCAAATAAGGAAAAAACACAAAATTGCTCATGCCAAATGCAAACATAAACTTAAGAGGACTAAAAATGAACTTGAAAAATGGAAATTTTAACTTTTTTCAGTATATTAAAAGCAATAAATTTGATAAGCCACTGGTAGGACTGCTGGATGACAAAAGTGTGAAGAGCAGCGTTCATGGTCAAGTATAAGCCCATGCAAGAGAAGCTCATATATCTGCTTGCATAATTCTTTCCTGTTGAAAATGTTTGATTCCTACACCCACTGCATTCTTTGTACCAGATCATTCAAAAGAACTAGATCAATAAGTAAACAGACAGAAAATATTAGACTAAATATAAATAAACAAGTCAGATGTCAGGAAATCACCAAGACCAGACAGCATTCATCCAGAAGCTCTCAAATGTGGAATTTAAAAACAAAGATGTGTAACCTATCATCACAAACAGCCACTGTGCCAGAAAAATTCAGAGTTTCCCTTCTACAAACAAGGACTTTAGAGATGATGCTGGGAAATACAGAAATACAGACCAGAGTCTTACATCACTGGGTAAGATAACAGGTCTGTAACAAAATCACTGAGCACACAGATAATCACAGCCTGTTGAAAAAGATTTGGTGGGGATTCTGTAAAGGGAAATCCTGTTGCATCAACTTGCTGGATTTCTACAACAGTGTCAAGGACTAGGTGGATAAAGGGGATTCACTGGTCATGATATTTTTGAATTTTCATAAAGCTTCTGACAGGGTTCCACATTGAAGGGTATTAAAAAAATTAGGCTGCCACAGGATTAGAGGAAATTATGTTTTAAAGACCAAAAGCTGCTTAAAGGAGAGGAAGCAAATGGAAGGCCTTAGGGATGGAAAGGACTTGGCCACTGGGGTCCTCCAGGATCAATGCCAGGATTGGTTTTACTCTGTCTCATGACTGATGAGTTGAAGACGGGAGCAAACTGTGAATGCTCCGGTTTTTCACATCTCTTTCAGAAGACCCTGAGCTCTTCTGGGTAGTCAAATGTTGGCTGAACTACAAAAAGCCCTCAAAGCTGAACAAACAGGGTAAAAATGTGGCAGCCAAGCTTCAGTGTAAACAATCATGGGGAAAAAAAATAAGTGAAACCCTGATGACATGAGGCTTAACTCAGAATTGGTGGTTACAATCTGGGAGTTGCTGACCCTTCCCTAAAATCATCCTCTCAGCAGCAACACCAAATCCCCCAAATAATGGGCAGCTTGAGGAAGGATATCAAGAACAAGGCAAAGAGAGTCACTCTACAGATAAAGATTATGAATCCACATTTTAAATATGGTGTGTAGTTCTGGTCCCTGCATCTGAAGGAGGATGTAGTGGACTCAGAGAAGGCCACAGAAAAGACCAACTAAAACATTTAAGGAGGAAAAGTACCTCCATTACAAAAAAGGAGACATGAAAAAGGCAAATATTCAGTTTGGAGAAGGGAAGCAGAACAAAGGATATGACAGCTCAAAAATTTTATATATATATATAGATATACACATATATATATAAGAAATCCTGAAGATGGAAGATAAGAACTATAGATCTACAAATCCTGAAAATTCAAGGGTAAAAAATCACTTGCCTGTATCTTCCTGAAGATGCTGAGATCTAAAGAATCTTAGAAAATGGTATCTATAGTTTTCTACACTGATATTAACAATGGAGAGCAGCACAGTGTCATTGTAAGTTGTCTTGCTCTTCCAAGGTGGTCTCTGACGAAGACCCACAGTACTTGCACATTATAGCTCACTGAAACAATCTTTGAGTGGCTTTAATCTGTTATTCTAACAGATGCAGTCTGGCCTTTGTACTACTCTGTAACAATATGTGAATATTGTATGTTGGCCGAGTCAGCAAGAGGCTTCCTACAAAAGTGTAACAGTTTTGATCAATAGGCTGCCAGGAACAGAACCTGGATCAGGTTAGGCCTATGGATTACATCTAAAGGGTATCCCACCACTGGTAACTAAAAGTGAGCAAAATCAGGAGATATTTGTGTCTTTCCTGGAACATTTTCAAAGTTTCAGAAGTGAAAAAAAAAATTCAAACTATACAATTAAGAAAAAAAGGCAACAAAAATACAAGAAGTGGACCAGTTCAAAACTATGTTCTCTATAGCAAAAAAACAGGATCTGTTAGGAACTATGCCAGTGCTTTTTGTTGTTTGCATTGATGTTTTTGCCTTTCTTTCAGCGTGTTTTGATAACAGGGAACAGCACCACAGAGTAGAAGGAAAGGATTGTGATGCATAAAACCCCCAAAAATAAACACAGACTCTCAAAGCAGCAACATAGTTTTGGCCAAATCTGACGGTGTGAAGAAGTTAAAGTTGTTTTTGTTATCCTCAGGGTTTAGATACACTTTTGCATAAAGATCAGGAGTTCCTTGAGCCTTTGTAAATAAATGGCTGCTTGGGGAGTGGAATGCTTCCTCTCACATGTGCACGAGGTCCAGGGTGCAGGGTAATTTTATGAATCTCCAGTGTAAATACTTTCAAGAGCCTCTTGTGTAGCAGAGGTTTCCTGATGACCATTTGTTTTCAAATCACAAATTCCCAAAGGGAAGCTACAGATGCTTACCTTCAGTAAAAGCTGCTTGGGAATAACTGAGATACACAATAATCTGGTTTACAATCAGAGAACACATGCCTGGGGCTCAGAAGGAGTTGCAGAGGGTCATTATCCCCCACCAAGGGGGTGTGAGCACACAGATACAGTGCCCACAGGTGTCTGTGATTTGGGAAAAGTTAGACACATTAGGCATCCAAGATTGGCTGATGGTGGAGACAGGAAATTGAGTTACAGGAATTCCAAACACAGTTGACCGCTTTGTGTCCTTGTTTTCAGATGGATAAAGAAGCAGAGGTGCTACTCATGCTCAGACTGACCTTCATTTTCTCTGATGAACTACATCAAGGCTTTCAAACACTCCCATAAACTGATGCTGCTCTTTGGTGACATGTTGTTTTTGACCAGAAGTACAATGTTTAATTCTTACAGTATGAAAGGTCTAATCTACATCCTTTCTTTGGTTACTCTAAAACAAATGACATTTACTCTTCAATATTCTTCCATGCAATAGAAGATGACAGCTAGCACAGATCTGAAAAGATTGTTAGTAATTTCATAACTATAAAACTTCCTTTGGACTGTTTCATACTTCTGTTAATGTTTATCAGCTTAATAATTTAGCTTTTTAATTCTTTCCTTGATGGTTACATCTGTAACCATGTGCTTGTTATCTTTCTTTGGACTTGGAGAGACAATGGATGTTAACAAATTTGGGCCACAGTCCAGACAAAGACTGTTTTCTATCGCTCCAGTTTCTTTTCTATAGTCTTGTCTTTTCTATAGTCCCTGTCTAACTGGGTCCTAACAAAAGTACAAGCTTTTGGAAAAGTGTACTTTCCCCGAGGGAAGTTAGGCCAGTCTGACCTCCTCAAATTATACTGATCAAAGTGATGTACAGATTTTCAGAAATGCTCACATACACAGGCTTTCAAAGTGTTTGTTCTGGAACTGATATACAGCAGAGTCAATAACTCTCAAGAATTCCTCTGACTTCTTTAAGACAGAGTCTATATATACTTGCTATTTTTATTCAGTGTTTATCATTGTCACATGCTGCTATTTCACACACTCTTTCATCTACAATGGTCAGATAAATACCATCTGGTTACACTAAAGCCTTCAGGCAGAATAATAAAGATGTAGATGTGTACATAATGCTCTTTCAGGTGCAAGAATGATAACAGTTCCCACGTCCCACGAGACCTGCCTTTTAACACCAGACAAAGCTGGATGTGAACGTTTCGCACATTTATTCAGAAGGGGGGAAAACCAAATTCTCATCCTTTCTTCCCAAACTTATTTCTGCTTTTCACTTGATGACAGTGTAGTAGAACAATATCAACAAATTCAGAAGTTTCTTGTCCTCCTTTTCCCTTCTAAATAGTTCTTCCAGACTTCAGTACTTGGGATGTCCTTCAGCTGTGCTGCAGTGCCCATATGATTATTAGCATCTTATTCTAATGACCACAAATAAATAGTGCCTAGCAGCCTGGTCCTCCCCAGGCAGGACCATGGTGTTCTGGCATTAATGATCTGGACAAGCCATCTTCAGGAGTAGAGAGAGGGGAGAAATCTGTGGGAAATTGCTATTCTTTGGAAAGGCTGCCATGTGCCAGATAAACTTCCACCGGAAATGTACCAAGATCCAAACTTGTAATAAAGGGAATGAACGAATGGTAGGAAAAAAAATCCATCCATTGGTTACAACTGGATGTGAAGCAACAGCAGAAAGCAACATCCCTGTGTAAAGCTAATCTAGTCTTAGTCACTGTCGAGGACTAATCACATCTGATGTCTTCTAAAACAAACTTGCCACTGAAAAATGCCAAAAAATATTAACATGCATAAGTAGTGACAAAAAGCTCAATACATTTGGAAGTATATATTACAACGATTTGCCTGCTCTAAAATGGCACCATGTTATATCAGGTATGTTTGGTATTCACTGTTCTTATGGTGAAACCTATACTATGCTGTGTTTTAATCCTATTGAGCAAGTCAACAGTATATTTAAGATTGCTGGACTTAAAAAAAAATTTCAAAAATTGAATTTTGCTAAGAAAGACTACTTAGACTAAAAGTTGCATACTACAAAATTTAAAAAGCAATTCACCCTTTCTTCAGATTTTTTCCCGTTCACATTTTGCTAACAATTTCTCAGACAAAGTGTGCTAGTACTCCTCACACTAAAGTCACTAAAAAGTTCTTTTTAATCCGTTTTGTTTACTACTGAACACAACAGCCAAGAGCTGATGATGTCCCAGGTAAGTATGGGTTTTTCCTAAAATGGCACAGGCTCTTCTGAGGAATTGAGATTTATAGAACTGAAAGCAAAATGCATTTCAAGAAACACTGTATCTGTGTGGAATTCAGATTTCATTCACATGGGAAATGTCATAGTATGGGAAATAAAGTCCTCAAGTAAAGTTGTGTTTATCAGAAGTTTGTTTTCCATGCAATAAATTTCCATCAGTGTTGCTGGATTGAAAAAGACATGTCAACCTCATCTTTTAAAAATTACCAGGATTGCACTGCCATTTTATTCCGATGAGAATGAAAAACAAAATTCTCAACCAGCCCTGACACAAATATGAAATGTTCATATGAAATAAGATGTCCTTTTCATGTGTGCATAACTCAATTTAGCACTGTGAAAGAGAAATAATGCTAAAAAATGTCACATGCATAAGTATGCCTAATTCATTTCTTGTTATGTTCCTGACAGACCAGTTGCTGGACTTCTGCATAACAAATGGTGAAATGATCTTGATCTCTTACAACAGAAATTGTTTTTCTGTCACTTTGTGTCTGGAGAGCCCAAAAGAATGACAACTATGTTCCACCCTGTAATTCATAAAGTGTTCTTAATCTACATAATTTATATTGTATGAAATACATGTGACTGCCACAATAGCATGGAATGTGATGTTGATCTATCATGGATCTATCATTTATCTGCTCTATAAGGGGTAACAGCTGGTTGGCTGCACTTCATTCTGTATTACTGCCTTATTTTTACCCCAAGGCTGAGCCACTAATTACCTCAGCCCTACCAGTAAGCCTGGCTGAAAGATATGCCTGGACTGCTGCCATGGAGGCTCCAAAAGGCTGGATGTGGACTGGCCACCCCAAAGCATCCGATTCCTGCTTCACACCAGGGAAATTCAGCTTGTTGGTTCCCCTTCCATAATTATATCATGCTTCATGCAAACCATAAGGTTCAATAGGTGAAGAGGTCTTGTAAGGAATTTGAACATTTGCCATCTTATCATTAGGTAATGACATTTTAATAGTTTAATTAACCATTAGGCAGTGAGAAGTTCAGCATGAGAATGGCTGAAACTGCCTAGTAATTAAGTCATGAAACAAGATATGCTGCAGGGAAGGAGAAACAATCCTATTTGTTTTGAAGGGGGTCTTAGGGTTGGGTGATGGAACAAGAAGGAGGCTGCTCAGTCTCCAAAGGTACAATAAAAGGGTCAGAAGGCATTTAAAAAACAAAAAACTGTAAATAATAAAAAGAACTTTTGATATTAAAAATGCCCATTAGGAACAAGATGTGCATAAAATAAAACCATCCTAAGACATGACAGTAAAATACAAGTGTTGAGTTAATATACAGTGTTGACAGTTTTGTTTCTCACCTATCCTGAAGAATTTTAAACGGGGTGAAAATGTAAAAATAGACAACTGCAGAACTCCTAATCAACTAGCACCTGGGAAGCAGTGCATGTGACACAAGGAGTTACACCTGCTAATGAAGTGACATGGAAACAGGTGCACTACAATCTATTTTTAGCAGCAGAAGGAACAAGTCCCAGTGACACTGGGTGAGCTGAGGAGCAGAGAGTTAGATAAGTTCCCTGTAGGTCCCTCAGTCTACACCGATCCCTTAGCCAAAATTCTGGAGAGCTCTGTGGAACTACTGGAGCTGTTTTTTCCCACTTGGTATTGGTAGTGCAAAAGACTCAAAAGCACCACTTTGAGCCAACCAGCAATAGACAGTCAGCCACAGATACAGCTGAGTAACACAGCAACTACAAATGGAAAGAAAGATGATATCTGGCACTCCAGTAACAGTGCAGGCAAATTATTTACTTAGGAATAAATTATCAGTCCACCACCAAGCATAATAAACAGCAAACCCTGAAGCTCTCTGTCCCTGAGTTTTCCCCAGCAGAAACTCCAGAATATGTTTTCTGGTTAGAATACTCAAGGAATGTAAAACTAATCTGAATTTCTTAAGGTCCTTAAAGGTAGGCAGTTTAATGTACTAAAGCAAGTGAAGCCCACTTGCATAAAATGCTGTTGAGTGTTTGTAAGATTATTGGCCGTGTGTAGCAATTTGAAAATTTGTCAGTAGAATACTACTGCTATGCATTTTACCTTTAAAATATGTGCACTTCAGCAATTAGATGTACATGTGTACATGTATACACATGTAGCACAGCAGAGGAAGCAAGAGAGAATTTAAGATGATGCCAAATCCCAGTGCTAGAAGAAAACATGAAGGTAAATGGACTCTGCTGCGTATGTCTCCAAGTTCTCTTTGACTGCAAAGGGCACTTGTATTTAGAATTGGAATAGGGAAGCAGAGGGCAGAGATGTCAAAGGTAACTCCTGTAAAAGCCCAGTGATTAAAACAGTGCCCTACCAGGGGGCTACAGGATGGCTGAAATTCTGTGGAGATTTATCTTCAGAGCATTTCGAAGCACCTGAAGTTGGTTCTGTATATAAACAAGCATACAACAGCTACAACATGTCTCATAAGCCTCAACTCACCTGTCATAGATGGTGCCAGTTTTCTTTGCCCTTTGTGGTCCACAGTACCTTCATAAGCCACAGTCACATCATACACTGCATCCAGATATTCTTTCATGGAGTCAATGGCTACATGAGTCGCCTTCACCCGTGGAGTCAGCACATGCTTTAATATAGCAAGTCCTAGAGGGAAAAAGTAAAAAATAACTACAGTGTTTGAAATTAAACTGGACTATATCCACAGAAGGAACACCACACCAAGGAAAGTCAGCAGCCCCATTCAAAATCACAAGAGGTTTATTTTCAATCTCAATTCTCAGTTGAGAGAGTGTGCATGTGTACTCACTGCTTATGCTCTACTGAACATATATAGAAGATGAAATAGAAATCCTAAAGGACATTAACAATAGGAAGGCTGCTCAGTAAGAGGGCCCTTTTTTACAACTGCTCACTAGAAGTAGTGATGGTTTCAATGTGGCTCATGAGTGATGACACAGCACTTCTCTTTACTGTTTATGTGTGTCCAGCTGAGGTGGAAAAAAAGAGCAAATTATCTGAGAAATACCAAACACACATAGCACCACCTCCTGAAATTCTGTATCAGAAAAAGATTTCACAGATAATCACAGAGAATTTTAAGCACACCTAATGCTCATCCAGCATTTTACTTCCCAAGGACAAAGCAATTTAGTGAACGTACTGAATCCTAACCTACTCACTATCCCAGCAGAATCTTAGCAGCAGTAGGGCAAAATACAGCACTGAGAACCAAAACCAAGGAGGAAATCTTCTGTGCTTCTCTGCAAACAATCTGTTACAATTGACTTGGCTACTGACAAACTCTTAGCGACAGAAATCAACTTTTAACTTTTCCAGGCCAAGCCACAGAGATTGGTATGTCAAGGACACAAGAATATCAGGTTTAACATCACATCACACATCTTAACAACAGTATTTCATACCCATGTTTCCTTCAGTTGACCACTTCCACTTAGAGCATACTTAAGAACATTAAAACACATTGGGCTCAAGAGTATAAACCTGGTTCTTTTTCCAGAATTTTAATATACAATGACTTTCAAAATTAAAACCAGCAACCAAATAAGCCCAAACCCAAAACCTTTTCTTCACCTGGACACAGCTCTTCCACATTTACTTGAAAGGGATTATAGAAAAAAAAAAGCATGCTATGTAAAATTTTTCAGTATTTTTCTACGTGTATCTTTCTCAAAGAGAAGTATCAGAATAAAATTGTGGCTTTTCATTTCTAGCCTATTTTTCATTGGCTTACTCTTCAGTCCATTTTAAAAGAACTATCCATTGGTGAATCTACTGGTTCCTGGTGGGTGAACAGGAAATTTTTCTAAACCAAAGTATTGTGCTATTGCCTTTGATACCTTTCTGCTTGCTAAATAATTCAAAACATTCTATATTATGTCCTGATTTTGTACTGAACTCCCTTGCTGGGTAAAACATACTTTAATCTAACATTATGAAAATATCTAGTGAACATTGTAAGATAATGCTCATTTCTACACCACTCTTAACATTCTTAAGAGCTGAAAATTTCAATATAAATCACTATCTTGATTTTTTAATATTTGCTAAGAATCTCCTTGTCTGAATGCAAAGATAAAAGACTTTTTATCATCACTCCTTCTGAAGCCATTGTTCCATGCCTTACCGGCAATAGTGATAACTGTCTATGCAAAATGTTATATGGATCACGTAAATATTTTGAAGCATAACATAGTGGTAGTGTTTTCTTAGCTTGTGAACTGTTACATCAAACAGCTAATTATGTTATGTTTCAAAATGTTTACTCTGTAAATGAAGCACTGAATATTCTTGTGCTGTGTCAGCAATGATATTAGTGTGGACATGACACTCAACAAAACTCTTGCTGAGCCAAATTCCCAAACATATTCTAAAAACACTGTCATTCCTTTCCTGCCAAACTCTTCTTCCCCTTCACCAAACTATTACTGTGAGGAAGAAAAAGGGAAAATTGTGAGAACTGAATAATCTAAATTATTAAGTTAGGTATCTATGACTATTAACTGCTAATTTTTTTTTAATCCATGTCCAGTTCTGATGATGAAGATGGTCAGTGTAAATCTGTGAAGTGCAAATGAGCTAATCCTACTCCACATGCTCTCAGTGAGCTCTTGAGAGTTTAAGTACAATATGAGTATGTATCTAAATCAATAAAGTCCATAATCCATTATTCAGAAACACTACAGTGCATGATAAACATGCAGCAACACCAGCTCAGCACATCCTTTTAAAGAATCTGTTCTATAAAAACATTATCACATATTCTTGCAATTACTTATGATCTTTGCTAAAATCAACATAACAGAATTTAAATCTAAGTAGTTACAGTATAGTTACTTTGGCAAGCTGCCTGCATCCAATTCACAAAACACACTGTGCTTAAACTGTTTTTAATGTTGTGCAATACAGTTAGGACCCTCTGTCAAAGTATTTAAGGTCATGAGATTTTATTTTAAATGCCAAAGAAAATGAACTAGATACTAGTAATATTGTAATGTTCTACCTTAAAAAGCCATAGCTTTGCTCTTCTAACTTTTGAATGATAGACATTAAAAAAAAAAGAAAATCTGAAAAAATATGATGAGCAGTGATACTTCAAAAATCATTCATTTACTACATTATTGTAAGATGCAAAATTACCCCAGAAAGTCTGCAAGAAAACTGAATGAAATAAAATAATTACTTTGGCAAGTACAAAGGCCCAAATCATTAACATCTATAGAACTGAATTTTTCATCTAAACACAAAATAACAAAAAGATACTAAACAAAACATCATTTTTCTAACTTCATCAGGGTGAAGTAACATATAATAGCAGCTAAGTACAACTCTGTGTAGAAGATTGCCATCCTCTTGATCAAGGCCAGAAACTCAAAGAGCTGTTCAGTACAGGCAGGCCATCCACATTTTCAGAGTTGGACTTTGTTAGTTATATTTCTACCCTTGATGTGTACACACCACATTTGAAAAAGTAAACAGTAAAAATTCTCAGCTCTAATTTAAGAATACTCTATGTGTATTACATCAGCATTACCACATTTCATCAACAAAAGTTAATTACTCACTGAAAGTGGATGTCAGAATTAGTTTGAGGTCTCCACACCTCTCTCCCCTCCCCATGAAACCATGTATTGAAACTCAACTTTCACGTACACAAAAACTAAAACCAGGGTGAAAACCAATGAATTGATTTCAAGAACAATTAGATCTTTCCTTTTCCATGTGAATGCGTGTGCAGTGAAGAGATTAGACAGAAATACTAATTAGACAGAAAAACTGCAGCTCTGCAGTTACGTGCAGTGTCCCAAGTACTCACCCAACTCCTGAGCTCCCACCAGCTTTCTGGCATGCCTCCAGTGATTCAAAGCTTTACATATTAAAACCAGAGTCCATAATTAGACTTAAAAAATAACAAATGGTGGGAGAGCTCATCCATTTGTATGCTAGTATTCCATCAACTTACAGAAACAGGACTCAGCTGATAGCAGTATAAAAAACTGCATGCACTAGTAAAATTGTTTTTCTGTTACCATGTACAAAAGTATACAGGAAATGCAACTAATCCCCACAGGAAGAGCATGACTGGCTCACAGCAAGACATGAGAGACACCACACATTGGTATACTTTCTTCCAAGACGGGTACTTACAGAAATACAATGTAGCTTCTTGTTTTCCTATCTTCATTTCCTATGGATGGCTTTTAATAACACAGACCCTTACTTCATTCTAATGATTGGTATCAATTGCTGCTCAAGGTCCATAACCTACTCTTTTTTAAAACCATATTCTTTGTCCACATCTCATTAAGCACTTTTAGACCAAGCCTGCTTTCACGAAAGTGTAAAATAATTACCACCAAAAGCTATTTTCTTTAGAGACAATTCCAAATAACTTTTAAGGATACTGAATGCTTTGAATTGCCTTAGAATACAATTGAAAACTAATGCCAAGATCTAGAAGGGAAACATTTCCAATTCGCTCCATTGAAACACCTCTTTTTTACATGATCTGTAAAACAATTTTGAGATAAGCATATCCTGCATACACAAACATCTTAGCAGAAAGCATATTTGTCAAGCTAAGCTTAGCATTAAAAAATATTTACATTAGCAACTTTTCAGCATAAAACCAAAGAAGATAATAAATGCATACCTTAAATATTTGCTTGATGAAATGACCTTTGTAAGAAATTGAACATTAATACAAAATTCCAAAAACGCCTTTCACCAGGGAAGATTGTTTTGTCTTCATTCAGCAAAAACAAGCCAAGCTAAATTTAAGAAGCTTCTCATCCCTTTGGCTTTGACTTTTCAGAGTTAGTAATATTAGGAGTAGGAGGGCTTTGGATTATTTCTATTTATTTTCAAAATTTTAAAATGCCATATGTTAACATCTTGATAGAATTATTATTCTAGGAAACCAAAGAAATCTGTGGTGTTTGGGATATTCTGTGCAGGGCCACGATTCAGACCCAATGATCCTGACAGGTAACTTCTAACACAGCATATTCTGTGATTCTATGACTGACTATGATTTCTATGATAAGAAATCCACACATAGATATTTTGGCTACATACAAATGAAATAAATTTTATACCAGAAGCTCGCAAAAGAAAATAACCATCATGCGTATCACGGGGTTTATAAACATTTTTCTCTATAGTCCAATATCATTAAAAAGATCCAGGCTTAAAAGATTTACAGTTTGAATTAAATAGATCCAATAAAAATTACCACTTCTATTATTATTACAAACTTAGTTAAATCCCTACAAAAATATGAGTCCCACCTATACATTAAGACTGGACTCAGCAACTTAAGCTCACTGACTAATGGGGAAGAAGTCCTGCACTTTTAAGATGCCTAAACCCACGGAACAGAGCCTGAAAGGCATCACGAGTTTGTAAGCTGACTGCAGCAGACTTTGAAGACAGGAACCATGTTGGCTGACCACTCCCACACAGTGGAAAGCAAAAGCAAACTTGACTACTGACTATATACTTAAATACTGGAAATTGGAATGCAAAAGCTCAGAAGACAAGGGGCAAAACCCATGCCATCATATTCTTAGTTCTTTGAGAGAGCAGAGGAAGAAATATTTGATTTTGGGAATGTTGCAAGATGTACCATTAGAAACATGGGAGTCACTAACCATACTGAAACATGGAGGGAGTACCCATCCTGGTAGCAATTCCTGGAGTCATCTCACCCAGGCACCTACTTTGTGCCAGGAGAGGACAACGAGGTGTATCAGGCTCAAATCCAGCTACATGGCATACATGCCCCTTAGCTTGGAAGCCTCCACCAGAAATGAGAAAACCTAACACACATCTACATCTGATATTGTGGCAACACATGGCTTATGTATCTTGTTGTAGCTGTAAAATTCCAGTAAATATTATTATTTTGGGCAAAAAATATAAATACTGGATTAATTATCTTAACTTTACAAAATTCAACTTGTTCTATGATTAACTCCTGCATTAATCCTACTATAAATAACCAAACAACTTAGTTTTAGAGACTTTTGCTTTCATTTTTAAATGTCAACAAGTTTCTTTCCCAATATAATCAAACAAACATATTTTGAGTTTACGTTCTATCCCAGGTAAGAAGCTGATCTGAGGGAATATTCTGCCACTTGTAAAAGGTGTGAGTAATCCTTCAGTTTTTGGAGGTACTAGCATTGCCCTTAGATGACAACATTCTCAGTTCATCACTACAAAATCAGTATTCCTGGAAGTAACCAACTTTCTGTTGCTAATTCTGGCTAAATTCAATTCACTGTACAGAACTTACAATGGACCCACCCTATGTGTTTGATTTGCTTGTTTCATAAAGAAGAAAACCATCTTTTCTTGCTAGAAATTGAGATTTTGTGTAGAACTCAAGCCCTATGGTAAAACAAACTGTAACATGAATTATTATTGGTATTTTTAAATGCTGCCTCTCTTTCAAGGGCTTAGAGTTTTAATTTTTTTGCTGCTTGATATCCTTCCATCCTATTCACAGATAGTTAAGATTTATTTAAATATTCATATCAATGAGTGAACACACAATAGTTGAAATCAGGTATGTCACAATACTTCATTGTATGTCAATATCAGCTTTTCAAAAATTAATTTGAAATTTCATTTTGTTGAATTGGTCCTAGGAACAACTGTAAAGAGCCAGTAACTGTATGCACAACTTAAAAAGAACATCAACATATGAGATGCAGCTCATCAACTGGTCCCACTAAGAGCAGGTAATTAAGTTCAGCACAAGAATTCTGCCTAAACCAATGAATCTTCTCTAGAAGAGGATGCAGCTCACAAAGAGTAAAAGTAAAATCCCACAAAAGCCTTTTTATACTTCCTCTCTGCAAAACTACTAAAACACATAAACACACTAATGTCAAAACCAGTATTTCAGACAGCATCATAAAAACTGAGTTATGCTTGTGCTCTAGGAATAGCTTTGTTATATTTGGGGGTAATAGCTCTGGTTCTAACATCGGTTTCTAGTTTAATTCTTCTTAATTAAACCACTTTTCCCAATATTAGACTTGCAGTATTTTGTCAACATAAAATTGAGCAAAAAAGTAGGGAAAAAAAATCATTTCAAAATTAAAAAAAAGGAAACAAATTCCCCTACATGGCAGTAAGGCCCACACTGAAGCACCGTGCTCTGTAACAAATATATTAAGATGACAAGACTAAATTATTAGACTTCACTATATCCCCACAAAGAATGAAGTGCAATTTTATTTAAACTGTAAGTTACAGTATGTCCTCCTTGTTCCTCTGGCTGGCAGAACTGTTGTGTGCTACTACCCTTCCTACAGCCATAGGAAGTAAGAAGTCTCGGGGATGTGTCGGACAAGCATGGCAATGTGTGTTTGCTGGAGCTCAGCAGTTCCCCCAGGGACACGGCCATGGCTCAGCCTGCCCATGGCCATGGTGGCTCCCATGCTGCAGCCCCAGCACCCAGCCAGCACCGTGGGGACACTGGGGCTGCTCAGGGCAAGCCACAGGTCAAGGCCAGCAGCACTGCACAGCAGCAGGGTGGGACCCTGGGGAGCTGGGATCACATCCTGCCAGCAGCCACATGGAGCTCCGCATCCCCGCAGCTCCCAGTGTACTGGGATGTGCCCTGGACTGGCACGTGCTCGAGGCTCAGCCCTCAGAACAGCCTGGTTCTGCTCTCAGTGTCAGCCCCTGCTTCTCAACACACCTGCACGAGGGATGCTCCAGTTCCCGTGAGCATCTGTATCTGTGTGGACATGCAGGTGAGCAGGGCCCCAGGGGAGCACAGACTGCCTCCCATCCTCCCCACCTAAAAAGTGGGGCAGAGGCCAACAACAAAATAATTTAGCGGTGGGGAGAAGGAGATCAAGAGGATTCTGCAACAGAATTGGAGATACTTCTTGTTTAATAATTATTTGTCATGAGAGTTTTTAAAAGGAGTAATTGTTGCAAAATAAAAAGAGACCAGTACTGGAGAGAAAACCATTACAAGAAACAAACAGGTGCTGTGAAAGCACAAAAGCAGTGTTTTACTGTTTTGCAGACTGCAGAGATAAAATTAAAAGGTGAAATAAAATAATAGTAAAACAGTAAGAGCCTTTTCTCTGAAGACGGTGAGGAGAAAAAAAAACCTATCAGACAGCCCCCTCCCTCTGAACTCTCAAAGAACCACCAACCTAAATGAAACATTTGACTTTCATTTCCGACAGGAAACTGAAGCGATGAACAAATACATTATGACTTCAGCTCTCCTGCTCATACACGCAAACAAATTCCATTCTTCCCAAGGAGAAGAAAAGCATATATCCTTTTGGACAAGGGCTAACAAAACTTAATAGCTTGATTATATCAACAGGCTGATTCACAGACTTGTGAATTCATTTCAGTGTGTCACAGAGATGAATTTACCAGACCTATTTGTTATTCTTTGTTTACTTTTAGAGTGAATTATTTCACTTTTGGTCAACAGGAAAAAACAAAATCAGGAAACATGTTCACTGAACTGTTGGATTTAAAGTTTACGTGCATACGACGTGAGAAAGTATGAAAAATCTTGAGACTCTTGGATTTTCTGCAAGCCTTTCTGAAGATGAAGTAATTCCATCTGTGTTATAGAGACAATGCCAACAATCAAAGCAACTCCAGAATAAAGTTCAACCACGGAACAGTGAGACTGGAGGGTAAGAGAGGAAGAAAACCAAAATGCCATAGGAGTACTAACACTAATTAAAAGTGAAATGATGGAAGACTCTTTCTTTTAAGGCACAACAAGCTTTATGCAAAATATTCTTTATATTGACTAACAACTGTAATTGGAGCTACAATATCAACTTAGATGGACCAGTGCCCTGATTCAGTGTAGGCAATTCCTACAACCTTAAGGAGCAAGAAGATGAGTAAATACACAGGTATAGGTAGAAACTGCAGTGAGCCTTCTGGAGTACTGTTACTATTGTACATTGTAAAATGTGTGAAATGTCTGTATATGAACTACCTTAATCTTACTCTGTAAGCAAAACAGTAGTTTATACTATTCTAAAGCTTTAAATACCAAGCAGGTTTAAAAGTCCAGTTAAGGTGAGATGATTTTCATATTATATAATAATTTTATATAATATATGTTAGCACAGTAACAAAAGAATTCTTTCAAAATTTTTTTTTGCTTACCTTCCTTTTCAGCAAATGATTGACTATCCGCAATGACTTTTGGTATTTCTGGATTGTAACGAGTCCCCTCTGGAAAAATCACTAAATACATCTGCGGAATTAAAAAAGAAACAAAACAGATAAGTTCTTATAATGAATGTAAACTGACTGCTTTTACAGAAATTATCAACACTTTATAGGTCCATATTGTATTTAGCTCACACCATTGACTATTGTAAGGATCAAAAGAAAACGAGAACACTTGAGCTAAAACTTCTTAGCTCTAAGAAACTTACTGCTCAAGGTTCATAATAATTTCCCTTGAAAATACACCATAGAATATACTCCATGTGATTTAGGAAGGGAGACAGCATGTGTCAACAGAATTCAGGAAGTCAGGAGCAGCTGATATCAACAAGAATATCAGTTTTAAGAGATTTTGAAAAGACAGACAAATAAATCACAAAGCGTCCAATTTTTTTTAATAGTGATCTTGCCTCTAGTCTTTCCTTATACTATATACAATAATTCATTCACTATTAGAAATATTATAAATTGAAATGATAGATCTTTTGGGCCTTTTATGTCTCTCACTGAATTGGATATTAAATATATTAGGAACTCAAACTCATAGTTTAGCGTAATTTGAACTTTAAAGTCACATTCCTTTAAGCATGAGTGTCTGCAAGGTTAGATTTCCCCAGTAAATTAATTTGCTTGCCTGTTCAGCACCAAATCTATGGGTTCTCAAATGACTACACAGATAAAGGTTGCCTAAGTATCTGCATATCTGACTGTAAAATTATGTATTCAAATAGGAGGAGTCAAATTTGACAATTTTCCATTTTCTTTTGAAACAGAACAGAGGGGTTTTGGGATTTTTGTGTGTGTGTGCATCATGCATAATCTCCTACAAAGCTGATGCAAAACATCACTTAAACAGGGAAAATTCCATATTGGGGGCTCATCTGCAGAAGCAACTATGGCCACAAATGATAACTGCTATGGAGTTAAACACGACACATTCATAGTAAAATGCTTACTGTAAATAATTTATTAACTTTGAAGAAAGCAGTCTCAAGAAACATTTGAAAGCAAATAAGATAATGTATTTACAAAACAGTCCAAGGAATATTATCAGTGATTAGACAGAGACTTTGATAATTGGAGTGCACATCACGTTAAGATGCAAAGTTAAATAAAAACTCAAAAAGAGACACACAGGAATGCAACTTTGTGCTTCTGGCCCACAAAACATCAGAGTGTGCTGGTATTTGCACTTAATGATTGTGGAACAGCTACAGAAAGGGCTGAATGCCAAAAGACAGGCCCCAGCAAATGACCTCTCCAGAATCACTCCACAGTGAGGAAGGTTGAAAGATGCACTAAAATGCAGAGGTGGGAAGAAATCTAGGGAAAGTGCCAACCAGAGAAGCCAGCTGGAGATCAAGAAAAAGGAGAGTTGAGTACATAGCCTAGAACCTGACAGGGGAAAAAAAAAGGAAACAAACATCAAAAATAGCAAAACCAGTGTCCTAGAGTAAAGAGAGTTAGGAGAAAGACTGTACAGTATGTTTGGGGGAAACTGGCAGACTGCAGAGGCAGGTGAAGTCCAAGAATGTTCAAGGACCCACAGAAATCCAAGATGTGTATAGATCCGGTGGTGAGGGAACAAAAGAAAATTGGTTTAAGATTCAAGGTGCTTACTTTTTCATATATAACTGTAGCATAAGTATAGGGACAAGTACAGGAATCCTTAGACCCAGATGTAGTCCACACTTCCCCCAGTCATCTATACATTTCAAATAAGAAGTATAATGAAATATTTAAGTGACTAATTAAAACTTTTAAGACGTAGCTGGAAAGGACATAACATTCAAATCCAGATGCATTTTTCTTTCTTTTCATATATGTGCTTATGTGCAAAACTTGTAATTTGGACGCTTAAAATGGTACTTCAAAGATGAGCTGTTCCAGTTCCACCCCCATTAAAGACTGCATGGCTCAGCTCTAAAGGGTAATACAGAGACTGTAACAGGTTACGGAGTGAAGGAAACGAAGCACACAGGACAGGAATACCAGTCTTGGTACATAGCTCAGCACTTACAAGCAGGCAACATTGTTACTGGTCTTCAAAGCAGATAATCAGCCCCAAAAGTTGGTTGCACAACAGGGAACAGTATCTACTTACTGCAGTCCTATGTGTAACACAAACCAGGGACTGAAATAGTATTTTACTTACTAGTAAACCTCTACAACACAAGCAGCCAAACAGGTTTGTTGACCAGAATCTGAATATCTCTGAGTTGAAAGCACACCAACAAGACAGAGAAATGGCCTTTGCATTAAATTCAGCAAATAATAACCTACTATATAGCTCATTAGGACTGTTTTAAGAGTAGAATTCATGAATGTAAATAGATGACCTACTTATACTCACATACAGTCCTGCACAAGACAAAGACATCCTGCCAGTGCCAGAACCACTTGTACAACTGGCTTTTCTCCCACCATGGGCAGCAGAAGTTAAATCCTTAAGCACTATTTCCAAACACTGTAAGAACTACAAATCTCTAAGATTTTAATAACTAAATAAGCTCCCCTGAACTTGAAATAAGAACTTGTAGGAATTTTAATTGCCTAGAAACACTAGCTGCAGTTTAGGCCATTTTTAATAGAGATTTTTCAGTTAGGGCAATTAGCTACATAAAAGTTACACACTTTATTGCTGCAAAATACAGCGCTCATGTTCAAAACAGCAGAGACAGTTTTGGATTACCACAGTCCATGATTCACTGAGACATCAATTTTAACCAAAGCAATAGGTCCCTATGCTCAGGTATGCATTTCATTCCATCTGTGGAACGGGTGGGTGTCAATAAACTTGGTATCTCTCATCAATTTGAAAGTTTCAAGGAGTGGATCAGGATTAATTTAGTAGAACCCTACTGATTCTTGTTGGAGCCAGAAAATCAATAAAGATGTAAGTCTTTTGCATTTTGCCAATCAGGGGCTACCTGAAGAGTCCCCAGTGCAATGTCAGTGCACTTGCCACAACCCACAAATGCAATGAATGGAAGATGGTAACTGCATTCTCCCAAAGAGCAATGCTTCATTTCCCCAGCACTGTCAGGGTCTCGCAGGCAAAGAGAAATGGCAATAGCATTAAGGGAGGGTTGTGCTCCCGGAGAGGGGATAGGGCAGCTGAGGGAGTCCCTGAGATAGATCAGAGTGCCACAAATTGAGTTGGTGTGGGTGGAGCACGGGAAAGCAGCAAAGTGACACACAAGTCCCTGGAATACAGAACAACCATAAGCATACAGCAAGAAAAGGTGGCCAAGGGCTTTGGAGAACGTCCTGGAGTGAGTATATGCTACTCTGTAGAAGAACATAGGGCATGAAGAAGTAGTAACTACTGACTAAAGGTATCTTGCATTTACTGTGCTGCTCTCATGTGAAAAAGGGAAAACAAATATTTTAATTTACAAAATTCAAAATTGTCTTACGCAATGCACTTGCTTAATTTTAATATTATTATTACTGCTATTGTATCCTGACAGCTAAACAGATTCATATCTGCATCCATTTAGACCACTGCCTAGAAAGTATGCTTCTAGTGAATTGGATGAGAAACACTACCACTCAGATCAGTAACTGAAAAGCAGATGGTATGAGCAAGCCTATCTGGTATAATTGGAACAAAATACAAAAGATGATGTGGAAGAAGCAGGCAAGGACATCCGTGATTTATATAGTTGTCAGGGATTTACAAATTAGTAAACATATCACAAAATTATTACATTAAGCCTCATAAGAGTTGTATTAATTAAATCTCTATGTTTTTATTGTTTGATTAGCATTTCTTCCTATGGCAATGATTATTCTATGACTGAATGAATGACAAAACCAAAACACATAGTAATCAGCTAAATATTGGTTGTACAGGGTTAAATCCCACATCTCAGAATGCAGATTTCCTACTCTGGATGCATGATAAAAAAATAGAAGTGACATTTTCAGTCACCAAATTGAATAGTTTGCTGTTCAGAAGAGTTAACTTTTTTTATAAATCAAGTAGATTAAGCATATCAAGTAACAGCTGGATACCCATTCATTGGGCTTACATTCATCTATGGCTTACATTAAAACAACATTAACACAAAAGCGTTCTTTAAACACTGTGACAGTCTCTGCTCTCACAAGACATATGATTGCAATTTGTTAGCAATCAGTCAAATTTTACGGAATTTTAAACCAAATCACATCTTGAGTGAATTTTATCAACAAAAGTCCCAATAATGAACCATTTAAGCATATAATTCAATGAGAGTTTGAAAAACAAAGTGACTTCCAGAAACAACTACGAAAATATATTAGTTCAAGATGCCCACTAAGAAAAACAGGTGCAACAATGTTTCAGTCTGCTATCAGCTTTGTGCCTGTCGGACATTGCTGGGCTGCATCTGGGAGCAGACCAGCTGCAGAGCTAAGGGCAGGAAAAGGGGCTGTTTATAGCAGACAGGTGGGTGCAATTCACAAGACAAGGTGAGCAAGGAGAATCATGCAGTCCACTGTTGTCTACACGAAAGGAGGCATATCAGAGCACTGAGCAAGTTATACTGTGTATGTAAGAGGCCAAGAGGCAGCCTTACTTTGTCTGTCAGTCTTAAAAAAAAAAAAAGGTCCACAGAGAAGCAGTAAAGAACTTGCTATGGTAAGGAGAATAGAAGACTGGTTCTGTTTTCCTACACATCTTCAATTTCTTAATGGGAAAAGGGATGGCTCCAGGCAGACTGAACATTAATCATCTGGATTCTTTTGTTTAAATTGTATGCAGAGAGAAACTGTAAATAACAACGTGACCCTTAACATAGATTCCTGTCCATCTCTTCTTTATTGGTATATAAATCTTCCCTGAGCAGCTGAAAGGCCAGCTCATCTCTAGCACCACATTAAAGAAAGAACTCCACCACGTACACAGAGAATGACTAAGCTACACCAGCTGCCCACTAAAGTGAGGAAAGTCCACCCCAAGCTGTACCATACAGTGCATGAAAATTCCAGAGTCATAGACTAGCTATTTTTGTATGAAGCTGATGAGTTCAGGGCACACTTGATCAAAATGTCTTCATTTTAAAAGCAATATGGTTGCTTGTAAATGTCATGCTAAGTTTCAGAACTGCATGAATAATGCAATAAGGACACAGGTTATCATGTTCTTCTCACAGTAGTAACTATAGGTTAAAGGCCATTTAAGAGCATCTACATTTAAATTCTCAGATAACGTGGGCTAAAAGAAGTTTAGTCTTCCCTCAAATGACAGCTCAATGGTCTGTATCTTTTACCCCTGCAGATGCAAACATTTGCCTCAGTAAACAGGCTTTTAACAACTTTGGTTTTGTAAATTTAAGTGTCACTCCCTATATATTTGACTGAAAGATTTTAAACAATTAATTTCTGCAGCACTTATTTCTCTTCTCTACCGCAACACCTGATAATATGAGGCAAATGGCAACAACTGCCTGGTATCCAGGTCCAGGTTCTGTGCTCATTTCCAACAGCACCAAACTCCCAGAGAGCTAAACAGCAGCAAAAAATAAGCATACCTACGTGGTCTCATATTTATTATGCATTAACATTGATAGGTTAGGTATAGGCTTTCAATCTATACACAGCTCAGGAGGGAGAAGAAAGATGATTCCACAAAGACTTCTGGATTTATTTCACTTACTAACCACATGGAAAGCAGAACCCACATCAGTTCTTATCTTTAAAGAAAAGCATTATGCTTAAACCTCTCCTTACATTACAACTGTGCTAAAATGACACACTGCAGTGAGGCTGAACACCATTTACAGGTTTCCAAGGACATAATCAGAAGAGTTTCTAGGCACATCTTCCCAAGATTGTATTAAAAGAAAAATACACATTTTTCTAAAGGAGATTAATTCAACACATACTTCAAATTAAGACTCTTACCACAATGTAAACCTTATAAGAAGAACAAACTCCTGCTTTTTAAGGGGTGCAGAGGGAAGGCAGAAAGCCAGACTCAAGCAGAACCTGTCTTTTTAGCTAGCAAGAAAGCCATGGGTCTATGCAGGAAAACACCTTGCTGGTTTATTTCATCCAGACTAGCTAAAATGAACTTAACCAGCATTCTGCAGGGGGAAAAGTTGCTTAGGGGGATGACTACAAGCACGTTTCATACACCCTGCAAGCAGCCTTTGCTTATTCCATTACACCCCAAGTTTTACAGCTAGTAGAATCTTTACCACTGACATATGGAAAATAATAAGGCAACACAATCTCTTTACATCCAAGGACCCTCCCTGGTAATGAGGGTGCAGGTTGCCGCCACTGAACATGACCATCTTCTCCATGGACATCATTGATTAGATATTGTTTAGTTGTTGTAATGTATTTCTGGCCTAACTTATATGCTAACAATTGGAACTTTCTTTTCTTAATTATAACACAAAAAAATAATGCTAAATCTTTACTGAAGACAAAATGAGTTTGAGCGCTGTCTGATATACGGGCACTTTACTCCTTTAAGCCCCTCAGTAAGCACAAGGTCAATTTACTTTTTCAACAGAGACACATGCACAAACATAAACTCACCATCTCCAAATAAGAAAAAAAAAACTATTATGAATGTCAAAACAGCCCATGAACTCTTTTTACCCAAGTCTCAGGATATAAAAGTTTTGACAATATGGGGAGTCTAAGTCCTAATAACACAATTTAAAATAAAATGGAAGTTTAACTGTTCTATATCAAGGCTTGCTTAGTTGTTTTCTTTTAGCTTGGCCAAAAAGGAAGAAAAAAATCTAATGCACAGCAAGTAATGGAAGCAAGGCACAGTGATTCTAACCACTGAGCCACAAACCATACAGAGAGTCATGAGAAAAGTCACTTGGCAGTAACAGTCATTCTTCAAATAGAAAATTATCAAGAGTTTGTTTTGGGTTTTTTTCCCTCCTCCAGGCATAGCAGACAAAGTTATTCAATTCTAAGATGTCACTGCCATTAAAAATGATTGATCATTGTGATGACTAATTAACATTTGGTAGGAAAGGTTCTTGACTTTTAGAAGTCGAGTGTATCAGTCTCTGACAAGCCCACAGTAGTCAAAATGTTGTCTTTTGAAACAGAGGGTTTCTCCTTTGAAACAGAGGTTTCTCAAGGAAGGTACTATAGCTCATGTTCTAAGTCCAGACCACCCTTGTCCTCTACAGAGAGGACCATAAAGCTGCTGTCAATCGTAAAGAACCAGTCAAACTTTCCTCAGTTTAATTAGAGGTATCACTCTAATCACAGAAAGTAACTGTAAAAACACAGAAAGAAAACAAATCCATGATTACCATCTTAGTAGTTTGTGGATATCGGGCATGGCTCTTTTCTCCAACAAGCCTTTGCCATTAAAAAAGTCAAAGAAATGAGAAGGAAGGTATAAGCTTACTGGAGTCTCAGCTTTCATCTGGGCCCGCAACTTCTCTCTCATTTCTTTCTCATTGAATTTGGCACTTCTTTTTACATAGACTCCTCCATGCTATCAGAGAGAAAAAAAAAGGGAAAGCATTAAATATTTAAGTAGTTTAATGTAGAATAGCTGACAGAAGAACAAACAAGAGACAATGACAAGTCATCTTTATGACTCATGCTGCAAATTGCCTACAAGAGTTTCTCTTATCGCAAAAACATGTGAAACTAATTTTACATTTGCATATACTTCAGCTCACAAAATCCGTTTAAATAAAAATCAGATATAAAACCCCCCCAATGCATTAGACGCCTGAAGTGTCTTGTTTAAAAGTGCTAAGTAATTAATTGGAAGATGGCATTAGAAGTGACCCCAGGGTATTTATTCCTGGCAACGCTGACATGCAGCTTCATTTGTATATCAAGGGAAAATCACAGAACGGAACTTACTCACATGCAAGTACTTACAGGTCAATGCTTTCATTCTATGTGCCCTCTCTTAAATAGTAACTAATGCAAATGCTGGGAATGCAAGTATCATACTTCTACGTACAAAATTTATCAATAGCACAAAAGTAACCAGTGTAGTTTTTGAAAACCTCCATGCACTTTACTAGAGAACCAGACTTTTAATAAAGAAGTTATATACCAAGAGAATAATTAAATAAGTAAACCAAAATCTTCACAAAGCAAAGAATTCTGTAGAAGTATTTTTACTGAAAATTATTATAAAAAGTAAAACTATGTCCTGGAAGAGATTAATTTTATAAGTTGTTGCACACAATTTATCACAAAATTTCAGTAAAAGTACACACAAAGAGAAATTTGCCCTATCATTTCCCTCTTCCATCATGTTGTTTTATCTACAGAGAAAGAGTATGTAAACAAACATGCACCAACTATGAACTACTGATACAATGAAGTCTGGAAAAAGCACTATTAGCTTCCAAAGAACAGAATTTCAGGTTTAAGGTACATTGTTTTCATGTGTTTTCTGACTGACTCCATAACTTAGTAATACTCTTTTCTGTTTACCACGACAGTTGGTATTAGGATTTGTCAGACAACTTCTGTTCATTTATGGTTTTGCACGCTGTTAACAAAATGATGACAGCAAGATTAAAACTACTAAGAGCTGAGCCTCACTCAAATACCTGATCTCATGAAAAGATACAGCACATGGTAGAAACAGGGCTGGTGGCTGTGTGCAGAGCTGTGTCCCTGGCATGGACAGGAATAAAACTGGAGGGGTTAGGAGGAGGCTGGCAGAAGGGGGTGGAGAGATGGCTGCTTAGCTAGTGGTGTTTGATGTGACTTTTGAGTTGCTCTTCAAAGACTGCTGTGACAGGGAACAGAAAGCCAATGATGCATTAACTGCATACTAAATATTCCGTCTTAACTTTATCATCTGTGGTTCCCTCCCAAGGTGAAGTAGGCAGCTCTAACACTCAGCTCTGCTGCTGTGACTGGCAGGGGACCAAAACCATGAACAGAATTCCCCGGCTCACTGAGCTTGGCTGTGGCATGGTGTTGGGACCATCCCACAAGGAGTTTAACAGTTTCAGACAGAAAGCAGCATGAACAGAAGAACGTTTCTTCAGCTGTGTAGCAAACAGAGAGCCTCATGTTATCTCCATACTCCACATAGAAGACTGTTTTCAAAATCTGACACTATTAAAGGGAAATAGAAGCTGAAGCAGACTTAAGTCCAGCTGTATTCTGAGACCCAACACAACCACCCCTTCCAAAGGGGCAAACACAGTTTGGTATGAGAAAAAATTCATCCGTGTAATGGGTAGGTCATCATTCTCTGTGAGCTCAGCTAGGTCAAGCTTTGATAAATGAGTGAAACCTGGAATTGAGGCATTCCCCTAACATCAAATTACTAATCAGCTGCAGTAAACTGGAAAAATACTGAACCAACTTTTCCTTGTTTGATTTGTCAGCTTGGACAAATGAAGTTACTACTGGACTTTTTGGTCAGGGACACATACCATGACACCAAAGATAGATCTGGTGTTGCATGTCAGACATTTTAATGCTCAGAAATAGATTTGCACTTCTCAAGTAAATGAGCACAGAGTCACGTAACATAAGAACAGACAAAGTATCACAAGATCAGCGTTCCCTGCATTCACTCCAACTCCACCAGTATGGCAGGTCCCCATGGCTCAGGGGTACAAAGCTAAAGAGAGGCAGGATATGTGGCTAAAACTCAGGAACAACCGAAAGGGTACACAAGCTGATGTTGGATAACAGAAAAGATAAAGACATATTCTCCATCTTAGAAAGTCAAGCAAACTGTGGGGCATCAAAACTACTTTTCAGAATTACATCCCAGCCTCATCAGGGGTATAAGATAAATAGGAACAAATTGGACAGTGTAAGCAAATAGGAGTGATGGGATGCATTGGTAGCAAATGATAGGAGCAAAAAAATATTTCAGATCTACCCAAAAATAATAAAGACAGCTTTAGGAAAAGAAAACGGTTCTACTAATAAATCAGACTTGGAACATAATAGGTTAATTTAAGTGTTTCTTTTCTTTCCTTGCTATTAGATAGCTGCCTCAAAAAAGAATGCTAGTTATGTGATTGTATATAGCTCAAATTCCCCAACTTGTATTGCATTTCCTTTTCAGTAAGAGATCAAATATATGAACGCTCTTCAAAACAGATTTCTGGAAGTACTGTTTTTAAGGTTATAATTTTTTTCCGCTGTACTTTAAAAGCCCCTCTCTCAGTCAACAATGGATTGTGTTTACAAATATACTTCCTTTGTGCCTGAATTTTGCTCTCCTGGACATCCAGACCACGTTTATTTCCAAACAGGATGTTTACCTGAGGAAGGGAATATGAATTCCGTAAGCATGGCGTAATTATGTGGCTCTGGAAACTTTTAGTGGAGTGTAAGTGACATCACTGACAGAACATCAACAGGAAGGGCAGGAAGTGTTTTATGTTTTTGCACTGTTTGGTGTGATAAAAACAATAAAAATACCTATTAGCTTGCACTGCAGGCCTTCTGCATCCCGTCTCAGTCATTTAGCTGTATATGCATCACCACTGCCTGTCAATTGTGTCACTGATGTAAATATATATATAAATGTATATATAATCACCCCCCAATAAATCTTGCAGAAGTTTTATTTTTTGAGGAGTCCAAATTTGAATAGACTTTAGTTAATATATACATGTTTTGATTTAAAATGTAGGTAACATTCAGATTAATTTCCACAGGAACCTCCTTTTAACAGTCAATATACAGCTCAGGAAACTGAGCACCGGATATTCCACATAGCAAAAGTAATTTTCCAAAATCTTGAAAAAAATAATTTCCGGAAATCTAGTGATAGTGGATAGACTATATATCCTGTTTGTATTTTAATTAAAGCAGACTTAAATCACCACCACTGCAATGACTAAAGGCAAGGACAAAGAGCAAAATATTTCCGTGCAGCAGATCAGTCACTTTGGAGGACAAAAAAATGTAATGAAGCATTAAGGGCAAGCATTAGACAATTGAGAATTCCATTTTCTCCTTATGCATACCCTTAGTGAGGTATGACAGGGTCTGACAGTTTGTAGTTATTCAGGGGACAGGGACAGCAGACCTACCAATAAAAGAAATTGTGAAGAGTTTTCTCATTTTCTCTGCAGCATACACTTCTCTAAACATACCAGTTTTAGCAGAAACTATGGCAATCACCCATGCTCTAGCCTAGATCTGTAGCCTACTCACTAAAGTGTTCATTCAAAAGACAACGAAGATTTTCAACCATCAAGCTGAAGACATTGGATGTGCTGCAAAGATGAGGGAAAGAGTAAATCCTCCTATTTGGACATACACCTGTAGTTGCCTACTCTTCATACACTCCTTTACAAATTAATATATAGCTCCAATCATACCCAACACAATATTTTTCTCAATGTTCTCCACCTTCTTGCCCTCTTGGACAGGGCTGACAGTCAATTCAATCAAACTGTCTAATTCTATTAGAAATATTTTCCTAAACATGTGGGGGGTTTTGTTTTGTTTTGGTTGGGATTTTGGGTTTTTGTTTGTTTGTTTGTTTTGTTGTTTTGTTTTGGTTGGTTTGGTTTTTTTTCTTAATTTTTTTGCCTGAGCAATGGGGTGAGGGACAGAAAGCAGATTAATATTCAGCGAACACATGAAGAGACAATGCAAAAGACAAAGGAGAAAAGTCTTATTGAATAAGCACTTTGGAACCACTACCCAAAACTCTATCCATTTCTATTCTAATAACTTAGCACCCATCTAAACCCTGAGATAAATACCATGAAGCCATTTCTGCTCGCCTAGAAAAAGGACAGTACTTCCAAACCCATCCACCTCTACATTTTATTCTGTTTCACACAGAAATAGTTCTGCTTTCAGAAAAAGCAAGGTACAGACATGACAAATTCACGGAGGATTTTAGGGAAGTAAGCCATCTACACTGCTCTCCACCATTTTCAGACTGAATAGCATATCCACTCAGTATGTAGGTTGCTCAGTGACCATGACCCACTGTTTCTCAGTAATTGTATAAAATTGAGTCACATCAGGTTGAGCTCTCAGACTAGAAGGAACAAAAGGAATATCATGCAGAAAGAGAAGAAAGAAAAAGGTAGGAATACTGTTAGACTCGGGTTTTTGCTTAATTGAAGTCCAAAATAACCATCAACATTTTCATGGATGTGGGATCTGCCTTTCCTCCACACTACACTAAAATCCAATTTTTCTCTTTTATATTGTGGTAAAACCTAAACAACTGAAAAACAAAGATGTACATCAAACAGTAATGCCAATTTCCTTCCAATTTGTAGCATGTTACACAGCAAAATGAGTCTGTTTACACCTGCTAACCTTCTGAGAGCATGACTACAAACTGGAGTTTTAGATTGTAAAAAGAACAAAGTTTTACAATATTCTGAAATATTTAGAATATTCTGGAATACTCCTAATAGACTCCACAGTTTTAAATTCTATTGTAAGTATTCATTTAGAATAGTAAACTGAATTTTTAGTAACTGTTTCTCAATTTAGATACACATCTAACTACACTGAGTGAAGCCATTTGCTTTCATGTTCAAATAATTGAATGCCAGAACTTAGAACTACACCTTCACAGCATGCATGGAAAACAGGGAGAAAGTACATCTTGCATGTTTGACTCACAAACAGCAAGGAAAGAGTGAAGTGGCTCACCTGTGAAAAGTACCACCCGTAGAGTGGAAGCCATTTTAAGCCATCCTTCAGGACATAGCGGACGTGCCCGAGCGCGTTCTGCCTGATCGCCAGCATGTCCGCGATAATCCAATCAACTGCAACGACAAAAGCCCAAAGCAAACAGCTAAATTACCTCCTAATTGCCACTGATGAAACAAAAAGTACATGTTGTATGTATAAATGTCATTAAAGGTTTCTGAACTAGAAGTTCTTGCTTGTTAGGGCAAGCCTGGAAAGAGACACATTAAACAGACAAGTAGATTTTTAAAATCTATAAAAGTGTTAAGCAAAAGAAATACAAACCTGTACACTGATGATTTGATAAATATATTACATTTTCTTTATTTTTTGGCAAATCCCCGTAGATAATTACCTAAAAAAAATTAAAAAATATGCAGTATTACTTTATAATTTATTTTCATTGCATTAGGCAGTGATGAAATCCAATGTAGTACTAGGCTTTTTACTACGATAACTGTCAGCAAGCTAGCATCATTAACAGACAAACACCCTATCACTAAATCAGTACCTACCACACAGACAACTGTCTTATCAACAAAGCTATAAATATTAGCTAATAATGGCTTAAGAAACTTATTCTGTTCTTGTGCCATAGCCCCAGAACCGGATCCACGGAATGTGACCTTCAGCCACAAGCTCCCTACATTAATATAATTGAAGTTAATGAGGAATCACAGACATGTACAAAATAACCATTTAATTTATACATCTAATGAAAAAGACATGCTTTATCCAGACACCTGCTATCATTCAACCTAAAACGGTAAATTTTCCTGGATTAGATCAAGAACAAAATCTCAACCATTTGCCATTATTTTAACCATCAAGAGTGAAGAAAAAAACACGAGGTTAAGGGGTGCCTTTAAATTAGTCTATGGCTTCCAAATAGCAGGTTTTTTAAATATGTTTTTCCTCTGCTACATTAAAGACACACTTCAACCTTGTAGTGTCTCACCCCTGAAAGGTACTGGTCTACTAGAGAAATAATCTTCTGAGAGCATGACTACAAAACAAGATTCTGATGCTAGAATCTTGGTCACCCTTTTAAAATGGGTTCATTCAATTAATAATTTCTCATTTTATATTTGAAAATAACTTAAATTCTGAACTCAAGAACCAATTCAGCTATTCAATTACCTTTAATAAACATTTTCATTACTTAATGAAGCACAGTTTTTCTAACCAGTACATTCTAGGTAGGCTTTCACCATTGTTCTGCCAGTGGACATACTCCTTGTCTCTAGAAGTTGGCTGTATCAGACATACATGCTACTTTGAAATTATTCCATTCACCAAAAAAGCAAAGTGCTATGTGGAAGGTTTACCCACTTATTTTCATCACTTCCCTAGTCTGGGCAAAACTGGCATTTCATCAGGAAGAACTAACATCGATCTTTTAATTGGTATAATTTAGTATGCCAAGTCTCATATTGATCCTTACAGGAGGTGTCTACCAGTATCTCTGGAAACTGTCCATCTCTCAGGTAACCTGTGATACTGCATGGCTAATGTCTCATATTGTTAACTCTAGGCAAAAACCCCACAAAAACACTGTATGTTTCACATTCCTGCTGTTTCTTCTTTGAAAATACAACCACACTGTTGATCAAGTTTTGTTTTGAAGGCCAAAACCAGATATTGGTGAACTGAGATACTCAGTTAATATGTGAACAAGAGATCATTCAACATAGAGTAAAAGAGGATATAACTTGACTCATTTTTTTTCCAAAAAGGAATAAATTCTAACTGAACAATATCTGTAACAAGTCAGTTGACAAGTATATCCTGAACAGTATCTGAGAAATTTGAACAAGATTCTGCTATAGGAGTAGCCGTCTCATTGAAGTACCAGAATTTATAACCTTACTGCTGAGACTAGGTACCACTCACAGCTTAGAGCAAGGTAGCAGTCTAAGGGTTGACCTTATATTTCAGGTGCACAAATTCCTCTGAAATAAATCTTCCTACTCTTACTTATAGAGTTAAAACTTCATTTTACAAGTGTACGCTTTCCTAGCACTGTTATGCACAATGTCCATAAATTCTGTTTTCTTTAATTTCAAGTTAAGACTCCACTATGCAGTTTCTGGCAAAGAGAATTTTAGAGTAAGAGAGAAGGCCCAATAAAACAAATCATCGAACCAGAAGGTCTTGAATGTTATTTGAGCTTTTCTAAAATGTAGAGAAAAACTAAGAGGGAAAACAAAACTTGCCCTTGACCCCAAGAGCTGCTCCACACAAGAAACAGGGTTTGAAATACACAATTTATAACTTCAACTTGTAAATATTTCCACTTTAATGTACCAAGTCAAAATCTCAGTGCAATCAGTCCCACAATTTAAAGCATTCGCTTTGGACTATTGCAGGGGTAAAAACAAATATAAAGGATCATTCCCATTAAAAAATATATATGCTGGTGTCTGCCAAATATAACAGTTAATCTGTGTAATTTTTTATTTCAGTAAGATTGGATCTAGTTCACTTTTTAACCTCAGAGGAACACCCACTCACTGTTCCTGTAAACAACTTCTATGTACAACATTATGGCTTACCCTAAGGGTTAGATGTGTTTGCATGCAATGGACCAAAATCTTTTACTCATGATAAAACACACAGCCAAACTGTTGTACAGATGTAAAAAAAAAAAAAAACCTCTTATTTATATTAGTTCTTATTAAACACACGAAAACTGGATGTTTCATTTCAAAGCAAAGGTAAGAATAAGAAAATCTGAAAGCTCTATTTTGTTTGCTCAGATGGCTCAGCCTAAGAGGATGCACCAGCTTTATCTGCGGCATCATCCACTTCAGCACCGCCCATCTCACAGATCTCGAGGGAAGGCTTACACAGTTCATCAAAGGCCAGCAAGCAGCTATTCACCTTAGACACTTTCAGTTAAAGAACTGAGCTACAAACTTACAACTGTTACTACAAGTAGCTAAGAATGGCAATTCCAGCCTGCAGACCCAGGAGACACCTACTCTGCGGGCACCCACGCAGCTCTCCCTCTGAGACCAAAGCATTTTTGCTTTATCAGGCTTCTGAAAATATTCACCATACACAACAGAGGGGTAACAGTTAGGAGCTTGGAATCCTACAGAAATGTCCTTTTCCCTTTGAGATGGTGTCCAAGGAGTTAACCTGCCTCTGTATAAGCAGGAGAATAATCTACTCAGGACAAGACTCCAATTTCTGGCCATCTGATGTGTTTAGGTAAACCAGAGCACCTAACGTATATTATAGCTGCCAAAGGAAACAATACAGTACTCTTCTTCATGGCCTCCAGAAAGCCTCAGACTCCCTGCTGTTTTTCTTAGCTAACTTTGCAGAATTCCTTGCTGTAGAGGCTGTGCAGCCTCTAACTCTTTCTCATTTTGCTGGTGCAGATGTTTGGGGGCCACAGTGAATTACAGAATCACAGGATATTCTGAGTTGGAAGGGACCCACAAGGATCCTCGAGTCCGCCTCTTAAGTGAATGCCCATATGGGGATCAAACCCATAGCTTGGTGCCTCTAGTACTGTGCTCTAAGGCAGCACTTGAGTGACTCACCCGGGACAGCAGGGCAGAAACAGGAGTCCACATTGCCCACCTGTATTCAAGCCCCTTTGGATGTAACCTGAAGACATCATAGTGGCTTAAAGACGCCCAGCCCTCCTCAGAGGAGCAGTGCTGCTCCCAGGATGTGCAGAGCATCGGCAGGGCTGGTCTTGCCCCCTGCAGCCAGTGCCAGGGAAGCAACACAGGACAGGCAGGACATGCTTGGGAGGCAATTTGAATTTTAGTATAGTGTTTCACATATTTCATGCATGGCTCTCCAGACACTACAGTATACATACATTCTACCTATCTATCAGTTTAATGAACTGAAAAGTGCCCTGTCAGCCACACTGAAGCAAGTGAGGAACCTGTTCATTTAGAATAGAATCTGCTGTTAAAATAAAAGGCACAATGAAGCCAAGCAAAGAAAACAAGTCAATAGGGAGAGCAACACAGCAAGCCAAAGTAAGCAGAGATTTGAGGGAAAATGTTTAAAATGCAGATGTACAGTCTAACACTGCAAACATAACTTGTGTACACAACACTGAAATGTGTGCTTTTAGCCAGGTTTTGGTTGCTTAACAGTCCAGTTTGCAGTAATGGGTAATACAGTTAATGTTAATGTGGGCCTTTCACATCTGTTTACACAGCAGCACTGTCAAACTCAATACAGTGAGGTCTCAAATACAGGAACCTGGATGCTATTAGATCCCTTCTGTGGGAAGGCTGGTACTCAGCTTCCATGGATGCCACACACCAAGCTGTTCACAGGCTCAGCAGCCACAAGATACACCTGAGGGCATCCTGTCCAGGTGAAGCTTTGATGAATTAGCAGGAAATGACAGGTAGTTCTGCTGGGAGAATGTACTAATTCAGTGATAGGCTGATCTACGCATGCAAATGGGAGCTCTTGGGTGATCTGGTGACACCAGTTTCAGCTTCCCTACCAAACTGCTTTTTCCAGTGCAACATACTTAACTATGGCTGTACTAATTGTGGTAGCTCACGTAGCAATATGGAACAGTTCTGCATGGCAGCCACACCTGAATAACCCATAATATGCACACGTTTTCACTGAAACAAAGTGGACACTCCTAATTTAGAGTTAAGAATTTTATTTCTTGCTTATGAAATCTTTACATGCCAAAGAAAATTAAATAGATCATTTAATCACATCCTAGCAGAATCAGCTCAATAAACACTGCCATGGCAAAAATAATTGTAGGTAAAAGTAATCACACTATCAGAAGATCTGCTTGCAGGTCAACTGGTGATCACATCAAAGTCCTAGCAAAGAGATTAACTTAATATTGTAATTGGATGTGGCTCATAATGGGAGCAGTTAGAAGCTGATCTGCAAGCAGATCATCTGATAGTGCGACTTCTGCTTCAGCAGCATTAAGGCAATACAACTGGTTATTGCTGGTAAAAACTTGGGCCAACTCATCTGGCGTCTATCAGTCCACCAGCACACTCAGTCTTGGTTCCTCAGACTTCTTAACCCTCCTCCCTTCTCTATTCAAAGATACCAGATGGGAATTAAAGAATGATGTTCCCATCTTTGCTGCTACTTCAACAAAACTTACGTTCACTGGAGTACTTTGTGAAAGCAGAGCACTGTGTTCAGGAAAAACATCAGCTTCAAGCACAGGCAAGAGAAACTGGGAAGAGGGATAAAAGCAGGATAACAGGGAAAGAATATTCCTTCCCTCTTCTGCAGAATGAGTCAAGAGATCAACACTTAAAAAGGACCACACAGACTTCCTACTCAGCTGTACTATCGTCACAAAATGCACCTCTCTCCACCTCACTACTCCTTCATGATTAATAATGGGGATTGCATGGGGACTCTTTCGGCCAAGAGCATCTCTGTTAGCTGGGCACTATACAACATGTCTACTAAAATAATATCCTAAAACATATTTCTCGTCTGTTTGTTACAAACTCTGGATACAATTTTCTGGTGAAAGGGTGGAGCTTGCATGACAAACCATCAAAACAACTACCAGGTACCCAGTGCAAGCTCACCTCTGCAGCCCTGCTGCAGGCATCAAAAACCTGCCTCATGTCTTAAGTCCTTTGAGCTCCCAGAGAAAGCACCTCAGACCATAGAATCTAATTACCCTGTTTGACTAGAAGCAGGCTCAAGACAGGATACAGATAGGGAATCTGTACTTGGGGCTGACACATTTCTCAGGTTTTCAGATGTCTTACTATAAGAATTTTAAATGTTTATATTTCTTCACGGAAGACAAAGAAGCACTTTTATTCACATTTAACAGATACAGGTTTCACTGCCTACAGCATAAGGAATATGAATAGAACAGAAGAGGAAGGACTTTGATGTTATTAGTTGCATTTTCTCTAGATCTGAAAAAAAAGTTTATAAATTTTCTAAAAATACCTTTAGGACACATAGCTTTATGGTAATGATCATACTATTGCTACATGTCATAACCTCTTTAGGGGCTATCTGCTCAACACAGAATTGCACAAGTCTGAAGTCTGCTGCTCAGACAGCTCTAGCAAGCTCAGCAGCAAGCCATAAAATCACAAAGCAATCCATTTCATTGAAGCAGAGTTCATTCAAACATTCTGCAGCTATGTATTTTGCTGGGGTTCAGTGGGAAAAAACTTTACTAAGAGATTAATCTCTGAAGAATATTGAAAAGATTCCTATATGTAATGTAATTCAATTTTTTAAAAATACATTTGTGACTTGATTCAACCAGAGAGCACAGAACTTTAGAAAACACATTTATGGTCGTTTAATTTCCTTTTTGTAAGAAAACTATAGTAACAACCTATTTAGATGAAGTAGAACTAAATCATACCATCAGATGTTATATATGAAGCCTGTACATTCTTATTTTCGTACTAGTTTTTAGCCTTATGGTCTAAATTGACAAACTTCTATGAGTGTTTGGTTATACTTCATTCCATGTACTAGATACATGTATAAAAGTCACTTTGTTCTGATGCTGACTGTAAAGGCTTTACAGATTATGAGCTCAATTAAAGATAATTGTCCCCTGTACTCCACAGCTCTTAGATGAATCCTTAACAAAAATTTTAAAAAGCATCTGTATATCTTAAATGTTCCAGTCTTGATAACAGTTCCAGTCTTGATAGCCCCCAAGATTTGCCACGATTTTAAGATTCTGACATCTAAAGTCTCAAAAAATCCTATTTTCAGTGCCCAAATAATTTACAGTTCTTTCTCCAAATTACTTGCTTTTGGTTACAGTGCAGTTCAATGGCACAAATCCACCATTACAATCAGCAACCATCTCGGAAAAATCAAAATTAGAGTACCTAAATTTCATCATAAATCACCAGGAATGAAATTTTAAAAATAATAACTGCATATACTTCAGACATATCTGAAAGGTAATTATTTGCATGATGAGATTTCAACAGGAGCGTTTTTCTGAACATTTGGCATTCTGGTATTATATAAAACCTGAACATGTCTTCTAGTACAAGAGTGGCAGTAAGTATTGCACCTGTTTCAATAAGAGAAAGTCTCCTTTATAAGCCTTTTGCATCTCTGGAGACTTCTTCATGCACATTTCAGTAATTTCCTTAAAAGAAGGGCAAAAGCAACTCACACTAAATGTAGCCATTGTTTACTTTATTACCCTTCTGTAGTGGAAAATATGTAACATCCATTTAAACTCACTCTGGAAATACCCTTTGCCCACCACACAAGAGCAGGAAACCTTGTGGCAGTTTGCAGTGCTTCCTCCAGCCAGAGCTCTTTGTAACAGGAACTTGGCCTTAAAATGCCTTGGATTCCACGGAGGAGTTGTTTGCATCTCTATTTGTAATATTGTTACAAGTGTTTGTAGCAAGTAGAGACTGAAAGCTGCTAGGAAGCTCTCAGTGAGTTGACATGAATGAGGATGATTACGAAACCTCTCTAGTCTCTGCTTGTGATTGTGGAATAGGATTTCTGAAAGCTTCTCCACACATCATCAGTAGGTATTTAGAATTTCAGCACTCTGGACTTTCACAGTAAGGCAAAGAAATCACTACAGAGCATAAGAACATGTAGGGAGGTATCTGCAACAATACTGCCTCCAGAATTGAGCCCAGTAAACTGATCAGCCTCAAAAATCACCACATTAAAATCACTCTCATCTATCTGCTCACCAGCACAGCATGTGAATGAGCCAGTTCACCTGCAGCTGGCTCAGAACTATGCACTGTTTGCTAACTCAAAAAGAAACATGCATACCCCCAGACTCCCATGCAGCCCTATGAAATGGAATGAAGTAACTCTTCTAGTCAACCCATAAGTTCACCAGGTAAAATTATTTCAACTATCACAATACAGTTCAAAGCAATCCAAACTAATATTTTTTTATATCTAGTCATGAACTAAAATACAAAATTTTACCAAATCGTGTGTAGTTTATTTTACATTTAAAAAATCAAACTAGCATAAATGCTATTTCCTACTCCCACAGAAGATCTAGTTGTAAAGAGAAGATGACAAGTAGTATGTGACAGAAAAGAAATGAACAAAAGAAAATAATTTCCCTGGCTTTTTATACCAAATCCCTTCATAGGATTCAAACTGACAGAAGAAAGATTAAAGAGTATTTTTCCCCTGAGAAGATATGTTTCCTCATAACTGTAATGTCAAAATGCCTGACATCTGAGCCTACTTTATCTAACACAATTAAACTGAAAAAAATAATACCCCACCTGCAAGCCTACGGCAAAAAGTTTGAAATAAGTGCACACAAATGTTTAACTACGGACAGAATCTTCTGTTAGCAAGAACAGTGTCTGATGGTAGAGTACCAGGAGAAAAAACATCTAAATTAACAATCATCCTTACATAAAGTACCTGGACGTATTATGCAAGCAGAAGAAAAGGGCATGGAAGAGCACTGTAAAACTCCACAGCCCAGCATCTACCAGAACACAGTTAAACACAAAAACAGTATTGTGTATAACACTAATGCTGGCTAAAAATATAGCAAGAAATACAACTTTTATTTTCAAATGTCACAAATTATGCTACGTCAGCACAAATTGTAATGAAAAATACACATACCAAAAATCTTAAGATATTAAAATAAAGTATATTTAAATAGAAAATTTTAAAACCAAACCATAAGATTGCAAAACTTACTGGTCAAATACTTGTAATCAGAATTTGTAAGAGCATTCAAACTTGCCCTTTGACTCCTTAGCTTTTCCTACCTGACACATACTTTCTAATATTTTCATAAGTACATGCAGCTAACTTTAAAATGTAAACACACATTTTTAAAATTGTGGACTGAGACAGATAAGGTTGATATAAAATTCAGATTCAGTTGTGACTTGCCATTTATGAAACACATGCTAGCAAATCTCCACACAAAGCCACTGGTTTATGAACCCAAACAGCAGTTTTGGTTCAGGTAGCTGATACTTGATTTCTAAAAATGCTAACTAGACCTCAGTTTTTATTTATTTTATTTTTCATATATCAAGTAGTAAGTGGAGGATGATCAGGACCAGCATTGAATGCAGAACCTCTCCATACTAAATTCCTTCCAGATTGCCCCAAAGCCAGATCTGCAATAGACTGGAACTCTAGATGGTATATTATTGAACAAGAGTCTTGAAGGACACCACTTTCACCTTCAGATCTATAGTCAAAGGCACAGAATAAAATGGAAGAAATATGCAAATATTTGGTTTGCAATATCTAAAACAGAAAGAGCACAAAGTTAACACACCTAATCTATTTTTGCTACCTCATACCACAGTTGAACGTAAGAGTCTAAAATTAGGCATGCATCTCAATTTGAATGCTGCATCCCTCAGGCTTAGCAGGTATCACTTAATTTCTGTTCTAATAACACAGAGAACTTAGCTGTGTACTACAAAAGACATATATGCCTGGAGACAGCTGTACACTGAAATCTCTAATGAAATGAAGCAGGGTAAACCTTCTTAATGGAGCCAGAAAAATTTCATCCCAGCAGAAAAATTTCACTGGGCTTCTTTCAAAAGTTTATCACACAAATGTGATACACTTCCCTAGCTTCTCCTAGTTTCTTTTCAGTCTTTGCATTGGACAAGTCCCCACATTTCTATCCCTTCCCCAAGACCTTTACTTCATTATTTCTACCATTGCAATTAAGTTACAAGCATGATTATTTTAACCTCTCAATACACCTCACAAGAGCTAACACTGTTTCACAAAGCAGCAATGTAAGCAGGTACTAACAGGTTACTGCCACAAGCTACATGAATGAGGAAAGTTCGAGCCCTCAGAGGCTGCTCAGCTCCAACCTGAGCTTAGAGGTTTGCCTTGATGGCAGCTCTGCACATTCCTGCTCAGCTCCCACACCATTCCAGAATCCTCCCACCCCTGAGCTGCCACACAGGCAGGAGAGCTCAGGAAACTCAAGAGCAGGTTCATATACCCAGGCTGATGCCAAAATGCAACTGCCAGCGCTTTCCTTCCAAACACAACTGAAGAATGGTGAAATGTTCTGTTTCCTTTGGACTTTCTGGTTATGCCATTTGCCTGGGAAATGGGTCCTCATCTAAAGAGAAGCCAAACCCTGTCACTCACATCTACCAACAGGAAGCAGTCAGAAACCAAATCTTCACCCTGCCATGATGAAGCCTGGTTATGATGCTTCCCCCAGTGCAGAGAGGGAAGAACCATGTTCCTAAGAGACGACAAACCACCCCACCAACAGCAACCAAAGCACCTCCTTGTATGCTGCAACTTGGCTGTCAAACTTGCACTGCCCCTTGCCTTCCCACTTCCACCTTGGGCCCTCAAGAATTACCTGTTGGACAGCTGAACAGCTTCAAGAGGAAAAGCAAGAAGTAAGTAAAGATTCTCTTGCCTGGGAAGGTTGCTGACCTGGGAACAGAGATAGGCACAGACACTCACTTGCACTGCAAATTGGTCAACAGCTCTAAGACTAAGCATGCATCCAAATCTCAGACACCAAGCTCTCCTCACACATTTCCTAGGAAGCCAAGGTATGAAAAAGATCCCAGGTTCTACACCACTGGAAAGTATTGTCAAGAGTTCTGCAGTACATTTGCTCCATAGAGTTTCAATTTGCTCTAAACCTAAGTAGTTTTCAACCCTACTGAGACATAGCAAGTCCAAGCTTCAATATCAATCCAGCAAGCACTTCACACTGTTGAACAAGCATCTCTTGTATTTTATAAAATAACTGTTTAGCTCTAGTAAACAACACCAAGGTATTATCTGATTCTTACAGCCCTTCCAGAGTCCTGTAAAGACAACAAAACCCAGAATTTCATAATGTCTTTAATAAAAACACCGCTTCCAAAAAAAATATTCATCAGGAAGTGGGGGTAGGGAACACAGCAGACACAAGTGCTGAACAAAATCCTTGAGCATTAATTCAGTTATGGATTTCATTCAATTGTCAAAACCTTTCAGATGAAAATCATCCTTTAGGAAGCAGGCTGAGTGATGATTTCTTTATTATTTCTTCACCAGCATTCAGTACAAAATATCAAACACAATTACAACAAAAAAAGTTGAAGAACATTTAGTCCTCATCTGATCTGAAACATGTGCACAAACACAATAGGCATTAATTTCATAACCCTGACAGCAACTGGGATAAGATGCTCAGGGTCAGAGAGATGAGAGCATTCATCATATTGAATTACCAGTCCTTTCAGCCCTTCAACTGTTCTAATCACACACATATTTGCAGCCATCTTCGTTTTCACATTCTACGGCAAGATTCAACTGTTTATAGCCTGTTTGAAATGGAAGAGACCAGACTTCCCTGACACAGTAAAGACAAAAGTAGTAACAAAACCACAGTTCATCAGCTACTTGATGATTCAGAAACCTGGGGCCAAACCAACTATTGGCATCTGCAGATTGAAGTCCTTCAAAGTGCATGAATTGTACCTGCTTGCACCAGGGACTGCTCTAGCGCATCACTGATAAAATTAACATCCTTTGCTTTCTGAGACTCTCTTTACATAGAATTCTTTGAACTTTATACAATATTCCTCCTAGAAAACAGTAGGGCACCTGCATCTTACGGCAGGATAGGCGAGAAGCAACACAGGGCCAAAGCAGGGACGTGCTCTCTGTGCTACTTTCCAATACCACTTCTACACATTTCATTACTCTTGAGTATATAATCCTAGAGATTACTGAGCACTGTCACAATGCTACAGATTAATTAATTTAATATATTCACAGCTGCTTAATAGAATTCATGGATGCCCACTAAACTGTAATTGCACCGACAAATTTACACAGCGTTATAGGATTTCACTTTATAGTCACACTGGCTTTGTAAAGTTTACCTCACAGCACTGGGATGTTGTTGTTGCTTTCTGTACTCTCAGTACTGGTTCTTCAGTCTTCTACTGCCAACTCTTGCATGACAGTCAGCAAAAAGGACTATTTTTGGCAATTTGTTAATGAATTCTAATATTATTGGAAAACCTAAATTGATGCCAAGGAAGCTTGAGTTCTCTCAGGCTTTGTAAAACAAAATTGTTTCAATGGAAAAAAAAAAGAGTCTGACCAAAATTTAAAAAGAGAAAGTATTTACAACTAAATACTTTTTTACTTACCAAGTAAAAAACTTTTACAGTTACTTCATGAGCCACTCTCTAGGATCTAAAATATCCAGAGCTCACAGCAATTATAGCTCTGGAATTATTTTATATCTCAAGTCAAATACTTAAGAGACAGAGAAAGACTAGTATTTCAAGATTTTCTATCATGCAGATCAGGTTATCACCTTACTTAGTTACATTTCAAAACAGAGGAGTTTGCTATAAAGATAAAAAGCCTTCCTAGCATGAACTATAGTTTTTGTTTTTAAAGAATTGGCTAAGAACATCCAAGTCAAGAACAAAGAAAAGAAGAAAAATACACTTGTGCATGCAGCTGTTAGGGGGAGACAGATTTAGATGCTTAATGGACTAACAGCAAATGATAGAGAGAAGCATCACCTCTTGACAAATAAATAAACAGAAAACAAATATCACAATAGACTAGTATTTGAATCAAAAATATAGTCATCCATGTTTATGACTGTAACCAACTCTAACCTATTAATATCCACTCACATTACTGTGAATTTTGGAAAATTATTTTAAGATCAGACACTTCAAATATCCACAACTGGTTTAGCATGTTCTTGTATTAAAAAACCACAAATACCTTAAGTGTAAAACCAAAGAATGCTAAAAAGTACATAACATTAAAGGCATTTTAAATACAGTAAGACAGCAACAGTGTTAACAAAAAGTCACTTAAGCAAGTGTAGAATCCTAATGACTTGAGTGAAACTACAAGTTCCAGTATTCTGATGGATGAGGTTGCCCCCTATTTATTCAGTTACAAAAATAAACATCCCAACACTCTTCAATCAATTGAACAAATTAATAGATTTGAAAGAGATGCATAATTCCTCCCTCCCATGGCTCTTATGGTGCCTTAGTGCTGGTAGAGCCCTACAGCTGTCTTTATGAAGCTACTATTTTTGCTGGTTTATTGGAATTAAGTTTAATGATGCTACACTTCTGCATCTAATTTCATGCCTGAAGACAGCCCATCCACAGTAGGTCTCAGGTTACCACACCAATCTCACACACTCAGGCACATGGTTAACTTTCCACTGTGAGTTTCAAGTTAAAACACGTGCAGCGTTCACTAGAGTAGGTCTAAAAGGACACCCTTAATACCCTGTTTCTCTCCCTTAAACAAGTGGGGACTATCTTCCAGTCAAATTTCACATGGATTTCAAAGGTTATAGCTCTTACCTCTCTACACATTTTTTGTACTTTCCAAGTCTTTATTTACCTTCCAGTCATGTATACTATTTAATTTATCCTATGACATGTGCCTCCTCCTCCACAATTTCTTATCATTATTTATTGTTTACTGTGACAAAACATCTCTATTTCAATATTCTCCTAATTGCTCTCCTGTTAGTGGCCTATAATTGATCATCACCATCATCTGTTTGTATGAAGTTTATCACTGCAATAAAACAGAGGCCAACAGATGATGGCTGCCTTGCTGTTTCTTTTGGTTAGCAGTTTCCTTTCTTTAATATCACAGGCATTTTTTGGATAATAGTTCTTTTTAAAAATTCTAAGTGTTTGGTACTGTCCGCACAGCAGTTGTAGACAGCTTGAGTAGCTTTTCCATTACAATTTGCACACTGATTTTTGGCTCTCATTCTTAGAATAGGTCAAGTTAAACTTCTATACTACTACTTTCACCACTTAATGACCAAAGTGTGTTACTACACATTAAAGTATCTGCACTAGAGACACTAAATAAAAGAGAAGGCAGCTAAAACTGTAAGAAGTACCTGTGAACTACTGCTCCTTCTTCCTTTTTGGGGTTTTTTTTTGGTTTTTTTTTTTTTTAGTATATCAAACACAACACAAGTTAGCTTATTTGGACAAGAGGTAAGGCAAAGCTGCATAAATTACAAGCTGAATCATAAACTACCACCAAAAGAAGATCTTGCTTAGTTTTGTATCTGTTCTATTTACTCTGATGTCGAACTGCAACTCTTGTATCTTTAGCTGGCTTAGTGGGTTTCCCAAGAGTCAGTATGAAAGCAAGGCCTACAAGGCACTCAAGAGAGGAAACTATGGGAGATCCAGCCTGATTCTGAAAGAAATGCTTCATTACAGAGTGGAAAAAGGCCTCAGCCATGAATATGAGAAGTCCTTATTTGTACGAGCTCTGTCGTTTGTCAATATATATTGCTATTCCTTGCTCTCAAGCCCCTAAAGCTGCACTATCCTCAAACAGCCTTCTGTATATTAAAAAAATTTTGAAGGTCATGTTTAGACACAGGAAGCACCTGTCATTTATTATTTTTTTACATGTAGAATTAAAAGTCTCCTTGCCTACTTTCCAAATTACAGACAAATACAAACCTCGCAAACACTGAGCACTTTGTGAGGTATTATCATCTGAATGCAAATACCCCTCTGATCATACAAGAGAGGCCTCCAATTTCAACTTATTAACCTGAAACCGAGATCCTGAATAATCACAATTCATGACTGATTCAAAATTTAAGGGCCAAAAAGTGACATGAGGTAGACTGCACGAAAACTAAAAATCTGTAGTAATGGAGAGATTAAGTAATCTATTTATTAAAAACTCGTACGTGTATTATGTACAATTATAGCTGATGATAGCTTTCTCATCTGCTGCCAATTTAATGCTACAGATGTGCAGCACAGGCCACAGGGGTTCAAAGTGTGCAAAGGCGGCTGCCATTCAAGTGCTGATAGAGCACGACCGGTGTCGCATCTCTTCCGTTTCCCGACCTGCAAAACGAACACAACACCAACACTCCGTGAAAAGCATCACCAGAGGAGCAGCGGCGGCTGCGGAACGAGGCGGATCCTCTGCGGTGCCGGGCCCAGGCCACGGCCGCACCTGCCCGCGGGCCCCACGGCGGCCGGCCCGGGGGACGAGCCCAGAGCCGGCACCACCGCCGGAGCCCCACTGCCCTGCCCGGCCCGGCCCAGCCGGCTCACCTGCACGCCCGTGTAGTTCTCGAAGAAGAAGAGAACCATGCTCTGGTAGATGGTGTACAGCCGGTCATCCACCTCGCGGTAGAAGCGGGCGGGCAGCACGGCGGAGAGCAAGCGCCAGGCGCCCCAGGCCAGCATGTAGGTGGGCGCCGTGCCCATCATGACGGCGGCGGGCAGCACGTAGCGCATGGAGTAGGTGTGCAGCACCAGCGACAGCAGCATCTTCCCGCTGCCCCCGGCCTCACCGGGACACCCACATGGGCGGCGCGCTCACACACAGCCCCGCAGCCCCGCCGCCCGCATCGCCCGCCGCGCCGGGCACACCCGCCAGGCGGCCGCGAAGCAGCAGCAGCGGCGGCGACCGCGGCCGGGAGGGACGGGAAGAGAGCGCGGTGTGAGACGGCACCGGCTCACGGCTCCCTCAGTGCCGCTGCCGCCACCATCTTGCCGGGCGGAGGCGGAGCCGCGCCGCAGGAAGGCGGCCCCGGCCCCGGCGCTTCCGGGCGGGCGGGAGGGGCCGCGCTGGCGCCGAGCCGGGCCCGGGCCCGGCCCCACGAGCAGCCCCCGGCCTGGCGCACCGGCTCTGGGGCATCGGCTCTGTCCGCGTCCCCCGCCCCGTCCCGGGCGCATCCTCATTGCTCCCCAGCCAGAACCGGCAGCAGTGGGGGCAGGGCTGCTCGGCTCCGTGCAAAACGAGACACACGTGTTTATAACTGATGGGCTTAGTTTGTATTAATTATATCTTAGCATAGGTTAGAAGAAAATTTAGTCCTTTCCCCTGGCCGTCCCCCGCCCCCTCCCTACCCCGCACTTTCGGCCTGCGAGTCCAAAGTGGAGCAGTAAAGTGCCGCTCTCCCTTTGCCAGCTGCAGGCGCAGCGATGCTCGGGGTTTAGCAGGCATTGCACGTGCCCCGCGCTAGCAGGCAGCTGCCTGCCTCGCCTCTCTCCTCTCACCCTCGGTCTCTGCCCCCCAATACCCTGTTGGCAGCAGGAGCCAGAGGCACCACCTGCTTTTGAAGAAAACGCAAGAGGTCTTGCAGGAAACAGTCTAATAACCTTCCCAGAAGAAATTGCTTATTGAGCTCTAGGCTGTAGTGAAGTGTTTATTCCTTGTCTCTAAAAAATAAGTTCTATCCTGAAGCTTATGGAGATCTCACTGTTTTGAAAGAAGTGGGTGAGCAAGACGTTCTGCAAAGGTCTGCTTCCTTTGCCAGGTTTTAACTGGGACAAGCTTTGTCCTTTGCTGTTGTTTATGTCCTGCTGGTTGGTTTTTAGTGTGCATTGAAAATGGCATCCTTCAGTTCATTAGTCTTAGGTATAAAAAGACATGTCTTTACCAATTTTAAAATGTTTCATTTTTATTCCTTTGTATGTTTTTCACCATATTACAAAGATGGCCTGTATTTTCCATAATACAAAGATGGTGTATTTTACATTACAAGTTTTCCTTTTGTGTTACTGTTTGAATTTTATTTTTTCCTTCCACTTTATGCTTTTTCAGCACTCTTAATCTTTTACCATCCCATACCACACACACATGTCCATGTTCACACACTTTGTTTCTGCTTTTCTTAACTGGATATTTTCTACAGGTTCTTTTAATGTATTTTCTCTCTTTGTGAAGTATATATTATCTGACATATAGATACCATTTTAGTTACATAAAAGGTACAGAGTCCATGTACTTGGGCTTAGGGCTTGATTTACTAGTGTAATTATATCAGTATGATGTCGTAATATAGGGTTGTAATGTCTGCAACTGAATGAAACTCAAACTTTTCCATTCAAAAAACAAATATACCACAGTGATGAGATCTGGGACGCTGCCATCAAGTCCTTGCTTTTCTTCATTCATAGTTGCTTTTTGTTGCAGATCCCTCTGAATTGTGCCATGGGAATTTCAATACCGGTCTTTCACATTATAGACGTCAGAAGAAATTAAGAAGAATGTTCTGATATTTGCTATATTTTGTCATTTCTAGTCCTATGAAAGCACAGGCCCCAATTACACCTCCTTTAAGCAAAATGCTCTCTGGGCATTTTACTTTCAGGTGGAAGAAGAAAAATCACCCAATTTAGGGCAATTAGTACTCCCCAGTTCAGATATTAAGACTGCAAACCTGTTTTTATTTTCTTCTGTATAACAACCTTGATATTTAAAAGAAAAAACAGTGTTTCCCCTCTGAAATTTTGGGGGAAAAGCATTGGTGAGCCATCTGTAAGGTGCTCAGTCTATTTTGTGTGAACATAATTATTTGGTATGAACCTGGTTATTCTAGTGTCAGGTTATTCTGCTGGTGGTTGCCACACCTAAAGTGGCCAAGCTCACCAAGCTCTGGGAAAAAAATTAGACGTTAATCTGATAGTGAAAAACATCTGTAACTGCCTCTAGAAGGAACCACAAACTGTGTCAATAAGTGCCAGCCCTGAACATTAAGGGAGTTTCCCCTTTTGCTACTCATAAAACCATGTTTCACAATTCCATCACCTACTCACTGCAATTGTCAATGGGCTAAGCAAAGACAGATAACATCAGATACAAATCAGTCTCCCTTGAGCTTTAAAATTTAAACCTTTACAGATGGTCTTATCTTCAACAATATCCTGGAAGATGATGTACTGGTATCAGTTCTGTTGTTAAATGAGATAATGTTGATAAAAGAGACGCAGATATTAAGGCCAAAGCTCTAGATCCAAATAATTCCTGAATTCCTAGAGTCAAGGACTTTGACTGGGAGCTTGGGCTTGCATGAAGTACGTGTCATGTGCAGAGCTAAGCAGGGCATAATAGGATCCATGGCCATCATCAGTCTGTGCAGAAGGTTGATTGCAGTTAGCAGACTCAATATATGTTTGTGTAGGGTCAGGTAAACCCAAATACTGAGCACAGTGGCCTGAGTATGGTCTTACAAGTTCTCATTCTCTATTTCAGAAGCACATGTGTCCACTTGAGACACACAATGTGCTACAAAGTTTGGTAACACACTTTTTAAAATGTGGCTAGAGAAGATACTAACAGACTTCAAGGGACTGGATTAGGCATGGATTTAGTTTGTTGAGGGTATCAAACTCATACCTCTCATCACTGAAGTGGGTGACCTGCAGGGTAAGAGTAATGAACATCTCTCATGTTGAAGGTGCATTTTTGTAGTAATTGATTAATGTATAAAAAAATAATTAGCCTAGATTACAATTAGACTGGTGGACTTGTTTAGATTACAGGTCCTCTAGATGCATACCTTTTTCTAACAATGGCCGTGACCTTCTGCATCTGTCTGCATTTGCTCAAGGAAATGAAGACTTCCTTGAATCCTGCAATCCTCTCCAACCTCAGGTGAGCAATATAGTAGTTCCTCTCCATCCCTGACTCTGTCCTTGCAGGGCTCCTTCTGGTTCCTCTGCCCCACTGGACACCCTGGCTCCCCTCGCACAGAACATAAGGCTGCACAATATCTGACTGGTCCACCTCAAACACGTGTCTACATGCCTGTGCTCCACTTGTTCCATTCCTTACCTTCAGGTCCTGCCCAGGAAGGATGTCTTTTACCACCAGAAAAGGAGGAATCACACTGGACCAGCTTGTATTCTGAGCTAGTTCTTGAGGATGTTTTCTGGGTGGAACTGGGCATGGATGTGTTTATGGTGGGATTTACACAGTCTTACGCTTGCAGTGATAGGGAAACAAGTTCAGCTTTACACTAATTGAGGCAGGTTTCAGCTCTTCCTGTCTCCCAGGAGATTCCTTCTTATGGATTTGGTTATTCTTTTTTTGCCTCTACAAATCAGTAAGAATGGCAGATACAGACGAAGTAAGGATGTGGCAATCTTCTTCCAAGCTCTCCCAGCCTTTTCCAAATCCCCTTTTGTGGTTCAGGGTCTGGAGCCAGATCTAATTCACCAACAGATTTATTCTACATATGTCTACCCATTTTTCCCTTTACCTGTATTGGCTTTTAGCCACACTGCAGTCTGTGTGACAAGCAGTAGAATCTCCTTTAGTTTTGAACATGCCTCGTCGTAATTTCATTTTATGTACCTTAGAGCTTGTATTGAAAGACACAGAAACCCCCTTTCCACTCTCTTTTTAAAGAGATGATTCCACTCATGATTTTGAAAGATCTCCATAACACCCCCTTTAGGCAATCTGTTTTCTTCATGAGAGATATTTTCACTCATAAGATTTATCCATAAAAATAATTTGCAGAATCTCTGATATGTGTCTAGTATAATATGTCACCATTTAATAAACCAAACTAGTAAATGAGGAGAAGCACATTTTTTCCAATGGTTATAAAACACATCAGCTGACACCAGAGATACGGTGATTTTCAAGACTCTGCAGATTGTGGAGGAAACAGAGTTTTAAGGAACACACACTCTTTTGCATCAAGCTGCATCACTATCATCTTTCATCTGCCTCGAAGTTTTCTCTTTCCTCTGTTTCCAATCTTCACCCATCAAACTCTCAGTCTCCCTTCCAAAATACATCCTTTGGTTCTCAGTTCTTCTCTACATATTTTTTTCCAATCGTCTTCCCAGGCAAGCCTTGCTAATTCTACTCCCATGACTCTGTGCATCCCATTCACATTTCTCACACAATGTCCATATCTTTTTTTTTTCCTAGTGAATCCTGGTTTGCTCTTAATTTCCCCTGAGAGCTCCTAATCCTGTTATCCATTCTTCTTTATGTCAAATTCTCTTTGCCAGAGCAATTCTAATTTTTGCTTCCTGCCTACTTGGTCACAGTCCAGTCTTTCCTCAACAATTCTCAGCCACAACTTCATCCTATACCAGGAGTTCTGTCTTGGCCTTTCCCCTCTCATTTGGTCAAGCTCTCAGCCCCTCTGTGTGTAACTTGGGTGGCCTCTGCCTCTGTGGCACTTGGTGCAGGCAGGGACAGCAGTGAGACAATGCCAAAATAAGGTACTGTGGCCCCCCCTCTGGTCCTTGGATGGCCTGAAGGGGCCAAAGCATGCTGCCTCTCAGGAAGGACAGCATCCATACAGCCTGTTCAGTGAGCTGGGATTTGTGCATTTTAGCTGGTAAACTTGGGTTCTGCATTAAGCAATTACAAACGGGTTTATCAGAGGTTTGTGGCTTTGCCAAATTTGAGCCAATTTTCACAGTAGGAGGAGAAGTTATGTCCATAGCTCAAATGCTACTCATAACCTTATCAAACAAATCTCTGCTCTAAGGCCAAAGGTAGTAAAAGTTAAAAGGATTTCAAGTGTCATTGCAGAATTGCAGATTTTCTATGGCTATATTCCCTAAATAATGCAGTTTAGGAAATTTCAACCCTCAATTTTAAAATAAGCAGGGACAAGACAACAAAGACAAGCTCTTCAAAATTTGAAATGAAAATCTATTAATAAAACCAGACTTTGATACCAGGTAATGCTACTGTTCTTCCCTGCAATTAGGGCTGTGTTCACAGTGTAAACCCAACTGAAGGATGAGTTAATATTTATATGGAGAAGCCTGAGAAACCTGGGATCATGAAAGACCTGGGAAGAGAATTAATGTGGTGTGCCTAGACACAGATATAGCTGTTTGTATTTAGCAGAACTAGGAATACCAGTTGAACTGTATTTATGAGTATTTAGGGAATAATTAGTTACCTCCTTCTATCTAAAGTTTTAGTTCTATACTACCCACAACCACCTACAAGGCTTTTAGTCATAGTAAACCAACATTTTTGCATGAACAGTAGGGCTCCAGTATAAGAAGACTGTGGCATGGGAGTATTTTGCTGTAGAGGTTGTCTGCAAGGTTGTCTGAGTCTGACTGTATCTTATCTGTGTACCTTGTCCACAAAAGAAACAAGCAGGCTTGCTACTGAATTTCTGCAGCTTTAGGAACACTGGGTTCAAGATACAGACTTCCCATCTGCTGTTGTACAAGTTATTTTGGTTTCCCATTTATAAAATTACAGTAATACTTATCTCACAAGGTCATTGTAATGGCAAATTAAGTTTAGAGCAAAGAGACTCTTGTGATCAAGGGATGACATGAAATCTAAGTTTGCCTCCGGACTGCAGACCTGACACTATATGTCTGTTCCTCAGTCCCCTTGATGTAAAATAAGGATAATATTTCCTCCCCACACCCTTTATTTGTTTAGATTGTCAGTAGAGCTGGTTGGAAAAATTCTGACATGTTTTTAACTGAGCATTTGCTGACTCATCAAAATCTAATGTTTCAATGAGAACTGTCCTCAGCTTCCTGACAGCTTGCTGACCTGGATCCTTGGCAGAGATCTGGGAAGTGGTGGGAGCTGTGGCTCTCAGGGCTTCCAGGCTCATTCTTCCTTGGTAGCTGGAGCTCTCAGTGTCCGCAGCTGTGGGACAGCCTGCCGCGCGGGGACTCCCATTGCTCACAGCTCTGGGGCAGACCACCTCCAGTTCCCTGGAGCTGCACTTTCACACCTTTTTTTTAAAATAAGGTATTGTTCCCAACAGAAGGACATTATATTATGAAGTAACAGAATTCTTTTGCAAAACAAAGTTATCCCTCTCTATTGAACTTTTCAGAGCAGGACCGTTTTTGCTTTAATGCTGGTGCATTGCATAGGACAAAGAGAAGTACAGCCCGCTGCTAAAAAGGCAATAAACTGTGTAGAAAGAGAGAACTATGAAGAGAGACACAGCAGTTAGTTAGTCCTTTTGCTGTTTCCCACAATAATTTTGTCACAGTTTCCAGTCTCAGAGCACTGGAGACAGTGCTCAAGCCATTTGCCTACAGATGAGACATCCATGTAAGATCACAGGTAGAAGTAGTTGTCTGATCTTCACTCTACCTGTTCCTTTTTCCTGTAAGGACTAGGTGATACCCTTACCCAGTATCATAAAAGATACACACATGCAAAATCACAATTCTATGTTATGTTCACCTTTAGTTTGTGAATGAGTAGATGTAACAGGATAGAGGGTTTCCCACTCCTTGGCTATAGTCTGATTTTATCACTGTATCCTGCAAAGAACTACTAGGGGAAATAAAAATAAAATATGGAAATATATTAATGAAAATACCATCTCAATGCCCAAAGACACTGATGCTGAAATTGCCAGGCCTAAAATGCCTGTTGGTGACTTTGGCAATAACTTTGTCTTGAGACAAAAGCATAGAAATACAAAATTACACATTTCAGAAGATTATCAACTTCAAGCCCCTTGCACTAAGAAAAGCTCAAATATCTGGTGTGCATCAGGAATCAGGTTGAGGGAGGTGGTTGTCCCACTCCACACTGGTGTGACCTCGCCTCTGAGTCCTGTGTGCACTTTTGGGGATCACAATATGAGAGGGTATTAAGCAATTTGAGAGCATCCAAAGGGGGTCAACAAAGACAGTGAAGGGCCTTGAGGAGAAGCCATGGGAGGAGCAGCTGAGGGCACTTGGTCTGTTCAGCCTGGAGGAGACTGAGGGGAGACCTCACTGCAGTTACAGCTCCTTGTGAGGGGAAGAGGAGGGGCAGACACTGATCTCTTCTCTGTGGTGAACAATGACAGGAACTGAGGAAATGCCCTGAAGCTGTGCCAGGGGAAATTTAGGCTGGATATCAGAAAAATGTTCTTCACCCAGAGGGTGGTTGGGCACTGGAACAGCTCCCCAGGGCAGTGGTCACAGCACCAGCCTGACAGAGTTCAGAAAGTGTTTGGACAGTGGCCTCAGGCACATGGTGTGACTCTTGGGGATGGTGTTGTGCAGGGCCCAGAGTTGGACTTGAAGAGCCTTTAGAACTCAAGATATTCTATGACTCACACCTAGCTAGTCTTTTACATCCTGCATGAAGTTTATTACAGGACTTCTACCCTGAAGTCTCTTCAGTCTTTATCCAGGAGCAAGTAAATCTAAAATGTCATAAATCTCTTATTTCTATGCCACAATTTCTAAATCTCTTCTTATATTACTTTTTTCTTGACTCTCCCTGTTCTGTAAGCTTCATGTTAAAGATCAAGTTTGAAAAACTCCCCTAAGCAGAGCAGAACAGAATAGTTATTTCATGTTTTACAAATGTTTTTTGCTTAGAGAAATAAGAGCCAAGTAGCCATAAAGGGAGAATGAAAATTATAAACCAGGTGTGAATGCCCAAAAACCACTGGATCAAAGCAATAAACCCAGCACCATTAGTATTTTACCTGAGTAGACTTTTCAAAAGGCATAGTATGTAAAAAAAAAAAAGAAAAGAAAGAGCAATATTGTTTCAAAGGTGGCTGCGGTTTCATAAGGAAAGACAGTCTCCCATATACCCTGAGGACTGTGAAAGTGAGGACACAATATGCTGTAGACTTACTCTTTGTGAGATACATCTAGCTCCTCCCCTCAGACATAATCATCCTGTTCAGAGTTCTGGAGAGGAGAAGTTAGAAACATCACAGGCTGCAGAAATGATGTTCTTATTCCAAAGGGGCCTGCAGGGAGATGTCACACTGGCACAAGAGGAATTGCTAATATAATCCAGAGTAAATGCAAATTATCCAGTTTTACCTTGGGCAATAGAAAATGTATTAATTTCACATTAACCTCCTTGAAATGCCTGAATGGAGGAATTTATTGACTTTTTAAATTACTGCTCATCTACCAGGAGTGCTTTCATGGTCTACTGAGAATAGGCAAAATGTGCTGTGTACATGAAGAAAGCAGATTACATTGATTCTGCAGCTTGCAAGGCTTCAATATATCAATACATGCTATATTTAGGAAGAGTATTATAGATAGCCTTTCAGTCTGACTTCGCAGGACTTAAAGAATATATTTTTGTTGGAAAAAATTACTAAAGAAACTAAAATTGCTGTAAAAGAGGATAAAATGCAAATTTCATTTTCATATTCTTTAGTAAGGTAACTGAAAAATTGCAATAAAAGTTATCATCTTCTCTAGAAGACTCGATACAGTGCCAAATGGAAAATTGTTAGTTAAGGTGGGGAACCTGAAGATCAGCATTAGAACTGTAGGCAAGGTGAGGAACTGGCCAAAGAGAAAAGTGAACTAGAGTGAATTCAGAGTTCCTAAAAGACTGGTCTTGAGCCTGATACTCTTAAATGGTTTCTTTAATAACTTTGCAAAAAAAAAATAGATGTGTGCTGTTGTTCTTCCTCAGTGGCACAAAGCTGGGTAGCTGATGAGGACAGAGGAAGTAGAAACATCTGACAGTAATGGCCCATCGGACTAGTGCCTGGGGTGTGCTGGCTCAGGTGTAGACACAGTGAAATTATTGTCAAAGCTCCATGCTTACTTTCAGAGAAATAAAGCCATCATTCCTGTTCAGTTGCTTCTCTTGCTCATTTTGACATGGCTGACAGCTGGAGGCAGAGTTTTCAGAAACACAACTGAGGGAAAGTTGCAAAAAATTAGCCTTACTTATGATTTTATCTTGTCTGCTTTACCAGTTCTTTTTCTAAGTATTTCCTAACCATACTGATTGTTACATTAATATACTAAGTTATAATTTTTTGTTAATATACTGGAATTCTTTTTGGCTACACAATAACATTTGTGAAAATTACCCTCAATATTCCTTTCATAATCCTGTGGTGAGGTATTATTGTGATTTAACATTGCACTTCACTTCTAGCAGAAGACACCAGCAGTCTCCTTTATGGAATGTGTACATATTTTCCCTTCTGAGCTAACAAGCAAGGTCACTCTAGGAAGTGACCTCTAACCTTGCTAGGAAAGTAGAGCCTTTTCTGTTTATCAGCAGAATGATAATGCAGTTCTTGTGTATCAAATAAATGTCTTAAAATGACATCCTTCCCAATGCAGCTCTGTAAAGGCAAAACACTAAAGGTTAACAGGGTAGATGAGAAGTGGAGAAATGGGATAAAATGTAATTGTGCAAAATGCAAGTCAATGCACTAGAAGATTAATACTAGATAAATCTGTTAGATGGCAGAAGCTTATCTCTTGTGAATGAGGTCTTCCTAACAGGTGCAGGGAGACAACAAAGACTAAGTAGTTTTAAGATGGAGCTTGCTAACTTTATAAATGGATTATGACATAGTCCTGAGGTAGCAGAGGGCTGGGATTTGATGACCCAGATAGTTCTTTCCTAATTTGTGTTCCCTTTTTGGTTGTGGTGTTGCTGGGGGAAGAGCCAATTGTTTCTGGTAAGATGGAGAGGTGCATATAAGGAGCTGTGAACCAGGTTTCACATGTTTTTTAAAAGGTCTGGGGGCTACTCAAAACCCCAAAGAAATAAAGTTTTCAGACATATGTGAAAGAAAAGGTTTCTGGTGACATACTATAAGTCTGTCTCATCCTGGTGATCCATATTAAGGAATGGATCTTGATACTAGGCCAGACCATCTGGGAAACCAAATTAGTGATACCTGGTCAGAGGACCTGGTGTGGTGTCTGGTGTGGAGCACGAAAGCTGAGTAGGTAGTGGGAGAAGGGTGTTCTGCATCTGTGTGGAGTGGTGGTGTGCACCCTAAAAGGCTTTTCTAAATCACAATTTTGCAAAATCGGACTCTCCTTGTATAAGGAAAAATCAGACAAAAATGTTTATTTCCAGAGATTTACAGGTTATTGAAAAATATCTGGCTGATAATCAAAGGATCAAAATGTCTGAGTCACAGGGATGGGATTTATATGCAGCACATACAAAAGCTCCTGAAAATCCTAAAATCTGATCTCCAAATTACATGAGGCAAAAACAGGAGATGGAAGTCATGAATAATTTTCGGAGTTAGTAGAAAGTCCTTAGATTATACAGACAGAGCAGTAGGATTAAGATTTGCTTTCTAAACAATTATCCAAATTTATCCTAGGACATTTGCTAGTGGGCTATACTAGCCATTTACAGAATCAACAAAAATATACACATAACATTTCCTGTTTTGTAACATTCTTTTTGTTAAAAAAATAAGGAGCCGTATTACATTAATAGGTACTTGAAGCCATGCATTTATTTCCATATAAATTCATTTTATTTTAGTCAAGCAATTATTTAAATAACTTGTCTATCCTTTTAAAGTAAGAATCAAAATATTTTGCCCTAAACTGAGGAGTACCAGTACTCCCATTACTCTCATATTTGAAAGTGAATAATATTATACCTCTGTTTTGCAGACAGAACTTTTAGGAGAATATATTGCCTAACATTCACAAATGTAAGACATTTAAATGAAGAAAAGAATGAATGGAATTCCTTTCACACAATTATAGCACTATAATTAAAGACAGAATATATATTAATCATTTCCTTTAAAACAAAAAAGGAACTTTGAAATCCCACAGGTCATTAAGTTGGCAACTCATTAAAAACAAGACATTTCCCATGCAGCAGCACAAGTGTACTCCTTAGTTTCACAGAATCCAGTCCTGTAAAACTAAAGTTAGATTCATGAGGAAAAAATAAGTCAGTGGAAGTCATGAATACAGTTAAATTTCCATCCTTCTGTTGTAATAAGCATATAGGTGTATGAACAGATAATTTCCAAAATGTTTCATCAGTCAGTGCCAGCACAGAAGATTCATAAATTCATATAACTTGGCTTTGAAAATATACAGAAGCAAATATTAGCAGATCACATGATATCCCATTTGCAGCTGAAGGGATACATTTTCAATATTACCTTGTGATTTTTAACTTTCTGTCACTGCAAGAGATATTGTAATCAAATTCTGGCCTGAGCAATTTACCAGAAACCTTACCCAGAAAATCTTTTCTCATGGGAACTTGTTTAGGGAATCTCCAAAGTCCTAATTATTTCGATACAGAAAGCCTCTGTGGTTAAACTACCTACAAGAAAATTGTAATGATGGTTAATGTATCATTGGCCAAATCCCAGGTGCAGTCAGGAAGGCATTTCTGCTTGTTCATAGGATTGCAGGAATTTATGTCAGTGATGGCCTTTTCTCGGAAGTGTTTGGCATTGGTCACAGACAACAATGGTGAATTGAACTACATGGTAACTGAGTTATTCTGGGGCTTTTTCCTTGCAGGCAATTCTACAGAGGCAATAATTTTAAGTAGGGTTTAATTAGAAGTACTGTGACATGTTTTGATTGTATTCACACTGGGTGAGGAATGTCCCTTTTCCCCTGTTGGGCTGAAGCTCTGAGTGCCTGGCTCAGTAGGGAAGGGGCTGTGGGAAGTGATGGCATTTGCTGTAGTTCAGTTATTATTAGTGCTACCCTGCCAGGGACACTGTGAGCTGGCTGGCAATGACATGGTGGCCAGAGCAAACCGACTGAAGAACTGAGGTCACAGCAACCCTTCCAGGGGCTGTGGAGTTGAGAGATCACCATGTCAGCTGCCTGCTCTCCTCAGGGCTCACCTCACCTCCCTGTCCTGTCTACCCCATCCAGCAGGTTCAAAGGACTTTGCAGCTCCAGGGCAGCACACCTCCCTCCTACGCAACCTTTCATGGAGACTTTCTCACTGCCAGGGTGAGGATTAATGCACTCTGAAGCAATATAAACCTCCAAGAAATTGTATTGATTTTCCCCACCTAATTTTCAGTGGCAGGCTTGCCATTCAGGAAAATGGATACTCATTCATCTCATTAATTGCAGTGTGTAGAGACTCTCATCTTTGTCCTTCACAGTCTAATGCTGAGGATTCTGATCATGCTTTTCTTATGGGGCAATTTCACAATATAAGCTGGGTATGGAGCAGGCCCTTTCCCCACAGCCCTGTGCTCACACACTGCTTCCCTGAGCTGGGATTTAGATGTGACCACAAGTCGATCAAGCAGATGATTCCACAGAAGATTAACCCGTTGAAACAAGAAACAAAGGTCAATCATTCTCCCAAATCAGCAAGCTGATCTAGCTCCATGTGCCCATACTGGATTGGGTCCCTGCAGAGGGGGTGGTGGGCCCTCCCTTTTTTGGCAGCAGTCAGCCATCACACCGACTTGGTATGTCTCACTCCTCTGGCTGATGCTTTCCTTTGAAGATGCAAGAAGTTCAGGTTCCTTCCCACTTGCTGAGGATTTTCCACAGAGGCTGATGTCCATGTTCCCATTTTACCGAAATTATCAGCAGGAGCCCCGTTGCTGCTAACAGGAGAGGATTTGAGTTCTCAGCATTTCTTACAACAAAGATGGGTATGGAAGAAGCAACTGACCTTTGTCCCTTGGAGTCTGAAACAGAAGAGAATGAAATGTGACAGAAGCAACTACAAATTAAACTCAGTTTTAAAAGTAGCCTATGAAATTTCTGGGATTTCACCTTGACTATATTAGATGATGAGATTTTTGACAGTGGCCCTGCTGAAATTCATGGAAATTCTCCTTGTATTGAGGGAGGTTTGTATTCTGTCAATTTGCAGCCACCCAGATACATTTTCTTTGCTCCCTTTTGCCAGTTTTAGTTTGCTTTTTGCATTCAAACAAGGATTTCTTTTTCTCTAAACATTGCTTTTCCTGCCTTAGGAACATTGCCAAACTTGTGCCCTTTTTAATTCTTTGCAGCTAGGCTGGAGCTGTTAATTCATTATATTTAAATAACATTTCAGCTTGATAATTTAACTTTTTCCTATCTCAGCTTACTGCCACATTCAGCTATGTAGTAGATCTCACCTAGAATAGTGTTAAGGCTTGAACCTTGAACCAAGCCCTTGTAGCATATTGCTTCTGTTTGGAAAATATGCATTTGGCTTTGGGGTTCTGTAAGAGCTTGCTCTGTGCCAAATGGGAGCAGCATTTTGAGTTTAATCCATTAGAGTGAATTGCATTATATCCTACATAGATAGGGACCTGCAGAAGAAAAACGCTGCACAGAAGGGAGAGGAATGAAATTGCCAGTTCAGAGGCTGTGGCTCATACTATCACTATTCAAATGAATGTTTACTAGTAAAGGAGCTCCACTTGAAAAACAAGATTGGAAAGAGAAGAAACTGGGCCAAGGAGCATGAGTGCTTACAGAATACTTTGTGACAATAAGATAGAAGCTGTAAAAGTTTTTTTTCCTTTGACTTCACAGAAACTCCTGGGATTATCCTGCATAACTTCAAGTGCACTGTACTTTATTTCTTTACCTTTGTTTGGGCTTATGTTCCTACTGTCATAACAGCAGAATCATTTTACTGGTCTGCTGGTGTAGGCATCTCAATTCTCATTCAAAAATACCCTGAACGAGAGTACATGCTGGCCACTACATAGAGAGGTCAGGCTTGTCTTTATATAGAGATAATCTGTGATGTGTAGAGCATTTCTAAGTAGACTATAGAGCACCGAATGACTGTATGACTTGGGGTTTTTTTTAGTTGATCAGCTGTGATACAAAGGTTTGCTATATTCCCACATTCTGTCTGCAATGGGTTTGAGAAAAAGGAATATCCAGTCCCCTCCCCAATGTGAAACTACCGAAGTCTTCGAAGATGTTGTGAGAGGTGGCTGTGCAGAGAGCTCTCTTTCCCTGTGCACAGTCAGATCTTCTCTGTGATGAGGAATTTTCCATTATCTCAACAGCCTCTTTATCTGGACCAACTAAAATTCAGTCACTTTAAAGAGGAGGTATTTTTGAAGTGAGCCATACTTCATTTAGTGTACAAGAATATAAGTGGGTGCAGAGTTTGCATACCATGTAACAAATCTGTGAACAGGCTGTGATAATAATCTTGTGGAAACTTTGGCTTTTTAAAAGAAATCAGCATTTTGGTATTGCATATATCACGGATAATTTGCATTAATTTTGTACACAAATTTGCTACTGCATGGATACAAATTTAAAGCTATTTTGATTTAAAGTGTCAAAAGAAAGTAAATATGAATTCTTGCAAACATCTCAGTTTGTTTTCATGTGTGCTAATGTTTTCATGTGTGCTACTGTGCCCTTATTATTAGGAATAACACACTATACACCTTATACTGTGGAGGTTCTCTGAGTTCCTGGAGTTCTATGAGGTTAGGACTTTCTCTTCTCATGGACCTTGTTTACAGAAAGTCATTGCCATCTAATATTAGGAACTCAACATCCCTGCCAGTTCCTGGGCTGAATTTAAAAATGTTTGTTTTGAAACTGGTCTTTCATTACTGCTCATCTAGTTTTCTGTAGACATGAAGCCATGCATAAAATCATCTCATCAAACTTCTCCGTACCTTAAAAAGATGTAATGGCATAAAGTAATTTTCTGTTTTTATATTTTTCACATGAACATTTTTCTGGGCTACATAGAATAAATGGTCTCGGTCTGTCAACTGAGCTGTCCTACTCTCGGCACTTCCTAAATTTCTGTGTGAAGCCATTCCCTGTAGCTGTGTCTTGCAAATACCTGTTCATTAGGAGGTAACTGATCTAGTGCCCCTGAGCAAATAATTTATCATCTTCTGTAGTGATAAATTCCAGTCTTTTCTGATCATCAGCTTCAAATATCTTCACATCATGGGTAAAATAGATATTGGACATTCTAGAGCTTTTAAAGTGAAAGCAGCGTGGTAGTTTCAGGTGAAATAAAAAAGGCAAGATAGAGGAAATTAAGAACTGAATGGCAGAACATAATTTAGGTCAGTCTTTCCCCCATTCTTGTCATCAGGCTTCCAGTACCGAACTCGTTTCAGAGCGAGCGAGCTCCGGGCCGAAGCGGGAATTCCGTTCTCTGCCGCCGCCGCGGGTGGGCGGCAGGGGGCGCCATTCCCGGCCCGTTCCCGGCCCATCCCGGCGCATTCCCGGCCCATTCCCGCCGGCCCCGGGACCGGCGGCTCCGAGCGGGGGCCGCTGTAGCCCGTGGGGATGCGGGGCGAAGGGCCGTGTCCTGCTCCGGGCTTTAAAGCAGCGCCCGCCGAGCCCGCACGTCCCGCACGTCAGCGCGGCCGAGCCCCTCCGTGCGCGGCGCGGGAGCAGCAGCCCCGCGTCCCGGGGGCTGAGCGGGCACGGACCGACCACATTCGCCCCGCCGGGGGCATCACGGACATGAGCTCCTGGCGAAGGACGCCTGACCCTTCCCTGACGCGAAATCAGCCCCAGAGCTGCTGTAGCTCCGTCTTGCTAAACTCTCCTAATATACATACTTTCTGAGCTGTGATCTAGCATTATTCCCAGGGGTTCTCCAAGAAAGGAAGTGGAGAATGTTCTTTTCAAAAGCATGAAGTGGGAAAATGTTTAGAACTATTTATAGCTGCACTTAGGCTGTGGAAATCCCAGACATTATAAACTATTTATAGTTCTTCTCTGGGTTAAAAGGGTGAAATAAGAAATCTTATTGAAAAAGTTGCATATGCTTCTTATCCATCAGTTAGATTAAAAGAGACTTCTGAGCGCGGGATGGGGCTGGCTGAGATTGATGAAAACTAGGAGGAATCAAAGATGAGGTGGAAACACCAATGCAGAGAAACACACACCCCATGTTGTGGAAACAGGAAGGGCCCTGTGGCACCTCTGGACTCAGCCCAGGTGGTAGGGACATGCAGGCTCACTCTTTAGCTGTGGCTGCTGACAGTAAGTTAGAGTCTTCCATTGCCACAGGCTTCCCCATCCTGCCTGGTAGGGGAATTCCTGCATTAGGGGAATTCTCTTGGAGCTGCTGTCTCTGCCTGCTTTGGTGTGTCCAATCTCATTATGCTTTGAATCCTAGGAGTCTGTGCATGAGCCTTTTCTTCAGTGAGCTCACTCAGGCATTGGGAGGCAGCAGGTTTCATCAGGGGCATTATTTTGTACGTTCTGGCCGTGCTGCCTCAGCAGCTCCAGCAGCTGGGGTTGCCTCCATGCAGATGGTGGTGGTGGGCTGGGCTGCAGGGATGATTCCTTGGGCTGGCTGGGGCTTCCCGGCCTCACAGCACCTTTGTGACTGACAACATTAAAAAAATAAACCATCTCTAAAGCTTTTCCTGTTTTTGTCAGAATTGTCTGGACCAAGCCTGAATTTGCTAAATGCAGTTAAAGAACTCCATAGAAATATCTCTTTACTGACAGTTGAACAAAACTAGCAGATGCAAACTGACCAAAAATGTCCTGTATAACATGAGAAAAATGCTGAAATGCAGCTCATTAGAACAGAAATATCATATCAATACTGTTAATGTAACTAATTTAAGGGGAAGCTTTTCTTACTGTAATCTGCATAATGTCAGACATGAAATCCCAATGATGTTTGCTCCCCACTACTGTGCTTCTCTGATGAAGTGTGCAAAACCAACACTTGGTTTTGAAATTCCCCAAACCAAACATCATAAAGCATTATTATTATTATTATTATTTTAAAGATTATCCTATCATCCAACACTTTTTGCTCTGCCTGACTAGAGAATCTTTCAATTAGTATCACTGATAGATGGATTATTTCAAGTATTGAAAGAAGTATTTTAGTATCTTCAGAAAAAACTCACTTTTCTTTGAATAGTGGATTTAAATGTCTCATTTCAAAGAAGAGGGTTCTATTATTTTTGCTCTAAGCTGTGCTTCTCTTCGGCCCTGCCTAATGCTGAAATTTGTGCCAGTATCTTTAAAGCTTGTATTGTTTGCTGTTTGCCGTGACTTTAGGGTCAGCAAAGAGCTGCTGTGTGGTGATGCCACTAATGAGGTAGGCAGTAACTTCTTACATAACATGGGTTTTTGTTTGTTAGTGCTTTTATTGGTCCTTCCAGCCTTTTGGACAAGCATTTGTGGGTGTCTAGATTGCCCTACCTTCTGCCTGCAATCTCTGTGAATAGAAACATGGGGTGTACAAACAAACATGCACAAACTACCTGCTTGTTCTTCTGTTATCTTACCCTGCTTTCCCCAGCTTGGCTAGATTTCTGTAGTGACCCACAATGGATCATACTAAAAGGTTTCTTGGCGTAAAAATAACCTTGGGAGTAAGGTATCCTTTTCTCCCCCCTCCTCCCTCTTCAGGTATAACAGGTTTTGTAGATGACACTGCAATTACATGCTGAGGAGCACACAGAATAACTCCCCCAGGTCACTCCACAGTCTTCCCTGTTGAAAGAAGAAAGCTCTAGAGCTCAACTTCGTGCACTCATGCCTTTACTACCCTTCATGGTATGAGGGGCTGATGACCAAACCTGAGGTAAAATTGGTTTGACAAAGCCAAACTCCAATTTAGGAGTGAGTTGAGTTGAAGATCTAATTGGTCCCAACTGGCATTTTGATAACCCCATAAATCATTTTATTAACACTGCCATGATTTTCTCAATGGTTCAGCAGCATCCCACAGGAAAAAAAACCCAAACAAACCAAAAAAGAAATGTCAACCCAAACCAAACCTCCAGACTTCAAAGGTTGCAAACAAACTTCTGTTTTAACAGACAGACTTACCAGATGGCATCCTTTATTGGCAGTAGTACAGCCATTTACAGCCTTGTTAGCAGCCACATGTACATTACTCAAGAGTTTTCTATGACAATCCTGGATGTTTCTAAAGGGTATTTTCAAAATTTATTTATCTTATTGCAGTGTGCCTCCCTTCTTTGAAATCACAAATTCATCAAGAGCTGAGGTCATTTTCTTTCCCTAAAAGAAAAAAAAATGTTTTACAGCAAAATCTTTTAAAAAACCCAAACCAAAACAGGATGTAAAATAAATAGCATCATTTGTCCATAAACCAGCAGACTGTTCTGCAGGAGCAGTGTATAGACAGGGCCTGTGCTGATTCATTTCTAATGTAGCCCTTTATATTGAGGAGATCACAGGGCAGTGATGAAGAACCTCTGACCCTCTGTGGTACAGCAGAAATAAAGTATGGAAATAAAGCTTCTCTCTGAATTTCCTAACTTGTAAAACGTAGCTATCAGTTTTCAGGTATTCAGTTAGCTGAATTATGGGCAATGATACTGGCACAGAAATCACTCGTGAAGAGGCAGATATTAATACTTTCCTTGTG